>NC_090934.1:0-2962500 GCF_040938575.1 Ambystoma mexicanum
ACCCTGACCCTGACCCAGACCCTGACCCTGACCCTGACCCTAACCCTAACCCTAACCCTAACCCTAACCCTTATCTTATCTTATAATCTTATATGATCTTATAATATGATCTGAGAGTGGCTTGGGCTAGATGGGGAGATCTTATCATATGATCTGAGAGTAGCTTGGGCTAGATGGGGAGATCTTATAATATGATCTGAGAGTGGCTTGGGCCAGATGGGAAGGTCATATAATATGATCTGAGAGTGGCTTGGGCTAGATGGGGAGATCTTATAATATGCTCTGAGAGTGTTTGGGCTAGATGGAGAGATCTTTTCATATGATCTGAGAGTGGCTTGGGCTAGAAGGGGAGATCTTATAATATCATCTGAGAGTTGCGTGGGCTAGATGGGGAGGTCATATAATATGATCTGAGAGTGGCTTGGGCTAGATGGGGAGGTCATATAATATGATCTGAGAGTGGCTTGGGCTAGATGGGGAGATCTTATAATATGATCTGAGAGTGTTTGGGCTAGATGGAGAGATCTTATCATATGATCTGAGAGTGGCTTGGGCTAGTTGGGGAGATCTTATAATATGATTTGAGAGTGGCTTGGGCTAGATGGGGAGAGCTTATAATATGATCTGAGAGTGTTTGGGCTAGATGGGGAGGTCTTATCATATTATCTAAGAGGGCGTGGGCTAGATGGGGAGATCTTATAATATGATCTGAGAGTGGCGTGGGCTATATGGGGAGATCTTATAATATGATCTGAGAGTGGCTTGGGCTAGATGGAGAGATCTTATAATATGATCTGAGAGTGGCTTGGGCTAGATGGGGAAATCTTATAATATGATCTGAGAGTGGCTTGGGCTAGATGGGGAGATCTTATAATATGATCTGAGATGGCTTGGGCTAGATGGGGAGATCTTACAATATGATCTGTGAGTGGCTTGGGCTAGATGGGGAGATCTTATGATCTGAGAGTGGCTTTGGCTAGATGGGGAGGTCTTATCATATGATCTAAGAGTAGTGTGGGCTAGAAGGGAAGGTCTTATGATATGATCTGAGATTGGCGTGGACTAGATGGGGAGATCTTATAATATGATCCGAGAGTGGCTTGGGCTAGATGGGGAGATCTTATCATATGATCTGAGAGTGGCTTGGGCTAGATGGGGAGATCTTATAACATGATCTGACAGTGGCTTGGGCTAGTAGGGGAGGTCTTATAATATGATCTGAGAATGTTTGGGCTAGATGGGGAGATATTATAATATGATCTAAGAGTAGTGTGGGCTATATGGGGAGATCTTATAATATGATCTGAGAGTGTTTGGGCTAGATGGGGAGATCTTATAATATGATCTGAGAGTGGCTTGGGCTAGATGGGGAGATTTTATCAAATGATCTGAGAGTGGCTTGGGCTAGATGGGGAGATCTTATAATATGATCTGACAGTGACTTGGGCTAGAAGGGGAGGTCTTATAATATGATCTGAGAGTGTTTGGGCTAGATGGGGAGATATTATAATATGATCTAAGAGTGGTGTGGGCTAGATGGAGAGATCTTATCATATGATCTGAGAGTGGCTTGGGCTAGATGGGGAGATCTTATATGATCTAAGAGTGGTGCGGGCTAGATGGGGAGATCTTATAATATGATCTGAGAGTGGCTTGGGCTAGATGGGGAGATCTTATCATATGATCTAAGAGTGGTGTGGGCTAGATGGGGAGATCTTATAATATGATCAAGAGTGTTTGGGCTAGATGGGCAGATCTTATCATATGATCTGAGTTTGGCATGGGCTAGAAGGGGAGATCTTTTAATATGATCTGAGCGTGGCTTTGGCTAGATGGGGAGATCTTATGATATGATCTGAGAGTGGTGGGGGCTAGAAGGGGAGGTCTTATCGTATGATCTGAGAGTGACGTGGGCTAGATGGGGTGGTCTTATCATATGATATGTGAGTGGCGTGGGCTAGATGGGGAGATCTTATAATATGATCTGTGAGTGGCTTGGGCTGGATGGGGAGATCTTATAATATGATCTGAGAGTGTTTGGGCTTCATGGGGAGATCTTATAATATGATCTGAGAGTGGCTTTGGCTAGATGGGGAGATCTTATCATATGATCTGAGAGTGGCATGGGCTAGATGGGGAGGTCTCATAATATGATCTGAGCGTGGCTTGGGCTAGATGGAAAGATCTTATAATATGATCTGAGAGTGGCTTGGGCTAGAAGGGGAGTTCTTATAATATGATCTGAGAGTATTTGGGCTAGATGGCGAGATCTTATAATATGATCTGAGAGTGGCTTGGGATAGACGGAGAGATCTTATAATATGATCTGAGAGTGGCTTGGGCTAGATGGGGAAATCTTATAATATGATCTGAGAGTGGCTTGGGCTAGATGGGGAGATCTTATAATATGATCTGAGATTGGCTTGGGCTAGATGGGGAGATCTTACAATATGATCTGTGAGTGGCTTGGGCTAGATGGGGAGATCTTATAATATGATCTGAGAGTGGCTTTGGCTAGATGGGGAGGTCTTATCATATGATCTAAGAGTAGTGTGGGCTAGAAGGGGAGGTCTTATGATATGATCTGAGAGTGGCGTGGACTAGATGGTGAGATCTTATAATATGATCCGAGAGTGGCTTGGGCTAGATGGGGAGATCTTGTCATATGATCTGAGAGTGGCTTGGGCTAGATGGGGAGATCTTATAACATGATCTGACAGTGGCTTGGGCTAGTAGGGGAGGTCTTATAATATGATCTGAGAGTGTTTGGGCTAGATGGGGAGATATTATAATATGATCTAAGAGTAGTGTGGGCTATATGGGGAGATCTTATAATATGATCTGAGAGTGTTTGGGCTAGATGGGGAGATCTTATAATATGATCTGAGAGTGGCTTGGGCTAGATGGGGAGCTTTTATCATATGATCTGAGAGTGGCTTGGGCTAGATGGGGAGATTTTATAATATGATCTGACAGTGGTTTGGGCTAGAAGGGGAGGTCTTATAATATGATCTGAGAGTGTTTGGGCTAGATGGGGAGATATTATAATATGATCTAAGAGTGGTGTGGGCTAGATGGAGAGATCTTATCATATGATCTGAGAGTGGCTTGGGCAGATGGGGAGATCTTATATGATCTAAGAGTGGTGCGGGCTGGATGGGGAGATCTTATAATATGATCTGAGAGTGGCTTGGGCTAGATGGGGAGATCTTATCATATGATCTAAGAGTGGTGTGGGCTAGATGGGGAGATCTTATAATATGATCGAGAGTGTTTGGGCTAGATGGGGAGATCTTATCATATGATCTGAGTTTGGCATGGGCTAGAAGCGGAGATCTTTTAATATGATCTGAGCGTGGCTTTGGCTAGATGGGGAGATCTTATGATATGATCTGAGAGTGGTGGGGGCTAGAAGGGGAGGTCTTATCGTATGATCTGAGAGTGACGTGGGCTAGATGGGGTGGTCTTATCATATGATATGTGAGTGGCGTGGGCTAGATGGGGAGATCTTATAATATGATCTGTGAGTGGCTTGGGCTGGATGGGGAGATCTTATAATATGATCTGAGAGTGTTTGGGCTTCATGGGGAGATCTTATAATATGATCTGAGAGTGGCTTTGGCGTGATGGGGAGATCTTATAATATGATCTGAGAGTGGCTTGGGCTAGAAGGGGAGTTCTTATAATATGATCTGAGAGTGGCTTGGGCTAGATCAAGAGATCTTATAATATGATCTGAGAGTGGCTTGGGCTAGATCAAGAGATCTTATAATATGATCTGAGAGTGGCATGGGCTAGATGGGGAGGTCTCATAATATGATCTGAGCGTGGCTTGGGCTAGATGGGAAGATCTTATAATATGATCTGAGAGTATTTGGGCTAGATGGCGAGATCTTATAATATGATCTGAGAGTGGCTTGGGCTAGATCAAGAGATCTTATAATATGATCTGAGAGTGGCTTGGGCTAGATGGGGAGGTCTCATAATATGATCTGAGCATGGCTTGGGCTAGATGGGGAGATCTTGTAATATAATCTGAGAGTGGCTTGGGCTAGAAGGGGAGATCTTATAATATGATCTGAGAGTGTTTGGGCTAGATGGGGAGATCTTATAATATGATCTGAGAGTGTTTGGGCTAGATGGGGAGATATTATAATATGATCTAAGAGTGGTGTGGACTAGATGGGGAGATCTTATCATATGATCTGAGAGTTGCTTGGGCTAGATGGGGAGGTCTTATCATCTGATCTGAGAGCAGCTTTGGCTAGATGGGGAGGTCTCATAATATGATCTGAGCGTGGCTTGGGCTAGATGGGGAGATCTTATATTATGATCTGAGAGTGGCTTGGGCTAGAAGGGGAGATCTTATACTATGATCTGAGAGTGTTTGGGCTAGATGGGGAGATCTTATAAAATGATCTGAGAGTGTTTGGGCTAGATGGGGAGGTCTTATCATATGATCTTAGAGTGGCGTGAGCTAGATGGGGACATCTTATATTATGATCTGAGAGTGGCGTGGGCTATATGGGGAGATCTTATAATATGATCTGAGAGTGGCTTGGGCTAGATGGGGAGATCTTATAATATGATCTGTGAGTGGCTTGGGCTGGATGGGGAGATCTTATAATATGATTTGAGAGTGTTTGGGCCAGATGGGGAGATCTTATAATATGATCTGAGCGTGGCTTGGGCCAGATGGGGAGATCTTATAATATGATCTGAGAGTGGCTTGGGCTAGATGGGGAGGTCTTATAATATGATCTGAGAGTGGCGTGGGCTAGATGGGGAGGTCTTATCATATGATCTGACAGTGGCTTGGGATAGATGGGGAGATCTTATAATATGATCTGAGAGTGGCTTGGGCTAGAAGGAGAGATCTTATAATATGATCTGAGCGTGGCTTTGGCTAAATGGGGAGGTCTTATAATATGATCTGAGCGTGGCTTTGGCTAAATGGGGAGGTTTTATCATATGATCTGAGAGTGACGTGGGCTAGATGGGGTGGTCTTATCATATGATCTGAGAGTGGCGTGGGCTAGATAGGGAGATCTTATAATATGATCTGTGAGTGGCTTGGGCTGGATGGGGAGATCTTATAATATGATCTTAGAGTGTTTGGGCTTCATGGGGAGATCTTATAATATGGTCTGAGAGTGGCTTTGGCTAGATGGGGAGATCTTATCATATGATCTGAGAGTGGCATGGGCTAGATGGTGAGGTCTCATATATGATCTGAGTGTGGCTTGGGCTAGATGGGAAGATCTTATAATATGATCTGAGAGTATTTGGGCTAGATGGCGAGATCTTATAATATGATCTGAGAGTGACGTGGGCTAGATGGGGAGATCTTATAATATGATCTGAGAGTGTTTGGGCTAGATAGGGAGATCTTATAATATGATCTGAGAGTGGCTTGGGCTAAATGGGGAGATCTCATAATATGATCTGAGAGTGGCTTGGGCTAGATGGACAGATCTTATAATATGATCTGAGAGTGGCTTGGGCTAGATGGGGAGGTCTCATAACATGATCTGAGCATGGCTTGGGCTAGATGGGGAGATCTTATAATATGATCTGAGAGTGGCTTGGGCTAGAAAGGGAGATCTTATAATATGATCTGAGAGTGTTTGGGCTAGATGGGGAGATATTATAATATGATCTAAGAGTGGTGTGGGCTAGATGGGGAGATCTTATCATATGATCTGAGAGTGGCTTGGGCTAGATGGGGAGGTCTTATCATCTGATCTGAGAGCGGCTTGGGCTAGATGGGGAGGTCTCATAATATAATCTGAACGTGGCTTGGGCCAAATGGGGAGATCTTATAATATGATCTGAGAGTGTTTGGGCTAGATGGTGAGATTTTATAATATGATCTGAGAGTGTTTGGGCTAGATGGGGAGGTCTTATCATATGATCTTAGAGTGGGGTGGGCTATATGGGGACATCTTATATTATGATCTGAGAGTGGCGTGGGCTATATGGGGAGATCTTATAATATGATCTGAGAGTGGCTTGGGCTAGATGGGGAGGTCTTATAATTTGATTTGAGAGTGTCGTGGGCTAGATAGGGAGGCCTTATCATATGATCTGAGAGTGGCTTGGGCTAGATGGGGAGATCTTATAATATGATCTGAGATTGGCTTGGGCTAGAAGGGGAGATCTTATAATATGATCTGTGAGTGGCTTGGGCTAGATGGGGAGATCTTAAAATATGATCGGAGAGTGGCGTCGACTAGATGGGAAGATGTTATAATATGATCTGAGAGTGGCTTGGGCTATATGGGGAGATCTTATAATATGATCTGAGAGTGTTTGGGCTAGATGGTGAGATCTTATATTATGATCTGAGAGTGGCTTGGGATAGATGGGGACATCTTATAATATGATCTGACAGTGGCTTGGGCTAGAAGGGGAGATCTTATAATATGATCTGTGAGTGGCTTGGGCTATATTGGGAGATCTTATAATATGATCTGAGAGTGTTTGGGCTAGATGGGGAGATCTTATAATATGACCTGAGAGTGGATTGGGCTAGATGGGGAGGTCTTATAATTTGATCTGAGAGTGTCGTGGGCTAGATGGGGAGGTCTTATCATATGATCTGACCGTGGCTTTGGCTAGATGGGGAGATCTTATAATATGATCTGAGAGTGGCGTGGGCTAGATGTGGAGATCTTATAATATGATCTGAGAGTGGCGTGGACTAGATGGGAAGATGTTATAATATGATCTGAGAGTGGCTTGGGCTATATGGGGAGATCTTATAATATGATCTGAGAGTGTTTGGGCTAGATGGGTAGATCTTATATTATGATCTGAGAGTGGCTTGGGCTAGATGGGGACATCTTATAATATGATCTGAGAGTGGCTTGGGCTAGATGGGCAGATCTTATAATATGATCTGAGAGTGGCTTGGGCTAGATGGGGAGATCTTATAATATGATCTGAGAGTGGCTTGGGCTAGATGGGCAGATCTTATAATATGATCTGAGAGTGGCTTGGGCTAGATGGGGAGATCTCATAATATGATCTTGTATCACCTCTTCTGGCTTATGCTTTGAAATGTGTTTGGATTATGGTTTTCAAACTTGTATATTTGGTTAATCATTTTGCTGCAATATTGATAAGTTGTGTTTTATTTACATCCTGCAACTATGGATGACTTTTTGTTCTTATTGTAAAGTGGTGACATGGTTTTATGTGCAACACGCAGAATAAATCAATGTGATGCTGCTGATGAAGGTGTAACACCTATCTGCCACTATCATGGTCTCAAAGTCCTGAGGGTTGTCTGGGAGTTTGGGTGACCATAGTCTATTAAAGGGGGAAAAAGTAAAACATTACCTGAGTGTTCCTGAAAATGGACTCAGATTCTCTCCTTTCCATTGTCCAGTGATTACACGATACAAAAAGGAGGTTGGAATCCAGCCTGTATATCCGACACAGGCTCATGATTTACAGAATGGAGACAGCTAAACAAATAAAGGAGGAGGATAGAAGACAACAACGCAATGTTTGTTAGAGCCTGGACTCTACACCTTTGAATAAAGAATAAAAACATGATGCAATGAATGCAACAGTATGTGTTCCTCTTTTTAGACAATCAACAAGTATAAAAAATGCAACTAAAACCACAAATAGCACAATGGAAAATGATCAACCATATCTCTTCGCAAAAGAGAGTCTTGTAACTGTATGTATGTATTTATTTAATATACTTACAACCAATTCAGACATTCTGTATACAAACATTAAAACATATTAAAGCATTTAAAACATACAACAATTCATTGATGTGATATAATTCACATATCTATCATTCTACAGTTTGTACTATCTAATATAACTAAAAGGTCCCTTCGCACAACTCTTGTAGAATCCCCATATATATGGTATAATATTTCATCATGTGATAGATAAGGCAAACATCATCTCCCTGTGACAAAAGTACCCACAACTGTGCCATTTCATCACAATTTATTTGGTTACAGTAGGCTTCTATGGGCTTTCGCCTAATATTGTTTAGACTCTGACAGTGGCACATTATATGTTCTGCAGATTCGATCTTGGTTTCTCCACATAATCGACACCAACGTTCTGCCAGAGGAATACCCAATATTGCTCCTTCAATGTCCAGCTCCTGAGTTCTATTAAATGTTAGCAAAAGGTTCTGTCTAATTGTGGAGCTATTTGGGAAGACTTCTAGGTATTTTGGAGTCAAGCTGCTTTCCATCCAATATTGAATAAATGAGCCACTGTTGAGAGTCGTTGCCAAACGTACAAAATCAGATTCTTTACTGTACTGTTTACGTTTGTCCTTCACCCAGTTTTTTAACCCTTTTCTTACTATTGACTCCATCTGGTGTTCATAGCCAGATGTCCAGGTCTTAGGTGCCATGAACATATTGCCCAATCAGCCAAATCGCTCATATTCATCTATATTTCTGAACGCTGCAAAAATATTCACTATGATCGTATCATTTTTTAACTTTAACAGGCTTTCGTACCCTAAGGCAACTTTACCATTAATTACTGTTGAAATACGCTTAAAATTGAATTCTAAAAATAGGCATTCAATCGAGAGCGATTGCGGCATTCTGGTTAATATTCTGAGAATCTTACTTTCAAGTTGGATAATTTCTACCATAAGGGCTTGACCCCACACTTCAACACCATAGAGCATGCAGGGAACAATTTTGGCAGTATATAAGAGTAATATGGTTTTGATGTAGCAACCCTTCGTTCTTCCAATAAATGTACTAAGGGTATCTCTTATTTTCATGCAGTTCACCTTGTTTGCTTCCCAATGGGTCTTCCAATTAAGTTCATTATCAATGACAACACCACAATGTTCTTTTTATCAATATTAATACGAAGTCCATACACTCTATCGTAATCTCGAGGGGCATCTAGTATTTCTCGGAAACATATTAATACGAAGTCCATTCACTCCAGCGTAATCTCCAAGGGCATCTAGTATCTCTTGGAACCAATATTAATACAAAGTCCATTCACTCTAGCGTAATCTCCAAGGTCATCTAGTATATCTTGGAATCAATATTAATACGAAGTCCATTCACTCTAGCGTAATCTCCAAGGGCATCTAGTATTTCTTGGAATCAATATTAATAGGAAGTCCATTCACTGTAGCGTAATCTCCAAGGGTATCTAGTATTTCTCGGAAACATATTAATACGAAGTCCATTCACTCTAGCGTAATCTCCAAGGGCATCTAGTATTTCTTGGAACCAATATTAATACAAAGTCCATTCACTCTAGCGTAATCTCCAAGGGCATCTAGTATTTCTTGGAATCAATATTAATAGGAAGTCCATTCACTCTAGCGTAATCTCCAAGGGCATCTAGTATATCTTGGAATCAATATTAATACGAAGTCCATTCACTCTAGCGTAATCTCCAAGGGCATCTAGTATTTCTTGGAATCAATATTAATACGAAGTCCATTCACTCTAGCATAATCTCCAAGGGCATCTAGTATTTCTTGGAATCAATATTAATAGGAAGTCCATTCACTCTAGCGTAATCTCCAAGGGCATCTAGTAATTCTTGGAACCAATATTAATACAAAGTCCATTCACTCTAGCGTAATCTCCAAGGGCATCTAGTATTTCTTGGAATCAATATTAATAGGAAGTCCATTCACTCTAGCGTAATCTCCAAGGGCATCTAGTATATCTTGGAATCAATATTAATACAAAGTCCATTCACTCTAGCGTAATCTGCAAGGGCATCTAGTATTTCTTGGAATCAATATTAATAGGAAGTCCATTCACTGTAGCGTAATCTCCAAGGGCATCTAGTATTTCTTGGAACCAATATTAATACAAAGTCCATTCACTCTAGCGTAATCTCCAAGGGCATCTAGTATTTCTTGGAATCAATATTAATAGGAAGTCCATTCACTCTAGCGTAATCTCCAAGGGCATCTAGTATTTCTTGGAACCAATATTAATACAAAGTCCATTCACTCTAGCGTAATCTCCAAGGGCATATAGTATTTCTTGGAATCAATATTAATAGGAAGTCCATTCACTCTAGCGTAATCTCCAAGGGCATCTAGTATTTCTTGGAATCAATATTAATACAAAGGGCCTCATCACGAGTTGGGCGGTAACGCCGGCGCTATTAGCGCCAGCGCCAATAGCCCTACCGCCAAACCCCCTGGCGCTATTAGTGCCAGATCATGGGTTTGGCGGAAGCATTATTGCCCATTCCTCATTGGGCCCATTCAGGAATTCCTCATTCCCCATTTGGCCCAATGGGGAAAATTTGCGCTATTACCGCCAGCGGATTTCCTGCCGGCAGTAATCACACCGAAAATCAGCAAATTTGCTGCAGATTTCCCCCCAGCTAAGAGCTGGGGGGAAATCCGTCAAAGCCATGATCTGGCAGACCCTTAAATGCGGTGGTAATAGCGCTACTGCCGCATTTAAGGGTTACCACCAGACTAGTGATGAGGCCCAAAGTCAATTCACTCTAGCTTAATTTCCAAGCGCATCGAGTATTTCTTGGAGGCCTCTTGGAGTATAGTCAAGTGATAGCAAATCACCAGCATAACCATGCCAACCAATTCTCTGGGCCCCTACTTTCACTGGACATGCTACTTTGGGTTGCAAGATAGCTACCAGATACAGATTAAACAAGGTAGGGGCCAATATGCGTTCCTGTTTGTTAGGAAAGATTTCCTATTAGAATGTAATTTTCCCTCCATGTGTCAACCCCCAAACTTGTTTCTGCTGTTTTACACCCTGATCTAACCTTTGCCAGAGAAGCGCAGCCCTCAGCTGCACTCCTCTGGGCTTTTGCTCACTTCTTATGGGGAAACTGACATGCCCTTAAGACAGTCAGTACTGGGAGACTTTGTTTCCCTTAGTCCTTTCCTCATGTTGCAGCTTTTGTGCAACATGTAACAAGAGTGCAATGTAACATACTTTACCGCAGTCTCCAGTCATTCCAAAAGCCCTAGAAAATCTCGCTGGACTTTTTATGAACTGTGCAGATGTGTCACGGACAGGACTGGTGGCAGCTATCGTTTTCTTATGTTTTTAACCCTTTCTTGCCATGTTAACCGTGCTTACCGCGTTTGGCACAAATAGGTTCTGGCTTCAAAATGGCCATGCCACAAGGTTCTTTGTCTTGTCCTTTGGCCATCTTGCCCCTTCACCTTCCCCAGTTCGAGCCGACCCGGGTCAGTCCTTATTTGGTCATGCCCTTTCCCGCAAAATCCAAAGCTTTTGCGGGCTTCTGCATGCCTTGTGTGTGTGCCTCCATGATGTGGGCTGGGATGTCTGTTCCCAATACACATCCTGGGTGCCAGAGAGTCTGGAGTGTCCTGAATGCCTGGGACCACCATGGTCTGTGATTGGTCCACGTATGGAGTGAGTGTTTGTGAGCAGATCTCCCATTGGGTTCTCTCCGTTTTGGCACGAAGGGAACTTTGGATAAGAGGAGGCCGAAAACACCACTACCATTTCGATCTCCTGAGTTCACACGAACAAAGGATAGGAGCCAAGTATCCTGCAACAAGAAGCTGAGTCGAGGAACCGCTGGTGACCCGCTGGAAGGTTTGGCACCATGAGCCTGCTGTCGTCCGGCGAGACCCCTCTGCATCTGATCATCCTAGAAGGTCTGCGAAGATGCTTTGGCCCATTTGAATAGTGGGACCAACTATTCTCGGCACCTTCATCAAACCCTGCAAGTAAGCCTCTTCGAAAGTGTCCCTGGGCCAACCAGTGGGCTGACCAGCTTACACGGGACGTTTGCTCTGGTACCGCCGCGGTTTCGAGGTTTCGAGGAAGTCCTAGAAACTTGGTATACTGCTTGCTCTGTGTCGACGGCACCCTCACACCGAATTTCATACACTTTGCATTCCCATGTCTGAAGTGAGACGAGTGCACCCACACCGGAGTAAACGCGGTTACCGTGTTGCCCTGCTGTGGCAACGACCTGTGCAAGTTCACTGCACTTGTGACCCCCTTGACCCCGAAGCCTTCTGTAGTGGAATTGGGCTGATTCCTCCACCCAGAGCGGAGAAATCGCCCCTTTCCCGTTTGGGAATCCCCGCTGTACCGCGGAAACTACACGGTGTCGAGACGTCCTGATTGTCGCATACGAACCTGCCAGCGCAGTGGACTGTACTGGCGAAGTCTGGGTACACCTGCGTCGGGGACCGGTGAGTAGTCCATACCCCAACCGGTGGCCCCTAGCGCAGGAGCCCATTTTTATGCACGAAGTGGCCCCTGAGGGCCCCTTTCCTTTCCACAGCTATTGCGAAATAGCGACTCCATCCCGCACTCTCAACCTGCCTCTGCCCTCAAGTGGAGGTCCTGCTTGAATAGTGGGGACTTGTTCTTCATTGACCTTATCCACTTTCCTGAGCTGCTAGTGACCCTTGAAGAGACCCTATTTTGTCCATTGGCACAAGCGCATGCATTTACTATTGAGCATAAGGCTCCTCTCTTCGTAGGGCTTGGACTGCCTCTTAGATAGGTGTATTCTTGATATGGAACTGGGTCTAAAGATTACTTGCATTGCCTGTTTTCCTCCCCATCTAGGTGGTCTACATATTTCGTGCTTCGTAATCCATTGGACCCCTCTGGTCTTGTATATATATTGTGTTGATTGGTGTCTGGTCAAAGGATCGAAAAAAAAGGGTCGAATAGTCAAAGGATCGACTCCAAAGGAACGAAAACCAAAGGATCGATTTTTTTTTTAATTATATATTTTTTTGTGGGTTTTTGTTTAGGGAAAAAAAGTGTTTTTTACCACAAAAACATGGGTTGAGGGGGGGAACCCCCAAAAGAAAAAAAAAATGTAATTTTTTTTTTTCGTTTTTCGATCCTTTGGTGTCGATCCTTAGACCTACAACCGTGTTGATTGTGATGTATTGGTTTACTTTAGCATTATTGTGATTCTTTGCTATGGTCTATGTTACAAAGGCCTTGTAATAAATGTGTCTATATTTTTAATATAACACCTGTCTGGGAGTAATTTGTAAGTGTCCTTGCTTTGTATGCTCATTGAGGTCTTTCAGTCACCCTCACCCCTATTGAGTCTTAGGGCATCATCACGAGTTTGGTGGTAACCCTTAAAATCGGCGGTAACGCTATCAGCACCGATTTTGGGTCCGTCGGATCACTAGTCCAAATACCGCATGCGCCATTACAGCCGGCACAAGTATAGCCGGCTGTACAAGCGTTGGCTGTAAAAGCGCCAGTAACCATTCGCGCTAAAACATTGCAATCACGAGTCCGGCGTAGGCGCAATTAGCACCAGAAAAGCGGTGGACAATCTGCCGGAAATACCCCCAGCAAAAAGCTGGAGATAAAAGAACACAGGCCACAGCAATAAGGGCCCAGGTGAAACCAATGCAAATCAGACGCCTACAAAGGACCCACCCATGCACAACACACCCTCCCCAACACCATTCCACCAGCAGGAGCAGGGAGGAGACAGCAATAAGGGCCCAGGTGAAAGCAATGCACATCAGAGGCATACACAGGACCCACCCATGCACAACGCACCCTCCTCAACACCATTCCACCAGCAGGAGCAGCGAGGAGACAGCAATAAGGGCCCTGGGGAAACCAATGCACATCAGAGGCCTACAAAGGACCCACCCATGCACAACACACCCTCCCCAACACCATTACACCAGCAGGAGCAGGGAGGAGACAGCAATAAGGGCCCAGGTGAAACCAATGCAGATCAGAGGCATACAAAGGACCCACCCATGCACAACGCACCCTCCCCACACCATTACACCAGCAGGAGCTGGGAGGAGACAGCAATAAGGGCCCAGGTGCAACCAATGCAAATCAGAGGCCTACAAAGGACCCACCCATGCACAGCGCACCCTCCCCAACACCATTCCACCAGCAGGAGCAGGGAGGGGACAGCAATAAGGACCCAGGTGAAACCAATGCACACAGAGGCCTACAAAGGACCCACCCATGCACAACACAACCTCCACAACACCATTACACCAGCAGGAGCAGGGAGGAGACAGCAATAACGGCCCATGTGAAACCAATGCAAATCAGAGGCCTACAAAGGACCCGCCCATGTACAACACTGCCTCCCCAACACCATTACACCAACAGGAGCAGGGAGGAGACAGCAATAAGGGCCAGGTGAAACCAATGAAAATCAGAGGCCTACAAAGGACCCACCCATGCACAACACAACCTCCACAACACCATTACACCAGCAGGATCTGGGAGGAGACAGCAATAAGGGCCCATGTGAAACCAATGCAAATCAGAGGCCTACAAAGGACCCGCCCATGCACAACACTGCCTCCCCAACACCATTACACCAGCAGGAGCAGGGAGGAGACAGCAATAAGGGCCCAGGTGAAACCAATGCAAATCAGAGGCCTACAAAGGACCCGCCCATGCACAAAACACCCTCCACAACACCATTACACCAGCAGGAGCAGGGAGGAGACAGCAATAAGGGCCCAGGTGAAACCAATGCAAATCAGAGGCCTACAAAGGACCCACCCATGCACAACACACCCTCCCCAACACCATTACACCAGCAGGAGCAGGGAGGAGACAGCAATAAGGGCCCAGGTGAAACCAATGCAAATCAGAGGCCTACAAAGGACCCACCCATGCACAACACACCCTCCCCAACACCATTACACCAGCAGGAGCAGGGAGGAGACAGCAATAAGGGCTCAGGTGAAACCAATGCACATCAGAGACCTACACAGGATCCACCCATGCACAACACACCCTCCCTAACCCCATTACACCAGCAGGAGCAGGGAGGAGACAGCAAAAAGTGCCCAGGTGAAACCAATGCAAATCAGAGGCCTACAAAGGACCCGCCCATGCACAACACTCCCTCCCCAACACCATTACACCAGCAGGAGCAGGGATGACACAGAAATAAGGGCCCATGTGAAACTAATGCAAATCAGAGGCCTACAAAAGACCCGCCCATGCACAACACTCCCTCCCCAACACCATTACACCAGCAGGAGCAGGGAGGAGACAGCAATAAGGGCCCAGGTGAAATCAATGCAAATCAGAGGGCTACACAGGACCCACCCATGCACAACACACCCTCCCAACACCATAACACCAGCAGGAGCAGGGAGGAGACAGCAATAAGGGCCCAGGTGAAACCAATGCACATCAGAGGCCTACACAGGACCCACCCATGCACAACACACCCTCCCCAACACCATTACACCAGTAGGAGCAGGGAGGAGACAGCAATAAGGGCCCAGGTGAAACCAATGCACATCAGAGGCCTACAAAGGACCCACCCATGCAAAACACCCCCTCACCCTCCCAACACCATTACATCAGCAGGAGCAGGGAGGACACAGCAATAAGGGCCCTGGTGAAACCAATGCAAATCAGAGGCCTACAAAGGACCCACCAATGCACAACACACCCTCCCCAACACCATTACACCAGCAGGAGCTGGGAGGAGACAGCAATAAGGGCCCAGGTGAAACCAATGCAAATCAGAGGCCTACAAAGGACCCACCCATGCACAGCACACACTTCCAAACACCATGCTGCCATTTGGAGCCTGGACCCTTGATGTGGACTTCTACCTGCTGCGCCTGGAGCTACAGAGGCCAGCCAACCAGGCCAGGGCCCTGGGAGTGCAGGGGGTGGTCGGGATGAGGAGAAGGAGGAGGAGAGCAGCACCAGCAAGGCGGCCAGCCATCCAAGGTCAAGCCAACACCCTGGGCCCTGACTGATGGCCAGTTGGTGACTGAATATCGGCTGGACAGGGCAACCATCACCCAGTTGCTGGACACAATCCAGGCTGACATCGGCAGCCATATAGCCATCACCACAGCAGTACCTCCGCTAGTGAAGCTAGTGTCTGTGCTACAATTCCTCGGGACTGGCAGCTACCAACACACCGTTGCCATGATGCATGGCATGGCCCAGTCCACATTCAGTGCCATGCTGGGACAGGTGCTGGATGCACTGTTGAATCATGTGAATGAGCACATCGCATTGCCAGCCACACAGGCACAGGTGAACCAGCTGAAGGGTCAATTCCATGCCATTGCCCAAGTCCCGAATGTAATAGCAGCCCTGGACTGCACACATGTAGCACTGGTACCACCCCAGGCACATGAGACAGCCTACAGAAACTGGAAACATTACCATTCCCTGAATGTGCAGATGACATGTGGCCCTGACATCACCTTCAGCCACTGCTGTGCCCGCTACCCAGGATCCACCCACGACTCCATGGTCCTGCGCAACAGTACCCTGCCAGCATACATGGAAATGCACCAAGGGCAAAACACATGGATGCTGGGTGAGTACAAATGTATACCATAATGCATGTTAATCCACAACTGATGGGGCTGGTCACACACAATGAAATCCCTGAATGTCAATAGGCAGCACCATCACTGCAGCATTTCCAATCAAGCACCTTGCACGAGAAACCTTGGACATGTCCAACACAGCAGAAAACACCCATTCAGGATGTAAAAGACATGTGGCAGCTCAGTGACATATGGAAGGCCTACCACCACAAAGCCTCCTGCCTATTAGCTCCATGGCTGCCTCCAAAACCCTTCCGACTCTGCCCTGGTGAATGGAGCAATTACTGGTCCATTCCGAGGACGGAGGGACCGGTAATTCCCCATTCACCAGGGCCATTCCCCATTCCCATTTGAGCCCCCATTGCGGTACCGTTATTAGCTCTAGAGTCCCTTTGCGGGTCCCATCCTTAACGCCTGAAAAAACCAGGACCTGCAAAGGAAACTCGTAGTAGGGCGGTAAGGGATTACCGGCACCAGAGCCCTTACCGGTGCCGGTAATCCCTTACCTCCCACCTCGTAATGAGGCCCATTGCGTTTTATACTTTTCTTTGGCATGCATACCTCCACACAGCAATAGCCAAGTTTAAAGCGGTAAACTGGATGCCTGCCCATCAGCACAAACAGCCCTTCAAGATGAGCAGTATTACCCTTGAGATAGATGGGGATGCAGATTCATACTTAAGCATCAAATAATTAAGACAACTCAATAGTTTAGCAAAGTGAGTCAGTTTTATTACAATTTCATAAAAAGGGGAGTACAACGAACATCAGCAGTCGCTCGATCTTCTCACTCTCTCGGCTTTTTAGAAAAAAAACATCTGTATAGCAAAAAATTGTCATCAATGACGTATAACCTGTGCATGCTCTGTCGTCATCCTACGTAGCAAATGTAAAAACCTATCAGACGGTTTGATTGGCTCTTGGAAGGTAACTTAATATAGGGACTATATCTGTATATGGCAACAGGGAGAGGAGATTGGACAACTAACATCAGGTGGGGCAACTAAGCCCTCCCTTCAAAATGGCCCCTATGAACGTCACTAAAAGTACGACGTCCCATTGGCTCTACAACTATAGGACCCCTGATTACGCAGGTCCACTATGATTGGGTTGGCATCAACCCTACTCATACTTTTCCACCTACGTCTAGCAGCATGCAGAAAGTACATCCAGGTGCAGATGAGCTTGTCTGCACCCCAGCTTCCCACCAATTATGGCACAATCAATCATCACCTCAGTGGTCATGTGTCAATTAGTTCTTTGAAGTTTGGCCTTGAGTCTGTCATCACGTGACTGGACACCATGAAATTGAGTCTTTTGCAATTCATTTTGTGTATTTGATTTAATTCTTCCAGTCCTCTGATGTCTGTTGTTTATCCTGACCTTTCTGAACAGGATCATCTGTTCTTTTCTCCTTAATTGTATCCAATGTCAGCTCATACCAGTCTGATAGGACCTTAGCTTCTTGGCACGGTCATCCTTAGCTGAGCCACCCCCAGCAAATGACTGACCTCTCCCTAAGCCCCTCCTCTGGCAGCCATCTTCAGATTCTGCGTTTTTTGCGCATTTTTGGTAGGAAACCCCTATTTTTGTTCAATCGAGCCCGTGTTCACCATCGTTTGTTCATCCGACTAACACGGACTGTTAGGGAGAAGTCTCATTTTGGCTAATTTCCCTCACCTAGTGAGTCCCCCAGCAGCTCTGCTGGACTTCTGAGTTTATTTTTTTTACACTTGGTCAGAGTGAGAGCTTTTCCCCCACTCTTACCTGGGATTTGCTATGTGTTTCTACCTGTTTTTGTGATTGTGGACTCTGAAGTACACCACTTCAGTAGCACCCTTCTTTTTGTGTGTCACACAGCACCTTCAGTGCCGTGCAACAGGGTTGTCTTTGAGACTTCCCTCGACTCCATTTCTGAGGCGACTACTGTCCCCCAGAAAAGGGTAAAGTTACCATTAACTTTACTTAGTCAATCTACCCATCTTCCATGGAGTACTGGAAAGGGTTAACTTGTATCCCTTTGTATCTGTACCTCCTAGAGCATTGTTTCGCTCTTTTAACATTTAGACTTGGCTGGTGGCAGTGGTATCTACCCTAACTTTTCTACCACGATTATATTAGATAAACGTGGTACTGTTCTTGGCTATTATATTAGCCTCGAACATAAACCCGCTTGACCAAATCACCTTTTTCTTGGCTCTGGTTGGGTTTATTTGCCATTTCTTTTTGTTAAAGTCCTTCTTGTGTTTTACTTTGCATGGCAAACTAGGTTCGCCTTCTTTGTTCTTTGTTCACTGTCTTTTGGCAGACTTCGGCCCAGAAGCCCTCCTCAAGGCGCCTGGGTGTCTAGGTGGGCTGAATGTGAGGGAGGGCTGTAGTCACCCCCTGCACAGGGTATCCTAGGAAACCCAAGTCGCACTTTGTCATGATTGGTCAGGGTAGTTGTCCGGGCTGGACAACCCCCCTGCTTGGTGATTGACAGCCAGGCTGAGTGAATTGGGTTTTTTCGCATAAAAGGCAGGTCTCCTGGGCTAGAAGTCAGAGAGTCACCACTGGAACTACAAGGAACCGAAGAGAAGTGGAGAGAACGATGGCTGCTGCAACTACCCCATCCCAGTGAAGCCCTGCTGCAGTCCTGAGCCTGCCCTTCAACGACTCGGAGAAGATCCAGTCCGGAGTCTTCTTCCCTTGAGCTTGGTGGGGATAACCAGCTCATCTTCCACAGCCAGAGGATCCTCTTCCGTGGTTGAAATCGCTGCACACTGCTGTAGTGGTCCGGATAGCCACCTGAAGAGCCTCTCCTGTTTTTAAGGAGCGCACCTTTTATTCCTTGTCGCTGCTGCCGGCTTCATCCCTGTGTAGTGCAGACCCCCTTCAGACGTCCTCCTTCGCACCAAAGCTCCAGGAATCATGGGTCTGCGGGAAACCAACAGGAACAACTGCCAGGGCACTAGCTGCACCACTGGAACAAGGTACTGTGTTCTGTTGAGGAAACTGGGTGAATCCCTTTTTATTAATTTCCAAGGCTTGCCCTGGTCTTCCCTCCTTCTTATAACTTTTGCTTCCGAACATTGACAATATCAAAGTACTTTTGGCTACGTTGAATCGTGAACTGTCTGACCGTGTGATCTTCGGCAACTGGCCCCAGTGTCTTTCGACCCTGGCTCCGGCCCTTTGACTTTTGACCTCCTGTCTCTGAGTGTTTCTTGATTCTGCCTGCCTAACCAAAATATTGCCTGTGATTTTTATCTCCAACTCCCTCTGGGTATCTCAGGTGCTAAGTGTGTTTTTGCCCCGGTAGCATTTCATGTCACGGATACACGTTTGTTTAGTAGACCGAACTGTCAAAAAGTGATCGCAATCGTATTCGCGGTAACGTGTTTTGTTCATAACACTGGTTCATTCAAACACAGGGTACTTACCTTGAGACTTACTGTACAAAGTGAATTGGTTAGTTGTAGTATATTTAACGTGTGGTTTTTATTGAAGTTTAATAGAAGTGTTGTGTTTATAATGAATGGTTTAAAAATAAATGTACTTATATTTTTCTACCTGAAACCTTGAGACAGTGTTTGCTTGAGTCACAGTAATTGTGGTCCCTTTGTGTAATCTCTGGTACTGCTCATATACTCTTGAGATAAGCTTGGCTGCTCCACCACTGCTACCACTCTGACATAGTAGTACAGGCTTGCACCAATGGTAAAACTTGTATTGCCACCTGTAGTCTTAATTGTGTGTAGTGGTCCCTAAGAGCACTGCACAGGATTCTGCCAAACACTGGTGTACAGCGGTGAGGATTTGGAAGTAGAGTGATTACACTTAGAGTGCTGCTGTTGCTTGGGTTCAACTAACCACAAGGCTAACACCACTAAATCTATTTTAACTAAGAAATCATGTCAAATATGGAAAGCTACACTGAAGAGAGTCTTTTACTCTATACTGCTGAGGTTCTGAGAACCATGTGTAGGGATAAGAATATCTCTGGTAAAGGAAAGAAATCTGAACTGGTTGCAAAGTTAATGGGAAAAAGCCTGGAGAGTGGGTCATAAGGACCTACCACTCCAGCAATTGTGGATTTTGATGTTTCCGATTCTGAGAGTGTTCATTGTGAAGAAGTAGATGAGTCCTTATTAGGAAACCCTGCAACTCCCTTGCCTGCTCAGAATGCACAACCACCCACAGGTCCTACACTTACTCCTGAGTTTATTGCACTTGAGAAAATGAGACTTGAATTAGAAGTGAAACATATTGATGCACAAACTGCCATGAAACTTCAAGAGTTAAGGCTCAGAGAAATGGAGCTGAACCATGAACTTGAAATGAAGAAACTGTCTCTAGAAAATGCTTCTCTCCCAGAGTCCTCTAGGTCTTCAAGCCCTAAGAGATCCCATATGCCAAAGGAAATGATTGGTATGTATGAGACTAAACTTGATATTTTGGATTGGTTAGCAATGTTTGAGTACAATCATGGTATTCAAGGTATCTCAGGGAATCAGTTGATTCCTTGGCTTTTCTCTAGGCTCCCCCCTGTTGCAAGTGATACTGTAATGGAGTTGGGGAGGAGGATAAACAGGATTATGAGTGTGTGAAACTTGCATTAATAGCTAGGTTTGGGAAGACCCCTTCCCAGTATCTTAAGAGGTTTAGAACCCTCAAAAAGCATGATGGTACCCCTTGGGCTACCTGGGTGTGTGAATGTTTGAAAAACCTAGATGGTTGGGTTAAGGGATACAAAGTGAACACTTATGAAGGTTTGAGGAATCTTGTAATGTTGGAGTCTATTTTTGATGTCTGCTCTCCTGAGTTTAGACAGCACTTGGCTGATTCAAAGGAGATAGATCCTAAAAAGCTAGCTAAGGCTGCTGACGTGTGGGTTGCCAACAGGGCCACTCACAAGGATTCTGGGGCTACTCAGAAGAAGGAAGAGAGAAAGCAGCCAAAGAAAGACAACAAAGAGAATTCCAATAATTCCAATCCAAAAGAGGGCCCCAAACATAACCAGGGTAAGCCACAAGGTAAACCGAATCTGGCTAGTGTACCACCTGGTTCCACACCAGATGGAGGCCAGGGCAAATCCCCATTCCAGAGAGCATTTGGAAAATGCTTTGTTTGTGGGTTGCCTGGTCACGTGAAAGGAGATCCCAAGTGTAAGGGTAAACTTTCAGGGATCAACACTGTCTCCTTAGCCTTCTCCCAGGTGGATGACATACCTATGACCAGTGGAAACTTTCAGCTACTAGCTTATGAGCCTATGACAGTCTCAGCTAGTGTTACTTTAGTGTCCTTGGGTCTTTGGAAACAACAGAACTTAGATGTCTATAACTCAATCCCAGATAACACTAAAGAGTATTATAAAGATAGTGTTCTTGTGAATGGTCAGGAGACCCCTGCCATCAGAGACACTGGAGCCAGCATAACTGTGGTTGATGAATGTTTTTTCAAAGTGGAGGATGTTGCTAAGGCACCCAAACACTTAACCAAGTTAGCTGGAGGCCCTGTGCATATGGTTCCCCAGTTACCAGCTCTCATCCAGTGTAATGACATGACTGTCAGAATACCTGTAAGTGTGCAAAATAACGTACCTGGGAGGGTCCTGTTGGGTAATGACCTTAAAACTCTTGGAGTTGTGTCTTACACCCCCAGGCCCCCAAGCAGAAGGAAGCAGGAGCTCACAAGGTCTGCAAGGGAGAGAACCCTGAGAGGCTATTCTGGGGACATGATAGAGGAAGTTATCACCTCAAGTCCACAGGACTTACTTGCTGCCATTGCAGGACAAGAAAAGGCAAAGGGGAAACCTCAGTCTGCCAGCAAAGAACCAGCAAGCACTCCTGTGCCCAGAAGGACATCTCAGAGACTGTCCAAAGTCACACCTGTGACTCCCACACCAGCTGAGGCTGAGTGTGAGGTTCAACCCTGTATGGTCAAACTAGATACTGAGGAATCATATCTAGAAGAGGATCTTACCTTGGTAGGAGATCTTGACCCTGTTGACCATCCTGAGCTGCAGTCTTTACTGGCAGAAGGTGGACCCAACAGAGAAGATTTCAGTAAGGGACAAAGAGAGTGTCCTTCCTTGGAAGGTCTTCGCCAACAGGCAGCTTCTCAGCTCAATGGGATTGAGCTTGGGAAATATAGGTTGCACTGGGAAGATGGCCTCTTCTACAGTGAACCAACTTAGTCAACCCCTGGAGACTACAGAAGACTTGTAGTACCTCTAGTGAACCGACTCCAGTTTCTGCAGTTAGCCCATGAGGTACCTTTGGCTGGTCACTTAAGTTTTAAGAAGACCAAAGAAAGGCTATCTCTGCACTTCTACTGGCCTAAGATGGGTACAGAAGTAGACAAATTCTGCAGAAGCTGGCACACTTGCCAAACCTCTGGCAAGAGTGGATCCAAGAATGTGGCACCCTTAGTGCCTCTCCCAGTGGTGGGAATTCCTTTTGAGAGGGTCGGGATTGACATTGTTGGTCCACTTGACCCTCCCGCAACTTCAGGCAACAGGTTTATCCTGGTTGTAGTGGACCATGCCACTAGATTTCCTGAAGCCATACCTATGAGGACTGTTACGGCTCCAGCTGTAGCTAAGGCCCTACTTGGTATTTTTGCCAGAGTAGGTTTTCCTAAGGAGGTGATATCTGACAGGGGATCAAATTGTATGTCCCACTACATGCAAACCATGTGGAAAACCTGTGGAGTCACCTACAAGTTCTCAACTGCCTACCACCCTCAAACCAATGGACTGGTAGAGAGGTTTAACAGAACTATGAAGAGCATGCTAGGTGCTTTAGAAGAACCCCTTAGAAAAAAGTGGGACCTTCTACTGCCATGTCTTCTCTTTGCATATATAGAAGTCCCTCAGAAGGGAGTCGGATTCAGTCCCTTTGAACTTCTCTATGGCCTTCCAGTCAGAGGACCATTGGCCATGAATAAGGAGGGGTTGGAGAGTGCTCCTTCCCCCAAGCCAGTCAGAGTGACTGACTATGTGATAGGTCTCCGGAGGAGAATGTCACACATGATGGCAGAGGCAAGTTATAACTTGAAGGCTGGTCAAGCTCTGGTCAAACATTGGCATGACCAGAAGGCTAACATGGTTGAGTTTACTCAAGACCAGCTTGTTCTTGTTATGGTCCCCACAAGGCAGAGGGCCTTACAGGACAAATGGATAGGACCCTTCAAGGTTGTGGGTAAACTTGGAGAGGTGAACTATCTGGTGGACTTAGGCAATCCTAAGGAGGCTCCCAGAGTCTTTCACACCAACCGTTTAAAGGCTTATGTCTCCAGACCTGACATAGGAGCTTTGCTTCTAGCTTCAGCTCAGGAGGAGGAGGAGAGTGAACCTCTACCTGACCTCCTCAGAGGCTTACCTTTAGATGAGCAAGTGGAAGGAGTTAATCTCTCTTCCAGTCTCACATCTGACCAACAGGATGAGTGCAAGTTACTGTTGAATCAGTTTGCCTCCCTGTTCTCACTTTCACCAGGCTTGACCCCTTGGGGCCAGTTCGACGGCCGTCATGCCGTTCGACGGAGACAATCTTTTCTGCAAGGCCGTCAATCGATCTCTTCAGGCCATCAAGACCAACACAGAGACGCCCCGTGCCTTTGGCACTCTGCAACATCACCATCCTTTCAATCCTTAGGAGGGAAGTTGGGTAGATCTTCAAAGAGTTTCGGTGGTAGATCATCCTCTTACATGACATACACACTGGTGACTGTTTGCCTGTCAAAAGCAGGGAGTACATAATGTCAGACAATGTCAGATCCCACATAAGGAATGAGGTCAACAAGATGCTTGAACTCAGGGTAATAGAACCCTCTACTAGCCCATGGTCTAGCCCAGTTGTGCTTGTACCAAAGGCAGGATCCAAGGAGTTGAGATTCTGCGTGGACTATAGAGCTCTCAATGCAGTCACTACGACTGATGCCCATCCTTTGCCTAGGACAGATGAGCTGGTGGACAAACTTGGTGCAGCCAAGTACCTCAGCACATTTGACCTAACGTCAGGCTATTGGCAAATAGCCCTGACAGACCATGCCAAGGAGAAAACTGAATTCTCCACCCCAGCAGGCCTCTACCAATTCAAGGTAATGCCTTTTGGATTAAAGAATGCACCTGCTACATTTCAGAGGATGGTCAATCAAGTTCTGAATGGGATGGAGGACTTCTGCATGGCATACTTGGATGACATTGCAGTGTTCAGCCCTACATGGAAAGAACATGTTGAACAACTAGGTTATGTATTGCAGGCTCTTGAACAGGCCCATCTGACCATAAAGAAAAAGCAAATGTCAAATTGGTCAGAGTTCAGTGGTCTACCTTGGACATGAGGTAGGAGGAGGCGAAATAAGGCCACTGCCTAGCAAAGTACATGCTGTACAAAACTGGGCCACCCCTACTACTCAAACCCAAGTGAAAGCCTTCCTAGGATTCACTGGTTATTATAGGAACTTCATAGAGAACTATGGGACCATAGCTTCCCCCTTGAATGTCATCTCCTCTCCCAAATTTCCAAAAAAGGTCAGGTGGAATGAGGAGTGCAATCAAGCCTTTGAAGGCCTAAAGAAAGCCCTTTGTCAAGCTCCAGTGCTAAGAGCTCCTGACTATCACCAACCCTTCATTGTACACACTGATTCTTCTAATGTAGGTATAGGTGCAGTCCTTAGTCAACTGGATGAGAAAGGTAGGGAACACCCCATTTGTTTAATCAGCAGGAAGATAAAGGATTCTGAGACAAGGTGGGCAACAATAGAAAGAAAATGCTTTGCTATTTTGTGGGCACTGAAGAGGTTTAGACCATACTTGTATGGATCTACCTTCACTATTCAGACTGACCACCAACCCTTGAGATGGCTGATGCAAATGAAGGGGAAAACCCAAAGTTACTCAGATGGTCAATCTGCCTGCAAGGATTTGATTTCTCCATTGAGCACAGAGCAGGAAGTCACCACCAAAATGCTGATGGTCTCTCTGGGATGTTTGTAACCGACTAGACGTATGAGGTCCATCCAGGAGTGGATTAAATCCTCCTGTCCCTTAGTCTGGGGGGGCGAGTGTTAGGGAGAATTCTCATTTATGGCTAATTTCCCTCACCTAGTGAGTCCCCCAGCAGCTTTGCTGGAATTCTGGAGTTTAATTTTTTTTACACTTGGTAAGAGTGAGAGCTTTTCCCCCACTCTTACCTTGGTTTTGCTATGTGTTTCTACCTGTTTTTGTGATTGTGGACTCTGAAGTACACCACTTCAGTAGCCCCCTTCTTTTTGTGTGTCACACAGCACCTTCAGTGCCGTGGCACAGGGTTGTCTTTGAGACTTCCCTCGACTCCATTTCTGAGGCGACTACTGTCCCCCAGAAAAGGGTAAAGTTACCATTAACTTTACTTAGTCAATCTACCACAGATACAGTACACCCCATCTTCCATGGAGTACTGGAAAGGGTTAACTCGTATCCCTTTGTATCTGTACCTCCTAGAGCATTGTTTCGCTTTTTTAACATTTAGACTTGGCTGGTGGCAGTGGTATCTACCCTAACTTTTCTACCGCGATTATATTAGATAAACTTGGTACTGTTCTTGGCTATTATATTAGCCTTGAACATAAACCTGCTTCACCAAATCGTCTTTTTCTTGGCTCCGGTTCGGTTTATTCGCCATTTCTTTTTGTTAAAGTCCTTCTTGTGTTTTACTTTGCGTGGTAAACTAGATTTGCCTTCTTTGTTCACTTTCTTTTGGCTGGCTTCTGCCCAGAAGCCCTCCTCAAGGAGCCTGGGTGTCTAGGTGGGCTGAATGTGAGGGAGCGGTGTAGTCACCCCCTGCACAGGGTATCCTAGGAAACCCAAATTGCACTTTGTCATGATTGGTCAGGGTAGTTGTCCGGGCTCAACAACCCCCCTGCTGGGTGATTGACAGCCAGGCTGAGTGAATGGGGGTTTTTCGCATGAAAGGCAGGTCTCTTGGGCTAGAAGTCAGAGAGTCACCACTAGAACTACAAGGAACCGAAGAGAAGCGGAGAGAATGACGGCTGCTGCAGCTACCCCATCCCAGTGAAACCCTGCTGCAGTCCTGAGCTATCTGCCCTTCAACGACTCAGAGAAGATCCAGTCCGGAGTCTTCTTCCCTTGAGCTTGGTGGGGATATCCAGCTCATCTTCTACAGCCAGAGGATCCTCTTCCGTGGTATCTACCCTAACTATTCTACCACGATTATATTAGATAAAAGTGGTACTGTTCTTGGCTATTATATTAGCCTCGAACATAAACCTGCTTGACCAAATCATCTTTTTCTTGGCTCTGGTTGGGTTTATTCGCCATTTCTTTTTGTTAAAGTCCTTCTTGTGTTTTACTTTGCGTGGCAAACTAGGTTCGCCTTCTTTGTTCTTTGTTCACTGTCTTTTGGCAGACTTCGGCCCAGAAGCCCTCCTCAAGGCGCCTGGGTGTCTAGGTGGGCTGAATGTGAGGAAGGGGTATAGTCACCCCCTGCACAGGGTATCCTAGGAAACCCAAGTCGCACTTTGTCATGATTGGTCAGGGTAGTTGTCCGGGCTGGACAACCCCCCTGCTGGGTGATTGACAGCCAGGCTGAGTGAATTGGGTTTTTTCGCATAAAAGGCAGGTCTCTTTGGCTAGAAGTCAGAGAGTCATCACTGGAACTACAAGGAACCGAAGAGAAGCGGAGAGAACGATGGCTGCTGCAACTACCCCATCCCAGTGAAGCCCTGCTGCAGTCCTGAGCCTGCCCTTCAACGACTCAGAGAAGATCCAGTCCGGAGTCTTCTTCCCTTGAGCTTGGTGGGGATAACCAGCTCATCTTCTACAGCCAGAGGATCCTCTTCCATGGTCGAAATCGCTGCACACTGCTGTAGTGGTCCGGATAGCCACCTGAAGAGCCTCTCCTGTTTTTAAGGAGCGCACCTTTTATTCCTTGTCGCTGCTGCCGGCTTCATCCCTGTGTGGTGCAGACCCCCTTCAGACATCCTCCTTCGCACCAAAGCTCCAGGAATCATGGGTCTGCGGGAAACCAACAGGAACAACTGCCAGGGCACTAGCTGCACCACTGGAACAAGGTACTGTGTTCTGTTGAGGAAACTGGGTGAATCCCTTTTTATTCATTTCCAAGGCTTGCCCTGGTCTTCCCTCCTTCTTATAACTTTTGCTTCCGAACATTGACAATATCGAAGTACTTTTGGCTACGTTGAATCGTGAACTGTCTGACCGTGTGATCTTCAGCAACTGGCCCCAGTGTCTTTCGACCCTGGCTCCGGCCCTTTGACTTTTGACCTCCTGTCTCTGAGTGTTTCTTGATTCTGCCTGCCTAACCAAAATATTGCCTGTGATTTTTATCTCCAACTCCCTCTGGGTATCTCAGGTGCTAAGTGTGTTTTTGCCCCGGTAGCATTTCATGTCACGGATACGCGTTTGTTTAGTAGAGCGAACTGTCAAAAAGTGATCGCAATCGTATTAGCGGTAACGTGTTTTGTTCATAACACTGGTTCATTCAAACACAGGGTACTTACCTTGAGACTTACTGTACAAAGTGAATTGGTTAGTTGTAGTATATTTAACGTGTGGTTTTTATTGAAGTTTAATAGAAGTGTTGTGTTTATAACGAATGGTTTAAAAATAAATGTACTTATATTTTTCTACCTGAAACCTTGAGTCAGTGTTTAGTTGAGTCAAAGTAATTGTGGTCCCTTTGTGTAATCTCTGCTACTGCTCATATACTCTTGAGATAAGCCTGGCTGCTCTGCCACTGCTACCACTCTGACATAGTAGTACAGGCTTGTACCAAAGGTAAAACTTGTATTGCCACCCGTAGTCTTAATTGTGTGTAGTGTTCCCTAAGGGCACTGCACAGGATTCTGCCTAACAGGGACCCATTTTTCGACATCTTTCATCACCCCTCAAGGTTTAAATCGTCAAGTGTTTTCTTCTTGGAAGTTTCCAGAAGGCCATCAGGCCTGCACCGCGCCGGATCATGTCGGAGGAGAAGGATGGGGCTTCCCTCTTCAAGCTCTGCACCAGCTGCAGTTTCCTGAATGTTTTCACGGACGGCAAGCATTCCCAATGCCTTTATTGTCTTCTCCCGGTGCACAAGGAGGAAGACTGCAAGATCTGCCATGGCTTTTCCAAGCGCACAATGAAGGATCAGCACATCCAACTGACGGCGTGGCTCAAAGCCAGGGCCCCTACCCTATGTGGTCCACAGGGGCATGCCTCCTCCATAGCCAGCCAGAGCGGGCTTCTAAGTCCTTTGAGGGGGCTCCATCCATAGGGGCCTAAGACAAGGCCAATCGCCCCAAGTCCACTTCCGTCGGGGTCGCCGCTGTAGCGGGTCACGCGACGGTCGGGCGCATTCATTGTCTCCATCCGCCTCAATCTTTAGCCATCGCTCCAGCTCTTCATCGAAGAGAAAGTCAGCTACCCCAGGGAAGCTGCGTGAGAATATGGAGAAGACCAAGCAGGACAAGATGTCCGACCTGTCACTTTAGGCCCAAGTGATCCAGGCCAAATCGTCCTCTTCTATCGAGATGGTTGCTGCCGCCCTCTCAAAGACGAAAGGGGCTGACCCGGTCGAGGGTACCCCGGTGGCGGTCAGAATGGCCCTTCCTCTCAGGCAGGAGGCTTCAGCCAAACCAGTGTAGAAGACTCTGTAAAAGAGGATGCTGGACCTTAGCCCGATGCCGACCCCTCAGGACCCAAAGAAGGGGGCCAGAGGGCTGTGGAAGAGCTCCAGGGCACAGTAATTCCTTTGTCCGATGAGGAATACATCGTTTCCGTCCACACCATCCTGGCAGAGGGTGGTGACGACGAACGTCGAGGAGATGCCGGACGGAGGCGGGGGCGACGACAAAGGCACTGGGCCCATCTACCCTGTTCCCCATGCACCTCCCAGAGATCTGTTGCATGATATTCTCTTGAGCCTCCACACACTGGTATTGGAGATTCAGAAGAGGATGCCAACGGCACCACCAGCGACACCACCGGCGATGACCCCTTTGACACCGTGGCCACCACCACTGCCGAAGAAAAGGAGGAGACACCCTATGCCTCCACTCCACCCAGCACTGCCCACCCCTAGGGATACAGGGACGGATACAGCAACGATGGACACTGACGACAGCAGAATCTCTCCACCTCCGAGGGCTTCTCCGCCAGACAAAGTAGTATCCTTCCACTCCATGATCGGCCAGGCTTCGGTGCTTTCTTCCAGCTCACCCCAGAAGAGAAGAAGGAGGGCTTCCTGCATCAGCGCCGGGAGGCAAAAAGAAAGCCCTTTCTGTTGGTACCACTCCTGGACGACTTCTGGGATGAGGGGCTGGCGCTGCTGAAGAACCCCGCCTCAGCCCCAGCAAAAAGGGACCGGGTAGAAAAGAAATACTGGGTGCCGGAATCTGCACCCAAATGTCCACGGTCACAACCATCGCCGGACTCGGTGGTCTCAGCTACGGCTAGGAAGAAGTCGTCCAACCCGTCGTCGTCCACCTCTGTCCCCCGGACGGCGAGGGGAAGAAATTTAACACTGTGGGATGGAAGGTCATTTACTCAGCGGTGACAACGGTCAAGGCGGCTAACGCGTTAGCGATCCTGGCCAGATACGACCGGGAGCTATGGTACAAGATGGCTCCTATCCTGGATTTCCTCCCCGAGGACAAGCGAGTAGAGGCAATGGAGATCCATCAGGAAGGCGAGGTGGCGTCGGACCACGCCAGCACCCTGGTCCTGGACATTGCGGACACAGGGTTCTGCCAGGTGGGTAGGGTTTGCCTCTGTCGTCGTGGCTGGCTGAATGACACGAACTTCAGACAGGAGGTACAGATGAAGGTCCTATACATGCCGTTCGACGGAGACAATCTTTTCTGCAAGGCCGTCAATCGATCTCTTCAGGCCATCAAGACCAACACAGAGACGCCCCGTGCCTTTGGCACTCTGCAACATCACCATCCTTTCAATCCTTAGGAGGGAAGTTGGGTAGATCTTCAAAGAGTTTCGGTGGTAGATCATCCTCTTACCACCATCCCTCTCATTCCATGACCCAGGGAGCCTACAGGGGTCGTCCCAAGGCCTTTGGAGGTGGCCGCCATTGTCGTCAAGGCTCCCAAGGCAGTGCACCAGCCTCCAAGCAGGACTGAACTGGCATTGACGTCGGGCCACCCCACCCCTGCACTCCGGTACGAGGCCAGCTGGCGAACTTCATCAGCGTGTGGGAAAACATCTTCGCCGATTGATGGGTGCTGGACGCTCTCACCCACGGACACACTTTGGAGTTTCAGCAAAATTGTCTGCAAATACGACCGGTGTCCCAGCAGGAACAACACATCCCTCAGCTGCTGCTGGAGGTTCGGGCCATGTTAAGAAAAGGGGCGATAGAGCTGGTTCCCAAGCGACTCTGGGGCTCTGGAGTTTACTCAAGATACTTTCGGGTAAGAAAGATGACCGGGGGCTGGAGGCCCATTCTCGATCTACGACGACTCAACAAGTACATCAAGTCCCAAAAATTCAGGATGGTCACGTTGAAGCATGTGCTCAGCCAACTGTGGGGGGAAGACTTTCGGACGTTGTTGGATCTAGAGGACGCGTACTTCCACATCCCCATTTACGAAAAACAGGTTCCTGCGCTTCGTACAAGGGAAGCACTACCAGTTCAAGGCTCTTCCCTTCGGACTGAAGTCGGCGCCCAGAGTCTTTATGAAGTGCCTGGCTCCGGTGGCTACCCATCTTTGACTACAAGGAATTCATGTGTACCCATACCTCATGTGTGCTCATTCGGGCCAAGTCAAGGCACACCACCATTGATCACATGGAGAGGACTGTCCGGCTGCTGATGGATATGGGGTTCTCGTGAACTATGAAAAATCCTGCTTGACTCCATCGCTGAACGTGCTGTTCCTGGGGTCCAGGCTGAACACGGTATCCTGCCTGGTGACTCCATCGGAGGAAAGGATAGCGGCCATTTTGGGCAAAGTGCAACGACTGTTCGCAATGAAGATCGCCATGGTGAGGACCATCAAGTCACTGCTTGGCATGATGTTGTCATGTATTTTCGTGATCCGCCTCTGCAGGTTGCGGATGCGACCGCTCCAGGAATGCTTGAACTCCTGTTGGCTCCAGGTGTCCAGCAGCTTCAAGGACAGGATTGTGCTCAACAAGGAGTTCTTTTTAGCAATAAGGTAGTGGGGTGTGCACTCCAACATCGCCAGGGTCACAGACTTCCAGAGTCCCCCCTACTAGGAGACTGTCATGACAGACGCTTCCCTCAAGGGGTGGGGAGCACACACAGTTCATCTCCACACCAGAGGAGAAGGAGCTGCACATCAACGTCCTGAAACTACAGGCTGTGTTTTGGGCCCTCAAGTCTTTTCTTCTGTCCCTCAGGGGCAAGGTGGCCAGGGTCTTCATGGTCAATACCACTACAATGTTTTACATCCAAAAGCAGGGGGGCACCAGATCCCCAGCACTCTCCAGAGAGGCGCAGGAGTTGTGCACTGGGCCGTCACCCAGGGGATGTTTCTCATTCCTTTTCACCTGTGGGAGTCAAAAACAGAGTCACCGAATCCCTCAGCAGGGATCTGCACTCTTGCCACAAGTGGGAGCTTTGGCAGGATCAAGTGAACAATCTCTTCCACAGGTGGGACAGTCCTCAGATTTATCTGTTTGCGACGGAAAAGAACAACAAGTGCCAGAGGTTCACCAGCAGGTTACCCCAGCTGGGGATCATGGGGGACGTATTCTCCTTCCCTTGGGAAGGCCTGTTCCTATACGTGTACCTATACGTGTACCATCCGTTGCCGCTGCTACTACGAGTCATCAGTCAACTCAGACGGTGCCGGTGCAGGGTGATCCTCGTCGCACCAGCTTGGCCAAGGCAAATATGGTGCCCGGAGCTTCTCAGCATGTCTGCGTCCTCTCCAGTCAAGCTACCAGTGGTCGTGTATTTTTTCACCAGGGAAGGAGGCCCAATCCTGCACCACGACACAGGATCACTGAACCTGAAGACCTGGCTCCTGCAGCATTGGAGTTCAGTGGTTACGAGCTTGCTGTGGACTGCAGGGAGGTCCGCGCCAAGGCCAGGGCATCGTCAACTCTAAAGTGTTAGGGACACAAATGGAAGCACTTCGCGACTTGGTGCCGGTTGCAGAAGATTAAGTCTCTGAGGGTCACGGTCCCACAAGTACTCCCGTACTTGTAGTCGTTGGCTATGTTGGGCTGGCTAATGCCTCCATCAAAGAGCATCTGGCGGCTATCTCCCGCTACACCAAGTCTCCGGGACGGTTTTAGTTCTAGTGAAGGAGTTCATCAAAGGACTGTTCCGTTCGTTCCCGCCGGTGAAGTATCCTGCCCCGGCATGGTAACTCAACGTGGTGCTGACTAGGCTCATGGGGGCCCCATTTGAGCCAATGCAGCAAGCTCCGCTTAAGTTCATGTCTTGGGAGACACCTTTCCTCGTGGCCATCACCTCTGCCAGGAAAGTAGGTGAAATCCAGGCCCTGTCCTGCAAGTGACATTACTTGACTTTCCACAAGATGAGGGTGGTGCTGCGGACGCACCCCTCCTTCATGCCCAAGGTTCCGTCGGAATTTCATCTCAACGAGCCCTTGGTGTTGCCTGTGTTTTTTCCGACTCCTTTGTCGCCTGCTGAAGTTTTATGTGGCCCGCACGAAGAGTTTCAGGAAGGCCTCTCAGCTTTTTGTGAACTTTGGTCCTGTGAACCATGGGAAGGCCTTGTAAAAGGCTTCTATCTCCAGGTGGCTCTATGGCTGCATCACTCATTGTCACCAGTTGGCAAACCGACCGATGCCTGCCTGTCTGAGATCCAATTCTACCAGAGCGATCGCTGCGATTATGGCATTCCTGTCTGGTGTACCCCTGCTGGACATCTGCAGGGCCGCTATGTGGAGGTTTAAGCACACCTTCACAAAATTCTACTGGCTTGCCAGGGATTCCAGAATGTACTACTATGTATTCTTTATTAACGAGCATGTGAATCCATGCCAGACCCCATGCTGGAGAAGGAACAAGTTACTTACCTGTAACTGTTGTTCTCCACCATGGGTCTGGCATGGATTCACATGGGAACCCTCCCTTCTGCCCCTTGCGGCACTTCTTGGTCATACTGCCACTTTACGTGCTACCAAATCTGAAGATGACTGCTAGAGGAGGGGCTTGGGGCGAGGGCAGTAATTGGCTGGGGCAGTATGACCCAGAGCTCAGTGATTGGTTTATAGGAGAAATACAGTTTATAAATGAAAGTGAAACTGTTTTTTCTTTTACCAAGTATTCCCAGCCTGACGATGGGGAATATTCATGAGCATGTAAATCCATGCCAGACCCATGCTGGAGAACAACAGTTACAGGTAAGTAACTTGTTCCTTTTCTTGTATAGTGGCTTGTCTACTCTCTCGCTTTCCGATGGTAGTTTGCTTTGTTCGGCCACTCTCCCTTTTCTTGTATAGGGACTTGTTGCCACCCTGTTTGCAAAGCCCCCATCCTGGGAACCCTTACAGAAAAACAATACACTTTCAAGATGGAATATCGAATGGGATAAGGATGCTATCCTGATGCAAATCAAATGACTTAATTCCTCGCGAACACCTGGGCCGGATGAGCTGTCAAACAATACCTTGAAGCTAAATCCGGAAGCATGGGCTAATTTCTGCACTGCCTCGTTCTCCACGATAGTGGACACAAACCAGATTCCTTCTTTATGGACAACTGCAACGTTGATTCCTATACTCAAAAAAGAAGACAGAGCAGAATTCTGCAAATAACTACCATCTGCTTGCCATGTTTGATCCATTGGGAGCACTCTTTGCTTCAGTACTGCTCAGACAATTAACACAATGGGCAAAACCAGCCAATAGAATGGGTCCTAGGCAGACCGGGTTTGTTACAGGCGCGGGAACTAACATCAATCTTCTGCTAATAAATCTCCTAAAACTGGCAGCAATGAGAGCAAAAACTAAAATCTATGCTGTTTTCATAGATTTAAAACAAGCGTTCAACAGTGTCGACCATCGAAGTTTGTAGCTGAAGCTTTGGATGTGGAATTGTCTACCGGACCCGATATCTGCCATACAAGAGCTGTACTCTGCCACGTCAATTCAGGTCAGGCTATAAAACCAAGGCGCATTATCCAAGAAAATCGTCACATGGAACAGACTAAAACAGGGCTGCCTACTTGCTGCATTTCTGTTCAACTTGTATATCTCCAATCTGAATATATCCCAACATGAAGTACCAACATTTCCACTGATCTTAAATGGTACTGCTATACCCAGGATGATATATGCAGATGATGTTGTGTTGTTAGACAGAACACTGATTGGTCTTCAATGTAGTCTAAATGCACTTGTCAACTACCTGGGCATCAATGGGCTAACCATCAACTCTACAAAAACCCAAACAATGTCTTTCTCTAACTGGCAGGGGCAGCCTACAGAGAATTGTTCCCTTTACTTGGGCCTAACAAGTTGACGCAAGTACAAAAGATCAAATATCTAGGGGTATGGATCAATACTGCTTTAGACAAACATGATTGGGGAAATGCCCTTCGCACTAAAGTGCGCTCTCATGGCGCGCCAAGCCTACGTACTACATCGAAAATATGGGAAATTCTCTGTGTGTCCGGGAATTAACATTATACTGACAGAAGGTGATAACAATTCTATCCTTCGGTGCAGAAGCTGCTCTCAATTAATCGTGGGCAATTTGGGACCAGCTAGAAGGTATTCTCTGGAGAAGGGTTCTGTCCCACCCAAAGTCCTTTCGGATTGTATGGATAAGGTTTGGAATTGCAACACAATCGATTAATTCGATAGTGCTCTGGAAGTCGCTTGATCTATATCGAAAAACTTGGGTCGATGATGCCATTCTTTCTATCGAGATCTTGAGATCAAGCAAAACTACACAGCAAACCGAAATACTGAACCAATGGAAAGCCAGTTGCTCTAGATGGCTAAGTGCGTTAGACTCAGAAGAAGTCCTAAAAATTAATCCTTGCATGATGCAAAAATAAATTCAATGGATGGACTGGATGGAGACGCAAGAAAGCAAGCCCAAATACAAACTCTCCATAAACTGTGCTAATGACTATCGTGCAATAAACCAGCTGCCTCAATATCTACTCAAATTTCCGTGTCCAAAATGTAGAGACATCTTGCGTTTGAGGCTGAACCTCCTTCCGACAAGAGAAGTATTAACACACCGGAAACAACTAAAAGCAGATCTGAATTACTGTAATTTCTGTCTTAACCAAGCGGAAAACATACAACATATTTTTATGGACTGTGATGCGCTGGCTGAAACGAGAACATATTGCAAACTGAAGGGACACCGATGTACAAAGACAATCACCGGTCCTCTTTGCTACTAGGCTACTCCATTTTCTTGTTTAGGGACTTGTATACTCTCTCACTATCACATGGTAGTTTGCAGGGTTCAGCTGCTCTCATTTATATTGTATAGGGGCTTGTATACTCTCTGGCGATCAGTTGGTAGTTTGCAGGGTTCAGCCTCTCTTCCTTTTCTTTTATAGGGACTTGTATACTCTCTCTCTATTAGAAGGTACATTGCATGGTTCATCTGCCCTCCTTTTTCTGGTATAGGGGTGTGTATACTCTCTCGCTGTCAAATGGTGCATTCCATGGTTCAGGCGTTCTCCCTTTTCTTGTATAGGGACTTGTATACTCTCTGGTGATCAGTTGGTAGTTTGTAGGGTTCAGCCCCTCTTCCTTTTCTTGTATAGGGACTTGTATACTCCCTCACTATCAGATGGTAGTTTGCAGGGTTCAGCTGCTCTCTCTTTTCTTGTATAGGGGCTTGTATACCCTCTCGCTATCAGAGGGTACATTGCATGGTTCAGCTGCTCTCCCTTTTCTTGTATATGGGCTTGTATACTCTCTCACTATAGGCACCATTTGGGAAAAATCCAAGAGGCCAAGGTGAGTGGGAATCAAGGCCCGACCCACCGAGCCTCTCCAATTACATTAGTGTGGTTTAAAGAATCAAGAGCAGCGTGTTCAGTGCATTTGTCCCCGCTCCCCCTGCCCCATCCGGCTTTCCAGACCACCCACACTCCCTGATTGGCCCTCGTCGCCATAACAGAAAATCTGACCAGAGCTGCCCTCTGCCCGGCATCCCCTTCAGCTAAGGGCCCCAAGGCAAAGGGCGACTCCTACAATGGCAGCTCCAAACTGTGTCTGCAGGTGTCAGCAGGGGAGGCCAGGGCCAGCCGTCAACCAGCAGCAACCCCCAAGGTAGATGTGGCCTGGGTGGGGAGTAGAGCAATCACTGTACTCCAGGAAGCCCTGCCACTCTACCTACCCTCAGAACATAGCACACCAGGCTGTTAATACTAACTAGCTTCACAACTACTGAGGATTGCGAGTATTACCTGAATCGCAACTAGAGAGGACTGTGATATGCTGCACCACTTTGAGATAGAGCTGTGATTATTGACCTTCTTCACTCTGAGATAGAGCTGTGAATATTGGCCTGCGCCACATTGGGATAGAGCTGTGAATATTGGCCTGCACCGCGTTGGGATAGAGGGATGAATATTGGCCTATGTCACTTTGGGATAGTGCTGTTAATATTAGCCTGTGCCCCATTGAGATAGAGCTGTGATTATTGACCTGAGCCACATTGTGATAGAACTGTGATTATTGGCCTGGGCCATGTTGGGATGGAAGGATGGATGTTAGCATGCGCCACATTGCGATAGAACTGTGAATATTAGCATGCGCCACATTGAGATAGAACTGTGATTATTGGCCTGCGCCACATTGAGATAGAGGGATGAATATTAGCATGCACCACATTGAGGTAGAACTGTGAATATTATTCTTCGCCACATTGAAATAGAACTGTGATTATTGGCCTGCGCCACATTGAGATAGAACTGTGATTATTAGCCTGTGCCACATTGAGATGGAGGTCTGAATATTAGCCTGCTCCACATTGAGATAGAGATGTGAATATTAACCTGCATCCCATCTGGACAGAAATGCGAAGATTAGCATTGCGTCACATCTAGACAGAATTGTAATACTAGCTCAAATCATATCTAGACAGAATAGTGAAAACTAGCATTGTGTCACATCCAGACAGAACTGTAAATATTAGCTTGCGTCACATCTAGATAGAATTATGAAGATTGGAATACGCTGCTTTTAAATAACAATGCCACTAACCAACCCCACTCGACAATCTCACCGTTCTGCATACACCTCTCACACTCTACGCAAACGCAACCACACCGCCAAAGCACTACAAACCGCACACACTTCACTACATTGCAACAACAAAACATAGCACACATAGCCTCGCACAACAACACATGACAGCTATCAACCGAAAAGCACACCTTAGCTCAGCGAACAGTGTTAACTGAACTGAGGTTGCCAACAGCACATCACAGCTCTCTTGCTCTTTTCCTGCTCAACCTTACTAACCCACCCCACCCTCTTTCCCTTTCAGATCCGCCAGAGCGCCAGGGGACCACTCGGGTGGTGATAGTGTGCATTATAAATATCCTTAAACATTAACATATCTGATGGTACATTGGATGGGTCGGGCCACTCTCCCTTTTCTTATATAGGGACTTGTATACTCCCTCACAATCATATGGTACTTTGCAGGGTTCAGCTGCTCTCCTTTTTCTTGTACAAGAACTTGTATACTCCCTCGCTATCAGATGGTAGTTTGCAGGGTTCAGCAGCTCTCCCTTTTCTTGTATAGGAACTTGTATACTCTCTTGCTATCAGATGGTACATTGCATGGTTACAGCCGCTCCCCCTTTTCTTGTGTAGGGGCTTGTATACCCTCTCGCTATCCGATGGTACATAGCATGGTTCAGGCTCTCTCCCTTTTCTTGTATAGGGGCTTGTATACTCTCTCGCTATCAGATGGTAGATTGCAGGGTACAGCCGCCCTCCCTTTTCTTGTATAGGGACTTGTATACTCTCTCGCTATCAGATGGTACATTGAAGGGTACAGCCGCCCTCCCTTTTCTTGTATAGGGGCTTGTATACTCTCTCTCTATCAGATGGTACATTGCAGGGTACAGCCGCCCTCCCTTTTCTTGTATAGGGACTTGTATACACTCTCACTATCAGATGGTACATTGCATGGGTCAGCCACACTCCCTTTTCTTGTATAGGGGCTTGTATACTCTCTCGCTATCAAATGGTACATAGCATGGTTCAGGCTCTCTCCCTTTTCGTGTATAGGGGCTTGTATACTCTCTCTTGCTATCAGATGGTAGTTTGCAGGGTTCAGCCTCTCTCCCTTTTCTTGTATAGGGACTTGTATACTCTCTCTCTATCAGATGGTACATTGCCTGGTTCAGCCGCTCTCCCTTTTCGTGTATAGGGACTTGTATACTCTCTCACTATCAGAAGGCAGTTTGCTTTGTTCAGCCGCTTTCCCTTTTCTTGTATAAGGGCTTGTATACTCTCTCGCTATCAGATGGTGCATTGCATGGTTCAGGCGCTCTCTGTTTTCATATGTAGGGACTTGTATACTGTCTTGATATCAGATGGTAGTTTACAGTGTTCAGCCGCACTCCCTCGTCTTGTATAGGGGCTTTTATACTCTCTCGCTATCAGATGGTAGTTTGCAGGGTCCAGCCGCTCTCCCTTTTCTTGTATAGGGACTTGTATACTCTCTCGCTATCTGATGTTACATAGCATGGGTCAGGCTCTCCCTTTTCTTGTATAGGGGCTTGTATACTCTCTGGCTATCAGACAGTACATTGCATGGTTCAGCCACTCTCCCTTTTCTTGCATAGGGGCTTGTATACTCTCTCGCTATCAGATGGTACATTGCATGGTTCAGCCACTCTTCCTTTTCTTGTATAGGTACTTGTATACTCTCTGGCTATCGGATGGTACATTGCATGGTTCAGCCGCTCTCCCTTTTCTTGTATAGGGACTTGTATACTATCTTGCTATCAGATGGTACATTGCAGGGTTCAGCCGCTCTCCCTTTTCTTGTATCGGGACTTGTATACTCTCTTGCTATTAGAAGGTACATTGCATGGTTCAGCTGTTCTCCCTTTTCTTGTATAGGGACTTGTATACTCTCTCGCTATCATATGGTAATTGCATGGGTCGTCCGCTCTCCCTTTTCTTGTATAGGAACTTGTATACTCTCTGGCTATCCGATGGTAGTTTGCTTTGTTCAGCCTCTCTCCCTTTTCTTGTATAGGGGCTTGTATACTCTTTCGTTATCAGATGGTACATGGCATGGTTCAGCCGCCCTCCCTTTTCTTGTATAGGGACTTGTATACTCTCTCGCTATCAGATGATAGTTTGCAGGGTCCAGCTGTTCTCCCTTTTATTGTATAGGGACTTGTATACTCTTTCGCTATCAGATGGTAGTTTGCAGGGTTGAGCCGCTCTCCCTTTTCTTGTACACAAACTTGTATACTCTCTCGCTATCAGATGGTACATTGCATGGTACAGCTGCTATCCATTGACATGTATATGGTTTTGTATACTCTCTCGCTATCGGATGGTAGTTTGCAGGGTTGAGCTGCTCTCCCTTCTCCAGCATGGGGTCTGGCATGGATTCACATGCTCATAAATATTCCCTGTTGTCAGGCTAGGAATCCTCGGTAAAAGAAAAAACAGTTTCACTTTTGTTTATAAATTGTCTTTCTCCTATAAACCAGTCACTGAGCTCTGGGTTCATACTGTCCCAGCCAATGACTGCCCTCTCCCTAAGCCCCTCCTCTGGCAGCCATCTTCAGATTTTTACTGCACGTTCAAGTGTTGGGAGTCCTCGTGTTTCGCTCTTAGAGCTTTCTGCATTATTTGCACTTTTTTGGTAGGAATACCCTATTTTTGTTCAATTGAGGCTGTGTGCTCCATCGTTTTTTTCATCCGATCAACAGGGACCAATTTTTTTGCATCTTTCATCGCCCCTCAAGGGTGAAATCATCAAGTGTTTTCTTCTTGGAAGTTTCCAGAAGGCCATCAGGCCTGCACTGCGCCAGATCATGTCGGAGGAGAAGGACTGGGCTTCCCTCTTCATCCTCTGCACCAGCTTCACTTTCTGGAATGTTTACATGGACAACAAGCATTCCCAGTGCATTCATTGTCTTTACCCGATGCATAAGGAGGAAGATTGTGAGATCTGCCGTGGCTTTGCCAAGCGCACAATGATGGATCGGCACGTCCGACTGGTGGCGTGGCTCAAAGCCAGTGCCTCTACACTGTGTGGTCCACAGGATCATGCCTCCTCCATATCCAGCTAGCCAGAGCGGGCTTCTAAGTCCTTTGATTGAGCTCCATCTGTGGGGGCCCAACACAAGGCCAATTACTGCAAGTCTGCTTCCGTCGGGGTCACCGCTCCAGCGGCTCCCGCGACAGTCAGGGCGCATTAATCGTCTCTGTCAGCCTCGATCTCTAGCTACCTCTAAGCTCTTCATCCAAGAGGAAGTTAGCTACACCTGGGAAGCTATGGGCGACACAGGAGAATGCCAAGCAGGGCAAGGTGTCTGAGCTGCCCGTGAAGGAGAAGACCAAGATGGCCGACCTGCCTATGAAGGCCCAGGTGATCCAGGCCAAGTCATCCTCGATTGAGGTGGTGGTGATCTCCCTTTTGAAGCCAAAAGGGGTGGACCCAGTCCAGAGTGCCCCGGCAGTAGCCAAAATGTCTCTGCATGCCAGGCGAGAGTCGTTGTAACAACCTATTGAAAAGACTCCAGAGAAGAGGATGCCAGATCTTAGCCTCAGGACCCAATGAAGGGGGGGCGGGAGAAGTACTCCAGGGCATTGAAATATTTTCGTCCGACGAGGATGTGCTGTCTGTCCACACCATCCACCGTGGTGACGACGGCGATGACAATGGGAACATCGAGGAGATGCCCGCAGCGGCGACATCGATACCGTCGACCGGAACGATGACACAGGTGCTGGGCCCAGCGACCCTGTCCCACAGGTTCCCCCAAGAGACTTATCACAGGATATCCTCTTGACACTCCACACACTGGTGTCGGAGATTCAGAGGAGGTTGCCGACAACCCCACCAGCACCAGAGGAGGAGGAGACACCCTACACCTCCATTCCAACTGTTGCTGCCTCCCCCCAAGGGGGATGGGGATGGACACGGCAACGATGGATATGGATGATGACGCAGGACTGGGAGATACTGCATCTCTGGCGCCGACCTATCCACCGGACGAGGTGGGATCCTTTCATTCCATGATTGCCCGGGCATCAGAGCTTTTCCAGCTCACCCCGGAGGAGGAGAGGAAGGAGGGCTTCCTGTACCAACGCCGGGTGGCAAAGAGGAAGACTGTCCTATCGGTACCGCTCCTGGACGACATCTGGGATAAGGCGCTGGTGCTGCTGAAGGATCCTGCTTCAAGGGAGAAGCAGGGAGAAGCTCGAAAAAAAGTACCAGGAGGTAGAGTCTGCACCCAAGAGTCTTCGGTCTCAACCATTGCCTGACTCAGCGGTCTCGGCGGCCACCAGGAAGAAGTTGTCGAGTTCATCATCCTCTTCATCTGTACCCCAGGACAACGAAAGGAAGAAATTGAATTCTATGAGTAGAAAGGTAGTCTACTCGGCGGCGGCGATGGTGAAAGCGGCCAACGCCTTGGCGATCATGGCCAGAAACAACCGGGAGCTTTGGTACAAGATGGCTCAGCTCCTGGATTTCCTCCCCGATGACAAACGGGTCAAGGCTTTGGAGATCCTCCAAGAAGGCAAGCTGGCGTCGAACTACGCAATCACGGTGGCACTGGACATTGCGGACACGGGTTTCCGCCAGATGGGCAACAGGGTTTGCCTTGGCCATCGTGGCTGGCTCAAGGCCACCAACTTCAGGCAGGAGGTCCAGACGAGGGTGCTGGACATGCTGTTCGACTGAGGCAAACTGTTCGGGAAGACCTTCGATGAATCCCTCCAAGCCATCAAGGCTGACACAGAGACTGCCCGTGCCTTTGGCACCCTGCACACAACACAGACCGTCCTTTCGTTCCTCGGGAGGAAAGTCTAGCAGGTCTTCTAAGGGTTTTGGTGGGGACTCTTCCTCTTACCACCAACCCTCTCAGTCCTCGACCCAGGAAGCCAACAGGGGTCGCTCCAAGGCCTTGGGAGGCGGCCGCCGTCATCGTCAAGGTGCCCAGGGCGGCACGCCTGCAGCCAAGCAGGACTGAACCGGCCAGGACGTCGAGCCCCCACCGCTGCACCCCAGTGGGAAGCCACCTGGCGAACTTTGTCAGCGTTTGGGAGACTATCTCCACCGACCGATGGATGTTGAACGCTAAAGTCCCAAAAGTTCAGCATGGTCACTCTGCAGCATGTGCTTGGCCAGCTGGAGGAGGGAGACTTTTTGTCGTTGTTGGATCTAGAGGATGCATACTTCCACGTCCCCATACACAAAGGACACTGCAAGTTTCTGCACTTCGCTGTTCAAGGGAAGCATTACCAGTTGAAGGCTCTTCCCTTTGGACTGAAGTCGGTGCCCAGAGTCTTCACCAAGTGCCTGGCTCTGGTGGCGGCCCATCTACGACTACAAGGGATCCACGTGTACCCTTACCTGGACGACTGGCTCATCGGGGCCAGATCAAGGGACATCTCTGTTGACCACACTGTTAGGGAGAATTCTCTGCATAGGCTGAATTTCCTAACCTAGTGAGTCCCCCAGCAGCTTTGCTGGATTTCTGGGGTTTATTTTTTTCTCCTGCCAAGAGTGAGACTCTTTTACCCTCACTCTTGGACATGCTTTTGGTGTGTTCCTTTGATTCTCTTTTGTGTTGAATGGGCTATGGGGTCTTTTACTCCATAGGGCCTCATGTGTTTTTGTGATGTGGGTTACACAGCACCTTCAGTGTAGTGACCCAGGGGTGTCCTAGGGACCCCCCAACATAGACTCCATACCCTGGGACTGACTACTGTCTCCCAGGGCATGTAAAGTCACCATTGACTTTACTAGTCACAAATCCTGAACAGAACCAGTACAAACCATCATATTGTGGACGTACTGGCCGGGGCAATTCGATTGCCCCGGGGTCTGTTAGTCGAGGGGGCACGTCTCCGTCCCCCCTGATCGAGTTTTGGCTGGTGGCAGTGGAAACTACTTTTTATATTCGACCGCGAATATTTCCCTATGGGATTTCCCATTGTTTTAGGCTACTACCTTTATTTCATTATTTACGGTAGCCTCGAACAAACGCTGGTTTATTTATTTAATATTTATTCTCCGGTTGGGATTTTTTGCCAGAACTCGGTTTTAAAATGGCGTTTGTGTTTGCCTCTGTGACTCTAACCCAAAGTTGAGCCCTTTGTTCCACTTTTGGCGGGCTTCTGCACAGAAGCCCTCCAAAGTGGTGCCACTATGTCTGGGTCCACAGGATGTGCGGGCAGGGGGATTAGGCACCCTGGACAGCGTTGCCTTGCCAACTCATGTCGCACTCTGGTGTGATTGGCCCAAGTGGTGAGCCGCCCGGCTCACCACTTAGCATGTTTGAGTGACAGCTAGGCTGGGTGAATGGGGGTTTTCTGCATAAAAGCAGGGCTTTTGGGGTTAGAACTTCAGAAGTCGCCACAGGACCTGAAAATCCGACGAGGAAGAAGCTGAGCCGACCAACCACGACGACACCACCGTTGGAGCCCTGCTGAACCGACTCACCACTTCCCAACGACAGAGGAGATCTCCCTGCTGGAGAGTCTTCTTCCCTTGACTGGTGGGGACAACCAGTTTTCCCTTCTTCTTCGCATCCCAGGACGTCTCGAGGTCGTCCTTGACCCCTGAACCGCGAATAAAAGGACCGCTCCTTTTAATCTGGGAAACTCCGCGGCTGGTTTCTTCCCGGGTAGTGCAACGGACTCCTGCTTTCCTCCACGATGAGATCTTCTCCTCCTCTAGACGAAGCACTGACTTGCACCCACTGCCCGGAACAACTACCACCGCTGGAGCCTTCTTACCACTTTTCAAGGTACCGTGTCCGCCGGGCCTCCCTTTCTAAAGATTGCTACAAGGTAATAATAACCCCTTAACCTTCTGGATTGGGCTGGCCGCCTTGACCTCTAACTGGTCCTTTTCTAGTGATCCCACTCTCCCTGAACTTGTTGAAGACTTTTGGTGCGTTTAAACCGTGTGACCTTGGACACATTTTGTCACCGGAGCCTCTTAAAGTGGGTCCGGCTACTGGAACATTGACTCATTGGTTATAACCTGCCTTTTTCTCCTTCTGTGTACATTCAAGAGTGTGGGGATCTGTTTCTATCTTTGCTGTGTCTTTTTCTCCCTTTTTGTATCTAAAATATTAGAGTGCTATCTATGTTAAGCGCTCACCGCTGTCTGAAAATAAGTGGGGCTTACTTTAGACAGTCTAATACTTTTTAAAAGGGGAGGGTATATCTTTTAGTAACCGTGTTTTTGAACTACTCCAACCCTTAGTGCCTGTGTGCTTATTAGATGTGTTTTTAAATAAATAATTATATCTCTTTTACACCAAGCTCTGGTCAGTGTTTGCTTGTTCAACTGTGTTTACTTGACCTATTGTGAATACTCTGTATACTGCCTAACTCTTCTTGAGGGAAGTCTGACTGCTCAGCCACAGCTACCAAGTAAATCTGGGTGGTGCAGACTGCTACCAAGTGGGTTTACTGCCAACACCTGTAGTCTTAAATCTTTTGCAGTGGTCCCAGAGGGAACTGCACATGTTTCTGCCTAACACTGGTGTACAGCGGTGGGATTTGTATTGAGTATACACTTTAGAGTGCTTGTGAATACTTTAGGACAACTAACCACAAAGCTTAGCACTAAGAAACTGTTTTTCTAAAACTATGTCTGCTATGGAGAGTTATACCTTAGAATCATTGTCTGCCAAAACTGCTGATTGCTTAAAAGTATTGTGTAGACATAAGAATCTCTCTGAGAAAGGCAAGAAAATGGAACTTATAGAAAGATTGTTAGAAAACCAAAGTCTGGGTGGTGGAGAGGAATCTACCCCCCCCCCCCCGCAAATGTAGAAGACAGTAATGGTATTGATCTAAATCAAAGTATTGAGGATGAGTCTGAAGAGGAAACTGAACCTAATGAAGTTAGCCACTCTGAACCTCTGTCAGCCTTACCTACTGTACCTACTGGGCCTATACCAGGTCCCACATATAATCCTGCTTATTTTGAACTTGAGAAAATGAAGCTTGAATTAGAATACAAACGTTTTATTGCCCAATCTGAACGAAATCAAGAGCTAGAGTTCAGAAGAATCAATGCCCAGGCTGAGCAGAAGCAAACTGAGTTGAGACTCAGAGAAATAGAGCTTAATCACGAATTAGAAATGAAAAAGTTGTCTGTGGAAAATGCTTCTCTCTCCTCTGGTTCCTCTAGGAGTTCTAGTCCCAAAAGACCCCGGATGCCTAAGGAATTAATTGGTATGTATGAACCTAGATTGGATGTGTTGGATTGGTTAAATCAGTTTGAATATAATCATGGGCTCCAGAACATCACAGGGAATGCTTTGCTTACCTGGTTGTTCTCTAGGCTTCCCCCTGTTGCAACTGATGCTGTAATGGAGTTGGGGGAGGAGGATAGGCAAGAGTATGAATGTGTGAAACTAGCTTTGATAGCTAGATTTGGGAAGACCCCTTCCCAGTATCTTAAGAGGTTTAGGAACCTCAAAAAGCATGATGGTACCCCTTGGGCTACCTGGGTGAGTGAATGTTTGAAAAACTTAGAGGGATGAATTAAGGGTTACAAGGTGAGCACTTATGAGGGAATGAGAAATCTTTTTATGTTGGAGTCAATTTATGATGCCTGCTCTCCTGAGCTCAGACAGCACTTGGCTGATTCAAAGGAATTAGATTCCAGGAAACTAGCTAAGGCTGCTCACTTGTAGGTTGCCAACAGGGCCACTCACAAGGATTCTGGGGTCACTCAGAAAAAGGATGAGGGAAAGCAGCCACCCAAAGTGAATCCAGAGAATTCTAATACCTCCCATACCAAAGAGGGCCACAAACAACAAAATAACCAGGGTAAGCCCCAGGGTAAACCACAACAGGCTAGTGTACCTTCTGGTCAAAAACCAGAAGGAGGTCAGACCAAGCCACCCTTCCAGAGAGCATTTGGAACATGCTAACTCTGTGGGGCAACTGACCACATCAAAGGAGATCCCAGATGTAAGGGTAAACCTGCAGGGATCAGCACAGTCTCCTTAGCCTTCACTCCAGAGGATGACGTACAGTTGGCTAGTGCCCACTTTGAACTCTTTGCTGAAGAACCTATGGATCTTCAAGCAACTATAAACTTAGAGCCTATGGGTCTGGTTAGTCCCCAGAATAGGGTTGTGTATAACTCCCTACCTGTTAACTCTAAGGTGTATTATGTGGACAGTGTTCTTGTCAATGGCCAGGATACTCCTGCCAGGAGAGACACTGGGGCCAGCAGAACAGTAGTGGATGAAAGCTTCTTTCGACCTGAGGATGTGGCTAAAGCACCCAAAGGTCCCACTAAGATGTCTGGAGGCCCTGTCCAGATGGTTCCTATTCTACCAGCCCTCATACAGTGTAACAACATGACAGTGAGGATCCCAGTCAGTGTTCAGACTGAGATGCCTGGGAAAGTCCTGTTGGGGAATGACCTAAGAACTCTAGGAGTAGTGTCTCATACCCCCAGGCCTCCCAGTATGGAGATGCAGAACCTAACCAAATTGGCTAGAGAGTCCACCTTAAGGGACCACTCTAAGCCTGTGGGAACCTCTACTGAGACCCCCACTCCAAGCCCTGGTGTTAGTAAGTTGACCTCTAACCCAGGCCCATTTCAGGCTAGTTCATTAGGGAAATGGGAGCCCCAACCAAGCTCCATCATTGTTCCCCCAGTTTCAGAGTCTGTGACTCCCCCTGCTTCTGAGGAAGAGGAGGATAGACCTACTGGGCCCCTATCTGAACCTGAGAGAACTGGTAATTCTCAGTGCTGGTGGAAAACCAGAAATGAAAAGTCTAAGGCCAAAAACCTTCAGACTGTTGCACCTTCTACTGAAGACCCTAACTCAAATCCTAGTCTTAGGGGGGAAACTCCTAAAGTAGGTAAGGTTAGATCTAAGAGGAAGGGGAAGCAGGTACATTGCCTAACCCCAACCCCTCCAACCAAGAGGCCTAAGACCCAACCTGCTCCCACAAGAGAGGTGGTGAGGAACCTTGGAGGCCCCTCTAGATCTAAGGGAATCCTTTATAAGGACCCCTTGAAAAAGCCTAACGCAGGTTCAGAAGTTGTACCAACTTCTGAGGGACTGGTCAACCAGATCCCCTATAATAAAAATACTAATGTTCCTCAAAGGGTTTGTAGGTCCTTTAGCTTGCAAAAGAAAACCTTTGAGTTCTCCATTGAACATAGGTCAGGGTGTCACCACCAAAATGCTGATGGACTCTCTAGGATGTATGTCATCGACTAGTGGTATGAGTTTCATCCAGGAGTGGATTAAATCCTCCTGTCCCTTAGTCTGGGGGGGGCGAGTGTTAGGGAGAATTCTCTGTTTAGGCTGAATTTCCTAACCTAGTGAGTCCCCCAGCATCTTTGCTGGATTTCTGGGGTTTATTTTTTTCTCCTGCCAAGAGTGAGACTCTTTTACCCTCACTCTTGGACATGTTTTTGGTGTGTTCCTTTGATTCTCTTTTGTGTTGAATGGGCTATGGGGTCTTTTACTCCATAGGGCCTCATGTGTTTTTGTAATGTGGGTTACACAGCACCTTCAGTGTAGTGACCCAGGGGTGTCCTAGGGACCCCCCAACATAGACTCCATACCCTGGGACTGACTACTGTCTCCCAGGGCATGTAAATTCACCATTGACTTTACTAGTCACAAATCCTGAACAGAACCAGTACAAACCATCATATTGTGGACGTACTGGCCGGGGCAATTCGATTGCCCCGGGGTCTGTTAGTCGAGGGGGCACGTCTCCGTCCCCCCTGATCAAGTTTTGGCTGGTGGCAGTGGAAACTACTTTTTATATTCCACCGCGAATATTTCCCTATGGGATTTCCCATTGTTTTAGGCTACTACCTTTATTTAATTATTTACGGTAGCCTCGAACAACCGCCGGTTTATTTATTTAATATTTATTCTCCGGTTGGGATTTATTGCCAGAACTCGGTTTTAAAATGGCGTTTGTGTTTGCCTCTGTGACTCTAACCCAAAGTTGAGCCCTTTGTTCCACTTTTGGCGGGCTTCTGCACAGAAGCCCTCCAAAGTGGTGCCACTATGTCTGGGTCCACAGGATGTGCGGGGAGGGGGATTAGGCACCCTGGACAGAGTTGCCTTGCCAACTCATGTCGCACTCTGGTGTGATTGGCCCAAGTGGTGAGCCGCCCGGCTCACCACTTAGCATGTTTGAGTGACAGCTAGGCTGGGTGAATGGGGGTTTTCTGCATAAAAGCAGGGCTTTTGGGGTTAGAACTTCAGAAGTTGCCACAGGACCTGAAAATCCAACGAGGGAGAAGCTGAGCCGACCAACCACGACGACACCACCAGTGGAGCCCTGCTGAACCGACTCACTACTTCCCAACGACAGAGGAGATCTCCCTGCTGGAGAGTCTTCTTCCCTTGACTGGTGGGGACAACCAGTTTTCCCTTCTTCTTCGCATCCCAGGACGTCTCGAGGTCGAATTGCCCATGCATCGCACCCCGGCAACCGGATAGCCCTTGACCCCTGAACCGCGAATAAAAGGACTGCTCCTTTTAATCTGGGAAACTCCGAGGCTGGTTTCTTCCCGGGTAGTGCAACGGACTCCTGCTTTCCTCCACGACGAGATCTTCTCCTCCTCTAGACGAAGCACCGATTTGCACCCACTGCCCGGAACAACTACCACCGCTGGAGCCTTCTTACCACTTTTCGAGGTACCGTGTCCGCCAGGCCTCCCTTTCTAAAGATTGCTACAAGGTAATAATAACCCCTTAACCTTCTTGATTGGGCTGGCCGCCTTGACCTCTAACTGGTCCCTTTCTAGTGATCCCACTCTCCCTTAACTTGTTGAAGACTTTTGGTGCGTTTAAACCGTGTGACCTTGGACACATTTTGTCACCGGAGCCTCTTAAAGTGGGTCCGGCTACTGGAACATTGACTCATTGGTTATAACCTGCCTTTTTCTCCTTCTGTGTACATTCAAGAGTGTGGGGATCTGTTTCTATCTTTGCTGTTTCTTTTTCTCCCTTTTTGTAACTAAAATATTAGAGTGCTATCTATGTGAAGCGCTCACCGCTGTCTGAAAATAAGTGGGGCTTACTTTAGACGGTCTAATACTTTTTAAAAGGGGAGGGTATATCTTTTAGTAACCGTGTTTTTTAACTACTCCAACCCTTAGTGCCTGTGTGCTTATTAGATGTGTTTTTAAATAAATAATTATATCTCTTTTACACCAAGGTCTGGTCAGTGTTTGCTTGTTCAACTGTGTTTACTTGACCTATTGTGAATACTCTGTATACTGCCTAACTCTTCTTGAGGGAAGTCTGACTGCTCAGCCACAGCTACCAAGTAAATCTGGGTGGTGCAGACTGCTACCAAGTGGGTTTACTGCCAACACCTGTAGTCTTAAATCTTTTGCAGTGGTCCCAGAGGGAACTGCACAGGTTTCTGCCTAACACACACGGTGAAGACCGGCAGCCTGCTGACGGAACTGTGATTCTCTGTGAATTATGCAAACCCTGCTTGACTCCATCGCAGGACTCGCTGTTCCTGGGATTCAGGCTCGACACAGTGTCCTGCCTGGCGTCGATGTCGGAGGAGAAGATATCTCCCATCTTAGGCAAGGTGCAACGGCTGTTAGCACTGAGGGTCGCCACAGTGAGGACCATCAAGTCCCTACTCGGCATGATGTCATCATGCATGTACCTGATTGGGCTCTGCAGGTTGCTGATGCGCCCTCTACAGGAGTTCCTTGACGCCCAGTGGGTCCTTGTGTCCGGAGGCTTCCAGGACAGGATTGCGCTCAACGAGGAATTCCCTCGAGTGATAAGGTGGTGGGGTGTGTGCTCCAGTATCGCCAGAGGCACAGATTTCCAGAGTCCCCCATACAAGGAGACGGTCATGACGGATGCTTCCCTAGAAAGATGGGGAGCGGACGCCAGACGTCTTCACGCCAGAGGCCTGTGGCTGTCAGAGGAGAAGTTGTTGCACATCAACGTTCTGGAACCACAGGCAGTGTTTTAAGCCCCCAAGTCGTTTCTGCCGGTCCCTCAAGGGCAAGGTGGTGAGGGTCTTCATGGACAATACCACCACGATGTTCTGCATCCGGAAGGCCCAGGACTTATGGCACTGGGCCATCGCCCATGGGATGTTTCTCATTCCATTTCACCTGGCAGGAGTAAAGAACACCATCGCTGACTCTCTCAGTAGGGAGCTGTGCTCTTGCCACGAGTGGGAGCTTCAGCAGGATCAAGTTGACAACCTTTTCCTCAAATGGGAAATTCCCCGGATTGATCTGTTTGTGACAGCGACCAACACCAAGTGCCGGAGGTTCGCCTGCAGATTTCCCCAGCCGTGGAGCATGGGGGACACATTCTCATTCCCTTGGGAAGGCCTGTTTCTGTATGCATTCTTCAGTTGCCGTTACTTCTTTGAGTCATCAATCAACTCAGACGGTACCGCACCAGCATGGCCGAGGCAGATCTGGTACCCAGAACTTCTCAGCATGCCAGCGACCCCTCCAGTCAAGCAGCCAGTGGCCGCGGATCTTCTCACCAGGGAAGGAGGTGCAATTCTGCACCACGACCCAGGGTCTCTGAACCTGAAGGCCTGGCTCCTGCAGCATTAGAGTTCGGTGTCTACGATCTTCCGGCAGACTGCAAGGAGGTACTCGCCAAGGCCAGGGCATCGTCTTCTTTGAAGTGCTATGGACACAAATGAAAGAGCTTTGCAACTTGGTGCCGTTCGCAGAAGAGCAACCCTCTGAGGGTCACAGCCCCTTAGTTACTTCCATATTTACTGTCATTGGCTAAATCGGGACTGGCTCACGCCTCCAAGGTACATCTGGCGGCGAGCTCCCGCTACACCAGATCTCAGGGACGGTCTTCACTGTGGTCGCACCATCTGGTTAAGCAGTTCATCAAGGGACTGTTCTGCTCGTTCCTGCCGGTAAAGGCTCTGGCCTCGGTGTAGGAACTCAATGTGGTGCTGACTATGCTCATAGGGGCTCCATTCGAACCTAGGCACTCAGCTCCGCTTAAGTTCCTGTCTTGGAAGACAGCTTTACTCGTTGCCATTGAAAGGGGCCCTTAGGGGTCCCTCGTGTTATGGAAACAAGGCAATAACCATACACGAAAAGATACGCCAGACACGAGGTTCAAATTCCCAATGCTAGGGTTTATTGCAAGCAAAATAGTCCCAATTGGCCAATGGTGGTCTCACGCCCCGCGACGTGTGTCTCTAGACCTCGAGGGACGCAAGAGAGCGAATTACGTACATCAGTTACAAATATACAAAACACATATCATATAATCAGCTGTGACACGTTTAACACTCCATTCTACTGTGTTGCTCTGAACTTGGAGTGATGATGGACATTTGTGACAATTATGACACCTTCAATATCGTGTCTAATAACAATATGTAATTTCACAAGTGCGGAGGCATTCTCTAGTTGTTGAATAGAACACAGCATTTCTGTTCTTAGAAGCAAGCTGCACACAGGGGAAGAGTCACATTCAGGCCCTCGCTATCTATGAGGTACTATTCATGTCCTGGGAGCCGACACGCTCTAAAGGGCTCAGTGAAGGGGGGGGGCGTAAGGAAAGCATAATTCAAGCCTTTAGCTGCTTTATTCTAACATATTCTACCATCATACGAGACTGGCTGGCAGCCGTGAAATGATTAAAGTGCCCTGTGGCTTGTCTTCAAGGCTGCAGAGAGGGAGCGCGGGCATTCCTTTCTGGGCTACTTGCGGGGAGTTTTCAGCAAACTCCTCAGTCTCGTGGACTTGCCCTTTTCATATTCAAACAACAATGTTGACAGTTGTGCAGCGTAGGCAGAATTTGCAAGAATCGCAAGCTGCAAAGCAGTTTAGACAGAAAGCAATGAGCAATGGTTAACAAGCAAAATGGCGATTCTTGCTATGTTTAAAATGGCCGCTCGCTGGTCAAGTATAGCAATCTGTATTTCTATAATTCTGTGCATAAAACGGTTGGCCCTCGGCCATCAAGATACGTCTGTAATACGAAGAGAAGGGTATTCGTTTTTCCAGATTGACAAACCCTCCTTTTGGCCGTATGCCAAGCGTCTTATTCATTCATCGCATCCTCCTCCTCTGATGATAAGTCTGGGGTATCTATGTCTGAAACTTGCATGCTATCATATGCATCATCTTCATCATTTATGTCTATAGCCATGAATTGTTTTACTGTTTTTGTTTCATCAGTGTCTTTATTATTTCGGCCATGCATTTGTTTTCCTCTCGACATCATGTGCATACATCCCTTAGTACATCCCTCAGTTATCTCAGTGCAAACTATTGGTAGGCATTGTATGCAACAGCAACATGTTATGAATATGCCAAGTACTACCGCTAGTATTGAAATTAGTTTCCATCCCCAGGACCGCAATAGTCCCCAAAACCAAGATCCTAACCCCCAACCCCCTTCTTCAGTAGAGAGTGTGGTACTTAGGACATGTAATTTCCTAATTGCTTTAAATATCGTAGGGGAGTAATCATCTATGAATACACAGCAAGCAGTTTTTACCAATTTACAAACTCCCCCACGATTAACTAGTATTATGTCAAGAGCCATTCTATTTTGTAGTGCCATTAATCTCATTCCTTTTTCTTCTAGCGTCATATTAAATAAAATATCTGTTGTTGAATCGATGGTATTTTTTAGTATTCTGGACAATTTTCTTATATTATACAAATTTTCTATCTGGGCCAACACTGGTATAAACGATTTGGCTACATCTATTGCTATTACTACATCTTCACTACTCCTTCTGGGTCTACCTTTTAATCTTCTTACTACTTCTGCAGTTTCTAAAAGGAACACTCCTGGAAATAATAGACCCAAGTAACACGTGCCTCCCCAGTTTCTAGGTAACCATGGGTATGTTCTTTCCCCACATACAATAAACAGGGTCTCCTACATACACTGGTTCAACTTCATATTTCAAGACCACTATATTCATGCACCCAGAGGAGGTACCTACTAGATAGGTACCTTTTTTCTTTAGACATAACGGGACAGTTCTAGGGTGATAATTAATCGCATAGGAAGGTGGCACAGCATTTTTGTTCCCTTCCTCGCTCATGTGGAATGTCATTACTGATGTTTTTTCTGGCGGGGACAATCTATCCTGCCTATATTGCTTCGTTATTTTTCATGCGATCTTCGGCGTTGGTTTTTGTATTATTACACGTGTTTTGTGGAATATGGAGCAGCCCACAGGTCTCATGATAATTTCCTCAAATTCATCCATGTTTGTTCTATCTAATTGACCCGTACTGCTTTGGTTCCATTTCCCGAAAAACATTGCACCTAAAGATGCCCTACATGCAGAACTTAATGGCAATGGTTGCACAGCACCACTCTATTCCCTTTCCACCATGCTGTGGTAAATGTGCACACACCCAGCAGTCCCTTTTTTTCAAAACTGCATGGGTCATATTCATAATCAGCAACAGTGTGTTGTTGCCATACCCCTCTCTTTGTCTCTCCTCTATTGGAGATAATGTACCAGTGATCACATGAACCGGGCTCTCAGTAGTTGACACATTTTTCCCCGATAAGAGTGTTATTAATGGGTACTTTGACTCCATCCACCATAATACAATTGCTATTGTTATCGGTACCACCATACTTATGAACCCCAGAACCAATATCCACGTTAGTACAGTATTCTTTTTACTAGGCCTTTTCCCTAAGTTTACAGTCTCTATATCTATTATTTTCTCAGCAGCGGTGCAGGAGGAAGCTGAAACCAGTTTCAGCATTTTCTTCATCGTCCTTCTTCTTACCAGAAAAGTTCGTTGATTATTTCTCGTTGTTACACTTGCTTTGATGCGAATAGTTCAATTGTTCAGTTCAGTCTGCCAGCCCTCTCCAGCTTTTACCATTTGGTTTGAGCAAGATTACTGCTTAGACAATTTCTGGGCGTCTTTTTTTTTTTTTCAGTGACAGAGTACGATGTGCATCCAGTTTGTCCACTCTGGCTTCTGACACTCGTACTCTGTTATAAACGCACTGAGGAGGCATGAGTCTTGAATTGCCCGACTGCACAATTCTCTCACCTTCCTCCTCTATATTCCTGGTCCCTTCTTTCTTCGTCTGTGAGTGGGACCAAGGGCAGAAATACCAAGAACCAGTCGATCACTTCGCCTTTCGAGGCCTGAGGTTGTAACGTTCTACTGCTGGTATTGTGTGATCTGTGAACAGTGCCGATGCACTTCCAGTATCAGGTTCGGTGTCAGCCTGCGGCGCAATGATCGATGATGCGGAGCACCGCGGCAATGATGCAGATTCTGTTTTTGGCTCCGATGCGGTTACACAATCTGATGGGCGCCAAAGGGGCACACGCTCTGTATCCGTGGACGTGTGTGCTGCTGATTTTGTGCCGTTCAGCGATGTTGCTGCTTCTACTGGGCAGCGTTGCGGCCCTGCTCGCCCTTTCCCCTTTCTGGCAGTTTCTTCAGGCTCTGGTTTCTGTTTCGTTTCTTGCCCAACCTTTGTTTCAGGTTCCTTTTCCTGTTTAGGCTGGTGCTGTGCTATTCGATCGGCAACAGTTCCTTTTATTTTCGCGACCGTTTCCTTTCTCTGGTCGTCGGAAGTTGTCAGCAGTCCTGGGAACCTTTTGGCATGTGTCGCATGGATCCATGCTTTGCGACCATCCACTCGAATGTCTGTCTGTGTTGCCAAAAATACCTGGTACGGGCCGCACCACCTTGGTTCCAACGACGTTTTCCTCTGGAAATTCTTCACCAAGACCCAGCTTCCCGGTTCCAGCACGTGTCCTGGTCCGGTATATCGTACTGGTAAGGCCTCCTGCACCTGCTGATGAATCAAACGCAATTTCTGCATTAATAGCCCACAATATATGCTTAACACAGGGTGCTCGACCTCACATAGTTTTTGGAGCAGAGGTGCACACCATACATTTGCTGGTCTCCCCATAACGATTTCATAGGGGGAGAGCCCAGTTTTGGCCTGTACAGACGTGCGCATGCATAAAAGTGCCAGAGGTGATGCATCCACCCAACTCAATTTGCTCCCGGCACAAATCTTTACAATTTTATTATTTAAAATGCCGTTATGTCTTTCTACAAGTCCGGCAGAACTCGGGTGCCGGGAGCTGTGAAATCGCTTGTCAATCTGCAGACCTGCACAGATCTGTAGAACCACTGCACCCACGAAGTGGGGGCCATTGTCTGACCACAGGACACGTGGCAGCCCGAACCTGGAGACATACTCCTTCAACATTACTTTTGCCGTTGACATGGCCGTACAGTCTTTCAAGGGATACGCCTCTACCCATTTGCTAAATGCACAAATCACCACTAACACATATTTGTAGTTTTGGCACCTTTCCATTTCTATGAAATCAAAATGGATTACCTCAAATGGCATAGACGGTGGGCCAAAACTGCCTACTGGAGTCACGGTTCCTTTTCCTATATTATGCTGTAGGCACGTAATACAATTCTGCACAAATCTTTCTGCATTTTTTTTATGTGCTAATTTTTCCATACTGTGGATAGATGCTGCACCATTTTCCTTGCGCATATGTGAGTGGGACTATGCGCCATCGTAACCATTGTGGTTACGTAGCAACTCGGCAACATCCAGTTCTTTGTTTCTTTGTCCACCCAACACCCCTCCAAATCCAACTCAGCAGAGCCCTGAGCCCAACTTTGAATCTCTTCGGCCTTGGCTTCAGCCTGCATTTCTTTAACAGTGGCAACTCCATCCTCTATCATACAAGGTACTTCCTCTGTTTGTACTGTCATCATCTTAGTATGTAGGTCAGTGGCAGTTTGTTTCGCAATTCTGTCTGCGAACATGTTTCCTTCTCCTATTTTGCATGTCACCTTTTTATATGCCTCGCATTTTATTATTGCCAGGCGCTTCGGAAACCTGAGTGCAGACAACAATTGCACAATCAAAGGCCCATGCTGAATCCTTGCCCCATGTGATGTCAAGAAACCCCTCTCAGCCCAGAGTCGACCAAAGTTATGAACTACGCCAAAGGCGTACTGGCTGTCAGTATAAATGTTCACATTCAAATTCTCAGAGAGTTCACAAGCTCTGGTCAAGGCTATAATCTCTGCGGCTTGTGCTGAATTATACGGGATTCTTTTACTCTCCACAACCCTTTCTAGAGTAGTGATAGCATACGCGGCAGTTGACATGCCGTCCAGTAATTTGAAACAAGAGCCATAACAAACAACTCCCCATCCGGCTCTTTCTGTGGGGTATCACTCAAGTCTACCCTTCCCTTTGTTTCTTCCTCGGTGACCATTAAACAATCATGGGGTGGTGATTTGTTGTCACCAATTTCTGCTATGGGCAATGGCATTAATTCTGCAGGATTCGATGCGCTACACCTCATAATTTGGATGTGGGGTGCAAACAAGATGAGTTCATATCTTGTCAATCTCGCGGAAGTGAGGTGCTGCGTCTGAGTCCTATTTAATAGGACGTCTATAGCATGTGGCACCATCAGAATTAAAGTGTGCCCCAATACCATTCCTTCCGTTTGTTTCACTGACGTAGCAGCCGCTGCAACAGATCGCAAACATCGCGGTAGTGCGTGCGCTACAGGGTCCAGCGTGGTAGAAAAATAGCCGCAGGGCCTATTTCTCCCACCTTGTTCCTGTGTCAACACCGCCAGCGCACATCCTTCACTCTCGCTTATAAACAATCTAAATATTTTAGCATAATCTGGTGTGCCTAAAAATGGCGCAGAACACAAAGCCACCTTCAACTGTTCAAACGCTTTCTGACATTCTTCATCCCACTGCAAAGGCATCACTGCATCCTTTTTTGTCAATCTTATCATCGGCTTCACAATCAACGCAAAATTACTGATCCACTGCCGACAATAAGAAGCAATGCCTATTACAACTCTCACTCCTTTTTGCATTTTTGGAATAGGCATACTAGAAATACTTTCTATTCGTTCTGGTGTTAATCTTCTCCTTTCCTTTGAAAGTAGGTAACCCAGATAAGACACCTCCTTTTGATTATATTGAAATTTCTTCAAACTTGCCTTATGACCATGGTTTGCTAGTTGTGTCAATAGTAATATAGTGCTTTCTTTGCAGATCTCTTTTGTGTCAGCAGCCAGTAATAAGTCGTCTATGTATTGTAATAGTACACAACCTGTTGGTAGCTCTAACATGTCTAGTTGTTCTTTTAGCGCTCTGCTGTATATACTCGGGCTTTCTGTGTATCCTTGTGGAATGCGTGTAAAAGTGAATGATCGACCTCCTAGTGTGAACGCGAACAGATATCTACTGCCTTCATCCACTGGAATGCTGAAGAATGCGTTCTTCAAGTCGACTACACTAAAGTATTCTGCTGTGGCGGGTATCATTGTCAGTATGGTTGTAACATCCGGGACCAGAAGGAATTGTGGGTCTACCACTTTGTTTAATGCGCACAGATCAATTATGAAACGGTATGGTACTTTGTTTCCCCCTTTTTTATAAACCGGAAGAATCGGGCTGTTACACGTACTACCTGCAATTTCTTCAACCACCCCCAGTCTCACTAGGTCAGTAACAATACTCTTCAATCTCTTTTCTCCTTCAACAGAAATATTGTACTGCGGGATTCGTGGTAATGTAACACCTTCTTTCAAAGTTATTTTTACTGGCTCTATTTTCAAACATCCTACATCGTTATCTTGCATTGCCCACAGACAGGTTGGTACTCTACTTAACTCTTCTGGTAACGTTTCCGACATGAATTCCGTCACCGGTGCATCATGAGGCCAAATCGTGAGGAACACCCCATCTGCCGTACAATGTATGACTGCCCCTAATTTTCTCAACAAATGTAATCCTAGCAAGTTCTCCCCACAATTTTCTGTCAGAAGAAATGGACACTGCTCTGTGAATGGTCCTATTGTAATTGGGACAGCTTCGGACACGGGATTAATTACTGGTGTACCTGCAAACCCTACAGAGACATTATTTTGCCCTGACAGTGTTATCTCCGGAACCAGGTGGTGGTCTATTGAACACTTCTGTGCCCCTGTATCTACAAGGAAACAGTGTTCCTTATTCCCGACTCTCATCTCTACGTAGGATCCTCTCTGATTCACGGGAATAGACACTGGTTCCGACCCCTTCCGTGGGCTATCCTATTGTGAAAACAACACATCATCCAATGTGTAGTTGCTGCTGCTATTATAATACGTGTTTGGCTGTGTATCGAAAACATTCCCATTTCCCATTCGGTGTCCTCCACTCTGATCGTTTCTCTGTTGGCCCTGCCCGCCTTGATTTTGGTTCTAAACACTTTGATTCAATGCCTGGTTTTGTTGAACCTGGTTTTGACCATGGGTTTGGTTTTGATTACCTCCATTGGGATGTCCCTGCTGCTGCTGCAAGTTATTTCTGTTTGGGCCGTTCGATCCCTGATGTCCTCTATGTGGCCTTCTCTGGCCAAACCCACCCCTATTCTGTAGGTGCGGCCATTGCGCTCGCCAGTGTCCTTCCTCTTTACAGTACGCACATTGATTTAATCCCAATGACACCCCATGCATATTATTCAAATTTCCCCTGCCTTGTGCACTCCCTCTACCTCTATTGTACCCAATTACCTGCTGCAGTAGCACCCTCGTTTTAAAATGTACTCTATCCTTCACCTCTCTCTCTTTTGCCACATTCACCCTATTCTCGTAATATTGGGCTATGTGTAATATCTCACTCACCGGTTTTGCTGCCCAGGCACTTTCTGACGTCATTAACATATCCTGAATTGGAAGTACTAACCCCCTCACATATTTGTCAACAAATAGCCTTTTCCCAGACTCTGTGCTCACATCCTGCCCACTGAAATCTGTGAATACTCCTTCGAATCTATTGAAATAATCAGTTACTGGCTCATCCTTGCCCTGTACACATGTAGTTAATTTGTCCCACTGAATCCTTTTTTCTGGAATTATTTCTCTCAATCTCCGCATTATCCGTTCTGGTAGATCTGCCATGCGGACTCCCGGATTTTCCTTACTTTTTTATTTTTGTCCTCTAATAGTAAATCCGCCCATGTGGCGCCAAAAGGCCCCACGTCATCTACCGTCCTTATCTGTTTCCATACATCTACTGACAAAATGACTGGGAAAATCAAATCTATATCGCTCATCGTAAGTACTGCTGATCTCAGGGTTGACTCCACTTCCTTGTAAAAACCTGCTGGATTCTTTCTTATATCGGGAATTGTCTGTTTTATAGTATTCACCTCTTGCCTGGAAAACAGGACATGCACAAACTGGGCGGTTAAGTGGGCTGGTGTCACCTGTGCTTGGGTTGTACCCGTCGCAGGGATCTCTACTTTTGGCACGAACGTGGGCGGAACCTCTCTCATGGGAAATGCCCCACTCACGATCCCTCCACCTTCCCTTAGGTTCAATAGTATCCCTAAGTCCAGTGATAGACCCGTTTCTCCTGTTCTTCGCTCGAATGCTCTTTTGTATATCGCTAGTATTTCCGGTGGGCTAGCCTTATTGTTTTTTATGTCCTTGTCTATTAAATGTTCAGCCATTGATTGTAGTGCCTTTCTTTTCATTGGTATAGAATATTTGTCAAATATGTCATGTATGACCATTGTTGGGATGCTAGGATTCGACATCCACTTTATCGCTTCCCGTATACATACTTTCAGCTTGTCGCCCCTCTGTATAGATGATATTGAATGTCTCCTCTCTATGTATGGTTACCCCCCCTCTCCCATCTCTTCTAATGTCCCAACCCCTGTGCCCAGGTGCAGCAAACATTTCAGCACAGTCATTATCCAACTCATTTTTAATATCAAAGAGTCCATTCACATGTTCCTTTACTTCTTCTTCTTTTATCCTACAACATGCTAATTGGTTCAAATCTAACAATCGCTGTGGTGGTAATTTCCCAAGTGACTGTTTCCAATTCCCCACGAAAAATTCTCCCATGCATTCCAACACTACCTGTCTCTCATTGCTTCTTCGGTATCCATACAATGAAGCCAATGCTGCTGCCGCATCATTTCCTTCTATGTAAATTTCTGCCTCTTGCTGTAATTCAACCTTTCTTTATTTGCTGATCGCGCTGCGAGTTACCCATCCAAATCCTGTTCCTTCAGCCCCGCCTCTCGCCTCCCCGGTCTCAATTTCGACTTCGGGAGGGGCGGATGGTGCTGAATATGTCTCTGGAACGGGAGGTGCGGATGGGACAAGTGACACAGTTGGCATCTGTGAAGGGCCTTGCTGGGTGCTGTGAGATGGCGCGTGTGCGGCCTGCGCTTGTGGGGGGGCTCGAGTTGTGGGCGGGGCGTGGATTAATGCTTGCATGAGGGGAAGTGCTTGGGCTGCGGGAGGAGGCATGACAACTACTGAATGAGTCTGCGCAGTCACTACTGGCTTGTTTGGTTTCGATTCTGATGTTGGGCCTCGACCCGTATTTGTTAACAGATGTTCCATTAATTCATCTCCTATGTGTAGTTCCTGCTGCGGGTATATTCTCTCTATGTTCATTTGCTCACGTCTCCCTTCCCGTCTCAGACTTGCCATCCACTCCTCCTCCTCCTTTTCCTCTGCTATCTCAAGCTTTGTTTTGTGCCTATGCGCATGCTTTTCTCTACTCCTAAGTCGGAGCATCGCTTCTCTTCTCCAATCTTTAATAGTTTCAAAAGCTGCGGGTCACGCTTTTTTTCTTATCAACACCCTTTCCAGGTTATCTATCCTCGCAATCTCAAAACTACCATTAATCGGCCACTGATGGTCCTGCTGTTTTCTAGTTTGCCTATGCCAAATTTCACAAAATATTATCGCACCCACACCGTATTTTGCATACATATCATACGCAGGCGTTCCCCCAGGCGGTGCACTTTGGCCATTTTCCAAGGTCTGTCTACCGCAGCGGAAAAGCCCTGATAAAGTGGACAGTACTCCAGGCATGTTTTTAACCTTCCCCTTGGTTATTTTACCTTACTCTGGATGTTTGAATTTGCAAAATCAACCCTCAACCAACAATCCGTTTTTTTTTTTCTGCTATTCTAACGCAGCCCTCGACGTCGTGTCTGCGTTCCTCTGGCTTCTGCCTCGTTTCGGGACCCTCGCCTCCTTTTCCCTCTGGCCCGGTACATCGATCAGGGATCAGATGTGTGCAGATCTGCGGAGGAATCTCTCCTCACTTCTACAGGGCACCCCGTACACCTCTTGATCCCGGTTCGATCGTCCCGTCCTCGCCGTTCTTCCGCCTCTACTTTGTTATAACGTCTGCGATGGGGCAAGTGGGGGAGGGTCTCTATTCGGGCGCCATCTTGAAAGGGGCCCTTAGGGGTCCCTCGTGTTATGGAAACAAGGCAATAACCATACACGAAAAGATACGCCAGACACGAGGTTCAAATTCCCAATGCTAGGGTTTATTGCAAGCAAAATAGTCCCAATTGGCCAATGGTGGTCTCACGCCCCGCGACGTGTATCTCTAGACCTCGAGGGACGCAAGAGAGCGAATTACGTACATCAGTTACAAATATACAAAACATGTATCATATAATCAGCTGTGACACGTTTAACACTCCATTCTACTGTGTTGCTCTGAACTTGGAGTGATGATGGACATTTGTGACAATTATGATATCGTGTCTAATAACAATATGTAATTTCACAAGTGCGGAGGCATTCTCTAGTTGTTGAATAGAACACAGCGTTTCTGTTCTTAGACGCAAGCTGCACACGGGGGAAGAGTCACATTCCGGCCCTCGCTATCTATGAGGTACTATTCGTGTCCTGGGAGCCAACACGCTCTAAAGGGCTCAGTGAAGGGGGGCTGTAAGGAAAGCATAATTCAAGCCTTTAGATGCTTTATTCTAACATATTCTACCATCATACGAGACTGGCTGGCAGCCGTGAAATGATTAAAGTGCCCTGTGGCTTGTCTTCAAGGCTGCAGAGAGGGAGCGCGGGCATTCCTTTCTGGGCTACTTGTGGGGAGTTTTCAGTGAACTCCTCAGTCTCGTGGCCTTGCCCTTTTCATATTCAGACAACAATGTTAACAGTTGTGCAGCGTAGGCAGAATTTGCAAGAATCGCAAGCTGCAAAGCAGTTTAGACAGAAAGCAATGAGCAATGGTTAACAAGCAAAATGGCGATTCTTGCTATGTTTAAAATGGCCGTTCATTGGTCAAGTATAGCAATCTGTATTTCTATAATTCTGTGCATAAGACGGTTGGCCTTCGGCCATCAAGATACGTCTGTAATACGAAGAGAAGGGTATTCGTTTTTCCAGATTGACAAAATCACCTCTGCAAGACGAGTAGGTGACATCCAGGCCCTGTCCTGCAAGCGACATTACTTGACTTTTCACGAGAAGATGGTGGTGGTGCAGACGCACCCCTCGTTCATGCCCAAGGTGCCTTCGGAATTTCATCTCAACGAACCCTTGCTGTTACCTGTGTTTTTTCTGACGCCTTTGTCGCCGGCTGAAAGGACTTTGCACTCGCTGTATGTGGCTAGAGCGCTCAAGTTTTATGAGGCCCGCACAAAGAGTTTCTGTAAAACTTCTAAGCTTTTTGTGAACTTTGGTCCTGTGAACCATGGGAAGTCCCTTTCCAATTCTTCAATTTCCAGGTGGCTCTCTGGCTGTATCACCCACTGTCACCGGTTGGCACACCGACCGCTGCCTGGCCGTCCGAGAGCCCCTTCTACCAGAGTGATCGCTGTCTGGTGTGCCCCTGCTGGACATCTGCAGGCCTGCTAAATGGAGGATCCTGTGTCCTGAAGAAAGCCTTGAACCGATGCCCATTTTTTAATCTTTATGAAAGGCTAAAACTGTTCAATAACAAGGCTGGAAACAGATCTATACTGTCCTTCTCCCTAACAAGGGATCCTGTGTCCTGAAGAAAGCCTTGAACCGATGCCCATTTTTTTATCTTTATGAAAGGCTAAAACTGTTCAAAAACAAGGCTGGTAACAGATATATACTGTCGACACTGTGATTTGGGGTCTTTGCATATGTTGATTAAAATGAATGCATAAAAAGTCACCCGTAGGTTACTAACATCACCTTGATTCTGCATGGGCTAACTATTCCCCAAACAACTATTTAGGCTTCAGTGCTGTATACATATGAGATACATGTTTTAGTTTGTTTTTTGTAGTTCTTGTATGACCAAGCGGTCAGAATTTTATGATGTGCTATATTGAATACATTTTGGATATTTTCTTGTATACCCGACCTCTTCCATCTTTTGACATATGATTATCACGATGGTCCATCACTCTGTTTGTTAATTGCTGGTCTCCAACTGTTTGTGCAACATATAAGGGTAGCCTCTTGGGGATTGCTTTCTTGATGTTCCAATGTCCTCTCCCAAATAGGCCCCCTTCTATAAAAAAAAAAGGACCCCCTTTGTGCTCTTTGAGTATATACATCCATTATTTACATGCCAACTTGATGGCAAGCAGCTCCTTTTCCAAGACAGAATGATTGCATTCTGCCGGAGATAAGGTCTTGGAAACAAAGACACGAGGCTGTTCAATGTGATCTTCTAAGCACTGTTTTAACACAGCTCCTATGACTGAGTCAGAAGCATTGGACTCCAGGATAAAGACACGTTGGTAATCTGGCCGTTTTAGCAGTGGAGCGGAACTGGTAAACACCTCCTTCAAGTCTTCAAAGGCCTTCTGTGCAGTATCAGACCAGATGAATTTGGTATCTTTTTTGAGCAGTCTGGTCAGAGGAAGAACTATGACTGAAAAGCTGTTAATGAATTTATGATAGAATTTTGCCAGGCCAAGAAAGCTCTGGAGTTCTTCTACCAAACGAGGTGCAACCATCTTTAGAATTGCCTTCACCTTCTTTGGGTCCATGGATACACAGTCTCTAGAAAGGAAATGCCCCAAATAGGGCACTGACGACACATCAAACTGACACTTTTCCAGCTTAACATTAAGTGTTGCGACTGCAGTCTCTCCAACACCTGACAGATGTGACCATCATGTTCCTTCTGGGTAGCCGAGAATATTAAGTTGTCGTCAAGATATATCATGACTGCTGCATCAGTAGGTCAGCAAATAGATGGTCCATATATCTCTGGAACACCGCCAGAGCATTGGCTAGCCCGAAAGGCATTACCTGATATTGATAGTGCCCAAAAGGTGTTCAAAACGCTGTGTTCCACTTGTCATCCTTTTTTATTCTTATCAAGTGGTAGGCACCCCGAAGGTCCAACTTATTGAATAACTTGGCATCTCAAACTGCTTCCAAGATGTCAGGAATTAAAGGTAAGGGATATTTATCCTTTACCGTGATCCTTTTAAGACCCCGATAATCAAGAAAGGGTCTCAATTCCATTGAGTTCTTCTTCAGAATGAAAAATAAGGATGTTCCTCCTGCTGATCTGGATTCTGTGATGAGTCCATTGTGTATATGCTCATCTAGGTACGGCCGTAATGCTTTCTTTTCAACTGGCGAGGGCAAATACATTCTACTGAAGGGAACCGTGGAGCCGGGTATCAGGTTAATGATCTCTTCAGGACAAAAGATTTCTTGGAAGGCAGCGTACTTGGCAGGAAAAATGTTAGCTACAGAAGAAACCACGGTAGAGGCCTTGGAGGTGGTTCCATCGGTTAAACCTGGATCGTCTATCCTGCACGATTGCATGCACTGCTCTGATACTAAAAAATAGAGTCCTTGCCGCCCAATTTATATAGGGGTTATGAAGGGATAACCAGGGTATGCCCAATATTATCGGATAATGTGCCGTCCGTATCAGATCAAAACTGATGTTCTCCTTGTGTTGTTGAATTGTCATGAGTTTTCCAGTGTGATTCTGTATAGGTCCACTGGTCAGTGGTGAACCGTCAACGCCTTCCACTTGAACCGCCTGATCCTTTCTTTCAATAGGTATCTTCATATTACAGGCCCATTCCTGATCCATAAATAATCCAGCAACTCCCGAATCGACCATGGCATGTGTAATTATCTCCTCCGGTTCGGTAACGGACAAAAGTATCTGAAGGATCAACAGGCCAGATCTAGTGGTATTTCAGGTTCCATAGTCATGGGGCAAGCCGTAGATTCCCGCACATAGGTTCCAACTACGAGCAGGAGTTGGTGTTTCCCGACTTGCGCGTGGGAGCCAGAGGACACATCCTGACTAGGTGTTCTGTGGAAGCACAATACATGCACAAGCCTTTATCTCTGCATCGTGCTCTTTCTTCGCTGGTCAACGGTCCCCTTGCCGACCAAGTTTGCATGGGCTCTTCTTTGATCTTGTGTTCCAAAACTGGCTGAGGTTGGAAAGCATGAGGAGCTAGACCTCTAGCATGCCTACGTTCTTGTCTTCTCTCCTGAAGCCTATAGTCGATTTGGAGAACCAGTTTCACTAAATCCTCAAAGGAGGCAGGTCTGGAACGCAGGCAAGCTCATCCTTTAGCTCGTCCGATAACCCCCTTCTGAACAGGGTTATGCATGCCTCTTCAGGCCAGGCAGTCTGATAGGCTTGTTGCTTGAATCTCCTCACGTAGGTGACGACTGCCCTGGGTGAAATCCAGCAACGTTTTCTGCTTGTTGTAGGTGAGTTCAGGACGATCGAAGATACTGGCAAAGTCCCCGATAAAACTCTCGTAATCGTTAAGTAAATGACTTCCGACAACTACCAAGGGGGTGGTCCATGACAAGGCACTTCCAGTCAAGTGGGAGATCACTAAGCCCACACGGGAATGCTCAGAGGGAAAGGCGGCTTGCCTGAAAGTGAATGCCACGGTGCAAGCTTCCAAGAATTCTTTATACTTCTTTGGTTCTCCACCACACTTTTCTATCGGAGGTCCCTGATACTGACCTAGGTCTGCAGGTGGTTCTCGCTGCAGCAGAGCTTGTCGCAAATCTGCATTTTCTGTTTTCAGGTTTTGTACTTCCAGGGACAACCCTTGCATGGCTGCCACTAGTTCTTGAACTTGCTCCGGTCGTTGTCTTCTTTTTCATTTGCCGTTGCAAACTGTGAGTGGCAGCTCTTACCTCTTTTGGTTTGGTGTCTTTCGCAGTGAAGAGGTAAGGCCTGTCCTTCCAGGTAGCCACTGTGCAAGGCAAGTATGTAAATCCGGTGGGCACCGAGGCCACCCAGAGAGTCAGGTGTCAGGGGAAAAAAACTTTTGTGGGGAAAACCCCAGAGGAGATGATGGAGCTTTCCTGGAAAGGTCACAGTTCTTCAGTATATCCCGGCAAGGTAAGGTAGTAGAAAAGAACGCTACCGTGAACCAAGCGAGATGAGAGCAGCAGCTGACTCGACGAGCCAGCAGGAGAACCCCCCAGGGAGAAGGCCAAGGTAAGTAGAGCCCAGGTAAAAGAGGGAAAATGCCAGGGAGGAACAGGGAAGCAGGAGGCGTGGGGACACTGAGAAGGGAAGGAACTTTGAGAAGGAAACAAGCAGCGTTTGGAATGGAAAATAATTGCAAGGCAGCGCTTGCCCAGTCCGAAGGCTACTTATTTCCGGGTAGGTGGTTGTGTTTCAGAACGTGAGGGTCCTTACCTCAGCACGCAACACGAACATTGAGCTGCCATCTTGTATCAGGCTGCAACAATGTATCGCTTCCATCAGGAGAAGCGATTGGAGATCTGCCAAGATCGAGGGCGCACAACAGTAGGCCTGCTCCCAAAAGCAGGATGGTGGAAACATGTGGCTTATACTCTCCATATGGAAAGTGAGATATCCAAAAAGCGAGGTTGCCCCCCTATTTGAGAACTTTGAAAACAACTCAATAGACTCGCTAGGTATCGCATCAATGGACATGGGTCTTAAGTATACAATTAATGTGATTCCAATGTTACTGTTCGATTTCTATTCTTTGCGATTAGCAATCTTTTCTACGCCAGGACACTCATGGCTTTGTCACGTAGTTGTTAGTTAGTGGTCACTTGTGTTATATAGTCGATAAGATGAGCCTCTACAAGAGCACGCCCTTTCCCTGCACGGTTGTCAATTTTCATAAACAATATAATATCTTGAGTGCTGTGCAGTGGCGTACCAAGAAGCTGCCCCCCACTGGCTCTTTTGAGAGCCTGACCTGGACTTTTGTCACTAGGACACCTCTCCCTTTCGGCACCTCAATGAGGGTGCGCAACGGGAATGGTGTCCCGCTCGCAGGACAATGTGTGCGCATTGTCCTGGCAGCGCTACCCTTTCAGAACGAGAGAGGTGCCCCACTGCCAGGACAATGCCCCAAGGAGCTCTGTGAGCTAATGTGAGCCATTAGGCACTGATGGGAGGGAGGGGGGCTATTAGCAGGGACTTTTGTCCCTTGAGAAATATGTATGGGAGGGAGTGATCAGCAGTGAGAAGGGTGCATAATGCTGCAGGCTTTATGAAATAATGACTATGGCTTTAAAACCCAAGGGGTGTTTGTTAGGCTAACATTCATCTGCAGGATGCTACTGTGACTTTGCATGCAGGGTGGGGAGAATAAAACTAAAGCCATCCTGTTTTTGCACAACATATTTCTATGATGATGTGTATAGTGTAAATTTAATTATGAAAGGGTAGTTTCTTATGTAATGTGCTTTGCTTCCAAGGCATTGATTTAAATAATGTATTATTTAAGCACATGAAATGCAAGGGGAAACCTTAATAAATATCTATATCAACTAAACCTGCGAAGATGTGCTCAGTTGCGTAAATTGTCCACATCCCGGTATCACCATTTAACAAAAGTGTGTGATCCTGGGCATATCATTTAATCGCACTGTGTCTTATCTGCAGCTCTGTGATTCACTTCAGAGATGATGTTAATATATCATGATGTTATTTTAAAAATTCCTGACTATAGAGTTGCTCGATAACTAACGATAGTGCAATTTGAGTATTTTGCACCACAAAGTTATTTGCCACTTGGCTTACTTATGTCAACGTTTTCTAAAGTCGCTTCTATGGTGCCTCCAAGTATCAAAGACTGATGATGCTCCTTGCAATGTCCTTTTCTGTGAAGTCATTTCTGTTGGTGCAATCCATATGCAAATTAGGAGGTTTGTATGCCTGGAAAGAGCTCTAATAGATGAGCTTCCTGCATCTGTAATGATTCTGAAGTTTTATTTTATTTATGTGTTAAATGCCATCTACCACTAATGTTACCAGAAAAGTAGATTGGGGCAGCAGTGGGCAGTTTGTGGGCGTGAATGAGACCATATGGAATTGCACGCACTGCATTTGGGGGAAAGTAGCAGGACTTTTTTTGTGGCTCGCCCCCCAATGCTGGATTCTCCCCTGGTGCTGTGGCCTTGGTGTTTGATGATGTCCACCTGTCTCTCTGGTTACTTCTGTCTCTCTATTTCACCTCAGCATCTGCCCTTCCTCCCATACACCCGTATCTATTATCAATAGAATATTGTATATATAATCCCCTGCACAGCCTACTCCTGATATTACTAAACCTATGAATTGCAGTTGTGCTAGCCAATGTCTGTATAGCATATGGGATGTGATCAATCAGTCGCGCCTCATTGGTAATCCTACTGCAGGAACAGTGAAAGTATATGTCCTAACAGGTACTGCATTAAGGAATCCTGAATTCCTGCTATTTGTTCAGATATGGTATTTTATTAAAATATCACAAACTTAAAAAGTTCACTCTTTACCTTTGTTTAATCCTTCCACATCGCCCGTGTGACAGTCCACACCAGACGTGCCAAGGGAACGTACCCTCACCAACGCAAATGGTTTGGACCATTCAACTGGGGGTGCGGAGGGGTTCGGGAGTCACATTATGGACCTGCACACACATGTTTTTCCTATGTTACAGAGTTTCAAGTATAACCAGACAGTTATGCATGCCCACTCTCTAATCAATATAAATAGCTAGACTGCACCTTTCACAGAGTAGCCGTGATCTCAACTCTCTTCACAGTGAGGAAATCATGTTGTTAATTATATATCACCCCGTTGTCTATGTGCTTCAAATAGAACATGTGATATATATAGCTTAACCTGTGCAGAGTGCTAATACAATGTATACGCTATGAAGGAGCAGACAAATGCAAAGGTTGATTGCAGTGTAGAGCTGGATAGCAACACCCTTCCTCTTTCATTCATTCCTCATGGTTGAATGCTTGCTAGTGTTCAGATCCGGTTTGAATAGAATGATGTAACATTTGGGGATGAATATACAGCCCAGCAGTCCAGCGCTAGAAGCCAAGATGGCGAAGACCTCCACAGCCACCATGTACCTGCCCTTAGTGCTGAGGTAGGCTGGGATGAAAGAGACCCAGACACTGCAGAAGACCAGCATGCTGAATGTGATGAGCTGGGCCTCGTTGAATCTATCAGGCAGGTTCCTGGCTAGGAAAGCCACCATGAAGCTGGAAAAGGCCAAGAGTCCCATGTAACCAATAACACTGTAGAAGGCAGTGACAGAGCCCTCAGCACACTGCAGGATCATCTTCCCAGTCTCAGACTGCATGTCAGTGTGAGGATGAGGAGGAGAGGTGAGCAGCCAAGAGAGGCAAATTACTACCTCCCCCAGTGTGCACAAGAGAACCATAGAGAAGGACACCCGGGACCCCAGCCATCGGCTCAAACTGCTCCCAGGCCTGGTGGCATTAAAGGCAATGACAACAGTGATGGTTTTTGCCAACACACAAGACACAGCAACAGTGAAAATAATCCCAAATGCAGCTTGTTGGATGAGACATGTCCACGTCACCGGGCATCCAATGAATAAGAGAGAACAGAGAAAGGCCAGCATTAGGGAGACGAGGAGTGCATAGCTGAGATCCCGGTTATTGGCCTTCACTATCGGTGTGTCCCGGTGTCGGAGAAAGATTCCCAGCACCGCAGCCGTGGTTATAGTGAGGAGAGTAGTCATGGATGCCAATGTCCCGCCAAGGTAGTCGCTGTATGAGAGATATACAATAACCTTGTAGATACAGCCGTCCTTCCTTTCATTGGGCCATTGGTCCTCAGGGCATATCAAGCAGTTGTTCATGTCTGCAAGTAAAAATAATACATTAATATGTAACATCAAACATTTCCATCTCTTAAAGAACATGATCTAGGCTGCAAAATGGAAGGTGTTGGAGATTGGGCTAAAACTGAAAGACACTCTTGACTTGTTTCTGTGAACTGCAGACTATGGAACTCCACAGCAACTTTCCTGTATTAGATATTCCATTTATTTAAACATTTGTAGCACACCACACATCACCTTATGGTACATTGTACATGCCAGGGGGAACAAAAGCCATTAACAGCATAATCAATTTCATTGACAAGAGAAGCATTCCTGGGGGATGCAGTCCCTCCAATCTATAAAAAAAGGGAAGAGAGGGAGAGACATTTACAAGAGAGACTTTTATATGAAGGAGATACAAAATTGCAGGTGTTCTGTTGTTGGGATAAAATTGCAAAAGATTGCAAAAGTTGTGTTTGTGAATAAGACAGTAACCAATCACAAGACATGACTATACAATGTGAACCCCCCCCCCTTCCTTAAATGACTTCTTACATGCTCAAGGAGAACCAGTCATACCTTGAAACACCTGTGTATAGGCGCGTTATAAATGCCATATCATATCATATCATACATACCTGCAGTGCATGGACTCCATGTTTATGCTGAAAGGAAAACATTTATTTTAATGCACTGTTTAGGAAACTATGGACAAGAACAATTTGAGAACTTGCCCCCATTGTCACAGGATGAGTCAGTAGGTCTCACAGAAGATGGGAACTGTATAAAAATGCTTGCCAAACATTATGGAACGTCAATAAGTATTATTTTAGAAAGGTACCACTTCTGCAAAAGGAAGCAACACAATGGAGAATCCGTAGAACAATGAATCACAGCTCTCAGAGGTCAGGCCGCCTCATGTGACGAGACCAATTCATGCTGGAATGTAGCAATGAGAAGTTAAGGGACTGTCAGAGAGATCTTCCTCCGAGTCGACTGACTCAGTCTCAAAGACCCCCTCGTCCTTGATATGATATGATATGGCATTTGTAACGCGCCTATACACAAGTATTTCAAGGCGCGACGAGGCAGGGAGGGGGGAACAGGGGGAAGACAGACAACGATCCTACTAGGCCAGGTGTCATTCAGATCGCTCAAGTGCAGGGGTAGGGGGAAGGGAAAAGTGCAAGGGGAAGGGGAGGAGGGGAAGTGCGGTACAATATAAGTAGAATAAAATAAATAAATAGGGCCAGCTGGTGGCAAGTGCAAGGTAAGTGCAGGCAAGTGCTGGGAAGGGGGTGCTGTAGGGATACAGAGACAGTCCCCAGTGCAGGGGTTGCCAGGGAGGCAGTGCAAGTGGAGAGTGGCTGGGCCCAGGACCAAGGTCGCTGAGAGTGGCCCAGTTGCAGATTCAGTGCAGTTTCAGTGAAGAATTTAGCAGGGGAGAGGGAGAGAGAAAGCAGAAGCAAAGAGGAAGGTTTTGAGGTGCTTCCGGAACCAGAAGACGGAATCTTCTTCCTTCCCCTTGTCTGATACGCCTTTTTTTTTTAATGAAGATAAGGCCTACCACAGAAGGAAGCCACTGTGGCCATGAAGTATCAGCAGGCCAGTGACCTTGCTTTCGGGGCAGCCAAGAATCAGAGGGAAAAATCCCTGGTTGTTCCAAAATCCAAGCATGATGGCAGTTATGGCGATTAAACACTTTCTTGCAGATGGGTCCCTGATAAGACCCTCGGATCCAGGTCTAGTAAGAGGCAAAAAGAGGATTGTCTACCAGGCAAGGCAGAATGGTCGAGAATGCAAAGGGCGAACCCCCAAAGAGAACAGGGGAAAACGGAAAAACCCAAGTCAAGAATAACAGCCTAATAAAGGATAGGCTCAGGGAGGAGGAGCCCCAAGCGTAGAGAACCACGCACAACACAGAAGAATGTGTACACAGGGCAAGTCCTGAAAGCAGGGCGAGCCCAAGCAGAAGGCAGAGCAGCAGAGCCGGGGAGATGCGGAAAACACAGAAGGAAAGCGAACCGGAGCAGAAAGAGAGAGTAAACTGCGGTTGGGTAACCGCTGCAGAAGATGTGAGAGAGAGACGGGGAGACCGCGGGTGGGGAGGGACTGCCACAGGGAGCAGGCAAAGCACAAAAGCACAGTCAGAGGACCAAAGTAAAGCAGCGGAGCACTGCAAAAGAGGAAAACAGATTGGCGACCGCAAAGGGAAATCCAAGAGAGTTGCAATGCACCGGCCGCCTGGAGGAGGTGACATAAGAACCTCGCTGTGGCGTACATATTGCAAAACCACTAGACCGCGTAAGGAGAAGCGGCGAGCAATGTGATGGCAAGTTTCATGGAGTCGCTGCCTCCAGTGATTCCATGTGCGCCAACCCCCCGGGATCGTGACAGGAACGCTCCATGGTCCAAAAGTAATTTCCTCAATTTATGAAGTAATTATAGTGGAAAAAGAAGTAGAACGCACACACAAATGTGTGAAAGAATGAGAAAAGAAAACTGAATCAGAAGTGAAAAGGACCGAGGGCGTTATGGAAGTATGAATAGTACAACCAAGGAGGTTGGACAAGAAGAAACAAAATGGAAAAAGGGTTGGTGCTGGTGCAAAAAAGAGATTTGGCAAAGAACAAAGAAGCGAAGGAAGACGATGACAGAAAGAGATGTTTCGGCTGTGACAGTTTGTTTCACTTCGCGAGCAGCGATAAACGCCCGTTCATTAAGGCTTAATGTAAAACATGCAACAAGAAGCGGCATTTCTCAGCCTTTTGCAAGACCAAGCCTGAAAATACTGACCTTGTAGATGAGTTGTGTGATGATATGCATGAGTGCACATGCGTGGTGGATAGCACCATTGATGACACTGCCATGGTTGATGATGATGCTGACATTGAGAAACCCATGTCCACCATTGAAATTGAAGGGATAGATATTGGTACAGTAATTGACTCCGGAGCTAAGTATACCCTGCTTCAAAAATCTCTTTCTGACAACAAATGAAAGACCTGCTTCTCTCAATACTGTTGATAGCAGACGTGTGACATATGGAGGGAAACAAATAGAGCTAGAAGGTTGGTTATGGGAAAACATGAGATTTAAGGATAGGTCTGCCAAAGGCAAGCTTTATGTTTCCAAAAAAAGGATATGATCCTCTTTTAAGCTTGTCACACCAGAGAATATTGAAAACTAAAGCTTCATTTGAATGCTGAGGAAGCAGTTTACGCAATAGAAAGTATGAATGATTGTGGCAACACGAGGTATTTCGGCAAGAGTTGGGCAACCTTAAAGGTTTCATGCATAGAATAAGATTAAAGGCCAATTCAATCCTGGGGGTCTAATAATTGAGAGCAATACCATTGACAGTTAGGGCAGCTGAAAATATGGACAAGCAAGGTGTGATTGAAAGGATTGAAGGTGGGTCTCTCCTTTAGTAATGGTACATAAACCAAATGGCAAATTGAGACTTTGTATTGACCCCAGATCTGTAAATCGATGTGTGATACACAACAGACATCCCCTGCACAATATAACAGCAATGTTAGGGACCATCAAAGAGACAAATGTTATGAGCCCTAGATTTGAAATCGGCATATCACCAAATGGTCCTACACCCCTCCTCCAGAAGTATTCTGGGTTTTATCACGCCATAGGGCCTATTTCAAAGACGGTGCATGCATTTTGGTTTAGTTTCCGCTGTGTCTGTATTTCAACACGTTATGTATCAGCGTTTCCATGACATGAAAGGGTTGCTCTGTTTCAGGATGATGTTTTGGCGTATGGTCAGAGCCAGGAAGAGCATGTTGTTTGACTAAGAAAGGTGCTCGATATATTCATGAATGCAGGTCTAACTCTGAGCAAAGAAAAGAGCAACTTTAGCAGGTCCACAATTCAATATTTGGGATATAAATTCTCTTCTTCAGGCATTAGAATGAATACAAGTTTGGTAAACAATATTATACATTTTGTGAGCCCTATAGATACATTTCTGCACTTGTGCTTTTAATATGTCAAACTGCCCTTGTCATGGTGCAATCGTTTTCTAGTGTGTGCCACTCTTTTTAAAAATAGGGCAAACTTTGCCCTAGTGCTAATACCGTGCAACTTTGCACTTCCACCGGTGCAAAGTTTCTGTAATCTGGCCCCATGTAGTTTCATTTCTTGACATGTCTGAATATTCTGCCAAATTCATTCCAGGTTTGCCAAGTAAGTCTAGTCAAATGAGAAGCTTGGTTAAGAAAGGTGTGAAGTTTTTCTGGAGTGAACAGTATGAAAAAGAATTTCAGGAGGTAAAATTGGCTTTAGTAAGGGCCCCCACTCTGAGCAATTTTGAACCAGGCAGGCACAGTATTTGAACAACGGATGCAAGCAATCATTGTTTAAGTGCAAATTGTGTTTGCTTCGAGGTTTTAAGGGATGCTGAAAAACCTATTGCACAACTGAAAAGGAGCTTTTAGCCATCAAATGAGCCATTGAGAAGCGTATTTCCCTTTTGTGGGATGTGAGATTTATGGTGAAATCAGACCACAAACCTTTAAATGAAATCTTTAAGTCGAAGGGTTTGGATAAGGTCTCATCCGACATTTGCAAGTGGGTTGCAAGTTAACAGGAATACTATTAGGAGATAGACTATCTTCCAGGTGCCAAGAACAAGACAGTAGATTGCCTATCAAGACTTACGAATGTGGTTAATGATGACGGAGATGAGGAAGACAAGGAGGATCACATATTGTACATAAGCCCAGAAGTAGGGATGGAAAGTGAATGGCGCAAAGCCATGTTGACTGACGCAGTTATGGCAAATGTCAAAGAAAGGCTTGAAAGCGGCTGTAAGAGTAGTGAAAGTAACAGAGGTGGGATTCCTGATGCTATCACACATGTTTTTTTATGAACTCCTTATTAAAGATGGTTTGGTTCTCAGGGGTGACAAGTTTCCTCCCATAGGAATTTGGGGAAGGATTTTGGAAATGGCACATGAGGGCCATCAAGGAATTTCCAAAACCAAACAGTTACTAAGGCAGGGCTACTGGTGGCATGGTATGGATCTACAAATTGAGAGGGTTATACGAGAGCGTGCAGAATGTGAAACTGAAGCCAAAGGGTGTGTTACTAGAGTTGTATATCACAGGACCCATAAGATTGCAAAGCCTGCTCAGTTATTGTATAGTTTTACTTGACATGCTTTCACATTGGGCAGAAATGCACTGGGTGCACAATGTGTGCACCAAAGAAATCATTTGGTTTCTGGATGAAATTTTCAAAAGGGAGGGTTAGCCCACTACAATTGTAACGGATAATGATGTTAAACTCATTTCTGAGGAAATGGAAATGTTTTTGAAAAGTAATGGCATACAACATAAAACCACCTGCATATATCATCCAGAAACCAATGGAACGGTTGAAAGATTTAACAGAGTTATTAAGGAAAGTATCAAGTTTGCCATTTCAGAAGGGAGAGATTGGAGAAAGGCTGCAGAGGACACTGTTGCTTATAGATTCACCCCACACACCACCACTGGTGTGTCTCCCTTTGAGGTGTTTAGACGAAGGAAGCCCAATACCAGGGTTTATCCAGCGTGGCTTGGAAGAGTATGCTTAAAAGACATTGATTTAGTTGCTATCAAAGGGAATGTTAGTAAAAGGCAGGTGTAAAATAAAACTTTTTATGTTAGAAATAGCTTTAAAGAGATGTACGGTGAGGAGGAGTGATTGGGTGCATACAAAACATCCCCACAACACAATGGAAGGGGGAATAGGTTAGTATAAGCCAGTGGAAGTCTTCAAGAGACTACTTGGCGCTGTAAAGGCAGCAAATGGGAGAGTATGGAATGTTAATAGAGTCTGCAAGTGTGTGGAAAAGCAGGTATGCACCCAGAGCTTTCCTCAAAAAAGAGGCAATTTTACAGGACTCTGGTGTCCACAAAGAGAAGGTTCAATTCAGACAGGGTGATGTAAAAGTTTGTCCATTATGACTTTGTAGGAAGCCTGCGTATCTGAGAGACTATGTGGAATAATGGTGCACTCTAGAAAGGTTTGGTTGTACATGGAGGTCCATCTTTCGTCTCACGCTCAGGGGACTCCTGGTCTTATTATTCATACAACTTCAGTCGTTTGTGATTTTGCCCTCTGTAAATAGTTCATCCCATGGTTTCTTAATACTGTGTTCTTGTAGGATGTTCTCATTTTAGTTTGCCTTTATTCCTTAATGCAGTCTGCTTTTATGTCAGCATTTTCAGTTTTAGGAAAAAAGGGAGATGTGTACCATCTTACCATAAGTGGAATGCCAAGTAGAATGTAGAATTTAGAACATGTAGGGAAAAATGCAGAACCTTGGTCAGTTAAGAGGCAGCCATCGATGTATCCGGTGGGGTTGAAAAGAGCTCATAATACAGGACGCTTCGTCGCCTGCGTCACTGATCCTGTCACGGTGTCGAGGAGATTCAATAACACTCCTCACCCCGCCTGCGCAGAAGGAGTACAAAGTGGGGGTGTAGTGTTTGGCTGAATACCGTATAGATGGCCAAAGTGTTTGGCCGAAGCCGAATACGGAGGCAAATAGTTCCTTCCCGCCTATGACATTAAGCATAAGCTGTCATTGGTTATGTATTGCTTGAAACATATGTATGATATGATATGATATGATATGGTATTTGTAACGCGCCTATACACAAGTGTTTCAAGGCGCGACGAGGCAGGGAGGGAGGGAAACAAGGGGAAGACGGACAAGCGATCCTACTAGGCCAGGTGTCATTCAGATCGCGCAAGTGCAGAGGTAAGGGGAAAAGGAGAAAGTGCAGGGGGAGGAGGTGGGGGGAAAAGTGCAGTACAAGGTAAGTGGCGTAATAAAATAATAAATGATAAATAATAAATAAAAGGGCCAGCTGGTGGCAAGTGCGAGGTAAGTGCAGAGCAAGTGCTGGGTAGGGGGCTGTAGGGATACAGTGACAGTCCCACAGTGCAGGGGGAGCCAGGGGGGCAGTGCAAGTGGAGAGTGGCTGGGCCCTGGACCGAGGTCGCTGAGAGTGGCCCAGATGCAGGTTAAGTGTAGAATTCAGGGGGGAGTTAAGCAGGTTTAGCAGGGGAGAGGGAGAGAGAAGGCAGAAGCGAAGAGGAAGGTTTTGAGGTGCTTCCGGAACCGGAGGTGGTTCTCCTCAAGTTTCAGGGAGGCAGGCAGGCTGTTCCAGAGGGAGGCCCCTGCTGCGGAGTGTCCGCCAGTTACTATCACTGGGGCGGGGTGACATTACTGGTAAAAGCAGGCTTTCTACATGCTGGGCACACTATTGTTTTCCAAATGTGCATCGTATCCTTGCATTGAAAGAAAAAGACATGTGCAAACTCAAAAATGCTGCTGAAACTTGCATTCACTAGTTTTCTTTTTACTTCCACACAAATACCCTGTCATTATTGTGCCCCTTCCTTTGTCTTTTATCACAGGTTATATTTATAAAGATATTATATGTTTGTCGCACCTCTCAGGGTGGGTGACATATGATTTATTTTATTTTTGGCAGCTGCAAGCTCACAGAGACGTATGGGTTGGTTGGGGGATTGGCGGGTGAGTGGACTGATCAATTTCACTTTATTTACATCCATTTGCTGGTTTAATTACTGTGATTAGCCTGAAAGAATAAAAATACAAGTCACAGCCCTTTCACCAGGTATCAGTCTGGACGGTGGGGTGCAAGAGATGGGAAGGCAGTCCACTGTCTCCATAAATAGCAATCAAAACCAGAAACCACCCCTCCTGCCCCCCTCAACTCTCTCCCTCTCAGACATCCACACCTGCACAATGACACGCTATGACACTCACTCACAGACAGCAACACCGACACACACACATACACTCTCACAAAACATGGACACCCGCTGTCCAACACACAGATGCATACACGCATATATAGGCAGGATAGCAAACACAGGGACAGGAATTCTCAAACACCACACTTTTTCACTAAGGCGGGGGGGGGGGCTCTGCCAGAAAGAGGTGCTTTTTCGGTTGTATACTAATTGACCTTTTCACAATTGAACTCGGGAGAATTGACCTTGGGAGAATTGACCTAATTTAGAAGGTCAATTAGAACATAAATGTGGGGGGAAACCCCCAACAACCCCCCACCCAATCCAAAAACCCCTGCAACCACCCACCCAATCCCCTTATATTATTTATAATCCAAAACCAACCCAATAGATATATAAAATAACTAAAATAATATAAAGGTCAATTGTGCAGAAGGTCAATTAGGACCACTATAATTAGGGCAATTGTGCAAAAGGTCAATTGTAAAAGGTCAATTTGGGTAATACTGCATTTCCTACCCCCTGCTTCTCGATTGAGCCCCTGTGGACACACATTTAACAAGATACTAGAAGGGTATTTAGGAACGCCCCGTTAGTGGGGGCCTTTTGTTCTTCTTAAATCATCTCACCTGCCTGCACATCTTTTGGTGTTGTGCTGCAACCCCCCAGGGGAAGGGTCTATTTAGAAGACGCCACAGAGAGCCCACCATATGCTGAAGGCTTTCTTTTAGAGTTGATAGGATTGTCTTTTGTGGAAGGGCAGCCGAGTGGTGGTGGAAGGAGAGAGTGTAACTGCTATCTAGGCTCGATGGGGGACAATTAGGGGAGAATGTTGCATTTCCCCTCATTCTGTGCTTTTTCCATGCACTCTTTCGCCTGGAGTTTACCTCATGCTAGGGCATGAGAAGTGACCAAGATGGGACCCTGAACTCAGCAGTTATATGTCAAGCGACACATGCCAGCTTCACCCACTTTGAAGCGCTAGGGGTGTTATGTTAAATCTTGTTATAGTCTGACAAGGGAATTCATGGTGAATTTTCCCAGGCCAGCAAATTTCCTTTCGCACAAAAAGGCCCCTTCCATCAAGAAATGGTGACAACTTTGTGGTCACTATTGCAATGAAATTTCAAAACTGTGAATATTTGATACGAAAAACCCATAAATAGTTCTAATGTTGTGTGCAGCTGCATTGGAATTCCTTTTTTCATGAAATGGACGATGAGAAATTTCAGAGGAATTTCTCAAATTTCGTCCATTCGAGGGTGTAGGTGTGTGCTGTGTATGTGTTGGGGTGTTCGAGTTCTTGCTAATCTATATTTTACTCTTGAGCACTCTACGGCTGTGAAAACCCAAGGTGGATTGCATATATGTGGACACATTATAGTGATCTCGCGAGAGAGGTGTCGGATATTACGGCCGGGAACAGCAGCCTAACCCTCTTGCACATGTCGTGACACATCGCAGTTTCTGACTTCCTGAGGTAGGTTCTCTGGCACACAGGCACTGTATGGTAATCAGCATTGGGAATTCCCCCTACACACACACACACACGCGCGTTATACGTGTTGCTCATTGAAAGTCACTAACTGATTTTTCGCAATGTCTCTTAGGTGTCTCAGGCGCTGGCTTTCTCTGGTAATTTGTTTTAACGGGCCAGTCCTGAAAGCTGAAGAGGTGGGATGGCACAGCTGCAAGCAACGTCACTTGACCTTTGAACTCCCATGACACTGCAGGAAATGACATTAATAGGAGTAATATTTCAGGGTGTGACGTTCTCAAGATGGTTACGAAATGCTAAAAATAAATAGCAAACCAATTAACCCTGAACTTCACCTTCGAGTAAGGTTCACAGTAAATATTCGGCCAAAGTCTAATAGATGGTTTTCAGACCAATTTCGGCTGAATACTTATTCGAAGCTGAAGTTCGGTACACCCCTAGTACAAAGTGGAAAAGCAAAATTGCAATACTGCCATACAGGGTTAGAATATTTGGGGCAAGTGGCATTGCCCGCAGGAAGAAAAGTAAATGCCTGAGAGAGCCAATGCCGTGCAGAATATTCCTCAGTTAATTACTATAAAACAGATGCAGCGGTTTTTGGGATTTTGTAACTATTGTAGATCATGTATCTTTCACTACTCAAGTCACATCAGGCCCTTACTGCAAGGACTTAAGGGAGTGCAGATAGTGAAATGTCTGATTGAATGGTCTGAAGAGATGGTCACTTGTTTTCAGGAGCTCAAGGCTGCAATGGCTTATTAAAGCGACTCCTAGACCCAGTTATGCAGGACCAGTTTCATTATGAACAAGCTCTAGCAGCAGCGACTTTTGCGATACAAAAGTCTTCGGCCATTACTATGGATTGCCCAGTGACATTGTATGTGGAGCATGCAGTTTTTACGATTTTGGAAAAGTCCAAATTGACTCTGACAACACAGAAAGCCTTTGGGTCTATTATGTGCTTCCATGCATTCAGTAAGGTATCACCTAGTCAATCCTGCAACATTTGTAGTTGAACCAGTGAATCTTGATGATATTGTCCATGACTGTGCTACTTACGATGGAGTACCCCACACTTAGGGGCTGTAACTGTAACCTCTACAGTCTCCTGCCTCCTTGCAGTTACCCAGATCCGCACTGCCCTGGTTGCATTCACTAAGAGCATTGCTGCCCTGATTGCACTTCCCCTTTCCTCTCCCTGGCACTTCCCCCTCTCCCTTGCCCCTGCAATTTTGCGAAGCCACATTTGCACGATCTGAATCACACAAGGCTTAGTAGGATCATTTGTCTTGTCCTCCCTCTGTCTTCCCCGCTTGTCTTGTTACGCCTAGAAAAACATGTGTACAGGCGAGTTATAAATGACATTTCATATCATATCATATCAAGATGGCAAAGGAGAGGGTTTGGGAGATCTGACGGGACCCCTGTCCAGCCTGTTGCACTATTATCTAGACTAATCAAAGCGTTAACTTTGTGAACCGAAATAGGAATAGTTAAATGCGTTGTGCATACTAACCATACAAACCCAATAGCGCTTGGAAACAATGCAGCCAAAGAAGCAGCGTATTTGCTATTTACAGATTCCCAGGAAATTGAAACCATGTCCCAGCAGGTACAGTTGCCAGCCCTGAATACTGCGATCCCTTTTCCTCAAATTATAGAGAGGCAGGAAAGAGCACTAAAAGATGAGAAGGAGCTCTGGGCAAAGAAGGGATGTGCGTTCTCGCCCACGGATTTGCTGTGGAGATAGGAGCTTATGGGAAAGGTAGTGATGCCTGTAGAGCTACTTCTTGTGGCCCTAGAGCAGCTACATTACCTGTCACACACTTCTCAGTGACAAATAACAGAAGAGTGGTTCATACCCAATCTGCATGAGCAGGTGAGTACGTTTTTAAGAAATTGTAAAATATGTGGAGAATGTAACCCTGATAATACAATGAAGATAAGAGGAATTTTGCCTTGACTTTGACCTTTAGGGCTCTTTCGAGAGCTCCACATGGATTTTGTGGATATGATACAGGTGCATGAGGTGCAATAATTTTTAGTATCTCATTGTAGTCGTCTGCATATTTTCCTGATGGCTGGAGGCTGTGTTCTGTGTACACCCAGATGCCAAGCCTGCAGCAATGTTTTTGGTGCAGGAAGTTTTTCCACAGTGGGGAATTTGTGAGGTCCTGAATTGCGATAATGTGACCCACTTTTTTAATGCCTTGCTTTCCTAGATCACTTTGCTCCTGGGGATCAAGCACAGGTTGTGTTTGGTGTAACACCCTCAGGCTAACGGGATTGTGGAACATGTTAATGAAATTCTTATAGTCCCATTGTCTAAACTTTGCAATGATCTAGGGAAAAGTTGGCGGTACTGACTTCCGTTGGCCTTGTTTTATTTAAGGAATCAGCCAGGGAAGGAACATCATCGCAGTCCTTGCTGCGTAGACTAAACTCACCACCTTTGCCTGCATGCACAGTATCAGATGTCCACAAGTCAGCAGACATCCTTGGTGAGGAGTTTAGGGAATACCTTATGTGTTTAACCAAAAGTGTCAGACTTATATTGCCACAGGTTGTGTTTTCTCATTAACAGTCATAGGAAGGAAACATTCAAGAACCCGAAGGTCTACGTCGGCCTCTGCTGCTTCCCAGGGATATGGTTTTCATTTGCTCCTTTGTACGAAAGGTGATACCATGGGCCATACCACGTGATTTGTTTTACTCTGACTGCTGCGAAGGTGGAGGACAAGACAAGCTGGATTAATATTGTAGGGATACCAACACCCGGCATAGGAACAGGATCAGGCTCAAATTTAAGTATCTTTATGAGGACTACAGGCGTGTGGCGCATTACAAAAATTACAATAAATAAATTAATGTCCTAGGATTCGCAGGTCATTCCAGGTGGGCAAATGAAGCCAGAGACTGTTGTTATAAATATTAAGAAGAAATTTGGTTTTGAAATGAATGTTACGATATTTCATTGTATGGCTTTCTCGTTGTTCTGGTTATTTTGTTCAGGCATGGCAAACAGTGCAAATATGAATATTTTTATTTATCTAGTGATGTAGGAGTTGACAAAGTGTTATTTAGACGACAAAGAAGTATTGATTCTGAACTCATGGAAGATTAGGACAATGTAAATTCAGATCAAATAGTGGATGCACATGGCTTTGCAGCTGATAACGTCTGGCATAAGCATACTAGGAAGGTGGGGAGAGAGATATATATAGGGTCTTGCTATATATGCTCTCTTATCCCCCAAACGTCAGGTGTCCTCAGACTATTTATTGCTGATGATATAGAGTTAAACACTGAACCTTGCACAGGGCTCGAGGGCATCTTCAAGAGCAATCGGTTAAAGATTCTGTCCTACCTGTTGGCAAGGAGTGTTTGAATACGATTTTAAAGAACAGAAGAAAGTACACTGTACACAGACAGTCTGGTTACATTTGGAAGGGTCTATTGTTCTGAATAACCAATGGGAGCAAGGGGTGAAGAGTTGCAGAACTGGAGGAATGAGGGCAATTCGGAATAAGGGTTAGCATTGACTAATGTATGGGAGGGAAGGTCTTCATGGCCCCCCTCCCCTCCATTCTATCCAGGCATTCAGACTATGACTCATCCAGCGGCCACCCGTGCGCCTATGGCCAGGGACACAAGATGGCTGCTGACCGACACATGTGGCTGCAATGCTCGCTCATCTGTTAGGATGGTACCAGACTCTATTTTGTGATACACTCAGACTCCATTTTGAACATGATAATGTAGGTCTCACTGGCACAAGCAGTCTGCAGGGCTGCAGCTCTCCCCTCCAGACCGCGCACAGCAAGCCGGCGCTTCCCTCGTCTCCTCCCCTTGGCAGCTCTTTTGCAGGCCTGTTCTCACGGGAGACTAGGCGCGAACAAGCTACATTACAAACACTGTATCTTTCACCTTCCGCAGTCCATCATTGACCTGCAGATGACTGGGCCGAAGCTGGGGTTTGGAAAAACAAGCTACCTCAATAAAACTTGTCTTGTCCTCTCATTGCCCCCCCTACATTCATGACATATGCTGTGGGTAACCCGCAACCCTGTTCCCCGTTTGAAGTACCAGACATGTATGCTAAGCCTGTGTGCTACCCTGTTTCACCCTTGCAGCTAAGCCATTTGAAGGGACAGTAAATTTGCTTCGAGTCCATGAGATTGATTGTACATATTGAAATAAGATGGCCCTGACCCATCTCAGATCGCGCACGAAATGATGAAGTGTATGTTCAAACCTCTTTCATTACTAATCAGGGATTGCTGCTGCTGCACAATACACAAAGCAAAGTATGATATCCTTATATACTCTATGATTTCCTAAAAATGTACAATTCTACATGCATTCAATTAAGTGTTGCAATATGTATAGTTTTGATGCAATGGGTGCTGACTGTATAAATAGAGTGTCCTTTGTAGCATTTGTTTACCCCCTGAGTATTGAGAGATGCACGTCATATTATAAGCAGAATGTTGCAGACTTTTCCCTGCACCAATGCACACACTAACCTATTTCTACCTCAATTGAATGCAAGCTTTATGTGTGTGTCCATCACAACGTAGTAAATATACAGCCCAACATGCTACGGGCCCATTTATACCCTCAGCCCTCTCAGGTACCACCACGCTCACAGCAGCCCCCACCTACCCTCCCCCTCTGGCCGGCCCAGGATTCGATGCCTCAGCCCTGCGAATGATGTGATACTACAACTATGACCTCTCCCCCCTTTCGTTGAGCCTGAACCAAGCATGCACCCCCCCTCAGCCGCCCCCGTAACTCACAATGCTACCATGAATCTGCCAGGCACCCCCAGACTATGGTTAATGAAATATGGGCAGTAAGACCCTCAACTTAATCGTAATTCTTTTTGAAGTAAGAGTGCATGCCCTTCCTGAAGTGTACCTCCCCAGCTCACCCCTGACCCCATGTGTGGCAATATATTCTTCTCACACAAACAAATAATACATAATTGCCGTAGGAGATCTAACAGAATGATTGACGAATGTGACACCATAATCTTATGAGTACTTTTGCCTTCTGGATCATGTGTTCTCACTTTTATTGTTCATGTCAAATGTTTAAAAGTATGTCTCTCACATGTCAACTTAGATAGATGATGGTCAAAGTATGTATGGCCACAAGGGCAACTTTTATGTAGCATAAATTGTAACAGCTCAGACTTCCTTGGACCCAGCGCTCCACCCAGATGAGCCCAGCTGACCCGAGCACCCCACACTGACACCACGTGGATCTCCGCCAATCATGGAGCACCACCCGTATACCATGTATAGTAGCTAATATTCGCCACCCAATACCCACGACTGTGTGCCCCCTGTAGCTTACGCCATCCATGACGCGATTCTGTAATAAATGTGAATGTTTTACTGAGGTTTGGCAGAGCGCTCTCGGAGTTTGCAGAGTTCTCTATTTGCCTCTATTAGTTTAGATAAACTTTTACCTTTTCACTTCACCCGTGTTAGGACAGTTTTTCTGGAGTCCAGTTAAGGGCCTAGCAAAACCATTCTACTGAGGCAGTACAAGACTCCACTCTTAGAATAAGGCTGTACCACCTGAGTTCGGGGTAGCGTAGACAGAGCAGCCAGGCTTATCTTAGGAGGGAGAGAGGGCAGTAGATACAGTACAAGTAAAAATTGTAATACAAATGATCCAAAGAAACACTGAAACACTATGTATTATAAAAATAAAGGATTTATTTAAATACAAGTAGGCCCAGATAAATCTAGGGGTTAAGTAAATACTGAAACATTATATGAAATCACAATATAAAACACAACACTATACTTGAAAGTACACAGACCCAAGTATAGACCTTATTTGGAACACCTAACAGTAGTTCTAGGGAAGTCAAAACCTTGTTATACACATTTAGTATAGGCCAAGCCTATTCTTTGGGAGTAAAAGACCAATGGTTACTTTTAGATTACTTTTGGTAATACAAGGACAGTAGGCCCTTCCAGTTGTACAGTGACTCTTGTAACAAATCACATAAACAGTCAACTGGACAATATACTTTTGATGAATAGTGAAACACTTATTCTAGGTGCAGTAAAAACCTATAACTATAACACACAGTTATATCAGGTCAGTAAAACCTACGGATGTAATGTATAATTACAGATGCTTTGAAAATCAGGGAACCCCAGATTGAGGTGAGCAATAACTCTCGTAACTTGTTTTGGATGGCACACAGCTAACACAAGGTAAGTAAAACCCACTTACTTTGACTTCACAATGAAGGGGAAAGTAAAACCCAATGTCACACTTTAGTGAATATATATTCAAGGTAGGCAACAACCTAATGTAGACTTATTAAAGACAGGCTAGCAGCAAGTCAGGGGAAGCAAGACCCAGTTGGGGGACACTCATACAGTTATCCTAGCAGGACTAACCTGGTGATACCAACAGTTGGAGGACACTCATACAATTACCCTTCAGGAATAATCTGGTGAAACCAACACATTACTTTTGTAAAGAGGCACAACCTAATCACAGGAGAGTAAAATACCTTCACATCTACTTTCATTTAGACTGGCAAAACAGTGGCTAAGGAAGGAAAGATGTTAACCATACTTCTAAGAATAGTGCATCACACATCCAAGATCAGTAAGAACTTTTGTAACTGTTCACTCTTAGAATTACAGTTACCAACCAACTCTTTACAAGTAAGTAAAAACACTTGATTTCTTTTCTAGGCAGAAGTCCCAATCCCTTCAAAGTCTTTTCCCTTAGAGCATGAGTGTTCTCAGTGGCAGAAGGGGGGTCACTAGGACTAGTGACCAACAGGCAGTGTTAGAATAAGTTCTTTAGTAGCAAAAGTCAGAGTTTCCTTAGGAAAACTGGCAACCAAGTGAGTACTTTACTTCTAGGGTTAGAAGAGGGTCCAGGGGCTTCGCAGAAGACACCCCAGCAGGATTCTAGCAGTGGGACTGGGTGTACTGGACAAGGGACCTCCCAATCACAGAAAACACCCCAGGACTACACAGAAATCCCAACAGGCTTAAGGTAAGTATATACCCAAGCCAACACAGTACCTCAGCAATGAAGAAGAGATTGCAGCAGGAGAACTTCAGGGACTGCAGCCAAACACCTGGTCACTGGATTCCTTGTCCTGGAGACTGAACACAAGACCTCAGAAGGGACTTTGCAGCAGGGATCGATGAAGAAGGCTCTAGGCAAGATTTCTCTCATGGCTGAATGCGGTTCTGCGGGTTTGGCGCCTTTTCAAGGAGCACAGAAGAAGACAGAAAATCGCGGTTGAATTCTCGTCGTTTAAAAGGTCCAGCACTCTTGTGAGGGGACTTTTTGGACTCGATTCATATCTCTGGAGATAGACCAAGATGCCCACGAAGTTTCAGCGAGATTCGGAATTCGGAAGACCATGCACCGCACAGTGGCAGGAGGTCCCAGGGTATTGGGGTATTGCAAGAACGCAAGGTCGCAGCAACCCGTGGGATGGCTCAAAATGCAGGGCGTCTTGAGTCTAGTGGGTCTCATCAGGCTCTGGGTTCGGGTCGTCGTTTTCGGAGACCCCAGGTTGACCGGAAGGAAGGGCTGCAGCAGGCTCTGGTTACAAAGCAGGCTCTCCGGCCGCTGGAAATCATTCCCGCCGCTTTTCCTTCGTCATCCTCTTCAGTTTTCTGTTCCAGTGGTCGACATGACTTCAGCTTCCAGGTTTCCAGTATTTATCAGGAACTGCAACACAACCTCTGCATTCTCTCCCCGCATTTTACAAGAAAGGGGCGTTTGGCTGTCCAATCAGGACAGCCAACCCCCCACTGGGATTTGGCCCAGTTGAAGGAAGACCTAAGACAAAGGAGGGGGAAGCTTGGGACCCCTCCCCCACTTCCTGTGCTTACAGACTGACTGGAGCCTGGGCGGGGTGTCCAGGGGACTCCCGCCAAAGGCAAAACTCAAACAAAGGATTTTCCCGCCCTGGATGTCAGGGGAAGGAACAAGAAACAACAAGAAACACTAAAATGGCAGAAAAAGAAGACAGGGGCCATTTTGGTAAAAATGAGCACCCTTAGGTGCCTTTACTGCAGCTGTGATTACAGCACGCGGTAAAGGTGCACCAAATTAGTAAAAGGTATCACTGCCACCAGCCATTAAAGGTAAGGTAAGCTTGTCACTGTAACAGAATTGTTACAGTTTAAATGTGAAAGGGGATACATTGCATCTCCCCAGCACTCCACATAAGGTGGGGTGTGCTGGTTTCACAGAAGTAAATGTAAACGGGATCCAAAGATCCTTTCTACCCTTGGGAACTGTAGTTCACTCAAGGTTAGCACAAGAAAGTTAAATGGGGAGCCCCTAGGGCAACCCAGCAACAACAGGCACTTATTGCCAATAAGTTGTTAAACATGATAACTTTAAAAAGACACTATGGAGAGTCTTAAAAATGACACCCATAAAAAGAGTTAAAGACAGGTGAGTGTGGAATAAGGTTCCCACTCACTGAGGTATTAATGGAAAATATCTCACTAGAAAAGCAAAAAGTTCTGGAGTTGAACCAGGCAAGGAAGATTTACCAGCGCTGTGGAAATCTTACCTAACAACCCACACTTGGTCTCGGTCTCATTCCCAACTGGGGTGTGTCCTTTATTGACTCTCACTGGGGAGTTTTGAATGCCGTGTTGGGGGACGCTCACTTTCAAGTGGTGACCCCTTAGACGTCATTTGTCCTTTCATTCCTTTTGGCACGAGACATCCCGGCCACAGCTGGACCACGGCGCACCCCCTCAAGAGAGCTGCCCGCCTACGGCAACTGGTAGGCTTAGACGTGCCCACGCAGTAGGGCGATAGGGTATGGATCCAACTTCACAAAACTCATAGTACCGCTCGCCGGGGGCGGCCATTGAGCGTGGGGCAGCGCCTGGACGGACCGGGTCCGGAGGGTCTTGGATCAAGACGGGCAAGTGAGTATCAAGTACGAGCGACATTAAAAGGAGTTGGATGTAGAACGTAGTATACAAGGTCAGACAGAGTTAAAGGGACTCTTGGGAGTATAATAGATACTATCTTTTTCTTTTTTTCTTTCTCTGCATATGGCCATTAGGATGAGTTGAGGCGATTACAAGGTGTAAAGGGAAGACGGGAACCTAGCTCTGCAAGGGGGTAGAAGGCGGGGCCGTATAGTGCTATCTTGACTAGTACTGGGAATAAGTGGAAAATAGAAGAAATCAGTGGGAGTCTTGCATAAAGGGAAGACTCGGAGTACAACTTAGAAACGCTTTATTCTTTTTCTTTTCTGATCAACGGGAAGATATTCAGACGGCCTAAGGGATAAGGGGTGTAAAGTGCTGGGGTAACGGAGATCCTTATTAATAAGAGTTTTGAGAGAAGACTGGGAGTGCATGTGTTACGTGTTGTATGTGAACTGTCTATGGGTCAATGTCATGTACTGAATTTGTTATGTCTTTTGTGATCATTGCATTTTGAATAATTGTACTGATGTCCTATGAATAAGTGGTCATTGTAAGTGTGACACTCTTTAAGAATCGGTGTAGGTGTATAGAAGTGGTAAATCATCGACACAATACTGGTATAGTTAGCATTGTAACTATATAACACACACACACACCAGCAAGAGGTACAAAGGGGGGAGGAGAACTTAACATGGGTGCCGAAACACCACTGGCTCATATTTGTCAGAGCCTACCAGGTTATGCGGTGTCCTAGAGGGGAGGAAATCACTGACGGGCCCATAGGTCATCGCTCACCATCTGGAACCTGTAAGACAAGATAGCTGCACCATGTGAGGATAGGGGGTGCAGGATTCACCTACTCCAACACGGTTCAATGATGAGGACTCAGTAGTTTGGCAAAGGGAAGTCCGTTTAATGACATGTACATCAAATAGGGAAGCAAATGGGAATCAGCATTGTAGCGATCTCCTGTCTCGCCCCAACTTCCCCGAACTATGGCAAAACAGCAATTCTTATATGCAGAAATCGTCATTACTGACGTCTAATTTCTATAAAAAATCATCATGCAATATAATTGGTTAGGAAAGGTAACTTAAGTATACTTGCTATATCTGTATATGAAAATAAAGCATGTGGATTGGATAACTCTTATTGGCTGGGCGTCTACGCCCATCCCTCTATATCACACGTGTTTGACGTCACTACAAGTACAACGTCCCATTGGTTACAGTGTCTATAGGACCCTAGATTACAAGGTCCATTCTGATTGGGCAAGTTACACCCCTAAACATAAATCTCCACTTTAATTAGCAGCATGCAGAATTGGCACCCAGGTGCCTAGTGCCCCAAGATTCACCCTTCCTCCTTTCCATCAATCAGTGTTTTTAGGGCAATGTGTCAATTAGTTGGCTACGGACGACCTCAAAACTGTAGTCTCTTATCAGGAAAAGTTATGGCATCCTCGGGTTCTGGATGGCATCAGACGGTGGTACATCTTCACGCCTGGCTGGTCACGTGTTGGTTCACCGTGAATCTGCTTCAGTTTCCAGCTTTTCGTGCATTTAATTCTGTGTCAGCCTGGCCACCTGCATGTGCCTCCCTTATCTGACCTTCATGGGGCAGGCTGGTATGCTCTGTAGTTGAAGTCTTGTGAGCTCATGCTCTCCTCCCCTTCTCTGGTTGACCTCGATTTCCTAGGCATGAGACGCTCTTTGTTGAGTTTCGATTCCGCTCCTTCTCCTGTCTTTGGCTGGGTTTTGAAACTTGGCCTGTCAGGCCGCTGGCCGCCTAGGTACATTTCTGCTTTTACAAAATGGAGTCGCACCTGTATAATGTGCCTTATTGAGGTAGATATATGGTTGGCGCTTGCCGCTTTATCTTCTACTAAGCACTGTAAGCAGTATCGATTTCTTAGCATCTTGCGTTTCAAGCCTATCTACACACGTTTAAGAGGGCGGTTGCTTCCATCTTGTCACCTAGCACCATTTCCTTACATTTTTAACATTGTCTCTCTTCTGTGTCCATTACATTTATCTTCATAGTTACTCACGCTGGCGTGCTTGTCTTCAATAGCCACTTTTGCTCATTCATGAGTCTGTTCCGGCCCTTGTGTCATTTCCACTGGCCTTCCGTTACGGCTTTTGGAGTCTATTCATGGACCGTATGAAGGTACTCCTCATTTCGTATCAGTGGCTGGTACGGCTATCTGATAGGGTACTGTGCTGCCCAGGGTTTCCTGGTTATGGTTGCTTCAATCGGTACGGATCTTCTTATGTACACAGGGCAGAGTCCCATTGTGGCTCTCTGTTGGTTCATTTGCTCCTCATATGCCACATACCTTGGTGAGTACCCTCTTGGTAGCTCGAAATGAGGGGCAGGTCAGTTCAACACCCACTTCTGCTTCATTCTTCTCCTCTATTTCTTTTGATTCCTCAGTGTTTTGTTCATCATCTTCAGGATAGGTACATGAAGGCGTGAACATGTGCGTCTTTGGAGTCCATTTTTTTATCATGCCTTTCAAACTTCCTGCTGTTTTGACATGTTCATCTTTGTTCCAGGTCATAAGCTGGCACTGTCCGTTTGGACTGCAGTAGATCCACTTTCCTGCATACATTCTTCGCTTTTTAGGATATGTGTACTTCGTTCCTTCTTGCGCAAATTCTCTGGCCTTCAAAAAGTCCATTATTTCTTCATCTGTCAGGACTTTTGGCTTCCAGTCTGGCTCAGCGTCGACCATAATTTTCATCCCAACAGCTTTCTTTGCAGTTTTCTGGCATTGTGTGATGATTATCTTGATAACGCAGAATCCTAGCAGTACCATGGCTAGCAGGGCTCCTAGGAACTTGAATATATCAGCTATCCATTGCGGGACCCATGAGAATAGGTTCCCAAACCAGCTGTCATCGTCGACTTCGTCCGTTTCATAGGTCATCTGGTTTTTAAGAGTTGTCAACATGCTTATGGCCTCTGTGAGGGTTCCATTTTCTTTATCGTGTGATGGTATAAATGTGCAACACGATTCTCCGATTTTTGCACAAACACCTCCATCCATCGCTGTGATCAGGTCAAGCACATATCTGTTCTGGAGGGTCATTAGTCTGACTGCCCTTAGTTCTTCTTTGATCGCGTTGAATCCTTTTATTGTGGTATTGATGGTCTGAAATAGCTCCCATCTGGTTATCTGCAACCATTTAGCATTCACTCCAACTTGGATGTGGGCCAGGAGTAGCGTTGTGAATACTGTTGAGGTGAGGCTGAACAGCCTGTGTTCGTATGGCATTGCATGGAATGCCTCTTCTGATTTGGCTGAAAAGTAGTTTTCTCTCTTCATCCTGGATACCAGTTCTGCAGATCTCCTTCTCCTTAGATGAACATCTGCTTTCGGGAAACTGTCCAGATTCAGGTCATTTTTTGGAATTACTAGTGCACGAACGTGAACGTTCACCAGTGTGCATATGCCTCCCCAGTTTTTCGGCAGTCTTATATATGCCTTAGATCCGCACGCCCAGTAATGGTTCATGATGACTGTGGTACCTTGTGTCACTCCTGGAGCTTCAAAGATTCGGCCGCAGTTTACATTCTCTCCCATCTTCCTCGTGCCGTTACTTCTGAAGCATAGGTTTGGATTTTCCAGTGGTACTATTTGCAGGGGTCCTCCTCTATCTTCGACCCATGTTAGCAGTTTTACCAGTCTTGGCCACAGAGGTTTGCATAACCTCTGCGAATTCTCTATTGCTTCTCGGCAGGCTCCAAGGACCATCCACACTCTGCATATTACTACGCCATCTTCCCATCCATTTGGGGAGACCACTGACCCCCAGATCTGCATCTGGCCTCTGTTCCTCCAGATTTGTGCCTCTTCTGCAGTTTTTCCTCGGATGTTCAGTCTTGAGTTTATTTTCCATCTTATCCCTGATCCTTTGACGCCAGGGTTCTCATATCTAATCACATGATTCTTGGTGTGTGCCCTGTTTCTTGTTTTGATGTCTTGAACGAAACCGTCTTCGTCTGGGTAATCCTTCTGGTTGGCCCATATCAACGAGGCGTCTCTTCCCATAAATTGTCCTCTGGTGTTACACATTGCTACGTGTGACATGCAGTGTGCTGTAGGGACATCAATTTCTACAGCCACGAAGATCTTGGTTTTTCCCATGCTGTATGGTAGTAGAGCACAGATGAAGCATTCACCTTCTGACTGCCTTCGCCCTACTTCCTTCATGTGCTGGTACCATATGTTGTTCCCAATATGGGCTGTGCTGTCCAGGTAATCATTAAGTTCATTGTTATCTTCATGAGGGCTTCTCTTGATTCTCAGCATTCTCCTGTAGTTCTCTTTTACCACGTCTCTGAATGCATCGGTGCTGCTTTTCCACTTCGGGTTCCTCGGTGGGGCAGGCTGACTTGACTGTATCGCTGTGGTAGGGGATGGTTTTGTGCTTCCCTTCTTTTCGTCTTGTAGTCTGTTATAAGCTTAAGAGAATGCATGGGTACAGTCTTTAGCTGATTCCGGCGCTCCTCTTGTGAAATAGTTGGACGTGTAAAAGCCGCAGGCTCAAGGTCTATACCTCTTAGACTGTAGAGAGAACAAAAACTAGAAAAATCTGAATTAGACCTTAATAGGGTCCGCACTTAAACAAAAAGACTTTCAAAGGATGCCTTGTTTGGTTGTGTAAGCTAAAATAAGACAGTTAGTTTGGTTTTCTTAGCCATGATTTATTAGTTTTATTATTTGAAATATTATCTTCAAATTGAATTATAGAGTCATTCAAATGTCAACATCAATGACATTCTTGATGAAATGAAAAATTACTGTTTAGTAACAGACTTATATTTGGTATCCAATCCGTTCCCAAAAGTTGAATAGTATTGTAACAGAATTATATTTTATAATGTCCAGCCCGTTCCCGACACGTGTTTCCCCGCCTACTTCCTGGAGGTTCCTCAGGGGTTTAATGGCTGATAAGTGTCACAAAAAAATTAAACATTATTCCCATAATTTGTAATCACCATTTAAACATTTGTTTCCTGTTGGGACAAAATGAAAATAGATAAGGAACTTTGAAATTATTGAGAGAACTAGAATACAATCTTCAGGACTGTTTTCTTTAAAAATGTTTACACATGGTTGCCTTTTTGAGAACAAAGTGTAAATCTAGGGCAGACTAAATGATAGAGCGAAAGAAAAAATATATGCTGGGCTTGTGACTTACATGTTTAATCTGTAAATCGGTTCGTGAATGCAAAGGATCCCCAGTTGAAGTGAGCAAAATGTTTTCCTGGATGAGGTTCGTGATGGCACTAAGTCAAAAGAAAGCAATTGTGTGTGAATTCGCCTGTTAAATGTTTGTGTTAAACAAGCCACCATATGTTTTCTATAAAGACGAAATGATGTCGTCGTCTTACTTACATTCGGGAGTTGCCGCGCTGTAAGCAGAGAGAAATGCTGCAAGCGGTTCGATTGCCGGGAGCTCAAATGTTACGCGCGATCGCGTTTGAATCAGTATTACAAACAATGTCTGCGAACGCGAATGTCACGTGATGTCGTGACGTGATGTCGTTCGCGGAGCGCCATGTTAGATTGGGGTGAAACACATATTTTGTATATGTTTCTACGTAATTACGGAATCAATTGGATTGTGGTTCAAATAGTATTATGTTATTTTTGTAGACGTGTACACAATAAAACCAGCTTGGTTTAAATAGTTTGGAAATTATTTTGGGGGAATACCTATAACTTATACAAGACTGAAAACTGTCGTGGAGATCTCCTCATGGTTAAATGTAATCTTTAGCAGGCTAAGAAACAATTGGACTTAGCATGGTACAAATCAAGAGTTCCCAAAGGAGGCGGTCATAATAGAGCGACTTGGTGTGCCGTAACATGCATATCATTATCACAGTTCATATTTGGTACTGGTGCATGATAGGACTTAAGACTCATGATATGAAATGCCAGATTGCCATATACCATATACATATTTAAATGTAGTTTTTTTGAACCTGCTGACATGTATATTCCACTTTTAAATCAAATAGAAAAAGTAAAGCAAAGCAAATGTTGGCACATATGAAAAAATAATAAAAAAAGGAAAATTTGTTATAAGCTTCCCCTGACCACCTGCTGTCTGCCGACTTCTCCACTTGAGGCTGTGTTGTAGGCCTGTGGCTGGCCCTTTGCGTTGGGTCTGATGTGTTTGCTGTCATAGTTTCGGTAATCCTGTTTTTCAGCTCCTCGTGCAGTTTCTTTGCTCTGACTATAAATGGGAACAAATAATCCATCAGCATTTGTGTATTTTCTATGATTTCTTTCGTGGTTTCTTCCGTTCTTTTGAGGGATTTTGCTATTTCTCCCATCTTTGGTGTTTCATTTGGCTTCTTGGTCATTTCCACTATTCTCTCGAATTAATTGTTCGGCAGGCAGTCTCTCCTTCTCTGCTGACTTCGTTGGAGGCCCTGTAGCCATCGACACTTGCCCTTGTTTATGTGCATTCTGTATGTGTGTATGTGCCGTGGTTAATGCTACATTTTTATTCATTCCGTGCTGACCCTGCCTCCAGCTTTTCTCTCCATTCATCACCTCACGTGTGTATGTATCACTACTAATTACATTTGATTGCAAATTCTTAGCTTTATCATCAGCTCTTCTCGGAACAGGGATTGCTATATATGGTCTGGGTGCTTTCGTAGGCCCCAGACATTCAGTATCTGGTGGATGCATCGACATTGGGACACCTTGTGCACCAATAAAAAATACAGTTCTTATAGTCAAGGATAAAAACACAACGATAATTACTATGCATATACACATTATAGTCTTATACGATAGCTGACAGCATTTCCTTCCAGGGAAGTGGGGGCGTCCCTCTGTTTGGGGTAAAACTAAGTTACTGTTCTCGGCCCCCATATCGATCAAGTCCATAGTCAATTATTTATTCTTTTCTTGCGCCAATCTTACTGCTCCAAAGTTCTGTGACTTCTAAAGTGATGAGTGCTATTCAAATGTCCCTTCTCACGGGTGAAGACAGTAGTCTCTGGATATGCAGTATAGTTCTGTTCGCTAAACTATGGAGAAAGGTTAGACTAACGTTTTTAGCACATCACATTCATTCTGCATTTCTATAATAAACACCGTCCCTGGGCACTTCTCCACTTTGCCTCGGCCTTGAGGACATGCAGGAATCTGTTCACTGTGAAAGGCTGAAAAGATGGAACTGCTAAAAATCAAACAAAAATAAAATGTCGTAAAAATAAAAACAAAAATAAAAATAAAAGTGAACATATGAAAAAATAGGCAAAAATAAGAAAAATGAAGAAAAAGGAAAATAGGATGGTGAAGTTCTTTGGTCTGCTCCTTTCTCTCAGTCTCTCAGTGACAAGTTGAAGAACAGTGTCTCTTTTCTCTATCTGCTCCACAGTGAAACGATGACGACAAAGTTCTATTTTGGATTTCCTCCTTCTAAAGCTCTCCTCAGCAGTGGATGTCCATAGTTGCTTCTTAGTTGCACTGCAATAGCCCTCCGGAGCCTGTTTAGTTGCGCGTTTTTTGCTGGATCATTGAGGAATACGGGTATGTGAACATTGCTGGGTCTTCCCACTAGTTCTGGAAAGCTTTCAATGAGGTGAAAGAAAACACGGAATGCATAACGGCTGTCTTCGGGTGTTAATGACATTTGCTCTGATTTTCTAGCCTCTAGATCTCAGGCCTTTCTTGCAGCGTGAACAGTCTTTGTGTCCTCGATCTGTCCCTCGGCGAAAATGTCTCATTGGAATCTCCTTAGGAATTCTCGCTGGAAATTGGACAGCTCCACTTGGAGCATGATACCATGGAGAAGGGTCCTCATGTGTAGGAAATTGACTGGATATCTTAGGAAGGTGAAAACGTCAACATCAGCAGGCCTTCCCACCATTTCTGGATAGTCCGTGACTAGTCTGAGCATAACATTGTGTGCGAGCTGCGTATCTGCGGGGGATAGGGACATCTGCCTTGTTTTGCTGGGACCCGATCACAAGCCTTTCTTTTGATGCGAACAGCTTTTACACCTTCCTGTTGCGTGGGTTGCAACCAAGTTATTTAATTTGTACCATACTTGGTTGAGAAATTCATTGTTTCTTGGATCTCTGATAAAGGTTAGTGTATCTATGGTTCTCCCGACAAGTCCTGGGCACTCCTCTATGATTCGGAAAAATATGGTATGGGTGAGTTCATCGATGATCACTTGAGGTGGGAGCATTAGTGCCCTTTCTACTGTATTCAGGCAGCTCAGTGAAAGCTTCTGTGATGACAGTCAGCAGTTGCCAGATTACCTTCTTGTTATCGGGATCTTGAATACATTCTGTGACACTTGTTTCTCTTCCTACGAGTGACGGATATGATAGCACCACCAATTGAAAGTAAGTGAGCACATCCCACTTGAGGTTTCTGCTGTGGGATACCATTTAGGTATGTGAAGAAAGTCTTGATACTGGTTACTTCAGGATACTGTGTTACGTTCTCAGAAAATATTTTATTGGCAGTCTTTCAGTCTTGATTCTTTGTACTACTTGGGCGTGACGTGATTTCAAATGTTCATTTTACCACTGTTGTTGTGGCTTTGGATGTGCTTCTCTTTACCCTGCAACTAGGATGCACAGTGTCCGTTTTTTGTCCTTTACCATCTTTAACTTGGTTTGAGGAAATGTTTTGTTTTGCAAGTCACACTTTACTGGATTTTTTCGTTGGTTTGCTGCTCATGCGTCCTTCTTCCTCATCATGGATCTCGTCTGCACGTGCTGAGGTTCTTCCCCGTTGTCTGTAGATTCTTCGGAGTTGGGTGCAGTAGGAGGGCTTTCTCCTATGAAGGGTTTCATGTCATTTATGAAGATCCATGCCCTTCTGCCCTGGAGCTTGACGGCGGAGGGGGTGCAATCCTCTATGATGAACGGGCCATTAAATCTTGGCTCGTCCCACCTCTTCCTGGTAAAATTCTTCACCAACACGCTGTCACCAGGGAAGACGAGGGGCGCACAAAGGCTGTGAGCTGCACCTGCATCAGCACTGTCTGTTGTGGTTTGTGCTGTGCTATCCCCTTTCCTCTGTCGCTGCAGCTGGCCTGAAATGACAAAGGTGCTCGATGTCAAACAGTCCAGATAGGCTTTCATCTCTGCTCCTAGAACCTCCCTAATTGGCTGGGCATCACATCTAGCTCTATCTCGGGGGGTAAGAGGGGTCCTCATCCTTCTACCAGTAACTATTTCGTGCGGCGTAAGATGATGGTCGGAGCCAGGTTGGTTCCAAAGAGCATACAATGCCAGTGGTAGACAGTGCAACCATCCCTTCCTTAATGTGAGCTTCAACTTGGCTATCCTCTCTTTTAACAGGCCGTTGAGCCGCTCACATATTCCATTTCCCTCCGGGTGATACGCCGACGAGAACTTGTGCTTTAGACCAAGCAGCAAGCTGATCTGTTCAAAAAGTGTATTTACAAAATGGGCCCCGTTATCTGATCTCATTACCTCGCACACCCCCCATCTAGGGAACACTTCCCTCACCAGAAACTTTGCTTCACCTTGCTTCTGCGGCACAGGTTGCATCGAGGTGTGTACAGGGACCTGCTTCTACCCACCTTGAAAAAGGACACACCACCACAATTAGATACCTGTACCCATTACACACCTGGATCATATCGACATACTCGATATGCAGGTGCTGGAAAGGTCAATTCGGTATGGGGATGATTCCTCTCACTACTTTTAATGTGTGCCCAGAGGTGAATTGCCAGCAGATTATGCAGTTTACCATAAAAAATGCAACATGCTCTGCTAAATTCGGCGTGAAACAGTCTTCTGCGAGCGTTGCAGTAAGATTTTCCTTTGACATGTGCATGGGGTAGTGAAGCTGTTCTAACGCTACCTTTAGAAGGGTGACAGGCATTACTGGTTTACCAGTGCTGTCTTGCCTCCAAAACTCATTAGAGGGGTTTAAAGAACACCCTTGACGCTTCCACAGATTCTTCTCCTCCTGAGGTGCCTCCCCCTTGAGCTCCATTAGCTGAGTCTGCCACATATTGCTATAGGCCTCTGGAGTGGCTCGTGCTACCATCATTCTTTCATGGGTACGTGCTACCTCCACGTCCATGATTGTTTCATTCTTGGATGTCATGCGTTTGGCTTCCGTGTCCGCTTCATGGTTTCCACGTGACACGAAATCTGTCCCCTGTTATGAGCGGCACATTTCATGACCGCTATGCCCACTGGGAGCTGTAGTGCTTTTATCAGCCTGTCCAATAAGGCTGCGTGTTGCACTCATGTGCCGTCTGCTCAAAGGTAGCCCCTCCTTTTCCAGCGCGCTAGTCCTGCGTGCACTGGGGACGTCACATAGGCAGATTCACTGTACACCATTACTTCCTGGTCTGCGTGATTCTCAATGGCGAGTATCAATGCCAATAGCTCTGCAGCTTGTGCTGAATAGTGAGATGGTATTTGTGCACTATCGAGTACTTGGAATTCTTCATTCGCTATGTGTTTTATCACGGCCACGCCTGTATACCTTTGTCCGTCTTCTTGGTCAATTCTCGAAGACCTGTCAATAAAGACGTTCTCTCCACCTGCCAGGGCATTTTCCTTTACCCTGGGGATCTCATCATAGAATTCCTCATAGTTCGCACAGTCGTGCATAGGTTCTCCCTCTGTGACTGGCTCAGCTATGAACGTAGCTGGGTTCACAGTTTTACATCGCACTATTTTGATCGATGGATTAGAGATAATCACCTCATAGGCTGATACTCTCTGAGAAGTCAGTGTGCCCTTTGGCTTCTCTAGTATGATGAACAGTGAGTGCTCAACATATAATGTTATGGAGCACCCCATCACAATGGATGATGCCTTTTCAATTGCGAACGCGGCAGCAGCTAGATTTTGTTCGCATGGGAAGTGGCCCTTCATGACCGGGTCCAGACTCCCGCTGTAATATGCTAGGGGCTTGTACCACAGCGAGGTTCATTGTGCGAGCACTGCCGTCATAAAATTGCCATCGGTATTTGAGAACAAGTAGAATTCCTCTGCGTAATTAGGATTCCCGAGAACTGGGGCCTTACAAATTGCCCCCTTGAGTTCTGTAAACCCTTTCTCCATTGCTTCATTTCATTCAATTTCTTCTCTTGTTGCCTGGGCCTTTTTAAGGGCCTGTAGCAAGGGCTTGGTATATGAGCTGTAGTCAAAGACCCATGCTCTGACATAATTGCACAGGCCTAAGAAGCTTTGCATTTGTTTTATCGTGCACAGTTTGGCCGTGTTCACGATAGCTTCAGCCCTCTCTGGGGTTACCTTCTTCCCCTCATGTGAAATCAGTTGCACTATGTACAACACTTCCTGTTGGCAGTACTGCAACTTATCTTTGTCCACTTTGTATCCCTTCTCAGCCAGTATAGTCAATAGCTGGACAGAATCGCGCCTGAATTGTTCTTCAGTGGTGCTGCAGATCAGAATGTCATCTACATACTGGAAAACAACAATGTCCACCGCGATATTGCTCAGGTCCATTTGCAGGACTCTATTGAAAATAGACGGGGATTCACAATACCCCAGTGGCAATCTCATGCTTTTCAGGTGCATTTTTCTGAAAGTGAATGAGGTCAGGTCTTGTGAGTCACGGTACAACGGAATTGGGAAGAACGCATTTTTCAAATCGATCACCGTGAAATATTTTGCCTCAGTAGGTATGTTGCACAGAATTGTGGAGGGGTTAGGGACTAGAGGGAATTCGACTTCAACTATATCGTTTAATGCTCGTAAATCTTGGATTAAACGCCAAGACCCTCCCTTTGATTTTTTGACAGGGTAAATCGCTGTGTTGCAAGGTGATTCTGACGTCACTATGATGCCCTGCTCCATCATGGCAGAGATTGTCTTTGCGATTCCTTCATCTGCCTCTCTGGACAAGGGATATTGTCGCGCTCATAGTAAAATTGCTCCTGGTTTCAATTGGATTTTCACTTCACCTGCCCCTTTCAGGAGACCTACATCATAGGGCCCTGTAGTCCATACTGTAGCAGGCACTTGGGCCATGTCATTATAAAAGTATTCTGGACGTATCAGTGCCAACATCATTCTCTGTGGTACCTCCCTTTTGATCATTTTGACCCAAAATATGAGACTCACTTCCACTCTTGTCTCTTCTAGGTCAGGGTGTTCTTCGAACAGATAGTCATCAGTGACGTCAGTCACTCGATACCCTTCTTCAATAGCAATAATCAAACACCATTGTCCGCCTTCTTCATCACATCCTTCAACACAATACCACTTTTCCTCGTACCTCAGCAGATTGTATCATTAAGGGAAATACTTGTCCCTCCTCTTCGTGCATGGGTATTCTTGGTCTGAATAGAAACTCATCAGGGGTTCTCATAGTTTTGTCTGTGAGGTCTGGCAATCCCGCCATAAGCACTTGCACGCCATATGCGAAAACTGCTGGCTCTAGTGGTATAGCTCTCATGGCTGCACGTCCAGAGTATGCTCTGATCATTTCGCACACGTTTGAAAAATGCATTCCTGGGGTGGAGCACACTATACCATCCTCAGTAAATGATATGGTCATATTCAACTTTGTCATGAAGTCCCGACCCATAATATTCACTGGGGACTGACATGAATACAATAGAGGTACATTCATTTCTCACTCTTCTACAGAGACTGGGAGTGCATCAGTAAAGGGAACTCTACTATGAGCTCCAGTAAAACTCTGGGTATCTATAGCCTCGCCGGACAAGGAGAACTTGCCTTCTCATATGTTCGAACGCGTTGCACCCATGTCAACTAAGAAGGAATATTCTTTCCCCCCTATGGTGACATTTACCCTAGGTTCCCTGTTAGGGTCTGGTGTCACTGATAGGATAGAACACATCAGAGTACCCTGTGAGCTGGCCTATTTCATATACAGGTTCGGCCCACTGTATACTTGTGGGTTTCCCCCATTTCCTGGGTTAATTCCCCCTAGATTAGTGCCCTGAGCAATTTGTGGCGGTGCCTGCTGGGGCTGTCCCTGTGGCAAATTACCCATGTTCGGTGGCTGAACCACTTGCCGTGCACCTTGCTGCAAGCCGGACGCCTGCTGCTGCACAGTATAATTTTGTGCACTGCCCTGTTGCGGGAAAGCAGGTTGATTCATCATGCCTGCCCCCATCCCTTGGCTGTTTTGCCATATGCTTTGGTTTCTGCACATGCGCACCACGTGTCCTGTCATTCCACACAGCCAACATACTGGCGGTGGTCGGGCCACTTGTCCATCTGGCGTAGTTGGACTGCCCATCTGTGTGTTCTGGAAGCCACCTTGAACATTCTGAAAACCTCCTTGGTTACTCCGAAACCCTCCCTGATTACTCTGCCATCCTCTTCCTCCAGAATCCCTTCCCCTTGGGTAAAATCCCGCGTTACCCTGGGTATTCTGCGATGGGTTAGTTGCTTGTTGTGCGCTTGATTCAGCTGGGCTAGTTAGCATGGCTCCCTCGCGAGCATACTTAGAGAGCTTCCTTTGCACCAGCTTCGCCTCCTCTCCCTTACGCGTTGCCTCCTTCTTTCGATTCTTTTCTTGCAACAATCTACAGTAATGTGAAATTGTCAACTGGATTTCGGCCCATGGTTTAGCTTCTATTCCTACCAATTTCTTGAGCTGTTTTTGCACCGGTTCTGGTAACCCTTGATTTAATATATGGTAGAATACAGGGATGGATTTCGTCCAAGATTCATACGTTTCGAGCACCCATGCGTCTTGAAAATTCTGGATATAAAGCAACGTATCCTCTGACTCTTTCATTTTTCGAGTCATTATAGCTCCCATATCAGACATGTCTGAATATAGCGTAAGCAGTGCTTTCCACACTGCTGCTCTACAGTTATTAAATGGCGCTCCGTCATGGGAGGTGTTGGTTATTGTTAATCTTGGGTATCCTGCCCTTTTCCACACGTTGTCTGCTCTTTCACCAAGTATAGCAATTAGGAGCCCCTTAATGTCCCCTTTGGCTAGGGTGACACCACCTGTCATTTTCTCTAACTCGTGTATCCACTTCCCAGCTCCCGATGTTAGCATTGGAAGCTTATTTTTCAGGTTCTCTCCATCCATGTGTGGCCATGGAATATATTGAGGTCTTGCTCCCCCCTTTTCTAGCAGTGGGAATTGGAATGCGCAATCCTCCTTCTCCTTCCCCATGCCTCTCCGGTCTTTCACCGGGGTGGCATTCCCACCTTGCCGTCTACCTGGCAATGCCCTTAACCTGTCCGCATAGGCAGGGGCTGACGCCCCCCTCTGACCGTGGGGTGTTTCTTCATGTCGGCTGGACTGTCCAGCTGCCTTCGGCGTCCTACTTGTGGACCCGCTAGCATCTGACCATCGTACCTCTCGGTCCCTTGGGAGCCGTTTTTTGTACCGTCTCCCTTCGTCATGCGCCACTTCCTCTGTTTCCTCACCAGAGTCAGACTCTGAATACTCCCAGTTTACACAACTTCTTGCATCATCTTCGTTCTGCCCAATCTCTAGCCTATCTAGGGACAGTCCCCTGCTCCCACTACTCCGAGTGACATCTTCAGTGTCGTATAGCTGAGTGCTTTCCAAGCGCTCGTCCTTCCTTTGCCCTTGGGAGATTAGTTCCAGCCCCATCTCATCATATATTTTATCAATCGTTTCCCCGATGCTTCTGGTGTCGAAGTCATCGTCAATATTCGTCCCTCTTGTACCTGGTACCGCATCGCTTGCAGGAAAGAATTCTTCTATGTCTTCCCATTCTACAACAGGATTGGGTTTATTAACTTCCCGTTGCAAATATTCTAGATCTCGTGCCCTTTGTCTACGTTTGCGTTCTTCTTCCTCATCTATTTCCTTTCACTTCTTCGCTTCTTCTCTAGCCTTATCTACTTCCCTCATCCGTTCATTTCTACGTTCCTTTGCCCTTCTAATCTCCTCATCTTCTCGCTTCTTCACTTTCTTTTCGTGCACTCTCCTTTCTTCCTCCAACTTTAGCATGTTCTGCCTGTACTTTTCATAGGCAGCGTATTGTGTGCGACTGAGCGGTATTCCGTGCTCTTCGCGATATAGCTGCTCCCGCCTCAACCTATCCTTCTTTCTTACCCCCTCGTCTCTCATGTCCTGTTCTTTCTCTTTTTCCTTCTTTTTGCGCCTCATCAGACCGTTCACTCGGTCTTACGTCATCACTTCCTATTCCATCTAATTTCAATAATATCTGTCCTCCCATCCATTCGTCTTTTGCGAATGCCAACTCATCACTTCCTTTCCGCCTCTTTCCCTCTCTCTCTTTATCGAGAGGTGCACTAGTTTGTGCCTGATCCTTTCTACCATCGCCGCGCCTCTCCTTGTCCCTCGGGACTGTGGAGGCCAAATCACTTTCCTGTTCCTTCTCTTTCGTCTCGTCACTATTGCATGTAGGTGACTCATATGCGGGGTTGCTATACCCTGTGGCTGCTTTGAGCTCTCTCAACGGGTAGAGACCCTCTGACTTGCTTCCCTCAATGACTGGTTCTGGCGGGGCTGGTGGTGCGGTAGCCGTCTCACCCCCCCCATACATACATTTAATATCCAGTCTGCGGGTGGTTCTTCTTCCTTCGCTTGCTTGAACATTTTCCAAAGTTCAAGAACAGCAAGGCGTTTCTCAAGCTTCTTGCCGGTATATGTGGCGTGTAGAAATGTTGTCATGTGCTGTAAAACAGCCTTAGACAGTGACCCATTCTGGGGCCAAGGCATAAACACCTTATTGGCGGTACCCTTAACCCACTCCTGGCTGTATTTTTTCAATTTTACTGCATGCTTGGGCAGGTGCTTACATAAATGCGCAAGTGGGGTAACTTCCTCCATTCTTAATTTTGTCACCAACAATATTCACACAGTTCTTTAAGCTTTCCACTAGTATGAGCGAGCACCACATATGCAAGCTCCAATCCAACTTTTTCCCACCAAATTTTGTATCAACAATTTACTCAAAAACTCATCAATTCAAAGGAGATTCCCTCTTAGATAGGAAATCGCGTAAAGCCAAAATACATTGCAATCAATCAACATTACAATAATTTCACATTTGACATACACAGGACATATACGACAGACTAGACAGACTAGCCAGACTAGACGGACGCCAGCTGGTCATACATATACCTGCCTTCTAATCACTACCCCACCATGGGATTTGAACGAACCCCCTTAATTACGTCTTTAAACGTTATCGTAGCCTAAATGTCCCCCCTCTGTGGGCTCTGGGTTCACGTTCCTTCTGACCGCTCTTTAAAGTGCAGGAACAGGGCACATCTTTACGTTTTTGCTCAGGTGCCCCCCTGGTATTCCTTATGTTTTACTTCAGGTGCCCCTCTGATATTCTTAATGTTTTACTTCAGGTGCCCCCCTTATATTCTTTACGTTTTACTTCAGGTGCCCCCTGATATTCTTTACGTTTTTACTTCAGGTGCCCCCCTGATATTCTTTACGTTTTATTTCAGGTTCAGGTCTTTACCCCCTTTATATATACAGTCTTCTCTACTTCTAACTATTTATTTTCTTCCTCCACCCTCTGTTACCTTTCCCTTACTGGCTCTATTGCCTATACAACATTTGCCAAAGTAACGAGTTTATTGTTTCACTCACCGATCGTATTGTTTTCCTCTCCAGAGCTTCGGGATCACCGCCCCTTCCTCTTCCTGCTTTTAAGATTTTCGTCCGATCCGCTACCCGTGGGAATGAGAAAAGGGTTATACTTGGAAAGGCGGGTTCCTTCAGACCCACTGCAGATTTTTAAATTATTACTCTATCATTGTCCATGGGGAGCTTCTCAGTCTACTCAGCCGGAATGGCGAAAGGACTCGTGATTTTACCGAAGGCCTGGAGTTACTTTGTGCCGTCGGTTTAAATGTGTCTTATGATCGATAATCACAAATCGATGGCCGAAACCATCCTCACGCTACCAAATGTCCTAGAGGGGAGGAAATCACTGACGGGCCCATAGGTCAGCGCTCACCCTCTGGAACCTGTAAGACAAGATAGCTGCACCATGTGAGGATTGGGGGTGCAGGGTTCACTTACTCCAACATGGTTCAATGATGAGGACTCAGTAGTTTGGCAAAGGGAAGTCTGTTTAATGACATGTACATCAAACAGGGAAGCAAATGGGAATGAGCATTGTAGCGATCTCCTGTTTCGCCCCAACTTCCCCGAACTATGGTAAAACAGCAATTCTTATAGGCAGAAATTGTCATTACTGACGTCTAATTTCTATAAAAAAATCATCATGGAATATAATTGGTTAGGAAAGGTAACTTAAGTATAGGTGCTATATCTGTATATGAAAATAAAGCATGTGGATTGGATAACTCTTATCGGGTGGGCGTCTACGCCCATCCCTCTATATCACACGTGTTTGACGTCACTACAAGTATGACGTCCCATTGGTTACAGTGTCTATAGAACCCTAGTCCCATGGTCCATTGTGGTCCATTGTGATTGGGCAAGTTACACCCCTAAACATAAATCTCCACTTTAATTAGCAGCATGCAGAATTGGCACCCAGGTGCCTAGTGCCCCAAGATTCACCCTTCCTCCTTTCCATCAATCAGTGTTTTTAGGGCAATGTGTCAATTAGTTGGCTACGGACAACCTCGAAACTGTAGTCTCTTATCAGGAAAAGTTATGGCATCCTCGGGTTCTGGATGGCATCAGGCGGTGGTACATCTTCGCGCCTGGCTTGTCACGTGTTGGTTCACCATGAATCTGCTTCAGTTTCCAGCTTTTCGTGCATTTAATTCTGTGTCAGCCTGGCCACCTGCATGGGCCTCCCTTATCTGACCTTCGTGGGGCAGGCTGGTATGCTCTGTAGTTGGGATCTTGTGAGCTCATGCTCTCCTCCCCTTCTCTGGTTGACCTCGATTTCCTAGGCATGAGACGCTCTTTGTTGAGTTTCGATTCCGCACCTTCTCCTGTCTTTGGCTGGGTTTCGAAACTTGGCCTGTCATGCCTCTGGCCGCCTAGGTACATTTCTGCTTTTACAAAATGGAGTCGCACCTGTATAATGTGCCTTATTGAGGTAGATATGTGGTTGGCACTTGCCGCTTTATCTTCTACTAAGCACTGCAAACAGTATCCATTTCTTAGCATCTTGCATTTCAAGCCTATTTACACACGTTTAAGAGGGCGGTTGCTTCCATCTTGTCACGTAGCACCATTTCCTTACATTTTTAACATTGTCTCTCTTCTATGTCCATTACATTTATCTTCGTAGTTACTCGCGCTGGCGTGCTTGTCTTCAATAGCCACTTTTGCTCACTCATGAGTCTGTTCAGGCCCTTGTGTCATTTCCACTGGCCTTCCGTTACGGCTTTTGGAGTCTCTTCATGGACCGTATGTAGGTACTCCTCATTTCCTATCAGTGGCTGGTACCGCTGTCTGATAGGGTACCGTGCTGGCCAGGGTTGCCTGGTTATGGTTGCTTCAACCGGTACGGATCTTCTTATGTACACAGGGCAGAGTCCCAGTGCGGCTCTCTGTCGGTTCATTTGCTCCTCATATGCCACATACCTTGGTGAGTACCCTCTTGGTAGCTCGAAATGAGGGGCAGGGGTGCAGGTCATGTCTGGGACCTCCTTTACAGCGGAGAGAATTACTAAATACCATGATCAATGGATCACAGAATTAAAAGGAGAAGGGCTACCGCAGGTATGGCCCCAGGGAGGACCATTTGATAAGAATATACTAGATACGGTGGCCACATGTCTATTTGTAAAATATAAAGGAAAACAATTGCAGAATAGACGAGAGATATTAGACCTATGGAGATTATTTGAAGAAGTGCCTCCAATAAAAATAAAAGAGCCAATGAAGGAACAGATTTCATCTCCCCTGGCAAAAGACAGTAACGGAAAGGAGAGCGAAGAAAAGGAAGGGCCTTTAGAGGTCATGCAAATATACCTCCTGTTAAACAAACCAGTGCCAGCTGAGGGATACAGTGACACGGTGTATGTGTCAAAACCCACCTCCCCAACCACCCCACGACCCACAGCACCCCCACCATATGAGTGCCCAAGAACGAGTGAACAGGTGAGTACCCCGGCAATAGATATCGGAAAGTTCACAAAAGATTTAGACTCAAGGTTATCGTTAGCCCGGAGTGAACTGTCCAGACTAAGAGATATATGTGAACAGAGTGGATCAGGCACGTCCCGGGTCCATCAAACACAGAGATCACGGACACCCAAGAGATCCATAGAGGAAGGGTGGAAGAAGGGGGAGATACTGTTTCAAATAAACGATGAGCCAACAAGGATAATAGAGCTAGAGCAACACACACCTGAGGGAGAAACAATGGGAGAGGGCATGGCAGCGGGAGGAGCGGAAGAACTGTGGTGTGATATAGAGGATGAGTAGTTAGAAGGACGGAGAATAGGGATCGCAGCAGGAAGAGTACTGGTGAGACTAGACAAAACACCTCTGGGGCGGGCAATGGAAGAAGAATGGAATGGGAGGCTAAGAAACAGAGTGGGGAGGATGGCCGTGTTGGGAAAACGAGGAACAAAGGTGAGTACGGGGAAAAGAACAAAAGGAAGGTTGCAGCTGCCCCTGATACATCGGGGAGGAGGGAGGCCAAATTATATACCCTGGGCACAGATGAAAATGGCAAATTTGTTGAAATTAATGCCCCCGCTGTCAGGAGGTACAAGTAAATGGATATATGCATTCGAGAAACACACTGCAGGGGTTCCTTTGGCAGTAGGTGATGTTAAAGGTTTGCTGGTGTCCGCGTGGGTGATCAAGCAGATCGAGTTTGGGCGAAAGCAGGCTTCCTAGGAATAACATTAGATTGTGACCGACATGACGGTGCTTCTTTTTACACAGTAAGAGCAAGAATATGGGACGCATTAAGAGCCACATTCCCAGACACACCAGACTTCCAGTCAGTAATGCAATGCTCAATGAATGATGAGGAAGATGCAATGGCTTTCATTTTACGGGTGCAGGAGATGTGGAGAGCGGAGACGGGCACAGCCTGGGATCAGTCAACCTCCCTGTTTTACTTTATAATAAAGAGAGGGCTCCCGAAGGAAGTTCAGAAAGCGCTCTATAAGGCTGGCCTGGATACAAAGCATCATAGTACACCATTGCAAAAGAATCAAAGAAAGGGTGAAGGAAATAGCACAAAGAAGACTGCCAGACGAGGCAAAATTAATTCAGATGAAACTAATGAAGGTCCCAGCAGCTGTAGCCGCACTCCCCACAGACAGGGACAGAGAGGCAGAGGAAGGGTCAGCAGTAATACCAGCAAGAATGGCAGCCAATTGGGCGGGAAATGGACAGGAGCAGTGGAATGGTGAGGAACCATACGGAGGGCCACAGTGGCAACGAGGAGCGCCCGTGGAGGAAGAGGTTGGTACAGAGAGCAAAGAGGGGGTGCTCCAGGGTATGGAGTGTATGGCGGATACGGAGGTCCAGGTCTAAGGGGAGGACAAGGGAATTGTTGGAATTGTGGGAGGTGGGGACATTTTTCAAGGGAGTGTAGAAGCGGACCCATGAATAATTATCAAAATGAGCAGCAGTATGGCCACCCCCACCCAGGGAGCCCATATGGGCTGCCAATGGGAGGTGGAGGGAGAGAAGAACAGCAGGATCAGAGAAACACAGATGACCGCAGAGCACCGCCGCGTAATGTTCAACAACACCCACAATACCGCGAACACATGACGCATGTACAAGGCAACCCTTTTGTCACAACGGTAAATGGTGCACCTACACCCTTTGATGGAGTGGCAGTGGTATCGGGGAATGTTTTTGACAATGGGGGAACGACGAGGCATCCAGCATAGGACAGCCCACAGAGAGCACTTATGTGTCCAGTACTATCAACGACCCTCGATGCAGTAGAGGAACCATTGGTGGGGGTGAAGATAGGGAATAAACAATTCATTTTTATGGTTGACTCGGGAGCCAAAAAATCATGCTTACGAGAAGGCAGGTTTCCATTATCTAATCGTAAATTGGAAACGCAAGGGTTCTCTGTGGCGGTGGTCGAAGTTCCTTACACAGAGGATTTGGATGTAACAGTACGAGGGAAGACAGTACGAGCACCTTTGCTGTACTAGGAAGAATCACCAATTAACTTGCTGGGGAGGGTCCTCCTCAGCAAGCTCAATATGTCTATATCGTTCACTGAAAGAGGGATAGTCTGCTCGACACTGGGGATCTGTCCTTTGCGAGTGATGTTGGTAGTACACACACGAGCCACAGCACCGGAGATATGCGGCATACCAGTTGACCCAGACATGTTCATCCAGGGGCTAAAAACACTAGCGCAAGTGGTCCCCGAGTTGAAGCACCAAGAAAGGAGAATACCTGCAGAATTTGTTTTCTGCCCTGTAGCACTCCCAGAAATAATGCCAGGAACAGTGATGTCCTTAGATTTGCAAGCAGTACAGGTGTCAGTGCAAAGAATAGCAGTTATAGGAATGGACATACATGGGTGTCAGTGGCGAACAGTATTGTGCATTAATGCTAACATCGCACTACCAGATTTGTCCAACAAGAACCTTTTTACAGATTCAGACAGCGATGGGGAAATAATAATGGAGATAGCAATCCCCTGCGATATCATGATACAAACAAGACAAGTACCAGTACAGCTAATGGCCGTGGTAGGGCCGCCACCTTCCTTTTTCAATGACGACATGCAACTGGTGCCACACAAACTGTGGACCACAGGCCCACATGATGTGGGTCTACTGCACAAGGTGACACCAGTAAAAATAAAAGTTAAACCAGGGGCGTTACTGCCCCGAGTAAAACAATACCCCCCTGTCCCGAGAAGCAGAAGAAGGGATAGAAGAAACAATATATGCTCTGTTAGTACAGGGGATAATAGTGCCATCAAATTCACCAGGTAATACTTGTATCTACCCCATCAAGAAAGCAAAGGGCGGGGCGTGAAGGATGATCCAAGACCTGCGCCCACTTAATGACGTCATACAAAAAGAATTTCCTTTGGTCCCAAATCCTGCATCAATCTTGTGTAGTATACCAAAAGATGCATCATATTTTACAGTGGTAGACTTGAAGAAGGCATTCTTCTCAGTCCCACTGGACCCTGAGACACAATATTTGACAGCATTCACCCTGGGAGGGAAAAGATATGAGCACTGTAGATTACCTCAGGGATACTGTGAAAGCTCAAGTATATTCAACAGAATCCTACATGAAGATCTAGGCAATATCGTCACAAAGAGCACGATCATTCAATATGTGGATGATCTCCTGATTTGTGGGAAAAATGAAGACGAGTGTAGGAAAGACTCTATTACACCTTTGACATTATTGGCCCACAAATGTTACAAGGTAGACAAAGAGAAATTACAATACTGTCAGGAAGAAGTGTTGTACCTGGGTCAGTTGATATCAACGGATGGTAAGAGAATAATACCAGACAAGGCAGCTGCAGTACGTGCTGTAAATGAGCCAAAAACAGTGAAAGAAATGCAGAAATGTCTTGGCATGTGCAATTACTGCCATGCTTGAATATCAGAATATGCAGGATACACAAAACCATTACTGCAGGGACTCAAAGAAGCACAAAGAAAAAACACAGACATACAATGGACAGCAGCAATGCACGATGCATTCAGCACATTAAAAGAACTGATCTCAACAGCAACAGTGCTCGCGAACCCAGATTATGAGTGCAAGTTCTACTTGTTTTCATATTGTAATGGGACACTCATGACAGCAGTACTAACACAAAAAACATATTTGGGTCAGAAGCCTCTGGCGTACTAAAGTGGCACGCTATATGCAGTAATGCAAGGACACTTCGCTTGCGAGCAGTCTCTCGCAGCCACAGTGTTTGCAATAGAGAAAAGTGAAATAATTGTGATGGGGTGTTCTGTGATACTGTTTGTGGAACATTCATTATTCGCAATATTGGAAAGATCAAAAAGCACACTGACAACACAAAGTGCCATGGCCTACGAGATTATCCTATACAGCGCTAACATACACATAGTGAGATGTAAAACAGTTAACCCTGCAACATTTATCACAGAAGCGTGCACAGTAGAAGACATGCAAACACATGATTGTGCTACATATAGAAGAGAGGATGGAGATACACCCACAGTAAGTAAAAATGCTTTATCTAAAGGAGAAGTATATTTTATAGATGGGTCAGCATCAATACATTCATAGACAGGAGAGAAACATGTGGGAGTGGCTGTTGTGTGACTAGAGGAAGGTGAATATGAAGTACTACATGCACCAAAGGCCTGCGCGGTAACCATATACACTGACTCTGCATACATGACAACCACAGTACATGGGGGATTGGCTAGATGGGGGAGGAGAAGATTCCACAGGGCAGACGAATCCCCAGTGCAACACGCTGAGCTACTAAAAGAGTTGATAGAGGCGCTAAAGGAACCTACCATTGTGGCCATGGTGAAATGCCAGGGCCATAGAAACAACAATGACGTCATCTCTTTAGGAAACGCAGCAGCAGATGCTGCAGCGAAGGAAGCCTCATATTTAGCAACGGGAAAAATAGGTGAGTACATATTACAGAAACATGTGGAAGAAGATGGCCCTGACGGGTATAATTCAATGCCCATTTCTCAGATATTAGAATTACAACAAGGGGCGGCTGTTGAGGAAAAGGAGTTGCGGGAAAAAAGAGGGTGTAGCCAGTCATCCACTGACCTCCTTTGGCATCAAAACAATACAGGTAAGGTAGTAATGCCCCATAAATTACTGGAAATAGCATTCCAGCAGCTCCACTTCCCGGCTCCTAATGCCAAACAACACATTGCTACAGGGATACAAGAAAATTGGTTTGCACCAGGGCTGCAGGAGCAAATATCAAAAATGGCCATAGAATGCACAACATGTCAGAAATATAATTCAGGAATGACACTCAGAACTGCGAGGAACATTGGCCAAACCAATTGGCCCATTTAGAGAGCTGCATATTGATTATGCCGACATGGGAGAAAGATGCAATGGGTCACGCTACATGATAGTCGTGGTTTGTCCGTTTTCAAGGTGGGTGGAGGCAGGGCCGTGCACCCACCTGGATGCAAAGTGCGCTGCAAAGTTCCTGGTGCGGGAAGTATTCCCACGCTGGGGAATCTGCGATGTAATACGGTTAGATAATGGGACACATTTGGTCAATGATCGGTTCAAAGAAGTAACAGCTATACTGGGAATAACACATAAACTGTGCACTATTTATCACCCACAATCGAACGGTATGGTTGAGAAAATAAATGGCCTCCTAAAAGGGAAGTTATCGAAAATTGTGTTTTACGCTAAAAAAGAATTGGGTGTACTGCTTACCCCTGGCCTTGTTTGAACTGAGAAATCAACCCAGCAAGGACCACCATTTGTCCCCCCATGAAATAGTGACAGGATGACGCATGCATACTGCACACTCCCCACTCTGCAGACACTCAGATGCTCACAGAAGTCCGACAGTACAAGGGCAAGAATTTAATGAATACTTGACTAAACTCACAAAAGTGGCCCGTATGATCGACAGGCAGCTAGCACCCCCGTTCACAAAAGAGGCAACAAGTGACACAATAACACCAGCGGCAGACAGTCCAACAGGTCAGCTAATGCCAGGGGAGATGGTGTATGTGAGAAGTTTTGTACGTCGGTGGAACTCTCCAAGATTTCATGGGCCCTATGAAGTGGTGTATTGCACACCCACTGCCGTAAAGGTAAAGGGGCTGAGATATTGGATACATTTGACAGACATACGAAAAGCTTATGAGAGTGTGGCACAGGAAACTGAAACGGGAATGGCAGAAGAAGAAACACAAACTTAATAGGAGAAAAGTGTAAATTGAGAGGTACAAACGTGACGGAAAAGGAGAAGTATTAAATGAAGAGATATAAGGATGTATTTAACAATGTTAATGGAGCAAGAAGCATTATTGTCTCTCTCTCTCTGTCTCTTTGTCTCTCTCTCTCTCTCTCTCTCTGTTTTTCACTCTCACAGCTCTAAGTAATAATGTGCGATAATTGAATTTATAATCGTTATGACAAGAAAATGAAACGTACAAAAATGAAAATAAGATAAAACTGTTATGTATAAAGGTTGCTTAATACATTTTGATGTCTCATTATGTAGGAGAAACCATGGCCCCTGATGTAAACAACATTAGAATAGATAGAAATGGAAATAGTAACTTTGACTTGCGTAGATACAGTTATGAGTGTGGTCTGTTTGTGTGTGCTGTGATATTTTTCTCAATGATGTTTGGACTAGTAATATATTGGGCAGTAGCATTTATTTTGATTGATATAAATGAGGGGGGAGGGAATGGGACGAACATGATAAAATAAGGGACCCACCTCATATGGGATGGCTTCAAACTAATATGGGGACATGGTACACACCATGGTGGCACACAGCACACAAATGGTACAAGTGATGAACAGGTATCACCACGCCCTACTGCCCCGTACAATGCCTCTGAATACAACATTAACAAGCTGAACAACCCAAATTCTTCTGAATTACCTTGGTTATATGACACCACCACCACTGTAACACCGCTAGGTAATCAATCACCCACAAGTGTAAAACAAGAAAATGCGGAGACAGCCGAGAGGTTTATCGCATTGTACAATGAATTGGAAAATTGGGGGGCGGGGGGAACACCTTTAACACAGCATGATGTGGAGAAGGGAAGAGTGCATCCCAGAAGCAATAGAAGTATGATGAATATTCTAGACTGGGATTGGACACAATAGAAGATCCACGACACCCACACCAGTCCAACAAGTGGTATGCAGACATGCGTTCTACTGCAAAACAAACAACTAACGAGAACTGTTATGTGTGCTCTCTAATACCCATGCCTCAGGTACCCCCAAAGTGCTCCTGCCACAAGAATCACCTATTACAGATGCCCAGTTTCTCTTTCATCTTGCCTTATGCAGAATAAAGAACACCTTCCAGGCACACACAGTTTCTTTTGAAATGCTGCAGAACGAATAAACTTGCTATTCAAGAACCAAAGGAGTGGTGTGTCTGAAGAAACCATTTTTAGTGATTAAAGGAACATTGTATTCGGACAATAAATGGCAAGACATGCAAATTACAAGCAAGGCAGAAGCGTTACGAGGGTTGGCAGCAGAAAATTTGCAATGGATCGAGAAAACATGCGCTCCGGTATGGACCCAACACATCACAAAGCTCACTTGGGTAACAGCCGTGGAAAAGCCCCTCAAACTGCAAAAAGAAATTACCTACGAACTGTGCTTTCTCGGAGAAGGAAAAATAAACATGGGTACAAATAAGAACTGTAACAAAATGCTCATCATCCCAGACATGAAGAAAGGGACAGCTGCCTTAATGGACACTGGGTTTGCGGTAAACAGGCATACTTGCACCTCCCACAGTCATGGAGGGGCGCGTGTTCTCTGGCAATGCTGCATTCCGCCCTGATGGTGGTCCCGGAAAGTGATATTCAAGAAGGAAAGGGGCTGCCAGCCGTCCAAGAACCAGAGGCTCCACAACCAACTGATGAGGCCCCAGTGTATGCCCTATGCGCGGAGAATATGCAAAGCCCAGTATCCAGAAAAAGAAGGCCATCCAATTACATATCTAACGCATCCACAGAACTCTTGCCACAGTTTCCAGACAGGTTCCGGTTGTTCAATTCCACTGAAAGATTTTTCGGCTCCCTCTTCCCAAGTATCCAGGCATGAGCCAATGCAAAATGGCTCACAATTACACGCCGGGAGCTGATCCAACTGGCCAACAACACAGAAGAAGGATTCAACATGATCATGGTGGAGCTAAGGGCCCTACGACTAATGACAATGCAGAACAGGTACGCCCTAGACCTGTTGAAGGCCATGGATGGAGGTGTTTGCCAAAAAATCAGGAGCTCATGTTGGACATTTGTACCTTCTGCAGACACGGACAATGGGACCCTGTCCCACGTTATCGCAGCCGTGCACAAACTTGGCGAACGGATGAAGGAAGAAGGAGGGGTGCAGCCAAACTCATGGTTCGATGACATTTTTTCATGGGTACCTTCCTGGCTCGGGATGACGGTCAAACTATTGGTACCCATCATCGTCTTTTTGCTCCTGATTCTTTGGTGTGTGCCAGCTAGGTCTTCGGAGCTTCGCAAACACACTCCCTAATGGTGCAATGATGATGTTGACAATGGGCAACACTAGAGGAGTGGCACAGAAGACACCTGGAGCACAAGTACAAACAGGTGAGGATCCGGGGCCCAAATATAGAATGGTACCATTGTACTATGATGGGGACATAGTGGACAGATTATATCACACCACAATAAAGGAGCCCCGCACACTAGAGTGGTATAAGGAAGTATGGATGGTCTTGGAGGGATATGGGGGGTGTACATATATAACCTGCACTCCTGATGAATATGCTAGAGTGGGGCAGAGCCTCAGGGGAGTGTGTAGTGACTGGATGCCACGAAAGGGAACACCGGCCTGGGACAAAGCGGTAGCTGATGAGGAAGAAAGGAGAAGGTTTGGTGAGCTACAATATTCGTTACTTAAGTAACGAAAGGGGGGAATGTATGGGAGGGAAGGTCTACACGGCCCCCCTCCCCTCCATTCTCTCCAAGCGTTCAGACTATGACTCGTCCAGCGGCCACCCGTGCGCCTATGGCCAGGGACGCAGGATGGCTGCTGACCGACACATGTGGCTGCAATGCTCGCTCATCTGTTAGGATGGTACCAGACTCCATTTTGTGATACACACAGACTGCATTTTGAACATGATAATTTAGGTCTCACTGGCAAAAGCAGTCTGCAGGGCTGCAGCTCTCCCCTCCGGACCGCGCACAGCGAGCCATCGCTTCCCTTGCCCTCCTCCCCTTGGCGTCTCTGTTGTAGGCCTGTTCTCACGGGAGACTAGGCGCGAACAAGCTACATTACAAACACTGTATCTTTCACCTTCCGCAGTCCATCATTGACCTGCAGATGACTGGGCCGAAGCTGGGGTTTGGAAAAACAAGCTACCTCAATAAAACTTGTCTTGTCCTCTCATTGCCCCCCCTACATTCATGACATATGCTGTGGGTAACCCGCAACCCTGTTCCCCGTTTGAAGTACCAGACATGTATGCTAAGCCTGTGTGCTACCCTGTTTCACCCTTGCAGCTAAGCCATTTGAAGGGACAGTAAATTTGCTTCGAGTCCATGAGATTGATTGTACATATTGAAATAAGATGGCCCTCACCCATCTCAGATCGCGCACGAAATTATGAAGTGTATGTTCAAACCTCTTTCATTACTAATCAGGGATTGCTGCTGCTCCTCAATACACAAAGCAAAGTATGATATCCATATATACTCTATGATTTCCTAAAAATGTACAATTCTACATGCATTCAATTAAGTGTTGCAATATGTATAGTTTTGATGCAATGGGTGCTGACTGTATAAATAGAGTGTCCTCTGTAGCATTTGTTTACCCCCTGAGTATTGAGAGATGCACGTCATATTATAAGCAGAATGTTGCAGACTTTTCCCTGCACCAATGCACACACTAACCTATTTCTACCTCAATTGAATTCAAGCTTTATGTGTGTGCCCCTCACAATGTAGCGAATATACGGGCCCGTTTCTCTCCTCACCCCTCTCAGGTACCACCATGCACACAGAAGCCCCCACTACCCTCCCCCTCTGGCCAGCCCAGGATGCAAAGCCTCAGCCCTGCGAATGATGTGATACTACAACTATGACCTCTCACCCCTTTCGTTGAGCCTGTACCAAGCATGCACCCTCCCTGTTAGGGAGAATTCTCATTTCATGGCTAATTTCCCTTACCTAGTGAGTCCCTCAGCAGCTTTGCTGGATCTCTGGAGTTGTTTCTTTCCACTTGGTAAGAGTGTGAGTTTTTCCCCCACTCTTACTTGTGTTTTGCTATGTGTTTTCACCTGTTTTTTGTGATTGTGGGCTCTGGAGTACACCCCTTCTTTGTGTGTGTCACACAGCACCTTCTGTGCAGTGGCACAGGGTTGTCATTAAGACTCCCCACTGACTCCATTTCTGAGGTGACGATTGTCCCCTAGAAAAGGGTAATGTTACCATTAACTTTACTTAGTCAAATTTAACCACAGATCCAGTACACACCATCTTACATGGAGTGCTGGAAGGGTTAACTCTTAACTCTTTTTATCTGTACCTCCTACAGCATTGTTTTGCTCTTTTAACATTTAGACATGGCTGGTGGCAGTGGTATCTACCCTAAATTTCTATCACGGTTATCTTATATAACCGTGGAAATACTGTAGGCTATTGTGTTAGCCTCAGAACTTAAACCCGCTTGACCAAATCCTTTTTCGTTTGGCTCTGGTGCGGTTTATTCGCCATTTCCTTTTGTTAAACTCCTTCTTCTGTTTTACTTTGCATGGCAAACTAGGTTTGCCTTCTTTGTTCACTGTCTTTTGGCGGGCTTCTACCTAGAAGCCCTCCTCAAGGCGCCTGGGTGTCTAGGTGGGCTGAATGTGAGGGAGGGGTGTAGTCACCCCCTGCACAGGGTATCCTAGGAAACCCAAGTCACACTTTGTCATGATTGGGCAAGGTGGTTGTCCGGGCTGGACAACCCCCCTGCTGGGTGATTGACAGCCAGGCTGTGTGAATGGGTGTTTTGCGCATAAAAGGCAGGTCTCTTGGGCTGGAAGTCAGAGAGTCGCCACTGGAACTACAAGGAACCGACGAGAAGTGAAGGAGAGGTCGACTGCTGCAACTACCCCATACCGGTGAAGCCCTGCTGTAGTCCTGAGCTAGATGGTTAAAGAAAGACACAGTACGATCCCAGGTTAATTTGCAACTTAACCCTTTCACCCCACGTTCAGATCTATGTGGGAATTAATTTAAATGATTCCAAATATTGCTAAGGAGTTACAAGATGAGGTGAATGAAAGAATTGTCCTAATGCTAGAAAAACAAGGACAGTGTGCACAGAGAATTCTAACAGTTACCAGGGTATGGCTAGGAATACTTAGAGAGTAGAACAAAGACAAAGTATCAAGATGGGGTAGGCTATGGGTGGCTATGGGAGGGGAAATACTCACAATCCGCTCTTGGATTTGGTGTTAGGAACAGCCAACTGGGTTCTGGACTCCAAGGCTCAGGTCACCGGATAGCGAGCTCTCCTGGCAAAAGACAGCCGGGCAAAGGTCTGGTCACGACACAGCAATGCCTCAGCGGGATGGAGTGGGTAAGCAGGGCAAGCAGGCGGCACTGGAGAATCCCAAAGCCGGCTCAGCCACCTTTCCCCTTTCACCCTGAAGTTAGTGGGATTTGGTAATAGGGTTTTTAGTGGGATTTCTGGATCTAGGCCTTGCTGGATAGGATCAGCTATGCTTTGGCCTTTCAGTAGAATCTGGAATCTTGCAAAAATGGATCTGGAATGTCAGGATACTCAGGCGCTGGAAATTCAGGAGAGAGTGTGTAGAGTTCTATCAGCAATCCTTATTTATAAGCCATGGTGACATAATAATATTAAGTGGTGGGACAGGCTTAGCTGGGCACGCCTCTAAACAACTGGATTGGTCAGAGGTGATTGTTACTGCCTTCCTGTCAGCTGGTTGGACTTTTAAAGACATGGCATCAGCTTTATTATGTGGGTTTTGCTATGTCTAGAACCTCCCAGAGTTAATTTTGCCACAACCCAGTTTTGACATAAATGGCACATGTTTACAGTTGTGGCATTTTAACAAATTACCTAGGCAAATTACATACTTTACGCCGAGCATGGCGGTCCAATTATCACGGTTGTAGTACTTTGTTTCACCCGTCTAATAGTTTTTTTCTGTGATTTTCAGTGATAAATATTCGACCTAAAATTCTATAACTTTATACATGGGTATAGCTTATCATAAGGCATGTAAGTATTGAATTTCAGAGTGGAATCATGTAAACTTTCCTCAGGGTATCCAATTCTCTGCCATTTCTGTTCCCGATATGGCACTGAAGGCTACCACGTCTTAAATTAAAAACCACAAAATTACATTTAGGGGCCGATTCATGGAACAAACGTGCGCCGAAAATCTTGGCGCAAGCTGGCGCAAGTGTGAAAAAACAGGCGCACGCGTGTTTCCCTCTGGATGTGCGCTAAACCCGTGCGTGGTGCACACGGGCGCATACGTCATTGCAACATCCCGAACGCCGTGCGTGACGCACACAGGGAAAGCGCACAACGTCGGTGCACACACCAAAAAGGGGGCGGAACACGGGGCGTAAGACGCGGAATGGGGAACAACGCGTGAAAAAGAAGGCGTAACTGGGGAAGTACTGCAGGGAAATACACGTAACGCCCACACGCACGCGAACAACACGTATTCATGGAATCGAATACGGGAAACCCGCGCACGCTAAAAGACGCGCATAGGCGTCAACACATCCGCCACACGAAGGCAGGCAGAAGCGTCCCCGCACACAGTATAAAAGTGCGCGCAAACAACAAACACGTATATCCAGCTACAATGAATGCCCCATTTGTCGCAGCACTGATCGTGGGACACCGCAGGAGGAGGAGAATAGCCAGGGCCCGCATTTTTTTCCCCCGGACTAGCCTTTTTGGGATGCATGACGACCAAGTCTATGGCAGGTATAGGTTTCCACCCCGTATCATCCTAGACCTGGTCAGGGAGTGGGAAGATGACCTTACATCCCCCACCCTGTGCTCCCAATCATTGAGCCCCTTGGAGAAGGTGCTCAATGTCCTGCATTTTTTGGCCACTGGGTCATTTCAGCGGACAACTGCCATAGTGAGGGGGGTCTCACAGGCCACGCAGTCACGCTGCCTACACCAGGTGTTGGCTATCATCACTGCGTGCCCTTCAGTCCGCAGGCGCATATACATGCCCAGAACACCTGCAGAAAGGCAGGCCGTGGTCCAGGACTTTTACAGGGTGGCACACTTCCCCAAAGTGCTCAGTGCCATAGATTGCACCCATGTGGCCCTACGTCCACCTAGGGCCACTGAGCACATCTATCGAAACCGCAAGCACTGGCCTTTCATCAACATGCAGGTCGTATGCGATGCAAAGGGAATCATCACCTCTGTCTATGCAAACTACCCTGGCTCTACCCATGACAGTTTCATATACAGAATGTCTGCACTGAGCGGGGCCCTGGAAGCTGGGCAGCATGGCGACACATGGCTCCTAGGTGAGTACAAATGCCTGTGCACATGCATGCATGTCACACACAGCCAAATACACAAACCCCAATAATCACAACCATTATCACCTCCCCAGGGGACAGTGCCTACCCTCTGAGCAACCACATGATGACGCCAATCCGGAACCCCACCACACCACCCAAGGTAAGATACAACGCTGCCCATATTGCAACCAGGGGCATAGTGGAGCACACATTCGGAGTGCTCAAGTCACGCTTCCGCCCCCTTGACCGCTCTGGCGGCCAGCTACTATATGCACCCCCAGTGCAGCATGTGGCAGCATGTGTCCTGCACAATGTTGCAACACGGTGGGACGTACCGGTGAACATAGTGGTGCCCCCACATCCCCAACCACAGGAACAGGCGCTGCCCATGGGAGGGGAAAGGGCACGTGGCGAGGCAGCCCTCGACCCAGCTTGTGGCCACATTTTTCACCTAAACTCCCACCCCGCAGAGTGCACACAGGCCTGGCACATACCAAGTGACAATCGATGATAACAAAGTGACAGTCAACTGTCACAACCTTACCACCCTGAGAATGTTGCCATGGAAGTGCCACATTGTGTGCATCCCTAGCGACTTAAACATAACCAATCCTGTGTGACCAAAAGGAACACATGCAAGGTGTGTATCAGACACCCCTGCAAAACAGGCCATCACAATCCCTGGTATGTCACCCAAACCACATCACCCTTGTCTGCCACACCATGACATGGCATGCAATAGCAAAAGGCCAACACATGACCAATAAGATACGAAGTGACATGTGATAAATGGAAAGTGTCCCGAGACAATGACGCCTGACGTGGAATCTGATGAAATGACTGACCAACAACCTCCCACACATACAAAGTCAGACACAAATGCTTTCCACCAGTCGTAGCATGAACACAACACTGAATGCCCGTTCACATGCACATTAGGCAAGGCAAAATCCCTACACCCGAACCCGTGTGCTGTGTGTGTCTCCTGCAACACACTGCTCAGCACACAGCACAGTGAGCAGCCATTGTGTCGCAGATACACCTTGAGCACCACATGAAAAAGATGAATCATATCCACAACCAAATGACGCATGTACAGGATAACCAAATGGTAATAGATCATGCGCTGCACAGACACAGCGGGCCCGAGAATGCAATCTGTGTGCACCTGTGGCCATGGAAGGGTGGTTGTATGTGTGGTGGATCATTGTGCAACTGTGTGTGTCATTAGGGACATGCACTCAATATATGCATGTGAAATCAAGTGACCCTCAGTGTCCTGTACACATCACATGTGAACATTGGCCATGTGATCCCCCCAGCATGTCAAACCACAACAATCCCCTGACACCTGAGAAGTAAACACAACACAGGGACAGCCATTGACCAGCACAACACATCATGTACATAGTACCCCACAATTACAATGTCAGAGTGCCCAAAACACTGTAGCCCAGGCCAACTGTCCAACAACAAAAGGCCCTCCCTCATTTACACATCACCCTGACCTTCAGAACATCTGTCTCTGGGGCATGTAGCCTTCTTCCCGCAAGTCTACCTAGCTACAGGATCCCCCTACCCCTTGGTCTCCATGTTCCAGCTTGCGTGTAAATAGGGTCCAGCCCCCTCAGAGGCCACCTTGACTGGTAAAAACACCAAATCGCAGAGAACCCCAAGGAGCCAAACCCACAAACCAGGGAAAAGCCCGTAGGCACCAAAAAACCCTAGAAGAGTCTCCAGTAGATGACTTGAACTAGCAGGAAATGTCAAAGCACATGTACAAGCACAATGATAGAACAACCAAGGTAGCACAGTTGAACAATGGTCCTACAGGATGGGTACCATTTACGGTACATAACATACAATGATGATGCAACAACTGATGGGTAGTGTCACAGCTCCGGTGTCCAGGCGCAGGAGTGGCACGAACCAACCACCCCCTTCGTGGTCTGGGCGCCTGCAAGGTCAAACTTACACAGGCCTCTGAGACCCCGGCGGGGAAGGAGGGTCAGGGATATGTTGTTTGGACAGGCATTGGTATGCAGGATAACCGGAAAGAGGGGCAGGAGAGGGGAGTCAGATTGGCAAGGGAAAGTAGTCAAAATACAAAAAACTACTATTCACAATAACACATACTCAATCAGAGAAAACATGTTCATCATGCACATTGTACCAAATGAGTCAAATGCAAGCCAAATAGAGACTTATCTCTGGGGTGAGTGCTGGCCTGCTGCCTGCGCACTCTCAGGTCTGGTAACAGGAGCAGTTCAATGCTGCAAAGAGAGCGTGAGTTACTAGTCTGAATGTGTGTTAACAAAACACACACACACCACCATCCATGCCCCAAAGTAAGTGACTTCTCCACAAACAAACACTCCTGTCTGCTGCTTTGTACCCATACGTTAGCTTGGCCCCCTCATGGTCATACACTGTCAATGCAGTAAGGCAGGCGCATGTGGGCGCACGGGAAATGGAAGACCAATGTGTCAAGAATCACACATGATACAATGGTCTCTGGGTGAGCTGCTACACACGTATAGCGAGGGGCAACTTCAGTACAAGGTGTGTTCTGGCAGCCGCAGATTTCAATAGGTAGTGCACGTGGCAATTTGCACATGCAAAAGATATGCACTGCACACGAGTCTGTGCCTCGCAGGGTGTACGTGTGCGCTGTATCAGTTTCTGGCTAGGAACGCTACTGCCCTAATAACTCTGCTTCAATGGAGCAGGGGGTACTCGAGGATATGTTCGATGGCCCCTGCGTGTGCCCCTGACAACTTGTAAAGCCACTTGGCATTTGGCCCTCAACGCATGTCAGCTGTACTGTGTGCTTCTCCAACAATGCCTGGCAAAGCTCCCCAGCACTGGTGCTACATAGCATGCATGTGGCCTGGTAGAAGGTTGGCCACGGGGTGATCCCTTGTGCTGCTCACCTTGCCTGGAGCTCCTGGAAACACGACTGCTTCTAACAGATGTCTGAGCACAAGCCCTGTGCTTCTGCTTGCGCACACATGCACACGTCTGCACCACCGAACGTGGCCAGTTATCAGGATTACTCGTCCCTGTGTCTGCTGGCAAAGGTAGTGTGGAGGCTCATTTTCCTGCAGAAAGGGCATAAACGATATTAACCTTTTTAGTGCCAAGGACGAGCTATCTCGTCCTTGGGATTACCTCCCTGTTGCCAAGGACGAGATAGCTCATCCTTTTCGGCACTCTGTTTTGAGCGATCCCTGCAAACAAGGGATCGCTCAAAACAGTAATCCAACCCCCGGGCTATGTGAGGGGGAGGTCCCCCCTCACGGCCCGGGGGTTGGATTTCCTTCAGTTTCACGTCGGCGTGCGTAACGCACGTCGGCGTGAAACTGAAAGCAAATCCACCGCAGCAGCCATTTTCGGCTGCTGCGGTGGATTGAGAAGGTGAGTGCCCTTCTCCCTCTGCCTCGATCTCCGGCTGTATTTCAAGCCGGAGATCGAGGCGGGTATCATTGGAAAGGGGAGATTCTCCCCTTTCCAATGATACCAATTGTGTGGCATTGCTGCCCGCGGATCGGGCGCAGGGCGCCTCGATGCACGGGCAGCAACATCACGGATCAAATAAAGATCCGTTTGTGACGCGGGAGGAGGGGGGGGCTGCTTACTAGGTAAGCGGCCCCCCTCCCCCGTGGCCCCAAAGCATGGGGCCACAGCGCCAGGGACCCCTGGGGGCAGATGATCACTGCCCCCAGGGGTGAAAAAAAAATATATATATATATTGGAGGGATGGAGGGAGGTGGGAGGGGGTTTTGGGCCCTGGGGCCCACTGGGCCACCAGGGACACATACAAAAGTGGTGTCCCTGGAAAGGGGAGGGTCTCCCCTTTCCAGGGACACCACTTATATGCCGCATTGCTGGTCACGGATCAGCGCAGAGCGCTGATCCGTGACCAGCAACCCACTGAACCACCATGGATCTGTTTGTGAGTTGGGGGGAGGGGGGCTGCTTCAGGTAAGCAGCCCTTTCTCCCCACCCTGGCCCCCAAAGCATGGGGACACATGAACATGAACCCTGGGGGCAGATGGCTGACATCTGCCCCCAGGGAAATATTAAAAAAAAAAATAATAATAATGCGAGGGATGGGGGGAGGTGGGAGGGGGTTTTGGGCCCTGGGGCCCACTGGGCCACCAGGGACACATACAAAAGTGGTGTCCCTGGAAAGGGGAGGGTCTCCCCTTTCCAGGGACACCACTTATATGCCGCATTGCTGGTCACGGATCAGCGCAGAGCGCTGATCCGTGACCAGCAACCCACTGAACCACCATGGAACTGTTTGTGAGTTGGGGGGAGGGGGGCTGCTTCAGGTAAGCAGCCCTTTCTCCCCCCCCTGGCCCTCAAAGCATGGGGACACATGAACATGAACCCTGGGGGCAGATGGCTGACATCTGCCCCCAGGGAAATGTAAAAAAAAATAATAATAATAATGCGAGGGATGGGGGGAGGTGGGAGGGGGTTTTGGGTCCTGGGGCCCACTGGGCCACCAGGGATTGACCAAAAAGTGGTGTCCCTGGAAAGGGGACTTTCTCCCCTTTCCAAGGACACCACATATGAGTCCCGACGAAAAAGGTACCTCGCATGTGTGGGTGCACCTACCGGGGGCGCAAAAGGAAAAGGGTAACCCGCTGGTAACCCCAAGCCTTTCGCCACAGCACCATTTGTTCATGTGGGCAACCTACAGATTTGGGCCTAGGGTGTGGAAGCCAGCAAGGAAAACAGGGAACCCCATGCATTTCCCAAAAGAAGACACCCGTGGGAATGCACAGAGGTCTGACATGCGCGAAGCGGCCCAGAATTTATTACCCAGAACCCCAGACAAAGTGAACATTGTGTTTTTTCCCCACCAAATATCACACTTTGTCGGGGATTGTGGCTAATAAAAACTGGGGCAATTTGCGCAAGGCAGACCTCTGTGGATTCCCACGGGGGTCCTCTTTTGGGAAATGCATGGGGTTCCCCGTTTCCCTTGATGGCTGTAAAGACCGGTAGGGGGTGTCTGTACCTCTGCTCCCTATATGGTAGAAGAGAGGCACAGAGGACCCCAGCCAAGATTCTCTATTACGGTAGCAATGGACGAGCAATCAAGGCCTAGCTTCTCAGGAGGTGATGCAGGCTGGTTCTTAAGTACAGCGTATTCCCCAAGCCCCCACAAAGGAATGTCCACACACTGTATTACTGAAAACACAGTCTTTATATAATTAATATTCAAGGGTTATGTACACTTATCACAATAACGCACTTTGTGCTCAGGAAAATCAATAATGGTAAATATCTACAATTCTAAAGTGGTACCACTAATATTAGACCTCATTAAAGTGCATTCACAATACTGTCAAAATGTCACACAGATCAATAAGAAGGAAACCAGCAATAGAGAGAGGAGAGATAACAGATGGTTGAAACAATAGGCAGAAGACTGGCCCCTACTACTGGACACATTTCTGTGTGGAGATCCCCCCACCTGGGCAACCTGTAAAATAAAGAGATATAACACAAGCCCAGTCCATATATTGTTCAATAGTCTTATTCTCTCCTACAATGTTTTTACCCCCCCAATGTACCTGGTGGAGTCGAGTTCTTCGAAGAGGCGTCGACAGATCCTTCTTGAGTGACCCCCTTTAAAGCAGGAGTCACGGATCGTCGAGAGGCGTCGAGAAGCGTCGAGGAACTCGGTGTTCGGTGTCGGGGAATCGACGGCCCTTCTTAAATGCCTTCCCTTTCAAGCGGGAGACACGGGGCGTCGAACGTCCGACAACAAACAGGGTAGAACGGCGTCGATGAGGCGGCAGGCTTCGATCCGAGCGGTGCTCGTCGGCGTCGAGACGTCGGCGTCCTGCGAGGAAGAGGCGTGCGGGGCACCTCGGCGACACTAGTTCTGGACCGCAAAGATTGGGAATGACGGTGGCCCAACAAGGGCGTCGAGTCGCTCGAGTCTTTGGGGTCGTGAGGTGGCGGGAAACCCACCGGCGGATTCTCCTCGGCGCGTTGGTCGTCCTCGACTTTCTCCGGCAGGATAAAGCGGTCGACGGTGCGGACGAGGGAGTCCTTTGATTCAAATGTACTTAGGCAAGGAGCGGACGGCTCCGGCCATCGGCGGCACGGCGTCAAGTGGTTCCCACGGCTGGGCAACACAACTTCGACGGGCCTCCAGCGGTTACACAGACCTGCGAACCCTGGTCGACGGAAATGGACTTCGACAGCGTCGAGGTCCGGGTGCTTCACTTCGATCTCCTCGGCGGTCCCGTCTCGGGTCGGCAGCCTTTCGAGGGTCTGACTTCCAGGGCGCTTCGGCGAAGATTCAGCGGTGCTCGATGGTCCCTCGAAGCACGGGAAGAGGGCGCCTAGCCAGGTCCTCTCTCGGGTCAGTCCTCGACGAACACGGCAGCCTTCGGATCGGTCGAAGCAAAAGCAACAGCAAGTCTTCTTCTTCCAGCTGGGCGTCGAGGGTCAGCAAATCCAGTTACTCTTGAGTGGAGACTCAGCTTCTGAATGCTTCTGAACAATTTCCAGTGGTGAGAGGTCCCCAGATATACTATTCTGTCTCTCATCCACACTGCTGGCACACACACAGCAGCCAATCACACAGAAGGGCCTTCATGCAGTCAGTCAGCCAATCAGGCACACAGTGCATTCAGGCCACACTCCTCCCTTTCAGACACTCACAACAAGGAATGTGGATTGGGACAAGTACCCAGCCATTCAACACTACACACTGCATTCAGGCCAGTTTCGGGCAGGGCTGTCTCAGTCTTTGTCTCACATGCCAGAAACCAGACAACCACAACAAGGGGTGTATATTGGTCACCCACTCCATTCACCCAGGTCCCACCCACAGGAGGTACCCACAACATACAGTCACTGGGAAGGCTCCAGTCAGTCTAGCTGGGCCTTCACAACAACACCATATATGGAACTTCCACCCAACAGCCAGTCAGGGGGAAGGGACAGAGTCAGGGCTTCCCAGGACTTTGGGAAAACAAGGTAACAGGCAATAGAAAGCAAGAGGCCACAGGGGCCATCTTGTTTTCCATCAGGAATCAACTGATTCCAATGGCAGGGCCTGGGTGTCCCAAAATGGAGGACACTCAGAGCACCTGGCAGATTCAGCATGGAGCTGCCACCAGCCCATACCCTGCTCTGTGGGCCACCCACAGGTGCCCAAAAACATACACTAGGGGCACAGGGTTGTACCCCTACCCATGGGTGCCATAAGGGTATCCCATGGGTCTGTTCACCAAACCAAAAGAGAGAGCTGCACTGCCAGGAGTCCCACATGGACTCCTGGGCAGAAAACACGACAGAACACACGATAAAAAGCAGTAAAGGACAAGGATTCAGAGGCCCTGTCCCTCTGATGCATTTCCAGCATCACAGTCGCCCCCCCCAGACTGAGGTGGAGGGTGTCTAATCTCCCAAGGGATAGACACCCTCATCCAGACGGTCAACATACCTTCTGGAAAGGCCATCTGCATTATCGTGACTCTTCCCTGGTCTGTGCTCTATGGTGAAGTCTAGCCCTTGCAGGCTAAAGGACCACCTGAGCAATTTCGGATTCTCACCCTTCATCTGCATAAGCCACTTCAGGGGCTTATGATCTGTTTGGACCTTGAAGGTGGACCCCGTAAGGTAGGGCCTAAAACGCCTAAGGCTCCAAACTATACTAAAACATTCCTTTTCAACAGTAGCCCATCTAAGTTCTCTACCCTTGAGTTGTCTACTGATGAATATGATAGGATGTTCTCTCCCTTTGTCATCTAACTGGGACAAGACAGCTCCAATTCCGGTGTTGCAGGCATCCGTCTGGACGATAAAGGGTCGGCTGTAGTCAGGCGCACACAACACAGGTGCCCTACACAGACTTTCTTTCAAGCCCTCAAAGGCCCTCTGACAGTCTTCGGTCCAATTAACCTTCCTAGGCTGTTTGGGCGAAGTTAGCGCTGTCAGGGGTGCAGCTATGGTTCCATAGTCTGCCATGAAATTGCGATAGTACCCAGTGAGGCCCAAAAAGGCTCTCACCTGGGTTTGAGTAGTGGGAGTCTCCCAGTTCTGTACATCCTGTACCTTACTGGAGAGAGGCTGGATTTGACCCCCGCCTACCACATGACCAAGATAGGTAACTTTCCCCTGAGCTATCTGGCACTTGGTGGCCTTGATAGTGAGGTTAGCCCTTTTCAAGGCCTGCAACACCTTATCCAGATGTGTCAAATGCTCTTCCCAGGTGGAACTGTAGACGGCAATGTCGTCTAAGTAAGCCACACAAAAGGCTTCCAGCCCACTGAGCGCATGGTTGGCCAATCTCTGGAAGGTGGCAGGGGCATTCTTCAACCCAAAAGGCATGACCCTAAACTGGTAGAGTCCCTCAGGTGTGGAGAATGCCGTCTTTTCCTTGGCATGGTCCGTCAGAGCTATTTGCCAATAGCCTGAGGTGAGGTCAAAGGTGCTCACAAATTTGGCAGCACCTATGGTGTCCACGAGCTCATCAGCCCTGGGCAATGGGTGCGCGTCAGTTTTGGTGACGGCATTGACTCCTTGGTAGTCCACACAGAACCTCCAATCCTTGGTACCCGCCTGGGAACTTGCCTTAGGGACAAGGACCACTGGACTGGACCAGGGACTGGTTGAGGGTTCAATAACACCCAGATCCAACATCTTGGCGACCTCAGCCTGGATGTGGTTCTTGACGGTATCTGACATACGGTAGCACCTGCTTTTGACAGGCACACTGTCACCAGTGTCAATTTCGTGCTTACACCACGGTGTAAGGCCCGGTGTCAGTGAAAACAGAGAGGCATACTGCTGGAGCAAAGCCCTGCAGGCCCTCTGCTGCTCTGTTGTCAAATCTGGAGAGAGACGTACTCCCTCCACTGAGCCATCCTGAGGGTTGCTATGCAGCAAATCAGGAAGGGGCTCACTCTCATCCTCTTCTTGCCCTGAAGCTAGCAAGAGACATGAGACCTCTGCTCGCCTGTGGAAAGGCTTGAGCCTGTTGACATGGAATACCTGAGGGGCTACCCCAGAGGCACCCATGTCAACCAGATAATTGACTTCACCCATCTTGGAGATGATCCTGAAGGGTCCAGTCCATTTTTCGGCCAAAGCTCTAGGCTTTGTAGGCTCCATCACAAGGATTTCCTGTCCCGGAGTCCAATCCACTTGCGAAGCTTTAAGGTCATGCCAGTACTTATTCAACTCCTGGCTGGCCTTGAGATTTGCTGTTGCCTGACCCATCATTTGTGTCATCCTCCGCCTGAGGCCTAACACATAGTCCCCCACTTGCTTGGCGGGACCTGGAGGGGTGGCTTCCAAGCCTTCTCGGATCAAGGCGAGGGGCCCCCTCACGGGATGTCCAAAGAGTAACTCAAAGGGGCTGAAACCAACACCCTCTTGAGGTACCTCTCTGTAAGCAAACAGCAGGCATGGCAGGAGGAGATCCCATTTCCTCCTTAGGGGCTCTTCCAAAGCACCTAGCATGCCCTTGAGAGTTTTGTTAAATCTCTCAACCAGACCATTGGTCTGGGGGTGTTAAGAGGTGGAGAACTTGTAGGTTACCCCGCACTCTTTCCACATGGTCTTCATGTAACTAGACATGAAGTTGGATCCTCTGTCAGAGACAACCTCCTTGGGGAATCTAACACGGGTAAAAATGCCCAGGAGAGCCCTGCAACCACCTTGGCAGTAATAGTCCGAAGGGGTCTAGCCTCAGGGTACCTGGTGGCATGATCAACCAAGACCAGGATGAACCGATGTCCACCGGAAGTGGGAGGGTCCAGGGGACCGACAATGTCAATGCCCACCCTCTCGAACGGTGTGCCAACCACTGGCAATGGCTGCAGTGGGGCAATGACCCTGCCTCCAGTCTTGCCAGACAACTGACAAGTTGGGCAGGTCCTGCAGTGGGACTCCACTTCTACTCCCATCCGGGGCCAGTAGAAGTGGGCAGAGAGCCTCTGCTTAGTCTTCTTGGTACCAAGATGACCAGCCAAGGGCACCTCATGCGCCAACTGCAGCAGGAAGGGCCTGTAAACCTGGGGTACCACCAACCTCTTGAGTGCACCAGGTTCAGGCTTAGTGGGCTCACTAACAAGGAGCTCACCCTCCCAATAAATCTTGAATGTCTTAGGCACTTCACCTTGTGCCTGGGACAGGGCCTGTTTCCTCAGACCCTCGAGAGAGTGGCACTCTCTCTGTCCTTTACAGAAGTCTGCCCGGGAGGGTCCCCCTTCAGCTAACAAGCATTGAAGGTCGGGATGATCCTCCGGGTTGAGAACCTCTCCCACAGGAGAGTCTTCTGTCTCTTCTCCCACAGGAGTTGAGTTTGGGTTTTCCACTGGACCCAGCCCGTCCGGAGCATGGATCCCAATGGGTGCTGTCGGAACAGCAGGAAGAGAAGGTGTTCCCTCCACAGAGGTGGCCTTCTTGGTCTTCCTTCTTCTTGCCTTAGGCCTCGCCTTTGGCTCGGGTACCTGACTCACAGCCGGACCCGGTGTCACCTGTGACCTAGTGACCGCAGCAGCAGTCAGGGGAAGACCATCCAAGATCAACCCCAACTCTACTAGATCATTACCTAACAGAATGTTAGCAGGGACATTGTCCTGAACCAGGACAGGAAGCTTTGCTGTCTTGTCTCCAATCATGAGTGTGACTAAGGCTACAGGCGATAATTTGGGAGGCCCACCAGCTAACCTGGTGGTTCTCAGAGGAGCACCGACATAGTCCTCTGGCCTGAGCAGGGTCCTGTCCACCACTGTCATGCTTGGCCCAGTGTCTCTCAAGCCAGTAGAAGGCTGGCCATTCAAGAGGACACTTCTCAAAAACCTACGGGTGTTCTGCGGGATAGTCGCCAGTACTTCTGCGTACTGGTCCCAGGCCCCAAGGGACACTAAGGAAATCTCTACAGGAGCACCAAAGGTGATTCCTGTAGAGGAGGGGAGGACAGTGGCCTCCACCTCAGACATGGGGTAAGGGTAGCTCAGGCTGACAGCCTGTACTCCAAGTGCCTTACCTTTACACTTGGAGTCACCCCTTCTGTGGTCCAGAGCCCCACAATCCCAACAAGTGCCGGGAGTGCGGGGTACGGTACTGGAACCACTGGGAGCCTGCTTTGCAGCAGGTGGACCACTACTCTTATTTCCACCCACAGATGACTTATCCCCACTAGGTTTTTGGGTCTTAGGAGAGGGAGGTTTTGGTTTACTCGACTGTGATTGCTTTTGGGCCTCCTCAGCTTTCTGAGAGGTCCCCTTTTCTTTGTCCTTGTCCTTCCCACTGGAGTCCTTAGGGGACACCCGGTGGGAGACCCACTTGTCAGCCAACCTAGCCAGCTTAAAGGGGTCCAAAATGTTCTGGTCAGCAACATACTGACGCAGCTCTGGTGAACAGGCTTCAGAAAAATGCTCAAAAAACAACAGGTGGGATAATTCAGCAAAAGTTTTCACCTTGTAACCATCAATCCACCCCATCATGTTCATGTGCGCAGCACTCACCCAGTCAACCCAAGACGTATTCTCTCTTTTCTTAAAATCCCGGAACCTTTTAAGGTATTGGGTAGGTGTCTTGCCAAACTTGGCAATTAAAGCAGACTTCATACACTCATACTGACCCCTTTCTTCCACACTCAGCTTCAGAATACAGTCATATCCAGTTTGAGGCACTCTGCTTAACAAACACTTAGCCCAATCTCTTTTATCCACATCATGAATTGCACAAGCCATTTCAAACGCTTCAATCCATTGGAGGATATCTGAACCCTCCAAAAACACACCAACCAAATCTTTCATAAACTTGGTGGCTGGGGACCTGCCACTCTCAATTGGTTTAGCTGAAGTCTCCACTCGAGCTTTCTCTAACTGGATTCTCTGACATTCAGTGTCCTTTTCTTTGAGCGCAAGATCCCTATTCTTGAGTTCCACTTGCTGTGCCAGCTCCTCTTTCTTAAGCTCAGCTTCTATTTCCAACTTGCGATATTCAAAGGCTAACTTCATCCTTAATAACTCAAGTTCCATGGAATTGCTGGGGTTCGGAACAGAGGCAGCAGGAATGGCGGCATTCCCAGAAACAGATTCAGCGACAACCCCAGGGGCAGAGTCCTCACTGGTTGCATCCCCCCCTTCATCAAGAGTTTCACCATCAGTCTGGTAGTCCACCAGGGCAGCTATCAGCTCAGCCCTAGACTTATCCACAAAGTCTAACTCCCTGGCTTCACAAGCACTCTGGAGAGCCTCTAAGCTCATCCTAGTCAATTTACCATTCGTAATGGACTCCATTTCTTGTAATGCAGTTATTTGGTACACACCCAAACCTTAATCTAATAAAAGTGCGGATATTTTGTAAGTGGCACGGTTACACACTGTGTCTTAAAACCATAAGCATCCCACCGCTGCCACCAGCTTGTAAAGACCGGTAGGGGGTGTCTGTACCTCTGCTCCCTATATGGTAGAAGAGAGGCACAGAGGACCCCAGCCAAGATTCTCTATTACGGTAGCAATGGACGAGCAATCAAGGCCTAGCTTCTCAGGAGGTGATGCAGGCTGGTTCTTAAGTACAGTGTATTCCCCAAGCCCCCACAAAGGAATGTCCACACACTGTATTACTGAAAACACAGTCTTTATATAATTAATATTCAAGGGTTATGTACACTTATCACAATAACACACTTTGTGCTCAGGAAAATCAATAATGGTAAATATCTACAATTCTAAAGTGGTACCACTAATATTAGACCTCATTAAAGTGCATTCACAATACTGTCAAAATGTCACACAGATCGATAAGAAGGAAACCAGCAATAGAGAGAGGAGAGATAACAGATAGTTGAAACAATAGGCAGAAGACTGGCCCCTACTACTGGACACAGTTCTGTGTGGAGATCCCCCTACCTGGGCAACCTGTAAAATAAAGAGATATAACACAAGCCCAGTCCATATATTGTTCAATAGTCTTATTCTCTCCTACAATGTTTTTACCCCCCCAATGTACCTGGTGGAGTCGAGTTCTTCGAAGAGGCGTCGACAGATCCTTCTTGAGTGACCCCCTTTAAAGCAGGAGTCACGGATCGTCGAGAGGCGTCGAGAAGCGTCGAGGAACTCGGTGTTCGGTGTCGGGGAATCGATGGCCCTTCTTGAATGCCTTCCCTTTCAAGCGGGAGACACGGGGCGTCGAACGTCCGACAACAAACAGGGTAGAACGGCGTCGATGAGGCGGCAGGCTTCGATCCGAGCGGTGCTCGTCGGCGTCGAGACGTCGGCGTCCTGCGAGGAAGAGGCGTGCGGGGCACCTCGGCGACACTAGTTCTGGACCGCAAAGATTGGGAATGACGGTGGCCCAACAAGGGCGTCGAGTCGCTCGAGTCTTTGGGGTCGTGAGGTGGCGGGAAACCCACCGGCGGATTCTCCTCGGCGCGTTGGTCGTCCTCGACTTTCTCCGGCAGGATAAAGCGGTCGACGGTGCGGATGAGGGAGTCCTTTGATTCAAATGTACTTAGGCAAGGAGCGGACGGCTCCGGTCGTCAGTGGCATGGCGTCAAGTGGTTCCCACGGCTGGGCAACACAACTTCGACGGGCCTCCAGCGGTTACACAGACCTGCGAACCCTGGTCGACGGAAATGGACTTCGACAGCGTCGAGGTCCGGGTGCTTCACTTCGATCTCCTCGGCAGTCCCGTCTCGGGTCGGCAGCCTTTCGAGGGTCTGACTTCCAGGGCGCTTCGGCGAAGATTCAGCGGTGCTCGATGGTCCCTCGGAGCACGGGAAGAGGGCGCCTAGCCAGGTCCTCTCTCGGGTCAGTCCTCGACGAACACGGCAGCCTTCGGATCGGTCGAAGCAAAAGCAACAGCAAGTCTTCTTCTTCCAGCTGGGCGTCGAGGGTCAGCAAATCCAGTTACTCTTGAGTGGAGACTCAGCTTCTGAATGCTTCTGAACAATTTCCAGTGGTGAGAGGTCCCCAGATATACTATTCTGTCTCTCATCCACACTGCTGGCACACACACAGCAGCCAATCACACAGAAGGGCATTCATGCAGTCAGTCAGCCAATCAGGCACACAGTGCATTCAGGCCACACTCCTCCCTTTCAGACACTCACAACAAGGAATGTGGATTGGGACAAGTACCCAGCCATTCAACACTACACACTGCATTCAGGCCAGTTTCGGGCAGGGCTGTCTCAGTCTTTGTCTCACATGCCAGAAACCAGACAACCACAACAAGGGGTGTATATTGGTCACCCACTCCATTCACCCAGGTCCCACCCACAGGAGGTACCCACAACATACAGTCACTGGGAAGGCTCCAGTCAGTCTAGCTGGGCCTTCACAACAACACCATATATGGAACTTCCACCCAACAGCCAGTCAGGGGGAAGGGACAGAGTCAGGGCTTCCCAGGACTTTGGGAAAACAAGGTAAGAGGCAATAGAAAGCAAGAGGCCACAGGGGCCATCTTGTTTTCCATCAGGAATCAACTGATTCCAATGGCAGGGCCTGGGTGTCCCAAAATGGAGGACACTCAGAGCACCTGGCAGATTCAGCATGGAGCTGCCACCAGCCCATACCCTGCTCTGTGGGCCACCCACAGGTGCCCAAAAACATACACTAGGGGCACAGGGTTGTACCCCTACCCATGGGTGCCATAAGGGTATCCCATGGGTCTGTTCACCAAACCAAAAGAGAGAGCTGCACTGCCAGGAGTCCCACATGGACTCCTGGGCAGAAAACACGACAGAACACACGATAAAAAGCAGTAAAGGACAAGGATTCAGAGGCCCTGTCCCTCTGATGCATTTCCAGCATCACAGTCGCCCCCCCCCAGACTGAGGTGGAGGGTGTCTAATCTCCCAAGGGATAGACACCCTCATCCAGACGGTCAACATACCTTCTGGAAAGGCCATCTGCATTATCGTGACTCTTCCCTGGTCTGTGCTCTATGGTGAAGTCTAGCCCTTGCAGGCTAAAGGACCACCTGAGCAATTTCGGATTCTCACCCTTCATCTGCATAAGCCACTTCAGGGGCTTATGATCTGTTTGGACCTTGAAGGTGGACCCCGTAAGGTAGGGCCTAAAACGCCTAAGGCTCCAAACTATACTAAAACATTCCTTTTCAACAGTAGCCCATCTAAGTTCTCTACCCTTGAGTTGTCTACTGATGAATATGATAGGATGTTCTCTCCCTTTGTCATCTAACTGGGACAAGACAGCTCCAATTCCGGTGTCGCAGGCATCCGTCTGGACGATAAAGGGTCGGCTGTAGTCAGGCGCACACAACACAGGTGCCCTACACAGACTTTCTTTCAAGCCCTCAAAGGCCCTCTGACAGTCTTCGGTCCAATTAACCTTCCTAGGCTGTTTGGGCGAAGTTAGCGCTGTCAGGGGTGCAGCTATGGTTCCATAGTCTGCCATGAAATTGCGATAGTACCCAGTGAGGCCCAAAAAGGCTCTCACCTGGGTTTGAGTAGTGGGAGTCTCCCAGTTCTGTACATCCTGTACCTTACTGGAGAGAGGCTGGATTTGACCCCCGCCTACCTCATGACCAAGATAGGTAACTTTCCCCTGAGCTATCTGGCACTTGGTGGCCTTGATAGTGAGGTTAGCCCTTTTCAAGGCCTGCAACACCTTATCCAGATGTGTCAAATGCTCTTCCCAGGTGGAACTGTAGACGGCAATGTCGTCTAAGTAAGCCACACAAAAGGCTTCCAGCCCACTGAGCGCATGGTTGGCCAATCTCTGGAAGGTGGCAGGGGCATTCTTCAACCCAAAAGGCATGACCCTAAACTGGTAGTGTCCCTCAGGTGTGGAGAATGCCGTCTTTTCCTTGGCATGGTCCGTCAGAGCTATTTGCCAATAGCCTGAGGTGAGGTCAAAGGTGCTCACAAATTTGGCAGCACCTATGGTGTCCACGAGCTCATCAGCCCTGGGCAATGGGTGCGCGTCAGTTTTGGTGACGGCATTGACTCCTTGGTAGTCCACACAGAACCTCCAATCCTTGGTACCCGCCTGGGAACTTGCCTTAGGGACAAGGACCACTGGACTGGACCAGGGACTGGTTGAGGGTTCAATAACACCCAGATCCAACATCTTGGCGACCTCAGCCTGGATGTGGTTCTTGACGGTATCTGACATACGGTAGCACCTGCTTTTGACAGGCACACTGTCACCAGTGTCAATTTCGTGCTTACACCACGGTGTAAGGCCCGGTGTCAGTGAAAACAGAGAGGCATACTGCTGGAGCAAAGCCCTGCAGGCCCTCTGCTGCTCTGTTGTCAAATCTGGAAAGAGACGTACTCCCTCCACTGAGCCATCCTGAGGGTTGCTATGCAGCAAATCAGGAAGGGGCTCACTCTCATCCTCTTCTTGCCCTGAAGCTAGCAAGAGACATGAGACCTCTGCTCGCCTGTGGAAAGGCTTGAGCCTGTTGACATGGAATACCTGAGGGGCTACCCCAGAGGCACCCATGTCAACCAGATAATTGACTTCGCCCATCTTGGAGATGATCCTGAAGGGTCCAGTCCATTTGTCGGCCAAAGCTCTAGGCTTTGTAGGCTCCATCACAAGGATTTCCTGTCCCGGAGTCCAATCCACTTGCGAAGCTTTAAGGTCATGCCAGTACTTATTCAACTCCTGGCTGGCCTTGAGATTTGCTGTTGCCTGACCCATCATTTGTGTCATCCTCCGCCTGAGGCCTAACACATAGTCCCCCACTTGCTTGGCGGGACCTGGAGGGGTGGCTTCCAAGCCTTCTCGGATCAAGGCGAGGGGCCCCCTCACGGGATGTCCAAAGAGTAACTCAAAGGGGCTGAAACCAACACCCTCTTGAGGTACCTCTCTGTAAGCAAACAGCAGGCATGGCAGGAGGAGATCCCATTTCCTCCTTAGGGGCTCTTCCAAAGCACCTAGCATGCCCTTGAGAGTTTTGTTAAATCTCTCAACCAGACCATTGGTCTGGGGGTGGTAAGAGGTGGAGAACTTGTAGGTTACCCCGCACTCTTTCCACATGGTCTTCATGTAACTAGACATGAAGTTGGATCCTCTGTCAGAGACAACCTCCTTGGGGAATCTAACACGGGTAAAAATGCCCAGGAGAGCCCTGGCAACCATCTTGGCAGTAATAGTCCGAAGGGGTATAGCCTCAGGGTACCTGGTGGCATGATCAACCAAGACCAGGATGAACCGATGTCCACCGGAAGTGGGAGGGTCCAGGGGACCGACAATGTCAATGCCCACCCTCTCGAACGGTGTGCCAACCACTGGCAATGGCTGCAGTGGGGCAATGACCCTGCCTCCAGTCTTGCCAGACAACTGACAAGTTGGGCAGGTCCTGCAGTGGGACTCCACTTCTACTCCCATCCGGGGCCAGTAGAAGTGGGCAGAGAGCCTCTGCTTAGTCTTCTTGGTACCAAGATGACCAGCCAAGGGCACCTCATGCGCCAACTGCAGCAGGAAGGGCCTGTAAACCTGGGGTACCACCAACCTCTTGAGTGCACCAGGTTCAGGCTTAGTGGGCTCACTAACAAGGAGCTCACCCTCCCAATAAATCTTGAATGTCTTAGGCACTTCACCTTGTGCCTGGGACAGGGCCTGTTTCCTCAGACCCTCGAGAGAGTGGCACTCTCTCTGTCCTTTACAGAAGTCTGCCCGGGAGGGTCCCCCTTCAGCTAACAAGCATTGAAGGTCGGGATGATCCTCCGGGTTGAGAACCTCTCCCACAGGAGAGTCTTCTGTCTCTTCTCCCACAGGAGTTGAGTTTGGGTTTTCCACTGGACCCAGCCCGTCCGGAGCATGGATCCCAATGGGTGCTGTCGGAACAGCAGGAAGAGAAGGTGTTCCCTCCACAGAGGTGGCCTTCTTGGTCTTCCTTCTTCTTGCCTTAGGCCTCGCCTTTGGCTCGGGTACCTGACTCACAGCCGGACCCGGTGTCACCTGTGACCTAGTGACCGCAGCAGCAGTCAGGGGAAGACCATCCGAGATCAACCCCAACTCTACTAGATCATTACCTAACAGAATGTTAGCAGGGACATTGTCCTGAACCAGGACAGGAAGCTTTGCTGTCTTGTCTCCAATCATGAGTGTGACTAAGGCTACAGGCGATAATTTGGGAGGCCCACCAGCTAACCTGGTGGTTCTCAGAGGAGCACCGACATAGTCCTCTGGCCTGAGCAGGGTCCTGTCCACCACTGTCATGCTTGGCCCAGTGTCTCTCAAGCCAGTAGAAGGCTGGCCATTCAAGAGGACACTTCTCAAAAACCTACGGGTGTTCTGCGGGATAGTCGCCAGTACTTCTGCGTACTGGTCCCAGGCCCCAAGGGACACTAAGGAAATCTCTACAGGAGCACCAAAGGTGATTCCTGTAGAGGAGGGGAGGACAGTGGCCTCCACCTCAGACATGGGGTAAGGGTAGCTCAGGCTGACAGCCTGTACTCCAAGTGCCTTACCTTTACACTTGGAGTCACCCCTTCTGTGGTCCAGAGCCCCACAATCCCAACAAGTGCCGGGAGTGCGGGGTACGGTACTGGAACCACTGGGAGCCTGCTTTGCAGCAGGTGGACCACTACTCTTATTTCCACCCACAGATGACTTATCCCCACTAGGTTTTTGGGTCTTAGGAGAGGGAGGTTTTGGTTTACTCGACTGTGATTGCTTTTGGGCCTCCTCAGCTTTCTGAGAGGTCCCCTTTTCTTTGTCCTTGTCCTTCCCACTGGAGTCCTTAGGGGACACCCGGTGGGAGACCCACTTGTCAGCCAACCTAGCCAGCTTAAAGGGGTCCAAAATGTTCTGGTCAGCAACATACTGACGCAGCTCTGGTGAACAGGCTTCAGAAAAATGCTCAAAAAACAACAGGTGGGATAATTCAGCAAATGTTTTCACCTTGTAACCATCAATCCACCCCATCATGTTCATGTGCGCAGCACTCACCCAGTCAACCCAAGACGTATTCTCTCTTTTCTTAAAATCCCGGAACCTTTTAAGGTATTGGGTAGGTGTCTTGCCAAACTTGGCAATTAAAGCAGACTTCATACACTCATACTGACCCCTTTCTTCCACACTCAGCTTCAGAATACAGTCATATCCAGTTTGAGGCACTCTGCTTAACAAACACTTAGCCCAATCTCTTTTATCCACATCATGAATTGCACAAGCCATTTCAAACGCTTCAATCCATTGGAGGATATCTGAACCCTCCAAAAACACACCAACCAAATCTTTCATAAACTTGGTGGCTGGGGACCTGCCACTCTCAATTGGTTTAGCTGAAGTCTCCACTCGAGCTTTCTCTAACTGGATTCTCTGACATTCAGTGTCCTTTTCTTTGAGCGCAAGATCCCTATTCTTGAGTTCCACTTGCTGTGCCAGCTCCTCTTTCTTAAGCTCAGCTTCTATTTCCAACTTGCGATATTCAAAGGCTAACTTCATCCTTAATAACTCAAGTTCCATGGAATTGCTGGGGTTCGGAACAGAGGCAGCAGGAATGGCGGCATTCCCAGAAACAGATTCAGCGACAACCCCAGGGGCAGAGTCCTCACTGGTTGCATCCCCCCCTTCATCAAGAGTTTCACCATCAGTCTGGTAGTCCACCAGGGCAGCTATCAGCTCAGCCCTAGACTTATCCACAAAGTCTAACTCCCTGGCTTCACAAGCACTCTGGAGAGCCTCTAAGCTCATCCTAGTCAATTTACCATTCGTAATGGACTCCATTTCTTGTAATGCAGTTATTTGGTACACACCCAAACCTTAATCTAATAAAAGTGCAGATATTTTGTAAGTGGCACGGTTACACACTGAGTCTTAAAACCATAAGCATCCCACCGCTGCCACCAGCTTGTAAAGACCGGTAGGGGGTATCTGTACCTCTGCTCCCTATATGGTAGAAGAGAGGCACAGAGGACCCCAGCCAAGATTCTCTATTACAGTAGCAATGGACGAGCAATCAAGGCCTAGCTTCTCAGGAGGTGATGCAGGCTGGTTCTTAAGTACAGTGTATTCCCCAAGCCCCCACAAAGGAATGTCCACACACTGTATTACTGAAAACACAGTCTTTATATAATTAATATTCAAGGGTTATGTACACTTATCACAATAACACACTTTCTGCTCAGGAAAATCAATAATGGTAAATATCTACAATTCTAAAGTGGTACCACTAATATTAGACCTCATTAAAGTGCATTCACAATACTGTCAAAATGTCACACAGATCAATAAGAAGGAAACCAGCAATAGAGAGAGGAGAGATAACAGATGGTTGAAACAATAGGCAGAAGACTGGCCCCTACTACTGGACACAGTTCTGTGTGGAGATCCCCCTACCTGGGCAACCTGTAAAATAAAGAGATATAACACAAGCCCAGTCCATATATTGTTCAATGGTCTTATTCTCTCCTACAATGTTTTTACCCCCCCAATGTACCTGGTGGAGTCGAGTTCTTCGAAGAGGCGTCGACAGATCCTTCTTGAGTGACCCCCTTTAAAGCAGGAGTCACGGATCGTCGAGAGGCGTCGAGAAGCGTCGAGGAACTCGGTGTTCGGTGTCGGGGAATCGATGGCCCTTCTTGAATGCCTTCCCTTTCAAGCGGGAGACACGGGGCGTCGAACGTCCGACAACAAACAGGGTAGAACGGCGTCGATGAGGCGGCAGGCTTCGATCCGAGCGGTGCTCGTCGGCGTCGAGACGTCGGCGTCCTGCGAGGAAGAGGCGTGCGGGGCACCTCGGCGACACTAGTTCTGGACCGCAAAGATTGGGAATGACGGTGGCCCAACAAGGGCGTCGAGTCGCTCGAGTCTTTGGGGTCGTGAGGTGGCGGGAAACCCACCGGCGGATTCTCCTCGGCGCGTTGGTCGTCCTCGACTTTCTCCGGCAGGATAAAGCGGTCGACGGTGCGGATGAGGGAGTCCTTTGATTCAAATGTACTTAGGCAAGGAGCGGACGGCTCCGGTCGTCAGTGGCACGGCGTCAAGTGGTTCCCACGGCTGGGCAACACAACTTCGACGGGCCTCCAGCGGTTACACAGACCTGCGAACCCTGGTCGACGGAAATGGACTTCGACAGCGTCGAGGTCCGGGTGCTTCACTTCGATCTCCTCGGCGGTCCCGTCTCGGGTCGGCAGCCTTTCGAGGGTCTGACTTCCAGGGCGCTTCGGCGAAGATTCAGCGGTGCTCGATGGTCCCTCGGAGCACGGGAAGAGGGCACCTAGCCAGGTCCTCTCTCGGGTCAGTCCTCGACGAACACGGCAGCCTTCGGATCAGTCGAAGCAAAAGCAACAGCAAGTCTTCTTCTTCCAGCTGGGCGTCGAGGGTCAGCAAATCCAGTTACTCTTGAGTGGAGACTCAGCTTCTGAATGCTTCTGAACAATTTCCAGTGGTGAGAGGTCCCCAGATATACTATTCTGTCTCTCATCCACACTGCTGGCAGACACACAGCAGCCAATCACACAGAAGGGCATTCATGCAGTCAGTCAGCCAATCAGGCACACAGTGCATTCAGGCCACACTCCTCCCTTTCAGACACTCACAACAAGGAATGTGGATTGGGACAAGTACCCAGCCATTCAACACTACACACTGCATTCAGGCCAGTTTCGGGCAGGGCTGTCTCAGTCTTTGTCTCACATGCCAGAAACCAGACAACCACAACAAGGGGTGTATATTGGTCACCCACTCCATTCACCCAGGTCCCACCCACAGGAGGTACCCACAACATACAGTCACTGGGAAGGCTCCAGTCAGTCTAGCTGGGCCTTCACAACAACACCATATATGGAACTTCCACCCAACAGCCAGTCAGGGGGAAGGGACAGAGTCAGGGCTTCCCAGGACTTTGGGAAAACAAGGTAAGAGGCAATAGAAAGCAAGAGGCCACAGGGGCCATCTTGTTTTCCATCAGGAATCAACTGATTCCAATGGCAGGGCCTGGGTGTCCCAAAATGGAGGACACTCAGAGCACCTGGCAGATTCAGCATGGAGCTGCCACCAGCCCATACCCTGCTCTGTGGGCCACCCACAGGTGCCCAAAAACATACACTAGGGGCACAGGGTTGTACCCCTACCCATGGGTGCCATAAGGGTATCCCATGGGTCTGTTCACCAAACCAAAAGAGAGAGCTGCACTGCCAGGAGTCCCACATGGACTCCTGGGCAGAAAACACGACAGAACACACGATAAAAAGCAGTAAAGGACAAGGATTCAGAGGCCCTGTCCCTCTGATGCATTTCCAGCATCACACTGGCTTCTACACCCTAGGCCCAAATCTGTAGGTTGCCCACATGAACAAAATGGGCAGTGGCGAAAGGCTTGGGGTTCCCAGTCGGTTACCCTTTTCCTTTTGTGCCCCCGGTAGGTGCACCCACACATGTGAGGTACTGTTTTCATCGGGACACCTGTGGGGACGTGGGAAGGTAGGCCACGTGTTGTTGGCGGTGTGTTTCGGTGTGTGGCCAGAGCGAAATGTCTGAGAATTGTCTTCATTTCCGGCCAATTTCAGAGACATTTCCCTGTGTCCACTCACCGAAACACGTCACCAACAGCAGATGTCATACCTTCTCGTGTTCCCACAGGTGTCCCGACGAAAAAGGTACCTCGCATGTGTGGGTGCACCTACCGGGGGCGCAAAAGGAAAAGGGTAACCCGCTGGTAACCCCAAGCCTTTCGCCACAGCACAATTTGTTCATGTGAGCAACCTACAGATTTGGGCCTAAGGTGTGGAAGCCAGCAAGGAAAACAGGGAACCCCATGCATTTCCCAAAAGAGGACACCCATGGGAATGCACAGAGGTCTGACTTGCGCGAAGCGGCCCAGAATTTATTACCCAGAACCCCAGACAAAGTGAACATTGTGTTTTTTCCCCACCAAATATCACACTTTGTCGGGGATTGTGGCTAATAAAAACTGGGGCAATTTGCGCAAGGCAGACCTCTGTGGATTCCCAAGGGTGTCCTCTTTTGGGAAATGCATGGGGTTCCCCGTTTCCCTTGCTGGCTTCGACACCCTATGCCCAAATCTGTAGGTTGCCCACATGAACAAAATGGGCAGTGGCGAAAGGCTTGGGGTTCCCAGTCGGTTACCCTTTTCCTTTTGCGCCCCCGGTAGGTGCACCCACACATGTGAGGTACCGTTTTCATCGGGACACGTGTGGGGACGCGGGAAGGTAGGCCACGTATTGTTGGCCGTGTGTTTCGGTGGGTGGCCAGAGCGAAATGTCTGAGAATTGTCTTCATTTCCGGCTAATTTCAGAGACATTTCCCTGTGTCCACTCACCGAAACACGTCGCCAACAGCAGATGTCATACCTTCTCGTGTTCCCACAGGTGTCCCGACGAAAAAGGTACCTCGCATGTGTGGGTGCACCTACCAGGGGCGCAAAAGGAAAAGGGTAACCCGCTGTTAACCCCAAGCCTTTCGCAACAGCACCATTTGTTCATGTGGGCAACCTACAGATTTGGGCCTAGGATGTGGAAGCCAGCAAGGAAAACAGGGAACCCCATGCATTTCCCAAAAGAGGACACCCGTGGGAATCCACAGAGGTATGATATGCCCAAATCCCCCCAGAATATATTACCCAGACACCCCTGCAAAGTCCGAAATGTGGGAAAAAAAACGCATTTTCCGCACATTTCGCTCGGCTCACCCATCGAAACACGCCCCCAACAACACATGGCCTACTGTCCCGCGTTCCCACAGGTGTCCCGATGAAAACGGTACCTCACATGTGTGGGTGCACCTACCTGGCCGCCAAGGGGAAAGCCTAAAACACAAGTAATCCCAAGTCTGTTTTCGCACCGGAAATGTCACACTCTCACATCATACAGATATGGGCCTCCGGTGTCCAAGCCACCAAGGAAAACAGGTAACCCTATGCATTTCTGAAAAGAGGACTCCCATGGGAATCCGCAGAGGTATGATATGCCCAAATCGCCCCAGAATTTATTACCCAGACACCCCCGCAAAGTCCGAAATGTGGGAAAAAATACGCATTTTCCGCACATTTCTCTCGGCTCACCCATCGAAACACGCCCCCAACAACACATGGCCTACCGTCCCGCGTTCCCACAGGTGTCCCGATGAAAACGGTACCTCACATGCGTGGGTGCACCTACCTGGCTGGCAAGGGGCAAGCCGAAAACACAAGCAACCCCCAGTCTGTTTGCAGAGGGGAATCTCAGCCATTCTGCCGACCGGCACAACATACAGATATGGGCCTCGGGTGTCCAAGCCACCAAGGAAAACAGGGAACCCCATGCATTTCTGAAAAGAGGACACCCGCGGATTCCCACGGGTGTCCTCTTTTCGGAAATGCATAGGGTTCCCTGTTTTCCTTGGTGGCTTGGACACCCGAGGCCCATATCTGTATGTTGTGCCGGTCGTCAGAGCGTCTCAAATTCAGATGTGAAAAAAGACTTGGGGTTACTTGTATTTTAGGCTTTCCCCTTGGCTGCCAGGTAGGTGCACCCACACATGTGAGGTACCGTTTTCATCGGGACACCTGTGGGAACGTGGGACGGTAGTCCATGTGTTGTGTTTGTGTGGTTTTCATAACGTTTTGACCCATTTGCTGGTGCCCTTTGTCACACAACCCTTTCATTTCCCAAATGTGACCTACATTTAGTCGCTGCTTTAGGCACCATACTCTTTTGAAACCTGCACAAGTCACCTGCCCTTGAAAAGGTCTCCCTGTGCTCTTTCAAAAAATGTATGCTTGCCGTTCTTCACCACATTGGTTTTCCCGATTTACACATGCTAAGTGCGTCTGTTCAGGCCGTGAGCGTAAAACTCCTGTGTACCATGGCTCAGTGTTTGGCTTGTGGTATTGCTTGTTTTGTAAAACACTATAAAAACTGTGTGCTCTCCTAACTGCAAGAGTCGGGGAATGTAGCGGAGCATTGCTTTTCACAAAAATTCATAGAAGCCATTGCCGTACCAAGCCAACCATGTCCAACACATACCTTTTTTTTCGGTCATTTTCCCGCTTTTCCCCCAATCTATGGCAGTTTCCCCTACTTAGTTGTTGCCTGACCTACACAAATCACCCCTTCCTAAACTTGGAATTTTGTCTACTTTTCAGAAATAAATGCCTTTCTGTCCTCCAATTCGGCTTTCCTACCTTTTTCCTCCATTCCGTCCATGCATATCCAATTGGCAAAAATGGCCAAAATCGCCTACCTCTCACAAAACGGTTGATAACCACATCAAAATATTTTTTTTTTGTTTCCACTCAACCTGTTCTTGAAAGCCAGGAAAATGGGGAACTCAGCACAGCAAACCATTTGTTCCTAGCACTTACAAGGAAAAAACCACAGGCTTCTTTGTACATCATTTTATTGGCATTTTTTGAAAAAACCCAAAATTTTTGCCCTTTTTGCTTATTTTCTCTCACCCCCCTACAGCAACCTAGGATTCCTGGGTGGCGTTATGACCGCCTACATGTGGGAAAAAAAGGAGCCAAATTTGGCCGAGATACCTCATGTAACGAAAAAGTTACAAGCCATTGAATGGCCACATACCAAAATCACCAAAAAAGGCCCTGGCACTGGGGGGAAATACCCATGGCAGTTAAAGGGTTAATAAGGCTGGAAAGTTCCCTGTGTGTGTGTCTTCATGCTGGCTGCCAGTGGGCCAGGTTACAGACCTACATCCAAACTCCTCTCACCATCAGTGTGACTTTGACAGGCCAAGGGTGCAGGCTACTGTCTACAGCATGAAGTGCATAAAGCACATATACAGGCAAGAAAATAACATACATCACAATCCACATCAATTAATGGAGACATCAATCACGTACTCACCCAAATTGATTACAGACATGGGGTGGATAAAACACTACCAATCCCCACTAGGGGTGTTAACACAAGTAGTACAGCAGCAGACAGGCCACAGTTATGACGAATGTCCAAAGCCCTTGTGTAAATGTTTGTTACACCAAACCATCCTAACAAGCCCATGGATAAGGGAAGCAGGAGTGGCCTATGTGAGTCAGGACCCTAAGCTGCAAACACATACACGAGACAATCTTGAAGGGCCCAGCTGGAACAGAAGACTCCTGACTGCTATTCCATCGCTCCACAGCCCAGCCCCAGGACCCAGTCGCCCACCCATACCTGCCTCTGGGGTTGCCATGTCGGAAACAACACCATCTGGCACCACTGGCAACCCCCAGCCAGAGAGGCAGAGGCCTACCAGCTTCAGTGCCAATAAAGTTGGTATCCTGGTGGAGCGAGTCCTGGGGCAGTATGATGCCCTCTTTGGAAGTTCGCGTGCCGACAATGAAGGATGGAAGAGGATCTGGATGGAGGTTGTGGCTGCCATCAATGTGGAGAGGGTGGCAGTCCGCGACATTCAACACGTCCGGAAGCGCTGGGAGGACTTCAGGTCCAGGACCCTCAACAAGGCCCGGCGCCTCTTGAAGGCAGCGGATGCTGAGGGGTGCTGGGTCCGCCTAACCAACAACCAGATGAGGGTCCTGGAACGTATACGCCCAGCGCTCCACCTTCAGGTCCTTGAGAGGCTGACCCGTCTGGAGTCAAAGCGGTAAGTGTACATGCGTACTGATTGGACGCTGTGCATGCTGAGGTGTGGCAGGAGTGTGCAGGTTGCACATATGTCTTTGTAGGGCCATGTATGGATGTGTATGTACAGGGACATGAGCCTGCCGCATGTGAGTCCTCTCATGTGTGAGACACATCCATGGTGTATGTGTTGGTAAGCATGCTGGCCAAATGCAGGTGTGGGTGCACACATTTTTAAATTTCTGTGTATGTACTGTGGCATGGTTGTGGTGTCACACATGGATACTGGTTCCACCTGCATGTATCTGCACTATGTACATGTGCATGTGTGTGTATTTGACAAGTGTGCAACTGTGATACACCATGGATGCATGTGACACTGTCATGTCGGAGGCTGATTGCCAGATGTGACATGGATGGCGATGTTATCACTGCGACAGGTGGTGGAGATGTACAGATGCATGTATGTCTGGTGGTGTGTGTGCATGTGTTCTGCACTCCCCATGTTGCATGTGATGTCAGGCTCACCTTCGGCTGCTCATGCTATTGTTTGTGTATGGATGGTGCTGCCTGGTGCAACATTCCTGTTGATTTGCCCATCTGTGTGAGTTGAAATGACATGTGTGTTGGGGAGTGTGATGCCATGTGTGAAGTTTGAGACTTCCACTCATCTGCAACTGTCATGTGTGTATCAGACCATTGTACATTGCCCTGATGCCTGTGTTCTGTCTCTCCCTGTCTGCAGCGTCAACTGATGAAGAGGGCGGAGACGGTGCTGTGGAGCACAGCGGCAGGGATCCCACCGCCAGCCGGACACGCAAGGCACAGCTCCCCTCCCAGGTTGACATCTCTTTGGGGAGTGAAGAGTCTGGTGCCGCAACCGCAGCCGCAGCTGCCGGGGGTAGGTCCAAGAGGCGGAGGTCGGAGGTGGACTCCTCGCCAGCAGAAGGGGCAGCTGAGACCCCACAGGAGCCTATGGAGGAAGATGGCACGGAGTCATCCAGGTTGGTGGGGGGTTTGATTGAGGAGGAGGCTGTGGAAGTCACACGCACAGGGCCTGGAGGGGGGAGTCCACTGGTGCCAGTGGTGCAGTCCAGGGGCAGGGACAGGAGGCAGCACAGGCCGCCGCGGAGGTGCCTGTGTGTAATCCTGTCCCCGATCCTGTGACTGCATCATCCGGCGCCAGCAGGGATGCCTTCGTCCAGACCCGTTTTCAGGGAGGGGATAGCCGCACAACAACTGGCCTTCCTCTCCCTGCGGACGTGGCAATCTGGGACCGTGTTGAGCCTGTCCTGGCTGGGGTGGCGTTGTGTGTTCGTGACATTCGGGTTGACATGCAGGGTTCTCGTGAGGACAATGCACGGCATTTCGAATGCCTCGAAGACTGCGTCAACCTACTAGGGGGGTCACCAGTGCTGGGGTCCTCCGTGTGCTGGAGCTTCTACCAACCCCCTCCTCAACTGAATGCCCTATGCGCCGGTCATCCTCCATGCCATCTTCCTGCCCAAGTGTCACCCAGGCACCCTGTGGAGCTGCCCCTGACCCAGCGGCCAGGCTGGTGAAGGACAGATCCCTGCCACAGTCGGGAGTCGGAGGTCCAGCAGGGGTGGCCACCCCAACAACTGGACCCCAGCAGGAGGAGGACGTGCAGGCAACAAAAGGCAGGGCACATGCACGGCAGCAGCAGGCTCAAGGTGGGAGCGATGATGGCTCGGGGCCATCAACATCAGAGGGGCAGGCATCGGCCGGAGGGCAGGAGGATCCTGGATTGGGAGTGTCTTCCATGTGGCAGCGGTTGGGCCAGCACATAGATGCGGAGCGGCGGCGGGCGGAAGAGGCACGGCTCACTATGGTCAGGGCAGAGAACTCCATGCGCAGGGCACTGAGGCAGGCCGAGTGACTCGAGGCAATTCGCAGGGAGTTGGAGCTGGACATGGCTTTATCCCTGTGAAACCTTGGATCCATGGAACAGGCCCGCCTCCAGGACATAGACCAGGAGTTCGATGATGCCCTGTCCCGGGAAATCGACAAGTGAGCCGAAGGACTTGCCCGCCGCCATTGTATAGAGTTAATTAGTGTTAGGTTTCCTTTCTGTTTTTCTTTCATTTTTCTTTCATTTGGGGTGCTTGGACTATGCCCCACCTTTTTGTATATAGTTGTTCATTAGGTAGGGTTTTTGTTAGGTTTCATTTGGATTGTTGGACCCTGGATTTGCAAATTGTATATAGTTGAACACTGGATTGGACTTCATTTTTTTCATTTTTTTCCATGGAGCAATGGATTAATTTTTTTATTTGGATTTTGTTTGATGGACAAACACTTTGGAGACATTTTCATTTGGATGTATTTGGACTGTGCATTCATTTATTTTTTCTTTCATTTTGGACATGTTTTGTTCATTATTTCTCTGATTACGTGATTTTCTTTCATTCCATTGCTTTAGTTTTGAATACATTTTTGTTTCATGCTTCATTTGTGTGGTATTCTCTACTTGGTTTCATGCATGTCACAATGTGGGTTTTCGCATTCACTTACACCCATTGTGTGTGTGTGACAGACATGGATTGATGTGCATACTTGCCATTTGGGATCTATCATGACATGGGGATTTCAATGTGGGGTGCATGTAATGCTTGGTTGGGTGTATGAACTGGGGTGGCGTAGGGTGGGATTTGGGTGGCCATAAGGGCCAGGAGAGTTTATCGTGATGACATGTTGGGGTGGCGGGACATGAGTCAGGGCCTGCTGGCAGGTGCCCCTCACTGCTGGGTGGGTGAGTGGGTGGGGGGACTTGAGTCGGGGCCTGCTGGCAGGTGCCCCTCACTGCTGGGTGGGTGAGTGGGTGGGGGGACATGAGTCGGGGCCTGCTGGCAGGTGCCTGTCACTGCTGGGTGGGTGAGTGGGTCGGGGGACATGAGTCGGGCCTCCTGGCAGGTGCCTGTCACTGCTGGGTGGGTGAATGGGTGGGGGGACATGAGTCGGGGCCTGCTGGCAGGTGCCTGTCACTGCTGGGTGGGTGAGTGGGTGGGGGAATATGAGTCTGGGCCTGCTGGCAGGTGCCTGTCACTGCTGGGTGGGTGAGTGGGTAGGGGAACATGAGTCGGGGGCCTGCTGGCAGGTGCCTGTCACTGCTGGGTGTGAGTGGGTGGGGGGACATGAGTCGGGGCCTGCTGGCAGGTGCCTGTCACTGCTGGGTGGGTGGGGGTGCAGGGGGACATGAGTCAGGGCCTGCTGGCAGGTGCCTGTCTCTGCTGGGTGGGTGGGGGTGCAGGGGGACATGTGTCGGTGCTCTCTTGTGCATGGTGACATGTGGGCTGGCTGGGGGGCATGGCCAGGGTGGATGGGCTGCCTGCGGGGCATGGCCAGGGGTGCAGGGTAGTCCCCTGTGTTGTGGGCTGCCTGCAGGGCCTGGGGATGGGGGGAGAGGGCACACCTGGGAGGACACACACTGCCAATTCGCGTTGGGGCACCCCAGGAATACACATACCCCGCTCGCCAAACGAAATCGCGTGTGGAACTCCCTGCACACCCCTCAGAATACACATACTCCACTCGCACAAGGCCTATCGCATGTGAGACTTCCCGCGCACCCCCAAAATACATGCACCCTGCTCGCACAAGGCCTATCGCATGTGCAACATCCCACGTACCCCCGAAATACACGTACCCTGCTCAGCCAGGGCCTATCGCGTGTAAAACTTTCCACGCACCTCCAGAATACACGTACCCCGCTCGCACAAGGCCTATCGCATGTGAAACTCCCCGCGCACCCCTCAGAATACACGTAGCCCACTCAGCCAAGGCCTATCGCGTGTAAAACTTCCCGCGCACCCCCAGAATACACGTACCCTGCTCGGCCAAGGCCTATCGCGTGTAAAACTTCCCGAGCACACCCAGAATACACGTATCCCGCTCGCACAAGGCCTATCGCGTGTGAAACTCCCCGCGCACCCCTCAGAATACACGTACCCCGCTCGGCCAAGGCCTATCGCATGTATGACTTCCCGCGCACCCCCCAAATACACGCAGGCACCCCATCCACCCTGGGCATGCCCCACAGGCAGCCCACGCCACAGGGGGGGGTGATTTTTCTACGCTATTTACCTGGCATGAGCGGGGTACATGTATTTAGAGGGGTGCGCAGGGACCCGTGTACACGTGTTTTCGCTGCCGCGGGAGGGGTACGTGTATTCTGGGGCGTGCGCAGGAAGTTTTACACATGTTTTCGTGGTTGGGGGGCTTTGCGCCATGTACTGTTTTTGTGCGCTGTTCATGGCGCACGGGGCAGGGTTTGGGGAGTAACTGTCCCTGCTGCAGGGTCGCTGCGCCACTCTGCACCACGGCTGGTTATGGATGTTGAAATCCATGAATACGCTGTGCGCTGAAATGGGTTTTGTCGCACGCGGCTGGCACAGACTGCCGCACGCGCACACTGTGCGCCAGCCGCGTGCGCCGAATTCTATTAATTGCCCCCTTAAACTGTTAACTTTTTATATTCCTGCGAAGTCCTGTTGCAAAGATAGGTCTTAAAAGTTTATTAATAAATAGTCTTTTGAAACAAATGGTCTACCTTTGTCCTCCAAATATGGTCATCTACTTCCAGGCTGCTCTTGAGTTGGCTTCAAAAGCTCCCAGCAGAAGTTGCAGGGATGTGTGATTTCCTACTTTGCACCTATGTGTCCCAGAATATCTATTGTAAGAGGCCTCAGCCCAGACAAAAGTCTGACGAGCGTGTGATCTTTCTTTGTGTTGGTCATTGACAGTTTGCAAAGGCAGCAATTATCAGGCATGTGTCCCATATCTCCATTGTGGCTTCTCTTGAGGGTAGGGCAATGCTGTCATCAGCACCCAAATGTCCCTTGGGCTATGGCAGAAACCGGTTTGGCTAGTTTTCAGAAGGCAGCCCATGGCCCTCATTACAACACTGGCGCTAAACCATGGCGCTATTAGCACCATGGTTGGTGCCGGTGTTGTAACGGGTCCGCCATGGTTCAATGGGGAATTACCACCCCATTCCATGGTTGGCGGGGTGGTAATTCCCCATTGAACCATGGCCCTTCCCCATTCCCATTTTCGCCCCATAGGGCTCTATGGGAATGGGGAAGGCGCTAAGTACGGTACCGCAAATTGCGGTACCGTACTTAGCACCAAGGTCCCTTTGCGGGTCCCTACTTTAACGGCTGGTGTAGACCAGCCGTTAAGGTCGGGTCCCGCAAAGGGACCTCGTAATTAGGCGCTAAGTGTTTAACGGCGCCGCAGCCTTTTACGGAGCCGTTAAACACTTAGCGCCAGGGTCGTAATGACCCCCCCATGTCTTTATTTCTTATGTTATTTTATTTTTGTTCTGAATCAGAAGCACGACTGTTAAATAAAACATCCCATATGTGTTTCTCAGCAAAATCCCCTTTACATGCTAGGCAAAGACAAGTTTTTATTCAACATTGTACTTTTAAAGCATGCCTTTTTTTTGGTTTGCAAAAGCCCATTTTGACAAATGGTAAATGCTGCTGGGATTTCTCTTAAAATGTTTTCTCTTCCATCTGAATTTCCCACATGGTTCTGCAGCCACGATCAGTTTCTTTTATACAGCAATTTGTTTGAAACACAGATTCACTATAATTGACATATGCCCAGAGAGCCAGGGCCTCTTTAAAGCATTGATTTCTGACATTTTGTAACTCAAAAGTCAAGCGATTTTCCATGTAGCTAATAGAAAGCTTCTGTGGATTCCCCAGTTCTGACCTGACATGGCCTGTCATTCAGGGATAATGCTTTCTTCTGCTAGAGCACAATCTGGATATGGATGGGCATGGCAGGTCCTCATTGATAAAAGCAGTGTGATGTTGAATAGATGAAAATAGCATCAGTGCAGTATAATTTTCAATGTAAAATGTTCCCTTTTCAATGGGAACTTTTTGCAAGCTGCAGAGCAGCTCTGCTTTTGAATTCACTTCTTTTGGTGCACACAAGAACACACACTGGCACCTTTCTCGTTGGGCTCCCTGTTCCAACTTGTCCAATAGGTTTTTGGCAAGATGGTGCAGCCATCATTTTGCAGCTGCAAAATGCAGTTTTGATGCAGGGCAATGGTGCTCCAAGGAGCCAGCACATCCATTTAGCTGTTTCTGCTGAAGTGCAGCTCGGTGATGTGGGGAATTACTGCTGAGTGGGTAAATATATCCCACAAATCCCCTCCCGACTCTTCTGTGATTCCTTGTCGACAGAGAGTAGGGCAAAGTGGGATTCATTAGGTGGAGTCCTTCCATCATGGAGCGAGACATCACGACCCTCCCGTTCTTTCTCGTCGGATTGTAGAGCGACACCCACAGTTGTCCCTTAGATCTTCCTTTGTGGTGTGGAGCGACACCCCCAGCTTTTCCTTAGCTCTTTCCTTTCCACGTCCCCGGGAGGTCCTTCTTGCTTATGAATGGGCGGAACCAGTAAGAATCTAGTGAATAAATAAGAACCGGTTACTGTATTTTCCCACTATCTGCCTTCCGGAAGGTTGACAGCAGTGGGACACACATATATTACAATTATTACAATATGGAGAAAACAACACACGTAATCCTTCACACGACACAGATAATTATTGATGTTTACTATAATTTTTAGTGATGTGAAAAAATATACTCCCTGTTAGATAATTATACCTATAAACCTACCTGTTCCCTCCATGTTCTTCTTTTTTTTGTTTTTATGCTTCAGATGTCTCCTCTATTTATTTTTCCCTTGGCTCCTCAATTTGCTGCAAAGTGTGTCTAGGGTGACAACTTTTTAACTGATTAATATGGACCCCTTTCTCTTCTGTCAGCTCTCCTTTGGGGATGCGGATTCTATAGGCGACAGGTGAAATTTTATCTACAAAAGGTCCAGGCCAGCTGTGGAGAAATTTCTGCTCATTGGTATGGTTCCTTTGGAAATTGTACAAGCAGACCCTGTCTCCTACTTGGTATTCCATTTTGGTTGTTTTAAGTCATATTGAGTCTTCATCCCCTCTGCAGATTTTTCCAGATTCCCCTGAGCGTACGCAAAAGCATGTTGAAGGTGTTTTCTTAGATTCTCAATATACTCATGGGTTGTGGAGGCGTTTATCAGTGTCTCCTCTCGTGTTCTGTAGAGCAGATGCTGAGGCAGCAACATCCTTCGTCCAGTCATTAACTCTAATGGAGACATCTTGGTTGCAGAAGATGGGGTAGATCTGATGGAAATCAGGACAAGTGGTAATTGGATGTCCCAACTTGGCCCCGCATCTGCCACAAACATTTTTAGAATGCTCACAATGGTTTTGTTGTACCTCTCAACTCCCCCACTAGAGGACAGCGGTATGCAATGTGAGGTTTCCTTTTTCTAAGTATCTCCCACATCTTTATCATCACTTTGCTGGTGAAGTGACTACCTCGGTCTGACTCAATCCTTTGGGGTAGGCCAAAACGCGAGTAGATGTGGGGTTGATCATCAGGGCAGCTGCTGTTTATGCCTTGTAATTTGGGGCCGGGAGACATTCAACCCGTTTGGTAAACAAGCATGTTACTGTTAACATGTACTTTTTCCCCCTAGAGGAGCGAATCACGGGCCCGATGAAATCTACTTGTAAATCTGACCAAGACAGTGTCATCCCCCTCTTCCGTAGGGGAGCTCGGTGTGTGAGGGAAGTTGGCTGAAATTGTGCACACACAAGACACCCCTTCAAATATTGGTCGAGGTCCTGAACCCATGTGTGGCCAGTATGCAACCTCCCCCAAGATTTGTAAAGTAGTGTGAAACCACCGATGACCAGCATTGGCCACGTCATGGGCGTGACTTAGCATCAGGCTTCGGAATGAGGTAGGTACCACCCACTGGTCACAACCAGATATGGATCTCCTTACCAACAAACCGTCTTGGATTCTGAACATTTTGGGACACTTCATCAACACCCTGAGGTCCTCTTTCCCAATGTAATTGGTATCTGTCAGAGGAAAGTTCTCAGGGTCCTCAATGTGTTGATAACATTTCCCAATAATCAGAACCCCTTTTTGTGCTGTGATTAAATCAGCATCTGGGCTCTCCTTAGGTCCATGGTTTCACAGAACTCTCCAGTTGAGAGTTCTGTGAAACCATATTGTATGGAGAAGCCTGGTTTGTTATCATTAGAGAATCATTACCCATTTAGGGATTTAGTTATCCATCACTCTAATTAGGAGTGATATTAGTTATCCACATATTATGTAGCCATTTGCATTTGCTAGAATGAGGCCTGTTATATTTGAAGTGCCTTTCTAGAGACACATGTTATATTTGTAGAGACATGTAGACACATGTAGAGATATGTTATATGTATTATGTATGCATTGTAGAGACACGCATGAGTGTGCACTTAGAGTATGCTTTGAGTCTGCGTTATAGATAGTGCTCAGAATGAGTGAATGCGTTAGGCACTACATACGAGAATAGAAAGCATGAGGCCTATGATTTTGAAGCCATCCTGAATGAGACAGACAGAAGAGAAATGCAGCTGCACTGCAAAGTTGTTATGGTACACTGTGAAAGATTGGAATGCGTAAACAGTTTGGCTGTTCAGACACAGATAAGAGGTTACCTTTTCATTAGTAGAGAACGGAGAAGGGCATGGTATCAGCAGGTCCTTTAGCGGGTCCCGCTAAGGGCGGCTGGTTTTACCAGGCGCCCTTAGTGGGAGCTGATAAAGGACCAGAATGCTAACAACGGGCCCATTATTAACCAGCCCGTTGTTAGCATGGTCCCCATTCCCATTGAGCCCTATGGGGGCTCGAATGGGAATGGGTTCCCTGAATGGGGAAATACCGGGTCCTCCAAGGTTGGAATGGCCCGGTAATTCCCCATTCAGGGAACCCGGACCCGGCATGCGGTAAAGGAATAATCATGGCGCTAATAGTGCCATGGCTACCTTCAACCTTGTAATGACCCCCTATAACTGAGAGGTAGGTGTATGATGCTGTCTCTGAGAGATTGAGAGATCGAGAGGAGAGAGATCAAGAGACTTTTGGATGACTCTGAGAGAGGAAGCATTGTTGAAGCATTCTGATGAGAGCTGATGAGATCGACCTGGCAGAGAGAGTTGGCAGGAAGACCAGACCACTGAGAGGAGAGGCCTGTTCCTAAATGACTGGCTGGTTGCAGAGTTAGATGGAGAGGAGAGACATGGCAAGAGGGGAGTATTGATCTGAATTAGACACGTGCATGGGGAATTAGGACAGACTCTCACACGGAGCGTTGGCTGACATGATAGATGGGGTAATCAGACAGGGATTGTCTTAGAGAGAGAGTGTGAAGTGTGGTGTGGATTGGAGAGGAATGGTGTGGATTGGCGTTGCTATTAGATTGCTTGCATTAGAAGCCTGTAAGGCTTATAGTTATTGCATTGCATTGTAGATTTGCACCAAAAGCATAAAAGGTGCAAATTCGAGATTTGCATTATAGTAGTGTTTGCATCATGCCTTGCTGTGGATGAATAAATGTATTCTATTGTTATAATTGAAACTGAAACAGTTATAATTGAAACAGTGTTGACTGGTCGGGCGTGGGAAGCATAGGTGGAGAGTAGGGTTATTTGGTTCCTATTGTCAAGGAAGGATGCTATCCATTTGAGAGCATTTCCACGGATTCCCAGGGAGTGGAGGCGGTCAAGGAGGATTGAGTGGTTGATTGTGTCGAAGGCGGCGGATAAGTCAAGAAGGATTAGTACGGCGCATCCCGCAGAATCAGCAGTGTTTTTAAGGTCATCCCAGATTGAGGTTAGGGCGGTTTTGGTTCCGTGTCGGGCTCTAAAACCTGATTGAGCGAGGTCTAGGAGATTGTTGGCTTCGACAAAGGCATTTAGTTGGGAGTAGGCGGTCAATGAGTTTGGCAAGGAACCTGGTGTTTGAGATGGGGTGGTAGTTTTTGGGCTCGAGAGGGTCGAGGGAAGGTTTTTTAGAAGAGGCTTGACATGAGCAGTTTTGAATGCGTCGGGAATGATTCCCGAGGAGAGGGAGTCATTTATGATGGTTCTTGCGTGTTCTCCTGCGCAGGTAGATGCGAAAATGTCTTTGAGGGTTGTGGCAGGGCAGGTGTCCAGCGGGGAGCCGGATGGCTTGCGGGCAGAGAGAAGTTTGAGAAATTGGTCAGTTGTTATTGGAATGAAGGAGTTGAGCGTCGGTTGGGTTGCGGTCACAGGCGGTGGGATGGCAGGAAGGGTGGGTGGGTTGCCTGGTGGGTGTAGGAGAGCTAGTTTGTTGGTTAGAGAGATTGTTCTTTCGAGAGCTGTGGTGTAAATGTGTAGAGAGAGTGAGTCACAGAGTGATTGTGAGGGGGTGGGAAGGGTGGTGGTACATGATGGTCTGGTGAATTCGGAGATGATTTTGTGAAGTTTTTTGCTGAGGTTTTTACAGTTTAGGATTCGGGAGTTGTAATGGGCTTTTTTAGCTTTCCGGATTTCGGCCTTGTAGTGGCGATGGTGCCGGGCAAGGTGGATCTGCTCAAGGCTGTTTTGTCTTTCCACCATTTGCGTTCTAGGGATTGATATAGCTGTTTAGTGGTCTTCAGTTCTGGTGTGAACCATCTAGGAAAGAGGCCATGGTGAGCTGATGGTTTGCAAGAGTGGGTGAGCGGGATTAGTGAGGAGTTGAGCCATGAGTCAAAGGCGTGGAAGGTTAGGAATTCGTTGGGTAGGCGGGTAGTGGTAGGAGCTTGAAGGAGTGCATCGGCTAGGTCGGGCAGAATTTTTAGTTTCTTCCAACATTTATGTAGATTTGGAGGTTCTGGTTCGAGTAAGAGGGGTGGGTTGGGTGAGCAAATGGCGAAGGAAACAATGAAGTGATCGGACCAGATGATAGGGGTGGAAGGGTTAAGATGTATCAGGTTCTGGGAGCTGAAGATGGCATCGAGGGTGTGTCCTTTATAGTGAGTCGGCCCGTTTATGTGGGTAAGGAGGTTAATCGTTGCAAGGCCGTCAACCAGAGAGTGGGTCATAGGGTTGGTTGGGATGTCAAGCCATATGTTGAAGTCTCCTAGAGGGGTGAGGGTGGGATAGTTCATAAGTACAGTGTAGTCCCCAAGCACCCACAAAGGAATGTCCACATACTGCATTAGTGAAAACAAAGTCTTTATATAATTAAGGTTCAAGGTTATATACACAATCACAATAACTCACTTTGTGCTCAGTTAATCTACAATGGCAAATATATACACAGTTCTACATGGTACCACAATTACTATTAGATTTCATTAAAGTGCATCAACTGGACTTAGGTTAAATGTTACACAAATCAAGTAATAAAGAGATCCAACAATCGACATAGGAGGAAAGCAATTGGTTAGAACTATTGGCAGAATGCTGAGCCACTACCACCAGGCACAGTTCTGTATGAGGAACCCCCCACCTGGGCAACCTGTAGATAAAGATATCATACAAGCCCAGTCCATATATTATTCACAAGTGTCTTATTTCCTTCTAAATAGTATTACAAGTTGGGTCGTCGATGGCTCCTTCTTGAGCGGCTCCCTTTAAGGCAAAATTCACGGAACGTTGAGATCCCAATTGGAAAAAGGGTAAATACAGTCATTGCGACAGCAACTCTGGTTCTTCCGGTGCTCGTTGACGATCAGTCGAAAATGTCCTGTAAGCGGAGGCGTGCGGTGCACCTCGATGATGAGTGTTCATTGCCGCAAAGAGTCAATGAAGAACTTTTGCCCAGCAAGGGTGTTGGGTCATCGGCTTCTGGCGTCGGGGAACGGGACATGACCATGGCTAGCTTCAGTAGCTACGTCAGTGTCTCTGAGGTCTTGGGGTGGCAGGAAACCCACCAGCGGATTCTCCTCGGTCGTCGGTGGGCTGGACTTTCTCAGGCAGGACGAAAGCGGTCGACGAGGTTGAATGCGGGAGTCCTTGGATCGAAATGTTCTTAGGCAAAAGGGAGCACAGTGGCTCCGGTCAGTGACAGCGGTCGGGCACGGTGGACGGCTGTCCGGTGCTTCTCTCCGTTCTCCTTGGTGGCCCCTTTCTCCGGTCGGCAGCCTTTCGAGGTTCTGATGTCTAGGGAGCTTTGGCAAAGATCAGCTGGTGCACGATGGTCCCTCGTAGCTCGGGAAGAGGTCTCCTAGCCAGGTCCTCTCTTGGATCAGCAGAGCAGCTTTCAGATTAGCAAGGACAGCAGCAGCAGTCCTTCTACCAGTGGGCTTCAAAGTTAAGCATCAGTTCCAACTTCAGCTTCTGAACGATTTCTAGCAGTGAGAGGCCCCCAGATATACTGTTGATCTCCCATTCACTCTGCTGGGTCACACTCAGGCGTCCAATCACTCAGAAGGGCATTCAGGCAGTCAGGCAGTCAGGCAGCCAAACGGCTCACAAAGCATTCAGGCCATTCTTCTCCATCCAGACACTCACAACACAGAATGTGGATTCAGACAAGCACTCTGCCATTCAGCACTACACACTGCATTCATACCAGTTTTGGGCAGGGCTGTCTCAGTCATTGTGTCAATCACCAGATACTAGACACCAATAACACAGAATGCATATTTGTCACACACTCCATTCACCCATCTTCCACCCTACGGGTGTACCCACAACATATAGTCATTGGGAAGGCTCCAGCCGGTCTGGCCTGGACTTCCCCAGAATACCATATATGGAACTTCCACCCAACAACCAGTCAGGGGTAAGGGACAGAGTCAGAGCTTCCCGGGACTTTGGGATAAGTAAGGTAACAGGAGATAGAAAGCAAGAGGCCACAGGGGCCAACTTGTTTCTTATCGGGAGTCCACTGATTTCAATGACAGGGCCTGGGCATCCCAAAATGGAGGACGCTCAGGGCACCTGTCAATTCAGCACGGAGCTGGCACCACACAGTTGCCCAAAAGCATACCCTAGGAGTACAGGGTCGTACTCCCACCCATGGGTGCCATAAGGGAATCCCAAGGGTCTGTTCACCATGCCAAATACAGGAAGAGCTACACTGCCAGGAGTCCGACATGGACTCTTGCGCGGAAAACATGTCAGAACACGTGATAAAAAGCAATAAAGGACATGGATACGGAGGCCCTATCCCTCCGATGCATTTCCAGCATCACTGGGATTTGGGCTGATAAAAATGTAAACCCTATACTCCAGTCTGACCAAGATGATACCAGATCTGGCTTTTGCCCAGAGGAACGACCCATATCTAACCAATTCATCAACTGCTTGGGAGATTCTGACCTTCGTGTGGTCTAAAATGACCACATCATCGGCATATGATATCCAAATAATCGTATAATCCCCCAATTTGGGTGGAACATTTCGAATTCCCATCAATTGTTATTTTAATCTGCCATGCATAGGTTAAAGAGCATGGGTGCCAGTCCACAGCCTTGTTTAAGAACTTTGGCCATATGAATCTCTTTGGTGGAGGAGCCCATGCTGTCCAACCTAACCTGAGTGTGCGTTTAGTGTGACATTTTCTAAGAATGAACATTTTTCTAAGATTTCAGTGGGAATCCCCCAATCCTCTATCTTATTGCATCATTTTTCTACATTCATTGTATCGAAAGTCAATTAAAAATTGGCAAAGCTCATGAATAATCGGTGTGTTAAAGCCGTTTAGTGCCTTAATTATAAGAGTGTTTAACATCAGTAGGCTATGTACCATGCTGGAAGCCAATCTTAGAAGTGTCTAGAGTAGCTTTCTCCTCAGCCGACTTTTTTAGTCTATCAAGAACTAGGGTACCAAATAATTTCCCAGTTAAGTCTAGAATTGACAGTAGCCCATAATGAGATGGCTCGTCTTGCTTTCATTTCCCAGCTAAGTCTAGAATAGACAGTACCCTATAATGAGATGGCTTGTCTCGCTGTCATTTCCCAGCTAAGTCTTGAATTGACAGTAGCCCATAATGAGATGGCTCGTCTCGATGTCTTGTTTTATAAATTGGTGCGACAATCGCTCTTTTCCAACTGTCCGGTATTCTACCCTCTACTCATACCCTACAAAACCTACAAAACAGGATGATCATGTTGTGCCCACATCTATCCAGTTCACTTTTGAGGACTAAATTAGGGAGGCTGGCAGCTATTTTTAATATAATATCCAATTTTTCAAAAGTGATCTTAAAAGGCTTGTGTTCGTTGACAGTATTTAGAGCGCTACAGTCCTCACCTCTCCCATCCTGTTGACTGATGGGGTTAATGATGCTTCCCGCTTTGTTGTCCTAATGCTGTTAAATTCCCTCTACATCTTTTTAGAATCTGCGTTTGCTATTGTTTTTAGCATATTCTGCCATTGTGCATTTATTTCACTTATGCGCCACCTTTCAATTCAGTTTCTGTAGAAGTTTTTCTCAGGATGGCTTTTCATTGCCACCTTTCAGCCCTGTCCTGAGGTAGTGATGGTGAAACCAGATTTTGCCCCTTGTTTACCCCTAGGACTTCATTCAGGTTCTTTCCTTGCAGTGAATCTACTTGGCAGGGTTTCGTGCTGTCGTTGATAACAGCAGGTGCCTTTTGCCAGGAAGACAGGGTGGCCACAGTTCTAATGACCTCGATGCAGTACCCCATTTAAGCTGAATAGTGAGCAATCGGGTTCTACAGTATCATGGGAGTAACAGTACACTACAGTTTTCTTAGTTTGTAGACCTTCTTCTTGCTCTACATAGTCCATGTTGCTAGAGGATAAGACACGTAATTGAGGTCTATAATTCAAAACTTTAGTATCGCCTGCCTGTTCAGTCAATAGTCAGTTTCACTGACTGTTAGGGAGAATTCTCCAGAATGGCTAATTGCCCTTACCTACTGAGTCCCTCAGCAGCTTTTCTGGATTTCTAGATTTTATTTTTTCACCTGGTAAGAGTGTGTGCCTTTTTTTCCCAGTCTTACATGTGTTTTGCTTTCTGTGTTACATTTTTGTGTTAATAGACTGTGGAGCCTCACCTACTCCATAGGCATCATCTTTTTTACTGTGTCACACAGCACCTTTAGTGCAGTGACACAGGGTTGTCTTTTTCAGACTTCCCACTCTAAGCTCCATTTTCTGGGACTGACTACTGTCTCCCAGAACATGTAAAGTTGCTGTTGATTTTATTAGTATTTTAAAATCCACAGACCCAGTACAAACTATCTTCCATACAGTATTGGAAAGGGTTAATAGTTATCCCTTTTTGTCTGTGTCTCATGGAACATTATTTCGTTCCCCTTTCTTTAAGATTTGGCTGGTAGCAGTGGTATCTACCATATTTTTTCTACCGCGGTCTATGAAAATAGCCTTGGTACTGTTTTAGGCTAAGTTAGTAGCCTCGAACGTTAATCTGCTGGACCCCCTTTATTTTTATTTGGTTCCAGCTGGGTTTATTCACCATTTCTTCGTGTAAAGGTATTTCTCGTGTTTTACTCTGCGCGCCAAACATGGTTTGATTCCTTTGTTCGCAGTCCTTTGGCGGGCTTCTGCATAGAAGACCTCCTTAGGCGCCTGAGAGTCTGGGTGGACTGAATGTGAGGGAGGGGTTTTAGGCCCCCTGCACAGGGTCTCCTTGGAAACCCAAGTCGCACTCCTGTTTGATTGGCTAGGTGACTGTCCCGCCAGGACAGCCACCCTGCTGTGTGATTGGCAGCCAGACTGTGTGAATGGGGGAAAACTGCATAAAAAGCAGGTCTCTGGGACTTGGAAGGCAGTGTTGCCACTGGATTGAGAGAACCGAAGAGAAGCTGAAGGAAGAGGACCACTACCACGACTTAACCTCCCGGTGAAGCCCTGCTGCGAGTCCGAATCTCCAAACTTCGATGACAGAGAAGATCTGCAAGGAATCTTCTTCCCTTGAGCTGGTGGGCCCAACCAGTTCGCCAAACACCAAACGCCGGCCTCCCTCTCCTGTTCGAATTTGCTATGCATTACTGCAGTGAACCAGATAGCCAGGAGGAACGGAACCTGTTTGGGTTTTAAGGAGCGTACCTTTTATTCGACGCTTTGCTCTGCTGCTGGCTTATTCCCTGGGCAATGCAGGACCCTCCAGCCTTCCTCCTTCTTGTCATCACAACAGTCGCTTCAGGAACCGTGAGCCTGCAGGAACTGCCAGGAACAACCTCCTCAGCTACAGCATTCTTCTTCATTTAAGTTACTGTTCAAATCCGGTTGTTCGTTCCGTCCGACCGCGGTGAAAGTGTTTGAAATCCTTCGCCTCTCCGAAGGCTTGTCCTTCTCTTCTCCTTTGAATAACCTTTCCTCTGACCAACTTTGTTTTGAACTCTTGGCAAAGACTTAACCGCAAACTACTCTGAACTGTGTGATTGTGATGCTGGAAATGTATCAGAGGGACAGGGCCTCTGAATCCTTGTCCTTTTCTGCCTTTTACCGTGTGTTCTGTTATGTTTTCTGCCCAGGAATCCATTTGGGACTCCTGGCAGTGCAGCTCTCTTTTGGTTTGGTGAACAGACCCATGGGATACCCTTATGGCACCCATGGGTAGGGGTACAACCCTGTGCCCCTAGTGTATGTTTTTGGGCACCTGTGGGTGGCCCACAGAGCAGGGTATGGGCTGGTGGCAGCTCCATGCTGAATTGGACAGGTGCTCTGGGTGTCCTCCATTTTGGGATACCCAGGCCCTGCCATTGGGATCAGTTGATTCCTGATAGAAACAAGATGGCCCCTGTGGCCTCTTGCTTTCTATTGCCTGTTGTCTTGTTTTCCCAAAGTCCTGGGATGCCCTGACTCTGTCCCTTCCCCCTGACTGGCTGTTGGGTGGAAGTTCCATATATGGTGTTGTTGTGAAGGCCCAGCTAGACTGACTGGAGCCTTCCCTTTGACTGTATGTTGTGGGTACCTCCTGTGGGTGGGACCTGGGTGAATGGAGAGTGTGACCAATATACACTCCTTGTTGTGGTTGTCTGGTTTCTGGCATGTGAGACAAAGACTGAGACAGCCCTGCCCGAAACTGGCCTGAATGCAGTGTGTAGTGTTGAATGGCTGGGTACTTGTCCCAATCCACATTCCTTGTTGTGAGTGTCTGAAAGGGAGGAGTGTGGCCTGAATGCACTGTGTGCCTGATTGGCTGACTGACTGCATGAATGCCCTTCTGTGTGATTGGCTGCTGTGTGTGTGCCAGCAGTGTGGATGAGAGACAGAATAGTATATCTGGGGACCTCTCACCACTGGAAATTGTTCAGAAGCATTCAGAAGCTGAGTCTCCACTCAAGAGTAACTGGATTTGCTGATCCTCGACGTCCAGCTGGAAGAAGAAGACTTGCTGTGGCATTTGCTTCGACGGAACTGAAGGTTGTCGAAATCGTCGAGGACTGACCCGAGAGAGGACCTGGCTAGGCGCCCTCTTCCCGTGCTCCGAGGGACCATCGAGCACCGCTGAATCTTCGCCGAAGCGCCCTGGAAGTCAGACCCTCGAAAGGCTGCCGACCCGAGACGGGACCGCCGAGGAGATCGAAGTGAAGCACCCGGACATCGACGCTGTCGAAGTCCATTGCCGTCGACCAGGGTTCGCAGGTCTGTGTAACCACTGGAGGCCCGTCGAAGTTGTGTTGCCCAGCCGTGGGAACCACTTGACGCCGTGCCGCCGACGACCGGAGCCGTCCGCTCCTTGCCTAAGAACATTTGCCTTGAAGGACTCCCTCGTCCGCATCGTCGACCGCTTTGTCCCGCCGGAGAAAGTCGAGGACGACCAACGCGCCGAGGAGAATCCGCCGGTGGGTTTCCCGCCACCTCACGACCCCAAAGACTCGAGCGACTCGACGCCCTTGCTGGGCCACCGTCACCCACAATCTTTGCGGTCCAGAACTAGTGTCGCCGAGGTGCCCCGCACGCCTCTTCCTCGCAGGACGCCGACGTCTCGACGCCGACGAGCACCGCTCGGATCGAAGCCTGCCGCCTCATCGACGCCGTTCTACCTTGTTTGTTGTCGGACGTTCGACGCCCCGTGTCTCCCGCTTGAAAGGGAAGGCATTCAAGAAGGGCCGTCGATTCCCCGACACCGAACACCGAGTTTCTCGACGCCACTCAACGATCCGTGACTCCTGCCTTAAAGGGGGTCATTCAAGAAGGATCTGTCGACGCCTCTTCGAAGAACTCGACTCCACCAGGTACATTGGGGGGGTAAAAACATTATAGGAGAGAAATAGACTATTGAACAATATATGGACTGGGCTGGTGTTATATCTCTTTATTTTGCAGGTTGCCCAGGTGGGGGGATCTCCACACAGAACTGTGTCCAGTGGTAGGGGCCAGTATTCTGCCTATTGTTTTCAATCACCTGCTATCTCTCCCCTCTCTATTGCTGGTTTCCTTCTTATTGATCTGTGTGCCATTTTTACAGTATTATGAATGCACTTTAATGAGGTCTAATATTAGTGGTACCACTTTAGAATTGTAGATATTTACCATTGCTGATTTTCCTGAGCACAAAGTGCGTTATTGTGATAAGTGTACATAACCCTTGAATATTAATTATATAAAGACTGTGTTTTCAGTAATACAGTGTGTGGACATTCCTTTGTGGGGGCTTGGGGATACACTGTACTTAAGAACCAGCCTGCATCACCTCCTGAGAAGCTAGGCCTTGATTGCTCGTCCATCGTTACCATATTAGAGAATCTTGGCTGGGGTCCTCTGTGCCTCCCCTCTACCATATAGAGAGCGGAAGTACAGACCCCCCTACCAGTCTTGACAGCTGGTGGCAGCGGTGGGATGCTTATGGTTTTAAGACTCAGTGTATAACCGTGCCACTTACAAAATATCCGCACTTTATTAGATTAAGGTTTGGGTGTGTTCCAAATAACTGCATTACAAGCAATGGAGTCCATTGCGAATGGTAAATTGACTAGGATGAGCTTAGAGGCTCTCCAGAGTGCTTGTGAAGCCAGGGAGTTAGACTTTGTGGATAAGTCTAGGGCTGAGCTGATAGCTGCCCTGGTGGACTACCAGACTGATGGTGAAACTCTTGATGAAGGGGGGGATGCAACCAGTGAGGACTCTGCCCCTGGGGTTGTCGCTGAATCTGTTTCTGGGAGTGCCGCCATTCCTGCTGCCTCTGTTCCAAACCCCAGCAATTCCATGGAACTTGAGTTATTAAGGATGAAGTTAGCCTTTGAATATCGCAAGTTGGAAATAGAAGCTGAGCTTAAGAAAGAGGAGCTGGCACAGCAAGTGGAACTCAAGAATAGGGATCTTGCGCTCAAAGAAAAGGACACTGAATGTCAGAGAATCCAGTTAGAGAAAGCTCGAGTGGAGACTTCAGCTAGACCAATTGAGAGTGGCAGGTCCCCAGCCACCAAGTTTATGAAAGATTTGGTTGGTGTGTTTGTGGAGGGTTCAGATATCCTCCAATGGATTGAAGCGTTTGAAATGGCTTGTGCAATTCATGATGTGGATAAAAGAGATTGGGCTAAGTGTTTGTTAAGCAGAGTGCCTCAAACTGGATATGACTGTATTCTGAAGCTGAGTGTGGAAGAAAGGGGTCAGTATGAGTGTATGAAGTCTGCTTTAATTGCCAAGTTTGGCAAGACACCTACCCAATACCTTAAGAGGTTCAGGGAATTTAAGAAAAGAGAGAATGTGTCTTGGGTTGACTGGGTGAGTACTGCACACATGAACATGATGGGGTGGATTGATGGATACAAGGTGAAAACTTTTGTTGAGTTGTCCCACCTCTTGTTTTTTGAGCATTTTTCTGAAGCCTGTTCACCAGAGCTGCGTCAGTATGTGGCTGACCAGGACCTTTTGGACCCCTTTAAGCTGGCTAGGTTGGCTGACAAGTGGGTCTCCCACCGGGTGTCCCCTAAGGACTCCAGTGGGAAGGACAAGGACAAAGAAAAGGGGGCCTCTCAGAAAGCTGAGGAGTCCCAAAAGCAGTCACAGTCGGGTAAACCAAAACCTTCCTCTCCTAAGACCCAAAAATCTAGTGGGGATAAGTCCTCTGTGGGTGGGAATAAGAGTAGTGGTCCACCTGCTGCAAAGCAGGTTCCCAGTGGTTCCAGTACCGTACCCCGCACTCCTGGCACTTGTTGGGATTGTGGGGCTCTGGATCACAAAAGGGGTGACCCCAAGTGTAAAGGTAAGGCACTTGGAGTACAGGCTGTCAGCCTGACCTACCCTTACCCCATGTCTGAGGTGGAGGCCACTGTCCTCCCCTCCTCTACCGGAATCACCTTTGGTGCTCCTGTAGAGATTTCCTTAGTGTCCCTTGGGGCCTGGGACCAGTACGCAGAAGTACTGGCAACTATCCCGCAGAACACCCGTAGGTTTTTGAGAAGTGTCCTCTTGAATGGCCAGCCTTCTACTGGTTTGAGAGACACTGGGGCAAGCATGACAGTGGTGGACAGGACCCTGCTCAGGCCAGAGGACTATGAAGGTGCTCCTCTGCAAACCACCAGGTTAGCTGGTGGGCCTCCCAAATTATCCCCTGTAGCCTTAGTCACACTCATGATTGGCGACAAGACAGCAAAGCTTCCTGTCCTGGTTCAGGACAATGTCCCTGCTAACATTCTGTTAGTAAATGATCTAGTAGAGTTGGGGTTGATCTCGGATGGTCTTCCCATGACTGCTGCTGCAGTCACTAGGTCACAGGTGACACCGGGTCTGGCTGTGAGTCAGGTACCCGAGCCAAAGGCGAGGCCTAAGGCAAGAAGAAGGAAGACCAAGAAGGCCACCTCTGTGGAGGGAACACCTTCTCTTCCTGCTGTTCCGACAGCACCCATTGGGATCCATGCTCCGGACGGGCTGGGTCCAGTGGAAAACCCAAACTCAACTCCTGTGGGAGAAGAGGCAGAAGACTCTCCTGTGGGAGAGGTTCTTAACCCGGAGGAGCACCCCGACCTTCAATGCTTGTTAGCTGAAGGGGGACCCTCCCGGGCAGACTTCTGTAAAGGACAGAGAGAGTGCCACTCTCTCGAGGGTCTGAGGAAACAGGCCCTGTCCCAGGCACAAGGTGAAGTGCCTAGGACATTCAAGATTTATTGGGAGGGTGAGCTCCTTGTTAGTGAGCCCACTAAGCCTGAACCTGGTGCCCGCAAGAGGTTGGTGGTACCCCAGGTTTACAGGCCCTTCCTACTGCAGTTGGCGCATGAGGTGCCCTTGGCTGGTCATCTTGGGACTAAGAAGACTAAGCAGAGGCTCTCTGCCCATTTCTACTGGCCAAGGATGGGGGTAGAGGTGGAGTCCCACTGCAGGACCTGCCCCACTTGTCAGTTGTCTGGCAAGACTGGAGGCAGGATCATTGCTCCACTGCAGCCATTACCAGTGGTTGGCACACCATTTGAGAGGGTGGGCATCGACATCGTCGGTCCCCTTGACCCTCCCACTTCAGGTGGACATCGGTTCATCCTGGTCTTGGTAGATCATGCCACCAGGTACCCTGAGGCAATACCCCTTCGGACTGTTACTGCCAAGGTGGTTGCCAGGGTCCTCCTGGGCATTTTCACCCGTGTTGGATTCCCCAAGGAGGTTGTCTCTGACAGAGGATCCAACTTCATGTCTAGTTACATGAAAACCATGTGGAAAGAGTGCGGGGTAACCTACAAGTTCTCCACCTCTTACCACCCCCAGACCAATGGTCTGGTTGAGAGATTTAATAAAACTCTCAAGGGCATGCTAGGTGCTTTGGAAGAGCCCCTAAGGAGGAAATGGGATCTCCTCCTGCCATGCCTGCTGTTTGCTTACAGAGAGGTACCTCAAGAGGGTGTTGGTTTCAGCCCCTTTGAGTTACTCTTTGGACATCCCGTGAGGGGGCCCCTCGCCTTGATCCGAGAAGGCTTGGAAGCCACCCCTCCAGGTCCCGCCAAGCAAGTGGGGGACTATGTGTTAGGCCTCAGGCGGAGGATGACACAAATGATGGGTCAGGCAACAGCAAATCTCAAGGCCAGCCAGGAATTGAACAAGTACTGGCATGACCTTAAAGCTTCGCAAGTGGATTGGACTCCGGGACAGGAAATCCTTGTGATGGAGCCTACCAAGCCTAGAGCTTTGGCAGACAAGTGGACTGGACCCCTCAGGATCATCTCCAAGATGGGCGAAGTCAATTATCTGGTTGACATGGGAGCCTCTGGGGTAGCCCCCCAGGTATTCCATGTCAACAGGCTCAAGCCTTTCCACAGGCGAGCAGAGGTCTCATGTCTCTTGCTAGCTTCAGGGCAAGAAGAGGATGAGAGTGAGCCCCTTCCTGATTTGCTGCATAGCAACCTTCAGGATGGCTCAGTAGAGGGAGTACAACTCTCTCCCGATTTGACAACAGAGCAGCAGAGGGCCTGCAGGGCTTTGCTCCAGCAGTATGCCTCTCTGTTTTCACTGACACCGGGCCTTACACCGTGGTGTAAGCACGAAATTGACACTGGTGACAGTGTGCCTGTCAAGAGCAGGAGCTATCGTATGTCAGATACCGTCAAAAACCACATCCAGGCTGAGGTCGCCAAGATGTTGGATCTGGGTGTTATTGAACCCTCAACCAGTCCCTGGTCCAGTCCAGTGGTCCTTGTCCCCAAGGCAAGTTCCCAGGCAGGTACCAAGGATTGGAGGTTCTGTGTGGACTACCGAGGAGTCAATGCCGTCACCAAAACTGACGCGCACCCATTGCCCAGGGCTGATGAGCTCGTGGACACCATAGGTGCTGCCAAATTTGTGAGCACCTTTGACCTTACCTCAGGCTATTGGCAAATAGCTCTGACGGACCATGCCAAGGAAAAGACGGCATTCTCCACACCTGAGGGACTCTACCAGTTTAGGGTCATGCCCTTTGGGTTGAAGAATGCCCCTGCCACCTTCCAGAGATTGGTCAACCATGCGCTCAGTGGGCTGGAAGCCTTTTGTGTGGCTTACTTAGACGACATTGCCGTCTACAGTTCCACCTGGGAAGAGCATTTGACACATCTGGATAAGGTGTTGCAGGCCTTGAAAAGGGCTAACCTCACTATCAAGGCCACCAAGTGCCAGATAGCTCAGGGGAAAGTTACCTATCTTGGTCATGAGGTAGGAGGGGGTCAAATCCAGCCTCTTTCCAGTAAGGTACAGGACGTACAGAACTGGGAGACTCCCACTACTCAAACCCAGGTGAGAGCCTTTTTGGGCCTCACTGGGTACTATCGCAATTTCATGGCAGACTATGGAACCATAGCTGAACCCCTGACAGCTCTAACTTCGCCCAAACAGCCTAGGAAGGTTAATTGGACCGAAGACTGTCAGAGGGCCTTTGATGGCTTGAAAGAAAGTCTGTGTAGGGCACCTGTGTTGTGTGCGCCTGACTACAGCCGACCCTTTATCGTCCAGACGGATGCCTGCGACACCGGAATTGGAGCTGTCTTGTCCCAGTTAGATGACAAAGGGAGAGAACACCCTATCATATTCATCAGTAGACAACTCAAGGGTAGAGAACTTAGGTGGGCTACTGTTGAAAAGGAGTGTTTTAGCATAGTTTGGAGCCTTAGGCGTTTTAGGCCCTACCTTACGGGGTCTACCTTCAAGGTCCAAACAGATCATAAGCCCCTGAAGTGGCTTATGCAGATGAAGGGTGAGAATCCGAAATTGCTCAGGTGGTCTATTAGCCTGCAAGGGCTAGACTTCACCATAGAGCACAGACCAGGGAAGAGTCACGATAATGCAGATGGCCTTTCCAGAAGGTATGTTGACCGTCTGGATGAGGGTGTCTATCCCGTGGGAGATTAGGCACCCTCCACCTCAGTCTGGGGGGGGGCGACTGTGATGCTGGAAATGTATCAGAGGGACAGGGCCTCTGAATCCTTGTCCTTTTCTGCCTTTTACCGTGTGTTCTGTTATGTTTTCTGCCCAGGAATCCATTTGGGACTCCTGGCAGTGCAGCTCTCTTTTGGTTTGGTGAACAGACCCATGGGATACCCTTATGGCACCCATGGGTAGGGGTACAACCCTGTGCCCCTAGTGTATGTTTTTGGGCACCTGTGGGTGGCCCACAGAGCAGGGTATGGGCTGGTGGCAGCTCCATGCTGAATTGGACAGGTGCTCTGGGTGTCCTCCATTTTGGGATACCCAGGCCCTGCCATTGGGATCAGTTGATTCCTGATAGAAACAAGATGGCCCCTGTGGCCTCTTGCTTTCTATTGCCTGTTGTCTTGTTTTCCCAAAGTCCTGGGATGCCCTGACTCTGTCCCTTCCCCCTGACTGGCTGTTGGGTGGAAGTTCCATATATGGTGTTGTTGTGAAGGCCCAGCTAGACTGACTGGAGCCTTCCCTTTGACTGTATGTTGTGGGTACCTCCTGTGGGTGGGACCTGGGTGAATGGAGAGTGTGACCAATATACACTCCTTGTTGTGGTTGTCTGGTTTCTGGCATGTGAGACAAAGACTGAGACAGCCCTGCCCGAAACTGGCCTGAATGCAGTGTGTAGTGTTGAATGGCTGGGTACTTGTCCCAATCCACATTCCTTGTTGTGAGTGTCTGAAAGGGAGGAGTGTGGCCTGAATGCACTGTGTGCCTGATTGGCTGACTGACTGCATGAATGCCCTTCTGTGTGATTGGCTGCTGTGTGTGTGCCAGCAGTGTGGATGAGAGACAGAATAGTATATCTGGGGACCTCTCACCACTGGAAATTGTTCAGAAGCATTCAGAAGCTGAGTCTCCACTCAAGAGTAACTGGATTTGCTGATCCTCGACGTCCAGCTGGAAGAAGAAGACTTGCTGTGGCATTTGCTTCGACGGAACTGAAGGTTGTCGAAATCGTCGAGGACTGACCCGAGAGAGGACCTGGCTAGGCGCCCTCTTCCCGTGCTCCGAGGGACCATCGAGCACCGCTGAATCTTCGCCGAAGCGCCCTGGAAGTCAGACCCTCGAAAGGCTGCCGACCCGAGACGGGACCGCCGAGGAGATCGAAGTGAAGCACCCGGACATCGACGCTGTCGAAGTCCATTGCCGTCGACCAGGGTTCGCAGGTCTGTGTAACCGCTGGAGGCCCGTCGAAGTTGTGTTGCCCAGCCGTGGGAACCACTTGACGCCGTGCCGCCGACGACCGGAGCCGTCCGCTCCTTGCCTAAGAACATTTGCCTTGAAGGACTCCCTCGTCCGCATCGTCGACCGCTTTGTCCCGCCGGAGAAAGTCGAGGACGACCAACGCGCCGAGGAGAATCCGCCGGTGGGTTTCCCGCCACCTCACGACCCCAAAGACTCGAGCGACTCGACGCCCTTGCTGGGCCACCGTCACCCACAATCTTTGCGGTCCAGAACTAGTGTCGCCGAGGTGCCCCGCACGCCTCTTCCTCGCAGGACGCCGACGTCTCGACGCCGACGAGCACCGCTCGGATCGAAGCCTGCCGCCTCATCGACGCCGTTCTACCTTGTTTGTTGTCGGACGTTCGACGCCCCGTGTCTCCCGCTTGAAAGGGAAGGCATTCAAGAAGGGCCGTCGATTCCCCGACACCGAACACCGAGTTTCTCGACGCCACTCGACGATCCGTGACTCCTGCCTTAAAGGGGGTCATTCAAGAAGGATCTGTCGACGCCTCTTCGAAGAACTCGACTCCACCAGGTACATTGGGGGGGTAAAAACATTATAGGAGAGAAATAGACTATTGAACAATATATGGACTGGGCTGGTGTTATATCTCTTTATTTTGCAGGTTGCCCAGGTGGGGGGATCTCCACACAGAACTGTGTCCAGTGGTAGGGGCCAGTATTCTGCCTATTGTTTTCAATCACCTGCTATCTCTCCCCTCTCTATTGCTGGTTTCCTTCTTATTGATCTGTGTGCCATTTTTACAGTATTATGAATGCACTTTAATGAGGTCTAATATTAGTGGTACCACTTTAGAATTGTAGATATTTACCATTGCTGATTTTCCTGAGCACAAAGTGCGTTATTGTGATAAGTGTACATAACCCTTGAATATTAATTATATAAAGACTGTGTTTTCAGTAATACAGTGTGTGGACATTCCTTTGTGGGGGCTTGGGGATACACTGTACTTAAGAACCAGCCTGCATCACCTCCTGAGAAGCTAGGCCTTGATTGCTCGTCCATCGTTACCATATTAGAGAATCTTGGCTGGGGTCCTCTGTGCCTCCCCTCTACCATATAGAGAGCGGAAGTACAGACCCCCCTACCAGTCTTGACAGTGATCCTCTGCAAAGACTCTGAACCGCTAACATTGGGCCAGGCCTATTGACTTGAATCCTAGTTGTAGTAAGCCTTTTCTAGATTGCCCTGCCTATAGCTTGTTGGTGTTGTTGATTTTTAATAGCCTTGTCTTTTCTCCCTTTTAAATTGCTGGAGTGCCATTTTGCTCACACTTCATTTTGAGCTTAACCTGTGCATAATTGATTGGGTGTTGTTGTAGTGTATTAATATTGTGATTTTCTGCTTCTTTATAATAGTGAACTGTTTTATAACTGATGCTGTAAATAAATGTACATTCTTTGACTCAGAAACCTTGAATCAGTGTTTGTTTGAACCATAGTAATTGCTGTCCTTTGTGTAACTTCTGATACTGCTCACTTTACTCTTGAGATAAGCCTGGCTGCTCAGCCATCGCTACCACTTTACTGTGTAGTGCAGGCTTGTACCAAAGGTGAATTTGTATTTGCACTTGTAGTCTTAATTGTGTGTGGTGTTCCCAAAGGGTACTGCATATGACTCTGCCTAACATGTGGCACAAATGACCAGATACCACAAGTGAATACCCATACCAATATTGGTAAACTCCATGTGTTTGGGACTATCAGCACTAGCATTCAACTTATCAAAGGAGTTGTATTATCAGGGAAGATGTTGCAATGGGACATTGCCTGGGTGAAAGTGCAAGACTACCTGAATAACAAGAGCTTATGCACCAGGGAAGACATTCTGCACAACAGCTGGCCAACAATCCTCAGTAATGACTCCAGAATTCCAGAGGAGCTGGGCTCTCGGGAGACTTGTGGATTTACCGTGGAGTGATGTGCATGCACTTTTAAAGCAAAAGGTCCAATAAAAAGAGATTGGGCATCGACCACACAGTGCCCTTGGCACCTGGCCCCTGGCAAGGCTGTGCTGGGGCTGGGTGACTCATTGAGATGTGAGGGAAGGGCAATCTCCTGGAAGGTCTGCTCATAACCTAACTACTGTCCCAGAGGCAACCTCTATCTATGGTTAGATATCCGTTCCAGTTGGAAATGCTGGCCCCTGCAATCTCCCCAGCTGCAGTAACTAAGCAGGTTAGTAAGAGGTCAGGTGGTAGTGGTGAGTAATAGTGATTTGAGATTGGAAGGCAACAGGATTTTTTCATGGTAAGCTATTGTTTCCGAAATTATGATAACACTAGTGTCTGTGCTGTCTGTCGATATATGTTTTATCTTGTAGACAGGAACTCGATAATTTGCTGTTTTCTGTCCCACAGAAGAGAGAAGGCGATTAAGCTTACACAAAGAGTTTCAGCAGAGATGGCCTGATGTTGTGCCGAGAGAGATAATGCGAGAAAAATCGGAAGATAGGCGATATTAAGAAAGGTTTGAAGGTTTTGGGAGTTGTATTCAATGAGGATAAAAAGTCATTTTTAGACAGACCATCGTACAGCCACCATGTGTCCTACATCTAATGTCTTTTGTTAGTTTGGTAATTATATCTCTGAAAAACCTTACCTCGCCACTACTCTGTGTGCAAACCTATTTTTTTTCTTTTATGGGTATTATATTTGTATGTTGCAGATGCTGCTGTAGAGACAATAAGGTGGGAGTAGTTAATGGGCACCTCAAGATCCGATCAAACCTTGTATTATGAGGATGTGTATCTGTCAGTCATGTTGCAGCAGATGTGTGAGGAGTCTGACTGGTTACAAATTGCATTAGAGATGCCCACAGCTGTGTAAGTTGAATAAACACATTTCTGAATTAGTTTATAGTTTAGGGGAGCAGTAATAGCCTCTTCCCATCAGCCGGTTCCCATGAAATCCTTTTCTCATGTAACTAAAGAAAATGTATGAAAATGATGAAAGAATACTTGGTTGAGGCAATTCCTGCACTGGAATGCATAAGGGGGGACTAGAAATATGTTCTTTAAAACATTCATTTGTTTGTTTTATTTGCTTGTATTGCGTGCCAAACCCACAGGTATCTGGGCGCTTTTCTTAGGAATAAGGTTACAATATTTATACACAATAATATACAAGATACAGAAATGGATGCAGTAGAATATACAGTAGAAAATAAAATATTTTACAGATATATACAATGTGAAGGATATATACAACAAGTACAGGATCATTACAAAGTTTGTACCATAGGTTGTGGAAGGCCTGAGCCGGCTCTTAGGCATGTCAAACTAAGCTAAGTGCAGGTCGATAGGATAGCTGAGTCTAGTAGTCACGATAGTACATAGTGAGTATAGTATGAGTTAGCTTGTTTGCCAGAACAGCCAAGTTTTTACTTTATTCCAGAATGAAAGGAACATGGGGTCATTCCTGAGTGCCAGAGGTAACTTGTTCACGTCTTAGCCGCAAGCACTAGAAAGCTAGTTCCCCCTGCTTTGCTGAGTTTGAATTTTGGAAAGTTAAGGCAATAGGCATAGTTAGATCTAGTTGGTCTGATGGACTCTTTTCTAGTGGATTTGTCCATCAGGTATTTGGGATCTGAATTGTTTAGGCATCATTGTAAAGGTGATCTATCTTGGATAGGGAGCCAGTTAGTATTGCGTCGGATTTGTGAAACGTGGTTAGATCGAGGAATACATAAGGCAGATCTGAGTGCATTATTTTGCAATACTTGTAACTTGTGAAGGTTCCTCTGGCTGGTGCCCAGGTAAAGAGTATTACAATAGTCCTGTTTGGATAGTATAAGGGCTCTTGCAAGGGTGATACGACTAGTGGTGGTCAGAAATGGTCTGCAGGCATTTATCAGTTTTGAGGTGTAGCCAGTTGATGAGGAGGTGGTGTTGATTTGTCTTTGAAGAGTTAGGGCAGAATCTAGGTAGAAACCTAGGGTTTTTGCTTCCTTGTTGATGAGGTTGCCATCAATGCTGAAGGAGGAGTATTTGGGGCCTAGCTTATTAAGTCTGAACTTGGATCCAATGAGCAGGAGTTCGGTTTTGTTGTCGTTAAGATTTTAACGACAGCCTGGATTTTGCTGTAGATTTTGTTTACGAGAATAGAGTCTGATTGGTAGTCGCCTGAGAGAGTGATGAGTATTTGCGAATCATCTGCGTAATTTGTATATGATATGCCTAGATCATCTAGATGGTCAAACAGAAGCTTCATTAATATATTGTAGAGGGTGGGGGACACGCAAGAGCCTTGTGGGACTCCACATGTGATGGGGGAGGGGTCGGCTGAAGTGGTGGGGGAGAAGACCCAAATGGATCTGTCTGCCAGGAAGGAGTTGACCCAGGCAGCGTATTTTGTCAAGAATGAGGCGGCTGTGGTGAGATGGTTAGTTAGGATATTGTGGTTGACTAGGTCGAACGCTGCGGACAAATCCAATAGGAGGAGGAGAGCAGGCTTTCCATTGTCCCTTCGCTCATCAATTTGGATTTTCAGATCCAAGAGGGCGGTGTCTGTCCCATGTCTTGGTCTGAGGCCGGATTGTCTGAGGCCCAAAAGATTATTATTCTCGAGATGATTTTGGATCACGACATATGCAGCCTTATCTAAAATGTTTAGGAGGAAGGGCACAGTGGTGATTGGCCTGAAATTAGTCGGAATATTGGGATCAAGATTTGTTTTTTTAATACGGGGCATGACCCAAGCGTCTTTGAGGTTTTCGGAACGGTGCAGGAGGCGAAAGAGGCATTTATGAAGGATGTGATAAAAGGTGCAAATTATTTGGCTCCTTCTTTTATGACGGAGAAGGGCATATGTCTCCTTGGCACCTAGACGGCTTGAGACTTCTCATAATGGCCTCAACCTCTGTAGTGGTGACAGGGGTGAATTCGAAGACATGGTTTTGATTAGGAGGGGTAGTGGACTGGGGGGCTGAGATTTGGTAGTGTATTACCTTGGTTGATGCTTTTGGCAGTGGTGGAAAAGCTGGTTCTTGTTGCTTCTATTTTTGCTTGAAGTAGACAGATTTTGTTGGGTAGGGCCTCCTGGATGTTGGTACACCAGTGGTCATATTTCTTACAGGAGTCTGGAGGAATGATGGGAGATTTTAATTAGTTGAGGATAGTGAAGAGCACCTTGGTGCTAGATTTGGCATTAGAGATTCTATTGTTGTAATTTTCCTTTTGTGGTTCTAAGAAGGCAGTTTTGTAGATGGCAGTGGCAGTAGCAAATTTGTCTTTATTCTGCGTAGATGGATTTTATTTCCAAGATGCCTCTGCATCTCTTTTAGCTTTACGGAGTGTTTTCAGCTCGGTGATGAACCATTTATTCAGATGTGCTAAGGGTTTGGCTTTCCTTAATTTAAGAGGGGCTAGTTGGTGTAAGGCCTGTAGTAAATTCTGGTTATATAATTCTACCATAATGGCAGGATCTTGGCTAGTGGACGACTGATGATGGGTGATGGGATGGAGCAAAGGGAGTACGTTTTCTAAAGAGATAAGGCGGTTGTTTCTAGTTAGGGCTGGTGGGGATTGGAAATCCTTAGGTGACGGTTGTTTGGCATCATGGATTTCAAAGGAGATCACATTGTGGTCTGACCAAGCACAATGCGCATTAGAAAGGATTTTTGTGTTGCAATTAAAGTCTGCAGTCTAGGATTTTGCCCTTGCAGAGAGTAGGGTCATATACCCATAATGAAAATCCTAGTTCTGAAATAGTGTTTTGGATGGCTAAGGCATTGGAATCAGAGTTGTCGTGTAGGCCAAGGTTCAGGTCGCCTGGAAGCAGGATTTGCGAGCCAGGTTTTGTGTTTTGTGTGAGGAGGCCAGTTATGTCATCCTCAAAGGAGAAAAGTTGGCCGGGTGGTCTATATAAGGTGTGGATAAGGAGAGTCCGCTCTGATGAGAGAGGGATATAAATGTACAGGAGAAACAATCAGGGTGATTTATTTGCAGGAGGGACCATGTTAACGTCCACATGAAATGCGCCAACACCCGCCGTGTACCAATGATACTGTGTCGCCCTAAGACTCCTAGCTTCTTTTTCTAGCAGACTTTTACTAGGCTACCACTTCCCATATTTTATCTAAGACAATCGGGGTCATTACAAGGTTGGCGGTAAGGGGTTAACGGCGCCGGTAAAGGTGCCGGTGCCGTTAACCCCTTACCGCCGCATTATGAGGTCCTTTAGCGGGTCCCGCTAAGGGCGGCTAGTTTTACCAGGCGCCCTTAGTGGGAGACGCTAAAGGACCAGCATGCTAACAACGGGCCCGTTATTAACATGGTCCCCATTCCCATTGAGCCCTATGGGGGCTCGAATGGGAATGGGGATGGGTTCCCTGAATGGGGAAATACTGGGTCCTCCAAAGTTGGAATGGCCTGGGAATTCCCCATTCAGGGAACCCGGACCCGGTATGCGGTAAGGGGGTAGCCATGGCGCCAATAGCGCCATGGCTACCTCCAACCTCGGAATGAGGCCCAATGCGTGTTCTGCCACATACTGAAGGACGAATACACAGAGAACAAGAACTACATGGTCCATCACCTCTGGGCTTCCTGGGTCAAGGACGCCAGTTTAAGCCCAGACGAATAAACCGTCATGAACTGCACTAAACCATGGGCTGTTGTAAGTAAGCAATTATCCCCACCTAGTGGTGAAATGGTAAACAGCATCCCACAAGCATGTGTGTGATCCATATTGAAAATAGGATTGGGACAAATTAGCACTGAGATCTTTGGCCTTTAGAAGAGCGATATGTTCAGAACCCGCTCCCATGGACTGTGGTGATCATATGAAAAATAACCCCACAAGTTTCAGAGCAGCTAGCATACCTATGAAGGGTGAAAAGACAATTATTCATTTTTACAATGCATTTGAATCTCTAATGTGACGCTTTGGGCTGCTGACATGTGTCACTCACCGGTGCTGTTTGAAAACTCCCCCTCTGCACAAGGCAGACAGTAAAAGCAGCAGCTGGGACGCCCCTCCATATGGACTTTCCAGTGCCCAGGAAGGCAGCTCTCACTGCAGACAGAGCGCGGAACCTAGGGAAAAAGAGAGATTTTCAGAGAAAGATGACATCTTAAGAGTGAGATTGCAGCTGGGAGTCTTCTGTGACACCTGTCAGTTGGGATTAACAAGCTCACACAGCCCTAGCCCTTTAACAACAGCACTACTGATCCCAGTCATAAAGGGGCAACAGCACTACTGACCCAAATCATAAAGGTGCAACAGCACTACTGACCCCAGTCATACAGGTGCAACAGCACTACTGACCCGAATCATAAAGGTGCAACAACACTACTGAACCCAATCCTAAAGGTGCAACAGGCTCAGATGAGAGATGCACCTCCTTTGCCTTTTGTGTTAACATAGGCCGGGGCAGGCTATGCTCTCAGGTGGGGTGTGAATATGAAATAGAAGCAACCCAAGCAGCATTAGTGCAACAGTCCAAAATAAAGTAATGCCCAGTCAAGGTTCTATAAGAAATATATATACTAACAAACACTAAGAAGACTGAGAAATGCAGAATGTCAAGATACAAGGACTCTGGATGCTTCTCAGCGAAGGCAATACATAACCACAATGTTCAAAAGGATAAAGATGCAAAGGGGGCTCAGCCAGTCTCTAGGGTCCCGGCCAATGGACCAGGTGGACTGGGACCTGCCAACAGTACCTTGCTCAGTTCTTGGCAGTTCAACTGATTCCAGAGCAGGAAGCTTCTGGTTTGAGCCAAGGCAATGATGTGATCATTTGTCATGGTGCGGTGGCAAATTCATTCAAAGATGCTGTTACCACGGTTCAAAGATCATGAGAGTGCCATACGCATCACTGGCAGATCCTTTTGGTTTGATTGCATCACACAATGCTTGATTGCTGTCTGGTGCAGTGTGCTGTGCATTCGGTCAAATTTGCAGCCATGATCGCTGTCCTCGGCCGCTGCAGGAGGAAGAGGAGGGTACAAAACATACAGCAAGTCACCCTTGCGGCATAAGCCAACCGTGGTGAAGGCTGCCACTGTCTGGTGCTGTATTTTGTGCCCCGGTTAAATTTGCAGCTCTGAACACTGGCCCGCCCCCTCCAGGAGGAAGAGGCGGGTACAAAACATACAGTGGGTCACTCTTGTGGTGTAAGGCCACTGTGGTGAAAGGTGCCGTTGTACCGTGCTGTCCAGTGGCTGGAGGTGCTGTGCTCTCTGGGACCTTGAATGGCGACTGACTGAATTCCATTGTATGCACAGAGTGTACTGCAGAGTGTTGCTTTGTGGAGAGTGGAGCGGGAGATTCTTTCATCAATTCTATCATTTGTAGATGCTTCCTGGATGAAACCTTACCCGTTTCACGAAGTGAACTGCAGAGTGTTGCAGTATATAGAGTGGAGCGGGAGAGTCTTTCCATCATTTCTATCATTGACAGCTGCTTCCTGGTGAAAGCGTTCCCCACTTCCTGGAGTGTACTGCAGAGTGTTGCAGTGTGGCGAGTGGAGCGGGAGTCATTCCATCATTTCTATCATTAGCAGCTGCTTCCTGGTTAAATCCTTCCCCGCTTTGCAGAGCAAATGCGGAGTGTACTGCAGAGTGTTGCAGTGTGGAGAGTGGAGCGGGAGTGTCTTTCCATCATTTCTATCATTGACAGCTGCATCCAGGTATAGTTAAAACATTCCCCGCTTTGCAGAGCGAACAGGGAGTGTACTGCAGAGTGTTGCAGTGTGGAGAGTGGCGTGGGAGAGTATTTCCATCATTTATATCATTGACAGCTTCTTCCTGGTTAAGACCTTGCCCGCTTTGCGGAGCATACGCGGTGTGTACTGCAGTGCGTTGAAGTGTTTCGGTGTGACAGCGTGTCAGAGTGAAAACCACACAGAAGGGCAGGAAACTCAAGGCTGTGATACCTGCTATCATCAAAGTTTGTGCAGAAACCCTGTGAAGATTGGGAACATAGCTAGCGCCCAGTTTGGAGCCTGCAAAAGGTGAGGAGGACCTGAGGGTGGGGAAGTGCGGCACAGTGACTGATATGCCAGGCCTGGGTGTGATGCTGGAAATGAATTGGAGAGAAAGTGCCTCCATGTCCTTGTCCTGTAGTCCTTTTATCATGTGTGTTCTGTTATTTTCTGCACAGGAGTCCATGTGGGACTCCTGGCAGTGCAGCTCTTCCTCTTTTTGGTTTGGTGAACAGACCCTTGGGATACCCTTATGGCACCCATGTGTTCTCCGGAGACCCCCAGCGGCCCATAGAGCCGAGTTTTGCTCCAAAGACGAGATAGCTGCACCCTTGAGATGGATGGGGGTGCCGATTTATTTCTCCAACACCAATCAATAAGGACAACTCAATGGTTTGGCAAAGGGAGTCCGTTTAATGACAAGTACAAAAAACGGGGATTCATGGAAATCAGCAGTGATGCGATCGTCCTTCTTGCTTCAACTCCAAAGAACTTCATAAAAATCATAGCATTTATACTGAAAACTCGTCATCACTGACGTGTAACACTTAAAAGTTAATATGCATTTCTATTGGTTAGGAAGAGGTAACTTAATTATAGGTACTATATCTGTATATGGTAATGGAGTGAGGGGATTGGCTAAAACACTGTCAGGTGGGCATCTAAGCCCTTCCTTCAACATGACTACTGTAGACGTCACTTAAAGTACGACGTCCCATTGGTTCTACTAACTATAGGACCCTAGATTATTTGGTACATTATAATTGGGTTGGCACCAACCCCAAGCATAAATGTCCACTTTGCTTAGCAGCACGCAGAACGGTCAGCCAGGTGCAAGGTGCCCCCTAGTTACCCGGCCTTCCTCCAATTAAGGTTACAATCAATCATCACTTCAGTAACTATGTGTCAATTATTTTACTGTGGTTGGCCTCGAAACTGCATCTTCGGTCTGGAAAAGTTCTGATATCTCTGCCTGGGCGGGTGCCAAGCATAGGTGTGAACCTGTGCTTCTTCTCACTCAGCTGGTCATGTGCTACCCACACTGTGAATTTGTCTAGTTTCTCTCAATTTGTGCATTTAATTTTTATTCAGCTTGTCACCTGCCTACACCTCCTTATCTTGGCCTTTTAGAGACAGGATACTCTGTTCTTAAGTTTCAATTATGTGTAGCTACTGTTCGTTCCTTCTATTGGTATGACCTTGGCTCTCCTGGCACGAGTTGCATCTTCTGAGTTTCGATTCAGCCATCTTTTCTCGGTTTGCTAGAATATGAATCTTGTCTTGTTTGGCCTCTAGTAACCTGGGTTGATTCTGCTTTCCGTGCAAAGTGGAATTGCACTTATAATACTGTGCTTCGTTTTGAGGTAGATTGTGTATAATGGCACTTGCCGCACTATTCTTCTGCTTGCATAGCAAGCCGCACTGTTTTCTTAGCTTTCTTGCGGTTCCAAGCAAATTTACAGCTGTTAGCTGGTTGGATATCTTCATCCTGCTTAATGCTTAAGCTTCTTTGTATTTCAACATCGTTCTCCCCTTTTAGGTTCACGATATCCTTATTCATGGCGTTTCATCTCTGTGTGTCATTCTCGGGTCATCCTTTCTTCTTTCTGTGAGTCTGTCCGGGCCCTCGTGACGTCACCATTCGTCTTCCATTAAGGCCTTTTTTGGTCTCTTCCGGGACAGTACTGAGGCAATCTTCATTTCGTCTCATTTGCTGGTAGGGTTTTCTCAATGGATACCTTACTGTCCATGGTTTTCTCGGTATTGGGACTTCAATAGGCGTTGCTTTTCTGTTAGGTACTGGGCAGAGCCCTACTGCGGCTCTCTGCTGATTTATTTGATCATCATACGTCACATATCTTGGTGTGAATGTTCCTGTAACTTCAAAATGGGCAACTGGAGTGCAGGCTTTATTCGGGACCTCCTCTACACTCCCCCCTCTGGGCGATTCATTGACCACTTTCACCTCCGTCTTTGGATTCAACTTACTCGATTCTTCTGTATTTATTTTCACTCCATCGCCTGGGTTCATTCTTTCTTCATCTTCTGGGTCTATACATGATGATTTGAAGAAGTGTCTCTTTGGTGTCCATATTTTTATTACTCCTTTCAGGCTTCCTGCTGTTATTACATATTCGTCTTTATTCCATGTCATTAATTGACATTGTCCATTTGAGCTACATTAAACCCATCTTCCCACATAATTTATGTGTTTCCTGGGATAGAGAAACTTTGTTCCTTCTGGTGCGTGAATACTGGTCTTCACAAAGTCTCTTATTTCTTCATCAGTCAGGTCTTTGGGCTTCCATCCTGGCTTGACATCAATCATGATCTTCATCCCTATGGCTTTTTTCGCAGTCTTCTGGCATTGCGAGATTATTATCTTGATAACACAAAATCCTAGCAATATCATCACTAACAGGGCTCCCAAGAACTTAAATGCATCTGCCATCCATTGTGGAACCTACGAGAATAGTGATCCAAACCAGCTGTCATCATCAACTTTGTCAGTTTCATTGATCATCTGGTTCCGCAGGTTTGTTAGCATACTTATGGCTTCTGTTAAGGTTCCATTCTCCTCATCGTGAGATGGTATAAATGTGCAATATGATTCTCCGATTTTTGCACAAACTCCTCTATCGATGGCTGTGATCATGTCAAGGACATATCTGTTCTGGAGAGACATCAGTCTGATGGCTCTAAACTCTTCCTTAATCGCATTGAATCCTTTTATGGTCGTGTTGATCGTCTGCAGTAACTCCCATCTGGTTATCTGTAACCATTTAGTATTTACTCCAACTTGGATTCTTGGCATAAAAATTGTTGTGAACACTGATGAGGTGAGGCTGAACAGCCTGTGTTCATATGGAATTGCATGAAATGCTTCTTCTGATTTAGCAGAGAAATAATGTTCTCTCTTCATTTACGTCAGCAGTTCCACTGATCTCTTCTTCCACAGGTGAGCATCTGCTTTCGGGAAACTGTCAATATTCAGGTCACTTTTCGGGGATCACCAATGCTGGAACGTGGACGTTCACTATTGTGCATATGCCTCCCCAGTCTCTTGGCAGTCTGATATATGCCTTGGATCTGCATGCCCAATAATGATCCATAATTACTGCAGTTCCATGCACCATTCCAGGAGCGTCAAAAACTCGCCCACAGTTCTGATTCTCTCCCATTTTTCTTGTGCCATTGTTCCTGAAGCACAATTTCGAGCTCTCCAGTGGCACTATCTGCAAGGGTCCTCTTCTGTCTTCGACCCATGTCAGTAGTTTTGCAAGCTTTGGCCACAATGGCTTGCAGCCATTCTGCACGATGTCAACAGTTTCTTTGTAGAGTACAGTGATCACCCAGGCTCTGCAAATCACCACTCCTTTTTCCCATCCATCTGGTCAAAGCACTGTTCCCAAAATCTGCATTTGGGCTCTATTCTTCCACTTTCGAGCTTCCTCTGGAGGTTTTCCTTGGACATTTAGTCTTGGGTGCACTTCCCATCTTATTCCTGCTCCTTTAACTCCAGGCTTCTCGTACCTGATCACATGATTCCTAGTATGAGCTCTGTTTCTTGTCTTAATGTCTTGAACATAATCATCTTCATCGGGATAGGCTGTTTCAGTTGCCCATATTATACTTCCCATGACCTGACCTCTAGTTTTGCACATGGCTACGTGTGAAAGACAGTGGGCCTCATTACGAGTAGCCCGGTAAAAACAGGTTCATTACCGGCATGCCGGTAAGAGCGGGTCCATGCTTGTATGAACCTGCTAATAGCGGGTGATTACGAGTGCGCGAGCACGCGTGAACCCCCATGCCGGTAATGGTAATACCGGCATGCTGCTAAAGGCCCTCCAACCCCCCGATAGCGGCATCATGGGACCCGTCGATACCGGCACCGCCTCAGAGCAACCCCTAAATACCGGCCCGGTAATACCACCATGCTAATACCGGGTTCGCAAAACCGGACCCGGAAATTACGTCATCACGCAGGAACGGGGAATGGGCCGGCGGCCATCTTTAAAAACACAATCCATTGCCATCCTCCCTAACCACCAGTCTTTTTGTGTCGTGCTGTGTTGGAAAACCCTGAGGATGTCCAAGGCCACCCGGAAGACGACCACCCGGCAGCGGAAGAAGCGTTTTTCAGACGCTGAGCTCAATATGCTTGCTGACACTCTGGCTGCACATGCAGCCATAATGAAAAGCAATGATATGAAGCGAGAAGCCCAGATGAGGAGAAAGGAAATCTGGCAGGAGGTTGCCCGGAAGGTGTCGGCCGTGGGGACCACCCCACGCACCGTGCGTGACTGCTGCAAGAGGTGGGACGACCTCCGCTTGAGGGTGCGAAACATCCTATCGAGCAACAGGAGGGCTGCCATGGAGACAGATGGGGGTCCACATTCACCTGCTAAGCTGATGCCCTGGGAGGAGACTGCCAGCACTTTTATTGATCCTGAGTCAATAGAGGGATTTGGAGAGATGGAGATGGGTGCGGCATCATCCACAGAAAGAGGTTAGTGACCCTGCACATCCCTGTAGGGGAAAACATGACTTAGCACTAGTGACGTGGATTTGAGACTAGGCAAGGCAATGCATGTCCCTACACCCACATCAACATATCCAAGTCAAGATTGCGGCCCAAACCCTGCCACACAGAAATGCATGCTGAGTGCCAATCCCATAACCTACACACGGGCAACATACCAGGACCGTGTCCATGTAACCCAACACACAAACCCCATATCAACGGCATGCCACCTGCCATGCAGTGAATGCTAACATGCCCCCTCTGAATACCCTGCGTGACACACCTGTAAGACATGAATGCATGATCAAATGAATAATGAACAGCACCATCGTATGCCTCTGCCATGTCACCCCATCACTGATGCCCTGCATCTCTTCTACCCCCCAGGCACCGATGAGGTAGAAGCAACCCAGGAGACCACCGCAAGGGCATCCACCTCACACCCTAAGAAGAGGGCTACCACCACCACCAGCTCCCCCGCTGGAGGCAAGCAGGCCACAGCCACTGCCAGTGTGCCTGTGCGAGCTGGGACACAGCTAGCAACACCTGCTGCCAGTATGCCTGACACACTACTGACCCAGCAGGCCACACCAACACCTGTCGAAGGGGAGTCCCTGGAAGCACCCGCCTCCACTGGGGAAGAACTTGATGCCAGTGTGGAGCCTGAGGGAGACACCGAGGTGACATGCCCGGCCACCCCGAACCCCGTGCCCACCCCCTCGCCCCAACACCTGCAGTCACCCACCTGCAGTGAAGCTGATCCCTGCCTCCGTGACTGTGACCTACCCACCTCTGAGGAGTACAGTCCCAAAAATGACATCCACGTGACTGCACAACCCACCACTCCAGCCCCCTCCAAAACCCTGGAGACACGATTATCGACGGTGGAAGTCCAACAGGAGGCCATGTTAGACCTACTCCGCCAGTACATAGCGGATGGGGAGGAAACCAGGTGGGGTATTGCCACAGCAATTGCGGGGACCACAGCGGCCATCACAGCCAACACAGCCGCTGTTAATGCATCGGCTCGGCTAATGAGGGATTGCCTGGGGGCGGTGACACAGGTGCCGACTTCAATGCTGCTCCATATGCAGTGGCCACGGCTTGCAGGAGGTGTGGAACCTGCCAGCGACTCACCTACTACCTCCACACCAGCTTCATCTGTCCCCACCAGCCCAGTGCGCCAGACACGTAGGAGTGCAAGGCACACTGAAATGCCGCCTCCGGACAGGAAGAAGTCCCGGAAGTAGTGTGGGCGGACAATGGGAGGGGGACACAAGGTTGGGGGTGAAGGGGTGCATCTTGTGGAGTCTATTGGGGGTATTGGTGTTGGTTGGGAGGGTTTTGGAGTTTGTTCGGGGGGTCTGGGAGTTTGTTGGGGTGGTTATGGAGGGGGGAGTGGACACATTTCTGCTGTTGTAAATAACACACACGTTGTGATAAGAAAAATCCATGGCTGGACATTGTTATTTTCGTGTGCATCCATTTAATGTGTTACGGTGTTCAGTGCCCAACTCCCAACATTCCCTGTGTGCATGTCCACATTGGCCCAGTGTCTGACTGACACATGTCTTTCATAGTCCCTGTGGGTCAGGGGTATTCGTGAATCTGTGCTTGGCGTACTGCATGGCCATCCCATGCATCATGTACTAGCAGGGGGGGCTACTTCACCTCTGTCTCCATCCTCATCATCCTCACCCCGGGCATGCATGTCAATGTCAGGTGGCAGTGGTACATTTCTCCGGACGCACATGTTGTGAGCATCACACAGGCCATGGTAATCTTTGCCACCTTCTCAGGCCTATATAGGAGTGCCCCACCAGACCTGCTTAGGCAGAGGAAACGCACCTTCAACAGGCCAAAGGTCTGCTCTATCACAATACGGGTGCAGGTGTGCACACAATTGTACTCCTCTTCATGGCTGTTCTGCGGATTCCGCACAGGGGTAAGTTACCACGGCCTCAAGGGATATCCTCCGTCACCTGCAAGCAAATACAAATAGGTGTGTGTCACTCTGAGCTGGCAGCTTCAGGAAGCACAGTCATGGCTGCATCTGTTTTGTGTGGACATGCACATGTCCCTGTACGTATGCAAAATTGTCACCTAGATGCATTCTAAACTGTTGTGAGGTGTGGTAGTCTGGATGGCGTTCAATAGATGATGCAGGGTGTAATCATGCATGCTGAGGCGGATGTACTGTGGTCGTACGACAATGTTTAGCCTCCCATTCAAGCAGGTAGTTTTATGCATGGTCCCACTAGCCACATTGGCCCAGTTGCCATCCTGTACAGTCATGCATTGCTTGCCATCACCATGGTGGCCTGGTTGTGCCTCTTACTTGTTGTCATCGATATGCATTATTTGTTTAATTTGTGCCAGTGATGTGTCATGTTCCGTTTGTGAAGTTCAGGTCTGGAGTGTTTAGATCTGCATGCATTCTCCAATCACCGACAATTGCCACCCAGGTGGGGTATGCATCCCCCCACCCCTTTCCCAACCAGGTGGAGTATGCATCCCTACACATCAGTACCCCAGAGCACTGCTATGGCCCCTCACCAAGCAGCCAGGCACGTGGTCCAGCATGTAGCTCCATGTGACGGGGTAGGGTGGAGTTGCGCAGTACCATGGCATCATGTGTTGATCCGGGATATCGTGCGCAGCAATGTGTGATGATCTTGCTGGAGTCACATGCCATCTGCACATTGATGGAGTGGTATTGCTTGCGATTGCGGTACACCGCCTCTATGGCATGGGGGACTACCAATTCAACATGGGCACCAACACAATTGGGCATGCCTGCCAGTGCATGGAAGCCTACTTTGGTGTCGGCTATCACCTGGCCAGTCCGTGGTAGGGATATGTGGGTGCTTGCATGCTTCAGTAGGGCATCCAGCACTTGGTTCAACATGCGTGAAAAAAGGGGTTGTGAAATGCCATGCAGCTGCCCCACTGTGTGTTGACAGGTGCCTGTGGCCATGAAGTGGAGCACGGACACCACCTTTAGTAGCGGGGGGGGGTGGCAGTGCATATTTCTATGAGGCTGCCTATGTCGTTGTGTATCATGTGCACTATGGTAGTGATGGTGTCACGGTTCAACCGGTACAGGGTGTGGATCTGCTCAGGGGTTAGGTTGAATGGGCTGGGTCTGGTGTGAGGAATTGGTGGCTGCCTACGAGGCACTGCTGGCTGCGCTGGTGGTATTTGCTGGGCCTGTCTCACCCTCCTTCTCCTCCTGCGTCTCCTCTGTGCTGCCTGTTGTTGCTGCTGTAGTTGTTGTTGTAGTTGGTGTTGTTGCTGTAGTTGTAGCAGTATTGGCATGTCCTCCAGCGCCATGATTGCAACAGCTAGTGGTGGCATTTTGGTGTTGGAAGGGGTGTGGTGTGTGGGTGTGCTCATTTTATACTGGCCCAGCCTCCATTGCCTCCACCTGTGGGGATTGTGTGCACCTGTGGCAGTTGGCTTGTTTCCTGATTGCTGTTTGCGGGTGGTCCGCGATGCCTGTATGGCCGGCAACGTGCAGCCCGTGATTACCGGCTTTGCAATGCCGGTATTTGCATGTCCGCGTGGGTTGGGATGTCCCCCTATTACCGGCATGCCGGTATTTGCTCCCCGAAGGGGCGTGTGTACGCACCCATGCCGCTATTAGCGGCGCCGTTATTTCGGGTGCCGCTAATACCGGGTTGCCGGGTCAGAATACACCGGAGCGGTAAACGATGCCGGTAACACCATACCAGCATCGTTTTTGCCTTACCGCCAACCTTGTAATGGGGCCCAGTGTGCTGTCTGGACAACAATTTCTACAGCTACAAAGATCTTGGACTTCCCCATGCTGTATGGTAGGAGTACACAAACAAAGCATTCCCCTTCTGAATTCCACCTTCCAACTTCTTTCATGTGCTGGCACCAAATGTTGTTTCCCAGATGTGCTGTGCTGTCCAGGTAGTCGTTTAGTTCGTTGTCATCCCTGTGCGTGCTTCTCTTGATTCTCAAGGTTTTCATGTAGTTTGCTATGACTACATCTCTGAATGCATCTGTATGGCTTTTTCTTGCTGGAGGATTCTCAGGTATCCCGGTCCATGGTGCAGGTCTCTTCATCTGCGCCATTTGAGTGGACAAGAGTCTAGCAGCTCATTCCCTCTCGTCATACATCATTCTCTGTCGGGCTAGAAATGTTCATATCCATTTTGGCATTGGTCTAGTATATGGTTGTACTGTGGAACTAGTGCTTGTTCCTCTCGTTGGAATATATATGCTAGGCAATGTTGTCTCTGTTTGCTGCTTCTCCAGCTTCTTCCAACTGTCCTTTTATTTCAACTGTTTTTATAGCATGCAGTCTTTTCTTCTCTAATGCTATGGATTGTAGTTCTGCAGTCATTGATGCTAGGCCTGTTGCGTGTGCATTCAGTGTTTGCATGCGTGTGGTTGTTAATAATTTTTCTTCATTCACTCTTTGCCGACCCTGTCTCCGGCTTTTCTGTTTGTTTGTTACCACAAGTCTGTGTGTATCGTTGCTAATCACATCCATTTCAAGTTCATTCATTCCTCCGTCAGATCTTCTAGGGACAGGAATGACTATGTAAGGTCTGGGTGCTTTTGTGGATTTCATGCGTGCATCATTAGGTGGGTGCACTGGAATTGGAAAGCTTTGTGCACCAATGGAAAATGCAGTTCTGATCGTTAATGACAGTAAAGCAATAATGAATATGATGCATAGATACATTATGCCCCTGTATGTCAGGCGGCAGCATTTACTTCCAGAGAAACGTGGTCGTCTCTCCTCCTGCAGGAAGACCAGATTGCTGCTCTGGACCCCCATCTCGATCATTCGTCAAATGCCAATTTTATTGTATTCCCTTAACCAATATCGTCTTTCGAGTTCTGTGTTTAAGAGTGTCAGGTGCTCCACAAGTGTCCCCCCTCCTGTGGATGATGAGTTGTCTCTTATCTCAGGATACAGTTCCTTTGCTAGAGTTATGGAAAAGATCAAATTAAATAACACCTCAGTAAGTCACTTTACTGTGCATGTTCAAAGTAAGTAAGCTCCCAGTCCACTCCTCGGAGTTGCTTCAGTCCTGAGGACATATTGTATGCTGATCAGTGTGAAGAAATACGGACAAAATAACAACAAATGCAATAAGTGAAGTCCTTGACACTGTTTCCTTGATCTGTCCCTCGGCGGAAGGCTTTTAGAATCTCCTCTGATAGTTCTGCTGATGGTTAGAGAGTTCTATTTGCAGTACGATTCCATGCAAGAGCATGCCCATCTGTGCAACATTAGCTGGATCTCTGATGAATGTGAGGACGTCAACATCGATCGGTCTCCCCACTAGCTCTGGAAAGTCAGTGACTAGACGAAAAAGGGCATTGTGAGCCAATCTGATGTCTTCTAGTGACAGGGACATCCGTCCTGTCTTGCTGAGGTTCAGGATTGTATACTCTCTTTAATGTAAACAATGTCTGCAGTGTCCGTTCGCGTGGAGTGCGACTAGAATTACAATTTTATTTAGGAGATGGCTTAGGTGTTCTGTATTTGCTGGGTATCGAAGAAACGTGAGTGTGTCTGTTGTCCTTCCGACAAGAGTTGGACAGTCTTCGATTATGCGAAAGAACAATGTGTTGATAAGCTCATTGATTTCCGCCTGTGTTTGAGACATTTGGTTCCTTTTCATTGTACTCAGGAGCTAAGAGAAATTGTTCGGCAATGACAGTGAGCAGTTGTCTTATTGTCTTTACGTTTTCAGGATCTTGAAGAAATTCAGTGACATTGGTGAGCCTCCCTACCAATGACGGGTATGATCTTAGCACTAGATCAAAATAGGTGACCACATCCTTGGAGATGTCGCTACTGCGGGACACCATAAGTGATTCCGAATAGGGTCTCGGTATGGAATGAGTCGGATATTGTATTTGCCTCCAATGTAAGTGTCCTCGGTCAAAATTTGGCATATTCTTTTCTCATCAAGGCTTAAGTCTGCCTCAGTTCAAAGTTCACAGGCTATGTTGTGGCTTATGCGTGCAATTCTTCTTCTTCACCCTGCAACTAGGATGCACAGAGTGTCTGTTTTTATGTCCTTATCCCATTTTTTGCTTAGAGGAAGTGCCCTGTGCTCATCGTCTGCGATAATTGCTACGGTGCCTGTTGGGATTGTCCTGGTGGAAAATTCCCCATATTCTGAGGTTTCACACCTTGTTGCGCTCCTGGCGATTGTTGTTGCATTGTGTGATTCTGTGCAACACCCTGCTGTAAAACTGCAGGTGGATTTGCCATGCCTGCTCCTGTCCCTTGGCCATTCTGCATCATGCCTTGATTTCTGCATGTGCGAGCTAAGTGCCCTGTCATTCCACACAACCAACATACTGGCGGTGATCGGATCATTTGCCCGTTTCACATATCTTGATTACGACTTTGCATATTCTGGAACCCTCCTTGATTATTTTGGAAACCTCCCTGGTTACTCTGCCATCCTCTTCCCCTAAATCCTCTCCCCCTGGCATAAAACCCAATACTGATTTGATAATTCTGTTGTGGATTAGTCACCTGCTGCATGCTCGATTCAGCTGCGCTAGTTATCATGGCTCCCGCAAGAGCATATTTTGACAATTTCTTTTGCACCAATTTTGCCTCCTCCCCCTTACGTGCAGCTTCCTTTTTGCGATTCTTTTCTTGCAGCAGTCTGCAATAGTGTGCAATGGTCAACTGTATTTCAGCCCAAAGCTGGCCTCAATTGCCACCAATTTCTTGAGTTGTTTCTGCACCGGCTCTGGCAGCCCTTGGCACAATATATGGTAAAACACAGGTATAGATTTCGTCCAAGATTCATGAGTCTCGAACACCCATGCGTCTTGAAAATTCTGTATATAAATTAATGGATCCTCAAACTCCTTCATTTTCCGCGTCATTCGGAAGTATCTGGGTATAGCACTCGTAGCGCTTTCCATTCTGCGGCTCTACAATTGTTAAATGGAGCTCCGTCATGAGAGGTATTCATTGTGGTTACACCAGAGTAGCCTGCTCATGCCCACACATCATCTGCGCTCTCACCAAGTATGGTGATTAGGATGCCTTTGATGTCCCCTATAGCTAGTGTGTTTCCTCCAGTCATTTTTTCTAACTCATGTATCCACTTTCTGGCTCCCGATGTCAGCATTGGAAGCTTGTTTTATAAAATGTTCTCGATCCATGTGTGGCCATGGAATATATTGCGGTCTTACCCCCCCCTTTCTCAAGCAACGGAAATTGGGATGCATAGCCCTCTCTCTCTTCTCTCATTGTTCTCCTGTCTATTGCAGGGGTAATAATCCTGCATCACCGTCTGCCTGGAAATGTCCTGAGCCTGTCTACAAAGGGCGGTGATGACACCCCCCTCTGACCGTAAGATACCTCTTCGTGTCGGTCTGACTGCGTGGCTGACTCTGATGCCCTCGGTGCAGACTCACTAGTGTCTGACCATCTTATTCCTTTTTCCCTTGGTAGTCGTCTTTCGCTTCGTCTCCCTTCTTCATTTTCCTTGCGCTCCTCCCTTTCCGAGTCGGACATTGTCTGTCCCCAATTCGCGCCACTTCTTGTGTCCTCCTTACTCCTACTTATTTCTAGTCTATCCAGGGATAGGTCTCTATTCCCACTACTTCGGGTGACATCCTCAGTGTCGTAGAGCTGAGTGCTCTCTAGGCGCTCGTCTTCCCCCTCCTCTTGCGCTGTTTGTTCTAACCCCATTTCATCATATATTCTATCGATCGTTTCTCCGATGCTTCTGGTGTCGAAGTCATCTTCTATATTTGCCCTAGATGTGCCTGGTACTGAATTGTACGCAGGAAAGAGTTCTTCTATATCTTCCCAATCTATTACTGGATCAGGTTTTTTAACCTCTCTTCCCAGATATTCAAGATTGCGTGCTCTCTGTCTTCGCTTACGTTCTACATCGTCATCCAATTCCTTGCGTTTCCTCACCTCTTCTCTGACTCTATCTTCTTCCTTTTTCTTTTCATTTCTACGTTCATCTGCCCTTCGTATTTCCTCATCTCTTCGACTCTTTATTCTTTTCTCATGTATCCTTTGCTCTTCCTCTATCCTTTACTGCTTATTTCTGTCTTGATCATTGGCTGTTCTTGGGTTGCGATCGAGCTGTCTTTCTTGCTCTTCGCGATATGGCTGTTCTCGCCTTTGTCTGTCTTTCTTTCTTATTCTTTCGTCTCTAAACTCCTTCTCTTTTCCCTTTCTCTGTACCTCATCTAACCTCTCCTTTTGGTTTGCGTCATCAATGCCTTTGCCATCAAGTTTCAATAAAATGTGTCCACCCATCCATTGGTTTTTTTGCGAATGCTATCTCATCACTCCTATCTTTGTTTCCCTTCCATCTTTTCCCTTCTCACTCTTTGTCGAGAGATGCACTTGTCTGTGCCTGATCCCTTCTTTCGTTATCGCGTCTCCCCTTGTCCCTTGTGACTGTGGAGGTAATATCCTTGTCCCTATCTTTCCCTTGATTTTCATCACTACTTTGCGTAGGTGACTCATATGCTGGATTGCTGTACCCCGGGGCTGCTTTATGCTCTCTCAGCGGGTATAATCCCTCGTCCTTACTTTCTTCAACTTTCGTTTTGGATGGGGCAGGTGGCGCGGTAGGCGTCTCACCCCCTCTGTGCATACATTAAGTATCCAATCTATTGACGGCTCCTCTTCCTTTCCCTGTTCATACATTTTCCAAAGCTCCAGAACAGCCAGGCGTTTGTCTCGCTTCTTGCCTGTGTATGTGGCATGCAAATATATTGTCATGTGTTGCAAGACGGTTCTAGATAAGGACCCACCTTGTGGCCATGGCATATACATCTTGTGGGCAGTTCCCTTAACACACTCTGTACTGTATTTCTTCAGTCTGGGTGCGTGTTTTGGCAACTGCTTGCATAAGTGTGTCAATGGTGTCATATCTTCCATACTTAAATCTGTCCCCTTTCCTCTTATTTAACACTTGTCAACACTTTTGTGTGGCTCATACAGTTCTAACAATATGAGCTAGCACCAAACATCGCAAGCTCCAATCCAAATTTTCACAAAATGTTATACCTTCTAATTTACTCAAAAAACATCAATTCATATGCAATTTTATCTCAGCTGTTAAATCGCGTAAAATTTAAATCAGTTTTCTCAAGGAAAATTTTCGATGTATGACGTCACAACAAAATACATGTAAGACAGACGCTTGACAGACTAGACGAACACCAGCTGGTCACAGTTATCTCTGCCTCTAATCATTACCCCTTCATGGAGTCTAAACGTAGGCCTTTCACAATGTCTTTAACCGTTGTGGTAGTCTAATCGTTCCCCCTTTAACTGGGACTTTGGGTACACGTTTCTTCTTGCCGCTTTAAAAAAGCGTAGGAATAAGGCATCTCAGGCATCCTCCCCGGGAACCTCTCTCTTCTCGGGTGTCCTCCCCGGTAACCTTTATTTACTTAATTATTCTCGAGTCATTATACCCATATATCTATATATATTATTCTCTACTTCTAACTATATTTTGTTTTCTCACCTCCATCCGTTACTTTTTCCCTTTACTTGTTCTAAAGCATGCACTTTTGCCAGAACACTTAGTTTTTCTTTTTTTTCACTCACCGTTTGCATGGTTCCTCTCTGGATCCTCGGGATCACTGCCTCTGTTACCGCCTTCATTCGGCTTTTCACCCGCTCAGCTGCCCGTAGGAATGGGAAGGGATATGTGGGGAACATGGGTCCCTTCAGGCCCTGGTCTGCAGTTTTTCTTACACTACCACTGTCTACGGGGAGCTTCAGGGTCTACTCGGCCGAATGGCAAAGGACTTGTGATATTGCCGAAGACCTAGAGTTACTTTGGGGGTCATTACGAGTTGGGCAGTAGCCATGGTGCTATTTGCACCATGGCTGCCTCCCATACCGGGTCCGGGTCCGGTCTGGTTCAATGGGGACTTACCGGGTCATTCCGACCCTGGAGGACCCGGTAAGTCCCCATTGAACCAATTATTCCCCATTCCCATTTGAGCCACCATAGGGCTCAAATGGGAATGGGGAAGGTGCTAATAACGGGCCCGCGAATTGCAGGCCCGTTATTAGCACCCTGGTCCCTTAGCGGGACCCATAAGGGACGTGTTGTCAGATCACACGTCCTTTACGGTTCCCGCTAAGGGAGCTCGGAATTGGGCGGTAAGGGATTACCGGCACCGGTCTCCTTAACGGTGCCCGGTATCCTTTACTGCCCAACTCGTAATGACCCCTTTTATGTCGACAGTCAATGGGTGTCTTATTCTAATCAATAATCGATAATCGATAATGTTAGGGAAAGTTCTGTTATAAGGCTAAATTCCCAAACCTAGTGAGTCCCCCAGCAGCTTTGCTGGATTTTTGGGGTTTGTTTTTTTCTCCTGCTAAGTGTGAGAATCTTTTCCTCCCACTCTTAGCCATGATTTGAGGTATGTCTTTGACTTTGTATGTGCTTATGGGCTATGGCGTCTTTCACTCCATAGGGTATCATCTGTTTTTGTGTGTTACACAGCACCCTAAGTGCAGTAACACAGGGGTGTCATAGTGACCCCCAAACATAGATTCCATACCCTGGGACTGACTACTGTCTCCCAGGGCATGTAAAGTCACCATTGACTTTACTAGTCCAAAATTGTGAACAGAACCAGTACAAACCATCATAATGTGGAAGTACTGGAAGGGGTAATTAGATTGCCCCAGGGTCTGTTTCCAAGGGGGCACTGTCCAGTCCCCCCTTGTTGAGTTTCTGGCTGGTGGCAGTGGTTACCACGCGAAATATTCCACCGGAATATTTCCTATGGGATTTTCCCATTGGTTTTAAACGCACCACTTTTTGGTGCAATGTTAAAGATACCGCTGGTTTATTTATTTAATATAAAATCACCGGTTGGGTTTTTTCACCTTAACTCTTTTCTAAAATGGCGTTTGTATCTGTCTCTGTAACTCTAACCAAGGTCGGGCCCTTTGTTCCACTTTTTGGCGGGCTTCTCCAAAGAAGCCCTCCAAATGGTGCCACTCTGACTGGGTTCCACAGGATGTGTGGGTGGGGGAATTGGCACCCTGGACTGCATTGCCTTAGCAACCCAAGTCGCACTCTATTCTGATTGTGTGAGTGACAGCTAGGCTGTTGAATGGGGGTTTTTTCTGCATAAAAGCAGGGCTTTGGGGACTGGAACTTCAGAAGTCACCACAGGACCTAAGAAATCCGAAGAGGGAAGAAGCTGAGCCATCTGCAACAACGAAACCACCAGTGGAGCCCTGCTGCAACAACCTCACCACTTTCCCAACGACAAGAGTAGATCTTCTGCTGAACGAGTCTTCTTCCTTTGAGCTGGTGGGATCAACCAGTTCGCCATTTCGCCTTCCAGGATGTCTCTTGGTCGAATCGCCCCGGCGGCCGGATAGCCAAGCTTCACCACTGTGACCGCGAATAAAAGGAACGCACCTTTTAACCGACGAACTCTGCGGCTGGTCTCTTCCCTGGGCAGTGCAACGACTCCAAGTTTCCTCCTCGACAAGATCCTCTCTTCCCGTGGTCAAAACAACGAACTGCACCCGCTGCCAGGAACACCTGCCACCGTTGGAGCTTCCTCTCTTTTAAAGGTACTGTCTTCCACCTGGCCTCCCTTTCTACGGTTTGCTAAAGGTGACCCTTAAATCCTTGGCTTTCCAACTGGGTTGGCCCCCAGACTTTCTAACTTTACCTCCTGAACCATCCCAACCTCTTTTGAACAATGTGCAAAGACGTTTAGTGCATTTTAAACTGTGTGATCTTGGGCACATTTCGCCTTGCTCCATTTAAAGTGGGCCCGGCCTATGCATTTTGGCTCTACAGTGTATACTGCCTTTACTAACTTGCTTTGAACTTAGAAAAGTGTTGGGAACTGTTTTATTTCCATGAACTGTCTTTTCCTCTCCCTTTTACTTAATTATTAGAGTGCCATCTAGGTCACGCGCTCACATCTGTTTTGACAAATAGTAGTGTTTTGACCTAGACTTGTCTAATAATTCTTAAGGGAGGTGTGTATACTTTGCCTGACTGTGTTTTAACTTGCTTTTGGTTTAGAGTGCTAGTGTATTGCCTAAAGTGTGTTTTAAATAAATAATTATATACTTTTGATACAAAGCTCTGGTCAGTGTTTGTTTGCTCTACTGTGTTTTTGGCCCTATTGTGTATACTCTGCATTCTGCCCTACTCATCTTGAGAGAGGTCTGACTGCTCAGCCACAGCTACCAGGTAAATCTGGGTGGTGCAGACTGCTACCAATTGGGTTTACTGCTTACTCCTGTAGTCTTAATCTTTTTGCAGTGTTCCCTAAGGGATCTGCACAGGATTCTGCCTAACAGATAACCATCCAATCTCTGCTACCAAGTGTACTACGGAGACCCCCGGCCGGCCCATAGAGCCGAGGTTTGCTCCGAAGTACTTAAAGATGAGATAGCTGCACCCTTGAGATGGATGGGGGTGCAGATGTATTACTCCAACACCAATCAATAAGGACAACTCAATGGTTTGGCAAAGGGAGTCCGTTTAATGACAAGTACAAAAAACGGGGAGTCATGGAAATCAGCAGTGATGCGATCGTCCTTCTCGCTTCAACTCCAATGAACTTCATAAAAATCATAGCATTTATACTGAAAACCCGTCATCGCTGACGTTTAACACTTAAAAGTTAATATGCATTTCTATTGGTTAGGAAAAGGTAACTTTACTATAGGTACTATATCTGTATGGTAACGGAGTGAGGGGATTGGGCAAAACACTATCAGGTGGGCATCTTAGCCCTTCCTTCAACATGATTACTGTAGATGTCACTAAAGGTACGACGTCCCATTCGTTCTACTAACTATAGGACCCTAGATTATTTGGTCCATTATGATTGGGTTTGCACCAACCCCATGCATACATTTCCACTTTGCTTAGTAGCACGCAGAACGGTCAGCCAGGTGCGAGGTGCCCCCTAGTTACCCAGCCTTCCTCCAATTAAGGTTACAATCAATCATCGCTTCAGCAACTATGTGTCAATTATTTTACTGTGGTTGGCCTCGAAACTGCATCTTCTGTCTGGAAAGGTTCTGATATCTCTGCATGGGCGGATGCCAAGCGTAGGTGTGAACCTGTGCTTCTTCTCGCTCAGCTGGTGACGTGTTACCCAAACCATGAATTTGTCTAGGTTCTCTCAATTTGTGCATTTAATTTTTATTGAGCTTGCCACCTGCCTACGCCTCCTTATCTTGGCCTTTTAGAGACAGGATATTCTGTTCTTAAGTTTCAATTATGTGTAGCTACTGTTCGTTTCTTCTATTGGTATGACCTTGGCTCTCCTGGCACGAGTTGCATCTGCTGAGTTTCGATTCAGCCGTCTCTTCTCGTTTTGCTAGAATATGAATCTTGTCCTGTTTGGCCTCTAGTAACCTGGGTTGATTCTGCTTTTTTTTGGGCAAAGTGGAATCGCACTTCTAATACTGTGCTTCGTTTTGAGGTAGATTATGTATAATGGCGCTTGCCGCACTATTCTTCTACTTAGCATAGCAAGCCGCACTGTTTTCTTAGCTTTCTTGCGGTTCCAATCATATTTACAGCTGTTAGCTGGTTGAATATCTTCATCCTGCTTCCAGCGCAAACTTCTTTGTATTTCAACATCGTTCTCCCCTTTTAGGTTCACGATATCCTTATTCATGGCGTTTCGTCTCTGTGTGTCTTTCTCGGGTTGTCATTTCTTCTATCTGTGAGTCTGTCTGGACCCTCTTGACGTCACCATGAGTCTTCCATTAAGGCCTTTTTGGTCTCTTCTGGGACAGTACTGAGGCAATCTTCATTTCGTCTCATTTGCTAGTAGGGTTTTCTCAATGGATACCTTACTGTCCATGGTTTTCTGGGTATTGGGACTTCAATAGGCGTTGCTTTTCTGATAGGTACTGGGCAGAGCCCTACTGCGTCTCTCTGCTGATTTATTTGCTCATCATACGTCACATATCTTGGTGTGAACGTTCCTGGTACTTCAAAATGGACGACTGGAGTGCAGGCTTTATTCGGGACCTCCTCTACACATGGGTGGGGGGTACAACCCTGTAGCCCTACTGTATGTTTTTTGGGCACCTGTGGGTGGCCCACAGAGCAGGGAACGGGCTGGTGGCAGCTCCATCCTGAATTTGACAGGTGCTCTGAGTATCCTCCATTTTGGGATACCCAGGCACTTCCATTGGAATCAGTTGATTCCTGATAGGAGACAAGATTGCCCCTGTGGCTTCTTGCTTTCTATTGCATGTTACCTTGTTTTCCAAAAGTCCTGGGAAGCCCTGACTCTGTCCCTTCCCCTGACTGGCAGTTGGGTGGAAGTTCCATATATGGTATTGTGGGGAAGTCCTGGCCAGACTGGCTGGAGCCTTCCCAGTGACTGTATGTTGTGGGTACACCCTTGGGTGGGACCTGGGTGAATGGAGTGTGGGACCAATATGCACTTCATGTTATGGTGTCTGGTTTCTGGTATGAAACACAATGAATGAGACAGCCCTGCCCGAAACTGGTATGAATGCAGTGCAGAGTGCTGAATGGCTGGGTATTTGTCCCAATACACATTCCTTGTTGGGAGTGTCTGAGAGGGAGGAGAATTACCTGAATGCACTGTGAGCCTGATTGGCTGCCTGCTTGCCTGAATGCCCTTCTGAGTGATTGGTTGCCTGAGTGTGACCCAGCAGAGTGAAATAGACAGAACACTATATCTGGGGGCCTCTCACTACTAGAAATCCTTCAGAAGCTGAAGTCGAAACTGATGTTTAATCTCGAAGCCGAGCCTGACGAGGAAGGTTGACTGCTGTTACCTTCACTGCAATCCGAAAGCTGTCATGCTGTTGAAATGGTCCAAGAGTGGACCTGGCTAGGAGACCTCTTCCCGAGCTATGAGGGACCATCGTGCACCGCTAACCTTTGCCCAAGCGCCCTGGAAGCCAGCCTTCGACAGACTGTCAACCCGAGACGGGGACTGCCGAGGAATCCGAAGAGAAGCTCCCGGACAGCCGTCCACCGTCATCAACCAGGGTTCGCAGGTTTGCTATAACCACTGGAGGCCCATCGAAGCCTTGTGGCTCAGAAGCGGAGGACCGCTTGACACCGTGCAACCGACGACCGGAGCAGCAATGCTCCATTGATTAAGACATTATGAATTCAAGGACGCTCTCGCCAGCACCGCCGACCGGTTTTTCCCGCAGCAGAAAGTCGAGGCCGACGACGCACCGAGGAGCATCCACCGGTGGGTTTCCCGCTGCCCGAAGACCGCAGAGATGCTGACGACTCGACGCCCTGGCTGGACCAAAGTTCTTTATAAACTCTTTGCGGCAACAAACTATTGTTGTCCAGGTGCATCGCACTCCTCATCTTCTCAGGATGTCCACGACTGATCGTCGACGAGCACCGCCAGGACCGAAGCTGCTGCCTCAACGTCTTTGTTCATCATTACTTTGAGGGATCTCGATGATCCATGGCTCCTGCCTAAAGGGAGCTGCTCAAGAAGGATCCGTCGACGACCCGATGTCGAACTCTGCTGTTCCAGGTACTTTGGGGTGGTAGAACCTTTTTAGAGGGAAATATGACTCATATAAACAATATATGGACTGGGCTTGTAAAATTTATTTATTCACAGGTTGCCACATGGGGGAATCCTCACACAGAACTGTGTCTATTAGTAGGGGCCAGTATTCTGCCTATTGTTTTAACCAACCTGCTTTCCTCCTATGTCTATTGTTGGTTCATATTATTTACTGATTTGTATGACATTTGAACTGAGTACAGTTAATGCATTTTAATGGAATCAAAGAGTAATTGTGGTACCACATAGAAACTGTATATATTTACAATGTTTAGAATTGCCTGAGCACAAGTGAGTTATTGTGATTGTGAATATAATTAAAACCTTATTTATATAAAGAACTGTTATCACTAACATAGTGTGTGGACATTCCTTTGTGGGTGCTTGGGGACTACACTGTACTGAAGAACCAGCCTGCATCCCCTCCTGAGAGCTTAAGCCTTCATTGCTCGCCCATAGCTACCCTATAGAGAATCTTGGCTGGGGTGTTCTGTGCTTCTACTCTGCCATATAGAGAGCAGGAGTACAGACACCCCCTCCGGTCTTTACACAGGGCTCATAGACCAGCCTGCAACTGAGGCAGCAAGGTCAGGTGGAGCTCTCGAAGATCCAATCTCCCTGGGAAGCTGGCAATCGGCTAGACCCTGCCCCTTTGGACCTGGATACCCAGGGTGAATAGCTCAAAAGGGATTTTGCAGGTGTGGACCCCCAACTTTAAACCCTATAACTGGAGGTAGTATTATATCCATACCATTGGATTTGACCCCATAAAAAGACCAGGACCGGGACATGACATGGGGCGGTGCTGTGCTGCCTAGTACTTCACCAGAAGGCGGAAATCGAACATACCCTCAGCCCATGAAGGTCTTGAATGTGATGCAAATAACCAGCTGCTGACCCCTGAGATCAGGACTGTTGGCCACAAAAGAACAGTGTACTCATAAAAGTAAGAAAGGGGCATCCCTCCCACCATGGTAACCAGGGTTGGGGAGGAATCACCACAGGATGACCTAGTGAAGGAACCGAGTGAGGCACTGTTGGACAAGGCATCTTGGGCAGTGTTAACAGAGGAAGTGGGGACCACTGCTGGAATATAAACCACCCAAAAAGGCTCTAATGAAAGGGATCAGTGTGATGCTGGAAATGCATCGGAGGGACAGGGCCTCCAATTCCTTGTCCTCTATTTCTATTTATCATGTGTTCCGTCTTGTTTTCCGCGCAGGAGTTCATGTGGGACTCCTGGTGGTGCAGCTCTTCCTGTATTTGGTTTGGTGAACAGACCCTTGGGACACCTTTATGGCACCCATGGTTGGGAGTACGACCCTGTACTCCTAGTGTATGTTTTTGGGCACTTGTGTATGGCCCACAGAGCAGGGTACGGGCTGGTGGCAGCTCCGTGCTGAATTGACACGTGCCCTGAGCGTCCTCCATTTTGGGATGCTCATGCCCTGTCATTGGAATCATTGGATTCCTGATAGGAAACAAGATGGCCCCTGTGGCCTCTAGCTTTCTATCGCCTGATACCTTACTTTTCACAAAGTCCCGGGAAGCCCTGACTCTGTCCCTTCCCCCTGACTGGCTGTTGGGTGGAATTTCTATATATGGTGTTGTGGGGGAAGTCCATGCCAGACTGGCTGGAGTCTTCCTAATGACTGTATGTTGTGGGTATGCCCGTGGGGTGGGACCTGGGTGAATGGTATGTGTGACAAATATGCCTTTCATGTTATGGGTGTCTATTATATGGTGTTTGACACAATGACTGGCACAGCCCTGCACGAAACGGTATGAATGCAGTGTGTAGTGCTGGATGGCAGAGTGCTTGTCCGAATCCACAATTTGTATTGTCAGTGTTTGGATGAGAAGAATGGCCTGAATGCACCGTGCGCCTGATTGGCTGCCTGACTGCCCTTCTGAATGATTGGTTGCCTGAGTGTGACCCAGCAGAGTGAATGTGAGATCATCAGTATATCTGGGGACCTCTCACTGCTAGAAATCGTTCAGAAGCTGAAGGTGATACTTGATGCTTTACCTTGAAGCCCACTGGAAGAAGAATTGCTGCTGCTGTCCTTCCCTAATCTGAAAGCTACTGTGCCTTCAAGGAACTGATCCAAGAGAGGACCTGGCTAGGAGACCTCTCCCCGAGCTACGAGGGACCATCCTGCACAAAGCACCCTGGTAGACAGACCTACGAAAGGCTGCCGACCGGAGAAGGGGACCCCCGAGGAGAATGAAGAGAAGCACCGGGCAGCCGTCCACCGGCACCAACCGCCGTCGCCGACCGGAGCCGCAGTGCTACCTTTGCCTAAGACCATTGAAACAAGGACTAGCTTGCTCATCCTCGTCGACTGCTTTCATCCTGCCGGTGAAAGTCAAGGCCGCCGACGACCGAGGGGAATCTGCTGGTGGGCTTCCCGTCACTCGAAGACCGCAGAGACGCTGATGACTCAACAACCAGGCTGGACCAAAGTTCTTCATTGACTCCTTGCGGCAACGAACACTTGTTGTCGAGGTGAAATGCACGCCTCCACTTGCAGGACATTTTCAACTGATCATCAATGAGCACTGCAAGAACTGAAGCTGCTGCCACAATGACAATGTTCACCCTTTTTCCTCGTGGGATCTCGACGATCCATGCTCCTGCCTTCAAGGGAGCCGCTCAAGAAGGATCCATTGATGACCTGATGCCAAACTCTACTATTCCAGGTACATTGGGGTTGTAGGACTATTTGAAAGGAAATAAGACTCTTGTGAACAATATATGGACTGGGCTTGTATGATATCTTTTTTTACAGGTTGCCCAGTTGGGGGGATCCTCATACAGAACTGTGCCTGGTGTTAGTGGCTCAGTATTCTGCCAATTGTTCTAACCAACTGCTTTTCCTCCTATGTCTATTGTCGGTTCTCTTTATTACTTGATTTGTGTGATATTTAAACTAAGTACAGTTGATGCACTTTAATGAAATCTAATAATAATTGTGGTACCACATAGAACTGTGTATATATTTGTCATTTTAGATTAACTGAGCACAAAGTGAGTTACTGTGATTGTGTATATAACTTTGAACCTTAATTATATAAAGACTGTGTTTTCACTAATACAGTGTGTGGACATTCCTTTGTGGGAGCTTGGGCACTGCACTGTGATTAAGAACCAGCCTGCATCACCTCCTGAGAACTAGGCCTTGATTGCTTGCCCAAGTTTACCAAATAGAGAATCTTGGCTGGGGTCCTCTGTGCCTCTCCTCTACCATATAGAGAGCAGCGGTACAGATATCCCCCTCCAGTCTTTACAATCAGGAGAGTGATCCTAGTGAAAATAAAGGGGGGCTAGTAGAGTCCAAATCGTTGATGTTGGTGACCCGCCTGTCCAAAGACATTCTGAGTCTCACATCTAGAATTGGTATGATATGATATGATATGATATGATATATGATATGATATGGCATTTATAACGCGCCTATACACAAGTGTTTTAAGGCCTGAAAACAATTGGGAAACAAAAGCTTCTGAGTCTAGCAAGCCTCAAAGAAAGGCTAGGAAATACTCCTGGTTGAGCCCAAATCCAGCAGTAAATATCTTGGATGGAGAGGTTTTTCACCCTGATCAACTGAGCCCCATTTCGTCGGGAGAGACTGTGGATGGCCAGGGGAGCCGGAGATCGGAGGTGGGAATGGAGCAAAGATCTCCATTGAGATGCCAGGATCACCCAGAGGAGAGATTGTTTTCAGCACAGTGACAGAAAAACACAGGACTCGACTGCCTGGATCCTTCCAGCTGGCCACTTACTGCAAGAGGGAGCTTTGTTATTTGTGAAATATTCACAGGAAGAGGGGTTTTACGCTTGGAAGAAGCGGGTGAGGTCTACACATGCTCCAGTGCTAAGCGGAGTGCATGCAGAGTGTGCAGAGTGTTTTTGTGTTTCTGTGGAGCTGGTGGGAGCTGCATCGCAGACGCTAAGAAGACTGTGCTTCGAGCATTGAGCAGTGCTCGCTGAGTGCTGTTAAGCTGTGGAGGACGGTGGCCAAATTGCAAGTGTATTGAATGTATTGAAATGTTGGTTAAAAATTGGAACATTAAGCATTACCTCACTTGTTTCTCAGACTTTGGTCTCGCCCCCTCATGCCAAAAACATTCAAAGGCATTGTCTGTGTGCTTCGAGGAGTGCTGACTGAGTAGGATACAAATATTTATCTGGAACTCGCTTTACGTGAACTCATAATATTACGAGAAAGGTGACACTGAAAAGTGTCTTGTAAGCCACTCTTTGATATTGTCGACGATGGGGAATGTCATATTTGTACACCTTAAAAATGTTGATGCCTTCGACAGGCCTAGGAGACGGTACCAGAGATACGAATGCCCCCCTCCTGGAAAAAATACAAGATCTAGTACATACCAAGAAGAACCCCCATATGGGCCCCTCAGGTTCAAAAGTAGGAAGAGCTAGGTCTCTGTCAGGGGAAATTAGATCATACTGGCAGAAATGGGAACAGGAATTGGCTATATTGCAATTTAATTCGGAGAGGTATTCATGGAAACCCTGGCTGCCATATTCCAGCATTCAGTAGTGGGAGGGAGGTTAGAGGAACAACCTTTAATTAATCTTGATGACTTCCATGACTTAACCTTAGTGGAGAAGGCTAATCAAATAGAACAAGAGGCGAATATTCCTCCGAATGATGTGAATCCTATATTAGGAATTGGAATGACAAAGCCGGGAAGGAGGGTGGAAGATGGAAGTGCTTGCCCTTTGCCATCTACAGTAGCTGCAGAGGTGCGAAGGCCAGGAGAAAAGGCCAAGCAGCTTGCTCTCTGCAGCTCTCTGCTGCTCGACAGCGCAGACCACTGCCACCGACCCTTCCCTACAAGGTAACGATTACAATCATAACTCACACAGTCACCCGTGCTCCATGCCCAGCCTGAACAGAAATGAGCGATTATGCTCCCGAGCCACGCCCCACCCCCACGCCTCCACCACCCCGTGTCTTCTGTGCAGGCTAGGTCGCATCCCAGCCACCTACCTATCCTATCCACTCCTCCTGCCGTGTCACAGCTTCCCACTACGCGAGCCTCTGCCTGCCTCCATGTGTGCCGAGCCGTATTCATGCCCCCGCACACCACAACACAGCATCTCTGCCCAGCACGCATTTGCCCTCGGCCACCTTCGCAGAGACTTCTTCAGCGTCTAGCCACGCACCCCGCTCGCCACTGTTGCCGGATCTCATCGTGAATAAATGCATGCCAGACAATAACACTGTCACAAGCGTGCCTACCACTGCCGGTCTGTCTAGTGAATCACGTGCTCCATCAGATGCAACTCTTAGCTTCACTGTCATACCAGGTAACTTACCAGTTCCTGCAAACGTAACTATTTACCATGCCACCTTGCACTGTACCCCTGTTGTAGCTACTGTGAATCACTGTGATGTCAATACTGTTAGCATGCACTGTGCTGCTAATGCTGGTACCCCTCCGCCTAGCACCGCCACTGATTTAATGCATTGCACCCCTGTTGTAGCTACTGTGGAACCTTGCGATGACCCCGATATTAAACTGATAGGCACCCAACCTGTACCCACCAATCCTACCTTGCACTTTCCTGCCCAGACTAGCACCACCATGTTCCCAGTGACAGATACCCGCTCAAATGTGCCCGTATTAACTGTCGCTCTCTACCTGCTCATGCCCTGGATGTACACAACCTCATCTGCAGTAACAACGTTGACATAATCTTCCTCAGCGAGACTTGGCTCAGTGACACCTCCGGCCCTTCCCTCACCCTCGCCTTCCACGGAAGGGTACACCATCTACAGACAAGACCGCTCCTCTCATAGAGGGGGAGGTGTAGGTGTCATTGCTAGGGACACTCTCCAGATCAGAAAAATTCAGTATGACCTCGATCAGAATTCCGACTTCCTCCTACTCAAATTGAAAGTCTCTCACAACTCCACTATCGCAATCCATGTAGTGTATTGCCCCCCTGGTCCTACCTTAGACTTCCAGGAAGCCCTCATCCACTCCCTCTCCGACAACCTCAAAAAATCCTCCAAAATTCTACTCCTTGGTGACTTCAACTTAGGTCTCAACGACCCCAAAGACTCACATGCCGATGCCCTCCAAAAATCTCTCTCCACGCTCGGTTTCACCCAAGCCAAATCTCAGCCCACCCACATCAAGGGTTGCTCTCTAGACTGGGTAGCCCAACACAACTGCCCTCTCCTCCTTAAAGAGATCACTCCTCTCTCATGGTCTGATCACCACTGCATCAAGTTCGATATCCTGAACTCTAGAGAACAACCTAAGCCCAACACCCCTCTCCCAGCTGCTCTATCCAGAAGTTCCAGGCAACTCACGAAGGAAAATCTCATACAACATCTCTTGGTGCCGGCACTACTGCCTCCCTTCTCCAACGATCCTGAGATACTAGCTAATGTATTTAAAACTACCATCACCCAGGCCATTGACATTGCAGCCCCACTCACCCTCAAAAAAGCTAAAAAAGTCAAGCACACCAATGCCTGGATCACCCAGGACCTCCTTGAGTTACGCTCCAAAAGAAGGGTTGCTCTATCCAACTGGAAATGTAACCCCAAGGACAGCACACTAGAAGCCTTCAAGGCTCTAGCAAAAGAATACAAAATGGCCATCATTAAGGCTAAAGCCACGTCCTTCAATACCAGAATTTCCAATGCCAAGTAAGGGACCAAAGAAATATTCTCCATCTTTAGAGAGCAAGAAAACCCTGCCCCTCTGCCTCCCTCATTTCTGAAGGAGGAAGCATGGTGTAATAACATTCAGTCAGCTATGTTAAATAAACTCAACACCCTGCACTCTAAAATCCTTGCTCACCAGCAAACTCTCTCCAACCTTATAGCCAAAAGTCACAGTAGCTCACCCCCTCCGACTGCCCCCACTCACTCTCCGATGTTTGAATTCAAGGACGTGACCTTCCCTGAAGTCATCACCCTCCTCAACTCTATTAAACCGTCCAACTGTAAAGGTGATGCCTGCCCAGCACAAGTCATTAAAGACTGTGCCCCATCCCTTGCCCCCCTCATCATGGCCTTCATTAATGCCTCCTTCCAGTCAGGCCACGTCCCTACTGGTCTCAAAGAAGCGTGGGTTCGTCCGCTCCTTAAAAAACCATCCCTTGACCCATTGGTCCCAGGGAACTACAGGCCTATCACCACTGTCCCCTTCCTACTCAAAATACTTGACAAAGGCAGCTTATCTGCAAGTTCAAAAAGTTCTTGAGGACAACCAGCTGCTCGGTCTTCGGGGGTCAGGGTTTCGACTGTGTCACGGCACTGAAACTGCCCTCCTTGACCTGAAGAACCAGATGGACGACCTCAGAGATGCCGGAAAGCCTGCTCTCTTGCTCTTACTCGACCTTTCAGCTGGTTTGACTTGGTTGACCACAAGACCCTGTGTCACCACCTCACCACAGCGGCCAATTTCTCACCTAGGGCCTGTAACTGGATAACCTCCTTCCTAGAATCCTAGGTTTTCTCAGAATCCTCTTGTGCCACACCCAGCATCCTTAAATGGGGTGTACCCGAGGGTTCCTGCATTTCACCCACCCTGTACAACCTTTTTACCAGACCTCTCTTTAAAATCATTGACGCTCTGGGCATCTCATATACGAACTATGCTGATGACACACAGGTACTCACCCCCCTATCGGGAGACTACGTGTCAGACTCAAACACCCTCAAATCAATCTATTCAACAATCCAATCCTGGATGGCAGATAACTAGTTATGCCTTAATGCTGAGAAAACAGAACTTCTGCTCATTGGTTCCCCGTCCACCTTGGGCAGGCTGCACAAGCAGTACAACTGCTTCTCTGTCGACAACATTCCCATCAATGTGTCGCAGGTGATTAAGACCCCGGGCGTCTACCCTGAACCAAACCTAACTATGGATAGGCCGGTTAACGCCATAACATCTTTCTGGGCCTACCATTCCAAACTCATCAATTCAGTCAGACCTTACCTATCACTGCAAAACTGTATCTGCCAGGGCAATAATTGGTTCAAGACTGGACTATGGGAACATCTGGAAATGACATAGCTAAACTAGAGATTGCTCAAAATAATGCCCTTAGGGCCGCTAGCGGTCTCTCATGTAAAGAACACATCTCAGGACTCAGGAGGCAAGTCCATTGGCTTCCATTCAAGTAGAGAATCATGTTCAAGACCTTAGCCCTTACCCATAAGTGCCTCCATCAGCTTGCCCCCCTTAGTTGGCCCAGAGGATCTCCAAACCCCTCTCCTCCAGACCAGCTAGAACACCCTACACAAACCTGATCACCGTCCCTAAAACTCACAAAACGCGTGCGGGTGGAAGTATCTTCCCCACCCAGCCTGTGCACAATTGGAACGCCTTACGGACACACATCAGGAGCATTGACTCTCATGCAGCCTTCCGTAAGGCGATCAAAACTATGCTCTTTGTTTGAATATGTCTCTCTGTCTTGCTTCGTCTACCACTGCGTCTGTAACCATGCAGCTTTGTAACCATGCGGTCGCTCTTATGTCTGGCGCAAGAAACCTTACCATGTATAAGTATCCTCCATGGGCGGCATTCATGTAACCCAGAATCAAGCCTTCTTAAGCTCATCTTAGCTTCTCGATGCCCGTGGGCTGCAGTGCACTTTACAAATCTAAATAAATAAATAAATAGCTCAAGTACATTTTGTAGAGCCACAAGAAGGGTGTGTATTCCCAGGTTGTGCAAGGAACTTGGAAGGAGGGTTTGGGAGAGTCCACATATGAGCAGACTATGCACTCATTTATCTTTTTCCCCCCTCCTCCCCCAATGGAGGATTCCCTCTCTGATCCCTGCTTACAGACTGAATGGACCCTAGATCACGAAACCCAACAGGGAGCAAGATGGACTACACTCCCACTGGACTTGTCGGTTTCCCCTATTATGTACCCGGAGTCCCTTGATTCTACTAGAAATTCTTCATGAAGCTCAGCGCTATCTTTCATAAAACCTACCCCGAGTTGCTCATTTGGACGGGACCCTGGATGTCCCCCTGCTTTATATGTTAATGTTAATGTTAATGTTAAAGGATATTTGTACCGCACACTATAACCACTGGAGTGGTGCCTTGGCACTCCAGTGGATCTGAAAGAGGGCGGGGGGGCGAGTTAGTGGGAATAAGCTGGAAAAATGCAAGATAGCAGTGATGTGCTGTTGGCAGCCTCAGCTCGGTGGGTCCGTTAGCTGGGCTTGGGGTATTTACGGTCGGTAGTCTTTGTGTTCTGTTGTGCAGGTCTATGTGCGGTTTGTTTTGTTGTTGCCATGTAGTAAAGTTTGTGTGAATACCTGCATTTTAGGCTTGTGGGTGTGTTTGGTTAGAGTTTGAGAGGTGTATGCAGGTGGGTGAGATTTTTAGTGGATTGGTTAATTGGCATTGCTATACTAGCAATTGTGTCTAGGTGTGATGCTTGCTACCATTCACTATTCCATCAGAGTGTGGTGATTGCTAATTTTCAATATTCTGTCTAGATGTGAGGCAGGCTAGTGAACACGATTCTATTCAGGTGTTGCACTAATCATCATTCACAGTTTCATTTAAGTGTTCTAACATTCACATTTCAGTCTGGATGCGACGCAAGCTAAGGTTAGGAATTCCATCTAAGTGTGGCACATGCTAACATTCACATTTCCGTCTAAATGCGAGGCCAGCTAACATTATTACACCTTACAGGTTATATGAAGCAACGCTCACAGCAATTAATATTGGAATAACAGTATTGACACAATTATTTGGAATTTTGGAGAAAAAAAGATAACCAGAACACTCTGCTGAACCTATTAATAGAAAAAATTGATCTGATTAAAAAAAGATGCTCGGCTGTACCAAATTCTATGGGGAGGGCAGATGGTGAATTGGAGAATGGGTTAAACCCCCTGTCCCCGCAACAAAATCTTATATCCCAGGGGATTCAGTCTGTGGCGCTGTAGGGGAAAGAAATCAAGGTCCCCCAGCTACTCCCTCTTCCCCTGTGGAGACAACCGTGGTAGAAATAAATAAAAATACAGCAGAGTTGGAAATACCTCATTACCGTTTAGATGGTGAGACCCCTCTGGTAGAGCCTCTATATGATGTGTTTAGAAAACAGAAAAATCGGAAAAAATCTAAACAATTACAGTGGGAAAAAACCCAGAAAAATCAACCTGCAGTAGAAAAATAATAAATAGTGGGCAGAGAAAGTTCATAGGTACTCTCTACTCCTCCCTCTCGACAGGGAACTTCAGTAATAAGCCTACAGAAGGCCAAAAACAAGTCTTAAAAAGAAAAACGACAAGAGAAAGAGAAAAGTCATAATTTACAAGAAAGTATTGCAGAAGAGCTGGTATTATCTTCTCCCCAGCTACCCGCTCGCACAAATGGAAAGCATATCTCACCTCAGGTAGATCTGCAAAATCTATCAAGCAAAGAAACAAATGCTAATCTACGAAAGATGGCCCATAATGTCCCACGAAGGGGGAGTCTCCAGGGAGGAGGGGGACGATAAGATTATGTCCATGCAGGGGGGAAATGTACTACCCTGGAAGAAAGAATATGAACTACACTAAAACATATGGGTGGAGAAAACCAGCAGGCAGGGACTGATCAAGCTAGAGGGGATCTCTCCCATACAGGATGTAGCTCGGACAGGTCTAAAGAAAGATCCGCTTTTGCTAGGGAAACAGGGGGGATAGCCCCAAGGTATGTAGAGACTGTCTCTTCTCTCTGCTCTAGAGGGTCACTTCCAATGCGGGGAGAGGGGAGTCGCAAAGGACATTCCCTCTACCCCCATATGAAGGATAGACATCGCTCACATTTCAGAACAGGACTACAATCCTGAATCTCATAGGAACGACACCTGACCTAAAATCGATAGAATCTAGGTATATTGAAAGGATCCTGTTTATGGATAGGCACAGAGTCCACAAAGTCTGTTTGACTATTCCATCACAATTGGTGAGAGAAGCTTTGTGGAGGGCTAGAAATCACTTCAGCCAGCAAGGCTTTATGTTAAATGTTGCGAGCTCTGATAGAAGACCTAGAAAACCCTCCCATGTGCTAAATCCATCATTGCCCAAATCTAGAAGAACAACCACCTTCCAGTCTCTGAGAATTCGCTGTCAAGGGAATCGGGGACAACTGGTTGAGAAGTTGCATTTATGGAGCAATCTTAGACAGCCGGAGTGGATGACTGGTCATGGCTCCAAGGTGCATTGAATAAAACAGGAAAGTATATTCAATATTAACGACCAATGTCTCAGAAGGGCAATGACCTGACCGTGGCCTCGTGGAACACCAGAGGCTTTAAGCACCTTTTAGCTAATGATACTGAGATACTGCCAACTTTTGATATCCTTACTCTTCAGGAGACTTGGCTACCAACATGCCCCATTTGGGCGGGATATGGTCTCACTTGGTTACCAGAGACAAAGGGGCCTAAGGAAGGCCCTCTGCCGGTCTCTTAACAGCCTGTAAATTGAGCATAGGATGAATTCTAATTCCCTGGGCCCCTCCAAATGCATTTACTCAACTTTCAAAATTCATATTGCCTAGGGTTAAAGGAATGAGATCAAATGACCGTGCTATAATTCTATTGGAACCCATTAGCTATCTCGAATGATAACCCTACAGCAGGGGTGGAAGCCATGCTGGCTATGCGTATAGCCGACGGAACCACCAATACTATCCTGAACAAAGGGGATCTGAATATTAAATCCCTGAATGTAAAGAATTCCCTCCTGTCCCAGAGAGCATGACGATGGGGTAACCTACTAGACAATAGGGGCTTTGTAATGATGAATGGGGCACTTAAGGAGGATATACCAGCACAGCCAACAGGGGGAAGAACCAACTCAACTGCAATCATTGATTATATATCGGTTTCAAGATGTGCTTACTCTGAAATATTGGACTTCTATGTTCTCCCAAATCGCAATAGTGATCATAACAGTCGAATCCTAAAGTGGTCTGCATCAACAAGTCCTGCACGGGGGGAATTTTACTCTCATGAGCGAACCATTGAAGTTTGAAGAAATAGGGTAAAATGGACTGAAGCTAAGTTAGATACATTTGAGAGATGCCTGGATAATATTTACCAGAGAACTGATAATAATAATGAAGATGACTATGTATCGGTCCTGAGATTATTTACACAAAAAATTCTGACCTGACTTCGTCCGTCTTTAGGGCATAAACATTTATTTGATCAGGAGATTCAACTGATGAAAGCGCAATTCCAAAGGGAATTTGCTGAAAAAATAACTCAAAATATAAGAACTGTGTGAGACACATGAAGGTGTCTCACTTGCTAGTCACCGGGATCTGTCATGCAGGTGGCCAGGACACGGCCATCGCTATTGGATCTAGTTCCTGGGGGTGGACCAGTGCAGGAGGATCACCTGGATGGGGGGTCTTTGGGGTGTGGAAGTGGCACACCGAAGGACGAGACACGGTACCCTGTAGGATATTTAGAAACTTTACCCCCGCCCTTTTCTTACACAAACACTCTTACACTGCGAAAGACAAGATTATCACCAGAGCCATTTACCTGACATGTCCCAACACAAGGGTCAGGCAGTGTCAGGCAATTGACGATAACTACACACCTGATGGCCCTTTCCCTTCCCGACGGTGATAGAAGGCAGAGCATGAGAGCACACTTTGAGCAAGGCCGAATGCATGAGAAAGCAGCTATTCCGGGACGGCAGTGCGCACAGAGGAGAAAGATGGTGGAAACCAAAAGGATGACAAGGAAGGGATCGCCCTTACCCTTTCCAACCCAGACCTGCGAAGACTTCGATTCAAGAATCGTAAGACCGGGAATCACAGCTGGCGATTGGTGTGACAGATGTCAACAGTACACAGGGCCTTGCTGCACTGATAGACAGGGCGGGGAAAAGAGCTTGCCGCTGTGGTACCGTCCTTGACTCCAGAGGAAGAAAAGCCAAGGAGTTCATCACAGCCGGTGAGTCAGAGAAAACTGATAGTAGTCTGCACTGTGTTAAGCTCAAGGTTGCAGTAGAAACATTAGTGTAAAGAGAAGAAGATAACAGACAAAGATCTTTTTGTGAACAAACGAGGCACCAGGTTTATAGTGGTCCGGCGCCACTTGGGTGCTCATTCAAAAGACTCTAACGAATGCCCTGCTTCTGAACATGGAGGATATGTTGAATTAAGAAAACTGCAAGAACCAAGAGGCCTTAGGTGAGGCTGGTGGGAGACGTCAAAGTGGTCATACAAGGGTCGAGTCAAACCCCTTGTACAGTCGAAAGTCTTTGACACATTGTGAAATGAATTGTGTTACTGAAGGGACACCATAAAGTATTGTAATGCAAAAAATACACTTGCCATAAAATCACGGAGAGATCCAGTGAGACGTGAGCGCCTACGGAAATCTCTGTATGTTGGGGAAGCAGGTAAAGGAAGGTCTGAGCCTGGATGAGGGGGCCTAAGAAAAGGGGAGAAAGCAACCAGGAGGATTGTTTAAAAAAAACATTAAGACTCCTGAGTATTACAAAAACAATGATGAGTTGAAAAGATAGGTTGAACTGCATTGTGGTGACAAACGTGAACCCGACTGAGGGATGTCAGCAGTGTAATATTGGTCTGAGCCCGATCGAGGGAGGCTGTTGTTGTGAAGGAAGGATCAGAGCCCGGCTGAGGGGGATCCGCGGGTGCAGAATAATCACATGGCGTGAAGATTTATACAAGGAACTGTTTGTTTTTTATTTGGATTTTTTGTATTTGTTTATTATTTGTATCGCGCACCAAACACCAAGGTAACTGGGCACTTGAAAAACGTAGAGGTTACTGTTAGGCAGAATCCTGTGCAGTTCCCTTAGGGAGCACTACAGAAGATTAAGACTACAGGTATATGCAATAAATCCCCTTTGGTATCAGTCTGTGACACAAAGATTTAGTTGGTAGCTGTGGCTAAGCAGTCAGACTTATCTCAATAGGTAGATGAGCAGTATTCAGGGTTTACACATTAGGACTGCAATACTATGGAACAAGGAAACACTGACCAAAGCTTTGTATCAAAAAGAATATATATATATATATATATATTTTACACACACTGATGTTCACACACAAATCACTATTATAAAAGCAAGTTAAATCAGTCAAGAAAAGTATACACAACTCCATATTTAAATTGTAGACAAGTTTGAGCAAGAGTGAAAACTGAGCAAAACGGCACAGTGAAAACCAAGCAGAAATGGCACTCTAACAATTTCTCAAAGGGAGGGAAAGGCCAGGTTATACAGGAGTATACTCTTAAACACACCAGCAACACTTCCCAATAAGATTGTGAACAAGTTAGGCAAGACAGTACTTTAGCATGTATAATACTGAGGTGAGAAACGAGCAAAATGGCACTTCACAAGTTTAAAAAGAGTAAAGAAAAAGGTGGTTATAAGAGTTAGGTGCACCAACACATTTCTAGGTGAGAAGCAATCTAGAGAAGGCAGTTGTAATAGATTTAGCCAGAGTCAATAGGCCTGTGCCAGAGTCAGTGGTACAGGGCAAAGTGCCCAGGAGCAAAATGTTCTTGTAGCTGCAGTCAAGTCTTTGTTAAACGATTCGAAAAGGCAGTTGCAGAAGTTAAAAGACAATGTTAGATGATAGGGGCGGCCAACCCAGTAGGTAAGTAAAGGATTTAAAACACCTTTAGCAGTACCCAACGAAAAGGGAGGCCTGGCGGAACAATGTACCTTAAAAGTGGAAGAGGCTCCTGCGGTGGCGGTAGTTCCTGGCAGTTCCTGCAGTTTGGGAGATCCAGCAGAGGAAGAGAGGCTCTCATTGTGGAGGAAGGTTCTAGTTACTGCACTGCCCAGGGATGAAACCAGCCACGGTGCTGCCAAACAAATTAAAGGTACGCTCCTTTAAATCGCGGTCGTGGTGGACGGGTGCCTGGCTATCCATTCTCCTATTGCTTGGCACTGGCGATTCGACCAAGGCAGGTCCTGGAAGGTGATTGGTGAACTGGTTGGCCCTACCAGCTCAAGGGAAGAAGACTTCTCGAGTCGAGTCCTGCCTTCGTTCTTTCCGTTTCCTTCCTTTTCCTCCATGCCTTCCTTCCTTTTCCTTCCTTCCTTCATTCCCTTTCTTTTTCCTTCCTTCCTTCATCTCCTTTTCCTTCCTTCCTTCATTTTCCTTCCTTTTCCTTCCTTCCCTTTCCTTCCTTCATTCATTCCTTCCCTTTCCTTCCTTCCTTCATTCCTTCCCTTTCCCTTTTCCTTCCTTACTTCCCTTTGCCTTCCTTCCTTACTTCCCTTTGCCTTCCTTCCTTATTTCCTTTTCCTTCCTTTTCCTTCCTTTTTTCTTCCTTCCTTTTCCTTCCTTTTCCCTTCCTTCCTTCCTTCCTTCCTTCCTTCCTTCCTTCCTTCCTTCCTTCCTTCCTTCCTTTTCCTTCCTTTTCCTTCCTTTTTTCCCTTCATTCCCTTTCCTTCCTTTTCCTTCCTTCCTTTTCCTTCCTTTTTTCCCTTCATTCCCTTTCCTTCCTTTTCCTTCCTTCCTTTCCCTTCCTTAATTCCTTCCTTTTCCTTCTTTCCTTGAATCTTTCTCTTTCCTTCCTTCATTCCCTTTCCTTCCTTCATTCCTTCCCTTTTCCTTCCATCCTTCATTCCTTCCCTTCCCTTCCTTCCCTTTTCCTTCCTTCCTTCTTTCCTTTTCCTTCCTTTTCCTTCCTTTTTTCTTCCTTCCTTTTCCTTCCTTTTCTCTTCCTTCCTTCCTTCCTTCCTTCCTTCCTTCCTTCCTTCCTTCCTTCCTTCCTTCCTTCCTTCCTTCCTTCCTTCCTTCCTTCCTTCCTTCCTTCCTTCCTTCCTTCCTTCCTTCCTTCCTTCCTTCCTTCCTTCCTTCCTTCCTTCCTTCCTTCCTTCCTTTTCCTTCCTTCATTCCTCATGTCAGCTGCACATTAAAAGAATAATGCACACGTTAAACAGCCATTGGGACTTCTTTTCGTTCACCATGCCAAAAAATCCCCAAACCCCTATCGGCTGCTAATGATGGTGACGAGAGTGGTATTTGCATCGTTCTTACCCAAAGAGAAACTCAACAGCGCCAGAAAGGCGATGACCAACATCCCCTTCATTTTTCCCTGCTCTCCTCGTGGGCATTGGGTTCCCTGATGCCCCTCGTTGAGGTGTCCTCAGGCCTACCCTCCTTTAGAGAAGATGGCAGTGGTTCGCAAGTAGAACCCTGAATATCTTCTCTGGCACAGCTGTGGACGGGATGAGTCTCGAGCTCCAAACTGGGCGTTGGAACAGGTCCATGCCCCGGTTTGTTCTGCCCAGGGCTAGGGTTTGGATGAACCCTGTCCTGCCTGTGCTTGCCTGTCCCCCCCTCCCCTCAGGACAGGCCCTGGGACCCCCAGAACACTGAATGCTGAAGGCTGGCTGGACTGTCGCCCAAGCTTGGCTGTGAGCCACTGCCAGGCCTCACACTTGGGCTGGGAGAGGAGAGTTTATGGGAGGAAGACATTCACCCACCAACAATGCAATGTCCTCTACTTAGGAGCAACCCTTGGCAAAACAATGTCCCATTGCATGAGTCCTGATGTTCTGTTCTATATACTAGAAAGTCCCCCTGCCCCACTTTACTTAGGGCACTGCGCACAGTATAGTCATGGTTTTTCAATCTGCTACTGGCTAGCGACCAAGCACAATGTGATTGCTTACATTCTGACACATGCAAACGCCATGGCATGACTGATCATGTACAGGGCCGTCATGAGGTGGGTGCCAGATGGCAAACTGCCCAAGGCCTCGCAGGCCACAGGGGCCTTGCACCCTGCGGTAGATGCCTTCCAGCTGCTCTGACTGCAGTCACATATGTGTGCTCCCTTTGACATGTGGTTTTGCAGCACGCACCTTATGGGGAGGAAGTAGGGTGATAGCTGACTACAAAAGGGGTGTTCCCATTGTGACCCCTCCTCTTCATTCAGGTCACTGAACTTGTGCAAGCCATAAGTCTATTGGACTGAATACACAGAGATGTTCCAACCTGGCAGAGGCCCCTCACCTGGCAGTGCCCCCCCCTCCCCTCGACCAGGCAGAGGCCCCCTCACCTGGCTGTCACATCCAAAGATGTGATTGAACTTTTTTTTACAAGGCTTGCACAAGTCATGGAGATGTATTGTGCGCTGATGAGTCAATGGCAACTAAGTTGAAGGAAATTCATTGTGTATGTATGCACTGCAGGCCCACTGCATTTCACCCCTTGTGTCCACTCACTACAGCGTATAGTGCACTATTTTTACTCAAATCTGTGTAAGCAAGAAATACATTGTGAACTTTCATCGAAAAGCTTTCTGTTCAAGTTGCACAGTTCAAACCCATTAAGCAGACGTCGCGCCGCGCACCAACAAACCTGCGCTACCACAGTAAACATCAACACAATGCTGTGTGTTTTCAAATCTTTTCAAGATGTAATTCTGCTAAAAGGGGCCAGTCTCCTGGCAGGTTTAGGACTAGATGGAGCAGTGCACACCACAATGAAAGACCAGCATCAGCTAGAGTTTTATATTAAGCATTCTCCTCTCGATTTTGCTGTTTACTGTTTCCACTGGCTATTTATTTGCCTGCACATACAGGAACATCTATCACACTAGGACAAGGCCTAACATTGTGCTCTGTCATTCCATCAGTGTATCATGTTTCTAAAGTTTGTTAATAGTTCAGCTCAGTTAATGGCCATAATCGGAAACGCTGAGTCATGCCTCAGAGTAAGGAGTTGGTGTATGGTATCCTCGCCAGATGTGGTTGCCTCTTATTGTGCGATATGTTAAAAAGTAATATGAGTATCTTAGATACTGCTTTGAAGCTTTCAAAACGTTCTATGTATTGAAACCAGGAGTGTTTCCTGATTGGGGATCACCTACCATTATGAAGTCTTAGATACTCCCAGTCCTTAGCACATCCGGCCCATCTCAACTCAACAGAAGCCAAGCGCGCACAGAGTCTATATTCCAATCAGAATGTACACATGTTCTGGTTCTTTTATCTAATTGCAGCAATGTCAGGCGAACAGTCACTGAGAATGCTGCTGCACGAGTGCGGCTTTTTAAGTATCAACAGGAGACCTCATTTGCCTCACTCCCATGGTTGATGATTGCAACAAGGTTTTGGAGACCTTAAATATGTATTTTAAAGCTTAAATATTGGTGCCTCCAGTGGAGCTTCTAGAGAGGTCCCCACCCTAGTGTGTGAGCATGGAGTAGTAGCTGAGTGCAGAGTTATTGTGAGATGCGACTGAGACCAATAAACAAGTTGCTTGTTCAGGTATTTACTGGAAGACGGGCACTTCAGGGAAGGAATCCTGGCCTCTTAAACTGTTTCATGAATTGAGAAACCTGAGGGGCGTACCCTCGTTTCATTTCATGAATCATGATAACAGGAATAGACAGTGGCTGTGGCTGAGAGGGGGTGTGTGCATTACCTTTAGCTGTAAATCACTGTAGGCCCATTGGAGGCAGATTGGATCCTGCGACCACTAATACATGTTGAAAGCAACCTGTCCTTTTCAAACGTCTCCTACAGTTTTTTTGTGCATTGTTCGCCCGCGCTTTTTAAAGTCCATACAAGAATTCACGTTGTTTTACTGTCATCACCAGATGTAAGTAACTTACTGTTCTTGGTAATGTAAGGGGTCCATGCAAGTCACATTTGGCTGGGTGGCTACTCCCACCATGGCAGATGTGGTAGCTGAGACAGCCACTCCAGTCCTGTGGCTGCAGAGACTGCTCAGAGGAGCGCAGCAGACAGAGCCTGCCCCCATCATGGCACAAAATTGGCTGGTTTCCCCATAGCTTGCGCCCCAGTGAAGGGAGCCTGAGAGCAGGTGTTTTCGGGGCAGACATAAAAGATCTATCGATCATGTGGTCCACAGGTTTGATTGCGAGTGGGATAGAATTGGTGCTTTACTCCTGAGGTTGCCCAAATAAATGTCATTGTGTTATGTTATAATAACCCATGCTGTTTAAACACCCTGAAACTATTGTGTTTGTGTTGTTAAAAAAATTGTGAATACGACTATAACATTGAAAAAGTAAATGTAGTGTTAAGAGGGACGACAGAATTGAAGGATGTTGTACTCTGAACTGCTTTTCTTTTTCTTCATTTTCTTCTGTTTTCTTTCTTCTTTTCTCTTGTTTTATACAGTGATGATATATGTGATTTAATACCTACTGCTATTTTAATTTTGTGAAAAGTCGAGTTTGTTGCCTAAAATACAATAAATAAATAAAGAAAAGTACCAAGGTGTCCCCTGTCCCCCCCAGATTTTATGGGTCTCCTACGCCTCTGCTGTCACCAGCCAGAAACTTTTGAGAGAGGGACTGTACGGTACCCCCTCGAAAATGAACACTAGGGAAAAACTATGAACCCTTCCCAGTACCTCCATAGTAAGATGGGTTGTACTGGTTTTGTTCATAAGGTTCGACTAGTAAAGTCAATGGGGACTTTATTTGCCCTGGGAGACAGTAGTCAGTCCCAGGGTATGGAGTCTATGTTTGGGGGTCGCTACGACACCCCTTGTGGTATGGCCCGGAGGGTGCTGTGTACCACACATGTAAAAAGATGATTCCTATGAGGGTGAGAAAAACCCCATAGACCATAAGCACACAAGATAGCCTAAAACACACACTAGCAATCTGTCTAAGAGTGGAAAAAAGCGTCTCACTCTTAGCAGGAGAAAAGAATAAACCCTTCGAATCCAGCAAAGCTGCTGGGGGACTCTGTAGGTAAGGGAAATTAGTTACATACATAGTGAAGAAAGGCACATTGCAATCAAGTGTGCTACATACATAGTGAAGAAAGGCACATTACAATCAAGGGTGGAGGCAGCAAGTGGGACCCTAGTTACAGGTGGGTCAGATAGCAAGAGATAATGTACAATAGTATAACTAATCAGGAGACAGTGAACAGTCGCATATATAAGCAGTGGTCAGATGACATAATCGTGGCATCTTAGTGAGGAGGCTTGTTGCTCAGCCAATTTTTTATTCTGGCTTTAAAGGTGAGGAAGGAGGGTTCCTGTCTAAGAGGGATGGGAATAGATTTCCATTGTTTGGCAGCTTGGACTGGGAAGCTGGCACCTCTGGCTGTTTTTAGATTAAATCTTGGTACCACCAGGTTGTGGGAGTGAGATGATCTGGTAGTACGTGCGGGTTGGTGTTAACAAATTTTGTTGGACAGGTATTTTGGGGGCTACGTTTGTGAGGCATTTGTGCGTGATGGCCAGGGTGTGTAATGTGATACTGTCACGGATGGGCAGGCAGTTGGCGTTGTGTCTGTGAGTGGATATATGGCAGGATCTGGGAAGACTAAGTGCTGCTTTCAGAGTTATTCTGGTGGAGTCTATTTAGATTGTGTACAGCTGCTTGTAGATAAGTAAGATTTACAGCTGTAGATCAGTTTATTTGTGTAGGCCATGGAAGACGCCACACTGCTGACCTGTTTTTTAAGTGTTGAATCAAGGTAGACCCCCAATGTTTTTCTCTATTTAGATACGTTGATTATATTACCGTCAATGATGAAAGATGAGTACCTGGTGTCAAGTTTATTTAATCGTGCCTGAGTACCCATGATCATTAACTCAGTCTTATCTTCATTGAGGCATAGACTGTTGATGGCCATCCAAGCTTGGATTTCGAGATAAATATCGTTCAGTAGTTTGGAGTCATGGTCGTAGCAGCCAGTGAGGGGGATGAGGACTTGAGTGTCATCTGCATATTTGGTGTAGATGACACCCAAGTTGTCCAAGCGGTTAAAAAGTAGCTTCGTAAATATATTGTATTATGTGGGTGACACACAAGATCCCTGAGGGACACCACAGAGTATGGGTGTGGGGTCTGCTGAGGCTGAAGGGGAGAAGACTCTGGTGGTCCGATTTGATAGGAAGGATTTAACCCAGTCGGATGCGTTAGTAGAAAATCCCGCAGCTGTGGTAAGGTGCTTGGTGAGAATTTGGTGGTTGATGAGGTCGAAGGCCGCAGATAAGTCGAGCAGTAGGAGGATCTCCAGCTTACCTTTGTCCTTCGCCTTGTCCATTTGGATCTTTAGGTCAAGGAGGGCTGTCTCAGTTCCATGTCTGGGTCTGAAGCCTGATTGTCTAAGTCCTAGGAGTTCATTCTCCTCTTGGTGCTTCTGAATTTGCAGGTAAGCCACCCGATCCAGGATTTTTAAGAGGAACGGGACGGTGGTGATGGGCCTATAGTTTGTGGGGACATTTGGATAAAGGTTTTTTTTTTTTAAGAGAGACATAACTCAGGCTCCCTTGAGGTTGTTAGGTACCTGATTGGAAGAGAATGAAGAATTTATCAGAGTGGTGATGAAGGGGGCTAGGTTTTTCACTCCCTCTTTAATGATGGTGGCTGGGCAGATATCCCCTTGGCAATGAGATGGTTTTAGGCTTTTTATGATGTCTTCAACTTCCTTTGATGTTACTTTTGAGAAAGTGAAGGGGCTGCAGGATTGTGGGGTTTTCGCTGGGTCATGGGCAAACTGGGAGCCGATAGTGAGGCTTGCCTTTTTAATTTCGATCTTATTTTGTAGTAGGTTTATTTTATCTGCAAGGGCTTGCTAGATTTTTGTACACCACTCTGCGTCGTTGTTGCAGTCTTGTGTGTGCGGTGCAGGAGATTCAAGCTCTTTTAGGATGCTGAAGAGTTCCTTAGTACTGGATTTGGCATTGTGGATTCTGGAATTTTAGGTTTCTTTTTTTGCAGAAAGGATAGCCGCTTTGTAAATAGCGGAGGCTGATCAAAATGCAATTTTGTTGGTGATGGAAGGTGATTTACGCCAAGTGGATTCCGCTGATCTTTTTGTTTTCGGGGGTGAACCACTTGTTGAGGTGTGCAATGGGTTTGGCTTTACTAAGTTTAAGAGGAGCCGCAATATTTAATGCTGATTTAAGAGTATCGTCTAGAGGTTTACCAATTTGAGAGGGTCGAGATTGCTGAGCTTGGTCTCATTCAGGATGTCACTAATGAGGGGCTGGAGGCTGTCTATGGTGATGTTGCGACAGTTTCTAGATAGCGATGAGGATGCTAATGTAGCTTTGGCAGGGGATGATCCTAGGATGGAGAAAAGGATGAGGTGATGATCTGACAAGGCTGAAGGTTCGCTTTGGAGAATGGAGATTAGCAGTTAAGGTCAGACACCCAGTCCAAAGCTCTGCCTCGTTTTGGAGAATGGAGATGGAGCAGTGAAGGTCTGACACCCAGTCCAGCGTTCTGCCTTTGGAGTGGGTTGGAGTTGTGATTCTGTGTATGAAGCCCAGGTTAGTGATAGTGTTATCCACAGCTAAAGCATGAGGGTCATTAGGGTCCTGGAGGCCAAGGTTCAGGTCTCCTAAGAGAATAGTTTGGGATCCAAGTTTGGTGTGAGTGATGTCCTCCCCGAAGGAGGGAGAGGGGCCGCGGGGCCGGTAGATAAGATGCAAGAGTATTGTATGGGTGAGTGAAAGTGCTAGTTTCACTGATAAGAGCTCTGCAGATGGGAAGCTGGAAGGGGGTATGGCTCTGAGGACTAGGTGGGTTTTGGCAATGAAGGCCACTCCTCCACCGTTGCCCGAAATAAATTCTATCAGCCCTGATAATGGTGTAACCTTCAGGTAGGGCTAGGGAGAGTTTTGTTTGTTTGTTTGTTTATTTATTTTATTGATAAAGCGCGACTGCCCCATAGGTATCTGATGCTGGAGGATAAGATCTGGTTACTGGTTACAGGATAACGGTACAAGTTACAGGATAATGGTTACAGGTTACAGTTCTTAAGACAAGTATAGAGAACACTTAATACATATTACAGTCATTTGAGAAGGTACAGACGCAGCCTAATTTGAATCATACTAGATAGTACATGAAGGTATATGTTACTTGACACAGATCATACATACAAGTACATAAGGCATGGGATACATGGTCGTGGTAAAGGTGCAGTCAGCTGTAATCAGTGGTATGTATGGGTAAGTTATGTGCGGAAGGCTATGATCAGGAGAAAGAGTTCGTTTTTAATTAGTAGCTAGGTGATGGCAAAGCTTCTTAATTTATTGAAGACTTGGATGTTTTTTATGTCTTGCAGGAGTGTGTTCCATAGTTGAGCGGCCAGTACTGGGAAACTGGATCCGCCTGCTCTTTTAAGGATGTGGTGCTGGGCCTGCTGTCTGGTGTAGCCAGGTTCCTGTAATAGCCAGGAAGTCTAGACTGTTTGAGATAATAAGATCAGCAATCTCTGAGGCAAGGGCAACAAGGGAGCGATCGTTGATAAGGGCTGCTTTATTATTGGATGATGGTGGAGTGGAATTAGGTTCTTTAGGGGTCGTGCTGGGGGGTAGGTTGTGAGGTGTGGGAGTGCGGTTCAGGGAGAGATGGGGAGCTGTGTCACTACTAGTGTCATGTCGAGAGTTTTTAGACTTTGTGACTTTGGGAAGCGAGAGCCTAATCTCTGGTCTCTGGTGTGGACTGAGAGTGGGATAAGTGGTGTTGGCGATGCAGCGAAGTGCAGTAGCCATTTGATAGGGCTGAGTGGGTCACTGGATGCTGTGTTTGGGGGTGCTATGCTAGATGGTCAGTAATCGAATGTGGATTGAAGAGGTGGTAGAAAGTGTGTTGGGGTGACAGAGTGAACTAGAGGAAGGAGTGAGGCCATGGCCAATGTAACTCTGTGGAATGAGGACATGGTGGTTTGTCAACAGGCTGGCTTGGTGAAAGCTAGAGCTAATAGCAACAACAACAGGCTGAGCCTAGGTTAATTCAGTAAGTACCTAAGGCAGTAACTTGATATCAGTAGGTTAATACACAGTTAGTCTAGTGGGCGACTACCGCACTGCAATATATTGGCGGGATGACTTAATGGGTTATAGGTCAAAGGATCGATTCAAAAGGATCGAATGGTCAAAGGATCGATTCAAAAGGACCGAAAACAAAAGGATCGAAATTGGGGTTTTTTTGCTTTTTTTTTATACGAAAACCAAAAATAGATATATATAATTAATAAAAAAAAATCAATCCTTTTGTTTTCGGCCCTATTGCTTCGACCCTATTGCATTCGATCCTTTTGAAGTCGACCCTTTGACCGGACACCGACTTAATGCAAGGGTAGCTAGAGCTATCACAGAACAGCAACAGGCTGATTCGAAGTTTATACAGTGTAGAAATTAATGCAATGTTCAACTATGGCAGCAGGTTATCCGTAATAGGTTAATTTAAAGTTAATGCTGTGGGCAACTAAAGCACAACACTATCAACAGGCCAAATGAATGCAAGGGTGGCTCATGCTAACCAACATCAAAATGTATATAGTGTAGAAGTTAATACTAAGTTCAGCTGAGGCAGCAGGTTATCAACAACAGGCAATTAGAGCACAATGATTGATAAGAGGCTAACTTTAGCCGGGGGGTGTTGGCTGGTGCTAGCAGGCATCTGCAACAGGCTGATTCAAGAATGTATACAGTGTAGAAATTAATGCAATGTTCAACTGGGCAGCAGAGTATCAGCAATAGGCTGATTCTAAGTTAATACACTGGGCAAATAGAGCACAACAATTGACATCAGGCTGACTTAAATCGTGGGTATCTGGTGCGCAAAAGTTGCCAAAGATGGTGATATGTGGGAAGTCAAGTTCAAAGGACGTCAATACCTGTGATGTGGATCAAGTCTTGTGTTAAGTGTTGGTTGGGAGCCTGGCCATAAGTGGAACGGTGAAAAGGATAGCCACCTAACAAGGGGTGCGGATACAGTAATAGGACGTGAGGTGGATTAAACCACAGAACAGTGGGAGCGCTCTCTGGCAAATAAGGCCTTTTTCCCTGGCATTCTTCCAGTGGCCGGCTTACTCCCGCCTGCCGGCGGATGTCTGTGCAGTAAATGGGCTAATTGCCCAGCAACTAAAGCCAGCCTCGGTATGAGGCCGCGTTGTGCAGGCCATTTTGGGGCAAGGCGCGTCTCCAGGGAATAACAGCTGATCGTGTAGCTGCAACATTGGCTGTTTACAAGGATTTCCAAAAATGTAGCAAAGGTGCCGTAGTGCTCACCGCAATATGTGGATGCAGGTGGGCTGGTCTGGGCCCGGATCCAGGCGGCAGCGTGACACCTGCTGGATATGAGCGCACGTGGATAAGCAGGCAGGATTGGTTGAATGTGCAGGGGGAGAAGTGCTGGAATGGATGGTGCAGGGGCAAACAAGGCCCTTTTCCCTGGCATTCTTCCAGTGGCCGGCTTCCTTCCGCCTGCCGGCGGATAAGTGTGTGTTAGGCAGAATCATATGCAGTTCCCTTTGGGAACACCACACACATTTAAGACTACAAGTGACAGTACAAATTCACCTTTGGTACAATCCTGTACTACACAGTAAAGTGGTAGCGATGGCTGAGCAGCCAGACTTATCTCAAGAGTAAAGTGAGCAGTATCAGAGGTTACACAAAGGACAGCAATAGCTATGGTTCAAACAAACACTGACTCAAGGTTTCTGTGTAAAACAATATACATTTATTTACACATCAGTTATAAAACATTTCACTATAATCAAGCAGTTGAAAAATCACAATCTTAATACACCACACCACACCCAATAGATTCTGGACAAATTAGGCTCAAAATGAAGTGTGAGCAAAATGGCACTCTAGTAATTTGAAAGGAAGGTAAAGACAAAGTTAGACTAAAGTTGCGTAGCACCAACAAGTAAGTAAGCAGGGCAATCTAGAAAAAGTAACTACAGTGAGGAAATCAAATCAAGAGGCCTGGGCCAAAGTCAATGGACCAGAGTCTATGCAAAGGATCACACAGTTCAGAGTAGTTCGCGGTTAAGTCTTTGCCAAGAATTTAGAAGGAAGTTGGTCAGACGAAAAGTTACGTTAAAGAATGGAGAAGGACAAGCCCTCGGATTGGCAAAAGCTTTCAAGCACTTATACCGCGGTCAGACGGAACGACGACCGGATTTGAACAGTACCTTAAATGAAGAAGAAGGCTGTAGCTGAGGCAGACGTGCCTGGCAGGTCCTGCAGGCTCACGGTTCCTGAAGCGACTGTAGGACTGACACGAAGTAGGAAGACAGGAGGGTCCTGCACTGCCCCGGGAAGAAACCAGCAGCAGAGCAAAGCAACAAATAAAAGGTGCACTCCTTAAATCCTAAAAAGGGTCCGTTCCTCCTGGCTATCCGGTTCACTGTAGCTGTGCACAGCAAATTCGACCAGAGGAGGGAGGCCTGACTTGCAGTTTGGTGAATTGGTTGGTCCCACCAGCTCAAGAGGAGAAGATTCCTTGCAGATCTTCCCCGTTGTTGAAGTTTGGAGATTCAGACCCGCAGCAGGGCTTCACCGGGAGGTTCAGTCATGGTAGAGGTCCTTTTCTGTCAGCTTCTCTTCGGTACTCTCGATCCAGTGGCGACCCTGCCTTCTCAGCCCCAGAGACCTGCTTTTTATGCAGTTTTCCCCCATTCACACAGCCTGGCTGTCAATCACAAAACAGGGTGGCTGTCCCACCGGGACAGTCACCACAGCCAATCATACCAGAGTGCGACATGGGTCCTCAAGGAGACCCTGCGCAGGGAGTCTCAAACCCCTCCCTCACATCCTGTCCCCCTCAGACATTCAGGCGCCTAAGGAGGGCTTCTGTGCAGAAGCCCGCCAAAGGACGGCGAGCAAAGGAACCAAACCTGGTTTGGCGCGCAGAGTAAAACACGAGAAAGATCGTTACAAAAAGAAATGGCGAATAAACCCAGCCGGAACCGTAATATATATGGTCAAGCGGGTTTAAGTTCGAGGCTACTAAGATAGCCTAAAACAATATCAAGGTTATTTAAGATAACCGTGGTAGGAAAAGTAGGGTAGTTACCACTGCCACCAGCCAAATTTTAATGAAAAGGGAACAAAACAATGTTCCATGAGAGACAGACAAACAGGGATAACTATTAACCCTTTCCAGTACTCTATGTAAGATAGTTTGTGCTGGGTCTGTGCTTTAAAAAGACTAATTAAGTCAATGACAACTTTATATGTTTCTGGGAGACAGTAGTCAGTCCCAGAAAAATTGAGTTTCAGTGGGAAGTCTGAAAACGACAACCCTGTGTCACTGCACTGAAGGTGCTGTGTAACACACACTAAACAGATGATGCCTATGGAGTAGGTAAAGCTCCACAGTCTATGAACACAAAAAATATAAAACACACACAGCAAAACACATGTAAGAGTGGGAAAAAATGCTCACACTCTGACCAGGTGAAAAAAATTAATCCTAGAAATCCAGCAAAGCTGCTGAGGGACTCAGTAGGTAAGGGAATTTAGCCATTCTGGAGAATTCTCCCTAACAGTGTGCAGTAAATGGGGCTAGTTGCCTAGCAACTAAAGCCAGCCTCGGTATGAGGCCGCGTTGCGCCGGCCATTTTGGGGCCAGGCGCGGCTCCAGAGAAAAACAGCTGGTTGTGTAGCTGTGACGTCAGCTGTTTACAAGGATTTCCAAAAATGCAGTGTATTGTATAGTATGTATTTGTGATACATCAGTCCCTCTGAAGCAAGAAACTTTGCATATGAGAGACTTGGGCACAGAAGGCCCGGATATTGAAAATGGAACTGTGAGCTCGGGTTGGAGAAGCACAGAAGTGTGCTGTGCTTGAGAGTCCCGCCTTGTCCCGTGCGTCAAACGTGGGGAAGGGAAACCCCGACAATACCATCCTGATTCATCATTTTGTGACACTTCTTTCCTTTCTTATGAACATTATCCCACACTCTTTTGTAGTATAGCAGTAAGGATTTTTTTTAAGTATAGGCCCTTTTTATATGCCTAGACTCCACTAGGACGGGATTATTATTATTTCATGGTCGTAGCACCCTTGAACTGTCGTCACTTGTGACTGTCTTACTTTGATGCCATGCATTCCTTACATATGGTGTCAGAATGGGATCTGATTTTAAAGCTAAAAATTGAAACCCATGCTGAATTGTTGTACAATCAGAAGCGGAAAATGTAATCTCTGAAATCCTTGATTCTGACCGCGTATCCACACTTAAAGAGGTGTTGTTCTCCCAGCTTCATATCCGGACTAATCAACAGGATCTATTCTTTAGAACTCAAGTATTACTAGACACCCTTCCTCTCTCCCACTATAATAAACAACAATCGGATCGAATAGTACTGAATGTTCAACCCGTCTTTAGTTTTATTAGACCTAGTGCTCTCAAATCCCCACCCCTGTTCGAATCTTTTTGTTTTGGTACACAATTGCCATCTGTTGCAGGGCCATCAGGGTTAGAGATTAACTCAATGAAGTTCATTCTTTCGACCGACTCAGTCTCGGAGGAATCAGAAGATTTTGAAACCTTGTCCGAGGGAGTCGAAAGTTGCTTTTTTTTCAGATTCAGAACCATCCACAGAAGGAACCCATATACCCCTGGAAGAAATGTCCGTCTTAGCAAATATCATCGCAACAGTTAGCAGCCCATCAGATACAGGTCGAAACTAGACTCCAGGAAAATCGAACAAAACTCATTGAAATGCAAGCAAGACCTTTGCTACCACAGCGGGTACTTCAACCATATCTTGAAGGTGAAGATTTAGGAAATGTTTTCGTAAACTTCGAATGTCTAGCTGAACAACTAGGATAGGAAAAACACCTTAAAAGATGCTATCAACTACTTAATCTTGCCCAGGGAGCCACCTTTCTAACCATTAAATAGCGGCTGTTAAAAAGAGTGGGCGACACCTGCCATTTCTATTCTCAGAAGTTAAGGGCATTATATTTAACCTGGGAGAAACCCCCTTAGAAATGGGTGAACATATTAAAAACACAGTGGCTCTCTGGATTAAGGGTAAATCCTTAGAAGAATGGACGGAAATTATCACCCTGGAACAATTCACTAATTCCTTACCCCCGTTTTGTCAGAAAGGCATTCTACAGTTAAATCAACCTATCCTAGTCACGGCCATTGAAACTGCACAAAAGCACTCAGATGCAGCTAAACAATTCCATTTGGCCTATCGTTGGGAGGAACGGAAGGATCAAGGCACAATTTCCGGTGTTACGATTCTTTCATCGAAAACTTCACGGGTCTGGGCTGAAAGGGCCAATGGCAATTCCTTCCTTGTCATCCTTTCGGTTTCCATCACCTTTATCCTCCGTTTGAACTGCCATCCCGGAATAGCTGCTTCCTCGTGTGTTCGGCCTTGCTCAAAGTGTGCTCTTGTGCTCCACCTTTTATCCCTGTGGGGAAGGTAAAGGGCCATCAGGTGTGTGTATTTATCAGCGATTGCTTGACTCTGCCTGACTCTTGCGTTGGGACATGTCAGATATATGTCTCTGGTCTTAGTTTATTGTCTTTTGAGGTGTGAGAACGTGTTTGTTTAGGAAATGGGGGGTAGAGTTTCTAGATATCCTACAGGGTAGGATGGGGAAGAGGTGTCATAAGGAGGGGGTACCGCGTCTCACCCTTCAGTGTCCCACTTCCACTCCCCAAAGACCCCCCCCCATCCAGGTGATCCTCATGCACTGGTGCACCACCAGGAATTATCCAATAGCAATGGCCGTGTCCTGGCCACCTGGATGTGTCAACTAGGAGATGTATCGCTGTTTAGTTCTCCAAAAACGGAAAAAAAGAAAATTCACACAATGGACCACTCTTTGGGCTATTGATAAATCATGTTCTCGAGTCTCTATAGTTAGAGATCATCGAGTGGGGTCTCTGGGGACCCACCACTTAACACAGATTATGAGTCAGTCAAAAAGGAAAAAACCAAAGAGAAAAACGTGACATTAATCAATATATGTGGCCACCTGGATGACAGATCCCCAGGGACTAGCGGGTGAGACACCTTCAGGTTTCTCATAAATCCCTCCACCGCAGAACGATACTGCTACCTGCTCACATAACAATATGTGCCAATTCTTAAGGTCTTGAGGAGTATTGCTTGTTCGAGGGGCTTGCTGGCAATGTATTTTGAGGAGCTGTGCATCATTCCAGTTAGCAACTCATAGCAGACTGCATTTTCCATCACCTTGTGCCTGTTGCTTTATTACTGATGTTTATTTGCACATTTATTTTCTACTAAGCAGGTACATTTTTTCCAGTGCTCATTTTAAACAACAAAGAAGGAGGGCCCAAAGCACCAAGTTTTTAAGGGAACATATATGCTGGGTGATTTGAAAATTACATTTCCAAATGTAATGCTCACAGAAATTAACCAATTGTACTTGTGTGCTAAATGAATTCAAATCAAAATCAAACATAACAAAATGCTTTTAACAAGTGCAGTAAAGTGCAAAATGTGCACCAGAATGCAAACGGTAAACACCATTCATATATAGGGCTGATTGATGTTCATAAAAAACTGCAGTGCATATCACCTGTATCTAGGTCCATCCCCCTCCGAGCCTCCACATGGCTGGAGGCTTCCATCGTCCCCCGCCGGGGACCCAGGCACGTTTTCTTTTCTCCCTTTCCCCTCCCCTCCGCTCTCCCAACCGCCCTTACCTTCTTTTTATTTCTGGAGCGGAGACGCTGAAAACGCTTCTGTTTCCAGCGTGTCCGCTCCTGATGGCCGCCATGGAAAGGGAAATTGGACTCTGTTTTCCTTTTCCCAGCTGCCATTTTCTTTGTCATTTTTTTTCTCCCAATATGTTTCGGGGCATAAAAAAAGCTTTTAGTGCCGGGTCAGGCAGTTTTTGCGGGCCGAGGTACTAATAGCTATATGCCCCTCGCGGCGGGTGCATTACCGACTTGGGGCATATTGCTTTATTAACAAACCTTCTATGTTGTCTCCGCCCGTGCTTGTTATATATTGTTTAATAACCAGCCATTTTTTACATATCTTGGTGGTTACATTTTCCCTATAAAACTGGATTGGGGGATTGATCCTTAGCGGAAAACCTAAATACATACAGCTGTCTACAACTTCAAGCTGGTCTTTGCCCAATTCCCATATAAAGGTGGGCTTCTTTGGCAATGAGCCCCCTAAACATCACTTTAGTTGTCTTCGTATTAATCATCACATGATTTTCCTGAGAAAATGCAGCAAGGGCGTCTACTGAACGTTGAAGGCCAAGAAGGTCTTCGTATTAATCATCACATGATTTTCCTGAGCAAATGCAGCAAGGGCGTCTACTGAACGTTGAAGGCCAAGAGGGATATGATCACAGAGGACAGTGTAATCGGCATATCCTAGCCACGACACTGCCGCACGTTTAATCTTAGGTGGAAAGTTTCACACTGCGTTCAGCGATCTGTCCATATCCAAAACAAATAGGTTGAACAGCAGGGGGGCAAGGAGGCATCCCTGTTTCAATACTGAATTTGTTTCAATATGTGAACTGAGCCCGCCCTCCTGATTTAGGCGAACTGCAACTGTCATGTTCGCATATAATAGTTTAAGGAAGTAGAATAAGTGTGAGTCTATCCCCCAAAGAGTACATTTAGACCATGGAAGTTCCGGTGAAACAAAACCGAAGACCTTACTATAGACAACAAGGCAGCAGTAGAGGTTGTGCATATGTTACCCGAGGTGCAATGCACCTTCTGAAACCTGTCTGAAAGGCTTTCAAAAGGCCTTTCATTAAGTCTCGCTAGGATAAGGAATGAAAATATCCTTTGGCTCGAATCAAGCATCGCTAGGAGTCTATAGTCAAGGGGATCATGTCTAGCGCCTTTTTTATGAACAGGTACAAGTATAGACCTCCTCCAACTGTCACAGATACTCCCACTGGCCTCAATGGTTCTCATCATGAGTTGGGCAGTTCCCGGCACTAATTGCGCGAGGATACCTCCCAAAGCAATAAGCGTTACCGCAACTTGGTCCGGCAGAATTTGGGTCGGATCCCGAGTTGCGGGGGAGGGGGTCTGGAGTCTTGTAAGTCCCCATTCCCATTGGCAGAAAGGGGATGTTATCCTCCCACCTTTTGCCCAAACTCAGGATTGGGCTGAGGAGCAATGCAGCAGTAATAGCTATTATTGCCGCATTTGTACCACTCCACCCAACCCCTGATGAGGTCCAATGGGCCTCATTACCAATTTGTAGGTAGCCATGCCCTTAATAAGGGCATGGCTACCCGCAAACTCGGGTCCGGGTCTGGGTCCCGCAAAAAGGGTCTTACCGGGCCATTCCTATCTTGGAGGGCCCGGTAATTCCCATTCGCGGGACCCGGACCCGGTACTTCCCCATTCCCATTTGAGCCCCCATAGGGCTCAATGGGAATGGGGAGGATGGTAGCAGTGGTAAGTGACATCAAAACCAAAGTATGTCTCTGGTCGGATCACGCCACTCTAGATTGTACCGTAAGCCTTCCAGAGATGACCGGTCCTTTTCGTGCCCCACCAAAAAAAGTCTGGAGTAGAAATTTTAACAAACTGTATCCTAAAAACTTCTGCTTTGGATCATCCATGTCAATTAGTAGAAACCTAGAAGCAGCAATGGGCAAAAATGCACCGCTTTTAGTCTGGGATCGTCCTAATCAGCCAAACTGGTTATCCCATGAATTAAGTTTGCTAAACAAAGAGAAAATTCAGGCTGAACGTACTTGGGCCAAAGATAAAATAACAGGAAAAAGAGAGATTTGGAAAAAACCTATAAAGCTAGAATCTTACACACAAAAAAACATTTTTATGATGAGCAAATAAATAAGGCAGGCAACTGCACCAGTAAACTGTTCGAAATGTACAGGAATTGGAGAAAACAAAATGGCTCCATCCCAGTCTTTTGCTCCAGAGACAACAGACTGAAAATGTTCAAAAAGTATTCCAGGATAAAGTCTTGCTGGCACGCGATAAGGTTCAAAGCTGGCAGAGTAAGTTAGCCATATCACCCGAACAAGACCCTCTGGCTGACATCAGGAAGGAAGTTATATGTCCAGGTTTCCTCTTTCAGACCATCACTATTAAAGAAAGGGAAGAAACCTTAGCCAAATTAAGACCCACTTCTCGCCCTGGAGACATACTACCATCTAAAAATGTTCTAGCCAACGAGAAGCTGTTCACCCCTTTCTTGACTAGATTTGTCAATGCCTCCTTTACACATAAAAATGTTACAACAGCTATTAAGGAAGTGGCAGTCACCGCACTGCCAAAGAAACCTGGTCTAAATCCTAAGGATCCAGCAAACCTGAGACTGATCACAAACACACCATTTCTATTGAAAATCTTAGAAATAGTTGCAGCCTTATGTTAGGGAGAATTCTCATTCATGGCTAATTTCCCTTACCTATAGAGTCCCCCAGCAGCTTTGCTGGATTTGAAGGGTTTCTTTTTTTCTCCTGCCAAGAGTGTGACTCTTTTTCCCACTCTTAGGCATATTTGCTGTGTGTGTTCTGGGTTACTTTTTTGTGTTTAATGTCTATGGGGTTTATCTCACCCCCATAGGAATCATCTTTTTATATGTGTGTTACACAGCACCCTCAGTGCAGTAAAACAGGGGTGTCGTAGTGACCCCCAAACATAGACTCCATACCCTGGGACTGACTACTGTCTCCCAAGGCATGTAAAGTCCCCATTGACTTTACTAGTCACTCTTTATGAACATAACCAGTACAAGCCATCTTACTATTGAGGTACTGAAAAGGGTTAATAGTTTTTCCCCTATGTTCATTTTCGAGAGGGTACCATACAGTCCCTCTCTCAAAAGTTTCTGGCTGGTGGCAGTGGTTACTACCAAAAATATTCGACCACAAATATTTCCCTATGGGATTTTCCCATTGTTCGAGGCTACCACATTTACTGACAGCCTCTAACATACCACCGGTTAATTTTTATATTAACTTTACTCCAGAAGGTTTTATTTGCCAGAACTTTTATATAAATTCTTTCTCGTGTCTTTCTCTAAAATCCTAACCCAGTTCGGGGATCATTTGTTCATCCTTTTGGCGGGCTTCTGCCAAGAAGCCCTCCTTTCGGCACCACTGAGTCTGGGGTGGACCCATTGTATGGGAGAGAGAGTAGGACCCCTGGACAGGGTTGCCTCAGCAACCCATGTTGCACTCTGCACTGATAGGCTGGAGGGTCTCCCGCCAGGATGACCACTCCACTGTGTGAGTGACAGCTAGGCTGTATGAATGGGGATCTTTTTGCATAAAAGCAGGGTCCTGAGGACTGGAAGGGCTAGACGTCGCCATTGGAACTAAGAAGCCGAAGAGGAGAGAAGCCAAAGATATCTACACCAACTGAACCACCGTGAAGCCCTGCTGCAGCGTCTCACCACTTTTCTCCACACGACGAGAGAAGATCTTCATCTGCAAGAGCCATCTACCCTTGAGCTGGTGGGGCCAATCAGTTTGCCAATCGCCTTCCAGGACCTGCCTTGGTCGAATCGCCAGTGCCCTGCACTCGGAGACCGGATAGCCAGGCACCCGTCCACCCGGACCGCGATTTACAGGATTGTACCTTTTATTTCGTTTGGCAGCACCGCGGCTGGTTTCATCCCTGGGCAGTGCAGTAACTCGAACCTTCCTCCACGACGAGAGTCTCTCTTCCTCTGCTGGATCCCCCGAACTGCAGGAACTACCAGGAACAACCGCCACCGCAGAAGCCACTTCTTCATATTAAGGTACTTTGTTCCGCCAGGCCTCCCTTTTCGTTTGGTAGCCCTAAAGGTGTTTTAAATCCTTTACCTACCTACTGGGTTGGCCGCCCCTATCCTCTAACATTGTATTTCACCTTCTGCATCCACCTTTTAGAATCTTTTAACAAAGACTTGACTGCAGCTACAAGAACATTTTGCTCCTGGGCTCTCTGCCCTGTACCACTGACTCTGGCACAGGCCTATTGACTCTGGCTGAATTTGTTACAACTGCCTTCTCTAGATTGCTTCTCAACTAGAACTGTGTTGCTGCATCTAACTCTTATACCCACCTTTTCCTTCCCACTTTTTAAACTTGTGAAGTGCCATTTTGCTTGGTTTTCACCTAAGTATTATACATGCTAAAGTACTGCCTTGTCTAAACTTGTTCACAAACTTATTGGGAAGTGTTACTAGGGTGCCTAAGAGAAGATTCATGTATAACTTGTTCTTTCCCTCCCTTGTGAGAAATGGCTAGAGTGCCGTTTTGCTCCATTTTCACTCTTGCTCAAACTTGTCTCCAATTTAACTAGGGAGTTGTGTCTACTTTTCTTGACTGGTTTTAACTTGCTTTTATAACTGTGATTTATGTGTTGAACTAGAAGTGTGTAAAATAAATATATATGTTATTTTTAATACAAAGCTTTGGTCAGTGTTTCCTTGTACCACTGTATTGTAGTACTATGGTGTAAACCCTGAATACTGCTCACCTCCCTCTTGAGATAAGTCTGACTGCTCAGCCACAGCTACCAACTAACAGAGTAATTCATAGAATTTCGCAAAAAAGTGGCGCACGCGGCTGGCGCACAGTGTCAACGTGCGAATGTCTGCGCCAGCCGTGTGCGCTAAAACCGTTTTCGGCGCACAGCGTATTCATGGATCTTAGGCTCCCTAACCAGCTGTGGCGCAGAGTATCACAGCGACCCTGCAGCAGCGCCAGTTACGCCCCCAAGAACGCCCTCGCGCAAGGAAAAGCCATCAAAATCCCCAAATCATCGCAAAGGGCTGCGCTAACCCTGGACCAGTTCACAGGGCTGCCAAACAGCGAACGCCAAGCGGGGAACGTGTATTGCAGGGGTGCGCAGGAGGTTCTACACGCGATTGGCATGGGTACGTGTATTTCAGGGGTACGCGTGAAGTTCTATACGCGATTAGCCAGGGTATGTGTATTTCAGGGGTACGCGGGAAGTTCTACACGCGAATAGCCAGGGTACGTGTATTTCAGGGGTACGCGGGAAGTTTTAAACGCGATTAGCCAGGGTACGTGTATTTCAGGGGTACGCGCAAATTTGTACACGCGATTAGCCAGGGTACGTGCATTTCAGGGGTACGTGGGAAGTTCTACACGCGATTAGCCAGGGTACGTGCATTTCCAGGGTACGCGGGAAGTACTACACGCGATTAGCCAGGGTACGTGCATTTCAGGGGTACGTGGGAAGTTCTACACGCGATTAGCCAGGGTACGTGTATTTCAGGGGTACGCGGGAAGTTCCACATGCGATTAGCCAGGGTACGTGTATTTCAGGGGTACGCGGGAAGTTTTACACGCGATTAGCCAGGGTACATGCATTTCAGGGGTACGTGGGAAGTTCCACACGCGATTAGCCAGGGTACGTGCATTTCCGGGGTACGCGGGAAGTTTTACACGTGATTAGCCAGGGTACGTGCATTTCAGGGGTACATGGGAAGTTCCACACGCGATTAGCCAGGGTACGTGCATTTCCGGGGTACGCGGGAAGTTCTACACGCGATTAGCCAGGGTACGTGTATTTGAGGGGTACGCGGGAAGTTCTACACGCGATTAGCCAGGGTACGTGTATTTCAGGGGTACGCGGGAAGTTTCACAAGCGATTTGGCTGGGTGCTCCCAGGTATTTCCCTGTACACCCTCCACGGCACCTGCAGGCAGCACACACCACAGGGGACTACCCTGCACACCTGCTCATGTCTCCCATCCACCCCACCCTCCAGCAGTCATGGGCACCCTCCACCAGGTCTCCACCAGGCCCCCACTCATGTCTCCCACCCACCCCCACCCCCCAGCACTGTGGGGCACCCTCCACCAGGCCCCCACTCATGTCACCCAGCACCCCCACCCCCCAGCACTGTGGGGCACCTGCCAGCAGGCCCCCACACATGTCACCCAGCACCCCCACCCCCCAGCACTGCAGGGACACCCCCCACCAGGCCCACACTCATGTCTCCCAGCACCCCCACCCCCCAGCACTGTGGGGCACCCCCCACCAGGCCCCCACTCATGTCTCCCACCCACCCCCACCCCCAGCACTGTGGGGCACCCTCCACCAGGCCCCACTCATGTCTCCCACCCACCCCCACCCCCCAGCAGTCATGGGCACCCTCCACCAGGCCCCCACTCATGTCACCCAGCACCCCCACCCCCAGCACTGTGGGGCACCTGCCAGCAGGCCCCCACACATGTCACCCAGCACCCCCACCCCCCAGCACTGCAGGGACACCCCCCACCAGGCCCACACTCATGTCTCCCAGCACCCCCACCCCCCAGCACGGCGGGGCACCCTCCACCAGGCCCCAACTCATGTCACCCAGAACCCCCAACCCCCCAGCACTGTGGGGCACCTGCCAGCAGGCCCACACTCATGTCACCCAGCACCCCCCCAAGCACTGTGGGGCACTCTCCAACAGGCCCCCACTCATGTTACCCAGCACCCCCACCCCCCAGCATTGTGGGGCACCTGCCAGCAGGCCCACACTCATGTCACCCAGCACCCCCACCCCCCCAACAGTGCAGGGACACCCTCCACCAGGCCCACACTCATGTCTCCCAGCACCCCCACCCCCCAGCACTGTGGGGCACCCTCCACCCAGCCCCCTCTCATGTCTCCCACCCCCCCAGCCCCCAGCAGTGCAGGGACACCCTCCACCAGGCCCCCACTCATGTCTCCCAGCACCCCCACCCCCCAGCAGTCATGGGCACCCTCCACCAGGCCTCCACCAGGCCCCCACTCATGTCTCCCACCCACCCCACCCCCCAGCACTGTGGGGCACCTGCCACCAGGCCCCCACTCATGTCTCCCACCCACCCCCACCCCCCCAGCAGTCATGGGCACCCTCCACCAGGCCCCCACTCATGTTCCCCAGCCAATATGTCATCACAATCCAGATCCCAGGCTCATATGCCCATCCAAATCACACCCCACGCCACCCCAGTCCAAACACCCAACCAAGCTTTACATCCATTCCAAATTTAAATACCCATCACATGAGAGACAACAAATAAGCAGTATGCGCATGAGTACAAGTCTGTCAGACCCACACAATGGCAACACATGACTGTGAAAACACACATTCTGACAGGCATGAAACCAATGAGAGAAGTCCACACATTGAAGTAGCAAACATAAATGTATTCAAGTGAAAAATAAGTGAAGGAAATCCAAAGAAACAATAATGGCAACAAAAATCTAAATGCAGCATGTCCACCAATAAAATAAAACAATGAAAAAGGAAATCCAAAATAACCATAATGAAATTGTGTCCAGAGTCACCGTCCAACAAAGCAAATCCAAAGGGAAAGTAAATAGAAAATCCATTGCTCCACGGTTAAATAAAAAATAAAAGATGAAGTCCACAAATCCACTGTCAAACTATGTACAAAGATAAAAATCAGGGTCCATGATCCCAACGAAGTAAAGGAAACCTACAATAAAACCTAACTAACTAATAACTATATACAAAAAATGGGGCATAGTCCAAGTGCCCCAAACAAAAACAAAAAAGAAATGAAACCTAACACTAATTAACTATATACAATGGCAGCGGGCAAGTCCAACGGCTCACTCCTGAATGTTGCGGGCCAGGGCATCATCAAACTCCTGCTCAATGTCCCGGAGGCGGTCCTGTTCCATGGCCCCGAGGGTCCGCAGGGATGACGACGTGTTCTCCTCCAACTCCCTGCGGATTGCCTCGAGGCACTCGGCCCGCCTTAGGGCCCTCCGCATGGAGTTCTCCGCCCTGACGATTGTGAGCTGCGCCTCTTCCGCCCGCTGCCGCTCCGCATCTATGGCGTGGCCCAGCCGCTGCCACACGGAAGACACTTCCCGTCCTGGGTCCTCCTGCCCTCCGGCCGATGCCTGCCCCTCCGATGTCGAAGGCCCCGAGCCATCGTGGCTCCCACCTACAGCCTCCTGCTGCTGCTGCTGCTGCTGACCATGTGCCCTGTCTGATTTTGCCTGCACATCCTCCTCCAGCTGGGGTGCAGTCGTTGATGTGGCCACCCCTGCTGGACGTCCGACTCCCGACTGTGGCAGGGATCTGTTGTCCACCAGCCTGGCCGCATGGTCAGAGGCAGCTCCACAGGGCACCCAGGTGATACATGGGTGGGAAGATGGCATGGAGGACGACTGGGGCATAGGGGGTTCCGTTGAGGAGGGGGTCGGAACAAGGTTCAGGAAACGGAGGAATCCGGCCCTGGTGAGCTATCCCAGTGGGTCAATGCGGTCAACGAGCCATGCGAACAGACGTGCAGTCTCCCCCTGAAAAGACTGCAGGTCAGCTCGCATGGCCCGTTGATGCAACGCCACCCCACCCTGGACAGGCCCAACCTGGTGCAGGATAGCCACATCCGCAGGGAGAGGAAGGCCAGTTGGTGTAAGCCTATCCCCTCCCTGAGAACGGGTCTGGAGGTGGGCATCTCTGCTGGTGCAAGATGATGCAGTGACAGGAGCAGGGACAGGATTGCACACAGGCACCTCCGCGGCGGCCTGTGCTGCCTCCTGTCCCTGGTCCTGCACTGCACCACTAGCACCAGTGGAACCCCCACCTCCAGACCCCACCCCTGTTGCTTGCACGGCCTCCTCCTCCACCATACCCCCTACCAACCTGGATGACTCCGTGCCATCTTCCTCCGTCGGGCCCTGTGGGGTCCCAGCTGCCTCTCCTGCTGCCGAGGAGTCCAACTCCAACCTCCGCCTCTTGGACTTCCCCTCGGCACCTGCGGCCTGGGATGCGGCACCGGACTCCTCACTCCCCGAGGAGATCAAAACCTGGGAGGGGAGCCGGGCCTTGCGTCTCCGGCTGGTGGTGCGACCCCTGCCGCTGTGCTCCACAGCTTCTTCTCCGCCCTCTTCATCAGTTGACGGTGCAGACAGGGAGAAATAAAACACAGGCATCAGGGCACTGTCCAATGGACTCATACACACATGACAGTTGTACATGAGTGGCAGTTGCAAAACTCAGACATGCCATCACAATCCCCAACACACATGTCATTTCAACTCGCACACATGACCTATACCACAGCCATATACCAACAGCCCGCACCATCCATTCACATACAACAGCATGAGCAGGCAAAGGTCATCCAGACATCACATGCAACACAGGGAGTGCACTACACATGCACACACACCATCAAACTTACATGCATGTGTACACCTCTGCCGACTGTCGCAGTGTAGAGATCGGCATCCATGTCACACCTGCCAATCATTCTTCCACATCCATTGCCATGCAAGCCTACACACACAAGCAACATCCATGTGTCACACATGAGAACCCTTGCATGTGTCACCCTCACGGCCCTGTACACCCCCCCCATACTTGCCCACATAAAACTACATGTTCAACCTGCACACTCCTGGCACACCACCACACACACAGCTTACAATCAGTATGCATGTACACTTACCGCTCGACTCCAGACGGGTCTGCCTCTCAAGGACCTGGACGTGGAGCGCTGGGGATATGCGTTCCAGGACCCTCATCTGATCTTCTGACAAGTAGCCCCGGCGCCCCTTGGCATCCGCTGCCTCCAGGAGGCGCCGGGCCTTCTTGAGGGTCCTGGACCTGAAGTCCTCCCAGCGCTTCCTGACACGTTCGTAGTCACGGACTGCCACCTCCTCCGGTTGATGGCAGTCACGATGTCCATCCAGATCCGAGTCCGTCCTTCCTTGTCGGCGCGCAACCTTCCGAAGAGGGCATCATACTGCCCTAGGACTTGCTCCACCAGGACACCAACTTCCCTGGCACTGAAGCTGGTGGCCCTTTGCCTCTCTGGCTGGGGGTTGCCAGTGGTGCCAGATGGTGTGCCCGACATGGCAACCCCAGAGGCAGGAGTGGGTGGGCAACTGGGTCCTTGGGGCTGGGCTGTGGAGCGATGGTAACCCAGTCAGGAGTCTTCGGTTCCAGCAGGGGTGGTCACAGCAACTGCACCCCTGGCTGATGTGCAGGCAGCAAATAGCAGGGTACGTGGGCAGCATGCAGTCAGGCAGCAGCAGATGGCAGGTGGGAGCGTGCTCGGGGTTCTGGGGGTGCAGTAATTTGGCCTTCTGGGCAGGAGCGTGGCGCTTCTGTGACGTTACGCGCACAGGCGTTTCCCTCGTGACGTGGGCATAGTGGTTCAGCGTGCGTGAAAAAAATGCACGTCCGCGTGTGAATGTGTATAATCCGAGGAAAGGGCCTACGCGTCTGTGACATGATGCGCGCAGGCGTTCCCCTTAACACAGGTGCATGTTCATCGTACACGTCCAAAAACTGCACGTCCGAGTGTCAGCTCGTGTAATTGGAGGAAAGGGCCTTAGCGCGTAAATCACTCCGTATCAAGCTGGCCACGCGTAAGCACACGGAAGACCACGCTCCTGCCCAGAAGGCCGTATTACTGCCCCCCAGAGCCCCGAGCACGCTCCCACCTGCCATCTGCTGCTGCCTGACTGCCTGCTGCCCACGTACCCTGCTATTTGCTGCCTGCACGTCAGCCAGGGGTGCAGTTGCTGTGACCACCCCTGCTGGAACAAAAGAGTCCCTACTGATTTTCCATCGCTCCACAGCCCAGCCTCAGGACCCAGTTGCCCACCCACTCCTGCCTCTGTGGTTGCCATGTCGGGCACTTCCACATCTGGCACCAGTGGCAACCCCAGGCCAGAGGGGCAGAGGGGCACCAGCTTCACTGCCACCAAAGTTGGTGTCCTGGTGGAGCAAGTCCTGGGGCAGTATGATGCCCTCTTCAGATCGTCCCGCGCCAACAAGGAAGGACGGGAGAGGATCTGGGCCGACTGTGTGGTTGCCATCAACGCGGAGGAGGTGGCAACCTGCACCATCAAGAAGGTCAAGAAGCGCTGGGAGGACTTGAGGTCCAGGACCCTCGTGAAGACCCGGCACCTCGTGGAGGGGGGCCGGGGCCGCATGAGTTCCATCCAGATGAGGAACCTGGAACGCGTACGCCCAGCGCTCCACGCCCAGGTCCTTGAGAGGGAGGCGTCTGGAGTTGAGCGGTAAGTGTCCAAGCATTACTGTGTGAGACAGGGCATGTTGCGGTGTGCTGGTTGTCTGATACTTGCCTGTATGTGTGACATTGGGCATGTATGCATGTATGTGTGCAGGGACATCATGGTAATGCATGTGCGACCAGTGATGTGTGACCCACATGGTTGTTGCATGTGTTGAAATGCGGCATGGGGAGCCCTATGCAGATTTAGGACATGAGTGCATGCCAGTCTCTGTACCTGGACATGGATGGGGGTGAAGGATGGGTGCTGATGCCAGGTACATATATGGTAGCCATGTCTGTGTGCCTGACCTGCGTGTCTGTGACTTGTGAATGCCATGGATGCATGACACATGTCTGTGACAATGTACAGATTCACTGATGCAACCTAGTTATCCTTGTATCCACTGTGTTTGGGGTGTACGAGGCCAGATGGATGTGACTGGGGTGATGTGTGTGCATGTGATAGGCATGACCCATGATGCATGTGAGTTCCATGACATTGTATGTTTCAAGAGTCCATTGGACATGTATGGAAATGTCCATGGCATGCACCATGCCTGTTACTGTGTGTGTTTTGCCTGGACTGACCCATGTGTTGTGGAGGGACATGATGGAAGTGTAGTTTGACAGTTGCACTCATCTGCTATTGCTTCCTGTCTAGGGGACCATTGTACAGTACCCTGATGCTTGTGTTCTATGTCTCCCTCTACGCAGCGGCTAGTGAAGAAGAGGGCGGAGACGGCGCTGTGGAGCAAGGCGGCGGGGATGCCCCCACGGCTGCAGCGGAAAGGGTGGATGAGCCCACACAGGGGCCTGCTACGGCGAAAGACGGTGAGGAGCCATCCAGGTTGGTGGTTTCCACAGAGGAGGAGGAGGCCGCCACTGAGGAGCACATGGGGCCTGGTGGGGGCATCCCTGCTGGTGCAAGTGGTGCAGTCCAGGGCCAGGGGCAGGAGGCAGCACAGGTCACCGTGGAGGGGCCTGTGCATGTCGCTGTCCCTGACCCTGTGAGTGCACCACCATGCACCAGCAGGGATGCCCTGTCCCAGGCCCGTCCGCAGGTAGAGGGGATGTCCATGTCATCTGACTCCCCTCCACCTGCGGACGAGGGGACCCCTGTGCGTATGGAGAAGGTCCTGATTGGTGTCACGTTGCGCACGGGTGTCATTCGTGATGCCATGCATGCTTCCCGGGAGGAGCATGCACGGCATCACGAAGAGCACCGTGCCGACATGGCCCATTTGGGAACCTCCATGTTCGGGGGTTTCCTGCATATGTCGGCCAATCTGGCGGCCCTCTTCTCCTCTGTGGAGGCTATACGCTGGTCGTTCTCCTTGCCGTCTTCCGGCCCAGATGCCACCAGGGCCCCCTGTGTACCTGCCCTGACCAATGCAGCCAGCTTGGTGGAGATCCCATCCCTGCCACAGTCGGGAGTCGGAGGCCCAGCGGGGTGGACGCCACAGCAACTGGACCCCAGCAGATGGAGGATGTGCCGGCATCATCAGGCAGGGCACGGGCACGACGGCGTCGGTGGATTCCATCAGCCTGGATGCCATCGTGCTGGCAGAGGCAGTTGCGTCGGAGGCAGCAGCGGAGTCAACGTGGGAGGCATCATGGCTCTGGGCCAACAACATCGGAGGGGCAGGCATCGGCCGGAGGGCAGGAGGACCCAGGACGGGAAGTGTCTTCCGTGTGGCAGCGGTTGGGCCATGCGATAGGTGCGGAGCGGCGGCGGGCGGAAGAGGCGCGGCTCACAATGGTCAGGGCGGAGAACTCCATGCGGAGGGCCCTGAGGCGGGCCGAGTGCCTCGAGGCAATCCGCAGGAGGTTGGAGGAGGAGATGGAGTCGTCCCTGCGGACCCTCGGGGCCATGGAACAGGACCGCCTCCGGGACATCGATGAGGAGTTCGATGATGCCCTGGCCCGGAACACCACGGAGTGAGCCGCTGGACTTGCCCGCCGCTTTTGTATATAGTTATTTAGTTTTAGGTTTAATTTGTTTCTTCTTATGATTTGGAGTCGACGGACCCTGCTCCACTTTTTGTATATAGTTGCATTTTAGATAGTATATAGTTGCATTTTTTTGTATATAGTTCTTCATTGGATTGTTTTATTTTTTTATTTTTTATTTATTCACCATGGAGCAATGGTTTTTGCATTTATTTTTCTCACTAGGATTGAATTTATTTTTAATGTGACGTTGAACAACATTTTTTGGAATTGTGATTTGTAGTTTTCTTTTTTTGACGGACATGCAGCTTTTCTTTTTTTTTCATTGACATTGTAGTTTGTTTGATTTTATTTGCATTCAATATTTTTTAATACAATTTTGTTTTCATACTTCAATGTGTGGTATCATCTGATTGGTTTCATGCATGTCATGTTGGGTGTTTTCCCATTCAATTGCAACCATTGTGTGTGATGGACATGGGTTCATTTGCATAATGAGCATTGGGGGTGTTACATGTAATTGCCTTTTCCATGTGGGTGAATGGGTTACTTGGTAGGGCCTTTTGGCTGTGGAGGCTGACCATAACACACATGATTGGGGATTGTGAGGACCTGGGTACAGGGGAACATGAGTGTGGGCCTGGTGGAGGGTGCCCCACAGTGCTGGGGGGTGGGGGTGGTGGGAGACATGAGTGGGGGCCTGGTGGAGGGTGCCCCACAGTGCTGGGGGGTGGGGGTGGTAGGAGACATGAGTGGGGGCCTGGTGGAGGGTGCCCCACAGTGCTGGAGGGTGGGGGTGGTGGGAGACATGAGTGGGGGCCTGGTGGAGGGTGCCCCACAGTGCTGGGGGGTGGGGGTGCTGGGTGACATGTGTGGGGGCCTGCTGGCAGGTGCCCCACAGTGCTGGGGGGTGGGGGTGGGTGGGAGACATGAGTGGGGGCCTGGTGGAGGGTGCCCCACAGTGCTGGGGGGTGGGGGTGGTGGGAGACATGAGTGGGGGCCTGGTGGAGGGTGCCCCACAGTGCTGGGGGGTGGGGGTGGTAGGAGACATGAGTGGGGGCCTGGTGGAGGGTGCCCCACAGTGCTGGAGGGTGGGGGTGGTGGGAGACATGAGTGGGGGCCTGGTGGAGGGTGCCCCACAGTGCTGGGGGGTGGGGGTGCTGGGTGACATGTGTGGGGGCCTGCTGGCAGGTGCCCCACAGTGCTGGGGGGTGGGGGTGGGTGGGAGACATGAGTGGGGGCCTGGTGGAGGGTGCCCCACAGTGCTGGGGGGTGGGGGTAGTGGGAGACATGAGTGGGGGCCTGGTGGAGGGTGCCCCACAGTTCTGGGGGGTGGGGGTGGTGGAAGACATGAGTGGGGGCCTGGTGGAGGGTGCCCCACAGTGCTGGGGGGTGGGGGTGGTGGGAGACATGAGTGGGGGCCTGGTGGAGGGTGCCCCACAGTGCTGGGGGGTGGGGGTGGTGGGAGACATGAGTGGGGGCCGGGTGGAGGGTGCCCCACAGTGCTGGGGGGTGGGGGTGCTGGGTGACATGTGTGGGGGCCTGCTGGCAGGTGCCCCACAGTGCTGGGGGTGGGGGTGGGTGGGAGACATGAGTGGGGGCCTGGTGGAGGGTGCCCCACAGTGCTGGGGGGTGGGGGTGGTGGGAGACATGAGTGGGGGCCTGGTGGAGGGTGCCCCTGACTGCTGGGGGGTGGGGTTGATGGGAGACATGAGTGGGGGCCTGGTGGAGGGTGCCCCTGACTGCTGGGGGGTGGGGGTGCTGGGTGACATGAGTGGGGGCCTGGTGGAGGGTGCCCCACAGTGCTGGGGGGTGGGGGTGGGGGGAGACATGAGTGGGGGCCTGGTGGAGGGTGCCCCACAGTGCTGGGGGGTGGGGGTGGTGGGAGACATGAGTGGGGACCTGGTGGAGGGTGTCCCTGCAGTGCTGGGGGGTGGGGGTGCTGGGTGACATGAGTGGGGGCCTGGTGGAGGGTGTCCCTGCAGTGCTGGGGGTGGGGGTGCTGGGAGACATGAGTGGGGGCCAGCTGGCAGGTGCCCCACAGTGCTGGGGGGTGGGGGTGGGTGGGAGACATGAGTGGGGGCCTGGTGGAGGGTGCCCCTGACTGCTGGGGGGTGGGGGTGCTGGGTGACATGAGTGGGGGCCTGGTGGAGGGTGCCCCACAATGCTGTGGGGTGGGGGTGGTGGGAGACATGAGTGGGGGCCTGGTGGAGGGTGCCCCACAGTGCTGGGGGGTGGGGGTGGTGGGAGACATGAGTGGGGGCCTGGTGGAGGGTGTCCCTGCAGTGCTGGGGGGTGGGGGTGCTGGGTGACATGAGTGTGGGCCTGGTGGAGGGTGTCCCTGCAGTGCTGGGGGGTGGGGGTGCTGGGTGACATGTGTGGGGGCCAGCTGGCAGGTGCCCCACAGTGCTGGAGGGTGGGGGTGGGTGGGAGACATGAGTGCGGGCCTGGTGGAGGGTGCCCCACAGTGCTGGGGTGTGGGGTGATGGGAGACATGAGTGGGGGCCTGGTGGAGGGTGTCCCTGCACTGCTGGGGGGGGTGGGGGTGCTGGGTGACATGAGTGGGGGCCTGGTGGAGGGTGCCCCACAATGCTGTGGGGTGGGGGTGGTGGGAGACATGAGTGGGGGCCTGGTGGAGGGTGCCCCACAGTGCTGGGGGGTGGGGGTGGTGGGAGACATGAGTGGGGGCCTGGTGGAGGGTGTCCCTGCAGTGCTGGGGGGTGGGGGTGCTGGGTGACATGAGTGTGGGCCTGGTGGAGGGTGTCCCTGCAGTGCTGGGGGGTGGGGGTGCTGGGTGACATGTGTGGGGGCCAGCTGGCAGGTGCCCCACAGTGCTGGAGGGTGGGGGTGGGTGGGAGACATGAGTGCGGGCCTGGTGGAGGGTGCCCCACAGTGCTGGGGTGTGGGGTGATGGGAGACATGAGTGGGGGCCTGGTGGAGGGTGTCCCTGCACTGCTGGGGGGGGTGGGGGTGCTGGGTGACATGAGTGTGTGCCTGGTGGAGGGTGTCCCTGCACTGCTGGGGGGTGGGATTGTTGGGAGACATGAGTGTGGGCCTGGTGGAGGGTGTCCCTGCAGTGCTGGGGGGTGGGGGTGCTGGGTGACATGTGTGGGGGCCTGCTGGCAGGTGCCCCACAGTGCTGGGGGGTGGGGGTGGGTGGGTGACATGAGTGGGGGCCTGGTGGAGGGTGCCCCACAGTGCTGGGGGGTGGGGGTGATGGGAGACATGAGTGGGGGCCTGGTGGAGGGTGCCCCTGACTGCTGGGGGGTGGGGGTGCTGGGTGACATGAGTGGGGGCCTGGTGGAGGGTGCCCCACAGTGCTGGGGGGTAGGGGTGGTGGGAGACATGAGTGGGGGCCTGGTGGAGGGTGCCCCACAGTGCTGCGGGGTGGGGGTGGTGGGAGACATGAGTGGGGGCCTGGTGGAAGGTGTCCCTGCAGTGCTGGCGGGTGGGGGTGCTGGGTGACATGAGTGGGGCCTGGTGGAGGGTGCCCCTGACTGCTGGGGGGTGGGGGTGGGTGGAGACATGAGTGGGGGCCTGGTGGAGGGTGCCCCTGACTGCTGGGGGGTGGGGGTGCGGGTAGTCATGAGTGGGGGCCTGCTGGCAGGTGCCCCACAGTGCTGGGGGGTGGGGGTGGGTGGAAGACATGAGTGGGGGCCTGGTGGAGGGTGCCCCACAGTGCTGGGGGGTAGGGGTGATGGGAGACATGAGTGGGGGCCTGGTGGAGGGTGCCCCTGACTGTTGGGGGGTGGGGGTGCCTGGTGACATGAGTGGGGGCCTGGTGGAGGGTGCCCCTGACTGCTGGGGGGTGGGGGTGCTGGGTGACATGAGTGGGGGCCTGGTGGAGGGTACCCATGACTGCTGGGGGGTGGGGGTGCTTGGTGACATGAGTGGGGGCCTTGTGGAGGGTGCCCATGACTGCTGGGGGTGCTGGGTGACATGAATGGGGGCCTGGTGGAGGGCGCCGCTGACTGCTGGGGGGTGGGGGTGGGTGGGAGACATGAGTGGGGGCCTGGTGGAGGGTGTCCCTGACTGCTGGGGGGGTGGGGGTGCTGGATGACATGAGTGTGGGCCTGGTGGAGGGTGTCCCTGCACTGCTGGGGGGTGGGGGTGCTGGGAGACATGAGTGTGGGCCTGGTGGAGGGTGTCCCTGCAGTGCTGGGGGGTGGGGGTGCTTGGTGACATGTGTGGGGGCCTGCTAGCAGGTGCCCCACAGTGCTGGGGGTGGGGGTGGGTAGGAGACATGAGTGGGGGCCTGGTGGAGGGTGCCCCACAGTGCTGGGGGGTGGGGGTGGTGGGAGACATGAGTGGGGGCCTGGTGGAGGGTGTCCCACAGTGCTGGGGGGTGGGGGTGGTGGGAGACATGAGTGTGGGCCTGGTGGAGGGTGTCCCTGCACTGCTGGGGGGTGGGGGTGCTGGAAGACATGAGTGTGGGCCTGGTGGAGGGTGTCCCTGCAGTGCTGGGGGGTGGGGTGCTTGGTGACATGTGTGAGGGCCTGCTAGCAGGTGCCCCACAGTGCTGGGGGTGGGGGTGGGTAGGAGACATGAGTGGGGGCCTGGTGGAGGGTGCCCCACAGTGCTGGGGGGTGGGGGTGGTGGGAGACATGAGTGGGGGCCTGGTGGAGGGTGTCCCACAGTGCTGGGGGGTGGGGGTGGTGGGAGACATGAGTGGGGGCCTGGTGGAGGGTGCCCCACAGTGCTGGGGGGTGGGGGTGGTGGGAGACATGAGTGGGGGCCTGATGGAGGGTGCCCCACAGTGCTGGGGGGTGGGGGTGGGTGGGAGAGATGAGTGGGGGCCTGGTGGAGGGTGTCCCTGCACTGCTGGGGGGGTGGGGGTGCTGGGTGACATATGTGTGGGCCTTTTGGAGGGTGTCCCTGCACTGCTGGGGGGTGGGGGTGCTGGGAGACATGAGTGTGGGCCTGGTGGAGGGTTTCCCTGAAGTGCTGGGGGGTGGGGGTGCTGGGTGACATGTGTGGGGGCCTGCTGGCAGGTGCCCCGCAGTGCTGGGGGGTGGGGATGGGTGGGAGACATGAGTGGGGGCCTGGTGGAGGGTGCCTCACAGTGCTGGGGGGTGGGGGTGATGGGAGACATGAGTGGGGGCCTGGTGGAGGGTGCCCCTGACTGCTGGGGGGTGGGGGTGCTGGGTGACATGAGTGGGGGCCTGGTGGAGGGTGACCCACAGTGCTGGGGGGTGGGGGTGGTGGGAGACATGAGTGGGGGCCTGGTGGAGGGTGCCCCACAGTGCTGGGGGGTGGGGGTGGTGGGAGACATGAGTGGGGGCCTGGTGGAGGGTGCCCCACAGTGCTGGGGGGTGGGGGTGGGTGGGAGACATGAGTGGGGGCCTGGTGGAGGGTGCCCCAAAGTGCTGGGGGCTGGGGGTGATGGGAGACATGAGTGGGGGCCTGGTGGAGGGTGACCCTGACTGCTGGGGGGTGGGGGTGCTGGGTGACATGAGTGGGGGCCTGGTGGAGGGTGCCCCTGACTGCTGGGGGGTGGGGGTGCAGGGGAACATGAGCAGGTGTGCAGGGTAGTCCCCTGTGGTGTCGGCTGCCTGCAGGGGCCGTGGAGGGTGTACAGGGAACATATGTGAGGACCCACTCAGCCAATTCGCGTGTGGAACTTCCCGCGCACCCCTGAAATCCACGTTCCTGCGCACCCCTGAAATCAACGTACCGAGCCAAATCGCGTGTGGAACTTCCCGCGCACCCCTGAAATCCACATACCCAGTCTAATCGTGTGTGGAACTTCCCACGCACCCCTGGAATCCACGTACCCAGTGAAATTGCGTGTGAAACTTCCCGCGCACCCCGAAATACACGTAAACAGGGCAATCGCGTGAGGAACTTCCCATGCACCCCTGTAATCCACGTACCTAGTGAAATCGCGTGTGAAACTTCCCGCGCACCCCAAAATACACGTACACAGGGCAATCGCGTGAGGAACTTCCCGCGCACCCCTGTAATCCACGTACCCAGTGAAATCGCGTGTGAAACTTCCCGCGCACCCCGAAATACACGTACACAGGGCAATCGCGTGAGGAACTTCCCGCGCACCCCGAAATACATGCACACGTTATTTTTCAGTCAGCGGGTGTCCGTGTTTGTGGCGTACCCCTTTGCACGTCATTTGTCCTGGAGGCCGACAGTATAGGCCATTCATCATAGCTGTATATAGGTGCTATTTGTTGGCGCACCTTTTGGCGCACATTTATTACAGGCGCAGGGTCGCTACCGCCTGCTTTTTTGTGGCGGACGTGTTTGTGCTTGTGCGCTGGTTTGACCGTGCGCTGTTTTGCCCTATTCGATTCCATGAATACGTGTTGTAGGCGAGCGTGTGGGCGTTCCGCGCACTTGCACCCTGTACTTCCCCCGTGACGCCCACATTTTGGCGAGTTGTTCCCCATTCCGAGTGTTACGCCCCGTGTTCCACCTACTTTTGTTGTGTGCGCCGCGCTATGTGCGATTTTCGCTGTGGCCTGGCGCACGCTGTTAGATGACCTGTGCGCCGCGCACTTTTTTAGCGCACATCCGATGCTTTTCTCGCGCACGGCCTTCCATGAATCGATGTGCGCTGCTTTTCGTGCGAATTTCGCACTTGCACTGCGATTTTTGCTATTCCTCTGCGAATCGCACGTTTTTGGCCACTTGCGCCGCACTAATAATTCCATGAATCGGCCTGTAAATCTTTGTGGTACAAACTAATACCAAAGGGGATTTATTGCTCATACCTGTAGTCTTAATCTTCTGTAGTGCTCCCTAAGGGAACTGCACAGGATTATGCCTAACACCTTACAACTGCAGTGCCATTTTGCGGCATCAGAGATTTTTCATCCTAAACAGTCAGATTTTAGGAATTATCATGGGACAGAAATGCCTTGATTAATTTACAATCCCAAATGCTGGGCTGTTGTACCTTTTGGACCTCTCAGCTGGTTTTGATTTGCTGGACCACTCCAACATGCTCCAAACATTAGCTTCTACAGGGAAGTGTTCCAGTGATGTCACTGAGTGGATAGAATCCTTCCTGAATGAGAGATGCTCCAAAATGTGTTGGGGAAGGGCTTGCTCCAAGTCAGCCTTTATCAAATACGGAGTTCCTCAAGGGCATGTATTTCACCATCCCTTTTTAAATACATATATAACACCACTGTGTGAACAGCTGGAAACAAAGGGCCTACATTTTGCGAACTATGCTGATGATTTCCAGCTGATAATGGACCTCTGTGGAGACTACTCGACTGACTTCGCCAACCTTAATTCCAACTACTCATTTATTCGAAAATGGATGGTAAAAATCTGGATGTGTGTCAATGGATCAAAAATGGAACTTATGATCTTTGGCACAAAACAAGCAAGGGACCAACTAAGCCAAGCTTACTCGGGCTGCCTCATTGCAGTGATGGAAAGTCAAGACGCTGGGCACAGTGCTGGAAGCATCCTGGAGCTCCAATGAACATTTCAACAATATTTTTAAAAATGCTGAACCTGAGCATCCAACACTAGACCCTTTAAAACCAGGTAGCAATACTCTGAGATAGATGGGGATGCAGAATATAATCAAACCTAAAAATCAGACCGACTCAGGAAGTTGGCAAAGTAAAGCTGTTTTCTTTTCAATTGTCTAATACAGGGATTACAACGAATATCAACAAACTCGCTCGATCTTTTCACTCAGCGAGTTTCATAAAAAAACACAGATTATATAGTAAAAGCGCATCATCATTGACATCAATCTACTTGGCAAACTACAAAAACCTATTTGGGAGAGTGACAGGCTTAAAGGGAACATCTAGGTATACGTTCCATACTTGTCAGGAAAGTGATTGGGTCTCTAACATCAGGTGGGGCAACTAAGCCCTCCTCTAATACAAGTTACTACGAACGTCATCATATACACGACATCCCATTGGTTACACAGACTATAGGACTCTTCATTACGTGGCCCTCTATAATTGGTTGGCACTCTCGTACCCCTCTGTAATATTCCACACACACTAGCAGCACGCAGGCTGGCACCCAGGGGCTGGTGGGCTGCTCATAACCATAGCTTCCCACCTCATTAGCCCGCCAACAATCATCACCCTTGCTGTCTGCCAGTCAATTAGCCTTTGAACACGGGCCTTGTGACTGTTCTCTGTGCCTGGGAATAAAAGGGAGTGTAGGCACACTTGTCTCTTGGTTTCGATACAACTTAACTTCAGTGTCTATTTTCATCGACCATGTGACTGGAGACCATGTTTCAGAGCCTTTTGCTGTATTAAACTCTATTAAATGAAAACCCTCTGACGTCTTCAATGTTCTTGCACCTCACCTCAAACAGGAGTTTGTTCTTTTCACAAGTTAATTGTAGCATCTGCATGAACATCCAGGCTCTCGTTGGCCTTGACTTCTCGGTGCTGGGCCAGCCACGCCTTTCTTGGATTCAACTTCGTTCATTAGATCTTTTCAAACTATGCCACACTGAAAAGCCTTTCTGCTCACGGGGTCCAGACTCTGCAAAAGTGTGTTGTGGAATATCCATTGTTCATTCATTCCTATGCATATACATTGGCGCATCGCCGCAATCTATTTACTACGTTGTCAGCCTTAAGAATTCTTTGCCCTACTTGCGTTGCTGGATCTGTACAAGTATAAAATGACTTGGTATCTTCTTTATCATTTCTGTAGCATGAGCATCTTCATCTCAAACCGGAAATGTTGCTCATCTTTAACACCTTCTTCTTTGCTTCTATAGAATGTCAACACACATCAGCTTCTTCTGGGTGCCTCGTCTCCACTCTGCATGACGTCACCAGTCTTCTTCCATGTTCGCTCGCCCCACTTCCTCCGGGATTTTATTAAAATGGCCATTATATATTCACAAATGCATATGTGGTTTTCCCAATGGGAACCTTGCTTCCATGATTCTTTGTGGTATAGGTATTCTCATTGGTACAGAACGTGTCTCACACTCTGGCTCCCAACATATTGGCAACATGGGGGTGGAGCTTTGAGTGGGGGTACTTGGGTCCACCTCTACAACGTTAAGTACCACCTTAAAGTGTTGCACCAAATAAATCCCCTGGTCTCTCATAAGAATTGCAAACTCTGGTAAGAGCTATTAACATGCCTCGTCTGGACCATTGTAATGCTCTTCTTGGTGAGGCTAGTGAGGAGAGCATGCCTAGACTCCAGATAATTCACAACATCACAGTCAGAGTAATACACAATATCCCCAGGAAAGATCATGTTGCCAGCTATCGAAGGGACCTTCAAAATGACGCAGTCAGAGTAATACACAATATCCCCAGGAAAGAGCATGTTGCCAGCTATCGAAGGGACCTTCACTGGCTGCCTGTTGAAAAAAGGATTCAATTTAAAATCCCCTCCCTGACCCACTGTGATGCTGGAAATGCATCAGAGGGACAGGGCCTCTGAATCCTTGTCCTTTACTGCTTTTTATCGTGTGTTCTGTCGTGTTTTCTGCCCAGGAGTCCATGTGGGACTCCTGGCAGTGCAGCTCTCTCTTTTGGTTTGGTGAACAGACCCATGGGATACCCTTATGGCACCCATGGGTAAGGGGTACAACCCTGTGCCCCTAGTGTATGTTTTTGGGCACCTGTGGGTGGCCCACAGAGCAGGGTATGGGCTGGTGGCAGCTCCATGCTGAAATTGACAGGTGCTCTGGGTGTCCTCCATTTTGGGATACCCAGGCCCTGCCATTGGAATCAGTTGATTCCTGATGGAAAACAAGATGGCCCCTGTGGCCTCTTGCTTTCTATTGCCTCTTACCTTGTTTTCCCAAAGTCCTGGGATGCCCTGACTCTGTCCCTTCCCCCTGACTGGCTGTTGGGTGGAAGTTCCATATATGGTGTTGTTGTGAAGGCCCAGCTAGACTGACTGGAGCCTTCCCAGTGACTGTATGTTGTGGGTACCTCCTGTGGGTGGGACCTGGGTGAATGGAGTGTGTGACCAATATACACTCCTTGCTGTGGTTGTCTGGTTTCTGGCATGTGAGACAAAGACTGAGACAGCCCTGCCCGAAACTGGCCTGAATGCAGTGTGTAGTGTTGAATGGCTGGGTACTTGTCCCAATCCACATTCCTTGTTGTGAGTGTCTGAAAGGGAGGAGTGTGGCCGGAATGCACTGTGTGCCTGATTGGCTGACTGACTGCATGAATGCCCTTCTGCGTGATTGGCTGCTGTGTGTGTGCCAGCAGTGTGGATGAGAGGCAGAATAGTATATCTGGGGATCTCTCACCACTGGAAATTGTTCAGAAGCGTTCAGAAGCTGAGTCTCCACTCAAGAGTAACTGGATTTGCTGACCCTCGACGCCCAGCTGGAAGAAGAAGACTTGCTGCTGCATTTGCTTCGACCGATCCGAAGGCTGCCGTGTTCGTCGAGGACTGACCCGAGAGAGGACCTGGCTAGGCGCCCTCTTCCCGTGCTCCGAGGGACCATCGAGCACCACCGAATCTTCGCCGAAGCGCCCTGGAAGTCAGACCCTCGAAAGGCTGCCGACCCGAGACGGGACCGCCGAGGAGATCGAAGTGAAGCACCCGGACATCGACGCTGTCGAAGTCCATTGCTGTCGACCAGGGTTCGCAGGTTTGTGTAACCGCTGGAGGCCCGTCGAAGTTGTGTTGCCCAGCCGTGGGAACCACTTGACGCCGTGCCGCCGACAACCGGAGCCGTCCGCTCCTTGCCTAAGAACATTTGAACCAAAGGACTCCCTCTTCCGCATCGTCGACCGCTTTTGTCCTGCCGGAGAAAGTCGAGGACGACCAACGCGCCGAGGAGAATCCGCCGGTGGGTTTCCCGCCACCTCACGACCCCAAAGACTCGAGCGACTCGACGCCCTTGTTGGGCCACCGTCATTCCCAATCTTTGCGGTCCAGAACTAGTGTCGCCGAGGTGCCCCGCACGCCTCTTCCTCGCAGGACGCCGACGTCTCGACGCCGACGAGCACCGCTCGGATCAAAGCCTGCCGCCTCATTGACGCCGTTCGACCCCGTTTGTTGTCGGACGTTCGACGCCCCGTGTCTCCCGCTTGAAAGGGAAGGCATTCAAGAAGGGCCGTCGATTCCCCGACACCGAACACCGAGTTCCTCGACGCTTCTCGACGCCTCTCGACGATCCGTGACTCCTGCTTTAAAGGGGGTCACTCAAGAAGGATCTGTCGACGCCTCTTCGAAGAACTCGACTCCACCAGGTACATTGGGGGGGTAAAAACATTGTAGGAGAGAATAAGACTATTGAACAACATATGGACTGGGCTTGTGTTATATCTCTTTATTTTACAGGTTGCCCAGGTGGGGGGATCTCCACACAGAACTGTGTCCAGTAGCAAGGGCCAGTATTCTGCCTATTGCTTCAACCATCTGTTATCTCTCCTCTCTCTATTGCTGGTTTCCTTCTTATTGATCTGTGTGCCATTGTGACAGTATTGTGAATGCACTTTAATGAGATCTAATATTAGTGGTACCACTTTAGAATTGTAGATATTTACCATTATTGATTTTCCTGAGCACAAAGTGCGTTATTGTGATAAGTGTACATAACCCTTGAATATTAATTATATAAAGACTGTGTTTTCAGTAATACAGTGTGTGGACATTCCTTTGTGGGGACTTGGGGATACACTGTACTTAAGCACCAGCCTGCATCACCTCCTGAGAAGCTAGGCCTTGATTGCTCGTCCATCGCTACCGTAATAGAGAATCTTGGCTGGGGTCCTCTGTGCCTCTCCTCTACCATGTAGAGAGCGGAAGTACAGACCCCCCCACCGGTCTTTACACCCACAAATGCCTATATGACAAGTCCCCGGAATATCTAACACAATCACTAACCGGGCACAAACCAAGCAGAACACAGCACTCCAGTGCAGCACACCTACACACAGTTCCCCGGGTGAGTAGAACGAGAGGAAAGGGCAATTCTTTCCTGGTTAGAGCTGCTATGGCTTGGAATGCCCTTCCGGAGAGCCTTTGTAAGGAATAACTGCTGACTGTTTTCAGGAAAAAGATGAAACCCTTACTCTTCGCTTGATCCTTCTGAACCTGAATTTTCTGTCTTGTCTCAGAAATGTCCTTGTGTAAATGTTGCGCCCTGATGCCTGCGGGCTATGCGCATTAGAAAGAAATAAACAATTCCTACAACACTCTGACCCACAGTTATGGGCAGACATTTCAAAGCCTGCAATTTAAATGTGTACAGAATAACGAGAAACTTCACCAAATTTTTTTTTGGGGGGTGGGAAAGGCCAGATAATTGGTTGGGGGTTCTGGTATAGTAAAAAATAGGTGCGGAAGGGGACATTTGGGGGGCACCCCCGAACCCCAAAGAAAAAGAAAAAGGTTTTGGTTATTTCACACCCGTTTAGATTGCAGGCTTTGAAATGCCTGGCGATGATAGGACATAGAACCAGCATAGGTATGTCCTCTGCATCAAATCCCTCACCACAACCTTGTGGCGGGGAATATAACTGACTACATTAGTTCTTACATCTGTTACAACATATCATTGTGTAATATGTGCCACCCATTGTGTTTCAGAGACAGCATTTAAAGCTATAGATGTAGATCCTGCCAGAGAATCCCTTAAACAAGGCCAGCATTTTTTATTGTTGTTACTCTTTTATTTTTTTATTTAATTCAGATTTGTAGACGCACGTCAGCCCGGGTGCTTCGTGGCGCTTGTTACAGACATATCTTAGTTGCATATACACGAGATTCTAAAATTCTCAACATTTTACTCAAAATTCTAAATAGTAATAACCAATTTGAGTTGTTTAAAGAATGTTTATGATGGATCAGCTAATTTGTATAACTAATAGCTAAGAAGTTCAATTCTGCTTTTTTTCTGATTTGGCGATACATTCTATTGTTTCCTGATCTGCGCCTTGGCTCTGCAGTACAGGATCACAGGATCGGATTTAGAAAGATTGGCTTCCCTGGTCCCCACGCTGATGTATTTGGCCTCTGGGCGTGTACATTATTCACCCTGAGCTCAATATTCCGATCACGGAAGGCCAGCCAAGGGTCGAGAGCATCTTCATTTGCTGAGACAGTGTTATCCATAGCTTTGCTCTTTCCTCCAGACCACATTATACGGTTTCTGGCAACATTAACTTTAACTGCACTTGTGAGAAGAGGGACAGAGTGAGAGTGTCGTCATCTTGTGGTCCAGGAAAGTGTGGTGTGTATTTAATACGTCACCACTTCTAAGCATTTTTTGATATGCCATGACATAGTCTAAGTACGATTTTGAGGTGAAATTAGAGCCCTGGCTGCACGTTTGGATTTTTTATATCGGCCAGTTTCCTTTGAGTGAAATAAGCCATTGTCTAGCTTGTGTCGAAGATGTAACGATTCGAAGACCCAGTTCTATTCTCTGGGCACTGACCGGGCAACTTTAAGAGAGCCCTAAACTTTGCTGCAAAAAATGCAACTGGCCAAGCTCCAGAGGCTGGCAGGAATGGGAACCCCAAACCTCACCACCGTGCAGCATCTGGCCAGCACTTTGCATTTAAAAACCTCTGTTACCCCTCCTGGTGTAAGTATCGCCAGCATAAAGCACAGCGCTGTACTCCCTGCTTCAGCCCTGCTGGGGGAAGTATCGCCAGCATAAAGCACAGCGCTGTACTCCCTGCTTCAGCCCTGCTGGGGTAAGTATCGCCATCATCAAGCACAGCGCTGTACTCCCTGCTTGAGCCCTGCTGAGGTAAGTATCGCCAGCATCAAGCACAGCGCTGTACTCCCTGCTTCAGCCCTGCTGGGGTAAGTATCGCCAGCATCAAGCACAGCGCTGTACTCCCTGCTTCAGCCCTGCTGGGGTAAGTATCGCCAGCATAAAGTACAGCGCTGTACTCCCTGCTTCAGCCCTGCTGGGGCAAGTATCGCCAGCATCAAGCACAGCGCTGTACTCCCTGCTTCAGCCCTGCTGGGGTAAGTATCGCCAGCATAAAGTACAGCGCTGTACTCCCTGCTTCAGCCCTGCTGGGGTAAGTATCGCCAGCATAAAGAACAGCGCTGTACTCCCTGTCGCCTAGCCCTGCTGGGGTAAGTATCGCCAGCATAAAGCACAGCACTGTATTCCCTGCTTCAGCCCTGCTGGGGTAAGTATCGCCAGCATAAAGCACAGCGCTGTACTCCCTGTTGCCTAGCCCTGCTGGGGTAAGTAACGCCAGCATAAAGCACAGCGCTGTACTCCCTGCTTCAGCCCTGCTGGGGTAAGTATCGCCAGCATAAAGCACAGCGCTGTACTCCCTGTCGCCTAGCCCTGCTGGGGTAAGTTTCGCCAGCATAAAGCACAGCACTGTACTCCCTGCTTCAGCCCTGCTGGGGTAAGTATCGCCAGCATAAAGCACAGCGCTGTACTCCCTGCTTCAGCCCTGCTGGGGTAAGTATCGCCAGCATCAAGCACAGCACTGTACTCACTGCTTCAGCCCTGCTGGGGTAAGTATCGCCAGCATAAAGCACAGCACTGTACTCCCTGCTTCAGCCCTGCTGGGGTAAGTATCGCCAGCATAAAGTACAGCGCTGTACTCCCTGCTTCAGCCCTGCTGGGGTAAGTATCGCCAGCATAAAGCACAGCGCTGTACTCCCTGTCGCCTAGCCCTGCTGGGGTAAGTATCGCCAGCATAAAGCACAGCGCTGTACTCCCTGCTTCAGCCCTGCTGGGGTAAGTATCGCCAGCATAAAGCACAGCGCTGTACTCCCTGTCGCCTAGCCCTGCTGGGGTAAGTATCGCCAGCATAAAGCACAGCACTGTACTCCCTGCTTCAGCCCTGCTGGGGTAAGTATCGCCAGCATAAAGCACAGCGCTGTACTCCCTGCTTCAGCCCTGCTGGGGTAAGTATCGCCAGCATAAAGTACAGCGCTGTACTCCCTGCTTCAGCCCTGCTGGGGTAAGTATCGCCAGCATAAAGCACAGCGCTGTACTCACTGCTTCAGCCCTGCTGGGGTAAGTATCGCCAGCATCAAGCACAGCACTTTACTCCCTGCTTCAGCCCTGCTGGGGTAAGTATCGCCAGCATCAAGCACAGCACTGTACTCCCTGCTTCAGCCCTGCTGGGGTAAGTACTGCCAGCATCAAGCACAGCGCTGTACTCCCTGCTTCAGCCCTGCTGGGGTAAGTATCGCCAGCATCAAGCACAGCGCTGTACTCCCTGCTTCAGCCCTGCTGGGGTAAGTATCGCCAGCATCAAGCACAGCGCTGTACTCCCTGCTTCAGCCCTGCTGGGGTAAGTATCGCCAGCATCAAGCACAGCACTGTACTCCCTGCTTCAGCCCTGCTGGGGTAAGTATCGCCAGCATCAAGCACAGCGCTGTACTCCCTGCTTCAGCCCTGCTGGGGTAAGTATCGCCAGCATCAAGCACAGCGCTGTACTCCCTGCTTCAGCCCTGCTGGGGTAAGTATCGCCAGCATCAAGCACAGCGCTGTACTCCCTTCTTCAGCCCTGCTGGGGTAAGTATCGCCAGCATAAAGCACAGCACTGTACTCCCTGCTTCAGCCCTGCTGGGGTAAGTATCGCCAGCATAAAGTACAGCGCTGTACTCCCTGCTTCAGCCCTGCTGGGGTAAGTATCGCCAGCATAAAGCACAGCGCTGTACTCCCTGTCGCCTAGCCCTGCTGGGGTAAGTATCGCCAGCATAAAGCACAGCGCTGTACTCCCTGCTTCAGCCCTGCTGGGGTAAGTATCGCCAGCATCAAGCACAGCACTGTACTCCCTGCTTCAGCCCTGCTGGGGTAAGTATCGCCAGCATCAAGCACAGCGCTGTACTCCCTGCTTCAGCCCTGCTGGGGTAAGTATCGCCAGCATCAAGCACAGCGCTGTACTCCCTTCTTCAGCCCTGCTGGGGTAAGTATCGCCAGCATAAAGCACAGCACTGTACTCCCTGCTTCAGGCCTGCTGGGGTAAGTATCGCCAGCATAAAGTACAGCGCTGTACTCCCTGCTTCAGCCCTGCTGGGGTAAGTATCGCCAGCATAAAGTACAGCGCTGTACTCCCTGCTTCAGCCCTGCTGGGGTAAGTATCGCCAGCATAAAGCACAGCGCTGTACTCCCTGTCGCCTAGCCCTGCTGGGGTAAGTATCGCCAGCATAAAGCACAGCGCTGTACTCCCTGCTTCAGCCCTGCTGGGGTAAGTATCGCCAGCATAAAGTACAGCGCTGTACTCCCTGCTTCAGCCCTGCTGGGGTAAGTATCGCCAGCATAAAGCACAGCGCTGTACTCCCTGTCGCCTAGCCCTGCTGGGGTAAGTATCGCCAGCATAAAGCACAGCGCTGTACTCCCTGCTTCAGCCCTGCTGGGGTAAGTAGCGCCAGCATCAAGCACAGCACTGTACTCCCTGTCGCGCAGCCTCAGTGGGTTTACCCCATTAGTGGTTTTACAGGATCAAAATCTGCCATAAAAAGTATAAAAAGCAATGGTTCAAGTGCGCAACCCTGTTTTACCCCCTGTTGGTCCAAAAAGAATTAGAATCGCCTCCTAATCCACCATATCTCACCGCCTACTTAGTGGAACCACCCTTAATAAACTGGACGGTCTCCCCAATGTTGTTCATTCTTTCCATAAAATACCTCTGTATGTTGAATACACACCATTATATAAATAGATGTTTACATTCTGAGTAAACTATCCATCAAAAAGATCAGTCTTAATCCTTTCTCGATGAGAAACATCATCACCCTTAATCTGAAAATCACAAATATTATATACAAACTCTTTGGAATATTGACTGAAACATTGTTTCAGTAAATGGAGGTGTGCAAGGGACGGGAGTGGCCATGAATACATAGAAAGATATTGCAATGAACATGGGAATGGCATGCGTGTCAGTATTAAGGGGTGTACAGCCCCTTGCACTCACCTGCTGAAGGTCAGCCTCTCCTGACCCCCACAAGAGGGCGCTGTGGTTGATGAAAATCTGATGACCTGGTAGAGCCGAGGGCTCAAAACTCCCAACGCTGATGCTTGTGGTGGAACCATTAGGAAAGACAAGCCACTGCAGAATATCATACTGAGGGGGCGCGTCCCCATATTCATCGAAAGCAATCTCTGCCCCAGCGGGGGTCCGGAAAGACATCTTATGCAGGAAGCGGTTGAGCTGGAAAAGGAAATACGGTAGAAAGAGGCAATATACTGTAGGTTTCAAACACACACAGGTCCCAGGAGCATCAGCAGGTAACACACTACAGGAGCTGAACACACAGAGGTGACAGTAGCATCAGCAGGTAACACACTACAGGAGCAGAACACACAGAGGTGACAGTAGCATCAGCAGGTAACACACTACAGGAGCAGAACACACAGAGATGACAGTAGCATCAGCAGGTAGCCTACTACAGGAGCAGAACACACAAAGGTGACAGTAGCATCAGCAGGTAACACACTACAGGAGCAGAACACACAGAGGTGACAGTAGCATCAGCAGGTAACACACTACAGGAGCAGAACACACAGAGGTGACAGTAGCATCAGCAAGTAAAATACTACAGGGGTAAGACACACAGAGGTCACAGTAGCATCAGCAGGTAACATACTACAGGAGTAAACCACACACAGGTCCCAGTAGCATCAGCAGGTAACACACTACAGGAGCAGAATACACAGAGGTGACAGTAGCATCAGCAGGTAACACACTACAGGAGCAGAACACACAGAGATGACAGTAGCATCAGCAGGTAGCCTAATACAGGAGTAAGACACACAGAGGTGACAGTAGTATCAGCACGTAACATACTAAATGAGTAAAACACACAGAGGTGACAGTAGCATAAGCAGGTAACACACTACAGGAGTAAGACACACAGAGGTGACAGTAGCATCAGCAGGTAACACACTACAGGAGTAAGACACACAGACGTGACAGTAGCATCAGCAGGTAACACACTACAGGAGTAAGACACACAGACGTGACAGTAGCATCAGCAGGTAACACACTACAGGAGTAAGACACACAGACGTGACAGTAGCATCAGCAGGTAACACACTACAGGAGCAGAACATACAGAGGTGACAGTAGCATCAGCAGGTAACGCACTACAGGAGCAGAACACACAGAGGTCTCAGTAGCATCAGCAGGTAACACACTACAGGAGCAGAACACACAGAGGTGACAGTAGCATCAGCAGGTAGCCTAATACAGGAGTAAGACACACAGATGTGACAGTAGTATCAGCTCGTAACATACTACAGGAGCTGAACACACAGAGGTGACAGTAACATCAGCACGTAACACACTACAGGAGCAGAACACAAAGAGGTGATAGTAGGATCAGCAGGTAACACACTACAGGAGCAGAACACACAGAGATGACAGTAGCATCAGCAGGTAACACACTACAGGAGCAGAACACAAAGAGGTGATAGTAGGATCAGCAGGTAACACACTACAGGAGCAGAACACACAGAGATGACAGTAGCATCAGCAGGTAACACACTACAGGAGCAGAACACATCAGAGATGACAGTAGCATCAGCAGGTAACACACTACAGGAGCAGAACACACAGAGATGACAGTAGCATCAGCAGGTAGCCTAATACAGGAGTAAGACACACAGTGGTGACAGTAGTATCAGCACGTAACATACTAAATGAGTAAAACACACAGAGGTGACAGTAGCATAAGCAGGTAACACACTACAGGAGTAAGACACACAGAGGTGACAGTAGCATAAGCAGGTAACACACTACAGGAGTAAGACACACAGACGTGACAGTAGCATCAGCAGGTAACACACTACAGGAGCAGAACACACAGAGGTGACAGTAGCATCAGCAGGTAACACACTACAGGAGCAGAACACACAGAGGTGACAGTAGCATCAGCAGGTAACACACTACAGGAGCAGAACACACAGAGGTCCCAGTAGCATCAGCAAGTAACACACTACAGGAGCAGAACACACAGAGGTGACAGTAGCATCAGCAGGTAACATACTACAGGAGTAAAACACACTGAGGTCCCATTAGCATCAGCAGGTAACATACTACAGGAGTAGAACACACAGAGGTGACAGTAGCATCAGCAGGTAACACAATACAGGAGCTGAACACACAGACGTCCCACTAGCATCAGCAGGTGACACACTACAGGAGCAGAAGGCACAGAGGTGACAGTAGCATCAGCAGGTGACACACTACAGGAGCAGAACACACAGAGGTCCCAGTAGCATCAGCAGGTAACACACTACAGGAGCAGTACACACAGAGGTCCCAGTAGCATCAGCAGTTAACACACTACAGGAGCAGAACACACAGAGGTGACAGTAGCATCAGCAGGTAACACACTACAGGAGCAGAACACACAGAGGTCCCAGTAGCATCAGCAGGTGTCATGATGCCTGCCTCTAAGGAGCCAGGCCGGGCCCAGCAACCCCAGAGGCAGACATCATTCACCCCAAAGAAGTCTCAGCGGGCCCAAGTCGGGGCCTTTTGGACTCAGTCTTGGCGCCGTAGGCGCCAGGCTCATAGTGGACCCCAGTCCTGGCGCCTTAGGCGCCAGGCTCATAAAGGAGGATATATGTGGAAGTGCTTGGGTGCACACTTACCTGATGCAGACCTTGCTGCTTCATCCAGGCCCTCTAGAGGCCTGAATGGGACTACTTTACCTTTGGGACTACTTTCCACCCGGGTGTGGCCAGGGAAGGATACATACCTGATCGGTGGAAGGATACATACCTGGAACTTCTTCCAAGGCTATTTAAACCCCACCCGAACAGCCACACGTGCTTTGCGTTGTTCTGCACCTAGCAGCTGGACGCTCACCGTGTCTGCTCCTGCATCCTGACTTCTGCCACGCCTGCCAGCACCCTGGGTCACCTGCAAAGGGAGAAAAGAGGAGAATAGGAGAAGAAAAGACCTTACCTGCTAAATCTGCATCACGGAATCATTTCACTGACGATCCTGAAAAGGAAGACATCATTTTAAAGGCAGCGCTGCATTTCACTCACCTTTTCCAGGCGCCTCCATCTTCTGCGGCGATCATCCGGATTCCGCCACGTCCCTGCGCCTAGGGGAAAAAGACAAGAACAAAGGTGAGAGGGAGAAAAGGAATAAGGAAAGCTCAATTTCCTGAAGACTTACCCGTTGGGTTGTTCCACTTCATTTCGGGTCCTGCCGCTTCCGGACCCCGGCCCCCATGGGGAAAAAAGACAAAGACATTGAATGAGCGAATGCAAAGACATTAACTGAGCGCTCATCCCGAACTTACCTGTCATTACTGAAGCTGCACGTTTCACTTCGGGTCGGCGCCATATCTTCGGCATACCGAACCCCGGCCCCTATGGGGAAAAAAGACATAAGAATTAACGCTTGCTGCAATAAGACAGCGAACATTATTAAGGCTTGAACTTTTGGACAGAATTTATACTGCGCCTTACCTGAACAGTCAAGCTTACCTGAACTCCAATCCTCAATCCAGTGAAGTAACTGGGTTTCAACGCGCCCCTGCATCAGAAGCAAGATGGAGAGCTCTTCCTTCCAGACCCTAAGGTGAGGCTTCACGGGGGAATCGTGGAAGTGGTTTCGTGGAGGGTTGGAAGGGAGTGGGAGGCTAGAGCACCATTCCGTCAGTGGGTAACACTCCCTTTTCATGCACGGGAGGATATTCCTGCGAGCCAGAGAAGCTAGAGTTGAGGGGCCCATCCTGTTCATCTTTGGAGTCCGGCGCCCCACCTTAAGGAAGCATCAGCACCCGAAGCCGCGCCTCCGTGGGAATCAGGTGAGCGTTACAGAACGCGAAGCCGTACAATAATCTCCCACCTGGGCCCTATGGAGACTTCCGAGACAGATCAGCTGGCCCAGCTTTTAGGGGAATTACGGGCAGAAGTGCACTCAGTCCGCCAGGAGACTAACGCCCTCAGAAGGGAACTAATCCTATCCAAGGAGAGAACTGATGATCTGGCCAAAAGGTTATTGCAGGGCCAGGCAGGTCACACGCCTTTAGCTGATTCCGGAAGTACTTCTACATCAATGGGTTCGAATAACCCGGTACAAATCAATCTACCTGGACACATGCCTTTGGCCCCGCCTGAACGTTTTGCGGGGGATCCCAAGAAATATGCTGTTTTTATGAACCAATGCCGTTTACACTTTTTGTGCAGGCCCGGGGCCTTCCCCAATGACCAGACCAAAGTAGCCTTTGTACTCTCTTACCTCAGTGGCTGTGCTGCCGATTGGTCTATTCCATTGGTAAATCAGGATGATCCCATTCTCCGGGATTTCCAGGGCTTCCAGACCAGCATGGAAAGATTGTTCGCTCGACACTCGCAGGGACAGGCCCTCGACAATGAACTGTTATCCTTACGACAAGGTAATCAGGATCTTTTGTCTTATATTGCCACCTTTAATAGACTGGTTGTGGAAACCGGATGGCCTGAAGATAAAAGGATCACATTGTTTCATCGAGGCCTGTGCGGAGAGCTTAAGGATGTTATAGCTCAGATAGTAGATCCACCCCAGGCCTGCGCAGACTACATTGACTTAGTGGTTCAACTTGATCACAGACTTCAAAATAGAAAAGCAGATCGGCTCAAGTACGAAACCAGGGTACCCATCAAGGCCCACGTTAACTCCAAGAGTACTGACATTTCCGAACCTATGCAAATTGGCAGTGTTAAAAGACCTTTAACGCAGAAGGAGCAAGAGAGAAGGCGACAAATGCAACTTTGTCTGTATTGCGGGACTTCCGGTCACTTTCTTCGAAGTTGTCCGGTTAAACCACCCAGGAAGGTGGTTGGAGCCACTGATAACGAGTTATTGACACCTGGTTCGGGAAACGACCAAGCCCGACAAGCGTAGGGGTCCGCTTGCCGAGCTTGAAAACAAACTCTTTGACCTCACATTTTGTCATGCCAATGGTGCTTGTGAACCCAAAACAGCCTCAGCAGTTGTATGCTGTAAAAGCATACATCGACAGTGGAGCTATTGGAAATTACATAGACCGTGAATTGGCTTCCAGGATTAAGCTTCCTCTCCGCCCGAAAGTAACCCAAGATGTAATTACGACAGTTGATGGAACCGAAATAGCCTCAGGGCCTGTAACGCATTCCACTGTTGAAATCACACTGGTGGGTCAGGATGGACATCGGGAAGCAATCGTATTTGATGTGATCAAGGCCCCACAAATTCAAGTACTTCTTGGAATCCCTTGGTTAGAAACACATAATCCAAGAATAGACTGGCGAGCAAAGAAGATCACTTTTCCTGATTGTGAACCAACTTGTTATCCAAGAAATCCAGCTATGGGTCTAGCCTCTGCAACTTCCACCCCTGCACAGCTACCATCTGAATACCAAGAATTCCAAGACGTTTTTCAGAAAGAGCAGGCTAACACCTTACCTCCCCATTGATCTTACGATTGCCAAATCGACTTGGTACCTAATGCTCCACTACCTTGCAGTAGGATTTACGCTCTTACTGAACCTGAGAACCTGCATTTGCGTCAGTATCTGGATCAATATCTGGCCAATGGCTTCATTCGCCCGTCAAAGTCTCCAGTCTCTTCAGCTTTGTTCTTCGTACCTAAGAAGGAAGGAGACCTTAGGACCTGTATTGACTACCGCGCCCTAAATCAGATAACGATTAAGAATCGTTACCCTTTGCCCTTGATACCTGAGCTCATCGACCAAGAAAAGGATGCTCGTGTGTACACCAAGCTAGACCTCCGAGGAGCTTACCACCTGGTGCGTATAAAAGAGGGCGACGAGTGGAAGACTGCATTCCGCACCAAATTCGGGCTTTTCGAATAGCAAGTAATGCCCTTTGGTTTGTGCAACGCACCTGCAGCCTTTCAGTACTTCATGAATGATGTTCTTCGGGAACTTATTGATGTTTGTGTCATCGTTTATATTGACGACATCCTGGTGTACTCTTCCTCAGAATCCGATCACAGAAAACATGTTAGGGCAGTTCTTGAGAAATTGCGCCAGCACAAACTATTTGCCAAGCTCGAAAAGTGTGTTTTTCATACCACAGAAGTGGAGTTTCTCGGATTCATTCATCCTGTCACCTCAAGGAATCCGAATGGACTCGCGGAAAGTGGAGGCCATTCTCAAATGGCCATCCCCTAGCTCTGTGAAGGGAGTACAAAGCATGCTTGGCTTTGGCAACTTCTATCGAAGGTTCATTCCGGAGTTTTCTCGAACTGTTCAACCCATCACAGCTCTCCTAAAGAAAAATAAACGCTTTGAATGGACTCTTGAGGCCGAACAAGCCTTTCAGGACCTGAAAACCAAATTCACCTCTGCACCTGTTATGAAGCACCCACACCCAGATCTCCCTTACATCGTGGAAACCGATGCATCCAGTTCGCCCATGGGAGCTGTCCTGTCACAAAGAGACCCAGAAACTAACCAACTACACCCAGTAGCCTTTTGGTCCAGAAAATTCTCTCCACCTGAGATCAATTACGCAATTACCGACAAAGAACTACTGGCTATTAAATCGGCTTTCAAGGCTTGGCGTCACTATCTTCTTGGAGCTAGACACATCATCACCGTCATTACGGACCACAGAAATTTGCAGTATTTAAAGACGGCTAAAGCTCAATCTTCACGACAACTCCGATGGGCTTTATTCTTTGCGGAATTCGATTTTGTAATTACCTATCGCCCTGGCTGCAAGAATGGTAAAGCAGACGCCTTATCCCGGATTGGCATGGAGGAACCCAATTCAAGTTTAGAACCTGTGCCAATCATACCTGAACAAAGAATTTTGGGCTTAACCTCATTGCAAACTATTGGGGATATCCAAACTCAAGTAAAACAACTTTTAGACTCTTCAGCCTTACTGGAATGGAGCCAAAAGGGTCCTCTTTACACTGTTAAGGATGATTTACCCTACTTCCAGGAACGGTTGTTTCTGCCCAGTAAAGAATTGCAAGAACTTGTCATCACCCAGCATCACGAATCTCTAATGGAAGGACACCCTGGTATCGCGAAAACAGAAGAAAAGATCAAACGCCACTTCTGGTGGCCTTCTTGGAGAAAAGACATAAAGTCTTTTGTGTTGTCTTGCGGAATCTGCGCCCAAAATAAGAGTCAGAAGAAAAGGCCTGCCGGTTTACTTCAACCTTTGGACATTCCACCAGCACCTTGGCACACCTTGTCAATGGACTTTATAACTGACCTGCCTCCTAGTGATGGTTACAACACTATTCTTGTAATAGTGAATCTATTCCCCAAGATGGCCCATTTCATTCCTTTAAAAGGATTGCCGTCAGCTTCCACCTTGGCCAAGGAATTTCTGGAAAATATAGTGCGCATACATGGTTTCCCTTCTATATTAGTCTCAGATCGTGGAAGTCAATTTATCTCCCATTTTTGGAAGAAATGTTGCCAACTAGCACAAATAGATGTGCGGTTATCCAACAGCCACCACCCCCAGACCGACGGACAAACCGAGAGAACCAATCAGACTCTCGAGCAATATCTTCGGTGCATGTTACACCAATCTGAGTTAAATTGGAAAGACATCCTTTGGATTGCAGAATATGCATACAATAATTTGGTGCATTCTGGAACCGGACAGACTCCTTTTTATACCTTGTATGGGCTCCATCCTCGGACCTCCGACCTAGATCCACCTCAAACCCTGGAAATGCCCGCAGTAAATCACCTACATTCCACAATCACCCGAGCCTTCAAAGAAGCTACAGCTCCCTTACTGCAAGCCAAAAAAAGGTATAAAGAAAACGCTGATTTGCACCAAAGTAAAACTCCTCCTTACCAAGTAGGAGATCAGGTATGGCTGGCAACTAAACATTTACCCCTCAGGGGCCCACGAACTTTTAATCCCGAATTCATTGGACCTTACCCCATCAAGGCTATTATCAACCCAGTGGCCTTTAAACTCGATTTACCATCCAACATGCGGATTCATCCCGTTTTTCACGCCTCTCTTCTGAAACCAGTACAACCTGGAACCAGACTGTCTGAACCTCCAGACCCTATCCAAATTGATGGAGAGTTAGAATTCGAAGTGAAGGACATTTTAGATTCCAAGATAGTAAGGTCGAAACTCTTCTATCTTGTTGATTGGAAAGGATATGGACCTCAGGAAAGATCTTGGGAACCCAGTAACTATGTTCATGCACCACGACTAACACAAAGATTCCATCAGAGATTCCCGCACAAACCAAAACCCCCAGAAGAAAAGACCTTGGGAGGGGCCTTGAGGGGGGGTACTGTCATGATGCCTGCCTCTAAGGAGCCAGGCCGGGCCCAGCAACCCCAGAGGCAGACATCATTCACCCCAAAGAAGTCTCAGCGGGCCCAAGTCGGGGCCCTTTGGACTCAGTCTTGGCGCCGTAGGCGCCAGGCTCATAGTGGACCCCAGTCCTGGCGCCTTAGGCGCCAGGCTCATAAAGGAGGATATATGTGTAAGTGCTTGGGTGCACACTTACCTGATGCAGACCTTGCTGCTTCATCCAGGCCCTCTAGAGGCCTGAATGGGACTACTTTACCTTTGGGACTACTTTCCACCCGGGTGTGGTCAGGGAGGGATACATACCTGATCGGTGGAAGGATACATACCTGGAACTTCTTCCAAGGCTATTTAAACCCCACCCGAACAGCCACACGTGCTTCGCGTTGTTCTGCACCTAGCAGCTGGACGCTCACCGTGTCTGCTCCTGCATCCTGACTTCTGCCACGCCTGCCAGCACCCTGGGTCACCTGCAAAGGGAGAAAAGAGGAGAATAGGAGAAGAAAAGACCTTACCTGCTAAATCTGCATCACAGAATCTTTTCACCGACGATCCTGAAAAGGAAGACATCATTTTAAAGGCATTTCACTACGATCGCTGCAGCGCTGCATTTCACTCACCTTTTCCAGGCGCCTCCATCTTCTGCGGCGATCATCCGGATTCCGCCACGTCCCTGCGCCTAGGGGAAAAAGACAAGAACAAAGGTGAGAGGGAGAAAAGGAATAAGGAAAGCTCAATTTCCTGAAGACTTACCCGTTGGGTTGTTCCACTTCATTTCGGGTCCTGCCGCTTCCGGACCCCGGCCCCCATGGGGAAAAAAGACAAAGACATTGAATGAGCGAATGCAAAGACATTACCTGAGCGCTCATCCCGAACTTACCTGTCATTACTGAAGCTGCACGTTTCACTTCGGGTCGGCGCCATATCTTCGGCATACCGAACCCCGGCCCCTATGGGGAAAAAAGACATAAGAATTAACGCTTGCTGCAATAAGACAACAAACATTATTAAGGCTTGAACTTTTGGACAGAATTTATACTGCGCCTTACCTGAACAGTCAAGCTTACCTGAACTCCAATCCTCAATCCAGTGAAGTAACTGGGTTTCAACGTGCCCCTGCATCAGAAGCAGGATGGAGAGCTCTTCCTTCCAGACCCTAAGGTGAGGCTTCACGGGGGAATCGTGGAAGTGGTTTTGTGGAGGGTTGCAAGGGAGTGGGAGGCTAGAGCACCATTCCGTCAGTGGGTAACACTCCCTTTTCACGCACAGGAGGATATTCCTGCGAGCCAGAGAAGCTAAAGTTGAGGGGCCCATCCTGTTCATCTTTGGAGTCCGGCGCCCCACCTTAAGGAAGCATCAGCACCCGAAGCCGCGCCTCCGTGGGAATCAGGTGAGCATTACAGCAGGTAACATACTACAGGAGTAAGACACACAGAGGTCCCAGTAGCATCAGCAGTTAACATACTACAGGAGTAAGACACACCGAGGTCCCAGTAGCATCAGCTGGTAAAAGACTACAGGAGTAAACCACACACAGGTCCCAGTAGCATCAGCAGGTAACATACTACAGGTTTAAAACACATATGTCACAGTAGCATCAGCAGGTAACACACTACAGGAGCAGAACACACAGAGGTTCCAGTAGCATCAGCAGGTAAAATACTACAGGAGTAAGACACACAGAGGTCACAGTAGCATCAGCAGGTAACATACTACAGGAATAAACCACACACAGGTCCCAGTAGCATCAGCAGGTAACATACTACAGGTTTAAAACACATATGTCACAGTAGCATCAGCAGGTAACACACTACAGGAGCCGAACACACAGAGGTCCCAGTAGCATCAGCAGGTAACATACTACAAGAGTAAGACACACCGAGGTCCCAGTAGCATCAGCAGGTAACATACTACAGGAGTAAGACACACAGAGGTCACAGTAGCATCAGCAGGTAACACACTACCGGAGTAAAACCCACAGAGATCACAGTAGCATCAGCAGGTAACATACTACAGGAGTAAACCACACACAGGTCCCAGTAGCATCAGCAGGTAACATACTACAGGAGCAGAACACACGGAGGTGACAGTAGCATCAGCAGGTAACACACTACAGGAGCTGAACACACAGAGGTGACAGTAGCATCAGCAGGTGACACACTACAGGAGCAGAACACACAGAGGTGACAGTAGCATCAGCAGGTAGCCTAATACAGGAGTAAGACACACAGAGGTGACAGTAGTATCAGCACGTAACATACTACAGGAGTAAGACACACAGAGGTGACAGTAGCATCAGCAGGTAACACTCTACAGGAGCAGAACACACAGAGGTGACAGTAGCATCAGCAGGTAACACACTACAGGAGTAAGACACAGAGAGGTGACAGTAGCATCAGCAGGTAACATACTACAGGAGTAAGACACACATAGGTAACAGTAGCATCAGCAGGTAACACACTACAGGAGCAGAACACACAGAGGTGACAGTAGCATCAGCAGGTAACACAGTACAGGAGCAGAACACACAGAGATGACAGTAGCATCAGCAGGTAGCCTAATACAGGAGTAAGACACACAGAGGTGACAGTAGTATCAGCATGTAACATACTACAGGAGTAAGACACACAGAGGTGACAGTAGCATCAGCAGGTAACACACTACAGGAGCAGAACACACAGAGGTGACAGTAGCATCAGCAGGTAACACACTACAGGAGCAGAACACAGAGAGGTGACATTAGCATCAGCACGTAACATACTACAGGAGCTGAACACACAGAGGTGACAGTAGCATCAGCAGGTAACACACTACAGGAGCAGAACACACAGAGGTGACAGTAGCATCAACAGGTAACACACTACAGGAGCAGAACACACAGATGTGACAGTAGCATCAGCAGGCAAAATACTACAGGGGTAAGACACACAGAGGTCACAGTAACATCAGCAGGTAACATACTACAGGAGTAAACCACACACAGGTCCCAGTAGCATCAGCAGGTAACATACTACAGGAGCAGAACACACGGAGGTGACAGTAGCATCAGCAGGTAACACAATACAGGAGCAGAACACACAGAGGTGACAGTAGCATCAGCAGGTAACACATTACAGGAGCAGAACACACAGACGTGACAGTAGCATCAGCAGGTAACACACTACAGGAGCAGAACACACAGAGGTGACAGTAGCATCAGCAGGTAAAATACTACCGGGGTAAGACACACAGAGGTGACAGTAGCATCAGCAGGTAACATACAACAGGAGTAAACCACACACAGGTCCCAGTAGCATTAGCAGGTATCATACTACAGGAGCAGAACACACAGAGGTGACAGTAGCATCAGCAGGTAACACACTACAGGAGCTGAACACACAGAGGTGACAGTAGCATCAGCAGGTAACACACTACAGGAGCAGAACACACAGAGGTGACAGTAGCATCAGCAGGTAGCCTAATACAGGAGTAAGACACACAGAGGTGACAGTAGTATCAGCACGTAACATACTACAGGAGTAAGACATACAGAGGTGACAGTAGCATCAGCAGGTAACACACTACAGGAGCAGAACACACAGAGGTGACAGTAGCATCAGCAGGTAACACACTACAGGAGTAAGACACACAGAGGTGACAGTAGCATCAGCAGGTAACACACTACAGGAGTAAGACACACAGAGGTGACAGTAGCATCAGCAGGTAACACACTACAGGAGCAGAACACAAAGAGGTGACAGTAGCATCAGCAGGTAACACAGTACAGGAGCAGAACACACAGAGATGACAGTAGCATCAGCAGGTAGCCTAATACAGGAGTAAGACACACAGAGGTGACAGTAGTATCAGCACGTAACATACTACAGGAGTAAGACACACAGAGGTGACAGTAGCATCAGCAGGTAACACACTACAGGACCAGAACACATAGAGGTGACAGTAGCATCAGCAGGTAACACACTACAAGAGCAGAACACACAGAGGTGACAGTAGCATCAGCACGTAACATACTACAGGAGCTGAACACACAGAGGTGACAGTAGCATCAGCAGGTAACACACTACAGGAGCAGAAAACACAGAGGTGACAGTAGCATCAGCAGGTAACACACTACAGGAGCAGAACACACAGCGGTGATAGTAGCATCGGCAGTTAAAATACTACAGGGGTAAGACACACAGAGGTCACAGTAGCATCAGCAGGTAACATACTACAGGAGTAAACCACACACAGGTCCCAGTAGCATCAGCAGGTAACATACTACAGGAGCAGAAAACACTGAGGTGACAGTAGCATCAGCAGGTAACACACTACAGGAGCAGAACACACAGAGGTGACAGTAGCATCAGCAGGTAACACACTACAGGAGCAGAACACACAGAGATGACAGTAGCATCCGCAGGTAGCCTAATACAGGAGTAAGACACACAGAGGTGACAGTAGTATCAGCACGTAACATACTAAATGAGTAAAACACACAGAGGTGACAGTAGCATAAGCAGGTAACACACTACAGGAGTAAGACACACAGAGGTGACAGTAGCATCAGCAGGTAACACACTACAGGAGTAAGACACACAGACGTGACAGTAGCATCAGCAGGTAACACACTGCAGGAGCAGAACACACAGAGGTGACAGTAGCATCAGCAGATAACACACTACAGGAGCAGAACACACAGAGGTGACAGTAGCATCAGCAGGTAACGCACTACAGGAGCAGAACACACAGAGGTCCCAGTAGCATCAGCAAGTAACACACTACAGGAGCAGAACACACAGAGGTGACAGTAGCATCAGCAGGTAGCCTAATACAGGAGTAAGACACACAGAGGTGACAGTAGTATCAGCATGTAACATACTACAGGAGCTGAACACACAGAGGTGACAGTAGCATCAGCAGGTAACACACTACAGGAGCAGAACACACAGAGGTGACAGTAGCATCAGCAGGTAACACACTACAGGAGCAGAACACACAGAGGTGACAGTAGCATCAGCAGGTAAAATGCTACAGGGGTAAGACAGACAGAGGTCACAGTAGCATCAGCAGGTAACATACTACAGGAGTAAGACACACAGAGGTGACAGTAACATCAGCAGGTAACACACTACAGGAGTAAGACACACAGACATGACAGTAGCATCAGTAGGTAACACACTGCAGGAGCAGAACACACAGAGGTGACAGTAGCATCAGCAGGTAACACACTACAGGAGCAGAACACACAGAGGTGACAGTAGCATCAGCAGGTAACGCACTACAGGAGCAGAACACACAGAGGTCCCAGTACCATCAGCAAGTAACACACTACAGGAGCAGAACACACAGAGGTCCCAGTAGCATCAGAAGGTAACACACTACAGGAGCAGTACACACAGAGGTCCCAGTAGCATCAGCAGTTAACACACTACAGGAGCAGAACACACAGAGATGACAGTAGCATCAGCAGGTAACACACTACAGGAGCAGAACACACAGAGGTCCCAGTAGCATCAGCAGGTAATATACTACAGGAGTAAGACACACAGACGTCCCAGTAGCATCAGCAGGTAACATACTACAGGAGTAAGGCACACCGAGGTCCCAGTAGCATCAGCTGGTAAAAGACTACAGGAGTAAACCACACACAGGTCCCAGTAGCATCAGGAGGTAACACACTACAGGTTTAAAACACATATGTCACAGTAGCATCAGCAGGTAACACACTACAGGAGCAGAACACACAGAGGTTCCAGTAGCATCAGCAGGTAAAATACTGCAGGAGTAAGACACACAGAGGTCACAGTAGCATCATCAGGTAACATACTACAAGAGTAAACCACACACAGGTCCCAGTAGCATCAGCAGGTAACATACTACAGGTTTAAAACACATATGTCACAGTAGCATCAGCAGGTAACACACTACAGGAGCAGAACACACAGAGGTCCCAGTAGCATCAGCAGGTAACATACTACAGGAGTAAGACACACCGAGGTCCCAGTAGCATCAGCAGGTAACATACTACAGGGGTAAGACACACAGAGGTCACAGTAGCATCAGCAGGTAACATACTACAGGAGTAAAACCCACAGAGGTCACAGTAGCATCAGCAGGTAACATACTACAGGAGTAAAACCCACAGAGGTCACAGTAGCATCAGCAGGTAACATACTACAGGAGTAAAACACACCGAGGTCACAGTAGCATCAGCAGGTAACATACTAGAGTAGCAGAACACACAGAGGTTCCAGTAGCATCAGCAGGTAAAATACTACAGGAGTAAGACACACAGAGGTCACAGCAGCATCAGCAGGTAACATACTACAGGAGTAAACCACACACAGGTCCCAGTAGCATCAGCAGGTAACATACTACAGGTTTAACACACATATGTCACAGTAGCATCAGCAGGTAACACACTACAGGAGAAGAACACACAGAGGTCCCAATCGGATCAGCAGGTAACATACTACAGGAGTAAGACAAACCGATGTCCCAGTAGCATCAGCAGGTAACATACTACAGGAGTAAAACCCACAGAGGTCACAGTAGCATCAGCAGGTAACACACTACAGGAGTAAAACCCACAGAGGTCACAGTAGCATCAGCAGGTAACATACTAAGGAGTAAAACACACCAAGGTCACAGTAGCATCAGCAGGTAACATACTACAGGAGTAAAACCCACAGAGGTCACAGTAGCATCAGCAGGTAACATGCTACAGGAGTACAACACACCAAGGTCACAGTAGCATCAGCAGGTAACATACTACAGGAGTAAAACACACTGAGGTCCCACATAGGGTGAGTTCAAGAAGTACCAATGTACACCCCCTCTAGACTTTCCCCACAATCTGGATGGATGTATTTCGCCCAGACCTGGGGACCGATATCACCTGTGTTCCTGCTCATGGTCACTTGCCCTGCCATTCACAAACCTGGATACTATCAGAAAATGTCATGAATCCTCCTACATGCCTACAAGGAAAGTCTCTGGTCCTGTTCAGAAAGAACTTGCTATTGTCCCTGGAGAAGTGCAAATATTTAGGTTCCCAGGAAACCTTCTTACACCACAGGGAGAAATGCAACTGATCCCATCTGAGAGGACTTGGTGGAATTACTGGTTGAGACGACCTCTCCTCCACGTAGCTCTCCTTCAAGCTTCCCTCCTCTGCCTCCTCCTTTTCCTCTCACATTCCTGACTGCCAGTCTGCTATTCATGTCTGGTGCGCTGCTAACGATATCTGCCTTAATGCTAGTAAGACAGAGATCCTTCTCATTGGGACCCCAACTCCACACCCCCCACTCTGGTCGCCCTCCTTGGGCCCTCTCCCCATACCCTCCGGTGAGGTAAAAAGCCTCAGTGTCATCTTTGACTCCTCTCTCTCCTTCTCATCTCAAATTGTTCACAATGCCAAGAAGGCCCACTTTCACCTGCCCTCCTTAGATGCATTCTGCCTCTCCTCACCTTCCCCCAGAAACTCAATGGCCTTCATTATGAGTTAGCCGGTCCGGTAACAACAGTGACGGTAAGCTACCAGCACCGTTGTTACCGGACCGGCTAACTACGAGTACTGCGGGCGGGTGCTCTCCCGCCCGCCAGGTCAGACCTGGCGGGCGGACCGGCACCTGCCCGCAGACACTGACGGTAGCACCATAACGGTGCTGGTGCTACCATCCTCCCCATTGAGCCCTCAGTGGGAATGGGGAGTAATCATTACCGGCACCCGGCAATGGGGAATTACCCGGTCCGCCAGGGCTGGAATGCCCTGGCAAGTCCCCATTGCTGGGTGGCGGTAAAAAATAAAATGACTCCGGTGGCAGCCATGCCGGTTTTACCAGCACAGCTACCGCCAGAGTCATAATGAGGGCCAATGTACACAGAGTTAGGTCCTCTCTAGGCTGGACTTCTGCAACACCCTCTTCCTAAATCTGCCTAACTCCTCCCATTGCCCCCTTAAACTAATCCAGTACAGGACTGTGAGATGTATCCTTAGCCTCAAGCACAGGCACTGCTTCTCTCCAGCTCTAAGAGCTCCCCACTGGCTGCCAGTTGCTGTGAGCATCAAGTTGAAGACCCTCTGCATCATCCACAAGATTTTCTGTGGCCTGGTATCCTGCTACATTCAACGCTCTCTCCCTAAATACCTTCCATCTAGAGCCCTTCGGTCTTCTAGACCCCACTCTCTGCAGAGAGTGGGGCTAGATCTATGTCCTCTGCAGGTGCCTCCCTCTTGAACGGCCTCCTGTTAGGGAGAATTCTCCAAATGTGCTAACTTCCCTTGCCTTTTGTGACCCCAAGCAACTTTGCTGGATTTCTAGTATTTGATTTTTTTACCTGGAAAGAATGTGAGCCTTTTCCCCCACTCTTTCATGTATTTTGATGTGTGTTTTACTTTTGTGTTCTTTGGTTATGGAGTTTTAAGACAACTCCATGGCATCATCTTTTTCTGTGTGTCACACAACACCTTCAGTGCAGTGGCACAGGGGTGTCTTTCAGACTCCCCAAGGTTTACATACCTTCTCTGGGACTGACTACTGTCTCCCAGAGCATGTAAAGTTAAATTGACTTTACTAGTCTCTTTAAATTTACTGACCCAGCACACCCTATCTTACTATAGAGTGCTGGAGGGGTTGCCTAGCATCCCCTGAGTCTAAACACTCATCTGTCAAAACAGATTCCGGTCATCTTTTTGCGCCATTTCTTTTAGGAAAGGTCCTTCTTGTGTTTGTCTCTGCGCGCCAAACCAGATTCGGTCCCATTGTTCGTTGGCCTTTGGCGGGATTCAGTGCTGAAGCCCTCTTCTGGCGCCTGAGTGTCTGGGGTGGACAGGATGTGAGGGAGGTGCCCGAAACTCCCTGTGCTTAGTCTCCTAGGAGACCTGAATGCACTCTGGCATGATTGGCTGGCTGGCTGTCTGGAAAGGACAGCCACCCTGCTGTGTGAGTGACAGCCAGGCTGGAATGAATGGGGGAAAACTGTTTAAAAGCAGGTCTCTGGGACTTGGAAAGCAGAGTCGACCACTGGAACGAAAGAACCGAAGCCGACCTGAAGGAAGAGGACTGCTGCAACTCCTGGACGACCGGTGAATCCCTGCTGCAGGTCTGAATTGCTTGAAACTCCATCGACAGAGAAGCCCTTCAAGGTTAACTTCTTCCCTTGAGTTTGTTGGGAACAACCAACTCACAAGCCACATGGACACCATCCCCATCTGGTCGAATTTTCTACAGAATGCTGTTGAAAACCGGATAGCCAGTGGGAAGGAAACCAGCTCGTGGACTTTAAGGCACTCCAACCTTAAAACCGATGTCTTGCTAAAGCTTTTCGCCTCTTCCCTGAGCAGTGCAGGAACTTCCCGCAGGCCTCCTTCTTGTCCCCACGACTGAAGCTCAGGAACAGCGAGATCTGCTCGAACTGCCAGGAACAACTGCCTCAGCTACAGCTCTTCCTCATTAACAAGATACTTTGCAAACGCGGTCCGGAAATCTTTTCGGCCATCAAGAAAGTGCGTGAAACTTTACTCAACTACGAAGTCTTGTCTTTCCCTTAACATTCATCAAACTTTTTGCCTAGCCAAATTCTTCTAATCTCTGTGGCAAAGATTTAACCGTTATCTACCAGAACTGTGCTATCCTATACAAAACACTCTGAACCATTGACGTTGGCCCAGGCCTATTGAGTTGAATTGCTCGTTGTATTTAACTGAAACCGTCTGCCCTGCCTATGAATGTATTTGGGCTGTCTATTCTTATAACCTTGTCTTTTTAAACTCCTTTAATAAGTATTTGATGTGCCATATTACTCCCACTTCATTTGAGCTAAACTTGTTCATTTACTTACCGGTTGCATGTTTGAGTAAGTGTATATTTGAATCACTGTATCTGTTGGTCCTTTGTGTAAATTGTTCTACTGCTCACTTAAACTCTTGAGATAAGTCTGGCTGCTCAGCCATCGCTACCACTTTACTGTGTAGTACAGGCTTGGACCAAAGGTGAAATTGTGCTTACACTTGTAGTCTTAATTGCCTGTAGTGTTCTCAAAGGATACTGCAGGTGAGTCTGCCTAACACTGGTGTACAGCAATGATGATAAAGTATACTTGTTACATTTAGAGTGCTACTTTTACCTTTGTTCAAAGAATCTTCACAAGGCAAAGCAACACTAGGAAAGCAATCGTTTTATCATGCCTGATATGGAAAGCTACAGACAGGAGACCCTAGTGACTTTAACTGTTGATCAATTGAGAGATATGTGTAAAGCTAGGAGTCTCACTGTAAAAGGCAAAAAGGTTGAATTGATAGAAAAGTTGTTAGAATACCAAAGTCTGAGGAGTGGGTCAGAAACCCCAACACCTGCAGCAAATGTGGAAAATGTTGATGAGGATGATAATATGTCAGAGCCCAGCTCTAATATTGTGGATGTGTTAGATGAGGCAGAAGAGTCTCAGAATGTAGGTCTTGTATTACCTCTACCTGCTCATAGGCCTCAAGCTTTGACCACAGGGACCCCATCAGGTCCAAACCTAAGTCCTGAATTCCTCTCACTTGAAAAGATGAGACTGGAGTTAGAATTGAAAAGAATCCAAGCTCAAACTGAAACAAAGCATCAAGAGCGTAGACTCAGAGAAATGGAATTGAATCATGCACTTGAAATTAAAAAGTTGTCTCTTGAAACTGGTTCTCTCCCAGAGTCCTCTAGGTCTTCCAGTCCTAAGAGGCCTTGCATGCCCAAAAATGCAGTAAGTATGTATGAGGTTAAGCTTGATATTTTGGATTGGATGGCTGCTTTTCAATATAACCATGGGATTCAAGACATTACACAGGGAATCAGTTGATTCCTTGGCTTTTTTTCTAGGCTACTCGCTGTTGCAACTGATGTGGCAATGGATTTGGGGGGTATAGACAGAAAGGAGCATGAAACTGTGAAGCTAGCTTTTATAGCTAGATTTGGGAATACCCTTTCCCAGTATCTTAAGAGGTTTAGAACCCTCAAAAAGCATGATGGTACCCCTTGGGCTACCTGGGTGACTGAATGTTTGAATAACCTAGATGGATGGGTTAAGGGTTACAGAGTTAACACTTATGAAGATATGAGAAATCTGTTTATGTTGGAATCTATTTATGATGCCTGCTCTCCTGAGCTGAGACAGCACTTGGCGGACTCTTAGGAAATTGATCCAAATAAGTTAGCAAACGCTGCTGACTTGTGGGTTGCCAATAGGGCCACTCACAAGGATTCTGGGGTAGCTCAGAAAAAGGATGAGGGGAAACAGCACAAGAAAGATACCAAGGAGAATGCTGATACTTCCACTCAAAAAGAGGGTCACAAACATAATAAGGGTGTTAGGGAAAATTCTCCAGAATGGCTATTTTCCCTTATCTATTGTGTCCCTCAGCAGCTTTGCTGGATTTCTAAGATTTCTTTTTGTTCACCTGGTAAGAGTGTGAGCCTTTTTTCCCCTCTTACATGTGTTTTGCTATGTGTGTTTTGCTATGTGTGTTTTGCTATGTGTGTTTTGCTATGTGTGTTTTACATTTGTGTGTTCAGAGACGGTGGAGCTTCACCTACTCCATGGGCCTCATTGTTTTACTGTGTTTTACACAGCACCTTCAGTGCAGTGACACAGGGTTGTCTTTTTCAGACTTCCCAACTCCGACTCCACTTTTCTGGGACTGACTACTGTCTCCCAGAAACATGTAAAGTTGCCATTGACTTTATTAGTCTTTTTAATCTCACAGACCCAGTACAAAATATTTTACATAGAGTTCTGGAAAGGGTTAATAGTTATCCCTTTTTGTCTGTTTCTCATGGAACATTGTTTCGTTCCGTTTTCATTAAGACTTGGCTGGTGGCAGTGGTAACTGTGTATAGGCGTATAGGCGCTATATAAATAAACAAACAATCAATCAATATGTCCTACCGCGGTCCATATGGATTTTAGTATGGTTCCGGCTGGGTTTAGTCACCATTTCTTTTTGTAAAAGTCTTTCTCGTGTTTTTGGGTTGATTCCTTGTTCGCCATCCTTTCGCGGGCTTCTGCACAGAAGCCCTCCTTAGGCACCTAAATGTCTGAGGGGGACAGGATGTGAGGGAAGGGTTTGAGACTCCCTGCATAGGGTCTCCTTGGAGACCCATGTCACACTCTGGTATGATTGGCTGAGGTGACTGTCCGGCCAGGACCGCCACCCTGCTGTGTGATTGACAGCCATGCTGTGTGAATCGGGGATAACTGCATAAAAAGCAGGTCTCTTGGGGTTGGAAGTCAGAGTCACCACTGGAACGAGAGAAACAAAGAGGAGCTGACAGAAGAGGACCCCTACAACGACTGAACCTCCCAGATAAGTCCTGCTGCAGATCCGAATCTTCATACTCCAACGACAGGGAAGATCTGCAAGGAATCTTCTCCCCTTGAGCTGGTGGGAACAACCAGTTCGCCAAACTGCTCTCCAGGCCTCCCTACTCTGGTCGAATTTGCTGTACAGAGCTACAGTGAACCGGATAGCCAGGATGAACGGATCTTGCTTGTGTTTTAAGGAGCGCACCTTTTATTTGTTGCTTTGCTCTGCTGCTGGTTTCTTCCCTGGGCAGTGCAGGACCCTCCAGTCTTCCTACTTTGTGTCAGTCCGACAGTCGCTTCAGGAACCGTGACCCTGCAGGATCTGGCAGGAACGTCTGCCTCAGCTGCAGCCTTCTTCTCCATTTAAGGTACTGTTCAAATCCGGTTGTTCGTTTCGTCCAGCCGTGGTGAAAGCGTGTGAAAACTTTCGCCAATCCAAGGGCTTGTCCTTCTCTACTCTTTAAACTAACTTTTCATCTGACCAACTTCGTTCTGAACTCTTGGCAAAGACTTAACCGCGAAATACCCTGCACTGTGTGATCTTGAGCAAAGACTCTGTTCCATTGACTTTGGGCCAGGTCCCTTGAATTTGATTTCCTCACTGTAGTTCCTTTTTCTAGATTGCCCTGCTTAAATAACTTGTTGGTGCTGCTCAATTTCTGCCTAGCCTTTGTCTTTCCCTCCCTTTTAAATTGCTGGAGTGCCATTTTGCTCACACTTCATTTTGAGCCTAACTTGTCCAGAATCTATTGGGTGTGGTGTAGTGTATTAGTAACATGATTTTTCAACTGCTTGACCATAGTGAAATGTTTAATAACTGATGTGTAAATAAATGTATATTCTTTTACTCAGAAACCTTGAGTCAGTGTTTGTTTGAATCATAGTAATTGCTGTCCTTTGTGTAACTATTGATACTGCTCACTTACTCTAGAGATAAGTCTGGCTGCTCAGCCATCGCTACCACTTTACTGTGTAGTACAGGCTTGTACCAAAGGTGAATTTGTACTGTCACTTGTAGTCTTAATTGTGTGTGGTGTTCCAAAAGGGCACTGCATATGATTCTGCCTAACACTGGTGTACAGCGGTGAGGATTAAGTATAATGATTACACTTAGAGTGCTGCTATTACCTTGGATCAACTAACCACAAGGCTAAACATCACCAAAAAGCAATATTAATCATGTCTGATATGGAAAGTGTAACGCTCACCTGATTCTCGCAGAGGCGCCGGTCTTGACTGGGCGACTACCGTATCTTCAAAGGTGATGTGTAGCACCCGGTTGGCTCTTTGGGCTGGACCTCTGTGCACTGTATGCCTGATGTGTAGAGTAAGATGTCTGCAGATAGAAAATATGGGGTTAATGAACTGGGGTTATTGGGGTGTCCCTATCTCTTTCCTCTTCTCCTCTCCTGTAGACCCCCAAAGGTTAACGCTCTCACCTTAGGTAAGTGAATGCCGAGCTCTCCATCTGCCTCGGGGCAGGGTGCTGTAACCAGTTTCTTCACTGGATAGGTAGCGCAGGCCTCTTGACTTCAGAGGACTGCTGTCCGTCGTTTACTGCACGAACGGTAAGTTTCGAGTCATTCAAATGTCTTTAAAGTCTTTAGTAATGATGTCTCTTGTTTTGCAGGGTTCCGGCGATGGCGGATGACAGGCTGAAGTGAGTTGAAGATGGAGCCTGTGCGATGAATAGAAGCGCCTGGAAGCACGTAAGTAAGCGCTTGTTGCCTGCTTCACGATGCGCTCTAACTGTCTTTTTATTTTGCAGGTACGAGTTCGGAGCGGCTGCAGGGTGCCGGAATACCCACTGGATTAGATGTGGAAAGGAGTAATGGCACGTGAGTATTAAAGTTCCCCAATGTCTTTAAACGCACCTTGTTTTGTCTTTCAGATGCGGGATGCAGCGCCGAAGGCCTCCGGAGCGTGCGAAGAGTTGGTAAGATTTTGCCTTTCAGATGCCGGAATGCTAACCTGTTCTTTCTTGTCTTTATAGGTGTTGCTGAAGACTGGATTCAGGATGGTAAGCCTTTTTCCTTAGGCCCAGGACCGGATGCAGAAGACACGATGAGCGTTCTGCTGCAGAGGTTGCAGAATAACGCAAAGCAAGATTCATCCACCGGGTGTGGTTTAAATAGCCTCCTGTAGTGCTTAGGTGTCTCCTTCCACAGCCACGCCTAAGTAAGAAAAGAGTTCCTGGTAAGAAAAGAGTTCCTGCCTTCCAGAAGAGTTCCAGTGTTCTGAATCTAGGGAGTGGCTCCAGCCCCACCCAACAGGAAAAGTAGTTCCAAACAGAAGAGGATCAGAGGCTCAACTGGCAGGCAAGTAAGCAGCATGGTCTGGTGAAGGTAAGTCCACCCAAGCATTATGAGCCCAGCGCTTCCAGCGCTGGGACTGGGCATATTTATGAGCCTGGTGCCACTGGCGCCAGGACTGGGTCCAAAAGGTCCCAATTGGGACTGGTTGGCACTTGGAACCTGGGTTATGGATCTGCTTCCAAGGGAGTTGGGAAAACCCTGACCTTTTGGAAGCAGAGATCATGACAGAAAGCTACAGTCAGGAGACCCTCCTTAGTAACACTGTGGATTATCTGAAAAATCTGTGTAGAGAAAGGAATCTCTCTGTTAAAGGCAACAAGTCTGAATTGATTGAAAGTTTGTTAGAGAAACAAAGTCTGGAGGGTGGGCCTGAAATACCTGACCCCGCAGCAAATGTGGAAAATAATGAGGATGATAATGTGTCTATTATTGATGAGTTAGAGGAAGTAGATGTGTCTCACAATGTAGGCCTCACTGCTCCCTCACCTGCTCTGCAACCTCAACCTTTGTCCACTGGGACCCCTACAGGTCCTACACTCAGTCCTGAAAACATTGCTCTAGAAAAGACGAGGCTTGAATTGGAACTCAGACGTATTAATGCTCAAACTGAACAAAAGCATCAAGAACTTAAGCTCAGAGAAATGGAGATGAACCATGCACTAGAAATGAAAAGGTTGTTGTAGTGATTTAGGTTTCCATGTTGTCTTTGCAGAATGAGTAGAATGCTGAACCCAACCATCTAAGTTTTTCAAACATTCACATACACAGGTAGCCCAAGTGGTACCATCATGCATTTTGAGGGTCCTAAACCTCTTAAGGTACTGGGAAGGGGCCTTCCCAAATCTAGCAATTAAAGCTAGCTTCACACACTCATAATCCATCCTATTCACCTCCCACAACACCATCACAACATCAGATGCAACAGTGGGTAGCCTAGAGAAGAGCCAGGGAGCCAGTACTCTTGTTACACTCAGCCACCCATAACCTCACAGCCAAATAAATACACACCACTATGATGTGCACCTCACAATCAAAGAACCAGGCTGGACGTTCCAAACGTCCGAGTGAAACAACATCCAAACAGCACAAACAGTGAGATATTGCCACCCCTTATCCGTCACCTGTGTTCCTTGAGTCCAACAAACTAACTCAACTGCTGTGAAGAACAACACCATTGAACACACCATACACCATTCCATCAAGCACCGACTACAAAATCACCAAAATGCCAAATCTCTAGCACACCACAAAGACTTACACATGCAGATCCCCACACTGCAGCAACAAAACAGTGCTTTAAAATTAATAACATTTCTGCTAAATTTACTAACTAAACTTCTTAGTTCTCCCTAAATGGCACAAACGTCCTTTAAACAGTCCCACCTGCAATGCAAAAATGTTGTAAGCATGTTCCATTTATCACATTTCCCGTGCCATGTACTATAGCTATATCAGTCCACTTTACCTATTGCATTGAAAAGTCCATCTGCAGAAAGAACATGCGTTAAACACAACTGCTTCATAATGCTGACATTGCGCACATCAAATATGTGTCTCTCCATAAAGGCCACAACACCACACACTCCCATTCAGTGTACATTCACCCAAAATGCTCATCTTGCAATTATGGTGTCAAAATATCACAGGCCTCACGTGACAATTAAAACCTAACATGTTAAACTAAACTCTGCTGCATACTATGTAAAACACCACATATAATCAAAAGAAAAGTAAATCCATAAACCACCAGCTTATTAACCAGCTCCTATGGGGGCTCGAATGGGAATGGGGAAGGACCGGGCCTGGGTTCCCTGAAGGAGGAAATACCGGACCCTCCATACTGAGAATGGCCCGGTATTTCCCCATTCAGGGAACCCGGACCCGATTTTGCAGGCAGTCATGCCCTTATTAAGGGCATGGCTACCTCCAAAGTCGTAATGAGGCCCACTGTCTTAGTTGGAGATCTTGACCCTGTTGACCATCCTGAGCTGCAGTCTTTACTGGCAGAAAGTGGACCCAACAGGGCAGACTTCAGCAGAGGACAAAGAGAGTGTCCTACTCTTGAGGGTCTTCTACAACAGGCTGCTTCTCAACTTGATGGGCAAGAAGTTGGAAAGCATATGTTAAGCTGGGAAGATGGCCTCTTCTACAGTGAACCGACTGAGTCTATCCCTGGGGACTGCAAAAGAATTGTAGTGCCCCTTGCCAACAGACTCCAGTTCCTACAGTTGGCCCATGAGATACCTTTGGCTTGTTATTTGAGTTTCAAAAAGACCAAGGAAAGGCTCTCCTTATACTTCTACTGGCCTAAGATGGCTTCAGAAGTTGACAAATTCTGCAGGAGCTGTCACACTTGCCAAACCTCAGGCACGAGTGGAGCCAAGAATGTGGCACCCCTTGTGCCTCTCCCAATGGTGGGAGTTCCTTTTGAGAGGGTGGGCATCGACATTGTTGGTCCCCTTGACCCTCCCACATCTTCAGGGAACAGGTTTATCCTGGTTTTAGTAGACCATGCTACAAGATACCCAGAAGCAATACCTATGAGGACTGTTACGGCTCAGGCTGTGGCTAAGGCTCTAATTGGTATTTTTACCAGAGTAGGGTTTCCTAAGGAAGTGATATCCGACAGGGGGTCCAATTTTATGTCCCACTACATGCAAGCCATGTGGAAAAACTGTGGTGTCACTTACAAGTTCTCTACAGCCTACCATCCAAAGACAAATGGACTGGTAGAGAGATGTAATCGTACTATGAAGAGCATGATAGGTGCTTTAGAGGAAACCCTTAAAAGAAAGTGGGACCTTCTACTGCCATGACTTCTCTTTGCTTATAGAGAAGTCCCTCAGGAGGAGAATATCACACATGATGGCAGAAGCTAGTGATAACTTGAAAGCAGGTCAGGCTCTGGTCAAACATTGGCATGACCAGAAGGCCAGCATGGTTGAGTTTGCTCAAGACCAGCTTGTATTAGTTATGGTGACAACAAGGCAGAGGGCCTTGCAGGACAAAACGGATAGGACCCTTCAAGGTTGTGGGCAAACTTGGAGAGGTGAACTATTTGGTGGACTTAGGCAGACCTAAGGAGCCTCCCAGGATCTTTCACACCAACCGTTTGAAGGGATATGTCTCGAGACCAGAAGTGGGAGCTTTGCTTCTAGCTTCAGCTCCAGAGGAAGAGGAGAGTGAACCTCTACCTGACCTCCTCAGAGGCCAGCCTTTGGATGAGAAAATAGAAGGAGTTAATGGGCCTCATTACGACCCTGGAAGTCCCGTAATGAAGGGTGCCTGTACTGGAACGGCACCCTTCATTACGGGAGCGCCTATTACAAGGTTCCCTTTGCGGGACTCGGAACAGACGTCTGGTAAAACCAGAAGCTTTTTCCAACTCCCACGAGGGGAAGAGGGAGCTAATAACGGGCCATTTGTAATGCGCCAGTTATTACCTCCCTCCCCATTCCCATTGAGCCCTATGGGGGCTCAAATGGGAATGGGGAATGGTTCCTTCAAGGAGGAATTACAGTGTCCCCCAATGTTGGAATGACCCGGTAATTCCCCATTGAAGGAACCCGGTATTGGAGCCCGGTATAGAGGCAGCCATGGTGCTATTAGCACCATGGCTGCCTCCATACTCGTAATGAGGCCCAATCTCTCTTCTCCACTGACACCTGAACAACAGGAGGAGTGCATAATTCTGTTAAATCAGTTTGCCTCCCTGTTTTCACTTTCACCAGCCTTGACCCCTTGGGGCCAGCATGATATTCTCACTGGTGACTGTCTACCTATGAAAAGCAGAGGTTAAGGAATGTACATGTGAGATCCCACATCAAAGGAGAGGTCAACAATATGCTTGATCTCGGGGTTATAGAGCTATCTATAAGCCATGGTCTAGTCTAGTTTTTCTAGTACCCAAGGCAGGATCCAAGGAGTTGAGATTCTGTGTGGACTATAGAGCTCTTAGTGCAGTCACAAGACTGATGCCCATCCTTTGCAAAGGAAAAATGAACTGGTGGATAAACTTGGTGCAGGAAAGTACCTCAGTACATTTGATCTGACGTCAGGCTATTGGCAAATAGCTCTGACAGACCATGCCAAGGAGAAAACTGCATTCTCAAACCCAGCAGGCCTCTTCCAGTTTAAGGTCAAGCCTTTTGGATTAAAGAACGCACCTGCTACATTCCAAAGAATGGTCAATCAAGTTCTGAATGGGATGGAGGACTTCTGCATGGCATACTTGGATGACATTGCAGTGTTCAGCCCTACTTGGAAAGAACATGTTGATCACTTAGGATATGTTTTGCAGGCTCTTGAGCAGGCCCATTGGACCATAAAGGCAAGCAAATGCCAAATTGGTCAGAGCAAAGTGGTCTACCTTGGTCATGAGGTAGGAGGAGGTGAAATAAGGCCATTGCCTAGCAAAGTACAAGCTGTACAAAACTGGGCCACCCCTACTACTCAAACCCAAGTGAGAGCCTTCCTAGGTCTCACTGAGAGTACTACAGGAATTTAATTGAGAACTATGGGACCATAGCTTCTCCTTTGAATATAATCTCCTCTCCTAAATTCCCTAAAAGTTTACATGGAATGAGGAGTGCATTCAAGCCTTTGAAAACCTGAAGAAAGCCCTTTGACAAGCTCCAGTCCTAAGAGCTCCCGATTACCACCAACCCTTCATTGTGCAAACAGATGCTTCCAATATAGGTATAGGTGCAGTCCTCAGTCAACTGGCTGAGAAAGGTAGGGAGCACCCTATTTGCTTCATCAGTAGGAGACTGAAGGAACCAGAAACAAGGTGGGCAACCATAGAGCGTGAGTGTGTTGCCATTGTGTGGTCTCACCAACCCTTGAGATGGTTAATGCAAATGAAAGGGGAAAACCCAAAACTTCTAAAATGGTCATTCTGCCTGCAAGGGTTTGATTTCACCATTGAGCACAGGTCAGGATGTCACCACCAAAATGCTGATGGCCTCTCTAGGATGTTTATAACTGACTAGAGTGAAGAGATTCATCCAGGAGTGGATTAAATCCTCCTGTCCCTTATTCTAGGGGGCGGGGGGCGAGTGTTAGGGAGAATTCTCCAGAATGGCTAATTTCCCTTACCTACTGAGTCCTTCAGCAGCTTTGCTGGATTTCTGGGATTTATTTTTTTCACCTGGTAAGAGTGTGAGCCTATTTTTTTCCCGCTTTTACATGTATTTTGCTCTGTGTGTTTAACATTTTTGTGTTCATAGATTGTGGAGCTTCACCTACTCCACAGGCGTCATCTTTTTACTTTGTGTTAAACAGCACCTTCAGTGCAGTGACACAGGGTTGTCTTTTTCAGACTTCCCACTTTAAACTCCATTTTCTGGGACTGACTACTGTTTCCCAGAACATGTAAAGTTACCAATGACTTTATTAGTCTTTTTAAATTCACAGACCCAGTACAAACTATCTTACATTGAGTTCTGGAAAGGGTTAATAGTTATCCCTTTTTGTCTGTTTCTCGTGGAGCATTATTTCGTTCCCCTTTCTCTAAGATTTTACTGGTGGCAGTGGTATCTACCCTATTTTTCCTACCGCAGTCTATTTAAATAGCCTTGGTACTGTTTTAGACTAAGTTAGTAGCCTTGATCTTAAATCCGCTGGACCCCATTTACTTTTATTTGGTTCCAGCTGGGTGTATTCGTCATTTGTTTTTGTAAAGGTCTTTCTCGTGTTTTACTCTGCGCGCCAAACCAGGATTGGTTCCTTTGTTTGCCGTCCTTTGGCAGGCTTCTGCACAGAAGCCCTCCTTAGGTGCCTGAATGTCTGAGGGGGACAGGATGTGAGGGAGGGGTTTGAGACCCCCTGCACAGGGTCTCCTTGTTGACCCAATATCGCACTCTGTATGATTGGCTGTGGTGACTGTCCCGCAGGGACAGCCATCCCTCTGTGTGATTGACAGCCAGGCTGTGTGAATGGGGGAAAACTGCATAAAAAGCAGGTCTCTGGGACTGAGAAGGTAGAGTCGCCACTGGATCGAGAGAACCAAAGAGAAGCTGACAGAAGAGGATCTCTACCACGACTGAACCTCCCGGTGAAGCTCTGCTGCGGGTCCGAATCTCCAAACTTCAACGACAGGGAAGATCTGCAAGGAATCTTCTCCCCTTGAGCAGGTGGGACCAACCAGTTTGCCAAACTGCAAGCCAGGCCTCCCTCCTCTGGTCAAATTTGCTGTGCACAGCTACAGTGAACCAGATAGCCAGGAGGACCGGACCCTGCTTGGGTTTTAAGGAGCACACCTTTTATTCGTTGCTTTGATCTGCTGCTGGTTTCTTCCCTGGGCAATGCAGGACCCTCCAGTCTTCCTACTTTGTGTCAGTCCGACAGTCGCTTCAGGAACCATGAGCCTGCAGGACCTGCCAGGAACGTCTGCCTCAGCTACCGCCTTCTTCTTCATTTAAGGTACTGTTCAAACCCAGTTGTTTGTTCCGTCTGACCGCTGTGAAAGTGTTTGAAATCTTTCGCCAATCCAAGGGCTTGTCCTTCTCTATTCTTTAAAGTAACTTTTCTTCTGACCAACTTCGTTCCGAAGTCTTGGCAAAGACTTAACCGCAAACTACTCTGAACTGTGTGATCCTCTGCAAAGACTTTGGCCCATTGACTATTGCCCAGGCCTCTTAATTTGATTTCCTCACCGTAGTTGCCTTTTCTAGATTGCCTTGCTTACTTACTTGTTGGTGCTGCTCAACTTTTGTCTCACCTTGTCTTTCCCTCCCATTTAAATTGCTGGAGTGCCATTTTGCTCACATTTCATTTTGAGTTTAAGAATTAATTGGGAGTTGTGTAGTATATTAAGAGTGTAATTTTTCTACTTTACTTTAGTAAATTGTTTTACAACTGATGTGTAAATAAATGTATACTCTTTTACTCAGAAACCTTGAGTCAGTGTTTGTTTGAACCATAGTGATTGCTGTCCTTTGAGTAACTATTGATACTGCTCACATTAATCTTGAGATAAGTCTGGCTGCTCAGCCATCGCTATCACTTTACTGTGTAGTACAGGCTTTTACCAAAGGTGAATTTGTACTGTCACTTGTAGTCTTAATTGTGTGTGGTGTTCCCAAGGGGTACAGCATATGATTCTACCTAACACGGAGCACATCAATTCCACTGACTCACTATCTGTGATAACGGCCCTAGAAAAAGTATTTGTTGTGCACGTCATACTGCGAAAGATAAAGAGCGACAATCGGGCCTCTTTTTCCCCAACCGCGCGCTATGGCTGTTGCTATCCAACCTCAACATCAAACATCGGAAGATAACCCCTTGCTGGCCACTGGTGAATGGGGACGCCGAAAGATTCATGGGGTCCCTGAATAAGACTATCAGGATTGCGAAAGACCAACGACAACCATGGTTACCAGCTGTGTACCGGTTCCTGCTGACTCACCGGCAGACTCCAGACATATTCACAAGAGTCAGTCCAGCTGCATTGATGTTTGGAGTGCCCATCCAGGCTGAACTGCCACTGCACCCAAAATGGGTAACTGCATAACCTAATATGCCACTTATCAAAGAGAGGAGAGAGAAATGAAATGACAAAGAGAGCCAAGCCTGGTGAGCACAGCATAGAGAACTGCACGTCAGGGATACAGTCCTGGTGAGGAACAGAACACCCCCTGAAGAAGATGACACTATCCTATGAGTCTTGCCCCTGGACAGTGCTCAGGTCCAACCACAGCATGGCGACAGCCGCTAGGCGGCACAAAGTAGTAACGAGAAATGTATCCCACTTCCAGAAGGTACCCTCAACACTCTCTGGAAAGAACAGGCCGCACCAGAGATAGGAGAAACAGTCCCGCCCGGGTCATCAAGGCGACACCCTGAAACTAGCAATGACACTGTTAGGCAGAATCCTGTGCAGTTCCCTTGGGGAACACTGCAAAAAGATTAAGACTACAGGAGTAAGCAGTAAACCCAATTGGTAGCAGTCTGCACCACCCAGATTTACCTGGTAGCTGTGGCTGAGCAGTTAGACTTCTCTCAAGATGAGTAGGGCAGTATGCAGAGTATACACAATAGGGCTAAAAACACAGTAGAGCAAGCAAACACTGACCAGAGCTTGGTATCAAAAGTATATAATTATTTATTTAAAACACACTTTAGGAAATACACTAAGCACTATAGATCAAAGCAAGTTCAAACACAATCAGAAAAGTATACACACCTCCCTTAAGGATTATTAGACAAGTCTAGGTTGAAACACCACTATTTGTAAAAACAGATGTGAGCGCGTAACCTAGATGGCACTCCAATAATTAAGTTAAAGGGAGAGAAAAAGACGGTTCATGGAAATAAAACAGTTCCCAAAACTTCTCTTGTCGGGAAAGTGGTGAGGTCGTTGCAGCAGGGCTCCACCGGTGGTGTCGTCGTTGCAGATGGCTCAGCTTCTCCCCTCTTCGGATTTCTTAGGTCCTGTGGCGACTTCTGAAGGTCCAGTCCCAGAAGCCCTGCTTTTATTGTTATTGTTATTGTTATTTTGCACTTATATAGCGCCTTATATACCATTGGTATGGTCTGAAGGCGCTGGTAGGTTGAACGCCCTTGGGAACCGAAGTTCGGATCAGTAGAGAGAGTAGGGAGAGTCAAAAGGTGCGTGTGAGCACTGGATATGTGTGCAGCTTGTGCGGTACACGTGTAATAGCTGCTTCTTATCGGTAGGTGTGGTGGTTGAGAGATCAGGAGAATGTGTTCGTTCTGGCAGGATTTATCCGGAACGGATATGGCTGCGTTAGGCCTGAGGAAAACGCCTGGCTGGGGGTGTGGGACCAGCAGTGTTTACATAGAATGATGTGAAAGTAAGCGGTGGATGTTCGTATGAGAACAGTTATACCGAATGGTGTCATAGTATCTCTGTGTTCTAGTTGAGTGGTGATGTAAGGAGAGAGTAAGCGTGGGGTGTGGTGTGATGGGTTATATGCTCTTTCAGTGTGCAAACTTCTAAGTGCAACTTTCCGCCCTCCGCAGTCATCCGCCCTCCGCAGTCATCCGCTCTCCGCAGTCATCCGCCCTCCGCAGAAAAACCCCCTTTCAACAGCCTAGCTGTCACTCATACATGCTAAGTGGTGAGCCGGGCGGCTCACCACTGGGCCAATCAGAACAGAGTGCGACTTGGGTTGCTAAGGCAATGCAGTCCAGGGTGCCAATTCCCCCACCCACACATCCTGTGGAACCCAGACAGAGTGGCACCATTTGGAGGGCTTCTGTGTAGAAGCCCGCCAAAAAGTGGAACAAAGGGCCCGACCTTGGTTGGAGTTACAGAGACGGACACAAACGCCATTTTGAAAAAGAGTTCTGGCGAAAAGACCCAACCGGTGATTTTATATTAAATAAATAAACCGGCGGTATCTTTAACATTGCACCAAAAAAAGTGGTTCGTTTAAAACCAATGGGAAAATCCCATAGGAAATATTCCAGTGGAATATTTTGCGTGGCCACCAGCCAGAAACTTGACAAGCGGGGACTGGACAGTGCCCCCTTGGAAACAGACCGAGGGGCAATCTAATTAACCCCTTCCAGTACTTCCACAATATGATGGTTTGTACTGGTTCTGTTCACAATTTTGGACTAGTAAAGCCAATGGTGACTTTACATGCCCTGGGAGACAGTAGTCAGTCCCAGGGTATGGAGTCTATGTTTGGGGGTCACTATGACACCCCTGTGTTATTGCACTGAGGGTGCTGTGTAACACACATACAAAACAGATGATACCCTATGGAGTGAAAGACCCCATAGCCCATAAGCACATACTAAGTCAAAGACATACCTCAAATCATGCCTAAGAGTGGGAGGAAAAGAGTCTCACTCTTAGCAGGAGAAATAAACAAACCCCAAAAATCCAGCAAAGCTGCTGGGGGACTCACTAGGTTTGGGAAATTAGCCTTATAAGAGAATTCTCCCTAACAGCCACCACCCCACAAGAGGGTTTGATTGGGCTTTATGCATCAGATCTGCTTCATCAAAGGACAATCGGATCCCTTTAAAAAAAAACTGCCATTTGTTTTCTAAAGGTAAGAGCTCTACATCCTAATTCATGCAATAGCCAGCCTTAAAGAGCGGAGAACCAACTTTGAGGTAATCAGAATTTACGTTGTTCAGCTCACTCACAGCAGTCAACATATGGCTGTTTTTCCTTTCTGACTTAGTTCCAGCAACTGAAAAGACCTGTACTTTATTAAAAAAAAGACCTGTGATTATAAAATTGAAGAAACATTATTACGCTAGAAAAAGTGCACACTAGGGGTCTCATTACAACCCTGGTGGCCACGGAATGAACGTTGCCGCTAAGGGACCGGCACTGTTCATTCCGGGCTGCCACATTACGAGTTCTGCTGCAGGTCCCACTCTGTACACCAGGCCAGACCAGACGTGCAGAGCGGGACCCGCTAGCAGTCCAGTATGCTAACAACTGGCCCGTCATTAACAGGCCCGTTGTTAGCATGCTCCCCATTCCCATTGAGCCCTATTGGGGCTCAAATGGGAATGGGGACGTACCGGGTCCGGGTCCCGCGAAAAGGAATTGCCGGGCCCTCCAAGGTCGGTATGGCCCGTTAAATCCCTTTTTGCGGGACCCGGACCCGAGTTTGGGGGTAGCTATACCGCTAAAAGCGGCATGGCTACCTCCAAACTCGTAATAAGGCCCTAGGATTCCCAAGTGTTCAGAAATAGGTAAGTACCCCTCTAATAAAACTAATGCTTCTAGCAACTTTCTAGCCTTAAATAGCCAAATAGTAAATGTTTAACTGGCAAAACTTGAAGTCAATAAGATAAAAAAGAAAATAGACTCAATGGTATGAAGATGGGTTGTTGTGTTCGAAATATGTAAACAGGATTTTCTTTAGGTTTTTCTACGCTTTTCATCTATGCCTTCACTTTGTTTAATTTCAATGTATGCTTAAATACATCAAGGTCTAAGAATGTGAAACTTCTTTTATTCACTATATACTCTCCGGATGAGCACTTTGACTCTAAAAGGGTGAAACACGTGTAGCGAGTTCTGAGAGTTCTGAAAATGTTAAACAATAAAGGATGTTCATATGAAAAATAAAAAAGCACAGTTGTGATTGTTTGGCTTTCATCACAAAATAATTTATTAAACTGATGGTTTGGCGCAACCAGAGTATACTTACATTTGGAATCATCTGACACACCATCACAGGAGGGAAGGCCCCTCAGGTGGGGGGGTCTCTACATTGGGGGGGTGGGACCCTCGGGTGGTTAGCATTCCTGTTTCACCATTAGCCTGTAGCTGCTTGGGGGGTTGGCAAACTATGGCCGAGGACACTGGTGCGCGACCTGCCACCCTGCACGTGTCACCCTGTGAAGGAAACCATCTACCAGCCTGCCAGTATCACCCTGTAAAGGAAACCATCTACCAGCCTGCCAGTGTCACCTTGTAAAGGAAACCATCTACCAGCCTGCCAGTGTCACCTTGTGAAGGAAACCATCTACCACCTGCTAGTATCAATGGTTTATAGTCATAATATCGAAAAAAAATTTGAATTACAAAAATGTTGAAAAAAAAATTTCGAATTCAAAAATGTCGAAATCCCATACATATAATAGAAAAAGTCATTAATTCGAGAAAAAAAATGTCGAAAAAAAAAATCGAAAAACCAATGCTAAAATAACTATGTAAAATGTCACAAATACTAACATTTATTATGGGGGGGTCCCCCCCAACCCCCCCATCCCAAACCCCTACCCCAACCCCCCCTCCTCCCCATCCCCCCAACACCCCCCCATGGATATACCTTTAATTTTTAAAAAAAATATTTAATAAAACTAATTAATTAATTATTACAAAAACCCATCCCAAACACCTACCCCAACCCCCCCTCCTCCCCATCCCCCCCACCCACCATGGATATACCTTTAATTATTTAAAAAAATATGTTTAATTAAATATTTATTAATTAATTATCTATTTAAACATTAATTCGAAAAAAAATAGAAAATATGACTGGACACCAGTATCAACCTGTGAAGGAAGCCATCTACCACCTGCCAGTGTCACCCTGTGAAGGAAACCTTCTCCACCTGCTAGTGTCACCCTGTGAAGAAAACCATCTACAACCTGTCAGTGTCACCCTGTGAAGGAAACCATCTACCACCTGCTAGTTTCACCCTGTGAAGGAAACCATCTACCACCTGCTAGTTTCACCCTGTGAAGGAAACCATCTACCACCTGCCAGTGTCACCCTGTGAAGTAAACTATCTACCGCCTGCCAGTGTCACCCTGCGAAGGAAACCATCTACCACCTGCTAGTATCACCCTGTGAAGGAAACCATCTACCACCTGCCAGTGTCACCCTGTGAAGTAAACTATCTACCGCCTGCCAGTGTCACCCTGTGAAGGAAACCATCTACCGCCTGCCAGTGTCACCCTGTGAAGGAAACCTTCTCCACCTGCCAGTGTCACCCTGTGAAGGAAACCTTCTCCACCTGCTAGTGTCAGTGTCACCCTGTGAAGGAAACCATCTACCACCTGCTAGTGTCACCCTGTGAAGGAAACCATCTACCACCTGCCAGTATCTCCCTGTGAAGGAAAACATCTACCAGCCTGCAAGTCTCTCCCTGTGAAGGAAACCATCTACCAGTCTGCCAGTGTCACCCTGTGAAGGAAACCATCAACCGCCTGCCAGTGTCACCCTGTGAAGGAAACCATCTACCAGCCTGCATGTGTCACCCTGTGAAGGAAACCATCTACCAGCCTGCAAGTCTCTCCCTGTGAAGGAAACCATCTACCACCTGCCAGTGTCACCCTGTGAAGGAAACCATCTACCACCTGCTAGTTTCACCCTGTGAAGGAAACCATCTACCACCTGCTAGTTTCACCCTGTGAAGGAAACCATCTACCACCTGCCAGTGTCACCCTGTGAAGGAGACCATCTACCGCCCTCCAGTTTCACCATGTGAAGGAAACCATCTACCACCTGCCAGCGTCACCCTGTGAAATAAACTATCTACCGCCTGCCAGTGCCATCCTGTGAAGGAAACCATCTACCACCTGCAAGTCTCTCCCTGTGAAGGAAACCATCTACCACCTGCCCTGTGATGGAAAGTGAACTGGATAATCTAGTCCTGTTGATGAGTAGCAATTACCCTGCAGATGGAAGGGGATGCAGATTTTACTCACACATCAATAATAGAGCCAACTCAGGAAGTTGACAAAAGGAAGACTGTTTTAATATCAATTTTCTAAAAACAGCAGCATAACGAACATCAACGCAATCGCTCGATCTTCACACTCAATGCAATTAAGAAAAAACAGAGCTTTTATAAGCAATATGCATCATCAATGATGTTAACCTGCATCACTACCAATGTCATCTTACATGGCAAACTACAAAAACCTATAAGCATGAGTGATTGGCTCTGAGTGAACATCTAAGTATATGATCCATACAAGTCTAAAAAAGTGTAACTATGTGATTGGTTACTTAACATCAGGTGGGGCAACTAAGCCCTCCCCTAAAAATGACCACTATGAATGTCACTAAATACACAATGTCCCATTGGTTTGCACAACTATAGGACCCCTAAATTTGCAGGTCCTCTACAAGTGGTTGGCACTCCACCCTCCTTCAGTACTTTCCCCCCTACGTTAGCAGCAAACGGGCTGGCCATCCAAGTGCTGGAGAGGTCGCCTTATGATATGATAGGATATTTTATTCATATCGCGCTCGTACACAAGTGTTTCAGAGAGCGACCAAACAAAGGGAGGGGAACAAGGCAAAACAAAAAATAAAGACAACGATCTTACTAGGCCCAGTGACATTAAGAACGCGCAAGTGCATGGAGAAGGGAAAAGGGGGAAAGTGCATGTAAGTGGGAGAAGTGCAAAGTGCAGAACAGATGAGAGAAAATAATAAGTTAAATAAATGAATAAATACAGGCAATAAAAAAGTGGTAGTGCAGCCAGCAAGTGGTAAGTGCAAGATTAGTCAGATAGGGTATATCTGATAAGTGCAGAGGAAGAGTGGGGGACTGTATGGGTACAGATACAGAACCCAGTGCAATGGGAGGCCCGGAGGCAGTGCAGGAGGGAGGCAGGGTGAGCAAGTAACTGGGACCGAAGGACAGAGGGTGTCCAGGTGCACAGTGCCAAGAGAGAAAACAGGTCAGCAGGGGAGAAGAGGGGCAAAGGCGGAAGCGAAGAGGAAGGTCTTGAGGTGCTTCCGATACCGGAGATGGTTCTCCTCAGGTTTCAAGGTGGCTGGTAGGCTGTTCCAAAGGGAGGCCTCAGCCGAAGACAGAGATCTGCCCCCAGCTCGTTTCTTTGAAAACCGACTGACCCTGTGGGAGTTAGAGGTAGAGGAGCGAAGGGCTCGAGAGGGGAGGTATTTGCGGAGGGTTAGTTGAAGGTATTTTGGACCCAGGCCCCAGAAAGCCTTGTGGACAATGCAGAGGGTTTTAAATTTAATCCTTGCATCCACTGGGAGCCAATGAAGGGATTTCAAAGCTGGAGAGATACAATCCCAGGGCCAAGGACAAGTCTCGCAGTCCTGTTCTGGATTAGTTGTAGAGGGCAGAGAGTGGAGGCAGGTAGATTTAGAAAGAGGCTGTTACAGTAGTCCAACCTGGAGAGAACCAGAGCTTGAGAGACAGTGAGCTTCTGGTGGAAGGAGAGGAAAGGCAGAATACCTCTGAGGAGGTGGAGTAAGAAGTTTGAGCTTTTAGAGACATCAGAGATGTGTGCGGAGAAGGAAAGTGTGGAGTCAAAGATGAAGCTGAGGTTCTTGGCCTCGCAGGTGGGGGTAGAAGGGCCAAGGTAGGCCAGCCAGAGAGTAAGGGGAAAGGATGGTGAAGGTGTACCGATGAGGAGGATCTGAGTCTTATTGGCATTTAGACAAAGATCGTTGGCAGTACATCAATTTGAATGGCAATTGGGCAATCAGAAATGAGGGACGGAGAGGTGGTGGCCGAGGGCAGCCTGAAAATGAGTTTAGTGTCATCAGCATAGCACTGGAAGTTTGAACAGAAAATGGAAATGCAGTAGGTGAGAGCTGCCAGGTATTGGTTGAAAAGCTAGGGCGAGAGGTTAGACCCCTGGGGAACACCACAGGTAGAGAGGGAGATTGATGAAAGGAAGGACCCAAGTTGTACCTGGGAGGGTCGATCAGAGAGGAAAGAGGTCAGCCCGGCCAGAGCCTGATCAGTGATACCCAGGTTGTCACAGAGACGGTTGAGCAGGGTGGTGTGGTTGACCGTGTCAAAGGCAGAGGAGAGATCAAGTAGGATAAGGACAGAGGGAATGTTAGAGTCAAGGTTGGAGAGCAGATCTTCACAGATGTTCAGGAGAGCAGTTTCCGTGCTTCTGGCAGCTCTGATGCCAGATTGGTGGTCATGGAGAGAGCCAACAGAATTGGAATGAAGGTTTAGCTGAGAGATGGCCAGCTTTTCCAGGTGTTTACCCAAAAACGGAGTAATGGAATTTGGGCAATAGTACCCGGACAAGAAGGATCGGCTGTGGGTTTGTTGAGCAGAGGATGCACAATGGAGTGCTTCAGGGTGAGGGGAAAGATCCAGAGGCAAAGGAGAGGTTGCAGAAATCAGCAAGGGCCGCAGCAAGAATATCAATGTGGTCCGTAATGGTTTTAGAGGAGCAGGGATGAACTTGTTTTGATGAGGCTTTCATAGATCGGACTTGTCTAGCGACCTCACCAGGGGATAAAAAAGGAAAGGAGGAGAAGGAGGGTGGGGTGGCTGGTGGAGGGACAGCAAGCAGAGACAGAGAGGGGAGAGGAGGGGCAGCGGAGGAGACGGTGGACAAGATGTCCTGGGTTTTAGAGATAAAGTGAGCGGCAAGGGCATTGCAAAGAGCCTGGGAGGTGAGAGGGGGGTGGAGACTGCAGCAGGGTTGGCCAGCTCCTTGCAGATTTTAGAGTTCAGCCGAGTTTTTAGATGCTGCAGAGACACGGGCTTGAATGTGGACTCTCTTCTTGTTGCAGACAGAGAGTCTGTATTGCCTTTGGACCAGGTGGCAGGCCAGTTTGTCAGAGGATGAACAAGAAGCCCTCTATTTCCTCTCAGCCGCCTTACACTTACGTTTAAGTATAGCTAGGTCAGAGTCACACCAGGAATTGCACTTGGCTTTGGACTTCAAACAGATCCTCATGACAGGGGCAAGAGAATCAAGAGTATCAGAAATAGAAGAGTAGAGAAGGGACAGGGCTGTGTCCGGGTGTGAGTCAGCAGAGGACGAGGGGGGAGAGAAGGTGGCAGCGAAAGCCACAACTGACACGCGCTTCATGGGCCAGATGTCCGAGAAGGTAGGTGGCAGTGTTGGGGTAGGCTTGGCTTGGGGGGAGGAGAGTGAGAGATGGGAGGAGAGGAGTCAGTGGTCACTCGAGGAGAGAGGAGTAGTCAGAGGGATGGAGAGGTGGAGGCCAGAGGAGATCAAGACATCAAGTGTGTGACTGGCAGAGTGAGTCGGGCCAGAGGGGAGGATGGAGAGGGAAAGAGAATCGCAGAGGTCGTGAAAGAGCACAGATTAAGAATGGGTAGAATCCAGATGGATATTGAGGTCACCAATGAGGAGGAGTTGAGTGGTTGAGGCCAGGAGGGAGGAAGAGAGGACTGCCCACTCAGAGAGAAAAGAAGTAATTTGACCAGGGGGCCGGTAGAGAGTAGAAACAGTGAGAGAGTGGCTAGGAGAGAGAGAGAGCCTGCAGACAAGGCATTCGAAAGAAGAGTAAGTCTGAGTAGGGATGAAAGAGGCTGGAATCCACTCAGGGTAGATCAGTGCTACACCCCCGCTAGGCCGGTTGGATCTGGGAGCAGAGAGGATCTTGTAGAACGTCAGAGAGGAGAGTGTCAAAACACGTGACAGAGCTGGCCGTGAACCATGTCTCGGGGAGACTGAGTACATCAAGGTCAGTTCTTCGAGGAGGTGGCAGATGTCAGATGAATGTTTGACAGTTGAGGGAGAGTTAAGAGTGGCGAGATGAAGAAGGTTGCCAGCTTTAAAGACCTTTTGGGGAGGGGTACAGATCAGAGGTATGCCGTGCGGAGGAGAAAGAGCCCTAGAAGGGGCAGAGGAGGAGGAGAGAGAGGGCAAGGTAGCCAAGGGGGGGAGAGGAGGGGACAGCAGGAGATGAGAGGAAATTAATGAGGCGAGGGAACCGTCTATCAAAGAGTAGGAGATTAGCCTGAGTTCCTTGCACCATGACAGTGCCACTTAGGTAGAGATTAATGATGACTCTGGTGGAGTCAAAGAAAGCAATGAGGACTTCCCAGCGGGTGCCACCATTAATGGGAGAGGAGGAGACAGGACAAAGCACAGAGATCATATGAGGGGTCCATAGATCAGGTGAAGGAACGAAAAAGAGAATGTCAGTGAAGGTTTGTCTGGCAGAGGCACTAGAATAGGTATCGGCGATGGGGAGACCTGGGTTTGAAGATATCCTTTTTTAATTTCTTCTTACCAGACTAAGTGAGAAGGGAAGGATAATTGATAGAGAAGCAGTTGGAGTAGATAGGAGAGATATATAACGCCATGAGTGAGTAGAGAGAGGAGGCAGTGGGATAAAAATGCAAGAGAAGCAGTAAGGAACAGTCACTGGGCTAGCAGGTTACAATTTAGGATCTGAAATGATGTGGAAAACACACCCAAATTTGACTTTCATAACCAACCCAAATTGCAGTTACAAAACACACCCAAATTTGACTTGCAGAACCAACCCAAATTGCAGTTACAAAACACACCCAAATTCGACTTTCAGAACAACCCAAATTGCAGTTACAAGACACACCCAAATCTGACTTTCAAAACCAACCCAAATTGCAGTTACAAAACACACCCAAATTTGACTTTCAGAAACAACACAAATTGCAGTTACAAGACACCCAAATTTGACTTTCAGAACAACCCTAATTGCAGTTACAAGACACACCCAAATTTGACTTTCAGAACAACCCAAATTGCAGTTACAAGACACACCCAAATTTGACTTTCAGAACAACCCAAATTGCAGTTACAAGACACACCCAAATTTGACTTTCAGAAACAACCCAAATTGTAATGTTAAGGCTACATTGGTGGAAGAAATGAGGTAAGAGATAGAGGCAGGCGCTGAGCCTAGAGCATTTGATAGTGTACAGGGAGACCAGTTGAATCTAGTAGAGGGAAGAGTGAAAGTCAATGAGGGGAATAGAAAGGGTAGGCAGAAGGATGGAAACTAACCCATGGGGCGGGAGGTACAAGAGTCTTAGTAGTCCGGAATCATGCATGTGAACTGACAGCACCCCCACCAATTATCATATCAATCTATCATCACCTCAGTGGTCTACTGTCAATTATGCTTTTGAAGCTCCTCCTTGAGAGTGTTCTTAGCTCTGGGAAATTTAGCGAGTGCGAAGCACAGTCTGCCTCCGTGCGTAGGTGTGACCATCTCGTTCATCCAACTTCATGCTTCCATGTGACTGGCGACCATGGAGTCAAGCCTTTTTGTGCATTTAATATTTAAGCAATATGCCCTGCGAGGGCCTTAACGAAGGCCCGGGGCATTACCTAACTCGGTAATGCCCCTACTGCGAGGGGCATATTGCTATTAGTTCCCCGGCCTGCAAGATCTGCGAGACCGGGGTACTAAAGCAGTTTTTTCTGTCCCGAAATGCTGCAGCGTTTCAGAACAGAAAAACAAAAATGACTGAGAAAATGGCCACCAGGGAAGGGCAAACAGAGTCTGTTTTCACTTTCCATGGCAGCCATTGGGAACGGACGCGCTGGAAACACTTGTGTTCCCAACGCGTCCGCCAACCGAAAAACTAAAGAGAAGAAGGTAAGTGGGGTTGGAAGGGTGGGGGAATTATGACTTTTTCTTAAAATCATTTCTGGGTCTCCAGGGGGGACAATGGAAGTCTCCAGCCGTGTGGAGGCTCGGAGCGGGGATGACCCCGTTTCAAGCCTCCTCATTGGCTGAGGGTCTGCCACTACCCCGCCGGGGACAAAGGAGTGGGATCCGAGGGATTCCCAGCCGGGTAATGCCCCGGCGAGGGCCAATCATAATGGTACTTTCATTCTGATTTCTGTTGCCGGGTACTAATATTTTTTAATAAGCCTCTGACGTCTTCCTTGTTATTTTCATGCCTTCTGAACAGGAGTCTTGTTCTTTCACATGATTTTGTATCCAATTCAGTTCACTCCAGTTTGAGAAGACCCTGGCTTCTTTAGCTCGTCCAGCCTCACCTTCTGAAATTCACATATAATTCAATTTAATTTTTAACTGTAACACACTGAAAATTAGGCCTTTTTTACTACTGTCCAACCTGCTATAATACGTTAGTGGAAGCATCCATAGTTCTCTCATTCCTATATATGTATATGTCGGCGCTTGCCACAATCTATTTACTATAAGCTTAAAGCTAGCTTCACGATTACTTTGCTGCTTGCGTTTCTTTTGCATTTGTACATATGTAAAATAACTTGATATCTTCATCTGTTTCTGTAGCATAAGCTTCTTCACCTTGATCCCAAGATATCACTTATCCTTGATAATTTCTTGATGCCTTATAAAATGTCTGTATTCATTGGTCACTGCATCTCTTCTAGGTACGTCATCTTCAGCTCTGTGTGACATATACTGACAATGGTTAGTGAAATAACATTCATCCATGCCGCTTATTGGCTTTGCTTCTTCAGGGATTTCATTCAAATGGCCATCATATTTTCTTGTATGCAGATACGGCTTCCTTAATGGGTACCTTGCCTCCCAGGTTCTCTTAGGTACTGGCACTTTCACTGATACTGGACAGAGTCCATACTCTGCTCTTTGTCGATTCAACTGTTCTGTGTATGTCACATACTCTGGTTTCCAGCATACAGGTAAAAGGGGTGGGGCGGTTGAGATGGGGGTACTTGGCTTCTCTTCTACACTCTCCCCTCTGGGTGATTCACATCTCACATTATCCTTTACATCCAGACATCTTGGCCTTAAGAAAAGCTTCTTTGGAACCCATATCTTTATGACTCCCTTCAGGCATCCTGCTATTAGTTCCCCGGCCTGCAAGATCTGCGAGACCGGGGTACTAAAGCAGTTTTTTCTGTCCCGAAATGCTGCAGCGTTTCAGAACAGAAAAACAAAAATGACTGAGAAAATGGCCACCAGGGAAGGGCAAACAGAGTCTGTTTTCACTTTCCATGGCAGCCATTGGGAACGGACGCGCTGGAAACACTTGTGTTCCCAACACGTCCGCCAACCGAAAAACTAAAGAGAAGAAGGTAAGTGGGGTTGGAAGGGTGGGGGAATTACACGTGTTCACATGTTCATCTATGCTCCAGGTCATGAGACTACATTGTCCACTTGGACTACAGTAGATCCATCTTCCCACATATTGCTTGAGATTCTTTGGATACAGAAACGTTGTCCTCTCAGGTGCATGGACACTGGCCTTCACAAAGTCTCTGATTTCTTCATCTGTCAGATCTTTGAGCTGCCATCCTGATTCAACATCGATTCATATTCTTCATCCCTATGGCTTTCTTTGCTGTGTACTTAAATTGTGAGATTAATATTTTAATCACACAAAATCCAACATGATCAGGGCTCCAAGAAACTTGAACATATCTGCCATCCATTGTGGAACCCAAGAGAAGAGTTATCCAAACCAGCTGTCATCAGCAATGTTTTCCACTTCATCTATCATCTGGCCATGGAGCTTCATCAGCATGTCTACGGCCTCTGTCAAGATTCCATTCTCGTTATCATGAGAAGGTAAACATGTACAACGTGATTCTCCGATTTTTGCACAAACACCTCCTTTCATTGCTGTAATCATATCCAGGACGTATCTGTTCTGAAGAGTCATGAGTCTTATAGCTCTAATCTCTTCTCTAATTGCGTTCAATCCCTTTATTGTAGTGTTAATTGTCTGCAACAATTCCCAACTGGTAATTTGTAGTCACTTGGTGTGTTTGCTCCAACCTAGATGCATGTTAGGCAGAATCCTGTGCAGTTCCCTTGGGGAGCACTACAGAAGATTAAGACTGCAGGTATGAGCAATAACATCCCCTTTGGTATCAGTCTGTACCACAAAGATTTAGTTGGTAGCTGTGGCTAAGCAGTCAGACTTATCTCAAGAGGGAGATGAGCAGTATTCAGGGTTTACACAATAGGACTACAATACTATGGCACAAGGAAACACTGACCAAAGCTTTGTATTAAAAAGAATATATATTTATTTTACAATCTTCTAGTTCAACACATTAATCACAGTTATTAAAGCAAGTTAAAAATCAGTCAAGAAAATTATGCACAACTCCCAGGTAAAATTATAGACAAGTTTGAGTTAGAGTGAAAACTGAGCAAAACGGCACAGTGAAAACCAAACACAAATGGCACTCTATCAATTTCTCACAAGGGAGGGAAAGAACAAGTCATACAGGAATATATTCTTAAGCACCCTAGTAACACTTCCCCCTAAGTTTGTGAACAAGTTTAGACACTGCAATACTTTAGCATGTAGAATACTTAAATGAAAACCAAGCAAAATGGCACTTCACAAGTTTAAAAAGTGGGACTGAAAAGGTGGTTATAAGAGTTAGGTGCACCAACACATTTCTAGGTGAGAAGCAATCTAGAGAAGGCAGTTGTAACAGATTCAGCCAGAGTCAATAGGCCTGTGCCAGAGTCAGTGGTACAGGGCAGAGAGCCCAGGAGCAAAATGTTCTTGTAGCTGCAGTCAAGTCGTTGTTAAACGATTCGAAAAGGTGGTTGCAGAAGGTGAAAGACAGTGTTAGATGATAGGGGCGGCCAACCCAGCAGGTAGGTGAAGGATTTAAAACACCTTTAGCGGTACCAAACGAAAAGGGAGGCCTGGTGGAACAAAGTACCTTAAAATGTAGAAGAGGCTCCTGCGGTGGTGGTTGTTCCTGGCAGTTCCTGCAGTTCGGGAGATCCAGCAGAGGAAGAGAGGCTCTCGTCGTGGTGGAAGGCTCGAGTTACTGCACTGCCCAGGGATGGAACCAGCCGCGGTGCTGCCAAACAAAGTAAAAGGTAAGTTCCTTTAAATCGCGGTCATGGTGGACGGGTGCCTGGCTATCCGGTCTCCGAGTGCAGGGCACTGTCGATTCGACCAAGGCAGGTACAGGAAGGCGATTGGCAAACTGGTTGGCCCCACAAGTTCAAGGGAAGAAGGCTCTTGCAGAGGAAGATCTTCTCTCGTCGTGTGGAGAAAAGTGGTGAGACGCTGAAGCAGGGCTTCACCGGTGGTTCAGTTGATGCAGATGTCTTTGGCTTCTCTCCTCTTCGGCTTCTTATTTCCAGTGGCGACGTCTTGCTCTTCCATTCCTCAGGATCCTGCTTTTATGCAAAAAGATCCCCATTCATACGGCCTAGCTGTCACTCACACAGTGGAGTGGTCATCCTGGAGGGAGACCCTCCAGCCTATCAGGGCAGAGAGCGACATGGGTTGCTGAGGCAACCCTGTCCAGGGGTCCTACTCCCCCTCCCACACAGTGGACCCACCCCAGACTCAGTGGCGCCGAAAGGAGGGCTTCTTTGCAGAAGCCCACCAAAAGGACGAACAAAGGATCCCCGACCTGGGTTAGGATCGTATAGAAAGACACGAGAAAGAATTTATATAAAAGTTCTGGCAAATAAAACCTACCGGAGTAAAGTTAATAAAAGAATTACCCGGCGGTATATTAGAGGCTGTCAGTAAATGTGGTAGTATCGAACAATGGGAAAATCCCATAGGGAAATATTTGCGGTCCAATATTTTCGGTAGTAACCACTGCCACCAGCCAGAAACTTTTGAGAGAGGGACTGTACGGTACCCTCTCGAAAATGAACATAAGGGAAACACTATTAACCCTTGCCAGCACCTCCATAGTAAGATGGTTTGTACTGGTTTTGTTCATAAAGAGTGACTAGTAAAGTCAATGGGGACTTTACATGCCCTGGGAGACAGTAGTCAGTCCCAGGGTATGGAGTCTATGTTTGGGGGTCGCTACGACACCCCTGTGTCACTGCACGGAGGGTGCTGTGTAACACATGTGAATAAAGATGGTTCCTATGAGGGTGAGATAAACCCCATAGACATTAAACACAAAAAATAGCCTAGAACACACGTAGCAAATTTGCCTAAGAGTGGGAAAAAACAGGTCACACTCTTAGCAGGAGAAAAAAACAAACCCTTGAAATCCAGCAAAGCTGCTGGGGGACTCTGTAGGTAAGGGAAATTAGCCATAGAATGAAAATTCACGCCCTCCCCACACCCCCGCCCCCAGACTAAGTGACAGGAGGATCTAATCCACTCCTGGATGAGTCTCTTACCTCTAGTCGGTTATAAACATCCTAGAGAGACCATCAGCATTTTGGTGGTGACATCCTGACCTGTGCTCAATGGTAAAATCAAACCTTTGGAGGCAGATTGGCCATTTTAGCAGTTTTGGGTTTTCCCCTTTCATTTGCATTATCCATCTCAAGGGTTGGTGGTCAGTTTGAATGATGAAAGTAGATCCATACAAGTATGGTCTAAACTTCTTCAAAGACCACACAATGGCAAAACATTTTCTCTCAATAGCTGCCCACCTTGTTTCAGGTTCCTTCAGTTTCCTACTGATGAAGCAAATGGGGTGCTTCCTACCTTTCTCATCCAGTTGACTGAGGACTGCACCTATACCTATATTGGAAGCATCTGTTTGCACAATGAAGGGTTGGTGGTATTCAGGAGCTCTGAGAACTGGAGCTTGACGAAGGGCTTTCTTCAGACTTTCAAAGGCCTGATTGCACTCTTCATTCCATTTGACCTTTTTAGGGAATTCTGGAGAGGAGATTACATTCAGATGAGAAGCTATAGATCCAAACTTCTCAATGAATTTCCTGTAATACCCAGTGAGGCCTAAAAAGGCTCTCATTTGGGTTTGAGTAGAAGGTGTTGTCCACTTTTGCACAGCTTCAATCTTGCTGAGCAAAGGCCTTATTTCACCTCCTCCTACCTCATGCCCAAGGTAGACCACTTTACTCTGACCAATTTGACATTTGCTTACCTTTATGGTCAGATGGGCCTGTTCCAGAGCCTGCAAAACATATCCTAGGTGGTCAACATGTTCTTTCCAAGTAGGGCTGAACACTGCAATGTCATCCAAGTATGCCATGCAGAAGCCCTCCATCCTATTCAGAACCTAATTAACCATTCTTTGGAATGTAGCAGGTACATTCTTCAGTCCAAAAGGCATAACCTTAAACTGGTATAAGCCAACTGGGGTGGAGAATGCAGTTTTCTCCTTGGCATGGTCAGTCACTGCTATTTGCCAATAGCTTGACGTAATGTCAAAGGTGCTGAGGAACTTGGGTGAACCAAGTCTATCCACCAGCTCATCTGTCATTGGCAAAGGATGGGCATCAGTCTTAGTGACTGCATTTAGGGCTCTATAGTCCACGCAGAATCTCAACTCCTTGGATCCTGCCTTTGGTACTAACACAACTGGGCTAGACCACGGACTAGTAGAGAGCTCTATTACCCTGAGATCAAGCATCTTGTTCACCTCTCCTTTGATGTGGGTTCTTACATTTTCTGACATCCTGTAACCCCTGATTTTGACAGGTAAACAGTCACCAGTATTAATATCATGTTTGCCCCAAGGGGTCAAGCCTGGTTCTAGAGAAAACAGAGGGGCAAATTGATTTAACAAAACTTTGCACTCCTCCTGTTGTTCAGGTGTCAGGTTAGAAGAGAGATTAACTCCTTCTACTTTCTCATCTAAAGGTTTGCCTCTGAGGAGGTCAGGTAGAGGTTCACTCTCCTCCTGCTCTAGAAGCAAAGCTCCCAGTTCTGGTCTTGAGACATAAGCTTTTAGACGCTTGGTGTGAAAGACTCTAGGAGCCTCCTTAGGATTGCCTACGTCCACCAGATAGTTCACCTCTCCAAATTTCCCCACAATCTTGAAGGGTCCCATCCATTTGTCCTGCAAGGCCCTCTGCCTTGTCGGTACCATAACAAGAACTAGCTGGTCTTGAGCACACTCGATCATGTTGGCCTTCTGGTCATGCCAATGCATCACCAGAGCCTGACCTGCTTTCAAGTTATTACTTTCTTCAGCCATCATGTGTGACATTTTCCTTTCGAGTCCTATCACATAGTCAGAGAATCTGACTGGTGTGGGGGAAGGAACACTCTCCAACCCCTCCTTGATCAGGGCCAATGGACCTCTGACCGGATGGCCTTAGAGAAGTTCAAAGGGACTGTAGCCCACTCCCTCCAGAGGGACTTCTCTACATGCAAAGAGAAGGCATGGCAGTAGAAGATCCCACTTTATCTTAAGAGGGTCCTCTAAAGCTCCTATCATGCTCTTCATGGTTCTGTTGAACCTTTCTACCAACTCATTTGTCTGAGGGTGGTATGCTGTTGAGAACTTGTAGGTAACTCCACACTTTTTCCACATGGCCTTCATGTAGTGGGACATAAAATGTGACCCCTGTCGGATGTTACCTCCTTATAAAACCCAACCCTGGTAAAAATACCAAGGAGGGCCTTAGCCACAGCCTGAGCTGTGACAGTCCTCATAGGAATTGCTTCAGGGTACCTAGCAGCATGGTCTACTACAACAAGTATAAACCGGTTGCCTGAAGATGTTGGAGGGTCAAGGGGACCAACAAGGTTGATCCCTACCCTTTCAAATGGTACTCCCACCACAGGGAGAGGCACTAAGGGTGCCACATTCTTGGAGCCACTCTTACCAGACGTTTGGCAGGTGTGGCAACTTTTGCAATACTTATATAACTCAGCCCCCATTTTAGGCCAATAAAAGTAGAGAGAGAGCCTTTCCTTGGTCTTCTTGAAACTCAAATGACCAGCCAAAGGTATCTCGTGGGCTAGTTGCAAGAATTGGAGTCTGTTCTCTTGGGGCACTACAAGTCTTTTGTAGTCTCCAGGGGTTGACTCTGTCGGTTCACTATAGAAGAGGCCATCTTCCCAGTGTAACCTATACTTCCCAGGCTCTTGCACTTCAAGCTGAGAAGCTGCCTGGTGGCGAAGACCTTCCAGAGTTGGACATTCTCTTTGTCCCCTACTGAAGTATGACCTGTTGGGGCCACCTTCTACCAGTAAAGACTGCAGCTCAGGATGGTCCACAGGGCCAAGATCTCCAATGAGTTCCTGGCCTTCTACTAGATCTGAGTCCTAGGTTCTAGTTCAACCACACAGGGTTGTACCTCACTCTCAGCCTCACAGGTGTCATTTTGGACAACCTAGGAGATTTCCTGGTTGGAAGCACTGGATTGCTTTCTGTGGGTTTCTTCTTAGAAGACTTGGGTTTCCCCTTTGCTTCTGGTGCTTTTGAAATAGCAGTTAGTAACTCCAGTGGAGTAGGAGTGATTTCTTTGTCCATCATCTCCTCAGGAGAGCCCCTCAAGGTCCTCTCCCTTGCAGGTCTGGTGAGATCCTGCAATCTTTTGCTGGGAGGTCTGGGAGTTCTTGACACTACTCCCAGCTCCTTAAGGTCATTCCCTAAAAGAACCCTTCCAGGCACTTCAGATTGCACACTAACAGGTATCCTCACAGTCATTTCATTGCACTGGATGAGAGCTGGTAATTGGGGAAGCATCTGCACAGGCCCTCCAGCTAACTTGGTGAGGCGTTTGGGTGCCCTAGCAACATCCTCCACCTTTAAAAAAGATTCATTCACCACAGTTATGCTGGCCCCAGTGTCTCTAATGGCAGGGGTCACCTAACCATTTACTAGGACACTGTCTTTATAATACTCTTTAGTATTAGGAGGGATATAATTCTACACATCAAAATTCTGTTGTTCCCACAACCCTAGGGATACTAAAGATACACTAACTGAGACTCGGATGGGGTCTTCAGCTAGTAGTTGAAAGTTTCCACTGGCCATATGTACTTCCTCCTCTGGTGTGAAGGCTAAGGAGACAGTGTGGACCCCTGAAGGTTTTCCCTTACATCTGGGATCCCCTTTCACATGATCAGTAGAGCCACAAACATAACATTTCCCAAATGTCTTTATGAATGGTGGCTTGTTCTGACCCACTTCTGGTCTGGGACCAGAAGGTACACTAGCCTGATTAGGTTTCCCTTGTGACTTACCCTTAGAATTTTGTTTGGGGCCCTCTTTGGAATTGGAAATAGTTGAATTCTCTTTGTTGTCTTTCTTAGGCTGCTTTCCCTCATCCTTTTTCTGAGTGACCCCAGAATCCTTGTGAGTGGCCCTGTTGGCAACCCACAAGTCAGCAGCCTTAGCTAGTTTCTTAGAATCCATTTCTTTTGAATCAGCCAAGTGCTGTCTGGGCTCAGGAGGGCAGGCATCATAGATAGACTCCAACATTACAAGATTTCTCATTCCTTCATAAGTGTTAACTCTATAACCCTTAATACATCCCTCTAAGTTCTTCAAACACTCATTCACCCAAGTAGCCCAAGGGGTACTATCATGCTTTCTGAGGGTCCTAAACCTCTTAAGGTACTGGGAAGGAGTCTTCCCAAATCTAGCTATTAAAGCTAGCTTTACACATTCATAATCCATCCTATCCACCTCCCCCAACTCCATCACCACATCAGATGCAACAGGCAGGAGCCTAGAAAATAACCAGCGGATCAACTGATTGCCTGTGATTTCCTGGAGCCCATGATTGTATTCAAACATAGCGAACCAATCTAATACATCCAACTTAGGTTCATAAATACCCACAATCTCTTTAGGCATCTGGGGTCGTTTTGAACTGGAAGATCTAGAGGATTCGGCGAGAGAAGCATTTTCCAAAGACAATTTCTTCATATCAAGCTCATGATTTAGCTCTAATTCTTTGAGCCTTAGTTCTTGATGTCTCTGTTCAGTTTGGGCACTAATTCTTTTGAATTCTAGCTAGTTCAAGTCTCATTTTTTTTAGGGTGATAAATTCAAGACTTAATGTGGGACCTGACAATGGTCCAGTAGCCACAGGTTGAGGCTGTTGGGCAGGCAGCGGGCCAGAGGGGGTGACATTGTTATCCTCCTCTTCCTCCTCTGCTTCAACAATAACATCATCAACATTATCATCCTCAATGTTTGCTACATTTGCTGGAGTAGTAGGCCCTACAGCACCACTATCCAGACTTTTTTTTTCTAACAGTCTATCAATCATTTCTGTTTTCTTGCCTTTGACAGGAACAACTTTCTGTCTGCAAAGATCCTTTAGATAATCAGCAGTTTTAGTAAGGAGGGTCTCCTGACTGTAACTTTCCATACTTTGACGTTTAAAATAAACTTTTTGTGATTGTTAGCCTTGTGGTTAGTTGAACCAAGGTACTAGTAGTACACTACAATGTAAATCCAATACTTTTATCCTCACCGCTGTACACCAGTGTTAGGTAGAATCCTGTGCAGTTCCCTTAGGGAGCACTACAGAAGATTAAGACTACAGGTATGAGCAACAAATCCCCTTTGGTATCAGTCCGTACCACAAAGATTTAGTTGATAGCTGTGGCTAAGCAGTCAGACTTATCTCAAGAGGGAGATGAGCAGTATTCAGGGTTTACACATTAGAACTACAATACTATGGCACAAGGAAACACTGACCAAAGCTTTGTATTAAAAAGAATATATATTTATTTTTCAATCTTCTAGTTCAACACAATAATCACAGTTATTAAAGCAAGTTAAAAATCAGTAAAGAAAAGTATGCACAACTCCCAGGTTAAATTATAGACAGGTTTGAGTCAGAGTGAAAATTGAGCAAAACGGCACAGTGAAAACCAAACACAAATGGCACTCTAGCCATTTCTCACAAGGGAGGGAAAGAACAAGTTATACCGGAATATATTCTTAAGCACCCTAGTAACACTTCCCAATAAGTTTGTGAACAAGTTTAGACACAGCAATACTTTAGCATGTAGAATACTTAAATGAAAACCGAGCAAAATGGCACTTCACAAGTTTTAAAAGTGGGAAGGAAAGGGTGGTTATAAGAATAGGTGCACCAACACAGTTCTAGTTGAGAAGCAATCTAGAGACGGCAGATATAACAGATTCAGCCAATAGGCCTGTGCCAGAGTCAGTGGTACAGAGCAAAGGGCCCCGGAGCAAACATTTTCTTGTGGCTGCAGTCAAGTCTTTGTTAAACGATTCGAAAAGGAGGTTGCAGAAGGTGAAAGACAATGTTAGCAGATAGGGGCGGCCCACCCAACAGGTAGGTAAAGGATTTAAAACACCTTTAACACTATCAAATGAAAAGGGAGGCCTGGTGGAACAAAGTACTTTAATATGAAGAAGAGGGTCCTGCAGTGGCGGTTGTTCCTGGCAGTTCCTGCAGTTCGGGAGATCCAGCAGAGGAAGAGAGACTCTCGTCGTGGAGGAGGGTTCGAGTTACTGCACTGCCCAGGGATGAAACCAGCCGCGGTGTTGCCAGACGAAAAAAAGGTATGCTCCTTTAAATCACGGTCCGGGTGGACGGGTGCCAAGCTATCCGGTCTCCAAGTGCTGGGCACTGTCGATTCGATTAAGTCAGGTCTAGGAAGTCGATTGGCAAACTGGTTGGCCCCACTAGCTCAAGGGAAGAAGGCTCTTGCAGAGGAAGAGCTTCTCTCGTCGTGTGGAGAAAAGTGGTGAGACGCTGAAGCAGGGCTTCACCGGTGGTTCAGATGATGCAGATGTCTTTGGCTTCTCTTCTCTTCAGCTTCTTAGTTCCAGTGGCAACGTCTTGCTCTTCCAGTCCTCAGGACCCTGCTTTTATGCAAAAAGATCCCCATTCATACAGCCTAGCTGTCACTCACACAGTGGAGTGGTCATCCTGGCAGGAGACCCTCCAGCCTATCAGGGCAGAGTGCAACATGGGTTGCTGAGGCAACCCTGTCCAGGGGTCCTACTCCCCCTCCCACACAGTGGACCCACCCCAGACTCAGTGGCGCCAAAAGGAGGGCTTCTTGGCAGAAGCCCGCCAAAAGGACGAACAAAGGATCCCCAACCTGGGTTAGGATCGTAGAGAAAGACACGAGAAAGAATGTATATAAAAGTTCTGTCAAATAAAACCTACCGGAGTAAAGTTAATAAAAGATTTACCCAGCGGTATGTTAGAGGCTGTCAGTAAATGTGGTAGCCTCGAACAATGGGAAAATCCCATAGGGAAATATTTGCGGTCGAATATTTTCAGTAGTAACCACTGCCACCAGCCAGAAACCTTTGAGAGAGGGACTGTACAGTACCCTCTCGAAAATGAACATAAGGGAAAAACTATTAACCCTTGCCAGCACCTCCATAGTAAGATGGGTTGTACTGGTTTTGTTCATAAAGAGGGACTAGTAAAATCAATGGGGACTTTACATGCCCTGGGAGACAGTAGTCAGTCCCAGGGTATGGAGTCTATGTTTGGGGGTCGCTACGACACCCCTGTGTCACTGCACGGAGGGTGCTGTGTAACACATGTGAATAAAGATGGTTTCTATGAGGGTGAGATAAACCCCATAGACATTAAACACAAAAAATAGCCTAGAACACACATAGCAAATATGCCTGAGAGTGGGAAAAACAGGTCTCACTCTTAGCAGGTAAAAAGAAATAAACCCTTCAAATCCAGCAAAGCTGCTGGGGGACTCTATAGGTAAGGGAAATAAGCCATAGAATGAGAATTCTCCCTAACAATGCTCAGCATAAAGATCAAAGTGAACACAGATGAGTTCTGGGTAAACAGCCTGTGCTCATATGTTATGGCATCAAAAGCTTCTACTGACTTAGCTGAAAAATAGTTCTCCCTCTTCATCCTCTTTATCAGCTCCACAGATCTCCTCTTCCTCAGGTGAGCATCTGCTTTTGGGAAACTGTCAAGGTGCAAATCACTTTTTGGAATCGCCAATGCTGGAACATGGACACTCATCAAGGTGCATATTCCTCCCCGGTCTTTAGGTAACGTCATGTATGCCTTGGATCCACAAGCCCAATAATGATCCATGATCACTGCAGTAACATGCTCCATTCCCGGAACATCAACGATTCAACCACAATTTTTATTCTCTCCATCTTTTCTTGTGCCATTATTTCTGAAGCACAGCTTTTAACTTTCCAATGGCACTATCTACAAGGGTCCTCCTCTATCTTCGACCCATGTCAGTAGCTTAGCAAGTCTTGGCCATAAAGGCTTACAGCCATTCTGTACGATATCAATGACCGGTTCATAACATTCATTGATCACCCAGGCTCTGCAGATGACCACTCCTTCTTCCCATCCAACTGGTGATAACACAGATCCCCAGATCTGCATTTGTCCTTTGTTCTTCCATCTTCAAATGTCCTCTGCAGATTTTCCTGCAACCTCCAGTTTCTTGTTCACCTCCCATCTGATTCTAGCTCCTTTTACTCCAGGCTTCTCATGTCTGATCACATGATTCTTGGTATGGGCACTGTTTTGTGTCTTGCTATCCTGCACATAATCCTCTTCAACTGGATCTATCCATTCAGTTGCCCATTTGAGGTAATCATCTCGTCCCATGAACTGGCCTCTGGTTTTGCAAAGTGCTACTTATAAAAGACAATGAGCTGTCTAGACATCTATTTCGATAGCTATAAAGATTTTAGACTTCCCCATACTGTATCACAGGAGTGCACAAACAAAGCAGATGTTATTTCCCAAATGAGTTGTACTGTCCAGGTAATCATTTAGTTCAAAATGATCTTCTTGAGCGTTTCTTTTAGTTTTCATTCTCCTCATGTGACCTTCAATAATCATGTCATGAAGTGTACCAGCATAACTTCTTCTTTCTGGATAAATCATAGGCACGTCTATCAGTGGACGGGGTACACTTACATTTGCTCCTTGAGTCAGAGAAAGTTCAGAATGTCTTATCTGCTCAGCAGTCCATTTAGGCATGAAAATGTCTCGTAATATCTCCATGTGTGTTTGCCTTCTAGGGATTATCTTTGGGTCAGCTATCACAGGACCAAGTGTGTTTGCATGTATTACCTGTATAGGCTCATCGTCTAACAACCTCTTGTCTTGCCTGTCTTGCCAGGCCTGCCTGCTATTTGTGTCCAAACAAAATTCCTACAACCTTTCTTGCATGTAAATGGTTGATAATGACACCTATCTCAGACTCAGCCTGTTTATCATCTTTCTTTGGAACAGGAATAACTACATAGGGTCGTCGGTGCCTAGTAGTTGCCACAATTGCTCATTCCTTCTGCTCAGGAAGATTCACTGGAGTCTTAGCTCCATGTTTATCAAAATAATATGATGTGCAAACTGAGTTAAAGCAGTATGATTATGAACAAAATGCAACCATACATGATGTAAAGGTATTTTGATTTGCAGCATCTATTTCGTGGACAATGTGGATTTCTCTCTGTATCAGGCATTACGGAATTACTGTTGATGCAACCCATCTTTATTGCCTATGGAAGGATAAAGTAATCTTTAATACATCAGCATTATGTACTACTTCTGGAAGCTGCTGTCTTGACTTGGCAATTTCGTCCTCGACCCATTGTCTGTTTACTGGATGATAAGAACAAACTCTCGATCTCTCTCAACCAGTTTTTTTAACCACAATAAATGTGGATATCTGTCCAGCAAGAAGAAAAAAACGTTCTCAGTATGTCTAAATTGGTAATGACATACACTAGCTCCCAGTCTACTCCTCGAATCTGCTTTAGCCCAGACGACATGACGAACTTCTTTCAGCATGAAAAAAGAATCTGTCTTTATCAGCAACCTCTCGATCTGTCCCTCGAAGAAAAGTTTCACACCGCCATCCTGTGGGTTCGCTCGGATATTAGGGTCACTTGGATTATAATACCTTCCAAGATTACATTCAAATTTGCAGTATTCTAGGATCCCTTAGAAATGTGAGCACATCCGTGTGTCTGCCAACAAGATGTGGGTACTCTTCAATTAGACAAAGGAAAACCCTTCTGACAAGTCTGTTTGCAGCATCACTTGATAGGTGCATTTGTGCTATCCCCACTGTACTCAGGTAACTGCAAAACGTGCTCGATGATTGCTGCGAGTAGTCTCCTTACAATAGGACCATTTTTAGGATCTTGCAGAAAAATACGAATATTAGAGGTTCTCCCCACAATAGCCCGATTAGAGCACAGAACATAGAGAAACACTTCAAATATGATCCTTGAAACATCATTGGATAACACCATGGGCAAATCCGAACAAAAACTCAGTGTGGAACGAGTCTGGATACTGCACTCTTTTCCAATTGTCGAAACCTTGATCAGAATGTGGCATATTTCTGTTCTTATCAAGGCTTAAGCATGCCTCAGTCCAAAGTTTTTAACAAGCTCCCCTGTGGTTTAAGTGTGATGCTGGAAATGCATTGGAGGGACAGGCCTCCCTGTCCTTGTCCTGTAGACCTTTTTCATATTGTGTTCTGTGTTATTTTCTGCCCAGGAGTCCAAGTGGGACTCCTGGCAGTGCAGCTCTTCCTCTTTTTGGTTTGGTGTACAGACCCATGGGATACCTTATGGCACCCATGGGTGGGGGTACAATCCTGTGCCCCTAGTGTATGTTTTTGGGCACCTGTGTGTGACCCACAGAGCAGGGTATAGGCTGGTGGCAGCACCATGCTGAATCTGACAGGTGCTCTGGGTGTCCTCCATTTTGGGATACCCAGGCCCTGCCATTGGAATCAGTTGATTCCTGATGGAAAACAAGATGGCCCCTGTGGCCTCTTGCTTTCTATTGCCTCTTACCCTGTTTTCCCAAAGTCCTGGGAAGCCCTGCCTCTGTCCCTTCCCCCTGACTGGCTGTTGGGTGGAAGTTCCATATATGGAGTTGTTGTGAAGGCCAGGCCAGACTGGCTGGAGCCTTCCCAGTGACTGTGTGTTGTGGGTACCCCTGTGGGGGGGACCTGGGTGAATGGAGTGGTGTGACCAATATGCACTCCTTGTTGTGGCTGTCTGGTTTCTGTCATGAGGGACAAAGACTGAGACAGCCCTGCCCGAAACTGGCCTGAATGCAGTGTGTAGTGTTGAATGGCTGGGTACTTGTCCCAATCCACATTCCTTGTTGTGAGTGTCTGAGCGGGAGAAGAGTGGCCTGAATGCCCTGCGTGCCTGATTGGCTGATGGACTGCATGAATGCCCTGCTGGATGATTGGCTGCTGAGTGTGTGCCAGCCATGTGGATGAGAGACCGAATAGTATATCTGGGGACCTCTCACCACTGGAAATTGTTCAGAAGCTGGAGTCCACTATGACGAGTAACTGGAGTAACTGACGCTGACCTTGAAGCCCTGCTGGAAGAGAAGAATTGCTGTTGCTCTCCTTCACGATCTGAAAGCTGCTGTGTCTCCAAGGACTGACCCAGAGAGGACCTGGTAAGGCGCCCTCTTCCCGAGCTACGAGGGACTATCGTGCACAGCTGATCTTTGCCAACGCTCCCTGGTAGACAGGCCTACGACAGGCTGCCGACCGGAGATGGGGACTGCTGCGGAATCCCAAAGAGAAGCGCCCGGACTGTTGTCCGCCACTGTCGACGACTGCCGTCGCCGACCGGAGCCGCCGTGCTCTCGTTTGCCTAAGAACTTCCTTTGATCATCGGACGCTCTCGTCTGCATCGTTGCCACCGTATCCTGCTGGAGAAGGCCTGACCGTCGACACGCCGAGGAGTATCCGCCGGTGGGTTTTCCCGCCACCTAAAGACCGCAGAGACGCCGACGACTCGATGCCCTTGCTGGGCCACAGTTCTTCATCATCTCTTTGCGGTCCAGAACTATCGTCACCGAGGTGCCCCGCACGCCTCTTCCTTGCAGGACGCCAACGCTCCGTCGTCGACGAACACCGCTCGGATCGAAGCCTGCCACCTCATCAACGACCGTTCTACCCTGTTCACAGTCGGACGTTCGACGACCCGTGTCTCCCACTTTAAAGGGAAGGCACTCAAGAAGGGCCGTCGATTCCCCGACGACGAACGCCGAGTCCTCGTCGCCTCTCGACGATCCGTGGCTCCTGCTTTAAAGGGAGTCACTCAAGAAGGATCTGTCGACGCCTCGTCGACGAACTCTACTCCACCAGGTACATTGGGGGGGGGTAAAAACATTGTAGGAGAGAATAAGACTATTGAACCATATGTGGACTGGGCTTGTGTTATATATCTTTATTTTACAGGTTGCCCAGGTGGGGGGATCTCCACACAGAACTGTGCCTAGGTAGCAGGGCCAGTCTTTTGCCTATTGTTTCAATCATCTGCTTTCCCTCCTGTCTCTATTGCTGGTTTTCCCTTTATTGATCTGTGTGACATTCTAACAGTATTGTTGATGCACTTTAATGAGGTCTGATATTAGTGGTACCACTTTAGAATTGTAGATATTTGCCATTATTGATTTTCCTGAGCACAAAGTGCGTTATTGTGATAAGTGTACATACCTTTGAATATTAATTATATAAAGACTGTGTTTTCAGTAATACAGTGTGTGGACATTCCTTTGGGGGGGCTTGGGGACTACACTGTACTTAAGAACCAGCCTGCATCACCTCCTGAGAAGCTAGGCCTTGATTGCTCGACCACGATACCAATAATAGAGAATCTTGGCTGGGGTCCTCTGTGCCTCTCCTCTACCATATAGAGAGCAGAAGTACAGACCACCCCCTACCAGTCTTTACACTGGTGGCAGCGGTGGGATGCTTATGGTTTTAAGAATCAGTGTATAACCGTGCCACTTACAAAATATCTCCAGTTTATTAAATTAAGGTTTAGGTGTGTTCCAAATAACTGCATTACAAGCAATGGAGTCCATTCCAAATGGTAAATTGACTAGGATGAGCTTAGAGGCTCTCCAGAGTGCTTGTGAAGCCAGGGAGTTAGACTTTGTGGATAAGTCTAGGGCTGAGCTGATAGCTGCCCTGGTGGACTACCAGACAGATGGTGAAACTCTTGATGAGGGGGGGAATGCAACCAATGAGGACTCTGCCCCTGGGGTTGTCGCTGAATCTGTTTCTGGGAATGCCACCATTCCTGCTGCCTCTGTTCCCAACCCCAGCAATTCCATGGAACTTGAGTTATTAAGGATGAAATTGGCCTTTGAATACCGCAAGTTGGAAGTAGAAGCTGAGCTTAAGAAAGAGGAGCTGGCACAGCAAGTGGAACTCAAGAACAGGGATCTTGCGCTCAAAGACAAGGACACTGAATGTCAGAGAATCCAGCTAGAGAAAGCTAGAGTGGAGACTTCAGCTAAACCAGTTGAGAGTGGCAGGTCCCCAGCCACCAAGTTTATGAAAGATTTGGTTGGTGTGTTTTTGGAGGGTTCAGATATCCTCCAATGGATTGAAGCGTTTGAAATGGCTTGTGCAATTCATGATGTTGATAAAAGAGATTGGGCTAAGTGTTTATTAAGCAGAGTGCCTCAAACTGGATATGACTGTATTCTGAAGCTGAGTGTGGAAGAAAGGGGTCAGTATGAGTGTATGAAGTCTGCTTTGATTGCCAAGTTTGGCAAGACACCTACCCAATACCTTAAAAGGTTCAGGGATTTTAAGAAAAGAGAGAATGTGTCTTGGGTTGACTGGGTGAGTGCTGCGCACATGAACATGATGGGGTGGATTGATGGGTACAAGGTGAAAACTTTTGCTGAATTATCCCACCTTTTGTTTTTTGAGCATTTTTCTGAAGCCTGTTCACCAGAGCTGCGTCAGTATGTTGCTGACCAGAACATTTCGGACCCCTTCAAGCTGGCTAGGTTGGCTGACAAGTGGGTCTCCCACCGGGTGTCCCCTAAGGACTCCAGTGGGAAGGACAAGGACAAAGAAAAGGGGACCTCTCAGAAAGCTGAGTCCCCGAAGCAATCACAGTCGGGTAAACCAAAACCTTCCTCTCCTAAGACCCAAAAATCTAGTGGGGATAAGTCATCTGTGGGTGGGAATAAGAGTAGTGGTCCACCTGCTGCAAAGCAGGCTCCCAGTGGTTCCAGTACCGTACCCCGCACTCCTGGCACTTGTTGGGATTGTGGGGCTCTGGACCACAAAAGGGGTGACTCCAAGTGTAAAGGTAAGGCACTTGGAGTACAGGCTTTCAGCCTGAGCTACCCTTACCCCATGTCGAGGTGGAGGCCACTGTCCTCCCCTCCTCTACAGGAATCACATTTGGTGCTCCTGCAGAGATTTCCTTAGTGTCCCTTGGGGCCTGGGACCAGTATGCAAAAGTACTGGCGACTATCCCACAGAACACCCGTAGATTTTTGAGAAGTGTCCTCTTGAATGGTCAGCCTTCTACTGGCTTGAGAGACACTGGGGCAAGCATGACAGTGGTGGACAGGACCCTGCTCAAGCCAGAGGACTATGTAGGTGCTCCTCTGAGAACCACCAGGTTAGCTGGTGGGCCTCCCAAATTATCGCCGGTAGCCTTAGTCACGCTCATGATTGGAGACAAGACAGCAAAGCTTCCTGTCCTGGTTCAGGACAATGTCCCTGCTAACATTCTGTTAGGTAATGATCTAGTAGAGTTGGGGTTGATCTCGGATGGTCTTCCCCTGACTGTTGCTGCAGTCACTAGGTCACAGGTGACACAGGGTCCGGCTGTGAGCCCGGCACCCTCGCCGACGGGGAAACCCAAAGCAAGAAGAAGGAAGACCAAGAAGACCACCTCTGTGGAGGGAGCTCCTTCTCTTCCTGCTGTTCCTACAGCACCCATTGGGATCCATGCTCCGGACGGGCTGGGTCCAGTGGAAAACCCAAACTCAACTCCTGAGGGAGAAGAGACAAAAGACTCTCCTGTGGGAGAGGTTCTCAACCCGGAGGATCATCCCGACCTTCAATGCTTGTTAGCTGAAGGGGGACCCTCCCGGGCAGACTTCTGTAAAGGACAGAGAGAGTACCACTCTCTCGAGGGTCTGATTAAACAGGCCCTGTCCCAGGCACAAGGTGAAGTGCCTAGGACATTCAAGATTTATTGGGAGGGTGAGCTCCTTGTTAGTGAGCCCACTAAGCCTGAACCTGGTGCCCTCAAGAGGTTGGTGGTACCCCAGGTTTACAGGCCCTTCCTGCTGCAGTTGGCGCATGAGGTGCCCTTGGCTGGTCATCTTGGTACCAAGAAGACTAAGCAGAGGCTCTCTGCCCACTTCTACTGGCCGCAGATGGGAGTAGAAGTGGAGTCCCACTGCAGGACCTGCCCAACTTGTCAGTTGTCTGGCAAGACTGGAGGCAGTGTCATTGCCCCACTGCAGCCATTGCCAGTGGTTGGCACACCGTTTGAGAGGGTGGGCATCAACATTGTCGGTCCCCCCTGCCAGTGTCTCCCTGTGTGAAGGAAACCATCTACCGCATGCCAGTATGACCCTGTGAAGGAAACCATCTACCAGCCTGCCAGTGTCACCCTGTGAAGGAAGCCATCTACTAGCCTGCCAGGGTCACACTTTGAAGGAAACCATCTACCAGCCTGACAGTGTTACTGTGTGAAGGGAACCATCTACCAGCCTGCCAGTGTCACTGTGTGAAGGAAACCATCTACCAGTCTGCAAGTGTCACCATGTGACGGAAACCATCTACCACCTGCCACTGTGTCACCCTGTGAAGGAAACTATCTACCAGCCTGCCAGTGTCACCTTGAGTGAAGGAAACCATCTACCGCCTGCCAGTATCACCCTGTGAAGGAAACCATCTACCAGCCTGCCAGTGTCACCCTGTGAAGGAAACCATCTACCAGCCTGCATGTGTCACCCTGTGAAGGAAACCATCTACCAGCCTGCCAGTGTCACAGTGTGAAGGAAACCATCTAACAGCCTGCACGTGTCATCCTGTAAAGAAAACCTTCTACTGCCAACTAGTGTCATCCTGTGAAGGAAACCATCTACTAGCCTGCCAGTGTTACCCTGTGAAGGAAACCATCTACCACCTGCTAGTGTCACCCTGTGAAGGAAACCATCTACAAGCCTGCATGTGTCACCCTGTGATGGAAACCATCTACCAGCCTGTCAGTGTCACCCTGTGAAGGAAACCATCTACCAGCGTCACTGTGTGAAGGAAACCATCTACCAGCCTGCACGTGTCATCCTGTGAAGTAAACCATCTACCAGCCTGCCAGTGTCACCCTGTGAAGTAAACCATCTACCAGCCTGCCAGTGTCACCCTGTGAGGGAAATCATCTACCAGCCTGCCAGTGTCACCCTGTGAAGTAAAACATCTACCAGCCTACCAGTGTCTCCCTGTGAAGGAAACCATCTACCAGCCTGGCAGTGTCACCCTGTGAAGGAAACCATCTACCACCTGCCAGTGTCACCCTGTGAAGGAAACCATCTACCAGCCAGCCAATGTCACCCTGTGAGGGAAACCATCTACCACCTGCCAGTGTCACCCTGTGAAGGAAACCATCTACCACCTGCCAGTGTCACTCTGTGTGAAGGAAACCATCTACCACCTGCCAGTATGACCCTGTGAAGGAAACCATCTACCAGCCTGCATGTGTCACCCTGTGAAGAAAACCATCTACCATCCTGCATGTGTCACCCTGTGAAGGAAACCATCTACCAACCTGCCAGTGTCACAGTGTGAAGGGAACCATCTACCAGCCTGCACGTGTCATCCTGTAAAGGAAACCTTCTACCACCAGCTAGTGTCACCCTTTGACGGAAACCATCTACCAGCCTGCCAGTGTTACCCTGTGAAGGAAACCATCTACCACCTGCTAGTGTCACCCTGTGAAGGAAACCATCTACCAGCCTGCACGTGTCACCCTGTGAAGTATACCATCTACCAGCCTGCCAGTGTCACCCTGTGAAGTAAACCATCTACCAGCCTGCCAGTGTCGCCCTGTGAGGGAAACCATCTACCAGCCTGCCAGTGTAACCCTGTGAAGTAAAACATCTACCAGCCTGCCTGTGTCTCCCTGTGAAGGAAACCATCTACCAGCCTGGCAGTGTCACCCTGTGAAGGAGACCATCTACCACCTGCCACTGTCACCATGTGAAGGAAACCATCTACCACCTGCCAGTGTCACCCTGTGAAGGAAACCATATACCACCTGCCAGTGTCACCCTGTGAAGAAAACCATCTACCAGCCTGCCAGTGTCACCCTGTGGGGGAAACCACCTAGCAGCCTGCCAGTATCACCCTGTGAAAGAAACCATCTACCACCTGCCAGTGGCACCCTGTGTGAAGGAAACCATCTACCGCCTGCCAGTATCACCCTGTGAAGGAAACCATCTACCAGCCTGCCAGTGTCACCCTGTGAAGGAAGCCATCTACTAGCCTGCCAGGGTCACCCTTTGAAGGAAACCATCTACCTGCCTGCCAGTGTCACTGTGTGAAGGAAACCATCTACTAGCCTGCCAGGGTCACCCTTTGACGGAAACCATCTACCTGCTTGCCAGTGTCACCCTGTGAAGGAAACCATCTACCAGCCTGCCAGTGTCACCCTGTTAAGGAAGCCATCTACTAGCCTGCCAGGGTCACCCTTTGAAGGAAACCACCTAGCAGCCTGCCAGTATCACCCTGTGAAGGAAACCATCTACCACCTGCCAGTGTCACCCTGTGTGAAGGAAACCATCTACCGCCTGCCAGTATCACCCTGTGAAGGAAACCATCTACCAGCCTGCACGTGTCAACCTGTGAAGTAATCCATCTATAAGCCTGCCAGTGTCACCCTGTGAAGTAAACCATTTACCAGCCTGGCAGTGTCAACCTGTGAAGGAAACCATCTACCACCTGCCAGTGTCACCCTGTGAAGGAAACCATCTACCAGCCAGCCAATGTCACCCTGTGAGGGAAACCATCTACCACCTGCCAGTGTCACCCTGTGAAGGAAACCATCTACCACCTGACAGTGTCTCCCTGTGTGAAGGAAACCATCTACCACATGCCAGTATGACCCTGTAAAGGAAACCATCTACCAGCCTGCCAGTGACACCCTGTGAAGGAAGCCATCTACTAGCCTGCCAGGGTCACCCTTTGAAGGAAACCATCTACCAGTCTGACAGTGTTACTGTGTGAAGGGAACCATCTACCAACCTGCCAGTGTCACTGTGTGAAGGAAACCATCTACCAGTCTGCAAGTGTCACCCTGTGACGGAAACCATCTACCACCTGCCACTGTGTCACCCTGTGAAGGAAACTATCTACCAGCCTGCCAGTGTCACCTTGAGTGAAGGAAACCATCTACCGCCTGCCAGTATCACCCTGTGAAGGAAACCATCTACCTGCATGCCAGTGTCACCCTGTGAAGGAAACCATCTACCAGCCTGCATGTGTCACCCTGGGAAGGAAACCATCTACCAGCCTGCCAGTGTCACAGTGTGAAGGAAACCATCTAACAGCCTGCACGTGTCATCCTGTAAAGAAAACCTTCTACTGCCAGCTAGTGTCATCCTGTGAAGGAAACTATCTACCAGCCTGCCAGTGTTACCCTGTGAAGGAAACCATCTACCACCTGCTAGTGTCACCCTGTGAAGGAAACCATCTACCAGCCTGCATGTGTCACCCTGTGATGGAAACCATCTACCAGCCTGTCAGTGTCACGCTGTGAAGGAAACCATCTACCAGCGTCACTGTGTGAAGGAAACCATCTACCAGCCTGCACGTGTCATCCTGTGAAGTAAACCATCTACCAGCCTGCCAGTGTCACCCTGTGAAGTAAACCATCTACCAGCCTGCCAGTGTCACCCTGTGAGGGAAATCATCTACCAGCCTGCCAGTGTCACCCTGTGAAGTAAAACATCTACCAGCCTACCAGTGTCTCCCTGTGAAGGAAAACATCTACCAGCCTGGCAGTGTCACCCTGTGAAGGAAACCATCTACCACCTGCCAGTGTCACCCTGTGAAGGAAACCATCTACCAGCCAGCCAATGTCACCCTGTGAGGGAAACCATCTACCACCTGCCAGTGTCACCCTGTGAAGGAAACCATCTACCACCTGCCAGTGTCACCCTGTGTGAAGGAAACCATCTACCACCTGCCAGTATGACCCTGTGAAGGAAACCAACTACCAGCCTGCATGTGTCACCCTGTGAAGAAAACCATCTACCATCCTGCATGTGTCACCCTGTGAAGGAAACCATCTACCAGCCTGCCAGTGTCACAGTGTGAAGGCAACCATCTACCAGCCTGCACGTGTCACGCTGTAAAGGAAACCTTCTACCACCAGCTAGTGTCACCCTTTGACGGAAACCATCTACCAGCCTGCCAGTGTTACCCTGTGAAGGAAACCATCTACCACCTGCTAGTGTCACCCTGTGAAGGAAACCATCTACCAGCCTGCATGTGTCACCCTGTGATGGAAACCATCTACCAGCCTGCCAGTGTTACCCTGTGAAGGAAACCATCTACCAGCGTCACTGTGTGAAGGAAACCATCTACCAGCCTGCACGTGTCATCCTGTGAAGTAAACCATCTACCAGCCTGCCAGTGTCACCCTGTGAAGTAAACCATCTACCAGCCTGCCAGTGTCACCCTGTGAGGGAAATCATCTACCAGCCTGCCAGTGTCACCCTGTGAAGTAAAACATCTACCAGCCTACTAGTGTCTCCCTGTGAAGGAAAACATCTACCAGCCTGGCAGTGTCACCCTGTGAAGGAAACCATCTACCACCTGCCAGTGTCACCCTGTGAAGGAAACCATCTACCAGCCAGCCAATGTCACCCTGTGAGGGAAACCATCTATCACCTGCCAGTGTCACCCTGTGAAGGAAACCATCTACCACCTGCCAGTGTCACCCTGTGTGAAGGAAACCATCTACCACCTGCCAGTATGACCCTGTGAAGGAAACCATCTACCAGCCTGCATGTGTCACCCTGTGAAGAAAACCATCTACCATCCTGCATGTGTCACCCTGTGAAGGAAACCATCTACCAGCCTGCCAGTGTCACAGTGTGAAGGCAACCATCTACCAGCCTGCACGTGTCATGCTGTAAAGGAAACCTTCTACCACCAGCTAGTGTCACCCTTTGACGGAAACCATCTACCAGCCTGCCAGTGTTACCCTGTGAAGGAAACCATCTACCACCTGCTAGTGTCACCCTGTGAAGTAAACCATCTACCAGCCTGCACGTGTCACCCTGTGAAGCATACCATCTACCAGCCTGCCAGTGTCACCCTGTGAAGTAAACCATCTACCAGCCTGCCAGTGTCACCCTGTGAGGGAAACCATCTACCAGCCTGCCAGTGTAACCCTGTGAAGTAAAACATCTACCAGCCTGCCCGTGTCTCCCTGTGAAGGAAACCATCTGCCAGCCTGCATGTGTCACCCTGTGAAGGAAACCATCTACCAGCCTGCCAGTGTCACAGTGTGAAGGCAACCATCTACCAGCCTGCACGTGTCATGCTGTAAAGGAAACCTTCTACCACCAGCTAGTGTCACCCTTTGACGGAAACCATCTACCAGCCTGCCAGTGTTACCCTGTGAAGGAAACCATCTACCACCTGCTAGTGTCACCCTGTGAAGTAAACCATCTACCAGCCTGCCAGTGTCACCCTGTGAAGTAAACCATCTACCAGCCTGCCAGTGTCGCCCTGTGAGGGAAACCATCTACCAGCCTGCCAGTGTAACCCTGTGAAGTAAAACATCTACCAGCCTGCCTGTGTCTCCCTGTGAAGGAAACCATCTGCCAGCCTGCATGTGTCACCCTGTGAAGGAAACCATCTACCAGCCTGCCAGTGTCACAGTGTGAAGGCAACCATCTACCAGCCTGCACGTGTCATGCTGTAAAGGAAACCTTCTACCACCAGCTAGTGTCACCCTTTGACGGAAACCATCTACCAGCCTGCCAGTGTTACCCTGTGAAGGAAACCATCTACCAGCCTGCACGTGTCATCCTGTGAAGTAAACCATCTACCAGCCTGCCAGTGTCACCCTGTGAAGTAAACCATCTACCAGCCTGCCAGTGTCACCCTGTGAGGGAAATCATCTACCAGCCTGCCAGTGTCACCCTGTGAAGTAAAACATCTACCAGCCTACCAGTGTCTCCCTGTGAAGGAAACCATCTACCAGCCTGGCAGTGTCACCCTGTGAAGGAAACCATCTACCACCTGCCAGTGTCACCCTGTGAAGGAAACCATCTACCAGCCAGCCAATGTCACCCTGTGAGGGAAACCATCTACCACCTGCCAGTGTCACCCTGTGAAGGAAACCATCTACCACCTGCCAGTGTCACTCTGTGTGAAGGAAACCATCTACCACCTGCCAGTATGACCCTGTGAAGGAAACCATCTACCAGCCTGCATGTGTCACCCTGTGAAGAAAACCATCTACCATCCTGCATGTGTCACCCTGTGAAGGAAACCATCTACCAACCTGCCAGTGTCACAGTGTGAAGGGAACCATCTACCAGCCTGCACGTGTCATCCTGTAAAGGAAACCTTCTACCACCAGCTAGTGTCACCCTTTGACGGAAACCATCTACCAGCCTGCCAGTGTTACCCTGTGAAGGAAACCATCTACCACCTGCTAGTGTCACCCTGTGAAGGAAACCATCTACCAGCCTGCACGTGTCACTCTGTGAAGTATACCATCTACCAGCCTGCCAGTGTCACCCTGTGAAGTAAACCATCTACCAGCCTGCCAGTGTCGCCCTGTGAGGGAAACCATCTACCAGCCTGCCAGTGTAACCCTGTGAAGTAAAACATCTACCAGCCTGCCTGTGTCTCCCTGTGAAGGAAACCATCTACCAGCCTGGCAGTGTCACCCTGTGAAGGAGACCATCTACCACCTGCCACTGTCACCATGTGAAGGAAACCATCTACCACCTGCCAGTGTCACCCTGTGAAGGAAACCATATACCACCTGCCAGTGTCACCCTGTGAAGAAAACCATCTACCAGCCTGCCAGTGTCACCCTGTGGGGGAAACCACCTAGCAGCCTGCCAGTATCACCCTGTGAAGGAAACCATCTACCACCTGCCAGTGGCACCCTGTGTGAAGGAAACCATCTACCGCCTGCCAGTATCACCCTGTGAAGGAAACCATCTACCAGCCTGCCAGTGTCACCCTGTGAAGGAAGCCATCTACTAGCCTGCCAGGGTCACCCTTTGAAGGAAACCATCTACCTGCCTGCCAGTGTCACTGTGTGAAGGAAACCATCTACTAGCCTGCCAGGGTCACCCTTTGACGGAAACCATCTACCTGCTTGCCAGTGTCACCCTGTGAAGGAAACCATCTACCAGCCTGCCAGTGTCACCCTGTTAAGGAAGCCATCTACTAGCCTGCCAGGGTCACCCTTTGAAGGAAACCACCTAGCAGCCTGCCAGTATCACCCTGTGAAGGAAACCATCTACCACCTGCCAGTGTCACCCTGTGTGAAGGAAACCATCTACCGCCTGCCAGTATCACCCTGTGAAGGAAACCATCTACCAGCCTGCACGTGTCAACCTGTGAAGTAATCCATGTACCAGCCTGCCAGTGTCACCCTGTGAAGTAAACCATTTACCAGCCTGGCAGTGTCAACCTGTGAAGGAAACCATCTACCACCTGCCAGTGTCACCCTGTGAAGGAAACCATCTACCAGCCAGCCAATGTCACCCTGTGAGGGAAACCATCTACCACCTGCCAGTGTCACCCTGTGAAGGAAACCATCTACCACCTGACAGTGTCTCCCTGTGTGAAGGAAACCATCTACCACATGCCAGTATGACCCTGTAAAGGAAACCATCTACCAGCCTGCCAGTGACACCCTGTGAAGGAAGCCATCTACTAGCCTGCCAGGGTCACCCTTTGAAGGAAACCATCTACCAGCCTGACAGTGTTACTGTGTGAAGGGAACCATCTACCAGCCTGCCAGTGTCACTGTGTGAAGGAAACCATCTACCAGTCTGCAAGTGTCACCCTGTGACGGAAACCATCTACCACCTGCCACTGTGTCACCCTGTGAAGGAAACTATCTACCAGCCTGCCAGTGTCACCTTGAGTGAAGGAAACCATCTACCGCCTGCCAGTATCACCCTGTGAAGGAAACCATCTACCTGCATGCCAGTGTCACCCTGTGAAGGAAACCATCTACCAGCCTGCATGTGTCACCCTGTGAAGGAAACCATCTACCAGCCTGCCAGTGTCACAGTGTGAAGGAAACCATCTAACAGCCTGTACGTGTCATCCTGTAAAGAAAACCTTCTACTGCCAGCTAGTGTCATCCTGTGAAGGAAACTATCTACCAGCCTGCCAGTGTTACCCTGTGAAGGAAACCATCTACCACCTGCTAGTGTCACCCTGTGAAGGAAACCATCTACCAGCCTGCATGTGTCACCCTGTGATGGAAACCATCTACCAGCCTGTCAGTGTCACCCTGTGAAGGAAACCATCTACCAGCGTCACTGTGTGAAGGAAACCATCTACCAGCCTGCACGTGTCATCCTGTGAAGTAAACCATCTACCAGCCTGCCAGTGTCACCCTGTGAAGTAAACCATCTACCAGCCTGCCAGTGTCACCCTGTGAGGGAAATCATCTACCAGCCTGCCAGTGTCACCCTGTGAAGTAAAACATCTACCAGCCTACCAGTGTCTCCCTGTGAAGGAAAACATCTTCCAGCCTGGCAGTGTCACCCTGTGAAGGAAACCATCTACCACCTGCCAGTGTCACCCTGTGAAGGAAACCATCTACCAGCCAGCCAATGTCACCCTGTGAGGGAAACCATCTACCACCTGCCAGTGTCACCCTGTGAAGGAAACCATCTACCACCTGCCAGTGTCACCCTGTGTGAAGGAAACCATCTACCACCTGCCAGTATGACCCTGTGAAGGAAACCATCTACCAGCCTGCATGTGTCACCCTGTGAAGAAAACCATCTACCATCCTGCATGTGTCACCCTGTGAAGGAAACCATCTACCAGCCTGCCAGTGTCACAGTGTGAAGGCAACCATCTACCAGCCTGCACGTGTCACGCTGTAAAGGAAACCTTCTACCACCAGCTAGTGTCACCCTTTGACGGAAACCATCTACCAGCCTGCCAGTGTTACCCTGTGAAGGAAACCATCTACCACCTGCTAGTGTCACCCTGTGAAGGAAACCATCTACCAGCCTGCATGTGTCACCCTGTGATGGAAACCATCTACCAGCCTGCCAGTGTTACCCTGTGAAGGAAACCATCTACCAGCGTCACTGTGTGAAGGAAACCATCTACCAGCCTGCACGTGTCATCCTGTGAAGTAAACCATCTACCAGCCTGCCAGTGTCACCCTGTGAAGTAAACCATCTACCAGCCTGCCAGTGTCACCCTGTGAGGGAAATCATCTACCAGCCTGCCAGTGTCACCCTGTGAAGTAAAACATCTACCAGCCTACTAGTGTCTCCCTGTGAAGGAAAACATCTACCAGCCTGGCAGTGTCACCCTGTGAAGGAAACCATCTGCCACCTGCCAGTGTCACCCTGTGAAGGAAACCATCTACCAGCCAGCCAATGTCACCCTGTGAGGGAAACCATCTATCACCTGCCAGTGTCACCCTGTGAAGGAAACCATCTACCACCTGCCAGTGTCACCCTGTGTGAAGGAAACCATCTACCACCTGCCAGTATGACCCTGTGAAGGAAACCATCTACCAGCCTGCATGTGTCACCCTGTGAAGAAAACCATCTACCATCCTGCATGTGTCACCCTGTGAAGGAAACCATCTACCAGCCTGCCAGTGTCACAGTGTGAAGGCAACCATCTACCAGCCTGCACGTGTCATGCTGTAAAGGAAACCTTCTACCACCAGCTAGTGTCACCCTTTGACGGAAACCATCTACCAGCCTGCCAGTGTTACCCTGTGAAGCAAACCATCTACCACCTGCTAGTGTCACCCTGTGAAGTAAACCATCTACCAGCCTGCACGTGTCACCCTGTGAAGCATACCATCTACCAGCCTGCCAGTGTCACCCTGTGAAGTAAACCATCTACCAGCCTGCCAGTGTCGCCCTGTGAGGGAAACCATCTACCAGCCTGCCAGTGTAACCCTGTGAAGTAAAACATCTACCAGCCTGCTCGTGTCTCCCTGTGAAGGAAACCATCTGCCAGCCTGCAAGTGTCACCCTGTGAAGGAGACCATCTACCACCTGCCACTGTCACCCTGTGAAGGAAACCATCTACCAGCCTGCCAATGTCACCCTGTGAGGGAAACCATCTACCACCTGCCAGCGTCACCCTGTGAAGGAAACCATATACCACCTGCCAGTGTCACCCTGTGAAGAAAACCATCTACCAGCCTGCCAGTGTCACCCTGTGAGGGAAACCACCTAGCAGCCTGCCAGTATCACCCTGTGAAGGAAACCATCTACCACCTGCCAGTGTCACCCTGTGTGAAGGAAACCATCCACCGCCTGCCAGTATCACCCTGTGAAGGAAACCATCTATCAGCCTGCCAGTGTCACCCTGTGAAGGAAGCCATCTACCACCTGCCAGTGTCACCCTGTGAAGGAAACCACCTAGCAGCCTGCCAGTATCACCCTGTGAAGGAAACCATCTACCACCTGCCAGTGTCACCCTATGTGAAGGAAACCATCTACCGCCTGCCAGTATCACCCTGTGAAGGAAACCATCTACCAGCCTGCCAGTGTCACCCTGTGAAGGAAGCCATCTACTAGCCTGCCAGGGTCACCCTTTGAAGGAAACCATCTACCTGCCTGCCAGTGTCACTGTGTGAAGGAAACCATCTACTAGCCTACCAGGGTCACCCTTTGAAGGAAACCATCTACCTGCCTGCCAGTGGCACCCTGTGAAGGAAACCATCTACCAGCCTGCCAGTGTCACCCTCTTAAGGAAGCCATCTAATAGCCTGCCAGGGTCACCCTTTGAAGGAAACCACCTAGCAGCCTGCCAGTATCACCCTGTGAAGGAAACCATCTACCACCTGCCAGTGTCACCCTGTGTGAAGGAAACCATCTACCGCCTGCCAGTATCACCCTGTGAAGGAAACCATCTACCAGCCTGCCAGTGTCACCCTGTGAAGGAAGCCATCTACTAGCCTGCCAGGGTCACCCTTTGAAGGAAACCATCTACCAGCCTGCCAGTGTCACCCTGTGAAGGAAGCCATCTACTAGCCTGCCAGGGTCACCCTTTGAAGGAAACCATCTACCTGCCTGCCAGTGTCACCCTGTGAAGGAAACCATCTACCAGCTTGCCAGTGTCATCCTGTTAAGGAAGCCATCTACTAGCCTGCCAGGGTCACCCTTTGAAGGAAACCATCTACCAGCCTGCCAGTGTCACCCTGTGTAGGAAACTATCTACCAGCCTGCCAGTGTCACCCTGTGAAGGAAACCATCCTACACCTGCCAGTGTCACCCTGTGAAGTAAACCATCTACGAGCCTGCCAGTGTCACCTTGTGAAGGAAACCATCTACCAGCCTGCATGTGTCATCCTGTGAAGGAAACCATCTACCACCTGCCAGTGTCACCCTGTATGAAGGAAACCAACAACCGCCCGCCAGTATCACCCTGTGAAGGAAACCATCTACCAGCCCGCCAATGTCACCCTGTGAGGGAAAACATCTACCACCTGCCAGTGTCACCCTGTGAAGGAAACCATCTACCATCCTGCCAGTGTCACCCTGTGAAGGAAACCATCTACCAGCCTGCCAGTGTAACCCTGTGAAGTAAAACATCTACCAGCCTGCCCGTGTCTCCCTGTGAAGGAAACCATCTGCCAGCCTGCAAGTGTCACCCTGTGAAGGAGACCATCTACCACCTGCCAGTGTCACCCTGTGAAGGAAACCATCTACCAGCCTGCCAATGTCACCCTGTGAGGGAAACCATCTACCACCTGCCAGTGTCACCCTGTGAAGGAAACCATCTACCATCCTGCCAGTGTCACCCTGTGAAGGAAACCATCTACCAGCCTGCCAATGTCACCCTGTGAGGGAAACCATCTACCACCTGCCAGTGTCACCCTGTGAAGGAAACCATCTACCATCCTGCCAGTGTCTCCCTGTGAAAGAAACAATCTAACATCCTGCAAGTGTCACCCTGTTAAGGAAATCATCTACCAGCCTGCACTTGACACCCTGTGAAGGAAACTATCTACCAGTCTGCCAGTGTCACCCTGTGAAGGAAACCATCTACCAGTATTCCAGTGTCACCCTGTGAAGAAACCTCTACCAGCCTGACAGCGTCACTGTGTGAAGGAAACCATCTACCAGCCTGCCAGTGTCACTGGGTGAAGGAATCCATCTACCACCTGCCAGCGTCACTGTGTGAAGGAAACCATCTACCACCTGCCAGTGTCTCCCTGTGAAAGAAACCATCTACCAGTCTGCCAGTGTCACCCTTTGAAGGAAACCATCTACCAGTCTGCCAGTGTTACCCTGTGAAGGAAACCATCTACCAGCCTGCCAGTGTCACTATGTGAAGGAAACCATCTACCAGCCTGCACGTGTCACCCTGTGAAGGAAACCATCTACCACCTGCCAGTGTCTCCCTGTGAAAGAAACCATCTACCAGTCTGCCAGTGTCACTCTGTGAAGGAAACCATCTACCAGCCTGCCAGTATCACCCTGTGTGAAGGAAACTATCTACCACCTGCCAGTTTCACCCTGTGAAGGAAACCATCTACCAGCCTGCCAGTGTCACTGTGTGAAGGAAACCATCTACCAGCCTGCCAGTGTCACCCTGTGAAGGAAACCATCTACCAGTCTGCCAGCGTCACTGTGTGAAGGAAACCATCTACCAACCTGCCAGCGTCACTGTGTGAAGGAAACCATCTACCAGCCTGCACGTGTCACCCTGTGAAGGAAACCATCTACCACCTGCCATTGTCTCCCTGTAAAAGAAACCATCTACCAGTCTGCCAGTGTCACCCTGTGAAGGAAACCATCTACCACCTGCCAGTGTCACCCTGTGTGAAGGAAACTATCTACCACCTGCCAGTGTCACCCTGTGAAGGAAACCATCTGCCACCAGCCAGTGTCACCCTGTGAAGGAAACCATCTACCGCCTGCCAGTGTCACTGTGTGAAGGAAGCCATCTACCAGCCTGCCAGTGTCACCCTGTGTGAAGGAAACTATCTACCACCTGCCAGTGTCTCCCTGTGAAAGAAACCATCTACCACCTGCCAGCGTCACTGTGTGAAGGAAACCATCTACCACCTACCAGTGTCACCCTGTGAAGGAAACCATCTAGCAGCCTGCCAGTGTCACCCTATGAAGGAAACTATCTACCAGCCTGCAAGTGTCACCCTGTGATGTAAACCATCTCCCAACCTGTCAGTGTCACCCTGTATGAAGGAAACCATCTACCGCCCTCCAGTTTCACCATGTGAAGGAAACCATCTACCAGCTGCCAGTGTCACCCTGTGAAGGAAACCATGTACCACCTGCCAGTGTCACCCTGTGACGGAAACCATCTACCAGCCTGCACGTGTTGTCCTGTGAAGGAAACAATCTACCACCTGCCAGTGTCACCTACTATGAAGGAAACCATCTACCAGCCTGCCTTCGTCACTGTGTGAAGGAAACCATCTACCAGCCTGCACGTGTCACCCTGTGAAGGAAACCATCTACCACCTGCCAGTGTCTCCGTGTGAAAGAAACTATCTAACATCCTGCCAGTGTCACCCTGTTAAGGAAATCATCTACCAGCCTGCACGTAACACCCTGTGAAGGAAACCATCTACCAGTCTACCAGTGTCACCCTGTGAAGGAAACCATCTACCAGTATGCCAGTGTCACCCTGTGAAGAAACATCTACCAGCCTGCCAGCGTCACTTTGTGAAGGAAACCATCTACCAGCCTGCCAGTGTCACTGGGTGAAGGGAACCATCTACCACCTGCCAGTGTCTCCCTGTGAAAGAAACCATCTACCAGTCTGCCAGTGTCACTCTGTGAAGGAAACCATCTACCAGTCTGCCAGTGTCACTATGTGAAGGAAACCATCTACCAGCCTGCACGTGTCACCCTGTGAAGGAAACCATCTACCACCTACCAGTATCACCCTGTGTGAAGGAAGCCATCTACTAGCCTGCCAGTGTCACCCTGTGAAGGAAACCATCTACCAGTCTGCCAGTGTCACCCTGTGAAGGAAACCATCTACCAGCCTGCCAGTGTCACTATGTGAAGGAAACCATCTACCAGCCTGCACGTGTCACCCTGTGAAGGAAACCATCTACCACCTGCCAGTATCACCCTGTGTGAAGGAAGCCATCTACTAGCCTGCCAGTGTCACTCTGTGAAAGAAACCATCTACCAGTCTGCCAGTGTCACTCTGTGAAGGAAACCATCTACCAGCCTGCCAGTATCACCCTGTGTGAATGAAGCCATCTACTAGCCTGCCAGTGTCACTCTGTGAATGAAACCATCTACCACCTGCCAGTGTCTCCCTGTGAAAGAAACCATCTACCACCTGCCAGTATCACCCTTTAAAGGAAACCACTACCACCTGTTATTGTCACCCTGTGAAGGAAACCATCTACCAGTCTGCCAGTGTCACCCTGTGAAGGAAACCATCTACCAGCCTGACAGTGTTACGCTGTAAAGGAAACCATCTACCACCAGCCAGTGTCACCCTGTGTGAAGGAACCCATCTACCAGCTTGCCAGTGTCACCCTGTGAAGGAAATCATCTAACATCCTGCCAGTGTCACCCTGTGAAGGATACCATCTACCACCTTGCTAGTGTCACCCTGTGAGGGAAAATAACTACCTGTCTGCCAGTGTTACCCTGTGAAGGAAATCATCTACCCCCTGCCAGTGTCACCCTGTGAAGGAAACCATCTACCAGCCTGCAAGTGTCAACCTGTGAAGGAAACCATCTACCACCTGGAAGTGTCACCCTGTGAAGGAAACCATCTACCAGCTTGCCAGTATCACCCTGTGAAGGAAACCATCTACCAGCTGCCAGCGTCACCCTATGAAGGAAACCATCTACCTGCCTGCCAGTGTCACCATGTGAAGGAAACCATCTACTACCTGCCTGTGTTACCCTGTGGAGGAAACCATATACCACCTGCCAGTGTCACCCTGTGAAGGAAACCATCTACCACCTGCCAGTGTCACCCTGTGAAGGAAACCATCTACCAGCCTGCCAATGTCACCCTGTGAGGGAAACCATCTACCACCTGCCAGTGTCACCATGTGAAGGAAACCATCTAACACCTGCCAGTGTCACCCTGTGAAGGAAACCATCTACCAGCCTGCCAGTGTCACCCTGTGAGGGAAACCACCTAGCAGCCTGCCAGTATCACCCTGTGAAGGAAACTATCTACCACCTGCCAGTGTCACCCTGTGAAGGAAACCTACTACCACCTGTCAGTATCACCCTGTGAAAGAAACCATCTACCAGTCTGCCAGTGTCACCTGTGAAGGAAACCATCTACCAGCCTGCACATGTCACCCTGTGAAGGAAACCATCTACTTGTCTGCCAGTGTCACCCTGTGAAGGAAACCATCTACCAGCCTGCCAGCGTCACTGTGTGAAGGTAACCATCTACCAGCCTGCACATGTCACCCTGTGAAGGAAACCATCTACCACCTGCCAGTGTCTCCCTGTGAAAGAAACAATCTAACATCCTGCCAGTGTCACCCTGTTAAGGAAATCATCTACCAGCCTGCACCTGACACCCTGTGAAGGAAACCATCTACCAGTCTGCCAGTGTCACCCTGTGAAGGAAACCATCTACCAGTATGCCAGTGTCACCCTGTGAAGAAACATCTACCAGCCTGCCAGTGTCACTGTGTGAAGGAAACCATCTACCAGCCTGCCAGTGTCACTGGGTGAAGGAAACCATCTACCACCTACCAGCGCCACTGTGTGAAGGAAACCATCTACCACCTGCCAGTGTCTCCCTGTGAAAGAAACCATCTACCAGTCTGCCAGTGTCACCCTGTGAAGGAAACCATCTACCAGTCTGCCATTGTCACCCTGTGAAGGAAACCATCAACCAGCATGCCAGTGTCACTGTGTGATTGAAACCATCTATCAGCCTGCACGTGTCACCCTGTGAAGGAAACCATCTACCACCTGCCAGTGTCTCCCTGTGAAAGAAACCATCTGCCAGTTTCACTCTGTGAAGGAAACCATCTACCAGCCTGCCAGTATCACACTGTGTGAAGGAAGCCATCTACTAGCCTGCCAGTGTTACTCTTTGAATGAAACCATCTACCACCTGCCAGTGTCACCCTGTGTGAAGGAGACTATCTACCACCTGCCAGTGTCGCCATGTAAAGGAAACCATCTACCAGCCTGCCAGTGTCACTGTGTGAAGGAAACCATTTACCAGCCTGCCAGTGTCACCCTGTGAAGGAAACCATTTACCAGCCTGCCAGTGTCACCCTGTGAAGGAAACCATCTACCAGTCTGCCAGCGTCACTGTGTGAAGGAAACCATCTACCAACCTGCCAGCGTCACTGTGTGAAGGAAACCATCTACCACCTGCCAGTGTCTCCCTGTGAAAGAAACCATCTACCAGTCTGCCAGTGTCACCCTGTGAAGGAAACCATCTACCAGCCTGCCAGTATCACCCTGTGAAGGAAACCATCTATCACCTGCCAGTGTCACCCTGTGTGAAGGAAACTATCTATCACCTGCCAGTGTCACCCTGTGAAGGAAACCATCTGCCACCAGCCGGTGTCACCCTGTGAAGGAAACCATCTACCGCCTGCCAGTGTCACTGTGTGAAGGAAGCCATCTACCAGCCTGCCAGTGTCACCCTGTGTGAAGGAAACTATCTACCACCTGCCAGTGTCTCCTGTGAAAGAAACCATCTACCACCTGCCAGTATCACCCTGTAAAGGAAACCACTACCACCTGCCAGTGTCACCCTGTGAAGGAAACCATCTACCGCCTGCCAGCGTCACTGTGTGAAGGAAACCATCTACCACCTACCAGTGTCACCCTGTGAAGGAAACCATCTAGCAGTCTGCCAGTGTCACCCTATGAAGGAAACCATCTGCCACCAGCCAGTGTCACCCTGTGAAGGAAACCATCTACCGCCTGCCAGTGTCACTGTGTGAAGGAAGCCATCTACCAGCCTGCCAGTGTCACCCTGTGTGAATGAAACTATCTACCACCTGCCAGTGTCTCCCTGTTAAAGAAACCATCTACCACCTGCCAGTCTCACCCTGTAAAGGAAACCACTACCACCTGCCAGTGTCACCCTGTGAAGGAAACCATCTACCGCCTGCCAGCGTCACTGTGTGAAGGAAACCATCTACCACCTACCAGTGTCACCGTATCACCCTGTAAAGGAAACCACTACCACCTGCCAGTGTCACCCTGTGAAAGAAACCATCTACCGCCTGCCAGCGTCACTGTGTGAAGGAAACCATCTACCACCTACCAGTGTCACCCTGTGAAGGAAACCATCTACCACCTGCCAGTATCACCCTGTGATGGAAACCATCTACCAACCTGTCAGTGTCACCCTGTATGAAGGAAACCATCAACCGCCCGCCAGTTTCACCCTGTGAAGGAAACCATCTACCTGCTGCCAGTGTCACCCTGTGAAGGAAACCATCTACCACCTGCCAGTGTCACCCTGTGACGGAAACCATCTACCAGCCTGCACGTGTCGTCCTGTGAAGGAAACAATCTACCACCTGCCAGTGTCACCCTATGAAGGAAACCATCTACCAGCCTGCCAGTATCACCCTTTAAGAGTTGTGAGATAGGCATGGTATGAAGAGAGACAAAGACTCAATGAAACAGTTCGAAGACCTTTATTTACAAGCGTTGTTGGGTTAGTGGAATGCCTAAATGGCCCTAACCCTAATGGGGTGGTTCCCTCAAACTGATTCTTCTAAGGGCCATTTTAGACAAAATGTGTTCAGGGATCTTCGTAAATAAAAATGGTGGTTAAAAAGGAAATTTAAACCACAGCTGGTTTCAGGTAGGTTTAGTTCTGCCAGTTCAAAAATAGTTCAACTCAAAAGGTTTGCCCTTGGAACCTTCCACGTAAGACTCTTGCCGTAAGTCAATAGAGTTCACAATGTCTCTGGGTCTCTCAGGGTTTCCTTCCCCAAGCTTAGATCCTTCCAGTTTCAAACAAAAAGACACATTTCCTGTTAGGCCTCTCAGTGTTCCCTTCCACAAGGTTTAGGCCTCGCTTTACAATGTTCAACAATGTCTCTGGTGGACCTCTCTGGGTTTCTTTCCCCAAGCCTAGGCTCCTCTTCTTCAAACTTAACAATGTCTTTTGCAGGCCTCTCAGGATTCCTTTCCCCAACCTTAGGCCCCTCTTCTTCAAACTCAACAATGGGCCTCATCACGAGTCTGGTGGTAACCCTTAAATGCGGCGGTAGCGCTATTACCGCCGCATTTAAGGGTCCGCCAGATCATGGCCTTGGCGGATTTCCCCCCAGCTCTGAACTGGGGGGAAATCCGTGGCAAATTTGCTGATTTTCGGCGCTATTAGCCCCAATGGGGAATGAGGAATTCCCGAATGGGCCCAGTGGGAAATGGGCACTAACCGTTCCGCCAAACCCGTGATCTGGCGCTAATAGCGCCGGGGGGTTTGGCGGTAGGGCTAATAGCGCGGCGGTAATAGCACCGGCATTACCGCCCAACTCGTGATGAGGCCCAATGTCTTTTGTGGGCCTCTCAGGGTTCCCTTCCCCATGCCTAGACCCCTTTTCTTCAAACTAAACAATTTCTTTTGTGGGCCTCTCAGGCTTCTCTTTCCCTAGCCTAGGCCCCTCTTCTTCATACAAAGTTCATCTTGTCAAGATGCACAGTTTTAACACACAGTTCTTTCCATAGGGTAGTGTCTGAGACTTTCGAAAACGTCAGGCTATGGCTCCTCCCCTGTGCGAACACTCTGCTCTCCTGACCCCTCTCTTTCTTCTCTGTTTCTTCCTTTTGGACACCTTTCCCTCTTGTGCTCCTTTCCGCTCTGGCTTTGTTTTCCTTTCACCATCTTTCACCATCTTTCACCTTTCTTTCCTTCAATGGTGGACACCTGCACCCTTCTCTCCCCTTTGCTATGCCTCTTGCACAAGCTTGACTTTATCTTGCTCCTGGCACGTTCTGTTCTTTGGTCGTGCACCCTTACACCTTCCTTTGTTTGTCTCGGGGCTCTTGCTCTTTCCCTTTTCAACCTGCAGGTCTTTCATGCCCCCTTTCCCTGCTTTCAGGTCGCTTGCACCCTTTTCGTTACTTTCTTTCACTTTGTAATTCACTTTCTCAATCTGTCTGGTTGCCTGCACCCTTCTTTCCTGTTTTGGGTCTCTTGTACCCTCGCTTTGCTTTCTTTTCACTCGTTTTCAATCTTTCACTTGTTTTCAATTTGTCGGATTGCTTGCAGCCCCTTTCTTGCTTCGGGTTGCTTGCACCCTTACTTTATTGTCTTTTGCTTTGCGCCCCTCGCTCTCTGCTTTCTCTTTGCTTTCCTTTCTGCTTACCGCTTTACTTTCTGCTTTCAAGCCACTGCTCCCACTCCAGCCATCTTCACGATCCTGGGTTCCTCTCATTCGCATAGTGAGACTCCCCTAAAGCAGCTCCCTGGGATACGGAGTGTGAGGTCAGAGTCTCACCACCTGCCCCTGAGACACCCCTGGAACCGATTCTTGTCCTAGCAGAATGAGCCCTGGTCTGGACACAGACAATAACCAGCACCTCTCCTTCTTCCGGCTTCACTGCGACCTGGCTCCTTCGCCTCGCTGCGATCCCTCTGGTACACCGGGCCACGGTCTCAGCATCCCGTTCTCTTCCGGTCCTCCCAGGCTACTCGTGTTGCTGCTTTCTCGTTCCAACCAGCAATCCCAGCTCGCTCGTACTTCTTGGCAGAATCAAACCTTTTATACCTGAAGCAATTGTCAAGTGGCGTAACCTCGCACAGTTGATTGGTAAGGCATTATACATTATCCTGCTCCATCGGGATGCCAGGCTACAATTGGTTGGTTTCTCCACCGTCTGTCAGGCGGCATGTGGGTCAGCTGGACTCATCTCGCCGAGGAGTGAATGTCAGGTCTCTCATAAGTAACAAATGTCTAAATTATTATGCTACTCTAAGCCTACTACCACATCACCGTGGCATGCACCTGGGAGGCTCAGGGACTGGTGCCAAGGGCAAGGGAGGAAGAAATACATGCACCCAAGGTTTTCCACCCTCATTTTGATCTATAACGTATTCCTCCCAGTACCTCGCAGTAAAAGGATCTATTTATGTGAAGAGGTGAAACAGTCGCTCATGCTTCGATCTTTTATAGCCAATGGTTTATGCTTGGAGCTGGGATCGTTCACTTATCTTAGAATGCAGGGGTGTGGGGATCAGGTCAATGGTGTGGGCTTGTCCTGTCTTACTGCTTTGGGCCTATTCAAACTCTGTGTCTGCCATAACTACAAAATGGCGTTTCTTGTTCTATGCACACTGAATCTATGCATCTATTATTTCGTGTTCTACGATGCTTATGCTGAGTTTCTTAGCACAGGTCTTCTTCCCCGTTATGCACTACACAACCTCATACGGAATCCGCCTTACTTTAACGTGCCTATGAGGGTTAACTTTATCCCAACACGTGTCCACCCCCAGGGTCGGGATCCAAAAGTGATGTCCCTTCCCTGGCACCTGAATGGAAGATCCAGGGGAGTAGGTGGGAAAATACTGTCAGGTGTCTCACAGAGTGCAGATACACACAGAGCAAACAAGAAGTCTGGGCCTGGTCCCCCCTGCGTTACTCTCCACGGGGAAGGGGACAGTACATGGAACAGGTTTCCCTCCATTGGTGACATGAAGGTCTCACCAGTGTTCTCAAACATTGTGAGTAGAAAGAGTGAGTGAGGATGAAAAGGACCTCACTCCCCCAAATGCCTGATCTGGGTCAGCAAATATGTGGGTGTCATAGTGAAGTGAAGGATAACGCTGCAAAAATAAAGGTTTTCCTACTGCTGTGCATTTCAATTGACTCCCCAAATGTCAAGGTTATATGGTCAGAACAGTAACTGTGCCTTGCCAGGCGCACGCAATTAACCCTTACCTTCCAGGGCTCGAGCTCCTCCTTCCACCTCCCAACAGCCCTTGCAGTTCCACCTCTGGAGTCTGCTTCCTGCATGTTGTGTAAGGCGTGTGCCAATGCGTAGACAGCGGTGTAAACACTAAAGGAAAAGCGGAAGTTAAAGACATCATAGGTGCTGGGGTCAGCACCTCGAAGAGTCCTGTTTCCAGAACACACAGGGTACTTGAGCCATTTCTCTGCCTCGTCCGGGTCATTAATGCTAATAATGCTCAGTCTACACCCGAAAAGGTTCAGCTGTAGCTCGCTGGTTTCTTCATCCTCTGGAAGCATGGATGGATTGACACCATACAGGAAATCCCGAAATCCCGAAATGTCCCCTTTCTTGAGTGAGAATGTCAGTGAACCATTAAATATGTTTAGGTCATATGTAAAATGAATGTCTTTCACAAAGTAGGTCATTGCTGATGCAATCCACACTTTATAGTGCACATTGTTCCATCTGGTTGTCCATATAAACCTTGTCATTGCTGTGGCCGCCCCGTACAGAACTATCACCTCTGCAGTGACCTTCTGCAGAGAGGCACAGATGCGGTCAAGCCTTAATAGAGAAGAGTAGTGAACATCAGTGGGTAACATCTGGGAAAACTCCACGCAGCCTCCACTCTCAGTGATAGCCGTCCTCAGCTCTCGCAGCGCTCTCTCCCCGGAGTCATCCTCAGAGACCAGGAGCCCAACCCAGGTCCAGCCAAAATGCCTCAGCAACTGGGCGATGCCTGCGTACTGGGAGAGCTCGCTGGGGACTGTGCGGTAAAAGGCGGGAAATCTCACTTTATCACTAAAGAGCGGGTCCAGAGCCCCATAGCTGATCTGCAAGGAAGGAAGAAAGATTAAAAGGAGAGATCATGTTTAAGAAAATGTGTGAGAACGGAAGCTCTGCTACGGGCTTTCAAGGGTAAATATCATTACCTGTAAAGATTATGCATGGAGCAGAAGACACAGCGACATGATGGAGCCATGTGGGGGCTCCCTTAGGCAAGACAGGCGGTTCAGAAAGGGAGACTATGGTACATGGAGAAGGCAGCCACCCTGGGAAGGACCAAGGGCTGAGCCATCCCTTTTGGGATTTGAACCAAGGAAGTGCATGCAGGCCCATTCACAGTAGCAAGTGGTTACGTAGTGAGCAGTTCATCCATTCATGCAACACACATACACAGTCCTCAAATGAATCATTCAAAATAACAACAACGCCAACTCAAAATGACAATATGGTGCTTTCTTGGAACCTGTAAGTGATGAAAAGCTGTGTCAGTAAATATAAAAATAATTCGGTGTGAAATGAATGCAGAGAGATTCAACGTGAGGCAACAGCCGCACAATGTTATCTGCACTTAATCCAACGCACTTTCTGCTCATTTGTGCTATTTCTTTTTTTTTTAAACAGCTTTATTTAAACAAGGCAGAACATGAGACAGGTAAAGAAACTCTTCCAGTGTACCATGTGGTCCTTACATACTACATGCATAGACAGAACATTTCAGCCTTAGTAGAATCCGAGAACAGTCACACTTCCTGTATCCTGTAGACCACATCTGTGCAGTTTCCTCGGTTCCCCTGCTTCCAGCACATAGGCTCGGAATGGGGCCTACAGGAAGGTGTGCCAGTGGAGACATAGCTTTCCTCCATGTCCTTGGTAGAAGCCAAGTCTCTCAGCCATTGGATTTCCAATGATGTCGTATACATTTCTATGCTTCTATGCATGCCACATTAAATAACCAACGAATAATGATTGAAACTTTGCCAATGTCCCACAGCAGATATTTGATTGGAGCCAATGTAGGTGGGATATCTGTGATATCAGCTCGTACTATGGCCTCTTCCCCCCAGCTATAGGAATATAGTTTGCAGGCGACAGACCGCACTTGGGACAGATATCAGTAGCTCCAGTCATACCCTTAGATACCCTAGGGTGTATATAATGCCGATGGTTCAGAATCTTGAATTTTATGAGCATGTATCCCACATTTAGGGGCACCTCCTGATTGAGGAGGCAACACCTCCTCCACTCTTCATCCGACAGTACCTGACCTCGGTGCCTTTCCCACTTTCATGAGACCTTGGTGTTCCTGGGATAGAGTAGATAGCCTAGTGACTGTCCTCCTGCTTTCCACCCCAGAGATAAGTACTTCAATACACCGGTGTCTTTACGGTTCTCGGGGGAAGGGCATCCATCTTCGCCTAATAGCTGCTTTCATTATTTCAGCTATTTCTTACCAAACTCCTATTCAATGAGGGCAGAAAAACAGCAAACATGCCAGGTAAGCACACGCCTTCCACAGAACGTACAGAGAATGCGCCATTAGTTCATTTACAGGAGATCCTGAGAGATCTCCAGAATTATCATGAAGGATGAGATCCTGGAATACGTGAAGATTAGCAACCTGCCAGGTAAGGGGGTCCAGCTTTAGGGGCAGGAGAAAGACTGAGTTAGGGTCTTAGATGCCATCATCTCTGGTGGATGAAGGGCCTACATGGATCTCTAACCTTATCTTCTACAGTGATCCCTTGTAATAGCTGCTGATTAGTAATCTGTCAGGTAAGGGGTTGAAGATTTAGGGGCAGAAGGAAGACTGAGTTAAGGTCTTAGTTGCCATCATCTCTGGCCGATGAAGGGCCTACATGGATCTCTATCCTTATCTGCTAGGGTGAGATCCTGTAATCGGTGAAGATTAGCAGCCTGCCCGGTAAGGGGGTCCAGCTTTAGGGGCAGGAGAAAGACTGAGTTAGGGTCTTAGTTGCCATCATCTCTGGCCAATGAAGGGTCTTCATGGATCTCTAGACTTACCTTCTAGGGTGAGATCCTGTAATAGGTGGAGATTAGCAACCAACCAGGTAAGGGGGAAGTTAGGCAGGATTTAGAGCAGTGCCCTTAGGGTGCACTACAACAACCTTGACCTCCTGGTAATAGCAACCCAACCTTTGGTATAAGTATGTACTACACAGGTTGGTAGTGTGGTTGAGCAGCCAGGCTTATGTCAAGAGGGGTCAATGTGAGCAGTAGGTATTTACACAGAGATTCACAGTGACAAGTATCCAAGTAAACACTTACACTCAAGGTTTCTTGATTAAACAATTACTGGTTTATTTAACAGTCAATTTGAATAAGCCTTTTTCAGAAGGTGCAGTATAAGAGTAACACACAAATATCCTCCAAAATACACACTCTTAGTTTCTCTAAATCAGCAAGTACCCATTGGTGATGGCACACCGACACTTCCTACACCCTCAGGTGACTTAAATAGCTAGGACACTGTAGACATTAATATATCACTGGCACATTTAGAGCAATACTGATATTGGTGTCAAAGAAAAGGGTTATTAGAATAAGACAAAAATCACACAAATATTCTGAAGCAGGTAAGTACTTTTGAACCCCCCAACGCAAAGTAAGTTAACCCCTTCCTGGAAGGAAAGGTAAAGCACAATGTCAGAGGGAAGAAGAGTCATTCAGGGAGTCAGTCTTTGTAGAAAAGTAGAATCAATGTAGGGCCACACGCTGTTAGGCTTGTGAGGAGTAGAAGATGCAAGCAACTCTCAAGAAGCAATCAAGACAAGTCTCAACTGAGAACAATTAAGGCTACACAAGAGGTAAGTTCTCTTAGACTGTACAGTGTCTATGGTTTGAAGAAATGGTTCCAGCTGGCTTCTGTTCCTGTGCAGCTCTGCAGATCCTGTTGTTCTGGGCCTCAGTCATGGGGACAAGAGGAAGGACTTCTGAGGAATCCTGTACTGTGATGGAACAGTTAGCAACAGCATAGGGCAAACTTTAATTTAGCGGCACTTCAGTGTTTCAGCTTCTCGTGTCTCAGCAAATAGCACCACCGCTGGTTCTCGGATACCACTTCAGACTTTCCTCACATCTGGGGTCCAGCACTGTTGAGGTGGCTCAGGCTTGGTCCATTCTGCTTCCTGGGAGTCCGGAGGATCTTCAAGCAGCTCGGGTCGACTTAAAAGTGATGCACTCCAAACTGGTGTTCCTCTCCCTGGCACTTTTCCTGCAGCAGCAAGGTAGTACAGCCAGCTTCGAGAGGATGTCCAGACGAGTTCACTTTAGTGTTGATTGGTCCCAACGGTCCAGGAGTTGCAGCAGGTGGCTCTTCAAAGTTCGGATTCCTTTGTCCAGTGGTAGACTCTGCCTTCCAAGCCTAAAATCCTTGCCTTTTATGAAGGTTCCTCCCATTCATTCCAGCTTAGTTGTCAGTAAAACAGCAAGGTGGCTGTCCTTGTTGGACAGCCAGCCGGCCAATCACCTCTGGGTGCATTCCTGTAACCAAGGAGATTAAGCACAGGGAGTTTTGGGCACCTCCCTCACTTCCTGCCCCTGCCAGACACTCTGGGGCCGGAGGTGGGCTTCACTTGTGAAAAGACAAAACAAACAAAGGGACCAAACCTGGTTTGGTGCGCAGAGTAAATCTCAAGAAGCACCTGTCCAGCAAGAAATGGCGAAAAAAGAAGACCGGGGCCATTTTGACAAAAAGCCAAGGGTGCTTTACTGCAGCTGCGAAAACACACCATGGTATTTAAAAGTAAACCACTGCCACCAGTCATTAATTGTAGAATGGGTAACATAAAAAATGTCACATGAGAAACTAGACAAAGGGGGTACTAATTAACCCCTCCAGCACCTTAATGTAAGATAGTGTGTGCTGGGTCTAGAAAGTTACAAATGTAAGTAAAGTCAATTTCACTTCACAGCTGTTGGAAACAGTAGTTTATCCAAGAGAAGGTATTTAAACCTTTTGTAACGCTCACCTGATTCCCACGGAGGCGCCGGTCTTGACTGGGTGATCACTGAGTCTTCTAAAGTGAAGTGCAGAACTCGACTGGCTCCCTGGGCTGGGCCCCTTCGTACCGTATGCCTGACTCGAAGAGTAAGATGTCTGCAGGTGAAAGAACACGGGGTTAATGAACTGGGGATGGTCGGGTCTCTCTTTCCCCACACTCCCTTTCTGTGGAACCCCCCAAGGTTGACGTGCTCACCTTAAATAGGTGAATGCTGGGCTCTCCATCTGCGTCTGGTGCAGGGCGCTGTATCCAGTTACTTCACTGGATTTAAATGTAGATCTCTTGACTGCAGAGGATCGAAAACCGTTGTTTACTGCACGAACGGTGAGTATCAGAGCACCTTATATGTCCTTTTATCTTGCAGGGTTTTTGATACGGAAGATGGCGGCTTGATGAGTGCAGAGTTCGAGCAAGCGCGTAGGTATGAAGCGCTTAGAAGCACGTAAGTATTGTGCCTGTTGCCGATTTTCAAGATGCGCTTTAACTGTCTCTTTTCTTTTGCAGGTTGTGAAATCGGATGCGGCTGGAGTGTAGATGAACGCCGAAATCCGTACTGGCGCACAAAAATGAGCGGGCGAAGGCACGTGAGTAGATAGACTGTTAATGTCTCCCCTTTATCCTTCCAGATGCCGGAATGCAGCGTTGATGGAAGCCGGAGCTCGCGTTGTGCCGGTAAGTAAATGCAGAATGAAATAACTATGCTTTTGTCTTCACAGGTACTGATGAGGGCCGGAAGAGCAGCGCGAGGCGTTGGTAACTGCCGATGGATCAGGTAAGAAAAACGCTGCGAGTATGATTGCCGTGCTAACCTGTTGTTCCTTTTGTCTTGGCAGGTGCAGCAGAAGACTGGATTTCAGAATGGTAAGCTTTCGTTGTCACAGGTACTGGATCTGAAGATAGAAGACTGGAACAGACACGGTGAGCGTCCTGCTGCTAATGCAGAATAACGCGAAGCACGTTGCATCTGTCGGGTGTGGTTTAAATAGAGTCTTGGAGTGATGAGGCGTCTCCCTCCACTGCCTCGCCCAGGTAAGAAAAGAGTTCCTGTTTCTAGAAGAGTTCCAGTGTTATGGATCCAGGGAGTGGAGCCTGCCCCACCCAGGTAAGAAAGTAGTGCCGGCTAACAGAGGATTCTCATATTGCTGGTGAGTAAGCAGCATGGTCTGCTGCAGGTAGGTCCACCGAAGCACCTTTACACATGTTATGAGCCCGGCGCTTCCAGTGCCGGGACCAGTTGTTTTTATGAGCCTGGTGCCATTGGCGCCAGGACAAGGTCCAAAAGGTCCCAGTTGGGACCGGCTGGTGCCTAAGATGAAGGTCAGGAGCCTGCTTCCAAGGACGCTGGACTAGTCCTAACTCCTTGGAAGCAGTGATCATGACACCTTTGGGGAAATCTGAAAGACTTCCTTGTGCCTCTGCACGGAAGGTGCTGAGTGCCACAATGTAAAAAGATGATGCCTATGGATTTTGTCAGACTCCAAAAACCAAAAGAAACACAGTGTTCAAATCACAGAATAATACATGAGATAGTGGGAAAAAGGTCTCACTCTCTCCAAGTTCAAAATTAAAAAGTCCTAGAGTCAAGCCAAAGAGCTGGGGGTCTCTACGGCAGAGAGGAATTAGCACATTTCTGAGAATTCTCCCTAACACGTGTCCCCCCCGACAAAGGGACAGGAGGATTTAATCCACTCCTGGATGAATCTCCTTACTCCAGTCGATCATACTTTCTGGAGAGACCATCAGCATTTTGGTGATTACACCCTGACCTTTGTTCTATAGTAAAATCAAATCCCTGAAGGCTGATTGACCATCTTAACAATTTAGGATTTTCCCCCTTCATCTGCATTAACTATCTCAAGGGTTGGTGGTCTGTTTCAATTACAAAAGTAGATCCATACAAGTATGGTCTAAACTTCTTCAAAGACCACACAATGGCAACACATTCATGTTCTATGGTTGCCCACCTTGTTTAAGGGTCCCTCAGTTTCCCACTGATGAAACAGATAGGGTGTTCCCTGCCTTTCTCATCCAGCTGACTCAGAACTGCACCTATACCTATATTGGAATCATCAGTTTGTACAATAAAGGAATGGTTGTAGTCAGGAGCTCTTAAGACTGGAGCTTGACAAAGGGCTGTGTTAAGTCCTGCCTTAGTGTACTCCTCATTCCACCTGACCTTTTTGGGGAATTTGGGTGAGGGGACTACATGTAAGGGAGCAGCTAAGGTCCCATAGTTCTCAATGAAGTTCCCATAGCAACCTGTGAAACCTAGGAAGGCTCTCACCTTGGTTTGAGTAGTAGGGGTGGCCCAGTCTTGTACAGCTTGTACCTTGCTAGGCAATGACCTTATTTCACCTCCTCCTACCTCATATCCAGTGCTTCACCAGAGCCTGACCTGCTTTCAAGTTATCTGAAGCTTCTGTCATCATGCGTGTCATTCTCCTTTTGAGACCTAACACATAGTCCGTGACTCTCACTGGCTTGAGGGAAGGAGCACTCTCCAACACTTCCTTGATTAGGGCCAATGGACCTCTAACCGGATGACCATAGAGGAGCTGAAAGGGGCTGAAGCCAACCCCTTCTTGAGGGACTTCTCTATAAGCAAAGAGAAGGCATGGGAGTAAAAGGTCCCACCTTCTTCTAAGGGGTTCATCTAATGCACCTATGATGCTCTTCATAGTTCTATTAAAGCTCCCCACCAACCCATTAGTCTGGGGATGGTAGGCTGTTGAGAACTTGTAGGTAACGCCAACGTTTTTCCACATGGCTTGCATTTAGTGGGACATACAATTGGTCCCCCTGTCTGACATAACCTCCTTAGGAAAACCTACTCTGGTAAAAATACCAAGGAGGGACTTAGCCACTGCCTGAGCAGTAACAGTCCTCATAGGTATGGCTTCAGGATACCTGTTAGCATGTTTCAAAAATGGTAGCAGGCGCCCCTCTCCAGAAGAACATGGCATGATAACCTGTTCTATCGGTCTTTCCCACTTTGAGAGTTCGCAGCCATTGCTTTTTGCTCACTGTACCTTTGACAGATGGGAAATATCCTATTGCATATCAGTCTTTGTCCTGCTACCTGGTAGCATGGTCTACCATAACCAATATAAATTGTTTGCCTGAAGATGTGGGAGGGTCTAAGGGACCAACAATGTCAAAACCCACCCTCTCAAAAGGAACTCCCACCACTGGGAGAGGCACCAGGGGTGTCACATTATTGGCTCCACTCTTGCCAGTGGTCTGACAAGTGTGACAGCTTCTACAGTATTTATCTACATCAGACCCCATCTTGGGCCAGTAGAAATACACAGAAATCCTTTCCTTGGTCTTCTTAAAACTTAAGTTACCAGCTAAAGGACTCTCATGGGCTAACTGTAGAAACTGGGGTCTCACCACCTGAGGCACTACAAGTCTTATTTAGTCCCCTGGGGTAGACTCAATAGGCTCACTGTAAAGGAGGCCATCCTCCCAGTACAGCCTTTGCTTCTCTGGCTCTTGCCCTTCCAGCTAGGAAGCTGCCTGTTGGCGAAGTCCTTCAAGAGTAGGACACTCTCTTTGACCTCTGCTGAAGTCTGCCCTAGAAGGTCCACTTTCTGCAAGCAAAGTCTGCAGCTCAGGCTGGTCTTTAGGATCTAGGTCTCCAACAGAGGGAAGCGCTTCCTCCAGCTCTGTTTCACCAGCAGCTGGTTCACCATCCTCTGGTTGTTCCTCCCACTCAGCCTCAGCTGGTGGAGGGGTCACAGGTGTGACCTTGGACTGTCCTCTCGGGATGTCCTTGTCCTATGTACAGGTGTGACACTTTTCTTCTTTCCTGAGACCTTGGATTTCCCCTTTGTCTCTTTCGTTGTCCTGGAATCTGAAGGTTGTTCTTACTGTGGACTGGGAGTTATAGGTACTTCTGTAACTACCAACTGAGAGTCATTCAATGTTTACTCTCTGGCCAGTCTAGTTTGGTCCTGCTTCCTTTTACTGGGAAGCCTGGGGGTGCTTGATACAACTCCAAGAGCTTTTAAGTCATTCCCCAACAGGACTCTCCCAGGCCCCTCATTTTGTACACTGACAGGTATTCTTACAGTCATATTGTTGCATTGATTGAGAGCTGGTAGTATTGGAACCATCTGGACAGGGCCTCCAGCAAGCTTAGTGGTGCCTTTGGGTGCCTTAGCAACATCCACAGGTTTGAAAACGGTTTCATCCACCACTGTAATGCTGGCTCTGTGTCTCTAATGGCAAGGGTTTCCTGACCATTCACAAATACACTGTCCTTGTAGTATTCTATTGTGTTATCTGGAATAGAGTTATACACATCTACACTCTGCTGTTCCCACAGACCCAGGGACACTAAAGAAACACTGGCTGAGACTCCAATGAAGTCTTCAGCCAATAGATTAAGGTTTCCACTTGCCATATGAACTTCTCCCTCGGGGATGAAGGCTAAGGAGGCAGTGTGGATCCCTGAAGGTTTACCCTTACATCTGGGATCCCCTTTCACATGGTCAGTTGATCCACAAGCATAACATTTTCCAAATGTTTTGACAAATGGGGGCTTCTGCTGACCTCCCTCTGGTTTAGCACCAGAGGTTTCACTACACTGACCTGGTTTCCCATATGGCTTAACCTTCTTATGTTTGTGGCCCTCTTTTGAATGGGAGTATTTAGAATTCTCTTTGTCATATTTTTTGTGCTGCTTTCCTTCATCCTTTTTGTGAGTGGCCCCAGAATCCTTGTGAGTGGCCCTGTTGGCAACCCACAAGTCAGCAGCCTTTGCTAGCTTCTTGGGATCAATCTCTTTAGAGTCAGCCAAGTGCTGTCTCAGCTCAGGAGAACAGGCATCAAAAATAGACTCCAACAAAAATAGATTTCTCATTCCTTCAAACGAGTTCATTCTGTAACCCTTAACCCAACCATCTAAGTTTTTCAAACATTCACACACCCAGGTAGCCCAATGGGTACCATCAGTCTTTTTGAGAGTCCTAAACCTCTTAAGATACTGGGAAGAAGTTTTTCCAAATCTGGCTATCATAGCCAGCTTAACATTCTCATACTCCAACATTTCAAGTTCCACCACCTCCATAACAGCATCAGTTGAAACCTGAGACAGCCTAGACAAAAGCCAAGGAATCAACTGATTCCCTGTAAGACCCTGAATCCCATGATTGTATTCAAAATCACCCAACCAATCCAAAATATCAAGTTTCACATCATACATACTCACTGCTTCTTTAGGCAGTCGAGACCTCTTTGGACTGGAAGAGCGAGAGGACTCTGGGAGGGAAACATTTTCAAGAGACAATCTTTTCATTTCAAGAGCATGTTGCATTTTCAATTCCCTGAGTTTGATGTCCTGATGTTCGGATACAGCTTGCAATTGTAACTTTTTAAATTCCAATTCAAGTCTCATTTTCACAAGAGACACATATTCTGGACTCAGTGAGGGACCTTGTGGTGTCCAAGTGGCTAAAGGTGGAGGCAAAAGGGCCTGCTGAGTAAAAGAGGGGCTCCCATGCTAGGACTCCTCTCCCTCTTCTGAATCTTCTAAGACATTAGAGTCAGACTGAATTATCATCTTCATTATCAATGTCCACCTTTCCTGGGCTAGTAGGTGTGACAGGCCTACTACTCAGACTCCGATGATTCAACAATCTTGCAATCAGTTCATTTTTCTTTCCTTTAACAGGGGGATTCCTGACTTTACACATTTCTTTCAGTTGCTTTACTGTTACAATTATCAGGGCTTCCAGATTGAAATAATCCATATTTGGCATGTTACAATTGCTGTTCTACTGGAGCTTAGCCTTGTGAAGGTTTTAGTTGAACAAAAGCAAAACAAATACTTAGTGTCACAACTCTACAATAGATCCTCACTGCCTTCCACCAGTGTTAGGCAAGATTTGGAGCAGTACCCTTAGGGTGCACTACAACAACCTTGACCTCCTGGTAATAGGAACCCAGCCTTTGATATACGTCTGTACTACACAGGTTGGTAGTGTGGTTGAGCAGCCAGGATTATCTCAAGAGGAGTCAATGTGAGCTGTAGGGGAGTTACACAGAGATTCACAGTGACAAGTATCCAAATAAACACTTACACTCAAGGTTTCGTGATTAAAAAAATATTGATTTATTTAACAGTCAGTTTGAATAAGCCTTCTTCAGAAGGGGCAATATAAGAGTAACACACACATATACTCCAAAATGCACACTCTTAGTTTCTGTAAATCAGCAAGTACCCATTGGCAATGGCACACAGACACATCCTACACCCTCATGTGACCTAAATAGCTAGGACACTGTGGACATTAATATATCACTGGTACATTTAGAGCAATACTGATATTGGTGTCAAAGAAAAGGTGTTATTAGAATAAGTCAAGATATCACTCAAATATTCTGAAGCAGATAAGTACTTTTGAACCCCCCAATGCAAAGTAAGTTAACCCCTTCCTGGAAGGAAAGGTAAAGCACAATGTCAGAGGGAAGAAGAGTCATTCAGGAAGTCAGGCCAGCCAATGTCAATTGGGCAACAGTCTTGGTGAGCTGAAGCACTTCTTATAGGTAAGTAAAAGTCTTGCACAATGTTTTAGAAGTCTTTGTTGAAAGGTAGAATCAATGTAGGGCCACGAACTGTTAGGCTTGTGAGGAGTAGAAGATGCAAGCAACTCTCCAGAAGCAACCAAGACAAGTCTCAACTGAGAACAAGTAAGGCTTAGGTTTGAAGAAATGGTTCCAGCTGGCTTCTGTTCCTGTGCAGCTCTACAGATCCTGATATCCCTGGGCCTCAGTCATGGGGACAAGAGGGAGGACTTCTGGGGACTCCTGCACTGCGATGCGACGTTCAGCAATAGCATAGGGCAAACTTCAATAAAGCGGCACTTCAGTGTTTCAGCTTCTCATGTCCCAGCAAATAGCACCACTGCGGGTTCTCGGATACCACTTCAGACTTTCCTCGCATCTTGGGTTCAGACTCTGTTGAAGTGCCTCCGGCTTGGTCCGTCCTGCTTCCTGGGAGTCCGAAGGATCTTCTAACAGCTCGGGTCTGACTTAAAAGTGATGCACTCCAATCTGGTGTTCCTTTCCCTGGCACTTTGGTTCCTGCAGCAGCAAGGAAGTACAGCCAGAACCGAGAGGATGTCCAAATGAGTTCACTTTGGAGTTGATTGTTCCCACCAACTCAAGGGGAGAAGTCGTCTTTGCAGGGTTTCTCTAGTGGAGGTGAATTCGGAGCTTCAGCACAGCAGCAGGGCTTCACCGGGCAAACCAACAGTCCAGGAGTTGCAGCAGTTGTCTCTTCCCCCCCGCACTTTTCCCCTTCCACTTCCCCTGCACTTGCGCAATCTCAATGTCACCTGGCCTAGTATGATCGCTGTCTCTGTCTTTCCTCCGATTCCCCTCCCTTGCCTCGTCGCGCCTCTAAACACTTGTGTATAGGCGCGTTATCTATGCCATATCATTTCATATCAAGTCAAGTTCTTCTTGGGATTTCTTTGTCCAGTGGTCGAATCTGCCTTCCAAGCCAAAAAGCCTTGCCTTTTAAGTAGGTTTCTCCTATTAATTCCAGCCTAGCTGTCAGTCAAACAGCAGGGTGGCTGTCCTTGTTGGACAGCCAACCGGCCAGTCACCTTTGGGTGCATTCCTGTAACCAAGGGGATTAAGCACAGGGGGTTTCGGGCACCTCCCTCACTTCCTGCCCCTGTCAGACACTCTCGAGCCAGAGGCGGGCTTCACTCGTGAATCCTGCCAAAGACAAAACGAACAAAGGGACCAAACCTGGTTTGGTGTGCAGAGTAAATCTCAAGAAGGGCCTTTCCAGCAAGAAATGGCAATAAAGAAGACCTGGGCCATTTTGACAAAAATGGCATCCAAGGGTGCTTTACTGCAGCTGCGAACGAAGCCCGCGGTAAAAACCCACCACGGTAGTTAAAAGTAAACTACTGCCACCAGCCATTAATTGTCGAAAGGGTAACATAAAAATGTCACATGAGAAACTAGACAAAGGGGATACTAAGTAACCCCTCCAGCACCTTATTGTAATATAGTGTGTGCTGGGTCTAGAAAGTTACAAATGTAAGTAAAGTGGAAACAGTAGTTTATCCAAGAGAAGGTTTTAAACCTTTGGGGAAATCTGAAAGACTTCCCTGTGCCATTGCACTGAAGGTGCTGTGTGACACAATGTAAACAGATGATGCCTATGGAGTTTGTCAGACTCCAAAACCAAAAGAAACACAGTGTTCAAATCACAGAAAAATACATGAGAGAGTGGGAAAAAGGCCTCACTCTCTCCTGGTTAAAAATAAAAAAAGTCCTATAGTCCATCAGAAAAACCTGGGGCAGGAAGGATCCAGTGTCATTTATAAATCACATAGGAGCGTTAAGAGGAAGAGGTCAGCGCCTTCTGCATGGCCCCCCGAGCCCCACCAGGAAAAGCAGATCAAAAGCCCTATGTGCACAGGCGAATAGGAAGAAGAAACATGTTATTTCTAAAAGACACGAAGGCAGCAATATTTTTTAAAGAACAATGGCCTTCTTCCTCAGGGCCTCAGCGGAATGTGTAAAATCAGAACTTGATCTTTTTACAGTTTCCCCTACACAGACCAGCATCGATAACAGTTTCTTTATCGAGGTCTTGCCTCTGGCTGCTCTATCACGATTAGCACCCATAGAATATTTTGTATCGGTCTCGACCAACATGTATCTGGATTTGAACGATGCGCTGCTGCATCTAATGTAAAATAACAAAGGCGGATGGAACCGACACAGGGCTACACCAGGTGTGCGTACGATCGCTTACCCGATAGCCAGCATGTTTGATCAGGTCGATGAGACGTTGGGCGAGAGAATGATAACACATAGCGATAATATGTACGCCTACAAGGGCCCATATAGAGAGTCTGTTAAATGATGGCAATGATGTCCTGGATAAGCAGCTCTCAGCGGCGCTTTTTACTGCGAAAACGCAGGGCATTTTGACATCACTGCTCTGGGCAGCGATAACAAGGGATTTGTGAAAATACCCTATTACGCCAGGATCAGTAGAGTATTTGATTTACTTGCCGACCTACACGCTGATCTTTCCTTTCAGGATAAACTATTGATCAACAGTTTTGATCTTAAAGTTAAACTATCCAGAAGCACAGACACCTTTTGCCTCATGAGCAGGGATGCCGAACAGTACAAAGTAGTCATTGTATTGTCCAGTTTATTAGTTAAACTTATAAGCATCTCTCTGACTATTAGACTGGCGCATGCAGAGGCACTGCTGATATCTAACGTGAAATATCCTGTGGAGCGAGTCGCTCTTAGTCTTCAGCACTCCTACCGGTAGTCGCGGCACCAGTCAAGACAACCTGTTTCTGTGGCAGCTCCCAAAGATAATCATCATGGGAATTGTTGAGACAACGTCGCTTACCGGTGCATATGATAAAAACCTCTTTGACTTCAAACACTGTAACATGAACTATGCGGCTCTGCACAAGGAAGGTGTTCTAATTCCTGCCAAACCATATACTCCCAATTTTGGACTGCAGATCATAATTAGAGAATACATGAGGTTGGTTGGTGGCTGTCACTGGAAAGCACAAGCGTGATCTACCAGCTTCATTTACATGGAACAAGTATGCACTCAGCGATTCCTTGCTGGCCTTTGATCTAAGACCCGATAACGTATCAGCGGGTCATTTCAACATCATAAGGAGCAGAAACCTATGCGCTGGCATAAAGTTTGAAAGAAACCTAACCACTAGTGTGGAGCGTTTTCGATAGCATTCTTGAGATCAACACGCAAAGAAACGCACTTTTTGATACTTAATGGATACTCTACAGATAAAAGGATTTTTGCGTAAACACAGACACGCTCGAGGAACATTTTATGGTGTGTATGCCAGCGATGTATGTCCCAAACGCCTACCCAGAAATCTCCCGGTTAGCCTGGTGGTGAACCCCGATCCTCAGGCCCGGGCTTTAACACACTGGATAGCTTTGTGGCGGGATGGAGATGTGCTAACGGTGTTTGACAGTTTGACACACTTCCCGCAACACCCCATTTACACTGGAGCTTTAATGGACTATGTAAAAAGCATTGCAAAGTATTTATGTTATATTACTGAACCAGTTCAAGTCTCTAAAGCCGTGACCTGCAGTCAGCACTGTATATTCTGCATCAGCCAAATGTCAGAATGGAAATCGCTGGCGGCTGTTTTATGATATGATATTTTATTTTTATCGCGCCCATACACAAGTGATTCCGGGCCTGACTAGGCAAGGGAGGAGTACAAGGGAGAAAAAAACAACAATCTTACTAGGCCCAGTGACATTGAGAATGTGCAAATGCAGGGCAGAGGTAAGGGGGGAATTTCAAGTGGAGGGGGAGGAGTGGGAAGTGCTGAACACGAGATCAAAACAACAACAGAAAGTGCAGACAGCAGGAGGCAAGTGCAACAATTAAGCGCAGACAACGGGTGTCAAATAAGTGCGGATAACGGGACTGATTGTTTGCAGATACAGGCCCAAGTGCAGAGTGTACCAGGAGGCAGTGCAGGTATGCAGCTGGGTGGGCAGAGATCTGGGCCCGAATTCAGAGGGTAGCCAGGTGCCCAGTGCAGAAATAGAAGAGATCAGCAGGGCAGAGGAAGAGAGAAGGCAGAAGCAAAGGGGAAGGTCTTGAGGTGCTTCCGGAACAAGAGATGGTTCTCCTCAAGTTTCAGAGAAGCAGAGAGGCTGTTCCAGAGGGAGGCCCCAGCCGAGGAAAGAGATCTACCACCAACTCGTTGCTTGAAGAAGCAACTGAACCTGAGGGAGTTGGAGGAAGTGGAATGAAGTGCTCAAGTAGGAAGGTATTTCCAAAGGGAGAGTTGAAAGTATTTTGGCCCCAGGCCCCAGAAGTCCTTCTGGACAATGCAGAGGGTCTTGAACTTTATCCTTGCAGCCACTGGGAGCCAATGAAGAGATTTCAGGGCTAGAGAGATAGAATCCCAGGGCTTGAGGCCAAGGACAAGTTTTGCAGTCCTGTTCTGGATTGCAGAGGGCGAAGAGTGGTAGCAGCCAGATTTAGAAAGAGGCTGTTGCAGTAGTCCAGCCTAGGGAGCACCCAAGCTCTAGAGACAGTGAGCTTCTGGGGGAAGGAGAGGAAAGGAAGAATGCCCCTGAGGAGGTGCAGTTGGTAGTTTGACTTCTTAGAGACGTCAGAGATGTGAGGCGAGAAGGAGAGTGTGGAGTCGAAGATGCCCCCAAGGTTCTTAGCCTCACAGGTGGAAGCAGGAAGAGGGCCAAGGGAGGCCGGCCAGAGATTGACAGGAAAGAAAGGTGCAGGAGTGCTGATGAGGAGAATCTCTGTCTTACTGGCATTAAGGTAGAGGTCATTGGCGGCACACCAGTCCTGGATTGCAGACAGACAGTCAGAGATGAGAGAGGGAGCAGAGGTTTCAGAGGGGAGATTGAACACAAGCTGAGTGTCATCCGCATAGCATTGAAAGTTGGAGCAGAGAATAGCAATGTGGTGGGCAAGGGGTACCAGGTATTGGTTATAAAGCCAGAGAGAGATGTTAGACCCCTGGGGAACACCACACGTAGATATTGATATAGAGGAAGGGAAGGATCCAAGTTGGACCTGGGCAGGTCGGTCAGAAAGGAAAGATGTCAGCCAGGCTAGAGCCTGATCAGTGATACCCAGGTTATCATGGAGCCAGTTGAGCATGATGACATGATTGACTGTATCAAAGGCAGAAGAGCTATTGAGTAGTATGAGGACAGAGGTGAGATTAGAATCAAGATTAAAGAGCAGGTTTTCATGGATGTTCAGGAGAGCAGATTCCATGCTTCTGGCACCTCTGAAGCCAGAGTGATGGTCATGGAGGCAGCAAACAGAATATGTGTGGAGGTTAAGCTGGGGAGTTTTCACAGGAAAGTAGTAATAGTAATCGGGCAATAGTTAGCCGGGCAGGAGGGGTCGGCAGTGGGTTTCTTGAGAAGAGGGTGCACATGCAAGTGCCTTAGATGGGAGGGGAAGCCTCAAGTGGCGAAGGAGTGGTTGCAAAAGTCAGCCAGGGCAGGAGTGCGTGTGTCAATATGGCCCTTGATGGTTTTTGGACAAACAGGGAAGAACCTGTTTTGATGAGACTTTCATTGATAAGACTTGTCTAGTTATCTCGTCAGGGGAGAACAGAGGAAAGGAAGAGAAAGAGGGAGGAGAGGTGGCAGCAAGGGGGCCGGAGGTAGCGGAGAGAGATGCTGGAAGGGGAGGGCATGATGAGAGGGTGGACAGAATCTCCTGGGTTTTAGAGATAAAATGAGAGGCTAGGGCCGTTCAGAGAGCCTGGGAGGGGACAGGAGAAGTAGAGACTGCAGCAGGGTTGGCAAGCTCCTTGCAGATTTTGAAAGGTTCAGCCGAGTTGTTAGATGCCGCAGAGATACAGGCTTGGATATGAGCTCTCTTCTTAGTGTGGTATTGCCTTTGAATCAGACTACAGGCCAGTTTGTCAGAGGATGCACAAGAAGCCTGCCATTTCCTCTCAGCCGCCCTGCACTTGCGTTTAAGGGTGATAAGGTCTGAGTCATATAAAGAGTTGCACTTGGCTTTGGGCTTAAAGCAGATCCTCATGACAGGGGCAAGAACATCAAGTGTATCTGAAATATCAGAGTGGAGCTTGGAGAGGGCAGTGTCAGGGTGGGAGTCAGCCAGAGGTGGAGGAGGGGGAGAGAAGGTGGCAGCCAAAGCCTCAGCTGACACGCGCTTCATGGGCCTGATTAGCGAGAAGGTAGGTGCAGGTGCTGGAGCTGGCTTGGCCTGTGGGGTAGGGAGGGAGAGATGGGAGGAAAGGAGAAAGTGATTTCTCCAGGAGAGAGGGGTTGAGAGGGTTAGAGAGGGGGAGGTCAGAAGAGGTGAGAACATCAAGAGTGTGCCCTGCAGAGTGAGTCGGGTCAGAGGGAAGAATAGAAAGAGAGAGCGAGTCACAGAGGTTGCAAAAGAGTCCAAAGAAAGGACAGGAAGCATCCATGTGGATGTTGAGGTCTCCAAGGAGGAGGAGTTGAGTGGTTGATACCAGGAGGGAGGAGGCGGGGTCCAGCCACTCGGAGAAGAAAGAGGTAGTAGTCTGACCAGTTGGCCGATAGATAGTAGAAATGGTGAGAGAGTGGCCAGGAGAGAGAGAAAGCCTGCAGACAAGTCATTTGAAGGAGGAGTAGGCCTGCGTAGGGATCACAGAGGCAGGGATACACTCTGGGAAGATCAAGGCTATACCCCCACCGGGATGGTTGGATCTGGATGCGGAGAGTATCTTGTAGCCATCAGGGAGGAGAGTGTTAAAACTCGTGACAGAACTGGCCGTGAACCATGTCTCGGTGAGACCGAGGACATCGAGGTTGAGTTCTTCAAGGAGGCGGCAGGTGTCAGTGGAGTGTTTGACAGCTGAGCGAGAGTTGAGAGTGGCAAGATGGAGAAGGTTGCCAACCTTGAAAGACTTACGGGGAGCGGTACAAATAAGAGGTTCCCCCTGCGGAGGTGTAGAAGGAGGCCGAGGGGGGCAGAAGAGGAAGGAGGAGAGGGCAAGGTAGCCAATGAGGAGGCAGAGGGGAGAGGCAAGGAAGCCGAAGAAGGGAGAGAAGGGACAGCAGGAGAAGAAAGGAAATTGATGAGGCGCGGGAAGCATCTATCACAGAGGAGGAGGTTGGCCTTGGGGCCTTGGACCAAGACTGTGCCATTCAGGTAGACATTAATGTTGACCTTGGAGTAGTGGAAGGAGGCCAGGAGAGCCTCCCATCTGGTGCCACCATTAATGGGAGAAGAAGAGAAAGGGCAAAGCACAGAGACCATGTGAAGAGTCCATAGGTCTGGCGGCGAAGGAACAACAAAGAGCTTGTTGTTGAGGGTCTGTCTGGAGGAGGCGCTGGTGTAGGTGTCAGCGATAGGGAGACCAGGGTGAGAGACCAAGATGTCCTTTTTGAACTTCCTCCTGCCAGACATAGTGAGAAGGGGAGGATAGTCAATGGAGAAGCAGTTAGAGAAGGTAGGTGAAATGGAGAGCGCCATAGGTGATGCGGCAGAGGAAGCAAAGGAGAGGGAAAGGGGGTGTGTGATGGTGAAGGCAGTGTAGGTGGAGCGGGTCAGACAGCAATAGCACAATACAGTCACTGGGCCAGGTAGAAGCAACAATTTGCACCTAGGTAATACAGTTACAGCCATGGGGCAAAAACAATGTTTGATTTTTAGGAAAGCAACATAACCCTTTTCAAGCAGGTGTGGGTTCAGATCGGGTGGATCCCTCTGCGTTTTGGAGTCAGTTGGTTATTTTAAGGCTACAGTTCTAATCAGTTTTCTAATGTGACTATGGTGGCCGCCCCTTGCACACTACCAGAGCCCAGCCCAGTAGCGAGCACTCCAACATAAGTTGTGCTAGCTTGATCCCGTCTTCGTCTCGAGACAGGCTGCCTCCTAACCCATTAACTACGGCACGAGTATGGGGGAACATAAGAACACTGCCCCTTCCATTACCATCAACACCAAATAAAACACCTAGCCCTGACTCTATTCCGACGGTATCCGGTCTACAATTACCACCTTCAACGGTGGACAATTCATCGCTGACTTTAAGCATTTCTAGCCTTGCAAGTGCGGCTGCCTCGGCTGCCTCCCTAGATTCCATTGTAAAGATTCACATGCCACCTTATACAAATAATACATTCCCTGTGCAAAGTGTCATTACTTCTGCACTGCATATCGCAGGCACTGTTAATCTTGATCTGTCTGTGCCAGACATTGATAATGGTATGCCAAACACTGATAATTATGATTTGCATATGCATATATCTGTCAGTATTGATCTGCTTGTGCCGGATATAGAGATGTCTGATTTGCCTGTGCCTGATATAGAGATTTCCGATTTGCCTGTGCCTAATATAGAGATTTCCGATTTGCCTGTGCCTAATATAGAAATGTCTGACTTGCCTGTGCCTAATATAGAGATTTCCGATTTGCCTGTGCCTGATATAGAGATTTCCGATTTGCCTGTGCCTAATATAGAAATGTCTGACTTGCCTGTGCCTAATATAGAGATTTCCGATTTGCCTGTGCCTAATATAGAGATTTCTGATTTGCCTGTGCCTAATATAGAGATTTCCGATTTGCCTGTGCCTAATATAGAGATTTCCGATTTGCCTGTGCCTAATATAGAGATTTCCGATTTGCCTGTGCCTAATATAGAAATGTCTGATTTGCCTGTGCCTAATATAGAGATTTCCGATTTGCCTGTGCCTAATATAGAGATTTCCGATTTGCCTGTGCCTAATATAGAAATGTCTGATTTGCCTGTGCCTAATATAGAGATTTCCGATTTGCCTGTGCCTAATATAGAGATTTCCGATTTGCCTGTGCCTAATATAGAGATTTCTGACTTGCCTGTGCCTGATATAGAGATTTCCGATTTGCCTGTGCCTAATATAGAGATTTCCGATTTGCCTGTGCCTAATATAGAGATTTCCGATTTGCCTGTGCCTAATATAGAGATTTCTGATTTGCCTGTGCCTAATATAGAGATTTCCGATTTGCCTGTGCCTAATATAGAGATTTCCGATTTGCCTGTGCCTAATATAGAGATTTCCGATTTGCCTGTGCCTGATATAGAGGTTTCCGATTTTCCTGTGCCTAATATAGAAATGTCTGATTTGCCTGTGCCTGATATAGAGGTTTCTTATTGTCCTGTGCCTAATATAGAAATGCCTGATTTGCCTGTCCCTAATATAGACATTTCTGATACTCCTGTGCCTAATATAGAAATGTCTGATTTGCCTGTGCCTGATATAGAGGTTTCTGATTTGCGTGTGCCTAATATATACATTTCTGACTTGCCTGTGCCTAATATAGAGGTTTCCGATTTTCCTGTGCCTAATATAGAAATGTCTGATTTGCCTGTCCCTAATATAGACATTTCTGATACTCCTGTGCCTAATATAGAAATGTCTGATTTGCCTGTGCCTGATATAGAGGTTTCTTATTGTCCTGTGCCTAATATAGAAATGCCTGATTTGCCTGTGCCTAATATATACATTTCTGACTTGCCTGTGCCTAATATAGAGATTTCTGATTTGCCTGTGCCTAATATAGAGATTTCCGATTTGCCTGTGCCTAATATAGAGATTTCCGATTTGCCTGTGCCTAATATAGAGATTTCCGATTTGCCTGTGCCTAATATAGAGATTTCCGATTTGCCTGTGCCTAATATAGAGATTTCCGATTTGCCTGTGCCTAATATAGAGATTTCCGATTTGCCTGTGCCTGATATAGAGGTTTCCGATTTTCCTGTGCCTAATATAGAAATGTCTGATTTGCCTGTGCCTAATATAGAGATTTCCGATTTGCCTGTGCCTAATATAGAAATGTCTGATTTGCCTGTGCCTAATATAGAGATTTCCGATTTGCCTGTGCCTAATATAGAGATTTCCGATTTGCCTGTGCCTGATATAGAGGTTTCCGATTTTCCTGTGCCTAATATAGAAATGTCTGATTTGCCTGTGCCTGATATAGAGGTTTCTTATTATCCTGTGCCTAATATAGAAATGCCTGATTTGCCTGTCCCTAATATAGACATTTCTGATACTCCTGTGCCTAATATAGAGATTTCTGATTTGCCTGTGCCTAATATAGAGATTTCCGATTTGCCTGTGCCTAATATAGAGATTTCCGATTTGCCTGTGCCTAATATAGAGATTTCCGATTTGCCTGTGCCTAATATAGAGATTTCCGATTTGCCTGTGCCTAATATAGAGATTTCTGATTTGCCTGTGCCTAATATAGAGATTTCCGATTTGCCTGTGCCTGATATAGAGGTTTCCGATTTTCCTGTGCCTAATATAGAAATGTCTGATTTGCCTGTGCCTGATATAGAGGTTTCTTATTGTCCTGTGCCTAATATAGAAATGCCTGATTTGCCTGTCCCTAATATAGACATTTCTGATACTCCTGTGCCTAATATAGAAATGTCTGATTTGCCTGTGCCTGATATAGAGGTTTCTGATTTGCGTGTGCCTAATATATACATTTCTGACTTGCCTGTGCCTAATATAGAGGTTTCCGATTTTCCTGTGCCTAATATAGAAATGTCTGATTTGCCTGTCCCTAATATAGACATTTCTGATACTCCTGTGCCTAATATAGAAATGTCTGATTTGCCTGTCCCTAATATAGACATTTCTGATACTCCTGTGCCTAATATAGAAATGTCTGATTTGCCTGTGCCTGATATAGAGGTTTCTGATTTGCCTGTGCCTAATATATACATTTCTGACTTGCCTGTGCCTAATATAGAGATTTCTGATTTGCCTGTGCCTAATATAGAGATTTCCGATTTGCCTGTGCCTGATATAGAGATTTCCGATTTGCCTGTGCCTAATATAGAGATTTCCGATTTGCCTGTGCCTAATATAGAGATTTCCGATTTGCCTGTGCCTGATATAGAGGTTTCCGATTTTCCTGTGCCTAATATAGAAATGTCTGATTTGCCTGTGCCTAATATAGAGATTTCCGATTTGCCTGTGCCTAATATAGAGATTTCCGATTTGCCTGTGCCTAATATAGAGATTTCCGATTTGCCTGTGCCTGATATAGAGGTTTCCGATTTTCCTGTGCCTAATATAGAAATGTCTGATTTGCCTGTGCCTGATATAGAGGTTTCTTATTGTCCTGTGCCTAATATAGAAATGCCTGATTTGCCTGTCCCTAATATAGACATTTCTGATACTCCTGTGCCTAATATAGAAATGTCTGATTTGCCTGTGCCTGATATAGAGGTTTCTGATTTGCCTGTGCCTAATATATACATTTCTGACTTGCCTGTGCCTAATATAGAGATTTCCGATTTGCCTGTGCCTAATATAGAGATTTCCGATTTGCCTGTGCCTAATATAGAGATTTCCGATTTGCCTGTGCCTAATATAGAGATTTCCGATTTGTCTGTGCCTAATATAGAGATTTCCGATTTGCCAGTGCCTAATATAGAGATTTCTGATTTGCCTGTGCCTAATATAGAGATTTCCGATTTGCCTGTGCCTAATATAGAGATTTCTGATTTGCCAGTGCCTAATATAGAGATTTCTGATTTGCCTGTGCCTAATATAGAGATTTCCGATTTGCCTGTGCCTAATATAGAGGTTTCCGATTTGCCTGTGCCTGATATAGAGGTTTCTGATTTTCCTGTGCCTAATATAGAAATGTCTGATTTGCCTGTGCCTGATATAGAGGTTTCTTATTGTCCTGTGCCTAATATAGAAATGCCTGATTTGCCTGTCCCTAATATAGACATTTCTGATACTCCTGTGCCTTATATAGAAATGTCTGATTTGCCTGTGCCTGATATAGAGGTTTCTTATTGTCCTGTGCCTAATATAGAAATGCCTGATTTGCCTGTGCCTAATATAGAGGTTTCTGATACTCCTGTGCCTAATATAGAAATGTCTGATTTGCCTGTGCCTGATATAGAGGTTTCTTATTGTCCTGTGCCTAATATAGAAATGCCTGATTTGCCTGTCCCTAATATAGACATTTCTGATACTCCTGTGCCTTATATAGAAATGTCTGATTTGCCTGTGCCTGATATAGAGGTTTCTTATTGTCCTGTGCCTAATATAGAAATGCCTGATTTGCCTGTCCCTAATATAGACATTTCTGATACTCCTGTGCCTAATATAGAAATGTCTGATTTGCCTGTGCCTGATATAGAGGTTTCTTATTGTCCTGTGCCTAATATAGAAATGCCTGATTTGCCTGTCCCTAATATAGACATTTCTGATACTCCTGTGCCTAATATAGAAATGTCTGATTTACCTGTGCCTGATATAGAGGTTTCTGATTTGCATCTGCCTGATATAAAGGTTTCAAATTTGCCTGTGCCTGATATTGAAAATACTGATCAATCCGTTCCAAACATTGCTAGTTCTGTGCCAAGTCTCATACACAGGACTTCACCTAATGCTCTTCTCAGTTATGCCCTTATTAATGTGCACTCTCTCCCTGCCCATGCAATAGATGTTCATGATCTTATCTCTACCGCCAACATTGACCTTCTGATAATTAGTGAAACCTGGCTTAATGAAGCATCTGGCCCAGTTTTGGCTCTCACGATCCCGTCAGGCTACACTATTTGTAGGCAAGACCGTTCACTTCAGAAAGGTGGAGCTCTTACTGCCAAAGAGACCATCCCTATCAGAAGGGTGGAGGGGGAACTTGGCCATAATTGTGACTATCTCCCTCTTAAAATGAACCTGTCCCATAACTGCACCATTGATATGATATGATATGATATGGCATTTATAACACACCTATACACAGTGTTTCATCACCCTCCATATTGTATATAGACCACCAGGGCCAGTCTTGGACTTCCAAGATGCCCTAATTCATTCTCTGTCTTATAACCTGAAGAAAACATCAGAATCTATTCTTCTGGGAGATCTCAACCTAGGCCTTAATGATCCAAATGACTCCCAAGCAGCCTCCCTCAACAAAGCCCTATCCACCTTAGGGTTCACTCAAGCTATCACAGAGCCTACTCACATCAAAGGTAGAACCCTTGACTGGGTTGCCCATCATAACTGTTCCGTCAGGATCATGGACATCTCTCCTATACCCTGGACTGATCATCATTCCATTTGCTTCGAACTCAATACTATGAAAGGGTCTTCTAAGCAACAGACTCCCCTCTCTGCGGCACTTACCAGAAGTTTGCGCCATCTCACCAATGAAAAGCGTACCCCCTACCTCCTAGTGCCTGCCCCCCAGGCAGCCTTCTCTAGTGACCCAGAGACACTTGCAAATGCCTTCAAATCCGTCATCACTCAGGCAATGGATGTCATCGCCCCACTCACATTGAGGAAAGCTAAGCGCACCAAGCACTCTAATGTCTGGTTTTCTAAAGAACGTCTGGAGCTATGTGCTAGGAAAAGGACTGCGCTCTCCCATTGGATATCTAACCCTAATGATGCCTCAAAGTTAGCTTTTAAGACTATCTCTAAAGAATATAAAGCGGCCATTATCCACGCCAAAGTCACTTCATTTAACACGAGGATAGCTCATGCTAAATAAGGGAACAAAGACATTTTTGCTATCTTCAGAGAGTTGGAAACACCCCCCATCCCCGCCGACCATCCATAAAGATGAAGGCTGGTCTAATAATATCCAAGCTTCCATGCTTGACAAACTTAACACTCTTCAAAATAATATCCTTGCCCATCAACAGGCACTCTGCCACCACATTTCTAATCTTCAAAGTAGTACTTCTGGAGACTCCCCTCCTTTCGATTTTAAGGAAATGAGTGAACAAGAAGTAATCGCCCTCCTTAAAACCATCAAACCTTCCTTCTGCAAAGGAAATGCTTGCCCTGCTCTACTCATTAAAGATTGTGCCCTAACCCTTGCCCCGTTCCTTACAGCCTTTATTAATGCCTCCTTTCAGTCCGGCCATGTCCCTACTGGGCTCAAGGAAGCATGGTTATGACCTCTCCTCAAGAAACCAGCAGTTGACCCAGCTGTCCCAGGGAATTAAAGACCCATCACCACTGCCCCATTTTAATTAAAAATACTCGACAAAGCAGCTTATCTGCAAGTCCAGAAATTCCTCAAGGGGAACAACCTGCTCTGCAATCGGGATTCCGTCTGGGACACTGTATCGAAACTGCACTTTTAGACTTAAAAAATCAAATGGACGATTTCAGAGATGCTGGCAAACCTGCTTTCCTTCTGCTCCTAGATTTGTCCACAGCTTTGGACATTGTGTATCATAATACTCTTTGCCACCATCTCTCCTCTACTGCAAACTTCTCCCCAAAGGCCATTGCTTGGATCACCTCGTTTCTCCAGGAAAGGGTCATGAAAGTCTTCTGTGACTCAGTCCGGGGCTCCTGTATCTCACCTACCCTCTATAACCTGTTTATGAGGCCACTGTTCCACATCTTGGATGCTCTGGGTTACACATATACTTATTATGCTAATGACACGCAGGTCCTCATCCCCCTTACGGGTGACTATGAGGCCGACATGGCAACCCTGGATGGCAGAAAACTGGTTATGCCTTAACGGTGAGAAAATCGAACTTCTGTTAATTGGATCACTGGCCACCCTCAGAAAACTGGATAAACAATACATCTCTTTCACAATTGATGACACCCCTATCCCTGTATCGCACGCTGTTAAGACCCTGGGGGTCTACCCGGATTCTGACCTCTCTATGAACTGGCAAGTCAATGCCATTACATCTACCTCTGTCTCCCATTCTAAATTGCTTAATGCAGCCAGACCCTGTCTGTCAGAACAGAACTGTCTCACTATTGCGAGAGCAATAATTGGTTATCGGCTGGATTACTGCAATGCCCGCTATGTAGGGACTTCAGCTAAAAACATCTCCAAACGCCAAACTGTCCAGAATAATGCCCTTAGGGCCGCCACCGTCATTATCAAGAGGGAACATATCTCGTAAACCAGGAAGCAGGCTCACTGGCTCCCCATTAAAGAGTGAATAGTCTTTAAAACTCTGGCCTTGACACATAAATGCGTCCATAATTTGGCACCTCTTTACCTTTCCCAAAGGATAATCAAGCCTATACCAGCTAGACACACATGCATTGCCTACACCAATAGGATTTCCATTCCTAAAACCCAGAGAATTTGTGCAGGAGGGTCCAGTTTCCCAGTCATGGCAGCAACCCTTTGGAACACATTACGCCCTTAGCATCCCCAGGAGAGAGCACATCTCCCAGGCGAGAAAACATGCCCACTGGCTCCCTATCAAAGAACGCATAACATTCAAGGCTCTTACGATCACACACAAATGCCTCACCCAGACCGCCCCAGCCTACCTAGCAGAAAGAATACACAAGGCTCCGGCCTACAGACCAAAACGTAACCAATACTCCCACTTACTCTCCGTACTAGCATTCAACAGAGCCAAAGCAAGCGGCACCAGCTGTGAAGTACTAGCGCCAAAGGCTTGGAACACGATTCCACTTAGCTTAAGAAACAAAGAATCCCTCACAGTCTTCAGAAAGGTGCTAAAAAGAAAACTATTTAACTAGACGACCTCCCAAATGTTCAGTATATTACATTGTTCCTCTGTAATCATGGAACACCAACTGTCGTTAACCTGTAAATACTGCCTATGCATTATCAAGGCTATCTTGTATCACTGCTTCTGTCATATCTGCCATCTTGTATTAAGTGAATATTCTGTAACAGCGCCACGATGCCCCAGAGCCGCTGGGCGCTTTATAAATTCAAATAAAGAAAATAAATTACCACCTCACATCAGAAGTATTCAGTCACACTTAGCCTCAGGAAAGCATTAAATACGATGCTGTTCGTTTAAATAAGTATCCGTGGTCCTATTGTCCTATGGGTTGTATACGAATTGTTCGAACTACAATTGCTCGAATTACAATTGACCTTTGCACAATTGACAGAATTGTGAAGGTTAATTGTTACATAAACCCTCACCCAATGCAAAACCCCCTGCAACCCCCCACCCAAACCCATTATATTACATGGACGCGGTAGCGTCCATGAAGTTATGGTTAAGTTGGTGTTTCCATAGGAAGAGCACTTTTTGGGTGGCTTATAACTTCGCTCCCTCTGGACGAATCCTCACCAAACTTTGCAAAAAAAGTATATGGCCCACTCTGAATTTTGCCAAGTTTGGAGAGGTTTGGTCCAGGGGGGCAAAGTTATAGGGGGGGTCCCAAAACTTTAGTTTTTTCCCATAGACATAATGGGAAAAAACTTTGCGCACGGCCACAGCCCGAACCGCTGGACGGATTTACACCAAATTTGCGGCAGGAGCGGCGGCTTGGTCTAAACGTAAGGCAAAAAAATGTGTGATATCTGTGTTCGCTCCGCGGACGGACTTCCCTGTTCGCTCCGCGGACAGCACCCTGACTGGCCCAAGGCCTTGCGTCATGTCCGCGGACATGCGACGTGTTCGCTGATTGGGCGGCGTGGTGCGTGATGCACGTCAGATTTTCTGTGGCGCCCGCCATCTTGTATTCGCCATCGACCGCGTACAGCACGGTGAAACGTGGATAAAAAATTGTATTTAGTGCCGTGTGTTGGTGTGTAAGAGTGTTTGGGGAAGGTGGGGGAGTATGAGATAGGTTAAATGAGATAGGTTAAATGTTTTGTTTTTTTATGTGCTAGACGTTTTTGTTGTGTTCGATGAGATAGGTTAAATGAGATAGGTTAAATGTTTTGTTTTTTATGTGCTAGACGTTTTTGTTGTATTCGATTTGTCCGCGGAGAACACGGCTGTTCTGATATTTTGTAGATAAACTAAATGGTGGGGTGTATAGAGGACGGAGTATGTGTCATTTTTGTTTGCAAGGAAGGTAAAAATGAGCTATCAACACTCGCGGTGTACTTAATTGTTCGTAAATACACAAACTGGGGGTGTCCTCAGGACGCTGTCCGTATTGTAATCTGTCTAGTTGAATGTGTTCTAAGAACACTTGCGGTGTCCCGAAATGGTTGCAATTACACAAAATGGGGGTGTTCTGAGAACGTTGTTTGTATTGTTCGTTGTCAGGGTGAAAGTGTTTTGAGACCACTCCTTTTGTCCGCTGATAGTACAATTTCCTATGGGCCTCAACCGACTTTTTGTCCACTAAAGAAACGATAAATCCGGCTGGTGTGCGCCGATATTATGTGATAATCGTATGACTGGCGCTATTGACCTGGCTGACTTGCTTTTGCGACACTAAATCATATCTCTCGCCCCTAAGCCTGATATTATCAAAGCATTCATATTCCCCGCCTCTCTCCGTGACGTTACAGGGTGCGTCATCAAACGTGCCCAGTGCTCTCCAGTCCTAAGTGACTTTACACAGAACCCGGAAGACAACACATATTATGTCACAACACAGCGCGCCACAATTCGGAATATGAAACAGTGATTTAAAAGCAAATAGCAAGATTGTAAATTTTGTAAAGTACATTTATTTGAAATCAAATGTTTAGAGAATATTCAGCAATTTGCATTTGTCTTTGTTGTCGATCCGCAAAAGTTCATGTTGAGGCACGCGATGTTCTTTTGCGGTACAGAGGGTGTTAGATCAGCTTACAACACAGTGTGCCACAATTCGGAATATGAAACTGTGGTTTAAAAGTAAACAGCAGGATTGTACATTTGGTAAAGTACATTTATTTCACATGAAATGTTTAGTGAATTTTCAGCGATTTGCTATTGTCTCTGCTGTCGATCAGCAAAAGTTTATTTTGATGCACGCGTTGTTCCTTTGCGGTAGATAGGCTGTTGGTTTATGATAAAAGCAGTAAATGGTCGCTCTGATAATCGGAAGGTTGCTCCAACAACAAGCCATTAGAGCACCCTATTGGTTGGTATGTTGTTTGTAGCCGCTAGTACTGCGTAAAGGCATATTGGTCCTTGGCGATTGTCCCATAAAATGGTGAGGGTCATGAAGTTACTTATGTGGACCTGCACCTGGCAGTTGAAGACCCCATCTGCTGGAGTCTGGAAATTGTGGCATAGGCAGAAAGGGGCAACATACCTGTTTTAAAAAACATAAATTAGTCTTACCAGCCGTTCTTCATTAAAAATCATCATTTTATTTATTAGTGCGTGAAACTATTTGCTATCGAAGATAGTGCAACGGAGTATGTTAATAATAAAAGAATAATATTTTCGGATTCATATAGCGCTAAGAACCGTGAGGTATCTAAGCGGTGCTTATTATTACCCACGGTGTGTGGTGCTCATTTATCGACCACGGAAGGATGAAAGGCTGAGTTTGGCCTTGCCGGGATTCAAACTTTCGTTAGCAAGCTGTGCACGGCTGTCAAAGCGTGCGTTGTACTCGCTGTGCCACTTGACAGGCTACAGTGAAGTGGCACAGCGAGTAGAGCGATTGACCGCCTATAGACCGGTTAAATTATTTCTATTAACCCACCCTGTGTCGTCTGCCTTTTTCAGAGCTCTCTAAACGACAGGGGATCAATTCGGCGGTGATAGTGCGCGGTAGAAAACATTATGTCACTTTGAACAAACAAGTTCAACTTGAGCAGTCTTTAATGCTACGCTATTGTAATTATATTTGGTATAAAATAATCTAAAGGGTTACTTACAGTAGAATTGCAATTTCCATTGTCTACGAGTAGTGCAGTCCCAAAATAGGACTCCGCGTGTGCGAACGATCTTTCGCATAGTGATATATAAAAGTGGTTTCGTTTCAGAAATTTCATCCTTATCATCTCTTACGTTTTAGCAACACTCCTTCAAGAGAAGTCTTTCATCACAATCTCTGTCTGTCAAGGTCAAAACACAATACAACCTTATAGTCCGCATCGTGAGCCTCTCCGGGGCCCGAGAAAAAAATGGAAGCAGCTGACCTTCACTGTGAATGAGCATAAATTCTTACTTTGCAACATTCTGTGTAAAGCCATCTGTGAGAAGTTGGTTTTTGCACGCCATGTTTGTATATTGTTTGCGTGATATTAAAAAAAGTTTGTTTAAGGGACGTTATGGTTCTAAGTACAGCCGAAAGACCCCTGAAAATCGCAAGTTATGGTAAGCTATGCACAATAATTCGCGCCAACACCGTGCACTGCTAAGACTAACACCCATGACATCAAAGATGACATGGCAAATGTCATTGATGAAATCACTGATGACATCACATGTGTATGTACTTTTCATGGAATTTGTGTACTAGGGATTTTTATTATAATGTTGCGAAAAAAGTGTCAAGGCTCATTGCAATAAATATCATACCGTTATTAGTGCTTTGAACGATGCATTGATATAAATAGCATTGTATTATGGGATTCTATCTAGTATACTGAGCGACTAATGGAGAAACATAGCATTGTGTGCAGAGTAGAAGATGAAAGTATAATATTTGTAATGTTAATATGTTGAATAATGAAATGATAACTGTTCTGAAATGTTCGAAAATTCACAAAATGGGGGTGTTCTGAGGACGTTCTTCGTATTGTGTGATTGCTTAGCTGTATGCAATGAGGGAATGGCACAGAGAGTAAAGTGGATGCCGTCCGCGGACACCGCGGCTGTTCGAGGACAGGGTGTGCTACATCCGGGTTTTTCCAGGAAATCGAACATGGAAAGAAGACTGTACGGATCAGCCAATCAGATGTCGAGGTTGTGGATTTGTGTTGAAAGAAACTGTGTGTGGTGAAGATGGTAGAAGTAGAGAAAGTCAGGGTGTTGGTGCTTGGAGATATGTTTGTGCATTCTTTACAACAGTACGCTCAATGCAGGCATGTTGAAAAGAACTTTGATGTGAAAGGAGTGGAGGTGGTGTGGAGCACTGTGCCTGATTGCAATGTACAGGGAATTGTACAAGTTTGTGAGGATATGGCCACGATGAACAGTCCGCATGTGGTAGTTTTGCACTATGGTGCTTTCCATTTGGGCAATGTCAGTGCCCCTACTTTGTTGGCTGATTTGGAACGCTTGGTTCAAGCCGTAATGAAGATCCTTCCAAATGCAAGGGCAATATGGGACAATAGTTCCGTTTTTTGTCCTCAGCAAAACATTGCTAGGTGTGTCATCAACCGAGGCATGTGTGCCTTCATGCGTAGAGTGTCATGATGCCTGCCTCCAAGGAGCCAGACCAGGCCCAGCTACCCCAGAGGCAGACACCATGTCTCCGAGGGAAGTCTCAGCGGGCCCAAGTAGGGGCCCTTTGGACTCAGTCCTGGCGCCTTTGGCGTCAGGCTTATATTGGACCACAGTCCAGCGCCATAGGCGCCAGTCTCATAAAGGATGACTAGTGTTTAAGGTGATTGGTGTAAACTTACCTGATGCAGACCATGCTGCAACATCCAGGCCTTCTAGAGGCCTGAATGGGACTACTTTATCTTTGGGACTACTTAACCACACGGGTGTGGCCAGGGGAAGAATACGAACCTGAGAAGAAGGATACATACCTGGAACTACTTGAAAGGCTATTTAAACCACGCCCGAGCAGCAACTCACGCTTCGCGTTGTTCTGCATCTAGCAGCTGGACGCTCACCGTGTCTGCTCCTGCATCCTGACTTCTGCCATGCCTGCGAGCATCCTGGATCACCTGCAAAGGGTGAAAAGAAGAGAATAGGAGAAGGAAGAGACCTTACCTGCTAAATCCGCATCCCGGAGACATCTCGCCGACGATCCTGAAAAGGAAGACATCATTTTAAAAGCACATTGCGTCGATCGCTGCAGCGCTGCATTTCACTCACCTTTACAGGGCGCCTCCATGTTCAGCAGCGATCATCCGGATTCGCAGCCACATCCCAGCGCCTAGGGAGAAAAAGACAAGAACAAAAGGTGAGAGAGAGAAGAGAATAAGGAAAGCTTAATTTCCATTTTAAGACTTACCTGTTGGGTCATTCCCACTTCATTTTGGGTCTTGCCGCATCCTGGCATTTCCGGACCCCGGCCCCTAAGGGGAAAAAAGAGACATCAGTGTTAATGAGCGAATGAAAAGACATTACCTAAACGCTCATTAAAAGACTTACCTGATACCTACAGGGATTGCACCTCTCACTTCGGGTCGGTGCCTTTTCCCCGACATTCCGTACCCCGGCCCCTATGGGGAAAAAGACATTAGCATTAGCGCATTAATGCGTGGACACAAGGGGAACCTCTCACCAAAAAGACTCACCTGAGTTCCTTCGTCGGTTCCATTGCTCATCTCGGAATCTACGTTCTGCACCTGAAAAAGAGACAACGGACAATCATTATTTTGGTCTCCTACTTGCGACCTGAATCCTTGCGGTATTTTACCAAGAAGTTCAAGCAAACCTGAACTTTCTACAATTCAAGATCCAGTGAAGTAACTGGATTGCAACACACCCCTGCATCAGAAGCAGGATGGAGAGTTCGTCCTTTCAAAACCTAAGGTGAGCCTTTAAGGGAAATCACAGAGGGGTTTCGTTGAGGGTGTGAAGGGAGTGGGAGGCCACACATTATCCCACAGATTATTAACCCCCCCCTTTTCACACACAGAAGGATATTTCTGCGAGTCAGGCAAGCCAGATTCGAAGGACCGGTCCAGTCCATCTTCCGGGTCCTGCGCTTCACCATAGAAGAAGCCACAGCATTCCAAACCAGGCCTGCGCCTCCGTGGGAGTCAGGTGAGCGTAACAGAATGCAAAGCCTACCCACAATTTCCCACCCGGGCGCTATGGAGACTTCCGAGACAGACCAGCTGGCCCAGCTTTTGGGGAAATTACGGGCAGAAGTACACTCAGCCCGCCAGGAGACTAACGCTCTCAAAAGAGAACTGATCCTATCCAAGGAAAGAACTGATGACCTGGCCAAAAGGTTATTGCAGGGCCAGGCAGGGCACACTCATTTACCTAATTCCGGGGGTACTTCCACATCAATGGGTTCGAATAACCCGGTACAAATCAATCTACCTGGACATATGCCTTTGCCCCGCCTGAACGTTTTGCAGGGGATCCCAAGAAATATGCCGTTTTTATGAACCAATGTCGCTTACACTTTCTATGCAGACCTGGGGCCTTCCCTAACGACCAGACCAAAGTAGCCTTTGTATTATCTTACCTCAGTGTCTGTGCTGCCGATTGGTCTATTCCATTGGTAAATCAGGATGATCCCATTCTCCAGGATTTTCAGGGCTTCCAGGCTAGCATGGAAAGATTATTCGCTCGACACTCTCAGAGATAGACCCTTGACAACGAACTGCTATCCTTACGACAAGGTAATCAGGATCTCTTGTCCTATATCGCCACCTTTAATAGACTGATTGTGGAAACTGGGTGCTGGGAGACATGAGTGGGGGCCTGCTGGCAGGTGCCCCACACTGTTGGGGGGTGGGGGTGCTGGGGGACATGACCAGGTGTGCAGGGTAGTCCCCTGTGGTGTGGGCTGCCTGCAGGGGCCGTGGAGGGTGTAGAGGGAACACCTGGGAGGACCCACACGGCCAAATCACGTGTAGTACTCCCCAGAACCCCTGAAATACATGTACCCTATTGATATAGTGTGTGAAACTTCCCGCACACCTCTGAAATACACGTACCCTGCAGGATTCGCGTGTGAAACTTCCCGCACACCCCGGAATACACGTACCCAGGCCAATCGCGTGTGGAACTTCCCGCGCACCCCGGAATACACGTACCCAGGCCAATCGCATGTGGAACTTCCCGCGCACCCCGGAATACACGTACCCAGGCCAATCGCGTGTGGAACTTCCCGCGCACCCCGAAATACATGTACCCAGGCCAATCGCGTGTGGAACTTCCCGCGCACCCCTGAAATACACATACCCCACTCGCACAGGGCCAATCGCGTGTGAAACTTCCTGCGCACCCCTGAAATACACGTACCCTGGCCAATCGCGTGTGAAACTTCCCGTGAACCCCAGTAATACACGTTCCCCGCTTGCCGTGATGGTACAGGGTTAGCGCAGCCCTTTGCGCTGGATTGGGGATTTGAATGGCTTTTCCCTGCGCAAGGGGCGTTCCTGGGGGCGTAACTGGCACTGCTGCAGGGTCGCTGCACCACTGTATGCCACGGCTGCCTAGGGATGCTAAAATCCATGAATACGCTGTGCGCCGAAATGGGTTTTGGCGCACGCGCTGGCGCAGACTGCCGCACACGCACACTGTGCACCAGCCGCGTGCGCCACTTGTGCGCTGGATTCTATGAATTACCCCCATGGTGTTTTCTACTTCTATCATAGCTAATTCTGCCTCATTTATTATTAGTGGTTCTCCCAGTGGTTCTTGGCTTCCTGTTACAGAAGGTTGACTACTGTCAGAAGTGTCTTTATCTAGTTGGGCCTGGAGTTCTTCTTTGTGTTGCTGTTCATTGTGCAACATTGTTTTGTATTGTGTAAAGTTTACATCAGTTATAGTGCTTTCATTTGCTTTGAAAGCATCTTCATATGAGTCATAGTTATCTGGTATTTCTTCTTCTTTTCTCCATGGTTTAAAGAGTTGTAGCAGGGACATGTAATATACTTCTTTATGTTGAGGAGTCTTCAATGACAATTTGATATGATTAATTAAATTTGGTTTAGTGAGTTTAACTAAGCTGCCTTCACAGTTTGTCACTCTGTATTTACCTTTTTTTTCATCTGGTTTTATATTACTTTTTGTATGTGTAGTTTTGGGCTATGTGGTATAGACACATGGTTTCCAAAGTATTACTTCTGTTTGGTTAGTGTGGGCCTCATTCCGACCCAGGCGGTAAGGGGTTAACGGCGGCGTTAACAGCGCCGACCCTTACCGCCTGATTCGGAGGTCCCTTAGCGCCATGGAGATTTTAACACCTGCTTTTAGCAGGTGTTAAAATCCATGGCGCTAAGGGACCATGTTGTTAATTACGCCACCGTAATTTACGGTGGCGTAATTAACGCCTTCCCCACTCCCATTATGCCCTATGGGGCAAAATGGGAATGGGGAAGGGTAAATGGGTTAATGGGGACTTACCGCCCCACTCACCTCGGAATGGGGCGGTAACTCCGCCAACCACCATGGCGTAAACGTAGTTTACGCCATGGTGGTAAAGGTACGGCCCAGGCGGTAACTTACCGCCTGGGTCGTAATGAGGCCCAATGTGCCCAATAAATTGTTTTTTAAAATGTCTTGGCTGTTGGGATCATGCTTGGCTATTGTTTCTATATCTTCGTATGATTTTAGAACTCTTTTTCTAGATTTAGCTGGACCAAGACTTAGCCATACTATATTTTCAGATTTACCATACAATGCAGTACCAGTTAAACGATCAGCTGCTTCATAAGATCCACATTCTCTATGGGACAGCATTTTTATGCCCAAGCTGTATAATTTCTGAGACACTGTTTTATCTGATGACAGCTCATTCCAGAGGTCTTGGAGCTCTGTCTTTTCTGATTTGGTTAAGTATGCTGTGACATATCGTGCAACTGCAGTAGAATTGTCTGCAATGTACTGCACATCTATGTATGCATAGACACATGGTTTCCAAAGTATTACTTCTGTTTGGGTAATTGTCTGCAATGTACTGCACATCTATGTTTGCATTCCATAAGAGGGCAATGATTGCATTATAATCATTGATATATTTTTCTTCTTCTTTTCTTTTTATGTAATATGTATTTTTAGGTGACTTACCTTTAACACTATGTCTAACTGAAGGAATGAGGTTGTTCACTTGACCTGTATTTGTAACTGGTCTAGGGAAACCAAATCGGCATTTGGTGTAGTATTTCCCTTTGTTTTTGTATTTGCGATGACAATATTTGCCACATTTGTGTCTTTGGAATTGTAAAATGTTTGCATGAAGATCACTATTTGTGGATTCTGATGGAATTTCACAAGTGACATATTTTTCAATAAACTGTAAAACAGTGGCATCACTGTCTTGACCAAATTTAGGAGCATCTTTAATCCATAAAAGCATGTGGACATGTGGTGCTCCTCTCGCTTGGTATTCTTTTCTCCAAAAGAAGTGTTGCACTTCTCCAAGGGGAGGAACAGTTTTATTACAAATAAAATGTAGCATAGCAATGAAGCGATGGTGAAAATATCTTGAAACATTAACAGGATCCAAAGAACAAAGGTCTCCTGGTGTTAGTATATCTATGTTTGTTCTATTTTTGTTTGATATGCGTAGGAAATCATGTAAATCTTCCCATGCATATTCTGGACAACTTAATGTAACAAACCAAGTGGGTGGGCCAAGGTTTCTGATCATACAACGTACATCTCCATGACGTTGAAACCAGTACTCTTTAGTACCACGCATATTTGCTAATAGATTTGTAATATTTGATTGTAAAACCTCATCCATTTGTTGCACTTTTTGTAATAATTGTGTAGCTGTCATATTTTGAAAGTGTGATCCTGATTTTAATATGTGCGCAACTCCATAACATAAAGTTGCTAGTTCACTTTCAAAGAGTAGGTGGAATATGTATCCCACATTTTGTCTAAATCTGGGATCTTCAGAATACATCCGTAATGAGCGGTATTCTGAAGCTGATATTTGAATAGGTCTATCATCATACCTTCCTCCTTTGCCAGTAGGAAAGAGTAGAGGAAAAGCACGTGCTTCTATACTTTTTTCCCATATGCTGATTGGTGATCCTTTTGTTTGACGCATTTAGTAAGTTTCCAGTGCATCGTCTATGGTGTCATTAGAGTGCAAAGGATGAACTGTATAATGGTCTAAAGTATTTGATATTGTAGCAGGATCTAGTAGCTCAAATTGACCAGCTTCTTGTGTTTCTTGAATTATTTCAGTTGTATCTTTGAAGTTTTCTTCAATATTAATTTCTTTGTAATATTCATTATTCTCTTTAAGATATTGCAAGGCCTGTCTAACTTTATGTAAATCTAACAACTGTTGCCATATTTTTTTGTCTTTTTGTCTTTTGTAGGTACTCCATTTACTAAGATAATTAAAGATTGCTGCATTGGACGTTGCACTCCTAGAGCATGCACATTTTCTTTTAGATCTAATGGTAAATAAACTACTTTTCCACGAATGCCTTTTACCAATTCAGAGGGAGGTAATTTTGCTGTTTTTGGTTGAAGGCGTATTATTGCTTGAAATGGGTGCACTGTTTGAATTATGATGCTCTCATATAAATTAAGTTGTTGTAGGGGTTTTGGTAGTGGGTATAATTCCAAATTATTTGTGATAGCACGTGAAGGAGTTTGGTTGTTGTCAAGTTTTGTAGTGCAGTAACTGCAAAGTATCAAGGGGTCAGTTATTTCGTATTTGTTTTCTGCTACAAGGTAGAGAGCTAATTCAAACCTATTAGAATCTTCATTGTCTTCTATTTTATATGATAGGTCTACAGTTTTTGTGTTACTTTTATAAAAAGTTCTGCGGCAACATACACATACATGGTTTGGTACTTCTGCTGATGTACTTTTAAATTTTAGTATTTGTTTTTTGTATGTGCTTAGCAAAAGGTTGCCATGTGTAGAATTGTTGCTAATTTTTTTTAATGCTATTTCGTTCTGTAAATGGCTTTCACTTCCAAAATATTTTTTCTGGCTATAGTCAATTTGATTGGGTCCTGTTGCTGTCGGAGGCGGCCTGATTGAGCCTGCGTGTGTGACGGCTCTCTGACGTGCGGCTTGACGGCTCTGGGCTTTCACCAGGTCCCTTTCTCCAATCCGGAATCCGGAAATCCTGTGTGAAGCTAGTGGCGTTGCGGCTGTGGTCGCGATACGGTATGGTGGAGGTGTGCAGCTACGAGAGGCCGAGCGGTGTGTGGCTGATTCCAATTTGCTGATTCAATCCGCTGACGGGATCGTAGGGGGCATTACTCGCTTCCTGAAGCTGCTTCCACCATCTACGTGTTGCCTGCGCATCTTGCGGACGCAGACGCTGTGACACTGTGACACGGTAAAGCTCCTGTAATCCTGCTAACCCTCTTTTTCATCTCCGGTTGACACGTGCAAAGCACCGGTGCAATTAGAGCAATTGCAATAAGAGCAATTAGAGCAACTACACGACCACTGCCTTGTTACCTTTTATATAATGGTACTGAGGTATGGTTATTGGTGCAGGTGGCTATAGTGAGCTTGTGGTTCTAGTGAGCTCGAGTCGGAAGCGGCCTCTTATAACATAGTGCGTTATATTGAGGTGCGGCTTGACACACAGCGTCCCCTTGCCGCTCTGTACAACCATCTTTAGCGGTGAGTTGTTTGGGAGGAGTGTGGGTCCCTGTTCTCTGACTGCAGTGCGGGAGTAGGGTTGACCTGGTCACTTGTTACAGCCAATTGAGTTCCTAGACTAAATGCCCAGGAGACTGTGGGATTAGTCCTTTGATCCTGGGCTGCTTTGCATTCTGTCTTCTTTCTAACCCCTTTGGCGGTGAGAGTAACTACAGGGAGGACTGTTGTGGACAGTGGTGTGGACAGTGGCTCATCCCCCCCATTTCCCTAATTGTTGGAGTGAATATTCTCCTGATAGAACAGATACCTACGCTTCTGTCAGCCTTGGAGAGTGTCTGGAGAGTGTCTCTCTGACCATTGAGTAGACAAGCTTGGTGGATCTTACCGTCTGCCTTTTGCTAATATGCAACAGGGGAAAAGATCCCCCCGTCCGCAATACAATCTGCTGAAAACAAAGGCTTTATCCTCTAAGGATAGCACAGAGTCTGTTATGAAGATTGCTAAGCCCAAGAAGAACGCGAAATATGCTAAGCCAGTGGACCATGGTGTTATTACTGAATTTTTTCCAGTAAATCCACCTCCTGATATAAACTCAACTACCATCGAGGAAACTGTTGTCCCTGGCACAGGTGGCAGTATTTCATTGAATACCACCAACTATGACGATATTGACAACAATTCTCTCTTGGATTTGTGTCTAAATATTCAGAGAGGGATGTCATCACAACTACCGCTGACGATTGCTAGTGGCTCTCTGTCCCATAGCGTTAGCAGCATGAGCACTCCGCCTGGTCTTCAGAACTCTGTTAGAAGCAGTGGTCGTTTGTCTGCATCACCTAATTTAGCAATGGCATCAATGGAGGATGCACCTGAGAAACAGGACGAGGACTTGGAATCCCAACCTCCCGGTCTAACCGAGATTGCTGAGCTCCAATCATCAGTTGCTGCTCTTCGATTTGCTCTTAAGATCCTATTGCAAATGTCAGGCCGCATTTTGACTAACACTAACATTTTGACCATGGCACTTGAACAAAAGGACCAGCTCCGCGAAGAGGCTGAAGTTAATCTATCTGACGCCTTGCACCTTGCGGAAGAAGACAAGGATCATGACAATATTGAAGAAGCAGTAGTTACAGTAACAGATCCGGCCATCAGTACTGAAAACTATGAAGGAACCCTGGACAATATGCATGACCTGGAGACGGAACAAAGCCCTTTTGTCTTCTATTCACGGAAGCAACACAGACTGGCGAGGAAAGCACTTAAAAACAACAAAGTTAAAATAAGTGCCTTACCGCCTACGCTCGTGCCACTGAAAGGGCAGGACATATGCTCAAAAAAGGCTAAAAAGAGACTAGCTAGATCAGCCGCACAGGTGCCAATACTAAAGGCTCCCTCTCGGGGTGGCTTGTGCTGGAAGAAATTACCATTAGCCCTGTCCCTGACATCGTCCCTGTGATAGACTTGGTCCCGGCCTCTGAACTCAGCCTACTTGTAGGCACTGAGCAACCTACAGTGTCTGTACATCAGGGAATTTCATCGTTACCTGTACCTTCCGATCCGGGTTGTGACTCTAAAGTCATCAATGAAAATCGCATCTGCTTTATTAAGAATCTATACCAGAGCGGCAAAAATACTTGGCTTGGGCGATCAGAGCTTCTGGTCAGACTTAACTCCATCCCTCAACTCCGAGTATTGAAATCTGATGATTTCCTGTTTATTGAGCCCTTGAGTGGTCCTAACCCCAATGTTTCTGCTTTACATTGCACCTTCTTATCTACAGCACGACTGATCAGGAAATATAAAGAAGAACTTAGGAATGTTGACGTCGCCATTGATGTGGACCCGAACGAAATCGATCTTAATATTGCCCCTGTGGGCACAGCTGTGCCTGACCCTGTGTTTATTTGCCCCAAATCTTCGGAAGTGAAGAACCTTGAATTTGCAGAAGTGCAACAAGTTCTAAAATGGTTTCTGGAAGCCCTCCCGGGGGCATTACAGAAGCAATGAGCCTTTTCCCTTCTCTCATGGAACTGTAGAGGCTTTGCCCACTTATTGAGAACGGAGGGCTCTGTTGATCTTCTGTCTAATCATAGTTGTATTTGCCTCCAAGAGACCTGGGCAATGAACTCTCTGCTTTGGGATGGTTATGTGGTGTATCAATCTTTTGCTAAACGGGGTATAATGGGCCGCCCGTTTGGTGGGCTACTCATAGGGGTAGCAAATACTGTAGTCTCTGGTAGGGTGCAGTGTGATGCTGAAGACTGCCTTATGGCAGTAGAGGTTGAATATGAAGAGAAAAGCTGCTCCTTTAGGTTTCTCCTTGTTAACCTTTATAACCCACCTGGAACAAGCATAGTAGAACCTCTACAAGAAGCACTGCAGGATTTATTGGCATCTTGGATATTGAAACCTGGTAATGCGGCAGTGGTGGTCATGGGTGACTTCAACTGCCACATGACAGGTGAGGGCTACATTTCATCTAATGTGAAGCTTAGCACAACATGCCTCATGACCCACGAGAAAAGAGAGACAGAGGGGCTGGGTTGGTTGCAATTATTCGCTCATTGGGATCTTGAGATGATCAATGGTTGCACATCCGGGGATAGTCCAGGGATACATACCTGGACTAACAGCTCTGCTTACAGCACTCTGGATTATATATTCATGTGCCCTGAAATGCTAATGAAAATTACCGATATGAAAGTGATCAGTGACAACTGGAGTGACCACTCGATGCTCCAATGCTCCCTACATTTACCTAGCTATGTCATTCCTACATCAAATATTGGTACCATCAGCATTAATAGTGCAGGGTCTAGAATTATATGGTCAGGAAAAAATATCCGATCTGCTACGGAAGCCCTCAAATGCACCTCTCCTTTAGGCTTTTCTGACTTTAACACTATGTCCATCAATGCCATTGAAGACTGGATACAGGCCTTCTCGGGAAAGCATGCTGTGGCCAAAATGGGCTACATGATAAGAACTGAGGGCGTCAGTCGCCCTTACAATAAAGAAATTAGAGACGCCACGAGAGGGCTTAGAGCTGAATTGCGTAGCATAATGAGCTTGAATTGACCACCAGCTCTTTACTGTAAGAGAGTCAGAAAAGTCAAAAACTGCTACAGATCTAGTGTTAAGTACATAAAGAATGCTGAGAGAAATTGTGCCTATCTAAGGCTAGTGCAGACTATTTGCTCCAGGGACTCCCGTAGCATCTGGTCTCTACTGAATGAGACTAGGAAGAATGGCAAAGCCCAATTTGCCAATCCCATTAGTGAGGAGACCTGGATAAAATACTTGGAAGGACGTAATGCAGGGGTGACTAACCTGTATACTCCGTCCTTTAATAGAGCCCCTTTTTCTCCGCCTTTTGAAGTATCCCCGGGATTATTCTGAACAAAATAAAAGCTCTTAAGTCTTCAAGAGCCCCCGGGCCTAATGGGCTAGCTAATGTTGTTATTTTGAATTATCCTGAATTCTGGGCGGAGCTATTCACCGTACTCTTTAAAAAGATCTTAGAGCAGGGGAGAATCCCTCAATATTGGCAATCAGCCATTCTTATCCCCATTTTTAAAAAGGGCAATCCGGCTGACCCCAACAACTACAGGCTTCTCTCAATGCTGGACACCACAGGTAAACATTTCGCTTCATTATTGATAAGCGAAGTACAGAAATGGGCTGATGAGAATAACATACTTGGTAAATTCCAGTGTGGATTTCGAAGGGACTTCTCCACATCACATAACCTTATGGTGATGGATATATTCCGCACTCGGGCACTCACTAAGGGGCAGCCTCTCTTGTGTGCTTTATACATTGATTTTAAGGCTGCCTTTGATTCCATCCCCAGAGACAGATTGTGGTGGAAACTTGAATCAATGGGAGTCCCGAGAGGCCTTTTGTATTACCTGAGACTTCTGCACCAAAACACTACGGCCCGTCTTAGGCTAAACCAGGAAGGCAATATGACCAAGAAGGGGCCCCAAAACAGAGGAGTAAAACAGGGATGTGTCACAGCACCCCTGATTTACAACCTCTATGTTTATGACATTCCCGCAGTACTGGCTGTAATTGATAACTGCCCTCCTAAAATAGGTGAGGCACCATGCAATGTACTTGCATACGCCGATGATTTGGTCATATTTGATAACACCATTAATGGATTGAGGCGCTCGGCCACTACTTTGTGGGAATATGCCAGCCTGAATGGTCTGACCATCAACTTAGATAAAACGAAAGTACTCAGATTTACTGGAAAAAGGGCTTCCCGAGTTAATTTGATGGTGGGTAAAATCATCATACCTTATGCACCCTCCTATCGCTACCTTGGAATTGAAATTGAGCCAAAGGGGGACTACCGACACTGCAGACAAGGACGCAAGATCAAGGCAGTGCAAGTCACTGCACTGATTGCTGCGTTCACCAATAAGCAGGGCGGCTATACGCTCTGGGGGACACGTCACCTCTACATCCAAGTGTTTGTCCCCATGATCACGTATGGTCTTGAGGCACTTTTGTCATTTGATTTAGCTTGGCTGCAGGTGATGGAAGGCACATTCTGGCGTAAGATACTAGGATTGTCTCCAGGCGTGCCTATGGCCTTAATAAGACTTGAAAGCAATTGTCCTTAAAAAGAGAGCCGGACTCTTTCTTAAGATGACTAGTGGTTGCTCTAATCCCCTACTGTCTGTGATACACCAGGAAGTGGTCAAAAAATAAACCACCTCACCCCTATTCAAATTGATGTCAGAATTCCTTGCTGACATAGGTTGGGCTCATAGAGGGGTAGCATATACTAAGGATGTACAAAACTCACTTGGGAAAAGGGTGGACCTTTGGGACTGGCTTGAGAATTTTGCACACCTGAGCACTCTGAAGAGCTACCAATTCATCAAGTACAGATTATACACTTTTATGAAACCCCAAGCATATTTGAATCTCTGTCCGACGAAAAGGCTCAGATGTTTTATTATCCTGCTCCGATTGGAACAACTACCCGCTTTATGTAACCTGGGACCTAGGGAAAACATTCCTGCCCATGAGCGAATTTGTCGCCTTTGTAAATTACCTGAATGCTTGGAGACAGCCAAACACCTTCTTACAGAATGCCTTACATTAACTAGCACAATAACACTATATCTTGCTGAGTTTGTTCATAATATGCAAACCATCAGTGAAATGTCATTCTGGCTGTATTGTACTAACACCTGCAACATGCATTTGTTTATAGCCCTCTATAGCATATGGCAAAAAATTGAACTAAAGCTGGGTTCCTTGATTTGGACAAGGCATTGTAAGGCGAAGTAAGGCATGCCACCGTGGGTCCTGTTAAAGGCACACTCAAACATCTGTCTACTCCACAATCTGGATGCGATTAGACCTGTAAATATGTATAACACAGCTTAATAGGTTTAAGTTTGCTTGTCACTTGAGGTAAAGATGGGTAATATTGTTTATTCTTCATTTTTATATTTCATCTAGAAAAACTGATATATTATTATTTGAGCATCTAAAATTGTTACATCATTTGTTGATGATTATGTGCTTATTGTTTTTATATTTTTACCATTGTTATTAACGAATACTTATTTATTATGTGTAAAGTTTGAATTTTCTTTCATACTATATCACATTAAAGTTTAAATAAAAAATAGTCAATTTCTTGAAGTAGGTCTTTGGGTGTACCATGTAGAAGAATGTTATTTAAATTTGCTAGTGCTAAAGCAGGACTTTTAGCATAGTACAGTTTATAGACTAGATTTCTTATAGTTGAATGATGTGTTGATATTCTTTTGAGATCATGGAAGGTGGTTTTACAAGTAGGTCCTGTAATGCAGGCCAATGAATGTCCTTGTAGTCCTGTGTCTTTGCGCACTGGACAGGTATCCATATTTTGCAGTAGTTTAATTTTTATTTTGTCTTTGCTTTTTACATATTGATTGAGGAATTGGCGTAAAGACTTGAAAAATTGTTTTGGAATGTTACACATTGATGTGCATGGCCATTTGTACACTAGACGTTCTGATTCAGTTGAATGGAGGGGTAATTCTAAGTTTTCAGGGCATATTTTTGTAAGGAGTACTTCTTGTTCCATTATGGTATTATTAACTTTTTCATAACCTCAACCACTGCTATGTATGGCTATTGTATTTGTTTGGTTTTGTTTGTACGCTTCTTCATTAAAGTATGGTTCTGTGCTCGTAGTGTGATTCCATTCACCTATGTCGATACTTAAGAAGTTCTTTCTGTTGACATTTCGTTTATTGCAAAGTCTTTTTTGTAATTTAGTTATTAGTTTTGTTAGTGGTTTCATTTTGTTTAACACTAAAATAAATAACTTTCTTTTGAGAATAATTGCACTGTCTATCAACGCTTCTAAGATTAATTTCCTACGATAGGTTTTAAGCATTGAACCTGATTTCTCTCCTGTTTTTATAAAATTTTGAAGGAATTTGTGACGGAACATTTTGGCTAAAATACTTTTCTTGGTATGCTTACTTTGCACTATATCAAAATTTAAAGAAGCAGTTTTATCTGTAGTGACAGCTGATTTTCTGTTAATTGTTTTTTGGTTAGTTTTACATTTTGATAGAGGAGGAAAAGTTTTTGTACTTGAAACTTCTTGTGTTTCAGTAAATGACTGTATTAGCTGTTTTGTTTCAACTTTTTTTACAAATTCTGCTAGAGATGGATGCTTATGATGGACACTTTTATTTTCATTTGCTCTACTTCTGCGTTGCTTTCTATGGACTTGACTTTTGGTAGGCATTCTTTAGGGTCTGTTGAAAAAAATAAAGATGGTATGGGTTGGGGTGTTCTGCAATGTATGTGTGCTGTGTGCATGAGTGTTTGAGTAAGATGATGTATGTAATGGTGTGTGATTGTGCATTGGGAACTACAACTAGTAGGGATGGGTATTCTTCAATTAATATGTTACTAAACTCAGGTTCAGATGACAGAAAAAAGTAAGCTAGTGGTGTGGAGAAGTACAAATAGTAAATCTAATGTATACAATTAAAACAGTTGTTTGTTCTATAATATGAACATTCTAGCGGTTGAGTTGGGTAATTTGTGTGTCCAAAAAGAGGAATTTGTGCGCCATTCTGGCTGTAAATCTCTGTTTAAGACATGGGGATTTTTGGACAGAATGGTGCACAATCTATATTTTTACTCACAGAATTAGGCAATGGTTATAATAGGGTAGCACCCCAATTTTTTTAATGTTGGCGAACTGTCCGCGGACTTCTAAGAAATACAAAGGGCCCTGCTTCATTTATCTTCACTTCCATTTTTTAACTGTGAAAGGCGGCTCTGAAAAGAGCCTTATTTTTTTTTTATTTTTGTTATTTTGTATTTTTTTGTTTTTTTTATACACCACACACTAGGAGAGGAGGGGAAAGGAGGGTAAAGGGGGGACACCAACCACACCAACCACACACCAACCACAGGGATAAGAAAGGGCGAGCTGAGAGACTAAGATGTTGAGTGGGTTTTATTTGGGTAGTGAGCAGGTCTTCTCGTGCTCTGAGACGATAGTCTCAAAAGCACTCCGAAGTCGCTCCCCCCTGCAGAGTACTGTGTCACAGTACATACATACAACTGTGACCCTCGAAAGGTAAGGGTCATCAGAATTCTGTATGGCCTGTGAGGCAGCTTGAGGAAGACACTGTCCCACAGAGGTGGTCCTTGTGGTAACAGGATCAGAAACGGAGGATGAAGTAGAGGAAATCAACCTACTATGTTCTTTGCAAGGTACAACCTTGCGAATAGCCCTAGAGTGAAGTGATATGTTATGTATGACCTCAGGTGTCGCTTCATGGTTGTGGTCCCAAAGCTGTACGAACCGTGCTTCCCGCGACTGAGTATCATTTTGCACTCATTGCAGATAAAACGGTTCGCACGAGTCTTAGGACCATTCCCATAAATGGTAAACAACCGCCACACCCAAGACTCACGCCTAGTGCGGGTAGTAGGGATTTCCTCTACCTCATTCTCGTCATCCTCTTCTTCCTCCTCTGCATCCTCACTCCTGTTCCCCTCTTCAGGCCCTTGGGAAGGTGGTGGTGGTGGAGGGGGTGGGGATGGTGCTGAAGCAGTTACAGCACCAGGTGGCAGCAGTGGAGCCATGGATGCCATCAAAGATAAGATGGAAATCTGCAGTTGGCAGCAAAATTCGCTGTGCTTTGTAGAAAAGCCAGAAACACAATGAGAATTAACTCTAGGGCGTGGTCTTTTATAGGGGTGCTTGTGCACGGTCCACGGACATGCACGCGTCCGCGGACAGATCGAACACTAAAAAGGGTTCAAAAAGTTTCAAAAGGTATGTAGAAACTCAGGATTACTATGTGGGACTTGTGCCATGATGTGTTTTTATTGAAAAATATTGTGGATTACTTGAAAATGTACTTTTTAATTGTTCGGGGACACGAACAGTGTCCGCATTCAGAACACGCGATCAGCGTGGGCGCGGACACATAATCCCTTCGCGAACATGTCCGCGAAGGAAGCGCCTGTCCGCAGGACACCAAATGCACGGACATTGGTTTGCGCATGCGCCTTGATGTTCTACGGACACTGTTCGGGTCCTGAAGTAATTAAAAGTGTGTCACACGTCAAACGAACATTTCTGGACACTGCGTGTGTTCTAGAACAGTTTAAACTTGCTAGCAAACACTACGGACAGATATAGTGTTCTTCAGGACACCTCCATTTTCGTTTATGTACGAACATTTCAGGACACCAATTGTGTTCTTAGAACAGTTTCAACTTGCTAGCGAACAGTACGGACAGGTATAGTGTTCTTTAGGACACCTCCATTTTCGTTTAATTACGAACATTTCAGGACACAAATTGTGTTCTTAGAAGAGTTCCAACTTGCTAGCGAACAGTACGGACAGGTATAGTGTTCTTAAGGACACCTCCATTTTCGTTTATTTTCGAACATTTCAGGACAGCAATTGTGTTCTTAGAACAGTTTCAACTTGCTAGCGAACACCACGGACAGGTATAGTGTTCTTCAGGACACTTTAATTTTCATTTCTTTACGAACATTTCAGGACACCGCGTGTGTTCTTAGAACCGTTTCAACTTGCTAGCGAAAAGTACAGACAGGTATAGTGTTCTTTAGGACACCTCCATTTTTGTTTAATTACTAACATTTCAAGACACCAATTGTGTTCTTAGAACAGTTTCAACTTGCTAGCGAACACCACGGATAGGTATAGTGTTCTCCAGGACACCTCCATTTTCGTTTAATTACGAACATTTCAGGACACCAATTGTGTTCTTAGAACAGTTTCAACTTGCTAGCAAACAGTATGGACAGGTATAGTGTTCTTCAGGACACCTCCATTTTCGTTTATTTACAAACATTTCAGAACACCCGCGCTGTCCGCGGACACCTACATTGTTTTAAAAAAAAAAAAGGAAACTAAGTACAACACAATATAAAAATGTAACTTTATTTAACATATATTAATAATTTATGACAGAGAAGGTGAGGCAGAAACGGAAACAAAAACAGGAGAATTAGGGGTTTCAACATGATTGGTATCAGGTGAAGAAGGGATGGAAGTCTCATCAAAACGTTTTGGGTTATGGAGAGGGTTTGGGGATAATTGACTGGGATATGGTGAGGGGGGACAAGTACATGTGAGGCAATGGTATGAGGTTTTTGTTTTAAAATGATCTTCAACTAAAGTTTTCAAATTATTAAAATTGGTCAACAATAAATCAATTTTTTCTTTTATGCTGTCAAGCGTGTTATCCATAACAGTTTCTTCAGAGGTATTTTCTATTTTGGTATGCTCTGTACAAAAAAATATATAAATGTTAAATGTATATGAAATAATAATAATTAAATGGTTTATATTGTAAAGTGTTTACCATTAGTTTCACTAACTTGTGACATTTCTTCATGTGGGAAATGCTCCTCTAGCCATTCCAGAGTACTAGACATTTCTGTGAGAAAAAAAAAGATGATATATTTTTTAATCTAATACAGAACGTTTATAAATATATGAGTAAAATGAAGTACACTTACTATTTCAGGTAAGATATGTTCTAAGTGCTCTGTAGGTCTGGTCTTGTTCTTAGTTCTGTAGTGTCTCTGAGGTAATTATGTGGGAAGCCAATTTATCTTCTTTTGGTATATTCCATTTTAGAACTTATTGTATTTAAATGAATGGTTAGTGTGTTACATATATGGGTTACATTTTTGATGTATTACTACATATAATGTGTATGTGTGCTGCTTTTTGAATTTGTTAAATGTTCCTATGTTATGATATAACAATCAAACATACCCCCCCAGAGTTTTTAGGTAGTGGTACTGTTCTCTGAACATGTCCGCGGACATTAAAAGAGTTCGCGGACATCAAGTTCAATAGAAAGGGTTCAGTATGTTTCATATTACATGTACATAAAGTCAACGTTATTATTGTTAAGTTGCGCTACTAAAAGCCTATGAAATTCAGTGAAAAAACTTTGTTAAAGGGACGTTATGGTTAAGTTGCGCTACTAAAACATATGAAATTCAGTAAAAAAACGTTGTTAAAGGGACGTTATGGTTAAGTTGTGCTACTAAAAACCTATAAAATTCAGTGAAAAAACTTTGTTAAAGGGACGTTATGGTTCCAAGTAAAACCGAAAAACCCTTGAAATTCGCCAGTTATGGTAAGCTAAGCAACCATAACTCGCGCCACCACCATGCACTGCTAAGCCTAACACTCAGGACATCAAAGATGACTTCACAAATGTCATTGATGACATCACTGATGACATCACATGTGCATTTACCTTTCATGAAAAGTCTGTACAAGGGATTCTTAGTGTAATGTTAATTAAAAAAGTGCCAAGGATTATTGGAATAAATATCAAGTGCATTAAGCTATGCATTGATATAAATAGAATTCTATTATTAACTTCCATTCAGTATACTAAGGTCCTCATGTAGAAACATAGGCATTGTGTGCAGCATACATGATGGAGGTACAATATTCATAAGCTTGCCATGGTGAATATTGAAATGATAACTGTTTTCATATTAGAGTTTTGCGTACTGTGAAACTTGTGATAAGTAGGTAATAAAACCCACTTACTACATAATTGCATTATTATAGACAAATCACAAAGAGACAACACCACATACAAATATGAATATATACAAGGGAATTGAAGTAAGAAAAAAAACCAGCAATAGTAGCAGAAAGTGTTCATAACCTAACTGATAACCTTTATGCAGAGAAACAAATGCTCTGTTTCATAGCCGTTACTTACCCTAACTATATATATCACATGATGTGTCTGGACCCTAAGGAAAATAGTGTGAGTACAACATATAAAAATATGAGCATATACAGGGAAAGTACAGTAATAAAAACTATCAGAAAGTGCTGATAACTCTACTGATAATTTGAATGCACAAAAAGGATTGCTGTCTTTCAAGATTGTGTCTTCCCCAGTGTATATGTTTCATATGATATGACTGGACCATAAGGGAATTATTGTAAAATAAGTGTACAAATATACCTTTTCCACTTTTAATTTCACGTGGCCTAGATATGTCAGTAAAGGAAAAAAGGGGGCGCCAGACGTGATGTCATCAGTGATGTCATCAATGACATTTGTGATGTCATCTTTGATGTCCTGAGTGTTAAGCTTACCAGTGCACGGTGGTGGCGCGAGTTATTATTGCTTAGCTTACCATAACTGGCGAATTTCAAGGGTTTTTCGGTTTTACTTGGAACCATAACGTCCCTTTAACAAAGTTTTTTCACTGAATTTCATAGGTTTTTAGTAGCGCAACTTAACCATAACATCCCTTTAACAAAGTTTGTATACTGAATTTCATATGTTTTTAGTAGCGCAACTTAACCATAACGTCCCTTTAACAAAGTTTTTTCACTGAATATATATATATATATATATATATTACATGGCCATGCTAGTGGCCATGTAGTTATGGTTAAGTTGCTGTTTCCATAGGAAGAGCACTTTTTGGGTGGCTTATAACTTCGCTCCCCCTGGACGAATCCTCACCAAACTTTGCAAAAAAAGTATATGGCCCACTCTGAAAGCAAAGCAAAGTTTGGTGAGGTTTAGTCCGGGGTGGCAAAGTTATAGGGGGGGTCTCAAATCATAGACTGAATGGGGAAAAAACTTCACTCACGTCTACAGCTTAAACCGCTGGACGGATTTTCACCAAATTTGGACCAGGAGCAGCGGCTTGGTCCCGAAAGCGTGCTTTTGCAAATATGGTGAAAATCCGTCCAGTAGTTTTTTTTAAAATTACTAAAAAGTAGGTCAGAAAAAATTAGTGATATCTGTGTTCAGTCCGCGGACACACTTCCCTGTCTCCGCGGACAGGACGGGGATTGGGCAAGCGGCTTGCGTGATGGCCGCGGACATCCGACGTGCTTTCCTATTGGCTTCGGTGAAGTGTGTAGTGCGTCGTATTGTGAGAGACGCCCGCCATCTTTTATCGTTTGCATCAGAGCGCTGAACAGTAAGCTCTGTGTCTTCCTCCCATTCCCCCCGCCCCCCGCTCATGCCCCGTGTCACCCTCCTGTTCCCCCTACCCCCCGCTCAAGCCCCGTGACTCCCTCCCGCCCCCGCTCAAGCCCCATGTCTCCCTCCCGCTCACCCCACCCCCCGCTCAAGCCCCTTGTCTCTCTCCCATTCCCCCACCCCCTGCTCATGGTCCGTGTCTCTCTTCTGTTCCCCCCACCACCCGTTCATGGCCCGTGTGTCTCTCCCATTACCCCCACCCCCCACTCATGGCCCGTGTCTCTCTCCCGTTCCCCCCGCTCATGCCCCGTGTCTCTCTCCTGTTGCCCCCCACTCCCCGCTCATGCCCCGTGTCTTCCTCGTGTTCCCCCCACTCCCCGCTCATGCTCCGTGTCTTCCTCTTGTTCCCCCCACCGCCCGCTCATGCCCTGTGTCTCTCTCCTGTTGCCCCCCACCCCCCGCTCATGCCCCGTGTCTCTCTCCTTTTGCCCCCCACCCCCCGCTCATGCCCAGTGTCTCCCTCGTGTTAACCCCCACCCCCCGCATCTCCCTCCTGTACCCCCCACCCCCGCTCATGCCCAGTGTCTGCCCTGTTCCCCCGCACCCCCGCTCATGCCCTGTGCCTCCCTCGTGTTACTCCCCACCCCGCGCTCATGGCCCGTGTCTCCCTCCTGTACCCCCCACCCCCCGCTCATACCCTGTGTCTGCCCTGTTCCCCCCACCCACTGCTCATGGTCCGTGTCTCTCTCCCGTTCCCCCCACCCCTGCTCATGGCCTGTGTCTCTCTCCCATTCCCCCCACCCCCCGCTCATGCCCCGTGTCTCTTTCCTGTTGCCCCCCACCCCCCGCTCATGCCCCGTGTCTCCCTCGTGTTACCCCCCAACCCCCGTTCATGCCCCGTGTCTCCCTTGTGTTACCCCCCACCCCGCTCATGTCCCGTGTCTCCCTCCTGTTCCCCCCACCCCCCACTCATGCCCCGTGTCTCCCTCGTATTCCCCCCACCCCCCGCTCATGCCCCATGTGTACCTCGTGTACCCCTCCGCTCATGCCCCATGTCTACCTCGTGTACCCCCCACCCCCCACTCATGCCCCGTGTCTCTCTCCTGTTGCCCCCACCCCCCGCTCATGCCTCGTGTTCCCCCACCCCCGCTCATGCCCCGTGTCTCTCTCTTTTACCCCCACCCCCCGCTCATGCCCCGTGTCTGCCCTGTTCCCCCCACCCCCCGCTCATGCCCCGTGTCTCCCTCGTGTTCCCCCCACCCGCCGCTCATGCCCTGTGTCTCCCTCATGTTCCCCTCACCCCCTGCTCATGTCCCATGTCTCCCCTGTTCCCCCCACCCCCGCTCATGCCCTGTGTCTGCCCTGTTCCCCCCACACCCCGCTCATGCCCTGTTTCTCCCTCATGTTACCCCCACCCCCTGCTCATGCCCCGTGTCTGCCATGTTCCCCCTCCCCCCGCTCATGCCCCGTGTCTCCCTCGTGTTCCCCCCACCCGCCGCTCATGCCTCGTGTCTCCCTCGTGTTCCCCCCACCCGCCGCTCATGCCTCGTGTCTCCCTCCTGTTCCCCCCACCCCTGCTCATGCCCCGTGTCTCCCCTGTTCCCCCCCACCCCCCGCTCATGCCCCGTGTCTCCCTCGTGTTCCCCCACCCCACGCTCATGCCTCGTGTCTCCCTCGTGTTACCCCCCGCTCATGCCCCATGTCTCCCTTGTGTTACCCCCCACCCCCCACTCATTCCCTGTGTCTCCCTCCTGTCCCCCCACCCACCGCGTCTCCCTTGTGTTGCCCCCATCCCCCGCTCATGCCCTGTGTCTCTCTCGTGTTCCCTCCACTCCCCGCTCATGCTCCGTGTCTTCCTCTTGTTCCCCCCACCCCCGCTCATGCCCTGTGTCTCTCTCCTGTTGCCCCCCACCCCCCGCTCATGACCCGTGTCTCTCTCCTTTTGCCCCCCACCCCCCGCTCATGCCCCGTGTCTCCCTCGTGTTGCCCCCACCACCCGCTCATGCCCCCTGGCTCCCTCGTGTTAACCCCCACCCCCCGCATCTCCCTCCTGTACCCCCCACCCCCCGCTCATGCCCAGTGTCTGCCCTGTTCCCCCACACACCCCGCTCATGCCTCGTGTCTCCCTCGTGTTCCCCCACCACCTGCTCATGCCCCGTGTCTCCCCTGTTCCCCCCACCCCCGCTCATGCCCCGTGTCTCCCCTGTTCCCCCCACCCCCCGCTCATGCCCAGTGTCTCCCTCGTGTTCCCCCCACCCCCCGCTCATGCCTCGTGTCTCCCTCATGTTCCCCCCACCCCCTGCTCATGCCCCGTGTCTCCCCTGTTCCCCCCACCCCCGCTCATGCCCCGTGTCTCCCCTGTTCCCCCCACCCCCTGCTCATGCCCAGTGTCTCCCTCGTGTTCCCCCACCCCCCGCTCATGCCTCGTGTTACCCCCCACCCCCTGATCATGCCCCGTGTCTCCCTTGTGTTACCCCCCACTCATTCCCCGTGTCTCCCTCCTGTCCCCCCACCCCCCGCGTCTTCCTCGTGTTGCCCCCATCCCCCGCTCATGCCCTGTGTCTCTCTCGTGTTCCCCCACCTCCCGCTCATGCCCCGTGTCTCCCTCGTGTTCCCCCACCCCCCGCTCATGTCCCGTGTTTCCCTCATGTTACCAACCACCCCCCGCTTATGCCCCGTGTCTCTCTCCTGTTGCCCCCACCCCCGCTCATGCCCCGTGTCTCCCTCCTGTACCCCCCACGCCCCGTTCATGCCCCGTGTCTCCCTCGTGTTCCCCCCACCCCCCGCTCATGCCCTGTGTCTCCCTCCTGTTGCCCCCACCCCCGCTCATGCCCCGTGTCTCTCCCCTGTTCCCCCGCTCATGTCCCGTGTCTCTCCCCTGTTCCCCCCACTCCCCGCTCAAGCCCTGTGTCTCTCCCCTGTTCCCCCACCACCCGCTCATGCCCCGTGTCTTCCCTGTTCCCCCACCCCCGCTCATGCCCTGTGTCTCCCTCCTGTTCCCTCCACCGCCCGCTCATGCCCCGTGTCTCTCTGCTGTTGCCCCCCACCCCCCCGGTCATGCCCTGTGTCTCTCCCCTGTTCCCCCCACCCCCCGCTCATGCCCTGTGTCTCCCTCCTTTCCCCCCACCCCCTGCTCATGCCCCGTTTCTCCCCTGTTCCCCCCACCCCCTGCTCATGCCCCGTGTCTCCCTCCTTTCCCCCCACCCCCGCTCATGCTCTGTGTCTCCCCTGTTACCCCCCACCCCCGCTCATGCCCCGTGTCTCCCTCCTTTTCCCTCACACCCCCGCTCATGCCCCGTGTCTCCCCTGTTCCCCCCCACCCCCGCTCATGCCCCGTGTCTCCCTCGTGTTGCCCCCACCACCCGCTCATGCCCCCTGGCTCCCTCGTGTTAACCCCCACCCCCCGCATCTCCCTCCTGTACCCCCCACCCCCCGCTCATGCCCAGTGTCTGCCCTGTTCCCCCACACACCCCGCTCATGCCTCGTGTCTCCCTCGTGTTCCCCCACCACCTGCTCATGCCCCGTGTCTCCCCTGTTCCCCCCACCCCCGCTCATGCCCCGTGTCTCCCCTGTTCCCCCCACCCCCCGCTCATGCCCAGTGTCTCCCTCGTGTTCCCCCCACCCCCCGCTCATGCCTCGTGTCTCCCTCATGTTCCCCCCACCCCCTGCTCATGCCCCGTGTCTCCCCTGTTCCCCCCACCCCCGCTCATGCCCCGTGTCTCCCCTGTTCCCCCCACCCCCTGCTCATGCCCAGTGTCTCCCTCGTGTTCCCCCACCCCCCGCTCATGCCTCGTGTTACCCCCCACCCCCTGATCATGCCCCGTGTCTCCCTTGTGTTACCCCCCACTCATTCCCCGTGTCTCCCTCCTGTCCCCCCACCCCCCGCGTCTTCCTCGTGTTGCCCCCATCCCCCGCTCATGCCCTGTGTCTCTCTCGTGTTCCCCCACCTCCCGCTCATGCCCCGTGTCTCCCTCGTGTTCCCCCACCCCCCGCTCATGTCCCGTGTTTCCCTCATGTTACCAACCACCCCCCGCTTATGCCCCGTGTCTCTCTCCTGTTGCCCCCACCCCCGCTCATGCCCCGTGTCTCCCTCCTGTACCCCCCACGCCCCGTTCATGCCCCGTGTCTCCCTCGTGTTCCCCCCACCCCCCGCTCATGCCCTGTGTCTCCCTCCTGTTGCCCCCACCCCCGCTCATGCCCCGTGTCTCTCCCCTGTTCCCCCGCTCATGTCCCGTGTCTCTCCCCTGTTCCCCCCACTCCCCGCTCAAGCCCTGTGTCTCTCCCCTGTTCCCCCACCACCCGCTCATGCCCCGTGTCTTCCCTGTTCCCCCACCCCCGCTCATGCCCTGTGTCTCCCTCCTGTTCCCTCCACCGCCCGCTCATGCCCCGTGTCTCTCTGCTGTTGCCCCCCACCCCCCCGGTCATGCCCTGTGTCTCTCCCCTGTTCCCCCCACCCCCCGCTCATGCCCTGTGTCTCCCTCCTTTCCCCCCACCCCCTGCTCATGCCCCGTTTCTCCCCTGTTCCCCCCACCCCCTGCTCATGCCCCGTGTCTCCCTCCTTTCCCCCCACCCCCGCTCATGCTCTGTGTCTCCCCTGTTCCCCCCCACCCCCGCTCATGCCCCGTGTCTCCCTCCTTTTCCCTCACACCCCCGCTCATGCCCCGTGTCTCCCCTGTTCCCCCCCACCCCCGCTCATGCCTCGTGTCTCCCTCTTTTCCCCCCTACCCCACGCTCATGCCCCTTGTGTCCCCTGTTCCCCCCCACCCCCCGCTCATGCCCCGTGTCTCCCTCGTGTTACCCCCCAACCCCCGCTCATGCCCCGTGTCTCCCTTGTGTTACCCCCCACTCATGCCCCGTGTCTCCCTCCTGTCCCCCCACCCCCCGCGTCTCCCTCGTGTTGCCCCCATCCCCCGCTCATGCCCTGTGTCTCCCTCGTGTTCCCCCCACTCATGCCCCGTGTCTCCCTCGTGTTCCCCCACCCCCCGCTCATGCCCCGTGTCTCCCTCCTTTTCCTCCCCACCCCCCGCTCATGCCCCGTGTCTCCCTCCTTTCCCCCCCACCCCCCGCTTTTGCCCCGTGTCTCCCTCCTTTCCCCCACCCCCTGCTCATGCCCCGTGTCTCCCCTGTTCCCCCCACCCCCCACTCTCATGCCCCGTGTCTCCCTCCTGTTCCCCCCACCCCCGCTCATGCCCGTGTCTCCCCTGTTCCCCCCAACCCCCCACTCTCATGCCCCGTGTCTCCCTCCTGTTCCCCCCACCCCCGCTCATGCCCTGTGTCTCCCTCCTGTTCCCCTCCACCCCCCGTTCATGCCCCGTGTCTCCCTCCTGTTCCCCCACCCCCCGCTCATGCCCTGTGTCTCCCCTGTTCCCCCCACTCCCCGCTCATGCCCTTTATCTGCCCTGTTCGCCCCCACCCCCGCTCATGCCCCGTGTCTCCCTCCTTTTCCCCCCACCCCCTGCTCATGCCCCGTGTCTCCCCTGTTCCCTCCCACCCCCTGCCCCATGTATCCCTCCTTTTCCCCCCTACCCCCCACTCATGCCCCATGTCTCCCCTGTTCCCCCCACCCCCCGCTCATGCCCCATGTCTCCCCTGTTCCCTCCCACCCCCCGCTCATGCCATGTGTATCCCTCCTTTTCACCCCCACCCCCCGCTCATGCCCCGTGTCTCCCCTGTTCCCCCCCACCCCCGCTCATGTCCCATGTCTCCCTCCCGTTCCCCCATCCCCCGCTCATGCACCGTGTCTCCCCTGTTCCCCCCCACCGCTCATGCCCCGTGTCTCCCCTGTTCCCTCCCACCCGCTGCTCATGCCCTGTGTCTTCCTCTTGTCCCCCCTCCTATGATGCCCCTTGTTGACCTCTTGTTCCCCACACCCCCCGCTGATGCCCTGTTGTGTTCTCTTTATACACTCCGCCTTCCCTTTCCATGGTGGCCAAAGATTTTCCTTGGTTTGGGAAGAAAAATCTTTTTTTTACCACCCGGTTTTCCCACTTTGAGGACCTAGGATGCTAGTGGTCTTCATCTATTGAAAAGGACGTGATGGTTACGTTGCACTAATAAAAACCTATGAAATTCAATGAAAAAACTTTGTTAAAGGGACGTTCAAAGTAAAACCGAAAAACCCTTGAAATTCGCCAGTTATGGTAAGCTAAGCAACCATAACTCGCGCCACTACCGTGCACTGCTAAGTCTAACACCCAGGACATCAAAGATGACATCACAAATGCTTGTTTGTAGGTCAAGATCTTTGTCAAGCATGATGATGCACCAGTGTCTCATAGTAATCTTCCGGACATCATATGACGCATTATTAACTCTGACAATAAGGCAGGGATCATCATGGTCCTTGTTTTTCTTACTGGTAGGACCATGCAATAGTTTTTCCCTCGAAAGTGCACGTGCTTTAACAAAGGCCATTTCTATAGTCTTTTTTCGATAACCCAGTTGTAAAAAACCAACAGCAGCCAAACTGCAACACCGGTCAAATTCAAGAATGTCTGTACAGTTGCGCCGAAAGCGAATGCATTCGCCATAGGGGATGCTATTCTTACAGGATGGCGGATGACAGCTCGTGGCATGCAGAGGGAGGCCTGTATTGGTGTTTTTTTTTGTATAGGGATGTATGAATGCCAAGGTTGTCAAGCCTCACATTGACATCCAAATACACAATCTCAGTGGAACTGTGACATTCAGTAAATTTCAGATTCATAGCATTGTTGTTAATGCTGTCCACAAAAGATGCTCACTCCCTTTCATTTCCTTTCCAATTTATAAACATATCGTCAATGTAACGCCACCAACCAATAATTTGTGTAGGAAAACTAGACGAAAGTAAATCAGACAGAAAAGTAGCCTCCCACCACCCCATGGTCAAATTAGCGTATGACGGGGCAAAGGTACTGCCCATAGCAGTACCTCTAACCTGATGATAAAAGAAGCCCTCAAACAGAAAAACATTGTTGGTTAAACAAAACAGAAGCATATCCAAAATCATACAGCTGTGCCCTAGAAAATTCAGAGATCGAGTGTCCAAAAAATATTTGCAAGCTGTCAACCCAGTCGTGTGATCAATGGAAGTATACAGAGAAGCAACATCAAGAGTTGCCAACATTAGTCCCTCCTCCCAAGGTATATCAGTAATGTGACTCACAAAGTCCTTAGTATCCCGTAGATAGGAAGGTAACACTGAAACCAGCGGGAATAGAGTGTCATCAATGAACTGGGCCATATGTTCTAGAAAGGAACCACATAAATTGACAATCGGCCTGCCAGGCGGGTGAGTCAGAGACTTATGTGTCTTAGGCAGGAAGTATATAGTAGGGATGGTATGGCTGACAGGAACAAGACATTTGGCTACCTCATCCTCAATAAGGCCTTTATCAGCCACTTGGTGCATAGAGAAGTAAGCTCTGACTGTATTTCACCAGAGGGATTTTTTGGCAGCCTGGAATAACAGCACCGATCCCGTAGTTGACGATTGGCTTCAGCCACATAACATTCCCTATCCTGGATGACAATATTAAAGCCTTTGTCGGCCGGTTTTATCACAATATTGGACAAATTCTGTAGTTCACTAAGGGCCGAACGTTGTGAAATAGTCAAATTCTGTTTATGGTTGAATGGTTTCTTCCGTAATTTATGAAGATCACTGACACAAAGATCATGGAAAGCCTCAATACAGCCACCCACAGAGAATTGAGGATTGAACCTGGACTTGTTTTTCCGTTTGGTGCGTATATCCCAGTTGGGATCAATGTCAAATTCAACAGGGTCGAAGGTTGAGGGATCAAATAGTTCATTATTCAGACAAGCCAAATCGGTCAGCATAGGGATATCAGAAATACAAAGGTCAGTTCGACCAGTACGAAGCACAGATGGTTTAGCCCGCAGTGGATTAATAGAAAAAAACTTTTTGAGTCTGACCTTGCGTAGAAATTTGTCAAAATCCAAACGTGACTCAACATAGTCAAATGTCGTGGTAGGGCAGAAATTTAAGCCTAGTGGGAGTAATGATAATTGCGGACCTGTGAGTATGTGGGAAGACATATTAACGATTTGACGGATTTTCATATCTTCCGTGGTTACTGTTTTGCTCCAGAGCGCATTGACCTGCCCTGTTGATGTACATCGGAGCCGTTTCCCACGACAGCCTCGACTTTTTTTTCCTTTTGACAATTTCTGATTGTTTCCTCTCCCTCTTCCTCTTCCTCTGCTCTTGCCACGGCCTCTGCTTCTCTTTTGATTTTTTCCGTCCTTGCACAAAAGTCTCATTTCGTCTAAAAAATTTCATTTCACTGGTATTTCGTCATTTTCTGAGATAGAGACATCAGACTCTGATGAAATGGCCTCAGCATCGCCCGGTTGTTTTGGCAATGGTTGTGTTGTCGAGCTTTTGCGCAATAAGTCAAATCGTTTGGCAAAGGTGAAAATCTGTCCTGATTCATAGTCTGTTTTATCCCTAATAACCTTTCTATGTTTGAGCTGTTTGATTTCCTCTTCATAAACAATCAGATCTTCTTCGATTTTAATTCGCAGTTTCTTTCCCTCTTCAGCACTGGGAACATCAAGCAATTCAGATTCTAGTTTTTCAAGATGTGCAAGCACAGCAGTGCGGTCTAAATTGGCATACTTCACCAGGATCTTCAAAAACTGTGCAGAACAATGGCTGCCAGCACCACCCCACTCTTCCAGCATACGTGGATCCTGGTCCTCGAAAGAGGGTGTTCTCATGATACGTAGGCCACGAGGCACGCCACCCACATCAAGGTAATTTTGCGGGGAGTGCTCCTCCCACCACTTAGACATCAACTTCTTGCGAGATTTTTCGATTTCTCGAAGTAAAGTTAGTTCAGGGGAAATAGTGGTGATAATCTTCTTAGTCCCACTATTCGGTAGCATTGTTGGTAAATCCTGCTTCTCATTAAATAAATCCCTGACCTGGTGTAGCAGGGCTGCCACTCTGGCATCCTGCAAGCTTGCGTGTGTGATTGCCAAAAAGCCAAAGAAAATATCTTTAGCATTTACCAGAAAACAAGATGTAACAATGTATATATGGGAAATGTAATCCCATAGGAAGAGCACTTTTTGGGTGGCTTATAACTTCGCTCTCCCTGGACGAATCCTCACCAAACTTTGCAAAGTATGGCCCACTCTGAATTTCTTTGCAAAGTTTGGTGAGGTTTGGTCCAGGGGGGGGCAAAGTTATGCCAACATTTATTTTTTTCCCATAGAGTGAATGGGGAAAAAACTTTACGCACGCCTACAGCCCAAACCGCTGGACGGATTTTCACCAAATGTGGCAGGAGTAGCGGCTTGGTCCCGAAAGCGTGCTTTTGTAAATTTTTTGAAAATCCGTCCAGTAGTTTTTTAAAAAACAATCAAAAAGTAGGTCTAAAAAAATTAGTGATATCTATGTCCGCTCCGCGGACAGGGCACAGATTGGCTGATCGGCTCGCGTCATGTCCGCGGACATGTGACGTGTTCGCTGATTGGATGTTGAAGAGCGTGAAGTGCATCAGATTGTTCTGATGCGCCCGCCATCTTGGATCCGCCGACAGCGCAGTGGCAAAACAGAGGCAAAATGCTATTTTGGGGAGTGTTTTGGTGTGCAAGAGTGCTTGGGAGGTTTGGGGAGTAAGAGATGGGTCAAATACTGTATTTGTTTAGGTGGCAGGTGCCCCTGATGTGTTCGCCATGTCCGCGGATGTCCGTAATTACTCAAAATGAGGGGTGTCCTAAGGACACTATACCCGTCCGTGCTGTCCACAGGCAAGTTGAAACAGTTCTAAGGACACGCGCGGTGTCCGCGGACATAAAAAATGCCCATATGGCATAGTTAAAATGTTTGATTCTATGGGTGTGAAATATGGGTGTGATATGCTGCAGTGGTTGTGGCCAGGGCCTAGAGTCTTGGGTGCATAGCCAGTTATTTCGTATTTGTTTTCTGCTATAAGGTAGAGAGCTAATTCAAACCATTTGGAATCTTCATTGTCTTCTATTTTGTATGTTACGTCTATAGTTTTTGTGTTACTTTTATAAAAAGTTCTGCGGCAACACACACACACACATGGTTTGGTACTTCAGCAGATGTACTTTTAAATTTTAGTATTTCTTTTTTGTATGTGTGTAGTAGAAGGTTGCCTTCTGTACAATTGTTGCTAGTCTGTTGTAAAGCTATTGCATTTCGTAAGTGGCTTTCACTTCCAAAATATTTTCTCTGGATATGTTATGTTATGTTATGTTATTTTGCATTTATATAGCGCCTTATATACCATTGGTATGGTCTAAGGCGCTGATAGGTTGAACGCCCTCGGGAACCGAAGTTCGGGTCAGTAGAGAGAGAAGAGAGAGTCAAGAAGTGCGTGTGTGCACCAGGTATGTGTGCAGCTGGTGCGGAATTCAAGTGATAGCTGCTTCTTATCGGTAGGTGTGGTGGTTGAGAGATCAGGAGTATGTGTTCGCTCTGGCTGGCTTTATCCAGGACGAGTGTGGCTGCGTTAGGCCTGAGGAGAACGCCTGGCTGGGGGGGTGAGATCAGCAGTGTTTACTTAGAGTGTTGTGGAGTGAGCGGCAGATGTAGATATGAGAACAGTTATACCGAATGGTGTCATAGTATCTCTGCGTTCTAGTTGAGTGGTGGTGTAAGGGAGAGAGTAAGTGTGGGGTGTGTTATGATAAGTATTCATTTCGAATGCTCCCTGCATTCCGAAGCATATTATGTATGTCACGCAGTTCCGAGCGGGCAGGTCCGTTCTATTCATTTTGTTCGTTTCAGGATTGACAGACGTTCGGGATTGTCCTACACATTCATGCTTGCTTGACCTATTCTTTCTCCAGTGTGCCTCACGCATGCTCTCATTTGTTTCATAAGTGTGCACTCCTGTCTTTCTTGTGCGTGCATTCCAGTCTACCCAGCGCATGAACTCCTGTCTGCCTACGCACTCATCCGTTCTGTATACTCAAATGCTCTTTATACACTCATCCGCCCTCTTCATTCATCCGTTCCCTCCATTCATCCGCTCCCCACAATCATCCCCCATACTCATCCGCTCCCCACACTCATCCGCTCCCCACACTCATCCGCTCTCCTTATTTGCTCTGTGCTTTCCACATTCAATCGCTCTCTACGCTCCTCCGCTCCCCATGCTCGTCCGCTCTCCACACTCATCCGTTCTCCACACTCATCTGCTCTCCACACTCATCCGCTCTCCACACTCATCCGCTCTCCACACTCATCCACTCTCCACACTCATCCACTTTCCACACTCATCCACTCTTCATACTCATCCACTCTCCACACTCATCCGCTTTCCACGCTTCCCACCCATCTGTTCTCCATACTCATCCGATTTCCACGCTCATCCGCTCTCCTTGCTCATCCGTTCTCGACGTTCATCCGCCTTTCTCGCTCGTCCTTTCTACATGCTCGTTCACTCTTACATATTCGTCTGGTTAAAACGTCGTCCGCTCCGCACATTAGTCCGCACTGCACATTTGTCCCGTCTACACACTCGTCTCGTCTATACACTCGTCCCGTCTACATACTCGTCCCATCTAGACACTCGTACAGTCTTGATACTCGATCACCTGGTCCACCCACACATCGGCACAACATACTACTCGTTGGCCTGATAGTATTACTTGTATGTTCTGCGTGACTATCCCTTCCCGACACTCATTCGCACTGTGTGTTTGTTCGCTCTATACATTCATCAGTTTCACAACATTCATCCGCACCACACATTCATCCGCTTCACATACTCGTCCGCTCCACATACTCGTCCGCTCTGCACACTCGTCCGCTCCACACTATTCATCCGCACCAAACGCTCATCCGCTCCCCACACAACATCCACTCCACATTCTCACTCGACACCATCCATTCACCTTTTCGCACAATCGTCAGCTCCATCAGCTCATCTGTGCCACTCTTACGTCTGCTCCACGTATTTGTTTGTTTCAGAACACTCATCCGCTCTCCACACTCATCTGCTTTCCACACTCATCCGCTCTCCACACTCATCCGCTCTCCACACTCATCCACTTCTCCACACTCATCCACTTCTCCACACTCATCCACTCTCCACACTCATCCGCTCTCCACACTCATCCGCTCTCTACACTCATCCGCTCTCCGCCCTCATCCGCTCTCAACACTCATCCGCTCTCTACACTCATCTGCTCTCCAGGCTCAACTGAATCCTACGCTTTTGCGCTCTTCACTCAGTCGTTCTCAAAACTCGCTCTGTGCTTTCCACATTCAGTCGCTCTCCATGCTACTGTGCTCTTCACGCTCATCCGCTCTCCACACTCATCCGCTCTCCACACTCATCTTCTCTCCACACTCATCCGTTCTCCACACTCATCCGCTCTCCACACTCATCCACTCTCCACACACATCCTCTCTCCATCCTCATCAGCTCTCCCGGCTCAACTGTATCTTACGCTTCTGCGCTGTCCACTCAGTCGTTGTCCACACTCGCTCTGTGCCTTTCCACATTTCAGTCGCTCTCCACGCTCCTCCACTCTCTATGCTCCTCCGCTCTTCATATTCATCCGCTCTCCACACTCGTCCGCTCATCCGGACTCATCTGCTCTCCGGACTCATCCGCTCTCCAGACTCATCCACTCTCCGGACTCATCCGCTCTCTAGAGTGATCCGCTCTCCACACTCGTCCGCTCATCCGGACTCATCCGCTCTCCGGACTCATCCGCTCTCTAGACTCATCCACTCTCCGGACTCATCCGCTCTCTAGAGTGATCCGCTCTCCATGCTCATCCGTTCTCAACGATCATCCGCCCTCTTCGCTCGTCCCCTCTACATGCTCATTCACTCTTACACATTTGTCTGGTCAAGCGTCCTTCCAGATCTCCTAGTTTCCTGATGATTTATTCATATTATCCACTTCACTGTTTTGATCTACATTATTCATTTGGTACTGTTTGTCTTATGGTTTACATTTGATTTTATTTAGTTGTAAGTTTCTTGATTCCGGTCAAATTGCTGGTTAGTTTTAGGGGAAGAGCCAGGTTTTCAGTAGTTTGCGGAAGGCCGTTAAGTCTTCAGTTAGGCGGATGTGGGGTGGGAGCAAGTTCCATAGGGTTGGGGCTAGCACTGAGAATGATGATCCGCCTAACCTGGTTGAGTTTGTCTTAGGGATTACTAGGAGGCCGGCTGAGCTTGATCTTAGGGTGCGAGTGGGGTGATAAGGTATTAGCTTGTCTTGAAGATATTGCGGTCCAGTTTTATGTAGTGCTCGATGGGAGAGGCATAAGGTTTTGAAAGCTACCCTACGGGCTACTGGAAGCCAGTGCAGTGTCTTAAGGGCTGGGGATACATGGTCTCTTGGACCGAGTGCGAGTAGCATTTTGGCTGCCGCGTTTTGTGCTCTTTGGAGTTTGTTTAGTTGGTAGGCATGAATTCCGAGGTATAGGGGGTTTCCGTAGTCCGTCTTGATATGACAATTGATTGGACCGCGGAGACTCTGTTGGGAAATGAGAGGTAAGGAAGGATGCGCCTAAGAATTTTTGAGGTGGTAGTGGCAGGATTTTGAGACATTGTTGACTTGGCGCGAGAGTGTTAGGTCGGAGTCTAGGGTGCATCCAAGATTTTTCACTGTGTTGGAGGGTGTCAGTGAGTTGCCCATGGCGGGTGGCCAGGGTAGTGGGTGCGAAAGAAGATCGAGGTTGCCGCAAATCATGATTTCTGTTTTCGAGGGGTTTAACAGGAGGTGGCTTTGGGTCATCCAGAGTTCTATGTTAAGGAGGCAGGATGCCAGGTCGGGTTGGGAGTCAGGTTTCGAGTTCAGGATTTTTAGAATTAGTTGAGTGTCGTCGGCGTAGTTGTAACAGAGGATGTTGTGTGAACGAATTATTGGTGGGAGGGTGATCAGGTAGAGATTGAACAGGAGGGCGGATAGACATGCTCCCTGAGGGACTCCCGTGTCGACTGGTCGAGGTTGTGAGGTAAAGCTGGAGAGTGTCGTTATTTGTTGCCTGTCTTTGAGGAATGAAGCTATCCATTTAAGGGCGGTTCCTCGGATTCCTATGGAGTGGAGTCGTTCTAGGAGGATTGAGTGATGGTCGATTTCTTCTAGTAGGTCTTTGGGTGTATGTAGAAGAGTGTTATTTAAATTGGCTAGTGCTAAAGCAGGACTTTTAGCATAGTACAGTTTATAGACTAGATTTCTTATAGTTGAATGATGTGTTGATATCATTTTGATATGATGGAAGGTGCTTTTGCAAATAGGTCCTGAAGTGCAGGCTAATGAATGTCCTTGTAGTCCTCGGTATATTATAATTTATACCCAATGCCATTGTCATATTGCCTGGAATCTGTTATTGCAAGCACAAATTACCAATGCTCGCTAGTTCGTCTAAATGTCCCACTTCCATATAGAATAAGTTTAATGGAATGACATACGGCCCTGAGGAACCCTATGCTCTACACGGAGCGAGCCAAGTTGAAAGAGTAGATTGTTCACGTGGCTGTGGTTGCTTATAGGATACACGGCCACGCAATTATTATCCTTGGTAAATCACAGACATTAGTAGGTACTCCTAGACAGACATGGCAAGGCAACTCAAGAAAGGAAATAAGGAGGAAATGGTCTATGTATGGCGAGGGGGATCTTAGTGGGGACAAATGCCCATGATTAATATGACAAATACACAAACCCAACTAATGACAACCATTATCCAACCATTATCACCTCCCCAGGTGACAGTGCCTACCCTCTGAGCAACCACATGATGACGCCAATACGGAACCCCAACACACCACCCCAGGTAAGATACATTGCAGCCCATATTGCAACCAGGGGCATAGTGGAGCGCACATTCGGAGTGCTCAAGTCACGCTTCCGCTCCCTTGACCGCTCTGGTGGGCAGCTACTATATGCACCCCCAGTAGTGTGCAGGATCATTGTGGCAGCATGTGTCCTGCACAATGTTGCAACACGGCAGGGTGTACCGGTGGACATGGTGGTGCCCCCACATCCCCAACCACAGGCACATGCGCTGCCCATGGGAGGGGATAGGGCATGTGGCGAGGCAGCCTAGACCCAGCTTGTGGCCACATTTTTCACCTAAACTCCCACCTCTGTGGAGTGCACACAGGCCTGGCACATAACAGGTGACAATTGATGATGACAAAGTGACAGTCAACTGTCACAACCCTACCACCCTGAGAATGTTGCCATGGAAGTGCCACATTGTGTGCATCCCTAGCTACTTAAACATAACCAATCCTGTGTGACCAAAAGGAACACATGCAAGGTGCGTATCACACCCCCACACCGCAAAACAGGCATGACAATCCCTGGTATGTCACCCAAACCCTCCCAAACCCACATCACCCTTGTCTGCCACACCATGACATGGCATGCAACAGCAAAAGCCCAACACATGACCAATTACATAAGAAGTGACATGTGATAAATGGGAAGTGGCCCGACACAATGACGACTGACATGGAATCTGATGAAATGACTGACCAACAACCTCCCACACATACCAAGTCATACATAAATGCATGGCACCAGCGGTACCATCAACAAAAGACATAATGCCTGTTGGCATGCACATTGGCCAATCCAATTTGGCAAATCCCAAAACCGTGTGCTGTATGTATCCCCTGTAAGACACCGCTCAGCACACAGCACAGTGAGCGGCCATTGTGTTGAGGATACACCTTGAGCATCATATAAAAAAGGTCAAGCAACAAAATGTACACAGTGATGCATACACATGATCCCAAAATGGGAAGTGATCATGCACTGCAGGGACACAGCATGCCAGAGAATGCAATCTGTGTGCACGTGTGGACATGGATGGGTGGATGTATGTTTGGTAGTGCATTGTGTAAGTGTGTGTGTCAGTAGGGACATGCACTCAATACATGCATGTGAAATGAAGTGACCCTCAGTGTCCTCTACACATCACATGTGAACATTGCCCATGTGGACACCCCAGCATGTCAAACCACACCAATCCCCTGACACCTGAAAAGTAAACCCAATACAGGAACAGCCATTGACCAGCAGAACACATCATGTACATAGTACCCCACAATGACAATGTCAGACAGTGCCCAAACACTGTAGCCCAAGGGTACTGTCCGACAACAAAAGGCCCTCCCTCATTTCCTCATCACCTTGACCTTCAGAAGAACTGTGTCTGGGGTCCATCGGCTTCTTCCTTCTAGTCTACCTGGCTTCAGGATCCCCCTTTGCCTTGGTTTCCTTGTTCTACCTTTCGTGAAAATAGGGTCTAGCCCCCTCAGAGGCCACCTTGACCGGTAAAAATACCAAATCGCAGAGAACTCCAAGGAGCCAAACCCCCAAACCAGGGAAAAAGCCTCTAGCCACCAAAAAACCATGGAAGATCCAGTAGATGACATGAAGTTGTAGAATATGGCCAAGTAAATGTCCAAGCAGAATGATAGAACAACCAAGGAGCACAGTTCAACAATGGTTCAACAGGATAGGTAAGATTTTGAGTACACAATAATCAATGAGTGTTAGGGAGAATTCTCCAAAATGGCTAATTTCCCTTACCTACTGAGTCCCTCAGCAGCTTTGCTGGATTTCTAGGATTAATTTTTTTCACTTGGTAAGAGTGTGAGCCTTTTATCCCACTCTTACATGTGTTTTGCTGTGTGTGTTTTTCCTTTTTGTTTGATCTTGGGCTATGGAGCCTCACCTACTCCATGGGCATCATCTTTTTACTGTGTGTTACACAGCACCTTCAGTGCAGTGACACAGGGATGTCTTTCAGACTTCAAACTGACTCAATTTTTCTGGGACTGACTACTGTCTCCCAGAAACATGTAAAGTTGCCATTAACTATATATAGTCTCTTTAAACCATATACCCAGTACACCCCATCTTAAATGGAGTATTGGAAAGGGTTAATCTTTATCCCTTTTTGTCTGTGTCTCTTGGAGCACTGTTTTGCTCCCTTTCCATTAAGACTTGGCTGGTGACAGTGGTAACTATCCTATTTTTCCTACCGCGGTTCTCTTAAATAACCATGGTATTGTTTTAGACTATTTTAGTAGCCTCGAACTTAAACCCGCTTGACCATATTGTTTTTAATATTGTTCCTGCTGGGTTTAGTCGCCATTTCATTTTGGAAAAGTCTTTCTCGTGTTCGTCTCTACGCGCCAAACCAGGTTTGGTTCCTTTGTTCACTGCCGTTTCGCAGGCTTCTGCACAGAAGCCCTCCTTTAGGCGCCTGAAAGTCTGGGTAGGCAGGATGTGAGGGAGGGGTCTTAGGACCCATGCCATGGGTTCCCTTAGTAACCCAAGTCACACTCCTGTTTGATTAGCTAGGTGGCTGTCCGGCCAGGACAGCTACCCTTCTGTGTGATTGACAGCCAAGCTGTGTGAATTGGGGAAAACTGCATAAAAAGCAGGTCTCTGGGTCTGGAAGAGCAGAGTCGCCACTGGAACGAAAGAACCGGCGAGGAGCTGACAAAAGAGAACCCCTACAATGACTGAACCACCCGGTGAAGCCCTGCTACAGGTCCGAATCATCAGAATCCATCGACAGAGAAGATCCTCCAGGAATCTTCTTCCCTTGAGCTGATGGGACCAACCAGTTCGCCCAAACTGCAAGCCAGGACTCCCTACTCTGGTATAATTCGCTGTACAGAGCTACAGTGGGCCGGATAGCCAGGAAGGTCAGACCCTGCTTGGGTTTTAAGAAGCGCACCTTTTATTTGTTGCTTTGCTCTGCTGCTGGTTTCTTCCCTGGGTAGTGCAGGACCGTCCACTCTTCCTACTTCGTGTCAGTCCGACAGTCGCTTCAGGAACCGTGAGCTTGCAGGAGCTACCAGGAACGTCCGCCTCAGCTACAGCCTCTTCTCCATTTAAGGTACCGTTCAAAATCTGGTTGTTCGTTTCGTTCAGTCACGGTAAAAGTGTGTGAAATCTTTCTCCAATCCGAGGGCTTGTCTTTTTCTTCTCTTTGAACTAACTTTTCTGCCGACCAACTTCATCCAGAACTCTTGGCAAAGACCTAACTGCGAACTCCCCTGAACCGTGTGATCTTGAGCAAAAGACTTTTGTCCTATTGACTTTGGCCCTAAGCCTATTTGATTTGATCCTATCACGGAAGTTCCTCTTTCTAGATTGCCCTGCTTACTTACCTGTTGGTGCAGCTCAATTTCTAGCTAACTTTGTCTTTCCCTCTCTTTTAAATTAACACAGTGCCATTTTGCTCCCACTTCATTTTGTGAGCTTAACTTGTCTGGAACCTATTGGGAGTCGTGTGATGTATTAAGAGTGTGACTTTTGATCTGCTTTACTTTAGTGAAATGTTATACAACTAAAAAGTAAATAAATGTACATTCTTTTACTTGGAAACCTTGAGTCAGTGTTTGTTTGAATCATAGTAACTGCTGTCCTTTGTGTAACTTCTGATACTGCTCACTTGCTCTTGAGATAAGTCTGGCTGCTCAGCCATCGATACCACTTTACTGTGTAGTACAGGCTTGTACCAAAGGTGAATTTGTGCTGCCACTTGTAGTCCTAATTATGAGTAGTGTTCCCAAAGAATACTGCATATAATTCTGCCTAACAATGAGGATGCCACAACTGATGGGTAGAGCTGAAACTTGAGTAGAAAATAACCAAGGAGGCTAGCACAACTGGATGGTTCATCTGATACCCAATCAATCCTTGATAGCGTGAACGGAGAAAGGCAGAGACAGCACAAGTCTGGAAAGGCACCGTGAATGCGAGACAGCCAGAAACAGCTGACAGCAAGTTAAGAGCCAGAACAGTTGAATAGCTTTGGTAAAAGGCCAAAGTCAACATAAAGCTATGGATGTCGTAGATGAAAGATAGGAGGAGCGACAGAGAGAGATGCTGTGGTACAGAAGTGTACCGAAGCACACAGAGGCAGCGTACGAGTATGTGGAAATAACTGCCCGAGAGATGGGCGGGCAGGCCTGCAACAGGACAGTAGCAGGAAGAAAAACAGGGACTAAGGGCACGAGAGTGTGAAAAACAAGTAAAAGAGCTGTAGTCCAGTAAAACTGCTCTATCACGCAGCAGCAAAGTCCAAGAGGGATGACAGATACAAAGTGCCGTCCAAACGGAACGGAGCAGAGAAGTAGTCCAGGTGGACATCTCAGGTGAGCACTGGACCGTGAGTTGTGGTTCTTGGGTCACATTCCTAATGCTTCCACCTTTGCCACAATGCCCAGGGGCTGAACCTAACACGTACCAACTTGACATTGTCATCACCCAGCCTGTTCCCACCATCAGTGTGGCTTTGACAGCTAAAGGGTGCAGGCGACCGTCCACAGCATGAAGTGCATCAAGCACGTATACAGGCAAGAAATTTAAAAAACATCACAATCAACTTCTATAAATGCGCAGTTCAAAAATGTACTCACCAAAATTGATTGCAGCCATGCCGTGGAGAAAACATCCATAATCCCCACTAGGGGTGTAAACACAAGTAGTACAGCAGCAGACTGGCCACAGATATGACGAAAGTCCAATGCCCTTGTGTAAATTGCTGTCACACCGAACCATCCTTGCAAGCCATGGAAACGGGAAGCAGGAGTGGCATATGTGTCTGGACCCTAAGCCACAAACACATACACGAGCCAAGCTTGAATGGGCCCAGCTGGAACAGACAGTGGATGCTTTCAAAAGCCACAAAGCACCACACCGTCACATGAATGCACAATAGACAAACAATATTATTAAAAAAAATAAAAATGGCCACATACGACCCGGGGCGGTGGGCACACAGGAGGAGGGAGGTACAGGGTGCACCTCAACACCCACATGCAATGATGTTGAGATAAAAAAAAACCTCCATGGGCTCAAAGTCTGCACGGCCCGACCTGTGTGGAAGATAAGTCATCGTCCGAGTCACCCTCTGGATGGAAATCAGAAGGTGGACGTGGCACAGTTGCCTGATCACCCATGCGCAGCTTGCCCCTCGACGGCAACAAGCCTGCAGGAGTGGTAAGCCCTGTCCTGTGTGGCGATGGCACGTAGGTCAGCATGCAGCACATCACGTGATACGTGTGCTTCCTCTTGCAAGGTAGCACGCGTAACACAGAGTTCTGCCTGCATGGCCTCACATGACATCTGGAGCACCTCCCAGCATGCACGTAGCTCAGCCGAGATGGTGTTCTCAAGCTTCTCCAACCTCTCCTCTGACCGCTGCTTCTGGTACATGTTGAGCACATCCAGATTAGATCTGAGGGATTTATGGCCATCCCTCAGTGCCTCCATGTGTGCCTCTGCATGAGCAGCAAGTGCTTGACACAGAGACACCATTTCAGCCCGGCGTGACCTGTCTGAGGCCGCCATGCCCAGCTTGAGTGAGCGGGCCGTGGACTGCGCTGCCCACTGCTGGTGCTCCACCTGCCTTGCATGGGGGAGCACAGATTGGGCCACACGTTCCATGCCTTGAGCGATCTTATCAATAGGTGCCCCCTGTTGCTGTGAACTGGCATACATGGATCGCTCCCACTCAGTATACCCCGGTGGTGCACGGCCAGTGCGTTGCCGGACATGACACCCGCGGGACCCAAGGAGCCGTGCTCCTTGCTGGATTGGCACCGCCCGCCGCTGCAGGACTACATCCCTCCGTTGACATGATGCCCCAGGCACATCAGCAACTGGTGTGGAGTGTGACCGTGTGTCCAGAACCACCACAGGCGGAGGTTCCAACACTGTCTGCCCCTCAGTGCAGGTGTCGCAGACAGAAGATCGTCCATATCAGGATCACTCACCGGAGACGAATGGACATGACACGCATCCAACTCAACATTGTGCTCAGAGTGATCATACGAGCTTGACTGATTGCCAGACCTGGACACGATGGTCTGGAGCATAAGTGGGTTCTCGTGGTCTACCACCCCACGACCCCCACTTGTGCCGGGTTACTGATGTAATAGCAACTCTGTGTCTGGAATTACATCACCATCCTCTGGCTCCATTGCGTCATCACCTGTAACGTGAAAAAACAAACATGAGTACACATGTCAGATGCACATAACCCACACACACATAGACATCACATCAACAGCCAACACATGAAGCAGACATGTCACACACAACTTAAATTCCGGCAGGCATCCAGTGGCATAGATATGCAATGGCATCCCGAAAGCAGAAATGGATGCGTGCAAATTGCAAAGCCTACACATGCACCGAATGCAGTATATCACCTCCATCACACACCACCTCTGGCAGGCACATATCACAGGCAGAAATTACAGATGGCAACAAAGAGATGGCACGTAGCATAAGCATGACTGAACAGCCAAATAGCCACAGCTGCAAGTGAATCAAAACACACCATGACACATGTAATATGCATGTACACATGCATCACTAAATCCTCATCACCAATTTAGCTGCATCCATCTGCAGCTCGGCCCGTACTGGGCGTCATGGGCACTGAAGACATAATGAATGTCCTGAGCAAAGCAAGGGCCTACAACGAGGCATGAGGGACCATAACACCCAGTACGGTCCGAGCTGCCGGTCCATGAAGACTCCAGACAACCCCTCAGGGCCAGATTGAGCACTTTGTCCATTGAATGTGCAAGAAAACATTATTCAGTGTGTCAAATCACCACGCCTAGACTCCACCAGATTTGCTAAGTGAGCCTGGGCGTACACGTACTGCATGACAGTGCACCTTCAGGATTGTGCCAGTTGAACATAACAGGCGCAATGCTGAAATCTCAGCTGCATTTACGTAAAATAACAACATATTAGTCATTCAACAAAAAAGCTGCAGAGAACACATGTGTAAATAAACACTTTCACAAACACCTGAGTAAGTAGTTGCAATGTTGCACTACACAACATTGAAGCTGCTTGCATATGTATATGTGAAAGTGTTCAAATACGCACGTGTACATATACACCCGTATGGTGAATATGAACAGCATCCGATACAGCAAAGCAAGCAGCTACAACGCTGCTTGCTTTGATGTATGTGAAAGTGTACACATACTCACATGCAGGCAGCTCCACAGTCATTACAACCCGATTGGCAGGCTATAATCAATCTGCGGCCCATACCAGTTAGTATAGGCTGCAGATTGACCTATCAACTGTTCTAAACACCCGCTCGTGTGTTCCAATACAGAGTACATGTGTCACAGGATGCACCTCTGCCCATGCGTTTCATAACAGTGAAGGGATGACAATCTGAACCTACATGCCAGGTCACTGTGATGTTACAGCAGTGAGTAGGCATGTAGAACGGTGTAACATGGCTCAGAAGAGGGTGGGTGCAGTGCAGAACATGTGTACATTACCAAAGATCTACATCAACAAGTAAGTCATGATGTCAATCAATAAACATGAAGGCAGTGTAAGGGCAAGTTCAGCCATCATGTGCAATGTGCATGCAATGGGTTGCATGGCTACAGGCAACCCCCACCCATAGTGAAAATGCAGGAAGGCAAGAGTCAGATACACAAAGACGAGAGAGAGCAATAGTGCTAAATCATGGAGACAGAGAGAAGAGTCAGTTAGATAGAGTCAGATACAGAGAGACGAGAGAAAGCAATTGTGCTAAATCATGGAGACAGAGATAAAGAGACCAGAGTGAGTTAGGTAGAGTCAGATACAGAAAGACGAGAGAGAGCAATAGTGCTAAATCATGGAGACAGAGAGATAAAGAGAACAGAGCGAGTTAGATAGAGTCAGATACAGAAAGACGAGAGAGCGCAAAAGTGCTAAATCATGAAGACAGACATAAAGAGAGCACAGCGAGTTAGAGAAATTCAGATACACAAAGACGAGAGAAAACAATAGTGCTAAATGATGGAGACAGAGATAAAGACAGCAGAGCGAGTTAGAGAAAGTCATATACAGAAAGGCAAGAGAAAGCAATAGTGCTAAATGATGGAGACAGAGATAAAGAGAGCAGAGCGAGTTAGAGAGAGTCAGATACAGAAAGACGAGAGAGCGCAAAAGTGCTAAATCATGGAGACAGAGATAAAGAGAGCACAGCGAGTTAGAGAAAGTCAGATACACAAAGACGAGAGAGAGCAATAGTGCTAAATGATGGAGACAGAGATAAAGACAGCAGAGCAAGTTAGAGAAAGTCATATACAGAAAGGCAAGAGAAAGAAATAGTGCTAAATGATGGAGACAGAGATAAAGAGAGCAGAGCGAGTTAGAGAGAGTCAGATACAGAAAGACGAGAGAGAGCAATAGTGCTAAATGATGGAGAAAGAGAGATAAAGAGAGCAAAGCGAGTTAGAGAAAGTCAGAAACAGAAAGACGAGAGAGCAAAAGTGCTAAATCATGGAGACAGAGATAAGGAGAGCAGAGCGAGTCAGAGAGAGTCAGATACAGAAAGACGAGAGAGAACAATAGTGCTAAATGATGGAGACAGAGAGATAAATAGAGTAGAGTGAGTTAGCAATAGTGCGAAATCATGGAGACAGAGATAAAGAGACCAGAGCGAGTTAGATAGAGTCAGATACAGAAAGACGAGAAAGAGCAATAGTGCTAAATCATGGAGACAGAGAGATAAAGAGAGCAGAGCGAGTTAGAGAAAGTCAGATACAGAAAGACGAGAGAGAGAGCAAAAGTGCTAAATCATGGAGACAGAGATAACGAGAGCACAGCGAGTTAGAGAAAGTCAGATACAGAAAGACGAGAGAAAGCAATAGTGCTAAATCATGGAGTCAGAGAGAGCAGAGCGAGTTAGAGAAAGTCAGACATGATAAGACAAAAGAGCAATAGTGCTAAATCATGGAAACCGAGAGATAAAGAGAGCAGAGCGAGTTACATAGAATCAGATACAGAAAGACAAGAGAGAGCAATAGTGCTAAATCATGGAGACCGAGAGATAAAGAGAGCAGAGCGAGTTAGAGAAAGTCAGATACAGAAAGACGAGAGAGAGAGCAAAAGTGCTAAATCATGGAGACAGAGATAAAGAGAGCACAGCGAGTTAGGGAAAGTCAGATACAGAAAGACGAGAGAAGGCAATCGTGCTAAATGATGGAGACAGAGATAAATAGAGCAGAGCGAGTTCGAGAGAGTATGATACAGAAAGACGAGAGAGAGCATTAGTGCTAAATGATATAGACAGAGAGATAATGATAGCAGAGCAAGTTATTGAAAGTCAGACACAGAAAGACGAGAGAGAACAATAGTGCTAATTATGATATGATATGATATGGCATTTGTAACGTGCCTATACACAAGTGTTTCAAGGTGCGACGAGGCAGGGAGGGGGAAGCAAGGGGAGACAGACAAACGATCCTACTAGGCCAGGTGTCATTCAGATCGCGCAAGTGCATGGGTAGGGGGGACGGGAAAAGTGCAAGGGGGAAGGGAGAGGGGAAAGTGCAATACAAAGTGATTAGTAAAAAACAAGATAAATAATAAGGGCCAGCTGGTGGCAAGTGCAGGATAAGTGCAGACAAGTGCAGGGAAGGGGGGCTGTGGGATACAGAGACAGTCCCGAAGTGCAAGGGTTGCCAGGGAGGCAGTGCAGGGGAGAGTGGCTGAGCCAAGGGCCGGGATTGGCGAGTGGCCCAGTTGCTGATTCAGTACAGTTTCAGTGATTTAGCAGGGGAGAGGGGGAGAGAAAGCAGAAGCAAAGAGGAATGTTTTGAGGTGTTTCCGGAACCGGAGATGGTTCTCCTCAAGTTTCAGGGAGGCAGGAAGGCTGTTCCAGAGGGAGGCCCCTGCTGCAGAGAGAGATCTCCCCCCAACTCGTTGCTTGGAGAGGCGGCTGACCCTGAGGGAGTTGGAGGCGGATGAGCGAAGAGCTCGAGAGGGAAGATATTTAGGAAGAGAGAGTTGAAGGTATTTTGGTCCAAGGCCCCAGAAGGCCTTGTGAACAATGCAGAGGGTTTTGAACTTAATCCTCAAAGCCACAGGGAGCCAGTGTAGCGATTTCAGTCCTGGAGAGATACGGTCCCTGGGCTTGAGGCCAAGGACAAGTCTCGCAGTCCTGTTCTGGATGAGTTGCAGCGGGCGGAGAGTAGAGGCAGGCAGATTTAGATAGAGGCTGTTACAGTAGTCCAGCTTCGAGAGAACCAGGGCTCTGGAGACAGTGAGCTTCTGGGGGAAGGAGAGGAAAGGAAGGATACCTCTGAGGAGGTGCAGCTGATAGTGTGCCTTCTTAGAAACATCAGAAATGTGAGGAGAGAAGGAGAGTGTGGAGTCGAAGATGACCCTGAGGTTTTTTGCCTTGCAGGTATGAGCAGGAAGAGGGCCAAGAGAGGCCGGCCAGAGAGCTGCAGGGAAGGAGGGAGTGGGTGTGCCGATGAGTAGAATCTCAGTCTAATTGATGGAGACAGAGAGATAAAGAGAGCAGAGTGAGTTACATAGAGTCAGATACATAAAGACAAGAGAGAGCAATAGTGCTAAATGATGGAGACAGAGATGAAGAGAGCAGAGCGAGTTAGAGAGAGTCAGATACAGAAAGATGAGAGAGAGCAATTGTGCTAAATCATGGCGACAGAGATATAAAGAGAGCAGAGCGAGTTAGAGAAAGTCAGATAGAGAAAGACGAGAGAGAGAGAGAGAGAGAGAAAAAGTGCTAAATCATGGAGAAAGAGAGATAATGAGAGCAGAGTGAGTTATTTAAAATCAGACACAGAAAGACGAGAGAGAACAATAGTGCTGATTGATGGAGACAGAGAGATAAAGAGAGCAGAGTGAGTTAGAGAGAGTCAGATAGATAAAGACGAGAGAGAGCAATAGTGGTAAATGATGGAGACAGAGATAAAGAGAGCAGAGCTAGTTAGAGAGAGTCAGATACAGAAAGACGAGAGAGAGCAATAGTGCTAAATCATGGCGACGGAGATATAAAGAGAGCATAGCGAGTTACATAGAGTCAGATACAGAAAGACGAGAGAGAGCAATAGTGCTAAATCATGGAGACAGAGAGATAAAGAGAGCAGAGCGAGTTAGACAGAGTCAGATACAGAAAGACGAGAGAGAGCAATAGTGCTAAATCATGGAGACAGAGATATAAAGAGAGCATAGCGAGTTAGAGAGAGTCAGATACAGAAAGACGAGAGAGAGCAATAGTGCTAAATAATGGAGACAGAGAGTTAAAGAGAGCAGAGCGAGTTAGAGAAAGTCATACACAGAAAGACGAAAGAGAACAATAGTGCTAAATGATGGAGACAGAGAGATAAAGAGAGTAGAGTGAGTTAGCAATAGTGCGAAATCATGGAGACAGAGATAAAGAGACCAGAGCGAGTTAGAGTCAGATACAGAAAGACGAGAAAGAACAAAAGTGCTAAATCATGGAGACCGAGAGATAAAGAGAGCAGAGCGAGTTAGAGAAAGTCAGATACAGAAAGACGAGAGAGAGAGCAAAAGTGCTAAATCATGGAGACAGAAATAACGAGAGCACAGCGAGTTAGAGAAAGTCAGATACAGAAAGACGAGAGAAAGCAATAGTGCTAAATCATGGAGTCAGAGAGAGCAGAGCGAGTTAGAGAAAGTCAGACATGATAAGACAAAAGAGCAATAGTGCTAAATCATGGAGACAGAGAGATAAAGAGAGCAGAGCGAGTTGCATAGAGTCAGATACAGAAAGACGAGAGAGAGCAATAGTGCTAAATCATGGAGACAGAGATAAAGAGACCAGAGCGAGTTAGATAGAGTCAGATACAGAAAGACGAGAAAGAGCAATAGTGCTAAATCATGGAGACCGAGAGATAAAGAGAGCAGAGCGAGTTAGAGAAAGTCAGATACAGAAAGACGAGAGAGAGAGCAAAAGTGCTAAATCATGGAGACAGAGATAAAGAGAGCACAGCGAGTTAGAGAAAGTCAGATACAGAAAGACGAGAGAAAGCAATCGTGCTAAATGATGGAGACAGAGATAAAGAGTGCAGAGCGAGTTAGAGAGAGTATCATACAGAAAGACGAGAGAGAGCATTAGTGCTAAATGATGGAGAAAGAGAGATAATGAGAGCAGAGCGAGTTATTTAAAATCAGACACACAAAGACGAGAGAGAACAATAGTGCTGATTGATGGAGACAGAGAGATAAAGAGAGCAGAGTGAGTTAGAGAGAGTCAGATACATAAAGACGAGAGAGAGCAATAGTGGTAAATGATGGAGACAGAGATAAAGAGAGCAGAGCGAGTTAGAGAGAGTCAGATACAGAAAGACGAGAGAGAGCAATAGTGCTAAATCATGGCGACGGAGATATAAAGAGAGCATAGCGAGTTACATAGAGTCAGATACAGAAAGACGAGAGAGAGCAATAGTGCTAAATCATGGAGACAGAGATAAAAAGAGCAGAGCGAGTTAGATAGAGTCAGGTACAGAAAGACGAGAAAGAGCAATAGTGCTAAATCACGGAGACCGAGAGATAAAGAGAGCAGAGCGAGTTAGAGAAAGTCAGATACAGAAAAACGAGAGAGAGAGAAAAAGTGCTAAATCATGGAGACAGAGATGAAGAGAGCACAGCGAGTTAGAGAGAGTCAGATACAAAAAGACGAGAGAGAGCAATAGTGCTAAATGATGGAGACAGAGAGATAACGAGAGCAGAGCGAGTTATTGAAAGTCAGACACAGAAAGACGAGAGAGAGCAATAATGCTAAATCATGGAGACAGAGATATAAAAAGAGCATAGCGAGTTAGAGAGAGTCAGATACAGAAAGACGAGAGAGAACAATAGTGCTAAATGATGGAGACAGAGAGATAAAGAGAGCAGAGCAAGTTAGAGAGAGTCTGATACAGAATGACGAGAGAGAGCAATAGTGCTAAATGATGGAGACAGAGAGATAAAGAGAGTAGAGCGAGTTAGAGACAGTCAGATACAGAAAGATGAGCGAGAGCAATAGTGCTAAATGATGGATACAGACAGATAAAGAGAGCAGAGCGAGTTAGAGAGAGTCAGATACAGAAAGACGAGAGAGAGCAATAGTGCTAAATGTTGGAGACAGAGATAAAGAGAGCCGAGCGAGTTAGAGAGTGTCAGATATAGAAAGACGAGAGAGAGCATTAGTGCTAAATGATGGAGACAGAGAAAAAGAAAGCATAGCGAGTTAGAGAAAGTCAGATACAGAAAGACGAGAGCGAGCAATAGTGCTAAATGATGGAGACAGAGAGATAAAGAGAGCAGAGCGAGTAAGAGAGAGTCAGATACAGAAAGATGAGAGAGTGTAATAGTGCTAAATCATGGAGTCAGAGAGAGTAGAGCGAGTTAGAGACAGTCAGATACAGAAAGATGAGAGAGAGCAATAGTGCTAAATGATGGATACAGACAGATAAAGAGAGCAGAGCGAGTTAGAGAGAGTCAGATACAGAAAGACGAGAGAGAGCAATAGTGCTAAATGTTGGAGACAGAGATAAAGAGAGCTGAGCGAGTTAGAGAGTGTCAGATATAGAAAGACGAGAGAGAGCATTAGTGCTAAATGATGGAGACAAAGAAAAAGAAAGCATAGCAGTTATGGCCACAAAATTATGGCACACTCTACTCAAACCTCTCCGCCTGAAAGTGAACCACAGCTCAAGACTCAGCTTTTCTAAAAAATCAATTGGAGCATTTTTATAAATAATAACAACCAACCAAAAAAAATGCATCAGAAACATGCGCTAATTTTCTACAAGCAATTTCCAAAAATCTCGGCACTTCCATCTGTGGGAACCCTTTCTGCAGGACGCTGCTCATCCAAACCCCTGCTGCGGGACACTAGCTGTCGGCACCTTAATCTGAGTGAAATCTACAACCAAGAGCCATGGAGCACCAATAGCCTCACTGTCCCCCATCTTCACCCCCCTCATCCCTCAAGTAAAGCCTCAATACTAAAATTGTGCATCCTTAGACCTCCCGCACTCCTTCTGAAGACCTCCAGGTCTTGTGGGGATCAGAGCATCTGTTTTCGTTCAGATGGCCTCCAGGTCTAGTGGGGATCAGAGCATCTGTTTCCTTCAGAAGACCTCCCGGTCTAGTGGGGATCTGGGCACCGGTTTCCTTCAGAAGACCTCTAGGTCTAATGGGGATCTGGGCATCTGTTTCCTTCAGAAGACCTCTGGGTCTAGTGGGGATCAGAGCATCTGTTTTCGTTCAGATGGCAACCAGGTCTTGTGGGGATCAGAGCATCTGTTTCCTTCAGAAGACCTCCCGGTCTAGTGGGGATCTGGGCACCAGTTTCCTTCAGAAGACCTCTAGGTCTACTGGGGATCAGGGCATCTGTTTCCTTCAGAAGACCTCTGGGTCTAGTGGGGATCAGGGCATCTGTTTCCTTCAGAGGACCTCCAGGTCTAGTGGGGATCAGGGCATCTGTTTCCTTCAGAAGACCTCCAGGTCTAGTGGGGATCAGAGTTTCTTTTTCCTTCAGAAGACATCCAGGTCCAGTGGGGATCAGAGCATTTGTTTCCTTCAGAAGACCTCCAGGTCCAGTGGGGATCAGGGCATCTGTTTCCTTCAGAAGGCCTTCAGGTCCAGTGGGGATCAGGGCATCTGTTTCCTTCAGAAGGCCTCCAGGTCTAGTGGGGATCAGAGCATCTGTTTCCTTCAGAAGACCTCCAGGTCTAGTGGGGATCATCGCATCTGTTTCCTTCAGAAGACCTCCAGGTCTAGTGGGGATCAGAGCCTCTGTTTCCTTCAGAAGACCTCCAGGTCAAGTGGGGATCAGCGCATGTGTTTCCTTCAGAAGACCTCCAGGTCTAGTGGGGATCAGAGCCTCTGTTTCCTTCAGAAGACCTTCAGGTCTAGTGGGGATCAGGGCATCTGTTTCCTTCAGAAGGCCTCCAGGTCTAGTGGGGATCAGGGCATCTGTTTCCTTCAGAAGACCTCTGGGTCTAGTGGGGATCAGAGCATCTGTTTTCGTTCAGATGGCCTCCAGGTCTAGTGGGGATCTGGGCATCTGTTTCCTTCAGAAGACCTCTGGGTCTAGTGGGGATCAGAGCATCTGTTTTCGTTCAGATGGCCTCCAGGTCTAGTGGGGATCAGAGCATCTGTTTCCTTCAGAAGACCTCCCGGTCTAGTGGGGATCTGGGCACCAGTTTCCTTCAGAGGACCTCCAGGTCTAGTGGGGATCAGGGCATCTGTTTCCTTCAGAAGACCTCCAGGTCTAGTGGGGATCAGAGCTTCTTTTTCCTTCAGAAGACATCCAGGTCCAGTGGGGATCAGAGCATTTGTTTCCTTCAGAAGACCTCCAGGTCCAGTGGGGATCAGGGCATCTGTTTCCTTCAGAAGGCCTTCAGGTCCAGTGGGGATCAGGGCATCTGTTTCCTTCAGAAGGCCTCCAGGTCTAGTGGGGATCAGAGCATCTGTTTCCTTCAGAAGACCTCCAGGTCTAGTGGGGATCATCGCATCTGTTTCCTTCAGAAGGCCTCCAGTTCTAGTGGGGATCAGAGCATCTGTTTCCTTCAAAAGGCCTGCAGGTCTAGTGGGGATCAGGGCATCTGTTTCCTTCAGAAGACCTCGAGGTCTAGTGGGGATCAGAGCATCTGTTTCCTTCAGAAGACCTCCGGGTCTAGTGGGGATCAGGGCACCTGTTTCCTTCAGAAGGCCTACAGGTCTAGTGGGGATCAGGGCACCTGTTTCCTTCAAAATGCCTCCAGGTCTAGTGGGGATCAGAGCCCCTGTTTCCTTCAGACGGCCTCTAGGTCTAGTGGGGACCGGGCACCTGTTTCCTTCCGAAGACCTCCATGTCTAGTGGGAATCAGGGCATCTGTTCCTTCAGAAAACCTCCAGGTCTAGTGGGGAATCAGGACATCTGTTTCCTTCAGAAGACCTCCAGGTCTAGTGGGGATCTGAACCTTTGTTTCCTTCAGAAGGCCTCCAGGTCTAGTGGGGATCTGAATCTTTGTTTCCTTCAGAAGGCCTCCAGGTCTAGTGGGGATCAGAGCCTCGGTTTCCTTCAGAAGACCTCCAGTTCTAGTGGGGATAAGGGCATCAGTTTCCTCCAGAAGGCCTCCAGATCTAGTGGGGATCCGGGCATCTGTTTCCTTCAGAAGGCCTTCAGGTCTAGTGGGGATCAGGGCATCTGTTTCCTTCAGAAGACCTCCAGGTCTAGTGGGGATCAGAGCCTCTGTTTCCTTCAGAAGACTTCTAGGTCTAGTGGAGATCAGGGCACCTGTTTACTTCAAAAGGCCTCCAGGTCTAGTGGGGATCATGGCATCTGTTTCCTTCAGAGGACCTCCAGGTCTAGTGGGGATCAGAGCATATGTTTCCTTTAGAAGTGCACCAGGTCCAGTGGCGATCAGAGCATCTGTTTCCTTTTTCCTTCAGAAGACCTCCAGGTCCAGTGGGGATCAGAGCATCTGCTTCCTTCAGAAGGCAACTAGGTCTAGTCGGGATCAGGTCATCAGTTTCCTCCAGAAGGCCTCCAGGTCTAGTGGGTATCAGAGCCTCTGTTTCCTTCAGAAGACCTCCAGGTCCACTGGGGATCTGGGGATCTGTTTTCTTCAGAAGGCCTCCAGGTCTAGTGAGGATCCAGGCATCTGTTTCCTTCAAAAGACCTCCAGGTCTAGTGGGGATCAGAGCCTCTATTTCCTTCAAAAGACCTCTAGGTCTAGTGGAGATCAAAGCACCTGTTTCCTTCAAAAGACCTCCAGGTCTAGTGGGGATCAGAGCCTCTGTTTCCTTCAGAAGGCCTCCAGGTCTAGTTGAGATCAGGGCACCTGTTCCTTAAGAAGACCTCCAAGTCTAGTGGAGATCAGGGCATCTGTTTCCTTCAAAAGGCCTCCGGGTCTAGTGGGGATCTGAACCTTTGTTTCCTTCAGAAGACCTCCAGGTCTAGTGGGGATCAGGGCACCTGTTCCTTCAGAAGACCTCCAGGTCTAGTGGGGATCAGAGCCCATGTTTCCTTCAGAAGGCCTCCAGGTCTAGTGGGGATCAGGGCACCTGTTTCCTTCAGAAGGCCTCCAGGTATAGTGGGGATCAGAGCCTCTGTTTCCTTCAGAAGACCTCCAGGTCTAGTGGGGATAAGGGCATCAGTTTCCTCCAGAAGGCCTCCAGGTCTAGTGGGGATCCGGGCATCTGTTTCCTTCAGAAGGCCTCCAGGTCTAGTGGGGATCAGGGCATCTGTTTCCTTCAGAAGGCCTCCAGGTCTAGTGGGGATCAGGTCATCTGTTTCCTTCAGAGGACCTCCAGGTCTAGTGGGGATCAGAGCATATGTTTCCTTTAGAAGTGCACCAGGTCCAGTGGCGAGCAGAGCATCTGTTTCCTTCAGAAGATCTCCAGGTCCAGTGGGGATCAGAGCATCTGCTTCCTTCAGAAGGCAACCAGGTCTAGTGGGGATCAGGGCATCAGTTTCTTCCAGAAGGCCTCCAGGTCTAGTGGGTATCAGAGCCTCTGTTTCCTTCAGAAGACCTCCAGGTCCACTGGGGATAGTTGGGATCAGAGTCTCTGTTTCCTTCAGAAGACCTCCAGGTCTAGTGGGGATAAGGGCATCTGTTTCCTTCAGAAGGCCTCCAGGTCTAGTGGGGATCAGGGCATCTGTTTCCTTCAGAAGGCCTCCAGGTCTAGTGGGGATCAGGGCATCTGTTTCCTTCAGAGGACCTCCAGGTCTAGTGGGGATCAGAGCATATGTTTCCTTTAGAAGTGCACCAGGTCCAGTGGCGATCAGAGCATCTGTTTCCTTCAGAAGACCTCCAGGTCCAGTGGGGATCAGAGCATCTGCTTCCTTCAGAAGGCAACCAGGTCTAGTGGGGATCAGGGCATCAGTTTCTTCCAGAAGGCCTCCAGGTCTAGTGGGTATCAGAGCCTCTGTTTCCTTCAGAAGACCTCCAGGTCCACTGGGGATCTGGGGATCTGTTTTCTTCAGAAGGCCTCCAGGTCTAGTGAGGATCCAGGCATCTGTTTCCTTCAAAAGACCTCCAGGTCTAGTGGGGATCAGAGCCTATGTTTCCTTCAAAAGACCACTAGGTCTAGTGGAGATCAAGGCACCTGTTTCCTTCAAAAGACCACCAGGTCTAGTGGGGATCAGAGCCTCTGTTTCCTTCAGAAGGCCTCCAGTTCTAGTGGAGATCAGGGCACCCGCTCCTTCAGAAGACCTCCAGGTCTAGTGGAGATCAGGGCATCTGTTTCCTTCAAAAGGCCTCCGGGTCTAGTGGGGATCTGAACCTTTGTTTCCTTCAGAAGACCTCCAGGTCTAGTGGAGATCAGGGCATCTGTTTCCTTCAAAAGGCCTCCGGGTCTAGTGGGGATCTGAACCTTTGTTTCCTTCAGAAGACCTCCAGGTCTAGTGGGGATCAGCGCACCTGTTCCTTCAGAAGACCTCCAGGTCTAGTGGGTATCAGAGCCCCTGTTTCCTTCAGAAGGCCTCCAGGTCTAGTGGGGATCAGGGCACCTGTTTCCTTCAGAAGGCCTCCAGGTATAGTGGGGATCAGGACACCTGTTTCCTTCAGAAGACCTCCAGGTTTAGTGGGGATCAGGTCATCTGTTTCTAGTGGGGATCAGGACACCTGTTTCCTTCAGAAAACCTCCAGGTCTAGTGGGGATCAGGGCACCTGTTTCCTTCAGAAGACCTCCAGGTCTAGTGGGGATCAGGTCATCTGTTTCTAGTGGGGATCAGGACACCTGTTTCCTTCAGAAGACATCCAGGTCTAGTGGGGATCAGGGCACCTGTTTCTAGTGGGGATCTGGGTATCTGTTTCCTTCGGAAGGCCTGCCTGGCACCTGTTTACTTCAGAACACCTCCAGGTCTAGTGGGGATCAGAGCATCTGTTTGTCAGGATTAGCACATTCAGCTCCCAGATTGGCACAAAAGCAGCACACATATGACATCTGTTTAATTGAATTTCTGATGGTTTTGAACCAGGTCTGCCATGAACGTCTTCACAATATTTACTGTGGTTGTCATGACAACTCTCCAAATGCCTTGACTAATTTTTGAAGGACATGTGTCCACATTGATTGTGCAGTTGGGTTCTTTAAAGCTATTGACGCTACCAAATACTTCTCAACGAACAGGCAGGCTAGAAAAATAGTCACGCTGTGCAGCGACCTCATCAGCGCCTCCCACCTGTGGATACTTGTAGATTTGCACGAGTTGGGCCATGGCATTGGACGTCGATGATGACAAGTCTCCAATGAACCCAATCAGAGTGGTGTCCGTCCGACAGCTGTAGTTTGGAATTGGTTTGTCTTTCTTTGTAAACATGCTGAGAGTGCTCTGAACAGCTTTCATGTCACAGTGGCAAGAGTCGTAAATCTGGTAACCCAGAGTGTGGTTCGGTAAGATTTTAGGGTTTCTGTTGATCTCCTCTGTGGCAAAGATAAAAGCCATGACATGACGAAGATAGCCGGCAGAAGGCCTGAAAGACGGAGTTAGAAATTATGAGAGAAGACCCTCTGTCACCGGAGTACAATATTCCTTTATTTTGATAATTGGACATGCTTTTTCACATAATACAAATTGTTAACACATTTATGGGCTTGTTAAGAGCAGGTCAGCCAATAAAATTCTAGAGACTGCAGTCCTCAACTACTGTGTAGAGATGAAGCGTAGTGCAGCTTTCATACATCCGACCACTAACATCCTTCTTTGCTATCCAGGTCTCACTGAATAACCCATAGAGCACCCTGGGAGGAAGTGCAAGCCTTCAGGAAGCCAGGAGCACCCTGGGAGGAAGTGCAAGCCTTCAGGAAGCCTGGAACACCTTGGGAGGAAGTGTGATCCTTCAGGAAGCCCAGAGCACCCTGGGAGGAAGTGCTAGCCATCAGGAAGCCAGGAGCACCCTGGGAGGAAGTGCAAGCCTACAGGAAGCCCAGAGCACCCTGGGAGGAAGTGCTTGCCTTCCGGAAGCCTGGAGCAACCTGGGAGGAAGTGCTAGCACTCAGGAAGCCCGGGACACCCTGGGAGGAAGTGCTAGCCTTCAGGAAGCCGGGAACACCCTGGGAGGAAGTACTAGCCCTCAGGAAGCCCGGAGCACACTGAGAGGAAGTGCTAGCCCTCAGGAGCCCAGAACACCCTGGGAGGAAGTGCTAGCCTTCAGGAAGTCCAGAACACCCTGGAAGGAAGTGCTAGCCTTCAGGAAGCCCGGAACACCCTGGGAGGAAGTGCTAGCCCTCAGGAGCCCAGAACACCCTGGGAGGAAGTGCTAGCCTTCAGGAAGTCCAGAACACCCTGGGAGGAAGTGCTAGCCTTCGCGAAGCCCGGAACACCCTGGGAGGAAGTGCTAGCCCTCAGGATCCCAGAACACCCTGGGAGGAAGTGCTAGCCTTAAGGAAGGCCGGAGTACCCTGGGAGGAAGTGCGAGCCGTCAGGAAGCCAGGAGCTCCCTGGGACGAAGTGCAAGCCTTCAGGAAGCCCGGAACACCCTGGGAGGAAGTGCAAGCCTTCAGGAAGCCCAGAGCACCCTGGGAGGAAGTGGTTGCCTTCCAGAAGCCTGGAGCACCCTGGGAGGAAGTGCTAGCCCTCAGGAAGCCCGGAACACCCTGGGAGGAAGTGCTAGCCTTCAGGAATCCCGGAACACCATGGGAGGAAGTGCGAGCCTTCAGGAAGCCAGGAGCACCCTGGGAGGAAGTGCAAGCCTTCAGGAAGCCCGGAACCCCCTGGGGGGAAGTGCAAGCCTTCAGGAAGCCCAGAGCACCCTGGGAGGAATTACTAGCCCTCAGGAAGCCCGGAGCACCCTGGGAGGAAGTGCAAGCCTTCAGAAAGCCCAGAGCACCCTGGGAGGAAGTGTTTGCCTTCCGTAAGCCTGGAGCACCATGGGTGGAAGTGCTAGCCCTCAGGAATCCCGGAACACCCTGGGAGGAAGTGCTAGCCTTCAGGAAGCCATGAACACCCTGGGAGGAAGTGCGAGCCTTCAGAAAGCCCAGAGCACCCTGGGAGGAAGTGCGAGCCTTCAGAAAGCCCAGAGCACCCTGAGAGGAAGTGCTTGCCTTCAGGAAGCCCGGAGCACCCTGGGAGGAAGTGCCTGCCTTCCGGAAGCCTGGAGCACCCTGGGAGGAAGTGCTAGCCCTCAGGAAGCCCGGAACACCCTGGGAGGAAGTGCTAGCCTTCAGGAAGCCCGGAACATGGTCTGCATTCAAGAGGTCAAGCCTCCTTTTCTGAGCTTTTGGGAGCTGTGTCCCCTGCACCCAGCACTATTGTGCATCAGCAGTCCTCCCAATCCCCACTACTCACCCCATTACCACCCACAAGCAGCTGACACAAGTGCCAAGACTTTCTCTCCTCTGAAACACCAAAAAAGATACCTTTTTATTCCAAGTAACAGGAATGTTTCCTTATTTTTAGTTAGCAAAGAGTTAGCTCCGTTGTTTGCTGTGTGTGGGAGTTTTTGGTGTTATAACAGTGGCATTGGGGCAACCTTGTCAGAAAAAGCACCCATGTCCATATTGAAAGATCCTCACTTTCTCGGGTCCGTACCTTGGGTCGGGTCCGTAACTTGGGTGGCGGGCCAATGCCAGCAGGGTCGACTCTCCATCATAGATTATTTCACCTCATTACAACATTGCCATGCTGATGGGACACAGAAAACATTAGTCAATCCTCAAATGGACCACACTAATATTTCCTAATATTCAACCAATCCTAGATGGAGTTATTGGTGATAACACCTGGTCACAAATGAAACTAGTGTGTGTTAAAGGATAGTTCCGGGACTTTTTTTTTATTGTCCCTACGGGTCGGCCATGTGTTTGTAAGCATAAATCGGTAGATCGTAGAAAACTTTCCTATGGACCTTACCCGACTTTTCGCCCATTATCGCACTCGAAATCAGCCTCCATTTTGTGATAATCCTATCATTTCCCCACATCTACCTGGCTCACCTGCCTTTGCGGCACTAAATCAAATCCCCCGCCCCTGAAACAGACTTTATCAAAACATTCATATTCCCCGCCTCTATCCGTGACGTGACTGTGCTACGTAGGCAAACGCGCCCAGGCGTCTTCTACGCGACTCCACACAGAACTCGGAAATCAACACAGATCAGCTCACAACACAGCGCGCCACAATTCGGAATATGAAACTGTACTTTTAAATCAAACCGCAAGATTGTAAATGTGGTAAAGTACATTTATTTGACATCAAATGTTTAGAGAATATTCAGCGATTTGCATTTTTATTTACTCACGTTCCAAAAAGTTTGTTTTGATGAACGCGATGGTCCTTTGCTGTACACAGGGTCTTAGATCATCTCACAATACAGCGCCACAATTCGGAATGTGAAACTGTGGTTTAAAAGCAAACGGCAAGATTGTACATTTGGCAAAGTACATTTATTGGACATCAAATGTTTAGAGAATATTCAGCGATTTGCATTTTTATTTGCTCTCGATCCAAAATAGTTCGTCTTGAGGGAAGCGATGTTCGTGTGCAGTACACAGGGTGTTGGTTTACGATAAAAATAAGCTCTTCGGTCGCACTGATAATCGCATGGCTGTTCCAACAACAAGGCACTAGGCCACCACGACGGTAGGTATGTTGCATCTAACCGTTAGTACCGCGTAAGGGCATACTTGTACTTGGCGATCGTCCCATAAAATGGTCAGGGTGGTAACGTTGTTCACACGGAGAAGCAACTGGCGGTTGTAGAAGCCGTCCGCCGGTGTCTGGTACTCGTGACACAGACAGTAGTGTATGATGTACCTAAAAACATAAAAAATGAAATTAGTCTCACCATCAGATCTTTATTAAAATTATTCATTTCATAGCTAGGACAGCGCTACTGGGTGTACACAAGTGTTTGAAGGCGTGGCGAGGCAGGGAGGGGGGGCGGAAGTGGAGTAAAAGGTAAGTAGCATAAAATAATGCTGTAGGATACTGAGACAGTCCCCCAGTGCAGGGGTTGACAGTGAGGCAGTGCAGGTTTTGAGGTGCTTCCGTAAAAGATAGATAGTGCGCGGTACAAAACAATATGCCACATAGAACGAACAAGTACAACTTAACCCGTCTTTAAAGCCACTGTATAGTAATTAAATTGCGGTATAAACTCATCAAAAGTTACTTACATTATATTTGCATTTTCCATTGTGTCTCTGTGTAGGGCAGACCCGAAATACCACTCCTTCTATGCCGACGTTACTTCTTCTAATGAACATGGCTATCGTTTCGTTTCTGAAATTTTATTCATTATCTTTTCTTACGTTATTGCACCACACCGCCAAAATGTAGTCTTTCGGGATGGTCCCGGCCTGTCAAGGTCAAATCACAATAGAACCTTATACTGGGTCGTGGGCCGTTCCGGCACCCGAGCAAAACATCAAAGCAGCTGACCTTCACTTTGAACGAGCGAGCACACATTTCTAGAGACACATTGCATTTACACTGAGCAATCCCTTTCAATTACACATTACACAGATACACATATTCAATGGGCCTGCGACATGAGGAGACTCGAGAGCAAAGTCACAGGTGACACCCGGGTGGTTAGCACTACTGCACGGTGAAGGGAGGGGCAAGGGTGGAGAGACACATTGTATGTGCACTGAGCAATCACTTTCAATTACAAATTAAATAGATACACATATTCAATGGGCCTGCGACACGAGGAAACTCGAGAGAACAGACAATCAAATTACAATCATTTAAACCGTGATATGTATTTCTCAATGAGCTCTGCTTTAGGTGGACATGGAACAGAGGCAATGTTGGGTGGCAATGCAGTTGGCCCCTGCATAGGTTCGTTCACCACTCCATGTATGTGCCTACCGAGGACATCTACGATAAGTCTCTCAATAAACTCATATTGCATATCCTCAAACACTGGTTTGATCACCCATTGTTTACTTCTTTTAGTGAAGGCCTTATTGTAGCGAAGCGTCCCTAAAGTTCCGGTCGTCCTACTTTGTTGACGGCCAACATTATGGTTATGTGCCAAGACCGCTAGAAGAGTCCGATTTATCATGCCTTCCATGCCAAAATGCAATCGTTTTGGCCTGTACTTTAGGCACATATTGTGAAACACCTCCAAATCTCCTGTGTGGCAGAATTCCGTGAGTCCCCTCAAATCTCTTGTTATAGTTTTATCAAATACAATCTTTTCAATGGCTTTGTGAGTGGGTGATGAAGGAATCAACCACTTCTTCTTCCGTGCCTCCTCTGTGGACAAATGGCCATGTTCACAATTGTGGAAATGTTGGTTTGTCGACCAGCGATGAACGTTGGTACAGTGCAACATTACTGACCGCCATTTTACCAGTAGAATTTCCAACGACCCTTCACATGTTTTTGAGCTCCACCAAAGATGGTTGCTGATTGACTTGGACCACTGTGAAATACCTTGCATATCTTTTTTTTTTCCTGCAGCCGACAATTTGTTATTGATTGTTTTTGCAAGATGCCATACGTCAAATTGGTGATTTATATTTTTGTACTCTTCTCTCATTGTCTTGGAAATTGAAACGTGTCTGTCCGTGGCTATCAGGTCGATCACCATTCCCCGTGATTGTAGTTCTTTCAATGATGCTACAAAGCCAACTTTCTCCATGGCCACTGAGGATGTACTTTGTGACACCTGCACGACCACCGAACTCACAATTTTCTTACTTTCCATGTCCTGAAAGTGGTAGGTGCAGTACTTGGCTGAAAATCCTGGGCTGTCGCACTGTCCATCACCAGCTAGCCTGAACCGTTTGCCCGCGAATGTACTTTCAATAGACATTTTTTCCATTCTCCAAGCTTCGCTAATGGCTGGAAATAGATAATCGGTTTGGTATTTGTAGAACTGAGTTTTCGCAATGAAAACTGAAAGAAATACTGTAACTTTTTAAAACTTGAACCACTAAAAAGTGCGGCCGCTGCACAAAGTAGATTGCCTGCTGGCAGTTGCCCCAGCATGGGTTGTGCAGACCATGAGAACGGATGATATTGTGTACAGGTGGCATGTATTTTAAGGTTAGTGCCTCGAATTGCACGAGTCACATTAATCAATGGCTCCCCACATACTTCCCCACCAACCCAATGCCCACATTTCATCATCATAATATTATCCATCAAACAGCTATCGAATACAATGAATTTGGCCTCTTTCCTTATACTGTCACTCTGCATCCCAGCTGGTTCGGCCTGTAACGTTGAGGACATGTCACTCACATGAAAGGTACAATCTTTGATATCGTCTTCCGCTATGTTGAGTGATATTGATGGTGTTTCATTGTCGTCCATTTCATTCTCTTCCACTGCAACATCTGTTCCTTGTCCGGAGATGGGAGAAAAAAACAATGTCTTCAACTTTCTCGCGCTCTTATTTTTTGCGGGTGTGGATTCTGTGAATTGATCTCCGACTGCATCCAAACTACCAGGAGGACATTCACTATCAATGGCTGGTGGTGGTATAGCTCCGTTGTCAATCACTTCATATTCTTCCCATTGGCACGATGCATCTCCAGTCTCAAGTCCCTGCCAAAAGGTTTGACAAGCAACATCTCTCGTTCGCTTCACTGTCTGTGTAGATCTAGTTCTTACACCCACTCGCAACTAGAGGACAGATTGAAAAAGGGATGTTCAGTTTAAACACAACTTACAGTATTGAACTATTGACGGTGAAAAACAACATAATATAGTGAACAGGACACTAACCTTCTTTTGCTTTCTTTTCTTTGAAACTTTCTTGCCTCGAACTTCAACATCTGGACGCTGTTGCTCCGACTCGTGTGTGCATGTCTCCACTTCCTCTCGCGCTGCAACGACTATATTTTCATGATAAGCACATCCATCACTCACTGACGCTCCATCGACTCCCTGAAACATAGAACTTTCATTAGTATGTATAATAATATTGAAAACACAAAATGTACTTGGGGACCAATACCCATACGTACATCTCAATAGCAAAACACGAATGAACGCATTGTGTAGAACATTCAAACGACAATAGTTCACGCATTGTTGATCTAGTTAGATGGAACTGTCAAGATCCATACCTCGGGCTCCGCATAGACTTCCATTAATGATATTATTGAAGATGACGCTTCAGCAACTCCCTGAAACACAGTAATTGCATTAGTATGGTTTTCTATTTTGTTAAAAAGAACATAAACTGTGTGCAGGCGTCAACGGCTCATCTAAATAGACCTGCACAATCTTTGATCAGTTGTCTAAAATAAATAATGGATATCTAAATATGATTCGATTTGCTCCATCGTTGGAAGTGTCACCACCCAGAGATCTGCATCAACTACTAGGGGTGATGTTCTTGTAGAAGAAGCTCCGTCATCTCCCTGAAACATAGTACTTGCGTTAATAAAGAAGGAAGTATAGCGGATGTAATCACGTCATTTGATCTCGCTTGATCGAACTGTCAATATCCATACCTCGAAATGCATAAGAACATCAAGGGACGCTGTAACTGCGGTGCACACTTCTGCAAGCTGTTGCGCCGACCCGTAACTGCATGCTCTCCCTTCTTCTTGGACTAATGCTCCATCGACTCCCTGAAACATAGGACTTTCATTAGTAATGAACACAATATTGAAAAAAGAAGACACATAGGAGGGCGACGACAGAAGGACATATCAATGGCTAAAAACGAAAGAAACATTGTGTGTAACAATCACGCTACAAGAATGCAAGATCTGATGATCTCCATCGATGGAACTGTCCGGAAACGTACCTCGAGCATCCGAGTGACATCAACCGTTGTCGTCAATGCGTTGGACTCCTCAGCATCTCCCTGAAAGACAGTACTTGCATTATTTTTGATAACAATAATTATAACTGAAAACAAAGACTAGAGGACGAGTACTGTGGTGTACCATTAGGTAAAATAATTACACGATAAATTAAAACTATTGATTTACATGCCTAAAAAAAGTCAGTGGCAGAATAGCTAAGTAAGATTACCCGATAGGCGCTTGAAGTGGCTGATGACTGCAATAACGACATGGATGGAGAATCTTCTGCCTTCATATTGAGTGGATACATAAATGGGGAAATTATTGTTAGCTAATGCAACACACTACCGCAAGGCCGAGAGCTAAATCCCTAAACTCGACTCACCAGTGGAGGGATGTGGACGAATAGAGTGGGAATAGCGTTTGAGAGCAATTTTCGCTTCGCTCGCAGTGTTTTCTTCTTTATTAGCAATGATGTGGAGTACATGTCTGGGCTAATGTGCCTGCTGCAGATGCGGTATCGATCACCCCTCTTGTCCGCAAAGACTTCTAGGACTCTACTTTCAAGCTCAGACGGTGGATATCCACAATATCGGACCCATTCTCTTATCTGATCTATTGTCTTAGGGAAAACATGCATTATAGTACCTTCAGATTTGTTATGGGTCTTCGAAGGGCAACCGCCAATGGAACAGGCAGGCATTGTGGAAATATCTGAAAAGTAAAGATCAACAATTCTCTATGAATACCAATGTGTTAAAAAATTAAATGACACATAAAAGGTTCAATGCAAGGTTCGTTTTGGTTCTTGGAACTATACACGTTATTCACATGCGGATAAGTATTTGAATAACTTTAAAAAAAATAGAAAAATAATTTGACTAAACTCAGAACATGTGACTAGTTCCTTGCATGTACTGTCGTGAACGAAAAGAAAACATGGATGCAATTTGATGACTACTAGCAAATAGATATAAATTAAAAAATTGGACGCAAAATGATTATGGTACATGGCCTTACCTTGACGAACAAACAGTTAGATGCAGGGATCAGAGTAGTTTCTTGTCGTAGAACAGGGAGCAGTTCACAGGTTGAAAACTGACGAGTTTGCTCGAAGTGGTCAGAAGTGGTCACGGAAGTTCACAGAGACGAAGAGCAGATAAGCAGCACCTTCACGGGTTGACTAGCAAAGCGCAAAGAAGTTCTCATTAGAAATATGAAGTGGGTTATAAAGAATTGGAAACATGGGTGTGTTTGTGAATGAATGACGTGGACACACTTATGTGGATTGCAGGGGGGCGTCCAGCGTGAGGGGGGATGCTTGGCAGAAGACACGGGGTCTGGAGGTAGACATGGGAACAACAACCCATGCTCTATAGACCACTTTGAAGTGTACATGGTCTTTGGCACCTCTTGGCCTTTATCGCTCCCTGACAGCTCCACTTGCCAGCACAAGTACCCCGGTGCGAACTGCCTTTGATAGGGCGGGGGGTGGATTGGGGCGGTGGTCGTGCAGACAAGACACAGGAAGACTCGTGAATGGAGACACACTTATGTGGATTGCAGGGGGGCGTCCAGCGTGAGGGGGGATGCTTGGCAGGAGACACGGGGTCTGGAGGTAGACATGGGAACAACAACCCATGCTCTATAGACCACTTTGAAGTGTACATGGTCTTTGGCACCTCTTGGCCTTTATCGCTCCCTGACAGCTCCACTTGCCAGCACAAGTACCCCGGTGCGAACTGCCTTTGATAGGGTGGGGGGTGGATTGGGGCGGTGGTCGTGCAGACAAGACCCGTTTGCCGCAGGGCCTCACCAAGGAGAGGCCATCTAACTGAATGTAAGAGGCAGGCTGCAGGATCTACTACATGGAAGGCAGGGGGGTGAGTTTATAAATACCTCACCCTCCCAGGAGAATATATGGGGGTCATCTCTGTACCCGGTGCCCAAAAGGATGATTTATTATGATCAACCATATTTATTATTTACCTATAACCATGTTTTGTATCAATAAAATCCAACGGCTTTTTATTGCCAACGCTTGATGCCAACCCGCAAAATAATATATGTATGACTGCTGCATATATGGGTTCAACGGTTATGTGGATTGAAGGTGTGCGGCCAGCGTGAGAGAGGATGCTGGCCGGAGACATGTGGTGTGACAAGACAAGGCACAGGAAGGCTATTCAACGGAGACACACTAGATTCATTTAAAAAATCAAAACAACCATTGTTAAAATATATGTTGGGCTTTATTTTAAATCTTAATTTCCATTGAACATAAATAATAAACATTACACATTGTAAAGTTCCGGTTGCAGCACATCCAGGGAAAACCCGCGGTATTGTCCACTGTCGCTGGGGAAATGTTGTCTAATGGCAAGTACCGCACAGGCAGGTATTACTCTCCGAACGCGGTGTCCGAGCCTCCCGTGAAGCCACCAAGTGAAGCAACGATAGGCCACCAGCCTGTACCACCTGTGAAAAAGAAAGATGCAAACTGTATTAAACTGACAAAACTTTCTTATCAATGTCGATTCAGGTAAAACATGTCATTTTTCTTTGAAAAAAATTATATCTAGAAAATGCACTATATGGAACCAATTTACATGCGTTCGAATGATATGTAGATGTAATTTTATATGTGGGAGACGACCATGAAATAGTAGTGGCATCACTGACATCACAAACAGAGTATACTTACTCGTTACTCGGATTACGCGGACGAACAGTGCCGCGAAGTTCGTGCATAAGCACCATCATCATCCTCAACACGGTCTGTGAGAGGCAGGCTTCCCTGAACTCTGGCAGCTCAGTGATGCATTGCGGACTTTGCTCGCCTTCCTGCAGACTTTGCTCGCTTTCCGAAATGTAGGCCAAGCACCCGGAATTTTCACGGCAGCAGCAGTTCTCCTCCTCAGTTGGCATTAGCTCGCACCGATTGCACGTGCACCAGGTGGAGACGCCGTCCATGCGACATGGTCCAGGCTCTTCATCCGTTGACTGGTCATCCCAACTGCCGTCCGAATCCCCATCGTTTTCGCGTGCTTGCCTTTCCAGTAGTTCCTCCTCGGTGTACTCGGGCTCGTACATATACGGCATTATTGTAGCCATTGTGTGGTAAAGAAAGTAAAATAATTTACAGAGATGGTACAGGTGTTCACACGGGCTACAAGCGGCGAAGGTAGCTGACCAGAGCACTGAAACAAGTCACAGAATACTCAAAGTAACACAGAGAGAGGAATGGAATCGAAAATCTGCTGCTGTGTGTTGTGAAACGGTCTGTTTATACTTATTGGGGAAAGAGGCGTCCTGCCATTTCCATGGCAACACGTCATTAGCTGAGGCGCAGCGATTGTTGACACGAGACGTGCTTTGGCGTTGGGAAATGGGCAGTACGCGTCTGCTGATGTCAGGCTCAGGGGTGGGGGATTTGATTTAGTGCCGCAAAGGCAGGTGAGCCAGGTCCATGGGGCGAAATGATAGGATTATCACAAAATGGAGGCTGATTTCGAGTGCGATAATGGGCGAAAAGTCGGGTAAGGTCCATAGGAAAGTTTTCTACGATCTACCGATTTATGCTTACAAACACATGGCCGAACCGTAGGGACAATAAAAAAAAAGTCCCGGAACTATCCTTTAAATGTCTCAGACAAACGGTTAAGATCAGTGTTGCACACTCAAATGAAAATGCCTACAATATTCTAATCACCTAAAATCATATGTGTCAAATTATACTGTACTTGAGCCAATTTCTAACATTCAAGATCAACTTAATATCTTTTATTTTGCATCTCTTTCATCCCAAGAAATAATTTGTTGTATGTCCTCTTTCTCTTTCTCCTTCTCCCTCTGATTGGTGCGTTCCGAGCATGTACATGTCTGGGCTCTGGAGGTGGGCGGAGCCTCTACGATGGCCCACAGAGGTCTTCATGCAGATAAGGAACACATTGTTATTATTATAGTGCCCACGATTATTTCACATATTTTTTTTTTAAATATTGCACATTTCCCAACACACAATTATTCAACATTTACTTTAGATGAAGAATTAAACACTGTAAGCAGACATTGTGTTCTCTGATTTATATCAATCAGTTTAAAATACAATGTGAGATATTTAGCAAGCAAATACAATGTTAGCTGATGCTCTTTTAGATTTTTCGTAGAGGTGATCTTGATAACATATTATTATGCCTGTCTTCTGTCAGTGAAATCTATGTGGCATCCAGTTCCTTAATAAGCCATAAACTGAGCTCTTAAAATGAAAGTCGCCTCAGATTGCAACTAACAGAAGTCAATTGCTGAGCTCAAGGTGTGAATGACTAACCCATCCTGATCCTCAGAAGTCTATTGCTGAACTCAAGGTGTGAAAGACTGACCCATCCTCATCCTCAGAAGTCTATTGCTGAACTCAAGGTGTGAAAGACTGACCCATCCTCATCCTCAGAAGTCTATTGCTGAACTCAAGGTGCGAAGGAATGACCCAGCCTTATCCTTAGAAGTCTATTGCTGAGCTCAAGGTGTGAAGGACTGACCCATCCTGATCCTCAGAAGTCTATTGCTGAGCTCAAGGTGTGAAGGACTGACCCATCCTTATCCTTAGAAGTCTATTGCTGAACTCAAGGTGTGAAAGACTGACCCATCCTCATCCTCAGAAGTCTATTGCTGAACTCAAGGTGCGAAGGAATGACCCAGCCTTATCCTTAGAAGTCTATTGCTGAGCTCAAGGTGTGAAGGACTGACCCATCCTGATCCTCAGAAGTCTATTGCTGAGCTCAAAGTGTGAAGGACTGACCCATCCTTATCCTTAGAAGTCTATTGCTGAACTCAAGGTGTGAAAGACTGACCCATCCTCATCCTCAGAAGTCTATTGTTGTGCTCAAGGTGCGAAGGACTGACCCATCCTGATCCTCAGAAGTCTATTGCTGAACTTAAGGTGCGAAGGAATGACCCATCCTTATCCTCAGAAGTCTATTGCTGAGCTCAAGGTGCGAAGGACTGACCCATCCTGATCCTCAGAAGTCTATTGCTGAACTCAAGGTGCGAAGGAATGACCCATCCTTATCCTTAGAAGTCTATTGCTGAGCTCAAGGTGTGAAGGACTGACCCATCCTGATCCTCAGAAGTCTATTGCTGAGCTCAAGGTGTGAAGGACTGACCCACCCTCATCCTCAGAAGTCTATTGCTGTGCTCAAGGTGTGAACGACTGACCCATCCTGATCCTCAGAAGTCTATTGCTGAACTTAAGGTGCAAAGGAATGACCCATCCTGATCCTCAGAAGTCTATTGCTGAGCTCAAGGTGCGAAGGACTGACCCATCCTGATCCTCAGAGGTCTATTGCTGAACTCAAGGTGTGAAGGAATGACCCATCCTTATCCTTAGAAGTCTATTGCTGAGCTCAAGGTGCGAAGGAATGACCCATCCTGATCCTCAGAAGTCTATTGCTGAACTCAAGGTGTGAAAGACTGACCCATCCTCAGAAGTCTATTGCTGTGCTCAAGGTGCGAAGGACTGACCCATCCTGATCCTCAGAAGTCTATTGCTGAACTTAAGGTGCGAAGGAATGACCCATCCTGATCCTCAGAAGTCTATTGCTGAGCAATAAGGTGCGAAGGACTGACCCATCCTGATCCTCAGAAGTCTATTGCTGAACTCAAGGTGCGAAGGAATGAGCCATCCTTATCCTTAGAAGTCTATTGCTGAGCTCAAGGTGTGAAGGACTGACCCATCCTGATCCTCAGAAGTCTATTGCTGAGCTCAAGGTGTGAAGGACTGACCCATCCTTATTCGTAGAAGTCTATTGCTGAGCTCAAGGTGTGAAGGACTGACCCATCCTGATCCTCAGATGTCTATTGCTGAGCTCAAGGTGCGAAGGAATGACCTATCCTTATCCTTAGAAGTCTATTGCTGAGCTCAAGGTGTGAAGGCTGACCCATCCTTATCCTTAGAAGTCTATTGCTGAGCTCAAGATGCGAAGGACTGACCCATCCTGATCCTCAGAAGTCTATTGCTGAACTCAAGGTGAAAATGACTGACCCATCCTCATCCTCAGAAGTCTATTGCTGAGCTCGAGGTGCAAAGGACTAACCCATCCTGTTCCTTGAGTCAACGGAAACAGCAGTGAAAAGGGGAATAAAGGGAATAAGTAAAACCCAAATCAATCTTATGCTAGACATATCATTTATTTATGTATGTTATCTTAATATAGAACTCTGTAAAAATTTGCTAAATGCGTGGTAAGAAGAAAATGACAAAACCAAACCTAGGACTAAATCCTGTTTGACAAGGTCAAAAATAGCAAAGGCTATAAACGAGCCCATATAAGAAAGCCGAAATAAGCTAAACAAGCATTGGCAATGCCAAGAGTTTGGGCTTTTGTATAGGCATGGGCGAGGCACTTGCCAGGCACATCCACTGTGATATTAACTGGCAATTGATGGGATGGTGCGAATAACTGGGCATCTAATCGCAGTGTCTGACAAACACCTATTACGTATACATAAGTTTGTTTTCAACAGAACTTCAGTGAAGGATACACAAAGTGCTTATAAATTGAGTGGCTGAACACAGACTTGTTTGTTAAGAAATGTTTTATTACAGCCGTAGCAGGTCTACAAATCAAATTAAGTCATTAACCTTCAGAGAACTGCTTTGAAAAAAAACTGGTAGGCACTTGGAGTGTAATTTTGATGGGAGAGCTTGATTAAAGGTGGTGTTTTGGGGGGGGTAGGGAGGTGGTTATAGGGATTCTCATGGCCATGGGCCATGCTTGATCCGTCAGAAGATATGCTCTAATCTGCAGTCACCCCGACCACTTAAAGAAATGTTGCAGCCGATAGGTCGGGCGAGCACTTTCGCTGTAAGACCGACTAGCCAAAACCCCAGGGCGCGGTGATCCGCTGATGGTTGCCAGCCCTGCGAATTCTGACACAAGATGGCGCCCGGCGCTTTTAGGGAGAATTCTCTACTATGGCTAATTTCCCTTACCTATAGAGTCCCCCAGCCGCTTTGCTGGATTTTTTTTTTCTCCTGCTAAGAGTGAGACCCTTTTTTCCCACTCTTGGGCAGATTGCTAGTGTGTGTCTTAGGCTATCTTGTGTGCTTATGGTCTATAGGGTTCTTCTCACCCTCATAGGAATCATCTTTTTCATGTGTGTTACACAGCACCCTCCATGCCGTACCACAAGGGGTGTCGTAGCGACCCCCAAACATAGACTCCATACCCTGGGACTGACTACTGTCTCCCAGGGCAAATAAAGTCCCCATTGACTTTACTAGTCGAACCTTATGAACAAAACCAATACAACCCATCTTACTATGGAGGTACTGGCAAGGGTTAATAGCCTTTCCCTAGTGTTCATTTTCAAGGGGGTACCGTACAGTCCCACTCTCAAAAGTTTCTGGCTGGTGGCAGTGGTTACTAATGTAAATATTCAACCGCAAATATTTTCCTATGGGATTTTCCCATTGTTCGAGGCTACCACTTTTACTGACAGCCTCTAACATACCGCCGGTTTATTTTAATATTAACTTTACTCTGGTAGGTTTTTATTGCCAGAACTTTGATTTAATTTCTTTCTCGTGTCTTTCTCTACAGTTCTAACCCAGGTAGGGGATACTTTGTTCGTTCTTTTGGCGGGCTTCTGCACAGAAGCCCTCCTTTCGGCGCCACTGAGTCTGGGGAAGACAGGATGTGTGGGAGGGGGAATAGGCACCCTGGACAGTCTCACTCTTGCACTCTGCTCTGATAGGCTGGGTAGTTCTCCCGCCAGGAGAGCCACCCCACTGTGTGAGTGACAGCTAGGCTGTATAAATGGGGGTCTTGCTGCATAAAAGCAGGGTACTGAGGACTGGGAGGACAAGACGTTGCCACTGGTACTAAGAAGCCGAAGAGGAGAGAAGCCAAAGACATCTGCAATGACTGAACCACCGGTGAAGCCCTGCTACAGCGTCTCACCACTTTTCTCCAACGACTCGAGAAGATCTTCACCTGCAAGAGTCATCTTCCCTTGAGCTGGTGGGGCCAACCAGTTTGCCAATCGCCTTCCCGGACCTGCCTTGGTCGAATCGCCAGTGCCAAGCACTAGGAGACCGGATAGCCAGGCACCCGTCCACTCGGACCGCGATTTAAAGGAGCGTACCTTTTATTTCGTTTGGCAGCACCGCGGCTGGTTTCATCCCTGGGCAGTGCAGTACCTCGAACCTTCCTCCACAACGAGAGCCTCTCTTCCTCTGCTGGATCTCCCGAACTGCAGGAACTGCCAGGAACTATCGCCACCGCAGGAGCCTCTTCTACATTTTAAGGTACATTGTTCCGCCAGGCCTCCCTTTTCGGTGGGTACTGCTAAAGGTGTTATAAATCCTTTACCTACCTACTGGGTTGGCCGCCCCTATCATCTAACATTGTCTTTCACCTTCTGCAACCACCTTTTCGAATCGTTTAACAAAGACTTGACTGCAGCTACAAGAACATTTTGCTCCTGGGCACTTTGCCCTGTACCACCGACTCTGGTACAGGCCTATTGACTCTGGCTAAATCTGTTACAACTGCCTTCTCTAGATTGCTTCTCATCTAGAAATGTGTTGGCGCACCTAACTCTTATAACCACCTTTTCCTTCCCTCTTTTTAAACTTGTGAAGTGCCATTTTGCTCGGTTTTCACCTCAGTGTTATACATGCTAAAGTACTGCCTTGCCTAACTTGTTCACAATCTTCTTGGGGAGTGTTGCTGGTGTGTTTACGAGTATATTCCTGTATAACTTGGCCTTTCCCTTCCTTTTGAGAAACTGATAGAGTGCCATTTCTGCTTGGTTTCCACTGTGCCGTTTTGCTCAGTTTTCCTCTTGCTTAAACTTGTCTACAATTTAAATAGGGAGTTGTATATACTTTTCTTGACTGATTTAACTTGCTTTTATAATAGTGATTTGTGTGTGAACATCAGAGTGTGTAAAATAAATATATATATTCTTTTTGATACAAAGCTTTGGTCAGTGTTTCTTTGTTCCATAGTATTGTAGTCCTAATGTGTAAACCATGAATACTGCTCATCTCCCTCTTGACATAAGTCTGACTGCTTAGCCACAGCTACCAACTACATCTTTGTGGTACGGACTGATACCAAAGGGGATTTCTCTTGGTCATACCTGTAGTCTTAATCCTCTGTAGTGCACCCTAAGGGAACTGCACAGGATTCTGCCTAACAGGCGCCTTTGGGGAAGTCGCTTGAGGGCCTAGCGAACCCTCATATCATGCCCGAGAGGGAGCGGGCGATACAGAATGGCCTCCTCCCCACGACTTGCCGGGGAGCGGGCGATACAGAATGGCCTGCTCCCTGCCGGCTTGCCGGGGAGCGGGTGATACAGAATGGCCTCCTCCACGCCAGCTTGCAGGAGATCCTAGGCCGGGAAAGCTGTGCCGCACTGCTGATGAAGAGTAGGGGGGCCTGGAGTAGCGGCCTAGGCGGCGGGGTAAGGCTAGCACTGCCCTGCACTCATCGGACGAAACGAACAGCAGAAATGCTCTGAGCACACACCATCCCTTAAAGGAGAAAGGCAAACAGATTGTTGCTGCAAATCACAGCGGACTGCTCATATCCTGAGAAGGTAATGGCCGCCATAATAAACACACGTCGGCAATGCTGAGAGACCTTCCTCACTTAATCGGAAATGCTGTAATGTAGACACCTTGGACCCCAGGAAGGTTTCCCACCAGGCGCCTTCCTATAAGATAACAGTAGACCCACCAAGGGACTCACGTGCAGCCATTGCCTGTACATCACAGATCCACCTCAGTGACATTGCTGTAGACCTGGGAGGTCACCCCGAATAGGCTTTCAACTGGATGGATGTACTCCCCTCCTCTTGGCAACAGGTTATTTCATTATTAATGCACAAGTCGCTCTTCTGCAGCCCGGCAGTTGCTAGAGGAGCTGGGTGAGTGGAACCTGCACAAGGCAGCATATTTGTGGGTTAGCCTGAAAGGGGCTTTCACTAAACACTGACCGCTGCACTATAATAACTGAGGGACACAGTAACCTTTCTAGCAGGCATTGCTATTGCGTGCTGGCTTTGTACACACCAAGGAACTCACTCAGGGGTAGAATGGACCTGGCCGAGACTCCATTTACCTGTGCATTGGCTTATTGAGAGCCACCAGCGGCGGCACTCAGATTACTCCCAATATTGCTGATCTGCCAGGAATTGGAGGCCGCCTGATAGACTGTACAGCACACCTCTGAAAGTACTTGCACCTCCATTTACTTTGCATAAGTGCTCTGGCCTCAGAGACAGTTACTGAGGCACAGGTAGCAACAAACGATAGAAGCAAGCGGCCCCAGCCAGGTGTTCAGGGCTGGTGAGGGTGTGCGGGGCCCTTTCCCATCCCAATTGACAAGCAGTGTGCTGAAGGTGATACAGGAACAAGCTCACAGCGGAGGTAGTGGGGGCCCCAAGGTCCAGGTGTCACGGACATCGGAGCTGACAACACAGGAGGAGCATTTCTTAAAATAGGATTTTTTTTATTTTTTGTATTGTATATGGTTTACAAAAAGAAACCTTTACAAAAGATGAGAAAAAACATATATGTTACAGCTAAAATTCATTTAGACATACATATTTTAAGATAATACAGTAAAACTCAAGGATCCCTTTTCCAAAATTAAGACTCATAGCACAGAAAAAAGAAAACACATTTAAAAGATTCAGTGCAATTTTGAAATTCAACAGAGTGAATTAAAAAAAAAAAAAAACAACGACTTCATATTACATTTAAGCAGTTTTTAGCTGGAATTGCACTAAGGTGTGGGATTTTATAAATACATACATGAGATAACCAAAAAAAAACATAAAATAGAATTCATCATCCAAATTAATCAGAGAGAAGTGGCATACAGATCTAAAGCTTTAATAAATCCCGCCACTGCAAGGCCATCCTTAATTTTAGTTATAGCAAGACACTGTGACCAAATAATATTATCTGCCCCCAATCGTCCCAAGGTGTTAAATCTACCTAGATATGTGTCCCTTGGACCTTTCAGAGCAACACATTCTAAAAAGAGATGACGTGTAGATTAAATCACCCCAGGAGTGTGACAGAAGCGGCATGTAGGGTCCAAGTCACAAAACTCCTTCCTTCTATGTAGAACTTCCCTAGTGGGAAGGAGATTCCATCTGAGTTTAAGAAGAAGTGAGCGAAAGTAACGGTTAGGAAATTGAGTCAGAATAAAAGACAATGAACCTCTCTTCTTATGGTCAAATTGTAGATCACTAAGGGAAGGATAGGTATGCAATTTTTCCAGCGTATTACTCCAATCATGACTGAATAGACACTCCTTAACTTTATTGGGATTAGTTAACAGAGTATCTCTATCAGTGGAGAGATCTAATAGGGTCTTATCGCAGAGGTCGCTAAATCTCGTAAAATAGAGGTTTCCTTCCAGAGGTCCTTGTAGAAAGATCGTTTTACCCACATCAGCATAGAGAGTATTAGATTTGGGAGAAAGGAAGGCAGAGAAAAGTGTAAGAACTCTCCACAGAATCCTGGCTCGCAAAGAAACTAACCCCAGTTCATGTCTTATAGCCGCTATTGGAACACAATTCGGCAATTTAGAGATTTTTCTCCAATAGATGCCCTCAAGAGAATCCCAGAATGTCAAGTGGGCCAAATAATGGAGTTCCAATCCATATATTAGCTTTGGGATAACCTTTCCCTTGAAGAAATGTACAGGTTTAAGGGAGAACATGCCATATTTATTGTCTAACCTTATGGATTGGGAGATAAGCAGGAACATTTTGTGTCTGAAAAATCGTCTTAATTCAATCGTCGAAGGTTGGGCCTGAATAAGGAATCCCAAGTACACAATTTTATGAGCTCTGATGATATTTTCACCACCTATTTTCCACACCTTGTTGTTCCCTTTTCTACCCCTCGAAAAAAACATTGTTTGGGTTTTGCACGGGTTGATCTACAGCCCATTAAGATTGGCATATTCTTCAAATTTGCAGATAAGCCTCTGCAAACCAACTTTAGTATGATCAAAAAGAAGAAAGTCGTCGGCATATGCCAACCATGAGAGCCTGAGATCCCCCAATTTTGCATTCACCATGCCTATATTTCCCAAGAATTCCCCTACATCTGCCATATAAAGGATAAAAAGGCATGGAGCTAAAGAGCAACCCTGTCTAACCCCAATACAAGTCCTTATCCTTCTAGAAAGCGTTCCCTCCAGATCGATCGTAATATGGACCCCCAGTTCTCATACATTGCCATGATAAGAGTAAGAAGACCAGCCGGGATCCCCCAAGTAGTTAACTTTTCCCAAAGTCTGGACGTAATTACCAAATTAAAAGCATTTGACAGATCGATTGAGGCAACATAGAGAGAACCATCACATTTACCCCAAGTAGTGCTTTGTAGGGCGGTTAAGATAAGGCCATTGAGATTAGTAGAATGACCAGCCCTAAACCCTGTTTGTTGCTTCGGGAGAATATGATTTTCCTTAACCCAGACGTTGAGGTGGGAAAGAAGCATAGATGCAAAAAGCTTGCAGTCTGCATCAATAAGAGAGATTAGTCTATAATTTTTGACTGCTGTTCGTAAACCTCTCTTAAAAATAGGAACAATATGTGCGGTCTGCCAGCTAGTTGGTACATTACCAGTATCGACAACATCTTGGAATAACAGATGGAGGAGTTTAGCCCAAAGTTCTGGTTCAGCTTTTAAAGTATTATTAGTTAAGCCATTGGGCCCAGGGGCCCTTGATTTCTTTGCTTTAGAGATAAGTCCAAATACTGTCTCATAGTCAATTACAGGCTTCCAAGAATCGTTTAAGGCATTCTTCCTAAAAGTACAGGGTTCTAACCCCTCTCCCCCTTTACCAAACAATTCCGTGTAGTGCTCCACCCATTGAACCTCAGGGATAGCATTCAGCTGATCGGCCTCCGCCACATCATCTTGGCTAGAAAGAGTAGCCCAGAATGCCCTCAAATCTCTTTTAACTAATACTTCGAGCATATGCTCAGCATAATTTTGTAGCATAGTAGATTTTCTTGACTTGCAGAAATTTTTATATATTTGGCGAATAGCTTTGATTTTAATTTTTTTATTATCCCACTCAGTGTCTAAAGCTTGGACCTCTCTAATAAGTTTCTGCGTGCAGGCCTTTTCATTGGCCAACTCTAAATCAAACCTATGAGGATGAGGATTTTTAGAAATACCCTTCCTAAGCAGACCAAAAATACTGCTGTGGAGAGCATTGAGGAAACTGTCAAAGTATACAGTATTAAAGACTGCTAATTTCCAGGAGAAAGAGGTGTGATTGAAAGATGAGATCAGCTTACAATTAAGAAGGTTAATATTTGTAGGTGACCAGCGTACCCCTGTCCCTTGTCTCACGGATTTAAGATGACATGGCCCCCCAGCAGGTAAAAACTCCATGGAAAAAGGGCAGAGAAAGGAGACCTGCAGTGTCCCATGATCCCTCCATGGGTTAAAGAGAACCTCGACTTCAGAAGAAAGAGGCGAAAGAGAATGGTCTACATAGACATAGTCTATAATAGACGTTGACACAGTTCTACGCCATGTAGGACAAGGTGGGGAAGTAGCATCATAGTAACCGTTGAGACATATTAAACCAACCAAATACAAAGCAAGATTCCAAAGTCTACCCCATGCAAATTTCTGACCTTGCCAAGTATCATCCTCCACAGCTAGACCCAAATCATCATAATTGGATTCAGTTGGAATAGAACAGTCAGAATTAAGATCACCAGCCAGAATCACCTTCCCCCTAGGATGTAAAGATCTCCAAAGAATTAGCATATCCGTTAGACTTTCCAGAAACGGCTCAAGGACAGCAATACCCTTGTGCCAATATACATTAATCAAAAGTAGATTAACCGAATGATCAAGAGAAGTAACCTCCAAGGCCAAAACCCTGAACGGCATATCCGGAACAGCCTTATTCCTAAAACCAAAAGAGGTTCTAATTCCAATAAGAAGGCCCCCAGATGCCCTTCCTCCCAAACTGGGTTTCGCGTTATGAGAATAAATATCGAATCTGTCTAAAACGGGGATTGAGAGCATCCAGGTTTCCTTTAAGAAGAAACAGTGTGAATCCCTAATCATAGTTATAGTATCCGGATTCGTGAAGAGATGGGAATTTCCCCTGGAATTCCAGGAGAGAAAAGTGAATTTATTCGAAGACCGAGCCTTTCTATGCGCTTCAAAATTATTAGAGGGATACTCATTTCCACAGACCTGAGGTAACCTGAGCCCAGTTTCTAGCATTTCCATTGAATCTGGGCGTAAATTGCCTCCGTTGGTAATGTGGAGCTCTTTCCAGATGATATACCATTGTAAGGTTTCCCCTATATTCTTCACACCCTCCATTTTTGCTGGATAACTAATTAGATTGTAATAAATTTGCTTCAAAACCGAGCTGCCTTAGACCTTCCCTTTGACTCATTATCAGTTCTAATACCACTCTAGATTTGAGAGAAATATTGCTCACATCTACCCGATCGTGAGTGGGGAAGAAAATGCTTTCCATATCATAACTAGAGATAAGGGAGAGCGAGGGAAGTTGATGAAAGATTTTTAAAATATTTCCATGATTGAGACAGATGGGCATATCTTGGCCCCAGAGACTAGTAAGCTGCAGAATATCAAGACGAACTTTGGCCTCAGCTGTTTGCATTAATGAATTAGTCATTCTTTTGGAAAACTGACTTAAAGAATCGGCTTCCAAGTCAGTGCCCCTTGCACCCCTTAGTATAGTCCTGTTTTGGATTGCATTCGGTCCCACAGGAAATCTTTCACCCAGTTTATCAGAATTCCTGTTTTGGGCAGGTTCAGTCCCAAAAGGAGCACCGTCATGGCCAGTAAAAGACCCATCATTTGGCATGGTTGAATAAGCTGTATTCGAGGGAGTTGTGAGCAAAAGGACCCCCCACTGTTCTAGATCCCGTAACACACTCCCCCATTGTAGATTCACTATTGGCAGAATAACCATCGGAGGGGTAAAAAGGATGGGGAACCACAGAGAAAGAAGAAATAGTGGAAACCCCATCCTGAAATTGGCTTTTACTTAAATTAGAATCCACCCAATTAACAGATTTAGGAGCAAGGAGCTCCCAGAATAGATTTTTTACCATATCGAGATTAACAAAATTCACCGATATCGGAGTAGTAGTCGACTCGGGATGGGTCAGATCTAACCCAGGTATAGCGTTACACGGTATAGTTGAGGATACTGTATCCAGAGAGAGTACCGTTGGCTTAATTGCAGTATCACTATTAAGTGAAACTGGAGCATTAGTGTCAGTCAGCTCTGGTAAAGTTGAAGCTGTTTTTGGAGAGCAGGGAGCAGAGATATCCTCAGCCCCTGCAATACTACCCAACGCTACAGGAGGGATAATATTAGCAGATGTAGGACTGACTACCAAGACATCAGGCTGACTGGATACAACTGGAATAGTAGATAATAAGATAGGTTTGACCGAATTGGCCGCCGTATTAGAAATAGGGGTCACAGAATCCACTGATTCCACTGAAGTCTTAATCCCCTTAGAAACAGAGGGAGATGTTACAGAGGCTGGAACATTTACCGAAAATACATTTTTAAAGAATTGATTAGTGAAAGAAGTTATTTTTTGCATATTCTTCTGATTTTTAGTTTTCTTTATTTGCTGATTACGTTTTTTTTCCTCTGTACAGACAAAACCTTTTTGTTGTACCATTTCTTTAGTAAGGTCGATAAAATCAGATGACTTCTCCAAATTAGCATCAGGTTTAGGATCCACAGAGGGGGCAACATGAACTCCCTTAAGTGACCTAGCCATTTCTGATGTAATAGGTACGTAAATTAGTCCCTGGGAAGTGAGAGTAGAAGGATTACCACTTGGCCCCTGTTGCACGTTCTCCTTTAGCAGTTCAGTAGTGACATTTACATGAGGAATAGAGGGTTTTACCTCCATGACAGGGTCCGCTTGAGCATCCTCACTGCTCATAAGAAGAATCAAGGGGGTATGCTCACAGGTATCCCTATCCGAACACCTAGGGACAATAGGACCAGAACCCATATCTAGGACTTCCCCTTGAAGAATGGGCATTTCAGCATTATTGGCTTTTTTATCCAAGCAGGCTTCCATAAGTGGTTGATTAGTGAAAATAGGATCGGAGCTCTGTTTTATTATTGAGGGATTATCTTTCTTTATGATTTTGACTAACTCTTCAAATCTATCTAGTCCTTCCAACCTCGAATAGATTTCAGAGAGTAGAAGAGAGTGTGATCTAACCTCTGACCATATGTTATCATACAAGCTCACAAAAGAACTCAAAACCATGTTCAGTGCAGAGAGTGTCGGTTGAGTAAGTTTTATTCTATCATCCGCCTCTTTGAGAGTATGGTGCAGAATAGACTCACTAACATGACCCTTTTTTATATCTGGGGTAAACCCCTTTCTCTCAGCCAATTTTGTTTTTCAGTATACTCATCAATAAAATTTGTGAGTTCCGATAGAGAACCAACATAAGAGTCATCACAGACTTGCTGAGTGACACTATTAGTATCAATAGAATTGAGATCCAAATGGCTTTCAGCTACTGCCTTATCTGCAAATTCTATGATACTAATATTGTCAATATCATTATCTGTAAGATCTTCAGTCTCTAGTTTCTTTACTACGTCTACAAGAAGCGTATGATCCATAATGGCCACTGTTGGAAGTGATTGTAGAGGTTTAACAAGAGTACTGGTGGCGGTTCTCTTTCCAAAAGAATTAGATTTTTTTTTCCCTTGGATAGGTTTACCTTGAGGACCCATATTGGATTTTTGTTTTGGGGTGAGATTTGAAAGTTTATTAACTGGAATTTTGAACACTATAGATTTCACTATTGGGGTATTCGCTATACCCGCAGAATTAGCAGAGAGGCTAACATGAATAGAGGAAGTATGGTTAACCCCCCTATTAGAGGAAAATACCTCTGATGAGAGTTTAATAGGTGGAGTACCATTATTCCTGTTACCCTCTGAAGGGGAGAAGCGTTGAGAAGTAGCCTCTTTGGGCATGAGTGGGGATTCTGCGGCATTAGCTGCAGAGTCATCCATCATTAAAGTAGGTAGAGGCAACTTAGATTGTGATTGAACAGAGGTAAAGGGCACAGTGTTCATCACACTATTGTTTGGGTGATCCGTATGTACTCTTGCCCTAGATAGGCTGCCGCCTTCCTCCAAGTTGAGAGCTATAGCAGCTGCTAGACGCTCCTCCTGTGCATATATGGAGATGTCTTGTTTTCCAATAAAGATGCATTTATTATTAGCTGGAGTACGTGGTATAACGCCCAAAATATTAAATACCTCAGACCTATCTTGTGAATGGATTTGGGCCTGGGCCAGAGATTTTAAAGAAACAGAATCCTGGGAACTATCCACTAAAATCGGTTGTGGCTTGCCTAGGAAAGGAGAAAAATAATTCACTGATGGGATGCAGACTGTCAGAGCAGAAGGAAGAGCCCCAACAGCGGTATAAGTAGAATCAAGAGAGGCCTCCATAGCTTCCTGACTCCGAAGTCCCTTACGTGTCATTCAAACATGACAAGAACACGTAAGAGTAAGAGTCGGTGCACCGTAGAGTTGACAGCGGGGTAACACTTTAAGTAGAAATAGTACGTAGAAATAGTACGAAAATCCTACACTGAGTTTTTATCATGATGCCTACCTCCAAGGAGCCAGGTCCCACCCAGCAACCCCAGAGGCAGGCATCATTTCCCCCAGGAGAGTGCCAGCGGGCCCAAGCTGGGGCCCTTTGGACGCAGTCCTGGCGCCTTAGGCGCCAGGCTCATGTTGGACCCCTGTCCTGGCGCCTTAGGCGCCAGGCTCATAAAGCTAGGCATGTGTTCAAGTGTTTTAATGTGCACTTACCTGATGCAGACCATGCTGCTACATCCAGGCCCTCTTGAGGCCTGAATGGAACTACTTTACCTGTGGGACTACTTTCCACCCGGGTGTGGTCGGGGAAGGATACATACCTGATCGGTGGAAGGATACACAATGGGAACTTCTTCCAAAGCTATTTAAACCACACCCGATCAGCAACTCATGCTTCGCGTTGTTCTGCTCCTCGCAGCTGGACGCTCACCGTGTCAGCTCCTGCATCTGGACTTCAGCCACGCCTGTCAGCATCCTGAATCACCTGCAAAGGAAGGGAACAAGAGAACAGAAGAAGGAAAAGCATCCTGGATCACCTGCAAAGGGAGACAAGAGACCTTACCAGCTGAATCTGCACCACAGAGACATCACCGACGATCCTGAAAGGGAAGACATTATTTTTTAAAAGCATTTCGTTACGATCGCTGCAGCGCTGCATTTCACTCACCTTTCCTGGGTTCCTCCATCTTCAGCAGCGATCATCCGGATACATAGCCACTTCCCAGAGCCTAGAGAAAAAGGCAAGAATAAGAGGTGAGAGAAGGAAGGGAATAAGACTTACCTGTTGGGTCATTCCCATTTCATTTCGGGTCTTGCCGCTTCCAGGCATTTTCCGGACCCCGGCCCCTATGGGGAAAAAAGACAAAGACATAGAATGAGCGTAAGCAAAGACAGTTCCCGAGCGCTCATCCAGATCTAGCCTGCCATTTACTGGAACTGGAACTGCACGTTTCACTTCGGGTCGGTGCCATATCTCCGGCATTCCGAACCCCGGCCCCTATGGGGAAAAAAGACAAAGACATAGAATGAGCGTAAGCAAAGACAGTTCCCGAGCGCTCATCCAGATCTAGCCTGCCATTTACTGGAACTGGAAATGCACGTTTCACTTCGGGTCGGTGCCATATCTCCGGCATTCCGAACCCCGGCCCCTAAGGGGAAAAAAGACATAAGCATTAGCGCTTGCTGCAAAAGACAATGAACATTATTATTAAGCTTGGACTTTTGAACTTGCAACAGAACTTTTACAGCGCCTTACCTGAATAGTCAAGCTTACCTGAACTCCTACCAATCCTCAATCCAGTGAAGTAACTGGGTTTCAACGCGCCCCTGCGTCAGAAGCAGGATGGAGAGCTCATCCTTCCAAACCCTAAGGTGAGGCTTCACGGGGAATCGTGGAAGGGTATCGTGGAGGGTTGGAAGAGAGTGGGAGGCTCGAGCATAACTCAGTCAGTAGGTAATACTCCCTTTTCACGCACAGGGGAATATTCCTGCGAGCCGGAGAAGCCAGAGTAGAGGGGCCCTACCTGTCCATCCTCAGAGTCCTGCGCTTCACCATTGAAGAAGCATCAGCACTCGAAGCCAGACCTGCGCCTCCGTGGGAATCAGGTGACCGTTACAGTTTTGTGTTTAAGCAATTACAGAAAAAGGGAATAGCATATGATACAATATATGAAATAACAGACAAAAATATATAAATGCACTGAATACAGAAAGCAACTTTAAAATTGGCAAACTACCATAAAAACACTATGAGGTAAAAACAAATAAGTATGGATCTCTGTTCAGCTGTTAGAGAATTATGGATACATGTATTATAAATGTATGTCCTTTATTCCATCAATAAGCAATTCAAGAATATTGATAGTAGGTCCATTAATCAGCATAGAACTGAAGGGGCACTCAATCTCAGGGTAGGGAACGCCCGACAGCTTGAGGAGCTGCCAGAGTCCGACTCTCCACCCCTTACCCTGGAGACTGAAAGTAGTAAGGCAGGTAAAGAAGCAACTGAAACCCCTGTCAGAGTTACTCACGGGGCCGTTGCACGGGCACAGGTCACAGCCAAACAGCCGAACAGCAGCTCCAGCCCTTCTGTCTCCAGGGCTTACGCTGTGAGGGTGTTCGTGGCCGGAAGAAATACTTCCTTACAAGTCACGTGCTCCGTCACGTGACAGTGTGTAGCTCCTCCCCGCTCACGACGCTCTGTAAGGGGCTGTGGCAGCAAGAGCAGATGCTCGCAGTGCAGCCTTTCCAAAAAACGAACAGCAGTGTAGAATGATCCTCGAGGTTATATGTTTCCAAGTTAGTACAGCACACTAGCAGAAGCAAAGTTAAAATAGGATTTATAGGTGGGTTTTATTCCATCTGTGAACCTCCTGCATTTCACTGTGCTGTGCCTCCTATGACGTCCCCTACTATTCCTCCTGGGGGGTTTAGCTAGAACTGTACTGTGCAGCCACTACTCTTTTCTTTCCTGTCCAAACCTCTGCTCTCCTGTGGCTCTCTCCATTTCTCCCATATTCTCTAACTGCTACTCTATCACCTATCCCCCCTCTCTCACAAAGTCTGGTCGGAAAAAGCACAGAAAAGACATCTTGGGTGCAACCCCTGAACTTCCCATCGCAGACACCTATGTCAGTGCTTCATCTATAGAGGTTTTCACTGATATACTCTTCTCTGTCCCCTCTCCAGATCTATGGACCCCCATCTCATCTCCACTCTCTCTCCTTCACATCCTCTACCATTAATGGTGGCTCCAAGTGGGAAGTCCTCTTGGCCGGCTTCTCATCCTTACGTTGCATCGTTAATGTCTATCACGCTGTCACTATCCTGGTTCAGGGTCCACAACTCGGCCTCCTCCTCTTTGATTGGATCCTGCCTTCTCTCATTAACTTCCATCCTTCTCCAGCATCTCTCCCTTCTACTCTCTCTCCCTCCTTCTGACTGATGTACTTCTCCCCTGAAAACCTTCAAAGGCACAGACCTCCTCCACCTGGCACCTCTCAACGCCCGCTCAGCCAACAAACACTCCGCTGACATCTGTCTCCTTCTTGAAGACATTGACCTCGATATTCTTACCGGGACTTGGTTCAATGCCAGCCCAGGCACTGCTTTTGACTCTCTCCTCCATGACAGCTTCAAGATCATCTCCAATCCTCGAGCTCACCGCACTGGCGGGGGATTGCCTTAATCTTCCCTGAGTGGGTTCCTGCTTCCATCTTACCTACCCAGCTCTACTCTTCCTTTGAAAGCCTGGTTTGCAAGTTGGTCATCTCTCCCATCTCCCCCCTGACTATTGCCACTATTCACTGGACTCCAGGTGCCACCACCCTATTCCTCTCTGAATGGGCCAATTTCTGCTCTTCATTTCTCTCACCCACTTCCAACCACTTCCAACCGCCTCCTGCTGGGTGACTTCAATATCTATTTGGCCTCCCCAGGCTCTGCTTCCATGCTTTTCACTGACCTCTGCACCTCGCTTTCCCTATCCATTATCCGTTCTGGGCCAACCCACTCAGCTGGACACACTCTGGATACCCTCATACACTCTGACCTCTCTCTCCCCCCCACTAGTCACCCCACTCTACCCCTCTGACTCTGCCCTCAGCAACATCCATCTCTAGATTACCAATGCTCTTAACTTTTTTGATGGGGATCTGCCTGAAACCTGTCTCTAAGCATAACTGGCTGCCCTGAAAAGTAAGTGCCGGGCAGCAGAACGAAAGTGGCAAGCCCCAAGCTCCTCCTCTGACAAACTGGCCTGCAGCCTGATCCTAAGGCAATACAGGCACTCCATCCGTGCTAATAAAAGAACCTTCATTCAGTCACGGGTTGCCGGTGCATCCAACAACACGGCTGTACTTTTCAAGATCTGCAGGGAACTAACCAACCCCTCCTCAGTCTCTTCCTCCCCTTCTCCCTCCCAGGCTCTCTGCAATGCACTGGCCTCACACTTTGCCTCCAAAACCCAGGACATCGTTACCACCTTTGCTACTCCCCCTCACAACTCGTCCCACGCCCCCTCACCTGCATCCCCCCTCCGTACTCTGTCCCCCTTCACCTCCTTCACACCTGTCACACCTCAAGAATTTACCAGAGTTGTCTGCCTGTGGTGTCCCCAAGGGTTCTATGCCTCTTCTAAATAGGGTTCCCCTTGCTCATCATTGGCTCTCTTGCCCCTGCTTTCGCGAATCTCTGCAATCACTCATTCCTCCCAGGATCTTTCTCCTTCTCCCTTAAGCACTCCCTTGTGTGACCACTCCTGAAAAAACCTTCATCAGACCCCACCTGCCCTGCCAACTACTGCTCTTCCTGGGGAAACTGCTGGAGAAGTTGGTTTTGCCCCAACTCAACTCGCACACTGAACTTATTGGTGGTCTCCATGACCATCAATCTGGATTCGGAGCATCCAGAGGCACGGAAACTGCTCTTCTGAACACCCATGAAGAATTGCTTGCATCTCTGGACTCCAACTCCCCAGCTGTCCTTATCCTCCTTTATCTCCCGTCTGCCTATGACACAGTCAACCATTTCATCCTCATACAAAGGCTCTACAAAACCTTTGGTATCTCGTAACGGGCACTGGACTGGCTAACATCCTTCCTTACTGATCACTCTCCCAAGTAATCCTGGACACCTTCTCCCCTCCTACTTCTCTCTCCACCTGTGGTGTCCCCCAGGGTTTTATCCTCTCCGCCTGGCTCTTTAACATCTAACATGCTCTGCTTGCACATGTCATCTGCTCCTTCTCTTCCAACTTTCACTGTTAGGCAGATATGATAAGGCATTTGTAACGCGCCTATACTCAAGGATATAGGGAACAGAGGGAGGACAGAGACAACAATCTCACTAGGCCAAGTGACATTGAGATCACGCAAGTGCAGGGATGGGGGAGGGCAAATGTGCCAGAGGAGGGACAGTGTTGTACATGGGATCAAAAAAATAACAAGAAGTGCGGCCAGCAGGTTTCAGGTGCAAGTTTAAGTGCAGACAGCAGCTGTCCAAAAGTGCAGGTACAGGGACTGTAGGGTTACAGATACAGACCCAAGAGCAAGGGTTGTTGGGAGGCAGTGTGGGTGTTTAGTTTAGTTTAGTTTAGTTTATTATTTATAGAGCGCGCCAGACCCTGGGGCATCAGGGCGCACAAGACAAGAATATGCTCAGCTTAGATACAGGTACATGGTAAGTAGGAACATCAGACAATTTACAGTAGGTAGATATATACAAGGCAGGATCTAGGTCCTGAAACAAAGTTTTACATGTGCAGGTATTCTTGAGAGGAATATAAAATAATAATAATATACACAGTAATAAAATACAGGCACCCGGAACATTCCAGTGCATGCCGCAAGAGGCGGAAGTGTGCAACTCAGCGGGCAGGGACCTGGGTCCGAAATCAGAGGGTAGCTAGGTGACCAGTACAGTATCCGACAGGAAATCAGCAGGGTAGAGGAAGGGAGAATGCAGAAGCAAAGAGGAAGGTCTTGAGGTGCTTCCGGAACCAGAGATGATTATCCTCAAGTTTCAGAAAGACAGGGAGGCTGTTCCAGAGGGAGGCCCCAGCCGAAGAAAAAGATCTACCACCAACTTGTTGCTTGGAGAAGGAAGTTGGAGGTGGAGGAGCGAAGAGCGAAGAGCTCGGGTATGAAGGTATTTACGAAGAGAGAGTTGGAGGTATTGTGGAACCAGGCCCCAGAAGGTCTTGTGGACAATGCAGAGGGTCTTGAACTTAATCCTTGCAGCCACAGGGAGCCAATGCAGAGATTTAAGTGCTGGAGAGACACGATCCCTGGGCATGAGGCCAAGGACAAGTCTCGCAGACCTTTTCTGGATGAGTTGCAGAGGGCGGAGAGTAGAAGCAGGCAGATTTAAAAAGAGGCTGTTTCAGTAGTCCAGCATAGAGCGAACCAGAGCTCTAGAGACAGTGAGCTTCTGGGGGAAGGAGAGGAAAGGAAGAATACCTCTGAGGAGGTGCAGTTGGTAGTTTGACTTCTTAGAGACATCAGAGATGTGAGGAGAAAAGGAGAGTGTGGAGTCGAAGATGACCCTGAGGTTCTAGGTTCTTAGACTCACAGGTGGGAGCAGGAACAGGGCCAAGAGAGGCCGGCCAGAGAGTGACAGGAAAGGAGGGTGCAGGTGTGCCGATGAGAAGAATCTCTGTCTTACTGGCATTAAGGCGGGATCGTTGGCTGCACACCACTCCTGGACAGCAGAAAGACATTCTGAGATGAGAGAAGGAGAGAGAAGAGGTGGCAGAGGGGAGCATAAAAACGAGCTGAGTGTCATCTGCAGAGCACTGAAAGTTGGAGCAGAGAGCGGCAATGCCATGGGCGAGAGGTGCCAGGTATTGGTTGAACAGCCAGGGAGAGAGGATAGACCCATGGGGAACACCACAAGTAGAGAGTGAGATAGAGGAATGGAAGGACCCAAGTGGGACCTGGGAGGGTCGATCAGAGAGGAACGAGGTCAGCCAGGCCAGGGCCTGATTGGTGATACCCAAGTTATCACTGGGACGATTGAGCAGGATGGCATGGTTGACCGTGTCAAACGCAAAAGAGAGATTGAGTAAGATGAGGACAGAGGGCAGATTAGAATCAAGGTTAGAGAACAGGTCTTCACAGGTGTTCAGGAGAGCGCTTTCCAGGATTCTGGCTGCTCTAAAGCCAGACTGATGTTCATGGAGACAACCAACAGATTCAGTGTGAAGATTAAGCTAGTAGATGGCCAGCTTTTCCAGGAGTTTGCCCAGGAAAGGAGTGATGGAGAATGGGTGATAGTTAGCCTGGCAGGAGGGGTCGGCTGAGGGTTTCTTGAGAAGAGGGTGCACAAGAGAGTGATTCAGGGGGGAAGGGAAGGCTCCAGTGGTGATGGAGTCATTGCAGAGGTCAGCCAACGCAGGAGCGAGGGTGTCAATGTGTTCATTGATGACTTTAGAAAAACAGGGAAGTACCTGTTTTGACGAGACTTTCATAGATCGGACTTGTTTAGAAACCTAATTAGGGGAAAACAGAGGAAAGGAAGAGAAAGAGGGAGGAGAGGTGGCCACAGGGGGGCCAGAGGTAAAGGAGAGAGTTAAGGGAGGAGACGGACGAGAGGGTGGACAGGATGTACTCGGTCTTAGAGAATCCAGGGCCATGCAGAGGGACTCGGAGTGGAGAGGAGAGGTATAGACTTCAGCAGGATTGGCCAGCTCCTTGGAGATTTTAAAGAGTTTGGCTGAGTTGTTAGATACCGCAGAGACGCAGGCTTGGATGTGGGCTCTCTTCTTTGTGCGGACAGTGAGCCGGTGCTGCCTTTGGAGCAGGCAGCAGGCCAGTTTGTCAGAGGATAGCAGAGTGGAGCATGGAGAGGGCTGTGTCAGGATGTGAGTCAACCAGAGGAGGAGGAGGGTGAGAGAAAGTGGTTGCAAAAGCCTCAACTGATACACATTTCATGGGTCGGATGACAGAGAAGGTAGGTGGCAGTCCTGGAATTGGCTTGGCCTGAGGGGTTGAGAGGGAGAGATGGGAGGAAAGGAGAAAGTGATCACTCCAGGAGAGAGGAGTGGTGACGGGCATAGAGAGGGGCAGGTCTGATGATGTGCCCTGCAGAGTGTGTCGGATAAGAGGGGAGAATAGAAAGAGAGTCGCAGAGGCTGTGAAAGAGTTCAGAGGATGTTCAGGAAGCATCCAGGAGGATGTTAAAGTGTCCAAGAAGGAGGAGTGGAGTGGTTGAGGCTGTTAGGCAGAAACCTGTGCAGTTCCCTTTGGGAACACTGCAAAAGATTTAGGACTACAGGTGTTAGCAGTAAACCCAACTGGTAGCAGTCTGTACCACCCAGATTTACCTGGTAGCTGTGGCTGAGCAGTCAGACTTCCCTCAAGAAGAGTTAGGCAGTATGTAAAGTATACACAATAGGTACTCAGACACAATAGAACAAGCAAACACTGACCAGAGCTTTGGTATCAAAGTATATAATTATTTATTTAAAAACACACAGATTGAAACACTCCAACACTCTACTTGTAAAACACTCTAAACACAGTTATTATGAAAACCCCCAACCCTTATTCCTTATGTAGACAACTCTTAGTTAACACCACTTATTTCCAGACAGAGGTGAGTGCTTAACTATAGATGACACTCTAATAAGTAGGTGAAGAAGGGAGGGAAAAAGGCAGAATATGGGAAAACACACCACTCTAAGTTTAGGAACTCGTTTAGCAAGGCAGAAGAACAGACAGTCACTGAGGAGCCAAAGTCAATAGGCAGGGCCCACTCTTGGAGAGAGCAGAGCTTAAATGTGCTCAAGATCACACAGTTTACTAAGGTTCAGAAGGTCTTGCAGAGAGTTCAGGAAAGAGTTAGAGAGGCTCAGAAAAGTTTAGCCAGGGTGTCCCAGGCTAACCCAGGTTCGAAAGCCGGGGCTAAATCTACCCCGTACAGTCGGTGGCAAGGGAAGCCAGGCGGAACACAGTACCTTAAGTGGGAAGGATCCTCCAGCGGTGGCAGTTGTTCCTGGAAGCGGGTGCAAGTCTCGACGTCGTCCAGAGAAGAAGAAGATCTGGCTTTGGAGCAGAAGATGAAGGTCGTTGCACTGCCAGGGAAGAAACCAGCCGCAGAGTCTTCCGGTTAAAGGGGTACCCTTTATTTTGCGGTTGCAGTAAAACGTGGTATTCCGGTTGCCAGGGTGCTTGGCACAGGCAAGGCGGCCACGAGATGCGTCGGGAAAGCGAAAAGAAGGTGAAAACTGGTTGTCCCCACCAGTCAAGGGAAGAAGACTCTCCGGCGGGAGATCTCCTCTGTCGTTGGGAAAAATGGTGAGACGGTTCAGCAGGGCTCCACCGGTGGTGTCGTCGTAGCAGGTCGGCTCAGCTTCTCCCATGTCGGATTCTTAGGTCCTGTGGCGACTTCTAAAGTTCCAGTCCCCAAAGCCCTGCTTTTATGATGAAAACCCCCATTCACTCAGCCTAGCTGTCACTCAAAATGCTAAGTGGTGAGCCGGCCGGCTCACCACTTGGGCCAATCAGGACGGAGTGCGACTTGAGTTGCCTAGGCAACTCAGTCGAGGGTGCCCAAATCCCCCTCCACCCCTCCTAATAACCCCAGACAGAGTGGCACCACTTTGGAGGGCTTCTGTGGAGAAGCCCGCCAAAAAGTGGAACAAAGGGCTCGACTTGGGTTGGAGTCACAGAAGAGAACACAAACGCCATTTTAGAATCAAGTTTTGGCAAAAAATACCAACTGGAGAATAAATAATAAATAAATAAACCGGCGGTATGTTCGAGGCTACCGTAAATAATTAAATAAAGATAGTAGCCTAAAACAATGGGAAATCCCATAGGAAAATATTTGCGGTTGAATATAAAAAGTAGTATCCACTGCCACCAGCCAAAACTTCATCAGGGGGGACGGAGACATGCCCCCTCGACTAACAGACCCCGGGGCAATCGAATTGCCCCGGCCAGTACGTCCACAATATGATGGTTTGTACTGGTTCTGTTCAGGATTTGTGACTAGTAAAGTCAATGGTGACTTTACATGCCCTCGGAGACAGTAGTCAGTCCCAAGGTATGGAGTCTATGTTGGGGGGTCCCTAGGACACCCCTGGGTTACTGCACTGAGGGTGCTGTGTAACTCACATCACAAAAACACATGAGGCCCTATGGAGTAAAAGACCCATTCAACACATTCAACACAATTAGAATCAAAGAAACACACTCCAAACATGTCCAAGAGTGAGGGTAAAAGAGTCTCACTCTTGGCAGGAGAAAAAAATAAACCCCAAAAATCCAGCAAAGCTGCTGGGGGACTCACTAGGTTAGGAAATTCAGCCTAAACAGAGAATTCTCCCTAACACTCGCCCCCCCCCCAGACTAAGGGACAGGAGGATTTAATCCACTCCTGGATGAATCTCATACCTCTAGTCAATGACATACACCCTACAGAGACCATCAGCATTTTGGTGGTGACACCTTGACCTGTGCTCAATGGAAAACTCAAAGGTTTTCTTTTGCAAGCTATATGACCTACAAACCCTTTGAGGAAGATCAGTCTTTTTGTTATAGGGGATCTGGTTGACCAGTCCCTCAGAAGTTGGTACAACTTCTGAACCTGTGTTAGGCTTTTTCAAGGGGTCCTTATAAAGGATTCCCTTAGATCTAGAGGGGCCTCCAAGGTTCCTCACCACATCTCTTGTGGGAGCAGGCTGGGTGTTAGGCCTCTTGGTTGGAGCGGTTGGGTTAGGCAATGTACCTGCTTCCCCTTCCTCTTAGATCTAACCTTACCTACTTCAGGAGTTTCCCCCCTAATACTAGGATTTGAGTTGGGGTCTTCAGTAGAAGATCCAACAGTCTGAAGGTTTTTGGTCTTAGACTTTTCTTTTCTGGTTTTCCACCAGCACTGAGAATTACCAGTTCTCTCAGGTTCAGATAGGGGCCCAGTAGGTCTATCCTCCTCTTCCTCAGAAGCAGGGGGAGTCACAGACTCTGAAACTGGGGGAACAATGATGGAGCTTGGTTGGGGCTCCCATTTCCCTAATGTACTAGCCTGAATTGTGCCTGGGTTAGAGGTCAACTTACTAACACCAGGGCGTGTAGTGGGGGTCTCAGTAGAGGTTCCCACAGGCTTAGAGTGGTCCCTTAAGGTGGACTCTCTAGCCAATTTGGTTAGGTTCTGCATCTCCATACTGGGAGGGCTGGGGGTATGTGACACTACTCCTAGAGTTCTTAGGTCATTCCCCAACCGGATTTTCCCGGGCACCTCAGTCTGAACACTGACAGGGATCCTCACTGTCATGTTGTTACACTGAATGAGGGCTGGTAGAATAGGTACCATTTGGACAGGGCCTCCAGACATCTTAGTGGGACCTTTGGGTGCTTTTGCCACATCCTCAGGTTGAAAGAAGCTTTCATCCACTACTGTTCTGCTGGCCCCAGTGTCTCTCCTGGCAGGAGTATCCTGGCCATTGACAAGAACACTGTCCACATAATACACTTTAGAGTTTGCAGGTAGGGAGTTATACACAACCCTATTCTGGGAGCTAACCAGATCCATGGACTCTATAGATACTGTAGCTTGAAGTCCCAAGGGATCTTCAGCAAATGCTTCAAAGTAGGCTCTATACTTCATCCTCTGGAGTGAAGGCTAAGGAGACTGTGCTGACCCCTGCAGGTTTACCCTTGCATCTGGGATCTCCTTTGATATGGTCAGTAGCCTTACAGATATAGCATTGTCCAAATGCTCTCTGAAAGGGTGGCTTGGTCTGACCTCCTTCTGGTTGTTGACCAGAAGGTACACTAGCCTGTTGTGGTTTACCCTGGGGATTACCCTGGTTATTTTGTTGTTTGTGGCCCTCTTTGGTATGGGAGGTATTAGAATTCTCTGGATTCACTTTGGGTGGCTGCTTTCCCTCATCCTTTTTCTGAGTGACCCCAGAATCCTTGTGAGTAGCCCGGTTGGCAACCCACAAGTCAGCAGCCTTAGCTAGTTTCCTGGAATCTAATTCCTTTGAATCAGCCAAGTGCTGTCTGAGCTCAGGAGAGCAGGCATCATAAATTGACTCCAACATAAAAAGATGTCTCATTCCCTCATAAGTGTTCACCTTGTAACCCTTAATCCATCCCTCTAAGTTTTTCAAACATTCACTCACCCAGGTAGCCCTAGGGGTACCATCATTCTTTTTGAGGGTCCTAAACCTCTTAAGGTACTGGGAAGGGCTCTTCCCAAATCTAGCTATCAAAGCTAGTTTCACACATTCATAATCCTTCCTATCCTCCTCCCCCATCTCCATTACCACATCAGTTGCAACAGGGGGAAGCCTAGAGAACAACCAGGTGAGTAAGTCATTTCCTGTGATGTTCTGGAGCCCATGATTATATTCAAACAGAGACAACCAATCCAACACATCCAACTTAGGCTCATACATACCAACCAATTCCTTAGGCATCCGGGGTCTTTTAGGACTGGAACTTCTAGAGGAGCCAGAGAGAGAAGCATTGTCTACAGATAATTTCTTCATTTCTAGCTCATGCTTGAGCTCCATTTCCCTTAGCCTTAGTTCCTTTTCAGTTTGAGCATTACGTTTCTTGTACTCCAATTCTAGTTTCATTTTCTCCAGTTCATAATATTGTGGATTAAATGTGGGACCTGGTAAAGGTCCAGTAGGTACAGCAGGCAGAGCAGACAGAGGCCTAGGGGGGACAGTCACAGCAGCCTCACCCTCCTCTTCTGACTCTTCCTCAAGATCATCAACATTTGGTTCAGTTTCAATCTCAATACTGATATCTATAGTTGCTGGAGTAGTAGGTTCCTCTGAACCATCATCCAGACTTTGGTTAGCTAACAACCTTTCTATTAGCTCCATTTTCTTGCATTTAGTCATGAGGTTCTTATGCTTACAGAGAACTCTTAAACAATCAGCAGTTTTTGCAGCAAGGGACTCTTGACTATAACTTTCCATAGTTAACAGGTTAGAAGATTACTTTTATAGTGCTAAGCTTTGTGGTTAGTTGCACTAAGGTATCTAAACCACACTAAAATGTATACTTAATACAAATCCCACCGCTGTACACCAGTGTTAGGCAGAAACCTGTGCAGTTCCCTTTGGGAACACTGCAAAAGATTTAGGACTACAGGTGTTAGCAGTAAACCCACTTGGTAGCAGTCTGTACCACCTGTCATGATGCCTCCCCCCGGAGCACCAGGCCAGGCCCAGCACCCCCGGAAGCAGGCATCATGCCCTCGGGTAAAAGCCCAGCGGCCCCTTATAGGGGCTCTTTGGACTCAGTCCTGGCGCCTTTGGCGCCAGGCTCATGTTGGACATCAGTCCTGGCGCCATAGGCGCCAGGCTCATAAAGGGAGGTGTTTTGTGTACTTACCTGATGCAGACCATGCTGCACGCTTCAGACCTCCCTGAGACCTGAAAGGGACTATTTTTTCATAGGGACTATTTTTTCACTCGGGCGTGGCCAGGGAAGGATACATACCTAGTTGGGGAAGGATACATACCTGGGACTTCTTTGGAGGCTATTTAAGCCACGCCCAGACAGCAGCTCATGCTTCGCGTTGTTCTGCTTCCTGCAGCTTAACGCTCACCGTGTCTGCTCCTGCTCCTGGACTCCAGCCACGCCCGCCTCGAACCTGGAAAACCTGCAAGGAAGGAAGAGAAGAGAAAGGTGAAAACCAAGGACTATTTCAAACTTCTTACCTGCATCTGGAATCTTCTCGCCAGCATCCCTGAAGAAAGACTTCCATTTAAAAGCATTGCGTTGCTCGCTGCAGCGCCACGCTTCACTCACATGTCCTCGAGACATCTCCCAGCTCCATCGCGGCTGTCAGCATCGGACGCCACATCTCTGCACATAGGGGAGAGAGGAAGAAACAAAAGGTGAGCAGAAGGAACACAGAAGGAAAGCCTGATTAACAGCCATAATACTTACCGGCTCTTCTTCCACATTTCGGGTCGGTGCCGCCCCGTTGGCAGGTACCGTACCCCGGCCCCTATGGGGAAAGGACAAGAGACATTTCTGGGGAATGATAAGGACATTTAGAGGGATCGCCCTCATCACTACTCACCTCGGCAGTTTAACCCCTCGACGCATCGCCTTCATTCTGCACCTGAAATAAAGGACAGATCACAGGTTAGAAAGACAACATAAAGGGGGCCTCACTTGAACTTTGAACATTCATACTTACGGCGTATCGCTCAGGAACGTCAAGTGGATTTTGCCAGCGCCATTCTGAAAACCAGTGAAGTAACTGGACGAACGCGCGCCCCTGCACCAGAAGCAGGATGGAGAGTTCATCCTTCCAAACCATAAGGTGAGCTTAAACCGGGGTTTGGAGGAAGTTAGAGAGGAACAAAGTGGTAAAGGGGGGAGCTAGCACACTATTCTGCAGACTGTTAATCCCCTTTCTCATCTGCAGAAGGATATTCCTACGGGCCAGGCAAGCACGATTTGGAGGTCCTGTCCAATCCGTGTTCCGGGTCCTGCGCATCACGCTAGAAGAGGCCACAGCAATCCAGACTAGACCAGCTCCCCCGTGGGAACCAGGTGAGCGTTACAGAATGCGAAGCCTTCCCACAAATTCCCACCCAGGCGCTATGGAAACTTCTGAAACTGACCAGTTGGCCCAATTACTGGGGGAATTACGGGCCGAAGTACACGCCGCTCGTCAAGAGACTAGTGCCCTCAGGAGGGAAGTGATTGTAATAAAGGATAGAGCTGATGACCTGGCTAGACAGCTTTTGCAAGGTCATGCTGGACAAACTCCTTTACCCGGTTCCGGGGGGAACCCCGCTCCTGTGGTTTCCAGTAACCCGGTGCAGATTAATCTACCTGGAAACATGCCGCTGGCCCCACCTGAACGCTTTGCTGGGGACCCCAAACGATTTGCCGTATTCATGAATCAGTGTCGTTTGCACTTCCTATGCAGACCTGGGGCCTTCCCTAATGATCAGACCAAGGTAGCCTTTGTGTTGTCATATCTCAGCGGCTGTGCTGCCGATTGGTCAGTCCCACTGGTAACTCAAGATGACCCGATTCTTCGTGATTTTCAAGGATTTCAAACAAGCATGGAAAGGTTATTTGCTCGACACTCCCAGGGACAGGCTCTGGATGACGAACTTCTATCTCTGCGACAGGGCAATCAAGACCTTCTATCCTACATTGCAACCTTCAATAGACTAATTGTGGAAACTGGTTGGCCAGAGGATAAAAGAATCACGTTATTCTATCGAGGTCTACACGGAGAACTTAAAGATGTCCTGGCACAAGTTGTAAATCCGCCCCAAGAATGCACTAAATATATAGACTTAGTGGTCCAATTGGATCACAGGCTGCAAAACAGAAAAGCAGATCGGTCCAAGTTTGAAACCCGGGTGTTGGCCAAGACCCACGCTAACCCCAAGGGGGCTGATGCCTCGGAGCCTATGCAAATTGGAGGGGTTAAAGGACCCCTAACTCAAAAAGAACGGGAAAGAAGACGACATATGCAATTATGCCTTTATTGTGGGTCCTCTGGACACTTTCTACGAGATTGCCTGGTTAAGCCGCCCAAGAATGTGGTAGGAGCCGCTGATAAAATCCATGGAAACTCTGTATCGGGAAACGACCACGCCCGGCAAGCGTAGGGGTCCGCTTGCCGAGTTTGAAAACTAACTCTCAGACCTCGCATTTCATTGTGCCAATGGTCCTCGTAGATCCGGAACAGCCTAAATGGTTGCATGCTATAAAGGCATACATCGATAGCGGGGCTATAGGAAACTATGTGGATCGAGAATTGGTCTCTAGGATAAACCTCCCTCTGCGTCCTAAAACCAACAAAGATGTCATCACCACAGTAGATGGAACCGAAATTGCCTCTGGACCGGTAACACATTCCACAGCTGAGGTGACTCTTGTAGGTCCGGATGGCCATCGGTAGGCAGTTGTGTTTGATGTAATCAAGGCTCCACAGTTTCAGCTTATTCTCGGAATCCCTTGGTTAGAGACACATAATCCTCAAATTGATTGGCGAGCAAAGAGACTAACCTTCCCGGATTGTGCACAAACCTGCTACCCAGAAAATCCAAAGATTAATCTAGCATCAGTAACCTCTGTCCCCGTGCAACTACCTCCAGAGTACCAAGACTTTCAGGACGTCTTCCAAAAGGAACAGGCCAACACGTTAGCTCCCCACAGATCGTACGATTGCCAAATCGATCTGGTGCCCGGTGCACAACCCCCTTGTAGCAGGAGTTACACCCTTACTGAACCAGAGAATCTGCATTTGAGACAATATTTACATCAATACCTCGCCAATGGCTTCATTCGCCCGTCAAAGTCCCCGGCATCCTCAGCTTTGTTCTCGTGCCTAAAAAAGAAGGCGACCTTAGAACTTGTATCGATTACCGCGCATTGAACCAGATAACTGTTAAAAATCGTTACCCTCTGCCTCTGATCCCTGAACTCCTTGACCAGGTGAAGGACGCTTGCGTATACACCAAGTTAGATCTCCGGGGGGCTTATCATCTGGTACGAGTAAAAGAAGGCGACAAATGGAAAACGGCCTTCCGTACAAAATATGGACTATTCGAATACCAGGTGATGCCTTTCGGGTTGTGCAACACGCCTGCAGCCTTCCAATTCTTCATGAACAATGTCCTTCGGGAACTCATCGATGTCTGTGTTGTCGTGTATATCGATGACATTCTTGTGTACTCCTCTTCGGAATCTGATCACAGAAAGCATGTCAGGGCCGTCATAGAGAAACTGCGCCAGCACAAACTGTTTGCCAAGCTGGAAAAATGTGTTTTCCATACCACCGAGGTTGAGTTTCTCGGATTCATCCTGACACCTAAAGGGGTCCGAATGGATTCACGGAAAGTGGATGCCATCCTCAAATGGCCATCACCTAGTTCGGTGAAAGGTGTCCAAAGCATGCTTGATTTTGCCAACTTTTATGGCAGGTTTATCCCAGAGTTTTCACGTGTGGTGCAACCCATCACTGCACTCTTGCGAAAAAATAAACGTTTTGAATGGACCGAGGAAGCGGAACAGGCCTTTCAGGAGTTGAAAGCTAAGCTCACGTCCGCACCTATTTTGAAGCACCGGCGTCCCGATCTCCCATATATAGTCGAAACCGACGCGTCCAGCTTAGCCATGGGAGCTGTCCTGTCTCAGAGAGACCCTGAAACCAACCAACTGCACCCCGTAGCATTTTGGTCCAGAAAGTTCTCGCCGCCGGAGATAAATTATGCGATCGCCGATAAGGAACTATTAGCCATTAAGTCCGCCTTTAAGGCTTGGCGGCATTATCTCCTCGGCGCACGGCATACCATCACCGTGATCACTGATCACCGAAATTTACAATATTTAAAAACTGCCAAGGCTCAATCGTCTCGACAGCTCCGATGGGCTTTGTTCTTTGCTGAGTTCGATTTTGTAATCACCTACCGCCCCGGTTCTAAGTATGGTAAGGTGGACGCTCTATCCCGAATTGGAATGGAAGAAATAGACACAAACTCAGAACCTGTGCCGATAATTCCCGAACAAAGAATTTTGGGGATAACCACTTTACAAACCCTTGAAGACATTCAAGCACGAGTGAAACAATTCCTGGACTCTTCAGCCTTGCAGGATTGGATCAAAAGGGGGTCTAACTTTTCAGTCAAGGATGGCTTACCTTACTTCCAAGGACGCTTATTTTTGCCAGAAAAGGAATTGCAAGAACTGGTTATTTCCCGTCATCATGATACCCTGATGGAAGGACATCCTGGCATTGCCAAAACAGAGGAAAAGGTTAAACGACAATTCTGGTGGCCTTCCTGGCGAAAGGATATTAAATCTTTCGTGATGTCCTGTGGAGTTTGTGCCCAAAACAAATGTCAAAAGACAAGACCCGCCGGTCTTCTTCAGCCCTTAGACATTCCACCAGCACCTTGGCACACCCTGTCACTAGATTTTATCACGGAGCTGCCCTCTTGTAATGGTTACAATACTATTCTGGTCGTGGTGGATTTATTTTCCAAAATGGCCCACTTTATTCCGTTGAAAGGATCACCTTCAGCCTTTGTTCTTGCCAAGGAATTCCTCGAAAATATCATCCGTTTGCATGGATTCCCGTCCATACTAGTCTCCGATCGGGGAAACCAGTTTATTTCTCATTTTTGGAAAAAGTGTTGTCAACTGGCACAAATCGACGTAAGACTCTCGACCAGCCACCACCCACAGACCGATGGTCAGACGGAGAGAACGAACCAGACCCTTGAACAATATCTACGATGTATGTTGCACCAATCGGAGGGTAATTGGAAGGACATTTTATGGGTGGCCGAATATGCATACAATAACTCGATACACTCTGGAACTGGGCAGAGCCCCTTTTATACCCTATATGGACATCACCCTCGTACTTCAGACTTGGACTCACCTTCGAGCCTTGAAATGCCCGCAGTGGACCATTTGCATTCTACGATTACTCAAGCCTTCGAGGATGCAACTGCACATTTGCAACATGCGAAAGGGAAACACAAAAATAATGCGGATCTGCATCGAAGAGAGGTGCCTCCATACCAAATAGGGGATCAAGTATGGTTGGCTACCAAACACCTATCACTCAAGGGGCCTCGAACTTTAAATCCAAGGTATTTAGGCCCTTACTCGATCAAAGCTATAATCAACCCAGTGGCAGTCAAGCTCGATCTACCAGCTAACATGCGGATTCACCCCGTTTTTCATGTGTCACTTTTGAAACCAGTGCACCCAGGAACCAGATTAACAAAGCCACCAGAACCGATTCAGATAGATGGGGAGCCTGAATTCGAGGTGAAGAACATTTTGGATTCTAAGATCTCAAAATCAAAACTTTTCTATCTAATTGATTGGAAAGGGTACGAGCCTCAGGAAAGGTCTTGGGAACCCAGTGATCACGTACATGCACCTCGGCTGGTAAAAAGGTTCCATCGGAATTTCCCAAACAAACCGAAACCTCCAGAAGGAACGTCCTTGGGAGGGGCCTTGGGGGGGAGTGCTGTCATGATGCCTACCCCCGGAGCACCAGGCCAGAGAGGAAGAAACAAAAGGTGAGCAGAAGGAACACAGAAGGAAAGCCTGATTAACAGCCATAATACTTACCGGCTCTTCTTCCACATTTCGGGTCTGCGCCGCCCCGTTGGCAGGTACCGTACCCCGGCCCCTATGGGGAAAGGACAAGAGACATTTCTGGGGAATGATAAGGACATTTAGAGGGATCGCCCTCATCACTACTCACCTCGGCAGTTTAACCCCTCGACGCATCGCCTTCATTCTGCACCTGAAATAAAGGACAGATCACAGGTTAGAAAGACAACATAAAGGGGGCCTCACTTGAACTTTGAACTTTCATACTTACGGCGCATCGCTCAGGAAAGTCAAGTGGATTTTGCCAGCGCCATTCTGAAAACCAGTGAAGTAACTGGACGAACGCGCGCCCCTGCACCAGAAGCAGGATGGAGAGTTCATCCTTCCAAACCATAAGGTGAGCTTAAACCGGGGTTTGGAGGAAGTTAGAGAGGAACGAAGGGGTAAAGGGGGGAGCTAGCACACTATTCTGCAGACTGTTAATCCCCTTTCTCATCTGCAGAAGGATATTCCTACGGGCCAGGCAAGCACGATTTGGAGGTCCTGTCCAATCCGTGTTCCGGGTCCTGCGCATCACGCTAGAAGAGGCCACAGCAATCCAGACTAGACCAGCGCCCCCGTGGGAACCAGGTGAGCGTTACACCACCCAGATTTACCTGGTAGCTGTGGCTGAGCAGTCAGACTTCCCTCAAGAAGAGTTAGGCAGTATGTAAAGTATACACAATAGGTACTCAGACACAATAGAACAAGCAAACACTGACCAGAGCTTTGGTATCAAAGTATATAATTATTTATTTAAAAACACACAGATTGAAACACTCCAGCACTCTACTTGTAAAACACTCTAAACACAGTTATTATGAAAACCCCCAACCCTTATTCCTTATGTAGACAACTCTTAGTTAACACCACTTATTTCCAGACAGAGGTGAGTGCTTAACTATAGATGACACTCTAATAAGTTTTTGAAGAAGGGAGGGGAAAAAGGCAGAATATGTGAAGGTACACCACTCTAAGATTTAGGAACACTTTTAGTAAGGCAGAAGAACAGAAAGTCACTGGTGAGCCAAAGCCAATAGGCAGGGCCCACTCTTGGAGAGAGCAGAGCTTAAATGTGCTCAAGATCACACAGTTTATTAAGGTTCAAAAGTCTTGCAGAGAGTTCAGAAAAGAGTTATAGAGGCTCAGAAAAGTTTAGCCAGGGTGTCCCAGGCTAACCCAGGATCAAAAGCCGGGGCCTAAATCTACCCCGTACAGTCGGTGGCAAGGGAAGCCAGGCGGAACACGGTACCTTAAGTGGGAAGGATCCTCCAGTGGTGGCAGTTGTTCCTGGCAGCGGGTGCAAGTCTCGACATCGTCCATAGGAGAAGAAGATCTGGCTTTGGAGAAGAAGATGAAGGTCGTTGCACTGCCAGGGAAGAAACCAGCCGCGGAGTCTTCGGTTAAAGGGTTACCCTTTCTTTCGCGGTTGAGGTAAAACATGGTATTCCGGTTGCCGGGGTGCTTGGCACAGGCAAGGCGGCCACGAGATGCGTCGGGAAAGCGAAAAGAAGGTGAAAACTGGTTGTCCCCACCAGTCAAGGGAAGAAGACTCTCCGGCGGGAGATCTCCTCTGTCGTTGGGAAAAGTGGTGAGACGGTTCAGCAGGGCTCCACCGGTGGTGTCGTCGTAGCAGGTCGGCTTAGCTTCTCCCTCGTCGGATTCTTGGTCCTGTGGCGACTTCTGAAGTTCCAGTCCCCAAAGCCCTGCTTCTATGCAGAAAACCCCCATTCACTCAGCCTAGCTGTCACTCAAACATGCTAAGTGGTGAGCCAGCCGGCTCACCACTTGGGCCAATCAGGACGGAATGCGACTTGAGTTGCCTAGGCAACTCAGTCCAGGGTGCCTAAATCCCCCTCCACCCCTCCTAAGTACCCCAGACAGAGTGGCACCACTTTGGAGGGCTTCTGTGGAGAAGCCCGCCAAAAAGTGGAACAAAGGGCTCGACTTGGGTTGGAGTCACAGAAGAGAACACAAACGCCATTTTAGAATCAAGTTTTGGCAAAAAATACCAACCGGAGAATAAATAATGAATAAATAAACCGGCGGTATGTTCGAGGCTACCGTAAATAATTAAATAAAGATAGTAACCTAAAACAATGGGAAATCCCATAGGAAAATATTCGCAGTTGAATATAAAAAGTAGTATCCACTGCCACCAGCCAAAACTCGATCAGGGGGGACGGAGACGTGCCCCCTCGACTAACAGACCCCGGGGCAATCGAATTGCCCCGGCCAGTATGTCCACAATATGGTTTGTACTGGTTCTGTTCAGGATTTGTGACTAGTAAAGTCAATGGTGACTTTACATGCCCTGGGAGACAGTAGTCAGTCCCAAGGTATGGAGTCTATGTTGGGGGGTCCCTAGGACACCCCTGGGTTACTGCACTGAGGGTGCTGTGTAACCCACATCACAAAAACACATGAGGCCCTATGGAGTAAAAGACCCCATAGCCCATTGAACCAAATTAGAATCAAAGAAACACACTCCAAACATGTCCAAGAGTGAGGGTAAAAGAGTCTCACTCTTGGCAGGAGAAAAAAATAAACCCCAAAAATCCAGCAAAGCTGCTGGGGGACTCACTAGGTTAGGAAATTCAGCCTAAACAGAGAATTCTCCCTAACAGAGGCCAGGAGGGAGGAGGAGAGGTCCGCTCACTCAGAGAGGAAGGAGATGATCTGCCCAGGTGGCTGATAGATAGTATCCATGGTAAGAGAGTGGCCAGGAGAGACAGAGAGCCTGCAGACAAAGCATTCGAAAGAGGAGTAGGCATGCATAGGAATGACAGAGGCATGAATACAATCCAGGAAGATCAAGGCTACACCGCTTCTGGAATGGTTGGATCTGGGCACGGAGAGGATCTTTTAGCCATCGGAGAGGAGAGTGTCAAAGCTCCTGACAGAGCTGGCCGTGAACCATGTCTCGATGAGACCAAGGACATCGAGATCAAGTTCTTCCAGGAGTTGGTAGATGTCAGAGGAGTGTTTGACAGCTGAGTGAGATTTGAGAGTGGCAATATGGAGAAGGTTGCCAACCTTGAAAGAATTCTGGGGAGGGGTACAGAGCAGAGGTATGCCCCGCGGAGGTGTAGAAGGAGCCCGAGGGGGGGGAGAAGAGGAAGGAGGAGAGGGCAAGTTAGCCAAGGAGGAGGCAGAGGGGAGAGGCAAGGAAGCCAAAGAAGGGAGAGAAGGGACAGCAAGAGAAGAAAGGAAATTGATGAGGCACAGGGAGCGTCCATCAAAGAGGAGAAGGTTGGCCTGAGGGCCTTGCACCAAGACGGTGGCATTTATGTAAACATTAATGATGACCTCAGCACTTTTTCTAACTTCCTGCCGTCTCTCCATCATCCATGACTGCCTATCTACCATACAGTACTGGTGCACTGTGTTAGGCAGTATCATAAGCAGTACCCTTTGGGAACACCACACACAATCAAGACTACAAGTGACAGTACACATTCACCTTTGGAACAAGCCTGTACTACACAGTAAAGTGGTAGCGATGGCGGAGCAGCCAGACATATCTCAAGAGTAAAGTGAGCAGTATCAGAAGTTACACCACAAAGGACAGCAATTGCACACCACAAAGGACAGCAATTGCTATGGTTCAAGCAAACACGGACTCAAGGTTTTTGAGTAAAAGAATATACATTTTTTTACACAATCGTTTGTAAAACAGTTCACTATCATAAAGAAGCAGAAAATCACAATCTTAATACACTACACAACACCCAATCAATTCTGGACAAGTTAAGCTCAAAAGTGAAGTGTGAGCAAAATGGCACTCCAGTAATTTAAAAAGGGAGGGAAAGACAAAGTTATTCAAATTCAAGCAGCACCAACAAGTAAGTAGGCATGGCAATCTAGAAAATGCTTACTACAATGAGGATTCACATCAATAGGCCTGGGGCAATGTTAATGGTTCAGAGTCTTTGCAGAGGATCACACATTTCAGAGTAGTTCGCAGTTAAGTCTTTGCCAAGAGTTTGAAACGAAGTTGGTCGGAAGAAAAGTTACTTAAAAGAGTAGAGAAGGACAAGTCCTCGGATTAGCGAAAGATTTAAAACACTTTCACTGCGGTCGGACGAGACATACAACCGGGTTTGAACAGTACCTTAGAAGAAGAAGAATGTTGTAGCTGAGGCAGAAGTTCTTGGCAGGTCCTGCAGGCTCACGGTTCCTGAAGCAACTGTCGCACTGACAAGAAAGAGGAAGACTAGAGGGTCCTGCCCTGCCCAGGGAAGAAACTAGCAGCAGAGCAAAGCAACAAATAAATGGTGCGCTCCTTAAAACTCAAACAGGGTCCGGTTCTCCTGGCTATCTGGTTGACTGCAGCGATACGCAGCAAATTCGAACAGGGGTGGGAGGCCTTGCCTGGTGTTTGGCGAAGTGGTTGGTCCCACCAGCTCAAGGGAAGAAGATTCCTTGCAGATTTTCTCTGTCGTCGAAGTTTAGGAGATTTCGAACCCGCAGCATGGCTTCACCGGGAGGTTCAGTAGTTGCAGCAGTCCTCTTCCTTCAGCTTCTCTTTGGTTCGCTCGATCCAGTGGCGATTCCAAGTCCCAGATACCTGCTTTTTTTGCAGTTTTCCCCCATTCACACAGCCAGGCTGTCAATCACACAGCAGGGTTGCTGTCCTGGCAGGACAATCACTTAGCCAATCAAACAAGAGTGTGACTTGGGTCTCTAAGGAGACCCTGTGCAGGGGGCCTAAAACCCTTCCCTCACATCCTGTCTACCTAGACTCAGGCGCCTAAGGAGGGGTTTTGTGCAGAAGCACGCCAAAGGACGGTGAACAAAGGAACCAAACCTGGTTTGGCGCGCAGACTAAAACACGAGAAAGACCTTTACAAATAGAAATGGTGAACAAACCCAGCCGGAACTGAATAAAATTAAATGGGGTCCAGCGGATTAAAGTTCGAGGCTACTAACTTAGCCTAAAACAGTACCAAGGCTGTATTCATAGACCACGGTAGGAGAAATATGGTAGATACCACTGCCACCAGCCAAATCTTAAAGAAAGGGGAACAAAATAATGTTCAATGAGAAACAGAAAAAAAGGGATAACTATTAACCCTTTCCAGTACTCTATGGAAGATAGGTTGTACTGCGACTGTGAATTTAAAAAACTAATAAAGTCAATGGCAACTTTACATGTTCTGAGAGACAGCAGTCAGCCCCAGAAAATGGAGTTTTAAAGTGGGAAGTCTGAAAAAGACAACCCTGTGTCACTGCACTAAAGGTGCTGTGTGACACACAGTAAAAACATGATGCCTATGGAGTAGGTGAGGCTCCACAGTCTATGAACACAGAAATGTTAAATACACACAGCAAAACACATGTAAGAGTGGGGAAAAAAGGCTCACATTCTTACCAGGTGAAAAAAATAAATCCTAGAAATCCAGCAAAGCTGCTGAGGGACTCAGTAGGTAAGGGAAATTAGCCATTCTGGAGAATTCTGCCTAACACCCGTCCCCCCCAGACTAAGGGACAGGAGGATCTAATCCACTCCTGGATGAGTCTCTTCACTCAAATTGGTTACAAACATCATAGAGAGACCATCAGCATCTTGGTGGTGACATCCTGACCTGTGCTCAATGGTGAAATCAAACCCTTGCAGGCAGATTGACCATCTCAATAGTTTTGGGTTCTGCCCTTTCATTTGCATTAACCATCTCAAGGGTTGATGGTCTGTCTGAATCACAAAAGTAGATCCATAAAAGTATGGTCTAAACTTCTTCAGAGACCACACAATGGCAAAACACTCACGCTCTATGGTTACCCACCTTGTTTCTGGATCCTTCAGCTTCCTGCTGATGAAGCAAATGGGGTGCTCCCTACCTTTCTCATCCAGTTGACTAAGGACTGCACCTATACCTGTATTGGATGCATCTGTCTACACAATGAAGTGTTGGTGATAATCAGGAGCTCTTAGGAGTCGAGCTTGACAAAGGGCTTTCTTCAGGTTTTCAAAGGCTTGAGTGCACTCCTCATTCTATCTAACATTTTTAGGGAATTTAGGAGAGGAGATTATATTCAAAGGAGAAGCTATGGTCCCATAGTTCTCAATTAAATTCCTGTAGTACTCTCAGTGAGACCTAGGAAGGCTCTCACTTGGGTTTGAGTAGTAGGGGTGGCCCAGTTTTGTACAGCTTGTACTTTGCTAGGTAATGGCCTTATTTCACCTCCTGCTACCTCATGACCAAGGTAGACCACTTTTCTCTGACCAATTTGACATTTGCTTGCCTTTATGGTCTGATGGGCCTGCTCAAGAGCCTGCAAAACATATCCTAAGTGATCAACATGTTCTTTCCAAGTAGGGCGTAACACTGCAATGTCATCCAAGTATGCCATGCAGAAGTCCTCCATCCCATTCAGAAATTGATTGACCATCCTTTGGAATGTAGCAGGTGCGTTCTTTAATCCAAAACGCATACCCTTAAACTGGTAGAGGCCTGCTGCGGTTGAAAATGCAGTTTTCTCCTTGGCATGGTCTGTCAGGGTTATTTGCCAATAGCCTTAAGTCAGATCAAAGGTACTGAGGTACTTGACAAAGGATGGGCATCAGTCCTAGTGACTGCATTTAGAGCTCTAGTGTCCACACAGTATCTCAACTCCTTGGATCCTGCCTTTGGTACCAGAACAACTGGACTAGACCATGGACTGGTAGAGGGCTCTATAACCCCAAGATCAAGCATCTTGTTGACCTCTCCTTTGATGTGGGATCTCACATGTTCTGACATTCTGTAACCTCTGTTTTTCACAGGTAAACAGTCACCAGTGAGAATATCATGCTGGACCCAAGGGCCAGGGCTGGTGAAAGTGAAAACAGGGAGGCAAACTGATTTAACAGAACTTTGTACTCCTCTTGTTCTTCAGAAGTCAATTGAGAAGAGAGATTGACTCCTTCTATTTTCTCATCTAAGGAGGTCAGGTAGAGGCTCACTCTCCTCCTCCTCTTGAGCTGAAGCTAGAAGCAAAGCTCCCACTTCTGGTCTCGAGACATATGCCTTTAAATGGTTGGTGTGAAAGACCCTGGGAGCCTCCGTAGGTCTGCCTAAGTTCAGCAAATAGTTCACCTCTCCAAGTTTGCCCACAACTTTGAAGGGTTGAAGGGTCCTATCCATTTGTCCTGCAAGGCCCTCTGCCTTGTTGACACCATAACTAAACTCAACCATGTTGGCCTTCTGGTCATGCCCATGTTTGACCAGAGCCTGACCTGCTTTCAAGTTAACACTAGCTTCTGCCATCTTGTGTGACATTCTCCTGCGGAGACCTATCACATAGTCAGTCACTCTGACTGGCTTGGGGGAAGGAACACTCTCCAACCCCTCCTTAATCAGGGCCAATGGACCTCTGACTGGATGGCCATAGAGAAGTTCAAAGGCACTGTAACCAACTCCCTCCTGAGGGACTTTTCTATAAGCAAAGAGAAGGCATGGCAGTAGAAGGTCCCACTTTTTTTTAAGGGGTTACTCTAAAGCACCTATCGTGCTCTTCATAGTACAATTAAACCTGTCTACCAGTCCATTTGTCTGTGGATGGTAGGGTGTAGAGAACTTGTAAATGACACCACAGTTTTTCCACATGCCTTGCATGTAGTGGGACATAAAATTGGATCCCCTGTCGGCTATCACTTCCTTAGGAAACCCTACTCTGGTATAAATACCAAGTAGAGCCTTAGCCACAGCCTGAGCCGTAACAGTTCTCATAGTAATGGCTTCTTGGTATCTTGTAGCATGGTCTACTACAACCAGGATAAACCTGTTCCCTGAAGATGTGGGAGGGTCAAGAGAACCAACAATGTCGATGCCCACCCTCTCAAAAGGAACTCCCACCAGTGAGAGAGGCACCAGGGGTGCCACATTCTTGGCTCCACTCTTATCAGAGGTTTGGCAAGTGTGACAGCTCCTACAGAATTTGTCAACTTCTGAACCCTTCTTAGGCTGGTAGAAGTATAAGGAGAGCCTTACCTTGGTCTTTTTGAAACTCAAATGACCAGCCAAAGGTATCTCATGGGCCAACTGTAGGAACTGGAGTCTGTTGGCAAGGGGCACTACAATTCTTTTGCAGTCCCCAGGGATAGACTCAGTCGGTTCACTGTAGAAGAGGCCATCTTCCCGGCTTAACCTATGCTTCCCAACTTCTTGCCCATCAAGTTGGTTAGCAGCCTGTTGTTGAAGACCTTCAAGAGTAGGACACTCTCTTTGTCCTCTGCTGAAGTCTGCCCTGTTGGGTCCACCTTCTGCCAGTAAAGACTGCAGCTCAGGATGGTCAACAGGGTCAAGATCTCCAACTAAGACAGTGTCTTCTTCCAGATCTGACTCTTCAGAAACTGGCTCAACCACACAAGGTTGCATCTCACACTCTGCATCAGCAAGTGAAGGGATCACAGGTGTGATCTTGGACAATCTTGGGGATGTCCTTGTTGGTAGCACAGGGGTGCTGTCTGACTTGATTCAAGGTAACAGCTGCACTGTAAGTGTAATTACTATACTTTTATCCTCACCGCTGTACACCAGTGTTAGGCAGAATTATAAGCAGTACCCTTTGGTAAAAGCCTGTACTACACAATAAAGTGGTAGCGATGGCTGAGCAGCCAGACTTATCTCAAGAGTAAGTCAGCAGTATCAATAGTTAGACAAAGGACAGCATATACTAGGATTCAAACAAACACTGACTCAAGGTTTCTGAGTAAAAGAATATACATTTATTTACACATCAGCTGTATGACATTTCACTAAAGTAAAGCAGTTTAAAAAGCACACTCTTAATACACCACACCACTCCCAATAGTTTCCAGACAAGTTAAGCTCACAAAATGAAGTGGGAGCTAAATGGCACTCCAAAATTTAAAACGGGAGGGAAAGACAAAGTTAGGCAGAAATTGACCAACACCAACAGGTAAGTAAGCAGGGCAATCTAGAAAGAGGAACTACAGTGATAGAATCAGACCAAACAGGCTTAAGGCCAAAGTCAATAGGACAAAAATCTTTTGCTCAAGATCACACAGCTCAGGCTAGTTTGTGGTTAAGTCTTTGCCAAGAGTTCCGGACGAAGTTGGTCGGCAGAAAAGTTAGTTTAAAGAATAGAGAAGGACAAGCCCTCGGTTTGGAGAAAGATTTCACACACTTTCACCACGGCTGAACTAAACGTACAACCGGATTCGCACAGTACCTTTAAGTGGAGAAGAAGTTGTAGCTGAGGTTGGACATTCCTGGTAGTTCCTACAGGCTCACGGTTCCTGAAGCGACTGTCGGACTGACACGAAGTAGGAAGACTGGAGGGTCCTACACTACCTAGGGAAGAAACCAGCAGCAGAGCAAAACAACGATAAAAGGTGCGCTCCTTAAAACCCAAGCAGGGTCCGACCTTCCTGGCTATCCGGCCCACTGTAGCTCTGTACAGCGAATTCGACCAGAGGAGGGAGTCCTGGCTTGCAATTTGGGCGAACTAGTTGGTCCCACCAGCTCAGGGGAAGAAGATTCCTGGAGGATCTTCTCTGTTGTTGGAGTTCAAGGATTCGGACCTGCAGCAGGGCTTCACCGGGCAGTTCAGTCGTGGTAGGGGTCCTCTTCTGTCAGCTCCTCGTCGGTTCTTTCGTTCCAGTGGAGACTCTGCCTTTCCAGAGCCAGTTACCTGCTTTTAATGCAGTTTTCCACCATTCACACAGCCTGGCTGTCAATCACACAGCAGGGTGGCTGTCCTGGCCGGACAGTCACCTAGCCAATCAAACAGGAGTGTGACTTGGGTTACCAAGGGAACCCGTGGCAGGGGTCCTAAAACCCCTCCCTCACATCCTGCCTACCCAGACTTTCAGGCACCTAAGGAGGACTTCTGTGTAGAAGCCCGCGAAGAGACGGTGAATAAAGGAACCAAACCTGGTTTGGCGCGCAGAGTAAAACACGAGAAAGACTTTTACAACAAGAAATAGCTAATAAACCCAGCCGGAACCGAAATAAAACATATATAGTCTAGTGGGTTTAAGTTTGAGGCTACCAAGATAGCCTAAAACAATACCAAGGTTATTTAAGATAACCGCGATAGGAAAAATAGGGTGGTTACCACTGCCACCAGCCAAGTCTTGAGGAAAAGGGAACAAAACAATGCTCCAAGAGAAACAGACAAAAAAGGATATGCATTAACCCTTTCCAGTACTCCATGTAAGATGGTTTGTACTGGGTCTGTGGTTTTACAGAGGCTAATAAAGTTAATGGCAACTTTACAGGTTTTGGGAGACAGTAGTCAGTCCCAATAAATGGAGTCTGAGTTGGGAAGTCTAAAAGACAACCCTGTGTCACTGCACTGAAGGTGCTGTGTAACACACAATAAAAAGATGATGCCTGTGGAGTAGGTGAGGCTCCACAGTCCATGAACACAAGAAAATGTTTAAACACACATAGCAAAACACATGTAAGAGTGGGGAAAAAAGGCGCACACTCTTACCAGGTGAAAAAAATAAATCCTAGAAATCCAGCAAAGCTGCTGAGGGACTCAGTAGGTAAGGGAAATTAGCCATTCTGGAGAATTCTCCCTAACAACAGCGAACCTCACTTCCCCGCCACTTCTCAAGCACGCAGATCGTTTGTGGCTTTGCAATGTCCTGTAATGTTGGCGTGTCTCGGCTTGCGTATGCCTCCACCTGCCATTACCCTTCCGTGGACTTGGCTATGTCCCGCTACGGGACCTTGGTGGTGTCGTGATCCGCTACTCTTATGCACCTTTAGTGGGTCCACATCTCTAGTGTCTCGTGCCTGTTACTTCCGTGGTTTGTGCAGCCTAGAACCACTGTTCTGACGCAGCGCGCCAGCACCCTCTGTTTCTTGTGCAAGTGCCTGTTATAGTTGCACTGCAAGCACCTCAATGCCCTTGGGTCAATGCCCTTTGTACTAAGAAGGTCTGTTTTAAGCAGGGCCCCAGTTTACCTGTCAGCCAGGGGCTTCCGTGCCTGCAGGAGCTGCTCTGGGGGTGGGGGGAGCCTGCTTTATTCGTAGGCATTGAGGTGTTTAGGTGGAGCCCCCAGTCCCCCACGCGCTCCTAACCTTCTTTTCGTTGACACCTCATCCACTTCTTCAGTCTGCTGCGTCTCGCTCCGTTATTTCTCTCCTGACTTTCATAAGCAGTGTCAACAGCAGGGGGGTTCATAGAACCATGAGTCTGATCACCCCGTTCCTCCTTGCAAGGCTGCTCCTGGTGCGTGCGCCCCCTCACCAGGTGTCTGTGAGGTTTTCTTCACGTGTTGTTCGCATCTCGCAATCAGGTCTAGTTTTCTATGTTTTCCCAGAACTTACTGGCGGCTTGACCCAGTCCCGGGGCTGGGTTCTTCGCTTGTCACTGCCACTTTATGTGGAGGTGGAGGTCCGCTGCCCTGTGTCTTCCTACAAGTCTCTTTGTCTCTGTCTTTGTCAATCTGTGCTTCTCAGGTGGCTGGGCCAGCGTTGGCTAGGGAAACGTCCCTTTGTCTTTGTGTTTATTGTATGGCAGTTTTTTGTCAGTTGACATCCGACGACTGTGTTTGTAAGGACACGTTGTAAGTTAGTTTCAAGTGTGTGGCATGCTCAGGAGAAATGGCAGCTTGAAACTTATTTTACCACATTTTATGTTAGGGGTTGCCTGAACCAGGGCAGACAGAGATGAAAAAACAAGAAGGGGTGGAAACAAACCATGGGCTTAGATACAGTTGACAATAGTGCACCATTGTTGGTTATTACAAGAAAAGAACAAGAAGAAAGATGAGACTGGAAAGATTGAGGAAGCCAAGTTAGTTCAGAAAAGGTTGTCAAAATTTGCCATAGAAGGGGCGGTATTGACACACGGAGAAGGAATGGGAATGCAGGAAACATTGGGTACATCCCAGGCAAATAATCCGCACCCAATGGACCAAGGTGGGTATGGGTTTACACCACAAGGCAGAGGTATGGATTATAGGGGAAGAGGGGGTGGATTTCAGAATAACCATGGTGGGTTTCAAAATACACAGAATGAGAACCAGAGTGCTCAGGGAGGATATAACCAAGGTTGGATTAACAGAAGGGTTCCCCAAGTATGTTGGCATTGTGGAATGACAGGACATATTGCGAGCATATGTGGGAACCAAAGGAATGTACAAAATGGCCAATTTTCCAGAGGGGGAACAGTTTATCCTCCACCATACAGCACATAGACCAGAGAGGGTTTCACCCAAGATCGCACATCTTATCAGGCACAAGCACTGCGAGTACAGAAGATGCAACAGCAGGGAAAAGCACAAATGAATCCACCACAAGGGCAATCGCAACAAGCCTCTATGCAGACACAGCAGTATGCGACTACAGGACAAGTGCTGACACCCAGAATAGGAGATGTCACTGTGGTAGGAGGAAATCCTTTTGCAGGGACAGGGATGAGCTTGTATTCATAATAGGACAGCTCACAAGGTGACTTGATCTGTTCAGTACTATCAGTGATACCAGACCCCCAAGAGGAACCAAGGGTCGATGTGATGAGAGGAGGCAAATCATTTTCTTTTCTTGTAGACACCGGAGCAACTCGTTCATGTATACGAGAGGGAAAATATCCAATGTCAGGTATTGCCATGAATGCTCAAAAGTTCTCTGGAGCTACAAGTCGAGCTCCTTCTACTGATAAATTACCAGTCACCATAGGTGAATGCGACATGTCGTTCCTCTCTGATAAGGCTTAATAGACATCAGAACCTTTCAGGAGTGGCTTTGCAAAAGGTGCAATGAGGGCATGAGTCCTGTCGGGTTGGTGGTGTTGATGCTGTAGATTCAGACCCCTCAACATGGGGGATATTCATTCAGCAATAGACAGGGAGCCTCATGCAGTGGACATGTTACTATACCTTTCTACCTGGTAGCACCTCCCGGCAACGCTACGAGCTTGAAGGTATAGTAGATGAATACAGTTGAAGGGTTAAAATGGTTTATTTGTTTACATGGACTTACACTTGACACCAAGAATGGAAGCACAGTTAAGACCCTCTATCCATTGCGATTACCAGAGGTGTTGCAGTTTATCTGCAGCGATAGAGTGAAGGCAGGCCAGGCACTAAGATTATTCCTCCCTCCGAGTTAGGCACAGAGAATCACAAGTAGCCCAGGCACAGCAAATAGCGTATAGCCCGGGCACAGAAAATCACATGTAGCCCAGGTACAGAAAATCACATGTAGCCCAGGCACAGAAAATCACATGTAGCCCAGGTACAGAAAATCGCATGTAGCCCATGAGCAGAAAATCACATGTAGCCCAGGCACAGAAAATCACATGTAACCGAGGCACAGAACATCACATGTAGCCCAGGCACAGAACAACACATGTAGCCCAGGCATAAAAAATCATATGTAGCCCACGCACAGGAAATCACATGTAGCACAGGCACAGAACATCGCATGTAGTCCAGGCACATAGCACAGATAAGGGGACACACAACTTAGGAATATGAACTTTTTATCAACAGAGTTATTTAGCCATGATGTGGTGAGCATGTATAGTCGTCTTGATGTTTCACAGGCCACTCATTAATTTTGTAACTAACAGTTTGTTATAAATTTAATTTTGATTTCAATATTAAAGGTTTATTTTAACTCAAAAAACAATAAAAATACAAAAATAAAGAAGGCTAATAAGTAATTATGTGGTGCAACCAGGACCTTCCAGCCTTCCATAAGGTAGTGTCGACTGTCACAGCAGCCGCCCAAGTGGTGAAAGGACTGATCATGGAGGCAGTAGCACTGTGGGTGCAGAGCAATGATATCTATGAACTAGGGGTGAGCAGGTGGGACTCCTACCCCGGCCCGATTTCCCACCGGCAGCTCACAGAGGTTTTCAAAGTGGCCAATAGTCCCTTTTCAATTTTGCTGTTATTAAGTTTGGTCCTGAGAAATGACGCAATTGGGTCTACTCAAGACTGCATGACTGACTAGTACATGTGCTGTTGCCCCTTTAAGGATGCGTCATAACGACATCATGAATGACTGTGGATAAAAGGAGCTTCCGCATGCACATGCCTCAGAATGGCGGCAGACTACATGTCATGGCACATGCCTCAGAATGGTGGCAAACTACATGTCATGGCACATGCCTCAGAATGGCGGCAGACTCCATGTCATGGCACATGCCTCAGAATGGCGGCAGACTCCAAGTCATGTCACATGCCTCAGAATGGTGGCAGACTACATGTCCGGCAGACTCTATGTCATGGCACATGCCTCAGAATGGCGGCAGACTCCATGGGCCTCATTACGAGGTTGGAGGTAGCCATGGCGCCATTAGCGCCATGGCTGCCTCCAAAATCGTACCGTCTCCGGTCTGGTGGATGGAGCAATTACCGGTCCATTCCGAGGTTGAAGGGATCGGTAATTCCCCATTCACCAGAGCCATTCCCCATTCCCATTTGAGACCCCATAGGGCTCAATGGGAAGGGGGAAGGCGGCAATAACGGTACCGCAAATAGCAGTACCGTTATTTACCCCGGTATCCCTTTGCGGGTCCCGTCCTTAACTCCTGGTAACACCAGGCGTTAGGGAAGGACCCGCAAAGGGAACTCGTAGTAGGGCGGTAAGGGATTACCGGCACTGGTGCCCTTACCGGTGCCGGTAATCCCTTACCGCCCACCTCGTAATGAGGCCCCATGTCATGGCACATGCCTCAGAATGGCGGCAGACTCCATGTCATGGCACTTTTGTCTATGTGTCTCATTTTGTTGCGCCTGCAGGCCTACACCGTGAGATCACAGTCCTGCCACCCTGCAGCTCGGGATGTCCCCAGATCAGCATGTGTAGCCTGGGTACCCCCAGGCCACTGTCCCTCTATGTGAACAAAGAGCAGCTGCTAGTCCAGGCGTGGCCCTGGTAGCTGCACTGGCGTAACAGGGGCCCCCGATGCCCCACTTAAAAGCCATTTTTAAAATTGTTCTAAAAAAAAGAACGTTTCCTTTTGAATTTATTCTGCATTCATAAAGCAATGATTTCTGCAACAGAAATCATTTCTTTTTCAAGGCAGAGTGACTACAAAAAGAAACTTTCTTTTTGAAGTCTGAGGTCGCCTCCACCCCAGGACATGGAAGACCCCAGGCTGGAGGAATCCATGTCATGGGGTGGGGAGGAGCCCTATGACTTCAAAAAGAAATAGTTTATTTTTGAAGTCACTCTCCCTTCATAAAGAAATTATTTCCGTTATGGTTCGGCCCTTAACTGAAATAATGTCTTAATGAAGTCAGAATGACTTCAAAAAGAAACAATGGGGCTCATTCTGACCATACCGGCCCGGAAACAACGGTGCTGGTAATCTTACCGGCACCGTTGTTTCCGGACCAGCATATTACAGATCTACCTGCTGGGGCCACTGTGCCCGACAGGTCTGACCCTGCCGGGCACAGGGGCCACAGTAGGCAGACCCGTCATGGAAGCACCGGCACCGTTAACAACAGTGCCGGTGCTTCCATGTCCCCATTCCTGACTCCACGGGAATGGGGATTAACAAAATTACCAGCGCCTAACTTCCTGGCTGCTGGACTTGGAATGGCCCAGTGGCACCGTGAAGTCAGGCGCCAGTAATTTTTTACGGGTCCGGGGGCAACCCGCCGTTAGCACCAGCATGGTTACCGCCGGACCCGTAATGAGCCCCAATTTCTTTTTGAAGTAATAACCCCATGACGTGTGTATGCGTGAGTGTATGGTGAAAGGGTGCACACTTAAATGTATAGGTGGCTGCCTGTGTGTGTGTATGGTGAAAGGGTGCACACTAAATGTATGAGTTGGTGCCTGGGTGTGTGCCTGTATGGTGAAAGGGTGCACACTTCTATGTACGGGTGGCTGCCTGAGTGTGCCTGTATGGTGAAAGGGTGCACACTTAAATGTATAGGTGGCTGCCTGTGTGTGTGTATGGTGAAAGGGTGTACACTAAATGTATGAGTTGGTGCCTGGGTGTGTGCCTGTATGGTGAAAGGGTGCACACTTCTATGTATAGGTGGCTGCTGTGTGAGTGTATGGTGAAAGGGTGCACACAAATGTATGGGTGGCTGGGTGTGTGTGGCTGTGTGGTGAAAGGGTGCACACTTCTATGTATGGGTGGCCGCCTGAGTGTACCTGTATGGTGAAAGGGTGCACACATCTATGTACGGGTGGCTGCCTGAGTGTGCCTGTATGGTGAAAGGGTGCACACTTAAATGTATGGATGGCAGGATATGTATATGGTGAATGGTGTGTGTGCTTGTGTACAGGGTCACAACAAAACCTACATTTCGCGGGCTAACCCTTCACATGTTGGGAGAGGCGCTAACTTATTTGTGTGGGGGCATCTAACTTCTTTACGCATTTTAATGAGACTATTCTAGTGCAGCTTCAATGTTACAAGCAGTTAACTCTCCCCTTTAAGTCTCCTGTTCCCTCTCTACCCTTCCAATCACTCCCCTGGCCTGCAAGTACTTAACCCACATCATGATTTCAATTGCCTGAAAAATGTGGCATTTGAATGCAGGTACTAAAAGTGAAATGCTTTACGTTGGTAATTGCTGGGCTCTTGTTAACAGCAAACCCCAGGTGCTGTTTACCATCTGTGTCCTGTTCTGTCCGGCAAATGCTCTAAAGGTCAGCCAGGTCGAGTCAACATAGCCCAATACTTCATGGGGGGGGGGGGGGTGCTGAAGCCCAGTCAACTCAATGGTGTTGCGCCACTACTTGTGTTTAATTGTGTACTTGTGTTTAATGCCTTGATTACTCCTAGCCCTATTCTTCCTCGTCCCAGTACTTATGTATGAGGCAGTACTTGTGTATGAGGCACTCTGGAGTGTAGCTGGAGGTAGCTGAGGGAAGGGCTCGAGAACAAAGGTATTTTGGAAAAGAGCATTGGATGTAGTGTGGGCCCGGCCCCAGAAAGCCTTGCGGACAACGCAAAGGGTCTTGAACTTGATCCTTGCAGCCACCGTTTGCCAGTGGAGAGATTTCAGGGCTGGAGATATACGATCCCTGGGCTTGAGGCCAAGGATAAGTCTTGCAGTCCTGTTCTGGATTAGTTGCAGATGACAGAGAGTAGAGGAAGGCAGATTGAGAAAGAGGCTGTTGCAGTAGTCCAGCCTAGAGAGATCCAGGGCTCTGGAGACAGTGAGCTTCTGGTTGTAAGTGAGAAAGGGACGAGTCCCTTTGAGGAGGAGCAGCTGGTAGTGGGACTTCTTGGCGACGTCTGAGATGTGAGGAGAGAAAGAGAGAGTGGTGTCGAAGATGACACCAAGGTTTTTTGCCTTGCAGGAAGGCGAAGGTAGAGGGCCCTACGTGGGCGGCCAGAGTGAGAGAGCGAAAGCAGGGGCAGGGGTCCCAATGAGAAGGATCTCCATCTTACTGGCATTAAGGTAGAGATCGTTGGAGGCACACCAATCCTGAATCGTGGATAGACAGTCAGGAATGAGCGAGAGAGGAGAGGAGTCTGGGGGGAGCCTGAAGGAAAGCTGAGTCATCCGCATAACTGAAAGTTAGGGGAGAAGGTAGAGATCAGGTGGGCCAAAGGGGCCAAGTAGAGGTTGAAAACCCAGGGTGAGAGGATAGAGCCCTGGGGAACGTAAAAGGTAGAGAGAGGTGGCAGAGAATATGGGACCAAGTTGGACCTGGGAGGGGAGGGGCAGTCCAAGAGGAAGGAGGTCAGGCACTCCAGGGCCTGATCTGTGATGCCCAGGTTCTCACAGAGTCGATTGATCAGGATGGCATGGTTTACCGTGTTGAAAGCAGATGAAAAGAAGGAGGTTGAGAACAGAAGGAATGCTGTTATCAAGGTTAGAGAGCATATCTTCACAGGTGTTCAGGAGAACAGTTTCCATGCCTCTGGCAGCCCTGAAACCAGACTGATGGTCATGGAGACAACCTACGGATTCAGTGTGAAGAGTAAGCTGAGAAATGGCAATATTTTCCATGCGTTTGCCCAGGAAAGGGGTGATGGAGATTGGGCAATAGTTTGCCGGACAGGTAGGATCAGCAGACAGCTTTGTGAGGAGTGGGTGCAGAAGGGAGTGCTTAAGGGGAGAGGGGAACGTTCCAGTTGCGAAAGAGTGATTACAGAAATCAGCCAAGCCTGGAGCGAGGGTGTCAATATGGTACTTGATGGTTCTGGAGGAGTTGGGGAGCACCAGTTTGGACGACACTTTCATAGATCAGACTGTTCTCGAGGGGAGGAAATCACTGACGGGCCCATAGGTCAGTGCTCATCCTCTGGAACCTGTAAACCAAAATAGCTGCACCATGTGAGGATAGGGGGTGCAGGATTCACTTACTCCAACACGATTCAATGATGAGGACTCAGTAGTTTGGCAAAGGGAAGTCTGTTTAATGACATGTACATCAAACAGGGAAGCAAATGGGAATCAGCATCGTTGCGATCACCTGTCTCGCCCCAACTTCCACGAACTTTGGTAGAACAGCAATTCTTATAGGCAAAAATCGTCATCGCTGACGTCTAATTTCTATAAAAAAATCATCATGCAATATAATTGGTTAGGAAAGGTAACTTAAGTATAGGTGCTAGATCTGTCTACGGAAATAAAGCATGTGGATTGGATAACTCTTATCGGGTGGGCGTCTACGCCCATCCCTCTACATCACGCGTGACTGACATCACTACAAGTACGACGTTCCATTGGTTACAGTGTCTATAGGACCCTAGATTACATGGTCCATTTTGATTGGGCAAGTTACACCCCTAAACATAAATCTCCACTTTAATTAGCAGCATGCAGAATAGACACCCAGGTGCCTAGTGCCCCAAGATTCCCCTTCCTCCTTTCCATCAATCAGTGTTTTAGGGCAATGTGTCAATTAGTTGGATAAGAATGGCCTCGAAAATGTAGCCTCTTATGAGGAAAAGTTATGGCATCCTCTGGTTCTGGATGACATCAGGCGTGGTACATCTTCGCGCCTGGCTGGTCACGTGTTGGTTCACCATGAATCTGCTTCAATTTCCAGCTTTTATTGTATTTAATTCTGCTTCGGCTCTGCCATCTGCCTGGGCCTCTATTATCTTGACCTTCACGGGCGAGCTGGTATGCTCTGTAGTCAGAGTCTTGTGAGCTCATGCTCTCCTCCCCTACTCTGGTGACCTCGATTTCCTCAGCCTGAGCCGCTAGATGTTGAGTTTCGATTCTGCTCCATCTCTTGTTTTTGGCTGGGTTTCGAAACTTGACCTGTCAGGCCTCTGGCCGCCTGGGTACATTTCTGCTTTTACAAAATGGAGTCACACTTGTATAATGTATAATGTGCCTTATTGAGGTAGATATATGGTTGGTGCTTGCCGCTCTATCTTCTACTAAGCATTGCAAGCAGTATCGATTTCTTAGCATCTTGCGTTTAAAGCCTATTTACACACGTTTAACAGGGCAGTTGCTTCCATCTTGTCTCGTAGCTCCATCTCCTTATGTTTTAACATTGTCTCTTCTCTGTGTTCATTACATTTATTTTCGTAGCTACTCGCACTGGCGTGCTTGTCTCTGATAGCCACTTTTGCTCATTCATGTTCAGGCACTTGTGTCATTTCCACTGGCCTTACATTACTGCTTTTGGGTTATCTTCATGGACCGTATGTAGATTCTCCTTGTTTCGTATCAGCAGCTGGTATGGCTGTCTGATAGGATACCGTGCTGCCCAGGGTTGTCTGGTTATGGGCGCTTCAATAGGTACGGATCTTCTGATGTACACTGGGCAGAGTCCTAGTGCAGCTCTCTGTTGGTTCATTTGCTCCTCATACGTCACGTACCTTGGTGAGTACCTTCTTGGTAGCTCAAAATGAGGGGCGGGGGTGCAGGTCATGTTTGGGACCTCCTTTACAAGACTTGTCTAGAAACCTTGTCAGGTGTTGTCAGAGAGAAAGAGGAGAAAGATGGAGGAGAGGAAGAGATGGCCAAAGGGGGCCGGGAGAGGAAGAGGAGATAGATGATAGGATGTCCTGAGATTTAGCGGAGAAGTGAGAGGCCAGAGCCATACAGAGGGCCTGAGATGGAACAGGAGAGGTAGAGACCACAACAGGATTGACCAGTTCCTTGCAGATTTGAAAGAGCGCAGCTGTGTTTTTAGAGGCCACGGAGACGCAGGCTTCAATGTGTGCTCTCTTATTGATGAGTGTTCTTGCTTTCATTGGCATTTTGGTGCAACCAGTCTAGCTATGTCTAAATGTGGCCTGGCATGCTTTACTGTAATGTTAATACGTGCCTACACTGGTCTACATTGTGCAACCAGTTGGACATGTTTTCATTGTGGCATGGCATTTTTAATAGCAAAGCATTCATGTTCCTGTGCACTGTTGGTGACTTGCATGTATTGGATTGGTGTTACCCTACACAACAATACCAAACACTGTGGCTTTTGAGCCAATTTTTCTCAGAAAGTGTGCTGTATATAGCAGTAAAACACATATTTATATCTTACCCCTAGTGCAGTGTGTGGCATACCCCTTCAGCAGCACGTTTGTGCGTATTGCGCAAGCATGACAATCTAGGACGGACCAGAGTGTGGCGTGACCCGTGGTTTGTTGCCAAGTTGGGGGGGGCCCTCAGCATGTCTCGCAAGAGGGACCCCACATTTTGTGTTACGCCACTGGGCAGCTGAGTTTTTGCTGTGCACCCAGACAAGCAGTGTGATCCCTACAACTGTAAGTGTGTGCTAGGCATCCCCAGCACCCCTGGCTGGCCTGTGTGTCTATTAGCCAGTCCACAACTGTAACCACTGAAGAGGAGGTTGTGGGGGGGCCCAGCCCTGGTCAGACTGACCTGCGCCCCCACAGGTCCATTCACCACAGTACATGATGAAGGCTTATGATCGGCGTTGGCCCTGTATAGAAGATTCAGTAAGAGTCCCCTCGGCTACACAGAGCCCGGGGAGGACACAGAGATGCTCCTTGTGTAACAGGCCCTGCGCCTAAGCAGATGCGATGCCACATGTGTGCACTGCATGGATGGCTCTGTCTGCAGCACGACCCTGGGCACCATTGAAGCCCCCACCTTTTGCTGTTCAGACCAAGGGACCTGGACACCTGGTTCTGTCTGGTTTGGGGTCTTATCTGCCTTCAGATCTGCTTGAAGGCTGTGCCCCCCTGCAAGTACCCCAGCCTTCAATGCATCACTAATATGCACATCATCCATTCAAAGAAAGGCAGGACATCAAAGTGTTTCTTTAAGCTTAGAGTACTTACGTCAAACATTGCCAAGGGCGTTTGTGCAATTTTAAAAAATCTTCACTTAGCGAATTTTCTTTAAATAATTGTACGATTCCTCCAATCAGGATGTCCCCCTCCTTGTAGTTGCTACTTTGTTTGCTGTTTGTCAGTGCACAGCTGAGGTTATGGTTTGAGACTTCCCAAAATGACCATTGAAAGACCACAAGAAGAAACAGCACACAGGATGGCAGCATTACTTTGAAAGACTTTGAATGCAGACCTGCTTTTTGTTGCATGTTCTGCAGGGTGAGAATGAAGTTCTTCGCAGAGCAGGGTGGGTTCCTGACACAGAGCCTGTCAGCCCTGGGACTCCTTGACTGTCACCAACACCCTCCAAGCTGCCAACATAAAGATACACACCCAATGAGTCACATGTTAAAATTAGGAGTGGGCATGAAGAACCTTTAACACCGAAACCTTTACTCCCCCATCTGCATCCCACACTGAACCCGCCTCAGAGAGCCGGGTGCTCCTGCAGCCGGGGTCACAAGACAGACAAAGGCAGAGTAGAGACCCCCCTCCTGCACTCGGGGTCTCCTGCACCCAGTGAAGCAAGAATGAAGACTTTACACCTCAGCCACCAGTGTCCTGGGCCAGCATTGTGAAGAGTAGAGACCCCTGCCCTGCACCCAGGGTCTCCTGCACCCAGTGACGCAAGAATGAAGGCTTTGCACCTCAGCCACCAGTGTCGTGGGCCAACATTGTGAATAGTAGAGACCCCTGCCCTGCACCCAAGGTCTCCTGCACCCAGTGAAGCAAGAATGAAGGATTTGCACCTGTGCCACCAGTGCCCTGGGCCAGCATTGTTAAGAGTAGAGACCCGTGCCCTGCACTCAGGGTCTCCTGCACACAGTGACGCAAGAATGAAGGCTTTGCACCTCAGCCACCAGGGTCCTGGGCCAGCATTGTGAAGAGTAGAGACCCCCGCCCTGCACCCAGCGTCTCCTGCACACAGTGACGCAAGAATGAAGGCATTGCACCTCAGCCACCAGTGTCCTGGGCCATCATTGTGAAGAGTGGAGACCCCTGCCCTGCACACAGGGTCTCCTGCACCCAGTGATGCAAGAAGGAGGGCTTTGCACCTCAGCCACCAGTGTCATGGGCCAGCATTGTGAAGAGTAGATACCCCTGACCTGCACCCAGGGTCTCCTGCACCCAGTGATGCAAGAAGGAAGGCTTTGCACCTGGGCCACTAGTGTCCTGGGCCATCATTGTGAAGAGTAGACAACCCTGCCCTGCACCCAGGGTCTCCTGCACCCAGTGAAGCAAGAATGAAGGCTTTGCACCTCAGCCACCAATGTCCTGGGCCATCATTGTGAAGAGTAGACACCCCTGCCCTGCACTCAGGGTCTCCTGCACTCAGTGACGCAAGAATGAAGGCTTTGCACCTCAGCCACCAGGATCCTGGGCCAGCATTGTGAAGAGTAGAGACCCCTGCCCTGCACTCAGGGTCTCCTGCACACAGTGACGCAAGAACGAAGGCTTTGCACCTCAGCCACCAAGGTCCTGGGCCAGCATTGTGAAGAGTAGACACCCCTGCCCTGCACCCAGCGTCTCCTGCACCCAGTGATGCAAGAATTAAGGCTTTGCACCTCAGCCACCAGTGTCCTGGGCCAGCATTGTGAAGAGTAGAGACCCCTGCCCTGCACCGAGGGTCTCCTGCACCCAGTGATGCAAGAAGGAAGGCTTTGCACCTCAGCCACCAGTGTCCTGGGCCATCATTGTGAAGAGTAGACACCGCTGCCCTGCACCCAGGGTCTCCTGCACCCAGTGAAGCAAGAATTAAGGCTTTGCACCTCAGCCACCAGTGTCCTGGGCCAGCATTGTGAGGAGTAGAGACCCCTGCCCTGCACTCAGGGTCTCCTGCACACAGTGACGCTAGAATGAAGGCTTTGCACCTCAGCCACCGGTGTCCTGGGCCAGCATTGTGAAGAGTAGAGACCCCTCTCCTGCACCCAGGGTCTCCTGCACCCAGTGACGCTTGAATGAAGGCTTTGCACCTCAGCCACCAGTGTCCTGGGCCAACATTGTGAAGAGTAGAGACCCCTGCCCTGCACCCAGGGTCTCCTGCACCCAATGATGCAAGAATGAAGGCTTTGCACCTGAGCCACTAGTGTCCTGGGCCATCATTGTGAAGAGTAGAGACACCTGCCCTGCACCCAGGGTCTCCTGCACCCAGTGAAGAAAGAATGAAGGCTTTGCACCTCAGCCACCAGTGTCCTGGGCCAGAATTGTGAAGAGTAGAGACCCCTGCCCTGCACTCAGGGTCTCCTGCACACAGTGACGCAAGAATGAATGCTTTGCACCTCAGCCACCAGTGTCCTGGGCCAGCATTGTGAAGAGTAGAGACCCCTCTCCTGCACCCAGGGTCTCCTACACCCAGTGACGCTTGAATGAAGGCTTTGCACCTCAGCCACCAGTGTCCTGGGCCAACATTGTGATAAGTGGAAACCCCTGCCCTGCACCCAGGGTCTCCTGCACCCAATGATGCAAGAATGAAGGCTTTGCACCTGAGCCACTAGTGTCCTGGGCCATCATTGTGAAGAGTAGACACCCCTGCCCTGCACCCAGGGTCTCCTGCACCCAGTGAAGCAAGAATTAAGGCTTTGCACCTCAGCCACCAGTGTCCTGGGCCAGCATTGTGAAGAGTAGAGACCCCTGCCCTGCACTCAGTGTCTCCTGCACACAGTGACGCAAGAATGAAGGCTTTGCACCTCAGCCACCAGTGTCCTGGGCCAACATTGTGAAGAGTGGAAACCCCTGCCCTGCACCCAGGGTCTCCTGCACCCAATGATGCAAGAATGAAGGCTTTGCACCTGAGCCACTAGTGTCCTGGGCCATCAGTTTGAAGAGTAGACACCCCTGCCCTGCACCCAGGGTCTCCTGCACCCAGTGAAGCAAGAATTAAGGCTTTGCACCTCAGCCACCAGTGTCCTGGGCCATCATTGTGAAGAGTAGAGACCACTCTCCTGCACCCAGGGTCTCCTGCACCCAGTGACGCAAGAATGAAGGCTTTGCACCTCAGCCACCAGTGTACTGGGCCATCATTGTGAAGAGTAGAGACCCCTGCCCTGCACTCAGGGTCTCGTGCACACAGTGACGCAAGAATGAAGGCTTTGCACCTCAGCCACCAGTGTCCTGGGCCAGCATTGTGTAGAGTAGAGACCCCTGCCCTGCACCCAGGGTCTCCTGCACCTGATGCAAGAAGGAAGGCTTTGCACCTCAGCCACCAGTGTACTGGGCCATCATTGTGAAGAGTAGACACCCCTGCCCTGCACACAGGGTCTCCTGCACCCAGTGATGCAAGAAGGAAGGCTTTGCACCTCAGCCACCAGTGTCCTGGGCCATCATTGTGAAGAGTAGAGACCCCTCTCCTGCACCCAGGGTCTCCTGCACACAGTGATGCAAGAATGAAGGCTTTGCACCTCAGCCACCAGCGTCCTGGGCCATCATTGTGAAGAGTAGAGACCCCTGCCCTGCACACAGGGTCTCCTGCACCCAGTGATGCAAGAAGGAGGGCTTTGCACCTCAGCCACCAGTGTCCTGGGCCAGCATTGTGAAGCGTAGACACCCCTGCCCTGCACCCAGGGTCTCCTGCACCCAGTGAAGCAAGAATGAAGGCTTTGCACCTCAGCCACCAGTGTCCTGGGCCATCATTGTGAAGAGTAGACACCCCTGCCCTGCACCCAGGGTCTCCTGCACCCAGTGATGCAAGAAGGAAGGCTTTGCACCTGAGCCACCAGTGTCCTGGGCCATCATTGTGAAGGGCAGACACCCCTGCCCTGCACTCAGGGTCTCCTGCACACAGTGATGCAAGAATGAAGGCTTTGCACCTCAGCCACCAGGGTCCTGGGCCAGCATTGTGAACAGTAGAGACCCCTGCCCTGCACTCAGGGTCTCCTGCACCCAGTGATGCAAGAATTAAGGCTTTGTACCTCAGCCACCAGTGTCCTGGGCCAGCATTGTGAAGAGTAGAGACCCCTGCCCTGCACTCAGGGTCTCCTGCACACAGTGACGCAAGAATGAAGGCTTTGCACCTCAGCCACAGGGTCCTGGGCCAGCATTGTGAAGAGTAGAGACCCCTTCCCTGCACCCAGGGTCTCCTGCACCCAGTGACGCAAGAAGGAAGGCTTTGCACCTCAGCCACCAGTGTCCTGGGCCATCATTGTGAAGAGTAGACACCCCTGCCCTGCACCCAGGGTCTCCTGCACCCAGTGAAGCAGGAATTAAGGCTTTGCACCTCAGCCACCAGTGTCCTGGGCCAGCATTGTGAAGAGTAGAGACCCCTGCCCTGCACTCAGGGTCTCCTGCACACAGTGACGCAAGAATGAAGGCTTTGCACCTCAGCCACCAGTGTCCTGGGCCATCATTGTGAAGAGTAGACACCTCTGCCCTGCACCCAGGGTCTCCTGCACCCAGTGAAGCAAGAATTAAGGCTTTGCACCTCAGCCACCAGGGTCCTGGGCCAGCATTTTGAAGAGTAGAGACCCCTGCCCTGCACTCAGGGTCTCCTGCACACAGTGACGCAAGAATGAAGGCTTTGCACCTCAGCCACCAGTGTCCTGGGCCATCACACTCAGGGTCTCCTGCACCCAGTGATGCAAGAATGAAGGCTTTGCACCTCAGCCACCAGTGTCCTGGGTCATCATTGTGAAGAGTAGAGACCCCTGCCCTGCACTTAGGGTCTCCTGCACCCAGTGATGCAAGAAGGAAGGCTTTGCACCTCAGCCACCAGTGTCCTGGGCCATCATTGTGAAGAGTAGACACCCCTGCCCTGCACCCAGGGTCTCCTGCACCCAGTGAAGCAAGAAGGAAGGCTTTGCACCTCAGCCACCAGTGTCCTGGGCCATCATTGTGGAGACACCCTTTTACATCAGAATAATCTCCAGATGGAGAAATGTCCTATTCAAATCCCGGTTATTAACACCTGATACAGGTCCAAGGGCACATCGGCCCCTCGAGCCTGCAATGGCCAGTCACCAGGATCTGGACACCCCCAAAACAAGGAGTGAAACTCTACGGAATCCTGGATGAGGAGGTCCATAGGCAAATGGCATCCATCATACGGAGGGCAACAGGTGATCCCGGAAGGCTTCACAGGCAGGGAGAAATTGTGAGGATTTTATTACTTCCTGTGAGTTCCAATCAAGTTACAGTCTAAGCAGCCCCAACCTGCCTTGTCATCAGTCTGCTTGCTTCCTTTAAATCCTCACATCTCTCTCAACTAGGAATGCTGCCGCGTGCTGTACTATCCATGGGCTTATAACATACAGTGTTGAAATGAAAGAACAGCGTATTTACATAAGTGAATATGATGGAAGAACAATATATATACATATATACGTTAACCTGATGCAAAAAAAACAATTAGGAATTAGCAGAGCAGTCTCTAGCTAAGGATTGGAAACAGCTGCACAAATATAACTGTATGAGCCATATGTGCTACAATAGATTCCGGGCCCCATTGGTGGCACCGGCTATCAGAGGGCCCTTAGCATGTGGGGCCCATCATTTGTATGCCAGTTCTGCAGCCTTTGCATTAATTCCTTTTTGTGGGCCATTGACCCCAGAAATAAACCAAGTCATCAGATAAATGCGCATGTGTCCCTTAAAGCGTTCCCCCGCCCTCAGCTGAAGTGTGGAACCAAGTCAGGAAAGTCTGGAGGCAGAAATAGGGACGTGGAGAGTCAGAGGATACCAGGCACCATAAAGAGTGCACCGCGCCCTCTGCTGAAGTGTGGAACCCAGTGAGGAAAGTCTGGATGTTTACACAGGGATGTGGAGAGCCAGAGGATACCAGACATCTTAAAGAGTGCACCCTGCACTCTACTGAAGTGTGGAACCAAGTTAGGAAAGTCTGGAAGCAGACACAGGGATGTGGAGAGCCAGAGGATACCAGGCACCATAAAGAGTGCACCCCGCCCTCAGCTGAAGTGTGGAACCAAGTCAGGAAAGTCTGGAGGCAGAAACAGGGACGTGGAGAGTCAGAGGATACCAGGCACCATAAAGAGTGCACCCCGCCCTCAGCTGAAGTGTGGAACCAAGTCAGGAAAGTCTGGAGGCAGAAACAGGGATGTGGAGAGCCAGAGGATACCAGGCACCATAAAGAGTGCACCCCGCCCTCTGCTGAAGTGTGGAACCCAGTGAGGAAAGTCTGGATGTTTACACAGGGATGTGGAGAGCCAGAGGATACCAGACATCTTAAAGAGTGCACCCTGCACTCTACTGAAGTGTGGAACCAAGTTAGGAAAGTCTGGAGGCAGAAACAGGGATGTGGAGAGCCAGAGGATACCAGGCACCATAAAGAGTTCCCCCGCCCTCAGCTGAAGTGTGGAACCAAGTCAGGAAAGTCTGGAGGCAGAAACAGGGACGTGGAGAGTCAGAGGATAGCAGGCACCATAAAGAGTGCACCCCGCCCTCAGCTGAAGTGTGGAACCAAGTCAGGAAAGTCTGGAGGCAGAAACAGGGACGTGGAGAGTCAGAGGATAGCAGGCACCATAAAGAGTGCACCCCGCCCTCAGCTGAAGTGTGGAACCAAGTCAGGAAAGTCTGGAGGCAGAAACAGGGACGTGGAGAGTCAGAGGATAGCAGGCACCATAAAGAGTGCACCCCGCCCTCTGCTGAAGTGTGGAACCCAGTGAGGAAAGTCTGGATGTTTACACAGGGATGTGGAGAGCCAGAGGATACCAGACATCTTAAAGAGTGCACCCTGCACTCTACTGAAGTGTGGAACCAAGTTAGGAAAGTCTGGATGTTTACACAGGGATGTGGAGAGCCAGCGGATACCAGACACCATAAAGAGGGCACCCTGCCCTCTACTGAAGTGTGGAACCAAGTTAGGAAAGTCTGGAAGCAGACACAGGGATGTGGAGAGCCAGAGGATACCAGGCACCATAAAGAGTGCACCGCGCTCTCTGCTGAAGTGTGGAACCCAGTGAGGAAAGTCTGGATGTTTACACAGGGATGTGGAGAGCCAGAGGATACCAGACATCTTAAAGACTGCATCCTGCACTCTGCTTCAGTGTGGAACCAAGTCAGGAAAGTCTGGAAGCAGACACAGGGATGTGGAAAGCCAGTGGATACCAGACACCATAAAGAGTGCACCCTGCCCTCTGCTGAAGTGTGGAAACAAGTCAGGAAAGTCTGGAAGCAGACACAGGGATGTGGAAAGCCAGCGGATACCAGACACCATAAAGAGGGCACCCTGCCCTCTGCTGAAGTGTGGAACCAAGTCAGGAAAGTCTGGATGTTTACACAGGGATGTGGAAAGCCAGCGGATACCAGACACCATAAAGAGTGCACCCTGCCCTCTGCTGAAGTGTGGAACCAAGTCAGGAAAGTCTGGAAGCAGACACAGGGATGTGGAAAGCCAGAGGATACCAGACACCATAAAGAGTGCACCCTGCCCTCTGCTGAAGTGTGGAACCAAGTTAGGAAAGTCTGGAAGCAGACACAGGGATGTGGAGAGCCAGAGGATACCAGGCACCATAAAGAGTGCACCCCGCTCTCTGCTGAAGTGTGGAACCCAGTGAGGAAAGTCTGGATGTTTACACATGGATGTGGAGAGCCAGAGGATACCAGACATCTTAAAGAGTGCACCCTGCACTCTGCTTCAGTGTGGAACCAAGTCAGGAAAGTCTGGAAGCAGACACAGGGATGTGGAAAGCCAGCGGATACCATACACCATAAAGAGTGCACCCTGCCCTCTGCTGAAGTGTGGAACCAAGTCAGGAAAGTCTGGAAGCAGACACAGGGATGTGGAAAGCCAGCGGATACCAGACACCATAAAGAGGGCACCCTGCCCTCTGCTGAAGTGTGGAACCAAGTCAGGAAAGTCTGGATGTTTACACAGGGATGTGGAAAGCCAGCGGATACCAGACACCATAAAGAGTGCACCCTGCCCTCTGCTGAAGTGTGGAACCAAGTCAGGAAAGTCTGGAAGCAGACACAGAGATGTGGAAAGCCAGCGGATACCAGACACCATAAAGAGTGCACCCTGCCCTCTGCTGAAGTGTGGAACCAAGTCAGGAAAGTCTGGAAGCAGACACAGGGATGTGGAAAGCCAGCGGATACCAGACACCATAAAGAGTGCACCCTGCCCTCGGCTAAAGTGTGGAACCAAGTCAGGAAAGTCTGGAAGCAGACACAGGGATGTGGAGAGCCAGAGGATACCAGGCACCATAAAGAGTGCACCCTGCCCTCTGCTGAAGTGTGGAACCCAGTCAGGAATGTCTGGATGTTTACACAGGGATGTGGAGAGCCAGAGGATACCAGACATCTTAAAGAGTGCACCCTGCACTCTGCTTCAGTGTGGAACCAAGTCAGGAAAGTCTGGAAGCAGACACAGGGATGTGGAAAGCCAGCGGATACCAGACACCATAAAGAGTGCACCCTGCCCTCTGCTGAAGTGTGGAACCAAGTCAGGAAAGTCTGGAAGCAGACACAGGGATGTGGAAAGCCAGCGGATACCAGACACCATAAAGAGTGCACCCTGCCCTCTGCTGAAGTGTGGAACCAAGTCAGGAAAGTCTGGAAGCAGACACAGGGATGTGGAAAGCCAGCGGATACCAGACACCATAAAGAGTGCACCCTGCCCTCTGCTGAAGTGTGGAACCAAGTCAGGAAAGTCTGGAAGCAGACACAGGGATGTGGAGAGCCAGAGGATACCAGGCACCATAAAGAGTGCACCCTGCCCTCTGCTGAAGTGTGGAACCAAGTCAGGAAAGTCTGGATGTTTACACAGGGATGTGGAAAGCCAGCGGATACCAGACACCATAAAGAGTGCACCCTGCCCTCTGTTGAAGTGTGGAACCAAGTCAGGAAAGTCTGGAAGCAGACACAGGGATGTGGCAAGCCAGCGGATACCAGACACCATAACGAGTGCACCCTGCCCTCTGCTGAAGTGTGGAACCAAGTCAGGAAAGTCTGGAAGCAGACACAGGGATGTGGAAAGCCAGCGGATACCAGACACCATAAAGAGTGCACCCTGCCCTCTGCTAGAGTGTGGAACCAAGTCAGGAAAGTCTGGAAGCAGACACAGGGATGTGGAAAGCCAGCGGATACCAGACACCATAAAGAGTGCACCCCGCCCTCTGCTTCAGTGTGGAACCAAGACAGTAAAGTCTGGAAGCAGAAATAGGGATGTGGGTACCAGACACCTTAAAGAGTGCACCCCGCCCTCTGCTGAAGTGTGGAACCAAGATAGTAAAGTCTGGAAGCAGAAATAGGGATGTGGAGAGCCAGAGGATACCAGACACCATAAAGAGTGCACCCCGCCCTCTGCTGAAATGTGGAACCAAGTTAGTAAAGTCTGGAAGCAGAAATAGGGATGTGGAGAGCCAGAGGATACCAGACACTTTAAAGAGTGCACCCTGCCCTCTGCTGAAGTGTGGAACCAAGTCAGTAAATTCTGGAAGCAGAAATAGGGATGTGGCGAGCCAGAGGATACCATACACCTTAAAGAGTGCACCCTGCCCTCTGCTGAAGTGTGGAACCATGTCAGTAAAGTCTGGAAGCAGAAATAGGGATGTGGAGAGCCAGAGGATACCAGACACCATAAAGAGTGCACCCTGCCTTCTGCGTCAGTGTAGAACCAAGTCAGGAAATTCTGGAAGCAGACACAGGGATGTGGAGAGCCAGAGGATACCAGACACCATAAAGAGTGCACCCTGCCCTCTGCTGAAGTGTGGAACCAAGTCAGGAAAGTCTGGAAGCAGACACAGGGATGTGGAAAGCCAGCGGATACCAGACACCATAAAGAGTGCACCCTGCCCTCTGCTGAAGTGTGGAACCAAGTCAGGAAAGTCTGGAAGCAGACACAGGGATGTGGAAAGCCAGCGGATACCAGACACCATAAAGAGTGCACCCCGCCCTCTGCTTCAGTGTGGAACCAAGACAGTAAAGTCTGGAAGCAGAAATAGGGATGTGGAGAGCCAGAGGATACCAGATACCTTAAAGAGTGCACCCTGCCCTCTGCTGAAGTGTGGAACCAAGTCAGTAAAGTCTGGAAGCAGAAATAGGGATGTGGAGAGCCAGAGGATACCAGACACCATAAAGAGTGCACCCTGCCCTCTGCGTCAGTGTAGAACCAAGTCAGGAAATTCTGGAAGCAGACACAGGGATGTGGAGAGCCAGAGGATACCAGACACCATAAAGAGTGCACCCTGCCCTCTGCATCAGTGTAGAACCAAGTCAGGAAATTCTGGAAGCAGACACAGGGATGTGGAGAGCCAGAGGATACCAGACACCTTAAAGAGTGCACCCCGCCCTCTGCTGAAGAGTGGTGTTAGTCTAGAAAAATAGATACCTCTCACGATGAATAGCAAGGTATTATATTGGTCGAGGACCAACCGTCTCATGCACCAAACGTTAGAAATACAGGCTTATAAGTTTGACCCATGCGCGGTCATTTTGATGTAGCTAGATTTGCCATTTTGTTCTCTAACAATTGCTCATTGCTTTCTGTTCAAACATGCTTAGCCGAAAGCTTATTCCGCTTATTCTGCTTCACTGTTGCCTTGTCGCTCACTACGAAAGAGCAAGGCTGCGAGGCTGGGAGTATTCGTTGAAACATAATATAGGCAGCCACAGACAGGAATGCCCAGATCCCCTCCCGCACGCAGCCTTGAAGATGAGCGCCACAGCATTTAATAATTCCCCCAATGCCAGCTAGGTTCACTATGACAGAAAATGCTAGAAAGAAACAGCTAAAGGCTTGATTTATGCTTTTCTTATGGCCCCCTTCTCCAGGGCCCAGTAGAGCATGAGGACTCCCAGGCCACGAATAACGATAGGAGATAACGAGGCCTGGAATGCGACTCTTCCCCCATAAGCAGCTTGCTCACAAGAACAGAAGCAATGTTTTCTGTTCAACAAAGAAACATGTCTCCAGTATTGCAATGTTGCGTATTGTTGCTAAAACTATTGTTAGAAAGTGTCATATTCGTCGAAATTGTCAATCATCAGACCCAGTTCAAAGGAACGATACAATGGGCGGTGTTAAAACGTGTCATGACTGATTGTAAAATGTCCATTTTGTATATATGTAACTGATGTACGTTATTCGCTCTCTTGCGTCCCTCGAGGTCTAGAGAATACACGTGGCGGGACGTGAGACCGAGTTGGCCAACTGAGACTATTTGCTTTGCAATAAACCCTAGCTTTTGGCAATACAACCTCGTGTCTGGCGTATCCATCGTGTGTGGTGATTTGCCTTGTTTCCATAACACGAGGGACCCCTAAGGGCCCCTTTCAGTGGAACCAAGTCAGTAAAGTCTGGAAGCAGACACAGGGATGTGGAGAGCCAGAGGATACCAGACACCTTAAAGAGTGCACCCCGCCCTCTGCGTCAGTGTGGAACCAAGTCAGGAAAGTCTGGAAGCAGACACAGAGATGTGGAGAGCCAGAGGATACCAGACACCTTAAAGAGTTCACCATGCCATCTGCGTCAGTGTGGAGCCAAGTTAGGAGAGCCAGAGGATAACAGACACCATAAAGAGTGCAATATGAGTATGAATATAATGCATGTATAGATCATGCAGTGGTAAGTTATCTTACAACATCTACTTCTTGGACAATTTGTATGTTGGTTCTCACGGGGCAATACAATGTTGCTATTGAAGTTCCCCATCTCAATCATTTGATGCTAAGGAAAGAAAAAATACTTTTTAATGACACTGCACTTTTAGATTGCTTCTGGAAACTGTTTTCTTTCCGTCATTCGTTCTCGATCAACCAGCTGTTTTCTGGAACCAGTTCTTTCAACAGTCACGCTGTAAATGTTCCTTTATCATGACAACGGAGAATTTCTATGAGCTATTATGCATCATTAACAGAGTGCTCACTCAATGCCTCAATTCTGCTTTAGTCCAGATGACATTGTAACTTCCCTGTCAGCATGAACAACATTTTAAGTTTTTATCACTTCCTCGATCTGTCCCTCGGAGGAAAGTTTCTACACAGCTCTGTGATTTCTTTCAGAATAAATTGCTAACTGGATTATGATGTCTTCCAGGATCACATTCAAATTTGCAGTATTTCCTGGGTCTCGAAGAAAGGTTGTCACATCAGTGTGTCTTCCAACGAGATGCTGGTAGTCTTCCATTAACCGAACAAACACCACACCGACCAGTCTATGTGCTGAGTCGGGTGATAGGGCATTTGTGTTTTCTTCACTGTACTCGGGTAACAGCAAGAATTGTTCGGTGATGACTGTAAATAGTCTCCTTATAATGTTCTCATTGTCAGGATTTTGAAGAAAAATTGGAATCCCAGTATTTCCCCCCACCAGTGACGGATATGAACGTAACACCAACTCAAAATGCGTAAGTATATGCCTAGCAAGGTCATCACTGGATAACACCATGAGTAACACTGAACAAGAGTTCTGTGTAGAATGAATAAGGATACTGTTTCCTTTTCCAATTGCTGTGTGCACAATCAAAATTTGGCATGTTTCTTTTCTTATCAAGGCTTCGAGTGGGCCTCAGTCCAAAGTCAATAACCCCTTCTTATTCTTGTTATCAAAGCTTAAACAGTGCATGGTCAGTCAGAGATATTTGCCAATAGCCTGAGGGCAGGTCAAATGTACAGAGGAACTTGGCTGAACCAAGTTTGTCCACCAGTTCATCTGTCCTAGGCAAAGGATGGGCATCAGTTGTGGTGACTGCATTAAGAGCTTTATAGTCCACACAGAATCTCAACTCCTTGGATCCTGCCTTTAGCACTGGTACAACTGGACTAGGCCATGGACTTGTAGAGGGCTCTATTACCCCAAGATCAAGCATCTTATTGACCTCTTCCTTTATGTGGGTTCTTACATGGTCTGACATCGTGTAACCCCTGCTTTTGACAGGGAGACAGTCACCAGTGAGAATATCATGCTGGCCCCAAGGGGGCAAGCCTGGTGATAGTGAAAACAAAGGGGCACACTGATTTGACTGAACTTTGCACTCCTCCTGTTCTTCCAGAGTCAGATCAGAAGAGGGATTAACTCCTTCTATCTTTCCATATAAAGGTTGTCCCCATGAGGAGGTCAGGTAGAGGTTCACTCTCATCCTCTTCCTGAGCAGAGGCTAGAAGCAAAGCACCCAGTTCTGGTCTAGAGACATAGGCCTTTAGGCAGTTGGTGTGAAAGACCCTGGGGGCCTCCTTAGAAGTCCACCATATAAATGACCTCTCCAAGTTTGCCCACAACCTTGAAGGGTCCAATCCATTTGTGCTGTAAGGCCCTCTGCCTTGTAAGTACCATAAATAGAACTAGCTGGTCTTGAGTAAACTCAACCATGTTGTCTTTCCGGTCATGCCAATGCTTCACCAGAGTCTGACCTGCTTTCAAGTTACCAGAAGCTTCTGTCATCAGGTGTGTCATTCTCCTTCAGAGACCTAACACATAGTCCGTGACACTCACTGGCTTGAGGGAAGGAGCACTCTCCAACCCTTTCTTGATTAGGGCCAATGGACCTCTAACCGGATTACCATTGAGGAGCTCAAAGGGGCTGAAGTCAACCCCTTACGGAGGGACTTCTCTATAAGCAAAGAGAAGGCATGGCAGTAGAAGGTCCCACTTTTTTCTAAGGGGTTCTTCTAAGGCACCTATCATGCTCTTCATAGTTCTGTTAAACCTCTCCCCCAACCCATTGGTTTGGGGATGGTAGGCTGTTGAGAACTTGTAGGTCACACCACAGTTTTTCCACATGGCTTGCATGTAGGAGACATAACATTGGTCCCCCTGTCTGAGATAATCTCCTTATGAAACCCAACCCTGGTAAAAATACCAAGGAGGGCCTTAGCCACTGCCTGAGCAGTAACAATCCTCATAGGTATAGTTCCAGGATACCTGGTAGCATGGTCTACCACAATCAATATAAATTGGTTGACTGAAGATGTGGGAGGTTCTAAGGGACCAACAATGAAAATCCCTACCCTTTCAAAAGGGACTCCCGCCACTGCGAGGGGCACCGAAGGTGCCACATTCTTGGCTCCACTCTTGCCAGAAGTCTGACAAGTGTGACAGTTTATACAGTACTTATCTTCATCAGACCCCATCTTGGGCCAGTAGAAATATAGAGAAATCCTTTCCTTGGATTTATTAAAACTTAAGTGACCAGCCAAAGGAATCTCATGGGCTATCTGTAGAAACTGTGGTCTCACCTCCTGAGGCATTACAAGTCTTCTGTAGTCCCCCGGGGTAGACTCTATAGGCTCATTGTAGAGGAGGTCATCCTCCTAGTATAGCCTGTGTTTTCCTGGCTCTTGCCCTTCCAGCGGGGAAGCTGCCTGTTGGTGAAGTCCTTCAAGAGTAGGACACTCTCTTTGACCTCTGCTGAAGTCTGCCCTACAGGGGCCACCTTCTGCCAGAAAAGACTGCAGCTCAGGATGGTCTGCAGGATCCAAATCTCCAACAGGGAGCAGGGCTTCTTGCAGCTCTGAGTCCTCAGTAGCTGATTCAACATCCTCTGGTTGAACCTCACACTCAGCCTCAGCTGGTGTGGGAGTCACAGGTGTGACTTGGGACTGTCCTCTTGCCGATTACCTGGTTTTGTGCACAGGAGTGCTACATTTCTTCTGTCCTGGGACCTTGGGTTTCCCCTATGTCTCTTTCTTCCTGGAATCAGAAGTTTATTCTTCCTGAGGACTGGGAGTTATAGGGGATTCTGTAACTTCCCATTGAGAGTCATTCAAAGTGAGCTCTCTGGCCTTCCTAGTCTGTTCCTGTTTCCTTTTTCTGGGAGGCCTGGGGGTACTGGATACTACTCCAAGAGCTTTTAAGTCATTCCCCAACAGGACTCTCTCAGGCACCTCATTTTGTACACTGATAGGTATTCTTACAGAATATTGTTGCATTTGATGAGAGCTGGTAGTATTGGAACCATCTGGATAGGGCCTCTAGCAAGCTCTAAAGTGCCTTAGCAACATCGACAGGTTTGAAAAAGGTTCCACCCACCACTGTAATGCTGGCTCCAGTGTCTCTAATGCCAGGGGATTCCTGACCATTCACAAGTACACTGTCCTTGTAATATTCTTTGGTATTATCTGGAATAGAGTTATGCGCATCTAAATTCTGCTGTTCCTGCAGATCCAGGGATACTAAAGATACACTTGCAGAGACTCCAAGTGCGTCTTCAGCCAGTAGATGATGGTTTCCACTTGCCATATGAACTTCTCCCTCAGGGATGAAGGCTAAGAAGGCAGTGTGGACCCATGAAGGTTTACCCTTGCATCTGGGATCCCCTTTGACATGGTCAATTGACCCACAAGCATAATGTTTTCCAAATGTTTTGACAAATGGGGGCTTCTGCTGACCTCCCTCTGGTTTAGCACAAGAGGTTTCACTAGACTGACCTGGTTCCCCATATGGCTTACCCTTCTTATAATTGTGGCCCTATTTTGGATGGGAGGTTTTAGAATTCTCTTTGTCATCTTTCTTGTGCTGCTTCCCTCATACTTTTTGTGAGTGGCCCCAGAATCCTTGTGAGTGGCCCTGTTGGCAACCCACAAGTCAACAGCCTTTGCTAACTTCTTGGGATCAAACTCTTTAGAGTCAGCCAAGTGCTGTCTTAGCTCAGGAGAGCAGGCATCAAAAATAGATTCCAACAAAAATAGATTTGTCATTCCTTCAAAGGAGTTCACTCTGTAACCCTTAATCCAACCATTTAAGTTGTTCAAACATTCACACACCCAGGTAGCCCAATGGGTACCATCAGTCTTTTTGAGGGTCCTAAACCTCTTAAGGTACTGGGAAGGAGTTTTCCCAAATCTAGCTATAAAAGCTAGCTTCACTTTCTCGTACTCCAATCTTTCAAGTTCTCCCACCTCCATTACAGCATCCTGTGCAACCTGGGGGAGCCTAGACAAAAGCCAAGGAATCAACTGATTCCCTGTGAGACCCTGAATCCCATGATTATATTCAAAAGTGCACAACCAATCCAAAATATCAAGTTTCACATCATACATACTCACTGCTTCTTTGGGCAGGCGAGGCCTGTTTGGACTGGAAGACCTACAGGACTCTGGGATAGAAATGTTTTCAAGAGACAGTGGGCCTCATTACGAGGTTGGCGGTCCGGTAATAACGGAGCTGGTAAGGCAATACCGGCATCAATTACCGGTCCATAGTATTACAACCCTAGACGCTGGTCCTACCGACATCGACAAGGACCCACACAAATACCTTCAAAATACACACTCTTAGTTTCTAAATCAGCAAACACCCATTGGGGATGACATACAGACTTCAGTAGTTAGGACACTGGACATTGACATATTACTGTTGGCATTTAGAATGGTACTGAGATGAGAGTCAAAGAAAAGGTTATTACAACAAACAAGAGATCACAAATATCCTTAAGCAGGCAAATACTTTCCAATCCCCCCAATGTCAGAGGAGAGAAGAGTCTTTCAATGAAACAGGCTAAGCCAAACTCAATGGGCAAAAGTCTATGTGGTTGAAGCACTGCTTGCAAGTAATAAAAGTCTTGGGACAATGTTTTTAGAAGTCTTTGATGAAAAGGAAAAATCAATGTAGGGCCACAAGCTGTTAGGCTTGTGAGGCGTACAAACAAATCTCCAACAAGAGGTACGTTCTCTTAGACTTTACAGTGCCTTTAGTTAGAAGAAAATGCAGCAGATGACGTATGTTCATGTGCAGCTCAGCAGATCCTGATGTTCCTGGGCCTCAGTCATGGGGACAAGAGTGAGGAGGTCTTGGAACTACTGCACTGCAATGGGACTGTCACCGACAGTAACCAGCAATCTTCAAACAAGTGGCAATTCGGTGTTTCAGCTCCTTGTGTCTACCGCAAACAGCACCACTGCGGTTCCTGGCTGTCAAGATGGGCTTCCTTTGCTTCTGCGGTTCAGTCAGCTTCCTGGGAGTCTGGAGGATCTTTCTGGAACTCTTGGCCAGCTTAAAAGCAACACACACAAACTAGTGTTCCTCTCCCTGGCTCTTCGGTTCGAGTAGCAACTGTAGTGGAAGTGCATCCAGCTTTGAGAGGATGTCCAGGGGGTTTACTTTGGAATTGATAGGTCCCACAAACTCAAAGGGAGAAGTTGTCCTTGCAAGAGCCTCTCCGTCGATACGAATTTGGAGTTTCAGCACAGCAGCAAGGCTTCACTGGGCAAACCAATGGTCCAGGAGTTGCAGCAGGCGTCCTCTTCAAGTTCTTCTTCAGATTCTTTTGTCCAGTGGTCGTCTCTGCCTTCCAAGCCAAAAAGCCTTGCCTTGTATGCAGGTTTCTCCCATTCATTCCAGCCTGGATGTCAATCACCCAGCAGGGTGGTTGTCCTTGCCGGACAGCTAGCTGGCCAATCATCTAGGAGTGCATTCCTGTCTCCTAGGAGACTAAGCACAAGGAGGTTCAGGCACCTCCCTCACTTCCTGCCCCCACCAGACACCCTGGAGCCTGAGGCAGGCTTCACTCGTGAATCCCGCCAAGCCAAAATGAACAAAGGGATCTCAAGAAGGAACTTTCCACAAAGAAATGGGGAAAAAAGAAGACCGGGACTATTTTGACAAAAATGGCACCCAAGGGTGCTTTACTGCAGCTGCGAATGCAGCCCCCGGTAAAGACACACCATAGTAGTAAAAAGTAAACCACTGCCACCAGCCATACATCTAGGAAAGGGTAACATAAAATTGTTACATGAGAAGCTAGACAAAGGGGATACTATGTAACCCCTCCAGCACCCTATTGTAAGATAGTGTGTGCTGGGTCTGACAAAGACACAATTGTAAGTAAAGTCAATTTCACTTTACTGCTCTTGGAAACAGTAGTTTATCCAAGAGAAAGGTGTTTAAACCTTTGTTGAAATCTGAAAGACTTCCCTGTGCCACTGCACTGAAGGTGCCGTGTGACACAATGTAAAGATGATGCTTATGTAGTTTGTCACACTCCAAAAACCAAAAGAAACACACAGGTAAAAATCACATTAAAATACATGAGAAAGTGGGAAAAAGAGTCTCACTCTCTTCAGGTAAAAATGAGAAAGTCCTAGAGTCCAGTAAAAGAGCTGGGGGTTTCTAAGGTAGAGAGGAATCAGCACCCAAAGCACACCCGAACCTGCTACAGCTAGTACCACTCCAGAAAAGCCATGGCACAGAATATCGATTGACTGTTATGGACCCCACAAAGAAGGAGAACACTTACTTGTAGCATATGGATGATTACTCTTGTTTCCCGTTCGTCAAACAGATAAATTCAACATCATTCCACAGCATAGCACTGGTGGTAGACAAACTATTCAGCGAGTGGGGCATACCCGACACAGTGATGACAGATAATGGACCTCCATTCCAAGGACACAAATTTAAAAGGCTGGCTGATCTCCTAGGATTCAAACACCAGAAAGTCACCCCACTATGGCCCCAGGCCAACGTGATGGTGGAAAGGTTCATGGCCACCATAAAACAGACCAGACAAAAAGCCCTCCTGGATCAGATGCCGCACTCCCAAGCGATATGCTGCATGCCCGGGAGCTATTGGAATACCCCCCACGACACAACGGGGCGAACACCGGCTGAACTCATGGTAAAATATAGGCCCAGGACGCGCCTTCCAAAATGGGATGACTGTACCCCTGAACAAGATGCAGAAATACGTGAGGGGGACGCCGAGAAGAAAAGGAAGGCCAAAGAGTGGGCAGACAGAAAGAGGAAAGCCAAAGAACAACAACTCGAAGTAGGACAGACCGTCTTAGTGCAGCAGAGGCAGCAAAAGAAAACAGACACCCACTACAACCCGGAACCAGACGTGATCACAACCATCACACGCCCCATGGTGACAGCCACAGGACAGCAAGGCGACACCACACAAAACGCATCCTTCTTCCGGAAATTCTATTTGAAGAACCAGAATCATCTGGAGAGCCGGCAAGTGAACCCAATCACGAAGTTGCAGCGGACCCACCTGTTGAGATAGCAGGTGAAACTCTAGAGTCCCCAGGCAGACCTCAGAAAACTGTGAGAGAGCCAGAAAGACTGATCCAGCAAATGTGATCCACAGACTCTCTCTTTAAGTGCGGAGGAGGTGTTGCATGTGAATAAGGACCAAGCCCCTTTAAGGAACAGGGGAGCTCAGGGTAAGGGGTGGGAGCGGGAGGAGGGAGGAAGGGGAGGAAGGGGAGGGACAAAAAGGGGAGGAAAGTGCATTCAGTAATGGAGCAATAAAGGGAAGGTCGACTCCATGCCAGTCTTTTGTGTATTTATGGATGTGTGTGTTGCATGAGACAGGGCCTGCGACAGAGCCAACAAAGACTGGTAGTGAGAGTGTGAGGGGCAGAGGGAAAGAGAGAGAGCAAAACTGCTTCTTAGAGAGAAAGTCAGGGAGACAGAGAGTGAGAGCAATGCTGTTTGTAAGAATGGGGGGAATGAAGAGAGTGCGTGAAAGACTATTCGAGAGATGGGGAGGAGGATGAAAGAGAGGGAGAGCAAGGCGGGTAGTGAGAGAGGGTGGAGCGGGGGAAAGAGAGAGATCCAGTGTGGTAGTCAAAGAGGCAGAGAGAAAAGAGAGTGAGAGAAAGACTGGTATTGAGAGAAGGACGCGTGGGGGAAAGTGAGTGCGAGAATGATTGGTAGGGAGAGAGAGAGGTGCAGGGAAAGAGAGTTAGAACAAGACTTGCAGGGAGAGAGGCAGGGGCGGGGGAGAGAGCAAGACTGATAGTGAGAGTGGAAGGGGGAGGTAAAGCGAGTGAGAGCAATGCTGGTTGTAAGAGTGGGGGAATGAAGAGAGTGCGTGAAAGACTATTCGAGAGATGGGGAGGAGGATGAAAGAGAGGGAGAGCAAGGCGGGTAGTGAGAGAGGGTGGAGCGGGGGAAAGAGAGAGATCCAGTGTGGTAGTCAAAGAGGCAGAGAGAAAAGAGAGTGAGAGTGAGAGGAAGACTGGTATTGAGAGAAGGACGGGTGAGGGAAAGTGAGTGCGGGAATGATTGGTAGGGAGAGAGAGAGGTGCAGGGAAAGAGAGTTAGAACAAGACTTGCAGGGAGAGAGGCAGGGGCGGGGGAGAGAGCAAAACTGGTTCTTAGAGAGAGAGGAACAGAGAGACTGAGAGTGGGAAAGTCAGAACAAAACTGTTTGTGAGAGAGGGGGAGGAGGAAGAGAGAGAGAGAGAAAGACTGTTTGAGAGATGGCGAGGAGGAAAGTGAGTGAGAGCAAGACTGGTAGTGAGAGGGGGGAGAGAGTGAGAGCAAGACTGGTAGTGAGAGAGGGTGGAGTGGGGAAAGAGAGTGAGGACAAGACTGGTTGTAATAGAGAAGGAGGAGGGGAAGAGGGTGAGAGACACACTTGTATTGATAGAGGAGGAGAGAGATTGATAGCAAAACTGGTAGTGAGAGAGGGGGAAGAAAGTGAGAGTAAGACTGGTAGTGACAGAGGGAAGTGTGGGGAAAGAGAGAGAGTACAAAACTGGTAGTGAGAGAAGGGAGGGGGAAGACAGTGAGAGTAAGACTGGTAGTGTGAGAGGAAGGAGCAGGGGACAGAGAATCAGAGCAAGACTGGTAGTGATAGATGGGAATGAGAGGGAGAGAAAGACTGATAGTGAGAGAGGAGTAGGGGGAAAGAGAGTGCGAGCAATACTCTTAGTGAGGATGGAGTGGGGGAAGAGAGAAAGAGAGAGAACAAGACTGGTTGTGGTAGAGGGGTGGTGGTAGAGGGAAGAAAATGTGAGTAGGACTGGTAGCGAGGGGGGAGGGTCAGGGGAAAGACAGAGCAGGACTGGGTGTGAGAGAGGGAGGGGTATAAGAGCCAGACTTGTTGTAAGAGATGGGGGAGAGAGTGAGAGTAAGACTTGTATTGAGAGAGGGAAGCGGGAGGAAAGAGAGAGAGAACACGACTGGTAGTGAGAGAGGGAGGGGTAGAGGAAAGAGAGTGAGAGCACGACTGGTAGTGAGAGAGGTAGGGGAAGAGAGTGAGAGAAAGAGTGTAGTGAGAGAGAGTGAGAGGAGAAATAGAGTGACAGCAAGACTGGTAGTGAGAGAGGGGGGCAGGGGGAGCACAACTAGCAGGTATAGAGAGGGGGAGAGTGAGAGAAAATTATGTTAGTGAGAGAGAGGGAGGGGAGAAAGAGAGTGAGAGCAGGACTTGTAGTGAGAGGGGGAAAGAGTGCAAGCAAGACTGGTAGTGAGAGAGGAAGTGGGGGATGAGAGTAAAAGACTGGTAGTGAGGGAGGGAATGTTGTATGTATGCATGTATGTATGTAACTGTATATGTTAAGAGCAGACCAAGGCCCGAAGGCATCTGGGCTCTGACAGTCAACAAACAAGTCCCTACGGCCATTTCAGAAATCAAAACAACATTTTTCAACACTTTTCAGAATTGGAGATGGTCAGAGACCCCTTGTCATGACCAGGAAGAGAGTTCCACAGAGATGGAGCCAACACAGAAAAGGATCACCCTCCAGCCAAGTGCTGGACTTTCCAGATCACAGAACCCATGAGGGGACTTCATGGCTTAGCTTAGCTGGAAGAAAGGTAGGACCAGAAAGATTAATGTCTCGAAGGACAATATAAAGAACTCACCTGGAGCCAATGAAGCTCGGCCAGCAGCGTGGCAGAGTGAGCAAGCCTGGGAGCCTTCAGAGCCAAACATAAGGCCTGGAGCCTCTGTATAAGAAATTTAGGCTGTACCAAGTAAATACTGTTACAGTAGTCCAGGGAGCCCGTCACTGATGCAGTGACGACTGAAGAGTCCAAGGAGCCCGTCACTGAAGCAGCGACGACTGAAGAGCGAAGCTCCTAAGTAAATACTGTTACAGTAGTCCAGGGAGCCCATTACTGAAGCAGCGATGACTGATGAGCGAAGCTCCCAAGTAAATACCATTACTGTAGTCCAGGGAGCGCGTCACTGAAGCTGTGACGACTGATGAGCGAAGCTCCCAAATAAATATCGATACAGTAGTCCAGGGAGCCTGTCACTGAAGCAGTGATGACTGGTGAGCGAAGCTACCAAGTAAATACCATTACAGTAGTCCAGGGAGCCCATAACTGAAGCAGCGATGACTGAAGAGACCAGAGAGCCTGTCACTGAAGCAGCGACGACTGAAGAGTCCAGGGAGCCCGTCACTGAAGCAGTGACGACTGAAGAGCAAAACTGAGCTGGAATAAGAGGAATAATCTTCCCTTGATGTTTTAGTCTAAGGAAGCCAGCCTTTAAACAGAAGCAAGTTGGGCCACACAAGAGCCAATGGGAAGAAGCTTAATCCCTAAACTCTAAACATAAATGCCAGGCGGGGTCTTAGAAAATCCGACCAACCACCTGAATGACAGAAGAGCCCACCACCAAGACCTCTGTTTCCTCCCCATTCAACCTCAGCCAGTTTCCAGACATCCACTCACCAATCTCCACCAAACACTTCTTAAGTTTTGAGGACGATCTGAGATCAGGGAATCAAGCCTAAAAAACAGCTGAGTATCATCGGCATACATATAGGTGGAGAGGAATAATACAAGAAAATGAGGTGAGAGGAGGTGAGAGACAGAGCGGACGTGAATGATGTAATTCCGAAACGTACATATGGAGGTGAGAAAAATGGAGGTGGGGGGGCTTGGAGGAAATTAACATGACCCATTGTCATGGGCCTGATATACCTTAAAATCCATCATTTTAGAATAATTTCCAGAGATGTCCTTATCGAGAACCAAGTCCCGCTTGGAGCATAGTTTTACTAGCCCCAAACTGCTTTATAAGTAATGCTCCCTCTTTTCCATTTTTGCTGGTTTTAACACATAAATACCGCCGAGAATCAATCTGTTTCCTGTCAGTATTTGCAATTCTAGTGTGGCAAGATTCAGAAGTAGCTTTGAATAAATAAGTGTCATACTAGTATTCTAGTATGGGAAAATTCAAAAGCAGTGGCTTACAATCCCAGTGTGGCTGACACCAGAAGCACTGTCTGAATGAAGCAGCACTTTGGGAAGAGCCATACACGATTATTGGGGGCACTCAAATTACAGTAATGAAAAAAGCCACCATCTTAGCCAGGGTAAACTTGGTGGAAGCGGCTAAAGCGCCAGATTCAGACCTTGATCATTTGGGTGTAAGGTGGATTATTTGAACTATCCGAGGCCCCACTCTGCGCGAGCCCTAATTGTCAGCTTTAGGCGAGGGAATGCACCGATCTTGGAAACAAGGCAGCAATGGCCTCTGCCCTCTATTGAGAAGAACCAATTGCTCACTTTTATTTGTATGGGAAGAAAGAGAAAGAGAAAGAAAGAGAGAGAGAGAGACAGATAAACTCCAATCGAAAAGCAACGTTCCCTACCAAACAAATCTGGATTGAAAGTGCATTTCTACTGGATTTTCCAAAACATTAAAATCCGCTTGAACTGCAGAAACTCCCGTTGTTCTCAGTGGATTGCTTTTGGCTTCCTTTTAGCTTAATGCACCCGAAATACGTTAGTTAGAAATCCTCAGTGGAATCGAATCCCCAAACAATCCACTACAAATACAAAAGCAATCCAATCCCCAAACAATCCACTAAAAATCCAAAAGCAATCCAATCCCCAAACAATCCACTAAAAATCCAAAAGCAATCCAATCCCCAAACAATCCACTAAAAATCCAAAAGCAATCCAATCCCCCTACAATCCACTAAAAATCCAAAAGCAATCCAATCCCCAAAGAATCCAGTAAAAATCCAAAAGTAATGCAATCCCAAACAATCCACGAAAAATCCAAAAACAATCCAATCCGCAAAGATCCACACAAAATCCAAAAGCAATCCAATCCCCAAACAATCCACTAAAAATCCCAAAACAATCCAATCCGCAAAGATCCACAAAAAATCCAAAAGCAAACTTTCCACTAAAAATCGAAAAGCAATGCAATCCCCAAACAATACACTAAAAATCCCAAAACAATCCAATCCCCAAAGAATCCACGAAAAATATGTTAGTTAGAAATCCTCAGTGGAATGCAATCCCAAAACAATCCAAGTAAAGCAATCCCCAAACAATCCACTACAAATACAAAAGCAATCCAAACCCCAAACAATCCACTAAAAATACAAAAGCAACACCAATCCCCAAACAATCCACTAAAAATCCAAAAGCAATCCAATCACCAAACAATCCACTAAAAATCCCAAAACCATCCAATCCCCAAACAATCCACTAAAAATCCAAAAGCAATGTAATCCCCAAACAATACACTAAAAATCCAAAAACAATCCAATCCCCAAAGAATCCACTAAAAATCCAAAAGCAATCCAATAACCAAAGAATCCAGTAAAAATCCAAAAGTAATGCAATCCCAAACAATCCACGAAAAATCCAAAAACAATCCAATCCGCAAAGATCCACACAAAATCCAAAAGCAATCCAATCCCCAAACAATCCACTAAAAATCCCAAAACAATCCAATCCGCAAAGATCCACAAAAAATCCAAAAGCAATGCAATCCCCAAACAATCCACAGAAAATTCAAAAACAATCCAATCCCCAAAGAATCCAGTAAAAATCCAAAACCAATGCAATCCCCCTACAATCCAGTAAAAATCCAAAAGCAATGCTATCCCTAAATAAATCCAAAAGCATTGGATTACATCTGGCTTCCTTTTGGCTCAATCCACCCGAAAATTTTTATTTAGAAATCCTTCCTCGTAGAAATCCAAAAGCAATGCAATGCAATTCCCAAATAAACCTTTTCAAATCCAAAAGCAATTAATGTAGTCACTAAATAATACTTTACAAATAAAAAAATAAATGTAATCCCCATAAAATCCTTTAACAATATAGGCATTTGACGCAAAGGAAGGGATTCATTTTATCTGAATATTAAAATGTGTTGAACACCATGCTTACAAGAAGCTAATATTCACCTCCGACATGGGGCCAACCTGTACTTTCCCAGTCGGAGACCCAAATTAGTCCAAGGCTCGTAGTCACGAGTTAAGCAGTTCAGAGTTTACTTGTACAAACCAGTGGCTTCTGCATTTAAGCCCAATTAAACACTACAAACCCCAGAATGCGCTGTTTTTTCTAAATGTGAGCTCAGAATAGTACATCTGGGGGACAATGAGCTCTCCAGGCTGACCACATATGCGCCTACCTGTGGACCCCCATAAAGAAAAGGCATTTCTTGTACAAGTCTAAGTAAGGAGTCCATGTGGAATGTCCCATTTACTAAACTACAGACTGACTCTGACAGCACAAATGGAAACAATAACGCACATGTCCGAGGTTCACTTACGGCGGTAGAAGTGGGAGAAGACTATCAGAGAGTACTGGCATCATATGATATGATAGTTTATTTGTATAGGCGCATATACACAATGTGTTTCAAAGCGCTTCAAGGCAAGGGAGGGAAGACGGTAGTCCAGGTCAGTTGAGAGAAGAAAGTGTATTAGGGTTCATGGGTGCATCAGGTATGTGTGCAGCTGATGTAGTTGCCTGCAATGGCACAACCCGTTCTGTTCAGCAGTGGGGTGGTAGGCAAGAACTAAAAACTACTGTGAGAACTTGGAGGGTGGCATTGTTAGGTTTTACTCGGGCCCTCAAACCGAGTACGCAGCATGTAATACGCCGGAGCCAGGAATGCATACACCTTGTCTTTATTTTGTACAAACAGGAACTGCCTGAACTCCCCATAGCCCCCCTCCCTAACCCAACGTCACTTCCACTTGCAGGGGGAATAAGACCCCAACGACGGTCTGCCCACACAACGATGTGGGCGGGCTGCATGCCCTGCTGAACAACCTGACATCTCCCTCCTTTTTAACAGGCAAGACGCTTGACTCTCCTCACTCCATCTCTTCTATGAGTCTGTGAGGTTTTAGACGGCTTCTCTGGGGTCGACCGTTGTTGCAGGGTGTCCTCTCAGTTTGTCCCTGGGGTATTCGATTGTCCTCACTTTCCGAGGCCTCACCCTCTCCCATGTAGGGGGTGTCTCGCTCATGATCACCGTCGCTGTGTCCAGATCCATCCTGTACGTACTGCATGTGGCTCTTCCTAGGTTTGAAGTACGATACGTTCCGAGTGACGGAGGATTGGTCGTTTCTCTGGGCTCTGATCATTGTCCCTTTTCTATGCGTGACAGTCAGTGGTTCTTGTGCAAACGTGGCGTCCTCTGAAAGGGGCCCTTAGGGGTCCCTCGCGATATGAAAACAAGGCAATGAACATACACGAAAAGATGTGCCAGACACGAGGTTCAAATTCCCAATGCTAGGGTTTATTGCAAGCAAAATAGTCCCAATTGGCCAACTGTGGTCTCACGCCCCGCGACGTGTGTTCTCTAGACCTCGAGGGACGCAAGAGAGCAAATTACGTACATCAGTTACATATATACAAAACACATATCATATAATCAGCTGTGACACGTTTTACACATTTAACTCTCCCTTCTACTTCGTTTCTCTGATCTTGGAGTGATGATGGACATTCGTGACAATTATGACACCCTTAATATCATCTTCAATAACAATATGTAATTCCGCAAGTGCGGAGGCATTCTCTAGTTGTTGAATAGAACACAGCGTTTCTGTTCTTAGAAGCAAGCTGCACACGGGTGAAGAGTCACATTCCGGCCCTCGCTATCTATGAGGTACTATTTGTGTCCTGGGAGCCGACACGTTCTAAAGGGCCCAGTGAAAGGGGGGCCGTAAGAAAAGCATAATTCAAGCCTTTAGCTGCTTCATTCTAACATATTCTACCATCATACGAGACTGGCTGGCAGCTGTGAAATGATTAAATGCCCTGCGGCTCGTCTTCAAGGCTGCAGAGAGGGAGCTCGGGCATTCCTTTCTGGGCTACTTGCGGGGAGTTTCAGCAAACTCCTCAGTCTCGCGGCCTTGCCCTTTTCATATTCAGACAACAATGTTAACAGTTGTGCAGTGTAGGCAGAATTTGCAAGAATCGCAAGCTGCAAAGCAGTTTAGACAGAACGCAATGAGCAATGGTTAACAAGCAAAATGGCGATTCTTGCTGCGTTTAAAATGGCCGCTCGTTGGTCAAGTATAGCAATCTGTATTTCTATAATCCTGTGCATAAGACGATTGGCCTTCAGCCATCAAGATACGTCTATCATCCAGAAATGAAGGGTACTCGTTTTTCCAGATTGACAAACCCTCCTTTTGGCCGTATGCCAAGTGTCTTATTCATTCATCGCGTCCTTCTCTGATGATGATAAGTCTGGGGTTTTTGTTCCCTTCCTCTCTCATGTGGAACATCATTACTGATGTTTTTCTGGCAGGGACAATCTATCCTGCCTATATTGCTTCGTCATTTTTTTTCGTGCGATCTTTGGCGTTGGTTTTTGTATTATTACACGTGTTTTGTGGAATATGGAGCAGCCCACGGGTCTCATGACAATTTCCTCAAATTCATCCATGTTTGTTCTATCTAATTGACCCGTACTGCTTTGGTTCCATTTCCCGAAAAACATTGCACCCAAAGATGCCCTGCATGCAGAACTTAATGGCAGTGGTTGCACATACCATTCTATCCCCTTCCCACCATGCTGTGGTAAATGTGCACAGACCCAGCAGTCTCTTTTCTTCAAAACTGCATGGGTCATATTCATAATTAGCAACAATGTATTGTTGCCATACCCCTCTCTTTGTCTCTCTTCTATTGGAGATAATGTACCAGTGATCACATGAACCGGGCTCTCAGTAGTTGACACATTCGTTTCTGATAAGAGTGTTATTAATGGGTACTTTGACTCCATCCACCATAATACCATTGCTATTGTTATCGGTACTACCATACTTATGAAACACAGAACCAATATCCACGTTAGCACAGTATTCTTTTTACTAGGCCTTTTCCTTAAGTTTACAGTCTCTATATCTATTATTTTCTCAGCAGCGGTGCAGGAGGAAGCTGAAACCAGTTTCGACTTTTTCTTCATCGTCCTTCTTCTTACTGGAAAAGTTTGTCGCTGATATTTCTCGTTGTTACACTTGCTTTGATGCAAATAGTTCAATTAACCAGTTCAGTCTGCCAGCCCTCTTCAGCTTTTACCATTTGTTTTGAGCAAGATTACTGCTTAGACAATTTCTGGGCAGTTTTTTCAGTGACAGAGTACGATGTGCATCCAGCTTGTTCCACTCTGGCTTCTGACACTCGTACTCTGTTATAAACGCACCGAGGAGCCATGAGTCTTGAATTGTCCGACTGCACAATTCTCTCACCTTTATCCTCTACACCCCTGGTCCCTTCTTTCTCCGTCCGTGAGTGGGACCAAAGGCAAAAATACCAAGAATCAGTGGATCACTTTGCCTTTCGAGGCCTGAGGTTGTAACGTTTTACACCTGGTATTGTGTGATCCGTGAACAGTGCCAATGCACTTCCAGTATCAGGCTCAGTGTCAGCCTGTGGCGCAATGATCGATGTTGCGGAGCACCGCGGCAATGATGCAGATTCTGTTTTTGGCTCTGATGCGGTTACACGATCTGATGGGTGCCAAAGGGGCACACGCTCTGTATTCGTAGACGTGTGTACTGCTGATTTTGTGTCGTTCAGCGATGTTGCTGCTTCTGGTGGGCAGCGTTGGGGCCCTGCTCGTCCTTTCCCCTTTTTGGCAGTTTCTCCAGGCTCTGGTTTCTGTTTCGGTTCTTGCCCAAGCTTTGTTTCAGGTTTCGTTTCTTGTTCAGGCTGGTGCTGTGTTATTCGATTGGCAACAGTTCCTTTCATTTCCACGACTGTTTCCTTTCTCTGGTCGTCGGAAGTTGTCAGCAGTCCTGGGAACCTTTTGGCATGTGTCGCATGGATCCATGCTTTGCGACCATCCACTCGAATAGCCGTCTGTGTCGCCAAAAGTACTTGGTAGGGGCCGCGCCACCTGGGTTCTAATGACATTTTTCTTTGAAAGTTCTTGATCAGGATCCAACTTCCAGGTTCCAGCGTGTGCCCAGGTCCTGTGTAGAATACTGGTAATGCCTCCTGCACCTGCTGATGAATCAAACGCAACTTTTGTATTAAAAGCCCACAGTATGTGCTCAACACAGGATGCTCAACCTCACACAGTTTTCTAGGCTGCGGTGCGCACCATACATTCGCCGGTCTCCCCATGATAATTTCATAGGGAGAGAGCCCAGTTTTAGCCTGTACAGACGTGCGCATGCATAAAAGTGCTAGAGGTAACGCATCCACCCAACTCAACTTGCTTCCGGCACATATCTTTGCCATTTTTGCTTTCAAGATACCGTTGTGTCTCTCAACAAGTCCGGCGGAACTCGGGTGCCTTGAGCTGTGGAATTGCTTATCAATCTGCAGACCTGCACAGATCTGTAGTACTACTGTGCCCACGAAGTGGGGGCCATTGTCTGACCACAAGACACGAGGCAGCCCGAACCTGGAGAAATACTCCTTCAACAGTACTTTTGCCGTCGACATGGCAGTACAGTCTTTTAAGGGATATGCCTCCACCCATTTGCTGAATGCACAAATCACCACTAACACATATTTGTAGTTTTGGCACCTTTCCATTTCTATGAAATCAAAATGGATTACCTCAAATGGCATAGACGGTGGGCCAAAACTACCTACTGGAGTCACGGTTCCCTTCCCTAGATTGAGTTGCAGGCACGTAATACAATTCTGCACTAGTCTTTCGGCATTCTTTTTTATGTGCTAATTTTTCCATACTGTGGATAAATGCTGTACCATCTTTTTCGCACAAATGTGAGTAGGACTATGCGCCATTGTAACCATTGCAGTTACATAGCAATTCGGTAACATCCAGTTCTTTGTCTCTTTGTCCACCCAACAACCTTCCAGATCTAACTCAGCAGAGCCCTCAGCCCATCCCTGAATCTCTTCGGCTGTGGCCTCAGCCTGCATTTCTTTGACAGTGGCAACTCCATCCTCTATCATACAAGGTACTTCCTCTGTTTATACTGTCATCATCTTAGTATGTAGGTCAGTGGCAGTTTGTTTAGCAATTCTGTCTGCAAACGCGTTTCCTTCTCCTATTTTGCATGTCACTTTTTTATGTGCCTCGCATTTTACTATTGCCAGGCACTTTTGGAAACGTGAGTGCAGACAACAATCGCACAATCAAAGGTCCATGCTGAATCCTTGCCCCGTGTGATGTCAAGAAACCCCTCTCAGCCCTGAGTCGACCAAAGTTATGAACTACGCCAAAGGCGTACTGGCTGTCAGTATAAATGTTCACATTCAAATTCTCAGAGAGTTCACAAGCTCTAGTCAAGGCTGTAATTTCTGTGGCTTGTGATGAATTATATGGGATTCTTTTACTCTCCACAACCCTTTCTAGAGTAGTGATAGCATACGCGGCAGTTGACGTGCCGTCCGGTAATTTGAAACAAGAGCCATCACAAAACAACTCCCCATCCGGCTCTTTCTGTGGGGTATCACTCAAGTCTACCCTTCCCTTTTTTTCTTCCTCGGTGACCATTAAACAATCATGGGGTGGTGATTCGTTGTCACCAATTTCTGCTATGGGCAATGGCATTAATTCTGCAGGATTCAATGCGCTACACCTCATAATTTGGATGTGGGGTGCAAATAGGATCAGTTCATACCTTGTCAATCTCGCGGAAGTGAGGTGCTGCGTCTGAGTCCTGTTTAATAGGACGTCTATAGCATGTGGCACCATCAGAATTAAAGTGTGCCCCAATACCATTCCTTCCGTTTGTTTCACTAATGCAGCAGCTGCTGCAACAGATCGCAAACATCGTGGTAGGGCGCGTGCTACAGGGCCCAGCGTAGAAGAAAAATAGCTGCAGGGCCTATTTCTCCCACCTTGTTCCTGTGTCAACACCGCCAGCGCACATCCTTCACTCTCGCTTATAATCAGTCTAAATATTTTAGCATAATCTGGTGTGCCTAAAACTGCCGCAGAACACAAAGCCACTTTCAACTGTTCAAACGCTTTCTGACATTCTTTATCCCACTGCAAAGGCATCACTGTATCCTTTGTAGTCAATTTTATCATCGGCTTCACAATCAACGCAAAATTACTGATCCACTGCCGACAATAAGAAGCCATGCCTATTACAGCTCTCACTCCTTTTTGCGTTTTTGGAATAGGCATACTATAAATACTTTCTATTCGTTCTGGTGTTAATCTTCTCCCTTCCTTTGAAAGTAGGTAACCCAAATAAGACACCTCCTTTTGATTATACTGGAATTTCTTCAAACTTGCCTTATGACCATGGGTTGCTAGGTGTGTCAGTAGTAATATAGTACTTTCTTTACATATCTCTTTTGTGTCAGCAGCTAGTAATAAGTCATCTATGTACTGCAAAAGTACGCAACCTGTTGGTAGTTCTAGCATGTCCAGCTGTTCCTTTAGTGCCCTGCTGTAAATGCTCGGGCTTTCTGTGTATCCTTGTGGAATGCGTGTGAATGTGAATGATCAACCTCCTAGAGTGAACGCGAACAAATATCTGCTGCTTTCATCCACTGGAATGCTAAAGAACGCGTTCTTTAAGTCAACCACACTAAAGTATTCTGCAGTGGCCGGTATCATTGTCAGTATTGTTGTGACATCTGGGACCACCAAAGGGAATTGTGGGTCTACCACTTTGTTTAATGCGCGCAGATCAATTATGAAACGATAGGGCACTTCATTGCCTCCTTTCTTGTAGACGGGGAGAATCGGACTGTTGCACGTGCTACCTGCAATTTCTTCCACCACCCCCAATCTCACCAGGTCAGTAACAATACTTTTTAATCCCATCTCACCTTCAACAGAGATTTTGTACTGCGGAATTCGTGGTAATGTAACACCTTCTTTCAAAGTTATTTTTACTGGCTCTATTTTCAAGCATCCTACATCGTTATCATGCATTGCCCATAGACGGGTTGGTACTCTACTTAGCTCTTCTGGTAACGTTTCCGACATAAATTCCGTCACCGGTGCATCATGAGGCCAAATCGTGAGGAACACCCCGTCTGCCGTACAATGTATAACTGCCCCCAATTTTCTCAACAAATTTAATCCTAGCAAGTTCTCTCCACAATTTTCTGTCAGAAGAAATGGACACTGCTCTGTGAATGGTCCTATTGTAATTGGGACAGCTTCGGACACAGGATTAATTACTGGTGTACCTGCAAACCCTACAGAAACATTATTTTGCCCCGACAGTGGGATCTCCGGAACCAGGTGGTGGTCTATTGAACACCTTTGTGCCCCTGTATCTACAATGAAACGGTGCTCCTTATTCCCGACTCTCATTTCTACGTAGGGTCCTCTCTGATTCACGGGAATAGAAACTGGTTCCGACCCCTGCCGTGGGCTGTCCTATTGCGAGAACAACACGTCATCCGATGTGTAGTCCCCGCCGCTGCTATAATACGTGTTTGGCTGACTATCGAAAACATTCCCATTTCCCCCTCGGTGTCCTCCACTCTGATCATTTCTCTGTTGACCCTGCCCGCCTTGATTTTGGTTAGGAACGCTTTGGTTCAATCCCTGGCTTTGTTGAACTTGATTTTGACCGTGGGATTGGTTTTGATTACCTCCATTGGGATGTCCCTGTTGCTGCTGCATGCTATTTCTGCTTGGGCCGTTTGACCCCTGATGCCCTCTATGAGGCCTTCTCTGGCCGAACCCACCTCTATTCTGTAGGTGCGAGCATTGCGCTCGCCAGTGTCCTTCCTCTTTACAGTACGCACATTGATTTAATCCCAATGACACCCCATGCATATTATTTAAATTTCCCCTGCCTTGTGCATTTCCTCTACCTCTATTGTATCCAATTACCTGCTGCAGTAGCACCCCTACCATTGTTCGCATCACTTCTTTTCTCATCTCCAATGGGTACCCATTACACCTCACTTACTTCCTCCACTGACGTTCTTTTATTCGACATCCATCGCATTGTTTCCCCCACCCATGCCTGTAACCTTTGTTTATCACCTATTTGTCCCGGTATCAGCAAATGCCTTGCCCCACTATGCTTTGCACTCCCTTGCTTTGCACCACCTGAAAAAACTATCGGCCTCGATTTTTGCATATACAACCTCGACGCCTCCTTCCTACCTTTCTTAATACTCTCATGACTATATTCAGGTGTGGCAAACATTTCAGCATATTTATCTTCCATTTCATTTTTTAGTTCAATGAGTTTGTACACATGTTCTCTTACATCTTCATCTCTTTGCTCACTGCATGCTAACTTATTCAAGTCTAACAATCGTTGTGGCGGCAAATTCCCAAGCAACTTTTTCCATTCTCTTACCAGAAATTCCCCCATGCATTCCAACACTACCTGTCTCTCGTTGCTTCCTCGATATCCATATAATGAGGCCACTGCTGCCGTCCCATCATTTCCTTCTATGTATATTTATGCCTCTTGCTGTAATTCAACCTTTCTTTCTTTGCTGACCGCGCTGCGAGTTACTCGTCCAAATCCTGTTCCTTTAGCCCCGCCTCTCGCCTCCCCGGTCTCAATTTCGACCTCAGGAGGGGCGGATGGTGCTGAATCTGTCTCTGTAGCGGGAGGTGCGGATGGGACAGGTGACTCAAGTGGCTGTGAAGGGCCTTGCTGGGTGCTGGGCAGTGGCACGTGTGCGGCCTGCTCTTGTGGGAGGGCTCGAGTTGTGGGTGGTGCGTGGATTAATACTTGCATGAGGGGAAATGCTTGGGCTACGGGAGGGGGTATGACAGCTACTGGTTGGGCCTGCGCAGTTACTACTGGCATGTTTGGTTTCGATTCTGGTTTTGGGCCTCGACCCGTATTGGTTAACAAATGTTCCATTAATTCATCCTCTATGTGTAGCTCCCGCTGCGGGTATATTCCCTCTATGTTCATTTGCTCACGTCTCCCTTCCCGTCTCAGACTTGCCGTCCACTCCTCCTCCTCCTTTTCCTCTGCTATCTCAAGCTTTGTTTTGTGCCTACGCGCATGCTTCTCTCTACTCCTAAGTCGTAGCATTGCTTCCCTCCTCCAATCTTTAATAGTTTCAAAAGCTGCGGGTCGCGCTTTTTTTCTTATCAACACCCTTTCCAGGTTATCTATCCTCGCCATCTCAAAACTACCATTAATCGGCCACTGATGGTCCTGCTGCTTTCTAGTTTGCCTATGCCAAATTTCACAAAATATTATCGCACCCACACCATATTTTGCATACATGTCGTAAGCAGGCGTTCCCCCAGGCGGTGCACTTTGGCCATTCTCCAAGGTCTGTCTACCGCAGCGGAAAAGCCCCGCTAAAGTGAACAGTACTCCAGGCATGTTTTTTAACCTTCCCCTTGGTTATTTAAACTTACTCTGGATGTTTGAATTTGCAAAATCAACACTCTACCAATAATCAGTATTTTGTTTGAACCGGGGAATGACTCAGCTGATGAAACAAGTCGCCTGTCCTGAAGCAACCCCTCCCAACGTCGTGTCTGAGCTTCCCTGGCTTCTGCCTCGTTTTGGGACCCTCGCCTCCTCTTCCCTCTGGCCCGGTACGTCGATCAGGGATCAGATGTGTGCAGATCTGCGAAGGAATCTCTCCTCACTTCTACAGGGTGCCCCGTACACCTCTTGATCCCGGCTCGTTCGTCCCGTCCTCGCCTTTCTTCCGCCTTTACTCAGTTACAACGTCTACGAAGGGGCAAGTGGGGGAAGGTCCCTATTCGGGCACCATCTTGAAAGGGGCCGTTAGGGGTCCCTCGCGATATGGAAACAAGGCAATGACCATACACGAAAAGATGCGCCAGACACGAGGTTCAAATTCCCAATGCGAGGGTTTATTGCAAACAAAATAGTCCCAATTGGCCAACTGTGGTCTCACACCCCGCGACGTGTGTTCTCTAGACCTCGAGGGATGCAAGAGAGCGAATTACGTACATCAGTTACATATGTACAAAACATGTATCATATAATCAGCTGTGACACGTTTTACACGTTTAACACTCCCTTCTACTGCGTTTCTCTGATCTTGGAGTGATGATGGACATTCGTGACAATTATGACACCCTTAATATCATCTTCAATAACAATATGTAATTCCGCAAGTGCAGAGGCATTCTCTAGTTGTTGAATAGAACACAGCGTTTCGGTTCTTAGAAGCAAGCTGCACACGGGGGAAGAGTCACATTCCGGTCTCGCTATCTATAAGGTACTATTTGTGTCCTGGGAGCCGACACGCTATAAAGGGCCCAGTGAAAGGGGGGCCGTAAGAAAAGCATAATTCAAGCCTTTAGCTGCTTCATTCTAACATATTCTACCATCATACGAGACTGGCTGGCAGCTGTGAAATGATTAAATGCCCTGCGGCTCGTCTTCAAGGCTGCAGAGAGGGAGCTTGGGCATTCCTTTCTGGGCTACTTGCGGGGAGTTTCAGCGAACTCCTCAATCTCGCGGCCTTGCCCTTTTCATATTCAGACAACAATGTTAACAGTTGTGCAGTGTAGGCAGAATTTGCAAGAATCGCAAGCTGCAAAGCAGTTTAGACAGAAAGCAATGAGCAATGGTTAACAAGCAAAATGGCAATTCTTGCTACATTTAAAATGGCCGCTCGTTGGTCAAGTATAGCAATCTGTATTTCTATAATCCTGTGCATAAGACGATTGGCCTTCGGCCATCAAGATACGTCTATCATCCAGAAATGAAGGGTACTCGTTTTTCCAGATTGACACCTCCTTTCTTTGTTTAGGTTGCCTTAACCACATTTGATCTCCGGGCTCAATGTTGGACGCCTGTGCTTTCCTCTTGTGGTCCGTGACTTCTTTCATTCTGGCCTTCACTGTGTCATCTTTGTCTCTGGCCTCCTGTTTGAGTGGTGTATCCTCAGTCGTGTGTGTGTCTTCTGGCAGCCGCGTCTGAATCGGTCTTCGGAACATCAGATCAGCTGGGCATATGCCCGTCGTGCTATGAGGCGTGTGTCGATAGTCCCTAAGGAACTGATAGAGTGCTTGCTCGAAAGGTTTGTTGAGTATGGCCGCTATTTGTAGGGTTCTTTTGATGTTGGCCATGAATCTCTCGACCATGCCATTTGCCTTTGGCCATCGTGGTGTAATTCTCCGGTGTTGAAACCCCATGTAATTCGCAAAGTTTTCAAAATCCCTGCTCATGAATGGTGCTCCATTGTCGGACATTATGACCCTGGGTATTCCGTATATGGACAGCATGCGGTCCAGTGCTGGTATGACGTTGGAGGCTGCGGTGCTGTCAACGATTTGTGCCTCTGGAAATCTTGAGTGTTCGTCTATTAACACTAACACGTAAGTGCCATCTCTTAGGGGTCCAAAGAAATCCACCGCAAGTTCCTCCCACACATGTCTCGGTAGTGGTGTCATCCACACCTTTTGCCTCAGCAGTCTCTTGGTGGCCACCACTCCCCGGTGGCTTTCATGCGCTACTTGGATTGTTCTGATGCGCAATGACTTCGGGAGGAGTACTTTGCACCCTTTTAGTATTACATGATCTTCGACTATAGAAAGTTCGTCTCTGACCTGGTCTATGTGTTTGATGTCCTCTTGAATCTCCTCCGGTTCCTGTCTCGCTTGTTGACGCATGTGCGCTCTTCTGTCTTCTTGTATGCAGTGACGTACTATTCGTAATGCTGGGTCCTGCTCTGAGTGTGTGATTATGTCTGCCCACCCCACGGGCAGGGGTTGCAGGTGGTGGACGACATAGTTGAGATATTCATCGGCGATAGATGGTCGAGGATTTGCAGGGCCAGTTGGGTGGCGAGACAGATCGTCAGCCGGGTTGTCTTCTTTACCCGGACCGTGCTTAATGACGAATTTGTAGTCCTGCAGACGTAGACCCCATCGGGCTATCCTCGGTGGCATCCTTGATTTGGGATCTCCGTAAATTGTGAGCAAGGCCTGGTGGTCCGTTATGATGGTGAACTCCTTGCCGTATAAAAACAGGTGGAAGTACTCGCATGCCCACACCACCGCCAGGCTTTCCTTTTCGGTGTGTAGGGTTGGTCTTTTCTCGTCAGCAGGCGTAACGGGTTGCTGATTGTTGCTTAGTCTTTTAGGTATCTGGACCAGTAGCTGGCCAGACCTAAGAAGGATCGAAGCTCCGTCGTGGTTGTCGGAGGCGTGGCAGAGTTGAGCGCTGCTACTTTATCCGGATCTGGCCACATACCATTGCTCGAGAAAATGTGGCCGAAAAACCACAGTGATGCTTTCCCAAATTCACATTTGGCCTTATTCAGGGTCAGTCCAGCCGCTTGCAATGCTTCGCACACTCTGTGGAGGGCGGTGTCGTGTTCCTCCTTGGTCATACCAAATACCAGGACATTATCAGAATAATTCAGGCAGTTTGGCACGTGTCTGATGACTCGGTGTATTTCTTCTTCAAAAGTTTCGGCTGAGGAGGATATCCCGAAGCTGAGCCTTTTATATTGGAATAAGCCCAAATGCGTAGCGAATGTCGTAATGTATCTGGATTCGGGTGCGATTTCAATTTGATGATAGCCTTTTGTAAGGTCCAACTTGGAAAAAACTTGCGCCCCGTGGAGAAGGTGGATCATGTCAGTGATCCTGGGTGCCTGATGTCTCTCCCTCTCTATTGCGGCGTTGGCTCTCCTCATGTCTACGCACAGGCGTATTGACCCGTCGGGTGACTTTTTGGGGACGGGAACAATCGGGGATACCCATGGAGTGGGCCCTGATACTGGTTCAATGATTTTGAGTTTTATGAGTTTGTCTAGTTCTTCTTCGACTTGGCGTTGTATGTTGACAGGTATCCCTCGATAATGCTGAGCGATGGGCTGTATGTCCGGGTTTATGTACCTTTCTGTGTTTGAGTTTTCCTAGACCTTTGAATAGGTCCGGAAAAGTTTGTTCTATTGAGTCCGGCCTGGCGAAATATTTGTGGGCCATGAGCTGGTACAAAATGTGCACCAGATCCATCTCGACAGCAGTCTTGAAGCTAAGGATGCATCCGCTGTTGGCTTCTGTCTTCAGAATATGCAGGGGAATTTTAGCCGTGTGTGATTTGTGTACACACCAAGCAGAAATAGTCCCTTTGCAGGGTAGTGGGGTTCTGGCTCCGTAAGGATATATGTCCACCGTTGCCTTTCGGAGTTTTGGAGGGTTGGAGAGAGAGTTATATGCTTGTTCGCTTATAATGTTGACTGTTGCTCCTGTATCGATGAGGAATTCCAGAGGTGTGTTGTTGATGTGTAGTGTGAGCATTGGACTGTGTTGGGTGGCCGTGGCATTGTTGAGTGCCCACACGTACCCTTTTTCCGTTGATCATCCTCTGATGACTGAGATTCACTGCCTGATGGGGATCTCATTTCGATGTATCGGACAAATCGTCTCCCTTGAGATCTCCTAAAGCTGTCGTAGAGCTTCCTGTCATCCCTGGCATATGTGTTCCTGCATGTTCTGTCTTCTCTCCAGGATCCCATCTGCTCTTCGTCTCCTCTCACCTCGGGTGGGCTGTGTTGCAAGCTTCTTCTCCTCTCCTGTCGTCTCGGTCTGCTGGGCGCTGGTCCGGGTGTATTTTTGCAGACTGCTCTGTAATGGTCTATACCGCCGCAGGCGGCGCATTTTTGTCCGACTGCCGGGCAGTCGCCCACATATGGATATTCATACCCACATCGGTAGCACGTGGCATCTGTGTGTTTCCCACTTTGAGAGGGAGCAGCGTATAGCTTGTTGATTGTGTCCAGGTTGGGTGTCGGGGGCTGAATCGTGACCTTGCCCAGATTATCTAGCTGAGACTCGACTGCCGCTTCCATTCTGGCGAGGGCGAGAATTTCCTCGAGGGACCTTTGCTTCTGGAGCAGTTGCTTTCTAAATGGTTGTGAAATGCAGCCAGCTATGACTTGGGACCTTAGTGCCTCATCATTTGAGTATTTGTGGAACTCGCAGTATTTCAACTTGATGCGTAATCGCATCACAAAATTATCTAGCGACTCCCCTTTTTCTTGTCTCGTGCTATGGAACACATGGCGCTCATAGTCGATGTTCGTATGAGGTGTGAAGTATTCAGACAGCTTCCCATGAAGTTCTCCATATGTGACAGTGTCCACATTCATCAATTCGCCCGCCATGTCCCTGACAGCAGGACCTACTGTCATAAATAGTGCATTTCTTAGCATAGCATCATCAGTTAAACTGATCGCTCCGGTGTAAAATTTAAAATCCCTGAGCCATATGACCCATCTGGGTCCTAAATTGGAGGTGTCTCTGACATCGAATGGGCCTGGCAAGGGCAGATTTTGGGAGGTAGTACCTGCTCCATGTGTCTGTCGAGGATCGTCTGCCGCTGCTCCAGGTCTTCCAGATGAGGACGCTGCTGGGCTCGTTGGGGCCGACATGCCTACGTCGTGTGATGTGCTCTGGTTGAGGCCTGGCGTGTCTCTGGAGTCTTATTCTATTGTTGGGTTGCAAACCCACAGCACGTGCTTGAGGAGGCCGCACTGTGTCGTCTTGATGGGCTGTGATACGCACACTTGATTCCACTGGTGGATCGCCCTCGGGTTCCCTGACTCTCGCGGGGCCTCCCGCTGTCTGCGAGTTGAAGAGAGAGCGAGGTGGGGGGCTAGGGGGGCGGACTTGTTACCGCAATGATTTTGTGCGCCTGTCGGGCTCTCACCGTGCTGCGCGAGCACACACGCGTGAGGGCGGTCGTCCTCCGCCGCTCTTGTGGTGCTGGACGTATTTCCTTGGTTCCGTGCTGCGTAAGCACACCCCCGCGAAGGCGGCCTTCCTCCGCCTCGTTCGCGGTGCTGGTCGTGTCCCTTTGTGTTTGGCGGGTCCACGCACATGCGAGGAGCGCCGACGCGCCAGAGCCGCTCGACCGCAGTCCTCTGCGTGTGTCCCAGGCTCCAGGAGCAGAGGTGCGCCGACGCGCTGCAACCGCTCGACTGCGGGCCTCCTCCCGGCACGAGCGGGTATCGCGTACCCCTCGTCGCCAGTTGTTAGGTTTTACTCGGGTCCTCAAACCGAGTACGCAGAATGTAATAGGCCGGAGCCAGGAATTCATACACCTTGTCTTTATTTTGTACAAACAGGAACTGCCTGAACTCCCCATAGCCCCCCTCCCTAACCCAACGTCACTTCCCCTTGCAGGGGGAATAAGACTGCAACGGTGGTCTGCCCACACAACGATGTGGGCGGGCTGCATGCCTTGCTGAATAACCTGACAGGCATAGGCTGCATTCATTTTGATTAGGTGACAGAACTGTTGCCAATTATAGTGTCATGGGACCCTCATTTCCATCCCATATTAGTTGTGTGGTCAGGCCTAGTAGTGCTAGCAAGACAAAAGGCCGAACTAGGAAAGAGCTGGCCACTGCAGACAGCTTCCCTTTGGTTCTCAAATCCATTGGTATCTCCAGTGTGGAAAAAGCCTGTGACGCTGGAGTTCCACTCATTACCACAAAGAGTGGCGGGTACAGGGCGTGGGGGCGCGCACCGTGCTCAGCAGTAGCGCCCCGGTGCTTCTGGTACTTACAGTGCCCTGGGGGCATGCTTTCACAGCCCTCCAGGCTGGCATCAGAGTGTGGGAGGGCAGCTGGGCTAGAGCATGGCTGCCCAGCCCCACAAAGGCGGCAAGATCATGGGAGCCCATGTGCCACCACTGTCTAAAAGAAGCGCTGTGATCTCTGGTGTTGTGCCAGCATCACCCTTTCTGGGTTACATGTTTGACGATTAACCGTGGTCCCATTGGTACAAACCCATTCAAATTCCCAAACCAGTTGTAGGATGGCATGTTTTGACGCAGCACATTGGCACGGTTGCCCGGCGATGATTGTGTGTGTTTTTGGGGGTGAAGGGTATCTGGGCAGAGTCTTGACCCAAGCAGCTCTCGTGTTCTAATCTCCCCAGCAGTGGTCTTCAAGTGCACCCCAAGTCCCTGGACCTAGTCCTAATCAGTGTAGAATCGACTGACCCCCCCGCCCCGCAAGCAGGCGGCTGCTTCATGGCATTCGGCTCAGTTCTCATGAAATTAAATGTCTCTTTTGTGGATATTATGTTAGGAGGGTTAAAGTCACTTGTGTCTCTGTTCCATTAATTCCTTTAAGGGAAGCGTCATTCTTATTGTATATACACGACCGAACCCAGATTTGAAAATCTGGCGCATGCTGGTACTCGTAGTCCGGCATTTGGACTGGGAAAGGAAAGCCCACAAAGAGTAGGATGGGAAGATAAGGCTAGGACATGCCTGGCCCTGGCGTCGGACTGATGGAATACATGGGCACACCCGAGAGGTGTGTGCACGCGAAAGGGTGTACTGCAGCCACACCCGAGCGGCGTGTGCACGCGAAAGGGTGCACTGCAGCTACTGTGCACCGAATGCATTCCAAAGACTTTGGCAACTCTGCTGGGCAAGTCGGGCTGGCATTTCACAAGGTTCGTCTGCACAGTCGCCCTGATGCTTCCGGGCCTGATGGTGCGCGGTACAAATAAAACAAATACAAATACAGTGTTCAGCCGAGAGAGTGAGGTGGCTACTGAGCCAGGCGAGAGGGCTGTGCGGAAGGGGCGCCCCTCTAGCGTGAGGTGGCTACTGAGCCAGGCGAGGGGGCTGCACGGAAGGAGAGCCCCTCTAGCGTGAGGTGGCTACTGAGCCAGGCCAGAGGGCTGCGCGGGTGAGGTGGCTACTGAGCGAGGCGAGGGGGCTGCGTGGAATGGGCGCCCCTCTAGCGTGAGGCGGCTACTGAGCCAGGCGAGAGGGCTGTGCGGAACGGGCGCCCCTCTAGCGTGAGGTGGCTACTGAGCCAGGCGAGGGGGCTGCGCGGAAGGAGAGCCCCTCTAGCGTGAGGTGGCTACTGAGCCAGACGAGAGGGCTGTGCGGAACGGGCGCCCCTCTAGCGTGAGGTGGCTACTGAGCCAGGCGAGAGGGCTGCGCGGAAGGGGTGCCCCTCTAGCGTGAGGTGGCTACTGAGCCAGGCGAGAGGGCTGTGTGGAAGGGGCAACCCTCTAGCGTGAGAGGGCTACTGAGCCAGGTGAGAGGGCTGCGTGGGTGAGGTGGCTACTGAGCGAGGCGAGGGGGCTGCGTGGAAGGGGCGCCCCTCTAGCGTGAGGTGGCTACTTAGCCAGGCGAGAGGGCTGTGCGGAACGGGCGCCCCTCTAGCGTGAGGTGGCTACTGAGCCAGGCGAGGGGGCTGCACGGAAGGAGAGCCCCTCTAGCGTGAGGTGGCTACTGAGCCAGGCGAGAGGGCTGTGCGAAACGGGCGCCCCTCTAGCGTGAGGTGGCTACTGAGCCAGGCGAGAGGGCTGCGTGGAAGGGGTGCCCCTCTAGCATGAGGTGGCTACTGAGCCAGGCGAGAAGGCTGTGCGGAAGGGACGCCCCTCTAGCGTGAGGTGGCTACTGAGCCAGGCGAGGGGGCTGCGTGGAAGGGGCGCCCCTCTAGCGTGAGAGGGCTACTGAGCCAATGTGAGGGGGCTGTGCGGAAGGGGCGCCCCTCTAGCATGAAGTAGCTACTGAGCCAGGCGAGAGGGGTGCGCGGGTGAGGTGGCTACTGAGCGAGGCGAGGGGGCTGCGCGGAAGGGGCGCCCCTCTAGTGTGAGGTGGCTACTGAGCCAGGCGAGAGGGCTGCGCGGAAGGGGCGTCCCTCTAGCGTGAGGTGGCTACTGAGCCAGGCGAGAGGGCTGCGCAGAAGGGGCGTCCCTCTAGCGCCCAATGGGGCCCTCTGTTCCCGCCGTCACAGCAGCTCCGACTTCTGTGCAAGCCCTGCACTTCCACTGCAATGTGCCACAGTGGACGAAATGAGCCTCCCTCGCCCCCATGGCCCCATCCCACCCTTCACCCACCTTCACTAAAAGAAGATACATGAGGGAACGGCACACAGATGGCCAGACGAGGGCTACAACTACAAGCCCCTTCAAATGGAGTTAAACAACATTCAAAACACGTGAGCAAGGCTACTAAGAATGTTATTAGCCAGTAGGTGCTTCCAGGCGCTTCCAGGAAGCATGGCCGAGGCAGCTCTTGGAGCTGGTCCTTTCCTACTCTCTATTCTCACGCCTGTAGGAGGATGGCGAAGCTCGCATTGAGGGCCACCCTGGGGCGCTGAGAGCAGGCACAGCAAAAGCCTCACCCACAAATAAAGTACCCCCAAACAGTGTGCAGCTGCCTTACCTTGTGATCCAAAGACCCACACTCACTCGATCCGCCATTGCTGCTGGGGTGTTGCCAGGACAGGAGGAAAAACAAGCTGACTCCCCCAAAAAAACAAAATAACGCAAACATACATATAACCCAGACATCATACTTTAGAAGAAAAAGCATTGATTTGAAATTGATTTTATTTTTCTGGCAATCAGTATTTTAATTTCTTATATGTGAGTAACTTCTAAAAGTACATCACTGGGTTTTGGTCCTTCACTTCTGGTCCTTCGTCCAACTGGTCCTTGATTAGTCTCTATGCTCTGGCAGCGGTCAGGGGGGCCCCCAGCAACTGCCCCCGCATTGCTAATCAGCAGTCTTATAACACTGAAATATATTGCTTTCTATATTACTTTCATTCTGGGGCTTTAAATGTGTGCTTTTCAGCGCTTGCCTTACAAGCTGTGTTTGCTGGAGCCCTTCTGTTCGCCCCTTTGCCTTTAACACAGGTTTTACACATCAGCCACTTGCTGACAAAAAAGGATTTGTATATTTTCAGTGGGGATTTAGTGTTTCAGCTCCCTCTGGTTGGCCATCTATTGTATTGTTTATTTATATAGCGCCTATACACCGGAAAGTGTTTCAAAGCGCTCAAGTGGGGTGGGAATGTGGTAAAAAACAAAAGTTGCTCAGAGCCCTTGAAATTCTGAGACGATAATAGTCTGCACAGGCAGAGTAAGTGCGTAATATACGTTTAACAGTTGATACACAGCAAATAGGCCTCACAGCGATTCTGCAGTTTTACCAGTGCAATTAAGGGGAGAGGACAAGGGAGAACAGACAGAGGATCTTCAGGCAAAGATGCATTTGGATTGTGCAAGTGCATGGGAAAAATCGGCGGCTATTAACCCATGGCTGTATTTCTTTCTCTCCATTATAATGTATGCACCCCACAGGTGCCTCAGACTGTTTTCCACTCTAAGCAAGGGTTCCCCAACCATCATGTTGAAATAGGCCCCCACACCTCTTCAGCCAGGCCTGACGATAAGACTGGCCTACATTGTGCATCCAGTTTCATTGTCTCCCCTGGGGTACTGATATCTCCCTTCATGTGTGGGGTTTTTGAGTCCCGATGCTGATGCCGGCAGGTGGACGCCTGCCCTCCTCCCCAAGGCCCACCTTCTAAGTCCCTGTTAGTTTCCCTGTTCGTAGCCCGTATCGTGAGGTGAGTGCCCCCCATTGTTGCCAGTATGCTTGTATCCCTCCCTCCCGCCCCTGTACCTGCCACCTCTGTACTTGCCACCCTGCAACATGGGGCTGGCACCATGCTATTCAATGCTGACATTAACCATGCGTTTATGTGTAGCTTCTGTGCCTGGCACCATGCACCCACCTATTGACTCCTACCTCGCATCGATGTGTTGTTACCGCCATGGAACATTTGGCTGGCGCCATGTATATGCCCACTAATTTTGACAACACAATTGTTTGTAGCTGCCGCCTTGCAACATGTGGTGGGCACCATGCTTTTGCTTACCGATGCTGGCCACGCACCGTTATGTAGGTACCGCCGTGTAAGATGTGGCGGGCACCATTTACTTGCCAACCTATCTATGTATTTACTGCAAAGCACTTATTGCAACTGTATGAAGCAACATGTATGTATGTGTGCCGTGGAAAGCACGTATGTAACCAAGTAAGCCTTCTGAACAGCGCTGCGATGCCCGAGGGCAGTTGGCGCTTTATGAATGCAAATAAATAAAAAAAATTAACCAGATTACAAAGCTAAATAACTGCAACCAATGTTGAAACTAGTTTGACATTGTTTTTCCAACATTTAAGTGCAGTAAAAATGTGTGCCTATGTTAGTGGATAGTTTTTACTGAGAAACAAGTCAGTAGAAATTCAAAATAAATCCTCCAACCCAAGACAAATAAATCCTTGCCTGGAAAAATCCCCCAAAAATCAAAAATAAATGCAAAAAAAACTGCAGCTTGAAAACAAGCCAGAAGCAATCCCCAAACAATGCAAAAAGTGGCTTTCTTTATTACTAGGGTTTGCAACACAGTACAATAACAATCATTAAAATACAGTAGAAATCCTGCGATCCTCAAAATAAAAACACTGCTTAGTAGTTGTGAGTGGGTCCAGAAAGTTAGTGGGTACCCATGCCTGCGCCCCATCAATCACTCGCAATCAAGTGCTTCTAGTGGACTCTGCTCACACTGGGCGCTACATGCCAGCCCACCAGCACCATTGTGTTCACACCCACGGCCGCTGTACAGGGGGAGTCCAGCTGCCCCCGCCCCCCAGACCCTGCTACCCGCCCCCATGATGCAGACCCCTGCCTTGCACTCGGCCACCCAGTGTCCATGACCCCGAGCGCCACCTCAGAGCCACACGTTGTGCACTGCCCAGAGAGGCCTGTGGGCATGATACTGTGCACACCTCAAACCCATGCAATCCCTGAACACAGAATGCCTGTCCCTGAAGTGCACATGCCAAGGGTGTCCCTGCAAGGTACAGGTGCTGGTGGCACATTCCTCCGCTTAAACACTTACCTGGCACACACTGGATAAGTATTATATTTATTTCAGTCACACTGATCCTGCAACAGCCAGGCCCTGTGCCTCCTGTGCTCCTCCTGGTGGGGTCTTCTGTCCTCAGAGACTGGAGCCTGTGCCAGTCCAGCAAAGTGATAGCGACTGGAATCTGAGACGAGAAGGGAGGAACTGTGCGAGGCGCTGCCCGTGCCAGGTACTTATAGAGGACCCCGTTGGATGGGAGCCTACAGAACAGTCTATTTATAGATGTGTGGTGTGTTGTATTCTTGTGTTTTGGCCCCAATGGGCGGTGTAGGGGAAGAACCAAACCCTTGCATGTTATATTCGAAGGATGCAGAATACAGGTGGCAAAGTTGAGATCTTTCCAGGATGAATATGACAGACTTGGCATCGCCTCCTAATTGCTTGTCTGTCCTTGTAAACAGGGGCCCCTGCTGGCGGGAAGGTGTCCCCTTAGACTCCTTGGGGTCCAGGGAACTGCCCACTGTCTGTCACAGCAGCATTACATCTTGACCCCTACCCTGTGCTGTGACCCTAAGGTGAAAGGTCATACATTGCGTCTCACTTTATGTTTCCTGTCATTCAATAAACCTAAAGTATGACTGTGGTCACCCATGGGGTGGCACCGGCCTCCAATGCCACCCTGGGCAGTCACCCAGACCTGTGAGATGGCAGGTGTCATGTGATCACACCTTACTTGATATGGTGAGAAGGGCTCGGGAGCCCCCTGCCAACCCTGCATGTACCCATGACAAACACATGTGCTCCTACACAGGTGTTTCTATGAAAGATCCAATATTGTGCTGAGCATGCACCTGCCTGTCTTACCCACCACAAAACATATCATATTAATTTAGGAGGCAGCCCGGATGCATGTACTCTCCGGTACCTGCTGTAGGGAGCCTTCAGGAGCGTAGATATTTTGGGATGTGCTGTTGAGTTAGGGTGCTGCTTGGGCTTTAGTGCATGTCCTCACCTGTACCTGCTATAGGGAGTCTTCAGGAGCTTATATATTTTGGGATGTGCTGTTGAGTTCAGGTGCTGCTTGGGCTTTAATGCAGGTCCTCACCTGTACCTGCTGTAGGGATTCTTTAGGAGCTTAGATATTTTGGGATGTGCTGTTGAGTTAGGGAGCTGCTTGGGCTTTAGTGCATCTCCTCACTGGTACCTGCTGTCTTGAGGATTCAGGAGCTTAGATATTTTGGGATGTGCTGTTGAGTTAGGGTGCTGCTTGGGCTTTAGTGCATGTCCTCACCTGTACCTGCTATAGGGAGTCTTCAGGAGCTTATATATTTTGGGATGTGCTGTTGAGTTCAGGTGCTGCTTGGGCTTTAATGCAGGTCCTCACCTGTACCTGCTGTAGGGATTCTTTAGGAGCTTAGATATTTTGGGATGTGCTGTTGAGTTAGGGAGCTGCTTGGGCTTTAGTGCATCTCCTCACTGGTACCTGCTGTCTTGAGGATTCAGGAGCTTAGATATTTTGGGATGTGCTGTTGAGTTAGGGTGCTGCTTGGGCTTTAGTGCATGTCCTCCGCTGGACCCTGCTATAGGGAGTCTTCAGGAGCTTATATATTTTGGGATGTGCTGTTGAGTTCAGGTGCTGCTTGGGCTTTAATGCAGGTCCTCACCTGTACCTGCTGTAGGGATTCTTTAGGAGCTTAGATATTTTGGGATGTGCTGTTGAGTTAGGGAGCTGCTTGGGCTTTAGTGCATCTCCTCACTGGTACCTGCTGTCTTGAGGATTCAGGAGCTTAGATATTTTGGGATGTGCTGTTGAGTTAGGGTGCTGCTTGGGCTTTAGTGCATGTCCTCACCTGTACCTGCTATAGGGAGTCTTCAGGAGCTTATATATTTTGGGATGTGCTGTTGAGTTCAGGTGCTGCTTGGGCTTTAATGCAGGTCCTCACCTGTACCTGCTGTAGGGATTCTTTAGGAGCTTAGATATTTTGGGATGTGCTGTTGAGTTAGGGAGCTGCTTGGGCTTTAGTGCATCTCCTCACTGGTACCTGCTGTCTTGAGGATTCAGGAGCTTAGATATTTTGGGATGTGCTGTTGAGTTAGGGTGCTGCTTGGGCTTTAGTGCATGTCCTCCGCTGGACCCTGCTATAGGGAGTCTTCAGGAGCTTATATATTTTGGGATGTGCTGTTGAGTTCAGGTGCTGCTTGGGCTTTAATGCAGGTCCTCACCTGTACCTGCTGTAGGGATTCTTTAGGAGCTTAGATATTTTGGGATGTGCTGTTGAGTTAGGGAGCTGCTTGGGCTTTAGTGCATCTCCTCACTGGTACCTGCTGTCTTGAGGATTCAGGAGCTTAGATATTTTGGGATGTGCTGTTGAGTTAGGGTGCTGCTTGGGCTTTAGTGCATGTCCTCCGCTGGACCCTGCTATAGGGAGTCTTCAGGAGCTTATATATTTTGGGATGTGCTGTTGAGTTCAGGTGCTGCTTGGGCTTTAATGCAGGTCCTCACCTGTACCTGCTGTAGGGATTCTTTAGGAGCTTAGATATTTTGGGATGTGCTGTTGAGTTAGGGAGCTGCTTGGGCTTTAGTGCATCTCCTCACTGGTACCTGCTGTCTTGAGGATTCAGGAGCTTAGATATTTTGGGATGTGCTGTTGAGTTAGGGTGCTGCTTGGGCTTTAGTGCATGTCCTCACCTGTACCTGCTATAGGGAGTCTTCAGGAGCTTATATATTTTGGGATGTGCTGTTGAGTTCAGGTGCTGCTTGGGCTTTAGTGCATCTCCTCACTGGTACCTGCTGTCTTGAGGATTCAGGAGCTTAGATATTTTGGGATGTGCTGTTGAGTTAGGGAGCTGCTTGGGCTTTAGTGCATCTCCTCACTGGTACCTGCTGTCTTGAGGATTCAGGAGCTTAGATATTTTGGGATGTGCTGTTGAGTTAGGGTGCTGCTTGGGCTTTAGTGCATGTCCTCACCTGTACCTGCTATAGGGAGTCTTCAGGAGCTTATATATTTTGGGATGTGCTGTTGAGTTCAGGTGCTGCTTGGGCTTTAGTGCATCTCCTCACTGGTACCTGCTGTCTTGAGGATTCAGGAGCTTAGATATTTTGGGATGTGCTGTTGAGTTAGGGAGCTGCTTGGGCTTTAGTGCATCTCCTCACTGGTACCTGCTGTCTTGAGGATTCAGGAGCTTAGATATTTTGGGATGTGCTGTTGAGTTAGGGTGCTGCTTGGGCTTTAGTGCATGTCCTCACCTGTACCTGCTATAGGGAGTCTTCAGGAGCTTATATATTTTGGGATGTGCTGTTGAGTTCAGGTGCTGCTTGGGCTTTAGTGCATCTCCTCACTGGTACCTGCTGTCTTGAGGATTCAGGAGCTTAGATATTTTGGGATGTGCTGTTGAGTTAGGGAGCTGCTTGGGCTTTAGTGCATCTCCTCACTGGTACCTGCTGTCTTGAGGATTCAGGAGCTTAGATATTTTGGGATGTGCTGTTGAGTTAGGGAGCTGCTTGGGCTTTAGTGCATCTCCTCACTGGTACCTGCTGTCTTGAGGATTCAGGAGCTTAGATATTTTGGGATGTGCTGTTGAGTTAGGGTGCTGCTTGGGCTTTAGTGCATGTCCTCCGCTGGACCCTGCTATAGGGAGTCTTCAGGAGCTTATATATTTTGGGATGTGCTGTTGAGTTCAGGTGCTGCTTGGGCTTTAATGCAGGTCCTCACCTGTACCTGCTATAGGGATTCTTTAGGAGCTTAGATATTTTGGGATGTGCTGTTGAGTTAGGGTGCTGCTTGGGCTTTAGTGCATGTCCTCCGCTGGACCCTGCTATAGGGAGTCTTCAGGAGCTTATATATTTTGGGATGTGCTGTTGAGTTCAGGTGCTGCTTGGGCTTTAATGCAGGTCCTCACCTGTACCTGCTGTAGGGATTCTTTAGGAGCTTAGATATTTTGGGATGTGCTGTTGAGTTAGGGAGCTGCTTGGGCTTTAGTGCATCTCCTCACTGGTACCTGCTGTCTTGAGGATTCAGGAGCTTAGATATTTTGGGATGTGCTGTTGAGTTAGGGTGCTGCTTGGGCTTTAGTGCATGTCCTCCGCTGGACCCTGCTATAGGGAGTCTTCAGGAGCTTATATATTTTGGGATGTGCTGTTGAGTTCAGGTGCTGCTTGGGCTTTAATGCAGGTCCTCACCTGTACCTGCTGTAGGGATTCTTTAGGAGCTTAGATATTTTGGGATGTGCTGTTGAGTTAGGGAGCTGCTTGGGCTTTAGTGCATCTCCTCACTGGTACCTGCTGTCTTGAGGATTCAGGAGCTTAGATATTTTGGGATGTGCTGTTGAGTTAGGGTGCTGCTTGGGCTTTAGTGCATGTCCTCCGCTGGACCCTGCTATAGGGAGTCTTCAGGAGCTTATATATTTTGGGATGTGCTGTTGAGTTCAGGTGCTGCTTGGGCTTTAATGCAGGTCCTCACCTGTACCTGCTGTAGGGATTCTTTAGGAGCTTAGATATTTTGGGATGTGCTGTTGAGTTAGGGAGCTGCTTGGGCTTTAGTGCATCTCCTCACTGGTACCTGCTGTCTTGAGGATTCAGGAGCTTATATATTTTGGGATGTGCTGTTGAGTTCAGGTGCTGCTTGGGCTTTAATGCAGGTCCTCACCTGTACCTGCTGTAGGGATTCTTTAGGAGCTTAGATATTTTGGGATGTGCTGTTGAGTTAGGGAGCTGCTTGGGCTTTAGTGCATCTCCTCACTGGTACCTGCTGTCTTGAGGATTCAGGAGCTTATATATTTTGGGATGTGCTGTTGAGTTCAGGTGCTGCTTGGGCTTTAATGCAGGTCCTCACCTGTACCTGCTGTAGGGATTCTTTAGGAGCTTAGATATTTTGGGATGTGCTGTTGAGTTAGGGAGCTGCTTGGGCTTTAGTGCATCTCCTCACTGGTACCTGCTGTCTTGAGGATTCAGGAGCTTAGATATTTTGGGATGTGCTGTTGAGTTAGGGTGCTGCTTGGGCTTTAGTGCATGTCCTCCGCTGGACCCTGCTATAGGGAGTCTTCAGGAGCTTATATATTTTGGGATGTGCTGTTGAGTTCAGGTGCTGCTTGGGCTTTAATGCAGGTCCTCACCTGTACCTGCTATAGGGATTCTTTAGGAGCTTAGATATTTTGGGATGTGCTGTTGAGTTAGGGTGCTGCTTGGGCTTTAGTGCATGTCCTCCGCTGGACCCTGCTATAGGGAGTCTTCAGGAGCTTATATATTTTGGGATGTGCTGTTCAGTTCAGGTGCTGCTTGGGCTTTAATGCAGGTCCTCACCTGTACCTGCTGTAGGGATTCTTTAGGAGCTTAGATATTTTGGGATGTGCTGTTGAGTTCAGGTGCTGCTTGGGCTTTAGTGCATGTCCTCCGCTGGACCCTGCTATAGGGAGTCTTCAGGAGCTTATATATTTTGGGATGTGCTGTTGAGTTAGGGTGCTGCTTGGGCTTTAGTGCATGTCCTCCGCTGGACCCTGCTATAGGGAGTCTTCAGGAGCTTAGATATTTTGGGATGTGCTGTTGAGTTCAGGTGCTGCTTGGGCTTTAGTGCATGTCCTCCGCTGGACCCTGCTATAGGGAGTCTTCAGGAGCTTAGATATTTTGGGATGTGCTGTTGAGTTCAGGTGCTGCTTGGGCTTTAGTGCATGTCCTCCGCTGGACCCTGCTATAGGGAGTCTTCAGGAGCTTATATATTTTGGGATGTGCTGTTGAGTTAGGGTGCTGCTTGGGCTTTAGTGCATGTCCTCCGCTGGACCCTGCTATAGGGAGTCTTCAGGAGCTTATATATTTTGGGATGTGCTGTTGAGTTAGGGTGCTGCTTGGGCTTTAGTGCATGTCCTCCGCTGGACCCTGCTATAGGGAGTCTTCAGGAGCTTAGATATTTTGGGATGTGCTGTTGAGTTCAGGTGCTGCTTGGGCTTTAGTGCATGTCCTCCGCTGGACCCTGCTATAGGGAGTCTTCAGGAGCTTAGATATTTTGGGATGTGCTGTTGAGTTCAGGTGCTGCTTGGGCTTTAGTGCATGTCCTCCGCTGGACCCTGCTATAGGGAGTCTTCAGGAGCTTATATATTTTGGGATGTGCTGTTGAGTTAGGGTGCTGCTTGGGCTTTAGTGCATGTCCTCCGCTGGACCCTGCTATAGGGAGTCTTCAGGAGCTTAGATATTTTGGGATGTGCTGTTGAGTTCAGGTGCTGCTTGGGCTTTAGTGCATGTCCTCCGCTGGACCCTGCTATAGGGAGTCTTCAGGAGCTTAGATATTTTGGGATGTGCTGTTGAGTTCAGGTGCTGCTTGGGCTTTAGTGCATGTCCTCCGCTGGACCCTGCTATAGGGAGTCTTCAGGAGCTTAGATATTTTGGGATGTGCTGTTGAGTTCAGGTGCTGCTTGGGCTTTAGTGCATGTCCTCCGCTGGACCCTGCTATAGGGAGTCTTCAGGAGCTTATATATTTTGGGATGTGCTGTTGAGTTAGGGTGCTGCTTGGGCTTTAGTGCATGTCCTCCGCTGGACCCTGCTATAGGGAGTCTTCAGGAGCTTAGATATTTTGGGATGTGCTGTTGAGTTCAGGTGCTGCTTGGGCTTTAGTGCATGTCCTCCGCTGGACCCTGCTATAGGGAGTCTTCAGGAGCTTAGATATTTTGGGATGTGCTGTTGAGTTCAGGTGCTGCTTGGGCTTTAGTGCATGTCCTCCGCTGGACCCTGCTATAGGGAGTCTTCAGGAGCTTATATATTTTGGGATGTGCTGTTGAGTTAGGGTGCTGCTTGGGCTTTAGTGCATGTCCTCCGCTGGACCCTGCTATAGGGAGTCTTCAGGAGCTTATATATTTTGGGATGTGCTGTTGAGTTAGGGTGCTGCTTGGGCTTTAGTGCATGTCCTCCGCTGGACCCTGCTATAGGGAGTCTTCAGGAGCTTAGATATTTTGGGATGTGCTGTTGAGTTCAGGTGCTGCTTGGGCTTTAGTGCATGTCCTCCGCTGGACCCTGCTATAGGGAGTCTTCAGGAGCTTATATATTTTGGGATGTGCTGTTGAGTTAGGGTGCTGCTTGGGCTTTAGTGCATGTCCTCCGCTGGACCCTGCTATAGGGAGTCTTCAGGAGCTTATATATTTTGGGATGTGCTGTTGAGTTAGGGTGCTGCTTGGGCTTTAGTGCATGTCCTCCGCTGGACCCTGCTATAGGGAGTCTTCAGGAGCTTAGATATTTTGGGATGTGCTGTTGAGTTCAGGTGCTGCTTGGGCTTTAGTGCATGTCCTCCGCTGGACCCTGCTATAGGGAGTCTTCAGGAGCTTAGATATTTTGGGATGTGCTGTTGAGTTAGGGAGCTGCTTGGGCTTTAGTGCATCTCCTCACCTGTACCTGCTGTCTTGAGGATTCAGGAGCTTAGATATTTTGGGATGTGCTGTTGAGTTAGGGTGCTGCTTGGGCTTTAGTGCATGTCCTCCGCTGGACCCTGCTATAGGGAGTCTTCAGGAGCTTATATATTTTGGGATGTGCTGTTGAGTTAGGGTGCTGCTTGGGCTTTAGTGCATGTCCTCCGCTGGACCCTGCTATAGGGAGTCTTCAGGAGCTTAGATATTTTGGGATGTGCTGTTGAGTTCAGGTGCTGCTTGGGCTTTAGTGCATGTCCTCCGCTGGACCCTGCTATAGGGAGTCTTCAGGAGCTTAGATATTTTGGGATGTGCTGTTGAGTTCAGGTGCTGCTTGGGCTTTAGTGCATGTCCTCCGCTGGACCCTGCTATAGGGAGTCTTCAGGAGCTTAGATATTTTGGGATGTGCTGTTGAGTTAGGGAGCTGCTTGGGCTTTAGTGCATCTCCTCACTGGTACCTGCTGTCTTGAGGATTCAGGAGCTTAGATATTTTGGGATGTGCTGTTGAGTTAGGGTGCTGCTTGGGCTTTAGTGCATGTCCTCACCTGTACCTGCTATAGGGAGTCTTCAGGAGCTTATATATTTTGGGATGTGCTGTTGAGTTCAGGTGCTGCTTGGGCTTTAGTGCATCTCCTCACTGGTACCTGCTGTCTTGAGGATTCAGGAGCTTAGATATTTTGGGATGTGCTGTTGAGTTAGGGAGCTGCTTGGGCTTTAGTGCATCTCCTCACTGGTACCTGCTGTCTTGAGGATTCAGGAGCTTAGATATTTTGGGATGTGCTGTTGAGTTAGGGAGCTGCTTGGGCTTTAGTGCATCTCCTCACTGGTACCTGCTGTCTTGAGGATTCAGGAGCTTAGATATTTTGGGATGTGCTGTTGAGTTAGGGTGCTGCTTGGGCTTTAGTGCATGTCCTCCGCTGGACCCTGCTATAGGGAGTCTTCAGGAGCTTATATATTTTGGGATGTGCTGTTGAGTTCAGGTGCTGCTTGGGCTTTAATGCAGGTCCTCACCTGTACCTGCTATAGGGATTCTTTAGGAGCTTAGATATTTTGGGATGTGCTGTTGAGTTAGGGTGCTGCTTGGGCTTTAGTGCATGTCCTCCGCTGGACCCTGCTATAGGGAGTCTTCAGGAGCTTATATATTTTGGGATGTGCTGTTGAGTTCAGGTGCTGCTTGGGCTTTAATGCAGGTCCTCACCTGTACCTGCTGTAGGGATTCTTTAGGAGCTTAGATATTTTGGGATGTGCTGTTGAGTTAGGGAGCTGCTTGGGCTTTAGTGCATCTCCTCACTGGTACCTGCTGTCTTGAGGATTCAGGAGCTTAGATATTTTGGGATGTGCTGTTGAGTTAGGGAGCTGCTTGGGCTTTAGTGCATCTCCTCACTGGTACCTGCTGTCTTGAGGATTCAGGAGCTTAGATATTTTGGGATGTGCTGTTGAGTTAGGGTGCTGCTTGGGCTTTAGTGCATCTCCTCACTGGTACCTGCTGTCTTGAGGATTCAGGAGCTTAGATATTTTGGGATGTGCTGTTGAGTTAGGGAGCTGCTTGGGCTTTAGTGCATCTCCTCACTGGTACCTGCTGTCTTGAGGATTCAGGAGCTTAGATATTTTGGGATGTGCTGTTGAGTTAGGGAGCTGCTTGGGCTTTAGTGCATCTCCTCACTGGTACCTGCTGTCTTGAGGATTCAGGAGCTTAGATATTTTGGGATGTGCTGTTGAGTTAGGGTGCTGCTTGGGCTTTAGTGCATGTCCTCACCTGTACCTGCTATAGGGAGTCTTCAGGAGCTTATATATTTTGGGATGTGCTGTTGAGTTCAGGTGCTGCTTGGGCTTTAATGCAGGTCCTCACCTGTACCTGCTGTAGGGATTCTTTAGGAGCTTAGATATTTTGGGATGTGCTGTTGAGTTCAGGTGCTGCTTGGGCTTTAGTGCATCTCCTCACTGGTACCTGCTGTCTTGAGGATTCAGGAGCTTAGATATTTTGGGATGTGCTGTTGAGTTAGGGAGCTGCTTGGGCTTTAGTGCATCTCCTCACTGGTACCTGCTGTCTTGAGGATTCAGGAGCTTAGATATTTTGGGATGTGCTGTTGAGTTAGGGTGCTGCTTGGGCTTTAGTGCATGTCCTCCGCTGGACCCTGCTGCAGGGAGTCTTCAGGAGCTTATATATTTTGGGATGTGCTGTTGAGTTCAGGTGCTGCTTGGGCTTTAGTGCATGTCCTCCGCTGGACCCTGCTGCAGGGAGTCTTCAGGAGCTTATATATTTTGGGATGTGCTGTTGAGTTCAGGTGCTGCTTGGGCTTTAGTGCATGTCCTCCGCTGGACCCTGCTGCAGGGAGTCTTCAGGAGCTTATATATTTTGGGATGTGCTGTTGAGTTCAGGTGCTGCTTGGGCTTTAGTGCATGTCCTCCGCTGGACCCTGCTGCAGGGAGTCTTCAGGAGCTTATATATTTTGGGATGTGCTGTTGAGTTCAGGTGCTGCTTGGGCTTTAGTGCATGTCCTCCGCTGGACCCTGCTGCAGGGAGTCTTCAGGAGCTTATATATTTTGGGATGTGCTGTTGAGTTCAGGTGCTGCTTGGGCTTTAGTGCATGTCCTCCGCTGGACCCTGCTGCAGGGAGTCTTCAGGAGCTTAGATATTTTGGGATGTGCTGTTGAGTTCAGGTGCTGCTTGGGCTTTAGTGCATGTCCTCCGCTGGACCCTGCTGCAGGGAGTCTTCAGGAGCTTATATATTTTGGGATGTGCTGTTGAGTTCAGGTGCTGCTTGGGCTTTAGTGCATGTCCTCCGCTGGACCCTGCTGCAGGGAGTCTTCAGGAGCTTATATATTTTGGGATGTGCTGTTGAGTTCAGGTGCTGCTTGGGCTTTAGTGCATGTCCTCCGCTGGACCCTGCTGCAGGGAGTCTTCAGGAGCTTAGATATTTTGGGATGTGCTGTTGAGTTAGGGTGCTGCTTGGGCTTTAGTGCATGTCCTCCGCTGGACCCTGCTATAGGGAGTCTTCAGGAGCTTATATATTTTGGGATGTGCTGTTGAGTTCAGGTGCTGCTTGGGCTTTAATGCAGGTCCTCACCTGTACCTGCTGTAGGGATTCTTTAGGAGCTTAGATATTTTGGGATGTGCTGTTGAGTTAGGGAGCTGCTTGGGCTTTAGTGCATCTCCTCACTGGTACCTGCTGTCTTGAGGATTCAGGAGCTTAGATATTTTGGGATGTGCTGTTGAGTTAGGGAGCTGCTTGGGCTTTAGTGCATCTCCTCACTGGTACCTGCTGTCTTGAGGATTCAGGAGCTTAGATATTTTGGGATGTGCTGTTGAGTTAGGGTGCTGCTTGGGCTTTAGTGCATCTCCTCACTGGTACCTGCTGTCTTGAGGATTCAGGAGCTTAGATATTTTGGGATGTGCTGTTGAGTTAGGGAGCTGCTTGGGCTTTAGTGCATCTCCTCACTGGTACCTGCTGTCTTGAGGATTCAGGAGCTTAGATATTTTGGGATGTGCTGTTGAGTTAGGGAGCTGCTTGGGCTTTAGTGCATCTCCTCACTGGTACCTGCTGTCTTGAGGATTCAGGAGCTTAGATATTTTGGGATGTGCTGTTGAGTTAGGGTGCTGCTTGGGCTTTAGTGCATGTCCTCACCTGTACCTGCTATAGGGAGTCTTCAGGAGCTTATATATTTTGGGATGTGCTGTTGAGTTCAGGTGCTGCTTGGGCTTTAATGCAGGTCCTCACCTGTACCTGCTGTAGGGATTCTTTAGGAGCTTAGATATTTTGGGATGTGCTGTTGAGTTCAGGTGCTGCTTGGGCTTTAGTGCATCTCCTCACTGGTACCTGCTGTCTTGAGGATTCAGGAGCTTAGATATTTTGGGATGTGCTGTTGAGTTAGGGAGCTGCTTGGGCTTTAGTGCATCTCCTCACTGGTACCTGCTGTCTTGAGGATTCAGGAGCTTAGATATTTTGGGATGTGCTGTTGAGTTAGGGTGCTGCTTGGGCTTTAGTGCATGTCCTCCGCTGGACCCTGCTGCAGGGAGTCTTCAGGAGCTTATATATTTTGGGATGTGCTGTTGAGTTCAGGTGCTGCTTGGGCTTTAGTGCATGTCCTCCGCTGGACCCTGCTGCAGGGAGTCTTCAGGAGCTTATATATTTTGGGATGTGCTGTTGAGTTCAGGTGCTGCTTGGGCTTTAGTGCATGTCCTCCGCTGGACCCTGCTGCAGGGAGTCTTCAGGAGCTTATATATTTTGGGATGTGCTGTTGAGTTCAGGTGCTGCTTGGGCTTTAGTGCATGTCCTCCGCTGGACCCTGCTGCAGGGAGTCTTCAGGAGCTTATATATTTTGGGATGTGCTGTTGAGTTCAGGTGCTGCTTGGGCTTTAGTGCATGTCCTCCGCTGGACCCTGCTGCAGGGAGTCTTCAGGAGCTTATATATTTTGGGATGTGCTGTTGAGTTCAGGTGCTGCTTGGGCTTTAGTGCATGTCCTCCGCTGGACCCTGCTGCAGGGAGTCTTCAGGAGCTTAGATATTTTGGGATGTGCTGTTGAGTTCAGGTGCTGCTTGGGCTTTAGTGCATGTCCTCCGCTGGACCCTGCTGCAGGGAGTCTTCAGGAGCTTATATATTTTGGGATGTGCTGTTGAGTTCAGGTGCTGCTTGGGCTTTAGTGCATGTCCTCCGCTGGACCCTGCTGCAGGGAGTCTTCAGGAGCTTATGATATGATATGATATTATGTATGATATGGCATTTGTAACGCACCTATACAAATATTTGGTATGAGATGTTGTGTTTGGAGTCTTCTTAGGCTTTAGTGCTTCACTGGTACCTGTTGTTGTGTGACTACAGGAGCTTAGGTTTGTATGTATGAGTTGTTGAGTTAGGGTGCTGCTTGGGATTTGGTGCATGTTCTCTCCTGGCTGTTGTATGAGTGTGCAGAAACTTTAGTGCATGTCCTCCATTTGTACCTGCGGTAGTTCGGCTGCAGGAGCTTAGATATGTTGGTATGAGTTGTTAAATTATGCTATGTTATTTTGATTTATACCAGGCACCACGCACCACTGACATTTTCATGCTCTCCAGGTGCCCAGGTGGATCTGAAAAGGAAGGGGGTTGGGATAGGCTAGCTAGTGGGATTGAGAAGGAAAAGCACAAGAGAGCTTTAATCTGATGTTGGTAGATTCAGTTCAGAAAACATGGTTATTGTTTGCTGGTGCGTTTTCAGTTGATCGTGATTTGTGTGGTGTTTGGTGAGTCATTGTATGAGGGGGATTTGTGAGCATCTTGCCTACTAGAATGCTTGTGGTTTGCAGTGGTTTTGTTTTTGTGAAGAAGGTGTGTGTCTTGTTTCTTCCGTGTTGTGTGGTGGGTATGCAGAGTATGAGAGAGTTTTTTGTAGGGTTAGTCAAGGATCATTGTGGTGTTTTTCTGTGCTTTGAGTTGCTCTGTTGGTTAGTCTTATTTTACTGAATTTCAGGTACAGTTTTTTCTTTCTTTGGGTGATCTGGTTTTGCAGTTTCTTATTGTGTTGCATTGGTTGTTTTTCTTTCTCTGGTGTTACCTTTTTAGGTTAGTAAATTAAAAGCCACGTTTTATAATTTTCTTGAATTCTTGGTGATCTTATGTTACTCGTATTTCCTTTGGGAGCGAGTTCCAAAGTTACACTGCTATGCAGGAGAGTGCTGATCCCCAACATTCTGTGTTGCTTATTGTTTCGGTTTGAGACACATTTCATTGCTGGACCTTACTGCTCATATTCGTTTGTAGATAAGGATTCTTCCATGTATTAATTCCGATCCTTGGCCATGCTCTGTGTGTTATGCAGTGTGTTTTAAAGAATATGTGTATTTTGACTGGTAGCTGATGTACTGTTCTCACTGCGGCTGTGATGTGTTCTCTCTTAGCGAGTCTGAGGAGTAATCTTGCTGTTGCATTCTGTATTCGTTGTAGTTTTCTCATACGGTAGTCTAGCATTCGGAAATAGATGCTTTTGGAGTAGTCTATTCTTGACATGATGAATGAGTTGATGGCCAATGTTGTGTGGGAAGGTGAAGAAGGGAAGTGTTCTCTTGATAGTGTGTAAGTGGAAGAAACATTTCTTAACTACTGCGTTGATTTTTGTCTACTTTGGCTGGTGCTAATGGGCTTCCCAGCTCGGTGTGACACAGGAATGTGGCGGTTATTCAATGGATCATTGGGTGTGATCATGATTTCTGTTTTGCCCTAGTTGAGTTTAAGGCTGTTGGTAACTATCCATTGGTTTAATTCAGTGAGGCAGTTGGTAAGGGTTGTGTTTTGTTCTTCACTTGTGTTCATTTTGTAGATGATTTGAGTGTCATCTGCCCAGTTGTAGCAGGTGAGGCAATTTTTTTTGATGAGGTTAATCAGGGGGTCATGCCAATGTTGAAGGTTAGTGGTGATCGCGATGAGCCCTGTGGGACTACACGTGTTATTTTTTGAGGTGCTGCTATTCAAGTTGTTTCCATTCTTTCTATTACAAAGGTTGTAGCCAGAGGAGAGCTGTGTTACTGATTCCAGTACCTTCAAGTATTTTGATGAGTGTTTTGTGATTGACTGTGTCGAAGGATGCTGAGAGATCGAGTAGTATTAGTGCTGAATTGGCGTCGGAGTCTGTATTGGTCTTTAGATCATCCCATATAGATAGTAATGCAGTTCCCCTTCTTCTCATGGGTATGAAGCTGACTTGTGCCTGATCTTGTATCTGATTGTTTTCTACATGTTCCAGGATTTGTTAATATATGTAGCTTTCTAGTATTTTCGCCAGGTACAGGATGATTAAGATTGATTGGTAGTTGGTTAGGTCTTCCATGTTCACTGATGGATCTTTAACCCTTTAAGTGCCATGGGTATTTCTCCCCAGTGCCAGGGCATTCTTGGGGATTTCGGTATGTGGCCATTCAATGGCTTGTAACTTTTTTGTTACATGAGGTATCTCGGCCACATTTGGCTCCTTTTTTTCCCACATGTAGGTGGTCGTAACGCCACCCAGGAATCCTAGGTTTCTATAGGGGGGTGAGAGAAAATAAGCAAAAAGTGGGAAAATGTGTTTTTTTTTTCTTCCAAAAATGTCAATAAAATGATGTACAAAGAAGCCTGTGTTTTTTCCTTGTAAGAGCTAGGAACAAATGATTTGCTGTGCCGAATTTGCCAATTTCCTGGCTTTCAAGAACAGGCTGAGTGGAAACGAAAAAAATATATTTTGATGTGGTTATCAACCGTTTTGTGAGAGGTAGGCGATTTTGGCCATTTTTGCCAATTGGACATGCATGGACGAAATGGAAGAAAAGGGTAGGAAAGCCGAATTGGAGGACAGAAAGGCAAGTATTTCTGAAAATTAGACAAAATTCCAAATTTCGGAAGGGGTGATTTGCGTAGGTCAGGCAACAACTAGGTAGGGGAAACTGCCATAGATTGGGGGAAAAGCGGGAAAATGACAGAAAAAAAGGTATGTGTTGGACATGGTTGGCTTGGTACGGCAATGGCTTCTATGAATTTTGAGAAAAACCATGCTCCGCTACATTCCCCCGACTCTTTCAGTTAGGAGAGCACACATTTTTGTAGTGTTTTACAAAACAAGCAATACCACAAGCCAAACACTGAGCCATGGTACACAGGAGTTTTACGCTCACGGCCTGAACTGACGCACTTAGCATGTGTAAATCGGGAAAACCAATGTGGTGAGGAATGGCAAGCATACATTTTTTGAAAGAGCACTGGCAGACCTTTTCAAGGATAGGTGACTTGTGCAGGTTACAAAAGTGTATGGTGCCTAAAGCAGCGACTAAATGTAGTTCACATTTGGGAAATGAAAGGGTTGTGTGACAAAGGCGACCAGCAAATGGGTCAAAATGTTCTGAAAACCACACAAACACAACACATGGCCTACCGTCCCGTATTCCCACAGGTGTCCCGATGAAAACGGTACATTACATGTGTGGGTGCACCTATCTGGCCACCAAGGGGAAAGCCTAAAACACAAGTAACCCCAAGTCTGTTTTCAGACCGGAATATCAGACGCTCTGCCGACCGGCACAACATACAGATATGGGCCTCGGGTGTCCAAGCCACCAGGGAAAACAGGGAACCCCATGCATTTCTGAAAATAGGACACCAGTGGGAATCCGCAGAGGTATGACTTGCGCAAATCGGCCCAGAATTTATTACCCAGACACCTCCGCAAAGTCCGAAATATGGGGAAAAAAATGCATTTTCCGCACATTTCACTCGGCTCACCCATCGAAACACGCCGCCAACAATACATGGCCTACCGCCCCGCCTTCCCAAAAGCTATCCCGATGAAAATGGTACCTCACATGTGTGGGTACACCTACCTGGGCGTCAAGGGGAAAGCCTAAAACACAAGTAACCCCAAGTCTGTTTTCACACCTCAATTTAACACTCTCTGTAGACGGGCACATCATACAGATATGGGCCTTGGGTGTCCAAGCCACCAAGGAAAACAGGGAACCCCATGTATTTCCGAAAAGAGGACACCTGTGGGAATCCGCAGAGGTATGATTTGCCCAAATCGCCCCAGAATGTATTACCCAGACACCCCTGCAAAGTCTGAAATGTGGGGAAAAAAACACATTTTCCGCACATTTCGCTCGGCTCACCCATCGAAACACGCCCCCAACAACACATGGCCTACCGCCCCACGTTCCCACAGGTTCCCGATGAAAACGGTACCTCACATGTGTGGGTGCACCTATGTGGCCGCCAAGGGGAAAGCCTAAAACACAAGTAACCCCAAGTCTGTTTTCAGACCAGAATTTGAGACGCTCTGCCGACCGGCACAACATACAGATTTGGGCATCGGGTGTCCAAGCCAGCAAGGAAAACAGGGAACCCCATGCATGTCCCAAAAGAGGACACCCCTGGGAATCCACAGAGGTCTGCCTTTGCGCAAATTGCCCCAGTTTTTATTAGCCACAATCCCTGACAAAGTGTGATATTTGGTAGGGAAAAAACACAATGTTCACTTTGTCTGGAGTTCTGGGTAATACATTCTGGGCTGCTTCGCACAAGTCAGACCTTTGTGCATTCCCACGGGTGTCCTCTTTTGGGAAATGCATGGGGTTCCCTGTTTCCCTTGCTGGCTTCGACACCCTAGGCCCAAATCTGTAGGTTGCCCACATGAACAAAATGGGCAGTGGCGAAAGGCTTGAGGTTCCCAGTGGGTTACCCTTTTCCTTTTGCGCCCCCGGTAGGTGCACCCACACATGTGAGATACCGTTTTCATCGGGACACCTGTGGAAATGCGAGAAGGTATGACATCTGTTGTTGGCAACGTGTTTCAGTGAGTGGACACAGGGAAATGTCTCTGAAATTGGCTTGAAATGAAGACAATTCTCAGACATTTTGCTCTGGCCACCCACCGAAACACACCGCCAACAACACATGACCTACCTTCCCACGTCCCCACACATGTCCCAATGGGTGCACCTACCGGGGGTGCAAAAGAAAAAGGGTAACCCACTGGGAACCCCAAGCCTTTCGCCACTGACCATTTTGTTCATGTGGGCAACCTACAGATTTGGGCCTAGGGTGTCGAAGCCAGCAAGGAAAACAGGGAACCCCATGCATTTCCCAAAAGAGGACACCCGTGCAAATCCACCCCCAGCCCAATTGGAGGGGCGGCCCATCTCATGTAGCCCTCCCCAGGGGCAGATAAGGGGGGGCTGTCCTGTACTCCTCCCTGGGCTCAGGGGTCCGTTCCTAGGAGCAGAAATCTGGTCCCAGGGAGGGCTGCATGACATGGCACCCACTCCATTGCGGGTGGGGCGGGAGGGGGTCAATGCCCCATCCCATTAGAACATTTCCCAACCCTTTGGGGTGCTCCACGGCCCCCCTAAAAAGCGTTCCACCATTTTCACTTTTTTCCTTTGGTAACCCAACTCCCCTTGGTGCAGAGAGGCACATTGATGTGCCAATCTGGCCTCAGGGTGCCCAAACCTTACTGACCCACCCACTGGGGGGCCTGACTCACCCTTTTTAGGGGCCCTCTCCCCCCTCACCCCAAATGGGTGGCAGGGGCACCTCATGCATGCCTCCCTGGGCCTCCTACAAACGGCTGCGTGAGGTACACCCCCATCCATTTAGGTGGGGGGGAGAGGGCCCCAAAAAATGGTGAGACAGGCCCCCCCGGTGGGTGGGGAAGTAAGGTCTGGGCCCCCCGGTGCCAGATTGGCACACCAATGTGACCCTCTGCGCCAAGGCAAGTTTTGTGAACAAAGAAAAAAATGGAAAATGGTACACTACACTTTAGGGCGGGCTGAGGGGCACCCTAAACCACCAGGCAATTTTCTAATATAATGGGGGGTGACCCTCTACCCCCCACACCAAATGCAGGGGGGCATCTCATTCAGCCCTCCCTGGGGGCAGATAAGAGGGGGGCATCTCATGCAGCCCTCCCTGGGGTCAGATGCCCCTTCCTAGGAGCAGATATCTGCCCCCATGGATGGCTACAAGGGGTGCCCCCATTTCCCCTTGGGGTGAGGGAGAGAGGGCCACCCCCCATTTCTGTAAAATCTATCCCTGGTGGCTAGTGCCTCCCCACTCCCACCCAAAATTCCCTTTTTTGATCAGATGATCAGCCATCTGCCCTCAGGGTTGTACACATATGTGCCCCCATGCTTTGGGGGCTGGGAGGGCGAGGGCTGCTTACTGTAAGCAGCACCCACCTCCCCCCGCATTCAAAGACATCCCTGGTGTCTAGTGGCCATTGCTGCCCGTGCATCGAACACCCTGCGCCCGATCCGCAGGCAGCAATGCTGTCACACAGGGTGTCCTTCGAAAGGAGAGAATCTCCCCTTTCGAAGGACACCCTTTCTGAAAAAATCTCTGGTGGCTAGGGCCCCCAAACCCTCTCCCCTTTCCCATCACTTTTTGTTTGCCTTGTTTTTTTTTTGCCCCCTTCCCTGGGGCAGATGATCAGCCATCTGCCTCAGGGGGGGCTCTAACCTGCAGGCCCCATCCTTTGGGGGCCTGCACACTTCTTCCTGGTGGCCCTCCCCCCCACCCCCAAATGGATGGGGGCCACCTCGTGTACTCCTGCCTGGGGGCAGAAATCCACTTGGTATGGGAGGGGGAGGGCCACCACTCTTTCAGGTGTGGTAAAAAAAATCCCATGTCCCCCACCCCACCCCCATCCTCGTTCGATTTTTTTTAAATTATTATTATTTTTTTATGCCCCCTCCCCTGGGGGAAGATGGTCTCCTGTCTGCCCCCAGGGGTCTTTATATATGTGCCCCCATGCTTTGGGGGATGGGGGGGCAAGGGCTGCTTACTGCTTACAGCCCCCACCTCCCCCCGCATTCAAAGACATCCCTGGTGTCTAGTGGGCATTGCTAGGCGTGGATCGAGCGCCCTGCGCCCGATCCGCGCCCAGCAATGCTGACCCAAAGGGTATCGTTGGAAAGAAGAGGATCTCCCCTTTCCAACGATACCTCCCTCGATCTCCGGCTTGAAATACAGCTGGAGATCGGGGGGAGAAAAGTGAAGACTCACCTTATATTTTCACTGCAGCAGCCCGAAATGGCTGCTGCAGTGAAAATTACTTTTGGTTTCACGCCGATGTGCTTTACACACGCCGACGTGAAACTGAAGGTAATCCAGCCCCCTGGCAGTGAGGGGGGACCTCCCCCTCACATAGCCCGGGGGTTGGATTAATGTTTTGCTCGATCCCTGCATTGCAGGGATCGAGCAAAACGGAGCGCCAAAACCGACGACCCGGCTCGTCGGTGGCAACCTGGAGCAGTTTCGACAGATGAGCCGGCTCGTCAGTGGCACTTAAAGGGTTAAGGAGTGTCTTGATGTGCACCGATTTGACGGCTCGTGGCATGGATCCTGTTGCTAGTGATTGGTTGAAGAGGTTGAGATAGTATGCTGCAGGTCTTTACTGGGTGAGGATAGTCTTGTAGACATCTGGTGGGCAGAGGTCTGCCAGAGAGCCAGCTCTGTTGCTATTGCTCACCAGGCTGTTGAATTTATCAGTCGATCGGCTTGAGGTGGTTAGTCTAGTAGGTGGTTCTGCTGTTGGCTGGTTCAGGTGGTGGATGTTGCTTTTCAGCTTGCTCTCCATGATTTATTGGATGTTAGTTTTTTTGTTTGTTTTGAAAGTGCTCTGCAAGGTCAGTGAATAGTTAGGAGGTTACTTGGGCATTGGTGAATATCCTCTGCTGGTACCTGTTGTAGTGAGACTGCTGATCGTCTTAGCTATATTGGTATGAGTTGTTGAACTGTGATGCTTCATGGGTGCATTTCTCCACTGGTACCTTTTGTAGTGCGCCTGCAGGAGCTTAGATATTTTGGTATGAGTTGTTGAGTTAGGGTGCTGCTTGGGGTTTACTGCTAGTTTTCTACTGTACCTGTGTATGTCTCCTGGTGTGCTTCCACTGATGTTGAGAGGCCACACTGTACTAAGTGCATATCATCTCCATGTACCAAGTTGTGTATTCATTGTCTGGAGAGAGAGGTAGGTGGAGAGGTATTCATTGTAAAACCAGTGCAACCAAAACCTGGTACTGCAAATAAGAAAAGAGAAGACCATCAGGCAAAGAGGCAAGTGTAAAAAATAGTGTATTCGCTTCAAGCAGACCCAGGTTCTACAAAACAATAGTTGTGGAGAAGTTAGCAATTTAGCAAAAGGAAATCACTTCTTTTATCGACCCCAGTTTACACGAGTTCTGCTGTGAGTGCCATGTCATAGACAGTTTACAGCTCCCTGTTATGTATAGGGTTTTCTGTGAAAACATACATTCGTCAGTGAGTTCATGCTTGTACGTTCTAATGTTCTGAACTTCCAAGACAAGAGACTATTCTCACTGAAAGGAGACATTCCTACCGCCATTATCTTTGTTTTCATGACCGAGGGTTACTGTGGATCGGTGTGTTTTACAGTTTATTTAGGGTAACCCTTTCCTGGTACATACAGAACATCTCCTGTATCATAAATTATCGCCCTATTGCAGTCTTCCTGTTGCTTTTGGTCATGTACTAATGGCTTTTCTGTTTGGGTCATATGTCTGCAAGCTTGCTTCTGTCTACATTTGATGTGCTGGGTTACCTCTTTGCACCAATCCCAAACCGCATCAAAAACAGCTGGCCTAGCCTTTTTCTGCAATCAAAATGACTCAAAATGCTGTATCCTTGCCAGTTAATGTGAGCCATGGTCAGGTCATTGTAAAACAGGTACATATCTGGTCTGGCGATGCCGAAGACTGTTAAAAACATTTGCTCCTAACCCATATTTAATATATACATCATAAGAGGGAGAACCTTCAGGTGGGGCAGGCTGTCCATATTCTAACCCAGTGGGTCATTTTCTACAACAACACAACATTGGCCAACAAGTGCACACTTTACTGAAACCAGACATTTTTACACAAGACGGTATGTCACCTGGCAAAATATTTTGCAAAATACTTTTGTACCACCAACTTGAAACAAACTTGCCTGATTTCAATCAAAATCAAACTTCTGTCATGGCCACAGACCACAGAACAGAAAAACCACACCATCTAGTGATGGGGCAATGGTTCACTTGACTCACTTATGTGCCTTTGGGACCCATAAACACAAGGGCCCTGGCTGGACACAGACACATATAGAGATGGCAGCAGGAACACTTTATTTCAGTGCAGGAGTGCTTTTATTTTATAGGAACTTTCCAGAAGCTGAAAGCCTTTATTCCAGAGAACATCCTCATGTGCTGACTCATCAGGTGTGGCTCCCTAGGCCTGGTCTTCATGTGCTGACTCATCAGGTGTGGCAGGGTGTTGCAGACAGGCTGAACCTGGTGGGCGTGGCTTCAGAAGCTCATCTATATAAGCTGTTCCATCCTAAAGGCCGGTGCTTCACGTTACTGTGCACTCGAATGCAACGTGACGCTCACCGCCGCTTGGATCAGTTTACTTACCTTTGAAACCAGGCATTCTCCTGCATACTCACCTCCAGGAAACCGGTGCTTCATCGCTTCATCTGCAGACTCATCTCCTGACATCCAGTGATCTTGCTCCCGACGCCGGAGCACTGCACTCCGCATACACGAACTCGGACCCTGTGAAGAAGAAGAAAGACAAGGTTAGAACAATCCGTCCTAAGGCTGAGCCTCATTTGAACCCTGCGCGCCCCCTACTTAACAATTTACCAGTTACTGTACCGTGGCAGCTTCGTTCTCCATTCCCTCCGGCTGCCGCCTCGAGCTCCGCAGCTTCTGCCAGGCCGGCAACGTCACCTGCAAGGGAAGAAAGCAAAAGAGCAAACATCAAAAGTGGAACGGACAACAATACAAGACAACGAACTTTACAATACAACAAAAACAGACGAGGAAAGACAAAGGCAAACAGGAACACTTAACTGAAATATAGTGGCTTAGTCGCAGCAGGACTGGACTACCACCTGCAAGGGACCAGTGAAGGAACTCGGACCAGATCATGAGTGTTCGCCAAAACTAATCAACAGGTGAGCTTTCCAGGGACAGCACATCCCACGGGTACCACGGTTTGGGAGAAGGGGTCTGGAAGTGGATCAGGCTCACAAGCTGGCATACTCACGCCCCCTATTCTCCACGCAGGAACAGTCCCGAGCAGCATCACCTGTTACCACCAGTCACCACATAAGTGCAGAGGGCGAAGTCGGACCCGAGCGACCTCACCCACTGGAGGGATGCAACCATGCCCCAACACCTCCGCAGAGACCAGGTGAGCGTAACAACTTCCCTCAACAAATGAAATCTGTGACTGGTGGTCTTCAAAAGGACAAAACACAGTTGCATGGCTACGGTCCAGAACCCTTGTTGGGATGATCGTGGGCAGAGAAGCCAATGTGGATCCCTAGTAGCAGCTGCGAGAAACTTTATTGCAGATTTGGCAGGAATCCCCGGTACTCAGTCGTACCAACGCTCGGTCACTCCATCCTCAAAATACGATGGATCATCCTCTGAAGGGCCGCATGTTGGGTGACAATTGTAAAAACAAAACCTGGTACTGCAAATAAGACAAGACCATCAATAACAGAGGCAAATATAGACAACCGAGTTTATTTGCTTCAAGCGGACCCAGGTTCTACACAACAATAGTCTTGAAGAAGTGAGCAATTTACAGAAAGGAAATCACGTCTTTTATGCACCCCAGTTTACATGAGTTCTGCTGCGAGTGCCATATCATGTATGGTTTACAGCTCCCTGCTACGTGTAGGGTTTTCTGTGAAAACATACATCCGTCAGTGATTCCATGCTTGTACATTCTAACTTTCTGACCTTACAAGACAACAGACTGTTCTCACTGAAACAAGACATTCCTACCGCCGTTATCTTTGTTTTCTTGCTGAGGGTTACTGTGGATCGTTGTGTCTTATAGTTTATTTAGGGTAACCCTTTCTTGGTACATACAGAACATCTCCTGTGTCATAAAGTATTAGTATGTGCATTTGTGAGTCCCACGCAATTAACAGCTGCAGATGGATAGGCACCCTTTATATCTTATCGTTTCAGACCCTGGCTGTTTAAGACCCAAGGCTGTATAAACAATGATCTCATCGTTATTTGCAAACAACATTTCTGGGTGGCTCAGCATTTCTGCGCAGTGAGCATATTTTTTCCAGCTCTGAAAAAAAGGGCATTTGCAAAATGGAGTGAGTGCATGAAATGAAAAAATTCAAGAGCTTAAAGCTTACCTGAATACATGCATTTTTACAAACCAACCTTTCAGCCTAAGCTAGCCCATTATTCTATACATCATCATATGTATGTATATTGATATTCATTAATTTCTGAATTTCCATATCCTAGATAATTAGTGCATTTGTCACATTCCCAGGGGACAAGCGTTCAGGATGCAAGTGTTCCAGAGCTCTAGAACAGTATTGTCATTGCATAGACCCTAAAGTAGGTAAGCATTGTATGCAGCAACAGCAACAGATAATAGCAATTGTGATCATAGCAAGGACAGAAAGTATTTTCCAACCCCATGCAGTAAACAAATTCCAAGCCCAAGTACTGATGTCCCAGCTATATTCGTTAACATGAATTTTGGACCCCAATGTGTGTAACCTCTTTATGGCCTGAAATACAACTACGTAAATGCAGCAAGATGACTCCACCATTTTACAAACCCCTCCTCTTGCAGCTCTCATTGTGTTCAGTACCATCCTATTTTGAAGTGCAACCAGACAAATAGCCCTCTGTTCTAATGTCATATTTAATAGTATATCGGTTGTCTCATTAATCATTCTTTCTAATACTCGTGCCAACCTTTTAATATCTCAAGAGTTTATTGCCGGGGCCCAAAAGGGAATTATATCTTTTTACACATCCCCTCAATATTTGGCCAGTTGTAGCCTCATTGATATCCCTCATAGGATGGTATTTCGATATTTCTAAGGTTGATGTCAAATAAACCCCGGGTAACAGTATCCCTAAGTAATATGTTCCCTTCCAATATTTGGGTAACCATGTATATGCTTGCTTCCTGCAGACAACATAAATTGACCCCCCAAAGTGCAAGGGCCTTGTTTCATTCACCAAAATTGCAGTATTTATACATTTGTCATATGTACCCATGTACCTAAAACCTTCCTTTCTCAGACAAAAGGGTAATGTGGCAGGATTCCTGTTAATTGTGTATGCTGGAGGAGTGGCTTTCCTATTCCCTACTGGTGCCATTTGAAATGATATAATTGATTGGTGTGGCCTACAATTCCTCTTAGAGCATTTGGTAGAGGCAGTGCTTGTAGTGCTTCTGTTAGCAAACACAGTGCGTCCCAAAGGTAGTAGCGCTTACCAAAAAACATGGCCCTGAAGGATGCATAGCAAGCAGTGGACAATGGGAGAGGATATATGTACCATCCTAACCCTTTCTCACCATGTTGTGGAAGGTGGGAGCATACCCAACAATTGGTTTTGTTCAGTATTGCATGAGTATCAATCATTATTCTCATGAGGGTGTTATTGAGATATCCCTCTCAGTGTTCACAATCAAAGGGGCGAAGTGTGTATGTGTGCACGTAGAAAGGAGACATAGTAGTGGAGCTGACCGTGGGCAATAGTGAGCTGAGGGGGTGTTCATATAGGTACGATACATGTCACAATAACTAATACTACATATTTAGTTCTAGTTGACCACAATCCCCTGGACACGGTCATTCCAGTGGTAAAACTTTCCATTTCGTCACTTCTGCATACCCCAAATAGAGGCATGTTAAGCAGAATCCTGTGCAGTTCCCTTCGGGAGCACTACAGAAGATTAAGACTACAGGTGAGAGCAATAAATCCCCTTTGGTATCAGTCTGTACCACAAAAATCTAGTTGGTAGCTGTGGCAAAGCAGTCAGACTTATCTCAAGAGGGATAAGAGCAGTATTCAGGATTTACACATTAGGACTACAATACTATGGAACAAGGAAACACTGACCAAAGATTTGTATCAAAAAGAATATATATATTTATTTTACACACTCTGATGTTCACACACAAATCACTATTATAAAAGCAAGTTAAATCAGTCAAGAAAAGTATATACAACTCCCTATTTAAATTGTAGACAAGTTTGAGCAAGAGTGAAAACTGAGCAGAAATGGCACTCTAACAATTTCTCAAAAGGGAGGGAAAGGCCAAGTTATACAGGAATATACTCTTTAACACACCAGCAAAACTTCCCAATAAGATTGTGAACAAGTTAGGCAAGGCAGTACTTTAGCATGTATAACACTGAGGTGAAAACCGAGCAAAATGGCACTTCACAAGTTTAAAAAGAGGGAAGAAAAAGGTGGTTATGAGAGTTAGGTGCACCAATACATTTCTAGGTGAGAAGCAATCTAGAGAAGGCAGTTGTAACAGATTTAGCCAGAGTCAATAGTCCTGTGCCAGAGTCAGTGGTACAGGGCAAAGTGCCCAGTAGCAAAATGTTCTTGTAGCTGCAGTCAAGTCTTTGTTAAACGATTCGAAAAGGCGGTTGCAGAAGGTGAAAGACAATATTAGATGATAGGGGCGGCCAACCCAGTAGGTAATTAAAGGGTTTAAAACACCTTTAGCAGTACCCAATGAAAAGGGAGGCCTGGCGGAACAATGTACCTTAAAAGTGGAAGAGGCTCCTGCGGTGGCGGTAGTTCCTGGCAGTTCCTGCAGTTTTGGAGATCCAGCAGAGGAAGAGAGGCTCTCATCGTGGAGGAAGGTTTGAGTTACTGCACTGCCCAAGGATGAAACCAGCCACGGTGCTGCCAAATGAATAAAAGGTGAGGATCTCCAGCAGGGCTTCACCGGTGGTTCAGTCATTGCAGATGTCTTCAGCTTCTCTCCTCTTCGGCTTCTTAGTTCAAGTGGTGACGTCTGTTAGGGAGAATTCTCATTTCATGGCTAATTTCCCTTACCTAGTGAGTCCCTCAGCAGCTTTGCTGGATCTCTGAAGTTGTTTCTTTCCACTTGGTAAGAGTGTGATCTTTTCCCCCACTCTTACCTGTATTTTGCTATGTGTTTTGAACTGTTTTTGTGATTGTGGGCTCTGGAGTACACCACTTCAGTAGCCCCCTCTTTGTGTGTGTCACACAGCACCTTCTGTGCAGTGGCACAGGGTTGTCGTTCAGACTCCCCCGACTCCATTTCGAGGTGACTACCGTCCCCCAGAAAAGGGTTACGTTACCATTAACTTTACTTAGTCAAATTTAACCACAGATCCAGTACACACCATCTTACATGGAGTGCTGGAAGAGTTAACTCTTAACTCTTTTTATCTCTACCTCCTAGAGCATTGTTTCACTCTTTTAACATTTATACATGGCTGGTGGCAGTGGTATCTACCCTATATTTCTACCGCGGTTATCTTATATAACTGTGGTAATATTGTAGGCTATTGTGTTAGCCTCAGACTAAAAAACCCGCTTGACCAAATCCTTTTTCGTTTGGCTCTGGCACGGTTTATTCGCCATTTCTTTTTATTAAACTCCTTCTTGTGTTTTACTTTGCGCGGCAAACCAGGTTTGCCTTCTTTGTTCACTGTCTTTTGGCGAGCTTCTACCTAGAAGCCCTCCTCAGGGCGCCTGGGTGTTTAGGGGGGCTGAATGTGAGGGAGGGGTGTAGTCACCCCCTGCACAGGGTATCCTAGGAAACCCAAGTCACACTTTGACATGATTGGACAAGGTGGTTGTGTGGGCTGGACAACCCCCTGCTGGGTGATTGACAGCCAGGCTGTGTGAATGGGGGATTTGCGCATAAAAGGCAGGTCTCTTGGGCTGGAAGTCAGAGAGTCGCCACTGGAACTACAAGGAACCGATGAGAAATGGAGGAGAGGTCGACTGCTGCAACTACCCCGTACCGGTGAAGCCCTGCTGCAGTTCTGAGCTATCTACCCTTCAACGACTAAGAGGAGATCCAGTCCGGAGTCTTCTTCCCTTGAGCCTGGTGGGGATAACCAGCTCATCTTCTTCAGCAAGAGGTCGCCTTCGTGGTCGAAATCGCTGCACACTGCTGTAGTGGTCCGGATAGTCACCTGAAGAACCTCTCCTGTTTTTAAGGAGCGCACCTTTTATTCATTGTCGCTGCTGCTGGCCTCATCCCTGTGTGGTGTGGACCCCCTCATCGTCCTTCTTCGTGCTGAAGCTGCAGGAAAGCGTGGGTCTGCAGGAAACTAACAGGAACAACTGCCGTGGCACCAGCTTTGTTCTTTGAGAAAGGTACTGTGTCTTGTTTGAGGAATTTTGGGTGAAATCCCTATTTCTCTACTTTAAGGCTTGTCCTTACTTGTCCCTCCTTCTTATAACTTTTGCTTCCGAACATTGACAATATCAAAGTATTCTTGGCAACGCTGAATCTCGAACTGTCCGACTGTGTGATCCTCGACAACAGGCACCCGGTGTCACTTGACTTTGGCTCTGGCCCCTTGACTCTTGAATTCCTGTCTATGTGTGTTCTACGATTCTGTCTGCCTAACCAACATATTGCCTGTGATTTTTGCCCCCAACTCTCTCTGGGTATTTCGGGTGCTAAGTGTGTTTTTACACCGGTAGCATTTCTTGCCGCGGATACGCGTTTATCTAGTAGACCGAACTGTCAAAAAGTGATCGCAATTGCATTCACGGTAACGTGTTCTGTTTCCTAACACTGGTCCATTCAAACACAGGGTACGTACCTAGAAAAATACTGTACAAAGTGAATTAGTTAGTTGTAGTATATTTTACGTGTGGTTTTTGAATTAATAGAAGTGTCGTGTTCATAACAAATGGTTTAAAAATTAATGTTTTTGTAATTTTTACCTGAAACCTTGAGTCAGTGTTTGCTTGAGTCACAGTAATTGTGGTCCCTTTGTGTAATCTCTGCTACTGCTCATATACTCTTGAGATAAGCCTGGCTGCTCCGCCACTGCTACCACTCTGACATAGTAGTGCAGGCTTGTACTAAAGGTAAAATTGTAAAATGTATTTCCACCTGTAGTCTTAGTTGTGTGTAGTGGTCCCTAAGGGCACTGCACGGAATTCTGCCTAAAACTGGTGTCAGCGGTGAGGATTTGAAAGTAGAGTGATTACACTTAGATGGCTGCTATTGCTTGGGTTCAACTAACCACAAGGTTAACACCACTAATTCTATCTAACTAAGAAATCATGTCAAATATGGAAAGCTACACTGAAGAGGGTCTTTTGAACTACACTGCTGAGGTTTTGAGAACCATGTGTAGAGAGAGGAGTATCTCTGGTAAAGGAAAGAAATCTGAATGTATTGCAAAGTTAATAGGAAAACAACGTCTGGAGAGTGGGTCAGAAGGGCCTACCCCTCCAGCAAATGTGGATAATGATGTTTCTGATTCGGAGAGTGTTGATTTGGAAGAAGTAGATGAGTCTTTGTTAGGTAACCCTACAACTCCTTTGCCTTCTCAGAAAGCACAACCTCTGTCCACTGGGACCCCCACAGGTCCTATACTTACTCCTGAATGTATTGCACTTGAGAAAATGAGACTTGAATTGGAAGTGAAACGTAGTGATGCAAAAACTGCCATGAAACATCAAGAGTTAAGGCTCAGAGAAATGGAGCTGAATCATGAACTAGAGATGAAGAAACTGTCTGTAGAAAATGCTTCTCTCCTAGAGTCTTCTAGGTCTGCCAGCCCTAATATGATATGATATGATATGATATGATATGATATGGTATTTATAACGTGCCTATACACAAGTGTTTCAAGGCGCGACGAGGCAAGGGCGGGGAAACAAGGGTAGACAGACAACGATCCTACTAGGCCAGGTGTCATTCAGATCGCGCAAGTGCAAGGGAAGGGGGAAAGGGAAAGGTGCGAGGGGAAAGGGAGAGGGGGGAAGTGCAGTACAAGGGATAGTATAATAAATAAGATAAATAAAAAACGTCCAGCAAGTGGCAAGTGTATGGTAAGTGCAGAACATAAGTGCTGGTAGGGGGACTGTAAGGGTACAGAAACAGTCCTCAGGTGCAGGGGTTGCCAGGGAGGCAGTGCAGGTGGGCAACTGGCAGGCCTGGGCCCGAGATCAGAAGGGAGGCCAGGTATCCAGTGCAGTATCTGTCAGGAAAATCAACAGGGGAGAGGGGGAGTGAAAGCAGAGGCAATGAGGAAGGTTGTGAGGTGCTTCCAGAACCAGAGATGGTTCTCCTCAAGTTTCAGGGAGGCAGTAAGGCTGTTCCAGAGGGAGGCCCCTGCCGAAGAGAGAGATCTACCACCAACTTGTTGCTTGGAGAAGCGACTGACCCTGAGGGAGTTGGAGCCGGAAGAGCAAAGAGGTCGAGAAGGAAGATATTTAGGAAGAGAGAGTTTAAGGTATTTTGGCCCCAGGCCCCAGTAGGCCTTGTGGACAATGCAGAGGGTTTTGAACTTAATCCTCGCAGTCACTGGGAGCCAGTGCAGAGATTTCAGTCCTGGAGAGATACGATCCCTGGGCTTGAGGCCAAGGACAAGTCTCGCAGTCCTGTTCTGGATAAGGTGCAGAGGGCGGAGAGTAGAGACAGGCAGATTTTGATAGAGGCTGTTACAGTAGTCCATCCTAGAGAGAACCAGGGCTCTGGATACAGTGAGCTTCTGGGGAAAGGAGAGAAAAGGAAGAATACCTCTGAGGAGGTGCAGCTGGTAGTGTGACTTCTTAGAGACATCAGAGATGTGAGGAGAGAAGGAGAGTGTGGAGTCGAAGATGACCCTGAGGTTTTTAGCCATGCAGGTGGGAGCGGGAAAAGGGCCAAGAGAGGCCGGCCAGAGAGCTGCAGGGAAGGAGGGAGTGGGTGTGCCGATGAGTGGAATCTCAGTCTTACTGGCATTAAGGAAGAGGTCATTGGCGGCACACCACTCCTGGATGGCAGACAGACAGAGATGAGGGAAGGAGAGGCAGAGGCCGAGGGTAGCCTGAAAATGAGCTGAATGTCATCCGCAAAATGAGCTAAGAGACCCTGTATGCCAAAGGAAATTATTGGTATGTTTGAGACTAAACTTGATGTTTTGGATTGGTTAGCAATGTTTGAATACAATCATGGGATTCAAGGTATCTCAGAGAATCAGCTGATTCCCTGGCTTTTCTCTAGGCTCCCCCCTGTCGCAAGTGATGCTGTAATGGAGTTGGGGGAGGAGGATAAACAGGATTATGAGTATGTGCAGCTAGCATTAATAGCTAGGTTTGGGAAGACCCCTTCCAAGTATCTTAAGAGATTTAGAACCCTCAAAAAGCATGATGGTACCCCTTGGGCTAGCTGGGTGTGTGAATGTTTGAAAAACTTAGATGGTTGGGTTAAGGGTTACAAAGTGAAAACCTATGAAGGTTTGAGGAATCTTGTAATGTTGGAGTCTATTTTTGATGCCTGTTCCCCTGAGCTTAGACATCACGTATCTGATCCAAAGGAGATAGCTCCTAGGAAACTAGCTAAGGCTGCTGACTTGTGGGTTGCCAACAGGGCCACTCACAAGGATTCTGGGGCAACTCAGAAAAAGGATGACGGAAAGCAGCCAAAGAAAGACAACAAAGAGAATTCCAATAATTCCAATCCAAAAGAGGGCCCCAAATATGACCAGGGTAAGCCACAAGGAAAACTGAATCAGGCTAGTGTACCATCTGGTCCCAAACCAGATGGAGGTCAGAGTAAACCCCCATTCCAGAGAGCATTTGGAAAATGCTTTGTTTGTGGGCTGCCTAACCATGTGAAAGGAGATCCCAGATGTAAGGGTAAACCTTCAGCGGTCAACACTGTCTCCTTAGCCTTCTCCCAGGTGGATGAAGTACCTATGACCAGTGGAAACTTTCGGTTACTAGCTGATGAGGTATGAGAGTCTCAGCTAGTGTTTCTTTAGTATCCTTGGGTCTTTGGGAACAACAGAACTTAGATGTTTATAACTCAATCCCAGATAATACTAAAGAGTGTTACAAAGATAGTGTTCTTGTGAATGGTCAGGAGACCCCTGCCATCAGAAACACTGGAGCCAGCATAACTGTGGTTGATGAATGTTTTTTCAAGGTGGAGGATGTTGCTAAGGCACCCAAACACCTAAGCAAGTTAGCTGGAGGCCCTGTGCAAATGGTTCCCCAGTTACCAGCTCTCATCCAGTGTAATTACATGACTGTCGGGATACCGGTAAGTGTGCAAAATAACGTACCTGGGAGGGTCATGTGGGGTAATGACCTTAAAACTCTTGGAGTTGTGTCTAGTACCCCCAGTCCCGCCAGTAGAAGGAAGCAGGAGCTCACAAGGTCTGCAAGGGAGAGAACCTTAAGAGGATCTCCTGGGGACATGATAGAGGAAGCTATCACCCCAAGTCCACAGGACTTACTTACTGCCATTGCAGGGCAAGAAAGACAAAGGAGAAACCTAAGTCTGCCAGCAAGAAACCAGCAAGCAATCCTGTGCCCAGAAGGACATCTCCAAGACTGTCCAAAGTCACAGCTGAGGCTGAGTGTGAGGTTCAACCCTGTATGGTCAAACTAGATACTGAGGAATCAGATCTAGAAGAAGATCTTACCTTGGTAGGAGATCTGGACCCTGTTGACCATCCTGAGCTGCAGTCTTTACTGGTAGAAGGTGGACCCAACAGGGAAGATTTCAGTGAGGGACAAAGAGATAGTCCATGACTTGAGAATGAATTTCAGGCAAGAGAGCACGTAACAAACAATGTCTTTCCCGATTCAGTTCTCAAATCGTGTCTGCTATAGTCTGCAAACACCTGTTCAAATCTATTAAAGTACTCTGTTGCCCCTTCAGATTTCACTTGCATGCAGGTTGTTAATTTGTCCCATATAATCCTTTTTTCTGGTCTTAACTTTAGCAAGGAAGGTGTTAGGTAATGCTAATATTTTACTTGGGGGTTTCTCACCTACTTTTCCCTGTATGTCGGAGGCCATAAGTTCTGGCCCTGTTATCATCTATGTTCCTGATTTTCTTCCATAAATTGCAAGGTAAAATGACAGGAAATAACCAATCTATATCTTGAAGGTAATAACTGACAAAGCCAAGACCGACTTGTGCTTCCTTATAGAACGCAGTGGGGCTATTCCTTAAATCTAGGATGGATAGCTTAATTGTGTTAACTTCTTGTCTGGTAAATGGGACATATACAAATTGTGCAATATAGTGTGCGGCAACTGTTCTAGCAGGCAGGTCACTATTGGCTGACTCCTATATTTGTGGGACAAGTGTTATAGACACCTCTCAGATGGGCGTCTGAGCGGTGGCCTTTTCAATCCTATTGTTGAGCAGTAAAGCTAAGTCGAGGGACAGTCGAGGGACAGGGAAGTGAGTGTATCATCATCTGTGAAGGTGCGCTAATATATTTTCATAACATCTGCTGCACACCACAATTTCCTTTTAATGTTTTCATCTTGTAGATATTCAGCCATTATTTGTAATACCTGTTTCTGAATGGTTGGGGAGTATTGCTTAAATGAGTCATGGATCTCCATAGGGGAAAGGGATGTATTAGGAATCCATCTAAGAGCATCTCTAGTGATGATGCACATTTCTGCAGTATCTCCACCGTGTTTGGGGACAGTGCTCTTCTGAATTAATGCGTTGTTTGTTAAAACACTAGATATTCCTAAAGCATCTAGCTTTACTATCTGTAGTTCATGTAGTTCCTCCTTATGTGAGAACAGCTCAAAAACACTAGATATTCCTAAAACATCTAGCTTTACTATCTGTAGTTCATGTAGTTCCTCCTTATGTGAGAACAGCTCAGATAGGTGATGATGTTCGCCTTCTAATGTATTGATGATGCATGCTGAATGATTTAAATGTTGCAATTCTCTGGGTATTATGGTATTAGTGAGTTAGCACAATTCTCGGGCAAGTGTGTTTCCCATGTGTTCTAGCAAATATTTATGTTCAGGCGTATGGTAGTCAGTCAACATATGTGCGACAACTAATTAATTCCCTTCCAGTATATACTCTTCTGCTGATTCTTCTAACCTTGTGTTTTTCTTCTCCGTCAGAGCGCTATGAAGCCCTGAACTCTGATCACTAAGCGGGTGTGAATATTGCAATAGAAGGATATTGTATTTGGATGTGGCAGGGGAGCTAGGTGGCATAGCCTTAAGGAGCTCCGGTGTGGGAGGTGCAGGAGGCCAAGAGTTGTGTTGGGTACATGCAGCACTGGTCAAGGCAGCGCTGCTGGTGAAGCTACACAGGGAGGTGGTGCAGTCTGATGTTCTCGTCTTTCACTCAATAGTGCATCCATTAATTTATCAGCTGTGTGCATCTCTTTAGATGGGTATATTTTGCATATGTCCAACTGTATTGGTCTATCTGTTGCCCTATCACAGTCTTCCTGTTGCTTTTGGTCATGCATTAAAGCCTTTTCTGTTTGGGTCATATGTCTGCAAGCTTGCTTCTGTCTACATTTGATGCACTGGGATGCCTCTTTCGACAATCCCAAACCACATCAAAAGCAGCTGGCCTAGCCTTTTTCCACAATAAAACTGACTCCAAATGCTATATCCTTGCCAGTTAAATCAGCCATCGTCAGGCCATTGTAAAACAGGTACATGTCTGGTCTGGGGATGCCAAATACTATTAAAAACAATTGCTCCTAACCCACATTTAACGCACTTATCATAAGAAGGAAAGCCTCTAGGTGGGGCAGGCTGTCCAAATTCTTATCCAGTGGGTCGTTTTCCACAACAGCACAACACTGCCCAACAAGAGCACATTTTTATTGAAACCAGGCATTTTTACACAAGATGGTATCTCACCTGTCAAAATGTTTCACAAAATATTGTTGTGCGACCAATTAAAAAAAAACTCAACTGATTTCAATCAAACTTCCCCCATCCAACGAAATCTGTGGCTGGTGGTCTTCAAAAGGGCGAAACACAGTTGGACAGCTACATTCCAGAGCCCTCATCAGGATGATTGCTGGGCGGAGAGGCCGATGTGGATCACTAGTAGCAGCTGCAAGAAAATTCATCTCAGATTCGGCAGGGATCCTTGGTACTCAGTGGTCCCATCGCTCAGTCTCTCCAACCTTGAAATACGATGGATCATCCTCAAAAGGGCCCCACGTTAGGTTCCAATTGTAAAACCAAAACCTGGTACTGCAAATAAGATAAGACAAGACCATCAGGCAAAGAGGCAAGTATAAACAACAAAGTTTATTTGCTTCAAGCGGACCCATGTTTTACACAACAATAGTCATGGAGAAGGGAGCAATTTACAGAATGGAAATCACGTCTTGTATGCACCCCAGTTTACATGAGTACTGCCACGAGTGCCATGTCATAGAAAGTTTACAACTCCCTGCTAAGAATAAGGTTTTCTGTGAAAACATTAATTCGCCAGGGATTTCATGCACGTACATTCTAACCTTTTGACCTTATAAGGCAACAGACTGTTCTCACTGAAAGGAGACATTCCAACCGCCATTTTCTTTGTTTTCATGGCCAAGGGTTACTGAAAATCGGTGTGTTTCACAGTTTATTTAGGGTAACGCTTCTCTGGTACATACAGAACATCTCCTGTGTCATGAATTATTAGTATGTGCATGTGTGAGCCCCACGCAATTAACAGTTGCAGACGGGACGGCACCCCGTATTCTTATTGTGCTATGTCCTGGCTGTTCAAGACCCAAAGCTGTATGAACAATGAGCTCATCGTTATTTACAAACAACATTTCTTGGTGGCTCAGCATTTCTGTGCGGCAAACATATTTCTTCTAGCTCCAAATAGGAGATTGGCAAAATGGAGGGAGTGCATGAAATAGAAAAATGCAGGAGCTTAAGGAAAAACAAAGAGGTTATGGCTGGAAGGGTTAGAATGAATCTTAACGACTGGCATTACTCTGGGCAACCCTCCAGACCATTGTTCTTCACCTGCCAAGCCATTACAGAAGGGGACGGAACATATGCAAATCAGGCTTGGTCCCACCTCAAAGTGGCAGTCCAGCCCAAACTGCTAGGTCACATCCCTTCTGCATGAGACCACAAGCATCCCCAAACATGTTTCGGCCTTGTTGGGCCTCATCAGTGAGGAGTAGCTTGGGTCTCTAGGCCCAGCAGGCACAGGACCCACGTCTGGGCATACCGTCCCACTCGGGGTGGCAAAGCAAAAACAAAGAGGTTATGGCTGGAAGGTTTAGAATGAATCTTAACCACTAGCATTGCTCTGGGCAACCCATCAGACCATCGTTCTTCGCCTGCCAAGCCATTACAGAAGGGGAATGACCATATGCAAATCAGGCTTGGTCCCATCTCAAAGTGGCAGTGCAGCCCGAACTGCTAGGTCACATTCCTTCTGCAAGATACCACAAGCATCCCCAAACATGTTTCGGCCTTGTTGGGCCTCATCAGAGAGCAGTAGCTTTGGTCTCTAGGCCCAACAGGCACAGGACCCACGTCTGGGCATACCTGTCCCACAGGGGTGACAAAGCAAAAACAAAGAGGTTATGGCTGGAAGGGTTCGAATTAATCTTAGCCACTGGCATTGGAGAGGCATGGCAGAGGAGCCAAGTAGAAGGCAGGATAACAAAACAGCGGAGAGCTGCACAGAGAAAGAGAAAAGTGAAAAGAGGAAAGAACAGACAAGCAGGAAGAAAGAGAAAACGTACGCCACCGTAAGCGGGCACGGGAACCGGTAGAAATGCAGGCTGGAAGAACAACCTGTGAAAGAAACAGGAGGGAGGAGGGCTTCCGTGTGAAGCAAAATAGAGAGAAAACATAGCGCTTTAACCAGTCAGAGAAAAGATAATGCCAAAGCGGTTGCAACGCGCCGACTGCTTGGAGTACTGAAACTAAGTACCTCCCAGCGGCGGCCATGTTTGTGCAACACTAGTACGTTGCGAGGAGGATGTGATAGAACCTTCAATGGCGGAACAGCCATCAGGATATTCGCCACCCTGGTAACCATCGCCAGCAGCCCCGATGCATGACAGCCAGCAGTAGCAGTAAAAGTGTATTGTACATTTGCTGGTGCAGTAGGCACAATATTGAGGGCTGTTTATCCTGTTGGACATTGGCACAACCGCAGAAAAACAAGGAAGAAACTAGATAGCTAAAACATTATATCGCCAAAAGGGTCTTGATCCCAGAAATCCTTCAGGCCGGTAACTCCAGTGTACGGTAAGTGGAGAAAGTCATGGTTGGCAACCAGAGATTGAGTCGTCACGTCTCCAGGCACTACGGTCAGGATCCGATGAGCAAATCCCATCGGGGAAGTGAGAAGGTGCAGGGGGGGCAACAGAGCTTAGTGTACAAACAGTGATGAGGTTCTATGGCATGGCAATGTTTCTGGACAGTAGCTCGGGACTAGAATCCATCCCAAAATGGATTGAAGGACGTGCATGTGATGATGTGCACGTCTTTTATAGGACCGATTTAGAAGTATTTCCTGGTAGTCGCAACTCAGCAAAAGGGAAGCAATGGCTTTTGGTTAATAATGGGCCATATCTTCAAGTCCAGGAAGGTTGCCAAAGCCTACCCGGCAACAATCACGATCAGACCAATTTAGGTCTAGTGGCAGGAGGGTGATTCCCAACAGTGGTGCAGCAATATTACTGGTGCTCTACTGTCCTGTTGTTCATTAAATATAGCGAGTAGTGGAATAGGTGGAAATTACTGTGAAAAAGGAGGTGTGTGTGTTGATTGCACCGACTGCTGAGTTGATTCATTCAGACTGTAAACAAACTCTTTTTTATACGCATTTGATAACTATCTGGGGCTCCTTCTTGTCTTGTATTAACAGGGACTCCTATTCATCTGCCTCTTCACCTTGTCCAAAAGCTAGAACCTGCTCTGTGCCCCATCCTTCCTTGCAAAGGCTGTAGCTGGTGGAATTGTAATGCCATTTATCTAGCCTCAGTGGTTTATTTCTGTTTCTCTTGTGTTTCCTGCAAATGCTCTGCAGCTAATAACACTTCAATCAATTGTGTGCCTTCCCAGCAAAGAGCACTTTCCAACTTTATCATCAGTCTTTTGGCTCGGACCCATTACAAATGCTGAAACGATGGACTTGCGGTGCAGTAATCACTGCATTGTGGATCCCCCCCAAAACATTACTTTTATCTCTCATGATAGTCTGCTGCATTCTCCACTTTACTTTGTTTCCATGCATTTATCTTAGTCAAGTCTGTTTTCTTTGGGCAAATATCCTTGATTGTTTGGAGTGACTTATTGGTAAAATCCTCTAGCGCTTCTGTAGCATTTTCTTGCAACTGCTTTTCCACTGCAATAAAGTGAAAGTGTCATGGGGGAGGGGATTCTCAACAGCTGCTTATGGTCATAACAAGTTGGATTGTAACAGTGAAGGATGAGTTGTAATGCTTCTTGAAATTGAACAGGATCTTTGAATTTCTGGGACTCTCTGCAGAATATTGTATAGATCAGGGGCGCTTCACGGTGATGCACAGTCGTTATCATATCACCTTCGCAAGGAAACTGTCTCAAAAGCGGGCGCTGCAACGGAAGCTGAAGCGGATGCAGTTGTGAACCTTTCATAGCTTGTAGGGCTATTAGATGCTGGTGGGCACTGAAGATCTCATAAACCGCCCATCTATCATGCAGGACATCAATCGCTGAAAGCAATTGTGATGTGATAGCAAAGAGGCTGATTGTGTGCTTGTGGTTCTCAGAGAGATGGATCTGGGCTCTGGAAAGAATCTGCAGACCCAGTGGAGATGGGAAAGCAGAGGTTACTGCCCGTGAATGATCTGGTGCCTGATCAGGTGTTAGGTTTAATATAGCAGGATTATATGACTCCAACATAGCTCATGGAATATCTTTTGTTGGGTATGCCCATTAAAGTGCCAGTGTGTGTATGTGAAATGGCATCCATTTTGTGTTAGTCTAAGCTCTCACATTGAAGCTCACTTTTCAGACTCCATTTTGTTTCTTCATCATTTTGGTGGTTTTCCATTTCCATGATTAGAATGATAGCAGCCTGAAGAGCTGAAAAACATGTCTTTGCAAAGGATGATTAGCTCAGTTTTGTGCAAGCTTCGAACCTTGGGCTGGCAGTCACAAGTAAAGATTAGAGGTAATATATGTCTTCCCGCTCCTGACTCCCAAAGCTATTTGCACAAACCAATGACTATCGTAAGCATAATATGCTGTGTACATTCCAGGAAGGACGATTTTAAGTGAACTGCTGAGCCACAGATGCGCAGCATCCTTTGGTCAAGGCAAACATAGATTAGATCTGCAAATAATGTCTGCTTGCGCTTGGAACGGTCTGAACCTTGTGACTCTGTGAACAGTAAATTTGTACAAACATGAGGTAGATAAAAGATATATGTATTTTTCAGAAAATGTATACATTACAGGAGGTCATAAACTATCTGGAAGATAACAACCAAAGCAAATCTGAAATGTATTTTAGGCAAGCAAGCCACAATGTAAATTGATCAATTTATCTATGGCTGTCCGCAGACATAGTTGAACCTGAGTCCTCTTGAAGCGAAATAAACTGTTTTTACTGTGTAACTCATGACTGATGGTTTTTCATTTATTTGCAGTACTACATTTGGAATTCACAATTGGCGCCTGGAACGTGTGGCTCTCCCGAAGATGGGACCAGTGAGTACCGGGGGACCCTGCAAATAGGAGACAGTGTTTCTCACAGTCTGCTGCTCGTGATCCACGTCCGTCTCTTCACCCAGAGGTCATCACAGCGAGATTCCCGAACCGTAAGTAGCGATTGGGTTTCGCTTTATTAGAAGACCACCAGCCACGATGGGGGTTCCTTTTGATGGGGGATTGATTTTGACTTGAATCAGGCGAGTTTGTTTAAAACTGTTTGGATATAAAAATATGTTGGAAAATATTTTACGAGCTAAAAATCGTTTTTGAAGTAAAAGTATAATGCCAGGTTTTAGCAAGATGTGCACCTGTTGGGCCGCACTTTGTTGCAATAGAAAACAGGTAAAAGGTTTAGAATATGGTCAGTGGGCCCCGATGGAAGGTTCCCCCACTTTTAACATGTACATTAAGTACGGGTTAGGAGCCATAGTTGTTAATAGTATTTGGCACCAACAGACTAGACATGAGGCAGACCTTCAGTGGCCATCTCTTGGATCTTTTGAACTTGCTAGAATACAACACTTAGAGTCAGCACTGTTGCAGAAACTGGCTAGACCTGCCGCATTTGATGTAGTTTGGGACTGGCACAAAGAAGCCACTCAGCGCCTCAAAAGTAGGGAGAAATGTGCACGTAGACACAATACCCAAGCAGAGAAGGCTTTAGCACATGATCAGCAAAAACAGGACGAGGCTATTAGGGCTATGGATGGGGGCTTTCAATTAGAAGTACAAAAAATATACCCATCCAAATATTTGCGCACATCTGATGAGTCAATAGACAAACTGCTAAATGAAAGGTGAGCACCTCCTTCTGCACCCCCTCCCTATGTTCCACCACCGCCTGTGGCAGCCCAGCCACAACTACCAGCTCCCAACACGCACCTTGATAATTGTCCATCAGCGATCCCTGCCACTTCTGATACTCCCCTTCTACTGTCCTCACACCTCCTTCAGACATAGTTGAACCTGAGTCCTCTTGAAGCGAAATAAACTGTTTTTACTGTGTAACTCATGACTGATGGTTTTTCATTTATTTGCAGTACTACATTTGGAATTCACAATTGGCGCCTGGAACGTGTGGCTCTCCCGAAGATGGGACCAGTGAGTACCGGGGGACCCTGCAAATAGGAGACAGTGTTTCTCACAGTCTGCTGCTCGTGATCCACGTCCGTCTCTTCACCCAGAGGTCATCACAGCGAGATTCCCGAACCGTAAGTAGCGATTGGGTTTCGCTTTATTAGAAGACCACCAGCCACGATGGGGGTTCCTTTTGATGGGGGATTGATTTTGACTTGAATCAGGCGAGTTTGTTTAAAACTGTTTGGATATAAAAATATGTTGGAAAATATTTTACGAGCTAAAAATCGTTTTTGAAGTAAAAGTATAATGCCAGGTTTTAGCAAGATGTGCACCTGTTGGGCCGCACTTTGTTGCAATAGAAAACAGGTAAAAGGTTTAGAATATGGTCAGTGGGCCCCGATGGAAGGTTCCCCCACTTTTAACATGTACATTAAGTACGGGTTAGGAGCCATAGTTGTTAATAGTATTTGGCACCAACAGACTAGACATGAGGCAGACCTTCAGTGGCCATCTCTTGGATCTTTTGAACTTGCTAGAATACAACACTTAGAGTCAGCACTGTTGCAGAAACTGGCTAGACCTGCCGCATTTGATGTAGTTTGGGACTGGCACAAAGAAGCCACTCAGCGCCTCAAAAGTAGGGAGAAATGTGCACGTAGACACAATACCCAAGCAGAGAAGGCTTTAGCACATGATCAGCAAAAACAGGACGAGGCTATTAGGGCTATGGATGGGGGCTTTCAATTAGAAGTACAAAAAATATACCCATCCAAATATTTGCGCACATCTGATGAGTCAATAGACAAACTGCTAAATGAAAGGTGAGCACCTCCTTCTGCACCCCCTCCCTATGTTCCACCACCGCCTGTGGCAGCCCAGCCACAACTACCAGCTCCCAACACGCACTTTGATAATTGTCCATCAGCGATCCCTGCCACTTCTGATACTCCCCTTCTACTGTCCTCACACCTCCCCAGAGACCGGAGGCTGTGACTCCTATTCCAGTACCCCTTGAACAGAAAAAGCCCTTACAACAATGGGCAGAAATATATATACAGGAGGGCAAGGAAGCAGCCACTTCCAGCTCTCTGAAAGATCTTTGAGGCATCCCCAAACAAAAAGTATTGCTAGAACAAATGGGACAACCCCTGGCCCAGATTTGGGGTGATTTTACCGACACTGCCATCCCCCAGGATTTCCAGGATTTGAACTTCTTGACTTGTACACGAAATACACCACTGCAAATACACGAACACCTGTTAATACTATTTTCCTTTAAATGGGAACTAGGCCAGCTACACCAATTCAAATTAGATAGAGAGATACGGCACTCATCCTATGTCCAGAAAAGATTTTCACCCACACACATTACAAATAGTGAAGAAATGTGTGTCATCACAAGGAACACTCTCAGATGGATTTTTGGATTCCACTATCTCCCCTATGAAGATCCACGGCACTTTCACTCAATGTTCCTTATCCATGCAAAGTGAAGCGTTGCAGGTTATGGCTGAATATTTGCAATATGGATGCCTTGAGAAAAAATTGGGTTGTCGCGCAGATATTATGACAATATACAAACACACATTTACTGATTACACCCCGCCGACCTCACTGTCCTTCAACCTAGACTTGCTCCTTAATAAAAGGTTTGAGAATCCCACTGCGCAATTGCCCATGAGAGAAGTGCCCCCTGCTCTTGTGCCACAGAAAGAGGAACCGGCCGTTGGCAATTTACTTGCAAAGATTATCCCTGTGCATTATATCTTGCAATTGACATATGTCCCCTTTTCGAGGCAGGAAGTTAACACTCTTAAATAGTCCATCCCTGACATAAGAAAGAATCCCACAGGATTCTATGAAGAAATTGAGTCCGTTTTGAGCTCTTCAGTTTTCACTTTAGGAGACATAGGCCCTCATTCCAAGGTTGGTGGTAGTCATGGCGCTATTAGCACCATGACTACCACCAATAACGGGACCGTGTCCGCCCTCGTTCAATGGGGACTTACTGGTCCAGTCCTACCTTGGCGGGACCGGTAAGGCCCCATTGAAAACGCCATTCCCCATTCCCATTTCAGCCCCCATAGGGCTCAATGGGAAGGCGCCAATAACGGTACCGCAAATTGCGGTACCGTTATTAGCTCTGAAGTCCCTTAACAGGCCCCGTCCATAACACCTGGTAAAACCAGGCGTTAAGGACGGGCCAGCTAAGGGACCTCGGAATAGGGCGCAAAGGGATTACCAGCACCGGTGTCCTTACCGGTGCACGTAATCCATTTGCGCCAGCCTCGAAATGAGGCCCATAGACTTGTTATTCCCTGTCATATTAGCAGCAGATTTATGGAAACAGGTTAGAACCGTAGACGATGCAACTGCATTTGGCGATACATGGGCTGCACTTGAGCTGGCAGACAGGACAAGGAAGGCAGGAGAGAAACCTCCTCAAAGCATACTGACATTACCACACCAAATTGTAAACAAACTTAAGTCCTTGGTGGCAGAGAAAAGGATCATTTGGGATGAGTTGATCGCCTGCATGCAAGGGAAGACAGAGGGGGCCACAGAATACTTTAATAGGTTTGAACCAGTGTTTTCTGATTTCAGTAGCCATGAGTTGAGTGCTGAACCAGGGAAAATATTGTTTGTTGATAAATGTGTACATGGAATATTGCCTGACATTCAGTCTCAAATCTGAAAGTGCATCTGAAAGTGCCTGGCAAACTAAGACACCATCTGAAATCCAACACATGGCCCAGTATTATGAGAATAGAGTGAACAGTGAGAAGGAAAAGACTGAAAATAAAAAGGTTGATATAGAGACTAGGGAGCTCTTGCAACAAATTGCAAGAGGACCGAGAGTAGGGAATGCCCAACCTGGGGGACAGTTTACCCCGCACGTGGGAACTGTGAATGTGAACCAGTGCGCCTATTGTAAGCAAGAAGGCCATTGGAGGGCACAGTGTCCGATCCTCCAGCAGAAAGCGAATGGGATGTCTAGTAGAAGGTTGAGAGCACGTAGCAATGACATGCAGGGGCCAAACAGAAATCCGTTCTCCCAGAACCAGCAATATGACAGCAATGCGAGAAATCAAGATGGGCAACAGAATACTAGGGGTGCAAACATTTTTGACAACATTACCCACACTTACTGTCTGAGGATTTTACATCTGACGATGTTCTATTTAACTAGGACAGCCTGAAGCAGGATCTGGAACCCACCCCTATCCCCGTAGACCAGAAAGGACCCTAAATAAAAATTAAAGTTGGGGATAGGGTACACACTTTTCTGGTGGACAGAGGAGCTCAAATTGAACACTTAAAGGTTTCAGATATTGCCTTGTCAGGGAAACACAATTTATCAGTAGGGTTCTCTGGTACCCTGCTGGTAAACCCAAACTCCTGACCGATTGACATTTCTTTAGGGACTTTCACTGACTCATGTCCATTTATGTTAACAACCAACTGCGGTGAAGATCTGCTGGAGCTGAACTTATTGAAAAAAATTACACGCTGTAATTTACTGCTCTCCGGATGGAGTGTACTTGACAACTTCCCCCCAGCTGAATTCCACCACACAATACATTGCTTTGCCTTTACCCAGTGAGCTTCACCAAGTAGCTACACATCTGTAGGCAAATAATGACAATGAGGTTGGAATTTTAGAATTTGAACCAGTACGCATTGTTTTGAAAACCGGTGTCACATTGCCTCACATTCCCCAATATAAAGTTTCAGTTGATGGTGAGAAAACACTTAAAGTATTATCTCTGACCTCGTACATCAAGGTGTGATAGAAGACATTTCTGGTAGCACATGTAATAGCCTGATTTTGCCTGTTTATAAGAAAGGTGACAATGCTTTACCCTACCATTTTGTTTTTAATCTGAGAGCTGTTAATGCTTTGTTTCACCCCAGTTTCACATTGTTCCTGACATAACTACCATTCTAACCATGATCCCTGCAACGGCTATGCATTATTTAGCATACCCATACACCCGGATAGCAGATATTTGTTAGCGTTTACCCTTGGGATGTAGCTTTACCTCTACCTTGGGATACAGTTTGTCAGGAAGCTTTTGATCCACTCAAAACTTCTCTTTGTTCCGTGCCGGTATTGAGCACACCAAATTACACCAAAGAATTTGTGTTATTTGTGCACAAAACGGATGGTGGTGCTTTGGCTGTTTTGACACAGGAACATGGAGGAAAGAACAGGCCATTTGGCTATTTTTCCTCCACATTAAACCCTGTTGCATGCGCTTTGCCGTAATGTCTCAAGGCTGTGGCTGCTGCCACTGCCTCAGTAAAACAAAGTGAAGGCATGGTTTTGGGTCACTGCTTAACCATAGTGGTACCTCACTCAGTAGATGTACTACTGAATAGAACGCAAACTCAGCGTCTCACATCTGCCCGGCTCACGAGATACAAGCTCATTCTATTTGCACCCCACATCAAAATGAAGAGATGCAGTTCTTTGAATCCGGCCAAACTTTTACCTCCTCTAAACGAGCACAGTATTATTGACACCAACCATGATTGACTCTATGTCACTGAACAGGACACAAAAGGGAGGATTGGTTTAAGTGACACACCCTTCCCATCCCCGGATGGGGAAATATTTTGTGACAGTTCTTGTTTTAAACTCCCAGGCGGCACTTCTACTGCTGCCTATGCAATCACGACCTAAGACACCATTGTCGAAAGAAGGAGAATTCCTCAGAATTCTGCACAGGCTGAAGAAATAATCACTTTCAATAGAACTTGTGAGATACCAGGGGCACAGAGTAAATATTTATACTTACTGTCAGTATGCCTTTGGAGTAGCTCACAACTTTGGGAGACTATGGGCCTCATCACGAGTTTGGTGGTAACCATTAAATGCGGCAGTAGCGCTATTACCACTGCATTTAAGGGTTCGCCAAATCACTGGTTTGGCAGATGTCCCCCCAGCTCTGAGCTGGGGGGAAATCTGCCGAAATTTCGTGCTCTTACCGCCGGCGCGAAATCCGCTGGCGGTAAGAGCGTGAAAATTCCCCATTGAGCCCAATGGGGAATTCCCGAATGGGCTCAGTGGGCAATGGGCAATACCCGTTCCACCAAACCCGTGATCCGGCGCTATTAGCACTGGGGGGTTTGGCAGTAGGGCTATTAACGCGGGCGCTAATAGCGCCGGCATTACCGCCCAACTTGGGATGAGGCCCTATGTGCTGAGAGGGGGTTCTTAACATCCCATGGCGCTAAGAATCAACATGGTACGTTGATAGTGCAACTGTTATCAGCATTGCCATTGGGTCTCCCTAAACAACTGGCCATAATGAAATGCGCAGCACACCAGAGGGTGACTGATGATATTGGGAAAGGGAATGCATTTGCAGACACAATAGCCACGCAAACTGCCACCGACCCACAATCAAGAATGTATGCATTGGGACCTCTAGGTGGGTTGCTGAGAGTGGGAGGATGAAAGAAGGCATTAGCAGTGTGAAAGAAATTTAGGCTGAGGCCACAGCAGAGGAAATTGAACAATGGGCTTTTGGACCAGCGGGGTTGGATGATGAAGGATGTTGGGTTCATCATGACAAACAAAGATGGATGTTGCCCAACGCTTATGTAACAGCTGTAGTTGCTATGGCACATGGGCCGGCTCACATTAGTGTGAAAGGTATTTGTAAACATTTAGACCCAGTATGGAGGAATGACAACATCCCCAGAATTGTGGAACGACTAGTTCAGAATTGTATGATCTATCTGCAACACAACATTGAGAAGGGAACACCAGCACCTAAGGGTAGCTTTGGACTGCCTTCCATGCCATTTGAAGTGATCCATTTTGACTTTATTGAAATGGAACGATACCAAAATTACACATATGCGTTGGTAGTAATATGTACATTTAGCAAATATGTTAAGGCTTTCCCTTTGAAGGATAATACTGCTCTGTTAACTGCAAAAGTCATGCTAAAAGAGTACTTCCCTAGATTTGGGTTACGTAGAGTAATATGGTCTGACAATGGACCTCATTTTAATGTGTACATAATACTACAGATGTGTGAGGGGTTACAGATTAAGAAGAAATGTTACTCCTGTCAGCACCCTCAGATTGCCGGATTGATTGAAGACCATAATGGAATCCTTAAGAACAAGCTACCGAAGGTGTGTGCACACTGTAAAATGAAATGGCCCGATGCCCTACCCCTAGCTCTGTTGTCTATGAGAACCACAGCTCAGGCAAAACTTTCCCCCTATGAAATAGTAATTGGGAGACCCGCTAATGTATGGAGAGCACCCGACCTAAGAAACTGTCTGACGTTGAATACCCAAAATTGATTGATTACTGTGACCAGTTGACTCAGAATGTGTGTTTGATTCACCAACAGGTTGGTGCAGCACTGCCCGATAAATATGTGGGCCATGGTCACCACATTCGACCGGGGGATTACGTCCTCGTTAAGGACTTCGAGCGAAAATCCAATCTTGCAGCGCGCTGGAAAGGACCCTATATGGTGCTACTGGCCACTCAGACGGCTGTTCCAGTGGATGGAAAGAAGCACTGGATCCATACAGCACATCTAAAATGAGTGCCCTTGCCTTTGCCCTACATCAAGTGGGTAAAGTAGGGGGTAGGAGATCCTGAACACAAGTACGTACCTTTCAGTGACGGCAAATGCACTGATCCTGACCCTAAGCAGCACAATTGTTCACCTCTTCCCCTGGATACTGACCCCTGTTCACAAATCCCTCTGTGCCCGGAGTGTCCAGATATAACCTTCGACCATGGAAATAGCTAGGGACTGACATTTTGTAAGTAAGAAAGTGTGGTAACATACTGCACCCACATGAATCCAACTATATTCCCTCCATACCCACCAAAGACGCCTGGAGGTAGAGGGGGACAGGGAAAGGAAGACTACAAGCAAGATTGGCAACGTGGTCAGGTGCCACCCACCGATGAACTTATAGAGCCTGTTTCAGTGAGGCTTCTTAATGGACACTGAAAGACTATGCTTCTGTTTGTGTATCGTAGAAATGAGGACATGGAAAATATTGCCACTGGAAAAAACAGGTCTAAAGGACTATGGTCAACTAGGGACACATGTGTAATTATAACTATTGTAGTGTGTATTGTGCTCATATTGGTACCTGTGTTATGGTTTTTGAAACGCTCTCACACCCTTAGCTCACTGTTGCCTACGGTCAGCTTGACTACTCCATCTCCTTTTTATGTGCACTCCCATACACTTTGCCTCCTTGATCTTGAGCACAGAGAGGGGTATTTCAATAACACTCTCATAAGAATCATGAATGACACTAATGCAATCCTAAACAGGACAAATTGTTGGATATGTTCTCACGTCCCACAACAGGGTGAGAAAGGTTTAGGTTGGTACATATATACCATCACATTATCAACTGCTTACTATGCTTCCTTTAGGGCTCTGTTTTTGGTAAATGGAACAATAGCACCTCTGGTAACTTTGATGGGACACATGTGTGTTTGATCAACAGGAATTAATACCTCTGGGATGCTCTGTCTTTGCAAACAAAAGCACTACCAACATCGCCTCCACCAAACATACGGATAGGAATTCTAAGTCATACCAATTAATGATATCATTCCAAATGTCACCAGTAGGTAATAGGGAAGCAGCTCCTCCAGTTTATATCCTCAACAATAATCCTGGCACGGTACCATGTTGATTAAGTAAAGAAGGTTCTCGGTATATGGGTACATATGACAACTGTATGCACACCACGGTTTTGGTGAATGAGACAAGGCCCTTATATATTGGGGATCCATCTACTTTGTTTTTGGGAAACACGTGTATCCATGGTTACCCAAGGATTGGAAGGGAACATGTTACTTAGGGACACTATTGCCTTGGGTTTACTTAACTTCAACTGCAGATATATTAAAACATCGCCCTAGGAGGTGGATTGAAGATGAAACACTTCTCCAAATATTAGGGGATGTGGTAAAATCAATGGTTCCCTTCTGGGGCCAAGTGATAAACTCTGGAGATATCAGAAAGTTGGCCTTAGTACCGGAGAAAACAATTAATGAGACTAATGATATATTGTTTATTATGACATTAGAACAAAGAGCTACTAGAGTGGTTGCCCTTCAGAATAGAATGGTGTTAGATGTCATGCTAGCTGAAAGAGGAGGAGTTTGCAAAATGCTCCGATCAGCATGTTGCATGTATATAGCAGACTCCTTCCCTACTGTGTTTCAGGCTATCAAAAGGTTACACACACTGGGATCCGAAATTCAGGACGATGGGGGTAGTTGGGACATTGGGGCCTGGCTTGGAATCTGTTTACAACCTGGGGCTGGAAGATATTCTCTGTGCTTGCAATACTTGTTGGAAATGTATTTTGTGGCTGATGTATATAATGTTTACCATTTTTAGGTTCTATACTGGGTAACTGCTGCTCTAGGGCTCTGGAGAAATTAAAACCAGAACCTTGTCCTCCTGTTAATGTGATTATACATTGATTATGCAGGATGCAGAGATCAGCCAATTTATGGCCATTGATATAGATGATTATGATGATGTTTGACTTTAATGTGTTAGCTTGGCTAAAAGAAGGGTTTGTGAAATGGCATCCATTTTGTGTTAGTCTAAGATCTCACATTGAAGCTTACTTTCCAGACTCCATTTTATTTCTTCTCCATTTTGGTGGTTTTCAATTTCAATGTTTAAAATTATCGCAGCCTGAAGAGCTGAACAACATGTATTTGTGTCGTAGACCAGAGACTAGCCAAGCGTAGGAACAGGTGTAACATGGTAGCTGGTACATTTTGGGGTGGCTCATTGAATAGATGTCATTTGTGTCCCATGTGTAAATGTGTTTGGTGTAACTACAGGGCATCTATGAGGCACAAGAATCCAGGAAACTGCATCTCCCAGCAGTCCCATGGACAAGAACTACAACCCCAGCAGCCTGGGCCTCATTTAAAGAAACACACAGCACACGGAGCCTGCAAAAGCTTCAAGCAACGACCAGGCCGTCGCCCAAAGCAACGCGCATGCGCAAGATGCCTATCGCGCATGCGCAGCCTGCGAACGCTTGTTCCCGCTCGAGACTCTTCCCGAGAGGACGCATCGTACAGAGCTCCAGCGAACGCCTACACGCGGGGCCCACCCTCGCTGCCAGGAAGACATCCTTTGGCCCCGCGTTACGAAAGATAAAGATGTTGCGGAGCATTCTAACCTGGTTACCTAACTCCGGAAGGCTCCAGGAAGGCTCCGGTTAACTGTTGGGAGCCGCGACTCTAGCTTGCAAACTTCAGATACTAACCCAGGTGCATGCCGTAGTTCGCTCGCATGTTGCGGGCATTTCCAGGTTTAGGTGAAACGCAGTGTGCACGACACACGAGAGGAACAAACTAACTGTTTCCTTTTTAATCAGGAAATTCCACCCGATTACGGAGCTCCAGCTACCCAAGCAGATTGCACTGGCGGCCAGCAGAGCGAGAAGGGAAAGCCAGAGCTAAGTGCTTTTCTAATTTCCGTGTTGCACTTTCTGAATGTCATTATGTGATAATTGCTGGTAGAACCAGAGCACTCATCTGGTGCGCCCTTTTAGCCAGAAACCAGTTGTGTCTTCTTATGTACAAAACTATGTGCCCACATTTCGACCCTGAAACCAAGGTTCCACTGCACCTGCACTAGTTTTCTGTTTACAACTCAGTGCTGATACAACTGAGTTGAAGGGTAACGCATGCATGAATCATGAATGCGAGCGTGTGAGTGTGAACACTGAGGTAAGAAGGAAAACCTCAGCTGACTATTGACAAGAATAATGGCTTGCAGAAAACAGAGCCAAGGAGCATGCCTTACCCTGCAACCACCTACCTGTCCACTACCACTCCCTAATCCTCAACCCGGTTATCCCAACACCCCCTACCCATCCAATCCGTGGACCCTAACCCTCTTTCCCCGTGGGAGTTGCGGTGTCCTGCGTTATCCAATCCAGGCGCCAAGACTACCAGGGGGAGGGTGGAGTTCTTGCTGCTTTTGCGCTGACCTGGATCACGCCTCGACAGTAGCGTGAACCCAAGTATTCCTAAGCGCCCACGCAGCAAGAGCTCAGAGGAGTCATGGAAGAGATACCCCGAGTTCTCCACGGATTAAAAGGTGCACTCGAGGCTACAAGGCAGGACTATGCAACTTTGGCCACCAGAGTGCAGGGGCTTGCAGCCCAAGGAAGCCCACTTCCCGGTGGGAGCCCCCTGACCCCAGTCCAAATTCAAGTAAGCGCAGAAACACCCATGCCCTTGGCCGCCCCAGAAAGGTATGGGGGAGATCCATAAAAATACTCAATATTTATGACACAGTGCCAGTTGCATTTCTTGACAAAACCAACGATTTCCGGTCTGCCCAGTCGCATACCGTATTTGTCATCTCCTACCTCACTGGGGATGCAGCAGCATGGGCTACCCCCCTCGTGCAGAAAGATGACGCCATATTATATGAATGTGCAGAATTCCAGGAGGAGTTTGGGAAAATATTCAACAGAAGAGCAGCCTCTTTGATTCGAGATCGGGAACTCCTCACCTTGCAGCAAGGAAGCAAAGATCTGATCACCTATGTGACCACATTTAACCGTTTGGTGGTGGAAGCCGAGTGGCCCAATGAGAAGAGGCTGGCTCTTTTTCACCAGGGGCTGCGAGAAGAGTTGAAGGACTTAATAGCCCAAATAGACCCTCAGCCGACCATGTGTTCGGGAATGATCAACCTAGCCTTACGCTTGGATCATCGCCAAGGTGAGAGGAGGTAAGATAGGAAAAGGTGGGAGACCAGGTCAAATGTAGCAAGGTTGGACTATCCGAGAAACCCACCCGGTCCCAGTAAAACAGAAAAGGCCCCAGAGTCTGATCCCATGCAAATCGGGTCCGTCCGAGGACCGCTTTCTAAAGAAGAAAGGGACAAAAGACGGCGAGAGAAGCTCTGCATGTATTGTGGAAAATCTGGGCACTACGTACGGGAGTGCGAGGTAAAACCAAAGAACACTTCACATTTGGGAAACGCCAATGCTCGCCAGTGAGTAGGGTGGATCTGCCGAGCCAAAGCCATCATAACTCCCCTGTACACACGTTGGGAAATGTGACCCATGCCCATAATACTCACATCACCATTACAGGAATCTTGCAAACACGCCAGAACAACCAGTCTATAAGCCTCATGATAGATTCAGGAGCCACGGGCAATTTTGTGGATGTTAGTTACGCTCAAAGGGTGGGATTACCAGTAAGTACTAAAGACATTCAGGAGGCGGTCTGTTTCGTTGACGGATCTCCATTGAAGTCGGGGCCTGTGACACAGCAAACAGGGGAGATGGTGTTGAACATCCAGGGTCATAAGGAATTAATCTGGTTTGACGTAATTGCCGCCCCCCAGTTTGGATTTATTCTCGGCTTGCCTTGGCTCATGCTACATAACCCAGTGATTGACTGGAGTTGTGGCATGAGACTCTTTTCATCAGATCATTGTAGCACTCATTGCTCCAAGGAAATAGGGCGTGTGGTACAGGTGTTGGGAGCCACGGAAAAAGGACACTTGGAAGGACTACCCCAAGAATATGAAGAGTTCAGTGATGTATTCAGTAAAACAGCTGCAGAGATGTTGCCCCCACACAGGCCATTCAACTGTCGGATAGACTTGGAACCAGGTGCCACGCTACCGTGTAGTAGGATTTACGCACTAACGGAAGCGGAAAATCAACACCTAAAGGAATACATAGATACCAACCTCCAGAATGGTTTTATCTGCCATTCTACTTCACCTGTTTCCTCACCCTTGTTCTTCGTTCCGAAGAAAACCAGAGACCTCAGGACGTGTATCGATTACTGTATGGTAAATCGCATCACGATCAAGAATCTATACCCCCTTCCGCTTATACCGGTATTGCTGGACCAAGTACGCGGAACTACCATTTATACTAAACTGGACCTACGCGGAGCTTATCATCTGGCGCGGGTGTGTGAAGGGGACGAATGGAAGACTGCCTTTAGGACAAAATTTGGTCCCTATGAATGTCAGGTCATGCCATTCGGCCTCTGCAACGCACCCGCCGCCTTTCAGCACTTTCTGGATGAGGTCCTTCGAGGGTATCGGGACATTTTTGCTGTGGTCTACATTGACGACATCCTGATTTACTCTCGCAACGTACAAGAGCACGTGAAACACGTTCAGTCCGTGCTACAACGCCTGCGAGAACACCAACTTTTTGCCAAGCTGGAAAGTGTACGTTTCACTGTTCAACAGTTGAATTCCTCGGGTTTATTCTATCACCCGACGGAGTCACTATGGATTCACGCAAAGTGCAGGCTATTCTAGACTGGCCATCTCCAAGAAACATCAAGGAAGTACAGGCGGTGTTGGGATTCGCAAACTTTTATAGGCGATTCATTCAAGGATTCGCGCAAAAGAGTCTAGCCATCACCCGACTGTTTAGGAAAGGAAGACCATTTGTGTGGGGCTCCGAGGCAGAACATAGTTTTCGCCAGCTGAATGAGGCTTTCACCTCGGCACCTGTTCTTCTACATCCCGATCCAACATCACCCTTTCTGGTACAGACGGACGCCTCAAGCTACGCTCTGGGAGCGATTCTATCACAGAGAGATCAGTTGGGTCTCCTACACCCGGTTGCATACTACTGAAGAAAACTCAACCCAGCAGAACAGAACTATACTATTGCAGATCGTGAACTGCTCGCAATTAAGGCCGCCTTTACAGAATGGAGGCATTATCTACTGGGGGCTAGGCACACCATAACAGTACTAACTGACCACCGTAACCTCCAGTTCCTAAAATCTGCACGTGCCCTAACACCACAGCAACTACGCTGGGCCATGTATTTCGCAGACTTTGATTTTGTGGTTACGTACCGCCCAGGACAGGAAAACAAGAAAGCTGATACGCTCTCCAGATATCCAGAACCATCGACTGAGCCCAGTATAGAAGAAAAAGCAAAACCCATAATACCTCCAACCAAGATCGTAGGGAGCGTGACTAACACATTGTTAGAACAGATTGGGAATGCCATGTCTGCTCAAGAATTGCTTCGCTGGGAGGATCCTGCCCAAGAACGTCGTCTCCTGGATGGAATACCATATCAGGGTAAGGTGGTGTATTTGCCTACCCAAGTTCTGCAGACGCAAGCCCTCACATGGTGTCATGATTCGCCTTTGGCCGGACATCCTGGGATCAACAAAACCCAAGAATTAATACAACGACACTATTGGTGGCCACATCTGCATAAAGAAGTCCAGGAATACATTGCACAGTGTGAAGTATGTGCTCGAAACAAAACTGACCACAAAAAACCAATGGGGTTACTGAGACCCTTACCGACACCACCTCGACCTTGGCACACGGTATCATTGGACTTTATCGTAGAACTACCCCCGGACCAAGGTTATACAACTATACTGGTTGTAGTGGACTCTTTATCTAAACTTGCTCATTTTGTACCTAGTCGAGGCCTACCCACGGCAGGGGAATCCGCAGATTTATTTCTGCAGCACATAGTCCGATTGCATGGTGTACCACAGCACATCGTCTCAGACCGGGGCTCCCAGTTTACATCTAAATTCTGGCGCCTTTTCTGCAAAAAGATTGGAATACAACTGCAAATGTCCAGCAGCTATCACCCCGAGTCAGACGGGCAAACCGAGCGGCTGAATCAGACTCTCCAGCAGTATCTTCGTTGCTTTACACATGGTGTTGAGGTAGGATGGGTAGAGGCCCTATGGCTTGCTGAACTTGCATAGAATAATTTCAAGCATACCTCTACTGGATATTCTCCATTCTTTACAACTTATGGATATGATCCGCACGTACAGCCATCAGCCGCAAGAATTCCAGATACACTACCGTCGGTGCAAACCAGAGTGGACTCCTTAATACAAATCTGGAAAAAGGCACAGCGTAACCTAACTATGGCCAATGACACATATAAGAAATATGCCGATAGAAAACGTCGAGCCAACCAGGACTATAAAATAGGAGATAAGGTTTGGCTCTCGACTAGACACTTACGCCTGCCTGGATAACAAAAACTGAAACCACGTTTTCTTGGCCCATTCCCCATAAACCAGATCGTAAACCCAGTAGCCATGCGGCTCAGCCTACCTTCCCAGTCTTCCATGCCTCCCTTCTTAAGCCCGCTGCTCTGCACACAAGAATGGAAAAACCGCCACCCATTTTGGTTGAGGGGTTCCCTGAATATGAAGTACGGGCTGTGCTTAACTCATGGGTGAAGAGGGGTGAGCTGTATTATTGCATCGATTGGGTGGGCTTTGGTCCTGAGGATCGATCATGGGAACTGCCTCCAATGTGCATGCTCCTCGGCTCTTGCGCCTATTCCACCGTAATCACCCCACTAAAACAGGTCCTTCGGTGGGGAGGGGGTGTACTGTCATAGACCAGAGACTGGCCAAGCGTAGGAACAGGTGTAACATGATAGCTGGTACATTTGGGGGTGGCTCATTGAATAGATGTCATTTGTGTCCCATGTGTAAATGTGTTTGGTGTACCTACAGGGCATCTATGAGGCACAAGAATCCAGGAAACTGCATCTCCCAGCAGTCCCATGGCCAAGAACTACAACCCCAGCAGCCTGGGCCTCATTTAAAGAAACACTCAGCACACAGAGCCTGCAAAAGACTCAGGCAACGCCCAGGCCATCGCCCAAAACAACGCGCACGCCCGAGATGGCAATCGCACCTGCGCACCCTGCAAACGCGTGTTCGCGCTCGAGACTCTTCCCGAGAGGACGCATCGTACAGAGCTCCAGCGAACGCCTATACGCGGGGCCCGCCTTCGCTGCCAGGAAGACATCCTTTGGCCCCACGTTACGAAAGATAAGTGCCATTCCTTACTAAAGATGTTGCGGAGCATTCTAACCTGGTTACCTAACTCCGGAAGGCTACAGGACGGCTCTGGTTAACTGTTGGGAGCCGCGAATCTAGCTTGCAAACTTCAGATACTAACCCAGATGCATGCCGTAGTTCGCTCGCACGTTGCTGGCATTTCCAGGTTTAGGTGAAACGCAGTGTGCACGACACACGAGAGGAACAAACTGTTTCCTTTTTTATCAGGAAATTCCACTCGATTACGATGCTCCAGCTGCCCAAGCAGACTGCACTGGCGGCCAGCAGAGCGAGAAGGGAAAGCCAGAGCTAAGTGCTTTTCTAATTTCCGTGTTGCACTTTCTGAATGTCATTATGTGATAATTGCTGGTAGAACCAGAGCACTCATCTGGTGCGCACTTTTAGCCAGAAACCAGTTATGTCTTCTTATGTACAAAACTAGGTGCCCACATTTCGACCCTGAAACCAAGGTTCCACTGCACCTGCACTAGTTTTCTGTTTACAACTCAGTGCTGATACAACTGAGTTGAAGGGTAACGCATGCATGAATGATGAATGCGAGCGTGTGAGTGTGAACACTGAGGTAAGAAGGAAAACCTCAGCTGACTATTGACAAGGAAAACGGCTTGCAGAGAACAGAGCCAAGGAGCATGCCTTACTCTGCAACCCCCTACCTGTCCACTACCACTCCCTAATCCTCAACCCGGTTATCCTAACACCCCCTACCTATCCAATCCGTGGACCCTAACCCTCTTTCCCCGTGGGAGTCGTGGTGTATTGCGTTATCCAATCCAGGCGCCAAGACTACCAGGGGGAGGGTGGAGTTCTTGCTGCTTCCGCGCTGACCTGGATAACACCTCGACAATTTGCGAAGGATTATTAGCTCATTGTTTGTGCAAGCTTCGAACCTTGGATGGGCAAGTGCGAGTAAAGATAAGAGGTCATATATATGTTCCCAGCTCCTGACTCTCAAAGCTAGTTGTATAAACCAATGACTAACATAAGCATAATATGCCGTGTACATTTCAGGAAGGATGATTTTAAGTGATCTGCCGAGCCACAGCTGCGCAACGACCTTTGGTCAAGGCAAACATAGATTAGATATGCAAAGAATGTCTCTTTGTGCTGGGAAAGGTCTGAACCTTGTCACTCTGTGAACAGTAAATTTGTACAAACATGATGTAGATAAAAGATATATGTATTTCGCAGAAAATGTATACGTTACAGGAGGTCATAAACTATCTGTAAGATAACAACCAAAGCAAATCTGAAATGTATTCAAGGCAAGCAAGCTGCAATGTAAATTGCTCAATTTCTCTTTGGCTGTCCACAGACATAGATGACCCTGAGTCAATTTTAAGTCGTGACTGATGGCCTTCCATTTATTTGCAGTACTAGATTTGGAATGCACATGTGGGGATTCCGGAATGCTGGCTGAGCAGGTCCCAGCTTGGTCTCTGACCTCCTACCTCCCTGATCTGATGCTCCAAGGACATAATCAATACAAAAAAAAGATTAATACTCAGGAGAACCCAGCCCCTAAGAAAACTAAAGCTGATATGGAGGAATCGCCCAGCACCCAGGATATGTATTCTCTGCTTTTGAAAGTGGGCCAGGATGTAGGTGAGATGAAATGCTCTTATGCTGATTTGAATGTAAGTTTCCAATCTGGAGGGAAGAATTGATCAAGTAGAAAAGGAATCAGCTGCCCTCTAAACAGAGATCGCTGGGAGTTACAGAGCTTATAATGAGTTATGGAGCAATCTAGAGTACATGAACATTAAAAATGTGTCTTTGGATTTGAAACCAAGAATGCTAAATCTAAGACACATGGGTCTATCAGAGAGCATCACAAGAGAATGGCGACTGGAGGAAATTTCACATCAAGTGCTATCTGAGATTGATGGTCCTGATGTTATACATCCAGGAGATCGGAATTATGCCTTTAGAGGTGGAAAACTGGACACTAATACACCAAGACAAATATTAATGGTCTTTACAAAAATGAATGCAAAGGAAAGAGTGTTGAAGGCTGCCTGGGAGAAGGGTCACGTTTCTTTTATCAAAAGACACAAAACAAAATCCCAGATTTCCAAAAGGAGTTAGTGGATAAAATAAAGCTTTTTACAGAGGTAAAGAAACTAGTGAGGGAAAAAGACTTAAGGACAACATTAATGAAACCTGCAATCCTAAAGCTTTACCTTCCAAATGGTGTCAAAATACAGAGGATCCAGGGGAGGCAAAACGATGGGTAAATGGTTATAAGGCACCAGTAAATATCCCAAAGGGTTTAAGCAGGTTGTGTGTTGTTATTTGAAAGAGCATGACTGTTTTAAGGTTGTGGAAATATTTTAGGTGGGACAGGCAGATACGAAAATGTTTATTATTTCAGTCTAGCATACACAGCTTTAAGAAGAGATTATATACTACTATTCTTAATTTATTATTTATAATTTATAATAACAATGAGGAAAATAGAAGATTGACATTAGATCAAAATAGAGGACAAACTGCAAGAGATGATCGAAAACAAGTTACAACTAAGGAAAAAGTTACCCATATCCCGTACAGCAAAAAGTTAGGGAGTGAAAGGACTTTTAAGCTGGAACAGGTAGGAGAGATTTGAGACAACTTGATCTTGAATCAGAAAAACATTATGGCATTAATCAACTGTATCCCAAAACTGAGACAGATCAACACGGATGACATCAAGATTGTGGAGTTTAGCTCCACTGGCAAAAGAGATTGGGGGTCATTCCGAGGTTGGAGGTAAGGGATTACCGGCGTCGGTAAGGGCACCGATGCCAGTAATCCCTTACCTCCGTATTACGAGTTCCATTTGCGGGTCCCTCTTTACCTCCTGCTTTTAGCAGGAGTAAAATACGGGACCCGCAAAGGTACCTCGGAGGTAATTACGGTACCGTAATTTACGGTGCCATAATTACCTCCTTCCCAATTCCCATTGTGCCCTATAATAATAATAATAATAATAATGGGAATGGGGAAGGGAAAAGGTGAATGGGGAATTACCGGTCCCTCCAACCTTGGAATGGGACCGGTAATTTCTCCATTCACCATGCCAGATTTCCAGCGAGTTGGGAGGCAACCATGGAGCTATTTACTCCATGGTTACCTCCTAACTCGGAATGAGGGCCATTGTGTCTACTTGCATATTCCATCACCCATAACCAGACGAATGCTGACTTCAGAACAAGAAAGTTTCCATATGCTAGGTTATGACCTATGGGACTGTCGATCGAGTGGTGTCAACTCAGAACAAGAACAGCGACTATCGACACAAAATGACAACCTGCGGCCTACACAAAGGGAGCGGTCAATCAGTCAGGAGGACACGGTACGACGACCAACAATAAGGCGGACTCAAAGAAAGGAAGTTATTATGAAGAAGAATCAGCACAGCACCCTAGAAAGGGTCGCCCAAAGAGAGAAATCAAAAAACTGACCGAAAAGAGGGAAACATTTATCATGAAAAAGCAAACAACGATAGATACCCAAAAGGCCCCTTGCAGAGGATACAAATCACTTTCGCCCAAGACGTCAGTGAAATGGAAAAGGATCAAACAGCCGCAAATACAAAACCCGGGGATGGAGAAGAAGCTGTGCAAGCAAGAGGGGCAGGGATTTTGAAAGCCCTAGAAGAACGAAGCTAGCCATGCAAGGAACAGAAGGATAGCTTGAGGGATGCCGGGGTTGATGGTTCAAAGGACTCGGAAATTGAGGACATTATTATGGCATGTTGGAATACTCGGGGGTTTAGCCACCTTTTGGAAAAAAGTGATGTTAACTTGGGTGAGTTTGACATCATTTGTCTCCAGGAGACATGGCTAATTAAGACACCATTTCTGGAGGGCTACGAAACCTACCTGGTTCCAGCTGTTCGATCAGGAAAAGGACGACCCTCCTCAGGTCTGCTGACCGCTATTAGAACAGGATCTGGAATACCCTATGTAGATTCAGTGATTACAAACATCCACTCTCAAGTGTCCTGTCTGAATTGGTCAGGGCGGCGGCTAGAAAAGAACCAATGCAAAGAGAAGGAGGACGTAATAATTGTGTTGAACACATACTGAAACCCTGCAGTGATTAAAAATGAGGACTATTTAGACATGGCAGTTAACATCCTGGAAAGAATATACACGGAGTGGGTGCCGAAATATATTATCCTGTGTGGAGATCTCAATGCGGTTTGCCCAAAATCGAAACAGATGCATCAGAATGGTGAAAAGGTACCATTGAACATGGTACATGGAAACATGGATATACAAGAACCACCCGAAAATACCGACATGGGAAAGAATCAACAGCAAACTTAGATCACATGTTTGTTTCCAACGAGCTGCTTAAGATCATAACTGAGTATGAGGTTGTGAGAACAGCGACCCCAACCTCTTAAAGGTAAGATGGACTACAACAAGAAAAGTTAGATTGAAAATGGCAGCGGAGAATGAGACGTGTAAGGGTGACACAAAGTTAAGAATGTCTGCCAATGCGGTCATAGAACTTACGGATTCATATATAAACACCTGCAAAACAAACCGGCAATTAGGTCTGGAAAACAACATTGATTACCAACCTCTGCTAGAAGTCTACGAAGTTAAAAGAAAGACTTGGCCAAACAACAAGTCAAAAATCCATTTACACAAATTTAACAAAAGTGTTGTTGAGGAGAGAAAAAAACGAAGGAAATTAAAGCGTCAAGTAAACAAAACATCTACCCCCAAATTGGTAAATGAATTAAAAACAGTAATAAGGAATTATAAAAGTTGGCTAAGACAGCACAAAGAGACCATAAATCAAGCAGACGCCGCGGGCATGCTGAAGACTGTGTGTAGCAGGAAAACGAGAGATTTCTGGTCTTTAATCAGGAACACCTCAGACTCACAAAACAACTTAATAAACAACTTTGTGGGAGAAGAAGCCTGGGCGGTTCACTTCACAAAGTTATTCCGGAAAGTGGGATACCCACATGAGTCTAAACAAGAACGGGTAAATATACCTCAAAATTAAGACCTGCTAAATCCAACATGGGAGAACACCTGGGATCAGGAGGATATAAAAAGAAAACTTGTTCAGTTGAACACCTCAAGGGCCCCGGGGCCTGACGGGATTACCAACGCAGACTTGAAGGAACATCTCCCAGAATGGTCAACTTTCATTCACGAGGTAATAAAAAATTGTACCAATACAAGATCGATACCGGCTTCATGGACCACAGCAACTATTGTTCTGATTTATAAATTGGGACCCAGAGATCAACCGAAGAACTACCGCCCAATTGCATTATTAGATGTAGTTGGAAAAATGTTTGGCTCATTGTTGCTGGAAAATTTCCAAAAATGGTCGAGGACTATGGGACATGAGGACCCTTTACAAACGGGGTTCGTGAAAGATGGGGGAACTGCACCAAACATTCTCCTACTAACCACTCTAAAAAGCAAGATCCAAGAAGGTAGTCCAAAGATTTATCTTGCATTCATTGACCTGGTACAGGCTTTTGACCAGGTCAATCGTGAAATACTTTGGGGAAAACTAACAACAGGAAATTGCCCCGAAAGCATCTTAGGACCCATTAGAGCCCTTCATCAAGACACTTCTATCAGAGTGCATTTAAATCAAAGGGGGATGTTATCTGAGTCAATACCAATGGCTAGAATAGTGAAGCAGGGTTGCCCTCTGGCACCAACTCTGTTTAACACATATCTCTGCGACATTGAAGAAACCAACCAGGATATCTGGTCTTTTCCACCAACAGTAGGGAAGGTTAAGATCCCTAGACTGCTCTATGCGGATGACCTCATTCTGATGGACTACACCCCAATTGGTCTCCAACGCCAACTGAACGAGCTGGCGACATACATGAAGAAGAACAACCTAGAGATCAACAAGGCCAAAACTAAAGTCATGATTATGGAGAAACAAAATACCTGTAATGAGAACTTTAGCTGGACCTTGGAAGGGGAGAAAATAGAACAAGTGGTGGAATTCAAATATTTGGGGGTAATCCTGAGTAACAACAAACCGGAGCGTCCAATGCAAGTCCATCTCTTGGAAAATGCAAGAAAACTGGCAAGTCAAGCGAAAGTAATCGACAGAAGATATGGCCGATTTACAGCAATTCCGCTGATCCAATTTTATAAGGGCAAGGTAGTTCCGTCCTTGATCTATGGTGTGGATGCTAACAATACCACAAGACTTCTGGAATCATCTAGAAGGTGTGTCCTGGAAACACACACCAAACTTCCCGCCATCAACACTAACAAAGATGATACACCATGAACTTTGTCTGCAATCATTGGATTCAATGGTAGTCAGAAACTCATTAATGTTATACAGTAAGTCTTTCATTACTACCAGCTTGAATGTAATGTCTATCATTCGCATGGAAACTAAAGACCAGAAAAGCAAAATTTTGATGTGTTGGATGAAAGAACATAAAAAACTTTAGATGAACTAAACAGCTCTGAAGAAGAACTCATTCGAAATCCGAACAAAGTGAAACAAAAATTGCAGGAATACAATTGGATACAGATGACATCTCTGGACCAGAGAAGTAATCTGATAAGCCACTTGCCACCAACAACAACAGGCTTAAATGACTTACCGATCTACCTAAAAAGATTCCCAAGTAAGATATTTCGAGACATCTTCTTACGAGTGCGAATGAATCTCCTGCCGACGAATGAGATCAGAACAATAAGGAAACTAACACAGGACACCATCTGTCGATTTTGTAAAAACAAGACCCACACAGAGTCACTTCGACACTTACTACTGACCTGCTCTCTTTGTCAAGGTTGAGAATGGCGCATTTGGGTCATTTATTCAAGGAGTCAACCACGTGTAACGAAGAGGACTAGTGGAACCGCTTAATAGAGGGGGACAATACCTCTTACGTGATAGCGGTCTCGCAGTTCTTCATGAACTTGAAGCTCCAAGATCACAACCTGGAATAAGGCCGGGGGCTGTAAAAAGGAAAAAAATGGAAATAATTGGAAATAGGTGCAAAACTTGCATGTGGGCTACCTTGGACTTCAGATGTAACTGTTAGACGAAGAACTTGGAGGGAGGGAGTTGAGAATGGTATTCTCTCCTCTTATTTTCTTTCTTTTCTTGTAAAAAATTTTTGTAAATTGTAACAAGTAAAATAAAAAAAATTAAAAGATTATTTACTACTAACATGTTGTTTTATTTACTTTTTAACACATTTCTATTAAAATAATAGGGTCAAAATGGCGCTCAACATTAGGAACAGTTTAGAATTATCCCTCTTTTAAACTGACCTTGAATTTTCAGGCATGCGCGTCATCACTTGGTTACTCAAAAAATAACCAACTATGTATGTATGCCTAATGTATGAATGTATCCTTTACTATGTCTGTTTGTTACTATCTCGCACTAACTGCTCTCTTGTCAACTATACATATTCTGCACAATTGTACAAATGTTCCTCACCTTTGCCTGTAACTTGATGTTTAAGCGCCCATATACCCCTGAGTCAGGAGCGCTTTACAAATAAATAAACAAACAAACAAACAAACAAACAAACAATCACTGATGAAGTTTAGTTATGGGATCCGCACGCATCACGTTTTATAAGGTCCCCTTTTCTAATGTGGAATGACTCATGTCGTTTCGACATAGACTGCATCGGAAATTAAAGGGAGCCGAGGTAAAAGGGAATATTAATAGGTGTATTATTCGTGTAAAGTTGTTATTCGGCATACCTTGGCAGACTATACACACAGAGGGCCTCATTACAAGGTTGGAGGCAGCCATGGAGCTACTAGCTCCATGGCTGCCTCCAAAACCCTACTGACTCTGCCCTGGTGAATAGAGCAATTACCGGTCCATTCCAAGGTTGGCGGGACCAGTAATTCCCCATTCACCAGGGCCATTCCCCATTCCCATTTGAGCCCCCATAGGGCTCAATGGGAATGGGGAAGGCGCTAATAACGGTGCTGCAAATTGCGGTACCGTTATTAGCTCTAGAGTCCCTTTGCGGGTCCCGTCCTTAACGCCTGCAAAAACCAGGCGATACGGAGGGACCCGCAAAGGGAACTCGTAGTAGGACGGTAAGGGATTACCATCACCGGTGTCCTTACCGGTGCCGGTAATACCTTACCTCCCACCTCGTAATGAGGCCCAGAATGTATTTTAATGGTGAGGAAGGAAGTGTATGTGCGGTCTGTAGCGGCGTGGAGCAATGTGTGTGGGTGGATCTGTGTTTATTTTGGTGGCTCCATCTCTGATACTTTATCTGATCGGGCGGACTTTGGACAGACTGTGGGGGTGAGGTCATGTGAATTCAACTCAGCTACACTGTAATCGTGACCATAGACTGGGAAGACTTGGGGAGGTGAGTCTGCCAATCAGGGAAAAGACTGGTCCTGCACTGGGATGCTGATCCGTGCATTGTGTATGCATGCATGGTGGGATACTGAGGTGACTGTAGCTATGAGTCTGGGTTTGAGGCTATTACTATTACTGGATGTAGCAAAGAAGGATCAGAATCAGAGGAGAGAGCCTGCACACTCAGCTGCTCACTCGTTCATGCTCTTTTGTGTGAACCGCAAAGGATCAGGATTCAAACATAGCTCAGAGGGTTCAGAGAATTAAGCAGGATCTGCTTGCCTTTATTTACTTTGTGTTACCTTTCTATCTGGCTTGTTGTGGGCATCTGTGGCCATTATGAAGGGTAAAGTATAGGAAGTTATTGAGGAGACACAAAGATGCTTTACACCGTTGACGTTCTGATGTGTTTAAATCATACCAGTTCTTCCAGTCTCTATTCCCAGGGATGTCACAGTTCCCCATGCAGCAATTCAATCCGGTCATAACAACAAGCAAAACCTTCATATGAACTAATGCTGCAGCATTCCAAACTTCATTGTCCAAATTTGAAACAGCATTTAATAGCTGGCATGAGCTGGGTAGACTTGGTGAGGTGGAGCTGCCAATCAGGGAAAAGACTAGTCCTGCATTGGAATGTAACCAATGTCAGTGAAAACCATGTTAATGCTGCTCAGATAGTTCCTGCCATCATACAAGTACAGACCACTGTCTAACTTATGAACAGGGATAGAGGCAGCATTACAAGCTGTGGAGGTCTGCTAAATAACAGTTTTGTAATCTGGTATTAGGGCAGTAATTAAATCTACTGTTATGTGACTCCAAGCCATCCTTACTCTAAGCCAAGTGGAGGGTATGTATTAGTACTGTGGCAGTCTAACAATGCAGAGAGATAATTATTTGATGTTTTAGATGGAACTATTTGTGCTTATGAAAAGGCATGAATTTGGTTGCTCAAAGCCGGCAAGATATTTAGATTTGGTAAATATTGAGAGGGACATCATAGGGAGAAAGACTAAGATGGTAGGTAGTGTAAAGGAAGAACTGGATGAGTAAATATAACGCGGAACCATTGGTCTAGAACATTTTCTCCACTCTTACAATAGATTAGAGGGGAATAAAAATAGATGAATTAATATAGAAGTGAAGAGTTATAACAAAGGGATAAGGAGATTTTATTATTATTATTAATTTTATTGGAAAAGGAAAGATACAAGTTAATTTGTTTAATATCTTCAACAAAGGATACAGGGAGGGTGTGTGTTTAGAGTTAAAAGTAGTACACTCAGTTTCAGCTCCATGGTGGAGCATGTTTTTTTATTTTATTTTTAATTTTTTAGTTAGTATTTACTTGGTAATATATTTGAAATATTTCATCACTATAGCGCTCGACTCCAGAGTCCTTAGGCACATCTGGAAGGGAATGGCGGATCAAACCATACCCTGTGCAGATTTCATCAGTGTTGTAGCTTGGAATGGGAATGGAATGAATAAACCAATAAAGAAGAAAAAGATTTGTTCACATTTAATGTACTTACAAGCTGATATTGCTATGTTGCAAGAGACTCATTTGAATGATGAAGAGGCATGAAAATTGGCTAGAGGTTGGATAGGTCAAGTATTTAATTCCTATTTCGGCTGGGGCCTCCCTCTGGAACAGCCTCCCTGCCACTCTAAAACTTGAGGAGAACCATCTCCGGTTCCGGAAGCACCTCAAGACCTTCCTCTTTTCTTCTGCCTTCGCTCCCACTCTCCCCTGCTGATCTGTTCTCTCTTGGCACCATGCACCTGGCCACCCTCTGTCCTTTGGTCCCAGGTACCTGCTCATCCTGGCACCATGTACTGCATGCACTTTTCCCCTCCCCCTCTCCCATGCACTTGCACGTTCTCAACGTCACTGGGCCTAGTAAGATCGCTGTTTTGTTCTCCCCTGTTCCCCTCCCTTGCCTTGTCGCGCTCTGAAACACTTGTGTACGAGCGCGATAGAAATACAATATCAATCAAAATCAATCTATTTCTCCTCAATCTCAAATGGGGTCATAATCCTCTTTAAAAATAAATCCAGGCACAATTTTAAGTTCCAAAAATGATAAGGAAGGAAGGATGATAATTGTCTCTATACGCATCCAAGATATGGAAATGACAATTTGTAATGTTTATGCTCCAAATGTTAATAACGGGCCCTTCTTAGGCAAGTTGGGATGTAATTTACTCGACGCAGGCGGTAAAAACCTCTTACTGCGGGGTGACTTCAATTTGGTAGTGGATCCGGCTTTAGATCATAGCAGCCGCAATATCAGAGATGGGAGAAATAAGATAGAGAAGCTTTAGATCTGCTGTTGCATGACTTTGGCCTATCAGATGTATGGAGATTTGAAAACATGACCGGGAGGGAATACACATTTTACTCGGGGGTGCATGACATATACTCAATAATAGATAACATCTTCACCTCAGGATTAGTGACTCACAATTTTAAGAACTGCAATATAGAGAGTATTGTTATTTCGGATCATGCAGTGGTTAAGATGCAGCTTGCTCTAGACTACACATCTTGTAAAACACATATGTGGATACTGATCACATCGATTTTAAAAGAGGAGGCATTGTCAGAGATCTTAATGAAAGAGGCAGAAGACTATATTGAGAATAATGTGAATGGAGAAGTGGATATTGACACGGTCTGGGAAAGTTTCAAATGTGTTATGCGTGGGGTGCTAAGGAGACTATCTTGTATTAAAATAAAATAAATAGACACTGATTTAATGGCTCTGACTGCTTCAGTAAAATAACTAGAGAAAGAGGTGATAGGCTCACGTGATGAGAAGAAAAAATGGACACTGTTAAAGCTGAAGTATGAATTGAATAAAAACTTAAGTGAAAAAGCAAATAGAACACTTTTTCAGACTAGATGTATCCACTATGAGGGTGGAGAGAAGTGTAGTTGTTTGTTGGCACACCGTTTGCGAGTGAGCACAGCGAGCAGAGCTATCTGTGCGATTAAAAGGGAAAAGGGTGCAGTGCCATATGATCCTCATGAGATTAATGATGTGTTTAGAGATTTGTACGCATGTCTATACAGTGAGCCCCAGATGGTCGATTCAGCTCACTTGGATAGTTTTCTAGTGAAACAACCTCTAGAATGTCTTACGAGTGACGGAAAAAATAGTTTAGAAAAGGAAATATCAATGGATGAGATTAAGAAAGCAGTACAGGAGTTAATTGATGGGAAGTGCCAAGGTCCAGATGGTCTACCAGCGGAATTTTATAAAATAATGCCGGAAAGAATTCTTAGACTACTCAGAGATATATAATTATACTGTGAAGGCAAAGACATTTTACCTTAAACACTCAGACATGCACCAATATTTTTAATTCTGATCCAGGGAGGCCTCCTCTGGATCCGGGTAGCTAGAAGTCAATCAGTCTCCTCAATTCAGATTGTAAAATATTATCCCAAATATTGGCTGGCATATTAGAAAGAGTAATAGCAAAGCTAATTCATCTGAATCAGGCAGGATTCATAAAAGGGAGAGTCGCATCAACAAATATGCAGAATCTTCTGCTAACCTTAACAGTAGCAAGAAAACTGAAAGGGGATTCAATAGCATTATCCCTGGATGCAGGGAAGGCCTTTGATCAGGTTCAATGGGAGCTTGTATTGTGCACAATGGAGAAAATGAATTTTGGCCAGGAATATCTTGTACTTTATACAGAACCCATGGCCGAGGTGTCAACTAATGGGAAAATCTCTAATAATTGTGAGTTGCACCGGGGGACTCGCCAGGGGTGTCCTTTATCGCCCACGCTTTTTGTACTCTTGATGGAGCCATTAGCAGCTGCAATCAGAACAGACAATAGAATCTCCTAAATAAATGTTTATGGTGTTACCCAAAGTTTGTGGCTATATGCAGATGATCTTCCCATTGTACAAGACTTCTCTTCATCTGTTCCAGCACTAATGGATGTGTTTGAAACATTTTGTACAATTACAAACTATAAAATCAACTGGTCAAAGTGTGAAGCTTTGCCTTGTAGTCAGAGAACTAGCGGTTGGTTGGTTAAAAATCAAAGTTTCCAATGGTGCCCTAAAAATATGAAGTATCTGGGAATATGACTAATGCCAGGCTTTGGTGAAATAATGGATCTGAATTTAACACTGACAATAAATAAGATCACTGCAGAATTTGGGAGCAGGGAATCCCTAAAACTTTCCCTGGGAGGCAAAGTGAATGCTATAAAGATGACGATAACACCGAAAATAACATATGTTATGAGCATGATAGCACTGCCTGCAAAGAAGTCAACATTAAAACAGCTTGATAGTCTGATGCAATCTTTTATATGGAACTGGAAGAAACCTAGGTTGAAGTTATGGAAGCTACAACTTCAAAATGAAAAGGGAGGCCTAGATATTCTGAACTTTGAAAGATATCATCAAGCTTTTACGATCAGGCATTTTTTACTATTTATCGATGAGGGAAAGGATGATTGGGCAATTGCAGAAGCATGCATGTGGGCCCACGACACACGTTGGCAGTCTTGTCAACCACAAATAAAGATTGGGGTGGGAAATCAGAATTGACCGATTTTCGGAGATCAACGTGGAGAAGCATCACTAAGTCATTGGATATGATACCAAACTTAATGCACTCATCTTCAATATGGCTAAATCCTGCAATTCTGATTGATATGATATGATATGATATGATATGGCATTTATAACCCACCTATACACAAGTGTTTCAAGGCGTGAAAAGGAATAAGTCGATATTTAGGAATAAGTCGATATTTTGGCTAAACTGGTTCCTGGCTGGAGTGAGGAGGGTTGATGACTTGTTTGATGAAGGAAAATGGAGATCATTTCTTCAGCTTAAAAAAAGATTTGATTTGAAAGATTGTACTTATGGAGAATACCGAAAACTAAGGAATGCTGTAAATTTACAACAACTTGAGTGTTCAGACTTGTTGGACTCTATAAAGGTAATAGGCAGACAAGAGCATATGGCATCCAATATGTATAACATACTTTGCAGAAATTCAGGATGGAATGAAAAGAGCATGGAGTCCTGGTCGCTTTGCCTGCAAGAAGAAATGACACAAGTAAGATGAGTAGGGCTATGTAGAAATATTCCAAGAATGTCCTTAAATATTGGAGAAAGGGCACGACACGTAAAATTATTGAATGGAGTATTTTGGACTCCAGAACGTATGCATCCACAAGGTTGGAGTTATACAGAAGCTTGTTGGAATTTTGGTCTTACACGTGGCTCATTGGAACATATGTTTTGGGAATGCCATAAAGTAAGAGCATTTTTTTTTTTTGTTTTGTATTTGGTTTATTGAAGTAAAAACCTTTACAAATAAATTTAACATAAAAATGAGAAATACTAAGCGCCAGTGGTTTAAGACATATCATTACACCTTGACATTTAAAAAGAAGAGAAGGCTTACCCTAACAAACAAGCTTTGACTTCATTTTGAATAAACAACAAAAATGATGATATCGAATTTCCATTTGATTAATAAGACTAAAAAAAGATTAAGAATACAATTGAAAGAAAATAGAGGCATAAAACCCCATCGAACGCGTTCTAAAACAACATCCAAGTAATATCCAATTAGCATTCTAAGAATAAAATTACAGTTCAGGACTTAATGCTTTTACCTACGGGTCATAATAATGCAGTTTGATTTGATTTATTTTAAATATTCATTCTCACCCATCTACCCGATCTAGTAGTAGGATTTACTCATTTTTTGTTTGGCCTACAAATCTTCTGCCAACTTCAATTCTATAAATGCCAGCAAGTTAGTTAGGCGGAGAGTAAGTACTAACTTACTCGATGGGGTTTTATGCCTCTATTTTCTTTCAATTGTATTCTTAATCTTTTTTTAGTCTTATTAATCAAATGGAAATTCGATATCATCATTTTTGTTGTTTATTCAAAATGAAGTCAAAGCTTGTTTGTTAGGGTAAGCCTTCTCTTCTTTTTAAATGTCAAGGTGTAATGATATGTCTTAAACTACTGGCGCTTAGTATTTCTCATTTTTATGTTAAATTTATTTGTAAAGGTTTTTACTTCAATAAACCAAATACAAAACAAAAAAAAAAAAAAAATCTCCTGATGAGGATGTCGCGGTTGACGGTCAAATGCTGCGGAGAGATCCCAGAGTATTAGAACTGTATTTTTGTCCGAGTCCGCATTTGCCTTTAGATCAACCCAGATTGAAAGCAGTGCCGTTTCTGTTCGTCTCATTGGTCTGAAGCCTACTTGTGCCTGATCCTGCAGTAAGTTTTCTTCTATGAATTCTTGTGTTATTCTATAAAGTAAGAGCATTTTGGAAAGGAATAACTGAGGTGCTGAATCGAGTCTTTAAAGAGGAAAAAGAGTTTAACTTTACAACCTTGATTTTGGGTGAGGACACGTATTTGGATGAAAAATAATTCTTCGTGATTGGAAAACAGCTACGTACCCCACAGAAAATGTGGATGGAGGAAATGTACTCTGTGTGGCAGATAGAGAGAGAGAGAGGTGTTGTCAATGCAGCAGAAGGAGAAGTTTTTTGATAGAATTTGGTCTGGTTTCTTGAGTTGTGATCCGGATTAAGCAGGATGCAGGATAATATAAGTACATTTGTAATTCATAACTTTTGTATGATTTCACTCTATTATACATATTATGAAAAATGCATGTGAAATGTATTAAGTATCTCAATGTTAGAGTGACGTTAGAGTCTTCTCACCCTCGGCAGCGGCCGACCCCACACCTATCCTATGTGGTGTTCCCCAAGGGTCCTGCGTCTCGCCTACCCTTTACAACATCTTCACTAAGCCATTGTTCGACGATCTGGACCAGCTGGGTATCACCTACACTAACTATGCAGATGATACTCAGATTCTCCTCCCACTTTCTGAGGATTACGGTAAGGATAAGGTTTACCTTATCATCCAAGCATGGATGGCCACTCATGGCCTGTGCTTGAACGATGATAAGACTGAACTTATAATTCTGGATTCGCAGGCTAATATCAAAAAATTAGGCCAAGAATTCTCATCGTTCAATATTAACGGTAACTCCATTAAAGTTTCCAAGGAAGTAAAGACCCTTGGATTCTATTTGGACTCCACACTGTCCTTTGATAAACAGGTCAAATCCCTTACCTCCTCCACGGCTTACACCTGCAAATTACTTAGAGCTGGCAAACCGTTCCTCTCTGACAACAGTTGTCTGATCCTGGCTAGAGCTCTAATACTCTCCAGAATCGACTACTGTAATGCCCTCCGCAGTGGTGCCAATAAATCCACCATTCAAAAGCTCCAAACACTACAGAATAACGCCCTAAGAGCAGCCTTAGGTATAAATAAGAAAACTCACATTTCTTTCTTGAGACGTCAACATAAATGGCTTTCCACATCCAACAAAATACTACTAAAAACGCTTTCCTTGACACATAAAGCCCTTAACAACGTAGCCCCCAGCTACCTCATAGATAAACTCCAGAGAAGAACTTCTCTCAGACCCACTAGAACTGGTAATACTAATTGCCTGACTATTCCAAAATACAAGCTCACCACTATTGGGGGTAACAGCTTTACTGTTAGGGCAGCTAAAAGTTGGAACTCACTGCCTCAGGAGTTGCGAGCAGACCAACCCTACCCACATTTCAGGAAAAATCTAATAAAACACATCACTGCTATGGATCCTTAGTCTCCCACCACCCTAGAGGACCTGGCCATTTGCTTAGTGACTGGGTCATCCTGTAGCAACAGTCTACTCATTTTGACGTTTGCATTAATCTCTGAAGACCTTTGCGCACTGTGATCCACCAGGGAGCCTAGTATCTTACAAAGGGCCCTACGCTGTACATTTATCCTCTGAACAGTGCCTACCGATCATTTATTTAATTTCATTACTTTGTCCTATTGTGTACATTGTATATATCCTGTAAAAACGGTATATTTTGCTATTATGTAAATATTGCAACCTGTGTGTATACGCAACTATGTAAGTCTTGCATCTCCATATTACTGCGCCCTTTTACTTACGAGTCTGGAGCGCTTAACAAATGAACAAACAAACAAACAAACAAACAAACGTAGAGGGTAGGAGTGGTTCCTTTTTTTTTGTCCCTGGTTTTGTTTCACTTCTTTTCTTTTCTTATTTTTTCTTTTTTTCCCTTTCCATTTCTCGTTTCAATTAGACATTTTGAACTAGTATGGAGTTTGGGCGTGGGGGTCTTCATAATGTTTAAAATGTATTATGATGTTCATGGTTGAGTCGTTTTCACAAATATGTATTCATTATTATATGTTTGTATGACAGTAAATTGAATAAACTTGTTTTTAAAAAAAATAAGTGCCAGTGTGTGGCCTCCATACTGCAGTCATAAAAGGAATTCCCTGCTTTTGGTGAACTATCTATCCCAGCGTTGTTAAGGTTTCTCTGAGAAAACAATGCAATCACAATCAAATGTATCTTCCGCAAGAAATGTCTCTCTGATGTCCTTATGGTTCAGGTCGTGCCATTTTTCAGAAATGTACAAGTCTTTGGCAAATCATTTCTATTTGTATTAATATTTCATTGATTATTTTAAGCACTTCTTCCAAAGTGCTGTGCGTGATGAGTAGTACAACATGTATGATACAAATAATTTATAAAAAATTAAAAGTTAGCGAGCAGTGTAAACTTGAAGTTTTTTCAGATTTAAGCAAAAAAGTGGGAGGGTAAAAAGGGATTTACTATCAAGAGGTAGAGAGTTCCAATGTTTTGGTACTAATAGAGCAAAGGACTGGAAGCGAGATGGGGAGCATGGGTGTTTGGGTACTAAAAGTAAGAAATAACCTACAGAGTGTAGAGGACGACAGGGGACGTAAAAAGTGAATAGTGAGGAAAGATGAGGAGCCAAGCTGTGTATACATTTTCAGAGAATCGTGAGAAAGCGGAAGAGTACTTGAGATTCAAAGGACAGCCAAAAAGAAGACTGGGTGGATCTATGTGATGTTATCGAATGACATTTCAGAGAATACTTTTTTACCAAATGTTTTTACTGAAAAAATATCCAATTTGTATTAATTTTTCTATTTGGGACCCCACCCCAAAATCCTGCTTCCCTGTGCTTCTAAACCCTCACCAAACCCCCCCCCCCCCGCACCTCCACACCCGTTTGTACCCCTTGCTTCCCATGCACTTGCGCGATCTGAATGACACCTCACCTAGTAGGATTGTTGTCTGTTTTTCCCTTTGTCCCCCCGCCTTTGCCTCGTCGCGCCTTGAAACACTTGTGTATAGGCGCGTTATAAATGCCATATCATATCATATCATATCATACCCGACCCCATATATTGTAATAATAAATTTGTATATTTTAGGTCATTTAGTTTCATTAAAGTTATGCTCTATTTTCCATTCGGTAACATCACTGGATGCCGACTGTAGGGAAGGAAAAATGTAAGTATAGGAGGAGAGACAACAGAAAATATAAATAGAGTATTTAAAGATAATTAATCTGGGGGAAAGTTGATCAGCAGTGATACCAGTGTGTAAAGTGGCACACTAGCCTGGGTCAGACACGAGAAGAGGAAGTTAAGTAACTTAGTGGTATGGAAGAGGAGGAAAGGGGCAGCCTTATGTATATTATAGAGTTGATATGGTAGGTTATTTATAACATGCTTAACACCCTGAGGTTTCTAAGCGTGGACCCGGGGATCGAACCTGTGTTGCTCCGCATCGTCTTGCTTCCAAGGCGAGCACGTTGCCCCTAAGCTATCCTCCTGATAATAGCAAGTACAAGCTGCATTAGAAATATGTAAAATGGAAGAGAAAGAAGAGTTAAAGTATGCACCCAGATTATGTATTGAAGGGGATAAAGGGAGCTCAGACATAGGAAAGGGACAGAGGCGGACGGGAGAGGAGGGGGAAAGAGGAAGTGGAAAGGGAATAGAGGCAGACGGGAGAGGAGGGGAAAAGAGAAAGGGGAAAGGGAATGGAGGCAAACTGGTGAGGAGGGGAAAAGAGGAAGCAGAAAGGCAATATAGGCAGACGGGTGAGGAGGGGGAAGAGAGGAAGCAGAAAGGGAATAGAGGCAGACGGGTGAGGAGGGGGAAAGAGGAAGCGGAAAGGGAATAGAGGCAAACTGGTGAGGAGGGGAAAAGAGGAAGCAGAAAGGGAAAGAGAGGCAGACGGGAGAGGAAGGGAAAAGAGGAAGTGGAAAGGGAATAGAGGCAGACAGTGAGGAAGGGGAACAGAGGAAGCAGAAAGGGAATAGAGGCGGACATGTGAGGAGGGGAAAAGAGGAAGCAGAAAGGGAAAGAGAGGCAGACGGGTGAGGGGGGGAAAAGAAAAAGCGGAAAGGGAATGGAGGCGGAGGGGTGAGGAGGGGGAAAAGAGGAAGCAGAAAGGGAATAGAGGCAGACGGGAGAGGAAGGGAAAAGAGAAAGCGGAAAGGGAATGGAGGCGGAGGGGTGAGGAGGGGGAAAAGAGGAAGCAGAAAGGGAATAGAGGCAGACGGGAGAGGAAGGGAAAAGAGGAAGCAGAAAGGGAATAGAGGCAGACGGGAGAGGAGGGGGAAAAGAGGAAGCAGAAAGGGAATAGAGGCAGACGGGAGAGGAAGGGAAAAGAGGAAGTGGAAAGGGAATAGAGGCAGACATGTGAGGAGGGGAAAAGAGGAAGCAGAAAGGGAAAGAGAGGCAGACGGGTGAGGAGGGGAAGAGGAAGCAGAAAGGGAAAAGAGGAAGACGGGTGAGGAGGGGAAAAGAGGAAGGGGAAAGGTAATTATGGTGCTGCCCCTTTAAATGCCACGTGCAGTATAAATGGGATTCCCGGCCATGGCAGAGCGACCAGAGAGCCCGACTGTTAGTCAGAATGATATGCAGTACCCTTTGGGAACACCACACACAATTAAGACTACAAGTGACAGTACAAATTCACCTTTGGTACAAGCCTGTACTACACAGTAAAGTGGTAGCGATGGCTGAGCAGCCAGACTTATCTCAAGAGTAAGTGAGCAGTATCAAATAGTTACACAAAGGACAGCAATTACTATGATTCAGGCAAACACTGACTCAAGGTTTCTGAGTAAAAGAATATACATTTATTTGCACATCAGTTGTATAACAATTCACTAAAGTAAAGCAGTCAAAAATCACACTCTTAATACACCACACCACTCCCAATAGTTTCCAGACAAGTTTAGCTCACAAAATGAAGTGGGAGCAAAATGGCACTCTAGTAATTAAAAAGGGAGGGAAAGACAAAGTTAGGCAGAAATTGAGCAGCACCAACAGGTAAGTAGGCAAGGCAATCTAGAAATAGGAACTACAGTGGTGGAATTAAATCAAATGGGCTTAGGGCCCAAGTCAATGGGACAAAAGTATTTTGCTCAAGGTCACACAGTTCAGGGTAGTTCGCGGTTAAGTCTTTTCCAAGAGTTCCGGACGAAGTTGGTCGGCAGAAAAGTTAGTTTAAAGAGTAAAGAAGGACAAGCCCTCGGATTGGCGAAAGGTTTCACACACCTTCACCGCGGCTGGACGAAACGAACAACCGGATTTACACAGTACCTTTAAATGGAGAATAAGCTGTAGCTGAAGCGGACGTTCCTGGCAGTTCCTGCAGGCCCACGGTTCCTGAAGCGACTGTCGGACTGACATGAAGTAGGAAGACTGGAGGGTCCTGCACTTCCCAGAGAAGAAACCAGCAGCAGAGCAAAGCAATGAATAAAAGGTGCGCTCCTTAAAACCCAAGCAGGCTCCGACCTTCCTGGCTATCCTGCCAACTGTAGCTCTGTACAGCGAATTCAGCCAGAGGTGGTAGTCCTGGCTTGCAGTTTGGGCGAACAGGTTGGTCCCACCAGCTCAGGGGAAGAAGATTCCGGGAAGATCTTCTCTGTCGTTGGAGTTTGAGGATTCGGACCTGCAGCAGGGCTTCACCGGACGGTTCAGTCGTAGTAGGGGTCAGCTCCTCGTCGGTTCTTTCATTCCAGTGGCGTCTCTGCCTTTCCAGACCCATAGACCTGCTTTTTAAGCAGTTTTCCCCCATTCACACAGCCTGGCTGTCAATCACCCAGCAGGGTGGCTGTCCTGGCCAGACAGTCACCTAGCCAATGAAACAGGAGTGCGACTTGGGATACCAAGGGAACCCATGGCAGGGGTCCTAAAACCCCTCTGTCACATGCTGCCTACCCAGACTTTCAGGCACCTAAGGAGGGCTTCTGTGTAGAAGCCCACGAAGAGACGGTGAACAAAGCAACCAAACCTGGTTTGGCGCGCAGAGAAAAACATGAGATAGACATTTTCAAAAAGAAATGGCGAAAAAACCCAGCCGGAACCGTATAAAAAACGTATATGGTCTAGCGGGTTTAAGTTTGAGGCTACTAAGATAGCCTAAAACAATACCAAGGTTATTTAAGATAACCGTGGTAGGAAAAATAGGGTAGTTACCACTGCCACCAAGTCTTGATGAAAAGGGAGCAAAACAATGCTCCAAGAGAAACAGACAAAAAGGGATAAGTATTAACCCTTTCTAGTACTCCATGTAAGATAGGTTCTACTGGGTCTGTGGTTTTAAAAAGACTAATAAAGTCAATGGCAACTTTACATGTTCTGGGAGACCGTAGTCAGTCCCAGAAAATGGAGTCTGATTTGGGAAGTCTAAAAGACAACCCTGTGTCACTGCACTGAAGGTGCTGTGTGACACAGTAAAAAGATGATGTCTGGGGAGTAGGTGAGGCTCCACAGTCCATGAACACAAAAATGTTAAACACACACAGAAAAACACCTTTAAGAGTGAGTAAAATAGGCTCACACTATTACCAGGTGAAAAAATAAATCCTAAAAACCCAGCAAAGCTGCTGAGGGACTCAGTAGGTAAGGGAAATTAGCCATTCTGGAGAATTCTCCCTAACACTTGCCCCCCCAGACTAAAGGACAGGAGGATTTAATCCACTCCTGGATGAATCTCTACCTCTAGTCGTTAAAAACATCCTAGAGAGACCATCAGTATTTTGGTGGTGACATCCTGCTCTGTGCTCAATAGTGAAATCAAACCCCTGAAGGCAGATTGACCATCTCAGAGGTTTTCCCCTTTCATTTGCATTAACCATCTCAAGGGTTGGTGGTCTGTCTGAATCACAAAAGTAGAACCATACAAGTATGGCCTAAACTTCTTCAGAGACCACACAATGGCAAAACATTCACACTCTATTTTGTTTTGTTTGTTTTATTCGTATTTATATAGCGCACAACAGCCCAAGGACATTGTGGCACCGGTTACACTACAAAGCTTAGTTACTTAGTTACATGGTCATTAGCAGTATATATACAGGTTACAATATAGTTATATTACATTTGTGTTATATTACAGTATACATGGCAGAAGTGGAGGAGGCAGTCCTCCACTTGCTAGTTGAGGAGAGTGGCCTTGAGGTTGTTGCGGAAGACAGAGATGGAAGTTTCAGCTCTAAGGGTGGCAGGGAATGAGTTCCAGAGTTTCGGTGCAATATAGGAAAAGCCTAGACATCCCGCTGTGGCTCTCTTTATGCGTGGTATGTGTAGCTGGTTGGTGTACTGAGCTCTGGTGGGGCGTGTGGATGTGGTCCTTGATGTTGCTTCAGATAGGTATGCTGGAGCGGTTTTGTTGATGCATCTGTGAGTGATGGTGAAGATGTTAAGAGTAATACGGTCTTTGACCTGGAGCCACTGTGCTTCACGTCTGGCGTGGGATATATGGTCTCTTCTAGGGATGCTCATGGCGGCTCTGAGGGCATTGTTTTGTGTGGTTTACAGTCTGTGAATGTTTTTGGCGGAGGTGCCAGCTAGAAGGGCGTTGCAATAATCAAGTTTGGCTCCTATAGTTGCTCTAGCTATGGCCAAGCGGTTGGGGGTGGATAAGTAGGGTTTAATGGCATTGATGAGTTTGGGCTGAACGCTGATGCAGAGGCTATGGCGCTGACTTGTTTGTTCATCAATAGATTTGCAACAATCTGAACACCTAGAGTCTTGACAGAGGATGAAACAGAGATGGTTGAGTTGTCTATTTTGAAGTTGTTGTATTGGGGGCTTAGTTTCGATAATGTGTTTGTCTGGCCCAGGATGAGAATTTCAGTCTTCTCCCCGTTAAGACAGAGGCCATTGATTGCCATCCAAGCTTGGATAGTGGCATAGATATTGTGAAGGGCCGTGGCGTCTTGGTGATAGATTCCAGATAGGGATAAAAGTACTTGAGTGTCGTCTGCATTGTTAGTATATGCAACACCCATGGAGTCAAGTAGGTCGAAGAGGGGTTTTGTGAAGAGGTTATAGAGGGTGGGGGGCTATACAAGATCCTTGGGGGACACCGCAGTTTATAGTGGTAGGATCTGCGTTAGCTGTGTCGGAGTAGACCTTCATGGCTCTTCCTTCAAGGAAGGAAGTGATCCAGGATGCTGTTTGATAAGAGAAATGAGCTGCATGGGTGAGGTGGGTGGTGAGTGTTTGGTGATCTACCAGGTCAAAAGCAGCTGATAGATTGAGAAGGAGGAGCAAGGCAGGTTTGCCTTTGTCCACGATCTGTGAGATTTGATTTTGTTAGGTCTAATAAGGCGGACTCTGTTCCATGCCCGACACGGAAGCCAGATTGTCTTTTACCTAGTATGGAGTTAGCTTCTATGTATGATTGGATCTGGATGTGAGCTGCTTTGTCCAGGATTTTCAGGAGGAATGGGACTGTCGTTATCGGTCTGTAATTGTTTGGTTGCGCTGGGTCAGGTGTGGCCTTTTTTAGAAGTGGCCGCACCTAGGCTTCCTTGAGATGGTTTGGGACAGTTCCTATTTGGTAAGATGCGTTAACGAAGGCAGTAATCAGGGGTGCTAGGTCATTGGCACATTCCTTGATGATTTTTGGAGGGCAAATGTCTGCTTTGCAGAGGGATGGTTTGAGGTTTTTGATGAGATTAAGGACCTCAGGTTCAGTGACGTCTCTGAAGGAGAATTGAGCATGATTGAGATTACTACACTTGTCTTGTGTAGGGCGGTTGGTTTTTTGGTTTGCGAGGGCTTTGCAGTGGTTTTGGATTTTGTTCTGGAGGAGTTTTATTTTGTTGAGCATGGCGGACTGAATGCTGGCACACCAGGCGTTGTCTTTAGTTATCTCGTCAGCGGTAGCCAGAGGAGTGACTAATTCATTAAAGATTGCGAATAGTTCTTTAGCTTGGGAGTTGGCCTTTGAGATCCTATCATTGAAGGAGTTGGATTTTGCTGCTAAAATGGCTTTTTTATATTGGAGGGCTATTTGTTTGAAGAGGCTCTTATTTAGATCACTCAGATCCGTTTGCCAGTTTTTAAGCGACTGACACTTTTGAGCTCAGAGGGTTTGGAGTTCTTCCGAGAACCAAGAGTTGCAGTGAAAAGATTTTTTTTCCTTCTTGCTTTCAAGTGGGGCTATAGAGTTTATGGCATTGGTGAGAGTATCATTGAATATAGCTGATAGTTTATTTGGGTCCTGAGAGAAAGGTGGTTTTGAAGGTGGGGACGCAAGTTGTCTGCGTTGAGTTTTTTAGAACTTCTTATTGTGGCAGGTGGTGCGTGAGTGAGAGTCTTAGGTTTAGGGTTGGTGGGGATGAGGAATTCGATGCATGTGTGGTCCGTCCATGGAAGGGCAGTGTTTGAGGTAATGTTGGATGCACAGTTGTGATCCATGACCCAGTCAAGGGTGCGGCCTTTGGAGTGAGTGGGGGTGAAGACTCCTTGGGAGAAACCTAAGTCTGCGGGTTCTTTAGCTAGGGTTGCGGCGGATTTATCCTTAGGATCATTGTATCCTAAATTTAAGTCTCCTAATACAAGGATTTTGGAGGACTTTTTAATGTTGTTGCTGAGTCGATGGGAGAGGTGCTCTTGGAAGTCAGCTGGGAGTCCGGGAGGTCTGTATAGGATGTGGATATTGATTAGATTATTGGGGGAGAGCGTAAGCTTGGCTGATAGGATATCAGCATTACCACCCATGTACTATGGTCTGCTAATCTAATGGATAGTGAGTCTTTGTGGACAAGGGCAACTCCCCCTCCAATCTTATCACATCTATCTTGCCTAAGGATGGTGTAGCCTGTGGGTAGGGCTAGTGCGATGGCTGGGCAGGAGGCATCATTGAGCCAGGATTCGGTGATGCATAGTAAATCCAGATTAAGTGTGGATAGAAGATCATTTATCTCGAGGGCATGTGCAGGTAGGGAGCATACGTTCAGTAGTGCACATTTAAGAGGTGGGTGTTGTGTGCCTTTGATGTTTTTGTTTGTACTAGTATGGGGTGAAGTGTGCTTGTTGTGGTGTGTGCTAGTGAGGGGCTTAGTGCGAAGTAGTGTAGAGGCAGGTTGGGGTGGTGGGGGAGAGGGGCAGTGTCTATGCTCATCTTAGTGTGGGGTAATGGTGCAGTGTGGGTGCCTAATCTGGTGTTTCTAGTCGTGATGGGTGTGGGTGAGCAGAGTAAATACCTAGGAAGTGATCGATTTCTGAGATTGTGGCTAGGCTAGGTGGCCGAGGCTAGCTAGGTCGGTAGGCTATGGTTGCCCACCTTGTTTCTGGTTCCTTCAGTTTCCTACTGATGAAGAAATGGGGTGCTCCCTACCTTTCTCATCCAGTTGACTAAGGACTGCACCTATACCTGTATTGGAGGCATCTGTCTGCACAATGAAGGGTTGGTGATAATCAGGAGCTCTTAGGACTGGAGCTTGACAAAGGGCTTTCTTCACGTTTTCAAAGGCTTGAGTGCACTCCTCATTCCATCTAACATTTTTAGGGAATTTTGGAGAGGAGATTACATTCAAGGGAGAAGCTATGGTCCAATAGATCTCTATGAAATTCCTGTAGTACCCAGTGAGACCTAGGAAAGCTCTCACTTGGGTTTGAGTAGTAGGGGTGGCCCAGTTTTGCACAGTTTGTACTTTGCTGGGCAATGGCCTTATTTCACCTCCTCCTACCTCATGACCAAGGTAGACCACTTTACTCTGACCAATTTGACATTTGCTTGCCTTTATGGTCAGATGGGCCTGCTCAAGAGCCTGCAAAACATATCCTAAGTGATCAATATGTTCTTTCCATGTAGGACTGAACACTGCAATGTCATCCAAGAATGCCATGCAGAAGTCCTCCATCCCATTCAGAACTTGATTGACCATCCTTTGGAATGTAGCAGGTGCATTCTTTAATACAAAAGGCAAAACCTTGAACTGGTAGAGGCCTGCTGGGGTTTAGAATGCACTTTTCTCCTTGGCATGGTCTGTCAGGGCTATTTGCCAATAGCCTCACGTCAGATCAAATGTACTGAGGTACTTTGCTGAACCAAGTCTAACCACCAGTTCATCTGTCCTTGCAAAGGATGGGCATTAGTCTTCTTGACTGCATTTGGAGTGCTATAGTCCACACAGAATCTCCACTCCTTGGATCCTGCCTTTGGTACTAGAACAACTGGACTAGACCATGGACTTGTAGAGGGCTCTATAACCCTGAGATCAAGCATCTTGTTGACCTTTCCTTTGATGTGGGATCTCACATGTTCTGACATTCCGTAACCTCTGCTTTTCACAGGTAGACAATCACCAGTGAGAATATCATGCAGGCCCCAAGAGTCAAGCCTGGTGATAGTGAAAACAGGGAGGCAAACTGATTTAACAGAACTTTGCATTCCTCTTGTTGTTCAGCAGTCAGTTGAGAAGAGAGATTGACTCCTTCTATTTTCTCTTCCAAAGTTTGACCTCTGAGGAGGTCAGGTAGAGGTTAACTCTCCTCCTCCTCTTGAGCTGAAGCTAGAAGCAAAGCTCCTACTTCTGGTCTTGAGACATATGCCTTCAAATGGTTGGTGTGAAAGACGCTGGGAGCCTCCATAGGTCTGCCTAAGTCCACCAAATATTTCACCACACCAAGTTTACCCCCAACCTTGAAAGGTCCTATCCATTTGTCCTGCAAGGCCCTCTGCCTTGTTGGCACCATAACTAATACAAGCTGGTCTTGATTAAACTCAACCATGCTGGCCTTCTGGTCATGCCAATGCTTTACCAGAGCCTGACCTGCTTTCAAGTTATCTGATGCTTCTGCCATCAGTGTGGCATTCTCCTCCGGAGACCTATCACATAGTCAGTGACTCTCACTGGCTTGGGGCAAGGAGCACTCGCCAACCCCTCGTTAATCAGAGCCAATGGACCTCTGATGGGGTGGCCATAGAGAAGTTCAAAGTGACTGTATCTAACTCCCTCCTGAGGGACTTCTCTATAAGCAAAGAGAAGGCATGGCAGCAGAAGGTCTCACTTTCTTTTAAGGGGTTCCTCTAAAGCACCTATCATGCTCTTCATAGCACGATTAAACCTCTCTACCAGTCCATTTGTCTGTGGATGGTAGGCTGTAAAGAATTTGTAAGTGACACCACAGTTTTTCCACATGGTTTGCATGAAGTGGGACATAAAATTGGATCCCCTGTCGGATATCACTTCCTTAGGAAACCCTACTCTGGTAAAAATACCAAGTAGAGCCTTAGCCACAGCCTGAGCCGTAACAGTTCTCATAGGTATGGCTTCTGAGTATCTTGTAGCATGGTCTACTTCAACCAGCATAAATCTGTTCCCTGACAATGTGGGAGGGTCAAGGGGACCAACAATGTCGATGCCCACCCTCTTAAAAGGAACTCCCACCACTGGGAGAGGCACCAGAGGTGCCACATTCTTGGCTCCACTCTTGTCAGAGGTTTGGCAAGTGTGACAGCTCCTACAGAACCTGTCAACTTCCGAACACATCTTAGGCCAGTAGAAGTATAAGGAGAGCCTTTGTTTGGTCTTTTTGAAACTCAAATGACCAGCCAAAGGTATGGGCCAACTGTAGGAACTGGAGTCTGTTGGCAAGGGGCACTACAATTCTTTTGCAGTCCCCAGGGATAGACTCAGTCGGTTCACTGTAGAAGAGGCCATCTTCCCAGCTTAACCTATGCTTCCCAACTTCTTGCCCATCAAGTTGGTTAGCAGCCTGTTGTCAAAGACCTTCGAGAGTTGGACACTCTCTTTGTCCTCTGCTGAAGTCTGCCCTGTTGGGTCCACCTTCTGCCAGTAAAGACTGCGGCTCAGGATGGTCTACAGGATCATCCGGTCCGATAGCACAGCGAGTAGAGCGCTCGCTTTGACATCTGTGCAGAGCCTGCTGACGCAGATTTGATTCCCGGCAGGACCAAACTCAGGTTTTCATCCTTCCAAGGTGGATAAATGAGCACCACACACCGTGAGTAATAATAAGTAGTGCTCAGATGCCTGAGGGTTCATAGCGCTATATAAATGCTAAATTATTATATTATTATTATTATTATTAAGATCTCCAACCAAAACAGTGTGTTCTTCCAGATATGATTCTTCAGAAACTGGCTCAATCACACAAGGTTGCACCTCACACTCTGCCTCAGCAGGTGGAGGTATCACAGGTGTGATCTTGGACAATCTTGGGGATGTCCTTGTTCGTAGCACAGGGGTGCTGTCTGACTTTGTCCTCGAGGTCTTGGGTTTCCACTTTGCCTCATTCTTTCTAGAAATAGCAGTGAGCAACTCCTGTGGAGTAGGAATGATAGTTTCCTCTATCAACTCCTCTGGAGAGCCTTTCAAGGTCCTCTCCCTTGATGGCCTAGTGAGCTCCTGTCTCCTCTTACAGGCCTGGGGGTGCTGCACACAACTCACACAACAGTTTTCAGGTCATTACCCAACAGGACTCTCCCAGGCACTTCACTCTGCACACTAACAGGTATTTTGACAGTCATATCATTACACTGGATGAGAGCTGGTAACCGGGGAAGCATTTGCACAGGGCCTCCAGCTAACTTGGTGAGCCGTTTGTGTGCCTTAGCAATATCCTCCACCTTGAAAAATGATTCATCCACCACAGTTATGCTGGCTCCAGTGTCTCTGATAGCAGGGGTCTCCTGACCATTCACAAGAACACTATCTTTATAATACTCTTTAGTATTATCTGGGATGGAATTATAGACATCTAAATTCTGTTGTTCCCACAAGCCCAGGGACACTAAATAAACACTAGCTGAGACTCTCATGGGTTCATCAGCCAGTAGGTGAAAGTTTCCACTTGCCATAGGTACTTCTTCCTCTGGGGAGAAGGTTAAGGAGACAGTGTGGACCCCTGAAGGTTTACTCTTACAGCTGAGATCCCCTTTCACATGGTCAGTTGACCCACAAACATAACATTTTCCAAATGCCTTGATGAATGGGGGTTTGTTCTGACCTCCATCTGGTTTGGGTCCAGATGGTACACTAGCCTGATTCGGTTTCCCTTGTGGTCTACCCTTATTTTGCTGTTTGTGGCCCTCTTTTAGATTGTAGGTATTAGAATTCTCCTTGTTATCTTTCCTTGGCTGCTTGCCCTCATTCTTCTTCTGAGTTGCCCAAGAATCCTTGTGAGTAGCCCTGTTGGCCACCCATAAGTCAGTAGCCTTAGCTAACTTCTTTGGATATATCGCTTTAGAATCAGCCAAGTGCTGACTGAGCTCAGGAGAGCAGGCATCATACATTGACTCCAATATAACAGGATTCCTCATACCTTCATAAGTGTTCACTCTGTAACACTTATCCCAACCATCTAAGTTTTTCAAACAGTCACATACCCTGGTAGCCCAAGGGGTAACATCATACTTTTTTAGGGTCCTAAACCTCTTAAGGTACTGGGAAGGGGTCTTCCCAAATCTAGCAATTAAAGCTAGCTTCACACACTCATAATCCATCCTATCCACCTCCCCCAACTCCATCACAACATCAGATGCAACAGTGGGTAGCCAAGAGAAGAGCCAGGGAAGCAACTGGTTCCCTGTAAGACCTTGAATCCCATGGTTATATTCAAACATTGCCAACCAATCCAAAATATCAAGCTTAACCTCATACATACCCACAATGTCTTTAGGCATACAGGGTCTCTTAGGACTGGAAGACCTAGAATACTCTGGTAGAGAAGCATTTTCAAGATATAACCTTTTCATTTCTAGTTCATGATTCAAGTCCATTTCTCTGAGTTTATGTTCTTGGTGTTTTTGTTCAGTTTGAGCATTTAAACGTTTGAATTCCAATTCAAGCCTCGTCTTTTCTAGAGCAATGAATTCAGGACTGAGTGTAGGACCTGATGGGGTCCCAGTTGACAAAGGTTGAGGTTGCTGAGCAGACAAGGGAGCAGTGAGGCCTACATTTGGAGACACACCTACTTCACCTAACTGTTCAATAATAGACACATTATCATCCTCATTATTTTCCACATTTGCTGGAGAGTGAGGTATTTCAGACCCACTCCCCAGACGTTGGTTCTTTAACAAATTTTCAATCAATTCAGACTTTTTGCATTTGGCAGAGAAATCCCTTTCTCTACACAGATTTGTTCAGATAATCCACAGTGTAACTAAGGAGGGTCTCCTGACTGTAGCTTGCCATATCAGACATGATTAATATTGCTTTTTAGTGATGTTTAGCCTTGTGGTTAGTTGATCAAAGATTATAGCAGCACTCTAAGTGTAATCACTATACTTGATCCTCACCGCTGTACACCAGTGTTAGGCAGAATTATATTCAGTACCCTTTGGGAACACCACACACAATTAAGACTACAAGTGACAATCCGAGGGCTTGTCCTTCTCTATTCTTTAAAGTAACTTTTCGTCCGACCAACTTCATTCTGAACTCTTGGCAAAGACTTAACCGCGAACTACCCTGAATTGTGTGATCCTCTGCAAATACCTTGGTCCATTGACTTTCGCCCTGGCCTCTTGATTTGATTTCTTCACTGTAGATCCTTTTTCTAGAATGCCCTGCTTACTTACTTGTTGGTGCTGCTCAACTCTTGTCTAACTTTGTCTTTCCCACCCTTTTTATTACTGGAGTGCCATTTTGCTCACAATTCTGTTTGAGCCTAACTTGTCTAGAAACTATTGGTTGCAGTGTAGTGTATTAGAATCGTGATTTCTAAACTGCTTGATAATAGTGAAATGTTTAATAACTGATATGTAAATAAATGTATATTATTTTACTCAGAAACCTTGAGTCAGTGTTTGTTTGAATCATAGTAATTGCTGTCCTTTGGGTAACTTCTGGTACTGCTCACTTAGTCTTGAGATAAGTCTGACTGCTCAGCCATCGCTACCACTTTACTGTGTACTACAGGCTTGTACCAAAGGTGAATTTGTACTGTCACTTGTAGTCTTAATTGTGTGTGGTGTTCCCAAAGGGTACTGAATATAATTCTGCCTAACAACAACCCACTTGGACTGGGTTCTGTGCTCACTAATATCGATGCCAACTCGGATGTCTGGCCAGTCGCGAATGCCAGCAAGGCACTATCTGAAAAGGAGCAGAGGTACTCTCAGATCGAGAGAGAGACCTTGGCGGTCCTGTGGGGCTGCCTCACCTTGGGGAGGCCAGTGACGGTGGTCACCGATCACAATCCCCCCTTGCCCATACTGGCGGGGTCATCCTCTAAGCCGCCAGCAGGGATCAAGCAGAGAATGGGGCATCCCTTGTGTACCGGCCCGGCAACAACAACGTGGCCGACTACCTGTCCAGACACCCGAGGGGGGAACCAGAGGGGCCACAGAACATCAGTGCAGAGGAGGCCGATTAACAGGTCCGGCAGGTGGTGGAGGCGGCCACACCCAACTCAGTGCCGATCTGTGAGCTGGAGCAAGCGGCAGAGGAGGATGAGTGTTTCACCATCCTGAAAGCGGCCCTGCAACAGGGCTCGTGGAGGGCTGTGGTGGACACGTTGGCACTGAGGACCCAGGAAACAAAGACTGCATTGGAACAGCTATGGAGGGTCAAGGATGAGCTTGCATTCTCCGAGTCCAGACTGTTGCTCAGGGGTGACCGGATTGTGGTCCCACAAGTTAGGATCTCGCAGGTGATCGAGCTGGCACACCAGGGACATCAGGGTACCATCAAAACAAAGGCCTACCAGCGCCAAAGGGTGTGGTTCCCAGATCTAGAGAGGCGGGTCATGGAGTTTGTGGTGCTTGTGTGTGGTGCCAGGCGGCAGCGCCAGCTCAGAGGGAACCCATCATAGAGACCATGCAGCGAGGCCTCAAGCCGTGGGAGGTTGTCCATGCTCACTTCGGGTCACAGGCCGGACACCCATTTTCTTTTGATGGTGGATGAGTGGTCCAGATACCCGGAGGTAGATTTTGTGTAGTCGGTGGCTTTTGACAATGTTGCTGTGGTGATATAGAAGATCTTTGCCACTCACGGACTGCCTCAGGTACTGTGCTCGGACAATGGTCCACCCTTCAAGGGGAGAGTTTTGCCTACATGTTGGAGGAATATGAGGTCCACCACCGAAAGATCACGCTGTTGTGTCCCAGGGCCGAATGGTGAGGTGGTACGCATGATAAGGAGCCTGAATAAAGTATTTTGCGTTGCTCAGGGCCAGGGTCAAAGTCTGCAGAGGGCCCTCTACTAATTTCTACGAGAGTACCGTGCCACCCCAAATACCTCCACGGGTGTTGCGCCTGCTGAAGCAATGTTCAGGCGATGCCCAAGAGGCCTCATCCCGGAAGTGGGCGAGCATGGGCCAGCAGTTATCAACGATGAGCAGGTGGAAAGGGAGAGGAAAGTAAGGACTGACCAGGAGAACATCCAAAGGGGACTTTGCCCCCAGCAATTCGTCCTGGGCGATGAGGTGCTGGTCAGTAATTGTCTTCCGCAAGGAAAGGTGTCGTTGACTTTTGAGCCTGGTACATTGGATGTGGTAGCAGTGCACGGCTCAATGGTAACAGCGTCAGATGGGACTTCTCTGTGACTCGCAACGCTAGCTTCTTTAAGAGCTGGGAGAAGCCAGGCCAGAGGCAGCGCAGAGAAGGGACAGGATGGATGTATCGGACAAGGGCGTTGGCCTGGTCCATCCGCCAAGCTCCCTGGCCTGGCAGGAGGTACCCCCAGAGGGTCGGGAGGGTGAAGCCTGCCCACCTGAGTGACTATGTTTTGGACCCCATAGCTGGCGGGAACACCCCGTGGACTGGAAGTTACATGCGGGAAGGGGGTGGCTGTGATTAAAGGGGTCCATTATTTTGTGTGCACTGTGTTCTCATGTTTCGTAGGTAGCGATCCTTTGTTTGTTTGTTTTGTTATGAAAAAGGAGGAGTGTGGTGCTGCCCCTTTAAGGGCACACGCAGGTGGCGCAGTGACGTTGCACTCTGCCGTGTGCAGTATAAATAAAGTGAGCATTCCCGGCTGCGGTAGAGCGACCAGGGAGCCCGACCCAGCAACAAGTGTGTGCGTGTGGCCTTTGTTGGTAGGGGAGGGGCTCACAGTACTCCGTTAGCTGGAACAAAAAACAGTAATAGAGGCAGATGTGAGAGGAGGGGGAAAAGAAGAAGAGGAAAGGGAATAGAGGCAGACAGGTGAGGAGGGGGAATGAGGAAGCAGGAAGGCAATAGAGGCGGATGGATGAGGAGGGGGAAAAGAGGAAGTGGAAAGGGAATTGAGGCGGATGGGTAAGGAGGGGGAAAGAGGATGCAGAAAGGGAATAGAGGCGGACGGGTGAGGAGCAGGAAGAGAAGAAGTGGAAAGGGAATAGAGGTGGATGGGTGAGGAGGGGGAAAAGAGGAAGCAGAAAGGGAATAGAGGCAGATGGGTGAGGAGAGGGAAAAGAGGAAGCAGAAAGGGAATAGAGGCGGATGGGTGAGGAGGGGGGAAAGAGGAAGCAGAAAGGGAATATAGGCAGAAAGGTGCGGAATGGGAAATGAGGCAGTGGAAAGGGAATAGAGACGGATGGGTGAGGAAAGGGAAGAGAGTAAACGGAAAGGGAATAGAGGCAGACGGGTGAGGAGGAGCAAAAGAGGAAGCAGACAGGGAATAAAGGCAGACGGGTGAGGAGGGGAAAAGAGGAAGCAGAAAGGGAATAGAGGCAAACTGGTGAGGAGGGGAAAAGAGGAAGCAGAAAGGCAATATAGGCAGACGGGTGAGGAGGGGGAAGAGAGGAAGCAGAAAGGGAATAGAGGCAGACGGGTGAGGAGGGGGAAAAGAGGAAGCCGAAAGGGAATAGAGGCAGACGGGTGAGGAGGGGAAAAGAGGAAGCGGAAAGGGAATAGAGGCTGATGGGTGAGGAGGGGAAAAGAGGAAGCGGAAAGGGAATAGATGTGGACCGGTGAAGAGGGGAAAAGAGGAAGCGGAAAGGGAATAGAGGCAGACATTTGAGGAGGGGAAAAGAGGAAGCAGAAGGGAATAGAGGCAGACAGGTGAGGAGGGCAAAAGAGATAGTGGAAAGGGAATAGAGGCGGACGGGTGAGGAGGGGAAAAGAGGAAGCGGAAAAGGAATAGAGGCAGACGGGTGAGGAGGGGAAAAGAGGAAGCGGAATGGGAATAGAGGCAGACGGGTGAGGAGGGGGAAAAGAGGAAGCAGAAAGGGAATAGAGGCGGATGGGTGAGGAGGGGGAAAAGAGGAAGCAGAAAGGGAATAGAAGCGGACGGGTGAGGCGGGGAAAAGAGGAAGCGGAATTGGAATAGAGGAAGATGGGTGAGGAGGGGGAAAAGAAGAAGCAGAAAGGGAATAGAGGCGGACTGGTGAGGAGGGGGAAAAGAGGAAGCGGAAAGGGAATAGAGGCGGATGGGTTAGGCGGGGAAAAGAGAAAGCGGAACGGGAATAGAGGCAGATGGGTGAGGAGGGGAAAAGAGGAAGCAGAAAGGGAATAGAGGCAGACGGGAGAGGAGGGGAAAAGAGGAAGCAGAAAGGGAATAGAGGCAGAGGGGAGAGGAAGGGAAAAGAGGAAGCAGAAAGGGAATAGAGGCGGACAGGTCAGGAGGGGGAAAAGAGGAAGCGGAAAGGGAATAGAGGCAGACGGGTGAGGAGGGGGAAAAGAGAAGAATAGAGGCAGACGGGTGAGGAGGGGGAAAAGAGGAGGCAGAAAGGGAATACAGGCGGACCGGTGAGGAGCAGGAAGAGAGGAAGTGGAAAGGGAATAGAGGAGGACCGGTGAAGAGGGCAAAAGAGGAAGTGAAAAGGGAATAGAGGCAGACGGGTGAGGAGGGGAAAAGAGGAAGCAGGGAAGAAGAGAATCTCGGTTGAGAGGCATAAAGATGCAGGATGTGCACATGCTTTGAGGATTAGACTGCATCGAGAGAGTAGTCTTGAGAGAGTCACAGAAGGAGGAGTAGGATAAATAGATTTGGGATTTGTCAGCATACAAGTGGGAGAATATTCCAAATGAGGAAACAATGGAAGAAAGGGGAGCGGTATATAGTCCTGCAGGTGCTGTGCAATAGCGAGAAGGTGGGAGAAAATTTCCCCAACCGGGAAATTGACATATCCAACCACCCAAAGAATGGTCAATCAGGTAGGATTGAAACAATTGAAAAGAACAGCCAGAGAAGCCCAGGTAGGATAGGCTGCGAAGATAGTGACAAGCATTAGGAGTAAACTGAAAACAATGAGAAGAGCCTCTCCAGTGGAGCGAAGAGGTCACAGGCCTGATTGGTTCAGAAGGAGCAGGGAGCGAAGATCAAGATAGGATGCAAGTTTAGAGAAGAAGTGCTCAAGAACTTTGGAGAGGAAAGGAAGAAGAGAGATCGGACAGAAGTTAATAGGAAGGGGAAGATCAAGAAAGGGCTTTATTAGAATTAGAAGAAGGACTGCTTGCTTAAAGCCCAGAGGGAAACTGTTAGGGAGAATCTCAAGAATGTGCTAATTTACCTTACCTTTTGAGACCCCCGGGAACTGGATTTCTAGGATTTAAATTTTTACCTGGAAAGAGTGTGAGCCTTTTTTCCCACTCTTTCATGTATTTTGATGTGTGTTTTACTTTTGTGTTCTTTGGATATGGAGTTTTAAAACAACTCCATAGGCATCATATGTTTCTTGTGTGTCACACAACAACTTCTGTGCAGTGGCACAGGGGTGTCTCTCAGATTCCCCAAGGTTTAAATACCTTCTCTGGGACTGACTACTGTCTCCCAGAGCATGTAAAGTTAAATTGACTTTACTAGTCTTTTTAAATTTACAGACCAGGCACACACTACCTTCCTATAGAGTGCTGGAGGGGTTGCCTAGCATCCCCTGAGTCTAAACACTCATGTAACAGTCAAATGTTACCCTTTTCTACTTGAAATGGCTGGTGGCAGTGGTTTTTAACAAACTACCCTGATTTTTCCCGACCGCGGACACCTGTAGCAAAAAATCGGGGCAGCCATGTTTTTCATTATGGCGCCCAAGACCTGTCTGTAAAAACAGACTCCGGTCAACTTTTTTCGCCGTTTCTTTTAGGAAAGGTCCTTCTTGTGTTAAACTCTGCGCGCCAAACCATGTTTGGTCCCTTTGTTCGTTGGCCTTTGGTGGCCTTCAGTGCTGAAGCCCTCCTCTGGCGCCTGAGTGTCTCGGATGGACAGGATGTGATGGAGGTGCCCGAATCTCCCTGTGCTTAGTCTCCTAGGAGACCTGAATGCACTCTGGCGTGATTGGCCGGCTGATTGTCCGGCAAGGACAGCCACCCTGCTGTGTAGGGATAGCCAGGCTGGAATTAATGAGTGTAAACTATTTAAAACCAGGCCTCTGGGACTTGGAAAGCAGAGTCGAACACTGGAACAAGAGAACTGAAGACGAGCTGAAAGAAGACGACTGCTGCAAATCCTGGTCCACCGGTGAAGCCCTGCTGCAGGTCTGAATTGCCTGAAATTCCATCGACAGAGAAGCCCTTCAAGGTTCTTCCCTTGAGTTTGGTGGGAACAACCAACTCGCAAGTCACCTGGACACTGTCTCTATACTGGTCGAATTTTCTTCAGAGTGCTGTTGAAAACCGAATAGCCAGTGAGAAGGATCCCAGTTTGTGGCCTTTAAGGCACACACACCTTAAACCGACGTTTTGCCAAGCGTGTGGCCTCTTCCGTGGGCAGTGCAGGAACCTCCCGACGTCCTCCTTCTTGTCCCCACAACTGAAGCTCAGGAACAGCGAGATGTGCAGGAACTGCCAGGAACAACTGCCTCAGCTACAGCTCTTCTTCATTTAAAAGGTACTGTGCAAGTGCGGTCAAGGAATCCTTCCTGCCGTGGTGAAAGTTTGTGAAACTTTCCCAACTTTGAAGGCTTGTCCTTCCCTAAACCAACATCTAACTTTTCGTTTGACCAACCTCTTCTAAAAACCGTGGCAAAGACTTAACCGTTTATTACCAGAACTGTGCTATCCTATTCAATACTCTGAACCATTGACTTTGGCCCAGGTCTATTGAATTGAATTGCTGGTTGTAGTGAACTGAAACTCTCTGCCCTACCTCTGAAAGTATTTGTGCTTTATTTCTTCTAACCTTGTCTTTTTACCCCTTTTTAAAGTAACTGAAGTGCCATTTTGCTCCCACTTCAGGGTAGCTGAACTTGTTCAGAAACTGATTAGTTGTGTATTGTAGTATATTAGATTTTGATATTGAGCTGCTTCTTGCTAGTGGAATGTTTTCCAGCTGACTGTGCAAATAAATGTATATTCTTTTACCAAGAAACCTTGAGTCATTGGGCCTCATTACGACCCAGGCACTGGACCATGGTGCTATTAGCACATGGTCCATGCCGGTAACTTACCGACTCCGCCATGGTGAATGGCGGAATTACCGCCCCATTACAAGGTTGGTGGGGCGGTAATTCCCCATTGACCATGGCCCCTTCCCCATTCACATGTTTGCCCCATAGGGCTCAATGGGAATGGGGAAGGCGCTAAGTACGTGCCGCAAATTGCGGCACCGTACTTAGCACCAAGGTCCCTTTGCGGGTTGGTTTTTAACGCCTGCCAAAAGCAGGCGTTAAAGTACCAACCCGCAAAGGGACCTTGTAATCAGGCGTTAAGGGTTTAATGGTGCCGACGCTTTTTATGGCGCCGTTAACCCCTTAACGCCTGGGTCATAATGAGGCCCATTGTTTGTTTGAACCACTGTGATTGCTGGTCCCTTTGTGTAACCTCTTGCACTGCTCACTTTACTCTTATGATAAGTCTGGCTGTTCGGCCATCGCTACCACATTACTGTGTAGTACAGGCTTGTACCAAAGGTGAATTTGTAATGTCACTTGTATTCTTGATTGTGTGTGGTGTTCCCAAAGGGTACTGCATGTGATTCTGCCTAACAGAAACCAGTGGAGGAAAGATACATGTTAAAAAGGAATTCAGGAATTAGAGTAGGCGACGATAGACTATTGAAACGAGAGGAGATGGGAGAGGGTTAAGACGAGAGGGACTGTGATGTGAATGGTATGCATAGAAAGCAGTGTCAGACTCAGAGAGTGGACCGAAGGTAGACGTGGATGAGGGGATTGGAGCAGAAGGGACCATGGCAGATTCAGTGATAGAAGCAAAACATGAACGCAGTTGAGCAACTTTATTAAAATGGCCTCTGAAGGGGAAGCAGCTTAAGGCAGCAGCTCCTGAATCCACCCTGGCAACCATTGGAAACCTGTCTTGATATGGGCAAAATCTTCCTCGGGGCCAGCCCTTTGAGAGCAAAAATACCCTATTCAGCCCAAAATACAGGTTCTATTGTGCTGAGCAGTGATCTCATGCTAGTGACAAATGACACTTTCAAAGTTTTTTAGCATATTTATTCTAAGCAGTGAATTTCATATACATTTGGGATTCAAGTTAAAGAATATTACAAAGCATAAAACTTAGAGCAATGCAAAATATAGTGAAACATGGAACTTAGATAAACATAGAGAAATATAGAGAAATATAGAGAAACATAGAGAAACACAGTCTTACGTCCCTTTAATCAGCACTGGGAGACCTTGGCTTTTCATAAGCTAGCTGTAAAAACAAGCCCCGCTCAGAAAAACAATGCTGGAGGACACCGTCAGAGCCAATTCCGGGCACTTGACTGTACACGAATCAAGTCCACAGGACGATCTCCCACCGAGTCATGTGTGCATGGATATTTTATAATCTCGTGCTGTCAGTCACCATGACGCATAGTTCCAGAACTTTCCCTGTGCAAAGTATAGGCTGGCTCATGGAAAAAACCCAGCTCTGTTAATTTCCACTGCTCCGTCTGAGCCCCTCCCTGGCCCCATCTGCGAACACTGGAATGTCTTATCAGTGCCTTCCCAGAGAAAAGGAAGATTAGCTTGGAGCCAGGGCTACCGTTAGTGAGGCTGAATATTCTAAGGGAAGCAGGGATGTATTAACCCCATCTGCAAGCTCTAAAAGGCATGCACTCATAGCTTAGTGTTTATAGCGCTTAAGACTGGCTATCTAAGCGCTATATAGGTGCCATAATGTTCCAAACACTGCAAAAATACCTATTAGGTACAGAGCTAGGGGCCCTCTCCCTGCCTGTCTATCAACAATGCATAATGTGACCTATTTCATACTAGGCCTGCATATTCCTTGTAGCTCACTACTGCATAATGGAAGTGCTACAACAGACTACTGTCAGCATTTTTAGCACATACCTTGAATACACTATTGGCTTTCAGCGGCTAATGCTGTCAACTAAAGCCCTGATTGGCAAGGTTGCAATTTCGTGTATCACTACATTCCACCCCTATTCAACGTTTGTGCGACAAATGCTGACTAATACCTATCAATATAGTATTTAGTGCAGTGATAAAGACCTTGGGGCTTTGCAAGAGGTTTAAGCAAACTATCTTCTAGCGGTTAGTTAGCGTGGCATGCAAGGTAAAACACTACCTAAACAAAAATGTACACAAAGTGAACAGTGACATATACCCTTGCCAAAACCTGGCCTACACAAAAAAAATACCTACACCAAGTGAACATGGACATTTACTCTAGCCAAAACCTGGCCTACACAAAAATACCAAAATCAATTTTGTATAACTGATTGTCAGTTAAAAAGCAGCATGCAGTTAGAATGTCAAGGCAATCCAGTGTAGTCTAATCTACAATGCACTTTTGCATTTATGTATGGTTACCAATTCTAAAACCTGGCAGCCTTTCACTCTAAGGGCCTACCTCCCCCTGATCCCAGGGCATTCAAGCGTGACTGTGGGCTGTGTGACTAGACACTTCCCCCATGTATGTGGAACCCAACCAGAAACCATCTAATTTCGTGAACAAGGTGAACCCATGGGCACCAGGTTATCTAAATAAAAACAATTCTACTAATTTACATCAAGCATGGCATGTGTTATTCATGCAATCAAAAGCAAGCAATTCAATCCATATGTATGCTGGTAACTGTAGCTCTGCGTGCCAGTGTGTGGAGGTTGGTCGCCCCCACCCAGTAAAAAAGCCAACACCTGCTGATTTAACAATGTTTGCCATACAATGCATCGTGTGTATTTAGCAGTCTTGTTGACCTGCCCTATGGCAGAAAAAATGTCTTCATATCTAAAATTCTGTCATCTTCAGTTGGCTGTCAATACTTGTAGCAGTGCTGGGCATATCAATGGGCCCCACTAGGCCAGAAGTTCTATATCAGAGCTGGCATCAGAACCCATAGTGGCTAGCTTATTGTGCACAGTTTCTATGTCACAAGCATATAAAGCACCTGCAATTAATGAATCTAGCTCCCTAGCTACGCGCACTCTAGTGATGGGCCATAGAAATGGACTCCATTTGTAGCAGCTTGGTAGTACTAAGGAAACATTGCCTCATGATAAATCTATGTCTAAGTGTATCACTGTAATTATGGAGGTGTGCATTACCAGCCTACAATTTACATGTTGCCTTACTACTGGAAAATCTAACATGTTCACAGTGTCTACCTATGGTGACTTGGAGAATACTCTTCTTCAAGTGGGATATCTACCATATACAATATTAACTTTAGCCACAAACACCACACTACTATCCGGCAGTGGCTGTTTCATCACATTAAACAAATTCATTTAGTCAAGTTATAGTCCATAAAATCTTGGCGAGAACATTCGCTGCAGTTCTTGGTCAGAAAAAACATCACATTCGACAAATTAAACAAATCGTATCCATTCAGTGACAAAAGATGCCCGACAATGTGCCAGGCCAGTACACTAGCAATTCCATGTGGATACTCATTTGTAGCGCTATTCCAAATGTCTACAATCAAAAGGTGACTCTTTGCATTAGTGTGCTGGAGACAGCTGTCCCCACAAAAACATGAAACTGGTTGGTTTAACAAAAACCGTGTCACACTCTGTGTCATAAAATCAAACATCAAGTCAGTCATGGTTTCATTTACCTGCCTTAAGCTGGCTGTAAAAGTATCCAGTGTTTCAAAGATTACCATTTCAAATTATAGATCACACACTTGGCAGCATTACTTCAATTAAGAATCTTAACCTACGCGCAGGTGACTTTGATATGCGCACTCATCTTATCTCAAAATAAATTACGCTCCTGCTTGCATAATTCTGCTGCCCCAACAATTCATAAATCATTTTCCTGCCTACGTGTAACGTAGAAGTTTTTTTTTTTTTCAAAAAGCAAAACATCTCTGGTTAAAGCAATTCAGTTGGAAGAGTAAAACCATTTCGTTTTTTCAGATTCATCTCAACAGTGCATTTAGAAATCATTTTTCAATGTGTTAGCATTCAATTGCTGTGTCACACAGCTGTTTGTGGTGCATGATGTTACAGTCCACAACTCATTGTCCACAGTCCTTTAAACAAGAAAGGCAAGACATGTCAATTAAGTTATTTCCAGCAACTGAATCATTTGAATGTGTAGCATCAAATATTTGATAATTAGCCAAGTCTGCACCGTGCCAGTTCAGCAAGAGTTATAACTCTGTTGGACACTTCTCACAGGTTGCAGCAGCGTTGAGTGCGGTGCAGGGCACGTTAAAGTTGAAATAGCATGTCGCAGTGGCTCGCTTTCTCTGAGAATGCGTCTGACCCTTCTTTGATCAGTGTCACCCACAAACTGCACACATCTATTTCTGTTATTGTGAAATGCCCTGTCTTTTTTGCCTAGGCAAAATACAAACAGAAATGTTAGGATTTCATCAAAAGTTCAATATCATTATTCTTCATGTTAGGATGTCAACAAAACTTCAATATCAGCGTTATCCACCCCTTCCTATAATACCACCCCCATCTTCAAAAAGTCTCATCAGGTAACTACACACTTTATCATTGCTACTGCAATTATTTATCACCCTTCTGCATGTTTCTGGGGGCTTATTTACACTCAACCATACGGGGTGTAACTACCTAATCACAAACTCATTTGTGCAATGCAATCATAGTTGGTCAATGGTACCTCAGACTGATCTGTGCTTTTACAAAGCCATATAATAAGTACCCAGGTCGCACAATGCTTTTCTTTTTCACCAAAGCGATCACAAATGCCAGGCGCCAACTTGCTTCCAGTGTCTCATGATCTTGATTTAGTTTGCCCTGCTGGCATCACTCCATTTTTCAAAGGTAAAGTCCTTCAGTCCAATACCGCCTACAGTTGTACAAGCAGCTTTGTTTTTTGTTTTTTTCCATACAGGCAGTGTCTTTCAAGCCTCTGGTTTTTTCACTTGTCATTTTTTCAAAGGGGGTTTGCTGTTTCTTGGACTACCCCTTTGAGTGCAATAGTCTAAGTCAGTTTCTTTTGTTGCTTCAACAAATCATTCATTCTTGCACTAAGCCGTGTGGCTTCTGGATCATGGCTAATGTGCAGTGTTCATGTTATACTCCAAAGCCCCGCTCTGCATGTTGTCTCTTGCAAAACGGCTAAGCACTTTTGTCAGTTTTGCTTCCATCTGGAATGCCATAATGTCTTTGTCAGTTACTCCATTCCCTGGCAATGTAGCTTGCAGTTTGCCAGATGTGTATTTTCTCTTCTCAAAGCGCCTAGAGGTTTCTTCTCCAGTGCACAGCGCTTTACTTCAGTTCACATCACATGGAGCACTGGGAATGCAGCTTGCACAGCAATAGCGTTTCACTTCACATCACATCACATGGGAATGCGGTTTGCACAGTAATGTCTGTTGGAATGGGCAGCTGTCTTTTCTTGGCCCATTCACAGATGCATAGGTAAATGTTCAGATGTGATGTGCCCGTCTGCCATCCTGCATGAAGCCTTTGTTCCCTACCACAGTGTCACTGGGCAAATTCTTTACTTCTGAACAGCTCTCTGTCTTTGCACCCCCTTCCTCAGGAATGCAGGCATTGTTTATCTTTCGTGTGCACCTGGCAGCGCCATGAGCACGCAGCAGGCTTATCTCTTTTGCCTATAACTCTTACACTGTGGCGGCTTCAATGGAAAGCACTCGTTTCAGACAGTTCATCCAGATTAACTCTTTCTTGTACTGTTTCTGTCCAGTAACTCAGAAAAGCATCATTTCACTAAACAGAAGTGCAATATTCTGCTTTTGTTTGCCTTCCTTTCGCGCACCTCGCCCAAAACAGCTTCAAGGCACAAGCTCTGCACACACAGCAAGACTCTTATTTTCAAAAGAGGCACTTTCCTTGTCATCAGATTCTACTCCATGTAATTTTGCAAAATGTCAAAGCGTCTTTTTGCCTGTTTTAAACTGATTAATGTCCCATTTAAAAGCATACGTTTTTTTTTTCTTCTTTTCCCGTAACCTTGTAGTTTTGGCTTCACGAGCTGAATCCAAAGTAATGTGCGATCTTTCAAGAGAACTCACAACCCACTAAATCTTTGTGCTATCTTATCACACAGAGATTTTTCATTCTGTTGTACCATTGCCAAAATATAACCACTCATTTCAGTGCATTTAAAACAAATAAAAATGCCAATGTTTAGTGCAGCTCTCTGCACGTTTTTTTTTTTTTTCTGCAAGAACAACCCACACTCTATATTGCTTGTGGGCTGTTTAATGTATCAACAACATTTTTTTCCCCATGTACCACAGTCAACAGGTCACTATTTCCAAATCATGCATCACTTATAAGGCAACAGCACAAATCCATGGCATAGCGTGTGAACAATCAAAAATACTCCAGGGGCAATTTAGAAAAATATAAATTGTTTTTCCCCCAAACCATTGCAAACTGATTCTGCAAATTCAAATCAATACACAAAAATCGAAAGTCCAAATAACATTCACTCACTTTCTTTTTAAGTGAGTCTCTCACCCATTAAAAGCATGGCACAGCTTAAAATGCAATATAACCATTTTAGTGTGTTTCCTATAAAACAGAATTCGCCACCACCAGCACATGGAATTTTACAGTTGCCAAAAGAAAAACACAAACCCTTTAGGCTCTCAGCACAGATGTTACTCATTCTCCTAAGCATGGCTTATTCCCCTCATTATTCAGGAATGCCAACACTTCAAAAGCATACATCAAAAAAAAGCGAACCTTCGCCTCCGAACATTACAGCCCCCACTCGCTAGCACACTGGGGCTGAGTCAATGGTTAAATCACTATTCACAATTTGCATGTCAAATCCTTGCAATTATTTTTCCCTGCCCTCATGACAGAATAGAGATGAGAACTCCGTCTCACTATGCATTCCAAATTACAACTTTAAACTGGGGAAACCGCATGATAAAATTCTTTTCTAATTGAACATACATCTTTCTTGACCATTCATCGGAGCGCTTTAAACAAAGCCATTTCCCGCTTGTTTATCGCCTTGTACTCCCTGGCTCCATCCCAAGCAATAAGTCAGTCACGACTGATTTACTGAAGGGAGTCTTAACCACACGAGCTATCGGCCACGGCAAGCCGACACAACATTGCTGCCTTTTGAAGTCTCAGAGCTGCAGTGAGACCACCAAGGAAATGCGACAGCCTGCTCCCCACTCTACACTGTGTTCTCTCACACAATTTGTCATGTCACAGCACGGCACTGCTCTTCACAAATCCCACAAAGCTGCCACCAAATGTCTTGATATGGGCAAAATCTTCCTCGGGGCCAGCCCTTTGAGAGCAAAAATACCCTATTCAGCCCAAAATACAGGTTCTATTGTGCTGAGCAGTGATCTCATGCTAGTGACAAATGACACTTTCAAAGTTTTTTAGCATATTTATTCTAAGCAGTGAATTTCATATACATTTGGGATTCAAGTTAAAGAATATTACAAAGCATAAAACTTAGAGCAATGCAAAATATAGTGAAACATGGAACTTAGATAAACATAGAGAAATATAGAGAAATATAGAGAAACATAGAGAAACACAGTCTTATGTCCCTTTAATCAGCACTGGGAGACCTTGGCTTTTCATAAGCTAGCTGTAAAAACAAGCCCCGCTCAGAAAAACAATGCTGGAGGACACCGTCAGAGCCAATTCCGGGCACTTGACTGTACACGAATCAAGTCCACAGGACGATCTCCCACCGAGTCATGTGTGCATGGATATTTTATAATCTCGTGCTGTCAGTCACCATGACGCATAGTTCCAGAACTTTCCCTGTGCAAAGTATAGGCTGGCTCATGGAAAAAACCCAGCTCTGTTAATTTCCACTGCTCCGTCTGAGCCCCTCCCTGGCCCCATCTGCGAACACTGGAATGTCTTATCAGTGCCTTCCCAGAGAAAAGGAAGATTAGCTTGGAGCCAGGGCTACCGTTAGTGAGGCTGAATATTCTAAGGGAAGCAGGGATGTATTAACCCCATCTGCAAGCTCTAAAAGGCATGCACTCATAGCTTAGTGTTTATAGCGCTTAAGACTGGCTATCTAAGCGCTATATAGGTGCCATAATGTTCCAAACACTCCAAAAATACCTATTAGGTACAGAGCTAGGGGCCCTCTCCCTGCCTGTCTATACACAATGCATAATGTGACCTATTTCATACTAGGCCTGCATATTCCTTGTAGCTCACTACTGCATAATGGAAGTGCTACAACAGACTACTGTCAGCATTTTTAGCACATACCTTGAATACACTATTGGCTTTCAGCGGCTAATGCTGTCATCTAAAGCCCTGATTGGCAAGGTTGCAATTTCGTGTATCACTACAAAACCTAATTAATATTGGCTTAAATGTCAGGAAAGAAGACGAATGAGCTTGTGGACAACCCTCTTTCTAAAAAACCTAAACAAGTGATAGAGGATCTTGATGAAGAGGCTCCAAGCAATGCTGACATTTTTAAGTTGCTCAAGCAAGTGGCCAGTGACATGGTTGAAGTAAAAACAACTTTGAGTGATTTGCCAGGAGCTGTCAATGGTCTGGAAACACGTATGAAGGATGTAGAAGGCAGAACTACAGGCTTGGAAAGAGAAACTGCAGGCAGTTATAGGGCCTATCAGGAATTACAAGAAGGGATGTCTAGGCTCCAACTGTCAAATATGAACTTGGAGATCCAGGCCAGAAATAACAACTTGCGCTTAATCGGCATCAAAGAACAACCTGAACTCAATCTGTTCACCTTGGTTATTAATGTCTTTCAAAAGAGTTTACCAGGAAGCAATGTGCAATCCAAGGACTTGGATGTGGTGTTTAGGGCTGGAAAATTGGAAACTAGGAAACCAAGACAGATAATTGTGAAGTTTTTGAAAGCCAGAATGAAAGAAGATATTCTGAACATTGCAAGGAAACAGACCTCTCTATTCTGGGAAGGAGTTTCTTTTAATGTTTACCCTGATTTTCCTAAAGAAGTAGTCCTTAAAAGGAAAGCATTTTGGGAGGCAAAGCACTTGGCCAAGGAAAGAGGATTGAAAACTTCCCTTTTGAAACCTGCAATCTTGAAACTGTTTCTACCAGATGGAGTAAAACTCACAGAGGTTCCTGAACAAGCCTGTGCCTGGCTTAAGAATTACCCTTGCATAATGGCTCAACCTATTCCTTAAAGTTTTATTAATATTTTTGTTCTTACTGTATTTAATGTAGCTGCTGTTTATTTATTATTCACGTGATTGTTCCTGTTGATGCTCTTAAATTAATTACATGGTCATTCATTTACATATTACTGCTGTTAATAGCTTATTTTAGTTGTATTTTGTTGTGTTGTTATTGTCCAAAATGTATTTTGCTGGGATTTGAATTACGGCAGTTTAAAACATGTACTGCGCGTGTTATCTCTCGGTTGCCAGGCGTAGTACGAGGTTATTTGAGTAAAGGACCTTTGTTGTTTGTATCACGCGACGTTGCGTGCGTGCGTGCGGAGTGACGACGGCCTATTTGTTTCCGGATTTCGGATTCAAACGGCGTTGCTCCTGGTCTAGGATGCATTCTCTGCATTTTCTGAGTGTTTACTTTTGCCCGAATGTTGAAACGGAGCCGGTAGCATTGGGAGAGCGCAGTGTCGTGGCTTGGGTGAAAAATGAGAGGGGGCCGAGGTTGAGTTTTGGGCTTCTGTGTAAGTACACGGTACTCATTTATACTGATGTTAATTTGGGCAATGTTGTTCATAATGCATAAATAATGCAAGCGTTCACAAAAGTGACTAACCAATGCCGAGTCACGAGAGTGGTCATCCCGCTGGTGCTATGATACTGGGGGGTTGGAGGTGAGATAGGTGCTGGTACATGAGCATGGTATGAGGGCAGATGTACAAGGGTGAGTGAAAAGCATCTCATAAAATAAAGGGCACGGATGCCTGGGACCTCCTCCCTTACTAGTGCTGCTGTGCATATGAGTTGTAGAAGGGCTAATGGAGGTGATAGCCTGGTGTCTCCAGTAGTCGTGGCAATGTTGTTACCATGTATTATGGGAAATGGATAGCTCTCCCATTTTCCAGATGATCATAGGCACGATACTTCTGATCAGCATATGTGTTGGCAATGTGGCACAATATGCAACGGCAAAGGAATGATGATGGGCATATTTTGTGATATGCTTTTTGTGAGTTGCACATTGGGCAGCACAGCGAGTTTTATGTTGCTCATGTTTGAACGGATTGGGCAATTTTTGGGGATGTGATTGATTTTACCGCACTCCACACTTGATTGGGTATTGAACCCATGTTGCTCGCCGCCGATTCACTTCCTTAGGAGAGTGCTTGCGCATAGGACATGCTACATTGATGAACCTGACATCAACCTGATTGATTAAATATTGATTTGCCATTATCGTGATGAAGATGCAGTATTTATATAGTCTGGGAGAGTGTTTTTCAGTGTTATGACAATCCAAACCGAGATTTGGACGGTCTGGCCCCCCGTGTGAAATGTGATGGCCTGCTTTCCCCTGTGGTTGGCAGGTGTATTGAATTAAAAACTGGTGGGGTCTGAGTGGTGTTCTTATAATGTGTTCTATAGTAGTATCCTGCTATACGGATGTGGGTCATTGTGCTTTAGACGGTCAGATTGACTCTGGTTATGGGTGCGGATATGCTGTTGGGAAAAGGGTCAAGGGGTGTGTGTTTGGACTGTAAGTGGATGGGTATGTATAGTGGTGTGACACAGGATATCACGACCCTTGTAGAAACACTTGGCGCTCCAGGCATGATGGTGGAGGGTTTGTTTCTCTGTGGTTGTTATCTTTCATTATCATATTGTTGCTGCCATGTCCGAGTTGGAATATGTTGCGTTTATGTGTAGAGAAACAACAACATTGCAGGCAGAGAGATCAATTGATGCAGGATGGGGGTGTTGATGTGTACACTTAATGGTGATGCAAATGTGGCAGTTCTATTATAATTACAGGGCAATGCAGTACCACTGACATATATGAAGTGCCATCTTTAATCCCAGACCAATATTGCTCATGCTAATCCATCTCATGTAGTCCACATCAGGGATCTTTCCTATTGGTACTGCCTAACAACTATGATCATGTCCAATCAAGATATGTGTGCTTTGATCCTTGGGTTTGTTATCGTCCTATGTCCATTGCCTCAACTGTTGGCCGGTCCTCTTTGGTTCATTGAAGTATTGCGCCTCAATATAGTATACTTAGTTGTGTCTGCTTGGCTCAAATATATGTGAGGTTAGAACTTAACGTATAGCTGAGTTGTAGCCAGATTTGTCTTTATTTTTTGATGCTGCCTGTAAGGAAGAGGTTTAATAATTTATGTGGGGGTAAGGCTGATACTAGTGACGGTTTGCTCTGTGCTTATCTATTGTGAATGGTTTGTCCTTGTTAAATGCGGGCATTGTAGAATTAGATTTTAGGATTGTGTGCTGTTTTAGGGTGGGGATGGGAGACTTGGTTTTGAATTTACTGTAAATTTATTGTCAGTAGACAATAAACCTTAGTTGCCTGGCTGCTGTATCTGTACAGTGTGCCATCTACTTGTTACCATTTTTAGTATATTCTAGTGGTTTGCTGCCCCTTGTGGGTATGTGCTTTCCTTTCACTTTTTCTTTTCTTTTCTTTTTTCTATTCTCATTTTCTATCCTGTTCTTTGATTGTATTTGCATATGCTGTAATATATCTCAGAATTTGAACTGTACCATGAATACTAAAATTGTGGATCATCTGAATATTGTCTCCTGGAATGCTAATGGACTCAACAATGTGGTGAAAAGGACTAAAATCTTATCTCACCTACGTTCAAGCTCTTGTGACATCGCCTTCCTCCAGGAGACACATTTGGAGGACCCGGAGGCTGAAAAATTGAAAAGAAGTTGGGTTGGGGATACTTACTTCTCTAATCACTCATCAAGTAGAAGAGGTGTTTCAATACTTATTAGAAAGAATCTGCCTATATCCATCATCAAAAGCAAAGGAGACAGCGAAGGGAGAATTATTTGTTTACTGGTGAGGATTCAAAGTGTGGACATTCTATTGTGTAATTTGTATGCTCCAAATCTGGATGATCCGGTCTTTTTTCATGAAGTGGCTCAATTGCTTCAAAGCTTCAATATGGACTCCATTATAGTTGGAGGTGATTTCAATCAGGTCATGGACTCTGCTTTGGATCGATCAAATGGGGATTGTACTAGGACCCCGAATAGATGCAAAAGGTCCTTGGAGAATTTCATTAGGGAGTTCAACCTGGCTAACATCTGGAGGTTGGAACACCCGTCAGATAGGGATTATAGCTTCCATTCACAGTGTCATGACACATATTCTAGAATTGACTTCTTTTTGACCTCTGGACGAGTGACTTCCAGTTGCTATGACTCAGCTATCGGGCTTATTGCCCTGTCTGACCACGCACCTATTTCATTACGATTGTCCTTGCAATACTCTCTGGTTAAATCTCCAAGGTGGAGAATGAACTCTTATATCCTGAAAAGTGATCAGATCAGACAGGAGGTGGCAGAGGAAATTGATAACTTCATCAAAATTAATAGGACTGCCGATGTTCAACTTTCAACAGTTTGGGAAGCTCTGAAATGCATTGTTAGAGGGGTACTGATTTCAAAAACTGGCAGAGAAAGGAAATTGAGAATGAAAGAAATTCAGAGACTCTCTTCTGAAGCTAAGCGCCTGGATGTTCTGTTTGCAGCAAGCAGAGATGAAAACACAAAGAATGAACTACGAAAAACAAAATATGAACTCAACAAGCTCATCTCTAGCCAAGTTGACTATGCACTGTTTAGACAAAAAATTAACTATTTTGAGAATGGTGAGAAGGCATGGAAATTACTGGCACATCGGCTGAAGGTGGCTGAAAGCGATCGTTTCATTCCTGTAATCAGGAGTCTTGCTAACACACTGGAGACGCAACAAAAACAGATTAACAATTCATTCCGTGGCTTCTATGAAAAACTCTATACCTCTGATCTGTCTTGTGGAAATGATGAAATTGAAAACTTTCTTGACTCTCATGTTCTCTCTCTGACAACAGATGATGCGGTGAGTTTGGAAGGGAAGGTGGAAGTAGATGATGTTCAGCACGCTATTTCGAAACTGACAATGGGTAAATCACCTGGTAATGATGGACTACCTAATGCATTTTATAAGGCCCTTCCTGATTCCGCACTACAGCTTTTGTGTGATGTATTTAACGCTGCTTTTGAGTCTGGTTCACTGCATTAATTATAGTGATGAGGAAGAAAGACAGATCGGCTACCAGATGTGAGAATTATCGACCGATCAGTTTGATAAACTGTGACTGTAAAATACTGACTAAGATCCTGGCTGTTCGACTAAATAGGGTGATTCCAGCTCTAGTGCATGAAAACCAAGTGGGTTTTGTCTCTGGCAGAGCAGTGGCGGACAACATGAGGCGTCTGCTATTGACCATTGAGAAAGGGCACAATCAACCAGTGGCCAGTGCAGTAATTTCCCTGGATGCTGAAAAGGCATTTGATCGTGTTGAATGGGATTTTTTGTTCGCATGCTTGGGGAAGATGAACTTTGGACAAGATTTCCAGCGATGGGTTAAGCTGTTATATACCAACCCGTCTGCAAGTGTGCTGACGAATGGACTTATTTCCGACCCTTTTGAGCTTCATCGCGGTACAAGGCAGGGTTGCCCACTTTCACCTCTCCTTTTTATTTTATCGATGGAACCTCTTGCATCCAGTTTACGGGCGGATGTGCGCCTTCAGCCTGTCATTGGAAATGACCGGAATAATTTGATTTGGTTGTATGCTGACGATTTGTTGATAGCCCTTCAAGACCCGGCTGATGGTATTTCGTATTTGATGCAGGATATTCATTCCGTCTCCTTGATTTCGGGATATAAGGTTAATTGGAGTAAATCCGAGATCTTGCCAATCAATGGATTGTGTCACCGACACACATGTGTTCAATTTCAATTCAGATGGTGTGCTGAGAAGTTGAAATATCTTGGAATTTGGATTGGAGCAGACATAGTGAAGTTACCAGCTGTTAATTTTGCTTGGATCCTTCCGACTCTCAAATCGGACTTGATGAGGTGGAGTCTTTTGAAGTTATCAACCTGGGGCAGAATCAACTGTTTAAAAATGAACTTAGCACCTCGGATACATTATTTCTTAAGTATGCTACCCATTAAGGTGCCAAGGAGCATCTTCAAGGAGGTCAATAGGATCATGCAGAACTTTATTTGGAGTGGGAAGCCTCCGAGGCTTGCAATTTGGAAACTTCAACTCCCATTGAAATTGGGAGGAATGAACTTAATTTCTTGGACTACCATTTGTCTTTTTCCACTCGACATTTGTGCAAAGTGATTGGCTCTGGAGAGGCACAATCTGAGCATTTTGACCTCTTGTCTTGGGAATGCAGTGCTGTATCCCAATTAGACCCGAAAGCTCTGCTAACCACTCAGAGGAATAAATCAAGAAAAATCAGTGCTCTTACTTCCTTTTTGCAAGACTGCTGGTGTTAGCTTTCGGACCGTGTGGGTGTAGATCCTTATTTGCACCCAGATGCCTCCATATGGCATAATCCAGTCTTGAAGTATCAAGGTAAAACTTTATTTTGGTCAGAATGGTTTGTGGCTGGTATCAAATACATTGGAGATTTGTTTGAAGGGGAAAATTGGTTAACGTTCACTCAACTGGGCCATATGTATGATATGGCGAACTGCTCATTTGCTGAATATCGAAAGTTGAAAATTATTATTTCGGCTTGTGTTGAAGGACCACAATTGACTGTTCAGAATCCAGCCTGGGCAGCTCTAACTGTATGCTGCAGTGCATCACACCCTGCTTCTACCATGTATGGTATCATAAAAGCCACTAGGAAAGGTGATCCGAGGTTACCTGCGCTGTGGGCGAAGGAACTGGGGGAAGATGTGAACTTCAGATGTTGGCGGAGGTGCTGTGAGAACACTCGGTTGGTGAGTTTGGATTGGACCCTCAGAGCTTCTCAAACGAAGTTGTTGTTTAGGGCCTATTGGACTCTAGAGAAGCTATTCAGAAGACAACTTTTGGACAACAATCTTTGCTGGAAGTGTAAATGTTCTAGGGGATCTCTAAGCCACTTGATTTGGTCCTGTCCTAAGACAATGCAGTTCTGGGAAAAAGTATGTGAGAGATTAGGTTTGGTCTTAAACATTGCAGTCCCTATGAATGCCTCATTACTACTTTTGGGCGATGACTCTTTGCTGGAGGATATTGACTTTGGTAAGAAAATTTGGTTGCTACGTGCATGTATGGTTGCTAAAAAATCATTTTAAGGTCCTGGAAGTCAAGTAATTCTTTTAACATTGATGATTGGATAGAGGAACTTCTCACAATTTCAACATATGAAAGAGCCATTTACAAACTCAATGGTGATGTTGAGAAGTTTTGGGACATTTGGAGCTGCTTTCTTAATGCCTATGGGTAGATTTGAACTCTTGTCTGAGACAATATAATATATGCATATCCTTGTTCGCTAATGATCTGTATGATACCTATAGACTGTGTATTGGTTGTAACATTCTGTGTTTGTTGTTTGGTTTCATGCAATTAGAATTCTTGGTTTTTGTCTCCTGCATTGGCTCTCCTTTTTTCCTTACTCTTCCTTTTCTTTTCTTCCTCTTTTTTCCTTTTTTCAAACTGTTCTATTTTTAATATTGGTGTTTTCTTTTTGAATTGGTTATGGTAATTGGTTACTGTTTTGTAATGATTAATTGTGTGTGGATTTAATGGATTACTGCTGTTCTTGTTCATTTATGTGAAAATAAAAATTTTAAAACCCAAAAAATGAAAGTAGTTTGAAAAATCAGAAGTGTAGCGAGAAGGAGACCTAGAGGGATCTGGTGCTGGAGGAGAAGCTCAAACCAGCAATGTGGGTGCAGAGAATGTGACAGAATCACACCAGAGACATAGTGCCATAAGCTGAATGCAGTGCAGAGAGCAAGGGAAGATCAGTGGAGGAATTGGGGGTTTTCCACAAACATTCAGCAAACCGTACCGAGGAACGAGTGAGAGGAGGCGAGCTGTCAGCTAAGGCTAAGGGGTGGGTGAAAGGAGCACACAGGATGGAGAGAGTCAATAGGAGCACACAGGATGGAGAGAGTCAATAGGAGCACACAGGATGGAGAGAGTCACAATGAGCACATAGGATGGAGAGAGTCAATAGAAGAACACAAGATGCAGAGAGTCAATAGGAGCACACAGAATGGAGAGAGACAATAGGAGCACACAGGATGGAGAGAGTCAATAGAAGAACACAAGATGCAGAGAGTCAATGGGAGCACACAGAATGGAGAGAGACAATAGGAGCACACACGATTGAGAGAGTCAATAGGAGTACACAGGATGGAGAGAGTCACAAGGAGCACACAGGATGGATAGAGTCAATAGGAGCACACAGGATGGAGAGAGTCAATAGGAGCACACAGGATGGAGAGAGACACAAGGAGCACACAGGATGAAGAGAGTCAATAGGAGCACACAGGATGGAGAGAGTCACAAGGAGCACACAGGATGGAGAGAGCCACAAGGAGCACACAGGATGGAGAGAGTCAATAGGAACACACAGGATGGAGAGAATCACAAGGAGCACACAGGCTGCAGAGAGTCAATAGGAGCACACAGGATGGAGAGAGTAAATAGGAGCACACAGGATGGAGAGAGTCAAAAGGAGCACACATGATGGAGAGAGTCACAATGAGCACATAGGATGGAGAGAGTCAATAGAAGAACACAAGATGCACAGAGTCAATAGGAGCACACAGAATGGAGAGAGACAATAGGAGCACACAGGATGAGAGAGTCACAAGGAGCACACAGGATGGAGAGAGTCAATAGAAGAACACAAGATGCAGAGAGTCAATAGGAGCACACAGAATGGAGAGAGACAATAGGAGCACACAGGATGAGAGAGTCACAAGGAGCACACAGGATGGAGAGAGTCAATAGGTGCACACAGGATGGAGAGAGTCACAAGGAGCACACAGCATGGAGATAGTCAATAGGAGCACACAGGATGGAGAGAGTCAATTGGAGCACACAGGATGGGGATAGTCAAAGGGAGCACACAGGATTGAGGAGTCAATAGGAGCACACATGATGGAGAGAGTCAATAGGAGCACACAGGATGGAGAGAGTCACAAGGAGCACACAGGATGGAGAGAGTCAATAGGAACACACAGGATGGAGAGAATCACAAGGAGCACACAGGCTGCAGAGAGTCAATAGGAGCACACAGGATGGAGAGAGTAAATAGGAGCACACAGGATGGAGAGAGTCAAAAGGAGCACACATGATGGAGAGAGTCACAATGAGCACATAGGATGGAGAGAGTCAATAGAAGAACACAAGATGCAGAGAGTCAATAGGAGCACACAGAATGGAGAGAGACAATAGGAGCACACAGGATGAGAGAGTCACAAGGAGCACACAGGATGGAGAGAGTCAATAGAAGAACACAAGATGCAGAGAGTCAATAGGAGCACACAGAATGGAGAGAGACAATAGGAGCACACAGGATGAGAGAGTCACAAGGAGCACACAGGATGGAGAGAGTCAATAGGAGCACACAGGATGGAGAGAGACACAAGGAGCACACAGGATGAAGAGAGTCAATAGGAGCACACAGGATGGAGAGAGTCACAAGGAGCACACAGGATGGAGAGAGCCACAAGGAGCACACAGGATGGAGAGAGTCAATAGGAACACACAGGATGGAGAGAATCACAAGGAGCACACAGGCTGCAGAGAGTCAATAGGAGCACACAGGATGGAGAGAGTAAATAGGAGCACACAGGATGGAGAGAGTCAAAAGGAGCACACATGATGGAGAGAGTCACAATGAGCACATAGGATGGAGAGAGTCAATAGAAGAACACAAGATGCAGAGAGTCAATAGGAGCACACAGAATGGAGAGAGACAATAGGAGCACACAGGATGAGAGAGTCACAAGGAGCACACAGGATGGAGAGAGTCAATAGGTGCACACAGGATGGAGAGAGTCACAAGGAGCACACAGCATGGAGATAGTCAATAGGAGCACACAGGATGGAGAGAGTCAATTGGAGCACACAGGATGGAGAGAGTCAAAGGGAGCACACAGGATTGAGGAGTCAATAGGAGCACACATGATGGAGAGAGTCAATAGGAGCACACAGGATGGAGAGAGTCACAAGGAGCACACAGGATGGAGAGAGTCAATAGTTGAGGTGAGGGCATTGTTAAGGGCTAAAGAAGTAGAGTCAGTCGAGAGAAGAGAACATCCTGGGAGAGAGGGGAGAGAGGGGAAGAAAGAGAGAAGATAAAGGTAGAGGAGCCCTGTGCGGAGGAAAGGGCTGTGCTACGTGTCTGCAGCGTGTCTATTACAACGCTGTTAAGCCGCTGTGGCTCTGGATTACTATCCCTATTGAGGCGACTGATATCTGCACACATATTCTGAACTTTTGAACATTGTTCTGATAAACTTCCCAGCAACTTCCAAGCATATCCGCTTACTGAGGGAGAGAAACGCGTTTTGTTTATTTATTTATTTTTTATTTTTTATTTTTTGAAACATCTGACACGAGAAGTGAGGAAGTGCGGAAGGAAGCCCTGCCCACAGGTCCTGGACCTGGAAATAAAATCCAGGGCTCTGCACCCTTGCAGCGTGAAGCCCTGTGCGGAGGAAAGGGCTGTGCTACGTGTCTGCAGCGTGTCTATTACAACGCTGTTGAGCAGCTGTTTGGCTCTGGTTGGCGAAGCAAGGGAGCCGGGGTCCCAGCCCGCTGTATTTGCCCCGACTCCTTTTTGTTTACCTTTCTTGTCCGGAACCGTGCGAAAATGACTCTGTCTGCAGACGGACCTCAGACGCGGAAAAAGTCTGCTCAGCTGCGACGTCTGCCAAATCCCTGGTCAACGATGAAGGCGGCCGCCGGGGACAAGGTAAGCAAAGCCACTGGACGGGCTCTATTGGCTGTACATTCTGCTAATGCTCCAACACTGACTTTGGGTGCCACCACGCCGCAGCCTTCATCAGCGTTGCATTCTGGCGCTCAGTGTCAAGTACCTGCGCCCCAAATTTCATCTCTATCCACATGTTCTGCTGCTCCTGCAGTCCAAGTAATCTCTTCTTTGCATACTAATATCGACTCTAATCGAGCTGCTATTCACAAACTGTCCTCTAGAACGCATGCTGTGGAAGACAATGTTATTATTTGTGGTGCTGCTAATGCTGTTCCGGCCAGTGCTTCTATTGTTCCCTTGGATTGCCTGTTAGACAACCAGGCCGTCCATCAGCAACAATTTTTGGGCGATCCCCTTACCCACTCCATGCTCACCCCCTGCCCTTCAACTGACATTGAGGCGCCGAAACAGCCCTCATCCCCCATTAGTTCTGCAATTTCCTTTGAGTTGGTCTCATTTGCCTCCACAGCACCTGATGCTGTCAAATCAAATGAACCTATTCAAAACATTGCTTCGTCTTCTGATAAAAGGACTCTGCCAGACTCAATCAGCGATGAGGAACTCCTGAAGATTTTCAACTCTGTGCTGAATATTCAACTGGCCTCTTCATTGAGTTCTAAACAACATTTGGCGGCTCCTCCGTCTTCTATCCCCACTTCCGCTACAAATTGCCCTCCCTTTGATAGGGCCATCTTGCAGCAGATGAAATCTTCAAGCTGTCTTTTGACAAAATCTTTGCCAACAACGACGGGAGCACTCTTTTCTTCTGCCACAAATACGACCTTTGCTACTGTCTCCGGAATCCTGTCTTCAGCGCAGATCTCACCATCCGCAAGTAAAAATCTATTGAGGCCCCGTGATCCTGTTCAATGCTCCTCGTCCGTTTCTACTCTCGCAAACTCCCTAACCAATCCTACTGTGATGAAGATAGATGGTCGAGCTTCTTCGGAGCTTGCGATTGATGACTTCGAATTTTGCAACAACAGTACTTTTGCTTGCCAAGCGCCAGAGCCTGGTCGACCTTCTATGTTGAACTTAAATGAACCTTCTTCTGAGGTTCCTCCCTCCTGTGCAGTTCATTCTCTTGTACAGGAATCTCAACTACCTCACACTCACCTCGAGCGGAGCGCGATTGCTCGTGCTAGCCGCTTGCAACGGGTTGCTGAGCTAAAAGCAAGGGGTACCTCTTCAACTCCCTCCATGGGTGTGAACTCTTCGATGAACGCAAGTACCCCTCAAGCTTTTTTGGCTCATCCCAGAAATGACACTCACAAGCCAATCCATGCTGGAAATCTCATTTCCTTAAATCGGCAATACAACCTTGAAAGCTCAGTGTGCTCTTCGACGTCTCATGATTTCATCCCACAATCTTTGGGCATATCCATTGAAGCCCTTACGCAAATACATAATAATGTTCTTGCTGCCTCTGCTGTTGCACTAGCTCCGTTTTCAAAACTCCTTGAATCACTGACAGGGACAATAAGTGACCAAGGAGCTGCTCTTCTCAACCTAACAATAAAAATTGACAAACTTGAGTAATTCTCAGGCTTCTTGCAAGTCCAAATGGAGTCTAATGCCGAAAACTCAGCGAGATGGCAAGACAGGTTGAGCGATTTGGCAGCTCGCCACCAATGCCAAAATTACTCCCTGGTGGATGGTCTGCTTGAATCAGTGAAATGGATGTGAAAGAATGCAAATTCTTTTCCATTGGAACCCTCCAATAAACGTGACCCACTGCTTGGAACTCATCATCTACTTGGACCAAAGGCTCCAGCCGTGCTTGCTAATAACATGGTTCAACCTGGTTCCATGACGTGCAATTTAGCAGTCGGCCATGGAGGTCCAGTCTCTACCATGATCACTGAACCCGTTGTGGCTCAAATCATCAAACCTACAACAAATGAGATCCCAGCCCAAGTCCAAACCTCTGATCAGGTCTCCTCATCAGGGAACTCTTTTGACATATTTAAAGGCCCAGCTAAAACTATTACATCGAGCCTCGAAATTAAGCTTCAAAGAGCTTCTGTAAAACAAGCCAAGCAACTTAAGAAAAAAAAGCTTGCCACCGAAACAAGTAGAACAACATGTGAACAAAATTCATACGAAACATCACGACCCCTAAAAAGACAAGCCTCTTTGATCGGAAAATCAACCCAATTCATGCAGTCTCTAATGCTTTAAATCATCCATTGAGAGGTACAGGAGACCTACCCGAGCCTGCAAACATTTCTGCCAAACGTCGGCGAGTAGGATCAAGTGACACTTCTACCAACAATGTCACGCTCGACTCTTCCATCGATTTATGCAATCTATCGACCTATTCGGTCAACCTTGATGATACTAATGATGTCTCTGGTGTGTCCTCTGGGGTTGCCTTAATCGAGCCCCTGGTGACAGAAAGATCAGTTTCAACTGAAATCTCGAGAAAGCAGTATTCTGGGTCCAATGCAAGTAAGCCCTCTGCCACCATCATGAAGGCTCCTCAACAAATTCTAAGCTCAAAGTTAAATCCTAAACAAACTCTGAATCAGTTGAAATCTAGTAGTCCAACTATTTCAAGCTTCGATACTCTCAAACACCTCAAAATCATCTTGCCGGTGGAAACTCCGTCTTCAAAATATTCACTCAGATGGCAACGAAGTTAATCTGAATCGAGCAAATATTCTGAAACTTTTTGCATGTATTCCACCATTACGAGCAATCTCCTCAGATGATATCAAAATCGTGGAATACATAACGGAATTAGCATCCGACCAAGTTCTTCTCCATATACCATCTGCAGCTATGAAAAACGTGCTATTACAGGCAAATGAAGATCTTTTGCTCTACGGTTTTGATCTTACTGTTGAACCCGCTCTTATGAGATCCCCATCATCCTTCAAGGCAAACCATGATAATGAAGAGCTTTGCAAGATCGATCAACGATCTGCTCTGCGTCAATCTCTAGCGCCCTCTTCAGACATTCACAACGCCATAATGCCTCAAGCACTTGAAGGAAAGGCCATAAATGAGCGAAGATTTCCTAAAGGACCCAGAAAGTAACCATGAGTCAATTCCGCTCAGCAAGAATTAATCTTACTCTCATGGAATACGCGTGGATTTAAGCATCTTTTCAATACCTTTTAAGAACCTCTGGAGAATGTGTTTGTTATCTGCTTACAGGAAACTTGGCTACGTGATTCACCGTCTCGTGATGGATTCCCCATTCTGATAAATCCAGCCGGTAAAAACACCAAAGGTCGCCCCTTTTCCGGCTTGATAACCCTTCTAAAAATACAGAACTGGTGGTCATTAGTTGCTTCTTCCAATCCTAATCCATTTGTTCAAAGTACATTGGTTAAACTATCACTGTCTAACAACATTTCAAACCTGCTGATAATCAATGCATACTGGAATCCTGCGATGATTTCAGCTTCATCTTTCATTGATGCAGTATTGACAGAAATTGACGAAACTTTTCTAGCCCATCATAACGTCTCTGTGCTAATATGTGGCGATCTTAATTGTAGTTGGTTTAGATATGATCCTGCCACAAGGACAAATACTCGGCTTCCCGATAATGAAGTCACTTGTAGAGGTCAAACTTGGTCTCGTGATCTCCTTCAACGCAATTGTCAAATGATGAATGGATCTATTAATGGTGACTATCCTCCTAATCCGACTTGCCACAGTATGAGCAGTTCAAATACCCTAGATTATATCTGGGCTTCGATGGACCTTTTCGACAAAGCTATTTCTCTCAAGGTGCAGCCGATGTTGCACAGCGACCATGATTTGCTACGGCTTGCCTGGTTAGAAGCCTGTTCCTGTGCATCAGAAAAACATCAATTTCAGTTACAAACAAATGCCGCAGGAAAGAGGTTTGTCACAAACGGTAAAGCAATTGCATCTCTAAGACAGAGACTAAAAGCGTTGCATACCGTAGAATATTCCCTGTTGCTGAGTGACTACACCATGAAAATCTTTAATTCACAATTGCTTGGGTCTTCTCCAAAACATCTTTATAGTGCTGAAATAGCATCAGCAAAAAAATTATTAAGGAAAGACCTACGGCATATCAAAAGAGAGCTCAGCAATTCTAGTGCAAAGGCAACGAACGTTAAGGATCGACGTAAGATCTATCGCAACTGGCTAAGATCGCATTTAATTGAAATTGACCAAAGTCGAGCAGAAATAATGCTGAAACTCCTTGTCACGAAGAACACATGTGAAATTTGGGCAATCCTGAACAGGGGCTCCTCCAAATCTATTCCATCAATTTCTAATGAAATCCCAAGCAATAAATGGCGAGATTATTTTACCGCCATTTATAATGAGCCAGTGTGTGAAGCCTTGAAGCAAACTATAGCGACACCTGCCTGTTGGCATATAACACCTTCTTGCGAAGAGCTTGAAAGCTTGATCTCCAAACTAAAGAACTCACGAGCCGCTGGTCCGGAACAAATTTCAAATCTTATGCTTAAAAAGCACAAAGTATTGTGGGCCAAATTTATCAACGGGCTATTTCTTCAGATTACAAACACCAAGGAACTTCCATCCTCCTGGTCAAAAGCAATTGTGGTGCCAATATACAAGAAGGGCTGTCGGGCGATCCAGCGAACTATCGCCCGATCGCCCTTCTTGATACAATTGGGAAAATCTTTTGCTCCATCCCGCGACAACGTCTGGTAAATTGGGCGCTCGCTGCAGGCGTAGTTGATTGTCGCCAAACGGATTTCACGAGCCAAGTGGGCGTTGATGTAAACCTTACAATTTTGTCAATCTTAAAGTTGTCAGCACTGGAGGCCAAGAAAAAAATCTTCTTTGCATTTGTTGAACTCTGTCAAGCCTTTGATGCTGTAAATCGCACCAAATTATGGGCCAAATTACGATCTTGGCAATGCCCAGAAATGCTGCTAGACCCCATAATCGCCCTATACTCTAATACTTCGATCCAAATAAGAGTGAATTCACAGGGAGATCTCACTGAACCGATAAGAACATTTAAAGGGGTCAAACAAGGATGCCCACTAGCAGCTGATTTGTTCAAACTTTTTCTTGCTGATTTGCCAAAGTGGCTAGATTCTGTCCATTGCTTCCCGCCAAAGCTGAATGGATGCTTTGTTAAATACTTGGTCTACGCAGATGACATAGTGTTGGTTGACCAAACTCAAATTGGATTACAACACCTGATTCTTCGTTTACGCGAGTTTCTAACTGCTAATGACCTGCTGCTAAATACTCAAAAAACTAAGATCATGAGTATTGGTCGATCCATGTCAAAGAAGGATAAGAGCTACAGATGGTTTATCGAAAAAAAGGCCCTAACTGCTGTCAAGTCAATTCGTTACTTGGGTGTAATGGTAAACGATTCAATCTGTGAAGCCGCCTGGATTAGCGACCTGGTAACCAAAACAAAACATCTGAGTATCCAAGTCACAAAAATTAACAAGGATTACGGGAAATTTTCAACAACTCCTGTAATAATGTTCTACCTTCAGAAGGTAATTCCAACTCTTACCTTCGGCGGCGAATCAGCCTGGAATGTCAACCATAACCTGTGGCAAAAATTGGAAGGCATGTTTTGGAGGCGTGTGCTAGGCCTTCCTAATTATATTTCAATGTCAGCTCTGAGATATGAACTAGCCTTAAATTCAATCTACATGCCAATTGTGTGGAAATCATTATCCACTTTACGTAAAATCCTGCCTGGTTCCTCCATATAAAATCTTTCAGAATAATGAAGATGGTCATGACTCTTCCCTAATATTATCCTGGAAACTCAAATACATGCAATTATGGAAGATGCTGGCATATCTGAAGAAGAGCTACTCTGTCGTCCCCAATATGCTAAAAAGAAGCTAGCTGCATGCGACTGGATAACAACCTATAATAATCACCTAGCTCTCAAAACCTCTTTACCGACCTCCAGAGGTTTGGTGAAACTACATCTGCAACCCAGAATATCTCACGAACTGTCCATCTCGTCACCACAGGTCCCAATTCCTTAGACTCAGATTGAATGCCTTAAACACCAACGAAATGCTTTGGCTATGTAAGAGCAAAGAGACAACAACCAACACCTGTCGCTTCTGTAAATCATATGAAGTCGAGTCCTTAAAACATCTAGTCACCGCATGCCCGATGTTGACCAATCTGCGTGAACTTCACTTAAGTGAATTTAAACCTCAACTTTATATGCCTGATGACTGGTGGGAGCATGTTGTAGCAGGCCATAACATAAAGCTCTCTTGTGGTCTAATTAATTTTCTTGATGCATCTCTATAGCAAGTTTCAATCTGAGTGACAAATATGATCTTAAGAACTTGTTAAGGCTGTTCTTCTTCTGTGTCTATTTTCTTCTGTTATGATTTGTTTCTGATCCTACTTTGATTTCTTTTGTATCCTTTATCTCTCCTGATAACATCGATTTTGGTCTACAATTTATTGGTTACAATTGATTGGAGTTGTTTGGGTCGGGAATCCCTGCCTGCCGCGTACCTTTGTATAGGGAATATTTGGTGAGTCAACCTGCAGCCTCACTCCTTGTTCGTCTGAGGACCAACTCCAGATCCCCAATTGGCTAAATGATTGGTCGGATGACAAAACTGCGGATAATGATGGGCGCTGGGGGGCTTGATTGGCCCATGCATATAGCAATTACTCTTGGTTTAGATTCATGGTCAGATCAGGGCAGTCGTTTTTGTGCTTAAAACCTGTTACTTTATTATTGTTTTTCCACAAGGTAAATATGAAACATCATAGTGGTAAATAATGACAGTCGTTTAACCATTGGTGGGTGCAAACAGCCTAAGGCTATTTACCACTATGATGTTTCATATTTATTTATCTAAACCAAGCATAATTGCTATATGCATGGGCCAATCAAGCCCCCCAGTGCCCATCATTATCCGCAGTTTTGTCATCCGACCTACAATTTATTGGTTTGGAGTGGAGAGTTCATTTTTTTCTTTTTTTTTGGAATTAATATAACAAAGGTTTGATAGAATATATTGAACTGAAGCTTTACAATAAAATAAAAAAATTAAAAAGGTAGAGGAGTTGAAAGATATGAGGCTACGCGGGGGAAGGCAGAAGAGGAATAAGCAGATCGGTATGAATGTGGCTTGAAGAAGAGAAGAATAATAGGAAGTGATCAGAGAGATGAAGAGAATAGCAGATACAGTTGGGGAATATAGGAAGAAAATATTATGCCTGAAAGGTGCCATATGTGTGAGATGGAGAGGGAGAAGAACTGGAAAAGATGATAGGAATTGAGTAATGACAGAAGGCGAGAGGATGCCGTGACAAGGCAAGTAACCTGTCTCGTGCCCTCTCAGTATGGGAGAGAGGCCCACCAAAGAGCAACCCAGAGTCAGTCCAACCCCTGAGATGGATGGTTGCAGCTGAGAGAGCCCCAATACCTGTTTCCCCTTGTGCCCACATGTTTGCTTGCAGACCCTCATATGCTGCATTGCCTCCTGTCTCAGTTACTGCCCAGTGATTCATTTCTATTTCAGAGACCACCAGCCCAGAGCAGAAAGTCATCAATGAAACTCAAGCATCTCCAACTACCTACACGCAGTATGGAAGAAAAAAGGCCTGAAAAGGTGATGAAGAAGAACATTCACAATGCTAAAACACAGCCCCTTGGGGAACACTACACACAGTTAAGACTACAGGTGTAAGCACAATCTCACCTTTGGTACAAGCATGTACTACAAAGTTATGTGGTAGCATTGGCTGAGCAGCCAGACTTATCTCAAGAGTAAAGTGAGCAGTAGCAGGAGTTACACAAAGGACCAGCAATCACAGTGGTTCAAACAAACACTTACTCAAGGTTTCTTGGTAAAAGAATATACATTTATTTACACAGTCAGTTGGAAAACATTCCACTAGCAACACACAGCTCAATATCTCACCATAATGCACTCCAGTACTGAACCAAGTAGTTTGTGAACAAGTTAGGCTCCCCAGAAATGGGAAAAAAATGGCACTTCAGTAACTTTCAATGGGAGTAAAAAGTCAAAGGTTATAAGAATCAAACACAAACACTTTCTTGGCAGGGCAAATAGTTATAGTTCACTATTAGAGGCAGTTCAATTCAATAGGCCTGGGCCAAAGTCAATGGACCAGTGTCTTGGATAGGATAGCACAGTTCTGGTAGTAAACAGTTAAGTCTTTGCCAATGTTCTCGGAAGTAGATTGCACGAAAAAGAGTTATAGGTCAGACTAGGGGAGGATTAGACCCCAAAGTTTGTAAAGTTTCACAAACTTTCACTGCGGCCCCAACCGTGTTTGCACAGTACCTTGGTAATAAAGAAAAGCTGTAGCTGGGGCAATTGTTCCTGGCAGTTCCTATAGATCTCGCTGTTCCTTGGCCTCAGTTGTGGGGACAAGAGGGAGGACGTTGGGGACTCCTGCACTGCACGGGGACGGATCCACAAGCTCAGCAAAACATTGGTATAAGGTGTGAGTGCCTTAAAGTCCACAATCTGGTATCCTTCTCACTGTCTATCCGGTTTTCTACAGCACTCTGAAGAAAATTCGACCAGTATGGAGACGGTTTTCAGGTGGCTTGCGAGTTGGTTGTTCCCACTAGCTCAAGGGAAGAAGTCGTTCTTGAAGGGCTTCTCTATCAAGGGAGTTTCGGGCAATTCGGACCTGCAGCAGGGCTTCACTGGGCAAACCAACAGTCCAGGAGTTGCAGCAGTCATCTTCCTTCAGCTCGTCTTCGGTTCTTTCGTTCCAGTGGTCGACTCTGCCTTCCAAGTCCCAGAGACCTGCTTTTAAACAGTTTTCTCCCATTCATTCCAGCCTAGCGGTCACTCGGCACTGAAGCCCGCCAAAGGCCAACACACAAAGGGACCAATCCTGGTTTGGCGCGCAGAGACAAACACTAGAAGGACCTTTCCAAAAAGAAATGGCGAGAAAAGTCGACCGGAGCCTGTTTTAACAGAGGGGGCTCAGACTCCATCTTGAAAAGCATGGCTCCGGTGGATTTTAGCTACCGAAACATTTAAATGGGTCACTGTCGTGAAATTCATGGTAATACCACTGCCACCAGCCATTTTGAGAGGAAAGGGTAGCATTTGAGTGCTAGATGAGTTTTCTAGGCATAGACATCACTAGGTATCCCCTCCAGCAATCTGCTGTAAGGCAGGGTGTGCTGGGTCTAGCAATTTAAAAAGACTAGTAAAGTCAATGTAACTGTACATTCACTGGGAGACAGTAGTCAGTCCCAGATAAGGTATTTCAACCTTGTGAAGTCTGAAAGATATCCCTGTGACACTGCACTGAGGGTGATTTGTGACACACAAAAAAATGATGATGCCTACGGAGTTGTCTAAAACTCCATATCCAAAGAACACAAAAAGTGTAAAACACAGAAAGCTCATTAAAAATGAAAAGTTCAAAGTCCCTAAGTTTAGCAAAAGAGCTGGAGGGCTCTAAGGTGGGGGACTTAGCACATGTATGAGAATTCTCCCTAAAACCCCTTATCAACACGACAGCTGTCGCACACCTTCAATCGAGCGAAAAAGACACAAGCAATAGCCTTCAGCAGACACTGTGCAGAGACCCGCATCATGGGCCAGGTAGAGCCACTGGCATACTTGGACATGGATCACCACCCACCCTAGACCACCTGGGGCAATTGAAGAGGGTGCAAACCCCCCCACCAAAGGACTTACCTGTGGAGGCCATGACACTCAGTCCAATGATATGAATGTGGCCATTGGTACTCACCAGACACCATGGAAACTTCACAGCTCAAGCATGCAGAGAAAGTGGGCAGGCATTACCTTAACACACCGTTCTGCTCTTATCATTCACATTCATAACCTGAGAGGGGAGACAGGAGAGGATTGGATCGGGAAAGGAGACCAACTGCCACAGACGAGGGACAGTAAAAAAGAATCAGGACAGAGGCAGAGTTGGAAGGCGACCAAGAGACCAGCAGGAGGAAGGGAGGAGTGGTGGTTTGTGGAGAAGATTTGTGGCACACTTGAGGTATTGACTTAGGAGTGAAAGTGGTTCAGCACTTTGTGCGTGTTTGTGTGGCAGATGTGTAGACAGGGTAGTGTAAGGAGTGTCTGTGAAGAGAATATTACAGTGTTAAAGGTCTCTTCTTTAGTAAGTGTTTGAAGGTGGTTGGAATAGCAATAGCATGGGAGAAGTGAGTAGTAATAGTGTGGATGAGGAAGTTGTTGGGGGGTACAATAATGTTGGGGAATACATTCAATACCTCAAATGTGCACAAAAATACAGGCTTCTAAAGTCACTGTGAAAAGGCGCAGCACAAAGAGAGCAGCACAAAGAGAGCAGCTTCAAACATAGAAACATCCCTGCATAGGCCCAACAAAACACTAGTAGCCATGCTTCAGTGAGCTATAATGCACTTGAATATAACCACAGCTGCTTAATAAGCAAAGCAGCACTTAACAGTAGTCAGGGACACATTAAGGGGGTATTCATAATAATAGCAAATGATGATGAACTTTCATACTATTCGAATAAACAGTACATATAAGCCTCAAGAACCAGCTAGCCATCTCTGAAGTATAAAAACGAACACCCCCTCAACATATTAAGATAAACAACAATTTGAAAGGCGCTGCATTTTATCTTCAACAGCAATGCTAAGCCAGCCTGAAGCCCCACTACAGTAACTGGATGACCTTGAACCAATGTGTATGATTTTTCGGCACATAAATAGTTGGCAAACCTGCCGTCACCAGATCCTGTGCAGCACTGTAATACGCAACAGCTCGATGCTTGTCATTATGCATTACAGTGCAAGCTCCCACAACCAAACCTTTACATTGCTCACATTAGAGAGTGTAAGGTTTCTGATCATTTGTAGACCCAAGGCTATAGTGTTGTATAATCCTTGCATGATTCTGCTCAAGGCCTCTTCAGTTTCAGGTGTCCATGGAAGGGATTCAGTAGTTGAATCTGGAGTGAGCTTCTGTAGGGGTTGCAGTTGAATTTTCTGTCCTCCTATGCTTGTGGGGAGGCTGAGTGTCCAGAACTGCTTCTAGTATCTCTGCGTCAGACAATTCGAGTCTGTTGTCAGTGCTAGAATTTGCATGCTTATAGAAAAAGTTTGTTAAAAGGGTAAGTGGGGTGACTTTACCCAGAACATTATTCAAAGTGCTGACCCTTTTTACCAGGAAGACTGCCTTTATTTAAAGACGGTTTCTTTGGAGGTCCAGAGTGTTGCATGTCACCCCTGTAGGGGGACATGGTTACTCCCAGAGTGTGTGTGTGGTCACATGGTTCCCCATGTGACCAAGTCAATAAAAGGTCTGAGCTGCTTCCGGCTCGGCAGTCCGAGTAATCTTGACTCCAGTGTCGTCTGTCAGGCACCATGCTGGTGCTGCGCTGCATGCGTTGGGCCCACGGACGGGGCCCAGCACGAGGACAGCGCCCCTACAGGGCAAAGCCGTTCTAGGGTAATCCCTTAGCCATGTGAGCTGTGGTGGTGACCCCAGCCTGGGTGCCCCCAGAGCCGGGGCCGCTGTGAGCCGGGTGCCCCCGGGCAAGTGTGGCGCTTCGGTGACCCGGAGCGGGTGGGGTGACCCCCACCCATGAGTCCGCGGCATGATCGCTGCACACTCTTACCACAAGGTATGGTTGCATCAGGATGTCTCAGACCTATATGGGAACCAACAATGTTCAGCCTTTGTTTCAGATGGTTCAGACGGCGGGCAGATTATCATTCAGGCGTCAAAGTGACTTGTTGGTCCTCCCGGATCCGACAGGCTCGGGACAGGACCTTCTTCACGGGCCTTACTCGATGGGCTGGCTTCCGCCTGTCGGTGGATCTGATTGGAGAATAAGTACGCCTGTTGCTATGCAACAGGTAAACAGCCTCGATCTGGGCTGAATGTTACTCCAGCCATTTTAGGAACAGGCAAGCTGGCACGGTGTACGAACAGCGTGCAGATCAGATTGACAAGCAACCACAAATTGGCTGAAATAGCGCTCTTAAGTGTGAGCGCTTCGGAATCAGCGGCACACGGGTCTAGGGTGCTGGTATAGGTCAGGTGTTGCACGTCGCTCGACAGATGTTACCGGGGTCAGGGGAGACACAGTGATTCTCAGATGGCTGCTACTGCAGGGGCGAGAGGGCTCCAACCCTCTCCACAGCAAAGATGGGAAGCAAGTGTCTCAAATCTCAGGTACAGGACTTTCTTCAAGGGCCTCACTGGATAGGCCGGCTTACGCCTGCCGGAGGATCCGATTGGAGAATAAGCATGCCTGTTACTATGCAACAGGTAAACAGCCTTATGATATGATATGATATGATATGGCATTTGTAACGCGCCTATACACAAGTGTTTCAAGGCGCGACGAGGCGGGGGGGACACGGGGAGACAGACAATGATCCTACTAGGCCAGGTGACATTCAGACTGTGCAAGTGCAAGGGTAGAGGGGACTGGGAAAAGTGCAAGGGGAAGGGGAGAGGGGGAAAGTGCTAAACATGGTTAGTAGAATACAAGATAAATAATAGGGCCAGCTGGTGGCAAGTGCAAGGAAGTGCAGTAAATGGTTAGTAGAATACAAGATAAATAATAGGGCCAGCTGGTGGCAAGTGCAAGGTAAGTGCCGGGAGAAGGGGCTGTGGGATACAGAGACAGACCCGTAGTGCAGGTAGGCAGTGCAGGGAAGAGTAGCTGGGCCAAGGACCGAGATCGGTGAGTGGCCCAGTAGCAGATTCGGAGCAGGTTCAGTGGTTTTAGCAGGGGAGAGAGGGAGAGAAAGCGGAGGCAAAGAGGAAGGTTTTGAGGTGCTTCCGGAACGGGAGATGGTTCTCCTCAAGTTTCAGGGAGGCAGGAAGGCTATTCCAGAGGGAGGCCCCTGCTGCGGAGAGATTGCCTTGATCAGGGATGGATGTTACGCCGGCCATTTTAGGAACAGGTAAGCTGGCACGGTGCACAAACAATGTGCAGATCAGATTGACAATCAACCACAAATTGGCTGAAATAGCGTTCCCAAGTGTGGGCGCTTTGGAATCAGAGGCACAGGGGTCTAGGGTGCTGGTATAGGTTGGGTGTTGCACATCGTTCGACGGATGTTGCCAGGGGTCAGGGGAGACGCAGTGATCCTCAGATGGCTGCTCCTGCAGGGGGAAGAGGGCTCCAACACTTTGCACAGCGAAGTTGGGATGCAAGTGTATATGAGTACCTGTATATGAGTTATGTGTTATGTATATGATGTACTTTGATGGCCATATGGCCGAATAAAGTTAATACTGAGAACAGAATATTTGTGAACATGAACTAATCGGGATATATATTTTAAAAGCTCACATTGAGGGGTTTAAGGATCACCTTGAATGGCAGTCACTAATTTCCATTCAACAATATAAACTTTTCCACATTAATAATGAACTTAAGATTTCACATCAAAAACATTTCCTAAAAATATGACCACTGCTAAACCCAATGATGTCATTTCCCCATTAAGTAGGAGGGTCCACCAGTGCTTAGATTATTGCAAAAGGACTCAAAGTGTTTAGTTCTTAAGAGTGTTAGTGAATTGCTAAATAACAGTAAATGGTACACATTTTCAACCGTTCCTTCTTGCTTATAAAATCTGCATTGCACGTCTTTAGGCCCTGCACAGGTTCTAACAGATCTGAGATCTATACAAATATTATGGAATTTCATCAAGTATTTTGGAGTAGTACCAAATGCCTACATTTGTGCCTCAGATGGTAAAAGAGTTTACATGTATTTGCCTCTTCTGATGTCAGTATCCGATCTGACCTCCAAAGGTTCAGCTTAACCTTGTTTGGGTTTGTTCTTAAATCATCTTCAGAGGCACAAACTCTTTCAAGCAGGTCTTTCCAATACAATTCCCACTTCCCCAAAGTTCTATCCCTAAATGTTTCCATTTCTTTTTTAGTATGGCAAAAAACTTTGGGGGTGTTTCCAAAACACATTTTCTATACAGTTCCAATGACTTCCATTCAACCATGGCCCTTAGCAAGATCAGTTCCAGCTCACACCTAATCACCTGTACTGGGGTCGATCTCGGCAACCCCAACACCCTCTTCCAGAAAAGTCCTTCAGCCACAGACCATAGAGAACATGGAATAAAAAAACAAGTATACAGAGACGTATGTCAATACTGCTGTAGTTTTCAACGTATACAAATTCAACACTGGTAAAACTGAAAAGTAGAATAATTTTTGGAGAAGCCTTGCCTGGTTTGCTAGCATTCCTGTCTTGTTTATAATTATCTGTTCTGTTTCAGCCTCTTCCTTGCTCATCTTTATGCACACTCCCAGGTATTTAAACGCTCGGTCTGCGTTGACCCCAAATGCCTAGAAAGCTGCACTCTTGGTCTTTTATTTGCTTTTTCTAAGACTATGATCTTTCTTTTAGCTATATGTTTAGCTAGCTCCTTTTCTTCTATGTATTCTTGCAATTTATTCAACTGCTGCTGCAGGCCAAACAGTGTTTGTCCATTAAAACCAAATTGTCTGTATATAGCAGCCAACTGATTGGACCACCTTCAAATCTTGGTGGAATACTTCTTGCCTGGGTTAACTTCTAAGCTATATCTTAGATGTAGAGGTTGAAAAGTGCCGGGGCTAGGGGCCAGCCCTGTTTAAGCCCCCTGAGTGTGTTTATTCTTATCCGATAACAACCCAGCAGTGTTCAGCCTCTCCCTCAGACTAGTCCCTGTGTGTAAGGCCTTAAACTGCTCCAGGAGATCATCTGGACAATTCCATTTTGCCAATTTGTCTCACAACCTGGACCTATTAACACTATTAAAAGCCTGTACCAAATCTACAGGAGCAACATAGGTCCTAGCTATTCCTTCCTAGGCTCTTCCCTTTAACACGGTAATGAGAGTAATATTCCGGCTGGTGCCCAGATCCTGCACACATCCTGGTTAGAAAATATCAAGATGTTTTTCTCTTACAGACGACTCCTTCAATCTTACCAACAGTATGGGTCCAAGAATCTCTCCGATAACATCAAAAAGGGCACTAGCGCGATCATTTGTAGGGTCGTCCCTATTGCCCCTTTTGAATGTTGGAACAACAATTTCTTACCTCCAGGAGTCAGTAGATTACGGGAACCTTCAATTTGTTTGAATAAAATATTCAAGAAGTGGAGCCATGCTTCTGGTTCTTGCTTTAGCATGGTGTTAGTCAGGCCATCAGGGCCTGGGCCGCGAGAAGCACCTGTCTTCATGTATAGCGCCAGTATCTCTTCTTGTTATGCGGGACCTGCCATTCCACCCCCACCCTTTTGCCTCCTTCCACTTGTCATTTATTTTCATCAGCATACAGAGCTTTGAAGTGGTCCACCCACCTAGATTCTGACGCACTGTTTGTTTGAAGGGTCACTTGCGAGGTATCATTGCTTTTAATTAGACTCCAGACCTCCTTAGAGTTATTTTTGCAAATAGCCCTTAACATGCCCCCTGCATTTTCATGGAGCATAGTGGCCATGTACCAATGGAGCCAATTGTTATACATGTTCTTCAATTTATTGACAGCTAGGTTTAAGGCCTCAGGTTTTCAAATTGTCAGCTATCTTATAATTCCCACAAGGACTTTAACATAAACATGGCGGTATTTGAACATCCCGCCCATTTTTCCCTTTCCTTTAACCTTAAAGCTTTGCAGGATTGTGGTATAATCTAAATGCTCCGTAGCGTCTGACCATTTCCGTAAGTTCCCCCTATGAGAGTATTGGGCTGCCAGTCTCTCGATGCTCTGCCGCAACATCTTGAGCCTACTTCCCCCGTTCACCATCACTACATCCACTTTCATCCCAACCCTCTCCTTCACTGCCCCTAACCACCAAGACATGTTCAACAAATTGTGGTCACTAACCGGGGCATTTGCTACCTCATAACTCCTTACATTTTGAACCAAACCCTCAGAGACAAACTTGTAGTCAATTATGGCAACTTGGGCACAACGGGACCATGTTGGCTTACAAGGCATATCGCCTTCTGTGCACCCGTTCAATGTGTGTAAGTCCCTGGAGTCCATTAAGATCGTCCTTGCCAGCCCACTCCTTTCAGATGGTCTTAGGTGGACCCCCTTGGACTGATGTATTGCCCCTTTCTTCTTTAGGCAAGTAACATTAAGATCTTCACAAATGCTCACTAAACCCTTCTCATTCATGATATAAGCATCGCCTATAATATCAGAAACGTTGCCAATAAAGTCGACGTCACCCACTGCTGGTGGGTTCAATACACATTTACAATAGTCAGATCTTTCTTTCCACTGTTTGAAGAGCGTGTGCTTCTGCGTTCTCAGTTCAACACCACTTTTTGTGTTTATGGGTTTGGATTTTCAGTCTGAGTCACTTCAAGACCAATTCCATTTCTAACTGCCATTAAAAGACCAGAAGTCAGTCTTTCCTTCATGCCACTAGTTGCTGGGTTTAAAAATACTGACAACCGTCCAAAGTTATCTTGTGGCGTAGCCAAGATTCTTGTAGACATATGAGGTCCCAATGTAACCTCTCCTTCTTGGCAAAGGTGTGACAAGCCCGCCTTCAGTATTGCACACATTCCCTTTTGGCTGGACAGGCCCGGTCGGGATCAATGACTTCCTTGCAACAGCTGGGGGTCCCTCGTCGACAGCTTCCCTTCCCCCACAGTTCTGCTCCTCACTAAGCACGATGTGCCTGACTGTAGACCGACATTTATCTCCTTTTCCACTCTTAGCTTCCATTTCGATCTGCAATTTTCCGTTGACATTAAGTAAAAACCCAGTAGCCTAAGACTCACACTTGCTTCTAGAAGAGTGTGTTTGACTATTGGGGATTGAGATTCCGCGTTCAAACGAACCTCATCTGCAAATTCAATCAAAAACAAGTTGTCAGAACGTATTTGTCTTAAATTTGGTATAAAGTGAAAAAGGGCCACAACATTTCTCCTGTTCAGGATAAGGTTGTCTTCTCTTTCTACCAACCTTTCCAGTCGTAGACACCTGAACTCTTCTTTGTTACAATGTTTCCTTGACCCTTTTCCCACAAATTTGTTTAGCGTGAAATCCGTATTTCCGACCATGCCCACTTGCATCTCTTCCTGCCTGTGGAAGTTGTCCGCTGCTAATCTCTTTTGAGCCAGTGCCAAAACATTCTAACACCGGACTCCATGTTGGCCATCGATGCCCAGCCATTTTAAGTGACTGAGTTTAAGACTTGAATTTTGAAGTTGTTAAAATCCATAGTTTTTTCATTAGTAGCTTGTAAGTCCTTACCTGCAGATATTGATTTCTGATGCAAGAAAAATGTAGTATCTGCTTCAACAAGTTTGTCTGATAAGTTTTGGAACCTTACCTCTTGTTCTTCCACCACAACTCTATAGCTGTGACCGGTGCTCCCGAACTCTCAACCCTGGAATTTGTGTTACTAAAGACTGGTTCCTGTTGAGGCTCCTCGTTTTCAATTGAATAGACATCATGTCCATCAAGGGGTTTGAAGATACACAATCCGTGACACCACCTGGTCCTTCCACCTCCACCAATGGCTTCAGATTCTGTCGATCAATTACTGATGTGGTTTTTCTCATTTGATTTCATGCCATTTTTCTCACAGCACTTCATTATCTGCAATGGGTTTGATAAATCCCGTAGGAATGTCCTCAAGTCATTTGATCTTGTCATAGACTGAGATTTCTGTTTCTTTGACTTTACAGTCTGCCGGGCTGTGCTGTTTTTTTTTTCTCTGCACCTCATTACACGGACGGCGGTAAGGGTTAACGGTCACCGTTAAAGGTAACAGTGACTGTTAACCCTTACCGCTGTAGTACGAGGTCCCTTTGCGGGTTGGTGACTTTAACGCCTGCTTTTGGCAGGCGTTAAAAACCTACCCTCAAAAGAACCAGGGTGCTAATTACGGTACCGCAATTTTGCGGTGCCGTAATTAGCACCTTCCCCATTCCCATTGAGCCCTATGGGGCGAAAATGGGAATGGGGAAGGGCCTTGGAGGAAGGGAGAATTACCACCTTCCCAACCTTGGAATAGGGCGGTAAATCCCCTTTCCGCCAAGGCGGTGCCAGTAAATTACCGACATTGACCATGGTGCTAATAGCACCATGGTTTACCACCTACCGTGTAATGAGGCCCTCTGTCTCCATTCCCAAAAATCAGGTAACGTCTAGATAAGTCTAAAGACTAAACCACACAGTGATGCCCGTTAACTGAGTGTGTAGAATGTGATTCTAAGGGGGTCTTTGTTATAGCCGTAAAACTAACTGAGGAGCTATAACTAACACTAGGGGCCTCATTACAAGGTTGGCGGTAAAGCCAAAACGATGCCGGTATAGTAATACCGGCATCGTTTACCGCTCCGGTGTATTCCGACCCGCAAACCCGGTATAAGCGGCACCCTAAACAACGGCGCCGCCAATAGCGGCATAGGCGCGTACACGTGCCCCTTCGTGGAGCAAATACCGACATGCCGGTAATAGGGGGACATTACAACCCACGTGGACATGTAAATACCGGCATCGCAAAGCCGGTAATCACGGGCTGCATGATGCCGGCCATACAGGCATCACGGACCCGCGGACCACCCGCAAACAGCAATCAGGATACAAGGCAGCTGCCACAGGTGCACGCAATCCCCACAGGTGGAGTCAATGGAGGCTGGGCCAGTATAAACTGAGCACACCCACACACCACGCCCCTTCCAACACCAAAATGCTACCACTAGCTGTTGCAATCATGGCGCTGGAGGACATGCCCATACTGCTACAACTACAGCACCAACAGCAACAACAACAACAACAACTACAGCAGCAACAACAGCAACAACAACAACAAACAACAACTACAGCAGCAACAACAGCAACAACAACTACAGCAGCAACAACAGGCAGCACAGAGGAGACGCAGGAGGAGAAGGAGGGTGAGACAGGTCCAGCAATTACCACCAGCGCAGGCAGCAGTGCCTCGTAGGCAACCACCAATCCCTCGCACCAGACCCAGCCCTTTTAACCTAACCCCTGAGCATATCCACACCCTGTACCGGTTGGACCGTGACACCATCACCACCATAGTGGACATGATACTGAACAGCATTGCCAGCCTCATAGAAATACGCACTGCCATACCCCCTCTACTAAAGGTGGTGTCTGTGCTACACTTCCTGGCCACAGGCACCTACCAACACACAGTGGGCCAGCTGCATGGCATTTCACAGCCACTATTTTCACGCATGTTGAACCAAGTGCTGGATGCCCTCCTGAAGCACGCAAGCAACCACATATCCCTACCTCGGACTGCCCAGGAGATAGCCAACACCAAAGTGGGCTTCCATGCACTAGCAGGCATGCCCAATTGTGTTGGTGCACTCGACTGCACCCATGTGGAATTGGTAGTCCCCCATGCCATAGAGCGGTGTACGCAATCGCAAGCAATACCACTCCATCAATGTGCAAATGGTATGTGACTCCACCAAGATCATCACACATTGCTGCGCCCGATATCCCGGATCAACACATGATGCCATGGTACTGCATAACTCCATGCTACCCCGTCACATGGAGCGACATGTTGGACCACGTGCCTGGCTGCTTGGTGAGTAGCACAACTGTCCTATGGCAGTGCTTTGGGGTACTGATGTGTGGGGATGCATAAGGGGGGGCATACTGCACCTGGGTGGGAAAGGGGGAGGGCATACTACACCTGGGTGCCAATAGCCGGTGATTGGAGAATGCATGCAGAGCTAAACACTCCTGACCTGATCCAGCCAAACGGAACATGACACATCACTGGGCCACATATCACAATCAATGCATATCGATGACAACAAATAAGAGGCACAACCAGGCCACCATGTTGATGGCAAGCAATGCATGAATGAACAGGATGGCAACTGTGGCAATGTGGTCAGTGTGACCATGCATAGTGAGGGATGAACAGCATGAATTGGAGGCTAAACATTGTTGCACTACCACAGCACATCTGCCTCAGCATGCATGATTACACCCTGCATCATCTATTGAACGCCATCCAGACTACCACACCTCATGACAGTATAGATTGCATCTAGGTAACACTTTTGCATGCGTACAGGGACATGTGCATGCCCTCACCAAATAGCTGCCGCCATGACTGTGCTCCCTGAAGGTGGCAGTTCAGAGTGACACACACCTATTTGTATCTGCTTGCAGGTGATGGAGGATATCCCTTGAGGCCGTGGCTACACACACCTGTGCCTAACCCACAGAACAGCCATGAGGAGGAGTACAATCGTGTGCACACCCGTACCCGTGTTGTCATTGAGCAGACCTTTGGCCTGTTGAAGGCGCGGTTCCGCTGCCTCAGCAGGTCTGGTGGGGCACTCCTATATAGGCCTGAGAAGGTGGCAAAGATCACCATGGCCTGTGTCATGCTGCACAACATGTGCGTCCGAAGGAATGTACCACTGCCACCTGACATTGACATGCATGGGCCGGGTGAGGATGATGAGGATGGAGACGGAGGTGAAGGAGCCCCCCTGCCAGCACGTGATGCACGGGATGGCCATGCTGTACGCCAAGCACTTATTCACGAATACTTCTGAAACACAGGGACTATGATAGACATGTGTCAGTGACACACTGGCTCCATGTGTACATGCACACTTGTATTGTTTGGAGTTGGCCACTGAACACCATCACACATTAAAAGTACATGCCCAAAATGAAGAATGTCCAGCCATTGAATTTTTGGCACACAACGGGTGTATTTTTCAAACAGGCAACAATGTGAACACTCCCCCCAACCCCCAGTGAACTTCCCAACCCACCCTACAAACCCCAAATAACCCCAGTGAACTCCCCAACCCACCCTACAAACCCCAAATAACCCCAAATGTACTCTGAAGATTGTTCCCTTCACCAACGTCCATGTGTCCAACGGCCATTGTCTGGCCACCCTACTTCTTGGCCTTCTTGGCATCTGGGGCTGGCATGTCCGACTGCCGTGCACTCCTCCGGGTCATCCGCACGGGGCTTGAGTGGACAGAGGTTGAAGGGGTCGTAGCAGTGGACTGTCAGAGGCTGGTCCCACGCCTGCTCGAAGGCGTGGCCGCTGCATTTGGAGCAGGATGGACGTCAGGACTTGCATCACTGCCCCCAGACAGTCCCTCATGAGAGTTGCGGACGCGTTAACGGCAGCAGTGTTTGCAGCGATGGCTGCTGTGGTCTCCCCAATGGCATTAGCGATGGCCCTCCTGGAGTCCTCCCCATCAGCAATATACTGCCGCATTAGATCTAGCATCGACTCCTGTCGTGCCTCCACCCTCGACAGGCGAGCCTCATAGGTGTCGTTGGTAGCAGGAGTGCTGGTAGCGGGCGTGCTGGTGGCCGGGGTGGTGGTAGCTGGGGTGGTGGTAGCCGGGGTGGTGGTAGCCGGGGTGGTGGTAGCCGGGGTGGTTGATGGCGCTTGCGTGGGACCCACATCCTGGGTGCTGTCCTCCTCAAAGGTGCACATGTCGGAATCTCCGAGGTCGGAGTCGTGGAGGCAGGGATCGTCACTGCCGTCGGCCTCCAAATGGGGTGAGGGGTGGTAATGGGCCTTGGGGTGGGTGTAGTGGACACGACTGTGACACCCTCAGTGTTCACATTAGCATCCGCTACGTCCGCGGTGGTTGGCGGTGCAGGTACGGGAACACCTACCACTGTTGTGGGTGGCTGCTGCTGGTCTCCATGTGTGTGGCCCACACTGGCTGAAGGTGTTCTTTCCTGGTTTCAGCCCGGTCTGCCACAGTGTCTGTTGGTCTGGCCTGTTTCTCAGGTTGGGGGGTGGTGGGAGCGGTGGCCCTTCTCCCTTGCCGTGATGTTGATGCCCTTGCACCCCTGTCCTGCCTGGCATCTTCCTCATCGGTGCCTGGGGGTTAGAAGAGATGCAGGTCATCAGTGATGGTGTCACATGCTAGCGACATTCTATTGCGCTGTGAAATCTCCATACATTCATGCATCCATTTATTACAGGGGTGTGGAATTTGGTGTTCTGACGGGGCATGAATGCTATGAATGCATGGCAGGTGGCATGCCATTGATATGGTGTCTGTGTGTTGGGTTACATGGGCACGATCGAGTTATGTTGCTCGTGTGTTGGTATTGGGATTGGCACTCAGCATGCATTTGTGTGTGGCAGGGTATGGCACGCATTCTTGACTGGATATGTAGATGTGGGTCTGGGACATGCATTGCCTTGCCTAGTTTCACTTCCACGTCACTTGTGCCACGTCATGGTTTCCCCTACAGGGATGTGCTGGGTCACTCACCTCCTTCTGTGGATGATGCGGCGCCCATCTCCATCTCTCCAAATCCCTCTATTGACTCTGGATCAATGAATGAGCTGGCATCAGCTTTGCTGGTGAGTGTGGCCCCCCACCTTTCTCCATGGCCGCACTCCTGTTGACTGCTAGGATGTTCCTCACCATCAGGCGGAGGTCGTCCCACCGCTTGCGACAGTCGCGCACTGTACGTGGGGTGGTCCCCACAGCCGACACCCTCTGGGCAACCTCCTGCCAGATTTGCTTCTTTTTCATCTGGGCAGCATGCCTCATGTCGTTTGACCTGATGATGTCTGCATGCTGGGCCAGAGTGTCTGCCAGCATGGTGAGCTCAGCATCAGAGAAACGCTGTTTCCGCTTCCGGGGGGTCATCTTCCTGGTTGCCTTGGACATTCGGAGTGTTTTCTGATGCAGCACAACACGAAAGGACTGCTGGTTGGGGAGGATGGCAATGGATTGTGTTTTTAAAGATGGCCTCTGGCCCATTTCCCGTTCCTGCGCGATGACGTAATTTCCGGGTCCGTTTTTACGAACACAGTATTTACATGGTGGTATTACCGTGCCAGTGTTTAGGGGTTGCTCTGAGGCGGTGCTGGTGTCGGCGGGTCCCGCGATGCCGCTATCGGGGGGTTGGAGGGCCTTTAGCGGCATGCCGGAATTTCCATTACCGGCATGGGGGTTTGCGTGTGCTCGCGCACTCATAATCAACTGCTATTAGCGGGTTCATATGAGCACGGACCCGCTCTTACCGGCATGCTGGTAATGACCCCGATTTTACCGGCCAACTCCTAATGAGGCCCTAGGTCTTCCAAAGGCATCTCTGGGATTCGTTCTCTACCTGACCGACTTTGAAGTTCAACATCAGCACTATTGAAAGTTGGCTTCTCGACCACCCGTAGTACAGTGGGACCAACGTTCTTCCAATTTAATCTCAGATTGTTACTTGGTATGTTATTTTCCCATTGGTCTTTCAGTATTTTCCCCTTTTCATTTTGGCCATGTGTTTCGATCACCTTGACTGGAGTGATTTAACCCCCAATAAATTGACATTTTTAATGTAACATGGCGATCAACATCGCCTGATCCTTCATGTTGTCATTCATTGATTTGTAAAGTTTGAGGAATGGGGCCAAAGCGATAGTCAACATAGACATGGAGCTGCAAAGCTCTGTCATGGGGAGGGGGCTTTGCCAATGGCATGATCTTTTCTAAGCCTGCGGGCTTACGGCGCTATAGAAGCATATAAATAAAAATAAATAAAAAATAAGTCTATTCCCCATGTGCGCTCGTGTATTCAATATGAGGAGTCTGTTGACGTTGATGATGAGTTAGATAAGACAAGAAATACCTCCCCTTTGGAGTCCCTGTCTACAGGACTACCCAACGGTATATCATTCCTGAGGTCCCCCAAGGTTTCAAATAGCCCACAGACCGCCTCACTTTGCACTCCTCCAACGGTCGGGTCAGTGCTAGGGGCTATTCCCACTTGCTCGGTCTGTTTTAACAAAGCCGTTAGGCATCCAGAGTCCACCATTTTGATCGTTTTTTCAATTCTAATAAGCTACATTTCCAGGGTACCAGTATGGATAGCTGTGAGGTCCCCAAATGCCCCCTCCAAGAGGAAAATTCCTTCCTGGAATGTTTGCTGACTCACAGCTTCACCGCTGCCCAGTGGTACCTTTCCAAAGTCCACAGTCCTTTGCTGGGCCTGTTGTTTTGAAGTGTTCAAATATGCTGCGGTTAATTGATTCGCCTTTAGGGAAGATGCCATCTCCAATACCTCCTTGTCCCCCTCCACTATTTTGGAATCAGTAACTCTCCCCAAAGCATTAAACCATTGCTGCTGATTGTTATTTTTAGAATGGAAAAAGAATGTTATTTTTCCTCTACTCCGGATCCCCGCCATTGCAGGTTTCAAGGTCAGTGTTATGTGGCTGGCCGGGGCTGGTTGGGTCTCAGCCCAGGTGCTAAGCTCTCTTTAGCATACACTTTTGTTTTCATTGCAGCAGTCTGTCATGTTGACACTGTTGTTCGGGGTCAAGGGAAGGCGGGAGACAGGGTGGGAAGTGATGTGGGAGGGCGGCGTACCGGCAGTTGGAGCCAGACATTGAATAAAGAAGGATACACATTGAGAACCTCTGTGTCTGTAATTATTTCATGCGCAGCGAGGTGTGTGCACGAGAGGCATCCACATAGGCCACCACACTGGCGACGAAGACGGTGCACCATCGGTGCACATACCCACTTCCGGGTGCTGGAAGGAGCGGACGCCAGGAGGTGCGGCCGCCATTGCCCAGTTGAAACATCAGGGCGTTTCGCATAGGGAGGCCGCGGAGGCCCCGGCCGCGAGCGTTCGAAGGCTGTGCCCGCCCACTCTCATCGCACTGCTAGAAGCAACGGAAGCTCCTGTACCACGGCGATAATAAAGCTGTGCCCGCCCATCAAGAACACTGTATAAGAGATAGCTGGAAACCCCGGGCCGCGGCAGCGACTCGTACGTGATAAGGTGAGAGGGGACAGGAGAGGAGGTCAGAGGATGGTGCTTGTGCCGTTCTGGCAGCCATCCTCGGTATCACACCGTATTTAAGCCCATAGGGCCACCCACGCCAGCCCCCACATGGTGCTCGTGCCTTACAGGTGGCCGTGGAGCTAAAGTGAACGCTGTAGGACTGCACTGAGGAAGCAAGACAGTGCAGGAAGGGGATAAAATGCCTGCACAGGATACCAGACAGGGCACCCAGGCCCATGGACCACAGATCCCTCTAGAACAAGCTCCATACAGATTGCCGAGCAACATGGGGCCGAGGAGGGCCCGGTGGATAAGGGGCTTTGAACTATACATGGGGGCCACTGGGCACATTGAAGATGATAGACAAAAATGTCTTCTCAAATTGGTAGTAGGGCCAGACACACGTGACATCATTGATGAGATGCCTGCAGACACACTGGGTTCCATACAAGACTTGAAGGAGGCTTTGTAGGCATACTTTACCCCACACACCAACGTGGACTAAGAGCGCCACCTATTCCATAGCACCAAACAGGCGAAGGGTGAACTCATGGACGCATATGGCATGAGATTGAGAATCAAAATGAACCACTGTGACTTTGCAAACTATTCAAACACAGAGGCACTGAGAGCTCAAACCACCGCAGGTTGCGAATCACAGACATTCAGACGGAAACTGCTACAGAAATCCTGCACTTTGGATGAAATCTTGACACTCGCACGTGCAGAAAAAGCAGTAGACTCCCAAGTGTAAAGCTTCAATACTGTCACACCAGCCGACGCAATACATCAACTACAGCAAGAAAGAATACCTGAGGAACCATTTTGCTTCAAATGTGGGTTTGAATACCCCCATGAAGGTACCTGCCTGGCCATTGTGTGGCGAAGAAGGAGACTTTAAATCAGTGTGTCGGTTGTCCCGAGGGAAAGGGAGAGAGAGAACCAGAGAGCCACTTCCAAGATTCAAGCCAAGTGCAATGCCTCCATCATCACATTCGTCAGGGACAGCATCGCATCCCTCACTGAGCCATAACGACCCTGAACCAAAGGAGCGGGAGTTGGGTGACGAGAGACAAAGGAGAGAAAGAAGGGAAAGGAGGAGGTACGTCACTCGAGTGAGACCTGAATGCAGATCCAGGCGCCATGTGCGCTACTTGGTGGAACAATCTCCGTCTTCATCGGAGGTCAGCTCATATGGTAGTGAACAAAGAAGGAAAGCATATGTCTATGCATTGGGCAACCAAGTAGCGACCGAACACAGTCCACTTCTGATCATAAAACTCAATGAAAGACCAACAGAATTTCTCAATGACACTGGGGATACACTGAACGTAATCAGCAAGAAGGTCTTCAAAGTGCTGCCACAAAACCCAAAATGTAACCCGGCCACGGTAGACATTTATGCTTACGGTGCCAAGACACCCCTCAAGTGCAAAGGACAATTCAAGGGATCATGCTGCTACAAAGGGCAAGAGAAAAGAGTGCAAATACACATGCTGGCGACAGAATGTGAGAGTGGCTGCATGCTCAGTTTCAAGGCAGTCATTGAGATGGGCCTAATACATGTCCTGTACAAGATCATGGTACACAAGTACATCGACCCCGTGGCTATGATTCAAAACCTCTACCCCAACATCTTCAAAGGATTTGGAAAACTGCGGAACAGGCAAGTGAAACTGCACATAGATGAGACGTGTGCCGCATAGCGCAACATTACAGGGGCTTACTGACAAACATCCAAAAGAAGGTGGAAGACGAACTACACAAGCTGCTGGAACAGGACATTATAGAGCTGGCCACGGGTCCCATCACATGGGTGACGCCCATAGTTCCGGTTGCCAAGAAAGGCTCTGATTCAATCAGGCTGTGTGTCGACATGAGGAGGCCAAATGAAGCCATCCAGAGAGAGAGACACATGGCATTGCGCATCACTGATATGATCCATCTACTGAACGGGGCCCGAGTCTTCTCAAAATTGAACTTAAAAAAAGGGTATCATCAGTTGGGAACAAGCCGCGAGAACAGGAATGTCACGATGTTCATCACCCACCTGGGCTATGCCGGTATAAAAGATTACGTTTTGGGGTCTCCTCGGCTGTGGAGATATTTCAGTCTGAAGTCCACAATGTGATAAAACACATCCCAAACTGCATAAACTATAGAGACGACATTCTGGTGTACGGGATGGATGTGGGAAAACACAACAAAACCTTAGCCAAAGTGTGTAAGGCGTTGGAAGCCGCAAACCTCACCCTCAACCAAGAGAAGTGTGAGTTTAGGAAAGGCACACTATGCTTCTTTGGCCATGTATTTTCTCAAAATGGAATGACACCTGATCCTGACAAGGCTGCTGCGCTGAATGAAACATCGCCACCAAGCAACGTATCAGAACTCAGGTCGTTTCTGGGACTCGCCAGTTACTGCATAAGGTACATTAAAGAATTTGCGACGGTCAGCAAGCCCTTGAGAGCACTGACCAAACAAAATGCAGCTTTCGACTGGTCAGAGGGGTGCCAACGCGTTTTCAAGATGATCCGAGAAAGGGTCGCCAGAGCTGAGAACATGTCATATTATGATCCTGAAAGGAAGACTGAACTAACGGTTGACACCAGTCCTGTCGGGTTGGGCACCGTCCTGGCCCAGATAGACCCAAAAGACCTGTCGCAAACCCATATCATCGCATATGCAAGCCGAAGCCTGTCGGCTACTGAGTAGACATATTCCCAGGCAGAGAAGGAAAGCCTGGCGGTAGTCTGCGCGTGTGAACACTTTCACCTTTTTCTGTACGGCAAGCTGTTTTGGGTTGTAACGGACCACCAAGCACTCCTGTTCCTATACGGCAACCCACAGGCCAAGATGCCACCCCGCATCGCGAGGTGCGGGCTACGACTGCAGGACTATTCCTTTGAAATCATGCATAGGCCAGGGAAAGAAGAAAATCCTGCTGACTTTTTATCCAGACATCCAAGAACAGAGTGTACCCCTGAACCATCAGTGGCAGACCGGTACCTCCGATACTTAATCCAACAAGCTATTCCAGAAGGGATCAAGCCTGCACAGCTGGCCCAGGAAGTGGAAGCGGACCAGGCCTGCCAAATCATATGTGAGGGGCTCATGTCGGGTCAATGGAGAAGGGCCAAAGAGCGAGGTCGCTTAGCAGCGCAGGAGGTACAGTTGGAAGTGAATCGGCTGCTACAGGTGAAAGAGGAGTTGGCATTTCCGATGACAATCTCCTGCTGAAAGGCCACAAGGTGGTGATTCCAGCATCTCTAAAACAGAAGGTGATTGAGGGTCACCAAGGCGTGGTCTCCACGAAGGGCATGCTGCACCAGAAAGTGTGGTTTCCGCAGCTAGACACCATGGTGGAAGAACTCCTGAAACTGTGCCCCACGTGTTGTCTCCTTACTACGAATTAACATCCTGAACCGTTGAGTGTCAGAACTGCCGGAAGGCATATGGGAAGCCGTAGCGGTCAACTTCTTTGGTCCAATAGAAGGGGGTAGGTACCTATTGGCCGTCATGGATGAGTAGTCCAGATACCCAGAAGCTCAAATCATACCTTTGACTGTAGCCCACCACGTCACACCAGTGCTAGACCACATCTTCACGGCCTATAGTGTCACTCGGACAATGAAGACCGACAACGGCCCTCAGTTCAACGGACACAGCTTCGCAAAGTTCAGAGAATACATGGGGTTTCACCATCACAAGGTCGCCCCATTGTGGCCTCTGGCCAATGGCATGATTGAATGGTTCATGGCCAACCTGAAGAGAGCATTGCAGGTAGCCCGTCTCACCGGTCAGCCATATGAGCAAGTACTGCACCAACTGCTGAGGGATTACCAAAGCACACTCCACAGCTCCACGGGGAAAACCCCCCGCGGAGGTCATGTTCGGAAGAGACATCTGGACGAGACCACCACAGGCCACTCTTCCTGAAGATCAACCGGCCAATAAACACTGAATTGAGAAAACGGGTTCTAGCTGCAAAAGATTGCATGAAAGACTATGCCGATGGGAGGAAGAAAGTGCGGGACCCTCACCTAGAGGTAGGGGACATCATTGCTGTGAGATAGCCCCAAACGCACAAGCATACGGCCGTGTTTTATGAGGAACCCCTGATCATCATGGAGAAGAACTTTTCCATGATCACGGCACAAGGAGACAATGGTACAACCACCCGCAATTCCTCTCATTTCAAGAGAATTCCCCTGTCCAGATCCCAAAGATTAAGTGGTAGAGTGGAGATACCCATTGACTACATTTCTGATGACCCATCTCAAGGTGATCACAAAGACTCTGCAGCATCTGGCCAAGAGGACCACGTCGAGGGCTACGGGGCCAGCGGCTCTGGTGAACGTTTCAGCTCTCGACCACAGAGGGCCAGGAATAAGCCTTGCCGCCTTATTGAGGAGATGGCTTAGCAAACAATGTTCCTGTATGGTTTATCACCTCGTTGGGTGACTGCTTAAATTGGGGGGGATGTCATGTTGACACTGGTGTTCCGGGTCAAGTGGAGGCAGGAGGCAGGGTGGGAAGTGATGTGGGAGTCCGGGGTACCGGCAGTTGGAGCCAGACATTTAATAAAGAAGGATGCACGTTGAGAACCTCTGTGTCTGTAATTATATAATGCGCAGTTGGTGGGTGCATGGGCTCACCTCCTCTGGCTCTCGTTAATGGGGGTGCCAGCAGGTGCACCCTCGCCTCAATCGTCCCAGCACAAACTCCAACTCTCCACTTCAAATGGCTACTCTGGAGGCTTAGGCTAGGGCACTCCTCCATGTTTCTGCAGGGGTATGGGGTCTCCGGTGACTTCCAGCTGACTGGCGAGTGACTGGACGCATTAACGGACTCTGCTACTCGGAGGCTTAGCCTAGGGCACTCCTCCATGTTTCTGCAGGGGTATGGGGTCTCAGGTGACTTCCAGCTGACTGGCGAGTGACTGGACGCATTAACGGACTCTGCTACTCGGAGGCTTAGCCTAGGGCACTCCTCCATGTTTCTGCAGGGGTATGGGGTCTCAGGTGACTTCCAGCTGACTGGCGAGTGACTGGACGCATCACCGGACTCTGCTACTCAGAGGCTTAGCCTAGGGCAATCCTCCATGTTTCTGCAGGGGTATGGGGTCTCCGGTGACTTCCAGCTGACTGGCGAGTGACTGGATGCATTAACGGACTCTGCTACTCAGAGGCTTAGCCTAGGGCTCTCCTCCATGTTTCTCCAATGATATGGGGTCTCTGGTGACTTCTGGCTGACTGGCGAGTGACTGGACTCATCACCGGACTCTTCTACTCCGGAGGCTTAGCCTAGGGCACTCCTCCATGTTTCTGCAGTGGTATGGGGTCTCTGGTGACTTCTGGCTGGCTGGCGAGTGACTGGACGCATCACCGGACTCTGCTACTCGGAGGCTTAGCCTAGGGCACTCCTCCATGTTTCTGCAGGAGTATGGGGTCTCCGGTGACTTATGTGTTAGGCAGAATCCTGTGCAGTTCCCTTAGGGAGCACTACAGAAGATTAGGACTACAGGTGAAAGCAATAAATCCCCTTTGGTATCAGTCTGTACCATAAAGATTAAGTTGGTAGCTGTGGCTGAGCAGTCAGACTTATCTCAAGAGGGAGATGAGCAGTATTCAGGGTTTACACAATAGGCCTACAGTACTATGGCACAAGGAAACACTGACCAAAGCTTTGTATTAAAAAGTAGATATATATTTATTTGACACACTTCTAGTAAAACACATTTATCACAGTTTATAAGCAAGTTAAAGTAAGTCAAAGAAAAGTAAACACAACTCCCTATTTAAATTGTAGACCCAGTGAACCAAAGTGAAAACTGAGCAAAATGGCACAGTGTAAACTACACACAAGGGATCATCTAACAATTTCTCACAAGGGAGGGAAAGTACAAATTATATAGAAATAGCTTCTTACACACCCTAGCAACACTTCCCATAAGTTTGTGAACCAGATTAAGCAAGACAGTGCATCAGTATTGTATGGGAGGACTGGTCGGTAGGACCCCCCTCACCTGCATCGCCCACCCACGTGAAGACTCATGACTCGTCGGCAGCCCCCCATGCACCTGGGCCCGGGAGCCAGGGGGACTGTGGACCGACACGTGAAGCTGCACAACCACATTGCTTGGCGTAGAATAGACACCATTTTGTACTGAGCAAGACTCCATTTGCCAGAGGGTGCTAAAACCCAACACATGCAGAATAACTCACCCATGGCTTGTGCTGTCTGAGACCCCTCACCCTCGCCTACCCCCGAGGCATTGTGTATCTTGATATGGCCATCTAGCAATACATGCAAATATCATGTTGACTAACGTTTGCTGCTATTGTAAAAAGAGTGGTTACAAAGCAATATGTAAAGCATCTGCATATGATATAATAATAACACATGTCTGTACCACGCGTAGACCAGATAAAGCAACAGAGCCAAGTTGTGCTAAATAATAGATAAAACATATTGCCCTCTCTGTACATAACCCAACCTAACACTACCTCATGTTCATATGTCAACAACTGATATGGAATGTTTGTGCTAAGTGACAAGCCCCCAGCATGTGATTCCCTCAATGTAAATATATGTGAAGAATCTTCAAAACTCTAGCAGTAACACTCGGCCTTCGCCAAAGGTATGGCGCACAGCCCTGTGCAGAGAGACGTGCTCAGAGCTGCAAGGCCATCTCCCCCTCCTCCCTCCCATGCCCGCCAGGGATAGCTGGTGCTCGAACAGCACAGCCTTGCCTCCCCTCCCAATCTTGCTGGACCCGCTTCAAGCATCCACCTCCCCCATGTCAGAGGCCTCCGTGGTTTGGCTATGTGAATTATGAGTTACCTGGTCCTAAAATCCCACCGCCTCCAAGGCACCCATTACATGTCTCCCATGCCCCATTGGTATTTCTACTGACCCCAAGTTAACGGCCCTCGAAGGTGGGCATCCACCCTTCAACCAACATATCATAATACCGTCTCTCACTGCACCCATCAAGACAGGGTGATCGAGTAGCCCATCCTGTGCCCCCTGACAACACACATAGACCCATGGGATCAGAAGTTGTTTCATCCAAGGTGTCTCTGAAAAGATGTATTAGAGAACCTCCTATTGCATATCGATGTCTCTGTCTCCCCGCACGATCTGAGGTCAATGTATTACAGGATTTACAGGACAACTGAAACTGTATAGTATAATGAATGCTTGTGAGTGTGTGGCCACAAGGGCAAAGCAGCAACACTGCCACCAATAATCACTACAGCTGCGTCCGGCCCAGCACTCCACCCCAGAGAGCCCAGCTGACCCGTCCACCCCGCACTTGCACCACATGGACCTCCACCAATCCTGGAGCACCGGACCTACAGCATACATAGTAGCTAGCATCCACCACCCAATACCCAAGACTCTGTGCCCCATATAGCTACTTCAGGCGTGACGTATTTTTCTGTAATAAGTATGACTGTCTTTGCTATTGTCAGACAGAGCGCTCTCAGAGTTTGTAGAGTCTCTTGCATGCCCTATATCGATTTTGATAAAGACCCTTTTGAACTCACCCGCACTTAGTCATGGTCTCATTCCCTTCTGGGGTGTGTCCATTATTGCCTCTCACTAAGGAGGGGGGGCCTTTTTGGGGACGCTTCCATTCAGTGGTGACCCCGACATGATTTGAACACGCAACCTTCTTACAGGAGACGTAGTACTGCATGCAGCTAGAGAGGCTAAAAGATTCCTTAAAAGTAGTGTAAGGAGAAGGGAGGTGGGGAGGAAGAAATACAATGAATACTCTGGCCTGGGGTTGGACACAATTGAGGACCCCCGACATCCACACCAGTCAAACAAATGGTATGCGGACATGAGCTTCACGGCGAAACAAACAACCAACGAGAGTAGTTATGTGTGCTCACTGATCCCACATGCCTCAGGCACACCCAAAGACTTGCTGCCAAAAGAACTGCCTCTTACAGATGCCCAGTGTCTTGTCCATCTCACCTTATGTAGAATTAAGAACACCTTTCAAGCACACACAATATCTTTCCAAATGATGCAAAATGAAAAGACCTGCTACTCTAGAGCCCAAGGAGTGGTATGTCTGAAAGAGCCCTTTTTTGTAATAAAACGAACACTTTTTGCTGAAAACAAATGGAAAGAAGAAGTGATAACATGCAAGGCTGAAGCACTGCAAGGTTTGACAACCAAAAAGTTACAATGGATCGAGAAAACCAGTACCTCAATCTGGGCAGAACATAACACCAAACTGACATGGGTGAGCGCCATCGAAAAACCATTTAAGCTGCAAAAAGAAATATCAAACGAACTATGTTTCCTGGTAAAAAAGATATGGGAAGAAACATGAACTGTAGTAAAACACTCATAATTCCAGACATGAAAAAAAGGGATGGCAGCCCTGATGGACACTTACTGGGGCTGTGGCAAACGGGCGTACATGCACCTCCCACCATCATGGAGAGGCACATGTTCCCTGGCGACGCTACACTCAGCCCTAATGGTGATTCCAGAGAGCCACATCGGAGAATAAGGAATGCCAGTGGCTCGCAGCCCTGAGAATGCCCAACCAACGGAGCAGCCGCCGCTGTATGCCCTGTCGGAGGGCAACATCCAAGGGGTCGTGTCCAGGAAACGAAGGTCGTCAAACTACATATCCAAAGCCTCCTCAGAATTATTGGCACAGATCCCGGACAGATACAGGTTATTCAATTCAGCCGAGACGTTCTTCGCTTCCCTTGTCCCAAGTATCGAGGCACGAGCAAATGCGAAATGGTTGCAGATCACGCGCTGGGAGCTGATCCAACTGGCTAACGACACTGAAGGGGGGTTCAACATGATCAAAGTGGAGCTAAGGGCTCTTAGGCTAATGACAATGCAGAACAGGTTTGTCCTAGACCTGTTAACGGCGATGGATGGAGGTGTTTACCGAAAAATCGGGAGCGCGTGCTGCACATTCGTGCCTTCTGAAGATGCGGATAATGGGACACTGTCACACGTCATCGCAGCAGTGCACAACCTGGGTGTTACGCTCACCTGGTATCCACGGGGACGCCCTTATGCCCTGGTTGCCGGATTCACCCTGGACGTTCCCAGTTCTGGACGATGCCTTCAGTGGAGGTCGGGCCTGAAACCACAGGAGGACTGGACTTAGGAACAAACTTCTTTTCCTCCCACAAGCCCCCTGGACTCGACCTGATGGTCCACTCCTCACCTTGTTATGATGTCTGGCGTGCTTTCCGTCCTGCCTTCTGTGCAGGGGCGCGTAGTCTTCTGCTGGGTGAAGCGACCTAGTTAACTTCACTGGTACTAACTGTCACGCGCCGCATTCCTTCCTGGCGTGTGTGGCCAAGGTTCCGGTTTAGCGCTGGGAAGCGCTTCACGTACACTGCAGCGCACGTTCGTGCTGTCTAGTCTTTCCCCTGGATATCCGCGGCTCCTTTTTAGCCCCGCCTCCTCTGCAGCATCTCACGTTGCAACCTTCTCAGTCAGCCGCTCTATGCTGCCGCAGTTGCGAACGCTGTGTTTACTTTTCTTGCTCTCGCCATCTCGGCTTATACTTACCTCTTTGTTTCTTCCTGCTGCTATCTGCTTTTCGCCAGCTCCCATCTTCCTTCTCCTCTTTCCACCATGTCCTCCTACGGCTTCCCGCCTGGTTCCTCTTTTTTTCTCTCCCCTGGCCTGCCTCACTGTTCTTTTAGTGGCTCGCCTTCCCTTTGCGCTGCTCTCTGTTTTCGGCGCTTTACACCGCTGCCTCTTCCCGAGGAGCCCAGTTTCCAGGAGGACTCCGGTGCCATCAGCAGGGATTTTTCTGTCGCACACAGCTTTTTCCCCTAATAGTCCCTCCCGGGAACGGGGTCACAGTGGGGTGCTTTCCTTTGGCCTCCACTGTGGCTTCCTCTCGTGTGAGACACAGACACCCTACAAGGAAGGAAAAAGACTACAGATCACAGAGGTCCATCAGCCCAGAGGACAGTGACCACTGTTGCACAGGTGAGGAGGGGGAAGAAGAAGGGAGTATCTTGGGCACTACTGACAAATCTAACACAGAGTCTGACAGTTTGCAACGCCCAGTACCTACAATGGCTACCCCTGAGCAAGTACAGGAATTGGTGGCCGCGGTCTAGAATTTGTCACTGGAGATGCAAAACATTAAGGCTGAGAATGCCCTGTTGAAACAGATGGTAACAGCCCAGGAACCACCGTCTACAGACTTACCTCCCATGGCTCTTTCTTTGGGCAAGTTTGAAGGGTCACCTAAGAAACTGAGGGTGTTCCTAGACGCTTGCAAGGTGTACTTCACCTTTAGGGCCCGCACTTATGCTTCAGACCATGCCAAGGTGGGCTTCATGATTTCGAATATGTCAGGAAATGCATTGGCCTGGGCTACCCCCCTGGTAACCGGTGCTGACCCTGTGCTCCAGAACTATGGGGCCTTTTTGGATCTTCTCAAAAGCACCTTCGAGAGACCCGAGACTGCCATGGCAGCAGGGGAAGACCTGCTAGATGTTCGTCAGAGACAGACTGACGTGCTTTCTTATATTTCAACATTCAAAAGACTGGCATTAGAAAAAGGTTGGTCGGAACAGTCACAGATCATCTTATTCCGGCGTGGCCTTAGAGAGGATCTAAAAGACGAATTGGCTCGCTCTCCTCATCCTGAATCACTAGCTGATTTGATGACAGCTGCTCTTCAGATAGAATTCAGAATGTCAGAAAGAAGACAAGAGAGACTGCGGACCTGGTCATGTTTTCCTAGCTGCCCCCCTCCTCCACCTGCTTCGCCTAAACGGACAGAAGAACCGATGCAAATAGGTGCAACATGCCGCTCCCTTACTCCAGAAGAGAGGAAGAAAAGGAGGGACCAGGGGCTATGTGCCTATTGTGGATCAAATCAACATTCTGTAAGGAATTGCACAGAGTTATCCAGTAAGCAGCCGGAAAACGAACGCCCTCGATCCTAGAAGGGATGGGATGTCGAGGGGTGGTTAATAGTCCCTACATTTCGATGTCGATCGGCTCAGCCAATACTTCCAGAGACTCTCGCCTCATGGTTGTTTCCGTACAAATTACCATTGGGGATACCCAGATTGAGGCGCTGGCTCTACTTGACTGTGGAGCCGCCGGAAACTTTGCAGATACCCCATGGGTAAATAAGGTGGGAGCCAAACGCATTGATCCTCTGGAAGGCCAGTAAGTGGAGGGCGTGGATGGTAAGCCTTTAAGCTCCGGGTTAATTACCCAATCTACGGAACCACTGCTACTCACCATCCACCAACAATCTGAAAACATAAGGTTCGACATCATCCGAGCTGCGTATTTTCCGGTCATCTTGGGAATTACTTGGCTCCATCAACACAATCCGTACATTGATTGGGCATCCAACCGCCTAAGCTTCAGTTCTACCTATTGCCAAGAACACTGTTTCCAGGGTGTACAATACCAGACAGTAAAAACTTCTTCTAGTTCGCCTAATACCACGGTAGGGCTTCACTCAATCTCACAGATTCTTGAGGATTTCAATGCAGTTTTCGCCGACTCTTCTCCTTTGGAATTGCCTCCCCATAGGCCAGAGGACTGTTCCATAGACCTGGCTCCCAACGCATTGGTACCCTTTGGCAGAATGTTTGCATTGTCCAGTAAAGAGAAAGAGGTACTTAGGAAATACCTGGACGATAATCTATGCAATGGGAGCTCCGCTGTTTTTCGTCCCCAAACGGGATTCCACAGATTAACGACCCTGCATAGACTATAGAGGCCTTAATAAAGTAACTAAAAAGGACCGTTACCCCATGGCTTTGATTCCAGACATACTAGCAGCCGTCCAAGGTGCCTCAGTTTTCTCTAAACTAGACTTACGGAACGCTTACCACGTGCTCAGAATCAGGAGGGGAGACGAATGGAAGACTGCGTTTAGAACGCCATTCGGCCTCTTTGAATACCATGTGATGCCTTTCGGGCTCGTAAATGCTCCAGCAGTGTTCCAAAGATTTATGTACTGCATTTTCTCTGATCTCTTGTTCATCTCAGTTGTCATATACCTCGACGACATCTTGGTGTTTTCCAGTAAGATGCTTGACCATACTAAACACCTCACTGAAGTATTATCCAGACTCAAAAGTAACCACCTTTTGGCCAAGAGGGAGAAGTGTCTTTTTGGAGTCTCTTCTGTTCCTTATTTGGGATTTATTCTTTCTCCTCAAGGGGTGCAGATGGACAAGAGCAAGGTAGACGCCATTCTTCAATGGCCGGCTCCCACATCTGTAAAGGAGATACAGCAATTTTTAGGACTAGCACATTTTTACCGGCATTTCATTGCCGGGTTTTCTGACATTGTTCTGCCCATTACCAGTCTGCTAAAGAAATCATCTATGCCATTTACCTGGAATGCACAGGCAGAAGATAGTTTCCGCCGTCTGAAAGAACAGTTCTGCCACGCACCCATTTTACGACAGCCCAATCAAATGAAACAATTTATACTGGAGACAGATGCAATATCCGCTGCTATTGGGGCAGTTCTTCTTCAAGAATACCAAGGCATAGAACATCTGGTGGCCTAACTGTCAAAGACGCTCTCTGAAAGCCAGCGCAACTATTCTGTCATAGAAAGAGAACTCCTTGCTATGAAAAAGGCATGTGAAGAATGGAGGCACCTACTTCAGGGTAACAGTCACCCTTTCATCATAAGGACCGATCATAAAAACCTACGGCTGTTGCAATCTATGGACTGTATTAACTCCAGACAGGAGACATATTGAGACATTTTTTTTCTCAATATGATTTCCTGATTACATACATTCCTGGTAGTCTAAATACTTTGGCAGATGCCCTGTCCAGAAAGACCTATGGCTCCAGGCTACCCACTAGTACTCCCGAAAGAATGTTTCCACGAAACAAGGTCATTGGTTCTCTTTCTTCTTTCCTACAACAAATCAAAGAAGCCACTGTGAATCACCAAGAACCCAATGGTTTAATCAAGACGGATGGATTGTTGTTTAAGGGGCGACAACTGTGGGTGCCTTCTAAGGAACTACAGAACAAAGTACTGTCTTGGTGTCAATATCACGAGACAGCGGGTCACAGCGGACTGGCTGGTACTCTAGAACTAGTTAAGAGGACATTTTGCTGGCCCCGTCTCTCCAATGATGTCAAACAGTACGTACAGACATGTGCTGTTTGTAACCAAAGCAAATACAATACTCAGAAACCGGTGGGCTTGTTGCAACAAGATGTCATTCCCACTCATCCATGGAGTCATGTCACAACTGACTTTATTGTGGACTTACCGGTCTCACAAGACTGTTCCTGTATCCTTGTAACCATTGACTCTTTCACCAAGATGGCTCATTTTTCCCCGCTACCTGGATTGCCCACCGCAGAAGCAATGGCTCAGGTTTTCATCAAAGACGGCCTCCCGGATAAAATTCGGTCTGACCGTGGGAGTCAGTTTGTGTCCCGATTCTGGAAATCCCTGTGCCAGAACCTTGGCATCGAGAGGGCTTTGTCATCGGGTTATCATCCCCAGACTAATGGGCAAACAGAGAGATTAAACTCTACTCTGGAACAATATCTACGGGCATATACCAATGTCGAACAAGACAACTGGGTGTCACTGTTACCCACGGCGGAGTTTGCGTATAACAATTCCCGACATTCTGCCATTAAGATGTCACCCTTTTTCTGTTCCTATGGTTATCCAATCGTGGAGGACGTGTTGTTTCAGCTAAAGGAAGCTCAAAGGACAGCTAAATTGAGCTTATCAGAAAGCCTCCGGGGGTACAAACAACAAGCTGATAGGCATCGCTGGGACGTTCCCGATTGGAAAGTGGGCTCCAAGGTGTGGCTTTCCACCAAATTTCTCCCACGCTGGTCTCATCCCTCTAAACTATCTCCACGTTTCATTGGCCCTTTCTCCATCACAGCCAAAATAAACCCTGTGACATTTTGCCTCAACCTACCTCCCTCCTTGAAGCGGGTTTACCCCGTTTTTCATGGATCATTGCTGAGAAGTGCGGATCACTCACGGGTTACTCGATCTACCTCCATTCCTGCATCCATGAGTAATGATGACGAATACGAGATCTCATGTATTCGGAACCAGCCAAGAAATGCCCAGCCAGGTGAGGATTTTGTGATTACTGCCGTGAATGCCGTGAGTAACCTGTTTAACATTGTCCTTCTTCCTCTCTCCCTCCAGGTGCTTCGTTCCGGTGCTAGCATGGTGTCCTGATGATGCTGCCAACTGGATGGAAGACCGCGAGCAGCAGGAATCGACGGATGGAAAGTTGCAGGTAAGCAGAGACTGCTAATGATGTTCTTTTGTCTCCTCTGCAGGTCTGCTATTCTAGGATCGCCGGGTGCTGGTCTCTGAACACGATGAGCGTCACGCTGCTGGCTGCAGAATAACGCGAAGCACGTTCTGTAGCTTGGGTGCGGTTTATATAGCCCTCTGTAAAGTAGTCCAGGTAAAGTAGTCCAGGCTACCACACCCTAAAAAACTGCACCGCACAGTCTGATTCCTAAGAACTAAACTGTATGGGTGCCTCCATGTTGGCTGCAGGACTTCACAGGAAAAGTAGTCCCTTCAAGGTAAAGTCCCAATCTGAACATGAGCCTGGCGCCAAAGGCGCCAGCACTGACTCCAGGAGAGTCTATGATGGTAATGCAAGGCCCTTGGGGCCCCAATGAACCCTGAGTCCTGACCCTACCTGGCATGTGACCATGCCAGTGGGGTTCTGGGTCACGGGTCATGAAAGCACTCCCCCCAAGGCCCATCCTAAGGTGATTCTCCTGCCTGGTCCAGGCTTGTCTGGAAAGTTTCGATGAAACGTTCTTATTAAACGTGGGGCATGAATGTTCTCACTAGGTTCCCAAGATCTGTCTTGAGGGCCGTAACACTTCCAAGCGACTAGGCAGTATAGTTGGGATCGGGTATATTGGGAAACCAGGATTTCTTTCACTTCGAATTCGGGTTCTCCATCGACCATTATAGGTTCAGGTGGTGGTTTAAATCGTGTACCGGGTTGTACTGGTTTTAGCAGTGAGACGTGGAATACTGGGTGAATTTGCATGTTGGCTGGTAATGCTAGTTTAACTGCTGCTGGATTGATGATGGCTTGAACAGGATAAGGTCCCAAATAGCGAAGGCGAAAAGTCTGGGTTCCTTTTAGTGGTATGTGCTTTGCGGCTAGCCAAACTCTGTTTCCTACCTGATAGTCAGGGGCCTTTTTCCGATGTTGGTCAGCAAACCTTTTTTGCTTATTTTTGGCTTGGATTAACTGTTCTGTTGCCCTTTTCAAGGTTTGAGTGATGTTTGCATGAAGAGTCTTTACAGCCGGCATTTCTAGACTGGGAGGACTGTCTAGTTCGGAAGTACGTTGATGTCTGCCGTAGAGGGTGTAGAAAGGTGTCTGACCAGTACTGGAATGCAATGAATTGTTATAAGCATATTCGGCTATCCATAAGAGGTCTCTCCAGGTTCCTTCGACTTGGTGCAGCATGCATCGTAGGTATTGTTCGAGAGTCTCGTTAGTCCTCTCTGTTTGACCATACGTTTTGGGGTGATGACTGGTGGATAGCCGGACGTCGATGTGAGCCATAGCGCAGCACTTTTTCCAGAAGTTAGATACGAATTGGCTGCCTCGATCAGAGACCAGGACTGACGGGAATCCATGCAGCTTGATAATGTTTTCCAAAAACACCTTTGCTAGATGGGATGCATCCGGAAGGCCTTTGAAAGGGATAAAGTGTGCCATTTTAGAAAATAAGTCCACTACTACTAAAATGGTATTGAATCCTTGGCTGAGAGGTAAATCGGTAACTAAGTCGAGAGAAAGTGTGTCCCATGGTGCCGGAGGTATTTCTAATGGTTGCAAGAGGCCAGCTGGTTTTTGCTTCAATTACTTGTTTTGTGCACACACCCCACATGACTGAACGTATTGGATGACGTCTCGACGCCAAGTGGGCCACCAATAATTGCATTTCACTTTGGCTAGGGTTTTGGCAATTCCGGGGTGACCCTCCATCAAAGAATCATGATAGTCTGAAATGATTTGTTGTTGTAGTTCAGTTTTAGGCACGTACAGGCGTTCATCAAAATATGGCAATTGATTTTTATCGGTGCATTGTTTTCCTTTGGTATGCCATTCCAGTAACTCGTTCGGGGTTATTTCGCGTTGGATCACGTTTCTAAGCTCAGTTTGTGTTAAGGCTGTGGTGAGGCCTAAAAGCTTGTCCTCAGGTATAATGGCCACTGGATCTGGGGTTGCATAATCTTTTTCATCGATGACCTTTCTTTAAGTTCTTGGAAGGCCTTTTCGGCGTCTTCTGTCCACATGAATTTTTTATTGTTTTTCCGCAGAAGTAACCTGATTGGATGCACAATCTGAGAGAAGTCTGTAATGAAGCGACGGTAGAAGTTTGCAAAGCCCAGCATGCTCTGGACTCCTTTTAACGAGGTCGGAGAGGGCCATTTAAGAATGGCCTCCACCTTGTGTGCATCCATTCAAATGCCTTTCAGAGTAAGAATGAAACCAAGAAATTCTACTTCGGTTACGTGGAAAAAAATGTTTTCAAGTTTTGCGTATAATCGATGTTGCCGCAGTTTGGCAAGGACAGCACGGACGTGCTTGACATGGTCTTGTTTTGAGGTTGAATACACTAGGATGTCGTCTATGTAGACCAGGGCGCAAACATCAATCAATTCCCTTAGGACGTTGTTCATAAACTATTGGAACGCCGCCGGGGCATTGCAAAGCCCGAACAGCATTACCTGGTACTCAAACAACCCATATTTAGTACGAAAGGCCGTTTTCCATTCATCTCCTTTTTTAACTCGGTCCAGGTGGTACGCTCCTCTGAGGTCTAACTTAGTATAAATCTGGGCATCTTTGTCATGGTCCAGCATCTCGGGAATAAGGGGCAGGGGTAACGGTTTTTCACGGTGATCTGGTTCAGGGCGCAAAAGTCAATACAGGTTCTCAAGTCCCCTTCCTTTTTTGGTACGAAGAATAGGGGACTGGCTGCCGGTGATTTGGATGGGCGAATGAACCCATTTGCCAAGTACTGGTCCAGATAGGACTTTAGATGCTGGTTTTCTGGTTCTGTGAGCGCATAGATTCTGCCACAAGGGATCTGTGCACCAGGTATGAGGTCAATCTGACAGTCATAGGACCTATGCGGTGGTAGTGTATTAGCTTGTTCCTTCTGGAACACATCCTGTAAGTCTTGATATTCTTCAGGGAGAGTACTGGTTGCGCTAAGTGTAGATATACCAATTCTAGGACTCGTAGGAACTTTGACACTGGACTTGTTTTCTTGGAAATAACAGGTGGAAGCGCAGTCACGAGGAAAAGTCAATTTTCTAGCACGCCAATCTATCCGGGGGTTATGAGCAACTAACCATGGCATCCCTAATATGAGCTGAAACTGAGGCACCTTGATGAGATCAAAGGAAATTGATTCCCGATGTCCACCCTGGCACAGTAGGGTTGTTCCTGCTGTACACTGGGTTACTGGTCCGGAAGCAATTTCAGTCCCATCCACTGTGGTTACCTTTTCTGTGTTCGGCTTAAAATTTAAGGGAAGCCCCATCCGTGAGGCCAGGACTTGATCAATATAATTCCCAACTGCTCCGCTGTCTATGTAAGCTTCAACGGAATGCATCCTTGAAGGTCGTTGGTGATTGATTAGGATCACTGGTATTGCAAAATGTGAGGTCGGTGGCTCATTCTTCTCACTCGACAAACTGACCTCTACTTTTGTCGAGCTAAGCAGTTTTCTGACTACTTACTCTCATCCTTTTCTGTAGCTCCCACAATTCGCTTGGGGGGTTTTATTGGACAGTCTTTTAGGAAATGCCCCAATTGGCCGCAGTACAAACATAACTGCTGTTGCCTTCTCTTGGCTCGTTCAGCTTTTGTTAATGGTGGTCGTATTCCCCCAATTTGCATTGGCTCTGTGGTATTCTCTGGCGTGCGCGGAGTAGCATCCTTGGTTCATAGATACAGGCCCCGTGTGTCTGATCTCGACCGATCTGCTTTCTGATCTTGTAGTCAATGATCTAATTGCACCACCAGATTGATAAATTCACTACAGTCTCTAGGTGGATCAACTACCTGAGCCAAGACGTCCTTTAATTCCCCTCGAAGGCCTAGATGAAACAATGTGGTTCTCTTGTCTTCAGGCCACCTGGTTTCGGCCACTAACCTATTGAAGGTTACTATGTATGTTAGTAAATCCTGATTCCCCTGCCGGAGTGATAAGAGTTTGTTATCTACAGCTTGTTCATGGGTGTGTCGAGCAAAGAGCTTTTCCATTTCTCTTTGAAAGCTCCCAAAGTCACGTAGTAACGGATCATTATAGCTCACAAGCGGCACTGACCAATCTGCTGCACTACCGCTCATATATGACAAAATAAATGCTACTCGTTCCTGATCGTTAGGGAATGCGCCCAGTCTGCAGAGGAAGTGAATGCGACATTGATTCATAAATGCAGCATACTTCCTTGGATCACTTGAAAACCTTTCTGGCGGTGCTAACGGTATTGTTCTTGGTATGGTGATTTGCACTGGAGCGGCCGACGACGTGGATGCTTGTGACGATGGATTTGTCCCGGGTAATGGAGCTTGTCCGGCCTGTGATTGTAGTAATTGCCTACTAATTTCTTCGGTGCGATCCTTGGTGACGACAAGGTCCCTTCGCAGGGTATTAGTCTCTTGCTTAGCCGAATGCACTTCGGCGCGTAATTGTCCTAATAACTGAGCCAGTTGGTCCATTTCTGAAGTCTCCATGGCGCCCAGGTGGATAATGTTATGAGGCTTCGCGTTCTGTTACCCTCACCTGGTATCCACGGTGTTAGGCAGACACCTGTGCAGTTCCCTTGGGGAATACTGCAAAAGATTTAGGACTACAGGTGTTAGCAGTAAACCCACTTGGTAGCAGTCTGTACCACCCAGATTTACCTGGTAGCTGTGGCTGAGCAGTCAGACTTCCCTCAAGAAGAGATAGGCAGTATATAAAGTATACACAATAGGTACTCAGGCACAATAGTACAAGTAAACACTGACCAGAGCTTTGGTATCAAAAGTATATAATTATTTATTTAAAAACACACAGATTGAAATACACTCTAGCACTCTATGGTAAAACACTCCAAACACAGTTATATGAAAAGACCCCAACCCTTATTACTTATTTAGACAACTCTTGGTTAACACCACTTATTTTCATACAGAGGTGAGTGCTTAACTTTAGATGACACTCCAATAAGTTAAAGAAGGGAGGGAAAAAGACAGAATATGAGCAACACACACCACTCTAAGGTCAAGAACACTTTTAGCAAGGTCAGAGAAGCAAAAAGTCACAGGTGAGCAAAAGTCACTAGGCCGGGCCCTCTCTTAGAGCAGACAGAGCGAAAATGTGCCCAAGATGACACAAGTTATTAGGGATTCAAAGTCTTGCAAAGAGTTCAGAAAGAGTTTAGAGAGGCTCAGAAAGTTTAGCCAGGGTGTTCCAGGCTAGCCCAGGATCGAAAGCCGGGGGCTAAAACTACCCCGTACAGTCAGTGGCAAGGGAAGCCAGGCGGAACACGGTACCTTAAGTGGGAAGGATCTTCCAGCGGTGGCAGTTGTTCCTGGCAGTGGAAGCAAGGCTCGACGTCGGTCAGAGGAGAAGAAGGTCTCGCTGTAGAGCAGAAGAAGAAGGTCGTTGCACTGCCAGAGAAGAGACGAGCCGCGGAGTCTTCCGATTAAAGGGTTTTCTTGCTTTCGCGGTTGCGGTAAAGTGTGGTATTCCGGTTGCCGGGGTGCTTGGCACGGGCAAGGCGGCCACGAGATACCTCGAAGAAGCGAAAAGAAGGGAAAACTGGTTGTCCCCACCAGTCAAGGGAAGAAGACTCTCCGGCGGGAGATCTCCTCGGTCGTTGGGAAAAGTGGTGAGACGGTTCAGCAGGGCTCCACCGGTGGTGTCGTCGTAGCAGGTTGGCTCAGCTTCTCCCTCGTCAGATTCTTAGGTCCTGTGGCGACTTCTGAAGTTCCAGTCCCCAAAGCCCTGCTTTTATGCAGCAAACCCCCATTCATCCAGCCTAGCTGTCACTCAAACATGCTATGTGGTGAGCCGGCCGGCTCACCACTTGGGCCAATCAGGACGGAGTGCGACTTGAGTTACCAAGGTAACTCAGTCCAGGGTGCCTAAATCCCCCTCCACCCCTCCTAAGTACCCCAGACAGAGTGGCACCACTTTGGAGGGCTTCTGTGGAGAAGCCCACCAAAAGTGGAACAAAGGGCTCCACTTTGGGTCAGAGTCACAGAGGCGAACACCAACGCCATTTTAGAATCAAGTTTTGGCAAAAAATACCAACCGGAGTTTTAATAATAAATAAATAAACCGGCAGTATGTTCGAGGCTACCATAAATAAATAAATAAATGTAGTAGCCTAAAACAATGGGAAATCCCATTGGAAAATATTCGCGGTCGAATATAAAAAGTAGTATCCACTGCCACCAGCCAAAACTCGATCAGGGGGGACGGAGACGTGCCCCCTCGACTAACAGACCCCGGGGCAATTGAATTGCCCCGGCCAGTACATCCACAATATGATGGTTTGTACTGGTTCTGTTCAGGATTTGTGACTAGTAAAGTCAATGGTGACTTTACATGCCCTGGGAGACAGAAGTCAGTCCCAGGGTATGGAGTCTATGTTGGGGGGTCCCTAGGACACTCCTGGGTTACTGCACGGAGGGTGCTGTGTAACCCACATCACAAAAACACATGAGGCCCTATGGAGTAAAAGACCCCATAGCCCATTCAACACAAGGATAACCAAAGAAACAAACTCCAAATATGTCCAAGAGTGAGGGTAAAAGAGTCTCACTCTTGGCAGGAGAAAAAAAATAAACCCCAGAAATCCAGCAAAGCTGCTGGGGGACTCACTAGGTAGGGAAATTCAGCCTAAACAGAGAATTCTCCCTAACACTCGCCACCCCTCCCAGACTAAGGGACAGGAGGATTTAATCCACTCCTGGATGAACCTCATACCTCTAGTCGATGATATACATCCTAGAGAGTCCATCAGCATTTTGATGGTGACACCCTGACCTGTGCTCAATGGTGAAATCAAACCCTTGCAGGCAGATTGACCATATCAATAGTTTTGGATTTTCCCCTTTCATTTGCATTAACCATCTCAAGGGTTGGTGGTCAGTCTGAATGACAAAAGTACATTGGAAGCATCAGTTTGTACAATGAAAGTTTGGTGGTAGTCAGGAGCTCTCAGTACTGGAGCTTGGCAAAGAGCTTTCTTCAGTTTTTCAAAGGCCTGATTGCACTCCTCATTCCATTTGACCTTTTAGGGAATTTTGGAGAGGAGATTACATTCAGTGGAGAAGCTATGGTCCCATAGTTCTCAATGAAATTCCTGTAATACCCAGTGAGGCCTAGCCTCTCACCTGGGTTTGAGTAGCAGGTGTTGTCCAATTTTGCACAGCTTCAATCTTGCTGAGCAAAGGCCTTATTTCTCCACCTCCTACCTCATGCCCAAGGTAGACCACTTTACTTTGACCAATCTGGCATTTACTGGCCTTGATTGTCAAATGGGCCTGTTCAAGAGCCTGCAAAACATGTCCTAGGTGGTTCACATGTTCCTCCCAGGAGTGGCTGAAGACTGCAATGTCATCCAAGTATGCCATGCAGAAGTCCCCCATCCCAGCTAGAACTTGTTTCACCATCCTTTGGAATGTTGCAGGTGCATTTTTTAATCCAAAAGGCATGACCTTAAACTGGTACAAGCCAACTGGGGTTGAAAATGCAGTTTTCTCCTTGGCATGGTCTGTCAAGGCTATTTGCCAATAGACTGACGTAAGGTCAAATGTGCTGAGGTACTTGGCTGCACCAAGTTTATCCACCAACTCATCTGTTCTTGGCAAAGGGTGGGCATCAGTCTTAGTGACTGCATTTAAAGCTCTATAGTCCACACAGAATCTCAAGTCTTTGGATCCTGCCTTTGGTACAAACACAACTGGGCTAGACCATGGACTAGTAGAGGGCTCTATTACCCCGAGATCAAGCATCTTATTGACCTCTCCTTTGATGTGGGTTCTGATATGTTCTGACATTCTGTATCCTCTGCTTTTGACTGGCAGACAGTCACCAGTGAGTATATCATGCTGGCCCCAAGGGGTCAAGCCTGGTGAAAGTGAGAACAGGGAGGCAAACTGATTTAACATAGATGTGCACTCCTCTTGTTGCTCAGGTGTCAGGTCGGAAGAGAGATTGACTCCTTCGACTTTTTCATCCAAAGGTACACCTCTGAGGAGATCAGGGAGATATTCACTCTCTTCTTCCTCTGCTGCTGAAGCTAGAAGCAAGGCTCCTACTTCAGGTCTGGAGATATACGCTTTTAGTCGGTTGGTGTGGAAGACTCTAGGAGCTTCCCTGGGTCTGCCCAGATCCACCAGATAGTTGACCTCTCCAAGTTTTCCCACAACCTTGAAGGGTCCCACATCCATTTGTCTTGCAAGGCCCTCTGCCTTGTTGGGAGCATAACGAGAACTAGCTGGTCTTGAGTAAACTCAACCATGTTAGCCTTCTGGTCATGCCAATGTTTGACCAGAGCTTGTCCAGCTTTCAAGTTGTCACTTGCTTCTGCCATCATGTGTGACATTCTCCTCCGGAGACCTATCACATAGTCAGTCACTCTGACTGGCTTGAGGGGAGGAGCACCTTCCAATCCCTCCTTAATCAGGGCCAATGGACCTCTGACCGGATGGCCATACAGAAGCTCAAAGGGAGAATAACCTACTCCCTCCTGAGGGACTTCTCTATAAGCAAAGAGAAGGCATGGCAGTAGAAGGTCCCACTTCTTTTTAAGGGGTTCCTCTAAAGCACCTATCATGCTCTTCATGGTTCTGTTGAACCTTTCCACCAATCCATTTGTCTGGGGGTGGTATGCTTTTGAGAACTTGTAAGTAACTCCACAGGTTTTCCACATGGCTTTCATTTAGTGGGACATAAAGTTTGACCCCCTGTCAGAGATTACTTCCTTAGAAAACCCAACCCTGGTAAAAATACCAAGGAGGGCCTTAGCCACAGCCGGAGCTGTAACAGTCCTCATAGGAATTGCCTCAGGGTACCTAGTAGCATGGTCTACTACAACAAGTACAAGCCTGTTGCCTGAGGAGATTGGGGGATCAAGGGGACCAACCATGTCAATCCCTACCCTCTCAAATGGGACTCCCACAACTGGGAGAGGCACTAGAGGTGCCACATTCTTGGAACCAACCTTACCAGAAGTCTGGCAGGTATGGCAGCTCTTACAATATCTATCAACTTCAGCCCCCATCTTTGGCCAATAAAAGTAGAGAGAGAGCCTTTCCTTGGTCTTCTTGAAACTCAAGTGACCAGCCAAAGGTATCTCATGGGCTAGTTGTAAGAACTGTTGTCTGTTCTCTTGTGGTACTACAAGGCGCTTGTAGTCTCCAGGTTCAGACTCAGTTGGTTCACTGTAGAAGAGGCCATCTTCCCAGTGTAACCTATACTTCCCAGGCTCTTGCCCATCAGCCTGAGAAGCTGCCTGGTGGCGGAGGCCTTCCAGAGTTGGACATTCTCTTTGTCCCTTACGAAAAGCTGCCCTGCTAGGTCCACCTTCTGCCAGTAAAGACTGCAGCTCAGGATGGTCCTCAGGGTCCAGGTCTCCAATAAGGTCTGGGCCTCCTTCTAGCTCTTCTTCAGAGTCTAGCTCAACCACACAGGGTTGTACCTCCCTCTCAGCCTCAGCTGGAGGTGGAGTTACAGGTGTAATTTTGGACAACCTAGGGGAAGTCCTTGTTGGAAGCACTGGAGTGCTTGCTGCTGGCTTTTTCCTAGGAGTCTTGGGTTGCCCCTTTGCTTCTGATCTTGTAGTTACTGCAGTAAGTTGCTCCAATGGGAGAGGAGTGATCTCTGTCATCATCTCCTGAGATAACCCTTGCAGGGTTTTCTCTCTTGCATGTTTTGTGAGCTCCTGTAACCTTTTACTAGGTGGTCTGGGGGTATGTGACACAACTCCAAGAGCTTTCAGGTCATTACTCAACAGAACCCTACCTGGCACTTCACACTGTATACTGACAGGTATCTTCACAGCCATATCATTACACTGGATGAGAACTGGTAACTGGGGACACATCTGCACAGGCCCACCAGCTAACTTGGTGAGGCATTTGGGTGCCTTAGCAACATCCTCTGCCTTGAAAAATGATTCATCCACCACAGTTATGCTGGCCCCAGTGTCCCTAATGGCAGGAGTCTCCTGACCATTCACCTGGACACTGTCCTTATAATACTCTTTAGTATTATCTGGGATAGAATTATACACATCTAAATTCTGTTGTTCCCACAACCCCAGAGAGACTAAAGAAACGCTGGCTGAGACTCCAGTGGGTTCATCAGCCAGTAATAGAAAGTTTCCACTTGCCATATGTACTTCCTCTTCTGGAGCGAAGGCTAAGGAGGCAAGTTGGATCCCTGGAAGTTTACATTTGCATCTGGGATCTCCTTTCACATGGTCAGTAGCCTTACAAACATAGCATGAGCCAAAGGCTCGCTGGAATGGAGGCTTGTTCTGACCTCCTTCTGGTTTGGCACCAGAAGGTACACTAGTCTGATTTGGTTTCCCTTGTGGCTTACCCTTATGGTTTTGTTTGGGGCCCTCTTTGGAATTTGCAGTATTAGAATTCTCTTTGGAGTCCTTTTTAGGCTGTTTCTCCCTATCCTTTTTCTGAGTTACCCCAGAATCCTTGTGAGTGGCCCTGTTGGCAACCCACAAGTCAGCAGCCTTAGCCAGTTTCCAGGAATCTAATTCCTTTGAATCAGCCAAGTGTTGTCTGAGCTCAGGAGAGCAGGCATCATAAATTGACTCCAACATAAACAGATTCCTCATACCTTAATAAGTGTTCACTTTGTAACCCTTAATCCATCCCTCTAAGTTTTTCAACCCTTCACTCATCCAGGTAGCCCAAGGGGTACCATCATGCTTTTTGAGGCTCCTAAACCTCTTAAAATACTGGGAAGGGGTCTTCCCAAACCTAGCTATCAAAGCTAGTTTCACACATTCATAATCCTTCTTATCATCCTCCCCCATCTCCATTAGCACATCAGTTGCAACAGGGGGAAGCCTAGAGAACAACCAGGTGAGTAAGTCATTTCCTGTGATGTTCTGGAGCCCATGATTATATTCAAACAGAGACAACCAATCCAACACATCCAACTTAGGCTCATACATACCAACCAATTCTTTAGGCATCCGGGGTCTTTTAGGACTGGAACTTCTAGAGGAGCCAGAGAGAGAAGCATTCTCAACAGACAGTTTCTTCATTTCTAGCTCATGCTTGAGCTCCATTTCCCTTAGCCTTAGTTCTTGGTGTTTTTGTTCTGTTTGAACACTAAGTTTTTTATACTCCAATTCTAGTTTCATTTTCTCCAGTTCAAAGTACTGAGGACTAAATGTAGGACCTGGTAAAGGTCCAGTAGGTACAGCAGGTAGAGCAGACAGAGGCCCAGGGGGGACAGTCACAGCAGCCTCACCCTCCTCTTCTGACTCTTCCTCAAGATCACCAACATTTTGTTCTGTGTCAATTTCAATACTGTTATCTACAGTTGCTGGAGTGGTAGGTTCCTCTGAACCATCATCCAGACTTTGGTTAGCTAATAACCTTTCTATCAGCACCATTTTCTTGCCCTTAGTCATGAGATTCTTATGCTTACAGAGAACTCTTAAACAATCAGCAGTTTTTGTATGTTAGAGGATTACTTTTACAGTGCTAAGCTTTGTGGTTAGTTGCACTAAGGTATCTAAAGCACACTAAAATGTATACTCAATACAAATCCCACCGCTGTACACCAGTGTTAGGCAGAAACCTGTGCAGTTCCCTTGGGGAACACTGCAAAAGATTTAGGACTACAGGTGTTAGCAGTAAACCCACTTGGTAGCAGTCTGTACCACCCAGATTTACCTGGTAGCTGTGGCTGAGCAGTCAGACTTCCCTCAAGAAGAGTTAGGCAGTATATAAAGTATACACAATAGGTACTCAGGCACAATAGTACAAGTAAACACTGACCAGAGCTTTGGTATCAAAAGTATATAATTATTTATTTAAAAACACACAGATTGAAATACACTCTAGCACTCTATGGTAAAACACTCCAAACACAGTTATATGAAAAGACCCCAACCCTTATTTGTATTTGTATTTTGTATTTGTTTTATTTGTAACGCGCACCATCCGGCCCGGAGGCATCAGGGCGCAATTTAGACATGGTTACATAAGCATACAATTAAATATATTCAAAGCATTGAACAGTACATAGTATACAAGGCATACAGCAATATACATATTTACAGAAGGTAGATTAGCGCAGGAGTTTCCCAGGGCTGGTCCGGACATCATGGCTGGTTGGAGAGCCAGGATTTGGTTTTAGCTTTGAAGGCACTAAAGCGTTCTTCGGATCGGATGGTGAGAGGGAGGGCATTCCAAAGCTTAGAGGCTAGGACGGGGAAGCTAGATCCACCCGCCTTTTGTAGTTTGAACCTAGGGATGGTTAGGCAGTGGGGCTGAGCCGTTCTTTGTGGACGGGTGGGCGCGTGTCGGGATAGCCGGCTACAGAGGTATGGTGGGGCTTGGTTAGCTAGGCATTTGTGGGTGAGGCTTAAGGCTTTCAGTGAAATTCTCTGTTTGACCGGTAGCCAGTGTAAGTTAGATCTAGATTCCGAGATGTGGTGGTTTCGTGGGATGTTTAGGGCTGCTCTGATAGCGTTATTCTGGGTAATTTGCAGTTTGTTCATATTCTCTTGGCTCGTTCCAAGGTAGAGGGCGCTCGCATAGTCAATTTTGGCCATGATAAGAGTTCTGGCCAGAGTGACTGCGTTGGGGGTGGTCAGGAATGGCCTGCAAGCTGCAATGAGTTTGCAGGTGTATGCTGAAGAGTATCTGACTGCATTAGTTTGTCGGGATAGGGATAGGGTGGCGTCAAGATAGACACCTAGGGTTTTGGTGTCTTTCGAGACTTGGATGGTGTTGCCATCGATGACAAATGATTGGTAGGATGGCTCAAGTTTACTAAGGCGTTGCGTTGTGCCCAAGATGAGGAGCTCAGTCTTGTCATCATTGAGGCATAACTGGTGTTGTGCCATCCAAGCTTGGATAACCAAGTAGACCTCGTTCAAGGCCTTAGTGTCAGCCAAGTAGTCACCAGTGATGGGAATGAGTATCTGGGTGTCGTCAGCGTAGTTCGTATAGGAGACACCCAGATAGTCAAGTACATCAAAAAGTGGTTTTGTAAAGACGTTATAGAGCGTTGGCGAGACACAAGAGCCCTGGGGGACGCCGCAATGAATCGGGGAAGGATCTGCAGCTGCAGATTGAGAGAAGACCCGCATAGATCTCTTACTCAAGAATGATTTGATCCAGGCCGTGGCTGATGGTGAGAAATGGGCGGCCGAGTGAAGATGCTTGCATAGGATTTGGTGACTGACCAAGTCAAAGGCCGCAGAGAGGTCAAGTAGGAGTAATAAGGCAAGTTTGCCATTGTCCTTTAATACTTCGATTTGGGTTTTTAAGTCAAGTAGAGCTGTCTCTGTTCCGTGTTTGGGTCGGAAACCAGATTGTCTAAGGCCTAGAAGATTGTTGGCTTCCAAGTGCTCTTGGATTTGCAGGTATGCTGCACAGTCTAGGATTTTTAGCAGGAACGGGACAGTGGTGATGGGTCGGTAGTTGGTGGGTATGCTAGGGTCGAGGGAAGGTTTTTTGAGCAAGGGGATCACCCAAGCATCCTTAAGGTTGTCGGGGACAGTTCCTGTTTTGAAGGATGCGTTGATGAAGGATGTGATAAATGGGGCCAGGTCGTGGGCGGACTCCTTAATAATTGGGGAAGGGCAGGGGTCGCCCTGGCAGTTGGACGGTTTGATCGTCAGGATAATGTTTACTACCTCCGCAATGGTGAGCGGTGAGAAGGCAAATCGTTTGCAGTTGGGGACGTCAGGAGGGAGGGCCCATGCTGGGATGGGAGGGTGATTGTCCAGTTTCAGGCTAGCATGTTTGGCTGTGATTTTAGATTGAAGCATGGTGATTTTATTCAGTAACGCTGCCTGAATGTTGGCACACCATTTGCTGTCTTTAATGCAGGTGTCAGGGGGAGTAACAGGGGTTTCAAGCTCTTTTAAAATCTTAAATAGTTCATTGGAGTTGGAATCAGCATGCAGAATGCGATTATTGAGGGATTCTTTTTTTGCCTCTATAATGGCTGCTTTGTAGCTGAGCGAGGCCAGGAGGAAGCCGTCTTTATGCGCGTCAGAAGGGTGGCTTTTCCATCGGTTTTCGGTGCAGCGTTTGGATTTACGGAGTATTCTTAGCTGTGGGGTGAACCAAGAGTTCAGGTGAGCACATGGTTTGGCCTTCCTCAGTTTGATGGGGGCCAGAGAATCTACAGCTGTCAGCATGCTGCAGTTATAGATGTCAGCTAAGGCAGTCGGGTCGTTACAGGAATCAGTAGCTATTTTAAGTGAGGGGAGTAGTAGAGGGAGGAGTTTCTCTTTGGTTATGTCCTTTTTGTTTCTGGTCGGGAGAGCCGGCGCTATCGCGGTTGGGATGCGGCGGGCGGCTTCAATATTAAAGGTGATAATGTGGTGGTCTGACCAGAGGCAGGGGGTAATGGCCAGGATATTGATCTTACAATTAGAGCTGGTTAGCCAGTCAAGGGTCCTGCCTTTAGAATGTGTAGGCTCTTGGATGTGTGAGGTGAAGCCAGAGTTGGAGAGGGAGTTTTCCAGATCAAGTGCAATAGGATCTTTAGGGTCACCTAGTCCCAAGTTGAGGTCGCCCAGGATGATGATTTGTGAATTGGTTTTAGCGTTGTCAAGGAGGAGGGTGGATATGTCGCCGACAAAGGAGGGTGCAGGGCCTGGGGGCCGGTAAATTAGGTGGAGGGTGGCTGTTTGGTTGGGTGTTAACGTGAGTTTGACTGACAATAGCTCAGCTGATTCAAGTTTGGTATTGGTCGTTACTCTTAGGTCCAAAGTGATTTTATGGATGATGGCAAGGCCCCCACCTCTATAGTGGGAGGCAGAGGTACGGTCACATCTCAATATGCTAAAGCCAGGTGGTATAGCAAGGGACAGTGAAGGACCGGAGGCAGCATGTAGCCAGGTTTCAGCTATGGCAATGAAATCAAGATCTGACCATGTTATAAGGTCTGCTATGTCTAAAGCGTGAGCTGGGAGGGATCTAGCGTTGATAAGGGCGCCTTTGATGACAGGCAGTTTCACTTCTGTAGAGGGGGGTTTGCTGTTGTTGAGGGCCGAGGGTCGCCCGGGAGTGTGTGTTGTGTGTGTTTGGAGAGGTTGCAGCGGGTAGGGCGTATGCGGAATCTGGTGCTTAATCTTTTATTTCTAAGAGATGAAGGGCACGGTTGGTTCGGCGTAGGTTTGCTAGCAAAGTGTTCCAACCAAAGGGCTGGGTCATTGAGGTAGGGATTGTGGTCGGTAGTGAGGTGTTGGAGGCCTGAGGTGGGTGTCATAGCGGAGGTCGCCATACGCAGGGTCTGTGGGCCAAGACTGAGGCGAGACATAGTGTCAGGTGGCTGAGGGTGAATCGGCCGTGTCAGGTATGTGCGTGGCTGAGTGAGGATTGTTGTTTCAGATGGCGGCGAGTGGAACAGTAAAAGGAGGAGCACCCTAAGGAGCATGGTAGATGAACACCAAGGGGGTAAGCTTCTTAGCTATGGGCAAGTGCAATTGCCACTAGGGCGATGCAAAATCAACAATAGGCAGGTTCGATATTAGCTAGGGCAATGCAAAATCAACATTAGGCCGGATTGAATTTAGCTACGGCAATGCAAAATCAACAATAGGCAGGGTCGATTTTAGCTAGGACAATGCAAAATCAACATTACTAAATTTGACAGTCCCAGCAGCAACTAAAAGTGCGCATAGCAAGAGCACCTAGATTTGACAATCCCAGCAGCGACTAAGATGCATACAGCAGAGTGCACCTAAATTTGACAGTTCCCGCACTCTAAGTGCAGTAGTAAAAACAGTTGAGCAGAATCAAGAATACTATGAGTGTGGATCACTGCTATGACCAAGATCAAGACAGTTTCAAATCATCTAGATATAGTTACTAGGAAGGCATTCTATGGGCAATTTTAAATGGCACGATGGCGAGCGACCAAAAGGGTCTCAGATAGGTCACAGGGTGCAGTAGCTAGCGAGCAAAGGGTCTAAATAGGTCAGGGCAAAGAGCAATGCCACGTTTAAGGCAGGGGTACCAGACAGTAGTGAGGCAATCGATAGGTTATGCTAGTACACTACGTATACATCAGGCGAGGTCAAGTAGGGAGCAGTCTAGAGAACCATTCCAGAGTATGGGACATCAAAGAGGCATGGTGCGTCGAAGCATTATCAGGCAGAAGAGCAGTGTGACAAAACATGTGGAGCAGATCATAATATGTGAGCAACAAGTTTGGACAATGCATGATATAGGCAGATTAATTCAGGAGGCACACATGTTAGTCAGAGGCAAGTGCAATCAGGGAGCATAGCAGGAAAACATAGACAATATGGCACGTGTTAGGAAGTGGTGCTGCAGATGAGCACGTTGTTTGCAGGCTGAGGCGGTCACTTTAGATGATAGGCAGAGCGCTGTATCTCAAAGACACTGAAGTACATCAAAGGTAGTGCAAGTAGCGTAGATTACCTTACGTTGTAGGTGGTTGGGGTAGCAGGAAGGGTGCTAGAGGCCAGATGAGATATACACATTTTTGGGCATAGGGACAGCGCCTTGCGCCTGGCTGCGCTCGGCCAGGCTCAGTCAGGGGTAGCCTTTGTCTGTTGCCCACGTCGGGGGCCGGCTTCGCCTGCCGGTGCACCCTGATTGGTTAAGATGTGGCGGACAACCAATCACAGGGCAGCAGGCTACTGGGGCTTCACAACAAGGCAGAGTAGGTGAGAGGAAAAGGCGGCGGCCATTTTTAAAAGGCAAAAACCTTGTGTTTTTGCAATAGCAAATCTAGGTGTTCTGAGCTTCGTTTTTGGTATCCATGCAGTGCAGGGGGCTGATAAGCTTGCTGTGGCTGCACAAGCTGAAGGCTTTCAATAATGAAAAAAAACGGGCGATTTTCGATGTGATGAGGAGAGGATGCCTAAATGCAGAGGTATAGCCTCCAGGCTTACCTATGAACAGGCAGGGCTTCGGGTGACATGGAGCTGCTCCTGCAGCTAGTGGGAGAGGGAGCTCCTGCTCGACCTCAACAGAGCTCAGGAAGGTAGCTCAGTCAGGGGTAGCCTTTGTCTGTTGCCCACGTCGGGGGCCGGCTTCGCCTGCCGGTGCACCCTGATTGGTTAAGATGTGGCGGACAACCAATCACAGGGCAGCAGGCTACTGGGGCTTCACAACAAGGCAGAGTAGGTGAGAGGAAAAGGCGGCGGCCATTTTTAAAAGGCAAAAACCTTGTGTTTTTGCAATAGCAAATCTAGGTGTTCTGAGCTTCGTTTTTGGTATCCATGCAGTGCAGGGGGCTGATAAGCTTGCTGTGGCTGCACAAGCTGAAGGCTTTCAATAATGAAAAAAAACGGGCGATTTTCGATGTGATGAGGAGAGGATGCCTAAACGCAGAGGTATAGCCTCCAGGCTTACCTATGAACAGGCAGGGCTTCGGGCGACATGGAGCTGCTCCTGCAGCTAGTGGGAGAGGGAGCTCCTGCTCGACCTCAACAGAGCTCAGGAAGGTAGCCAGGCTCAGTCAGTGGTAGCCTTTGTCTGTTGCCCACGTCGGGGGCCGGCTTCGCCTGCCGGTGCACCCTGATTGGTTAAGATGTGGCGGACAACCAATCACAGGGCAGCAGGCTACTGGGGCTTCACAACAAGGCAGAGTAGGTGAGAGGAAAAGGCGGCGGCCATTTTTAAAAGGCAAAAACCTTGTGTTTTTGCAATAGCAAATCTAGGTGTTCTGAGCTTCGTTTTTGGTATCCATGCAGTACAGGGGGCTGATAAGCTTGCTGTGGCTGCACAAGCTGAAGGCTTTCAATAATGAGAAAAACGGGCGATTTTCGATGTGATGAGGAGAGGATGCCTAAATGCAGAGGTATAGCCTCCAGGCTTACCTATGAACAGGCAGGGCTTCGGGCGACATGGAGCTGCTCCTGCAGCTAGTGGGAGAGGGAGCTCCTGCTCGACCTCAACAGAGCTCAGGAAGGTAGCCAGGCTCAGTCAGGGGTAAGCCTTATTACTTATTTAGACAACTCTTGGTTAACACCACTTATTTTCATACAGAGGTGAGTGCTTAACTTTAGATGACACTCCAATAAGTTAAAGAAGGGAGAGACAAAGACAGAATATGAGCAACACACACCACTCTAAGGTCAAGAACACTTTTAGCAAGGTCAGAGAAGCAAAAAGTCACAGGTGAGCAAAAGTCACTAGGCCTGGCCCACTCTTAGAGCAGACAGAGCGAAAATGTGCCCAAGATCACACAAGTTATTAGGGATTCAAAGTCTTGCAAAGAGTTCACAAAGAGTTTAGAGAGGCTCAGAAAGTTTAGCCAGGGTGTCCCAGGCTAGCCCAGGATCGAAAGCCGGGGGCTAAAACTACCCCGTACAGTCGGTGGCAAGGGAAGCCAGGCGGAACACGGTACCTTAAGTGGGAAGGATCTTCCAGCGGTGGCAGTTGTTCCTGGCAGTGGAAGCAAGGCTCGACGTCGGTCAGAGGAGAAGAAGGTCTCGCTGTAGAGCAGAAGAAGAAGGTCGTTGCACTGCCAGGGAAGAGACCAGCCGCGGAGTCTTCCGGTTAAAGGGTTGTCTTGCTTTCGCGGTTGCGGTAAAGTGTGGTATTCCGCTTGCCGGGGTGCTTGGCACGGGCAAGGCGGCCACGAGATACCTCGAAGAAGCGAAAAGAAGGGAAAACTGGTTGTCCCCACCAGTCAAGGGAAGAAGACTCTCCGGCGGGAGATCTCCTCGGTCGTTGGGAAAAGTGGTGAGACGGTTCAGCAGGGCTCCACCGGTGGTGTCGTCGTAGCAGGTCGGCTCAGCTCTTCCCTCGTCGGATTCTTGGTCCTGTGGCGACTTCTGAAGTTCCAGTCCCCAAAGCCCTGCTTTTATGCAGCAAACCCCCATTCACCCAGCCTAGCTGTCACTCAAACATGCTAAGTGGTGAGCCGGCCGGCTCACCACTTGGGCCAGTCGGGACGGAGTGCGACTTGAGTTACCAAGGTAACTCAGTCCAGGGTGCCTAAATCCCCCTCCACCCCTCCTAAGTACCCCAGACAGAGTGGCACCACTTTGGAGGGCTTCTGTGGAGAAGCCCGCCAAAAGTGGAACAAAGGGCTTGACTTGGGTTGGAGTCACAGAAGAGAACACAAACGCCATTTTAGAATCAAGTTTTGGCAAAAAATACCAACCGGAGTTTTAATAATAAATAAATAAACCGGCGGTATGTTCGAGGCTACCATAAATAAATAAATAAATGTAGTAGCCTAAAACAATGGGAAATCCCATTGGAAAATATTCGCGGTCGAATATAAAAAGTAGTTTCCACTGCCACCAGCCAAAACTCGATCAGGGGGGACGGAGACGTGCCCCCTCGACTAACAGACCCAGGGGCAATTGAATTGCCCCGGCCAGTACGTCCACAATATGATGGTTTGTACTGGTTCTGTTCAGGATTTGTGACTAGTAAAGTCAATGGTGACTTTACATGCCCTGGGAGACAGTAGTCAGTCCCAGGGTATGGAGTCTATGTTGGGGGGTCCCTAGGACACCCCTGGGTTACTGCACGGAGGGTGCTGTGTAACCCACATCACAAAACCACATGAGGCCCTATGGAGTAAAAGAACCCATAGCCCATTCATCACAAGGATAACCAAAGAAACACACTCCAAATATGTCCAAGAGTGAGGGTAAAAGAGTCTCACTCTTGGCAGGAGAAAAATATAAACCCCAGAAATCCAGCAAAGCTGCTGGGGGACTCACTAGGTAGGGAAATTCAGCCTAAACAGAGAATTCTCCCTAACACTCGGGGACGCCCTTATGCCTTGGTTGCCGGATTCACCCTGGACGTTCCCAATTCTGGATGATGCCTTCAGTGGAGGTTGGGCCTGAAAACACAGGAGGACTGGATTTAGGAACAAACTTCTTTTCCACCCACCAGCCCTCTGGACTCGACCTGATGGCCCACTCCTCACCTCGTTATCATGTCTGGCGTGCTCTCCGTCCTGCCTTCTGTGCAGGGGCGCGTAGTCTTCTGCGGGTTGAAGCGACCGAGTTAACTTCACTGGTGCTAACCCATTCAAGTGTCTTTAAGGAGATAAGTCTGGTTATAGCAGTCTTTAAATGTCCTTGCGTTCCTTTCTTGCTAATAATGTCTTTTCTTGTTTGGTTCCCCTTAGGTGCACAGAGGTTCGATGGGTGCACTACTTGGATCAGGCTCCTGCCAGGATGATGGACGCAGGAGCGTACGATGGATGGTAGGTTAAGCGCGAGGTGTGGCGCGGTAATGTCTTTTTCTTGCTAACCTGTATTCTGTATTCCTTTTCAGGTCGCGATGGTCTTTCTGGGCGTGTGAAGATTTCCGGAGTGGAACCAGCCAAGAAATGCCCAGCCAGGTGAGGATTTTGTGATTACTGCCGTGAATGCCGTGAGTAACCTGTTTAACGTTGTCCTTCTTCCTCTCTCCCTCCAGGTGCTTCGTTCCGGTGCTAGCGTGGTGTCCTGATGATGCTGCCAACTGGATGGAAGACCGCAAGCAGCAGGAATTGACGGATGGAAAGTTGCAGGTAAGCAGAGACTGCTAATGATGTTCTTTTGTCTCCTCTGCAGGTCCGCTATTCTAGGATCGCCGGGTGCTGGTCTCTGAACACGATGACCGTCACGCTGCTGGCTGCAGAATAACGCGAAGCACGTTCTGTAGCTTGGGTGCGGTTTATATAGCCCTCTGTAAAGTAGTCCAGGTAAAGTAGTCCAGGCTACCGCACCCTAAAACACTGCACCACACAGTCTGGTTCCTAGGGACTAGACTGCGTGGGTGCCTCCATGTTGGCTGCAGGACTTCACAGGAAAAGTAGTCCCTTCAAGGTAAAGTCCCAATCTGAACATGAGCCTGGAGCCAAAGGACTGACTCCAGAAGAGTCTATGATGATAATGCAAGGCCCTTGGGGCCCCAATGAACCCTGAGTCCTGACCCTACCTGGCATGTGACCATGCCAGTGGGGTTCTGGGTCACGGGTCATGAAAGCACTCCCCCCAAGGCCCATCCTAAGGTGATTCTCCTGCCTGGTCCAGGCTTGCCTGGAAAGTTTCGATGAAACGTTCTTATTAAACGAGGGGCATGAATGTTCTCACTAGGTTCCCAAGATCTGTCTTGAAGGCCGTAACCCTTCCAAGCGACTAGGCAGTATAGTTGGGATCGGGTATATTGGGAAACCAGGATTTCTTTCACTTCGAATTCGGGTTCTCCATCGACCATTATAGGTTCAGGTGGTGGTTTAAATCGTGTACCGGGTTGTACTGGTTTTAGCAGTGAGACGTGGAATACTGGGTGAATTTGCATGTTGGCTGGTAATGCTAGTTTAACTGCTGCTGGATTGATGATGGCTTGAACAGGATAAGGTCCCAAATAGCGAAGGCAAAAAGTCTGGGTTCCTTTTAGTGGTATGTGCTTTGCGGCTAGCCAAACTCTGTTTCCTACCTGATAGTCAGGGGCCTTTTTCCGATGTTGGTCAGCAAACCTTTTTTGCCTATTTTTGGCTTGGATTAACTGTTCTGTTGCCTTTTTCAAGGCTTGAGTGATGTTTGCATGAAGAGTCTTTACAGCCGGCATTTCTAGACTGGGAGGACTGTCTAATTCGGAAGTACGTTGATGTCTGCCGTAGAGGGTGTAGAAAGGTGTCTGACCAGTACTGGAATGCAATAAATTGTTATAAGCATATTCGGCTATCCATAAGAGGTCTCTCCAGGTTCCTTCGACTTGGTGCAGCATGCATCGTAGGTATTGTTCGAGAGTCTGGTTAGTCCTCTCTGTTTGACCATACGTTTTGGGGTGATGACTGGTGGATAGCCGGACGTCGATGTGAGCCATAGCGCAGCACTTTTTCCAGAAGTTAGATACGAATTGGCTGCCTCGATCAGAGACCAGGACTGACGGGAATCCATGCAGTTTGATAACGTTTTCCAAAAACACCTTTGCTAGATGGGATGCATCCGGAAGGCCTTTGAAAGGGATAAAGTGTGCATTTTAGAAAATAAGTCCACTACTACTAAAATGGTATTGAATCCTTGGCTGAGAGGTAAATCGGTAACTAAGTCGAGAGAAAGTGTGTGCCATGGTGCCGGAGGTATTTCTAATGGTTGCAGGAGGCCAGCTGGTTTTTGCTTCAATTACTTGTTTTGTGCACACACCCCACATGACTGAACGTATTGGATGACGTCTCGACGCCAAGTGGGCCACCAATAATTGCATTTCACTTTGGCTAGGGTTTTGACAATTCCGGGGTGACCCTCCATCAAAGAATCGTGATAGTCCGAAATGATTTGTTGTTGTAGTTCAGTTTTAGGCACGTACAGGCGTTCATCAAAATATGGCAATTGATTTTTATCGGTGTATTGTTTTACTTTGATATGCCATTCCAGTAACTCGTTCGGGGTTATTTTGCGTTGGATCACGTTTCTAAGCTCAGTTTGTGTTAAGGCTGTGGTGAGGCCTAAAAGCTTGTCCTCAGGTATAATGGCCACTGGATCTGGGGTTGCATAATCTTTTTCATCGATGCCCATGCGAGATAGTACGTCAGCTTTCCCGTTTCTTACGCCTGGTCGATAAGTGATTACGTAGTCATACTCGGCGAAGAAAAGGGCCCATCGTAATTGGCGCGAGGATTGTGCTTTTGCTGTCTTTAAATATTGTAAGTTCCGATGGTCTGTAATTACCGTGACTGTATGCCTGGCCCCCAAGAGATAATGTCGCCATGCCTTAAAGGCGGAATCTATAGCAAGCAGTTCCTTATCGGTGATGGCATAATTGAGTTCAGGAGGTGTGAATGTTCGCGACCAGAAGGCCACGGGGTGCAATTGGCCAGTTTCAGGGTCTCTCTGAGAAAGAACCACCCCCCATAGCCATGCTGGAAGCATCTGTTTCCACGATGTAAGGGAGGTCCGGAAGAGGGTGTCGTAAAATCGGGGCCGAGGTGAACCTTTCTTTAAGTTCTTGGAAGGCCTTTTCGGCGTCTTCTGTCCACATGAATTTTTTATTGTTTTTCCGCAGAAGTAACCTGATTGGATGCACAATCTGAGAGAAGTCTGTAATGAAGCGACGGTAGAAGTTTGCAAAGCCCAGCATGCTCTGGACTCCTTTTAACGAGGTCGGAGAGGGCCATTTAAGAATGGCCTCCACCTTGTGTGCATCCATTCAAATGCCTTTCAGAGTAAGAATGAAACCAAGAAATTCTACTTCGGTTACGTGGAAAAAAATGTTTTCAAGTTTTGCGTATAATCGATGTTGTCGCAGTTTGGCAAGGACAGCACGGACGTGCTTGACATGGTCTTGTTTTGAGGTTGAATACACTAGGATGTCGTCTATGTAGACCAGGGCGCAAACATCAATCAATTCCCTTAGGACGTTGTTCATAAACTATTGGAACGCCGCCGGGGCATTGCAAAGCCTGAACGGCATTACCTGGTACTCAAACAACCCATATTTAGTACGAAAGGCTGTTTTCCATTCATCTCTTTTTTTAACTCGGTCCAGGTGGTACGCTCCTCTGAGGTCTAACTTAGTATAAATCTGGGCATCTTTGTCTTGGTCCAGCATCTCGGGAATAATGGGCAGGGGGTAACGGTTTTTCACGGTGATCTGGTTCAGGGCGCAAAAGTCAATACAGGTTCTCAAGTCCCCTTCCTTTTTTGGTACGAAGAATAGGGGACTGGCTGCCGGTGATTTGGATGGGCAAATGAACCCATTTGCCAAGTACTGGTCCAGATAGGACTTTAGATGCTGGTTTTCTGGTACTGTGAGTGCATAGATTCTGCCACAAGGGATCTGTGCACCAGGTATGAGGTCAATCTGACAGTCATAGGACCTATGCGGTGGTAGTGTATTAGCTTGTTCCTTCTGGAACACATCCTGTAAGTCTTGATATTCTTCAGGGAGAGTACTCGTTGCGCTAAGTGTAGATATACCAATTCTAGGACTCGTAGGAACTTTGACACTGGACTTGTTTTCTTGGAAATAACAGGTGGAAGCGCAGTCACGAGGAAAAGTCAATTTTCTAGCCTGCCAATCTATCCGGCGGTTATGAGCAACTAACCATGGCATCCCTAATATGAGCTGAAACTGAGGCGCCTTGATGAGATCAAAGGAAATTGATTCCCGATGTCCATCCTGGCACAGTAGGGTTGTTCCTGCTGTACATTGGGTTACTGGTCCGGAAGCAATTTCAGTCCCATCCACTGTGGTTACCTTTTCTGTGTTCGGCTTAAAATTTAAGGGAAGCCCCATCCGTGCGGCCAGGACTTGATCAGATAATTCCCAACTGCTCCGCTGTCTATGTAAGCTTCAACGGAATGCATCCTTGAAGGTTGTTGGTGATTAATTAGGATCACTGGTATTGCAAAGTATTGCAAAATGTGTGGTCGGTGGCTCATTCTTCTCACTCGACAAACTGACCTCTTCTTTTGTCGAGCTAGGCAGTTTTCCAACTCCTTACTCTCATCCTTTTCTGTAGCTCCCACAATCCGCTTGGGGGTTTTTATTGGACAGTCTTTTAGGAAATGCCCCGATTGTCCGCAGTACAAACATAACTGCTGTTGCCTTCTCTTGTCTCGTTCAGATTTTGTTAACGGTGGTCGTATTCCCCCAATTTGAATTGGCTCTGTGGTATTCTCTGGCGTGCGCGGAGTAGCATCCTTGGTTCGTAGATACACGGCCCGTGTGTCTGATCTGGACCGATCTGCTTTCCGATCTTGTAGTCGATGATCTAATTGCACCACCAGATTGATAAATTCACTACAGTCTCTAGGTGGATCAACTACCTGAGCCAAGACGTCCTTTAATTCCCCTCGAAGGCCTCGGTGAAACAATGTGGTTCTCTTGTCTTCAGGCCACCTGGTTTCGGCCACTAACCTATTGAAGGTTGCTATGTATGTTAGTAAATCCTGATTCCCCTGAAAGAGTGATAAGAGTTCGTTATCTACAGCTTGTTCATAGGTGTGTCGAGCAAAGAGCTTTTCCATTTCTCTTTGAAAGCCCCCAAAGTCACGTAGTAACGTATCATCATAGCTCACAAGCGCCACTGACCAATCTGCTGCACTACCGCTCATATATGATAAAATAAATGCTACTCGTGCCTGATCGTTAGGGAATGCACTCGGTCTGCAGAGGAAGTGAAGGCGACATTGATTCATAAATGCAGCATACTTCCTTGGATCACCTGAAAACCTTTCTGGCGGTGCTAACGGTATTGTTCCGGGTAAGGTGATTTGCACTGGAGCAGCCGACAACGTGATTGCTTGTGCCGGTGGATTTGTCCCAGGTAATGGAGCTTGTCCGGCCTGTGATTGTAGTAATTGCCTACTAATTTCTTCGGTTCGATCCTTGGTGACGACAAGCTCCGTTCGCAGGGTATTAGTCTTTTGCCTAGCCGAATGCACTATGGCGCGTAATTGTCCTAATAACTGAGCCAGTTGGTCCATTTCTGAAGTCTCCATGGCGCCCAGGTGGATAATGTTATGAGGCTTCGCATTCTGTTACGCTCACCTGGTATCCACGGGGATGCCCTTATGCCATGGTTGCCGGATTCATCCTGAACGTTCCCAATTCTAGACGATGCCTTCAGTGGAGTTCGGGCCTGAAAACACAGGTGGACTGGACTAAGGAACAAACTTCTTTTCCTCCCACCAGCCCCCTGGACTCGACCTGATGGCCCACTCCTCACCTTGTTAGGATGTCTGGCGTGCTCTCCGTCCTGCCTTCTGTGCAGGGGTGCGTAGTCTTCTGCGGGTTGAAGCGATCGAGTTAACTTCACTGGTGCTAACCCATTCAAGTGTCTTTAAGGAGGTAAGTCTGGTTATAGCAGTCTTTAAAGGTCCTTGCGTTCCTTTCTTGCTAATAATGACTTTTCTGGTTTGTTTCCCCTTAGGTGCATGGAGGTTCGATGGGTGCGCTACTTGGATCAGGCTCCTGCCAGGATGATGGACGCAGGAGCGTACGATGGAAGGTAGGTTAAGCGCGAGGTGTGGCGCGGTAATGTCTTTTTCTTGCTAACCTGTATTCTGTATTCCTTTTCAGGTCGCGATGGTCTTTTTGGGCGTGTGAAGATTTCCGGAGCGGAACCAGCCAAGAAATGCCCAGCCAGGTGAGGATTTTGTGATTACTGCCGTGAATGCCGTGAGTAACCTGTTTAACTTTGTCCTTCTTTCTCTCTCCCTCCAGGTGCTTCGTTCCGGTGCTAGCAAGGTGTCCTGATGATGCTGCCAACTGGATGGAAGACCGCGAGCAGCAGGAATCGACGGATGGAAAGTTGCAGGTAAGCAGAGACTGCTAATGATGTTCTTTTGTCTCCTCTGCAGGTCCGCTATTCAAGGATCACCGGGTGCTGGTCTCTGAACACGATGACCGTCACGCTGCTGGCTGCAGAATAACGCGAAGCACGTTCTGTAGCTTGGCTGTGGTTTATATAGCCCTCTGTAAAGTAGTCCAGGTAAAGTAGTCCAGGCTACCGCACCCTAAAACACTGCACCGCTCAGTCTGGTTCCTAGGAACTAGACTGTATGGGTGCCTCCATGTTGGCTGCAAGCCTTCACAGGAAAAGTAGTCCCTTCAAGGTAAAGTCCCAATCTGAACATGAGCCTGGCGCCAAAGGACTGACTCCAGGAGAGTCTATGATGATAATGCAAGGCCCTTGGGGCCCCAAATGAACCCTGAGTCCTGACCCTACCTGGCATGTGACCATGCCAGTGGGGTTCTGGGTCACGGGTCGTGACACTGGGAGAACCCATGAAAAAGGAAGGTGGCGCAGAGTCAACCTCATGGTTCAACAACATTTTTTCCTGGGTTGCCCCCTGGCTGGGGTTGACCATTAAGATGATGATGCCCATCATCGTTTTTTTGCTCCTCATTTTTTGTGTGTGCCAGCTAGGTCTTTGGTGCTGCGCAAACGTAGTCCCTAATGGTGCAATGATGATGGTGACAATGGGCAAAAGTAGAGGCGCAACACAACTCGTTCAAGAGGCACAAGTGCAGACAGGTGAGGACTTGGGGCCCAAGTATAGAATGGTGCCATTATACTATGATGGGGACATAGTTGACAGATTATATTACACAACGATAAACAAGCCTTTTGAACTTGAATGGTATAAAGAGGTATGGGTAGACCTGGAGGGGGATGGAGGGTGTATATACATGACCTGTACCCCAGATGAATATGCTAGAAGGGGGGAAAGCCTCCGGGGAGTGTGTAGAGCCTGGATGCTGATCAAGGGGACACCTGCATGGTAGGAGGCAGTTCTAGATGAGAAAGAACGCCAGAGGTTGGGGGAATTAAAGTATTTGTTACTTAAGTAATGAAAGGGGGAAATGTATGGGAGGACTGGTCGGAAGGACCCCCCTCACCTGCATCGCCCACCCACGTGAATACTCATGACTCGTCAGCAGCCCACCATGCACCTGGGCCCGGGAGCCAGGGGCACTGCGGACCGACACGTGAAGCTGCACGACCACATTGATTGGCGTAGAATAGACACCATTTTGTACTGAGCAAGACTCCATTTGCCAGAGGGTGCTAAAACCCAACACATGCAGAATAACTCACCCATGGCTTGTGCTGTCTGAGACCCCTCACCCTCGCCTACCCCCGAGGCATTGTGTATCTTGATATGGCCATCTAGCAATACATGTAAATATCATGTTGACTAACGTTTGCTGCTATTGTAAAAAGAGTGGTTACAAAGCAATATGTAAAGCATCTGCATATGATATAATAATAACACATATGTGAAGAATCCTAAAAACTCTAGCAGTAACACCCGGCCTTCGCCAAAGGTATGGCGCACAGCCCTGTGCAGAGAGACGTGCTCAGAGCTGCAAGGCCATCTCCCCCTCCTCCCTCCTAGGCCCGCCAGGGATAGCTGGTGCTCGAACAGCACAGCCTTGCCTCCCCTCCCAATCTTGCTGGACCCGCTTCAAGCATCCACGTCCCCCATGTCAGAGGCCTCCGTGGTTTGGCTATGTGAATTATGAGTTACCTGGTCCTAAAATCCCACCGCCTCCAAGGCACCCGTTACATGTCTCCCATGTCCCATTGGTATTTCTACTGACCCCAAGTTAACGGTCCTAGAAGGTGGGCATCCACCCTTGAACCAACATATCATAACACCGTCTCTCACTGCACCCATCAAGACAGGGTGATCGAGTAGCCCATCCTGTGCCCCCTGACAACACACATAGACCCATGGGATCAGAAGTTGTTTCATCCAAGGTGTCTCTATAAAGATGTATTAGTGAACTTCCTTTTGCATATCGATGTCTCTGTCTCCCCGCACGATCTGAGGTCAATGTATTACAGAATTTACAGGACAACTGAAACTGTATAGTATAATGAATGCCTGTGAGTGTGTGGCCACAAGGGCAAAGCAGCAACACTGCCACCAATCATCACTACAGCTGCGTCCGGTCCAGCACTTCACCCCAGAGAGCCCAGCTGACTCGTCCACCCCGCACTTGCACCACGTGGACCTCTGCCAATCCTGGAACACCGGACCTGCAGCATACATAGTAGCTAGCATCCACCACCCAATCCCCAACGCTCTGTGCCCCCTATAGCTACTTCAGGCGTGACGTATTTTTCTGTAATAAGTATGACTGTCTTTGCTATTGTCAGACAGAGCGCTCTCGGAGTTTGCAGAGTCCTTTGCATGCCCTATATCGATTTTGATAAAGACCCTTTTGATCTCACCCGCACTTGGTCGTGGTCTCATTCCCTTCTGGGGTGTGTCCATTATTGCCTCTCACTAAGGAGGGGGGGACTTCTTGGGGATGCTTCCATTCAGTATTGACAATACACAAATGAAACTGAGCAAAATGGCATTTCACAAGGTATAGAAAGGGGAAGAAAAGGGTAGTTATGAGAAGTAGGTGCACCAACACAGTTCTAGTTGAGAATCAATCTAAAGAAGGCAGTTCTAACAAATGTAGCCAGAGTCAGCAGGCCTGTGCCAGAGTCAGTGGTACAGGGCAAGGGCCCAGGAGCAAAATGTTCTTGTAGCTGCAGTCAAGTCTTTGAGTAACGATTTGAAAAGGTGGATGCAGAAGGTGAAAGACAATGTTAAAAGAGAGGGGCGGCCAACCCAACAGGTAGGTAAAGGATTTAAAACACCTTTAGCTCCACCGCGAAGAAAGGGCGGCCTGGCGGAACAATGTACCTTTAAAATGAAGAAGTGGCTCCTGCGGTGGCGGTTGTTCCTGGTAGTTCCTGCAGTTCGGGGGATCCAGCAGAGGAAGAGAGGCCCTCGTCGTGGAGGAAGGTTCAAGTTACTGCACTGCCCAGGGATGAAACCAGCCGCGGTGCTGCCTGATGAATAAAAGCTACGCTCCTTTAAATCGCGGTCCGGGTGGACTGGTGCCTGGCTATCTGGCCTCCGAATACTGGGTACTGGCGATTCAACCAAGACAGGTCCGGGAATGCGATTGGCAAACTGGTTGGCCCCACCAGCTAAAGGGAAGAAGGCTCTTGCAGATGAAGATCTTCTCTCGTTGTGTGGAGAAAAGTGGTGAGACGCTGCAACAGGGCTTCACCGGAGGTTCAGTCGTTGCAGATGTCTTTGGCTTCTCTCCTCTTCGGCTTCTTAGTTCCAGTGGCGACATCTTGCTCTTCCAGTCCTCAGGACCCTGCTTTTATGCAAAAAGATCCCCATTCATACAGCCTAGCTGTCACTCACACAGTGGAGTGGTCATCTTGGCGGGAGACCCTCCAGCCTATCAAGATAGAGTGCGACATGGGTTGCTGAGGCAACCCTGTCCAGGGGTCCTACTCCCCCTCCCACACAATGGACCCACCCAGAGTCAGTGGTGCCGAAAGGAGGGCTTCTCGGCAGAAGCCCGCCAAAAGGACAAACAAAGGATCCCTGACCTGGGTTAGGAGTTTAGAGAAAGACACAAGAAAGAAGTTATATTAAAGTTCTGGCAAATAAAACCTACCGGAGTAAAGTTAATATTAAAATACACCAGCGGTATGTTAGAGGCTGTCAGAAAATGTGGTAGCCTCGAACAATCCCATGGGGAAATATTCGCGGTCGAGTATTTATGGTAGTAACCACTGCCACCAGCCAGAAACTTTAGAGAGAGGGACTGTACGGTACCCTCTCAAAAATGAACCCAAGGGAAAAACTATTAACCCTTCCCAGTACCTCCATAGTAAGATGGGTTGTACTGGTTTAGTTCATAAAAATTGATTAGTAAAGTCAATGGGGACTTTACATGCCCTGGGAGACAGTAGTCAGTCCCAGGGTATGGAGTCTATGACACCCCTGTGTTACTGCAAGGAGGGTGCTGTGTAACACATGTGCATAAAATGCCATTTTGCTCAGTTTCATTTATGTATTGTCAATACTGAAGCACTGTTTTGCTTAATCTGGTTCACAAACTTATGGGAAGTGTTGCTAGGGTGTGTAAGAAGCTATTTCTATATAACTTGTACTTTCCCTCCCTTGTGAGAAATTCTTAGAGGATCCCTTGTGTGTAGTTTACACTGTGCCGTTTTGCTCAGTTTTCACTTTGGTTCACTGGGTCTACAATTTAAATAGGGAGTTGTGTTTACTTTTCTTTGACTTACTTTAACTTACTTATGAACTGTGATAAATGTGTTTTACTAGAAGTGTATAAAATTAATATATATCTACTTTTTAATACAAAGCTTTGGACAGTGTTTCCTTGTGCCATAGTACTGTAGGCCTATTGTGTAAACCCTGAATACTGCTCATCTCCCTCCTGAGATAAGTCTGACTGCTCAGTCACATCTACCAACTAAATCTTTGTGGTACAGACTGATACCAAAGGGGATTTATTGCTCTCACCTGTAGTCCTAATCTTCTGTAGTGCTCCCTAAGGGAACTGCACAGGATTCTGCCTAATACTGGCGGCAGCTGTGGGATAAAAGTATTGGATTTACATTTTAGAGTTCTGCTAGTACCTTGGTTCAAATAACCACAAGGGTAACTATCACAAAAAGTTTATTTTAAAAACAAAGTCAAAAATATGGAAAGTTACAGCCAGGAGACCCTCATTACTAATACTGCTGATTATTTAAGGGATCTGTGTAGACAGAAAGGTCTTCCTGTCAAAGGCAAGAAATTAGAAATGATTGATAGACTGTTAGAGAAACAAAGTCTGGATAGTGGTGTTGTAGTGCCCACTACTCCAGCAAATGTAGCAAACATTGAGGATGATAATGTTGAACATTTTATTGTTGAACCAGATGAGGAAGAGGAGGATAACAATGTCACCCCCTATGGCCCTCTACCTGCTGAAAGGCCTCAACCTGTAGCTACTGTACCCTTATCAGGTCCCACATTAAGTCCTGAATTTATCTCTCTAGAAAAAATGAGACTTGAACTAGAATTCAAAAGAATTAGTGCCCAAACTGAACAGAGACATCAAGAACTAAGGCTCAAACAAATGGAGCTCAATCATGAGCTTGAGATGAAGACATTGTCTTTGGAAAATGCTTCTCTCCCCGAATCCTCTAGATCTTCCAGTCCAAAAAGACCCCGGATGCCTAAAGAGATTCTGGGTATGTATGAACCTAAGTTGGATGTATTAGATTGGCTAGCTATGTTTGAATACAATCATGGGCTCCAGGACATCTCAGGGAATCAATTGATCCCCTGGTTATTCTCTAGGCTCCCCCTGTTGCATCTGATGTGGTAATGGAGTTGAGGGAGGTGGATAGGATGGATTATGAATGTGTAAAGCTAGCTTTGATAGCTAGATTTGGGAAGACTCCTTCCCAGTACCTTAAGAAGTGTAGGACCCTCAAAAAGCATGATAGTACCTCTTGGGATACTTGGGTGAATGAGTGTTTGAAGAACTTAGAAGGATGGATTAAGGGTTATAGAGTTAACACTTATGAAGGGATGAGAAATCTTGTAATGTTGGAGTCTATCTATGATGCCTGCTCTCCTGAGCTCAGACAGCACTTGGCTGATTCAAAAGAATTAGATTCTAAGAAACTAGCTAAGGCTGCTGACTTGTGGGTTGCCAACAGGGCCACTCACAAGGATTCAGGGGTAACTCAGAAAAAGGATGAGGGATAACAGCCTAAGAAATACAACAAAGAGAATTCAAATAATTCCAATTCCAAAGAGGCCCCCAAACTAAATTCTAAGGGTAAGCCACAAGGGAAACCTAATCAGGCTAGTGTACCTTCTGGTCCCAGACCAGAAGGAGGTCAGAACCAGCCACCATTCATAAAGACATTTGGGAAATGTTATGTTTGTGGCTCTACTGATCATGTGAAAGGGGATCCCAGATGTAAGGGTAAACCTTCAGGGGTCCACACTGTCTCCTTAGCCTTCGCTCCAGAGGAGGAAGTACATATGGTCAGTGGAAACTTTCAACTACTGGCTGAAGATACCATTGGAGTCTCAGCTAGTGTATCTTTAGTATCCCTAGAGTTGTGGGAACAACAGAATTTAGATGTGTATAATTCTATCCCTCCTAATACTAAAGAGTATTATAAAGACAGTGTCCTAGTCAATGGTCAGGAGACTCCTGCCATTAGAGACACTGGGGCTAGCATAACTGTGGTGGACAAATCTTTTTTCAAGGTGGAGGATGTTTCTAAGGCACCCAAACGCCTCACCAAGTTAGCTAGAGGGCCTGTACAGATGCTTCCCCAATTACCAGCTCTCATCCAGTGCAATGAAATGACTGTCAGGATACCTGTGAGTGTACAATCTGAAGTACCAGGAAGGGTGCTGTTGGGCAATGATCTGAAAGACCTGGGAGTAGTGTCAAGTACTCCCAGACCTCCTAGTAAGAGATTACAGAAGCTTACCAGACCTGCAAGGGAGAGGACCTTGAGGGGCTCTCCTGAGGAGATGATAGACAAAGAAATCACTCCTACTCCACTGGAGTTACTAACTGCTATTTCAAAGCAACCAGAAGCAAAGGGGAAACCCAAGACTTCCAAAAAGAAACCAGCAGAGAGCACTCCAGTGCTGCCAACCAGGAAATCTCCTAGGTTGTCAAAAATCACACCTGTGATTCCTCCTCCAGCTGAAGCTGAGAGTGAGGTACAACCCTGTGTGGTTGAACTAGAGCCTGAAGATTCAGATCTAGTAGGAGGCCAGGAACTCATTGGAGATCTTGACCCTGTGGACCATCCTGAGCTGCAGTCTTTACTGGCAGAAGGTGGGCCCAGAGGGCAGACTTCAGTAAGTGACAAAGAGAATGTCCAACTCTGGAAGGTCTTTGCCACCAGGCAGCTTCTCAGCTTGAAGGGCAAGAGCCTGGGAAGTATAGGTTACACTGGGAAGATGGCCTCTTCTATAGTGAACTGACAGAGTCAATCCCTGGAGACTACAAAAGACTTGTAGTGCCCCAAGAAAACAGACTCCAATTCTTGCAACTAGCCCATGAGATACCTTTGGCTGGTCACTTGAGTTAAACAAGGAGAAGAACCTAGGCTATCCCACCTGTTTCACACTGGCCGGTACTGGGTCCAGCACACACTTAACACATCTCTGTTAGTTAATCTGCACATATGAGAACACCCAAACTGTATGCAGAACAATTACATTTATTTGTATTCAAATTTTAAAACAAGTTGCATCACACTGCTATTGACAAAAGCCCTTTTTGCTTTGCTTAAATAATCGTGGATGGTTTCAGCATTTAAGGCATTGTAAAAAAAGCCCGGATACATTGGTTCTTTACTTTCACTGTTTCATAATGTGGGTTAGTAACGTTTGTGACTTCAAATGTGGTCTAGTTGACTTCACATCTATCTGGTCGACACTTAAATGGTGTTTCTGGCATTCAGCTGTTATTGTTGTGTCTGGTGCCGTCTTCAGGACAACTTCAGTTGACTTATTTTGTCACATTGGTTGGGACATCTAAAATATAGGTAAGTAAAATAAAATGGGGGGTCTGTGATGGGTGTGTCTCTACAGGACAATCCTGTACTCGGGTGCTTGTACATTGTCGTACCTGTGGCGTACTTATTTGGTGTGACAGGTTAGCGTTGACTCTGCTGAGAGTTCATTGCTTGCAGCGCCGTCTGTGCGCTGGGTTTCTTTGATCCTGTGCTTCTAGGATGTGCTAGTCGAAAAGATAAATAAATCAATATCTAGTCAGTGAAGCGCTGTACTGCGCTTATGTTGCTCGTATTGTAAAAAGCCTAAGGCTGTGAAGGTAGATTTACAAAACACAGAGTGTTGATACTTCTACTTCAGTATCATTCTCAGGTATAGTGCTTGCTGCATGTCTAAGCCTGGTGATGCGTGGGTGGCTATTTCTCATTGTCTGGTAGATGGTCGTGTGCTCACCGTGAGGGACCTATATTAATTTAAGAAAAAGTGCTCCCTCTCATGGTGAATGCGCACTTGTTCAGTGCGTGCGGACGAACCGCTCTAGAGCTGTTCTGTTTCCTTACCTGTGCATCCCGTAACTGTAGCTCGCTGCAAACGTCTGCGGCGTCTACAGTTACGCGCATGCGTAGGCTCTTTTTAATCGGATCTCGCTTGTGTTAGCGCGCCTTGATTATGGCCGTGCATGCGCGAGTGGGTAGTGTCTTACCTCGCTGTCATGGGGAGTAGTGGCTCTGTCGCGGGCATGTCTGATGCATGTGGGTTAAGGGCTAATGCTTACTCCACAGGCTAGCTTGGTGTGTCTTCTTTCCTATGTGAACGGGTATTTTATGTGTACTCAGTAGTCGCGTGAAAACACAGTGGCATCATAGGGCCTCATTACGACCCAGGCGGTAAGTTACCGCCTGGGCCGTGACTTTACCACCATGGCGTAAACTACGTTTACGCCATGGTGGTTGGCGGACTTACCGCCCCATTCCGACCTTGGCGGGGCGGTAAGTCCCCAATCTCCATTTACCCTTCCCCATTCCCATTTTTGCCCCATAGGGCATAATGGGAGTGGGGAAGGCGTTAATTACGCCACCGTAAATTACGGTGGCGTAATTAACTCCATGGTCCCTTAGCGCCATGGATTTTAACACCTGCTAAAAGCAGGTGTTAAAACCTCCATGGCGCTAAGGGACCTCATAATCAGGCGGTAAGGGTCGGCGCTGTTTACGCTGCCGTAAACCCCTTACCGCCTGGGTCGTAATGAGGCCCATAGTGTGTTAACTCATAATATTACAGCAATTTCTTACATTTTCTCGTATTTATACATCATCATATATTTGTTGTATTGTTGTTCACCATTGTCATCATATGTTTGGATACATCAAAAACAGAACCTGCCATTGTCATACAAGGTCATCACAAAATCTGCGGATTGTTCAACAAACTTTTGCAGTTATATCGTGTTTATGGAACAACCCGGGGTTCAATAAAGGTATTCATTGGACATTCTCTACCATAATTCAGAAAAAGAGGTTCCATTCTATGGCCACATTCAACCCATTCTTCACCGTATCCAAACGGTGTATCCATTTCTGCTCTAGTTGTCTTAGTGCTAGATCTCTGTCACCCCCTCTTGCTTTTGCTTCAACGGTTTGAATCACACACCATCTCAGTTCTGTGTGTTTATGTTGTTCTTTCACAAAATGGGCTACCATTGGTTTGTCCTCTATTTTGTTTTTCAAACAAGACCTGTGCTCACAGATCCTTTGTCGGATTTCACGTTTGCTTTTACCTATATAATATAGGTTACACAGGCATCTGATTAAGTAGACGCTCCATTTTGTGAGGCAATTAGAGAAGGTCTTGTATTTCCAAATAGTGCCATTGAGCGATATTTCTTTTTGGTCTTGAGTTAGGTGGCACACTGAGCATTTGCCACAGCGGTAGTGTCCTACCACGGCGGGTAGATGCCATAGGGTGTTTTTGGCATTGGTTATGAGTTTTTCTGTTGGGTACGTGTGTACCTGCCGATCCTTGATGTTTCTGCTTCTTTTAAAAGCGAAACGTGGCGTAGTTGGTGTAAAACTGTCTGTCTGTAGCAGATACCAGTTGGCGAGAATTGTTTTTCTGAGGGCGTTGCTTACGGGTGAGAATGTAGTGACACATGTCATTTTTTCCTTATGTTCTGTTCTGGTCTGTTTGGTTAGGCAATCTGTTCTATTTCTGTTTCTTGCTGTTTTCCGTGCTTTCCTGATGATGGCTGGAGGGTACCCTCTTGTTTTCAAACGGTTATCTAGGTCTTTCCCATGATGGTCATATTCGGGTAGGAATGAACAGTTCCTTCTTATTCTTAAGAACTGTCCGTATGGCAAATTTTCTTTGAGAGATTGCAGGTTGAAGCTTGAGAAATTGAGTAATGTGTTCTTGTCACATTTGAAGTCACAAACATTACTAACCCACATTATGAAACAGTGAAAGTAAAGAACCAATGTATCAGGTTTTTTTTTACAATGCCTTAAATGCTGAAACCATCCACGATTATTTAAGCAAAGCAAAAAGGGCTTTTGTCAATAGCAGTGTGATGCAACTTGTTTTAAAATTCGAATACAAATAAATGTAATTGTTCTGCATACAGTTTGGGTGTTCTCATATGTGCAGATTAACTAACAGAGATCTGTTAAGTGTGTGCTGGACCCAGTACCGGCCAGTGTGAAACAGGTGGGGTAGCCTAGGTTCTTCTCCTTGTTTTACTACAATACTCCTTATAACTTAGGCCCCCCTGACCAAAAAGAGGGACACACTACCCCTTGATTTATAATATGGTCACTTGAGTTTCAAGAAGACCAAGGAAAGGCTCTCTCTCTACTTTTATTGGCCTAAAATGGGGGCTGAGGTAGATAAGTATTGCAAGAGTTGCCACACTTGCCAAACTTCTGGTAAAAGTGTCTCCAAGAACGTGGCACCTTTAGTGCCTCTCCCTGTGGTGGGAGTACCATTCGAGAGGGTAGGAATCGACATTGTTGGTCCCCTTGATCCTCCAACCTCTTCAGGCATAGGTTTATACTTGTTGTAGTAGACCATGCTACTAGGTACCCTGAAGCAATTCCTATGAGGACTGTTACAGCTCAGGCTGTGGCTAAGGCCCTCCTTGGTATTTTTTACCAGGGTTGGGTTTCCTAAGGAGGTAATATCCGACAGGGGGTCAAATTTTATATCCCACTACATGAACAGCATACCACCCTCAGACAAATGGATTGGTAGAAAGGTTTACCATAACCATGAAGAGCATGATAGGAGCTTTAGAGGATCCCCTTAAGAAAAAGTGGGACCTTCTACTGCCATGCCTTCTCTTTGCATATAGAGAAGTCCCTCAGGAGGGAGTGGGTTACAGTCCCTTTGAACTTCTCTATGGCCATCCGGTCAGAGGTCCATTGGCCCTGTGTAACGCTCACCTGGTTCCCTCGGAGGCGCTGGTCTTGGGCTGGGCGCTGCAAACGTCTTCAAAGTTAGGCGTAGGGTTCGTTTGGCTCCCGGATTTGGCCCCTTACTCACCGAAAGCTTGACCTGCAGAGTGAGGTGTCTGCAAGTGGAAAATCAAGGCATTAGTGGCTGGAAGGATGGGAGAAGTTCCTAGCCCCCTCTCCCTTTCTCCCCGTGGTACTCAGATGATTGTTGTGCTCACCTTAAGTAAGTGAATGCTGAGCTCTCCATCCTGCGTCTTGTGCAGGGGCGCTGGGTCCAGTTACTTCACTGGATGTGAGTTCCGCCTCTTGATTGCAGAGGGTAGGTGAGAGCGATGCCGCCGTTTTGCTGCACGAGCGTGACTTGTAAGTATTAAAGTTCTCTTTGGATTGCTCTCTTTAAATGTCTTTTTCCTTATGTCTATGTCTTTTACTTTTAGGATGCTGTCGATGCCAAAGAAGATGCTCTCCCAGATTCGTGGCAGAGAGCGTAACAAGAAGATGGTGAATTCGAAGGCACGTAAGTAGGAAGACTGCTTTAGGGCCGTAGAATGCACCTTAATGTCCCCTTTTGTTTTTTACAGGTGCCGGAATGCAGCGCGAACAAAGTTGGAGCAAGCGCAACACAGGTAAGCAGTATTGTAACTGAACGTTACTAACCAATGTTCTTTGTCTTTGCAGGCCCGATGCCGGACGCGGAATGCAGAAAAGAAAACGACTTGGATGCTGCCGATGGCTCGGGTGAGTTGAAGCGCTAACTTTGCCTTTGTCTAACCTGTGCCTTTTGTTTTGCAGGAGCTGCTGAAGATTGAGGATTGGTTCCCAGCAGGTAATTTTCGTAACTACAGGATCCGGAGCTGAAGATTCGCTGGAGCTGACACGGTGAGCGTCCTGCTGCAGATGCAGAATAACGCGAAGCATGTGGTACCAATCGGGTGTGGTTTAAATAGCCCATAGGAGTACTTAGGTGTCTTCTTCCACAGCAGCCGCGCCCAGGTAAAAGAGTTCCTGCTTCCAGAAGAGTTCCAGCATCAGTGATCCAGGGAGTGGTGCCTGCCCCACCCAGAAAGAAAAGTAGTTCCTGTTAGAAGAGAGTAAAGCATCATCTGGCTGGTAAGTAAGCAGCATGGTCTGCTTCAGGTAGGTTCACCCAAGCACTTTTACACTTGATATGAGCCCGGCGCTTCCTGTGCCGGGACGGGTCCTTACTATGAGCCTGGCACCACCGGTGCCAGGACAAGGTCCAAAAGGTCCCTATTGGGACTTGCTGGTGCCGATAAGGCATGTTATGAGCCTGTTTCCAAGGGTGTTGGGTAGGTCCTGACTCCTTGAAAGCAGTGGTCATGACAGCACCCCCCCTCAAGGCCCCTCCCAAATTTGTTCCCTCCGGGGGTCTTGGTTTATCAGGAAAAGTTCGATGAAATTTCTTAACCAGACGGGGTGCATGAACATGTTCCGACGGTTCCCAAGATCGTTCCTGGGGGCCATAACCTTTCCAGTCAATCAGATAGTATAATTTAGATTTGGAAATCTTGGAGTCTAATATGTCTTGTATTTCGAATTCTAGTTCTCCGTCCACGAGAATAGGGTCTGGAGATTTTGTCAAACGGGTTCCAGGTTGCATGGGTTTCAGTAGTGAAACGTGGAAAACTGGATGTATTTTCATATGAGCAGGTAGGCCCAATTTTACCGCCACTGGATTGATTATGGCAGTGATTGGGTAAGGCCCCAGGTATCGTGGATTGAAAGTACGCGGTCCTTTTAGGGGTAAATGTTTGGTGGATAGCCAGACCTGATCTCCCACAAGATATTGAGGAGCTTCCTTTCGATGTAGATCCGCACTCTTTTTATATTGTTCCTTGGCCTGCTTAAGGTGAGATGTGGCCTCCTTAAAGGCTTGAGTGATTGTCGAATGCAGATGATCTACAGCGGGTGTTCCAAGAGTCTGAGGTGGGTCAAGATTTGAGGTGCGAGGGTGGATTCCATATGAAAGAAAAAACGGAGTTTTTCCTGTTCCGGCGTGGACTGAATTATTATAAGCGTACTCCGCAATCCAGAGAATGTCTTTCCAAGTGCCCTCTGATTGTTGTAACATGCAGCGTAGATACTGTTCCAAGGTTTGATTGGTCCTCTCGGTCTGCCCGTCGGTCTGGGGATGGTGGCTGGTCGAAAGCCTTATGTCGATTTGGGCTAGACGACAACAACTCCGCCAGAAGTGAGAAATAAATTGACTCCCTCTATCTGAGATTAAAATTGAAGGAAAGCCGTGCAACCGAACGATGTTTTCGAGGAATTCTCGGGCCAAAATTGGAGCTGTAGGTAACCCTTTCAATGGGATGAAATGAGCCATTTTCGAGAATAGGTCCACAATCACTAAGATTGTATTAAATCCGGAGCATGGTGGTAAATCCGTGATGAAGTCCATGGAGAGAGTATGCCATGGATGTGGAGGAATGTCTATTGGATGTAGGAGGCCTGCTGGTTTCTCCTTCTGGCTTTTGCTTTGAGCGCACACGCCACAAGAATTAATGAAGTCCTTAATGTCCTTTCTCCAAGATGGCCACCAAAAATGTCTCTTTATCTTTTCCAACGTTTTGGTAATGCCGGGATGTCCTTCCATTAAGGAGTCATGGTAACAAGAGATCACCTGTCTTTGTAAATCGGTACATGGTAGATATAATCTTCCTCGAAAGTATAATAGGTTCTTATCCATTGTGAAATCATTTCCCTTGAGCTGCCAGTCTTGCACTTCTGCTGGAGTCAGAAGATCTTTAACTTTAGTTTCAATGTCTTCAATGGATTGTGCATCTATTAAACCCAGGATTCTCTGTTCCGGAATTATAGGTACGGGTTCAAGATTGGTCGTGAGTTCATCTACTCCAATTCGGGAGAGAGCGTCTGCTTTACCATTCTTGTTGCCTGGTCGGTAAGTTATCACAAAGTCGAATTCGGCGAAAAACAATGCCCAGCGAAGTTGTCTAGAGGATTGAGCTTTGGCTGATTTAAGGTACTGTAAATTACGATGATCCGTGATGACGGTGACTGTGTGTCGGGCTCCCAAGAGATAATGCCGCCAAGCTTTAAAGGCGGACTTAATCGCCAAAAGTTCCTTATCTGTAATGGTATAGTTGATTTCAGGAGCTGAAAATTTGCGGGACCAAAATGCCACTGGGTGTAACTGATTTGTTTCCGGGTCTCTTTGCGAAAGCACTGCTCCCATTGCGAGACTGGAAGCATCAGTCTCTACGACATAGGGAAGTTCCGGGCGAGGATGTTTTAGAACTGGAGCCGAGGTGAATTTTGTTTTTAGTTCCAGAAAGGCTTGTTCAGCCTCTGTAGACCACTCGAAACGTTTATTCTTTCTGAGGAGGGCTGTAATGGGTTGGACAACTCGAGAAAAATCTGGGATAAATCTTCGATAAAAGTTAGCAAAGCCCAACATGCTTTGAACTCCTTTCACTGACGTTGGTGAGGGCCACTTAATGATAGCGTCCACTTTTCTTGAGTCCATGTGGACTCCATTTGGTGACAAAATGAATCCCAAAAATTCGACCTCCGTGACGTGAAAAACGCATTTTTCCAATTTTGCAAAGAGTCTGTGTTTTCGGAGCCGCTCCAGTACTGCGGTGACATGTTTTCGATGTTCCGCCTCAGAGGACGAGTAGACCAGAATGTCATCAATATAGACAACTACACATACATCAATGAGCTCTCTGAGGACGTCATTCATAAAATACTGAAAGGCTGCCGGAGCGTTGCAAAGCCCAAAGGGCATTACTTGATACTCGAACAGTCCATATTTAGTACGAAAGGCCGTCTTCCATTCATCGCCCTCTTTTATTCGTACTAAATGGTAAGCTCCTCTGAGGTCCAGCTTTGTGTAGATACAGGCACTTTTAACTTGGTCAAGAAGTTCAGGGATCAATGGTAACGGATATCTGTTCTTAATCGTAATCTGGTTCAGGGCACGGTAATCTATGCATGTTCTTAGGTCTCCCTCTTTTTTTGGCACGAAGAACAAAGCTGAAGAGGCTGGGGACTTCGAGGGACGGATAAATCCATTAGCCAGGTACTGATCCAAATACTGCCTTAGGTGAAGATTTTCAGGTTCTGTGAGGGCATAAATTCGACTGCATGGAGGAGTGGATCCTGGAACCAAGTCTATTTGGCAGTCGTATGATCTGTGAGGAGGCAGTGAATTAGCTTGATCTTTTCGAAAGACATCCTGAAATTCCCGGTATTCAGGAGGCAGGTGAGGACTCTCAGAAGCAGTTGCAGCTAGTTTCGTGGGGGGCTGCGGATAGCAGGTAGGTGCGCATTCTGGAAACCGGATTGTCTTTGCTCGCCAATCAATTTGAGGATTGTGTTTTTCCAGCCAAGGGATTCCCAGGATAACTTGAAACTGTGGAGCCTTGATCACGTCAAACACGATTTTCTTTTGATGTCCATCTTGGCTTACCAGCGTCACTTCCATGGTGGTGTGAGTAACTGGTCCGGAAGCTATTTCCGTACCATCCACGGTGGTGATGACGTCTTTCACCGACTTAGGACAAAGAGACAGATTCATCCTGGCGGCCAATTCACAGTCCACGTAATTGCCGATTGCGCCACTATCAATGTATGCTTTAATGGCATGCATACGATTGGGTTGTTCCGGACTCACGAGGACCATGGGCATGGTAAAATGCGAGGTCAAAGAACTGGTTTTTACGCTCGGTAAGCGGACCTCTACACTTGTCGGGCGAGGTCGTTTTCCGACTCTGAACCTTTGGCACCCTTATCGGAATGTCCAACTGTCTTCTTCTTTGGTTTCACTGGGCAATCTTGGAGGAAGTGCCCTGAGTTCCCGCAATAGAGGCACAATTGTAGTTGTCTTCTCCTTTCTCTTTCCTTTTGGGTTAGAGGTCCTTTCACCACCCCAATCTGCATGGGTTCCACGGTATCATTTCCTTTAACGGAGCTCTGTGGTCTTGAAAAAACTCGATTTTCAAACCTGGAACGATCGGCTTTTCGATTTTGTATTCTATGATCTAATTGCACCACCAGATCAATGTATTCGGAACAGTCTTGTGGTGGATTCACCACCTGGGCCAGAACGTCTTTAAGTTCTCCACGAAGGCCTCTATAGAAAAGGGTGATTCTCTTATCCTCAGGCCATCCGGTTTCAACCACTAGTCTGTTAAATGATGCAATGTAGGCCAGAAGATCTTGATTGCCCTGTCGTAGTGAAAGAAGTTCATTGTCCAGAGCCTGTCCCTGAGAATGCCTTGCGAACAATCTTTCCATACTAGCTTGGAAGTCCTGGAAATTATAAAGGATAGGGTTATCCTGAGTCACTAAAGGAATAGACCAATCTGCGGCGCTGCCACTAAGATATGAGAGCACAAAGGCTACCTTAGCCTGGTCTGTTGGAAAAGCGGCAGGTCTACACAGAAAGTGCAAACGACACTGATTGATGAACACAGCAAACCTTTTCGGATCACCTGAAAAGCGTTCGGGCGGAGCCAAAGGTACATTTCCTGGTAGATTAATTTGCACCGGATTAGAGGAAGCCGTTGGGGCATGGCTTCCACCAAGGGTAGGCAGAGGAGTCTGTCCCGCTTGGGCTTGTAACAATTGTCTAGCCAAGTCGTCTGTTCGCTCCTTAGAAACCACTAGCTCTCTCCTTAGGGCATTTGTTTCCTGGCGTGCTGCGTGTACTTCTGCTCTCAACTCCCCGAGCAACTGGGCCAATTGGTCTGTGTCTGAAGTCTCCATTGCGCCTGGGCGGGAAATGTTTGGGAGGCTTCGCGTTCTGTAACGCTCACCTGGTTCCCTCGGAGGCGCTGGTCTTGGGCTGGGCGCTGCAAACGTCTTCAAAGTTAGGCGTAGGGTTCGTTTGGCTCCCGGATTTGGCCCCTTACTCACCGAAAGCTTGACCTGCAGAGTGAGGTGTCTGCAAGTGGAAAATCAAGGCATTAGTGGCTGGAAGGATGGGAGAAGTTCCTAGCCCCTCTCTCCCTTTCTCCCCGTGGTACTCAGATGATTGTTGTGCTCACCTTAAGTAAGTGAATGCTGAGCTCTCCATCCTGCGTCTTGTGCAGGGGCGCTGGGTCCAGTTACTTCACTGGATGTGAGTTCCGCCTCTTGATTGCAGAGGGTAGGTGAGAGCGATGCCGCCGTTTTGCTGCACGAGCGTGACTTGTAAGTATTAAAGTTCTCTTTGGATTGCTCTCTTTAAATGTCTTTTTCCTTATGTCTATGTCTTTTACTTTTAGGATGCTGTCGATGCCAAAGAAGATGCTCTCCCAGATTCGTGGCAGAGAGCGTAACAAGAAGATGGTGAATTCGAAGGCACGTAAGTAGGAAGACTGCTTTAGGGCCGTAGAATGCACCTTAATGTCCCCTTTTGTTTTTTACAGGTGCCGGAATGCAGCGCGAACAAAGTTGGAGCAAGCGCAACACAGGTAAGCAGTATTGTAACTGAACGTTACTAACCAATGTTCTTTGTCTTTGCAGGCCCGATGCCGGACGCGGAATGCAGAAAAGAAAACGACTTGGATGCTGCCGATGGCTCGGGTGAGTTGAAGCGCTAACTTTGCCTTTGTCTAACCTGTGCCTTTTGTTTTGCAGGAGCTGCTGAAGATTGAGGATTGGTTCCCAGCAGGTAATTTTCGTAACTACAGGATCCGGAGCTGAAGATTCGCTGGAGCTGACACGGTGAGCGTCCTGCTGCAGATGCAGAATAACGCGAAGCATGTGGTACCAATCGGGTGTGGTTTAAATAGCCCATAGGAGTACTTAGGTGTCTTCTTCCACAGCAGCCGCGCCCGGGTAAAAGAGTTCCTGCTTCCAGAAGAGTTCCAGCATCAGTGATCCAGGGAGTGGTGCCTGCCCCACCCAGAAAGAAAAGTAGTTCCTGTTAGAAGAGAGTAAAGCATCATCTGGCTGGTAAGTAAGCAGCATGGTCTGCTTCAGGTAGGTTCACCCAAGCACTTTTACACTTGATATGAGCCCGGCGCTTCCTGTGCCGGGACGGGTCCTTACTATGAGCCTGGCACCACCGGTGCCAGGACAAGGTCCAAAAGGTCCCTATTGGGACTTGCTGGTGCCGATAAGGCATGTTATGAGCCTGTTTCCAAGGGTGTTGGGTAGGTCCTGACTCCTTGAAAGCAGTGGTCATGACACCCTGATCGAGTAGGGGTTGGAGAGTGCTCCTTCCCCCACGCCAGTCAGAGTCACTGACTATGTGCTAGGACTCCGGAGGAGAATGTCACACATGATGGCTGAGGCTCCTAGAGTCTTTCACACCAACCGTCTAAAAGCTTATGTCTTGAGACCAGAACTTGGAGCTTTGATTCTAGCTTCAGCTCAAGAGGAGGAGGAGAGTGAACCTCTGCCTGACCTCCTCAGAGGCAAACCTTTAGATGAGAAAATAGAAGGAGTTAATCTCTCTTCTAATCTGACTTCTGAACAACAGGAGGAGTGCAAAGTTTTGTTAAATCAGTTTGCCCCTCTGTTTTCTCTAGCACCAGTCTTGACCCCTTGGGGCCAGCATGATATCAATACTGGTGACTGTGTACCTGTCAAAAGCAGGGGTTACAGGATGTCAGAAAATGAACCCACATCAAAGGAGAGGTCAACAAGATGCTTGGTCTTGGGGTAATAGAGCCCTCTACTAGTCCATGGTCTAGCCCAGTTGTGTTAGTACCAAAGGCAGGATCCAAGGTGTTGAGATTCATAGCAAAAATGCCTAAGACTGGGAAAAAGAGTCTCACTGTTAGCAGGAGAAAAAAACAAACCCTTCAAATCCAGCAAAGCTGCTGGGGGACTGTATAGGTAAGGGAAATTAGCCATAGAATGAGAATTCTCCATAACACTCTGGCTGACTGGCGAGTGACTGGACACATCACCGGACTGTGCTACTCTGGAGGCTTAGCCTAGGGCACTCCTCCATGTTTCTGCAGTAGTATGGGGTCTCTGGTGACTTCTGGCTGACTGGCGAGTGACTGTACTCATCACCAGACTCTGCACGGGTGCTCTGTGCCTCCTTGTGGTTTCTGTAGATTTCTTAAAGTTGCAGAAGCACAGCCACACTGCTCCTTGATAACACAGCAAGTACCATGGCAGTCACTAATATAGTGCATCATTAGAATTGCAGATGTTCTGTCCAGCAGTGGCAGTGGCTCCTGTGCACGTCTTTGTGGAGTGCAATTCCATACACACTCAAAATGTGAATATGAGAACATGATCATTAGTGATCCGATGTATGAATGAGTGACATACGTCACAGTGCAGCTCTTTGTTCTCCTAAAAGCAGAGTTCTGTTGCCCGGAGCGAGAGCCAGTGCAGCCCTGATGTATGCACCATGCAAGGTTAATATCATTGTCATGATATGTTGCTTGCTCCACAATCTCTGCATAAAGCCCAACGTGCTGATGTTAATATGAATGTTAAAGGTTATTTGTACCATGCACTATCACCACCAGAGTGGTCCCCTGGTGCTCTCGCTGATCTGAAAAGGACGGTGTGAAACAGGGAGGGAGTGGGATCGGTTAGTAGGGGGCAGTGGGATTAGGAAAGTGAGATATGATGTTCTGTTGGCAGCTTCAGTTTTGGTTTGCACCGTTCGCTGAGCTTAGGTGCGATTTTCGTGTCTCAGCGATTCCCATGTGCTGTTGTGCAGGGTTATGTGTTGATTGTATGGTGTTGCAGTGTGGTGAAGTATGTGCGATTTCTGTGGAGAGATGTGGTTGTCTGAGTTTCTGTAGGAGAAGTGTTTGCGGAAAATTGAGGTTTTAGTATTGGGTTAGCAGGTTTTTTTTACCTCCTTGTATTGGTTTTCATGGTCTAAATCTATGAACATCCTGTATGCTTTGATATTGTTTGACATCCTAGTCGGCGGGCACGTTGCGGTGTGGTCATTTTCCTCTGTAGAAATCTAGCGGTATGTGGACATGGGTGGTGCTAGTGTGTTCCCCCCTGCCCTAGGGTTAGAGATGCTGAGGTTAGGAAGGTTATGGGTCCCTCTCTGGACTTCTAGTGGGGGGTCCCTGCCTACTGTGGCATTAATCTGTGAGCTTGGTGGTGTGTGTAATGTAATGTAATTGGTTATTTATAACGCGCTTAATACCTAGAGTTTTCTAATCGCAGATCTGGGGATCGAATCTGTGTTGCTCTGCGTCATCTTACTTCCAAGGCAAGCACGTTTCCCTTCAGTTATCCGCCCAGCTCGCGTGTGTACATGAGACGTCGACGCGTCCTCCCTCCATCCACCAGTTGGGGATGATGGAGCAATGGATTGTGGGTCCCTCCGTGGGCTTTCTGTTTCTGCCAGAATTTATGATTCCTACTCGTTCCCTTCTGATTCTGGGGTGAAGAGCCAGGTTTTTAGTCATTTTCTGAATTCCAGATGATCCCTTGTATTGCGTATACTTTTTGGTAGGCCATTCCATGTTTTTGGTGCCAGGTGTGAGAAAGATGATCCTCCAAATTTTCTTTTACTGTATGGTTTTGGTTCTAAGCAAACCTAGGGAGACCTAGGGTTACCAATCCCTAGGGTTACCAATCCCAGGTTCCTTGAAATTTAGTATGCAAAGGTAGCGGGCGCCCCTCTCTCGACAGAACAAGGCCTGATAACCTGTTCAGTGGTTATTAACCACTTGAGAGTTCGCATCCACTGCTTTTACTCACTGTGCCTTTCACAGATGGGAAATATCCATTTGCATATCAGTCTTTGTCCTGCCCAGGGGTAGTCCAGCACCGAAATGCAATGGCAATTCCAACCTGAACGCGAGTACCACCAGCAACCCCATACACGTGTTTCACCCTTGTTGAGGATCATCAGTGAGGTGAAGCTGATGCCTCTCTAAGCACAGTGAGAGGGAGACCACGTCTCGTTGCCCCCAGGAGACCTAGGGTTACCAATCCCAGGTTCCTTGAAATTTAGTATGCAAAGGTAGCGGGCGCCCCTCTCTCGACAGAACAAGGCCTGATAACCTGTTCAGTGGTTATTAACCACTTGAGAGTTTGCAGCCACTGCTTTTACTCACTGTGCCTTTCACAGATGGGAAATATCCTTTTGCATATCAGTCTTTGTCCTGCCCAGGGGCAGTCCAGCACCAAAATGCAATGGCAATTCCAACCTGAACGAGAGTACCACCAGCAACCCCATACACGTGTTTCACCCTTGTTGGGGATCATCAGTGAGGTGAAGCTGATGCCTCTCTAAGCACAGTGAGAGGGAGACCACGTCTGGTTGCCCCCAGGAGACCTAGGGTTACCAATCCCAGGCTCCTTGATAGTGTAGTATGCAAAGGTAGCGGGCGCCCCTCTCTCGACAGAACAAGGCCTGATAACCTGTTCAGTGGTTATTAACCACTTGAGAGTTCGCAGCCACTGCTTTTACTCACTGTGCCTTTCACAGATGGGAAATATCCATTTGCATATCAGTCTTTGTCCTGCCCAGGGGCAGTTCAGCACCAAAATGCAATGGCAATTCCAACCTGAACGAGAGTACCACCAGCAACCCCATACACGTGTTTCACCCTTGTTGGGGATCATCAGTGAGGTGAAGCTGATGCCTCTCTAAGCACAGTGAGAGGGAGACCACGTCTGGTTGCCCCCAGGAGACCTAGGGTTACCAATCCCAGGTTCCTTGATAGTGTAGTATGCAAAGGTAGCGGGCGCCCCTCTCTCGACAGAACAAGGCCTGATAACCTGTTCAGTGGTTATTAACCACTTGAGAGTTCGCAGCCACTGCTTTTACTCACTGTGCCTTTTACAGATGGGAAATATCCATTTGCATATCAGTCTTTGTCCTGCCCAGGGGCAGTCCAGCACCGAAATGCAATGGCAATTCCAACCTGAACGAGAGTACCACCAGCAACCCCATACACGTGTTTCACCCTTGTTGGGGATCATCAGTGAGGTGAAGCTGATGCCTCGCTAAGCACAGTGAGAGGGAGACCACGTCTCGTTGCCCCCAGGAGACCTAGGGTTACCAATCCCAGGTTCCTTAAAAAATAGTTTTACAAAGGTAGCGGGCGCCCCTCTCTCGCAAGAACAGACATGATAACCTGTTCAGTGGTTATTAACCACTTGAGAGTTCGCAGCCACTGCTTTTACTCACTGTGCCTTTCACAGATGGGAAATATCCATTTGCATATCAGTCTTTGTCCTGCCCAGGGGCAGTCCAGCACCGAAATACAATGGCAACTCCAATCTGAACGAGAGTACCACCAGCAACCCCATACACGTGTTTCACCCTTGTTGGGGATCATCAGTGAGGTGAAGCTGATGCCTCTCTAAGCACAGTGAGAGGGAGACCACGTCTCGTTGCCCCCAGGAGACCTAGGGTTACCAATCCCAGGTTCCTTGAAATTTAGTATGCAAAGGTAACGGGCGCCCCTCTCTCGACAGAACAAGGCCTGATAACCTGTTCAGTGGTTATTAACCACTTGAGAGTTTGCAGCCACTGCTTTTACTCACTGTGCCTTTCACAAATGGATATTTCCCATCTGTGAAAGGCACACCACTGAACAGGTTATCAGGCCTTGTTCTGTCGAGAGAGGGGCGCCCGCTACCTACCAAAAGTAGGGCATGCAGAACGTCAGACAAAGAAAGGTCTTACATTAAGACAGCATTTGCACTACCTGCTTCCTTCCCCTTTTAGGTTGTGGACCCATTCAGTGCATTAACCCTTTAGGCCACTTGGTCTTGTATATATGTATTTAGATAGGATTGTATTGATCTAAAAATATTACTGTGATTATTATTGTGTGGTTAACTTTCAAAGGCCTTGAAATAAATGTACATATACGTTTTATATGTACACCTGACTGGGAGTGATTTGTAAGTGTCCTTTACTCTGTGTGCTTATTGAGGTCTTTCGGTCACCCTCACCCCTCCTAGGACCTAGTCTACCTTGATTGGTCTGGCTTGTCCAGCAGGTTACCCTGTTCCAAGAAAATAGGCTGGCCTCCTGAACCTCTCCCTACCAGGTCAGAGTTCAGAAATCTGTCTTAACAGGGAGACATGCTTAGCATGTACCCAGATCAAAGAGATACGTTTTTAGTTGTTTCTTGAACAGGGAACTCTATGCACAAGCCTTCAGCGTTGAGGGGAGTTGATTCCAAAGACTCAGGGACCAGGCATGAAGGCCAGAGCCTCCAATTCTTTTCAGGAGGACTCAAGGTTGATAAAGGATGATGTCCTTGTTGGAATGAAGAGTATGCCGAAAAGGGACCCTTGAGAGTCTGGCTGAAAGATAGTCCGGGGTTTCATCTGCCAGGCACTTATAGACTAAGGTAGTGCCTTTAAACCTAATCCTTTGACCGACAAGCAGCCAGTGCAGTCTCCTGCGGGCTTCCATAACATGAAGCCGACGACCCATGCAAAAAATGGCACGGACAGCTCCATTCTGGATCATCTAAAGACTCTTAGGGCCCGATTCATGGAATCGTGCGTAGAAAAGGCACAAACGGCGCATGCTGAGAAAGAGTCTGCATGAGCCGTGGCGCAGAGAAAACTTTGCACTGCACGCGTATTCATGAGTAGCCCTCACGCATGTAACAGCAAGCTGTGCGAGTAACGCCACCAACACGCCCCCACGTAAAGTAAAAAGCAAGTGAAATGCCTAACACGGCGCAATCATCCGTGCCATCCCTGGGCCAGCATACAGACCCTCTAGCGAATTCACGCAGAAACCCTTCACAATTCCCTGCCGCACCCCAGCGTAATCATGCAAAAACAGCCTGCAATCCTTGGCCGCACCCAAGCGTAATCTCGCAAAAACACCCTGCGTTCCCCGGCCGCACCCCTGCGTAATTGCGTGAAAACACCGGGCACCCCGGACGCACTCCAGTGTAATCGTGTGAAAAGACCATGCGATCCCCGGCCGGACCCCAGCGATTTTGCATGAAAACACCTTGCAATCCCCGGCCTCACCCCAGCACAATTGTGCAAAAACACCCTACGATCCCCGGCCGCACCCCAGAGTAATCGTACAAAAACACCTCGCAATCCCCGGATGCACCCCAGCGTAATGACGCATAAACACCTTGCAATCCCTGCTCGCATCCCAGCGTAATCGCATGAAAACACCCCACGAACCCTATGCTCCCCCCTAGAAAAAGGCGCCCCAACACCTCACAATCCACGTCATGCAGCCCCTTCCAGACAGGACACCCCAGCCCCTATTACCACAACCTGCAGGTAGCCCCCTCCACATGGGATACCCCAACCCCCATCACCCCACCCTGCAGGTAGCCCCCTCAACATGGGCTACCCCAGCCCCCAGCCCTGTGACCCCACCCTGCAGGCAGCCCCCTCCACATGGGATACCCCAACCCCCATCACACGGGACCCCACGCTGCAGGCAGCCCCCTCCACATTAAGGATGCCATCCGTGATTGTGCATTGTCCTTAGTCACATACGCAGACCTAGGACCAAGAAATGATCTAAACCAGCCTGCTGCAGGAATGTTGCAGCTACCAACCAGGACCAGTCTATGGGCCAAGGTGGCTTGATCCACTAAATCAAAAATGGCTGACGGATCAAGAAGAAGAAGCAGTGCCTGGCCACCCTTGTCGATTATGTCTGCAATGTTGTATTTCAAATCCAGCAGAGCAGTCTCGGTTCCATGCCTATCACGGAACCCGGACTGAACAGTGGCGAGGATGTCGTTTAGTTCCACAAAGATTTGAAATTCAGTAAAGGCCAGCTTGACCAGTATTTTCAACAAAAATGTGACATTAGTGATGGGCCAAAGGTTCCAAGGTCACTATGAACTAAGTTCTCTTTCTTCAATAGTGGAGAAATCCAAGCCTCCTTAATTGAGCCGGGAAGCTATCTCCTTCGCTCGATGTTGGTTTTATTTTGAGCACAATGTCCCTAATTTCTTCTTCAGATACCTGTTGAAAGGAGCGAGGCATTAGGCGGAGAAGGCAGAGAGGGCAGAGATATAGGTTTACCCCTTGATTGGAGCAGAGGGAGTTGGTTTGCAATTCTATGCTGGTGCAGCTTTGTTTTCTGTATGAAGCTGTCATGAATCTTCTGCACCATGCATTGTCTACCTCAGAATCTACCACTCTAGTAGAACTAAGAACAGTCCCCCGGGCATAGGTTTGACTGCCTGGATCCTGGCATTGAGCTTTGCTTCTATGGCTTTCAACACAACCTTTGTAAAAGACTTCACAGTGGCCTTATAGGCTGCAAGAGAGTCAGGATGTTTGCACCAGAAGCTTCAGCTTTCCTTTTTACCACCCTAGCAGAGATCACCTCTGTGCAGTGACACGTGCATTGATATTGCTTTTCCTTCCACTGTTTGTTATTGATGGAGGATGCCTTGTGCATACAGTGGCATGTGCAGTGACACGTGCATTGATATTGCTTTTTGTTCCATTGTGTGTTATTGATGGAGGATGCCCTGTGCATGCAGTGGCATGTGCAGTGACACGTGCATTGATATTGCTTTTCATTCCCCTGTGTGTTATTGATGGATGATACGTTATGCATGTAGTGGCTTGTGCAGTGACACATGCATTGATATTGATTTTCATTCCCCTGTGTGTTATTGATGGAGGATGCCCTGTGCATGCAGTGGCGTGTGCAGTGACACATGCATTGATATTGCTTTTCATTCCCCTGTGTGTTATTGATGGAGGATGCCCTGTGCATGCAGTGGCACATGCATTGATATTGATTTTCATTCCCCTGTGTGTTATTGATGGAGGATGCCCTGTGCATGCAGTGGCGTGTGCAGTGACACATGCATTGATATTGCTTTTCATTCCCCTGTGTGTTATTGATGGAGGATGCCCTGTGCATGCAGTAGCGTGTGCAGTGACATGTGCATTGATATTGCTTTTCATTCCCCTGTGTGTTATTGATGGAGGATGCCCTGTGCATGCAGTGGCATGTGCAGTGACACGTGCATTGATATTGCTTTTCCTTCCCCTGTGTGTTATTGATGGAGGATGCCCTGTGCATGCAGTGGCGTGTGCAGTGACACATGCATTGATATTGCTTTTCCTTCCCCTGTGTGTTATTGATGGAGGATGACTTGTGCCTGCAGTGGCTTGTGCAGTGACACGTGCATTGATATTGCTTTTCATTCCCCTGTGTGTTATTGATGGAGGATGCCCTTTGCATTCAGTGGCGTGTGCAGTGACACATGCATTGATACTGCATTTCATTCCCCTGTGTGTTATTGATGGAGGATGCCTTGTGCATGCAGTGGCTTGTGCAGTGACACATGCATTTATATTGCTTTTCATTCCCCTGTGTGTTATTGATGGATGATGGCATGTGCATACAGTGGCTTGTGCAGTGAGATGTGCATTGATATTGCTTTTCATTCCCCTGTGTGTTATGGATGGAGGATGACTTGTGCCTGCAGTGGCTTGTGCAGCGACACGTGCCTTGATATTGCTTTTCATTCCCCTGTGTGTTATTGATGGTGGATGCCCTGTGCATGCAGTGATGTGTGCAGTGACACATGCATTGATATTGCTTTTCATTCCCCTGTGTGTTATTGATGGAGGATGACTTTTGCCTGCAGTGGCTTGTGCAGTGACATGTGCATTGATATTGCTTTTCATTCCCCTGTGTGTTATTGATGGAGGATGCCCTGTGCATGCAGTGGCGTGTGCAGTGACACGTGCATTGATATTGCTTTTCGTTCCCCTGTATGTTATTGATGGAGGATGCCCTGTGCATGCAGTGGTGTGTGCAGTGACACGTGCATTGATATTGCTTTTCTTTCCCCTGTGTGTTATTGAAGGAGGATGCCCTGTGCATGCAGTGGCTTGTGCAGTGACACGTGCATTGATATTGCTTTTCCTTCCCCTGTGTGTCATTGATGGAGGATGCCCTGTGCATGCAGTGGCTTGTGCAGAGACACATGCATTGATATTGCTTTTCTTTCCCCTGTGTGTTATTGAAGGAGCATGCCTTGTGTATGCAGTGGCTTGTGCAGTGACACGTGCATTGATATTCCTTTTCCTTCACCTGTGTGTCATTGATGGATGATGACATGTGCATGCAGTGGCTCGTGCACTGACACGTGCATTGACATTGCTTTTCATTCCCTGTGTGTTATGGATGGAGGATGACTTGTGCCTGCAGTGGCTTGTGCAGTGACACAAGCATTGATATTGATTTTCATTCCCCTGTGTGTTATTGATTGAGGATGCCCTGTGCATGCAGTGGCGTGTGCAGTGACACGTGGATTGATATTGCTTTTCATTCCCCTGTGTGTTATTGATGGAGGATGCCCTGTGCATGCAGTGGCGTGTGCAGTGACACATGCATTGATATTGCTTTTCATTCCCCTGTGTGTTATTGATGGAGGATGCCCTGTGCATGCAGTGGCACATGCATTGATATTGCTTTTACTTCCCCTGTGTGTCATTGATGGAGGATGACATGTGCATGCAGTGGCTCGTGCAGTGACACGTGCATTGATATTGCTTTTCATTCCCCTGTGTGTTATTGATGGAGGATGCCCTGTGCATGCAGTGGCATGTGCAGTGACATGTGCATTGATATTGCTTTTCATTCCACTGTGTGTTATTGATGGAGGATGCCCTGTGCATGCAGTGGCATGTGCAGTGACACGTGCATTGATATTGCTTTTCCTTCCCCTGTGTGTTATTGATGGAGGATGCCCTGTGCATGCAGTGGCGTGTGCAGTGACACATGCATTGATATTGCTTTTCCTTCCCCTGTGTGTTATTGATGGAGGATGACTTGTGCCTGCAGTGGCTTGTGCAGTGACACGTGCATTGATATTGCTTTTCATTCCCCTGTGTGTTATTGATGGGGGATGACTTGTGCATGCAGTGGCTTGTGCAGTGACACGTGCATTGATATTGCTTTTCATTCCCCTGTGTGTTATTGATGGAGGATGCCCTTTGCATGCAGTGGCGTGTGCAGTGACACATGCATTGATACTGCATTTAATTCCCCTGTGTGTTATTGATGGAGGATGCCTTGTGCATGCAGTGGCTTGTGCAGTGACACATGCATTGATATTGCTTTTCATTCCCCTGTGTGTTATTGATGGATGATGGCATGTGCATACAGTGGCTTGTGCAGTGAGATGTGCATTGATATTGCTTTTCATTCCCCTGTGTGTTATGGATGGAGGATGACTTGTGCCTGCAGTGGCTTGTGCAGCGACACGTGCATTGATATTGCTTTTCATTCCCCTGTGTGTTATTGATGGAGGATGCCCTGTGCATGCAGTGATGTGTGCAGTGACACATGCATTGATATTGCTTTTCATTCCCCTGTGTGTTACTGATGGAGGGTGACTTTTGCCTGCAGTGGCATGTGCAGTGAAATGTGCATTGATATTGCTTTTCATTCCCCTGTGTGTTATTGATGGAGGATGCCCTGTGCATGCAGTGGCGTGTGCAGTGACACGTGCATTGATATTGCTTTTCATTCCCCTGTGTGTTATTGATGGAGGATGCCCTGTGCATGCAGTGGCATGTGCAGTGACACGTGCATTGATATTACTTTTCATTCCCCTGTGTGTTATTGAAGGAGCATGCCTTGTGTATGCAGTGGCTTGTGCAGTGACACGTGCATTGATATTGCTTTTCCTTCAACTGTGTGTCATTGATGGATGATGACATGTGCATGCAGTGGCTCGTGCAGTGACACGTGCATTGCTATTGCTTTTCATTCCCTGTGTGTTATTGATGGAGGATGCCCTGTGCATGCAGTGGCGTGTGCAGTGACATGTGCATTGATATTGCTTTTCATTCCCCTGTGTGTTATTGATCGAGGATGCCCTGTGCATGTAGTTGCGTGTGTAGTGACACGTGCATTGATATTGCTTTTCCTTCCCCTTTGTGTTATTGATGGAGGATGCCCTGTGCATGCAGTGCCTTGTGCAGTGACACGTGCATTGATATTGCTTTTCCTTCCCCTGTGTGTTATTGATGGGGGATGACTTGTGCCTGCAGTGGCTTGTGCAGTGACACGTGCATTGATATTGCTTTTCATTCCCCTGTGTGTTATTGATGGAGGATGCCCTGTGCATGCAGTGGCGTGTGCAGTGACACATGCATTGATATTGCTTTTCATTCCACTGTGTGTTATTGATGGAGGATGCCCTGTGCATGCAGTGGTTTGTGCAGTGACACATGCATTGATATTGCTTTTCATTCCACTGTGTGTTATTGATGGGGGATGACTTGTGTCTGCAGTGGCTTGTGCAGTGACACGTGCATTGATATTGCTTTTCATTCCCCTGTGTGTTATTGATGGGGGATGACTTGTGCATGCAGTGGCTTGTGCAGTGACACGTGCATTGATATTGCTTTTCCTTCCCCTGTGTGTTATTGATGGAGGATGCCCTGTGCATGCAGTTGCGTGTGCAGTGATACGTGCATTGATATTGCTTTTCATTCCCCTGTGTGTTATTGATGGAGGATGCCCTGTGCATGCAGTGGCTTGTGCAGAGACACATGCATTGATATTGCTTTTCTTTCCCCTGTGTGTTATTGAAGGAGGATGCCTTGTGCATGCAGTGGCTTGTGCAGTGACACGTGCATTGATATTGCTTTTCCTTCCCCTGTGTGTCATTGATGGAGGATGACATGTGCATGCAGTGACTCGTGCAGTGACATGTGCATTGATATTGCTTTTCATTCCCCTGTGTGTTATTGATGGAGGATGCCCTGTGCATGCAGTGGTGTGTGCAGTGACACGTGCATTGATATTGCTTTTCATTCCCCTGTGTGTTATTGATGGAGGATGCCCTGTGCATGCAGTGGCTTGTGCAGTGACACGTGCATTGATATTGCCTTTCCTTCCCCTCTGTGTTATTGATGGAGGATGACTTGTGCCTGCAGTGGCTTGTGCAGTGACACGTGCATTGATATTGCTTTTCATTCCCCTGTGTGTTATTGATGGAGGATGCCCTGTGCATGCGGTGGCGTGTGCAGTGACACATGCATTGATATAGCTTTTCATTCCCCTGTGTGTTATTGATGAAGGATGCCTTGTGCATGCAGTGGCTTGTGCAGTGACACATGCATTGATATTGCTATTCATTCCTTTGTGTGTTATTGATGGATGATGGCATGTGCATACAGTGGCTTGTGCAGTGAGATGTGCATTGATATTGCTTTTCATTCCCCTGTATGTTATTGATGGAGGATGACTTGTGCCTGCAGTGGCTTGTGCATTGACACGTGCCGTGATATTTCTTTTCATTCCCCTGTGTGTTATTGATGGAGGATGCCCTGTGCATGCAGTGGCGTGTGCAGTGACACATGCATTGATATAGCTTTTCATTCCCCTGTGTGTTATTGATGAAGGATGCCTTGTGCATGCAGTGGCTTGTGCAGTGACACATGCATTGATATTGCTATTCATTCCTTTGTGTGTTATTGATGGATGATGGCATGTGCATACAGTGGCTTGTGCAGTGAGATGTGCATTGATATTGCTTTTCATTCCCCTGTATGTTATTGATGGAGGATGACTTGTGCCTGCAGTGGCTTGTGCATTGACACGTGCCGTGATATTTCTTTTCATTCCCCTGTGTGTTTTTGATGGAGGATGCCCTGTGCCTGCAGTGGCTTGTGCAGCGACACGTGCCTTGATATTGCTTTTCATTCCCCTGTGTGTTATTGATGGTGGATGCCCTGTGCATGCAGTGATGTGTGCAGTGACACATGCATTGATATTGCTTTTCATTCCCCTGTGTGTTATTGATGGAGGATGACTTTTGCCTGCAGTGGCTTGTGCAGTGACATGTGCATTGATATTGCTTTTCATTCCCCTGTGTGTTATTGATGGAGGATGCCCTGTGCATGCAGTGGCGTGTGCAGTGACACGTGCATTGATATTGCTTTTCGTTCCCCTGTATGTTATTGATGGAGGATGCCCTGTGCATGCAGTGGTGTGTGCAGTGACACGTGCATTGATATTGCTTTTCTTTCCCCTGTGTGTTATTGAAGGAGGATGCCCTGTGCATGCAGTGGCTTGTGCAGTGACACGTGCATTGATATTGCTTTTCCTTCCCCTGTGTGTCATTGATGGAGGATGCCCTGTGCATGCAGTGGCTTGTGCAGAGACACATGCATTGATATTGCTTTTCTTTCCCCTGTGTGTTATTGAAGGAGCATGCCTTGTGTATGCAGTGGCTTGTGCAGTGACACGTGCATTGATATTCCTTTTCCTTCACCTGTGTGTCATTGATGGATGATGACATGTGCATGCAGTGGCTCGTGCACTGACACGTGCATTGACATTGCTTTTCATTCCCTGTGTGTTATGGATGGAGGATGACTTGTGCCTGCAGTGGCTTGTGCAGTGACACATGCATTGATATTGATTTTCATTCCCCTGTGTGTTATTGATTGAGGATGCCCTGTGCATGCAGTGGCGTGTGCAGTGACACGTGGATTGATATTGCTTTTCATTCCCCTGTGTGTTATTGATGGAGGATGCCCTGTGCATGCAGTGGCATGTGCAGTGACACATGCATTGATATTGCTTTTCATTCCCCTGTGTGTTATTGATGGAGGATGCCCTGTGCATGCAGTGGCACATGCATTGATATTGCTTTTACTTCCCCTGTGTGTCATTGATGGAGGATGACATGTGCATGCAGTGGCTCGTGCAGTGACACGTGCATTGATATTGCTTTTCATTCCCCTGTGTGTTATTGATGGAGGATGCCCTGTGCATGCAGTGGCATGTGCAGTGACATGTGCATTGATATTGCTTTTCATTCCACTGTGTGTTATTGATGGAGGATGCCCTGTGCATGCAGTGGCATGTGCAGTGACACGTGCATTGATATTGCTTTTCCTTCCCCTGTGTGTTATTGATGGAGGATGCCCTGTGCATGCAGTGGCGTGTGCAGTGACACATGCATTGATATTGCTTTTCCTTCCCCTGTGTGTTATTGATGGAGGATGACTTGTGCCTGCAGTGGCTTGTGCAGTGACACGTGCATTGATATTGCTTTTCATTCCCCTGTGTGTTATTGATGGGGGATGACTTGTGCATGCAGTGGCTTGTGCAGGGACACGTGCATTGATATTGCTTTTCATTCCCCTGTGTGTTATTGATGGAGGATGCCCTTTGCATGCAGTGGCGTGTGCAGTGACACATGCATTGATACTGCATTTAATTCCCCTGTGTGTTATTGATGGAGGATGCCTTGTGCATGCAGTGGCTTGTGCAGTGACACATGCATTGATATTGCTTTTCATTCCCCTGTGTGTTATTGATGGATGATGGCATGTGCATACAGTGGCTTGTGCAGTGAGATGTGCATTGATATTGCTTTTCATTCCCCTGTGTGTTATGGATGGAGGATGACTTGTGCCTGCAGTGGCTTGTGCAGCGACACGTGCATTGATATTGCTTTTCATTCCCCTGTGTGTTATTGATGGAGGATGCCCTGTGCATGCAGTGATGTGTGCAGTGACACATGCATTGATATTGCTTTTCATTCCCCTGTGTGTTATTGATGGAGGATGACTTTTGCCTGCAGTGGCATGTGCAGTGAAATGTGCATTGATATTGCTTTTCATTCCCCTGTGTGTTATTGATGGAGGATGCCCTGTGCATGCAGTGGCGTGTGCAGTGACACGTGCATTGATATTGCTTTTCATTCCCCTGTGTGTTATTGATGGAGGATGCCCTGTGCATGCAGTGGCATGTGCAGTGACACGTGCATTGATATTGCTTTTCATTCCCCTGTGTGTTATTGAAGGAGCATGCCTTGTGTATGCAGTGGCTTGTGCAGTGACACGTGCATTGATATTGCATTTCCTTCAACTGTGTGTCATTGATGGATGATGACATGTGCATGCAGTGGCTCGTGCAGTGACACGTGCATTGCTATTGCTTTTCATTCCCTGTGTGTTATTGATGGAGGATGCCCTGTGCATGCAGTGGCGTGTGCAGTGACATGTGCATTGATATTGCTTTTCATTCCCCTGTGTGTTATTGATCGAGGATGCCCTGTGCATGTAGTTGCGTGTGTAGTGACACGTGCATTGATATTGCTTTTCCTTCCCCTTTGTGTTATTGATGGAGGATGCCCTGTGCATGCAGTGCCTTGTGCAGTGACACGTGCATTGATATTGCTTTTCCTTCCCCTGTGTGTTATTGATGGGGGATGACTTGTGCCTGCAGTGGCTTGTGCAGTGACACGTGCATTGATATTGCTTTTCATTCCCCTGTGTGTTATTGATGGAGGATGCCCTGTGCATGCAGTGGCTTGTGCAGTGACATGTGCATTGATATTGATTTTCATTCCCCTGTGTGTTATTGATGGAGGATGCCCTGTGCATGCAGTGGCGTGTGCAGTGACACATGCATTGATATTGCTTTTCATTCCACTGTGTGTTATTGATGGAGGATGCCCTGTGCATGCAGTGGCTTGTGCAGTGACACATGCATTGATATTGCTTTTCATTCCACTGTGTGTTATTGATGGGGGATGACTTGTGTCTGCAGTGGCTTGTGCAGTGACACGTGCATTGATATTGCTTTTCATTCCCCTGTGTGTTATTGATGGGGGATGACTTGTGCATGCAGTGGCTTGTGCAGTGACACGTGCATTGATATTGCTTTTCCTTCCCCTGTGTGTTATTGATGGAGGATGCCCTGTGCATGCAGTTGCGTGTGCAGTGACACGTGCATTGATATTGCTTTTCATTCCCCTGTGTGTTATTGATGGAGGATGCCCTGTGCATGCAGTGGCTTGTGCAGAGACACATGCATTGATATTGCTTTTCTTTCCCCTGTGTGTTATTGAAGGAGGATGCCTTGTGCATGCAGTGGCTTGTGCAGTGACACGTGCATTGATATTGCTTTTCCTTCCCCTGTGTGTCATTGATGGAGGATGACATGTGCATGCAGTGACTCGTGCAGTGACATGTGCATTGATATTGCTTTTCATTCCCCTGTGTGTTATTGATGGAGGATGCCCTGTGCATGCAGTGGTGTGTGCAGTGACACGTGCATTGATATTGCTTTTCATTCCCCTGTGTGTTATTGATGGAGGATGCCCTGTGCATGCAGTGGCTTGTGCAGTGACACGTGCATTGATATTGCCTTTCCTTCCCCTGTGTGTTATTGATGGAGGATGACTTGTGCCTGCAGTGGCTTGTGCAGTGACACGTGCATTGATATTGCTTTTCATTCCCCTGTGTGTTATTGATGGAGGATGCCCTGTGCATGCAGTGGCGTGTGCAGTGACACATGCATTGATATAGCTTTTCATTCCCCTGTGTGTTATTGATGAAGGATGCCTTGTGCATGCAGTGGCTTGTGCAGTGACACATGCATTGATATTGCTATTCATTCCTTTGTGTGTTATTGATGGATGATGGCATGTGCATACAGTGGCTTGTGCAGTGAGATGTGCATTGATATTGCTTTTCATTCCCCTGTATGTTATTGATGGAGGATGACTTGTGCCTGCAGTGGCTTGTGCATTGACACGTGCCGTGATATTTCTTTTCATTCCCCTGTGTGTTATTGATGGAGGATGCCCTGTGCATGCAGTGGCGTGTGCAGTGACACATGCATTGATATAGCTTTTCATTCCCCTGTGTGTTATTGATGAAGGATGCCTTGTGCATGCAGTGGCTTGTGCAGTGACACATGCATTGATATTGCTATTCATTCCTTTGTGTGTTATTGATGGATGATGGCATGTGCATACAGTGGCTTGTGCAGTGAGATGTGCATTGATATTGCTTTTCATTCCCCTGTATGTTATTGATGGAGGATGACTTGTGCCTGCAGTGGCTTGTGCATTGACACGTGCCGTGATATTTCTTTTCATTCCCCTGTGTGTTTTTGATGGAGGATGCCCTGTGCATGCAGTGGCGGGTGCAGTGACACGTGCATTGATATTGCTTTTCATTCCCCTGTGTGTCATTGATGGAGGATGCCTTGTGCATGCAGTGGCGTGTGCAATGACACATGCATGGATATTGCTTTTCCTTCCCCTGTGTGTTATTGATGGAGGATGACTTGTGCCTGCAGTGGCTTGTGCAGTGACACGTGCATTGATATTGCTTTTCATTCCCCTGTGTGTTATTGAAGGAGGATGCCCTGTGCATGCAGTGGCGTGTGCAGTGACACGTGCATTGATATTGCTTTTCATTCCCCTGTGTGTTATTGATGGAGGATGCCCTGTGCATGCAGTGGCGTGTGCAGTGACACTTGCATTGATATTGCTTTTCCTTCCCCTGTGTGTTATTGATGGAGGATGCCCTGTGCATGCAGTGGCTTGTGAAGTGACACGTGCATTGATATTGCTTTTCCTTCCCCTGTGTGTCATTGATGGAGGATGCCTTGTGCATGCAGTGGCTTGTGCAGAGACACATGCATTGATATCGCTTTTCTTTCCCCTGTGTGTTATTGAAGGAGGATGCCTTGTGCATGCAGTGGCTTGTGCAGTGACACGTGCATTGATATTGCTTTTCCTTCCCCTGTGTGTCATTGATGGAGGATGCCCTGTGCATGCAGTTGCGTGTGCAGTGACACGTGCATTGATATTGCTTTTCATTCCCCTGTGTGTTATTGATGGAGGATGCCCTGTGCATGCAGTGGCTTGTGCAGAGACACATGCATTGATATTGCTTTTCTTTCCCCTGTGTGTTATTGAAGGAGGATGCCTTGTGCATGCAGTGGCTTGTGCAGTGACACGTGCATTGATATTGCTTTTCCTTCCCCTGTGTGTCATTGATGGAGGATGACATGTACATGCAGTGACTCGTGCAGTGACATGTGCATTGATATTGCTTTTCATTCCCCTGTGTGTTATTGATGGAGGATGCCCTGTGCATGCAGTGGTGTGTGCAGTGACACGTGCATTGATATTGCTTTTCATTCCCCTGTGTGTTATTGATGGAGGATGCCCTGTGCATGCAGTGGCTTGTGCAGTGACACGTGCATTGATATTGCCTTTCCTTCCCCTGTGTGTTATTGATGGAGGATGACTTGTGCCTGCAGTGGCTTGTGCAGTGACACGTGCATTGATATTGCTTTTCATTCCCCTGTGTGTTATTGATGGAGGATGCCCTGTGCATGCAGTGGCGTGTGCAGTGACACATGCATTGATATAGCTTTTCATTCCCCTGTGTGTTATTGATGGATGATGGCATGTGCATACAGTGGCTTGTGCAGTGAGATGTGCATTGATATTGCTTTTCATTCCCCTGTATGTTATTGATGGAGGATGACTTGTGCCTGCAGTGGCTTGTGCATTGACACGTGCCGTGATATTTCTTTTCATTCCCCTGTGTGTTATTGATGGAGGATGCCCTGTGCATGCAGTGGCGTGTGCAGTGACACATGCATTGATATAGCTTTTCATTCCCCTGTGTGTTATTGATGAAGGATGCCTTGTGCATGCAGTGGCTTGTGCAGTGACACATGCATTGATATTGCTATTCATTCCTTTGTGTGTTATTGATGGATGATGGCATGTGCATACAGTGGCTTGTGCAGTGAGATGTGCATTGATATTGCTTTTCATTCCCCTGTATGTTATTGATGGAGGATGACTTGTGCCTGCAGTGGCTTGTGCATTGACACGTGCCGTGATATTTCTTTTCATTCCCCTGTGTGTTTTTGATGGAGGATGCCCTGTGCATGCAGTGGCGGGTGCAGTGACACGTGCATTGATATTGCTTTTCATTCCCCTGTGTGTCATTGATGGAGGATGCCTTGTGCATGCAGTGGCGTGTGCAATGACACATGCATGGATATTGCTTTTCCTTCCCCTGTGTGTTATTGATGGAGGATGACTTGTGCCTGCAGTGGCTTGTGCAGTGACACGTGCATTGATATTGCTTTTCATTCCCCTGTGTGTTATTGAAGGAGGATGCCCTGTGCATGCAGTGGCGTGTGCAGTGACACGTGCATTGATATTGCTTTTCATTCCCCTGTGTGTTATTGATGGAGGATGCCCTGTGCATGCAGTGGCGTGTGCAGTGACACTTGCATTGATATTGCTTTTCCTTCCCCTGTGTGTTATTGATGGAGGATGCCCTGTGCATGCAGTGGCTTGTGAAGTGACACGTGCATTGATATTGCTTTTCCTTCCCCTGTGTGTCATTGATGGAGGATGCCTTGTGCATGCATTGGCTTGTGCAGAGACACATGCATTGATATCGCTTTTCTTTCCCCTGTGTGTTATTGAAGGAGGATGCCTTGTGCATGCAGTGGCTTGTGCAGTGACACGTGCATTGATATTGCTTTTCCTTCCCCTGTGTGTCATTGATGGAGGATGCCCTGTGCATGCAGTTGCGTGTGCAGTGACACGTGCATTGATATTGCTTTTCATTCCCCTGTGTGTTATTGATGGAGGATGCCCTGTGCATGCAGTGGCTTGTGCAGAGACACATGCATTGATATTGCTTTTCTTTCCCCTGTGTGTTATTGAAGGAGGATGCCTTGTGCATGCAGTGGCTTGTGCAGTGACACGTGCATTGATATTGCTTTTCCTTCCCCTGTGTGTCATTGATGGAGGATGACATGTGCATGCAGTGACTCGTGCAGTGACATGTGCATTGATATTGCTTTTCATTCCCCTGTGTGTTATTGATGGAGGATGCCCTGTGCATGCAGTGGTGTGTGCAGTGACACGTGCATTGATATTGCTTTTCATTCCCCTGTGTGTTATTGATGGAGGATGCCCTGTGCATGCAGTGGCTTGTGCAGTGACACGTGCATTGATATTGCCTTTCCTTCCCCTGTGTGTTATTGATGGAGGATGACTTGTGCCTGCAGTGGCTTGTGCAGTGACACGTGCATTGATATTGCTTTTCATTCCCCTGTGTGTTATTGATGGAGGATGCCCTGTGCATGCAGTGGCGTGTGCAGTGACACATGCATTGATATAGCTTTTCATTCCCCTGTGTGTTATTGATGAAGGATGCCTTGTGCATGCAGTGGCTTGTGCAGTGACACATGCATTGATATTGCTATTCATTCCTTTGTGTGTTATTGATGGATGATGGCATGTGCATACAGTGGCTTGTGCAGTGAGATGTGCATTGATATTGCTTTTCATTCCCCTGTATGTTATTGATGGAGGATGACTTGTGCCTGCAGTGGCTTGTGCATTGACACGTGCCGTGATATTTCTTTTCATTCCCCTGTGTGTTATTGATGGAGGATGCCCTGTGCATGCAGTGGCGTGTGCAGTGACACATGCATTGATATAGCTTTTCATTCCCCTGTGTGTTATTGATGAAGGATGCCTTGTGCATGCAGTGGCTTGTGCAGTGACACATGCATTGATATTGCTATTCATTCCTTTGTGTGTTATTGATGGATGATGGCATGTGCATACAGTGGCTTGTGCAGTGAGATGTGCATTGATATTGCTTTTCATTCCCCTGTATGTTATTGATGGAGGATGACTTGTGCCTGCAGTGGCTTGTGCATTGACACGTGCCGTGATATTTCTTTTCATTCCCCTGTGTGTTTTTGATGGAGGATGCCCTGTGCATGCAGTGGCGTGTGCAGTGACACTTGCATTGATATTGCTTTTCCTTCCCCTGTGTGTTATTGATGGAGGATGCCCTGTGCATGCAGTGGCTTGTGCAGTGAAACGTGCATTGATATTGCTTTTCCTTCCCCTGTGTGTCATTGATGGAGGATGCCTTGTGCATGCAGTGGCTTGTGCAGAGACACATGCATTGATATCGCTTTTCTTTCCCCTGTGTGTTATTGAAGGAGGATGCCTTGTGCATGCAGTGGCTTGTGCAGTGACACGTGCATTGATATTGCTTTTCCTTCCCCTGTGTGTCATTGATGGAGGATGACATGTGCATGCAGTGACTTGTGCAGTGACACGTGCATTGATATTGCTTTTCATTCCCCTGTGTGTTATTGATGGAGGATGCCCTGTGCATGCAGTGGTGTGTGCAGTGACACATGCATTGATATTGCTTTTCCTTCCCCTGTGTGTTATTGATTGAGGATGACTTGCGCCTGCAGTGGCTTGTGCAGTGACACGTGCATTGATATTGCTTTTCATTCCCCTGTGTGTTATTGATGGAGGATGCCCTGTGCATGCAGTGGCTTGTGCAGTGACACGTGCATTGATATTGCTTTTCCTTCCCCTGTGTGTTATTGATGGAAGATGACTTGTGCCTGCAGTGGCTTGTGCAGTGACACGTGCATTGATATTGCTTTTCATTCCCCTGTGTGTTATTGATGGAGGATGCCCTGTGCATGCAGTGGCGTGTGCAGTGACACATGCATTGATATAGCTTTTCATTCCCCTGTGTGTTATTGATGAAGGATGCCTTGTGCATGCAGTGGCTTGTGCAGTGACACATGCATTGATATTGCTATTCATTCCTTTGTGTGTTATTGATGGATGATGGCATGTGCATACAGTTGCTTGTGCAGTGAGATGTGCATTGATATTGCTTTTCATTCCCCTGTATGTTATTGATGGAGGATGACTTGTGCCTGCAGTGGCTTGGAATTGACACGTGCCGTGATATTTCTTTTCATTCCCCTGTGTGTTATTGATGGAGGATGCCCTGTGCATGCAGTGGCGGGTGCAGTGACACGTGCATTGATATTGCTTTTCATTCCCCTGTGTGTTATTGATGGAGGATGACTTTTGCTTGCAGAGGTTTGTGCAGTGACACGTGCATTGATATTGCTTTTCATTCCCCTGTGTGTTATTGATGGGGGATGACTTGTGCATGCAGTAGCTTGTGCAGTGACACGTGCATTGATATTGCTTTTCATTCCCCTGTATGTTATTGATGGAGGATGCCCTGTGCATGCAGTGGCGTGTGCGGTGACACGTGGATTGATATTGCTTTTCATTCCCCTGTGTGTTATTGATGGGGGATGCCTTGTGCATGCAGTGACTTGTGCAGTGACACGTGCATTGATATTGCTTTTCCTTCCCCTGTGTGTCATTGATGGAGGATGACATGTGCATGCAGTGACTCGTGCAGTGACACGTGCATTGATATTGCTTTTCATTCCCCTGTGTGTTATTGATGGAGGATGCCCTGTGCATGCAGTGGTGTGTGCAGTGACACGTGCATTGATATTGCTTTTCATTCCCCTGTGTGTTATTGATGGAGGATGCCCTGTGCACGCAGTGGCTTGTGCAGTGACACGTGCATTGATATTGCTTTTCCTTCCCCTGTGTGTTATTGATGGAGGATGGCTTGTGCCTGCAGTGGCTTGTGCAGTGACACGTGCATTGATATTGCTTTTCATTCCCCTGTGTGTTATTGATGGAGGATGCCCTGTGCATGCAGTGGTGTGTGCAGTGACACATGCATTGATATAGCTTTTCATTCCCCTGTGTGTTATTGATGAAGGATGCCTTGTGCATGCAGTGGCTTGTGCAGTGACACCTGCATTGATATTGCTATTCATTCATTTGTGTGTTATTGATGGATGATGGCATGTGCATACAGTGGCTTGTGCAGTGAGATGTGCATTGATATTGCTTTTCATTCCCCTGTATGTTATTGATGGAGGATGACTTGTGCCTGCAGTGGCTTGTGCATTGACACGTGCCGTGATATTTCTTTTCATTCCCCTGTGTGTTATTGATGGAGGATGCCCTGTGTATGCAGTGGCGGGTGCAGTGACACGTGCATTGATATTGCTTTTCATTCCCCTGTGTGTTATTGATGGAGGATGACTTTTGCTTGCAGAGGTTTGTGCAGTGACACGTGCATTGATATTGCTTTTCATTCCCCTGTGTGTTATTGATGGAGGATGCCCTGTGCATGCAGTGGCGTGTGCAGTGACACATGCATTGATATAGCTTTTCATTCCCCTGTGTGTTATTGATGAAGGATGCCTTGTGCATGCAGTGGCTTGTGCAGAGACACATGCATTGATATTGCTATTCATTCTTTTGTGTGTTATTGATGGATGATGGCATGTGCATACAGTGGCTTGTGCAGTGAGATGTGCATTGATGTTGCTTTTCATTCCCCTGTATGTTATTGATGGAGGATGACTTGTGCCTGCAGTGACTTGTGCATTGACACGTGCCGTGATATTTCTTTTCATTCCCCTGTGTGTTATTGATGGAGGATGCCCTGTGCATGCAGTGGCGGGTGCAGTGACACGTGCATTGATATTGCTTTTCATTCCCCTGTGTGTTATTGATGGAGGATGACTTTTGCTTGCAGAGGTTTGTGCAGTGACACGTGCATTGATATTGCTTTTCATTCCCCTGTGTGTTATTGATGGAGGATGCCCTGTGCATGCAGTGGCGTGTGCAGTGACACTTGCATTGATATTGCTTTTCATTCCCCTGTGTGTTATTGATGGAGGATGCCCTGTGCATGCAGTGGCGTGTGCAGTGACACGTGCATTGATATTGCTTTTCATTCCCCTGTGTGTTATTGATGGAGAATTCCTTGTACATGCCCTGGCTTGTGCAGTGACACGTGCATTGATATTGCTTTTCCTTCCCCTGTGTGTCATTGATGGAGGATGACATGTGCATGCAGTGACTCGTGCAGTGACACGTGCATTGATATTGCTTTTCATTCCCCTGTGTGTTATTGATGGAGGATGCCGTGTGCATGCAGTGGCGTGTGCAGTGACACGTGCATTGATATTGCTTTTCCTTCCCCTGTGTGTTATTGATGGAGGATGACTTGTGCCTGCAGTGGCTTGTGCAGTGACACGTGCATTGATATTGCTTTTCCTTCCCCTGTGTGTTATTGATGGAGGATGCCCTGTGCATACAGTTGCGTGTGCAGTGACACGTGCATTGATATTGCTTTTCCTTCCCCTTTGTGTTATTGATGGAGGATGCCCTGTGCATGCAGTGGCTTGTGCAGTGACACGTGCCTTGATATTGCTTTTCCTTCCCAGTGTGTTATTGATGGAGGATGACTTGTGCCTGCAGTGGCTTGTGCAGTGACACGTGCATTGATATTGCTTTTCATTCCCCTGTGTGTTATTGATGGGGGATGACTTGTGCATTCAGTGGCTTGTGCAGTGACACATGCATTGATATTGCTTTTCATTCCCCTGTGTGTTTTTGATGGAGGATGCCCTGTGCATGCAGTGGCGTGTGCAGTGACACATGCATTGATATTGCTTTTCATTCCCCTGTGTGTTATTGATGGAGGATGCCCTGTGCATGCAGTGGCGTGTGCAGTGACACGTGCATGGATATTGCTTTTCATTCCCATGTGTGTTATTGATGGAGGATGCCCTGTGCATGCAGTGGCGTGTGCAGTGACACGTGCATTGATATTGCTTTTCATTCCCCTGTGTGTTATTGATGGAGGATGACTTGTGCCTGAAGTGGCTTGTGCAGTGACACGTGCATTGATATTGCTTTTCATTCCCCTGTGTGTTATTGATGGAGGATGCCCTGTGCATGCAGTGGCATGTGCAGTGACACGTGCATTGATATTGCTTTTCATTCCCCTGTGTGTTATTGATGGAGGATGCCCTGTGCATGCAGTGGTGTGTACAGTGACACGTGCATTGATATTTCTTTTCATTCCCCTGTGTGTTATTGATGGAGGATGCCCTGTGCATGCAGAGGCGTGTTCAGTGACACGTGCATTGATATTGCTTTTCATTCCCCTGTGTGTTATTGATGGAGGATGCCTTGTACATGCCCTGGCTTGTGCAGAGACACGTGCATTGATATTGCTTTTCCTTCCCCTGTGTGTCATTGATGGATGATGACATGTGCATGCAGTGGCTCGTGCAGTGACATGTGCCTTGAAATTGCTTTTCATTCCCCTGTGTGTTATTGATGGAGGATGCCCTGTGGATACAGTGGCGTGTGCAGTGACACGTGCATTGATTTTGCTTTTCCTTCCCCTGTGTGTTATTGATGGAGGATGCCCTGTGCATGTAGTGGCTTGTGCAGTGACACGTGCATTGATATTGCTTTTCCTTCCCCTGTGTGGTATTGATGGAGGATGACTTGTACATGCCCTGGCTTGTGCAGTGACACGTGCATTGATATTGCTTTTCCTTCCCCTGTGTGTCATTGATGGAGGATGACATGTGCATGCAGTGACTCGTGCAGTGACACGTGCATTGATATTGCTTTTCATTCCCCTGTGTGTCATTGAAGGAGGATGCCCTGTGCATGCAGTGGCGTGTGCAGTGACACGTGCATTGATATTGCTTTTCATTCCCCTGTGTGTTATTGATGGAGGATGCCCTGTGCATGCAGTGGCGTGTGCAGTGACACTTGCATTGATATTGCTTTTCCTTCCCCTGTGTGTTATTGATGGAGGATGCCCTGTGCATGCAGTGGCTTGTGCAGTGACACGTGCATTGATATTGCTTTTCCTTCCCCTGTGTGTCATTGATGGAGGATGCCTTGTGCATGCAGTGGCTTGTGCAGAGACACATGCATTGATATCGCTTTTCTTTCCCCTGTGTGTTATTGAAGGAGGATGCCTTGTGCATGCAGTGGCTTGTGCAGTGACACGTGCATTGATATTGCTTTTCCTTCCCCTGTGTGTCATTGATGGAGGATGACATGTGCATGCAGTGACTTGTGCAGTGACACGTGCATTGATATTGCTTTTCATTCCCCTGTGTGTTTTTGATGGAGGATGCCCTGTGCATGCAGTGGCGTGTGCAGTGACACATGCATTGATATTGCTTTTCATTCCCCTGTGTGTTATTGATGGAGGATGCCCTGTGCATGCAGTGGCGTGTGCAGTGACACGTGCATGGATATTGCTTTTCATTCCCCTGTGTGTTATTGATGGAGGATGCCCTGTGCATGCAGTGGCGTGTGCAGTGACACGTGCATTGATATTGCTTTTCATTCCCCTGTGTGTTATTGATGGAGGATGACTTGTGCCTGAAGTGGCTTGTGCAGTGACACGTGCATTGATATTGCTTTTCCTTCCCCTGTGTGTTATTGATGGAGGATGCCCTGTGCATGCAGTGGCATGTGCAGTGACACGTGCATTGATATTGCTTTTCATTCCCCTGTGTGTTATTGATGGAGGATGCCCTGTGCATGCAGTGGCGTGTGCAGTGACACATGCATTGATATTGCTTTTCATTCCCTGTGTGTTATTGATGGAGGATGCCCTGTGCATGCAGTGGTGTGTGCAGTGACACGTGCATTGATATTTCTTTTCATTCCCCTGTGTGTTATTGATGGAGGATGCCCTGTGCATGCAGAGGCGTGTGCAGTGACACGTGCATTGATATTGCTTTTCATTCCCCTGTGTGTTATTGATGGAGGATGCCTTGTACATGCCCTGGCTTGTGCAGAGACACGTGCATTGATATTGCTTTTCCTTCCCCTGTGTGTCATTGATGGATGATGACATGTGCATGCAGTGGCTCGTGCAGTGACACGTGCCTTGAAATTGCTTTTCATTCCCCTGTGTGATATTGATGGAGGATGCCCTGTGGATACAGTGGCGTGTGCAGTGACACGTGCATTGATATTGCTTTTCCTTCCCCTGTGTGTTATTGATGGAGGATGCCCTCTGCATGTAGTGGCGTGTGCAGTGACACGTGCATTGATATTGCTTTTCCTTCCCCTGTGTGGTATTGATGGAGGATGACTTGTGCCTGCAGTGGCTTGTGCAGTGACACGTGCATTGATATTGCTTTTCATTCCCCTGTGTGTTATTGATGAAGGATGCCCTGTGCATGCAGTGGCGTGTGCAGTGACACGTGCATTGATATTGATTTTCCTTCCCCTGTGTGTCATTGATGGATGATGACATGTGCATGCAGTGGCTCGTGCAGTGACACGTGCATTGATATTGCTTTTCATTCCCCTGTGTGTTATTGATGGAGGATGCCCTGTGCATGCAGTGGCTTGTGCAGTGACACGTACATTGATATTGCTTTTCCTTCCCCTGTGTGTTATTGATGGAGGATGACTTGTGCCTGCAGCGGCTTGTGCAGTGACACGTGCATTGATATTGATTTTCCTTCCCCTGTGTGTTATTGATGGAGGATGACTTGTGCCTGCAGTGGCTTGTGCAGTGACACGTGCATTGATATTGCTTTTCATTCCCCTGTGTGTTATTGATGGATGATGCCGTGTGCCTGCAGTGGCGTGTGCAGTGACACGTGCATTGATATTGCTTTTCCTTCCCCTGTGTGTTATTGATGGAGGATGACCTGTGCCTGCAGTGGCTTGTGCAGTGACACGTGCATTGATATTGCTTTTCATTCCCCTGTGTGTTATTGATGGAGGATGCCCTGTGCATGCAGTGGCGTGTGCAGTGACACGTGCATTGATATTGCTTTTCCTTCCCCTGTGTGTTATTGATGGAGGATGACTTGTGCCTGCAGTGGCTTGTGCAGTGACACGTGCATTGATATTGCTTTTCATTCCCCTGTGTGTTATTGATGGAGGATGCCCTGTGCATGCAGTGGCTTGTGCAGTGACACGTGCATTGATATTGCTTTTCCTTCCCCTGTGTGTTATTGATGGAGGATGCCCTGTGCATGCAGTGGCTTGTGCAGTGACACGTGCCTTGATATTGCTATTCATTTCCCTGTGTGTTATTGATGGAGGATGCCCTGTGCATGCAGTGGCGTGTGCAGTGACACGTGCATGGATATTGCTTTTCATTCCCCTGTGTGCTATTGATGGAGGATGCTCTGTGCATGCAGTGGCGTGTGCAGTGACACGTGCATTGATATTGCTTTTCCTTCCCCTGTGTGTTATTGATGGTGGATGACTTGTGCCTGCAGTGGCTTGTGCAGTGACACGTGCATTGATATTGCTTTTCATTCCCCTGTGTGTTATTGATGGAGGATGCCCTGTGCATGCAGTGGCTTGTGCAGTGACACGTGCATTGTTATTGCTTTTCCTTCCCCTGTGTGTTATTGATGGAGGATGCCCTGTGCATGCAGTGGCTTGTGCAGTGACACGTGCATTGATATTGCTTTTCATTCCCCTGTGTGTTATTGATGGAGGATGCCCTGTGCATGCAGTGGCGTGTGCAGTGACACATGCATGGATATTGCTTTTCCTTCCCCTGTGTGTTATTGATGGAGGATGACTTGTGCCTGCAGTGGCTTGTGCAGTGACACGTGCATTGATATTGCTTTTCATTCCCCTGTGTGTTATTGATGGAGGATGCCCTGTGCATGCAGTGGCTTGTGCAGTGACACGTGCATTGATATTGCTTTTCCTTCCCCTGTGTGTTATTGATGGAGGATGCCCTGTGCATGCAGTGGCTTGTGCAGTGACACGTGCATTGATATTGCTTTTCATTCCCCTGTGTGTTATTGATGGAGGATGCCCTGTGCATGCAGTGGCTTGTGCAGTGACACGTGCATTGATATTGCTTTTCCTTCCCCTGTGTGTTATTGATGGAGGATGACTTGTGCCTGCAGTGGCTTGTGCAGTGACACGTGCATTGATATTGCTTTTCCTTCCCCTGTGTGTTATTGATGGAGGATGACTTGTGCCTGCAGTGGCTTGTGCAGTGACACGTGCATTGATATTGCTTTTCATTCCCCTGTGTGTTATTGATGGATGATGCCCTGTGCATGCAGTGGCGTGTGCAGTGACACGTGCATTGATATTGCTTTTCCTTCCCCTGTGTGTTATTGATGGAGGATGACTTGTGCCTGCAGTTTCTTGTGCAGTGACACGTGCATTGATATTGCTTTTCATTCCCCTGTGTGTTATTGATGGAGGATGCCCTGTGCATGCAGTGGTGTGTGCAGTGACACGTGCATGGATATTGCTTTTCATTCCCCTGTGTGTTATTGATGGAGGATGCCCTGTGCATGCAGTGACGTGTGCAGTGACACGTGCATTGATATTGCTTTTCCTTCCCCTGTGTGTTATTGATGGAGGATGACTTGTGCCTGCTGTGGCTTGTGCAGTGACACGTGCATTGATATTGCTTTTCATTCCCCTGTGTGTTATTGATGGAGGATGCCCTGTGCATGCAGTGGCTTGTGCAGTGACACGTGCATTGATATTGCTTTTCCTTCCCCTGTGTGTTATTGATGGAGGATGCCCTGTGCATTCAGTGGCTTGTGCAGTGACACGTGCATTGATATTGCTATTCATTCCCCTGTGTGTTATTTTTGGAGGATGCCCTGTGCATGCAATGGCGTGTGCAGTGACACGTGCATGGATATTGCTTTTCATTCCCCTGTGTGTTATTGATGGAGGATGCCCTGTGCATGCAGTGGCGTGTGCAGTGACACGTGCATTGATATTGCTTTTCCTTCCCCTGTGTGTTATTGATGGAGGATGACTTGTGCCTGCAGTGGCTTGTGCAGTGACACGTGCATTGATATTGCTTTTCCTTCCCCTGTGTGTTATTGATGGAGGATGCCCTGTGCATGCAGTGGCTTGTGCAGTGACACGTGCATTGATATTGCTTTTCCTTCCCCTGTGTGTTATTGATGGAGGATGCCCTGTGCATGCAGTGGATTGTGCAGTGACACGTGCATTGATATTGCTTTTCATTCCCCTGTGTGTTATTGATGGAGGATGCCCTGTGCATGCAGTGGCTTGTGCAGTGACACGTGCATTGATATTGCTTTTCATTCCCCTGTGTGTTATTGATGGAGGATGCCCTGTGCATGCAGTGGTGTGTGCAGTGACACGTGCATGGATATTGCTTTTCATTCCCCTGTGTGTTATTGATGGAGGATGCCCTGTGCATGCAGTGACGTGTGCAGTGACACGTGCATTGATATTGCTTTTACTTCACCTGTGTGTTATTGATGGAGGATGACTTGTGCCTGCTGTGGCTTGTGCAGTGACACGTGCATTGATATTGCTTTTCATTCCCCTGTGTGTTATTGATGGAGGATGCCCTGTGCATGCAGTGGCTTGTGCAGTGACACGTGCATTGATATTGCTTTTCCTTCCCCTGTGTGTTATTGATGGAGGATGCCCTGTGCATGCAGTGGCTTGTGCAGTGACACATGCATGGATATTGCTATTCATTCCCCTGTGTGTTATTGATGGAGGATGCCCTGTGCATGCAGTGGCGTGTGCAGTGACACGTGCATTGATATTGCTTTTCCTTCCCCTGTGTGTTATTGATGGAGGATGACTTGTGCCTGCAGTGGCTTGTGCAGTGACACGTGCATTGATATTGCTTTTCCTTCCCCTGTGTGTTATTGATGGAGGATGCCCTGTGCATGCAGTGGCTTGTGCAGTGACACGTGCATTGATATTGCTTTTCCTTCCCCTGTGTGTTATTGATGGAGGATGCCCTGTGCATGCAGTGGCTTGTGCAGTGACACGTGCATTGATATTGCTTTTCCTTCCCCTGTGTGTTATTGATGGAGGATGCCCTGTGCATGCAGTGGCTTGTGCAGTGACACGTGCATTGATATTGCTTTTCATTCCCCTGTGTGTTATTGATGGAGGATGTCTTGTGCCTGCAGTGGCTTGTGCAGTGACACGTGCATTGATATTGCTTTTCCTTCCACTGTGCCTTGATGGATGGAAGATGACCTGCGTCCACAGCGGCGGGGTGACCATAAAACACTGTGCACTCGGTTCCCTAGTCTCATCTCTCTGCAGCGAGGCCTCTGTCGAGGGATTCGTCCTCAGAGGAGTTCTCTCGCACTTGTTTTCCTGGTGCTGTTTCCGTGCATGTCCAGGGTCCTGCGTGTGTTGACCTGTCCCAGCGCCTGCAAGAACGCCACTTACGCTCAGTGTTAAGTGCAGGTTGTCAGCAGGATGGCGGGTGTTGATGTGCCCCTGCCTCTTCCCTTAGACCCCCTGAGCCCTGGGACTCTCCATGGGCAGCTTCACACTTTCTATTTTCTGTGCTTGATCCCTTGGTGTCATTGTGGCGTGGTGGGTGGGGAGGGGATAGGAGGGGTTTATTCGATTCCATCTTTGTTGATTTCTCATATCGATTGAATCCCAATTATTTCTTGCCGCTTCTGCACTGTTTGATGCATTATTGGGGTACCCCTGGGGTGCTGCACATAGATCATCTCATCCCTTCATTGCAAAATACAGTCCTTGTCATCAACATTTGTAATTTTGGCCTACACACTGCAAACCGCTTGCCACTGTATGCCACACTTTGCCTCAGTGTGCAGGACCTGACACGTGTGTGTGCTTTTCTCCATCACTGGTAGGTATACAGGTATATAGTGAAGCCGTGTGCACCTCTCTCCTTTCTGTACAGTGTGGCACTAGATAGTAACAGCACTACCCATGAACAAGGATTTGGTGTTACCCACATGTCACATCAACCACTGTCCTGAAGAACAGGGACTGAACACAAGGACACCACCCAGCGCGTGCTTGTGTACTGTGTTGTGTTCAAGCTGATGTGCACTTGTACAGCGCAACGAGTAATCATAGGCATGCACGATTTAGTTTGGCACACAGGGTTCATCATAACACATTAACATCGATAAATTGTAAACGAAGGGTGGCGTTCTTGACTCAGACCTGAGTGGGGCAGCTGTGCCGTGGTCCGGGTGCCTTATCTCGCGTGTGATTCTGGGGAACATTTATCAGGTGCTTCGAGGATCAAACAAGGGTGTCTGGATTTGTTAGTACACGTAAATATATGTTTGCTATGGATTAGTTATATGGGGGGCAATTAAGGGTGGCCCATGGTCAGGGGTCCCACCACTGCTACATCAAAGAGGTGAGGGGCTCGAGGTTCATTCAGGCAGTAACTCTTAATGGTGGGGGCTGTTTGAGCTTGGGCAGTCACACACAGGGCAATGATCTCAGAGGAAGAAGAGAGATACAGTGTCAGCTTGCAACAATTTGCTCCCAGGCTTCCGTGAGAACAGGAAAGCTGCAGCGTCGACAGTGGGGAGGTGGTGGGGGCTGTCATGCTGGCTGTGTGCGGCACTGGACAGGGGAGATAGGCAGGCCTGCCTCTCAGAGTTTCATGTGAGGCCTAGCAAACGATGGAATTGTTGTAAATACAGAATGGAGTCCCTGGGGTCCTGCAAAACACATTGGTTAGGTGTCATTCAATGGCTACCTACGACCCGTCATCGGGGTACTGCCAACAATTGAATGAGCGTAACATATGCTTTGCCTAGAATGTAGGGGGGCTCAAAACAGCACCTTCCTCCCATACACAATCCTCTCTGACTGCGATGGAGGCTAGTAATCACTGTTCTATCTTAGTGCGGCAATCTCTAGATGTGAATCAAGGCAGCACTAGCAACTCTCTCAGAGTGCGACGCAGGCCAGTGTTCACGGTTCTATCTCAATGTGGCACAGGCTAATATTCACTGTTCTCTATCAGTGTATCACAGGCTGGTATTCACCGTTCTATCTTAATGTGGCCGAGGCCAATGGTCAATGTCCTCACTAGATGTGACTCAAGGCGATATTCCCAGTTCTCTATCAGTGTATCACAGGCTGGTATTCACCGTTCTATCTTAATGTGGCCGAGGCCAATGGTCAATGTCCTCACTAGATGTGACTCAAGGCGATATTCCCAGTTCTCTATCAGTGTATCACAGGCTGGTATTCACCGTTCTATCTTAATGTGGCTGAGGCCAATGGTCAATGTCCTCACTAGATGTGTATTAACAATTCTCTCTGAGTGTGACGCCGGCTAATATTCACAGTCCTATCGCAATGTGGCACAGGCTAATATTCAGAGAAGGTACACTATGGGTTTGCAGTGAAGCCTGACCTATTCCTCCATCACCAAAAAAATCACACAGGGGGGAGTCATATACATGTTCTAAATGAAGACTTTCATGGAAATCTGTGAACTGTGGTGACATTGGAAATTCATAAACATCCACAACTTACAAAGTCTCTTGGGCCCTGCTGTTTTTGGAGAGAAAAATTACTAAACCATATTATCAGGGTTCCATGTCATTTCGCTGCCAGTTTTTTCATCGCCAGTTTTTTCATCGTGGACATTTCATCGAAAAACTCATTGAAATTTTTTTTTTTTTTTTGGGGGGGTCTCCCCCCAAAGCCCCCCCTTTATTTATTTTTTTACATATTCCCCTTTACCCTCAACCATTTATTTATTTTTAACCCCCCCCCAAAAAAATTTGATGAGTTTTTTTCGATGAAATGTCCTCGATGAAAAAACTGGCGATGAAAAAACTGGCGATGAAAGGACGTCGTACCATTATCAGACAGGCAGTTTGTGAAGTATGATGTATGTATAGAATTAAAGGAAAGTGTCTTGTTATTTGGATTCATGAATAATTGATAACTCACCAATAACGTGATTTCTGAAAATGTGTTTTAAGCAGAGCATATTATCTCACTGTAAGATCAAACTGCCAGTTATTACAAACATTTGTGATTGATGAAAGACTAAGGGCCTCATTACGCGGTAGGCGGTGAGTCATGGCGCTATTAGCGCCATGGCTCATGCCGGTAAAATACCGGCACCGCCTTGGCGGAAAGGGGATTTACCGCCCCATTCCAAGATTGGCGGGGCGGTAAATCCCCTTTCCGCCATTGCCCTTCCCCATTCCCATTACTGCCCCATAGGGCTCTATGGGGATGGGGAAGGCGCTAATTACGGCACCGCAATTTTGCGGTGCCGTAATTAGCTCTGAGGTTCCGAGGTCCCGGTAAAATACTGGTACCGGTAAATCCTTACCGCCTACCGTGTAATGAGGCTATAAAACAGAAGCAAGCCTACATGTGCATAAGTTTCACACTTCAGCTATATACTCGGGGGAGGAGGGGTACATTGCATTGTGCAAAATCCTATTACTAATAAATACTTTTTAACCTGTTACATGCAACAGGGAAAGTACAGCGATCATTCAAATCGGTGCCCATCAAACCACTACTCCTCAAGGACATGGGAGGAGATGTGGAAGACCTCTCCAGCTACAGACAGATTTCAAACATTCCATACCCAGCAAAACTACTAGAAACCTACGTCTACAAACTAACACAATTACACATACAAAAACACCAGCTGTTGGACCAGGTGCAAGTTGGCTTTAGACCGATGAGGGGAACAGTACCGGCACTCCTATCCATCTGGGATGACCTAAAGACAAAAGCATGCTCCGGCACAAACTCTGCACTAATTCTACTTGACGTCTCCGCAGCTTTCGACACAGTCAACTGTTAGGGAGAATTCTCATAGATGTGCTAATTTCCCTTACCTTTTGAGACCCCCAGAAACTTTGCTGGATTTTTAGCAGTTTAATTTTTACCTGGAAAGAGTGTGAACCTTTTTTCCCACTCTTTCATGTATTTTGATGTCTGTTTTCCTTTTGTGTTCTTTGGATATGGAGTTTTAGACAATTTCATAGGCATCATCTTTTTCTTGTATGTCACACAGCACCCTCAGTGCAGTGGCACAGGGGTATCTTACAGACTCCCAAGCTTTAAATACCTTCTCTGGGACTGACCACTGTCTCCCAGCGAATGTAAAGTTAAATTAACTTTGCTAGTCTTTTTAAATTGCTAGACCCAGCACCCACTGCCTTACAGCAGAGTGCTGGAGGGAATACCTAGTGTTCCCTATGCCTAGAAAACTCATATAGCCCTCAAAAGTTACCCTTTCCTCTCAGAATGGCTGGTGGTAGAGGTATTACTATGATTTCCCCGACCGCAACCCGTTTAAACGCTCTGGTAGCTGAAATCCACCGGAGCCATGTTTTTCAAGATGGCGTCTGAGCCCTCTCTGTAAAAACAGGTTCTGATCAACTTTTTTCGCCATTTTATTTTGGAAAGGTCCTTCTAGTGTTTGTCTCTGCGCGCCAAACCAGATTTGGTCCCTTTGTACGTTTGCCTTTGGCGGGCTTCTGTACTAAAGCCCACCCTCTGGTGCCTGAGTGTCTGGGGTGGACATGATGTGAGGGAGGTGCCTGAAACTCCCTGTGCTTAGTCTTCTAGGAGACCTGAATGCACTCTGGCGTGATTGGCCGGCTGACTGTCCTGCAAGGACAGCCACCCTGCTGGGTGAGTAACAGTTAGGCTGGAATGAATGGGAGAAAACTGTTTAAAAGCAGGTCTCTGGGACTTGGAAGGCAGAGTCGACAACTGGAACGAAAGAACCGAAGACGAGCTGAACGAAGACGGCTGCTGCAACTCCTGGACCGTTGGTTTGCCTGGTGAAGCCCTGCTGCAGGTCAGAATTGCCTAAAACTCCCTCGACAGAAAAGCCCTTCAAGGACGACTTCTTCCCTTGAGCTGGTGGGAACAACCAACTCGCAAGCCACTTGGAAACCATCTCCATACTGGTCGAATTTTCTTCAGAGTGTTGTTGAAAACCGGATAGCCAGTGTGAAGGATACCAGTTTGTGGACTTTAAGGCACTCACACCTTAAACCAACATTTTGCCAAGCTTGTGGATCCGTCCCCATGCAGTGCAGGAACCTCCAGACGTCCTCCCTCTTGTCCCCATGACTGAGGCTCAGGAACAGCAAGATCTGCAGGAACTGCCAGGAACAACTGCCTCAGCTACAGCTTTTCTTCACTTAAAAGGTACTGTGCAAATGCGGTAGAGAAATCCTTTCTGCCGCAGTGAAAGTTTGTGAAACTTTCCCAACTTTGGAGGCTTGTTCGCTCCTAAACCGTCCTATAACTCTTTTTGGTGCAAACTACTTCTAAGAACATTGGCAAAGACTTAACAGTTTACTACCAGAACTGTCTTATCCTATCCAAGACACTGATCCATTGACTTTGGCCCAGGCTTATTGAAACAAACTGCCTCTTGTAGTGAACTGAATCTATTTGCCCTGTCTAAGAAAGTACTTGTGTTTGATTCTTATAACCTTTTGTCTTTTCACCCCTTTTGAAAGTTACTGAAGTGCCATTTTGCTCCCACTTCAGGGGAGCCTAACTTGTCCAGAAACATATTGGTTTGGTACTGTAGTGTATTATAGTGTGATATTGAGCTGCTTATTACTAGTGGAATGTTTTCTAACTAACTGTGTAAATACATTAATATTGTTTTACCAAGAAACCGTGAGTAAGTGTTTGTTTGAACCACTGTGATTGCAAGTCCTTGTGTAACACCTTGTACTGCTCACATCCCTCTTGAGATAAGCCTGGCTGCTCAGCCCTGCTACCACAAAACTGTGTAGTACAGACTTATACCAAAGGTGAGATTGTGCTTACACCTGTAGTCTTAATTGTGTGTAGTGTTCCCAAAGGGTACTGCATGTAATTCTGCCTAACACTGGTGGCAGCGGTTGGATAAAGTATCGTTGTTACATTGAGAGTGCTGCTCTTACTGTTGTTCAAATAACTTTCACAAGGCTAAACACCACTAGAAAAGCAATTGTTTTATCATGCCTAATATGGATAACTACAGACATGAGACCCTAGTCATTTTAACTGTTGATCAACTGAGAGAAATGTGTAAAGCTAGGAACCTCACTGTTAAAGGCAAAAAGAATGAATTGATAGAAAAATTGTTGGAATGTCAAAGTCTAGGAAATAGGTCTGCTATACCTACCTCTGTAGAAAATGTGGAAAATGATGATGAGGATGATAATGTTTCAGAGTCCAACTCAGATGTTATTGATGAGTTAGAAGAGGCAGAGGAGTCTCAAGATATAGGCCCTGTCTTACCTCTACCTGCTCTTAGGCCTCAACTTTTAGCCACAGGGGCCCTACCAGGTCCAATCCTGAGTCCAGAGTTTGTCTCTCTTGAGAAGATGAGACTTGAGTTAGAATTGAAAAGGCTCCAAGCACAAACTGAAACTAAACATCAAGAACTAAACTAACGGAAATGGAATTACAACATGCTCTTGAAATGAAGAAATTGTCTCTTGAGAATGGTTCTCACCCAGAGTCTTCTAGGTCTTCCAGTCCTAATAGGCCTCGCATGCCCAAAGATGCAGTAAGTATGTATGATGTTAAGCTTGATATTTTGGATTGGTTGGCTGCTTTTGAGTATAACTATGGGATTCAAGACATTACAGGGAATCAGTAGATTCCTTGGCTTTTGTCTAGGCTACCCCAGGTTGCAACTGATGCTGTAATGGAGGTGGGGGGGATAGACAGGATGGGGTATGAAAATGTGAAACTAGCTTTGATAGCTAGCTTTGGGAAAACTTCTTCACAGTATCTTAAGAGGTTTAGAACCCTCAACAAGCATGATGGTACCCCTTGGGCTACGTGGGTGTGTGAATGTTTGCAAACTTAGATGGTTGGGTTAAGGGTTACAGAGTTAACACTTATGAAGGTATGAGAAATCTGTTTATGTTGGAGTCTATCTGTGATGCCTGCTCTCCTGAGCTGAGACAGCACTTGGCTGACTCTAAGGAAATTGATCCAAAGAAGTTAGCAAAGGCTGCTGACTTGTGGCTTGCCAACAGGGCTACTCAGAAGGATTCTGGGGCTACTCAGAAGGATGAGGGAAAGCAGCACAAGAAAGATAGCAAATAGAATTCCAATACCTCCAATCCAAAAGAGGGACACAAACATAAGAAGGGTAAGCCCCCTGGGAAACCGAATCAGGCTAATGAAACCTCTGGTGCCAAACCAGAGGGAGGTCAGACCAAACCCCCATTTATCAAAACCTTTGGAAAGTGTTTTGCTTGTGGGTCAACTGACCATGTGAAAGGGGAACCCAGATGTAAGGGTAAACCTTCAGGGATCCACACTGTCTCCTTAGCCTTCTCCCCAGAGGAAGAAGTACAAATGGCAAGTGGAAACTTTCACTTACTGGCTAAGGAACCCATGAAAGTCTCAGCTGGTGTTTCTTTAGTGTCCCTGGGTCTGTGGGAACAACAGAACTTAGATGTCTATAATTCCATCCCAGACAATACTAAAGAGTATTACAAAGACAGTGTTCTTGTGAATGGTCAGGAGTCCCCTGCCATCAGAGACACTGGGGCCAGCATAACTGTAGTTGGTGATTCTTTTTTCAAGGTGGAGGATGTTGCCAAGGCATCCATATACCTCACTAAGCTTGCTGGAGGCCCTGTCCATATGCTTCCACAGTTACCAGCTCTCATACAGTGCAATGACATGACTGTCAGGATACCTGTAATTGTGCAGAGTTAAGTACCTGAGAGAGTCCTGCTGAGGAATGACTTAAAGACTCTTGGAGTTGTATCAAGCACCCCCAGGTCTCCCAGCAATAGGAAACAGGAGCAGACAAGGAAGGCCAGAGAGAGTACCTTAAGAGGCTCACTAGGGGAAATTATAGAGGAAACTATAACCCCCAGTCCACGGGACTTACTGACTACTATTTCAAAGAAAAAGGAGGAAAAGGGGAAACCTAAAAACTCCAAGAAAAAGCCAGCAAGCACTCCTGTGCTACCTACAAGGATATCCCCTAGAGGACTTTCCAAAGTCACACCTGTGACTCCTCCACCTGCTGAGGCTGAGTGTGAGGAACAACCAGGAGTGATTGAATCAGCTGCTGAGGAATCAGAGCTGCAAGAAGACCTTGCCCCTGTTGGAGATCTGGATCCTGCAGCCCATCCTGAGCTGCAGTCTACTGGCAGAATGTGGACCCTGCAGGGCAGACTTCAGCAGAAGTCAAAGAGAGTGTCCTACTCTTGAAGGTCTTCGCCAACAGGCAGCTTCCCAGCTGGAAGCATAGATCGTACTGGGAAGATGGTCTCTTCTACAGTGTACCAACTGAGTCTATCTCAGGGGACTGCAGAAGACTTGTAGTTCCTCTAGAGATGAGACAACAGTTCCTACAGCTAGCCCATGAGATTCCTTTGGCTGGTCACTTGAGTTTCAAGAAGACTAAGGAAAGGCTTTCTATTTATTTCTACTGGCCTAACTTGGGTTCTAATGTAGATACATTCTGCAGGAGCTGTCGCACTTGTCAGACATCTGGCAAGAGTGGAGCCAAGAATGTGGCACCCTTGGTGCCTCTCCCAGTGGTGAGAGTCCCCTTTGAGAGGGTAGGAATCGACATTGTTGGTCCCGTAGACCCTCCAACCTCTTCAGGCAACAGGTTTATCCTGGTTGCAGTAGACCATGCTACTAGGTATCCTGAAGCAATACCTTTGTGGACTTTTACAGCTCAGGCTGTTGCTAAGGCCCTACTTGGTATTTTTACCAGGGTAGGTTTTCCTAAGGAAGTCATCTCTGACAGTGAATCCAATTTTTTGTCCCACTACATGCAGGTCATTTGGAAGAACTGCGGAGTGACTTACAAGTTCTCAACTTCCTACCATCCACAGACAAAATTGATTGGTAGAGAGGTTTACCCGTACAATGAAGAGCATGATAGGTGCTGTAGAAGAACCCCTTAGAAAAAATGGCACCTTCTTACTGCCATGCCTTCTATTTGCTTATAGAGAAGTCCCTCAGGAGGGAGTTGGATTTAGTCCCTTTGAGCTTCTCTATGGCCATCCAGTTAGAGTTTCCTTGGCCCTAATTAAGGAGGGGTTGGAGAGTGCTCCTTCCCCCAAGCCAGTGAGAGTCACTGAATATGTGATAGGTCTCTGGAGGAGAATGTCACACATGATGGCAGAAGCATCAGATAACTTAAAACCAGGTCAGGCTCTGGTGAAGCATTGGCATGACCAGAAGGCCAACATGGTTGAGTTTACTCAAGACCAGCAGGTTTTAGTTATGGTACCTACAAGGCAGAGGGCCTAACAGGACAAATGGATAGGACCCTTCAAGGTTGTGGGAAATCCTGTGGAGGTCAACTATCTGGTTGATTTAGGCAATCCTAAGGAGCTCCCAGAGTCTTTCACACCAACCGTCTAAAAGCTTATGTCTCAAAACCAGAAGTAGGAGCTTTGCTTCAAGCTTCAGCTCAAGAGGAGGAGGAGAGTGAACCTCTACCTGACCTACTCAGTGGACAGCCTTTAGATGAGAAGATAGAAGGAGTCAATCTCTCTTCTAATCTGACACTGGAACAACAGGAGGAGTGCAAGTTTCTGTTAAATCAGTTTGCCTCCCTGTTATCATTATCACCAGGCTTGACCCCTTGGGGCCAGCATGATATTCCCACTGGTGACTGTTTACCTGTTAAAAGCAGAGGTTACAGGATGTCAGATCATGTAAGAACCCACATAAAGGAAGAGGTCAACAAGATGCTTGATCTCGGGGTAATAGAGCCACCTAGAAGTTCATGGTCTAGTCCAGTTGTACTAGTGCCAAAGGCAGGATCCAAGGAGTTGAGATTCTGTGTGGACTATAGAGCTCTTAATGCAGTCACAAAGACTGGTGCCCATCCTATATCAAGGACAGATGAACTGGTGGGCAAACATGGTTCAGCCAAGTACCTCAGTACATTTGATCTCACTTCAGGCTATTAGCAAATAGCACTGACAGACCATGCCAAGGAGAAAACTGCATTCTCCACCCCAGCAGGCCTCTACCAGTTTAAGGTAATGCCTTTTGGATTAAAGAATGCATCTGCTACATTCCAAAGGATGGTCAATCAAGTTCTGAATGGGATGGAGGACTTCTGCATGGCATACTTGGATGACATTGCAGTGTTCAGCCCTACTTGGAAAAATGATCACTTAGGATATGTTTTGCAGGCTCATGAGTAGGCCCATCTGACCATAAAGGCTAGTAAATGTCAAATTGGTCAGAGCAAAGTGGTCTACCTTGGTCATGAGGTAGGAGGAGGTGAAATAAGGCCATTGCCCAGCAAGATAGAAGCTGTGGAAAATTGGACAACACCTACTACTCAAACCAAGGTGAGAGCCTTCCTAGGTCTCATTGGGTACTACAGGAATTTCATAGAGAACTATTGGTCCATAGCTTCTCCCTTGAATGTGATCTTCTCTCCAAAATTCCCTAAAAAGGTTAGATGGAATGAGGAGTGCACTCAAACCTATACACAAGTGTTTCAAGTAACTTCTTCCAAGACACGGCCCTCTATAGCACTGTATCATCCTCCTGCACCAGGACACCATGAATTAGGCAATCTGCATCTATTACCACCAAACCAGCAGATAACTAACTTCTTCCAAGACACGGCCATCTGTAGCTGTGTATCATCCCCCTGCACCAGGACACCATGAATTAGGCAATCTGCATCTATTACCACCAAACCAGCAGATAACTAACTTCTTCCAAGACACAGCCATCTGTAGCTGTGTATCATCCCCCTGCACCAGGACACCATGAATTAGGCAATCTGCATCTATTACCACCAAACCAGCAGATAACTAACTTTTTCCAAGACACGGCCATCTGTAGCACTGTGTCATCCCCCTGCAACAGGACACCATGAATTAGGCAATCTGCATCTATTACCACCAAACCAGCAGATAACTAACTTCTTCCCAGATACGGCCATCTGTAGCAGTGTGTCATCCTCCTGCACCAGGACACCATGAATTAAGCATTCTGCATCTATTACCACCAAACCAGCAGATAACTAACTTCTTCCAAGACACAGCCATCTGTAGCACTGTGTCATCCCCCTGCAACAGGACACCATGAATTAGGCATTCTGCATCTATTACCACCAAACCAGCAGATAACTAACTTTTTCCAAGACACGGCCATCTGTAGCTGTGTATCATCCCCCTGCACCAGGACACCATGAATTAGGCAATCTGCATCTATTACCACCAAACCAGCAGATAACTAACTTCTTCCCAGATACGGCCATCTGTAGCAGTGTGTCATCCTCCTGCACCAGGACACCATGAATTAAGCATTCTGCATCTATTACCACCAAACCAGCAGATAACTAACTTCTTCCAAGACACAGCCATCTGTAGCACTGTGTCATCCCCCTGCAACAGGACACCATGAATTAGGCATTCTGCATCTATTACCACCAAACCAGCAGATAACTAACTTTTTCCAAGACACGGCCATCTGTAGCTGTGTATCATCCCCCTGCACCAGGACACCATGAATTAGGCAATCTGCATCTATTACCACCAAACCAGCAGATAACTAACTTCTTCCAAGACACAGCCATCTGTAGCTGTGTATCATCCCCCTGCACCAGGACACCATGAATTAGGCAATCTGCATCTATTACCACCAAACCAGCAGATAACTAACTTCTTCCAAGACACAGCCATCTGTAGCACTGTGTCATCCCCCTGCAACAGGACACCATGAATTAGGCATTCTGCATCTATTACCACCAAACCAGCAGATAACTAACTTCTTCCAAGACACGGCCATCTGTAGCTGTGTATCATCCCCCTGCACCAGGACACCATGAATTAGGCAATCTGCATCTATTACCACCAAACCAGCAGATAACTAACTTCTTCCAAGACACAGCCATCTGTAGCTGTGTATCATCCCCCTGCACCAGGACACCATGAATTAGGCATTCTGCATCTATTACCACCAAACCAGCAGATAACTAACTTCTTCCAAGACACGGCCATCTGTAGCTGTGTATCATCCCCCTGCACCAGGACACCATGAATTAGGCAATCTGCATCTATTACCACCAAACCAGCAGATAACTAACTTCTTCCAAGACACAGCCATCTGTAACAGTGTATCATCCCCCTGCACCAGGACACCATGAATTAGGCAACAGGTCCTAATAGAGCCTGTTTAAGTTCCCCAGAATCCAGCTCCCTCTAGGCACTGGGGGAGCAGGCAGTGTAACAGATCCTAATAGAGCCTGTTTAAGTTCCTCAGAATCCAGCTCCCTCTCGGCACTGGAGGAGCAGGCAGTGTAACAGGTCCTAATAGAACCCGTTTAAGTTCCGCAGAATCCAGCTCCCTCTAGGCACTGGGGGAGCAGGCAGTGTAACAGGTCCTAATAGAGCCTGTTTAAGTTCCCCAGAATCCAGCTCTCTCCAAGCACTGGGGGTGCAGGCAGTGTAACAGGTCCTAATAGAGCCTGTTTAAGTGCCCCAGAATCCAGCTCCCTCTAGGCACTGGAGGAGCAGGCAGTGTAACAGGTCCTAATATAGCCTGTTTAAGTTCCGCAGAATCCAGCTCCCTCTAGGCACTGGAGGAGCAGGCGGTGTAACAGGTCCTAATAGAGCCTGTTTAAGTTCCCCTGAATCCAGCTCCCTCTAGGTACTGGGGGAGCAGGCGGTGTAACAGGTCCTAATAGAACCTATTTAAGTTCCGCAGAATCCAGCTCCCTCTAGGCACTGGGGGAGCAGGCGGTGTAACAGGTCCTAATAGAGCCTGTTTAAGTTACCCAGAATCCAGCTCCCTATAGGCACTGGAGGAGCAGGCAGTGTAACAGGTCCTAATAGAGCCTGTTTAAGTTCCCCAGAATCCAGCTCCCTCTAGGCACTGGGGGAGCAGGCGGTGTAACAGGTCCTAATAGAGCCTGTTTAAGTTACCCAGAATCCAGCTCCCTATAGGCACTGGAGGAGCAGGCAGTGTAACAGGTCCTAATAGAGCCTGTTTAAGTTCCCCAGAATCCAGCTCCCTCTAGGCACTGGGGGAGCAGGCGGTGTAACAGGTCCTAATAGAGCCTGTTTAAGTTCCCCAGAATCCAGCTCCCTCTAGGCACTGGAGGAGCAGGCGGTGTAACAGGTTCTAATAGAACCTGTTTAAGTTCCGCAGAATCCAGCTCCCTCTAGGCACTGGAGGAGCAGGCAGTGTAACAGGTCCTAATAGAGCCTGTTTAAGTTCCCCAGAATCCAACTCCCTATAGGCACTGGGGGAGCAGGTAGTGTAACAGGTCCTAATAGAGCCTGTTTAAGTTCCCCAGAATCCAGCTCCCTCTAGGCACTGGGGGAGCAGGCAGTGTAACAGGTCCTAATAGAGCCTGTTTAAGTTACCCAGAATCCAGCTCCCTATAGGCACTGGAGGAGCAGGCAGTGTAACAGGTCCTAATAGAGCCTGTTTAAGTTCCCCAGAATCCAGCTCCCTCTAGGCACTGGGGGAGCAGGCAGTGTAACAGGTCCTAATAGAGCCTGTTTAAGTTCCGCAGAATCCAGCTCCCTCTAGGCACTGGAGGAGCAGGCAGTGTAACAGGTCCTAATAGAGCCTGTTTAAGTTCCCCAGAATCCAGCTCCCTCTAGGCACTGGGGGGGGGGGAGCAGGCAGTGTAACAGGTCCTAATAGAGCCTGCTTAAGTTCCGCAGAATCCAGCTCCCTCTAGGCACTGGGGGAGCAGGCAGTGTAACAGGTCCTAATAGAGCCTGTTTAAGTTCCGCAGAATCCAGCTCCCTCTAGGCACTGGGGGGGGGGAGCAGGCAGTGTAACAGGTCCTAATAGAGCCTGTTTAAGTTCCCCAGAATCCAGCTCCCTCTAGGCACTGGGGGGGGGAGCAGGCAGTGTAACAGGTCCTAATAGAGCCTGCTTAAGTTCCGCAGAATCCAGCTCCCTCTAGGCACTGGAGGAGCAGGCAGTGTAACAGGTCCTAATAGAGCCTGTTTAAGTTCCCCAGAATCCAGCTCCCTCTAGGCACTGGGGGGGGGAGCAGGCAGTGTAACAGGTCCTAATAGAGCCTGTTTAAGTTCCGCAGAATCCAGCTCCCTCTAGGCACTGGAGGAGCAGGCAGTGTAACAGGTCCTAATAGAGCCTGTTTAAGTTCCCCAGAATCCAGCTCCCTCTAGGCACTCGGGGGGAGGAGCAGGCAGTGTAACAGGTCCTAATAGAGCCTGCTTAAGTTCCGCAGAATCCAGCTCCCTCTAGGCACTGGAGGAGCAGGCAGTGTAACAGGTCCTAATAGAGCCTGTTTAAGTTCCGCAGAATCCAGCTCCCTCTAGGCACTGGGGGGGGGGGGAGCAGGCAGTGTAACAGGTCCTAATAGAGCCTGTTTAAGTTCCCCAGAATCCAGCTCCCTCTAGGCACTGGGGGGGGAGCAGGCAGTGTAACAGGTCCTAATAGAGCCTGCTTAAGTTCCGCAGAATCCAGCTCCCTCTAGGCACTGGAGGAGCAGGCAGTGTAACAGGTCCTAATAGAGCCTGTTTAAGTTCCCCAGAATCCAGCTCCCTCTAGGCACTGGGGGGGGGGAGCAGGCAGTGTAACAGGTCCTAATAGAGCCTGCTTAAGTTCCGCAGAATCCAGCTCCCTCTAGGCACTGGGGGAGCAGGCAGTGTAACAGGTCCTAATAGAGCCTGTTTAAGTTCCCCAGAATCCAGCTCCCTCTAGGCACTGGGGGGGGGGAGCAGGCAGTGTAACAGGTCCTAATAGAGCCTGTTTAAGTTCCCCAGAATCCAGCTCCCTCTAGGCACTGGAGGAGCAGGCAGTGTAACAGGTCCTAATAGAGCCTGTTTAAGTTCCCCAGAATCCAACTCCCTATAGGCACTGGGGGAGCAGGTATGTAACAGGTCCTAATAGAGCCTGCTTAAGTTCCGCAGAATCCAGCTCCCTCTAGGCACTGGGGGAGCAGGCGGTGTAACAGGCCCTAATAGAGCCTGTTTAAGTTCCCCAGATGTTTGAGCTTCTTGAGAGCAGCCTCCCCCCACCCCCATGTTATGTATCTTGGATTGGGTGGTTAATTCAGCTTCCATCTCTCGTATAAGCAGCTGCACACACAGATGTCATGTTGATGTTGTGGGCATCCTATTAATAATGTAGGGGCTCAAGCCGCAATTACATCGACTCAGCGCCTAAACCTTTACATCTGCAGCAGCATGCCATCTACCTCATGCCACTTGCCTGGAAGTCTGGCTGCCTTCAGCCCGGCTCTCCAAATGCTCCACACATTAGGATGTTACCTAAATGCATCACCACACACGCCCTGAATAATGTTGTTATAAGGTGCTTCAAAGTTGCCGAGGCATTGCAAAGACCAAAATGGCTATCTAAAGGACCATATCGACTATTAAATGTAGTCTCCCACTCATACCAAAGCCACATTCTTATTAGATTGTGTGTCCAAAATCTTTGTAAATACACGGTCATGACAAAGCGGATCTATGAGATCCTCTCCCTACCCAAACATTCACACATCACCCCGGCTCTCACCCAGCTCCACTGGCTCCCCGTAACCCCCTACCCAAACATTCACACATCACCCCGGCTCTCACCCAGCTCCACTGGCTCCCTGTAACCCCCTACCCAAACATTCACACATCACCATGGCTCTCACCCAGCTCCACTGGCTCCCGTAACCCCCTACTCAAACATTCACACATCTTCCCTGCTCTCACCCAGATCCACTGGTTCCCAGTAACCCCCTACCCAAACATTCACACATCTTCCCTGCTCTCACCCAGATCCACTGGCTCCCTGTAACCCCCTACCCAAACATTCACACATCACCCCTGCTCTCACCCAGCTCCACTGGCTCCCCATGACCCCTACCCAAAATTTTACACATCACCCCCGCTCCCTCCTAGCTCCACTGGCTCCCCGTAACCCCCTACCCAAACATTCACACATCTTCCCTGCTCTCACCCAGATCCACTGGCTCCCTGTAACCCCCTACCCAAACATTCACACATCACCGCTGCTCTCACCCAGATCCACTGGCTCCCCGTAACCCCCTACCCAAACATTCACACATCACCCCGGCTCTCACCCAGCTCCACTGGCTCCCTGTAACCCCCTACCCAAACATTCACACATCACCATGGCTCCCACCCAGCTCCACTGGCTCCCGTAACCCCCTACCCAAAATTTTACACATCACCCCGCCTCTCACCCAGCTCCACTGGCTCCCTATAACCCCCTACCCAAACATTCACACATCACCATGGCTCTCACCCAGCTCCACTGGCTCCCGTAACCCCCTACCCAAAATTTTACACATCACCCCCGCAACCTCCTAGCTCCACTGGCTCCCCGTAGCCCCCTACTCAAACATTCACACATCTTCCCTGCTCTCACCCAGATCCACTGGCTCCCCGTAACCCCCTACCCAAACATTCACTCATCACCCCGGCTCTCACCCAGCTCCACTGGCTCCCCGTAACCCCCTACTCAAACATTCACACATCTTCCCTGCTCTCACCCAGATCCACTGGCTCCCCATAACCCCCTACCCAAACATTCACACATCACCCCCACTGCCTCCCAGCTCCACTGGCTCCCCGTAACCCCTTATTCAAACATTCACACATCTTCCCTGCTCTCACCCATATCCACTGGCTCCCTGTAACCCCCTACCCAAACATTAACACATCACCCCAGCTTTCACCCAGCTCCACTGGCTCCCTGTAACCCCCTACCCAAACATTCATACATCACCCCGGCTCCCACCCAGCTCCATTGGCTCCTCTTAACCCCCTACCCAAACATTCACACATCACACCGGCTCTCACCCAGCTCCACTGGTTCCCCGTAACCCAGAGTATTGCCTTCAAAGGACTCTGCATTGTATTCAAAGCCATCCACCCCAAAACACCATCTTACGTTCATGACAAACTCCTCCCAATCACCCACACAAACACCGGACTATCCAGCCAACACCTTCTACACGTTCCACTCTGCAAAGTCACATGCACACAAAAACAAGCATTTACCCACTGGGCACCCAGGGCATGGAACACCCTACCTCTCCAAACAAGCACTGCATCCTCCATCACCACTTTAGAAAGAGCCTCAAAACATGCATAACCTGCCCACGCATAACCCTGCCATGCACATAAAAACAAGCATTTACCCACTGCACAGCCAGGGCATGGAACACCCTACCTCTCCACATACGCACTGCATTCTCCATCACCACTTTCAGAAAGAGCCTCAAAACATGCATAACCTGCCCACGCATAACCCTGCCATGCACATAAAAACAAGCATTTACCCACTGCACAGCCAGGGCATGGAACACCCTACCTCTCCACATACGCACTGCATTCTCCATCACCACTTTCAGAAAGAGCCTCAAAACATGCATAACCTGCCCATACATAACCCTGCCCTCCTCCACTGCTATCGCTGATCTGTCATAATCTGAAACACAATTTACTTGATGTATAAACACCTTACAAATGTACAAAAAAATAATCTTTTCCTGAAAACATTCTGTAACTTCTTTTTTCAACTTCCTCCTTTTCATTTGGGAGCTTAACTTGTCCTGAATCTATTGGGTGGTGTGTAGTGTATTAAGATTGAGATTTTTCAACTGCTTGATAATAGTGAATTGTTTTATAACTGATGTGTACATACATTTATATTCTTTTACTCAGAAACCTTGAGTCAGTGTTTGTTTGAATCATAGTAATTGCTGTCCTTTGTGTAACTATTGATACTGCTCACTTTACTCTTGAGATAAGTCTGGTTGCTCAGCCATCGCTACCACTTTACTGTGTAGTACAGGCTTGTACCAAAGGTGAATTTGTACTGTCACTTGTAGTCTTAATTGTGTGTGGTGTTTCCAAAGGGTACTACATATGATTCTGCCTAACACCTCCATTTGAAGTAAACCAATGCCGCAGCTAGGACTCAACTCAAGTCCCCCGAGGTTACTTAGCCAAAAAAACACATATTTTATACTGATTCTTGTATATAAAAGGTGTGCACCTTTAATACTCGGGAACAATATTATATTAAAACTGTTCTCTTGGCAAATGCTTATTTGTCCTGTGCACTTTGCGCAGTTGGGAAAGATAATGTTAATGACATTTGTATTTTTTCTTTTAGAATGTGCTCTGCTCCTGGGAAGGTACTTCCCATTGCATATGTCAGACTCTTCCCGTTTTTTTTAGCACTTGAGCCCTGTGTACTAGCAGTCACCATGGACATGGAATAGACAGCTTAATATTTCATTCAGTGTTGAGCTTTTTAATGGAGGTAAACATTACTCATCCAACTAAGCTGTGTGAGCTTTTCCCTTTAAAATCCTATACAGATAAACATGGTTTGAAAACCTGACAGACTGCAGGCCCAGCATGTTAACCAAACACCCTTGCCCCGATCCCACCTACCCATTCAGTTGAGGAGTGCCTTGGCCTTTAAATCAATATAGAAATGGAGCAACACCACCCCCACCCCCAGCAAGAAGAAGGCCAGTAGCACAAGCACAGCCAGTATGCCATCCAATACCATTCACCCAGTATTTTGCCTTAAAAAGAAAATGCCCTAAGAATGCATGCTTGCATTCAGTGCATTTGCTTTTTTTGTATTTTTTTTATGAAGGAATGCTAAAATGTCACTTATATACATAGCTCTCAACCATTTGTGTCGCAAAGACGGGTGAAATCACCCGATTTTGTTTTTTTGCGGGTGAAACGCCCATTGGAATGAATGGGCGTGCAGGTGGTTTGGTGGGTGAGTCAGCCCTTTACAGGGCAGGTGGCACCGCCAAAAGCGTGTGAGTTGAGAGCTATGTTATATATAACTCACTTAAGCATGTACAGTGTGTGTTTGAAAAAAGAAACCATAAGTGGGAGACTGGGAATACACAAAGCCCAAAGGTGGTCTCGCCAGCTTCCAAATGTGAAACGAAGGCTCCCAACAGTGTACATTTGGACATTTTGAGTCCGAAACATACCATGCGCTACTAAGTCTCCCCTAAGTGGGACACTGTTGATGGGAAGCCTTAATTTGAAATCTGTTTTAATGCATAAGAAGGAGGCTCTGCTGAATTGAGGAATTATTTATGTTGGCAACTGTTTCTATTTAATTCTTTTTTATATATTGTTAATCTTTCACAAGTGATTTTAAGATGACATACTTTTCTAGTGTGGGGGTGTGTGCTTTTTCCCTGCTGAGGACTGTAGTTTTTTAGAGGACATTAGTTGCTTGTGTATCGAGGGGAGTCCAACATGGCGCCCCCGCAACACTTTCCCTTGCATTGGAAGCGGGCGGCGCATGTGTGTGTGTCCGTCTTCGCTGTTGTTGACTCCGAGCAGATAGGAGTTGAAAGTGTATCGAGGGGATTTCAACATGGCGCCCCCGCAACACTTTCCATTGCATTGGAAGCGGGCGGCGCATGTGTGTGTGTCCGTCTTCGCTGTTGTTGACTCCGAGCAGATAGGAGTTGAAAGTGTATCGAGGGGATTTCAACATGGCGCCCCGCAACACTTTCCATTGCATTGGAGCCGGGCGGCGCCTGCGAGTCCGTCTTCGCTGTTGCTGACTCGGACTGCAGACCCGCATATGAGGGAGGGTGCGTGCGGCTGGATGATCTCGTGCACGTGCATTTAAGGTGAGGCCCCGCTCTCCCAGCCTCGAGTCTCGCTCCCCGACCCAGAGCAGAGCATGCAGGAGGAGGGACTGCTGGGGCACGCGTGTTCATGAGCTGTGCTGCATGCCATGCATGCCATGCATGATGCATGCCGCATGCCACACAGCGCTTCACTCCCAGGTCCGCACCCACAGCTGCATCTGCAGGGACTCCTGCCTGCATAGTTTTGCCCCCCGAGAATCCGTACTTTTATTTATTTATTTATTGGCCGTGTGTATAGCGCCTACACACAAGTGTTTCCAGGCGCTGTAAGACAAGATGGCGCTTTGGTCCGTTTACTTTTTAGGGATGTGTTTGTGCCCTTGATAACTCATGGGGTGCACAGCATGCGCCCCTCCCCCCACAGATTGGTGCTACCTCCTCTGCAAAGAACTCTCTCAGGGAGCCTTAAAGGGGCTCCTTGGCCGTCATTTTTGCATTTGCAGGCTCTGTTTGCTCAGCCTCGGGCAATCAATGGCCGATCAATATCTCTGGGGTGGGGGCCATCACTGTTAAAAGCAGACTATATAGGCTGGGCACACTATTTTCCAAATGTGCCACTTCCACTTGTCTAGAAAAAAACGAGACATTTCCAAACTTAAATTTACATTCACACTAGTGCCACACAAATACACTATGATTTTTCTTGTCCATTCCTTTTGTGTTTTTTCACAGGATATATTTCTATTTATCAAACTGCTTGATCACACATAAGTGTTTCAATTACACTGACAGCAGTTTCTAGGAAATTACAGTGTGGTTTCATGGGTGCCACCTTTCGATTGTCATTGTGGGGGCGGGCATTCCCCCACCTTCACCCTGAATACAAACAAGATACCAGCCCAACCAACCCCTTGGCCGAACACATTTTGTAGCACTTGTTTTTTATAAGCAATTGCAAAAAAGTCATAAGCTTTGCAGCCAGTTTTAAATATATAACATCTTAGCAACAATCACTCAACCTGCTGAGCTACCCTGGTAGCCTTCTATGGTAGGGCATGACTATGGGTTCCTTAATGTGTTCAAAATCACTGCGTTACCAACAGTGCAGTTCGTGTACATAGCTTCCAAGTCACAAAATGTCATCTCCAGCCACAGTGACCCTGTGCATACATTCATTGACGGTGTACCATACGTGACTTCTCCATAATGGTCAAGGGGGGCGCAGACCGCTCGGATCCGACGCCCATTATGGAGGAGGTGAGGAGCTCCTCGGCTGGCTTGAACTGTCAAAGGGAAATGTGGTTTCTGTTAGACAGTTATGTTCCTTAACCTTGCAAATCCAATGAGCCATGCAAAGGCTGAGGGGTTTTGCTTCCCCAACCTTGGATGGCCCATTAGGAATGCTGGCTGAGGAACTGCATGTTTGTCTGTGCGAGGAGGCGCTCCTGTGCCTCCTCGCACATACAAATGGACCAGGGCACTTTGTCATCAGCGCTCTGGATCTTGCTCTCTTTGCTTCCTGGTTCCAGTTCATATTTGCGGGAGCTGGTGCGCTGGGAGGAAACATCAGCACCAGGGCAGAAGGTACATTAATTGACCGGGAACGGCTGTGGTTCAAACTCATAGATTGGAACTGTCCCCCTGATCTTGTAGAAGCAATCGGGCTCCTGTACTCTGGCACTTCGGTCCAGGTGAGGCTTTCGTCAGATGGGGTACTACCGAGAAAAATCCAGACATTCCATGGTTGGAAGCAAGGTTGTTCTTTCGCGCCTATATTATTTTGGGCCTCATCACGAGTTTGGCGGTAACCCTTAAATGCGGCGGTAACGCTATTACCTCTGCATTTAAGGGTCCACCAAATCACGGGCTTGGTGGATTTGCCCCCAGCTTTTAGCTGGGGGCAAATCCGCTGCGATGTTGCCAATTTTTGGCGCTATTACCGCTGCGCTATTACCACCGGCCGTAGTAGCACCGAAAATTCCCCATTGGGCCCAATGGGGAATTCCCGAATGGGCCCAATGGGGAATGGAACTAATAGCGCTGGGGGGGGGGGTTTGGCAGTAACACTAATAGCCCCGGCCATAATACTACCGGGATACAGCCCAATTCGTGATAAATCCCTTTATCTTTATATGTCAGATCTGAGGGAGTCCCAAAAAGAGATCCGTGCATTGCTCCCCAAAACAACAACCCACCGCTACAAATAAAAAACATGCAAAGACATATTGCTTTTTGGAAAGCACCCCCTTTACTTGTTAGTTATTCCCTGACTCTTTGTAATGTGAACATGCTCTTGACTCTCAGCTGCTTATCAGATGAGAAAGCTTAGGGCTGGAGCCAGGCCCACACTGAGGTTAGTTAAGGCCCCTGCACAGGCCTGCTGTGTATCTTAGGGGTGAGTGAAGATAATCTGTGTGATGGAACATGCTCTTGACTCTCAGCTGCTTATCAGATGAGAAAGCTTAGGGCTGGAGCCAGGCCCACACTCAGGTTAGTTCCAGCTCCTGCACAGGCCTGCTGTGTAGCTTAGGGGTGAGTGAAGATAATCTGTGTGATGGAACATGCTCTTGACTCTCAGCTGCTTATCAGATGAGAAGGCCCAGGGCTGGAGCCAGGTCCACACTCAGGTTAGTTAAGGCCCCTGCACAGGCCTGCTGTGTAGCTTAGGGGTGAGTGAAGATAATCTGTGTGATGGAACATGCTCTTGACTCTCAGCTGCTTATCAGATGAGAAGGCCCAGGGCTGGAGCCAGGTCCACACTGAGGTTAGTTAAGGCCCCTGCACAGGCCTGCTGTGTAGCTTAGGGGTGAGTGAAGATAATCTGTGTGATGGAACATGCTCTTGACTCTCAGCTGCTTATCAGATGAGAAGGCCCAGGACTGGATCCAGGCCCACACTCAGGTTAGTTAAGGCCCCTGCACAGGCCTGCTGTGTAGCTTAGGGGTGAGCAGAGATAATCTGTGTGATGGAATATGCTCTTGACTCTCAGCTGCTTATCAGATGAGAAGGCCCAGGGCTGGAGCCAGGTCCACACTCAGGTTAGTTAAGGCCCCGGCACAGGCCTGCTGTGTAGCCTAGGGGTGAGCAGCTATAATCTGTGTTTTAGGAACATGCTCTTGAGAGGCAGAATCCTGTGCAGTTCCCTTAGGGAGCACTACAGAAGATTAAGACTACAGGTATAAGCGATAAATCTCCTTTGGTATCAGTCTCTACCACAAAGATTTAGTTGGTAGCTGTGGCTGAGCAGTCAGACTTATCTCAAGAGGGAGATTAGCAGTATTCAGGCTTTACACAATAGGACTAGAATACAATGGTACAAAGAAACACTGACCAAAGCTTTGTATCAAAAAGACTATGGCGTCGATTCATGGAATTATTTGCGCGGCGCAAGTGGCCAAAAACGTGCGATTCGCAGAGGAATAGCGAAAATCGCAGTGCACGTGCGAAAATCGCACGAAAAGCAGCGCACATCGATTCATGGAAGGCCGTGCGCGAGAAAATCATCGGATGTGCGCTAAAAAAGTGCGCGGCGCACGTCGGCGCACAGGTCATCTAACGGCATGCGCCAGGCCACAGCGAAATTCGCACATAGCGCGGCGCACACAACACTCGGGGGCGTAACACTCGGAATGGGGAGCAACTTGCCAAAATGTGGGCGTCATGGGGGAAGTACAGGGTGCAAGTGCGCGGAACGCCCACACGCTCGCCTACAACACGTATTCATGGAATCGAATAGGGCAAAACAGCGCACGGTCAAACCAGCGCACAGGCACAAACACGTCCGCCACTAAAAAGCAGGCGGTAGGTCCCTGCCCCTGTAAGAAATGTGCGCCAAAAGGTGCGCCAAAAAATAGCACCTATATACAGCTATGATGAATGTCCCATACTGTGACCCTCCAGGACAAATGACGTGCAAAGGGGTACACCACAAACACGGACACCCGCTGACTTAAAAATAACGTGTGCGTGTGTTTCGGGGTGCGTGGGAAGTTCCTCACGCGATTGCCCTGGGTATGTGTGTTACGGGGTGCGCGGGAAGTACCTCACGCTTGTGTTACGGGTGCGCGGGAAGTACCTCACGCGATTTGGCTGGGTACGTGGATTTCAGGGGTGCGCGGGAAGTCTCACACGCGATTTGGCTGGGTACGTGGATTTCAGGGGTGCGCGGGAAGTTTCACACGCGATTTGCCTGGGTACGTGGATTTCAGGGGTGCGCGGGAAGTCTCACACGCGATTTGGCTTGGTATGTGGATTTCAGGGGTGCGTGGGAAGTTTCACACGCGATTTGGCTGGGTACGTGGATTTCAGGGGTGCGCGGGAAGTCTCACACGCGATTTGGCTAGGTACGTGGATTTCAGGGGTGCGCGGGAAGTCTCACGCGATTTGGCTGGGTACGTGGATTTCAGGGGTGCGCGGGAAGTCTCACACGCGATTTGGCTGGGTACGTGGATTTCAGGGGTGCGCGGGAAGTCTCACGCGATTTGGCTGGGTACGTGGATTTCAGGGCTGCGCGGGAAGTCTCACACGCGATTTGGCTGGGTACGTGGATTTCAGGGGTGCGCGGGAAGTTTCACACGCGATTTGGCTGGGTACGTGGATTTCAGGGGTGCGCGGGAAGTCTCACACTTGATTTGGCTGGGTGGGTCCTCCCAGGTGTTCCCTGTACACCCTCCACGGCCCCTGCAGGCAGCACACACCACAGGGGACTACCCTGCACACCTGCTCATGTTCCCCTGCACCCCACCCCCCAGCACTGTGGGGAACCTGCCAGCAGGCCCCCACCCATGTCCCACTCATGTCTCCCACCACCCCCACCCCCAGCAGTCATGGGCACCCTCCACCAGGCCCCCACTCATGTCTCCCACCACCCCCAGCCCCCAGCAGTCATGGGCACCCTCCGCCAGGCCCCCACTCATGTCTCCCACCACCCCCACCCCCCAGCAGTCATGGGCACCCTCCGCCAGGCCCCCACTCATGTCTCCCACCACCCCCACCCCCCAGCACTGTGGGGAACCTGCCAGCAGGCCCCCACCCATGTCCCACTCATGTCTCCCACCACCCCCACCCCCCAGCAGTCATGGGCACCCTCCGCCAGGCCCCCACTCATGTCTCCCACCACCCCCACCCCCCAGCACTGTGGGGAACCTGCCAGCAGGCCCCCACCCATGTCCCACTCATGTTTCCCACCACCCCCAGCCCCCAGCACTGAGGGGCACCTGCCAGCAGGCCCCCACACATCTGTCCCACCACCCCCACCCCCCTGCAGTGCAGGGATGCCCTCCACTAGGCCCACACTCATGTCTCCCAGCACCCCCACCCCCCGCAGTGCAGGGACACCATCCACCAGGCCCACACTCATGTCTCCACCACCCCCACCCCTCCAGCAGTGCAGGGACACCCTCCACCAGGCCCCCACTCATGTCTCCCACCACCCCCAGCCCCCAGCAGTCATGGGCACCCTCCGCCAGGCCCCCACTCATGTCACCCAGCACCCCCAGCCCCCTGCAGTGCAGGGACACCCTCCACCAGGCCCACACTCATGTCTCCCACCACCCCCAGCAGTCATGGGCACCCTCCGCCAGGCCCCCACTCATGTCACCCAGCACCCCCAGCCCCCTGCAGTGCAGGGACACCCTCCACCAGGCCCCCACTCATGTCACCCAGCACCCCCAGCCCCCAGCAGTCATGGGCACCCTCCGCCAGGCCCCCACTCATGTCTCCCACCACCCCCACCCCCAGTACTGTGGGGAACCTGCCAGCAGGCCCCCACCCATGTCCCACTCATGTCTCCCACCACCCCCACCCCCCAGCAGTGCAGGGACACCCTCCACCAGGCCCCCACTCATGTCTCCCACCACCCCCAGCCCCCAGCAGTCATGGGCACCCTCCGCCAGGCCCCCACTCATGTCTCCCACCACCCCCACCCCCCAGCACTGTGGGGAACCTGCCAGCAGGCCCCCACCCATGTCCCACTCATGTCTCCCACCACCCCCAGCCCCCAGCAGTCATGGGCACCCTCCGCCAGGCCCCCACTCATGTCTCCCACCACCCCCACCCCCCAGCACTGAGGGGCACCTGCCAGCAGGCCCCCACACATCTCTCCCACCCCCCCCACCCCCCTGCAGTGCAGGGACACCCTCCACCAGGCCCACACTCATGTCTCCCACCACCCCCACCCACCCGCAGTGCAGGGACACCCTCCACCAGGCCCACACTCATGTCTCCCAGCACCCCCACCCCCCTGCAGTGCAGGGACACCCTCCACCAGGCCCCCACTCATGTCTCCCACCACCCCCACCCCCAGCACTCATGGGCACCCTCCACCAGGCCCCCACTCATGTCACCCAGCGCCCCCAGCAGTCATGGGCACCCTCCGCCAGGCCCCCACTCATGTCTCCCACCACCCCCACCCCCAGCAGTCATGGGCACCCTCCACCAGGCCCCCACTCATGTCTCCCACCACCCCCACCCCCAGCACTGTGGGGAACCTGCCAGCAGGCCCCCACCCATGTCCCACTCATGTCTCCCACCGCCCCCAGCAGTCATGGGCACCCCCCGCCAGGCCCCCACTCATGTCTCCCACCACCCCCAGCCCCCAGCAGTCATGGGCACCCTCCGCCAGGCCCCCACTCATGTCACCCAGCACCCCCAGCAGTCATGGGCACCCTCCGCCAGGCCCCCACTCATGTCTCCCACCACCCCCAGCCCCCAGCAGTCATGGGCACCCTCCGCCAGGCCCCCACTCATGTCTCCCACCACCCCCACCCCCAGCAGTCATGGGCACCCTCCACCAGGCCCCCACTCATGTCAACCAGCACTCCCAGCCCCCAGCAGTCATGGGCACCCTCCGCCAGGCCCCCACTCATGTCACCCAGCACCCCCAGCCCCCAGCAGTCATGGGCACCCTCCGCCAGGCCCCCACTCATGTCTCCCACCACCACCACCCCCAGCAGTCATGGGCACCCTCCACCAGGCCCCCACTCATGTCACCCAGCACCCCCAGCCCCCAGCAGTCATGGGCACCCTCCGCCAGGCCCCCACTCATGTCTCCCACCACCCCCACCCCCAGCAGTCATGGGCACCCTCCACCAGGCCCCCACTCATGTCTCCCACCACCCCCACCCCCCAGCACTGTGGGGAACCTGCCAGCAGGCCCCCACCCATGTCCCACTCATGTCTCCCACCACCCCAGCAGTCATGGGCACCCTCCGCCAGGCCCCCACTCATGTCTCCCAGCACCCCCAGCAGTCATGGGCACCCTCCGCCAGGCCCCCACTCATGTCACCCAGCACCCCCAGCCCCCAGCAGTCATGGACACCCTCCGCCAGGCCCCCACTCATGTCTCCCACCACCCCCAGCAGTCATGGGCACCCTCCGCCAGGCCCCCACTCATGTCTCCCACCACCCCCACCCCCAGCAGTCATGGGCACCCTCCACCAGGCCCCCACTCATGTCACCCAGCATCCCCAGCCCCCAGCAGTCATGGGCACCCTCTGCCAGGCCCCCACTCATGTCACCCAGCACCCCCAGGCCCCAGCAGTCATGGGCACCCTCTGCCAGGCCCCCACTCATGTCTCCCACCACCCTCACCCCCAGCAGTCATGGGCACCCTCCACCAGGCCCTCACTCATGTCACCCAGCACCCCCAGCCCCCAGCAGTCATGGGCACCCTCCGCCAGGCCCCCACTCATGTCTCCCACCACCCCCACCCCCAGCAGTCATGGGCACCCTCCACCAGGCCCCCACTCATGTCACCCAGCACCCCCAGTCCCCAGCAGTCATGGGCACCCTCCGCCAGGCCCCCACTCATGTCTCCCACCACCCCCACCCCCAGCAGTCATGGGCACCCTCCACCAGGCCCACACTCATTTCTCCCACCACCCCCACCCACCCGCAGTGCAGGGACACCCTCCACCAGGCCCACACTCATGTCTCCCAGCACCCCCACCCCCCGCAGTGCAGGGACACCCTCCACCAGGCCCCCACTCATGTCGCCCACCACCCCCACCCCCAGCAGTCATGGGCACCCTCCACCAGGCCCCCACTCATGTCTCCCACCACCCCCACCCCCCAGCACTGTGGGGAACCTGCCAGCAGGCCCCCACCCATGTCCCACTCATGTCTCCCACCACCCACAGCCCCCAGCAGTCATGGGCACCCTCCGCCAGGCCCCCACTCATGTCTCCCACCACCCCCACCCGCAGCAGTCATGGGCACCCTCCACCAGGCCCCCACTCATGTCACCCAGCACCCCCAGCCCCCAGCAGTCATGGGCACCCTCCGCCAGCCCCACTCATGTCTCCCACCACCCCCAGCAGTCATGGGCACCCTCCACCAGGCCCCCACTCATGTCTCCCACCACCCCCACCCCCCAGCACTGTGGGGAACCTGCCAGCAGGCCCCCACCCATGTCCCACTTATGTCTCCCACCACCCCCACCCCCCAGCACTGTGGGGACACCCTCCACCAGGCCCCCACCCATGTCCCATCCATGCCCCCCTGCACCGGGGTCCCAACTATCCTCAATCATGTCCGTAATGGCCAGCCTCCCATGCCAAAAGGGCCAACCAACTATCACATCCACCCACATATCAAAGGCCATTACATGTTACACACTCAATGAAAAATATCCAAATGAACACATGTCTGTCACACACAATGGTTGCAAGTGAATGTGAAAACACCCAACATGACATGCATGAAAGCAATGAGATGATACTACACATTGAAGGATGAAAAGAAGAATGTATTAAAAAATAACAGGAATGGAAATGAAATAATAAAAACCACAAAGCAAAACAACCAAAAGAAGAAGAATGTCCAGTAAAAGAAATCCAAAACCACACAGCAGAAAAAAAATATGAATCAATGGTGTCCAATGTCACAGTCTCAAAAGAAATCCAAGTTGAAAGAATAAGGGAAAACCATTTCTCCATGGTGAAAACAAATAAAAAGAATTCCAAATATCCATCCGAGAACTATATACAAGATTATCATGGGTCCATGAGCCCAACCAAATGAAACCTATCAAAACTAACTAAAAAAATAACTATATACAAAAATGTGGCGCATTGTCCATTCGCAACCAAAGAAAATAAAAAGAAAGGAAACCTACAACTAACTAACTACAGAACTATATACAAAGGCGGCGGGCAAGTCCTGCGGCTCACTCGATGTTCCGGGCCAGGGCATCATTGAACTCCTCTTTGATGTCCCGGAGGCGGTCCTGTTCCCTGGCCCCGAGGGTCCGCAGGGATGCCGCCATCTCCTCCTCCAAACCCCTGTGGATTGCCTCGAGGCACTCGGCCCGCCTCAGGGCCCTCCGCATGGAGTTCTCCGCCCTGACCATGGTGAGCCGCTCCGCTTCCGCCCGCCGCCGCTCCGCACCTATCGCATGGCCCAACCACTGCCACACGGAAGACACTTCCCGTCCAGGGTCCTCCAGCCCTTCGGCCGATGCCTGCCCCTCCGATGTTGTTGGCCCCGAGTCATGATGCCTCCCACGTTGACTCTGCTGCTGCCTCCTGCGCAACTGCCTCTGCCAGCACGACGGCATCCAGGCTGATGGAATCCACCGACGCCGTCGTGCCCGTGCCCTGCCTGATGATGCCGGCATATCCTCCATCTGCTGGGGTCCAGGTGCCGTGGTGTCCACCCCTGCTGGACCTCCGACTCCCGACTGTGGCAGGGATGGGATCCCCACCAAGCTGGCTGCATTGGTCGGGGCAGGTCCACAGGGGGCCCTGGTGGCATCTGGGCCGGAAGACGGTAAGGAGAACGACTGGCGTATAGTCTCCACAGAGGATGAGAGGGCCGCCAGAGTGGCCGACACATGCACGAAACCCCCGAACATGGCATTTCCCAATTGGGCCACGTCGGCACGGTGCTCTTCGTGATGCCGTGCATGTTCCTCCCGGAAATCATGCACGGCATCACGAATGACACCCGCGCGCAACGCAACACCAATCAGGACCTTCTCCATACGCCCAGGGGTCCCCTCGTCCGCAGGTGGAGGGGAGTCAGGTGACATGGACATCCCCTCTACCTGCGGACGGGCCTGGGACGGGGCATCCCTGCTGGTGCACGGTGGTGCACTCACAGGGTCAGGGACAGCGACATGCACAGGCACCTCCACGGCGACCTGTGCTGCCTCCTGCCCCTGGCCCTGGACTGCAACACCTGCACCAGCAGGGATGCCCCCACCAGGCCCCATGTGCTCCTCAGTGGCGGCCTCCTCCTCCTCTGTGGAAACCACCAACCTGGATGGCTCCTCACCGTCTTCCGCCGTAGCAGGCCCCTGTGGGGGCTCACCCACCCCTTCCTCTGCAGCCGTGGGGGCATCCCCGCCGCCTTGCTCCACAGCGCCGTCTCCGCCCTCTTCTTCACTAGCCGCTGCGTAGAGGGAGACATAAAACACAAGCATCAGGGTACTGTACAATGGTCCCCTAGACAGGAAGCAATAGGAGATGAGAGCCACTGTCAAATTACACTTCCATCATGTCCCTCCACAACACATGGTTCAGTCCAGCCAAAACACACACAGTAACAGGCATGGTGCATGTCATGGCCAATTACATACATGTTCAACGGACTCTTGAAATATACAATGTCAGGGAACTCACATGCATCATGGCTCATGCCTATCACATGCACACACATCACCTGTCACATCCATCTGGCCTCGTACACCCCAAACACAGTGGATACAAGGAGAACTAGGCAATATCAGTAAATCTGTACATTGTCACAGACATGTGTCATGCATCCATGCCATTCACAAGTCACAGACACGAAAGTCAGGCACACAGACATGGCCACCATATATGTACCTGGCATCATCACCCATCCCCCACCCCCACCCATGTCCAGGACCAGAGATAGCCATGCTCTCATGTGTACAACCTGCATAGGGCTCCCCATGTTGCATTTAAACACATGCAACAACCATGCGCTTCACACATCACTGGTTGCACATGCATAACCATGCTGCCCCTGCACACATACATGCATACATGGCATATGTCACACATACAGGCAGGTATCAGACAACCAGCACACTGCGACATGCCCTGTCTCACACAGCAATGCTTGGCCACTCACCGCTCAACTCCAGACGGGTCTCCCTCTCCAGGATCTGGGCGTGGAGCGCTGGGTATACGCGTTCCAGGACCCTCAGCTGGATGGAACTCATGCGGCCCCGGCGCCCCTCCACGAGGCGCCGGGCCTTCACGAGGGTCCTGGACCTCAAGTCCTCCCAGCGCTTCTTGGTCTTCGGGACGTTGCGGGTTGCCACCCCCTCCGCGTTGATGGCAACCATGCAGTCGGCCAGATCCTCTCCCGTCCTTCCTTGTTGGCGCGGTGCGATCCGAAGAGGGCATCATAATGCCCCAGGACATGCTCCACCAGGACACCAACTTCGGTGGCAGTGAAGCTGGTGCCCCTCTGCCCCTCTGGCCTGGGGTTGCCACTGGTGCCAGATGTCGAAGTGCCCGACATGGCAACCCCAGAGGCAGGAGTGGGTGGGCAACTGGGTCCTGGGGCTGGGCTGTGGAGCGATGTTATCCCAGTCGGGAGTCTTCTGTTCCAGCAGGGGTGGACACAGCAACTGGACCCCTGCAGATGGCTGATGTGCAGGCAACAAATGGCAGGGCACAGTGGCAGCAGGCAGGCAGCAGCAGATGGCACGTGGGAGGCTGCTCGGGGCACTGGGGGGCAGTAGTTCGGCCTTCTGGGCAGGAGCGTGGTCTTCCGTGTGTGAACGCGTGGCCAGCTTGATACGGAGTGATTTGGCACGTGAAAATCCTGCACGTCAGCGTGAAATCCGAGGAAAGGCCCTTAGCGCGTAAGCGCGTCAGCACGTATATGCGATTCCATTGGACAAAAGGCCCTCAGCGCGTAAGCGCGTCTGTGACGTGACGCGCGCGGGTGTTTCCCTCATAGCACGTGATGACGGAGCACACCTGGAAAGACTGCACGTCAGAGTGTCATCGCGTGTAATTGGACCAAAGTGCGCGTAGACGTGATTGGCCTATGTACGTGTATTTCAGGGGTGCGCGTGAATTTCCACACGCGATTTGACTGGGTACATGGATTACAGGGGTGCGCGTGAATTTCCACACGCGATTTGACCGGGTACGTGGATCACAGGGGTGCGCGTGAATTTCCACACGCGATTTGACTGGGTACGTGGATTACAGGGGTGCGCGGGTATTTCCACGCGCGATTTGACTGGGTACGTGGATTACAGGGGTGCGCGTGAATTTCCACATGCGATTTGACCAGGTACGTGGATCACAGGGGTGCGTGTGAATTTCCACACGTGATTTGACTGGGTACGTGGATTACAGGGGTGCGCGGGTATTTCCACACGCTATTGGCCTATGTACGTGTATTCCGGGTGTGCACAGGAAGTTTTACACGCTCGCCTACAACACGCGCATGAAATGACGTGCTAAGCCTGAAACATGTACGCCAGCAGGAAGCAGGCGTACGTCGACCCGCGCAGCATAAAATTGCACGCAAAAAACAAAGAGGCTCAGACGCCAGGATGAATATACCGTTCCTAGCAGCAGTGGCCGTGGGTTACCAAAGGAGGAGGAGGAGGATAGTCAGGGCCAGAATCTTCGCACCCAGAACCAGCCTTTTTGGGATGCCTGATGACCAGGTGTATGGGAGGTACAGGTTTCCACCACACATAATACTGGACCTGGTGAGTGAGTGGGAGGATGATCTCACATCACCCACCCTGTGCTCCCAAGCACTCAGCCCCCTGGAGAAGGTCCTTAATGTACTGCACTTCTTGGCCACTGGATCATTACAGCGGACAAGTGCCATAGTGGGTGGGGTGTCACAGGCCACGCAGTCACGCTGCCTACACCAGGTCCTGAACATCATCACTGCACGCCCATCAGTCCGCAGGCACATATACCTGCCCAGAACACCTGCAGAAAGGCAGGCTGCCTCCCTAGATTTCTACAGGGTGGCACAATTCCCCAAAGTGCTAGGTGCCATCGACTGCACCCATGTGGCTCTATGCCCCCCCAGAGCATCAGAACACATCTTTAGGAACCGCAAGCACTGGCATTCCATCGTCGTGCAGGTAGTGTGTAATGCCAAGGGGATCATCACCTCAGTATATGCCAACTATCCAGGGTCCACCCACGACAGCTTCATTTACCGAATATCTACCCTAAGCCGGGACCTAGAAGCTGGGCGTCATGGCGATACATGGCTGCTTGGTGAGTATGAATGTCACTGCACATGCATGCATGTCAGATGCAGAGTCATGTCACTACACCACTAATGATACCCATCACCTCCTCACCAGGGGACAGTGCCTACCCTCTGAGCACCCACATGATGACGCCAATTCGGAACCCCATCACGCCTCCCGAGGTAAGGTACAACACTGCCCATATTGCAACCCGGGGCATAGTGGAGCGCACATTCGGAGTGCTCAAGTCACACTTTCGCTCCCTTGACCGTTCCGGTGGGCAGCTGTTAAACGCTCCCCCAGTAGTGTGCAGGATCATAGTGGCAGCATGTGTCCTGCACAATGTTGCAACACGCCGGGGCCTGCCTGTGGACATGGTGGTGCCCCCACATCCCCAACCACAGGCACGCCCGCTGCGCATGGGAGGGGAAAGGGCACGGGGGAAGGCAGCCTGTATGCAGCTGGTGGCTAATTACTTCACATAGGATTTACACCCCTGTGGAGTGCACACAGCCCTGGCACATACCATCTGACAATCATTGATGACTGAACCTGACAATGATCTTCAATGTATGGAGAATCAACTGTCTGAACCATATCAGCCTGAGATTGTTCACCTGGAAGTGTTACAATGTGTGCATCCCTACCTACACAGACAGCACCAATGCAGTTACATCAAATGACACTTTTATGCAGCTAAAATGACTACCCACTCGCAAAATGCAACATGAGGACAGTGCCATGTCACCCAACCACTCCCCAGCACTGCCTCACGACACACCATGCCATGTCATGCTATGCGTGAGCATACAAAATTATCCACACAACATGACACAAGTGTCACAAAGTACAGTGTCCACAATGTAAACTAGTGACACATGAAATGCACACAGTAATGCAGGAACAATTACACACATGAGCAGGTATTTAGCAATAACACCCATCAGCTACTGACCCTCCAACCTACCATCACCATGACAGTACGAATGTATGGAAATTGTAGTCTCACTGCCTGGAAATGCCTGCACTACCACCACTTCCAACTGGACAGTGTTGATGCCACGCAAAGTAGTAGGTGCACTGCCGCCGACATGGACTCCATCTCCAAAGTAGAGGGCCTTGTGTAGACACGAGGAAAGGACCTGCAAATTAGGATGAAGACATGGATGCAGAGTCACATATCTATACAACATGCAGTGTACAGTACAACAACAAAATGCACTATGAATGTATACACAGTATAGACTAGGCTACCCACACATGTAGTGGGAGTCCAATGTCACCGTGTAAGTCAATGTCACTTGGGGACACCCATTGCAAGCCCATGGAGACGGGAAGCAGGAGAGGTGTGCGTCTCACAAACCCAAGCATCGAACCCAAATTCAGGACAAGCCTGCATGTGCCCAGCCACAATACAGCGGATGCCCACGGGAGCCACACAAGGCAACACACTGTTAAAAAAAAGAGAAAAAAAAAGGAAAAAAAAAGAAAAATCAAAAATGGCCATGAAAGGGCCAGGGGGGGGGTGGGGGAGGCCACCCAGGAGGTCCGAGGACAGGATGCACACCACAATCCACCTGTGTGGATTATGGGGAAAAAAAACACCTCCATGGGCTCATGGCCTACACGGCTACCCTGTCGTGGGAGATTCACTGCTATCGCTATCCCCAGACCCTGCAGCTGACTCAGGAGGTGGTGGAGCTGACTCAGATGGTGGTGGAACAATGGGAGGCAGCCCACGCAAAGCCCGAGTCTGGTCCTCCATGGCTGCAAGCAGGCGGGTCTGGAAGGTCTGGTTCTGGAGGATAATCATGCGGAGGTCCCCATGCAATAACTCACGGGATGACCGGACCTCCTCATGAGTTGCCTGCATCTCAGCTGAGAGCGTACGTGTGAGACGCTCCAGCTGCTCCTCTGTCCTTCTGTGGGTTGAAGTCTCAAGCTCAGCAAGAGTCCTCCTGAGGTGACGGAATTCATCCCTCAGGCCCTCCCTGTGGCTCTGGGACTCCATGGAAAGGGCTTCCTGCAGAGTCGCCAGTGCCGCCCGCCTGTCCCTGTTGGACGCCAACATGCCCTCCCTGTGTGCCTGGCAGATGGAGTCTGTTGCCTGCTCCAGTCGCTCCATCAGCCTTTCTGGGGGGACAATGGAAGTGGCCACCCTATCCATGGCCTGAGCCATCATCTCTGATGATGCTGCCTGTTGCGTGGCCATACCGTATATGGATTGCTCCCATGCGGTATTGCCAGGTGGCATACGGCCACCACGTCGGCGGGCCCCACACCTGTCTGGGGCAAGGTGAACTGCACCTTGCTGTGCCGGCACTGCCTGAGGCTGCAGGACTGCATTCCCCCTCTGATCTGCTGGCCCAGGAACAGGATCAGATGTTGCGGAGTGTGACCCTGCATCCATAACCACCAAAGGCTGACCTGCCAACACTGACATCCCCATTGAGGGTACTACCCCTGGTGCAGGTGGGTCGGACAGAGGAGAATCCCTCCCAGGAACACTCACCTGCGACTGCACATAGGTGTCATCGTCCGAATCGACACCTGAATACAGCTCGGGGGAGGTGCACCCAGAGACACCCCTTGACAGCACGACCTGCAGCAGTTGTGGGTTCTCACCCACAAGCTCTCCACGTCCCTCACTGGTGGTCGGTCGGCCCAGGGAGCCCTCCTGGGACTGCACCATCTCCACAACCCCAGCAGTATCAAGTGCGTCATCCCCTGCAAAGACATGAAAGAGAAGAAACGGAAACAGGCATTAGCACTATGGCACACAATTAGGGGTGAGAAGCAACAGAAGCAGTACTTGATTGGCACATGTCCCACATGACTGAAACCCTACAAAGCATGCACCATCACTGCGTATGAAGGGGAGGCTAATGGCACACATTGATGACACCAAGAAGGGAGATCAACACTTTCTCAGCATGCTGCCTAGCAGTGGCATCACACATTGGCCTGTGATTGCCATGTCAAATACACATACCATCACACAGATGGCATGTGCCATGGCCATCAAGTGGAGAGGGGGAGGAGGGCACCACTTCTTCATTCATTCTAGTTTGGTACTGATACAGCTTTCTCACATCAAATAGTCCAAATGTTCAACATGGAGCTGCCAGTCCTAATTGGTCACATAGCACAGTGCCATGTCAAAATAAAAGACATGCAGAAAACAATGTCAATCCACTTCACCATGATATGATATGACATGATATGGCATTTGTAACGCCCCTATACACAAGTGTTTGAAGGCGAAAACGGGCACTGAGGGGGGGGAAGAAGGGGAAGGCAGACAACAATCCTACTAGGCCAGGTGTCATTCAGATCACACAAGTGCAGGGGTAGGGGGAACAGAGAAGTGGAAGGGGAAGGGGAGGGTGGAAGTGCAGTACAAGGTAAGTAGAAAAGAATGATGAAATGGCAGCTTGTGGCAAGTGCAAGGTAAGTGCAGACAAGTGATGGGAAGGGGGGGCTGTAGGGATACAAAGACAGTCCCGCAGTGCAGAGGGCCTGGGAGGGGACAGGGGAGGTAGACACCGCAGCTGGGTTGGCAAGCTCCTTGCAGAATTTGAAGAGTTCTGCCGAGTCGTTTGATGCTGCAGAGATGCGGCCTTGGATGAGGCCTCTCCTCTTGGTGAGAACGGAGAGACGGTATTGCCTTTTGAGCAGGCGGCTGGCCAGCTTGTCAGAGGATGGGCATGAGGCACGCCATTTCCTCTCTGCCACCCTGCACTTGCGTTTTAGGTTGACGAGATCGGAGTCATACCAGGAGTTACTTCTGTCTTAGGGCTTCAGGCAGATTCTCATGACAGGGGCAAGGATGTCCAGAGTGCCTAATATGGCAGAGTGGAGCATGGGGAGGGCTGTGTCAGGGTGGGAGTCAGCCAAAGGGGGAGGGGGTTGAGATATTGGCAGCGAAAGCCTCAACTGACACGCACTTCATGGGTCGGATGACCGAGAAGGTGGGTGGCAGTGGTGAGGGTGGCGTTGCCTGTGGGGCAGGGGGGGAGAATTGGGAGGAAGGCAAAAAGTGATCACTCCAGGAGGGAGGAGTGGAGAGAGGGACGGAGAGGGGAAGGTCAGAGGAGATCAGAGCATTAAACGTGTGCCCTGCAGAATGAGTAGGCCCAGACGGGACTGTAGAGAGTGAGAGAGAGTCACAGAGGTCACGGAAAAGTCCCGGGGGGGGGACAGGAAGCATCCAGGTGGATGTTGAAATCACCAAGAATGAGGATTTGAGTGGTTGAGGACAGGAGTGAGGAGGAGAGGTCAGCCCACTCAGAGAGGAAGGAGGAGATTTGACCAGGTGGCCGATAGACAGTAGCCACGGTAAGGGAATGGCTAGGAGAGAGAGGGAGACAGCAGACAAGGCATTCAAAAGAGGAGTACGTCTGTGTAGGAGTGACAGTGGCAGGAATCCACTCAGGGAAGATTAGGGCCACACCGCCCCCTGCACAGTTGGGCCTGGCCGGGGACAGGATCCCATAAACATCAGGTAGGAGTGTGTCAAGGTTGGTGACAGAGCTGGCTGTGAACCATGTTTCTGTGAGACAGAGGACGTCAAGGTCCCGTTCCTCAAGAAGGTGACATATATTGGAAGAATGCTTGATTGCAGAGCGAGAGTCAGAAGTGGCAATGTGAAGGAGGTTGCCAGCCTTGAAGGACTCCTGGGGAGGGGTACAGATCAGAGGTACGCCCTGCGGAGGGGCGGAAGAGGGAGGTGGAGAAGGAGCATGAGAGGGGGCAGGGAGGGAGGGTTGAGGCAGGGTAGACGAGGAGAGGGGAGGGGGGAGAGCAGGAGAGGAAAGGAAGTAGATGAGGCGTGGGAAGCATCTGTCAAAGAGATGAAGGTTGGCCTGAGGGCCTTGGACTAAGATGGTCCCATTAGCGTACACTTCAATGATGGCCTTACAGGAATGGAAGGAGGCCAAGAGGACATCCCAACGGGTGCCACCATTCATGGGGGAAGAGGAGCAAGGAAATAGCACAGAGACCATATGAAGGGTCCATAGGTCAGGCCAAGGTATGGAAAAGCTGATGTCAGTGAGAGTTTACTTGGAGCAGGCACTGGTGTAGGTGTCAGCAATAGGGAGGCCCGGCTTGGAGACCAGGATGTCCTCATTAAACATGTTTCCGACCGGATGTAGTGAGGAGAGCAGGATGGTCAATAGAGGAGCAATGAGAGAAGATAGGCGAGAGAGAGCACCATGGAGTGGGAGGGAGTGGGGGGTGAAACCAGATGAAACAAGGGCACACAGGTAGGAAGTGGGCATCAAGATCTACCGAATGACAGAACAGTGAGTGCATTTTAGGTACCGAGGCCGCATAAGCATATGGTACCATAGCCATGTCAGACATGTGACAATAGGACTGGATTTGCCTGGTGAAAGTGGTGGAATGGGAATAATGTGCCTGCATACACAGAGAATGATGAGCAACTATGTTGTGGCAAGATGACACTTCAAGGGCAACTTGCATGGTGTAGGGCTAGATGTCCACTGTTGGCAGGAGGGATACTGCTGTGGGGAGATGCTGGTGCGCAGAATGTATCAGTTAAAGCACATGGGTGACCCAATCAACTCAGGCACACACACCCTCACCTGGCAGCCAAACGGAAGCCCTCACACACACACACACACCATGCACATGGATGACACACACATGCATGTGCACTCACCGGACGATGCCTCGTAATCTGGAAGATCTCCCACTCCTTGGATTTGTCCCTCGGTGATGTAGGTCCCAGCTACAGACTCATGTGGAGTGAGTTCGATCTCCTCTGCTGGAGACCCACCTCCAGTCACCAGAGTTGCGGCATGACTTGAGGCCAGCTTATCCTTTGCCCTGCGCTTTAGGTCATTCCAGCGCTTATAGCAATCATTAGCCGAGCGCCTCACGAATCCAAGGGCACTTATGTCGTCCGCGATGGTCTGCCAGTGTGCCTGGTGTTGTGCTACTGTGGTCTTGGACCCTGCAACAATGACCATTTCCCTATCATGTGCGGATACATACCTAACAAGTGCATTCAGTTCGGCCTCATTGAAGCTGGGCTTCCTCGATGGGCCGGACTGTGCAGCCGTGTGTGGGGCATCAGCCTGTACCGGACGAGCACTCTTCCTCTTCCGCTTGGAAGGTGGTGGGGATCCTGAGTGTCCTACGCCGCTCTGGACACTAGGGGCAGGAGCCCCGGTGGACTCTGTACTGGGAGTGTGGGATTGCACACTCAGCATGGGAGTAGGTGCAGGCATTAGGTCAAGTGTGATGGTGTCAGGGGTAATCTCAGCAGGACGGACTAGGACCGACACAGTCCTGGCTGGGTGTGTGAGAGGTAGGGTGGATGGAGCCACAGCTGCCCCTGCAGCCTCCACACCCTGCCCACTGGGGGCAGCAGATGACCTGGCTGCCCCTGATCCACGTGCCCTGATTAAACCAATGTGCACCGGCGCACGTGTAGTGGACCTGCTGACCTGGAGGTCAGCCATGGAGTCACCCTGTGCCAGGTCTGGTGCCACAATGGGCTGGTCCAACAATGGCTGAGCAGGGATGGTGTCAGCCACGTTACCCTCAACCAGGGGGGGGGATTATGGGTGCCCTTGACTGGTCCTCCACAGATGGGGGGACAGGGTCACCCTGCAAGTCACGACCACGTCCCCTACCGGATCCTCCACGGCCACCACGAGTTGCTTTGCCACTTTTGCCACCCTTACGGCTTGGTCGCCTCCCAACCATGGCACTGATGTTATTGTGCGTATGGGAGTGGCTGTGCACTATTGTCCTGGGCAATAGGGGGTCAAAGGGGTTGGGTACCAGATGGTAATCGTACCCTAGTGCTCGGCCAAGGCTGTATGTCACCCCTGGGGAAAGATGACGGGTCACGCAACGCACAGGCACCCCGAAAAAGGGAAGTAACGTGCACGAAACCCCTCCTAGACCACGTGTGTGGAAAAAAATACCTGCACTACGCTGTGGCACCCAGAAACACAAGAATGAACGTATGCGTGTCACACGCAGCCTAGATTGACCTCTGAAGGGGTACGCAACACACGGGGCAAGCACAGATGTAAAGTACGTGCGCAACTCACTGTCTGCCAGGAAAAAATGCGTGAAAAAGAAGCGCATGTGCGCGTTGGCAACACCCCCGCCAAAAGAAGATTTGTACGCTGTCTGAGGAGACAGGACAACAATAGAAGGGAACACTGTTTGAGGGACAGGCCCAGGAAAACCAGAAAAAGAGAAAAAAGAGAAAAAGCTGTCAGAGGTAACAGGGAGTACGAACTTGGAACGCCGTGAAGTAAATCGCGTGTGAACCGACAAGAAGTACAGATTTCACCCACTCGCTCTCCACGAAAAGCACGTACAAGGAAATGGTGTTCTGCACGTACCTTTTATACAGGCCCACACGTACAGCGTCACTTCCGCGTGTACGTGCTAAGGCCATTTTCACCAATCACACGCTTTGACACTTGTACGTGTTTTTTTATTCACGCACGATGGAAAACGCCCGTGCGCTTAATATTTTTCACGCGCGTGCGCTTAATATTTTTCACGCGCGTGCGCTTGATTTTTTTCACGCACGATGGGAAACGCCCATGAAACGCCCGTGCGCGTTACGTCATAGACGCGCATACGCGCTGGGAGCCTTTGGGCCAATGAATTCGCATACGTGTGCTGACGTGCTTACGCGCTAAGGGCCTTTGCTCAAATAACACGCAGACATGCAGGATTTTCACGTGCCAATTCACACCGTATCAAGCTGGCCACGCATTCACACACGGAAGACCACGCTCCTGCCCAGAAGGCCGAACTACTGCCCCCCAGAGCCCTGAGCACGCTCCCATCTGCCATCTGCTGCTGCCTGACTGCTTGCTGCCCACGTGCCCTGCCATTTGGTGCCTGCACATCAGCCAGGGGTGCTGTTGCTGTGACCACCCCTGCTGGAACCGAAGACTCCCGACTGCTTTTCCATCGCTCCACAGCCCAGCACCAGGACCCAGTTGCCCACCCACTCCTGCCTCTGGGATTGCCATGTCGGGCACTGCAACATCTGGCACCAGTGGCAACCCCACACCAAGGAGGCAGAGGGGCACCAGCTTCACTGCCACCGAAGTTGGTGTCCTGGTGGAGCATGTCCTGGTGCAGTATGATGCCCTCTTCGGAAGGTTGCGCGCCGACAAGGAAGGACGGACTCGGATCTGGATGGACATCGTGACTGCCATCAACGCGGAGGAGGTGGCAGTCCGCGACTACGAACGTGTGGGAAGCGCTGGGAGGACTTCAGGTCCATGACCCTCAACAAGGCCCGGCGCCTCCTGAAGGCAGCGGATGCTAAGGGGCGCCGGGGCCACTTGTCGGAAGATCAGATGAGGGTCCTGGAACGCATATCCCCAGCGCTCCACGTCCAGGTCCTTGAGAGGCAGACCCGTCTGGAGTCGAGCGGTAAGTGTACATGCATGCTGATTGTAAGCTGTGCGCGTGGTGGTGTGCCAGGAGTGTGCAAGTTGAACATGTATTTGTATGTGGGCATGTAGGGGGGTTGTACAGGGCCGTGAGGGTGACACATGCGAGGGGTCTCATGTGCGACACATGGATGGTGCATGTGTGTGTGGGCTTGCATGGCACAGGATGTGGAGGGATGATTGTCAGGTGTGACATGGATGCCGATCTGAACACTGCAACAGTTGGCGGAGGTGTACACATGCATGCAAGTTTGTTGGTGTGTGTGCATGTGTAGTGCACTCCCTGTGTTGCATGTGATGTGTGGATGACTTTTGGCTGCTCATGCTGTTGTATGTGAATGGATGGTGCTGGCTGTTAATATGGCTGTGGTATGGCTCATGTGTGCAAGTTGAAATGACATGTGTTTTGGGGATTGTGATGCCATGTGTGAGGTTTACCGATGCCACTCATGTATAACTGCCTTGTGTGTATGAGTCCATTGTACAGTGCCCTGATGCCTGTGTTTTCTTTCTCCCTATCTGCAGCGTCAACTGATGAAGAGGGCGGAGAAGGTGCTGTGGAGCACAGCAGCAGGGGTCGCACCACCAGCCGGAGACGCAAGGCCCGGCTCCCCTCCCTAGTTGTCATCTCGTCGGGGAGTGAGGAGTCCGGTGCTGTGTCCCAGGCCGCAGCCGCCGAGGGGAGGTCCAAGAGGCGGAGGTTGGAGTTGGACTCCACGGCAGCAGAAGGGGCAGCTGGGACCCCACAGGGCCCAACAGAGGAAGATGGCACGGAGTCATCCAGGTTGGTGGGGGGTTTGGTGGAGGAGGAGGCCGTGCAAGCGACAGGGGCAGGGTCTGGAGGTGGGGATTCCACTGGTGCAAGATGATGCAGTGCAGGATCAGGGACAGGAGGCAGCACAGGCCGCCGCGGAGGTGCTTGTGTGCAATCCTGTCCCTGATCCTGTCACTGCATCATCTTGCACCAGCAGGGATGCCTACCTCCAGACCCGTCCTCAGGGAGGGGATTGGCTTACGACACCTGGCCTTCCTCTCCCTGCGGATGTGGCTATCCTGCCCCAGGTTGAGCCTGTCCAGGGTGGGGTGGCGTTGCGTCAACGGGCCATGCGAGGTGACCTGCAGTCTTTTCATGATGAGTCTGCACGTCTTCTCGCATGGCTCGATGACCGCGTTGACCCACTGGGACAGCTCACCGGGGCCGGATTCCTCCGTTTCCTGGACCTTGTTCCGACCCCCTCCTCCACGGAACCCCCTATGCCCCAGTCGTCCTCCATGCCATCTTCCCACCCATGTGTCACCTGGGTGCCCTGTGGAGCTGCCTCTGACCGTGCGGCCAGGCTGGTGGACAACAGATCCCTGCCACAGTCGGGAGTCGGACGTCCAGCAGGGGTGGCCACATCAACGACTGCACCCCAGCTGGAGGAGGATGTGCAGGAACCATTGGACAGGGCACATGGACAGCAGCAGCAGCAGCAGCAGGAGGCTGTAGGTGGGAGCCACGACAGCTCAGGGCCTACAACATCAGAGGGGCAGGCATCGGCCGGAGGTCAGGAGGACCCTGGACGGGCTGTGTCTTCCGTGTGGCAGCGGTTGGGCCACGCCATAGATGCGGATCGGCGGCGGGCGGAAGAGGCGCGGCTCACCATGGTCAGGATGGAGAACTCCATGCGGAGGGCCCTGAGGCGGGCCGAGTGCCTCGAGGCAATCCGCAGGGAGTTAGAGGAGGAGATGTCGGCGTCCCTGCGGACCCTCGGGCCACGGAACAGGACCGCCTCCGGGAGATAGAGGAGGAGTTTGATGATGCCCTGGCCCGGAACATCAACGAGTGAGCCGCAGGACTTGCCCGCCGCCTTTGTATATAGTTGTATAGTTAGTTAGTTGTAGGTTTCCTTTATTTTTTTTCATTTGGTTGCAAATGGACAATGCGCCACTTTTTTGTATATAGTTATTTTTGTAGTTATTTTTGGTTTCATTTGGTAGGGCACATGGACCCATGATAATCTTGTACATAGTTCTCAGATGGATATTTGGATTTTTAAAAGAATATTTTTCACCATGGAGCAATGGTTTTTCATTATTCTTTCAACTTGGATTTCTTTTGAGACTGTGACATTGGACACCATTTATTCCTTTTTTTTCTGCTGTGTGATTTTGGATTTCTTTTACTGGACATTCTTCTTCTTTTGGTTGTTTTGCTTTGTGGTTTTTATTATTTAATTTCCATTCCTGTCATTTTTTAATACATTCTTCTTTTCATCCTTCAATGTGTAGTATCATCTCATTGCTTTCATGCATGTCATGTTGGGTGTTTTCACATTCACTTGCTACCATTGTGTGTGCAGACATGTGTTCATTTAGATAATTTTCATTGGGTGTGTAACATGTAATAGCCTTTGATATGTGGGTGGATGTGATAGTTGGTTGGCCCTTTTGGCATGGGAGGCTGGCCATTACGGACATGATTGAGGATAGTTGGGACCCTGGTGCAGGGGGGCATGGATGGGACATGGGTGGGGGCCTGGTGGAGGGTGCCCATGACTGCTGGGGGGTGGGGGTGGTGAGAGACATGAGTGGGACATGGGTCGGGGCCTGCTGGCAGGTTCCCCACAGTGCTGGGGGGTGGGGGTGGTGGCAGACATGAGTGGGGGCCTGGTGGAGGGTGTCCCTGCACTGCTGGGGGGTGGGGGTGGTGGGAGACATGAGTGGGGGCCTGGTGGAGGGTGTCCCTGCACTGCTGGGGCGTGGGGGTGGTGGGAGACATGAGTGTGGGCCTGGTGGAGGGTGTCCCTGCACTGCTGGGGGGTGGGGGTGCTGGGAGACATGAGTGTGGGCCTGGTGGAGGGTGTCCCTGCACTGCTGGGGGGTGGGGGTGGTGGGAGACATGAGTGGGGGCCTGGTGGAGGGTGTCCTTGCAGTGCTGGGGGGTGGGGGTGGTGGGAGACATGAGTGGGGGCCTGGTGGAGGGTGTCCCTGCACTGCTGGGGGGTGGGGGTGGTGGGAGACATGAGTGGGGGCCTGGTGGAGGGTGTCCCTGCACTGCTGGGGGGTGGGGGTGGTGGGAGACATGAGTGGGGGCCTGGTGGAGGGTGTCCCTGCACTGCTGGGGGGTGAGGGTGGTGGGAGACATGAGTGGGGGCCTGGTGGAGGGTGTCCCTGCACCACTGGTGGGTGGGGGTGGTGGGAGACATGAGTGTGGGCCTGGTGGAGGGTGTCCCTGCACTGCAGGGGGGTGGGGGTGGTGGGAGAGATGTGTGGGGGCCTGCTGGCAGGTGCCACTCAGTGCTGTGGGGTGTGGGTGGTGGGAGAAATGTGTGGGGGCCTGCTGGCAGGTGCCCCACAGTGCTGGGGGGTGGGGGTGGTGGGAGACATGAGTGTGGGCCTGGTGGAGGGTGTCCCTGCACTGCTGGGGGGTGGGGGTGGTGGGAGACATGAGTGGGGGCCTGGTGGAGGGTGTCCCTGCACCGCTGGTGGGTGGGGGTGGTGGGAGACATGAGTGTGGGCCTGGTGGAGGGTGTCCCTGCACTGCAGGGGGGTGGGGGTGGTGGGAGAGATATGTGGGGGCCTGCTGGCAGGTGCCCCTCAGTGCTGGGGGGTGTGGGTGGTGGGAGATATGTGTGGCGGCCTGCTGGCAGGTGCCCCTCAGTGCTGGGGGCTGGGGGTGGTGTGAGGCATGAGCAGGTGTGCAGGGTAGTCCCATGTGGTGTGGACTGCCTGCAGGGGCCGTGGAGGGTGTTCAGGGAACACCTTGGAAGACTCCCCCAGCCAAATTGCATGTGAAACTTCCCTAGCACCCCTGAAATCCACGTGCCCAGGCAATTCGCATGTGTAGGTTCCCGCGCACCCCGGAATACACGTACCCAGGGAATTCGCGTGTGTACGTTCCCGCGCACCCCGAAATACACGTACCCAGGGAATTCACGTGTGTGAGTTCCCGCGCACCCTGGAATACACGTACCCAGGCAATTTGCGTGTGTGAGTTCCCACGCACCCCGGAATACACGTACCCAGGCAATTTGCGTGTGTAAGTTCCCGCGCACCCCGGAATACACGTACCCAGGCAATTCGCGTGTGTAAATTCCCGCGCACCCCGGAATACACGTACCCAGGCAATTTGCATGTGTAAGTTCCCGCGCCCCCCGGAATACACGTACCCAGGCAATTCGCATGCGTAAATTCCCGCGCACCCCGGAATACACGTACCCAGGCGATTCGCGTGTGTAAGTTCCTGCGCACCCCGGAATACACGTACCCTGGCTAACCGCGTGTAGAAATTCCCGCGTACCCCTGATGTACACGTTCCCCGCTTTGTGTTCGCTGTTTGGCAGCCCTGTATACTGGTCCAGGGATAGCGCAGCCCTTTGCGATGATTTAGCGATTTTGACGGCTTTTCCTTGCGCGAGGGCGTTCTTGGGGGGCTGAGGCCCCCGGGGAGAAGACCCGGGTAGTTTGGTTGGCTAAGAAGGACTAGATCCAGGTAGTAGCCTGGTTAGAGAAGGCCGCTGAGGTCATCAGATGTTCCGTGAGCATCTGATGGTCGACAAGGTCGAAGGCTGCTGATAGATCTAGTAGTAGGAGAATGGCTAGATTACCCTTGTCCTTAGCCTCGTCCATCTGGATTTTTAAGTCCAGTAGGGCTGACTCTGTTCCGTGCCTTGGCCTGAAGCCGGATTGTCTAAGGCCTAGGAGGTTGTTGTCTTCCAGGTGCTTCTGTATTTGCAGGTTGGCCACTCTGTCTAAGATTTTTAGGATGTAAGGAACGGTGGTGATAGGCTTGTAGTTGGTTGGGTTGTTGGGGTCTAGATTAGGTTTTTTAGTAGTGGCATGACCCAGGCCTCCTTGAGGCTACTGGGTACTGAGCTTGATTTGAAGGATGCATTGATAAGGGCTGTTATGAAGGGGGCCAGAATGTTGGCGCCTTCCTGGATGATGGGAGCTGGGTATGAGTCCCCTTGGCATCTTGAGGGTTTGAGGCCCTTAATGATGCTTTCTACTTCTTTAGTGGATACTGGTGAGAAGGAGAATGGGGGGCAAGTGGGAGTTTTGGGAGTGGTGGAATGTGGACTTTTTTTTTTTTGATAGGCTAAGCTTTTTCTGTTCGATTTTGGATTGTAACATGGTGATTTTGTCTGCTAGGGCTTTTTGAATCCTCTCACACCAGTCTGCATCTTTCACGCAGTGTGGGGGGGATTCGAGTTCCCTGAGGATATTAAAGAGCTCTTTTGTTTTGGATTTGGCGCTCTCGATTCCGTTATCATATGTTTCTTTTTTTTCGCCTTGAGGATGGCGGTTTTGTTGGTGGAGGCTGCTAACGACAGTTGTGTTTTGTTGGATAGGTTGGGTGTTTTTCTCCAGGTGGCTCCTGCAGCTCGTTTGGAGTTTTGGAGGATTTTTAGCTCTGGTGTGAACCATTTGTTCATGTGGGCTGCCGGTTTGGCTTTGGAGAGTTTGAGTGGAGCGATGGTGTCTACTGCTGAATCTAACGTTTTGTTGTAGAGGTCAGCAAGTTTCTCCGCATCTCGGTTGACGTAGTTTGTGGGGGTAAGGATGTTGTCTAAAAGTGGGCGGAGGTTTTGTAAGGTGATGTCGCAGTTGTTTCTGGTGAAGGTTTGGGGGATGGTGGTTGCCATGTTTGGTTGTGATTTCCCTTAGATGGAGAAGGAGCTGGCATGGTGGTCAGACCATGCGGTTTGCTCCTTGTTTGTGATGGTCGTGGAGCAGTTGAGATCCGCTAGCCAGTCCAGGGTCCTGCCTTTGTTGTGGGTACGGTCTGTGATTCTAAGCTTGAACCCTAGTTGGGAGATGGTGCTTTCCAGGGAGAGTGCATTGGCATCGTTTGGGTCGCCGAGACCGAGGTTGAGGTCGCCAAGTAGGATAATTTGAGATCCTGTTTTGGTGTTGGTAGTCAAAAGGTCAGATATCTCTTCCTCAAATGTGGTGATGGGGCCAGGGGGTCTGTAAAGGAGGTGTACTAGTATGGTTTGTGTAGCAGAGAGTTGGAGCTTGGCTGACAGAAGTTCTGCAGAGCGGAAGTTGGGTGAAGGGGTTAATCTAAGGCCAAGGGATATTTTGGCAATGAGGGCTGCTACTCCTCCTTTACCTGAGTCCCGGTCTTTCCTTAGTATTGAATAACCTTCTGGGATGGCGAGGGATAGAGCTGGGCCTGCTGCTTGGTGCAGCCAGGTTTCAGTGATACCCAGAAAGTGCAAGTTGTTGGTAGAGATGAGGTCTGCGATATCTAGCGCATGGGCGACCAGGGAGCGGGCATTGATGAGGGCGCCCTTGATCAATGGCTGTTCGGGGGTGTTCAAGGGGGCTGTTTGGGTGTTTTTTTAAGTTTGGGCGGTGTTGGTTTGATTGAGCATGGGATGAGGGGAGTGTCTTTTGGCGAGAGTCTTGGGGGTTATGAACCGAGAGCCGAGTCTCAGGTTTCTATTTTTCAATGTGCATGAGTTCCAGGGGGTGGGCGGGGCAGCAAATCGATGGATCCATTCTATGGGGGTGAGGGTGCCGTTGGGCTGGTCAATATATTGGGCCTCGAGAAAACCCATGGTTGAGGTGTATGAGAGATGTTGGGTTGGGGGTGATTGTGGACAGGGTTTGTGGCATGTGGGGTTATTGAGGTGGAGCAAGGCGAGTGTGGTCGTTAAGGTGAGAATGACTACGTAGAGGTTTGCCATGCGTGGTCAGTGAGACCTGGATATAGTGGGTGAGGTAGGCTAGATAGCAGTTGAGTAGTTTGGGGTGGAACGGGAGCTGACTGGGTCTGGATAGGCAGGAGGGCAAGTTGTTGAGAACAAAGTAAGGTACAATAGGCACAGTGGTCAATAGACTAGGGCGCAGAGACGAGCAAGTAGACGCAATCAAGATGGGGCACAGTGGTCAGTACAATGGCTAGCAGGTAGGCACAATCAAGGTGAGGCACAGTGGTCGGTACAATGGCTAGCAGGTAGGCACAATCAAGGTGAGGCACAGTGGTCAGTACAATGGCTAGCAAGTAGGCACAATCAGGGAGAGGCACAATGGTTAGCAGACTAGGCACAATGGCTGGCAGGCTGGCAAGATAGTACACAGTGGGGAAGCCCCTAGCAGTTAATCACAGGTGGAGCTGGTTACACGTTGGAATATTATGGCAGTTCCATGTACTCCTATTGCCACCCTGGGTTACACCCAACACTCCATGTGACTCGCAAAGGGAGGTGATCGCTTGCCTCTGCATGGATCTGATCTCCAGGAAGTCGTCCAGACCATCGGGCGCCTCTTTACCATTTACAATGTGGGGTTTCATCGCCCATGACATTGCCGTTCAAAATACATAACCCCCATGCCTCCATAAGTAGTGGCCAGCCTCCTCCTCTTTTCCAAGCTGCCTTCTCCGTAGAGGAAGCATTTTTCCCATCAAATGCAGAAACACAGACATCCTATAGATCTCTGCACATAATAATGGAGTTCGAATTTCTTTGCGAATGCCGCCTACAAAGCATATCTTCAATAGCATCAAAAACATCTACTCGAGAATCTTCACAGTGATATCAAGGTGTGCCCTGAGCAGGGGTAGACGGTTGGGTTCCACTTTAATTCTAGCGCCTAGACCAAAGCATTAGGATGAGCGAATAGAGCTGCTTGAGCATTTAGGTTATTATGTACCCCAACCAGAGAACCAGATGCTGGGCGCCCTACATCACCTTCATAAGCCGGACACAGTAATAAGGCAAAGCCGTCCACAGTGGGAGCAGTTTGCAGCCATGTCTCCTGGAGACTAAACATATCCATGGATAGCAGATCTACACTCTCTCCTCGGAATACATGGGCAAAAGTCCCTGGTGTTGCAGGAGATTAACTGAAGTGGTTTGCATGAGCTCCTGTGGGTTAAATTGCACCATGCCTAGTATCCAGGGCTGCTGCCAGCCAACTCCATCTCTCTGTTTCTTCCAATTCTCTGCCCCCCTGTGCCATTTAAGTTATTTGAATGTTCATGTTCTCTCCCCTAAAGCATTTAATCTGTAAAGGTGGGGCAGTACCAAAGCAAAAATTCGGACAGTTGTTGGAAGGCCGCAGTTTCGCTGAGTTGTTCATATAGACCTTATGGGGCAAATATAGATATATCGTACCCCAAGATCTAACATGGTCAGCCGCTGCAATGACGTGGTCCTTAACAAGGCTAGACTTTGTCAAGGCGATAGTCATTCCAAAATTCAACACAATCAATGGGCCTGATTACGAATGTGGCTGTAAGGCAACAACGGCGCCGGAAGTGCAACTGGTGCTGTTGTTACCATATCGCCACATTACGAATTCAGCTTGCGGGTGCTGCTCTGCACGCCTGGTCAGACCAGGCACCCGCGAGCAGAACTCGTGATTGCACTGGCATCGTTACAAACGGTGCCGGTACAACCATGCTCCCCACCTCGCGGCCATACCGGCACCCGCGAATGGTCAGTTACCGGCCCATTCAACTCGTAATGGGCCAGTAATGGCCCATTCGCGGGTGCCGGTAGCGAGTTTGGCGGCACCGTTTTTAAGAGCACAGCTACCGCCAACCTCGTAATGAGGCCCAAAGTCCCTAGACTTGTATGACTCATGATAAATTTTGTAGGAGGCCCGAGGACGTTTGTCGTATTCAGGATAAAAGCCTCTTGGTCCAACAGCCATTTTTCTAAGATTAGTCGATTAAGTTTGAGGGGGGATTTTGCTACTACCCTCCACTTTAGATGGTGATGTTCTCCCGAAGCATGCAAAGCGTCTTCTTTCTTTGAAGGTCACAAACAAAGTCGTTGTTACCTCTCTATCTACAGTGTTTAGCCCGGCATTAGGAAGTGGCTCACAATTCAAGCACCTGGGCTTCAAATCCCTACTTTCTGTAAGTCTCCACAACTTTTGGGCCCCTCTGTCTGAGTCTATTCTTCCAGGTATTCTGGGTGCAGCCTGCCTGTTCAGTTGTAGAAGGGTTTGAACAACCGCCTCTGTTTGTTGGCCTATCTCAGTGTACACGCCAGGTACCCGTAATCCAATAGTAATGAGGGGGGCCTGTACAAGGAACATCCTAGCAGTAGTCACATCACCTGTTGTACAACCACTGACTCCTGGATGGCTGGTGGCATGCATAATGTTTATGTTAATGTTGAATGTATTTGTACCGTGACCCATCACCAACGGAATTACTTCCCAGGCGCTCAAGCGGATCTGCAAACAAGAAGGCAGGGTGGGTTAGTCGGGTGAAGAGGGAAAAGGAAAGTGAATAAAGTGGTGTGCTGTTGGCAGCTTCAGTTTGGTTTTCACTGTGCGCTGAGGTGGGTGTGAATATTGGATCAATGTGAGTCCTTGTGTGCTATTGGTGTGATTTATGTGTTGTATGTTTGTTGTTGTGGTATGGTGAAGTGCTGCAGTTTGCTGAGCGAGAAGATGGTTTTGTGGATTTTTGTGTGAGTTAAGTAAGTAGAGATTTGAGCTTTGGGTTAGTGGGTTATATCTCTTAGTCCTTATAATTATTGTTCTATGTATATGGTTGTCCTATGGGATATGCATATTCTTTCACTTTTTTATTTCACGTCCATCTAATTGTTGCGAGTGATGGCGTGGCAGGGTCCCTGCTGTGTTATTTCGAACTTAGTGTACTAGTTAGGGGCGTGCATTGTCCCCCACTCTGGTATTGGCGCTGTACTTTAACAATCAGCCGCTCCCTTCCTGTCTATTTCCTGTCGGTGGTCCATTGCTGACTGTGTGTACTTTGTGGGCAACAGTATTATTGATGAATCATCCTTGCCCTTCCATCCCGATCTCCCAGTGATTGTTCTTTGGTATGGTTCTATCTTATCTATCTTTCAATTGGTAAGTTGATATGCCCTCGATTGTTGTTCCGTAACTTCTGTTTATGGGCTATAGCTTAGGGGCATAGGGAGGATTGGTTTCTTCTCTCAGCATTGTTTCAGCTGTATATATGCCCCTATAGGCATTCTTTCTAGTTATGGGGTGAAGAGCCAAGATTTAAGGAGTTTCCTGAATAGGAGGTGATCTCTTGTGTTACATATGTTCTTTGGTAGCTCATTCCAGGTTTTTGGGGCGAGGTGAGAGAAAGGGGACCCTCCAAATCTTCTTTTGTTGTATGGTTTTGGCACCAAACAGATGCCACTGCTGGATCTGAGCGTCCTTGTTGGGTGATGTAGGTTAATTTCTTCTCTTAAGAACTCTTTGCCTTGGTCGTGGATTGCTCTGTACGTTATGCACATTGATTTGTACTTGATTTGCTGTTTAATTGGTAGCCAGTGTAGCGTTTTCAGCGCTGGTGTGATGTTTTCTCTTCAGGGTAGTTTGAGGAGGAGTCTGGCCGCTGCATTTTGTATGCGTTGTAGATTTTTTAGAAGTCGTTCAGGCATGCCCAGATATAGGCTATTGGCGTAGTCTACTCTAGACATGTCAAGAGCCATGGCGTGAGTGTTTTGTTGGCGAATGACAGGAATAGTAGGATCCTTTTTACCGCTCGAAGGAGAAAGAAGCATCTCATGATTAGAGCGTTTACTTGTGGCTGTAAGTAACATTGGTGTCCTTCAGGACTCCCTGGTGTTTTACAATCGGCAATGGGGTGGGGTTGTATCAAGTTCCGGTGGCCAGGGGATGTAGTGGTTGTCTTCTTGTTTTTTGTGATGATCATTATTTCTCCTTTGCCTGCGTTGAGTTTGAAGTAGTTTGAGTTCATTCAGTTGTATATTTCACAAAGGCAGTTCTCTAATGTTGTGTTTCCTTCTTGAGTGTCTTGTATTTTGTAAACTATTAGTGTATCGTTGGCGTAGTTTTAGCAGATGAGGTCGTGTCTTTTGATGATCTTGATTATTTGAGAGAGGTAAATGTTGAATAATAAGGGGAGAAGGATGATCCTTGTGGTACTCCGCATGAGGATTCTCTTGGGTTGGATTTGAATTGTTTGATCCATATGGTCTCTGTTCTGTTTGTTAGGAAGGATTTGATCCATAGTAAGGACGGTCAGTGATTCCAATTTCTTCCAATCCCTTGATTGGGATTGCTAGGCAAGATTGGATGTAGTAAGCCTGTGGGAGACTACACAAGCCATGCCCTCTTGGCAATAGGTAACCCACCTTTTGATATAGGTCTGCACTACACAAGTTGGTAGAATGACTGAGCAGCCAGACCTATCTCAAGAGGGGTAAATGTGAGCTGTTAGGAGGTTACATAGAGATTCACAGTTACAAGTATTCAAATAACACTTATACTCAAGGTTTTCTAGTAAAATAATTATTTATTTAACAGTTAGTTTTAAATGAGCCTTCTCTAGAAAGGGCAATATGCAACAATAAAAATAAACTTCAAAAACACTTCCTCAGATTTAAGTTGACAATGTAGATACCCTTTTGGGATGTCACACACACTCTCCCTACACCCTGAGGTGACTTCAATTGCTAGGACACTTTTAACACTTAGGGCCTCATTACAACTGAGGCGGTACGGGTTAACACGCTCCGCTAAACGAGGCGGACCCGTTAAACCGTTCCGCCTCATTACGAGGTCCCCTCGCGGGACCCGATCTGCACGTTTGTTACAGTGCCCCATGAGTTACAGAAGGAAATGGGAAAGATATTCCCCTCCAGTACTCCATGGTAAGATGGCTGGTACTGGATCTGTATTTAAAAAGGACTAGTAAAGCCAATGGTGACTTTACAGGTTTCTGGGGGACAGTAGTCACCCCCAGAAATGGAGTTCACAAAGGAAGTCTAAAAGGAAGGTGCTGTGTGGCACACAAGTAAAAAGATGATACCTAGGGAGTTGTTGAAAAAAGCTCACACTCTTACCAGGTGGAAAAAATAAACCCCAGAAATCCAGCAAAGCTGCTGAGGGACTCAATAGGTAAGGGAAATTAGCCATAAATGAGAATTCTCCCTAGCAAAGATCTGCTCTCCAACCTTGACTCTAACATTGCATCTGTCGTCATCCTCCTGGATATCTCTTCTGCTTTCGACACGGTCAATCATACCATCCTGCTCAACCGTCTCTATGAAAACCTGGGTATCACTGATCAGGCTCTTGCCCGGCTGACCTCTTTCCTCTCTGATCGACCTTCCCAGGTCCAACTTGGGTCCTTCCTATCATCTATCTTCCTCTCTACCTGTGGCGTTCCTCAGGGGTCTAACCTCTCGCCCTGGCTTTTCAACCAATACCTGGCAACTCTCGCCCAGTGCATTGCCATTTTCTGCTCAAATTACCAGTGCTACGCTGACAACACTCAACTCATTTTCAGGCTGCCCTTGGCCACCTCCTCTCCCTCTCTCATCGCTGATTGCCTAACTGCCATTCAAGATTGGTGTGCCGCCAATGATCTTTGTCTGAATGCCAGCAAGACTGAGATCCTCCTCATCGGCACACCTTCACCATCTTTTCCCCCCACTCTCTGGCTGGCTTCCCTTGGCCCTCCTCCTACCCCCACCTGCGAGGCTAAGAACCTCAGGGTCATCTTTGGCTTCACCATTTCCTTCTCCGCACACATCTCTGAGGTCTCTAAAAAGTCAAACTTCCTACTGCACCTCCTCAGAGGTACTCTGCCTTTCCTCTCCTTCCCCCATAAACTCATGGTATCCCAAGCCCTGGTTCTCTCTAAGTTGGACTATTGTAACAGCCTCTTTCTAAATCGACCTGCCTCTACTCTCCGCCCTCTGCAACAAATCCAGAACAGGACTGCGAGACTCGTCCTTGGCCTCAAGCCCTGGGATCGTATCTCTCCAGCTCTGAAATCTCTCCATTGGCTCCCAGTGGATGCAAGGAATACATTCAAAACCCTCTGCATTGTCCACAAGGCTTTCTGGGGCCTGGGTCCAAAATACCTTCAGCTATCCCTCCACAAATACCTCCCCTCTCGAGCTCTTCGCTCCTCTACCGCTAACTCCCTCAGGGTCAGTCGTTTTTCAAAGGAACGAGCTGGGGGTAGATCTCTGTCTTCGGCTGGGGCCTCCCTCTGCAACAGCCTCCCTGCCACTCTAAAACGTGAGGAGAACCATCTCCAGTTCCGGAAGCACCTCAAGACCTTCCTCTTTTCTTCTGCCTTCGCTCCCCCTCTCCCCTGCTGATCTGTTCTCTCTTGGCACCGTGCACCTGGCCACCCTCTGTCCTCTGGGCCCAGGTACCTGCTCACCCTGCCACCCTCCCGCACTGCCTCCGTGCCACTCCTTGCACTGGGGTCTGTATCTGTACCCATACAGCCCCCCCTTTTCTTCCTGCACTTATCAGACCTACCCTGTCTGCTGCCTTAAACCTAGCACTTGCAAATTGCTGACTGCACTACCACTGTTTGTTAACTTTATTATTTATTTATTTATTATTATTTATCTGTTTCTCCTCTGTTTTGCACTTTCCACTTCTCCCCCCTCCCATGCACTTTTCCCCTCCCCCTCTCCCATGCACTTGAGTGTTCTCAATGTCACTGGGCCTAGTAAGATCGCTGTTTTGTTCTCCCCTGTTCCCCCCCTTGCCTTGTCGCGCTCTGAAACACTTGTGTATGAGTGCGATAGAAATAAAATATCAATATCAATTCACAGTTCATTCCCAATGTGACTCAGGCTAATATTCACAGTTCAATATAAATATCATAGTTAAAGGGGTTTGAGAGTTTTTTAGGACTGTGGGTCTTGCGCTAATGTGTGCGTTGCTATCTTCTTTATGTTGCCTGCCGCCTGTCCTGTGGATCTCAGAGGGACCAAGCTCCTAAGGTCCCAATGTTTGCAAGGGTTGTTCTGGGTTACTGAGATCCAAAACCTTGAAATGAGGCGCTGGACAGTGGTTCCTTAGTGTCCAAAGAGTATCAATTTCCACACACGTTCGGTGTTTGCAACATTTCTTGATTTATTTTTCCTTCAATAATTCACACATTGGTTGTCACTCTTTTGACCAACATATTCTTTGCTAAAACTTCATATGTGGTACAGAGTATGTGATATACTTTTATCCTATTAGTGCCGACACGTGTTTCAACCTTTGAGGTCTTTCTCACGGCAAATGTAGGGTTAGCGTGTTCCCGGGTGGTTGGAATTGAATTCCAATGTTCAGCAATGGTAGAGGGTGACGCCTCTTACTCTCGAGTGAGTGTCCGTGTAGTCTCCTGGTCTTGCGGTGATCTGCGTCAGTGATCAACGTTGAACATAGGAATTGAAAGCAGCCGGAGAGAGAGGCATCGCAGGGTTATCACCTCCTTTCATATTCATCCTAGTTTTATTACAAGATTTATTCAAGCTGGTCTTCGGAGTCAGATGACTGTTTTGAGCCTCATTCTCAGGGATGCCATTTTTATTAAGGACAAAATTATCTTCAACAGGTAGATCATTGTCAAAATGAGCCGTTATTTCCATGTCTGTGATTTCTCTGAGTAGACCTGTACAAGCTGACAACAGGGCATGGAAGGAGTCAACTCTTCCTTTTCAGCCTCACGAGTACATGTCGGTCCTGTGGAGCCTGAGTCACAGGCCCCATGTCGGTCCTGTGGAGCCTGAGTCACAGGCCGCATCGCAACTCTTCCCTTTCAGCCTCACGAGTACATGTCGGTCCTGTGGAGCCTGAGGCACAGGCCCCATCGCAACTCTTCCCTTTCAGCCTCGCGAGTACGTGTAGGTCCTGTGGAGCCTGAGGCACAGGCCCCATCGCAACTCTTCCCTTTCAGCCTCGCGAGTACGTGTAGGTCCTGTGGAGCCTGAGTCACAGGCCCCATCGCAACTCTTCCCTTTCAGCCTCACGAGTACATGTCGGTCCTGTGGAGCCTGAGTCACAGGCCCCATCGCAACTCTTCCCTTTCAGCCTCGCGAGTACGTGTAGGTCCTGTGGAGCCTGAGTCACAGGCCGCATCGCAACTCTTCCCTTTCAGCCTCGCGAGTACGTGTAGGTCCTGTGGAGCCTGAGTCACAGGCGGCATCGCAACTCTTCCCTTTCAGCCTCACGAGTACGTGTAGGTCCTGTGGAGCCTGAGTCACAGGCCGCATCGCAACTCTTCCCTTTCAGCCTCGCGAGTACGTGTAGGTCCTGTGGAGCCTGAGTCACAGGCCGCATCGCAACTCTTCCCTTTCAGCCTCGCGAGTACGTGTAGGTCCTGTGGAGCCTGAGTCACAGGCCGCATCGCAACTCTTCCCTTTCAGCCTCGCGAGTACGTGTAGGTCCTGTGGAGCCTGAGTCACAGGCCGCATCGCAACTCTTCCCTTTCAGCCTCACGAGTACGTGTAGGTCCTGTGGAGCCTGAGTCACAGGCCCCATCGCAACTCTTCCCTTTCAGCCTCGCGAGTACATGTAGGTCCTGTGGAGCCTGAGTCACAGGCCGCATCGCAACTCTTCCCTTTCAGCCTCACGAGTACGTGTAGGTCCTGTGGAGCCTGAGTCACAGGCCCCATCGCAACTCTTCCCTTTCAGCCTCGCGAGTACGTGTAGGTCCTGTGGAGCCTGAGTCACAGGCCCCATCGCAACTCTTCCCTTTCAGCCTCGCGAGTACGTGTAGGTCCTGTGGAGCCTGAGTCACAGGCCCCATCGGCTACAAAGGAATTTACAGGAAGAAAATCTGCAGCTGATTTGGGCACGCTGGAATAATGCTAGAAAGAGGACAGGGGTCTCTTGCGTGCAAGCAAGAGGTTGCGCGTTAGAGCTAGTAGTTAATTTATCAAGCACGGATGCTAGCCTCAAGGCCGGCAGCAGCCTAGGGGTGTGGATGTCAGCCGCAGTGATGATTATAATGTTACATGACTGACTCGTAGTTGCCAGAAGACCGGTCCTGAGAACCCCAGCTACAGTCCCTCCATCAATGCATATTGAAGAAGGCAAACCACGTCCTCTCTTGCTTCTTAGCCTTGAAGCCATTAGATTCCAAGTAAAACGTAAGAAGTTTAAATCCCAATACAAATATGATGTGATTGGACACGCAGCGAGTTGAATTGAATTCAACGTCACTTAAGGGCATTAACTCGATACACACTCTGGGCCTCATTACGAGTTTGGAGGTAGCCATACCCTTAATAAGGGCATGGCTACCCCCAAACTCGGCTCCGGGTTCCGCAAAAGGGGACTTACCGGGCCATTCCGACCTTGGAAGGTCCAGTAATTCCCTTTCTCGGGACCCAGAGCCGGTATGTCCCCATTCCCATTTGAGCCCCCATAGGGCTCAATGGGAATGGGGAAGATGGTAGCAGCGGTACCGTTCATAACGGTACCACTACTACCATCCTGTTCTGCTCGCGGGTGCTGCTCTGCACGCCTGGTCTGACCAGGCGTTCAGAGCGGCCCCCGCGAACAGAACTCGTAATGTGGCGGCCCGGAATGAACGGTGCCGGTGCCTTACCGGCACCGTTCATATTGTGGCCGCCACACTCCTAATGAGGCCCAGTGTCTTGTTTGTTATGTTGCTGCGTTAACAGTGGTCAGCAGTGGTCAAAGTGTAGCACTAACAGGTCACAATGGAGTAGCAGAGGTTTCTGTTATTTCAAAACTAAAATGCTCAGTCAGAAGCGCAAGATATCAAGGGTTGAGAACTCCTAGTTATGCACAGTACACAGCTTACTGTATTCAGTGATTGCAGTCTTCCGACTTCAGTAATCTGTCGCAGCTTTCCCAATCATGGTGGATGTCTGTCTGCTTTCCACGCTCTCATTCAGTCAGCTCCACTCCTCTGCCGTCCTGGCCTGTGGGCCATGGAACACAGAAAACACTGCTACACACTGCCAGTAGCCAATGAAAAAGGACTCCAGTCCACCAGAGTCTGCCGCAGGTACAGCGGCCCAGAACACACTGCTACACACCGCACCATATGAGAACTTTGAGCAGGACACAGGTCTTACTGAGTGCTCTTGCTGAGAAGGGACACGGCATTGTGAGAAGTCGGACTTAGGAGACAGACTCAGGTGGTAGATTTCTTGCCAACACTTTTATTTAAATACTAAAGGGGTTTGGAAAAATGCCTCACTACCCCTAACTCTGAGGGGTTACCCTGCCTCATGAAAACTAACTATTGAAAGGTCGGTGTCAGAATGTCCAAAAATGCAATTCTTTATCCTGTGTCCAGAACCTAGTCTGTCCCTCACTCTCTACATTCTACAAAAGGATGCAGAAATGGGATAATACATGTCTCTCAGTTATTCATTCACAGCTCCAATGTAAAAGTTTGAAAATTGTGCCAAAACCAGCAGGATCCACTGAGAAGGTTCTAGTATACAGTTCTCCAAAGACAAAATCCCGACAAGTATAGGTGTTCTAAAAATAAAGTTAATGACACTTCAAAGGAGCCAACTTCCTTGCCAGTGTCTGTGGTTATTTAAGAATGTCACTTTTCCTTATATTTGAAAACAAAAGTCCCAGCGAATCATCCCAGACGACTTGGTTTACTCGCCTGCCATGTTTTCCCTGATTGGTAATCTCATAAACCACTGCGACAAGGAAGAGTAGGTTTCACTACTCTCAGACATGGACGTTATCCCTCTAGGGAGTGGGCTTACTTGTTTGCCCAGTCCAGTAATTAATTGTACATCCCGTGTTTTTTGGTTTATTGTGTTGGTGTTGGTTTATTGCTAGTTTAAACGCCCAGTGCCCACTTTCCCCGGAAGGTACCTGTTGTTCTTGGTCACCGGATAGTTTGTCATGTCGTCATTCGGCTTCTACCCAATGCGTCTCTCCAAACCTGTGCGTGTTGTTGGTGCTTTGTAGTGGCACCACTGTTGTAAGCGGAGGTTTGCTGTGTTCTCTCTTCTCCTTCCTATTTGGCTCTGCCGTTGTGGATTGGACATCAGTTTACTGATTCGCACTTCCCAATTCTCTGACACCAAATCAGGATAGGGGTTTTCTGCTTGCTTTCCAGAATTTCCCATGTTCGACAATGCCTTGCCCAGCTTTAGAGAAGCACACACTTTTGCAGCCTCTTTTACAGCTGATCCCGTGTCAGAGTGACCAAAAAGGCGATGTGGTATCCCACCGGATTGTCAACGTCCCCACTTCACCTGGCTCTCTTCAGGTGCCTTCACCGGGTCACCCCGGCTGCTCCCTGACCTCTTTCCTGGCCAATGACTGGCAGAAGAAGTCTCAGTCTGCTCTTCTACGATTCTTCATTCTCTTCTGATGCTGTTATTTTGTTGTGTTCCACTGCCTCTGCTATTACTACAACCATGCTCCTACTACGACTGCCACTGCCACTATGTGTGTTTGTCTTTGTCCTTTCTTTCTTTTTATCCCTTGATCTCTTTCATGTATTATAGGACAACTAGAATGTTGAAGACGGTTCTCATGTTTGTCTCCTTCATCCTCAGCCGGATTCCTCGCCGCAGTACTACCTATATGTATATTGGGCTCAAGTTTACCCCAGCACATTAGCATGTCTGAAATTAAATGGGTAGAGGTTGCCAAATCCCCATGATCCTTCTCTGTTTTCACCATATAAGAAGGGTTCCCTAGAAGTGGAACAGGGGCAATATCGTCAGAATCGTCACAGCATCAAAGAAACAATCACATCCATGTAGACCATCCATTATTTAGAACATAAAATTACTGGGGTTCTCCGATTGATAGCCCCATCAAGAAAAGAGGTGCACAATATTCTGAAGCCTCAGACTATCAAACAAATGAGGGTATTCTTGGGTATGGATGGGTACTGCTGAAAATGGATATAAGGGTACGCTGAGTTAAATCCCTACAACTGCACACCCAAAAAAACAACATAGGCCTATTACAATGGATTCTGGAGGCTGAAGAAACCTTCTCCAAACAACTCCCTTTCTTCTGGAGATCTTGGGTCAAGTGGCTACTTCCCAATTACAAGTCCATCCTGAATCTTCTAACTTTGTAATCGCCCATCAGGCTCTCATTGGCTCTAAAGTATGGAATTAGCTCTGCTGGATATAACAGGCTCTCTTCTAAAGATTGGGGCTCAAGGTCATATAGGAGTGCTAATTCTGCTAAACCGATCTGCGGCTGTTGATCATTCCATTCTTTTACAGCTCATCAGACAGTTTGCTTTAGTATCGGAAAGTGTAGCAAGTCAGATCGGCTCACTTTGTGGGCGACTACACCAGCCTTGTCCTCTTGGTACCGATAACCCACCTTTTTGTATAGGCCTGTACTACACACGTTGGTACAGTGACTGAGCAGCCAGACTTATCTCAAGAGGGGTCAATGTGAGCTGTAGAGCTGCAATATTGAAATCCACAAATACAAGTATACAAATAACACTTATTCTCAAGGTTTTCTAGGAAAATAATTATTAACTTAACAGTCAGATTTAAATAAGCCTTCTTTAAATAGGACAATGTGCAACAATAAAAATACACTCCAAAATACTTTCTCAGAATCAAGTCAAGCAAGTAGATACTTGTTAGAGATGCTTTATACGTACTTCCTACACCCTGAGGTGATTTCACTAATTAGGACAGTATTGGCATTTATATATCACTTTTTGTACTTGGTAGAATTCTGAGGTTGTGGAAACAGGAAAAGGTTAGGGAATGAATAAGGTTAAGAGGTTCTTAAAGCATGAGAGCACTTTTCAATCTCCCAATGAAGTCTAGATTAAACCTTTCCCAGCAATACTTAGTTAAACCATGTACCACCTACGAGGGACAGTTAGAACCGAAGTCAATGGGTTTGAAGAGTCTGCAGGGAGCCAGGACAGCCAACGCCAATTTGAACAATGTCTAGAGAGCTGAGGTAATTCTTTAGATAGCACAAAAGTCTTGCACAATGTTTTTAGAGAGTTTGTAGGAAAATAATCACTGTTGGGCCACAACCTGGGAGGCCTGTGAAAGTCAGAGCTGAGATCAACTCTGCCAAAAATAGCTACTGCAAGCGTCCAGTGAGAACAAGCAAGCTACAGACACAAGAGGTAAGTACCCCTTAGTCAGCACGTATCTTAGGTTAAAAAAAGAGAATCCAGCTGGCCTCTGTTCTGGTTGCAGTCTTGCAGATCCTGGGTTACTGAGCCTCAGTCGTGGGAACAAGAGGGAGGACGTCTGGAGGACTCCTGCACAGCAGTTTCAAGGTAGTCGGCAGCTACAGAATCTCTTCAGACCAGTGGCACTTCGTGGAGTCAGCTACCGGCAAATAGCATCACAGCGGTTCTTGGACACTGGATGGGCTTCCCTTGCTTCTGGAGTCCGGCACTCTGGTGAGATGACTCAGTCTATGGGTGTCCAAATTGGGGAGGGACCTCTGGATCTTCCTGGAGCTCAGGTCTGGCTTAAAGATGATGCACTTGATTCTGAATTTCCTGACCCCTGGCACTCAGTTCAGCAGCAGCAAAGAAGTACAACCAGCAGGGAAAGGTCTTTCAGCAAAGGTCGCCTTGGGGTCAGTTGGTCCCACCAACTCACGAGAACAAGTCGTCCATTCCGGGCTTCTTTAGTCGATTCGGAGTTGAGGCTTCAGCACCGCAGCAGGGTTTCACCACGCAAACCAAGGATCCAGGAGGGTGCAGCAAGCTTTTCTTCATGATTCCTTCATCATATGTTTCGTCCAGTGGTCGACACTGCCTTCTGTCCAAGAAACCTCACATTTTATGCAGGTTTCTCCCATTCATGCACAGCCTAGCTGTCACTCATTGTTAAGACGGATTTCTGAACTCTGTCCGGGAGGGGCAGAGGTTCAGAAGGCCAGCCTAGTTTCTTGGAACAGGGTAACCTCTGGACAAGCCAGACCAATCAGGGTAGCGATGGCGGCGGTCAAGACTAAGTCTCAAGAGGGGTGAGGGTGACTGAAAGCCCGCAATGAACACACAAAGCAAGGACACTTACAAATTACTCCCGGCAGGTGTTATATTAAAAATATAGACACATTTATTACAAGGCCTCTGTAACATTGACCATAGTAAAGAATCACGGTAAAAGTCAAGTAAACCAACACATCACAATCAAATACAATATATATATACAATTACCGAAGGGTCTAAAGAGTTAGAAGCACGAAATATGCAGACCACCTAGATGGGGAGCAAAACAGGCAGTGCAAGTAATCGTTAGACCCAGTTCGCCTTCAGAGGCCACCTAACTAGAAGGAAGTCCGAGCCCTACGAAGAGTGGAGCCTTGTGCTCAAAAGTACCTGCACACGCTGGTGCCAACGGGCAAAGGAGAGTCTCTTCAGGGAAATCAGGCAGTTCAGAGCGGTGAACAAAGGAGGACGAACAGATCTCCGCTACTCAAGTGCGGCCTCCACTTGTGGGCAGAAGCAGCGCGCCAGTGCGAAAAAGGCATGCTGTTTAACACAGGAAGGAAAAGCTACAGGCTACTGCAGGAGGGTGACCGGTTCCTAGCGTTGCTACTCACCGGTCCCCGATGCAGGCAGACCCAGGCTTCTCCGCGTCAGTTTCAGTGCTGGCAGGTTCAGATACGAGGAGGGGACGTCTCGGCGTCGTGTAGATTCCGCGGCAGCAGAAATTAGAGTTGTGGATGTCCCAAACGCAGCGAACCCACACAGATTGTTACCACAGAAGGGCAACGTGGTAGCCGTGTGTATTTCAGCCCAATGTACACTTCTCACTTCAGACCTGGGAATGCCAAGTGTACGAATCGTGTGAGAGTGGCCGGGACTCAGAATACAACACAACCTAACAGCGGTGACAAAGGAAGACTCCTCTGTAGGCTGGTCAGTCCACTGGATGGCCCAGGGACGCTTCCGAAGGCTTACGTGCAGGAGATGATGAAGAAGCCGAGAATAGTTGTTCCCACTATTCCAAAGGGTTGAAGTGCCAGTACAGGCCTTCTCGTTCGATCAGAGGCATAATGGTCTCACAGGGTAGGTAGAAACAGGGGGGGCTTGGAGCCTTCTTTTTTGTTAGAGGGGGGCCTGACTCAGAAAGGCTAATGTAGTAAGAAGAGAAGAGAAGAGTCATAGGCTTCCCCTAATCTAACCATATGAAAAGGTAGGCTGAGAGAAAGCAGGAAGCCAGTGTGTAAATGCTGGCGAAAAAGAGGAACAAGCTGAGGAAATTACAGCAAAAATATCAATTTATTCAAAACATTATTACACACTATTAAAACAATAGGTCTAAACACAAAACCTATTTAAGAGTTTTCTTGAGCCAAACCTCAACACAACATTGGAAATGTTTTTAAACATCACAGTTTAAAGTAGGTGGAGGTTAGTAGCATATTGTGTGAAAGAAGGTTTGCATTACTACTTTGAACATATAGTAGTATTGGTTGCCGGCACAAGAATATGTAATATGTTTCCAGTCCGGGGTGGAAATGAGCCTTCACTTGAGCGTAGTGGTGTAGTTTAGTGAAGGGTCCGGACTTTCATCAGGACAAGGTTCAAGGGGTTGGATTTCTTGTAAAACATGAGCGGTTAGATTGGACAATATTTCAAGAAAGCCTGCGCAGTTAGCTAGGCGAAGCTCTGTAGCCGGAGTCTTAGTCAAAAAAGGTTTCCAGGTATGAGGCTGGAGGACGGAGGCAGTAATATGCAGTGTCCGAAACATTGATGGCACAAAAAAGGCTGAGCTACAGAGAATGCTTAACAGTATACGTCCTTCATTCTCCACCCAAGTGACTATCTTCGCTCTTTTGTCTCACTCCGTTAGGCACTTATCATATTTTTGTCTCTTTTATTTTATTTTTTCTTCTCTCTTTTTGTTTTTCTTTCTTCTTTTATTATTTATTTATTTATTTTTTCTTTTTTTTTTTTCTCTCTTGCAGCTTGCTCACTTGTGCATTTGCTCGTTGTTTCTTCTCTCTCTGGTCACTTTCCACATACAGTTGTTCTCCAATTAGCTGCTTTATGTAATCATCTTCCATAGGGGATTACCCCCCCCTTTTTTTAATCAATCTCAATGTTGCTGTCTTCCCTTGCAATCTTCTTCACACCTTGGGATACACGGGCGTCGTGCTCTGCTGTAGTAATTTCTGTTGTAATCAATTCTCTCACGGCATATGTTAAAGAGCAGTCAGGACAGCTGTCTCCAGTGGTGTCCCTACCAATTTTGTACATGTGTGCATGTTGTTGGTCACTTCTGCTATGTGTGTTATGTGTATGTTTTACTCCCTTTGTGTCTGCCCTTACCTCTCCTTACTTTAGCAGCAGCTTTTCCTCACCCACTGACGCCGTAACTCTTCCTGCTTAGGTTAGGGAATGTTAGCAGGGGATACAGCGGTAATGCTCACTATTACATATAATTTTCAAATTACCACCCCCATTATTTCGTTCATCATCAATAGCCCCATCGTGAAGGTAAAAGTCCTTATTTGCGTGCCCATAACCACTTACGCTGCTGGGTCCTTGCAGCTGATGAGATGATAAAGTTGCCCGCCTGAAAATCGCAAGAAAGGTGTTAATACGTTAGTACTTGTTAGTAACCTCAAGCTCCGCGAACTAAACAATAACTAAGGGCAAAAATGAAACCTCCCCCTGGACATTTCGTGTTTTTGAAATTTCTGAATATGGGTAGGGAAAATCTTGGGCTGTTTATTCAATGAAAGCAAGGAAATATACTTCAGGGTAATGTGCTCTAAGGGGTCTGAGGTTCCTGATAGGGTGGGCAATTGAGTGGGGAATGCTTCACGATGGTTTAATTAGTAGTCCTCACTGTTACTAATGGAAGATAACATTAAGGACATTTCCTACACATTTCTAACAGCATACATACGCAACAACCTGCATGTGCGGGGAAAAGAGAAGGAACAAAACAGTGTTACAGCTGTAGGTGCACAAAATGTAATATGAAACTCAATTAAACTTTGGACATGCGTGTGTCGGTCCCTATTCTAGTTGCTAGTGTGCGTTGGACCATAGGATGGCCATGTTTCCCTAACTCGGGAATGTTCGTGCTATTTTGCAGTTCATGAAAATCTCTTGCGTTGGCCCTGTTGATCGTTGCTCCCTCGTTGCCAGGGTGGCCACCGCTTTGTAGGGCTTGACGCCTCACACATCTAACAAAGTCTGTCAGGAGGGGAAAATGTCCCACTGTAGTCCATAGCCATTGGGTGTTGGTTGTCCGTTGTCTTCAGGCCTGCCCTGGGTCCTTTATATCTGGTGAGAAATTAAATGGAAGCGGTTGAGACCTGAGCATTTACAAATTCTTCAATTTCTTGACCTAACCTCTCTTCACTACTCTTGCACTATTCAGTGTCCTAGTGGGAGGAGCCAATGGTACATTTATGCACCATCCTGTCACCACCTGGTGGCGTTCAATGACGGTCTGACCGTAACTTGTTGCGCTATTCGAAATGTACCCAGAAAATGGGTAGGCACTTAATTTATGTGAAGATACTCATTACACACTTGGATCATATATACGCAATTTAGGTGCTAGTGTACAAATGGGCCTTTGGATCTTTATATTTACTGTGCTTTTGTTGTAAGCTATTTATAGTGCGTGCCTTTGTCCCGTGGGGCATCAGGCACTGACAAGCTAAACAGGGAAACATCAGGGTGGTACATTTGTCATATAGGGTGGCTGTTTTTTTTTTAAATTAAGTGCACCATGTTACTTAGTTAAGATAATCGCAGGGTTTTTAAATCTTTTTTTTTATGGCTCCTCTCTCAACTTCTCAGGGCGTGTCTCACAGTGAACTGCAGGCACTTTAAGCTGGTACTAATGAAATTCGCTACCAATTATTCGCTACCTGTCCCTCCCCCCTCTTTTTATTTATTTATTTATTTATTTATTTATTTATTTCCTCTTTTCTTTCAAATCCAACCCTCACAATTTACTCCCATTCTCTCTATCCCACCCCATGTCCACTTTTTAAACCCTACCTACTCTGTTAATTACTCATTTAGTCTAGTATTTTATTACTCCACTACTGTAATTACTGTTACATTTAAACAATATATTTATCCCCCATTATCTGCTCTCAAATTTTAATACAACCATCATTCTCCAGTTCGTGCAGCAATGACCTCTTTCCCTATGTGTGTTGGCTAATGCATTTGTGCCAGTGCTATTTTCAAAAGCGCTAGTGGCATTACCACTAGCACTGTTATTTTGTTGCCAAATTCATTCTGTTGGGAACATGGATCATCCACCCTTTACCCCTATTTCTCTCCTCCCGTGGTGAACTGTCAATGAAATGTAGGCCTCCCCCCTCAAGTGCACCTTCTTCCACCTTGTGTGTCTCATTTAATTGTTCTGTGTTATTCGTGTATTCATGAGCCCAGTCTCCTCGCTGAAAGATGTGTGCTCAAAATGTAGCTAAATGTACTCTCTTGTGATGCGCTATCATTATGCACCCCCCTCTGTACCGTGCACCCCCATTATGCTTAAACAATCTTCCTTACTTTCAACATGTGTATACCTGGTGTTTAACAAGTTATGGATTTCTCTGTTAATAAGGTGGTCATATCCACATCGCTCATGATGTCACAAATTTCTCTTCCCTAATGCATGGCCTAGTCGCCCCACTGTCACCCAGAAAAGAAAATGTTTTGATACCTATCACCACCCCTATGCAATTGTCCTCTGCATTATTGAGTGTGCGTGAGTGTGTGTGTCGGCGTGCGTCTCGCCCGCTCTGTCGGGGAGGTGGAGCATGAGTGTGTGTGGCAGAGTGAGTCAAATCAAGTTTGTCTTGGGCTGTCCTATTAGCGGTATAATGTCAATCTATGTCCTTTGAAAGGTTTGTTCCCCATCAGGAAGACCCCTCCCAGTCATGTAACCGGTACCATTGCTATTGTGTCAGTGTTCTGTATGGGTGCTGGCTGCTGTGCAGTGCCCCTGTGTTGTGATTCTAGTCAGTCCTGGGGTAGTGGTGCTGTCATTTGATGTGTCTGTACATGTAGTGGTGACAGTGCCTGCGTTGGTGCTTGTGGTGTCTGCTGAAATGATCCCGTCCTGCCCCATGTATCCTCCCCACATGGGCGGTGCATATTGTGGTGGTTGTTGACACTGTTATTGTGATTCTTGGGCGTGTGTGTTGAGGCTGTTTTAACTGCCCCTCCCATTGCATACTTTGATAATTTATTTTGTGCCTACTTGTCCTCATCTGCCTTTCTCTGCCCCTGCCGTTTTATTTATTTATTAACCGTCTTCTCTTGCCACAATCTACAATGCACACAGTCAATGTCTAGCGCGTTATCCTTCCTTCCTCCCTTCCAACCCCATGCATGCTGCACCACCCCTTACTGACCCTCTATCATGTTTGGCTGTGCTGTCTCGTTCAGTCCTTCTCGCCTCCTCCACTCCCTTTCTTCCCTTTCCAGTTCCCCCTCTCTGTTGCTATTGTTACTCCTTGCACCTCCCCGTTATCTTCCCTTTAAATGTAATTCCTCTGTACCTGTGCCTTCAAATCTGCTTCCATGCACTGCAGCCATCCCTTGCTCGCTCCTGTGCTGCTAGTGGGTTGTTCTGCACCTTCCTGTTTGTTCGCTTTAGTGTATTGTGATTGTGTGTGTGTGTGTGTGTGGTGTTTAAATGTCCTTCTGCTGTTTTCAGTTCTCTCATGCAATTCATTCCTTTCTTACCATCTGTGTCATCAAATATTACACTCCCAGAGGTGCAGAAGGGTGAGTCCCCTCTTCCCTCTGCTCGTGCTGATTCAACGCCTCGCCACTTCCCTTCCCTTCGTGCACACCGTTCAGCTGTAGCCATGTGCTTTTAAAGCTATTCCCGTGTAAGTGCTGTGTATGTGTCATTAGCGATTGCTGCACGCTTCTGGAGAAGCTGCCTATGGGCAGCCATAGTCTCATTTATTTACCTTCAGTACTTTTGAATCTTTGCACACTATGTTTTACTGACTTATTTCGGCATGGAAGCTGTGTGCTACACAACACGTGAAGGGGAGTCATTTCTGTATTGTGTGATACATTTTACCTCTATTCAATTTGAAAATTTCGATAGTCCGCTGTTCAGGGAGCAAAGGTTAGAAGATAATTGAACATTTTTCAACTTCTGTGAGCCTTCTTGGCTCCGCACCTTAGCCAGTGCACTCCACGTGCAGCCCATCTTCACCAAACCATTACCTTCTCCGGCACACCCCCACAATCTTGCGCATGTGTCTTCCACACACCGCCTCTGGGTCACCTATTCTCCAAATCCAAAACCACACCACTATCTCCTCACCATCAAAACTCTGTGTCCTCTGCATCAATCTGAAGGTGACGTCAACAAACTAAAAACACAGTGCAAATGAACAGACAAATGTGCATACACAGAACAATAACCCATTTCTCCCAACCCCACAAAAATCCCAAAATAAAACCCCACAATCCCCACAGCTGTCTTCCTATCTCAACTGGAACAAGGTAAAATACAATCAAAACTCTTATAATAGGACTGCGCACGCTGCGTCGCCTCGCGTGTGACACGCCCCTCACCAGGGGACCTTAACCAGCCAACTATCTTCCGCACTCGGGAACAATCTAGCTACCTCCTGCGGGGAAACATCATCCACTCACTGAACTAAAATGCTCAATTAGCAGGGAACCTCATCTACACATTGATCTAGAACGTCAATTCATAGGAAATCCACACCCCTGTACATGAAATCGCCATCCGAACCAACCAGCGCGGCACTCCTTTCTATATGTGGGGAGTCACTACCCCACCCAATATCCTCATAAACACAAGAAGGGACAACTGCCACCGCATCAGTCCCAACAATTCACGTGCCGATCACCATCAATGCGCCGAATTTTGCGACAATGTACAATCACCCACCACCCAATTTACAATGCCTCCCCCTGTTTCTACCCAAACAAAAGAACTTAACATTTCTGCAACATACTGATCAACAATGCATCATAATATTTTAAACATTTCCCCCCCTCAAAGCCCATGTTGCTGGTTGACTTACATTTCCTATGCTGCACTGGCACTTGCTCTGCTGCTGGACACCCCCTCAAGGCGCTTCACCGGACCCCTTCTCCTGCAGGGCTCTCACCTGCCCTCAAGCAGGGTATTTCCAAGTGGCCCCCGATGCCTTTAGCCGGTTATGCGTTTTCCGGTGGTCTTCAGGTGCAGGCGAGGGTCCCACAGCTTCCTTGAGTCGGCGGCAGGGAGTGCAGTTCAACGCAGGGCTTGCGCAGGCAGTGCTCATTCACCCATGTTACAATGAGCAATGAGCCTCACGGAGGGCACCAACTTGTTGGGGAGAAGTTGGACCCCCACCAGGGCAGTGGGGGGCCAGCAGCCATACCCTCACCATCTATGGGAGACCCCAACACCTCCCATATGGCCCACAGAAATGCAACAGAGACCCCAGCAGGCAGCCACATGTTCCAAACTGCGTTTATTTCTGGGCAGCAAAAAAAGAAAAAAACACGCAGAGCATCGTGCACATCGAGAGTTCAGGCGCCGTCTCCCCCGGGGCTGGCTTGCAAGCCAGCTTTGTAATCACACTGCAGGCTGACCTCACAGAATTGGATCAGCTCCCAGAAACCTATCTCCTCCTGCTATTGGCTGCTAAGTGATAGGTTACCTATGTAGCCCTTATAGAGAGCCTGACAATTGGATGTTAGCCTTTTGCGTCAGTGGGTTGGTTTAGCTGTGCCAGCCCCCATTACCTAATTCTAACTTGTTGCATTATGACTTTGTTCCCATAACTTTTTAGCTGAAGCAAGCAGTTCGCACCTGAGCTCTGAGCGCTGATTGGCTGGGCTGAGCCATTCTTGTTACAATTATGTTTCAGATGTGCGTGTCTTTGCGAAAATGTCTTTCTTTCCCAGAAAGAAAAGAAAAAAAACACACTGGGTTGCCGTGGTTTATTCGCATTTGTGGAGAATTAAAAATGTTTGTCTGCAGAAAGCAATCTTATTTTGAATGCGCGACCTTGGCTGCTCGTGGGTTTTGCGAGGAGCATTGCTGAAGGCTTCTGCAGCCAGTGTTCAGTGAGAGAAATGAACTTGGCTGTAATTTTCCTGAAACATGGCTTTACACTGTGCAATTAGACCATGTTAATTCATATAGGCATTTGCAAGCCTTTAAACAGGGATTTTTGTGTTTGTAGATTCTGATATTGCAGCATTGATTCTAATGTAGCATGGAAGTTGCACTGTTGGTGAAGTGGGTGTGTTTCAGCATATTTGTCACCCAGGGGTGCGCTGGGGCCTGGTTCAAATGATATGTACACTCCTTGTTCTTCCTGCTGTTCTTCTGTATATGCGCCTGGGGTGAGGGGGCATGGGTTTGATCTCGATTTTCCCTCTTCAATGTGTATTGGGACCAGACATCCCAGCCCACATCCTGGAGGCTCACAACAGGCCTGTAGAAGCCCGCAAAAGCATCTGTGTTTCACGGGAAAGTACATGCCCAAATAAGGACTGCCCTGGGTCGGCTCGACCTGGGGAAGGGGCAAGACGGTCAGCAGACAGGACAAAGAACCTCATGGTCTGGCCATTTTGGAAGCCAGGCCACCCTTTTGGGCTAAGCGCAAGAAACACGCTGAAACAGCCAAAAGGAGCTCAAAACACAAAGAAACGATCGCTGCCACCAGTCCCGTCCGTGATTCACTTGCACCGTTCGTTAACATTCCAATGACAGTTTCTAGGGCCTGTAGAGTGACTAGAGACCCAAGAGAGCATTAACTTAGCTTACAGTGCCCTCTTGTGCCATGTTGCGCGAAAGCTGCAACATGAGAAAAGAACTATGGAAAACAACGTTTCCTGGTACTGACTGTTTTAAGGGCATGTCAATTTCCCCGTCAGAATGGAGCGAAAGCCCAGAGGAGTGCGGCGAAAGGCTGCGCTTCTCTGGCAAAGTCTAGCTCCGGGTGTAAAACAACAGCAAACAGTTTAGGGGTTGCCACATGGAAGGAAAATTACCTACAATTAAGAAATCTTTCCTAACACTCGCCCCTCCCAGACTATGGACAGGGGGAACTAATCCACCCCTGGATGAGTCTCTTGTTCAGGTCGGTTAAACATTCTGGACAACCCATCAGCATTGCTATGTTGGACACCTGGCCTATGCTCAATAGTGAAGTCAAAGCCTTGGAGACTTATGGACCACCTAAGCAACTTTGGATTCTCTCCCTTCATGTTCATCAGCCACTTTAAGGGCTTATGGTCAGTGTGCACAGTGAATTGGGTCCCATAGAGGTGGGGCCTCAGCTTCCGTAGGGCCCACACAACAGAGAAACATTCTTTCTCTACCGTGGACCATCTGAGCTCTCTGTCCTTAAGCTGGCGACTAATAATACCAATAGGGTGTTCCTTACCCTTCTCATCTACTTGCGATAGTACAGCTCCTATCCCAGTGTCAGAGGCATCTGTCTGCACAATAAAAGGTCTTTTATAATCAGGGGCCCTGAGGACAGGGGCCTGGCACAAGGAGTCTTTTAAGCCGTTGAAGGCCTTCTCACACTCGTCGGTCCAAGTTACCTTCTTGGGTTTTTTCGGAGTGGTGAGGGCAGTCAGAGGGGCAGCTATGGCACCATAGTCTGCCATGAAGTTGCGATAATACCCCGTGAGTCCTAAGAAGGCTCTTACTTGGGTCTGTGTAGTGGGGGGTAGGCCAGTCTTGTACTACTTGTACTTTATTGAGTAGAGGCTGTATCCTCCCTCCATCTACTTCATGTCCAAGGTAGACCACTGAGCCTTGTCCAATCTGGCACTCACTTACTGGCCTTTATGGTCAAGTGGGCCTTCTGAAGAGCCTGTAACACAATCCCAAGGTGTTTCACATGGTCTTCCCAGGTGGCGCTGAAAACTGCTATATCATCCAGATATGCAAGACAGAATTTATCCAACCCATTCAACACATGATTCACAAGCCTCTGGAAAGTGGCAGGTGCATTCTTCAACCCGAACGCATTACCCTGAATTGGTAAAGACCGTCTGGAGTTGAGAACGCTATCTTCTCCTTGGCATGTTCTGCTAAGGCTATTTGCCAATAGCCCACAGTGAGGTCAAATGTGCTGAGGTACTTGGAGGCATCCAAGGTGTCTACCAACTCATCTGTTCGAGGCAAGGGGTGTGCATCTGTCTTGGTGACAGCATTCAGAGCCCTGTAATCCATGCAGGGCCTCAATTCAGAAGTGCCTGCTTTTGGAACCGAAACCACAGGGCTGGACCAAGGACTACTAGAGGGTTCAATCACCCCAAGGTTTAACATCTTGTTGACCTCGGTCTTAATGTAAGACCGTACTTTGTATGACATCCTGTATCCCCTACCTTTGGTAGGTACACTGTCTCCTGTGTCTATGTTATGTTTGCACCAAGGTGTCAAACCAGGCGACTGCGAAAAACAGGGGGGAAACTGCCTAAGCAAATATTTCACCTCCGCCTGCTGATCAGAAGTCAAGTGAGGGGCCACTCGGACACCCTCAAAGGAGCTATCTGAAGGACCGTTTTGGAACAGGTCGGGGAGAGGTTCAGACTCCTCTTCCTCGACATCTGAAGCCAACAACAGCGCTGCGATTTCAACTCTTGGGATGAAAGCCTTCAGCCTATTCACGTGGAACACTTTTGGGGCCTGGCCAGACCTTCCAAGGTCCACTAAATAGTTAACATCACCCAGGGGCTCCACCACTGTGTAAGGGCCAGACCACTTATCCTGTAAAGCTCTAGGCCTTATGGGATTCTTGATCAGGACTTGCTGACCAGGTGTAAAGTTGATGAGGGAAGCTTTCTGATCGTACCAATGTTTCATCAGCGCTTGTCCTGCCTTCAACTTATCACTAGCCAGACCCATCAGAAGTACAATCTGTTTTCTGAGCCCCAGCACATAATCTACTATGTTGGTAGTAACAGGGGGAGTGGGCATCTCCCATCCCTCTTTGACTATGGCTAAGGGTCCCCGTACAGGATGGGGTACCTCTCGGTAGGCAAACAGAAGCATGGTAAAAGAAGATCCCATTTTCTTCTCTGGGGTTCTTCCAGAGCCCCAATCATGCTCTTTAACGTTCTGTTGAAACGTTCCACCAGACCATTGGTCTGGGGGTGATATGCAGAAGAGAACTTGTAGGTGACCCCACATTCTTTCCACATAGCCTGCATGTACTTTGACATAAAGTTGCTACCTCTGTCAGACACAACTTCTTTAGGGAAGCCAACCCTAAAAGATGCCAAGTAACCCATTTGCAACTGACTTGGCAGTTACAGTTTTCAATGGGATGGCCTCAGGATATCTGGTAGCATAGTCGACTAGCACCAGGATAAACCTATTGCCTGAGGATGTTTGCGGGTCAAGGGGACCAACAATGTCGATCCCTACCCTTTCGAAAGGTATGCCCACAACAGGGAGCGGTACCAATGGAGCTTGAATTGATGAGCCACTCTTACCAGATAACTGGTAGGAGGCACAACTCCTACAGTGACTTTCTACTTGCACCCCCATTTTGGGCCAGTAGAAGTGCATGGATAACCTTTGCTTGGTCCTCTTAATACCAAGGTGATCAGCAAGGGACACTTAATGCGCCAGCTGCAGGAGGAAGGGTCTTACAGCAAGGGGAACCACCAACCTCCTATGGTCTTCTTCTGTAGACTCTGTGGGCTCACTATACAGGAGTCCACCTTCCCAATAAATTCGATGCTTCCCAGGAGGTTCACCCTCAAGCTGGGAGCAGGCCTGTCTCCTTAGGCCTTCCAGAGATGGGCACTCACATTGGCCTTTACTGAATTCTTCCCTGTCAGGATCACCTTCTACTAACAAGTCTTTTAGTTCAGGATGGTCATTGGGGTCAAATACTTCAGGTATCGCTGCTTCCTCGTCAGGTCCGGGCGATTGACCAACTTCCTCCACCGCAGTGGTAGGTGAGTTCGGGGGAATATTTTCTTTCCTTCATTTTGATTTTCTTACTCCTTTAGCCTTGGGTTTCCCTTTTGGCTGGGGCAGTGCATTGGTCTTGGCCAATGCTGCCCGTGTTTGAGACCGTGTGCAGGGTCTGTCAGCAGTGTCTCCTAAGAACCCTAAAGCTCTGAGATCGTTGCCCAACAAGACCTTTCCTGGGACATTCCTCTGAATGCTCACTGGAATCTTGACTGCTTTACGATTTAGAGTAAGATTTACAGGTATTACTGGAAGCATGCGAGGTGGGCGGTCAGCGAACTTAGTGGGCATCAGAGTAGCTCTGGCAACTTCCTCTGAGTCTACCAAGGTAGAATCCACTACAGTCCGACTGCACCCACTATCCCTAAGATCTGGAGTATCGACTCCATTGATCAGCACACTAACTTTAAAGTAGTGCTTGGTGTTATCTGGAATCCTAGAATACGCCTCTGCGACTTTAGACTCCCAGGATGCCAGGGAAACTAAAACTACCTCAGCTTCTATCCCACTGGGGAAGGAGATGCTCCTGTAATCTCTTCTTCCTGGTAGGAGGAGAAGGCCAGATTAGCTGAGTGGACCCCCAAAGGTTTAACCTTACACCGGGGATCCCCCTTCATGTGGTCAGTTGCTCCACAAGCAAAACAAGATCCATTGGGTCTGTTTACATAGGGAGGCTTATTATAAGCAGAGTTCTGTTTTGGAGGCTGACCTCCACTACCCTGTGAGTTCTCTTGTGTCTTACCCTTATTTTTCTTTTTTGTGGCCCTTTTGAGAAGAAGATTTATCAGATTCTCCATCCTCCTTATCTTTGGACTTGTTCCCTTCCTCCTGCTTACCAGGTTGAGTCTTGTCCTTATGGGACACTCGATGTGACACCCATAAATCTGCGGCAATGGCCAGCTTCTTAGGATCTATCTCCTTGGAATCTGCCAAATGCTTCTTAAGCTCAGGGGAAGAAGATGCAAAAATGTGTTCCAGCATGACAAGACTTATCATACCTTCAAAGATAGAAACCTTGTAACCTTCGGCCCAGCCAGTCAAGTTTTTTAAGGATTCGGTTACATAAGATACCCAAGTACCACCTTCTTTTTTCTTATACTCTCGGAATCGTTTTAAATATTGGGCAGGAGTCTTTCCAAACTTTAAAATGAGAGTTTGCTTCAACATTGCAAAATCCGCTCGCTCAGCCTTTGACATTTCCATAATGGCACTGCAGCCAGAATGGGGCCGTCTGCTAAGTAACCAGGCAATTTTATCAGCATTGTCAACTTGTTGAACTTCACATGCATACTCAAATGTATTCAGCCAGTCCATAATGTCATTCTTTTCCTCATACACACTGAGCAGATCTTTTGGAAACCTTGGATGAGAGGAGGCCCCAGACCCATGTCCAGGACCCTTGGATCCATTTACAACCTGAAGCTTGGCCAGTTCCAACTGGTGATCCCTGTCTTTCTTTTTTTCTGCCTGTTCGATTTTTAGTTTGGCCATATTGAAATCAAGCTCCTTCTGCCTATACAGCAGCTCTTGCTTCTTGAATTCAAGCATGGCCTCCCCATCAACACTGGCATTGGACATTTCATCCTCCCTGTCCTCATGGTCGCGGTGGACCAGTGCAGCGGCAGAACTGTCAGTATTACCAGTGAGAGCAGCCCCACCTCCTTCTACACTGTCCTCAGAAGCTATAGCGTCAAGCTGAGCTTCTTGCCACGCCACGATTCTTTGGATCATATCCAACTTGGTGCCTTGAGAGGAGACACCTCTCTCAGCACACATCTTTTTCAATGTTTCGGATTTAGAAGCATTTAAAGTTAACAAGGTATTTGTTTCCATACTGTTAGATTGGACTATGGCCTTTTAAAAGTTATACTACGACAATTCACTACGTGTCCTGGTAGGAATAACTGGAAATGCTTTCGCTCGTGCGCAACACTGTATACCTTCAGTCGTATCCCACCGCTGTACACCAATTTGTTAAAATGGATTTCTGAACTCTGTCCGGGAGGGGCAGAGGTTCAGAAGGCCAGCCTAGTTTCTTGGAACAGGGTAACCTCTGGACAAGCCAGACCAATCAGGGTAGCGATGGCGGCGGTCAAGACTTAGGGCCTCATTACACGGATGGCGGAGAACCATGGTGCTATTATTATTATTATTATTCCAAGGTTGGCGGGGCGGTAATTCCCCCTTCCACCATTGCCCTTCCCCATTCCCATTTTTGCCCCATAGGGCTCAATGGGAATGGGGAAGGCGCTAATTACGGTACCGCAAATTGCGGTACCGTAATTAGCTCCCTTGGTCCCTTTGCAGATTGGTTTTTAATGCCTGCAAAAAGCAGGCGTTAAATCCCCCAACCCGCAAAGGGACCTCGTAGTAAGGCGGTAAGGATTTACCGGTACCGGTATTTTACTGGTACCAGTAAATCCTTACCGCCATCCGTGTAATGAGGCCCATAGTCTCAAGAGGGGTGAGGGTGACTGAAAGCCTGCAATGAGCACACAAAGCAAATTACTCCAGGCAGGTGTTATATTAAAAATATAGACACATTTATTACAAGGCCTCTGTAACATTGACCATAGTAAAGAATCACGGTAAAACTCAAGTAAACCAACACATCACAATCAAATACAATATATATACAATTACCGAAGGGTCTAAAGAGTTAGAAGCACGAAATATGCAGACCACCTAGATGGGGAGGAAAACAGGCAGTGCAAGTAATCGTTACACCCAGTTCGCCTTCAGAGGCCACCTAACTAGAAGGAAGTCCGAGCCCTACGAAGAGTGGAGCCTTGTGCCCAAAAGTACCTGCACACGCTGGTGCCAACGGGCAAAGGAGAGTCTCTTCAGGGAAATCAGGCAGTTCAGAGCGGTGAACAAAGGAGAACAAACAGATCTCCGCTACTGAAGCGCGGCCTCCACTTATGGGCAGAAGCAGAGCGCGAGTGCGAAAAAGGCATGCTGTTTAACACCATGAGGAAAAGCTACAGGCTACTGCAGGAGGGCGACCGGTTCCTAGCGTTGCTACTCACCGGTCCCCGATGCAGGCAGACCCAGGCTTCTCTGCGTCAGTTTCAGTGCTGGCAGGTTCAGATACGAGCAGGGGACGTCTCGGCGTCGTGTAGATTCCACGGCAGCAGAAGTTAGAGTTGTGGATGTCCCAAACGCAGAGAACCCGCACAGATTGTTACCACAGCAGGGCAACTTGGCGGCCGTGTGTATTTCAGCCCAATGTGCACTTTCAGACCTGGGAATGCCAAGTGTACGAATTGTGTGAGAGTGGCGGGGACTCGGAATACAACACAACCTGACGGCGGTGACAGAACAAGACTCCTGTGTAGACTGGTCAGTCCACTGGATGGCCCAGGGACGCTTCCGAAGGCTTACGTGCAGGAGATGATGAAGATGCCGAGAATAGTTGTTCCCACTATTTCAAAGGGTTGAAATGCCAGTACAGGCCTTCTTGTTCGATCAGAGGCAGAATGGTCTCACAGGGTGACAGCAGTGCAGAGGAGCAGTCCTTCAGCGGGTCACCAGCAATTCCTCGGTTCAGCCTCTTAGTTGCAGGATACTTGGCTCCTTTATCCTTTGTTCGTGAGAACTCAGGAGATCGACATGGTAGTGGTGTTTCCAGCCTCCGTTTATCCAGGGTTCCCTTAGCGCCAAAACAGAGAGGACCCAATGGGGGATCAGCTCACAAAACACTCACACCATACGTGGACCTATCACAGACCACTGTAGTCCCAGGCATTCAAGACACACTAGACTCTCTGGCACCCAGGATGTGTATTGGGACCAGACATCCCTGCCCACATCCTGGAGGCTCACAACAGGCCTGTAGAAGCCCGCGAAAGCATTTGTGTTTCGCAGGAAAGGACATGCCCAAATAAGGACTGCCCCGGGTCGGCTCGACCTGGGGAAGAGGAAGGGGCAAGACGGTCAGCGGACAGGACAAAGAACATTGTGGTCTGGCCATTTTGGAAGCCAGGCCACCCTTTTGGGCTAAGCGCGAGAAACACGCTTAAACAGCCAAAAGGAGCTCAAAACACAAAGAAACAATCGCTGCCACCAGTCCCGTCCGTGATTCACTTGCACCATTCGTTAAAAATCCCCTCAGAGTTTCTAGGGCCTGTAGAGTGACTAGAGACCCAAGAGAGCAGTAACTTAGCTTACAGTGCCCTCTTGTGCCATGTTGCGCGAAAGCTGCAACATGAGAAAAGAACTATGGAAAACAACGTTTCCCGGTACTGACTTTCTTAAGGGCATGTTAGTTTCCCCGTCAGAATGGAGCGAAAGCCCAGAGGAGTGCGGCGAAAGGCTGCGCTTCTCTGGCAAAGTCTAGATCCGGGTGTAAAACAACAGCAAAAAGTTTAGGGGTTGCCACATGGAAGGAAAATTACCTACAATTAAGAAATCTTTCCTAACACTCATGCAGCAGGGTGGCTGTCCTACAAGGACAGCAAACCAGCCAATCAACTCTGGTTGCATTCAGGTAACCAGGGAGGCTAAGGACAGGGAGTTTTGGGCACCTCCCTCGCTTTCTGCCCTGCAGGCACACTAGAGCCGGAGGCTGGTTTCAGCATTGAAGCCTGCCAAAGGCTAAACAAACAAAAGAGTTAAACCTGGTTTGGCGTGCAGAGTAAAACCCAAGAAAGACCTCACAATCAAGAAATGGCGAAAAAAGAAGACCAGGGCTATTTTGACAAAATGGTCACCCATAGCTACTATACTGCAGCTGAGGATTCAGCCTGCGGTAGAAAAGCACAATGGTAGGAACATTAAACCACTGCCACCAGCCATTAAATGTAGTGAGGGTAACATACAACATGTTACAAGAAAAACTAGGCAAAGGGGATGCTAAGTAACCTCCCAGCACTCCACATAAGATGGGGTGTGTTGGCCCTACATAGGAAAAACAGGTAAGTAAAGTCAATTTCACTTTACTGCTCTTGGGAACAGTAGTTCACCCAAGAGAAGGTATTCACAACTTATGAGAAATCCAAAGGACTTCTCTGTGACACTGCACTGAGGGTGCTGTGTGTCACCATCCAAAACGTAGATGCCTATGGAGTTTGTCAGACTCCAAAAGCAAAGAAAACACAGAGTCCAAATCAGATCAGAATACATAGGCATCTAACTTTTGCATAGTGACACACAGCACCCCCATTGCAAAAAAGGTCTCACTCACTCCAGGATAAAAATGAAAAGTCCTAAAGTCCAGCAAAAGTGCTGGGGATCTCTAAGGTTGAAGGGAATTGGCACAGACATTGGAATTCTCCCTAACAATCTCCAAATAAAAGATCATGTTTCTCAAGCAGAGTAGTCTGAGAGTGGTGTTCCTCGGCACTAATAATGTTTCCCTCCCACCCTTTTTAATATCTACATGAAACTGCTTCATGATCTCTTTGTGTATCGTGGGGCAGTGTTTAGAACTTAGGTGGGCGACACTCATATCAGCTAAAGACCTGGATCTTAATATCGCTCACAAGCTTATGTTTGATCTGATAGAAAAATGCATGGCAGAGAACTAGCTAGGTCTCAATCATCAGAACACTGAGATCATGCTGGCTGCTTCTCCAAACCGCACCATAAAAGCTCTGGCAGCAAAACCAGACGTCACTCTCACTGGACCTTCCAAAAAAACACAAAAAAGCGAATGATATTGGGGTTTATTTTAGACTCTATTCTGTCTTTAAACCAACACAATAAGTCATCACTTCTTCTAGTTTCTGGCTGATTCTGCTTCTATCTGAAAATCACTGTTACACCATCGCTTGCGCTATTGAGGGCTCATGTCTGGATTATTGTAATGCTTTGTATGCAGTGATTCCTGAATCTAGTCTTCATCTGTTACTAGCACTACACAATACCGCAGCATGGATTGTTACTAATATGCCAAGGAATGCCCACATCTCCCAAGTTATAAAGAAATTGAATTGGCTACTGGTCAGGAAGAGGATAGTGTTCAAACGTTTAACTATCGTCCATGAAGCCCTTTTTGGGGAGGCTCCTAAGTACATCAAAGATCAATGAAAATGGTATGACTCCATTAGGCCCTGAAGAACAGCCTCTCGCTATACCATGACCATCCATAATTTAAGGCTCTCTAAGGGTCTGGGCAAGTCTGGTGTGGCTACCGCAGCCAGACTCTAGAAGCTCTCCCAGAAGATCTGCGTTGCTCAAACAATCTAATGGCTTCTAGGAAATAACGTAAGACCTTTCCTAATCTCTCCATACTCCATGTTGTTATGTTATGTTAATGGAGTTTCTAAAGCGCTCGTTGGCAGTAAGCATCATGCTGCTGGAGAGCATCAAGGGTGAGAGGCCATAGAACAGGTTTGTTTTCAGCAGCCAGCGAAAACTGATCTGGCCATGAGTGGCCCGACTCGGAAGGGTAGGGCGTTCCACAGCTCTGCCGCCGCGACCGAGAATCAGTGGCCACCCATAGGGGCACAGCGAAACCGGGTGATAGTCAGCAGTCAGGCGTTCTCCAATCTTAGTGAGCGTCCTGGTAGATAGTGTTGAAACTTCTCCTGGAGGAAATCCGGTCCTACACCATAGAAGGCACGCTAGTCAATACAGAGGGATTCAAACATAATCCACTTCTGAATCGGTAGCCAGTGAAGTGACTGCAAGGCTGGGGAAATGTGCATCCTGTAAGCAGTGTTACTGGCCACACGAGCTGCTGAATTCTGTAGCAGCTGGAGCCGATGGATGAAATAAGATGGCTGGGCCAAAAACAGTGAGTTGCAATAGTCAAGCTTGCTTAGTACTAGTGAGTTCAACAAAGGGAAAAATTAGTCAAGACTACCCCTCCCTTAAACGCACAGGTAGTGCGAACAACCTACAGAGGGCTAAGGAGTATTTCGCTCAGCCATTAATGATCAAACTAACAAGTAAGAGTACTGATAAAACAACGTTTATTCTGAATGAAGTATCCACATTAAAAACAATTATCAACAAACATATGACTGAAGTTGTCATTCACAACACAAGAACATTTGATTCTAAAAGTGTGACTTTAGTAACAAAAGTGTGATTTTATGTGCTGCAAACAGTGACAGCACATGTCATCTGTCAACACTATTGCGTGTTTCCAATTCGGGGGTCATATGGGAAACATTTTCTGGTTAGCACAGTTTGTAATATCCTCTGAACTTTCCTCAGGACACTGGTGCTACAAGCAGTGGGTAGTTGTTATCGAACACGTTTGGTGATAGATGATTCTTTAAATCTAAATAAAAACAAATAACATTGGGCCTCATTACAAGGTAGGTGGTAAGGAATTACCGGCACCGGTAAGGGCACCGGTGCCGGTAGTCCCTTACCACCCTATTCCGAGGTCCCTTAGCGGGTCCCTTCCTCAACGCCTGGTCTGACCAGGTGTTAAGGACGGGACCCGTAAAGGGACTTCAGAGCAAATAACGGTATCACAAATTGCAGTACCGTTATAGACTCCATCCCCATTCCCATTGAGCCCTATGGGGGCTCAAATGGGAATGGGGAATGTTTCCAGGAATGGGGATTTACCTGGTCCTCCAAGCTTGGAATGACCCAGTAAGTCCCTATTTCGGGAACCCGGACCCGGAATGCGGTAAGGGGGTAGCCATGGTGCTAGTAGCACCATGGCTACCTCCTACCTCGTAATGAGGCCCAATTGTGTCGGAAGGGTGTATCTAGTATAAGTAAGATCAATGAAAAACCCATGATATTAGGCTCTAGTTTCTGGAGGTGTTACCCACCTAATATTTCTTCTCTGCGTCTTGGGCTGAGAATAGGACAGACTATCATCTGTACAGTCACGTGTTTGAAATTTGCTCCGATGGCTGCTGCAGAGCGGTGGAACAAGGGCGTATCGTACCTCATTGCTCACAGGATTCATCTAGTATTATCTAGGTGTTAGGCCGAGCGAATATAGGTGTTGAATTACCTGGTAAGGTGCTTCTTTACCCACCTTTGGAACCAATCGCAGAAGATCATGAGGTGTCTACGAGTGCTTGTTTGACCACAGGTCCAGATGAATGCTTTAGCCACATTTCGGTGACACAGAGCAGATGGGGACCTCGGTCAGTTAGCAGGTCGTAACATGAAAAGGCATGCTTCGCTAAAGATCATGCATTCAGTAGTGGGAATGTAAGGGCCCTGGTGCTAGTGGCTCTGACAGGCAAAGTGAGGTCAGTATTGGGTGTAAAGGCAGTGCGAGAAGCAGCAAGGCTATAAGTGAGTGATTAGTAGGTCTGTCGATACTTTCCCTGGGCCCGGTCTACGCACGGATGAACACAGACAGGCTGAACTTTGGCGCGACTTCAGCGTGTGAGGCTCTAGCCCGCTGCGCTTCCATGAAAGTGTGGTATTTATATCAGTTATATCGTGTTAGTCGGGTCCCTCCCACTGTGTCAACAGTGAAGAAGGACTCCCGGGTGCTCGATGTATGGAGGAAAGAAAAGAATACTGCCTCCAACCAGACACAAGACTCTGCTGGCTGGGGGAGGTTGCCAGACACTGTCCTCCTGGTGAATCCAGCTACAACGAAAGTATGAAATATAAAATAATGAATTAAAATAAAAAACCTGAAATAAAGTTTTTTAGCTTAAAAAGCACATTACAAACAAGGCACCCAGTCACACGCCCAACTCGAGTAGCGAGTTTCAAAGGAAATAAGTAAAAGTTAGCCAGAGGTGGACAAATCAACATGAAAGCGCTGCAAAAACAACAAACCTGAGTTTTATTCCAGTCGTACCTGATGTCTGCAGTGCAAAGACAGCTCTCCCTAAGAGCTGAGAGCTGTGAGTGGTGGGTCCCTCCCACTGGGTAAACAGTGAAGAAGGACTCCCGGGTGCTCGATGTATGGAGGAAAGAAAAGAACAGCGCCTCCAACCAGGCACGAGATGATGTTGATTATTGTTATCTCAGTAGGCACGCTTAGATAACCATTAGTTGTAGCACGTCTCTTGCGCCTAGAAACACTTGTGTACAGGTGTGTTATAAATGCCACATCATATCACTTCTACCCTTCAATACAATACAGAAGATGACTCGGGATTTTGCCATGAAAATAATTAGCAACAATAAGCAAGTGTACAGGAAAGTACAAATGACAGCCACTCACAACTAAGACAAGAGGATAAAGAACAACTCACAACTAAGCGAGAAACAAAAAATGACAGCGCACAGCCATAATGAATTCCCATGAGATGATCTGACAACCCAACACAGGTCCTACCAGAATGAACAAAAAAGAACAAACACTCAACAAGGAGAATACCGGCAACAAAACATGAGTTCTAATAACTCTAATCATCTTAGGACAACATGCCATACATGTGCAACCCATTCGCATCACTGCCACCCGAAACCCAAGACTCCCTGTTAGGCAAAGTTTGTATGTAGTACCCTCTGGGACCACTACACACAACTAGGACTAAAGGTGTAAGCAAAACCAACCTTTGGTATACGTCTGTACCACACCGTTTTTGGTAGCAAGCTGAGTAGCTGGGCTTATCTCAAGAGGGAATGTGAGCTTGTAAGGGTGTTACACAAAGGTCTACAATGACAAGTATTCAGATAGACACTTATACTCAAGGTTTCTTGGTAAAACACTTCTTAATTTATTACACAATCATTCACAGAGCATTCACTAAATAGGGCAACCAATATCACACAAAAATTATACTACAATACTGAATACTAAGCAGTTGAGCTCCCTTGAAGTAGGAGCAAAATAGTATTGAAGTAAGAGCAAAAAGGCATAAGTTAATAAAATGAATATTATAGTTACTCCAAAACAGTGCAAATAGTTTGAATTCACCAGAGGAGTTGATTCAATGAAATAGGTAGGCCAAAGTCAATGGGCTAGTGTCTTGTATAAGTAAAAACGTTTCTGGTATTTAAAACGGAAAAGTCTTTGCCATGGTTCTTAGAAGTAGTTGATGGAAGAAAGGTTTGTATGTCGGGTCACAAGCTGACTAGGCCTGCAAGTTGTCAAAGTTCCACAAACTTTCGCGGTGAGATAAAGTTCTCTCGGTCGGTTTTCACAGTACCTTATATTGAAGAAAAAGATGCAGCTGAAGACTTCTGTTCCTGGCAGTTCCTGCAGATCTCGCTGTTCCTGAGCCTCAGTCGTGTGGACAAGAGGGAGGACGTCGGGGGACTCCTGCACTGCACGGAGAAAGATCACAAAGCTGCTAAATTGGCAAATCTTTTATTCCGGTTGCTGTTCTTCAAGCACACAAGCTGGTGTCCTTCTTCCTGGTTAATCCTAACCAGCTCCGAGAATGGTATCCAGGTGGCTTACGAGTTGATTGGTCCTACCAACTTCAAAGGAAGAAGTCGTCCTTGAAGGGGCTTCTTTGTCAAGATGAACGTGGCGATTCAGACCTGCAGCAGGGCTCCACCGGGCAAATCAACGGTTCAGTAGTTGCAGCAGCCGTCCTCTTGCAGCTCATCTTCGGTTCTTTCGTTCAAGTGGTCGACTCTGCCTTCCAAGCCAAGAGACTCGCCTTTTAAACAGTTTTCTCCCATTCATTCCAGCCTAGCTGCCACTCACCCAGCAGGGTGGCTGTCCTTGCTGGACAGTCAGCCAGCTAATCACGCCAGAGTGCATTTGGGTCTCCTAGGAGACTGGGCACCTCCCTCAATTCCTGCCCACCCCAGACACTCGGACACCAGAGGCGGGCTTCAGTCCTGAAGCACACTAAAGGCATAGAAACAAAGGGACCAAACCTAGTTTGGAACGCAGAGACAAACACTAGAAGGACCTTTCCAAAAAGAAATGGCGAAAAAAGAAGACCGGGACCTGTTTAAACAAAGGGGCTTAAGGCACCATCTTGAAAAACATGGCTTCCGTGATTTTTAGCTACTGGTGTTCACGGTCGGGAAACATCATGGTAATTCATTGTAAAACAACTGCCACCAGCCATTTCGATAGGAAAGGGTAGCATTTGACTACTGCATGAGTTTCTAGACATAGCGGATAGTAGGTAACCCCTCCAGCACTCTATTCTAAGATAGTGTGTGCTGGGTCTAGGAATTTAAAAAGACTAGCAAAGTCAATTTAACTTTACATTCTCTGGGAAACAGTAGTTCATCCCATAAGAGGTATTTAAACCTTGGGAAAGCCTAAAAAGCTTCTCTGTGTCACTGCACTGAGGGTGCTGTGTAACACACATGAAAAGATGATGCCTATGGAGTTATCTAATTCTCCATAATCAAAGGACACAAGAGTAAACACACATCAACATAAATGAGAGAGTGGGGAAAAAAAGGCTCATACTGTCTCCAGGTAAAAACATCACGTCCTCAAAATCCAGCAAAGTTGCTGGGGGTCTCTAAGGTGAAGGGAATTAGCACTTTTATGAGAATTCTTCCTAACACTCCCCCCCCAACAGGAAAATCTCAGCAGGAAGAACACAAACCTACAACTTAGAACAAACGTGCAGGAATACAGGAATGGAATCTACCGACAACACCACTGGAGAAGCACACCACTCGGTCAGAGCCATCAAAACTAAACTAATCAACATGACCCGCAACCAGAAAAAGGTAGGCACTTAAACACTCTCTCAGAAAGTTCTCCATCACCAAAAACTCACGCAAAGAACATAAACCAGCACATCCTCATGTTTCATTCATGTCACTCACTACATGTTCACCAACTTGCCAACACAAAGAGCTAAACAAAAAAACCCTAAACCCACACCAACATAGACACAACTCTACAGCTCTCTACTCACCTTGCAGACATGATGACAGGTGGCCAAATACCCAGACCATCCCCATATGTTTCCTTGACGGCACTCACTACCTAAGGTTAGCAGGATATCTGACAAAAGTGCAGGTCATCATTGGAATACCTCCTCCCTAACAAAATGGCATGTTTTATTCAAGCACTTTTTTTTAGAAGAAGGCACTAAAGTGTTTCCACCTTTATATAAGAAAACAGTGCATTATGACCCAACAATGTCTACATAGGAAAATGGTGTTCTAATGAGATAATAAAAATATTTAAAATAGGAAATTGAGTTTGCTGTCAGACTTGTGAGAGGTTACACAACCCCTGCCTGACCACGGAAGCCAAATGGCGTATGGCCCTCCACCTTGTTTGGCATGGGTGCTTTATGTAAGACTAACAGGACACACCGAGACAGCCAATGGGGGGTTAGAGTGAGGGAGAGATTGTGGATAAGGAAGGGGAGATTTGGAAAACCAGAAAGAGGGTTGGGGTACTTGAGCGGATAGGAAGGGGGAGGTTAGGAATGGCAACGGACAATTCATAGTGTAACCCTATGGCAATAACTTGGCCTCAAACTACCTTGCACACTCACTCCTAACTCCTACCCTGAAAGCTTAAAGGAACACCCAGGCAGAGTGATATAACATTTAACATGACATGCTACACCAGACATACATACTAATGGCATGGAGGAGAACCATAATTAGCATATTGAATGATTGCATGAGGTGCTGGGAGTACAGCCACAAACAGTGGGCACATGACCCACAAAAGAACACAGTAGACAGTTCACAGAATGCCGCCTTTACCCATACTGGAGCAATTCTGTGGCGATTACTTCAAGCTCTCAGTTCACGTTCCCGGCTTCTTAAGCAGAGAGCTCACCTTACCCTTACACACATAAATGAACATTCAGTCTCCAAGAAGAATTCAAAAGTGCATGAATTCCTGTTACTTGATGGGATCAAATATGCTCACTCGACTGAATATGCACAACACCCATACCGTGTTTAATGCAAACGATGTTACACAAACACTTATCTCGGGGCGCCTACGAGCAACCCTGAAGAGATTAACTTGAGCCGTAATCAAGCATGATGCCAGTGTTTTCCAAGGCTAGTTCCTTCATGCTTCACGTGCGCTGTCCAGAATGCTGACTGTGCATTACCAGAAGTTGGCACTGTGTGCGCGTGATATGCTCGGCCTCGGCAACCTCACAGCCGCCGTCCAAGTACCGAACTTTGCATGCCGCGCCTGCCATCCACACTATCCTGCCCGTGCCTCATCAGGAAAATGACCAGCCCCTGACCCAGGCAGGACCGGTGCCTTTAACCTCTGCTATGCGTGCATGCTGCGTGCACAGCCCCCTGTAGTCTAGGGAACTGTACTTCCTAGAGGAATCACTGTCCAGGGCCCCAGCGCACAACATCTCCAGGACTTGTCAGGCCGCGCTTGGTGGCTCCGCACTCACAACATTAACATGCCCAAGGATAAAAAAATACATATTTCAGAAATATAATAATTAGATAAAATAGCATAAGAAAAAGGAAAGAAACATTGCAAAGGGGAACTATGCTACAAATATTAAAACAACACGATTGTAAACATTATTTTGCAATCTGTTGACAGGCCTTTCAAAACCACACATTATTTCTCACGTTAATATGATACCAGAGCAGGTTTGATTAAGCCATTTCTAGTCATTGTAGAACAATAACAAACTTAAAGATGCTGGAAAAATGAATGAAGAAGTCCAAATTATTACATCATTTTAAAATAAAGTTAATATTAGTAATTTTCATAATTTTTCACATTCTGCATTAGAAGAATATCAATTTCCCAAGAATATGTAAAACCTTCAAAAGCTGCTGGTCTTGGGGGACTTTTTAACGCTATCTTAAAGCTTGATATAAAATGTATGCACAACTATTTGAACACAACTATATTGAGAAATGCTACATATGCTACGTTTTCTGTATGCTTCAATTAGAGTTTGATTTGCCGAGTCTAGCCACGAAATTCATGTTACAAAGGATATGTTTTCTGAGGAAATTATATAACATCGAGAAATGCTTTCATGATCCAGTTACATGATATGGTGCAAAATGGTAAAAATTCATATTTAAGGAAATTGTATTTAATGTGTACTTTTTTTACAGATAGAATTGCACATCTATTGGATAAATTAGAAAATGTGCATTTCTTTAAAGTAAACAAATAAATTGATAAAAAATGATTGGGCAAATAGTTTTATATATTAGGAGAAATATATTCACATCAGAGAAAGTCCTTTTATTATGATAGTTCAACCTTATATTAAATATTTTCCATGTAGAATTATCGCGAGAGTAGTATCTTAAATTTAATTCATTACAAACAAATGTGATTGCTGGAGCACACACAGGGTTAATAAGCCAAGAGAGATTGTTATTTCCATAGAATTGATAACTGTGTTGAGACTTTGAATATGTATTGCCATGTACTTTACAAAGTTATAATTGTATATATTGGTAAAATTGTACATAATGTTCATATTTTAAATACATATAAATGTTGGGATCAACATTTAGTAGGCAGGAATCAATGATAGCCTTGACAAGTTTTTTCAAATAAATACTGAAACGATTCATTCGTTTTGATATTTTAAAAGTATGAATGGGGATGGTGAGACGCACTGGCATAGAAATGTAATATATTTTTCTTTATGTCTTTTAAAGCTGTGTAAGGCTTACATTATAACCAAAGGCAACATAGTATCACACACTTGCATTTTAAAGCTCTCTAACCATAGTTGGGAGAAACAATATACAAGGGGAGTGATAGTAGGGAGTGGTGTGATAGTAGAGTGTGGTGTGATAGTAGAGAGTGGTGTGATAGTAGAGAGTAGTGTGATAGTAGAGAGTGGAGTGATAGTAGAGAGTGGATTGATGAGAGGAAGCTGAGGGTTGGGTCTGACATATTGGGAATGCAATGCAAACACGAATGCATGAGTAAGTAACCTAATAACATCTATTGCTGTGATGCCCTGAAAAATTCCTGCAAATACATTGATATTTTTCAAGTTATTTCTATTCTCTAAAGTCTTTATTTTATGAGAAAAACCGATTCATGCAGTTGCACCCAGTGTGCAAGTGGGGAACAGGGACATGAATTAACCTTTGCTTCTTTCCACAGTGTGTAACCACTGACACGAAGAGTCAGGAAATGAAGACGAGAAGATGGGACATAAAGAGGAATAAAGCACGCACTACAGAAGCTGGGCAGCATCTTTCCAGTGAACCTGTACAGATATCGACATCTTCTCAGGAGAGCCGAATGCCCGGCACATCTATGAGGATCCAGACAAAGGAGAAGGCCTTTGCCTGCAGTGTTTGTGGGATGTGCTTCACACACAGGACTAACCTAGTATTACACATTAAATCACATACAGGTCTGTGGGGACAAACAACCCCTACTGTTGAGAAGCCGTACAAGTGCACAGAGTGCAAAAGAAGATTCAGTCAATCCTCACATCTGATGACCCATCAGCGGATACATACTGGAGGGAAGCCTTACAAGTGCACAGAGTGCAAGAAAAGCTTCAGCCATGTCTCAACTTTCAAAATCCATCAGAGGATCCATACTGGGGTGAAGCCCTACAAGTGCACAGAGTGCAAGAAAAGCTTCAGCCATGTCTCAACTCTGAAAATCCATCAGAGGATTCATACTGGGGAGAAGCCCTATAAGTGTACAGAGTGCAAAAAAAGGTTCAATCAACCCTCACATTTGATAAGCCATCAGAGTATCCATACCGGAGAGAAGCCCTACAAGTGCACAGAGTGCAAGAAAAGCTTCAATCATTCCTCAGGTCTAATAGTCCATCAGAGGATCCATACTGGGGTGAAGCCCTATGAGTGTTCAGAGTGCAAAAAAAGATTCAATCAACTCCCACATCTGATAAGGCATCAGATAATCCATACTGGAGAGAAGCCTTACAAGTGCACAGAGTGCAAGAAAAGCTTCAGTCATTCCTCAGGTCTACTAATCCATCAGAGGATCCATACTGGGGAGAAGCCTTACAAGTGCACAGAGTGCAAGAAATGCTTCAACCAGTTTTCAGATCTAAAAAAACACCAGAGGATCCATACAGGAGAGAAGCCCTATAAGTGCACAGAGTGCAAACAAAGATTCAATCAACTCCCACATCTGATAAGCCATCAGAGTATCCATACCGGAGAGAAGCCCTACAAGTGCACAGAGTGCAAGAAAAGCTTCAGTCATTCCTCAAATCTAACAATCCATCAGAGGATCCATACTGGGGTGAAGCCCTACAATTGCACAGAGTGCAAGAAAAGCTTCAGTAATTCCTCAACTCTAATAATCCATCAGAGGATCCATACTGTTGAGAAGCCCTACAAGTGCACAGAGTGCAAAAGACGATTTAGGCAATCCTCACTTCTGATAAGCCATCAGAGGGTCCATACTGGAGAGAAGCCCTACAAATGCACAGAGTGCAAGAAAAGCTTCAGTCATTCCTCAGGTCTAATAATCCATCAGAGGATCCATACTGGGGAGAAGCCCTACAAGTGTACAGAGTGCAAAAAAAGATTCAATCAACCCTCACATTTGATAAGCCATCAGAGGATACATACTGGAGAGAAGCTTTACACATGCACAGAGTGCAAAAAAAGCTTCAGGCATTCCTCGGCTCTGATAATCCATCAGAGGATCCATACTGGGGTGAAGCCCTACACGTGCACAGAGTGCAATAAAAGCTTCAGTGACAACTCTGCTTTAAAATGTCATCAGAGGATCCATACTGGGGTAAAGCCCTACGAGTGTACAGTGTGCAAGAAAAGCTTCAGTCGTTACCATCATTTAAAAAGCCATGAAAGGATTCATACTGGGGAAAAGCCCTACAAGTGCACAGAGTGCAAAACAAGTTTCAATCAGTCCATACAGTTGATACGCCATCAAAGGATCCATACTGGAGAGAAGCCTTAGAAGTGCAAATGGTGCAAGAAAAGCTTCAGTCAATCCCCAGCTCTGAAAATTCATCAAAAGATCCATACTGGGGTGAAGCCCTATACGTGTACAGAGTGTAAGAAAATATTTTGTGACAGCTCTGTTCTGAGACGCCATCAGAGGATCCATACTTGGGTGAAGCCCTACAAGTGTACAGATTGCAATAAAAGCTTCAGTCGTTCCTCAGCTCTGTGGTGCCATCAGAGGATCCATACTGGGGAGCCCTATACGTGCAAAGAGTGTCATTGATCTTATTGTATGTTGTTTACTCTAAAAATCCATCAGAGGACACATACCGGGGGAAGCCCTACAAGTGCACTGAGTGCTGTAAAAGCTTCAGTCAATCCTCCACTCTGATACGCCATCAAATGATCCATACTGGAGAGACGCCCCACATCAGTCAATACCTAAATTTGATCACACATCAGAGGGTCCATACTCAGGAGAAGCCCTATACATGCATAGTATGTAAGTGATCTTATAGTACATTGTCTTATCTGAAAATCCATCCTGGACCCATACTGCGTGTGCATGAAAAGCTTCAGGGAATACTCACCTTTGAGAAAGCATCAGATGATCCATTATTTTAAAAAGCCTGGAGAAACCTCTAGTCTTCAGGAGATCTTTGAAGACTGCATTCTTCCCATGGTTTTTATATGGAGAGATCGTGTGGCTGTAATGTCAGTGGTTAGCACTGAGAAGCCGTAGACAGCCGTCTGCACTTTACAAGTGACTGATATAACTTTTACACTAGGGGCCATATTCTGGGTGCTGCCATCTTGAATGTGGGGATGCATTAGGTAGCCCTTCCCTGTTGCCTCCTGACGACCCCCAAAACATCCCACACCCTTCCCCCATACCCCCTCACTCCCTACTACAACCTACCCACCTACCCCATACCCCCTCACTCCCTACTACACCCTACCCACATACCCCCATGCCCCCTCACTCCCTACGACACCCTACCCACATACCCCCTTATGCCCCCTCACTCCCTACTACACCCTACCCACATACCCCCATACCCCCTCACTCCCTACTACACCCTACCCACATACCACCCATACCACCTCACTCCCTACTACACCGTACCCACATACCCCCTCACTCCCTACTACACCCTAACCACATACCCCCATATGCCCTCACTCCCTACTACACCCTACCCACATACCCCCATACCCCCTCACTCCCTACTACAGTCTACCCCCATACCCTCTCACTCCCTACTACACCCTACCCACATACCCCCCATACCCCTCACTCCCTACTACACCCTACCCACATACCCCCTCACTCCCTACTACACCCTACCCACATACCCCCTCACTCCCTACTACACCGTACCCACATACCGCCTCATACTCCCTCACTCCCTACTATACCCTACCCACATACCCCCTCACTCCCTACTACACCCTACCCACATACCTCCATACCCCCTCACTCCCTACTACACCCTACCCACATACCCCATACCCCCACTACACCCTTCCCACATACCCCCTCATGCCCCCTCACTCCCTACTACACCCTACCCACATACCCCCTCACTCCCTACTACACCCTATCCACATACCCCCATACCCCCTCACTCCCTACTGTACCATACACACATACCCCCCATACCCCCTCACTCCCTACTACACCCTACCCACATACCCCCATACCCCCTCACTCCCTACTACACCCTACCCACATATCCCCTCATGCCCCCTCACTCCCTACTACACCCTACCACATACCCCCTCACTCCCTACCCACATACCCCCCATACCCCCTCACTCCCTACTACACCCAACCCACATACCCCCCATACCCCCTCACTCCCTACTACACCCTACCCACATACCCCCATACCCCTCACTCCCTACTGCACCCTACCCACATACCCCCATACCCCCTCATACTCCCTACTACACCCTACCCACATACCCCCTCACTCCCTACTACACCCTACCCACATACCCCCTCACTCCCTACTACACCCTACCCACATACCCCCATACTCCCTCACTCCCTAGTACAGCCTACCCACATACCCCCTCATACCCCCTCACTCCCTACTACACCCTACCCACATACCCCCATACTCCCTCACTCCCTACTACACCCTACCCACATACCCCCATACCCCCTCACTCCCTACTACAGCCTACCCCCACTACACCCTACCCACATACATCCATACCCCCTCACTCCCTACTACACCCTACCCACATACCCCCATACCCCTCACTCCCTACTACAGCCTACCCACATACCCCCATACCCCCTCACTCCCTACTACACCCTACCCACATACCCCCATACCCCCTCACTCCCTACTACACCCTACCCATATACCCCATACTCCCTCACTCCGTACTACACCCTACCCACATACCCCAATACCCCCTCACTCCCTACTACAGCCTACCCACACTACACCCTACCCACATACCCCCATACCCCCTCACTCCCTACTACACCCTACCCACATACCCCTCATACCCCCTCACTCCCTACTACAGCCTACCCACATACCCCCTCATACCCCCTCACTCCCTACTACACCCTACCCACATACCCCCATACTCCCTCACTCCCTACTACACCCTACCCACATACCCCCATACCCCCTCACTCCCTACTACAGCCTACCCCCACTACACCCTACCCACATACCCCCCATACCCCCTCACTCCCTACTACACCCTACCCCCATACCCCCTCACTCCCTACTACACCCTACCCACATACCCCCTCATACCCCCTCACTCCCTACTGCACCCTACCCACATACCCCCATACTCCCTCACTCCCTAGTACAGCCTACCCACATACCCCCTCATACCCCCTCACTCCCTACTACACCCTACCCACATACCCCCATACTCCCTCACTCCCTACTACACCCTACCCACATACCCCCATACCCCCATACCCCCTCATACTCCCTACTACACCCTACCCACATACCCCCTCACTCCCTACTACACCCTACCCACATACCCCCTCATACCCCCTCACTCCCTACTACACCCTACCCACATACCCCCATACTCCCTCACTCCCTAGTACAGCCTACCCACATACCCCCTCATACCCCTCACTCCCTACTACACCCTACCCACATACCCCCATACTCCCTCACTCCCTACTACACCCTACCCACATACCCCCATACCCCCTCACTCCCTACTACAGCCTACCCCCACTACACCCTACCCACATACATCCATACCCCCTCACTCCCTACTACACCCTACCCACATACCCCCATACCCCCTCACTCCCTACTACAGCCTACCCACATACCCCCATACCCCCTCACTCCCTACTACACCCTACCCACATACCCCCATACCCCCTCACTCCCTACTACACCCTACCCATATACCCCATACTCCCTCACTCCATACTACACCCTACCCACATACCCCAATACCCCCTCACTCCCTACTATAGCCTACCCACACTACACCCTACCCACATACCCCCCATACCCCCTCACTCCCTACTACACCCTACCCACATACCCCTCATACCCCCTCACTCCCTACTACAGCCTACCCACATACCCCCTCATACCCCCTCACTCCCTACTACACCCTACCCACATACCCCCATACTCCCTCACTCCCTACTACACCCTACCCACATACCCCCATACCCCCTCACTCCCTACTACAGCCTACCCCCACTACACCCTACCCACATACCCCCACACCCCCTCACTCCCTACTACACCCTACCCCATACCCCCTCACTCCCTACTACAGCCTACCCATATACCCCCATACCCCCTCACTCCCTACTACACCCTACCCACATACCCCCATACCCCCTCACTCCCTACTACACCCTACCCACATACCCCCATGTCCCCTCACCCCCTACTACACCCTACCCCCATACCCCCTCACTCCCTACTACACCCTACCCCCATACCCCCTCACTCCCGACTATACCCTACCCACATACCCCCCATATCCCTCACTCCCTACTACACCCTACCCACATATCCCCATACCCCCTCACTCCCTACTACACCCTACCCACATAAACCCCATACCCCCATACTCCCTACTACACCCTACCCACATACCCCCATACCTCCTCACTCCCTACTACACCCTACCCACATACCCCCATACCTCCTCACTCCCTACTACACCCTACCCACATATCCCATTACCCCCTCACTCCCTACTACACCCTACCCACATAAACCCCATACCCCCATACTCCCTACTACACCCTACCCACATACCCCCTCACTCCCTACTTCATCCTTCCCACATACCCCCTCACTCCCTACTACACTCTACCCACATACCCCCATACCTCCTCACTCCCTACTACACCCTTCCCACATACCCCCATACCCCCTCACTCCCTACTACACCCTACCCACATACCCCCATACCCCCTCACTCCCTACTACACCCTACCCACATAACCCCCATATCCCCATACTCCCTACTACACCATACCCACATACCCCCTCATGCCCCATCACTCCCTACTACACCCTTCCCACATACCCCCTCATTCCCCCTCACTCCCTACTACACCCTACCCACATACCCCATACCCCCTCACTCCCTACTACACCCTACCCACATAACCCCCATATCCCCATACTCCCTACTACACCCTACCCACATACCCCCTCATACCCTATCACTCCCTACTACATCCTACCCACATACCCCCTCACTCCCTACTACACCTTACCCACATACCTGCTGGACTGGAGCATTTTGCTCAGGTTGCGGCTCTCCCTCCCATCCTTGGCAGCTGCTATAGAAATAGAAATGGGACTGTCCCTTTTATATTTACAATGGCAGTGAGCATCTTGTTTCTCTCATCTTGTTTCTCTGTTTTTTTTTACTGGAGTCTGCGCTTGTGCTATATACGCGGAGCCCGTCTCCAATAAACAAATAATACTAAAACTATTTGCACCCAAAACAAACCCTGGAATGCAAATGGGCCTACAGGGCCGGTAACAGCCCTGAGCCCTCGCCGAGGCCCTGGCTTTGCTCGGCCTGCCTAGGATCAGCTGGCGGGCAGTATACCCCTGACACGGGCATAATGGATGCATAATACCTGGGGAGAATGCACAAGTCCTGTACACTGAGCGCCAAAAGAGAAATAGAATTCAAGAGATACCATCACAGCAGCAATTAGGACTGAAAATCACAAGATAAATCAGGTAATTAAACTCATTAGTGGAAATTTAAATGACAGAAATAAATAGGCACACACATTGCACAGGAAAAGTCGTTTTTCATAAGGAAATGACAAGTTTGAAAACTTAAACAAAAAGTACAACCTCTCCTGCTTGGCAATACACAACAGAAATGCAACCTCCCCTGCTTGGCAACACACAACAGAAGTGCAACCACCCCTGCTTGGCAACACACAACAGAAATACAACCTCCCCTGCTTGGCAACACACAACAGAAATACAACCTCCCCTGCTTGGCAACACACAAGAGAAATGCAACCTCTCCTGCTTGGCAACACAAACAGAAATGCAACATCTCCTGCTTGGCAACACAAACAGAAGTGCAACCTCTCCTGCTTGGCAAAACAAACAGAAATGCAACCTCCCCTGCTTGGCAACACATAACAGAAATGCAACCTCTCCTGCTTGGCAATACAAACAGAAATACAATCTCCCCTGCTTGGCAACACACAACAGAAATGCAACCTCCCCTGCTTGCAACACACAACAAAAATGCAACCTCCCCTGCTTCGCAACACACAAGAGAAATGCAACCTCTCTTGCTTGGCAACACAAACAGAAATGCAACCTCTCCTGCTTGGCAAAACAAACAGAAATGCAACATCTCCTGCTTGGCAACACAAACAGAAGTGCAACCTCTCCTGCTTGGCAAAACAAACAGAAATGCAACCTCCCCTGCTTGGCAACACATAACAGAAATGCAACCTCTCCTGCATGGCAACACAAACAGAAATACAACCTCCCCTGCTTGGCAACACACAACAGAAATGCAACCTCCCCTGCTTGGCAACACACAACAAAAATGCAACCTCCCCTGCTTCGCAACACACAAGAGAAATGCAACCTCCCCTGCTTGGCAACACACAACAAAAATGCAACCTCCCCTGCTTCGCAACACACAAGAGAAATGCAACCTCTTCTGCTTGGCAACACAAACAGAAATGCAACCTCTCCTGCTTGGCAAAACAAACAGAAATGCAACATCTCCTGCTTGGCAACACAAACAGAAGTGCAACCTCTCCTGCTTGGCAACACAAACAGAAATACAACCTCCCCTGCTTGGCAACACACAACAGAAATGCAACCTCCCCTGCTTGGCAACACACAACAAAAATGCAACCTCCCCTGCTTCGCAACACACAAGAGAAATGCAACCTCTCCTGCTTGGCAACACAAACAAAAATGCAACCTCCCCTGCTTCGCAACACACAAGAGAAATGCAACCTCTCCTGCTTGGCAACACACACAGAAGTGCAACCTCTCCTGATTGGCAACACAAACAGAAATGCAACCTCCCCTGCTTGGCAACACAAACAGAAATGCAACCTCCCCTGCTTGGCAAAACAAACAGAAATGTAACCTCCCCTGCTTGGCAACACACAACAGAAATGCAACCTCCCCTGCTTGGCAACACACAACAGAAATGCAACCTCCCCTGCTTGGCAACACACAACAGAAATGCAACCTCCCCTGCTTGGCAACACACAACAGAAATGCAACCTCCCCTGCTTGGCAACACACAAGAGACATGTTGAATTATCACAGGAAGAGCAGATGTGGATCTGGAAGGAGTGATGACAACCAAAGTCCTCAGATATATAAACAAAAGAAAACAGGCTTTCTGCCTTGAAATCCATTGCATTTCAAAATAATGTTGAGATTGTGCAAGAGGTAGAAACAGGTAGAAGGTTTTATGGAACTTTGAGAAAAACCACAGAAGCCATACTAATACCACCAGACAGAACCGTGAGAATGTAACTGTCTGCATTACATTAACATGATCATAAATCAAATAGAACTAAGACAGCAACCAATAATTAAGAAAATCACAGAACAGATGAAAATGCCATAGATGATAACCCGCCAGGGTCTGCGTCTGGCTGAAATGATAGCTATTGCTGCATGCGCGCCTTGCAGTAGCCATAACATGCCTGCACCTGTGCTGTGAATTAACACCAACTTGGCCATCAACGGGAGGAAGGTTTGTAATCCTGAAATCCTTCTTCATCTTTTGCATACTGCTGCTCAATACTCTGTCTACCTATATCCTGTACACTGTACCCTGGGATAGACGCTGACAGGCTACATCCCCGTATAGAATCCACCCCAGTCTACCTACATCCTATACACTCTAGCCTGGGATACAAGTTGACAGGCTACATACACATATAGAATTTAAACCTGGCTTCCCGCAGCCTGTACACTTTACCCTGGGATAGATATGACATATGGAAAGCACATCTTGTGCTACTAAACACTAGGCCATGCAATGATGAATGAGGCCGTCCTGGGCAACTGGAGGAAAAGCTGAAGTCTCAGTGTGGTGAATAGCTGCACATGTATCTATTGGATGAGAGTATTAGGGGCTCAGGAAAAAGACTGAGGCAGCCTCAGGGGTCAGTGCCCATCAAAGAGTAAATCGCTGCAGCAGCTCAAACGTGACCACAGGAAGAACCATGTAAAGAGGGTAGAAGCCTCGAGCTGCATGAATGAGAGCCGGGAAACTGCCACACTGTGCAGGAGGGTAGGCAATCCAAAATGGCTGACCTGCTTTATATCCGCTGCCCTTCTCCTATGACACGAGCCAGAATGCAGAGCATGAAAGGAAGTGGGTGCGTTTTGTGTCACAGCACTTGGGCCGATGTGGAGGCTAAAATAAAAAGAAGAGAACTCCATTCTCATCAAAAAGAGAGAATGGGGGTGTACAATATTGGGGAGTGTAATTGTTCCTGGTAGGAACGGAACCTATAGAGATACTGTGCGTAGATGCAGCAAACCTGTAGATCCTGACGCCCACGTAGAAGTCTGATGCCTAAAGAAGCTGCTGAAGACCTTAAATGCACCTAGAATTAGAACCCTGAAAGTGCCTAGAAATCTGAAACTTTATTACTCGAGGGAGAACAAAACTGGAGCAAAAGAGACTGCGATTCCTGGTAGGGAATGGAAGCCGGCCATCAACCTCTGATTGGGTGAATCATCCTGACCCAGAAATTAACCTCATATGCTAAACATAAAAGAAAGACACAAAGACCCTAGTTGTCAGCCTTGTTTTTGACACCATTGCTTTTTAGACCTAGAACATCATTTGATCTTACAGAAAATGTTTCTTTATCACCTACACAGTTCCAAAGCAGCAGCGCCTTCTACAGTATTGATTCCTCTCGACTCTGCTTCATAAAATTGAAGCACTAGTCTCAAGCAGGGTTGCGTGTTAGCCCCCCTGCTTTTTAATCTGTATTGGTCTCAAGCAGGGTTGCGTGTTAGCCCCCCTGCTTTTTAATCTGTATTGGTCTCAAGCAGGGTTGCGTGTTAACCCATCTGCTTTTTAATCTGTATTGGTCTCAAGCAGGATTATGTGTTAACCCCTCTGCTTTTTAATCTGTATTGGTCTCAGGCAGGGTTGCATGTTAGCCCCCCTGCTTTTTGATCTGTGTGTTGCTTATTTTGTCTGAACCTTGAAGCTTGTACAGAACCACCCTCTCCATTTTGGCAAGGAAGATATAATTTGCCTAACATATGCCGATGTTAGGGTTATTTTAGATGAGATCGCAGTAGGTTTACAGCGTACCCTTAATGTATTTGACTTGTATGCAAAAACCAATGGATTACGTGTCAATACTCCCAACACTAAGATTATGACTATAGGCAAAGAGACCTATGGCGGATCAACCTATAGTGGTTACTTGGGTGATACCCGCCTGGAACAAATTAACATTACCAAGTATTAGGGAAATCAAATTACGGCCACTCCTTCACGGACGTATTCTGTGAATGTTAATTCCTCCCAAAGCATGGAAGGAGTGGCTTGCTCTTAAGAAAGTTATGAACTGTGGCGGCTGCTCCTTAGAGGCTAAGCTCATGGCCTATACGTTATCTATCATCCCCGGCATCACGTATGCCTTAGAAGCATTAGCTGAGAAGGCGGGGACTCGGTTGCCTAAACTAGGGGCTAACATCTTGCATTCCCTGCCTGGTCTTCCTGGATCTGCCCCAGTGGAAACCATTAGACTGGAGCTGAGTCTCCAGTCACTCCTTTCAATATGGAAAGAGGATGTGTCTAAACTCGGGGTCAAAATCAAATTTGAGGGGACATCTCTGGACACACTTTTGAGCCAAACTATGGTCCATGCGAAGCGTTCTTCACATAGAGTATGGTATAGGGACATGGATAATACGGTTATTTCCTGTTGCCTGTATATTGACCTGTCTTGCTCCTCTAGTCGAGATGCGGCTTTGTTTATACAGAAATGGGAACAAGATCCAGGAGTCATGACCATATCTCATTATTAGCCCATTTGGCTAATCTACGTAAATACGTGATCTACCTGCATCAGGGATTGTTTGCTGAAACACCCCGCGGCTGTTTGGTTAAAATGTGTCATTGACTCGTTTTATATCACTGCCACGCTTTGACATTGTACCTGTATTGTCTCACACTTGTGCTTGGAGGGGTTCTCCTTTGGAAAAGGGGTTGTCATCTTTGCAAGATACAGATTGAGTCTACGCGCCATACACTTACACAATGTCGGACACTGAGCTTGATTTATGAGAAAGGCTACGCAAAATGTAATTTACACCATTCTGACCAGTTTTGGAGTGTGATTTACGGTGAAGAATCATATGTGGCTTAGGGCCAAAGCTATGTTGGATGTCATTTCCGAACAAATCCAAGGTGAATGAGCCCATCTGATTGTAGCCCAGAGGGATACTATTAATTGCTTTTATATAAAAACATTTTATACTGTGAGGTCTCTCTGAAGGTTTCTCTTTTAATGTCCATCTGTATTTGCCTGACTGAATGTTTGTATTGTTGTTTTAATCTTGTAATGAAATTAACATTGTGATGATTTTATGTTTTGTTTGCTCCTGATTTTATTTTCATATTGTTTTAATTTCGTAGAGAAACGAACATTGTGATGATCTTAACTTTTCCTTGTTTTAGTGTAAAAGGTGGAATTTGCAAAACCAATTCCACTTGAATAAATACAAACATTTTTTAAAAAGTCTTCTACAGGGGAGTGCTGAGTTAGAGAGAATAATTTGGTGGGTCGGGTATAGCAGCAGGAGGTGGGTATTTTAAAAAATATATATTTTGAAGAATTGTATAGCGGAAATCATGCCGAGATGGACATAGGGCGATTAACTTGCAAGTTATTGGATACAACAGATATCATTAAAATTATTGTTCTAAAACAACTCCATTGGAGATCAAATTCTGTACCTAAAACAGACAAATGAAGGTGAGCAAGATAACATTCAAAAGATTGATGAAGAAAAAGTGCTGAGAAAAAGAGCTGTTTCTAGGGAAAGGTTTTTCAGTTCTTTCATTTATTTCAGTAGAAAGAGGGAGCCACAGTCTGATGTGCATTGCTCTGAGCAAAGCATGTAAAGGCTTTCCCTGTGGTCCTAGTGCCCGCCCAGTCTCCACCCAGTGGCCAATCAACTGAATTAACCACTAATGGTGGCCTCTCCTTAAGACTGTGAAGGTAAGTCTCTGTACGCTCACGGCAGAAAGAATGCAACCCTCTAGGGAAAAAGGCCAAGAGATTGCTTGCAAGGATAACAAGGTTTAATTGTACATAAGACACTTTCTCCCTCTCTCTGGGAGGTTTGCTCTCTTCCGTTATCCATTTCCTCATTTTCCTTAATAACGTAATACTAAAAAAATCAACACACTCCACAGGCATACCAAACTCCCCATTTCAGTCGCTGCGTGTCCCTACTGTTCACACTGCTCCATAATCCAACCCCACTGTGTTATCCTCTGCAGGTTATACTCACGTGTGCGTGTTCACCCGCTCCTCCATTCACAGGGTTCCAACACTAGCCTGTAACTCTCCTTGGGGCCGCACCCGCTCCAAAGAGCAGGAAGAATTCTTCAAAGACAGCTCCTGCAGGGCACTGGGGAGTATGCTTTTTGGGGCTGGTCGCTGTAGGTGGGCACGGCCCTTCCAGAGAGGTCGCCTGGATACCTCCGCAGGTACGGGGCACTGGGATCACGTTGAGGTCACCAAATGAAGGCAAGTTCCTGTACGCTCATGCCAGAAAGAGTGCAACCCTCTAGAGAAAAAGGCCAAGAGATTGCTTGCAAGGATAACAATGTTTAATTGTACAAAAGACAAGGGTGCCAGCAGAGGACTCTGCTGCTTGAGAATGTTCTGTCAACGTCATGTACAGTTCATTAAAAAAAGTTCACAGCGTCACAAATGTTGTATAGGGACTAAACCCGCACAGCTGATTGGTGAGACCATACACAATGCCCTCATCTTTCTGGGGAGTGAATGAAGGTCAGGCTTTTCACATGTTGCTGTTCCAAGGCTACTATTACATCATTATGGCATGCACCTGGGAGGCTCGGGGACTGGCACCAGGGGGAGGGACCATTATGGCATGCACCTGGGAGGCTCGGGGACTGGCACCAGGGGGAGGGACCATTATGGCATGCACCTGGGAGGCTTGGAGGCTGGCACCAGGGGGAGGGACCATTATGGCATGCACCTGGGAGGCTTGGAGGCTGGCACCAGGGGGAGGGACCATTATGGCATGCACCTGGGAGGCTTGGAGGCTGGCACCAGGGGGAGGGACCATTATGGCATGCACCTGGGAGGCTCGGGGACTGGCACCAGGGGGAGGGACCATTATGGCATGCACCTGGGAGGCTCGGAGGCTGGCACCAGGGGGAGGGACCATTATGGCATGCACCTGGGAGGCTTGGAGGCTGGCACCAGGGGGAGGGACCATTATGGCATGCACCTGGGAGGCTTGGAGGCTGGCACCAGGGGGAGGGACCATTATGGCATGCACCTGGGAGGCTTGGAGGCTGGCACCAGGGGGAGGGACCATTATGGCATGCACCTGGGAGGCTTGGAGGCTGGCACCAGGGGGAGGGACCATTATGGCATGCACCTGGGAGGCTTGGAGGCTGGCACCAGGGGGAGGGACCATTATGGCATGCACCTGGGAGGCTTGGAGGCTGGCACCAGGGGGAGGGACCATTATGGCATGCACCTGGGAGGCTTGGAGGCTGGCACCAGGGGGAGGGACCATTATGGCATGCACCTGGGAGGCTTGGAGGCTGGCACCAGGGGGAGGGATCATTATGCATGCACCTGGGAGGCTCGGGGACTGGCACCAGGGGGGGATCATTATGCATGCACCTGGGAGGCTCGGGGACTGGCACCAGGGGGAGGGATCATTATGGCAGCACCTGGGAGGCTTGTGGACTGGCACCAGGGGGAGGGTCATTATGCATGCACCTGGGAGGCTCGGGGACTGGCACCAGGGGCAGGGATCATTATGGCATGCACCTGGGAGGCTTGGGGACTGGCACCAGGGGGAAGGGATCATTATGGCATGCACCTGGGAGGCTCGGGGACTGGCACCAGGGGGAGGGATCATTATGGCATGCACCTGGGAGGCTCGGGGACTGGCACCAGTGGGAGGGATCATTATGCATGCACCTGGGAGGCTCGGGGACTGGCACCAGGGGGGGATCATTATGCATGCACCTGGGAGGCTCGGGGACTGGCACCAGGGGGGGATCATTATGGCATGCACCTGGGAGGCTCGGGGACTGGCACCAGTGGGAGGGATCATTATGGCATGCACCTGGGAGGCTTGGAGGCTGGCACCAGGGGGAGGGATCATTATGGCATGCACCTGGGAGGCTTGGAGGCTGGCACCAGGGGGAGGGATCATTATGCATGCACCTGGGAGGCTTGGAGGCTGGCACCAGGGGGAGGGACCATTATGGCATGCACCTGGGAGGCTCGGGGACTGGCACCAGTGGGAGGGATCATTATGGCATGCACCTGGGAGGCTTGGAGGCTGGCACCAGGGGGAGGGATCATTATGGCATGCACCTGGGAGGCTTGGAGGCTGGCACCAGGGGGAGGGACCATTATGGCATGCACCTGGGAGGCTTGGAGGCTGGCACCAGGGGGAGGGACCATTATGGCATGCACCTGGGAGGCTTGGAGGCTGGCACCAGGGGGAGGGACCATTATGGCATGCACCTGGGAGGCTTGGAGGCTGGCACCAGGGGGAGGGACCATTATGGCATGCACCTGGGAGGCTCAGGGACTGGCACCAGGGGGGAGGGATCATTATGCATGCACCTGGGAGGCTCGGGGACTGGCACCAGGGGGAGGAATCATTATGGCATGCACCTGGGAGGCTTGGAGGCTGGCACCAGGGGGAGGGACCATTATGGCATGCACCTGGGAGGCTTGGAGGCTGGCACCAGGGGGAGGGACCATTATGGCATGCACCTGGGAGGCTTGGAGGCTGGCACCAGGGGGAGGGACCATTATGGCATGCACCTGGGAGGCTTGGAGGCTGGCACCAGGGGGAGGGACCATTATGGCATGCACCTGGGAGGCTTGGAGGCTGGCACCAGGGGGAGGGACCATTATGGCATGCACCTGGGAGGCTTGGAGGCTGGCACCAGGGGGAGGGACCATTATGGCATGCACCTGGGAGGCTTGGAGGCTGGCACCAGGGGGAGGGACCATTATGGCATGCACCTGGGAGGCTTGGAGGCTGGCACCAGGGGGAGGGATCATTATGCATGCACCTGGGAGGCTCGGGGACTGGCACCAGGGGGGGATCATTATGCATGCACCTGGGAGGCTCGGGGACTGGCACCAGGGGGAGGGATCATTATGGCAGCACCTGGGAGGCTTGTGGACTGGCACCAGGGGGAGGGTCATTATGCATGCACCTGGGAGGCTCGGGGACTGGCACCAGGGGCAGGGATCATTATGGCATGCACCTGGGAGGCTTGGGGACTGGCACCAGGGGGAAGGGATCATTATGGCATGCACCTGGGAGGCTCGGGGACTGGCACCAGGGGGAGGGATCATTATGGCATGCACCTGGGAGGCTCGGGGACTGGCACCAGTGGGAGGGATCATTATGCATGCACCTGGGAGGCTCGGGGACTGGCACCAGGGGGGATCATTATGCATGCACCTGGGAGGCTCGGGGACTGGCACCAGGGGGAAGGGATCATTATGTCATGCACCTGGGAGGCTCGGGGATCTGGCACCAGGGGGAAGGGATCATTATGGCATGCGCCTGGGAGGCTTGGGATCTGGCACCAGGGGGAGGGACCATTATGGCATGCACCTGGGAGGCTCGGGGACTGGCACCAGGAGGAAGGGATCATTATGGCATGCACCTGGGAGGCTTTGGGACTAGCACCAGGGGGAAGGGATCATTATGTCATGCACCTGGGAGGCTCGGGGATCTGGCACCAGGGGGAAGGGATCATTATGGCATGCGCCTGGGAGGCTTGGGATCTGGCACCAGGGGGAGGGACCATTATGGCATGCACCTGGGAGGCTTGGAGGCTGGCACCAGGGGGAGGGACCATTATGGCATGCACCTGGGAGGATTGGGGACTGGCACCAGGCGGAGGGATCATTATGCCATGCACTTGGAGGCTCGGGGACTGGCACCAGGAGGAAGGGATCATTATGGCATGCACCTGGGAGGCTTTGGGACTAGCACCAGGGGGAAGGGATCATTATGTCATGCACCTGGGAGGCTCGGGGATCTGGCACCAGGGGGAAGGGATCATTATGGCATGCGCCTGGGAGGCTTGGGATCTGGCACCAGGGGGAGGGGATCATTATGGCATGCACCTGGGAGGCTTGGGGACTGGCACCTGGGGGGCAGGATCATTATGGCATGCACCTGGGAGGCTTGGAGGCTGGCACCAGGGGGAGGGACCATTATGGCATGCACCTGGGAGGCTTGGGGACTGGCACCAGTGGGAGGGATCATTATGGCATGCACCTGGGAGGCTTGGGGACTGGCACCAGGGGGAGGGATCATTATGGCATGCACCTGGGAGGCTTGGGGACTGGCACCAGTGGGAGGGATCATTATGGCATGCACCTGGGAGGCTTGGGGACTGGCACCAGGGGGAGGGATCATTATGCATGCACCTGGGAGGCTTGGAGGCTGGCACCAGGGGGAGGGACCATTATGGCATGCACCTGGGAGGATTGGGGACTGGCACCAGGCGGAGGGATCATTATGCCATGCACTTGGAGGCTCGGGGACTGGCACCAGGAGGAAGGGATCATTATGGCATGCACCTGGGAGGCTTTGGGACTAGCACCAGGGGTAAGGGATCATTATGTCATGCACCTGGGAGGCTCGGGGATCTGGCACCAGGGGGAAGGGATCATTATGGCATGCGCCTGGGAGGCTTGGGATCTGGCACCAGGGGGAGGGGATCATTATGGCATGCACCTGGGAGGCTTGGGGACTGGCACCTGGGGGGCAGGATCATTATGGCATGCACCTGGGAGGCTCGGGACTGGCACCAGGGGGTGGGGGTCATTATGGCATGCACCTGGGATTCTCGGGGACTGGCACCAGGGGGTGGGGGTCATTATGGCATGCACCTGGGAGGCTCGGGACTGGCACCAGGGGGTGGGGGTCATTATGGCATGCACCTGGGATTCTCGGGGACTGGCACCAGGGGGTGGGGGTCATTATGGCATGCACCTGGGATTCTCGGGGACTGGCACCAGGGGGTGGGGGTCATTATGGCATGCACCTGGGATTCTCGGGGACTGGCACCAGGGGGTGGGGATCATTATGGCATGCACCTGGGAGGCTTGGGGACTGGCACCTGGGGAGCAGGGTCATTATGGCATGCACCTGGGAGGCTCGGGACTGGCACCAGGGGGTGGGGGTCATTATGGCATGCACCTGGGATTCTTGGGGACTGGCACCAGGGGGCAGGATCATTATGGCATGCACCTGGGAGGCTCGGGGACTGGCACCAGGGGGAGGGACCATTATGCCATGCACTTGGAGGCTCGGGGACTGGCACCAGGAGGAAGGGATCATTATGGCATGCACCTGGGAGGCTCGGGGACTGGCACCTGGGGGACTGGATCATTATGGCATGCGCCTTGGAGGCTCGGGTACTGGCACCAGGGGGGGCGGGGGGGATCATTATGTCATGCAACTGGGAGGCTCGGGGACTGGCACCAGGGGGGCAGGATCATTATGGCATGCACCTGGGAGGCTTGGGGATCTGGCACCAGGGGGAAGGGATCATTATGGCATGCGCCTGGGAGGCTCGGGGACTGGCACCAGGGGGGGTGGGGGGGATCATTATGTCATGCAACTGGGAGGCTCGGGGACTGGCACCAGGGGGGCAGGATCATTATGGCATGCACCTGGGAGGCTCGGGGACTGGCACCAGGGGGAAGGTATCATGGCATGCACCTGGGAGGCTCGGGGACTGGCACCGGGGGGAGGGGATCATTATGGCATGCACCTGGGAGGGTTGGGGACTGGCACCAGGGGGGAGGGATCATTATGCATGCACCTGGAAGGCTCGGGGACTAGCACCAGGAGGAAGGGATCATTATGGCATGCACCTGGGAGGCTTGGGGACTGGCAGCGGGGGGAGGGGATCATTATGCATGCACCTGGGCGGCTCTGGGACTGGCACCAGGGGGGAGGGAACATTATGGCATGCGCCTGGGAGGCTCGGGGACTGGCACAAGGGGATAAGGATCCTTATGGCATGCACCTGGGAGGTTCGGGGACTGGCACCAGGGGGGAGGGATCATTATGGCATGCACCTAAGAGGCTCGGGGACTGGCACCAGGAGGAAGGGATCATTATGGAATGCACCTGGGAGGCTTGGGGACTGGCACCAGGGGGAAGTGATCATTATGGCATGCACCTGGGAGGCTCGAGGACTGGCACCAGGGGGGAGGGAACATTATGGCATGCGCCTGGGAGGCTCGGGGACTGGCACGAGGGGGAGGGATCATTATGGCATGCACCTGGGAGGCTCAGGGACTGGCACCAGGGGGGGGATCATAATGGCATGCACCTGGCAGGCTCGGGGACTGGCACCAGGAGGAAGGGATCATTATGGGATGCACCTGGGAGGCTCGGGGACTGGCACCAGGGGGGAGGGAACATTATGGCATGCGCCTGGGAGGCTTGGGGACTGGCACAAGGGGATAAGGATCCTTATGGCATGCACCTGTGAGGCTCGGGGACTGGCACCAGGGGGAGGGGATCATTATGGCATGTACCTGGGAGGCTTGGGGACTGGCACCAGAGGTGCAGGATCATTATGGCATGCACCTGGGAGGCTTGGGGACTGGCACAAGGGGATAAGGATCCTTATGGCATGCACCTGTGAGGCTCGGGGACTGGCACCAGGGGGAGGGGATCATTATGGCATGCACCTGGGAGGCTCGGGGACTGGCACCAGGAGAGAGGGATCATTATGGCATGCACCTGGGACGCTCGGGGACTGGCACCAGGGGGAAGGGATCATTATGCATGCACCTGGGAGGCTCGGGGACTGGCACCAGGGGGAGGGGATCGTTATGGCATGCACCTGGGAGGCTTGGGGACTGGCACCAGGGGGGAGGGATCATTACGGCATGCACCTGGGAGGCTCGGGGACTGGCACCAGGGGGAGGGATCATTGTGGCATGCACCTGGGAGGCTCAGGGCAGGGACTGGCACCAGGGGGACAGGATCATTATGTCATGCACCTGGGAGGCTTGGGGACTGGCACCGGGGGGAGGGGATCATTATGCATGCACCTGAGAGGCTCGGGGACTGGCACCAGGGGGAAGGGATCATTATGGTATGCACCTGGGAGGCTCGGGGACTGGCACCAGGGGGGGATCATTATGTCATGCACCTGGGAGGCTTGGGGACTGGCACCAGGGGGAAGGGATCATTATGGCATGCACCTGGGAGGCTTGGGGACTGGCACCAGGGGGAGGGAACATTATGGCATGCACCTGGGAGGCTTGGGGATTGGCACAAGGAGAGAGGGATCATTATGGCATGCACCTGGGAGACTTGGGGACTGGCACCAGGAGGAAGGGATCATTATGGCATGCACCTGGGAGACTTGGGGACTGGCACCTGGGGGGCAGGATCATTATGGCATGCACCTGGGAGGCTCGGGACTGGCACCAGGGGGGAGGGACCATGGCATGCACCTGGGAGGCTCAGGGACTGTTACCAGGGAGGAAGGGAACATTATGGCATGCACCTGGGAGACTTGGGGACTGGCACCTGGGGGGCAGGATCATTATGGCATGCCCCTGGGAGGCTCGGGACTGGCACCAGGGGGGAGGGATCATGGCATGCACCTGGGAGGCTCGGGGACTGTTACCAGGGAGGAAGGGAACATTATGGCATGCACCTGGGAGGCTTGGGGACTGGCACCAGGGGAAGGGATCATTATGGCATGCACCTGTGAGGGTTGGGGACTGGCATCAGAGGGGAGGGATCATTATGCATGCACCTGAGAGGCTCGGGGACTGGCACCAGGGGGAAGGGATCATTATGGCATGCACCTGGGAGGTTTGGGGACTGGCACCAGGGGGGAGGGATCATTATGCATGCACCTGAGAGGCTCGGGGACTGGCACCAGGGGGAAGGGATCATTATGGCATGCACCTGGGAGGCTTGTGGACTGGCACAAGGGGATAAGGATCCTTATGGCATGCACCTGTGAGGCTCGGGGACTGGCACCAGGGGGAGGGGATCATTATGGCATGCACCTGTGAGGGTTGGGGACTGGCACCAGGGGGGAGGGATCATTATGCATGCACCTGAGAGGCTCGGGGACTGGCACCAGGGGGAAGGGATCATTATGGCATGCACCTGGGATTCTCGGGGACTGGCACCAGGGGGTGGGGGTCATTATGGCATGCACCTGGGAGGCTCGGGACTGGCACCAGGGGGTGGGGGTCATTATGGCATGCACCTGGGATTCTCGGGGACTGGCACCAGGGGGTGGGGGTCATTATGGCATGCACCTGGGATTCTCGGGGACTGGCACCAGGGGGTGGGGGTCATTATGGCATGCACCTGGGATTCTCGGGGACTGGCACCAGGGGGTGGGGATCATTATGGCATGCACCTGGGAGGCTTGGGGACTGGCACCTGGGGAGCAGGGTCATTATGGCATGCACCTGGGAGGCTCGGGACTGGCACCAGGGGGTGGGGGTCATTATGGCATGCACCTGGGATTCTTGGGGACTGGCACCAGGGGGCAGGATCATTATGGCATGCACCTGGGAGGCTCGGGGACTGGCACCAGGGGGAGGGACCATTATGCCATGCACTTGGAGGCTCGGGGACTGGCACCAGGAGGAAGGGATCATTATGGCATGCACCTGGGAGGCTCGGGGACTGGCACCTGGGGGACTGGATCATTATGGCATGCGCCTTGGAGGCTCGGGTACTGGCACCAGGGGGGGCGGGGGGGATCATTATGTCATGCAACTGGGAGGCTCGGGGACTGGCACCAGGGGGGCAGGATCATTATGGCATGCACCTGGGAGGCTTGGGGATCTGGCACCAGGGGGAAGGGATCATTATGGCATGCGCCTGGGAGGCTCGGGGACTGGCACCAGGGGGGGTGGGGGGGATCATTATGTCATGCAACTGGGAGGCTCGGGGACTGGCACCAGGGGGGCAGGATCATTATGGCATGCACCTGGGAGGCTCGGGGACTGGCACCAGGGGGAAGGTATCATGGCATGCACCTGGGAGGCTCGGGGACTGGCACCGGGGGGAGGGGATCATTATGGCATGCACCTGGGAGGGTTGGGGACTGGCACCAGGGGGGAGGGATCATTATGCATGCACCTGGAAGGCTCGGGGACTAGCACCAGGAGGAAGGGATCATTATGGCATGCACCTGGGAGGCTTGGGGACTGGCAGCGGGGGGAGGGGATCATTATGCATGCACCTGGGCGGCTCTGGGACTGGCACCAGGGGGGAGGGAACATTATGGCATGCGCCTGGGAGGCTCGGGGACTGGCACAAGGGGATAAGGATCCTTATGGCATGCACCTGGGAGGTTCGGGGACTGGCACCAGGGGGGAGGGATCATTATGGCATGCACCTAAGAGGCTCGGGGACTGGCACCAGGAGGAAGGGATCATTATGGAATGCACCTGGGAGGCTTGGGGACTGGCACCAGGGGGAAGTGATCATTATGGCATGCACCTGGGAGGCTCGAGGACTGGCACCAGGGGGGAGGGAACATTATGGCATGCGCCTGGGAGGCTCGGGGACTGGCACGAGGGGGAGGGATCATTATGGCATGCACCTGGGAGGCTCAGGGACTGGCACCAGGGGGGGGATCATAATGGCATGCACCTGGCAGGCTCGGGGACTGGCACCAGGAGGAAGGGATCATTATGGGATGCACCTGGGAGGCTCGGGGACTGGCACCAGGGGGGAGGGAACATTATGGCATGCGCCTGGGAGGCTTGATGACTGGCACAAGGGGATAAGGATCCTTATGGCATGCACCTGTGAGGCTCGGGGACTGGCACCAGGGGGAGGGGATCATTATGGCATGTACCTGGGAGGCTTGGGGACTGGCACCAGAGGTGCAGGAACATTATGGCATGCACCTGGGAGGCTTGGGGACTGGCACAAGGGGATAAGGATCCTTATGGCATGCACCTGTGAGGCTCGGGGACTGGCACCAGGGGGAGGGGATCATTATGGCATGCACCTGGGAGGCTCGGGGACTGGCACCAGGATAGAGGGATCATTATGGCATGCACCTGGGACGCTCGGGGACTGGCACCAGGGGGAAGGGATCATTATGCATGCACCTGGGAGGCTCGGGGACTGGCACCAGGGGGAGGGGATCGTTATGGCATGCACCTGGGAGGCTTGGGGACTGGCACCAGGGGGGAGGGATCATTACGGCATGCACCTGGGAGGCTCGGGGACTGGCACCAGGGGGAGGGATCATTGTGGCATGCACCTGGGAGGCTCAGGGCAGGGACTGGCACCAGGGGGACAGGATCATTATGTCATGCACCTGGGAGGCTTGGGGACTGGCACCGGGGGGAGGGGATCATTATGCATGCACCTGAGAGGCTCGGGGACTGGCACCAGGGGGAAGGGATCATTATGGTATGCACCTGGGAGGCTCGGGGACTGGCACCAGGGGGGGATCATTATGGCATGCACCTGTGAGGGTTGGGGACTGGCACCAGGGGGGAGGGATCATTATGGCATGCACCTGGGAGGCTCGGGGACTGGCACCAGGGGGGGAACATTATGGCATGCACCTGGGAGGCTTGGGGACTGGCAGCGCGGGGAGGGGATCATTATGTCATGCACCTGGGAGGCTTGGGGACTGGCACCAGGGGGAAGGGATCATTATGGCATGCACCTGGGAGGCTTGGGGACTGGCACCAGGGGGAGGGAACATTATGGCATGCACCTGGGAGGCTTGGGGATTGGCACAAGGAGAGAGGGATCATTATGGCATGCACCTGGGAGACTTGGGGACTGGCACCAGGAGGAAGGGATCATTATGGCATGCACCTGGGAGACTTGGGGACTGGCACCTGGGGGGCAGGATCATTATGGCATGCACCTGGGAGGCTCGGGACTGGCACCAGGGGGGAGGGACCATGGCATGCACCTGGGAGGCTCAGGGACTGTTACCAGGGAGGAAGGGAACATTATGGCATGCACCTGGGAGACTTGGGGACTGGCACCTGGGGGGCAGGATCATTATGGCATGCCCCTGGGAGGCTCGGGACTGGCACCAGGGGGGAGGGATCATGGCATGCACCTGGGAGGCTCGGGGACTGTTACCAGGGAGGAAGGGAACATTATGGCATGCACCTGGGAGGCTTGGGGACTGGCACCAGGGGAAGGGATCATTATGGCATGCACCTGTGAGGGTTGGGGACTGGCATCAGAGGGGAGGGATCATTATGCATGCACCTGAGAGGCTCGGGGACTGGCACCAGGGGGAAGGGATCATTATGGCATGCACCTGGGAGGTTTGGGGACTGGCACCAGGGGGGAGGGATCATTATGCATGCACCTGAGAGGCTCGGGGACTGGCACCAGGGGGAAGGGATCATTATGGCATGCACCTGGGATTCTCGGGGACTGGCACCAGGGGGTGGGGGTCATTATGGCATGCACCTGGGAGGCTCGGGACTGGCACCAGGGGGTGGGGGTCATTATGGCATGCACCTGGGATTCTCGGGGACTGGCACCAGGGGGTGGGGGTCATTATGGCATGCACCTGGGATTCTCGGGGACTGGCACCAGGGGGTGGGGGTCATTATGGCATGCACCTGGGATTCTCGGGGACTGGCACCAGGGGGTGGGGATCATTATGGCATGCACCTGGGAGGCTTGGGGACTGGCACCTGGGGAGCAGGGTCATTATGGCATGCACCTGGGAGGCTCGGGACTGGCACCAGGGGGTGGGGGTCATTATGGCATGCACCTGGGATTCTTGGGGACTGGCACCAGGGGGCAGGATCATTATGGCATGCACCTGGGAGGCTCGGGGACTGGCACCAGGGGGAGGGACCATTATGCCATGCACTTGGAGGCTCGGGGACTGGCACCAGGAGGAAGGTATCATTATGGCATGCACCTGGGAGGCTCGGGGACTGGCACCTGGGGGACTGGATCATTATGGCATGCGCCTTGGAGGCTCGGGTACTGGCACCAGGGGGGGCGGGGGGGATCATTATGTCATGCAACTGGGAGGCTCGGGGACTGGCACCAGGGGGGCAGGATCATTATGGCATGCACCTGGGAGGCTTGGGGATCTGGCACCAGGGGGAAGGGATCATTATGGCATGCGCCTGGGAGGCTCGGGGACTGGCACCAGGGGGGGTGGGGGGGATCATTATGTCATGCAACTGGGAGGCTCGGGGACTGGCACCAGGGGGGCAGGATCATTATGGCATGCACCTGGGAGGCTCGGGGACTGGCACCAGGGGGAAGGTATCATGGCATGCACCTGGGAGGCTCGGGGACTGGCACCGGGGGGAGGGGATCATTATGGCATGCACCTGGGAGGGTTGGGGACTGGCACCAGGGGGGAGGGATCATTATGCATGCACCTGGAAGGCTCGGGGACTAGCACCAGGAGGAAGGGATCATTATGGCATGCACCTGGGAGGCTTGGGGACTGGCAGCGGGGGGAGGGGATCATTATGCATGCACCTGGGCGGCTCTGGGACTGGCACCAGGGGGGAGGGAACATTATGGCATGCGCCTGGGAGGCTCGGGGACTGGCACAAGGGGATAAGGATCCTTATGGCATGCACCTGGGAGGTTCGGGGACTGGCACCAGGGGGGAGGGATCATTATGGCATGCACCTAAGAGGCTCGGGGACTGGCACCAGGAGGAAGGGATCATTATGGAATGCACCTGGGAGGCTTGGGGACTGGCACCAGGGGGAAGTGATCATTATGGCATGCACCTGGGAGGCTCGAGGACTGGCACCAGGGGGGAGGGAACATTATGGCATGCGCCTGGGAGGCTCGGGGACTGGCACGAGGGGGAGGGATCATTATGGCATGCACCTGGGAGGCTCAGGGACTGGCACCAGGGGGGGGATCATAATGGCATGCACCTGGCAGGCTCGGGGACTGGCACCAGGAGGAAGGGATCATTATGGGATGCACCTGGGAGGCTCGGGGACTGGCACCAGGGGGGAGGGAACATTATGGCATGCGCCTGGGAGGCTTGATGACTGGCACAAGGGGATAAGGATCCTTATGGCATGCACCTGTGAGGCTCGGGGACTGGCACCAGGGGGAGGGGATCATTATGGCATGTACCTGGGAGGCTTGGGGACTGGCACCAGAGGTGCAGGAACATTATGGCATGCACCTGGGAGGCTTGGGGACTGGCACAAGGGGATAAGGATCCTTATGGCATGCACCTGTGAGGCTCGGGGACTGGCACCAGGGGGAGGGGATCATTATGGCATGCACCTGGGAGGCTCGGGGACTGGCACCAGGAGAGAGGGATCATTATGGCATGCACCTGGGACGCTCGGGGACTGGCACCAGGGGGAAGGGATCATTATGCATGCACCTGGGAGGCTCGGGGACTGGCACCAGGGGGAGGGGATCGTTATGGCATGCACCTGGGAGGCTTGGGGACTGGCACCAGGGGGGAGGGATCATTACGGCATGCACCTGGGAGGCTCGGGGACTGGCACCAGGGGGAGGGATCATTGTGGCATGCACCTGGGAGGCTCAGGGCAGGGACTGGCACCAGGGGGACAGGATCATTATGTCATGCACCTGGGAGGCTTGGGGACTGGCACCGGGGGGAGGGGATCATTATGCATGCACCTGAGAGGCTCGGGGACTGGCACCAGGGGGAAGGGATCATTATGGTATGCACCTGGGAGGCTCGGGGACTGGCACCAGGGGGGGATCATTATGGCATGCACCTGTGAGGGTTGGGGACTGGCACCAGGGGGGAGGGATCATTATGGCATGCACCTGGGAGGCTCGGGGACTGGCACCAGGGGGGGAACATTATGGCATGCACCTGGGAGGCTTGGGGACTGGCAGCGCGGGGAGGGGATCATTATGTCATGCACCTGGGAGGCTTGGGGACTGGCACCAGGGGGAAGGGATCATTATGGCATGCACCTGGGAGGCTTGGGGACTGGCACCAGGGGGAGGGAACATTATGGCATGCACCTGGGAGGCTTGGGGATTGGCACAAGGAGAGAGGGATCATTATGGCATGCACCTGGGAGACTTGGGGACTGGCACCAGGAGGAAGGGATCATTATGGCATGCACCTGGGAGACTTGGGGACTGGCACCTGGGGGGCAGGATCATTATGGCATGCACCTGGGAGGCTCGGGACTGGCACCAGGGGGGAGGGACCATGGCATGCACCTGGGAGGCTCAGGGACTGTTACCAGGGAGGAAGGGAACATTATGGCATGCACCTGGGAGACTTGGGGACTGGCACCTGGGGGGCAGGATCATTATGGCATGCCCCTGGGAGGCTCGGGACTGGCACCAGGGGGGAGGGATCATGGCATGCACCTGGGAGGCTCGGGGACTGTTACCAGGGAGGAAGGGAACATTATGGCATGCACCTGGGAGGCTTGGGGACTGGCACCAGGGGAAGGGATCATTATGGCATGCACCTGTGAGGGTTGGGGACTGGCATCAGAGGGGAGGGATCATTATGCATGCACCTGAGAGGCTCGGGGACTGGCACCAGGGGGAAGGGATCATTATGGCATGCACCTGGGAGGTTTGGGGACTGGCACCAGGGGGGAGGGATCATTATGCATGCACCTGAGAGGCTCGGGGACTGGCACCAGGGGGAAGGGATCATTATGGCATGCACCTGGGAGGCTTGTGGACTGGCACAAGGGGATAAGGATCCTTATGGCATGCACCTGTGAGGCTCGGGGACTGGCACCAGGGGGAGGGGATCATTATGGCATGCACCTGTGAGGGTTGGGGACTGGCACCAGGGGGGAGGGATCATTATGCATGCACCTGAGAGGCTCGGGGACTGGCACCAGGGGGAAGGGATCATTATGGCATGCACCTGGGAGGCTTGGGGACTGGCACAAGGGGATAAGGATCCTTATGGCATGCACCTGGGAGGCTCGGGGACTGGCACCAGGAGAGAGGGATCATTATGGCATGCACCTGGGAGGCTCGGGGACTGGCACCAGGGGGAAGGGATCATTATGCATGCACCTGGGAGGCTCGGGGACTGGCACCAGGGGGAGGGGATCGTTATGGCATGCACCTGGGAGGCTTGGGGACTGGCACCAGGGGGGAGGGATCATTACGGCATGCACCTGGGAGGCTCGGGGACTGGCACCAGGGGGAGGGATCATTGTGGCATGCACCTGGGAGGGTTGGGGACTGGCACCAGAGGGGAGGGATCATTATGTCATGCACCTAGGAGGCTTGTCGGCTGCACCAGGGGGAAGGGATCATTATGCATGCACCTGAGAGGCTCGGGGACTGGCACCAGGGGGAAGGGATCATTATGGCATGCACATGGGAGGGTTGGGGACTGGCACCAGAGGGGAGGGATCATTATGTCATGCACCTGGGAGGCTTGGGGACTGGCACCGGGGGGAGGGGATCATTATGCATGCACCTGAGAGGCTCGGGGACTGGCACCAGAGGGAAGGGATCATTATGGCATGCACCTGTGAGGGTTGGGGACTGGCACCAGGGGGGAGGGAACATTATGGCATGCACCTCCGAGGGTTGGGGACTGGCACCAGGGGGGAGGGATCATTATGGCATGCACCTGGGAGGCTCGGGGACTGGCACCAGGGGGGCAGGATCATTATGGCATGCACCTGGGAGGCTCGAGGACTGGCACCAGGGGGGAGGGAACATTATGGCATGCGCCTGGGAGGCTTGGGGACTGGCACCAGGGGGAGGGATTATTATGGCATGCACCTGGGAGGCTCGGGGACTAGCATCAGGGCGAAGGGATCATTATGGCATGCACCTGGGAGGCTCGGGGACTGGCACCAGGGGGAGGGATCATTATGGCATGCACCTGGGAGGCTTGGGGACAGGCACCAGGGGGGAGGGAACATTATGGCATGCACCTGGGAGGTTTGGGGACTGGCACCAGGGGGAGGGAACATTATGGCATGCACCTGGGAGGCTTGGGGACTGGCACCAGGGGGGAGGGATCATTATGGCATGCACCTGGGAGGCTTGGGGACTGGCACCAGGGGGGGGAGGGGATCATTATGCATGCACCTGTGAGGCTCGGGGACTGGTCCAGGGGGAGGGGATCATTATGGCATGCACCTGGGAGGCTCGGGGACTGACACCAGGGGAGAGGGATCATTATGGCATGCACCTGGGAGGCTTGGGGACTGGCACCAGGAGGAAGGGATCATTATGGCATGCACCTGGGAGACTTGGGGACTGGCACCTGGGGGGCAGGATCATTATGGCATGCCCCTGGGAGGCTCGGGACTGGCACCAGGGGGGAGGGATCATGGCATGCACCTGGGAGGCTCAGGGACTGTTACCAGGGAGGAAGGGAACATTATGGCATGCACCTGGGAGGCTCGGGACTGGCACCAGGGGATGTGGGGGGATCATTATGTCATGCACCTGGGAGGCTCGGGGACTGGCACAAGGGGGAAGGGATCATTATGGCATGCACCTGGGAGGCTCGGGACTGGCACCAGGGGGTGTGGGGGGATCATTATGTCATGCACCTGGGAGGCTTGGGGACTGGCACCGGGGGGGGGGGTCATTATGGCATGCACCTGGGAGGCTTGGGGACTGGCACAAGGGGGAAGGGATCATTATGGCATGCACCTGGGAGGCTTTGGGATTAGCACCAGGGGGAAGGGATTATTATGGCATGCACCTGGGCGGCTCTGGGACTGGCACCAGGGGGAGGGATAATTATGGCATGCACCTGGGAGGCTCAGGGACTGGCGCCGGGGGTGGGGGTCATTATGGCATGCACCTGGGAGGCTCGGGGAAAGTCACCAGGGGGGAGGGATCATTATGGCATGCACCTGTGCGGCTTGCGGACTAGCACCAGGAGGAAGGGCCGGCCTCAACCCACCACGAGAATGGATTCACCACCACAGTGAGGTATCGAGCTCCGTTGCATCTCTCGCCCATGTCCGCATAATCAATATGGAGCTTGCAAAATGGGCTGATGGGGCGGGACAAAATGCTCAAAAGCCACGTGCAATAGTTTCACGGGCATCACTACCTTCCCAGTGCATTGTTGCCTCCACACCCACGTCTGAGCAAGATGTCTCGTTCTTCCTGAGGTGCTGTACACTGAAGCTCTATTATCTGCACTATGGGCAATACTGTGTATGGGTATGTGTCTGGCCTTGTGGTGACGGCTGTGATGACATACTTGGCAGGTGTGAGCACTGGGATATATCTGTCACGACCCTCACCCCGAAGCCCCCCTGGCCTACCTATGGGCCAGGGGGAGCCTTGACCCCAGTCCCCACTAAATCCCAACCTAGGCCTTCTTGGGGCCAGTTCTGGTGCCTTTGGCGCCAGGCTCATACTTGAAGATGAGTTTGTGCTTGGGAACTACTTTTTGTTACTGTCATTCAATGTGGAAGCATCCTCAGAATCAGGCTTCTTTGGGTCTGGCTTGCAGAAGGATGGTTTTGGTCGTGGTACCTTGGAACTCTTTTACCTGGACTTCTTTCTTGAAGCTATTTAAACCACACCCGACTGGACTGACACGCTTTGCGTTAATTTACAATTCAGCAATGTGACGCTCACCGTGTTCAGCTTCAGCCACGAACCTCGGAGAATCAGCATCTGCAGAAAAAGAAAGAAGACATTGTGTATGGGAGGATTGGTCCAAGAGACCCCCTCCCCTGCATCCTCTCCCCAGTGAAGTCCATGGCTCGTCAGGGGTTCCCCCTGCCACCAGGGCCCAGGTGGTGGGTGGGCCACTGGCTGAAGACATTGACCAAGCATGCTGAATTTAGCTAGGCCCTGGAAACCATTTTGTGAAATAAAGATGGTTTGAGCCCTGTGCACCGCAGCGCGGCCCCCACCATTGGAGAGTTTCAATTATCCCTGTGGCCGTAGCTCTCTGGCAGATCCGCTGAGAGCGTGTTCGACAAACAGACGGACATGAGCTAGCGTTAGATACCAACACTAACATTTCACCTTCCGCAATGTATCGCTGTTTCCAGTATGACCCGGCCAGCAGGGCCGGGGTAGAAAAGAACTGTAAAATGGTCCCCTGACAAAAGCAGAGTCCCCAAATACTAATGAGCAAACCACCTGTGATGAAACTTTTCTCTCCACGACCTCTCTGACTAAAAACCTGTAACCTCCATGAAGATGGCAGAATGTGTGCTTATATGACATTCGGGATGAAGCACACCCACATCCCTGTAGCTATGCGCAAATAGTAAAAGTGTCCCGGGGGTTTTTCATGTTTTGTGTTTCACCAAGAAGACTGCACCCCAAGGTCCCATGCCATAACTGAACTAATGCTGCTAGAGTGCAAGGGAAGACAAATGCAACCCTATTGGGAGCTCACGTAAGGAGTGCATGAAAATGCACCATATGTATGTCCAAGCTCACCATGTGTCACTGCCGTCAGTCTTATTGGCGGGTTGTTCCTGCGCGCTCCACCAACCTTACTACTACCTCACTTACCGCACATGTATAGACATGTAACAAAATGTTGTGGTTGTTAAATACTTAGCGTATAAGTAACGTATTCGAAATGGCCATATGAAAGGCACTAACAATGTCAAAAACGTGAGCTTTGAAAAGACTCAATGAGTATTGTATATTATGTGAATGTTTATGTCGCTTCCACCTAAATCTGCAACACACGAGGAAAATACCATTGTGGGCATATCCAAGGCCATTCCCCCTTCCTCCCAGTGAAGCCTGCCAGACGAAAAAGCAGAGGTCTGTGCCGCGCTGCTCCACCTCCCCCAATTCGGCTGGAGCCGCTTCAAACATTCACATTCCCCCGCAGCACCCAAGGCCACGGCCTGCCACCTGAATTATTTACAAACCATCAGTAAACCCCGGCCATAAACACAGGCCCGAAGGCGCCCTTGCTTAGGCTCCACGACCCACTGGCTCACTTTAGGTTAATGGCCCCTGTAAAATTAGGACACCCAATATTATGGCAACACTACAGGAACACATACATAATGACTTCTAACGAGACATGATAACGCGGACAGCCTGTCCCATGCCCTGAGACCCAACCTCGCGTCCTATGATACCCGGTCAACAGGACGATGGTAACCATGTATTGATGTATCGCCAAAAGACCCCACTCTAGGTGCATTCCTCCTGTGTTGCATTAACCTGTAGAATAACCTATTGGAAGATTTACCAGGGAAGATAATATTGCAATGTTGAATGACTGCGGTGTGCGTGGCCCTAGGGCAGAAAGCTAGGAAAGACGTTCATCACTGACACTGGTCACGGCTGGCACAACAACACATTCCGGATGAGCCCAGCTGACCTGCCAGGCCCAGCCCAACCCACGAGGGTAACCAGTGACGTCCTCCAGCCACGGCAAACCACATGGCAGCAAACCCTATAGTTAGTCGTCGCCACCCAATCCCCACGAACTTGTGCCCCCTATAGCATGTAGGTTCTTATGATGCATTCTGTAAATATATATGTCTGTCTTTGCTATTGTCAGACAGAGCACTCTCGGAGTTTGCAGAGTTCTTTGCATGCCCTATTCTGATTGATAAACTCCCATTTAAGCTCACCCGCACTTTGTCCTGGCCTTATTCCCATACTGGGTGAGTCCATTGTCTCTCACTGTGGGGAGGATCGTGCTATCTGGGGGACGCTCGCCTTCAGTGGTGACCCCGAAAGCGTGATTATTATTTTTCTGCTAACATATATATATATATATATCCCTACCGTCCCCTTTGGCACGAAAATCTCCGGTCGAAAAGGGAAACGCACGGTGCGCCGGCTCCGGAAGGCTGCCCGCCAACGGCGACCGGTACACTTAGAAGTGCGCACTCAACAGAGAGAGGGTACGGGATCCCGGTTGAAAAATCCCCTTTGAGTACCACTCGCCGGAGCCGGGGCTGACCGTTGAGCGTACGGCAACACTGGACGGACCCAGTTTCGGAGACTCTCGGTTGAAGACGGGCACGTGAGTATTGAGTGTGAGCGACCATAAAGGGAGTAGGGGAGGAAATATAGGACAGGGAACGAGGCTGAAAGGGGACACTTTGGGTCTACTAAGGACCACTCTAGACTTTCTTTGCTTTTTCTTCACACATGGCCATTAGGATTAAGAGGTGAAAAGAGATAAAGAGACGGGAACCTAGCTCCGCGAGGGGGTAGAAGGCGGCGCCGCATAGTGCTATCTTGACTAGTACTGGGAATATATATGAAGAAGTGGAAAATGAGATAAATGTGTCTGGTAAAGGAAGACACAGAGAATACATTAGTGACTGCTATTTTTTCTATTCTTCTCTCTGGGCTTACGGGGAAAAACAGGGTTAGTACAAACAAAGAGATAATCTAAGTAGAAAGACAAGTTTATATCAAAACTAGTTTAGTTTAGTTTAGTTTATTATTTGTAGGGTGCGCCATGCCCTGGAGCATCAGGGCGCACAAGACAAGAATATGCTCAACTTTGTTACAGGTACATCTACATAATCATAGTACATTCTGCAATAAATAAAATATGTACAGGTACATGTGCATGGTCATAATACAGTATAGAATAAGCAAGAATGAGCAGGGCTGGAGCTAGGTCCAGACAAGAGATGATAAGGGTACAGGAATACTTAACAATCTGGAGGTGATATACAGTAATAAACAATGGTATACAATAGTTGAATACGTACATTAATATACAATGGTGTAAAATACAGACTGAGGTATCAGAGCTGGGGCATGCAGGTGGATCGCCAGTCGGGACAGTCAGGTCAAGCAGGTCGGATTAGTTAGATGTCATTGGCTCTCAGCCACTTGGTCAAATTCTGCCTGAATTTCGCGAAGGGCTGGGGTTCTCTTATGTTTTGTGGTAGGGAGTTCCAAAGCTGTGCTGCTTTGACTGCGAAGCTATGTCCTCCAATAGTGGCACGTTTAAAGCGAGGGACATAGAGGCAATTCGCATTGACCGTTCTTGTTGGTCTAGGTGAGGTTCTTAAGTGTAGCCTGTCCATGAGGTAGGGTGGTGCCATGTTATTGAGGAACTTGCGAGTAAGGGAGGCAATTTTGAGTTGGATTTTGTCCTGAGTGGATAGCCATTTATATTCTCTTCTTATAGAGGAGATATGCTCTTTCCTGTTGATCTTGAGCGTGGCTCTCAGGGCATTATTCTGTAGGACCTGGATTTTTTGGATACTCTGTTTGTTAGCCCCAATGTAGAGACCATTACAGTAGTCCAGTTTGGACAGTATAAGGGCTCTGGCAAGCGTGATGCAGCTGTCTGTAGAGAGGAATTGCTTGCTGGCTCTAATGAGTTTGCAAGTATATGCTGTAGAAGAGGCTAGGGAGTTGACTTGTTTGCCAAAGTTTAAGGTGGCGTCAAGGTAAAAGCCTAGGGTCTTGACTTCCTTTGCTACTTTGATATTATTCCCATCGATAATGAAGCTGGCATAGTCAGTGTTAAGTTTAGTTATGTATGTCGGAGTGCCTAGGATTATGAGCTCAGTTTTGTCGTCGTTCAGGCATAAGCCGTGTGTGGCCATCCATGCCTGAACGATGCTGTAAATTTTATTCACTAAAGCCAGATCCACGACGTAATCTCCAGAAAGCGGAAGGAGGATCTGGGTATCGTCTGCATAGTTTGTGTAGGCGATACCCAGGTGATCCATTTCGTCAAAGAGCGGCCTTGTGAATATGTTATAGAGGGTTGGTGATACACAAGATCCCTGGGGTACACCGCACGTTATAGGGATCGGGTCAGCTGAGGCTGATGGGGAGAAGACTCTCATGGTGCGGTTATTCAGGAAGGATTTGATCCATAATATGGCCTCTTTGGAGAAGTGAGCATCAGAGTCTAGGTGGCTACATAAGACTGTATGGTCGACTAAATCGAACGCTGCTGAGAGGTCTAGCAAGAGGAGTAAGGCTGCTTGGCCATTGTCCCTACATTGATCTATTTGGGCCTTGAGATCGATAAGGGCAGTCTCTGTTCCATGCTGGGGACGGAATCCAGATTGACGGGTTCCGAGCAGGTGGTTGGATTCAAGGAAGTTTTGTATTTGCATGTATGCTACTTTGTCTAAAATTTTTAGAAGAAAGGGCACAGTCGTGATAGGCCTAAAATTGGTGGGAATGGCAGGGTCGAGGGTTTGCTTCTTTAGGAGTGGCAGGACCCATGACTCTTTAAGATTTTTCGGTACAATGCCGGTAGTGAAGGATGAGTTGATGAGTTTAGTTATGAATGGCGATAGTTCTCTCGCAGCATCCTTAATTAATTGGGCAGGGCATTGGTCGCCTTTCCAGTTGGATGGTTTAAGTCCCAGGATCACTTTTTCGACTTCAATGGTAGATACCTTGGAGAAGCAGAAACGTGTTATTTGTTTAGATTTAAGTAGGGGTGCTGGGGTTAGAGCGTCCTGAGGTGTGAGAGATGCTTTTTTGAAGGCGATTTTAGTTTGTAGGTTGACTACTTTGTTGGTAAGAGCAAACTGAATGTCTGAGCACCATTTTTTGTCCTTGGTGCAGTTTTCTTGGGGAATGATGGGTGTTTCCAGCTCTTTCAAGATACTGAACAGTTCTCTGACACTTGATTTAGATTGGGATATTCTGGTATTGTATGTTTCCTGTTTGGCTAGTAGGATATCTTTTTTGTATTGGGATGATATCTTTGCAAGGTTTAGTTTGTTTTCTACTGTAGGAGTAAGTCTCCATTTGGATTCTAGTTTTCTTTTGGTTAACCTGAGATTTTTTAGGTGGGGGGTGAACCATGAGTTGAGATTTTTTTCGGTTTACTAGTCCGTAATTTGAGCGGTGCTATGTGATCAAGGGCTGAGTTCATAGTTTCATTGAATTGATCAACTAGCATATCAGGCTCCGTGTTAGCTGGGAGCGAGTTTAGTTGGGGTAGTATGATTGGCAACAATTTTTCCGTGGTTATTAGCTTTTTGTTCCTCGTGGGTATAGGAGGGGCAGGTGTGGACTTGGCTGTGGCTAAGTTTGTATCTACTGTAAATAGTAGTAGAAAGTGGTCCGTCCAGATCTGGGGAACAGTGTCTGTAATGGTTACTCCACAGTTGTGATCAGCTATCCAGTCAAGGATGCGACCTTTATTATGAGTGGGACAGGTGACTCTTTGGGCAAAGCCCAGCTCTTTTAGGATCAGAGCAGTAGGTGTGGACTGGGTGTCTTTAATATCGTTGTAGCCTAGGTTGAAGTCTCCTAGCACTATAGTTTGGGAGGTGTTTTTCAAATTGTTGGACAGGGTGGTTGAGAGGTCCTCAACAAGGGTTCCAATAGGACCAGGAGGTCTGTAGAGCAGGACGATGTTTAATGTTTGGGAGCTGGCGGTGGCTATTTTGACCGAGAGGCATTCACAAGATTTCGTGATGGGGGATGTGGAGACTCTTATGTCAAGACTGATCTTGGCTATAATGGCTAGACCCCCGCCTCGGGAGGTGTGTCTGTCAGCTCGTATGATGGTATAATTGTCGGGAACTGCTAAGGAGAGGGCGGGACCCGCTGCATCGTGAAGCCATGATTCTGATATGGCCAGGAAGTCTAGGTGGTGTCCGAGAATAATATCTGAGATTTCTGTAGCATGGGCGACTAGGGACCTAACATTTATGAGTGCACCTTTAAGGTGATGTTTAGTGAGCATGGTGCTTGCTATAATGGTAGGTTTGGAGCATTTGTGTGGGTCTTTTAGGGGTATGAACTTTCCTAGTGAGTTCAGCAGTGGTTTTTGGCTGTATGTTCTTTTTTAGGAAGTTGATTTGTTCAATTTGCTTTGCTGGTAGTTCGTACAGTTTTGGTAGGCGAGCACGAAGTTTGAGGTTTCTGTCTGAGGTACTACAGGCCCTGTCTGTGGTAGTAGCATCTTGATGCCGGTTTGCTGTAGGTCCAATGGTATGTTTAGAAATAGGCATGGTACGGTAGGAGAGTGATAATACCACTAATGTGATGAGGGAGGTGGCATAGAGAGGTAGCTTAGCTGTCCTATCTAGTGCAATGATACTTAGTTTGTTTGGTTTTGGAGAGTACATGCTAGCTGCCTAAGTCAGGTGCGCAGATAGCAGCACAGTTAGATTTAGCTTTCACTATTAACCTGAAGATAGGGAGTTGCGGAATGCGAATCAAGGCACAGCTAGATTCAGCTTTAAACTAAAGGTATGCAGTTGTAGAATGCGACTAAAAACATAGCTAAGTTCTAAGTTCCATTTTAGCGACTAGAAACATATCACTAAATGCAATTTTAACCTACAATTGGAATGGTCTGTAGGCGACCTTAAGGCACAACACAATTGAAATGGTCTGTAGGCGACCTTAAGGCACAACACAATTGAAATGGTCTGTAGGCGACCTTAAGGCACAACACAATTAGGGTTGCTGCGGCAGGGTCAATTAAGTAATAACCCCAGAGAGGGCTGACCTAGTGCGGCTTGGAGAGAATGCATAGCAGGCCAGCAGCATCGTAGCAGGATCCTATAAATGGCTGCAGAGGGCTCAGGTCTATAGACTATAATCTCGGGCAGCACACAAGGCATTGATCATGGCGGACCATAGCAAGAGGAGGTAACAATAGGTGCAGCCTCCTAAATTCAAGAGTTAGCGAGTGTCATAGTGTAAGGCTAGTGGTAAAGGCAGTACAGAAGTTCAATGGAGAGCATGTGGATCAGGTTGGGTAGAGAGGTGGGTGCGGCCAAGCATGCAGAGCATAAAAATGATGGTAAAGTGGTGTTTAGAGTAGAGAGGGATGCAACATGGCAAATCTCAACCTACCGACAGCGCTGTCGACGGGATGGCTGCGAAGGGGGGTAGGACAGAGGTATGTGTGAAGGCGTTGAGCAGTATCAAGGTGCGCGTAAGGTAGGAGGGCACGAACGTGCAGAGCAGTTGTGCTTGATGCTGTGCATGGATTAGGAGGAAGGGGAGCAAACATATGCAGTGCAAAGTATCGTTGGGCACAGATACAGCATGCAATAAGGCATGAGTGCACGAAAATGGCAGTAAGAAGCTTATGCTAACAAAGCCTTTTCAAGAGTCAAAGCAGTTCAATTTACCCACGGGCTGCGTAAGCGAAGTGGCGTTTACCGTCGTGGTTGGTCGGGAATCCGGCAGGGGTCCGGGTGAACGGCGAGGAAGGCTGAGGACAGGTGAAGACAGGTATTGGCCTTATTATCCTGGGCCTTGCTGGGAGTGGGCCGGCTTCGCCTACCGGCTGGCGATGGGCTGCTTAAGGTGGCTCAATGGCCAATCGGATGCGAAGACAGTCGGCTGTGCTCAGTTAGGCACTGGGGTTCCTTGAGACATGGCGAGCGGCCATCTTGGAAGTGTAAAAACCTCGTGGTGGCTAATGGTGGCAGGGGCAAACACGGCAGCTGTTGGCATCAATTTTAAAACATGCAGGCTGTGTAGATATTCTTGCAGGTCGGCGGATCAGTGGTGCAATTAGCAGCGAGAAAAAACTAATCTCGCACGGAATAATGTTGCTTACCCGAATTCGAGGGCAATTCAGGATGGCTCCAGGAAAATGAGACCACTGCTCCTGCAGGGTCTGGGGGAGCTCCTGCTCCTCTGGTGAAGGAGGGGGTCTGCTAGGAGACAAATACATATCAGAGTAAGACGGAAAGGGACAGCTGGCAAGGGAGGAAAGGGAGGACAAACTGGGCTATGAATAGAGTGTTGCCTATGGGTGTGTAAGCATCGTATGTGTCAGAACATATTTGTTATAATGAGTGTGTAAAGGTGGTCAGAAATGCATAATTATGGTGTGGTTATGGTAAGTGTGACCAGAAGAAATCTCACGAAGAAGAGTGTAATGTGGTAAAGTGAGTGTTTATTTTTTGATTTGTTGGGTAAAATTGCTGAAGTTATTGATGGTGTGCGCAGGGTGGTTTGCTCTTGTATGTGCCGCCTAAAGTGTATAGAATAGAGGCTGTGCGCAGCCATTCTCATATTGCACAGGTGGCGGAAACACACGCAGGTCCCCACGCACAGTAAGACACAAATACGTAGACACATAGGGTGATACATCTATATTAGGATAGATATACATCAGTATCGAGCAACCACGAAGTATGGGCGCAGAAACACCCTTATCACATATTTGTAAGAGTCTACCTGGGTACGCTGAACGTATTAAGAAATATCATGATCAGTGGATCACAGAGCTGAAGGGAGAAGGATTACCTCAGATATGGCCCAAAGGGGGATCGTTTGACAAGAGTGTCCTAGATATGGTAGCTACATGCATTTGTTTGAAATACAAGGGGAAGCAGCTACATAATAGGAGAGAAATATTAGACCTATGGAGGTTGTTTGAAGAAATACCCCCGCTTAAGAAAAGGGAATTAGGTACTGATCTGCCATCTACCACTGACAATCCATTACTGATACCAAAAGATGACAAGGTGTTGCCAGAAGGGGAGCCACCGGTAGAGATAACTAGGTTGTACCCAATACTAAATAAGCCAGTGCCCGCAGAAGGATACAGTGACCCAACATATGTACCCCCAACAACAACCACTACCACTCAAGGGCCAACAGCACCCCCACCATATGAGATTCATAGAGAGTGAGACCAGGTAAGTACACCAATAGTGAACATAGAGAAATTAACAGGAGACCTAGAGTCCAGGCTCTCTATAGCAAAAGATGAGCTCTCGAGAATAAAAAGTATATGTGAACAGACTGCGATCAATGCTGCTAGGTCAGAGCCCACATCAAGAGCGCAGAGTGAGAATAAAATCATTGAAGAAGGGTGGAAAAAAGGGGAGATATTGTTTAGGATACAAGAAGAACCGGCCCGAATAATTGAACTAGAGGGAAGGGAGGGGTACACTGATGATGAGATAAGGACTACAGGAGGTAGAGCGGAGTTACTGTGTGATATAGGAGAAGATTTAGAGGAAAGTGAAAGGCTAAGCATGGCAATGGGAGGGGGAAGCGAGGGGTTGGATGGCGCATGTTCAGGGAGAACAATGGAAGAAGAGTGGGCAGGACGACTAAGGAATAGGTTGGGGAAAATGTAACCACTAGGAAAAAACGGGACGAAGGTGAGTGCAGATACAACAACAAAGGGGAGGTTACAACTCCCACTAATACACAGGGGAGGAGGGAGGCCGAATTACATACCTTGGGCTCAGATGGATAAGGCCTATTTGTTAAAGTTATTGCCCCCGCTATCAGGAGGGGCAAGCAAGTGGATATATGCCTTCGAGAAACACACAGCCGGGGTACCTCTAGCAATAGGCGATGTGAAGAGTCTGCTAGTATCAGCAGTTGGGGATCAAGCTGACAGAGTATGGGTAAAGGCTGGCTTCCCGGGAGTGACGTTAGACTGCGATCGCCATGATGGCGCCTCTTTCAACACAGTACGTGCAAGGGTATGGGACGCCCTATGAGAGACGTTCCCAGACACCCCAGATTTGCAGTCAGTGATGCAATGTACGATGAACGACGGGGAAGATGCTATGGATTACATCTTTCAGGTCCAAGAGATGTGGAGAGCAGAAACAGGCACGCCCTGGTATCAGTCAACTTTATTATTCTATTTCATAATAAAGAGAGGGCTCCCAAAAGAGGTGCAAAAGGCACTTGACAAAATAGCAGGTATTGAAGCAAAAGGATGGCCCGAAATACAGAGCATAATAGTTCACCACTGTAAACGAATAAAGGAGAGGGAAAAGGAGATAGCGCAGAAAAGATTGGCAGACGAGGCAAAATTAGTACAAACAAAGCTGGTGAAGGTCGCAGCAGCAGTAGCCGCGCTCCCACACAGCAGGGAGGGAGACGAGGAGGAGGAGTGGCTGGTAGCAATACAGGGGAGGATGGCAACGAATTGGGCAGGAGCAGGGCAACGACAGTGGAACGAGCAGGAGCAGAGGGGAGGTCCGCAGTGGCAAGAGTGGGCCCCTCGAGGGGGGCGAGGTGGGTACAGGGGTCGAAGAGGGGGTGGACAAGGGTACGGGGGAACGGGAGGAAATGGATGGCAAGGTTCCAGAGGCGCGCAGGGAAGTTGTTGGAACTGCGGGAGGTGGGGGCACTTTTCCAGAGAATGTAGGAGTAGAACAAACAACGGATTTCCAGAGACAGAACACTATGGCCACCCCCACCCGGGAAGCCCATATGGTCTCCCAATGGGTTAACAACAAAGGGAACCAGAGCAGGGGTACCGAGAGCAAAGGCAGGGACATCTCTACAGAACACAGAATTACCCACAGAACAACGACACTATGCACTACACCCCAGGCAACCCTTTCGCAACGACAGCAAATGGAGCCCCAGCACCAGCCCCCTATAGTGGTGTATCAGTAGTTTCAGGGAGTGTGTTCAACCAGGGGGGGCAATGAGACACCCAGCATAGGACAGCCCACAGAGAACACTTGCGTGTCCTGTTCTATCTACAACCTATGATGCAGCAGAGGAACCATTGGTAGGGGCGCAGATAGGAGACAAGCAGTTCATATTCATGGTGGATTCGGGAGCGGAGAAATCATGTATTAGGGAGGGCCGGTTTCCGTTATCTAACCGGAAGTTAGAGACGCAGGGGTTCTCTGGGGCTGTAATTGAAGTTCCTTACACAGAAGCTTTGGATGTGATAGTGGGGGGTAAAACGGTAAAGACACCCTTACTATATTATGAACAATCGCCAATAAACCTGCTCGGAAGGGACCTTCTTAGCAAGCTTAACATGACAATATCATTCACAGAAAGAGGGATAGTGTGTTCGACAACAGGAATATGCCCATTACGCGTAATGCTGGTAGTACAGACTCGGACAACTGCACCGGAAATACGTGGCCTGCCAGGGGACGAAAGAATGTTCATTGAAGGTTTAAAAACACTGGCCCAAGTAGTTCCTGAGCTAAAAAAGTTAGAGTGGAGAATACCCGCAGAGTTTGTCTTCTGCCCAATAGTGCGCCCAGACATAGCACCAGGGTCAGTGGTATCCTTAGACTTGCATGCTGTACAGGTATCAGCAAAAAGGATTGCAGTGATTGGGATGGACATAAATGGGTGTGAATGGCGCACTGTACTGTGCATCAACGCCAATATTGCCCTACGGGACTTATCTGATGAGGGTCTCTTTTCTGATTCAGAAAATGATGGCGAAATAATAATGGAAATAGCAATGCCCTGTGACATTTTGATTCAGACTAGACAAATTCCCGTCCAGTTGATGGCAGTGGTGGGAACGCCACCGTCGTTTTTTGACGATGACATGCGACTGGTGCCAAACAATTTGTGGACAACAGGCCCCCATGATGTAGGGTTGTTGCATGGAGTAACACCAGTGGTAATAACGCTCAAACAAGGGGCAATTCTGCCCCGAGTGAAACAATATCCATTGTCCCGTGAAGCTGAGGAAGGGATAAAAGAGACAATAAATGCATTGTTAGTACAGGGGATAATAGTGCCTTCAAACTCCCCATGTAACACGTGTATCTACCCGATCAAAAAAGCAAAGGGAGGGGCATGGAGGATGATCCAGGATTTACGCCCCCTAAATGACATCATACAGAAAGAGTTCCCTTTGGTCCCGAACCCTGCTTCAATATTATGCAGCATCCCAAAAACGGCATCACATTTCACAGTGGTCGATTTGAAAAACGCCTTCTTCTCCATCCCCTTGGCAGAAGAAAGCAGATACCTGACGGCATTCACATTAGAGGGAAAGAGATTCGAACATTGCAGATTACCTCAGGGATACTGTGAAAGCCCAAGCATATTCAACCGCATACTACACGAAGGCCTGGGTAATTTATCAGTTGAAAGCACAATCATTCAGTACGTAGACGATTTGCTCGTCTGCGCGCAGAGTGAAGAAACATGCAGAAAAGACTCAGTAACACTCCTGACGCTGCTGGCGAATAAAGGGTATAAGGTGGACAAGGCAAAGCTACAATGCTGTCAGACAGAGGTGCTGTACCTGGGGCAGCTGATATCAAGAGACGGGAAAAGAATCATCCCTGACAGAGTGGAAGCAATAAGGTCAGTGAGAGAACCCACAACAGTGAAGGAGATGCAGAAATTCTTGGGAATGTGTAACTATTGTAGAGCATGGATATTAGATTATGCAGCCTACACCAGACCATTACTGCAAGCACTCAAGGAGGCCCAACAAGAGAACAGGAAAATAGAATGGTCAGAAGAGATGAGCGACTCATTTAAGTCACTAAAAGAGTTGATTTCGAGTGCTCCAGTACTCGCTAATCCTGATTATGAGCGCAAATTTTACCTGTTCTCACATTGTAAGGGAACCCTTATGACAGCTGTACTGACACAAAAGACTTCCCTAGGACACAAACCATTGGCTTACTATAGTGGCACATTGGATGCGGTGATGCAAGGACATTTCGCGTGCGAGCAATCTCTCACCGCCGCCGCGTTCGCCATTGAGAAAAGTGCCACAATAGTAATGGGGTGCCCTGTCACGTTGTTCGTGGAACACTCATTATTTGCGATACTTGAAAGATCAAAAAGTACACTGACCACACAGTGAGCAACTGCCTATGAAATAATATTGTCCAGCGCCAATATCAATGTGGTACGGTGCAGGACAGTAAACCCGGCAACGTTCATCACAGAACCGTGCACACTAGAGGACATGCAAGAACACAATTGTGCAACTTACACAGGGGAAACAGGGGAGGACACGGTGGTGTGCGAGAATGCCCTGAGCGAGGGAGAGGTGTACTTTGTGGATGGGTCAGCATCGATTGACATGGACACAGGAGAGAAACATGTGGGATTGGCAGTGGTGAGGTTAGAAGAAGGCGAGTATGAAGCACTAGTACAGTATCGCCTTCCATCACATTTCTCAGCACAAGCAGCAGAACTTATTGCCCTAATAGAAGCATTACATGCAGCTAAAGGTTGGGCAGTAACAATATATACAGATTCAGCTTACATGACGACGACAGTACATGGAGGTCTAGCAAGATGGGGGCGGAGAGGGTTTCGAAGAGCAGATGGGACCCCAGTGCAACATGCAGAACTACTGAAGAAATTGATTGAGGCCCTAAAAGATCCAACAGTGTTAGCAATAGTGAAGTGCCAAGCACATACGTCCAACACAGACGTTGTGTCTTTGGGGAACGCGGCAGCGGACGCTGCTGCCAAGGAAGCCTCGTACTTTGAGAAATATGAAACAGGTGAGTACATATTACAGCACAAGACAAGCGAAGAGCTCCCTGAAGGATACAATGCCATGCCCATATCACAAATACTAGAGCTGCAGGAAGGGGCAAGTGGTGATCAAAAGATGGTGTGGGAAAAAAGAGGGTGCAGCCAATCGGCAACAGACTTACTATGGTGACAAAATAACTCAGGGAAAGTAGTAATGCCCATCAAACTATTAGAGATAGCATTTCAGCAATTACACTTTCCAGCACACAACACCAAACAACACATTGCAGCAGAGATACAAGAAGACTGGTTCGTGCCCTGTCTCCAGGAGCACATATCCAGATTGACAATGGAGTGCACAACGTGCCAGATATACAACTCTGGAATGACGCTACGAACACTCAGGGGAACAATTCCAAAACCGATAGGGCCCTTCAGAGAACTGCACATTGACTACGCGGATATGGGGGAAAGGTGTAATGGGGCACGCTACATGATAGTGGTTGTATGCCCATTTTCGAGGTGGGTGGAAGCAGGCCCATGTGCACGACCTGATGCTAAAAGCACTGCAAAGTTCCTAGTAAGGGAAGTGTTCCCATGTTGGGGAATTTGCGACGTAATTCGCTCAGACAACGGCACTCACTTTGTGAATGAGCTCTTCAAAGAAGTGACCACATTATTGGGAATAAAACATAAATTGTGCTCGATTTATCATCCTCAAAGTAATGGCGTTGTAGAAAAGATGAACGGACTGTTAAAAGGGAGACTGTCCAAATTGTGTTTTTCATTAAAGAAAAACTGGATCTACTGTTTGCCCCTTGCGCTGTTTGAGCTGAGGAATCAGCCGAGCAAGGACCACCATTTGTCCCCGCACGAAAACGTGACAGGGAGACGGATGCAAACAGCACACTCCCCACTGCGCCAACAATCAGACGCACACAGAAGCGCCACGATATTGGGAGATGAGTTCACAGAATACCTGAAGAAGCTAACTAGGGCAGCACGCGCAATCTCAAAGCAGCTCTCTCCACCATTCACAAGAGAAGAAGGAAACACAACAGGATCCCATGTAGAACATGAAATACAGGGACAATTAATGCCAGGAGAGTTCATTTATGCCCGGAGCTTTGTGCGCCGGTGGAATGCCCCACGGTTCCACGGACCGTACGAAGTGGTATTTTGTACCCCTACAGCTGTAAAAGTAAAGGGGCTCAAATACTGGATACATTTGACGGATGTGCGAAAAGCATATAATAGTGTGCAGGAAGAGGTGGATGAGGAGGCACAGACAACAGCAAACAAAACTAATGAAAATGATGAGTGAACGTGAACATGTTAATGGAGGAGTGTAACTGACAGATAAAAACGTTAACGAGAAACATTATATCACAGGTTATCGATGAAGATAAATGATTAAAAAAAAAAACCATTTAAGTCTAAATAATAATGTGAAGAATATGTATATTGTCTGCTCCCTTCTCTGTACATCCCAACCCCCCTCCCCTACCCATACCCATCTCCCTTCCATGACCTCTTGGCACTAGTAGTGCCAACAAAAATGTTTACATGCATGCACTTAATGCACTTTTATATCTCAAACAGGAACTACCATGGCAACTAACGGGCAGCCTGTAACGGATAGATTTATTAGATATAGAGAATTTTTAGCTGAGAGATGTAGATATTCGTATGAGTGTGGATTGTCTGTATGTATTACATTATTTTTTACAATACTGTTTGGCCTGGTTACATATTGGTTTATAGCGTTCATCTCTATGGAGATGAACGAGGGGGAGGGAATGACGGGATTAATGTGACAAATGAAACAGCAATTGTAAATACTAAAGAGGTGATTTTTTGGTATGGGATGGAACTAAACTGGTATGGGGGTATTACACGACACCATCTAATGTTGCTATCTCGCCAAATGAAAGTTTGCAGGAAAAACTGCAAAACAGCACAACTTCCCTGCCAAAAGTATCTAATTACAATGCCCGTAGTCTAAATGATCGTAACCCCTCTACTATATCATGGTTATACAACACCCCACCAGCGTGCCCGCTCCCGCAACAGAAAACACACTGCTAGATAGCATGAAGAAAGAGAATGAAAAAATGACAGCGACATATGAAGCATTATATGATGACTGGGCAAAGGGGGGCGAGAGGGAGAAAGGGGGGCCCACACTGTCCATCGCCCATGAAGCTGGGAAATACCTTAGAAATAACAGAAGGAAAAGGGAGGCGGGAAGGAGAAAATACGACGAATATTACGGGTTGGGGCTGGATAAAATGGAAGACCCACGGCACCCCCACCAGACAAATAAATGGTATGCGGACATGAGTGTAACGGTTAAGCAAACCACAAATGAAAGCTGTTATGTCTGCTCCCTCATTCCCATGCTTCAGGTACACCCAAAGTATTGTTACCCAAAGAGTTGCCTATTGTCGATGCCCAGTGTCCCCTTCATCTCACGTTGTGCAGAATTAAGAACACCTTCCAGGCACATGAGGTGACTTTTAAAATGCTGCAGAATGAGAAGACCTGTTATCCGAAGGCGGTAGGAGTGGTATGTTTGGAGGAGCTATTTTTTATAATACAAGGGACACTTTTTTCAGAAAATAAGTGGAAAGACGGAGAGATAATGTGCAAAGCTGAAGCACTGCGAGGTGTGGCACCAGAGAAACTGCAATGGATAGAAGAGACATGCACACCAGTATGGAAGGAACACATCTCAAAATTGACTTAGGTAACGGCCATTGAAAAACCCTTCAAGCTACAGAAAGAAATAAACTATGAACTGTGTTTCAAGGGAGACGGGAAAACCATCATGGGGGTAAACAAAAATTGTAACAAGACCCTCACCATCCCAGATATGAGAAAGGGGACAGCGGCCCTCATGGACACTTATTGGGTATGTGGCAATCAGGCATACTTACACCTCCCAGAATCCTGGGGTGTCAGCTGCTCATTGGCCACCCTACACTCCGCACTAATGGTGACCCCGGAAAGCCACATTGATGGGAGCAAGAAAACGCGAGGAAAACCTCAGCAGAATGAGGCCCAGCCAACAGCAGAGTCACAAGTATATGTCCTGTCTTCCGGGAACAAGGAGGAGGTGCTGTCCCGAAACAAACGATCATCGAACTACATATCAAAGGCATCATCAGAACTGCTGGCACAGATCCCGGATAGATATCGATTATTCAGCTCTGCAGAAACTTTCTTTGCCTCACTCATCCCAAGCATCCAGGCGCGAGCAAATGCAAAGTGGCTCCAAATCACACGCTGGGAGCTGATCCAGCTGGCAAATGATACTGAAGAAGGGTTTAACGTAATAAAAGTGGAACTGCGAGCACTGCGGCTAATGACCATGCAAAATAGGTATGTCTTGGACCTGTTGACAGCAATGGACGGAGGTGTTTGCCAAAAAATTGGAAGTGCCTGCTGCACTTTCGTACCTTCCGAAGACGCAGATATTGGTTCCTTGTCCCATGTGATCGAAGCAGTACATAACCTAGGAGAAAGAATGAAAATGGAAGGTGGAGCAGAAGAAAGTACATGGTTCGACAACATCTTCTCCTGAGTCCCATCGCGGCTGGGAATGACTGTTAAATTTTTTTTGATGCCGGCTGTAGTGTTCCTCCTTTTTATTTTTTGCCTGTGCCAGGTGGGTCTTCGATTTTGTGCTAACGCAGTACCGAATGGTGCAATGATGATGGTGACAATGGGCAACGCCCGCGGTACAATACAAACTATGCAGGAAGTACAGGTACAAACAGGAACAGATAACACGCCAAGATTCCAGATGGTGCCCATCTACCAAGACAAGGATATAGTAGATAAGTTATGGCACACTACAATTAAAGAGCCCCGTATACTTGAATGGTATGAGGAGGTGTGGGTGGACTTAGAAGGGGAGAGCGGTTGTATATACCTGACCTGCACCCCAGATGAATATGCTAGGAGAGGAGAGAGCCTGCGAGGGGTGTGCAGGGCATGGATGCCCATAAAAGGCACCCCTGCATGGGATGACGCTATAGCTGATAAGGAAGAGTGCAGGAGGTTGGAGGATTTAAAGTATTTGTTACTTAAGTAACGAAAGGGGGGAAATGTAGGGGAGGACTGGTCCAGGAGACCCCCCTCCCGTGCATCCTCTCCCCCCGGTGAAGTCCATGGCTCGTCAGGGGTTTCCCCTGCCACCAGGGCTCAGGTGGTGGGTAGGCCACTGGCTGAAGACATTGACCAAACATGCTGAATTTAGCTAGGCCCTGGACACCATTTTGTGAAATAAAGCTGGTTTGTGCCCTGTGTACCGCAGCGCGGCCCCCGCCCTTGGAGAGTTTCAATTATCCCTGTGGCCGCAGCTCTCTGGCAGATCCGCTGAGAGCCCGGTCCCACGAACAGACGGACATGAGCTGGTGTTAGATACCAACACTGTAACATTTCACCTTCCGCAGTGTATCGCTGTTTCCAGTATGACCCGGCCAGCAGGGCCGGGGTGGAAAAGAACTGTAAAATGGTCTCCTGACAAAAGCAGAGTCCCCAAATACTAATGAGCAAATCACCTGTGATGAAACTTTTCTCTCCACGACCTCTCTGACTAAAAACCTGTAACCTCCATAAAAATGGCAGAATGTGTGCTTGTATGACATTAGGGATGAAGCACCCACATCCCTGTAGCTATGCGCAGACAGTAAAAGTGTCCCGGGAGTTTTTCATGTTTTGTGTTTTACCAAGAAGCCTGCACCCCAAGGTCCCATGCCATAACTGAACTAATGCTGCTAGAGTGGAAGGGAAGACAAATGCAACCCTATTGGGAGCTCACGTAAGGGGTGCATGAAGATGCACCATATGTATGCCCAAGCTCACCATGTGTCACTGCCGTCAGTCTTATTGGCGGGTTGTTTCTGCGCGCTCCACCAACCTTACTACTACCTCACTTACCGCACATGTATAGACATGTAACAAAATGCTGTGGTTGTTAAATACTTAGCGTATAAGTAATGCGTTCGAATTGGCCGTATGAAAGGCACTAACAATGTCAAAAACGTGAGCTTTGAAAAGACTCAATGAGTATTGTATATTATGTGAATGTTTATGTCTCTTCCACCTAAATCTGCAACACACGAGGAAAATACCACTTGCAAGGCCATTCTCCCTCCCCCCACAGTGAAGCCTGCCAGACGGAAAAGCAGAGGCCTGTGCTGCTCTGCTCCACCTCCCCCAATTCGGCTGGAGCCGCTTCAAACATTCACATTCCCCCCGCAGCACCCAAGGCCACGGCCTGCCACCTGAATTATTTACAACCCAGCAGTAAACCCCGGCCTTAAAACACAGATCCAAAGTCGTCCTTTCTTAGGCTCCACGACCCACCGGCTCACCTTAGGTTAATGGCCCCTGTAAAATTAGGACACCCAATATTATGGCAACACCACAGGAACACATCCATAATGACTTCTAATGAGACATGATAACGCGGACCGCCTGTCCCATGCCCTGAGACCCAACCTCGCGACCTATGATACCCGGTCAACAGGACGATGGTAACCATGTATTGATGTATCGCCAAAAGACCCCACTCTAGGTGCATTCCTCCTGTGTTGCATTAACCTGTAGAATAACCTATTGGAAGATTTACCAGGGAAGATAATATTGCAATGTTGAATGACTGCGGTGTGCGTGGCCCTAGGGCAGAAAGCTAGGAAAGACGTTCATCACTGACACTGGTCACGGCTGGCACAACAACACATTCCGGATGAGCCCAGCTGACCTGCCAGGCCCAGCCCAACCCACGAGGGTAACCAGTGACGTCCTCCAGCCACGGCAAACCACATCGCAGCAACACCTATAGTTAGTCGTCGCCAATCAATCCCCACAAACTTGTGCCCCCTATAGCATGTAGGTTCTTATGACGTATTCTGTAAATATATACGCCTGTCTTTGCTATTGTCAGACAGAGCGCTCTCAGAGTTTGCAGAGTTCTTTGCATGCCCTATTCTGATTGATAAACTCCCATTTAAGCTCACCCGCACTTTGTCCTGGCCTTATTCCCATCCTGGGAGAGTCCATTATTGTCTCTCACTGTGGGGAGGATCGTGCTATCTGGGGGACGCTCGCCTTCAATTGTTAGAAAAGGTTGCAGCTTACCTGAATTTCATTATTAGCGGTCCTCAGCTCTTCCGATCGGTATCCTGGAACCATCGCTCCTTTGGATCGACGTACCTGCAGAAAGGGAGAGACAAAGCATTAGACATTTTGCACAATTAACAAACCCCGCCAAGTAAAGGCAGGATTATGAAAGTACACAATACCAACACTTTTAAATGAACCACAGCAAGTCAGGAAAGGCAGGGTCTACTGTAGAGCAGAAAGTTCATAGGCCAGGCCCACTCTTGGAGAGAGCAAGGCGGAATGTGCCCAAGATCACACAGTTCAAGTGCCCTTTAACGTCTTTATAGATAGTTCAAAGAGGAGTTGGATCAGTTCAGAAAAGTTAGGTTAGCCAGCCTAGGGTCAACCCAGTTGGAAAGGCAAGGATCTAAGGGACACCTCACACAGACCGTTGAAAGGGCGGCCAGGCGGACACAGTACCTTAAATGGAGAGGACGTTCCAGCGGGGGCAGTTGTTCCTGGCAGCGGGTGCAAGTTACAGCTACGTCCAGAAGAACAGAAGACCTCGACGAGGAGGAAAGCTGTGGATCGTTGCACTGCCAGGGAAGAAACCAGCCGCGGAGTTCTCCGGTTAAAAGGTACTACCCTTTTATTCGCGGTAGTGGTGAAACATGGTTATCCTGCCGCTGGGGTGCTTGGCACAGGCGATTCGACCATGAGACGATCCAGGAGACGAAAAGAGGGCGAACTGGTTATCCCCACCAGCTCAAAGGAAGAAGACTCTCCTGGGGGAAGATCTTCTCTGTCGTCGGGAAGTGGTGAGTTCGGTTCAGCAGGGCTCCACCGGTGGTGTTGTCATTGCAGGTCGGCTCAGCTTCTCCCTCTTTGGATTCTTTAGGTCCTGTGGCGACTTCTGAAGTTCCAGTCCCAAAGGCCCTGCTTTTATGCAGAAAAACCCCCATTCATCAGCCTATCTGTCAATCACACATGCTAAGTGGTGAGCTGGGCGGCTCACCACTGGGCCAATCAGAGTGGAGTGCGACTTGAGTTGCCGAAGCAACGCAGTCCAGGGTGCCTAAACCCCCCTCCACTCCTAAGAAACCCATACAGAGTGGCACCACTTGGAGGGCTTCTGTGGAGAAGCCTGGCGAAAAAGTGGAACAAAGGGCTCGACCTGGTTTGGAGCTACAGAAGCGAACACAGACGCCATTTTGCCACCGGGTTCTGGCAAAAAATCCGAACTGGTGAATTAATATTAATTTAATAAACCGGCAGTATGTTTGTGGCTATATTAAAAAGTGGTAGCCTCGAACAATGAGAAAATCCCATAGGAATATATTTGCGGTTGAAAAGTAGTATACACTGCCACTAGCCAAAACTCGATCAGGGGGGACTGGACAGTGCCCCCTTGAACAACAGACCCAGGGGTAATCGAATTGCCCCTACCAGTATGTCCACAATATGATGGTTTGTACTGGTTCTGTTCACAATTTAGGACTAGTAAAGCCAATGGTGACTTTACATACCCTGGGAGACAGTAGTCCCAGGGTATGGAGTCTATGTTTGGGGGTCGCTATGACACCCCTGTGTTACTGCACTGAGGGTGCTGTGTAACACACATCACAGAAACACATGAAGCCCTATGGAGTAAAAGACCCCATAGCCCATTAAACACATCTAGAATCAAAGAAACACACTCAAATCATGTCCAAGAGTGAGGGTAAAGAGTCTCATTCTTAGCAGGAGAGAAAAAAATAAACCCCAAAAATCCAGCAAAGCTGCTGGGGGACTCATTAGGTTTGGGAAATTAGCCTTAACAGAGAATTCTCCCTAACAGCCACCAGGAGGAAACACTGTTGAATACTGTTAGGCGGAAACCTGTGCAGTTCCCTCTGGGACCACTGCAAAAGATTTAGGACTACAGGTGTTCGGCAGTAAACCCACTTGGTAGCAGTCTGTACCACACAGATTCACTTGGTAGCTGTGGCTGAGCAGTCAGACTTCCCTCAAGAAGAGTTAGGCAGTATGTGGAGTATACAATATAGGGCAATTTACACAGTAGAACAAGCAAACACGGAACAAGGCTTCGGTGTAAAGATATAAAGGTATTTATTTATAACAACACATCTATGGAAAACACTCTGGCACTAATACGGCAAACAACTTCAATCACAATTACTATACGATGAAAAAGATCAATCCCCCTAACAATAGTTTGACAAGTCTAGGTTCACCGGCATCACTTATTGCAGACAGAGGTGTATGCTTTAACCTAGATGGCACTCTAGTATTCGTTAGGACGGGAGAGAAAAATAAGGCAGGTTATGAAATCAACTAGGTACCAATACTTTACGGTCAAATGCAAGGCAAGTAAGGCAGGGTCTACTGCAGATCACAAAGTTCAGAGGCCAGGCCCACTCGGAGAGAGGCAAGGTGATATGTCCCAAAAAGTGTCTCAGTGGAAATGCACTTCGAGTCTTTATCGCAAATTGTTATGGAAAGTTTGGACCAGTTCAGAACAGAAAGTTAAAGAACGCTTAGAGGTGACCCAATGGAAAGGCGAGGATTAAGACACCTCACTCTATCCGGCAGAAAGGGAAGCCAGGCGGACACGGTACCTTGTTTGTGGAGAGACAGCTCCGGCGGGGGCAGTTGTTCCTGGTGATGGATGCACGTCGGGTCTTTGCCAAGAGTAGGGATGATCTCGTTGTCGAAGAAAAGTGAAGTCCGGTGCACCACCAGGGAAGAGACCAGCCGCGGAGTGCTCCGTCACAAGGCACCACCTTTTGGTCGCGGTACAGGGGTAGTGGCTATCCGGTTGCCGGGGTGCTCTGCACGGGCAATTCGACCACTGCGTCCTGGAGCGAAGAAAAAGCAAAGGGGACTGGAATTACACACATTCATGTCCAAGAGTGGGAGAAAGAGTCTCACTCTTGGCAGGATGGAAAAAAACAAACTCCAGAAATCCAGCAAAGCTGCTGGGGGACTCACTAGGTTAGGAAATTCAGCCTAAACAGAGAATTCTCCCTAACACTCGCCCCCCCAGACTAAGGGACAGGAGGATTTAATCCACTCCTGGATGAATCTCATACCTCTAGTCGATGACATACATTCTAGAGAGACCATCAGCATTTTGGTGGTGACACCCTGACCTGTGCTCAATGGGTTCCAAGGTTTTCCTTTGTAAGCTATATGACCTACAAACCTTCCTAGGAACATCAGTCTTTTTAAATTTATAGGGGATCTGGTTGACCAGTCCCTCAGAAGTTGATACAACTTTTAGAAGGAGTCCTTATAAAGAAACTCCTTAGATCTAGAGGGGCCTCCAGAGGTGTTCCCTACCTCTCTGTTGAGAGAAGGTTGAGTTTTAGGCCTCTTGGTTGGAGGGGATGGAGATAAGCAAGGTACTTGCTTCTTCTTCCTCTGAGATCTTTCCTTACCTACTCTAGGAGTTTCCCCCATAAGTCTAGGAATTGGGTTGGAGTCTTCTGTGGAAGGTCCAACAGTCTGAAGATCTTTGGCCTTAGACTTCTCTTTTCTGGTTTTCCACCAGCACTGAGAATTACCAGTTCTCTTAGGCCTAGTTAGGGTTCCAGTAGGTCTATCCACCTCTTCCTCAGAAGCAGGGGGAGTCACAGACTCTATAACTGGGGGAACAATGATGGAGCTTGGTTGGGGCTCCCATTTCCCTAACATGTTAGCCTGAAATTTGCCTGGGTCAGAGGTCAATTTACCAACACCAGGCCTTGTAGCGGGGTTCTCAGTAGAGGTTCCCACAGGCTTAGAGTGGTTCCTTAAGGTGGCCTCTCTAGCCAATTTGGTTTGGTTCTGGGTCTCCATACTGGGAGGCCTGGAGGTACTGGATACTACTCCTAGAGTCCTTAGATCATTCCCCAACAGGACTCTCCCAGGCACCTCAGTCTGAACACTGACAGGAATCAACACTGTCATGTCATTACACTGAATGAGGGCTGGTAGAATTGGAACCATTTGGACAGGGCCTCCAGACATCTTAGTGGGACCTTTGGGTGCCTTAGCAACATCCTCAGGCCTGAAAAAGCTTTTGTCCACTACTGTTCTGCTGGCCCCAGAGTCTCGCCTGGCAGGAGTATCCTGGACATTGACAAGAACACTGTCCACATAATAACATTTAGGGCCTCATTACACGGAAGGCGGTAATGGTTAACGGCCACCGTTAATGGTAACGGTGGCCGTTAACCATTACCGCCTTACTACGAGGTCCCTTAGCGGGTTGGTGTTTTAACGCCTGCTTTTTGCAGGCGTTAAAAACCAACCCGCTAAGGGACCTCGGAGCTAATTACGGCACCGCAAAATTGCGGTGCCGTAATTAGCGCCTTCCCCATTCCCATAGAGCCCTATGGGGCAGAAATGGGAATGGGGAAGGGCAATGGCGGAAGGGGGATTTACCGCCCCACCAACCTTGGAATGGGGCGGTAAATCCCCTTTCCGCCAAGGCGGTGCCAGTAATTTACCGGCATGGTCCAGGGTGCTAATAGCACCCTGGACCACCGCCTTCCATGTAATGAGGCCCTTAGAGTTTTCTGGTATAGAGTCATACACACTCCTATTCTGATTACTAACCAGATCCATCAACTCTACTGATACACTTGCTTGAAGAACCCAAGGTTCTTCAGCAAAGACTTCAAAGTGAGCACTAGTCATTTGGACTTCCTCCTCAGGAGTGAAGGCTAAGGAGACTGTGCTGATCCCAGTAGGTTTACCCTTACATTTTGGATCTCCTTTGATATGGTCAGTTGCCCCACAGAGATAGCATGTTCCAAATGCTCTCTGGAATGGTGGCTTGTTCTGACCTCCTTCTGGTTTGTGGCCAGAAGGTACACTATTCAGTTGTGGTTTTCCCTGGGGTTTACCCTGGTTATTTTGTTTGGGGCCCTCTTGGGAATTTGAGTTATTCGAATTCTCTTTTGAGTCTTTCTTAGGCTGTTTTCGCTCATCCTTTTTCTGAGTTGCCCCAGAATCCTTATGAGTAGCCCTGTTGGCAACCCATAAGTCAGCAGCCTTAGCCAGCTTCCGGGAATCCAATTCCTTCGAATCAGCCAAGTGCTGTCTGAGCTCAGGAGAACAGGCATCATAAATAGACTCCAACATAAAAAGATTCTTCATACCCTCATAAGTGTTCACTTTGTAACCCTTAATCCATCCCTCTAAGTTTTTCAACCCTTCACTCACCCAGGTAGCCCAAGGGGTACCATCATGCTTTTTGAGGGTTCTAAACCTCTTAAAATACTGGGAAGGGGTCTTCCCAAATCTAGCTATCAAAGCTAGTTTCACACTTTCATAATCCTTCTTATCCACCTCCCCCAACTCCATTACCACATCAGTTGCAACATGGGGAAGCCTAGAGAACAACCAGGGAAGTAACTCGTTACCTGTGATGTTCTGGAGCCCATGATTGTACTCAAACAAACTCAGCCAATCCAATACATCCAACTTCGGTTCATACATACCAATTAATTCCTTCGGCATCCGGGGTCTTTTGGGACTGGAGCTTCTAGAAGAGCCAGAGACAGAAGCAGTTTCGACAGACAACTTTTTCATTTCTAACTCATGCTTGAGCTCCATTTCTCGGAGCCTAAGAATTTGTTGCATTTCTTGGTGTTTCTGTTCGGTTTGAGCAGTAATCCTTCTGAATTCCAAGTCTATTTTCATTTTGTCTAGTTCAAGGACTAGAGGACTTAGTGTGGGACCTGTTATAAGCCCAGTAGGTACAGCTGGTAAGGCAGACAGAGGGGCAGGGGAGACAGTTTCGTTAGCCTCTCTTTCCTCTTCAGCCTCTTCATCACTATCATCAGAATTACGATTTAGATCAATACCATCACTGTTATCTACATCTGCTGGAGAAGTTGGTTCCTCTGAACCAGTCCCCAGACTTTGGTTTTCCAGCAATCTCGCTATCAGTTCTTACTTCTTGCCTCTTACAGAAAGATTCTCTTGTCTACAGAGGGCTCGTAAACTCTCAGTATTTTCACTTGACAAGGATTCTCGACTGTAAACTTCCATAGTATACATGTTTTTGAAAGTTGCTTTTTAGTGCTAAGCTTTGTGGTTAGTTATCCTAAAGTGTCGAAAAGCACTCTAAACTGTATACTCGATACTAATCCCACCGCTGTACACCAGTGTTAGGCAGAAACCTGTGCAGTTCCCTCTGGGACCACTGCAAAAGATTTAGGACTACAGGTGTTTGGCAGTAAACCCACCTGGTAGCAGTCTGTACCGCACAGATTCACTTGGTAGCTGTGGCTGAGCAGTCAGACTTCCCTCAAGAAGAGTTAGGCAGTATGTGGAGTATACAATATAGGGCAATTTACACAGTCGAACAAGCAAACACGGAACAAGGCTTCGGTATAAAGATATAAAGGTATTTATTTATAACAACACATCTATGGAAAACACTCTGGCACTAATACGGCAAACAACTTCAATCACAATTACTATACGAAGAAAAAGATCAATCCCCCTAACTATAGTTCGACAAGTCTAGGTTCACCGGCATCACTTATTTGCAGACAGAGGTGTATGCTTTAACCTAGATGGCACTCTAGTATTCGTTAGGACGGGAGAGAAAATAAGGCAGGTTATGAAATCAACTCGGTACCAATACTTTACGGACAAATGCAAGGCAAGTAAGGCAGGGTCTACTGCAGATCACAAAATTCAGAGGCCAGGCCCACTCGGAGAGAGGCAAGGCGATATGTCCCAAAAAGTGTCTCAGTGGAAATGCACTTCGAGTCTTTATCGCAAATTGTTATGGAAAGTTTGGACCAGTTCAGAACAGAAAGTTAAAGAACGCTTAGAGGTGACCCAATGGAAAGGCGAGGATTAAGACACCTCACTCTATCCGGCAGAAAGGGAAGCCAGGCTGACATGGTACCTTGTTTGTGGAGAGACAGCTCCGGCGGGGGCAGTTGTTCCTGGTGGTGGATGCACGTCGGGTCTTTGCCAAGTGAAGAGATGATCTTGTCGTCGAAGGAAAGTTGTAGATCGTTGCACCACCAGGAAATAGACCAGCTGCGGAGTGCTCCGTCACAAGGCACCACCTTTTGGTCGCGGTACAGGGGTAGTGGCTATCCGGTTGCTGTGGTGCTCTGCACGGGCAATTCGACCACTGCGTCCTGGAGCGAAGAAAAAGCAAAGGGGACTGGTTGTTCCCACCAGTCAGGGGAAGAGACTCTCCGGCAGGGAGATCTCCTCTGTCGTCGGGAAGTGGTGAGTCGGTTCAGCAGGGCTCCACCGGAGGTGTCGTCGTTGCAGGTCGGCTCAGCTTTACCCTCGTCGGATTCTTAGGTCCTGTGGCGACTTCTGAAGATCCAGTCCCAAAAGCCCTGCTTTTATGCAGAAAACCCCCATTCATTCAGCCTAGCTGTCAATCAAAACACGCTAAGTGGTGAGCGGGTGGCTCATCACTTGGGCCAATCACACCAGAGTGCGACTGGAGTTGGCAAGGCAACTCAGTCCAGGGTGCCTAAACCCCCTCCCACACCCCTGTGGTAACCCAGACAGAATGGCACCACTTTGGAGGATCTCTGTACAAAAGCCCGCCAAAAGTGGAACAAAGGGCTCAACCTTTGGTTTAGGAGTCACAGAGACGAACGCAGACGCCATTTTAAAAACCGAGTTCGGGCAGAAAATACCATCCGATAGACTTATTTAAGATAAGTAAACCAGTGGTATGTTAGAGATTAATGAGAAAAAGTATTAATCTCCAACAATGGGAAGAATCCCATAGGGTTATATTCGGGGTCGAATATAACAAGTAGTTTCCACTGCCACCAGCCAAAACTCGATGAGGGGGGATGGGACAGTGCCCCCTCGAATAACAGACCCAGGAGTAATCGAATTACCCCTACTAGTACGTCCACAATAGGATGGTTTGTACTAGTTCTGTTAGCAAATTTAGGTCTAGTAAAGCCAATGGTGACTTTACATGCCCGGGGAGACAGTAGTCAGTCCCCGGGTATGGAGTCTATGATGGAGGTCCGCTAGGACGTCCCAGTGCTACGGCACGGAGGGTGTGGTGTAACACACATAGCAAAACATATGAGACCCTATGGAGTAAAAGACCCCATAGCCCATAGACCACATTGACATTCAAAGGAATTACACACATTCATGTCCAAGAGTGGGAGAAAAAGAGTCGAACTCTTGGCAGGATGGAAAAAAACAAACTCCAGAAATCCAGCAAAGCTGCTAGGGGACTCACTAGGTTAGGAAATTCAGCCTAAACAGAGAATTCTCCCTAACAAATACACAGCTTTCTAGGAGGAAGCATGGCTCCCTACATCCAGCTGATTGATATTGCCAGAACTACTTAAACGGAGCAATTGGCATCAGAGTTACAGCTTGTTTTTGAAATGTGCGCGCCTTTGCCAAGATGGCTGCTGCGCTCGTTCGCCCTGTCTGAGGCAGAGACCAGCTGTCTTGGGCTACTGTGATGGGCTCCACCACGGTTTATTAGCCTATCAGGCTACCTGTCAGGCGGAAGCCGGGACCTTCCGCTAAAGGGCCGCTCTTAAGGGCCTGTCACTCTGCCCAGTCGGCATTTGCCTCCAGACCTCACACTTAACCTTTGTTGCATCTTCCTTAATTGAGTACATTGGCTGTATTATCTATCGCTGTTATTGTTCGGTTCCACCTGGTTTCCTCTGCTGCAAATATCATCTTAGAGTATTGTACCTCAATCTAGCATGCTTAGGTGTCGGTCATTGCATCACTTGCCCACTGTCACAACCACCTTATTAACATTCCTGTGGAGGAGACGGCCCAGCTCATCACTCTTGGCTGATTAGCCGCGCTACGGTGCTCCACTTTTCCAGTTTGAATCTCTGTGTTTACGTGCTCTTTCGCGGCACTAACCTGGCGATTTGGCTGACTCGCTAAAAAATGTATTCCTACTTCGCATTTGCAACTTTCTCCACTGACTATGCAAGCATATAATGTTGTTCTGCATGTGGTGCACGCACTCAGTTTCACCGCTTCTCAAGGAACTACCTCATGTTTAATGTTATGAAATACCCTGCTGTAATATACTGTGCTTACCTCTGCCACTAACGCGCCTCACCACCTTTTCCTTTTGATTCAGTGCCTGGCCTCACTAGCTCCACCTAACGGAACAACGCTTGACTTAGCCCCGCCCCCAGTTAAGTGGTTGTCCCAGTTGGTTGTCGCCACGCCCTCACCTGATCCTTACCTCGACTCACCGGCGATATCACTCCTCTCCACTCCTAGGGCCCCCGAGTCGTCGAGCTGCCCGCAGGCACCTGCTGCAGCACAGACCACCCAGCCTCCACAAGAGCTCCCCTGCTGCTCACATTCACTGAGTCAAGTATTTATTCTGCCTTTTTGCCCACCCGCAGTTCTTTCACTCAATATGGCTTGTACTCCACCTAACTCCAAGGACATTGCTCCCACTCCATTCTTGCCATCCTACTTCTGCAAAGCATATGTCCCGCCTGCCACCTCTCCCTGCTCATCCTCTCTAACTTCCAACCCCTTGGGCAGCATATGCAGACTCAACAGGCTTAGAAGCCTCGCCTACCCTACATCTCATGTTAACTGCCCTAGACCTACATACATAAGAAACCTTCTTTTAGGTAAACGCACGCACCCTGTCTCAACAGCATATAAACTCAAACGATCAACAGGTCAGGCACTGCTCTGGACACCCTCCCAGTGTGTGACTCCCAGCTATAGGATGGACGCCTGTCTCCCTCGTTGCTTTACAGGAAGAAACCCTAAAATAACACCAGAACACCGGCCTTAGCAATTTGCCCGCATTAATGAAAGATCGCTCCCGTCCCGTGCTACAGAGATCCATGATCTAATCACCAACCTGGACTTGGACGCGGAAGCAGTGACCAAAACGTGGCTTCATGAGGCCTCGGGACCAGCCATTTCTCTAGCCCTCCCTTCAGGGTACACCATCCTGCGTCAAGACAGATCTATGGCGAAAGGTGGAGGTGTTGCCCTAATAATCAAGGAAACTCTTGCAATCAGACAAACCTCCTCAGGGCTCTGTGGCAATGTAGACTCCCTCTCTAACAAACTTGCAATCTCACTGAATACCACGATTGCTATTCAAATAGCATACCACCCTCCGGGAACACTACTAGACTTCCACGATAATCTCATCCACCTGCTAGGGTACAACCTCAAAGTCACCTCTAAATCGGTTCTCCTTGGAGACTTTAAGTTGGGCTTCAACGACCACAAAGACAAACCAGCCAAGGCCCTGGCAAAAGCCCTCCTTGATGTGGGCTTCCAACAGAAAGTGGACAACCCTGCCTACTGTAAAGGTCACCTCTTGGACTGGGTAATGGACCACAATTGCAATGTGGACATCAGCTCCAACACCTCTTCCCCCTGCACAGACCACCATCTTATCCACTTCTACATCCCTACCACCAGTAACGTACCCAAATCCTTGAAGCCTGCTCCTCCGGCTCTAACCAGATCCTCACATAACCTCACCAAGGGGAAGTTACTCCCTTTCCTAGACGTCCCTGCTCTCAAGCCGCCCTTTCCACTTGACCCCTCTGTATTGGCAGAGCTGTACAACGCCACAATGAAACATGCAGTGGAAGCCATTGCCCCTCTCGAGAGGAGGAAAGCAAACAAAGTGAAACATGCCAACTCTTGGTTTTCCGCTAAGCTCAAAGAGCTTCGCACACTCAAGCGCAAAGCACTCAACAAATGGCTAATCACACCACAAGCTACAACTGAAATGCCTACAAATCTATTGCCACGCAACATAAAAAAGAGATTATTCTAGCTAAATCTACAGTGTATACCACTAGGATTGCTAATGCAACCTCGGAACATAAAGAACCGTCACAAGCATAGACGTGGTACACAAAGGTGCAAACGGCCATGATAAATGAAATTGAACTCTTGCAGGACAAGATCGATGCTCACCACAAGGCTTTGACATTAGCAGCACCTACCACCATCCACTGTGGTGTCCACTTTGATGATTGCGGCATAGCCTACACCAACTATGCCGACGACACGCAAGAACGTATCCCTCTCACTGTCTCCTATGCACAGGATGCACCAACACTCTCCAACATATTTATAACCATCCAGGGTTGGATGGCTGCAAATGGATTGTGTCTCAAGTTTGTGAGAGTTTGTGATCAGTGTGTACGGCCTGAGTGCCAATAAAGGGGACTCAGCCATATGTGGATGCAGAAACGGGGGAGCGGGAGCGCAGATGCATTCCAGTGTTTGTTACTGTAGAATTAATGAAAGGGGGAATGTTGGGAAGAGGACAGCCCCGTCCCAACTCCTAGGCGGTTTATAATGAGGCGAGATGCATTTGATGTACTATGATGGGCCAGGGGGTAGGGGGGATAGTGAGAAGGACGCCTTCCCATCTAACAGGATCCCATTTTTATATAACCAAATATAGTCTAACTACATAATATAGCCTAAGGCACAAGCATTGCTATTTTGCGTCTATATTAGTAATCGTAGGTAGAAGACAAGGCCTGCGCGGTCAATGTGCCATCACAGACCCCACACACATCAAGGGTCATACCCTTGACTGGATGGCACACCACAACTGCCCTTCCACAATCAGAACCAACTCACCCCTTCCATGCACTGACCACCAAATCATCATATTTGATCTCAACACTACTAAGACAACACCCAAGCAGGAGACTCCCCTTTCACCTGCTCTCACAAGGAGCTCTCGCCAGATCACTAAAGAAAGGCTCTTACCCTACCTCTCAGCACCACACTATTGCCCCGCTCACCTCGAGGAAAGCCAAACGTACCAAGCATACTAACGGCTTGTTTACCCCCGAGCTTCTCGAGCTACACACCAGAAAAAGAGAGGCACTCTCCACCTGGAAAGCCACACAATGTGACTCTGCAAAGATAGAGGTCAACAAAATTGCTAAAGAATACAAGCTAGCTATCATCAGAGCTAAAGCCACTACGTTCAACACCAGAATAGCCAATGCCAACTCAGACACCAACAAGATCTTATCCATCTTTAGGGAACTAGCATCACCCATGACCCCCCCCACAAACCATCACCAAGATGAAGCCTGGTGCAATAGCATCCAATCTGCCAAGCTCCACAAACTCGACAACTTACACAGCAAAATTCAAGCCCACCAACAATCGCTATCACCATCAGTCGAGACCTAGCAAAAGCAAAACCTCCATAACCCCAACGCCAACTAAACACCCCTCTTCTCCTTAAAGGGAGTCAATGAAAAAGAAGTAATTGCCCTCCTGAACTCCATCAAACCATCCAAATGCAAAGGGGGCATCTGCCCCACACCCATCATCAAAGAGTGCGGTTTGACCCTTGCCCTCTTCCTCACCGCATTTATTAACGCCTCCTTTGCCACAGGGCATGTCCCAACCTGCTTGTAGGAAGTCTGGGTGCCCCCACTCCTGAAGTAACCTATGCTTGACCCTTCCAATCCAGGCAACTACAGATCCATCACTATGGTCACCTTTCCCCTAAAGATCCTAGACAAAGCAACTTACCTGCAAGTCCAGCAGTTTCTGGAAGCTAATAGCCTTCTCGGCCTCCATCAGTCAGGCTTCCGACCTGGCCAGGGAACCAAAACATCTCTGCTAGACCTCATGAACCAAATGGACGCCATCAGAGATTCTGGCAAACCAGCCTTACTCCTCCTCCTTGACCTGTCAGCAGCGTTCAATCTCATCGACCACAAAACCCTCTGCCACCACCTTTCATCCTCTGCCAACTTCTCCCCCACCACAGTCTGGATCACCCCCTTCCTCCAAGATAGAGCCATGAGAGTCTTCTCAAACCAAGTCTGCGCTCTCCCGCACATCATACAATGAGGAGTTCCCAGGGCTCATGCACATCACCTACTCTCTACAACATATTCACTAGGCCACTCTTCAACATCCTTGACTCACTAGGCATCTCGTACACAAATTATGCAGATGACACACAGGTCCTCCTGCCACTATCTGGTGACTATGAATCTGACTCCATAACCCTAAACACCATCTACTCCACCATCCAAACATGGATGGCAGAAAACTAGCTATGCCTAAACGGGGACAAAGCAGAGCTACTCCGAATTGCATCCTCGGAAACCCTACAGAAACTTGACAACAAATGCAGTATATTCACTATAGACAACTCACAAATCCAATCTCCCAAGATGTCAAAACCCTTGGAGTATACCTCGACTCCAACCTCTTTATGACCAGGCAAGTGAATGCTATAGCATCTGTATGGGAGGATAGGTCCAAGAGACCCCCATCCCCTGCAGCCCCCCCCGTTGTGGAGTCCATGGCTCGTCGGGGGTCCCCCCTGCCACCAGGGCCCAGGTGGCGGGTGGACCACTGGCTGACACATTGACCAAACATGCTGTATTAAGCTATGCCCTAGAAACCATTTTGTGAAACCAGAATGACATTAACCCGTGTGCGCCGCAGCGCGGCCCCCACCCCTGGAGAGTTCTCACTTGTCCCTGCGGCTGCAGCTCCCTGGCAGATCCGCTGAGAGCGCGTTCCCACGAACAGACGGACATGAGCTAGTGCTAGATGCAAACACTGTAACATTCACCTTCCGCAGTGTATCACTGTCCTCAGTATGACCCGGCCAGCAGGGCCGGGGTGGAAATGAACTGTAAAATGGTCCCCCGACAAAAGTAGAGACCCCAAATACTAATATGCAAACTGCCTGTGATGAAACTCTTCTCTCCATAACCTTTTTGATAAAATATGTAAACTCCATGAAGATGGCAGAATGTGTGTTCATGTGGCATTCTGGTTGAAATACCCATATCCCCGTAGCTATGCGCAAATGGTAGAAGTGTCCCGGGGTTTTATGTTATATGTTTCTCCCAGAAGAATGTACTCCAAGGCACTATGCCATAACTGAACTAATGCTGCTAGAGTGCACCGGAAAACAAGTGCAACCGCTTGGGAGCTCATGTAAATTGTGTACGAAAATGCATAGAATGTATTCGAATGTTCAAGCTCACCATGTGTCACTACCATCAGTCTCATTGGCCCGTTGTTCTTGCGTGCTCCGCCAACCTTAATTCTACCTCGCTTATCGTGCATGCATAGAGTGTAACAAAATGTCGTGGTTGTTAAATGCTTAACATATAGTTAACAATAGCAACATTGGTACAGGTAACACATTTGAAATGGCCATGTAAAGGCACTAACAATGTAGACATGTAAGCTTTGAAGAAAAAGCTCAATGAGCATTGTACAGTATATGAATTATTATGTCTTTTTGTATAACCTGCAAACACACAAGGAAAATACCATTGTGGGCATATCCAAGGCCACTTCCCCTCCCTGCACAGTGAAGCCTGCCAGATGAAAGACAGAGGCCCGGGCTGCTCTGCCTCGCCTCCCCCAATTCGGCTGGAGCCGCTTCAAGCATTCACGTTCCCCCGCAGCTCCCATGGCCGCGACCAGCCACCTGAATTATTTACAACCCAGCAGTAAACCCCGGCCATAAACGCAGGCCAAAAGGTGCCCTTTCTTAGGCTCCACGACCCACCAGCTCACCCCAGGTTAATGGCCCCTGTAAAATTCGGACACCCAATATTATAGCAACACTGTAGGAACCCATTCATAATGACTTCTAACGAGACACGAAAACTTGGACAGCTCACCCCTTGCCCTGAGACCCATCCTCGCGAGCTATGATACCCGGCCAACAGGATGATGGTAACCATTTGCAGAGTTTGCAGAGTCCTTTGCATGCCCTATTTTTGACTTATGTAAACTCCCATTAAGCTCACCTGCACTTTGTCTTGGGAGAGTACATTATTGTCTCTCATTGTGGGGAGGATTGTGCTATCTGGGGACACTCGCCTTCAGTGGTGACCCCGACAGCGTGATTATTTTTTCCTTAAATATATCCCTACCGTCCCCTTTGGCATGAAAATCTCCGGTCGAAAAGGGATACGCACGGTGCGCCGGCTCCGGTAGGCTGCTCGCCAACGGCGACCGGTACGCTTAGAAGTACGCACTCAACAGAAAGAGGGTATGGGATCCCGGTTGAAAAATCCCCTTTGAGTACCGCTCGCCAGAGCCGGGGCTGACCGTTGAGCGTACGGCAACACTGTCTGGACGGACCCAGTTTGGAGACTCTCGGTTCAAGACGGGCACGTGAGTATTAAGTGCGAGCGACCATAAAGAACAAGGTTCTTTAAAAAGAGACACTGTGGGAATACTAAGAACCACTCTAGACTTTCTCTACTTTTTTTATGCATATGGCCATTAGGATCAAAAGGTGAAAAGAGATAAAGAGACAGGAACCTAGCTCCGCAAAGGGGTAGAAGGCGGCGCCGTATAGTGCTATCTTGACTAGTACTGGGAATATATGAAGAAGTGGAAAATGAGATAAAGGTGTCTGCTAAAAGGGAGACACGGTGAATACATTAGTAACTGCTATTCTTTCTATTCTTCTCTCTGGGTTTATGGGGAAAAAACAGGGTTAGTACCAAAAAAAAAAAATTAAGATAACCTAAGTAAAAAGACGAGTTTATATCAAACTACAAAGACAAATTTATATCAGATTAAGAAAGAAAGGGTCAGCTAGCAAGGGAGGAAAGGGATTACAGATTGAGCTGTGAATAGAGTGTTGCTTATTGGTGTGTATGTATCACATGTGTCAGAACATATTTTGTCAAGATGAATGTGTAAAAGTCGTAAACAGTGCATAATTATGGTGTGGTTATGGTAAGTGTGACCAGAAGAAATGTTACGGGGATAAGTCTGATGCAGTAAAATGACTATTTTTTGAATAAATGTGCTGAAGATATTGGTAGTGTACAAAAAGGTGGTTTGCTCTTGTATGTACCCCCTAAACTATACAGAGTATAAGCTGTGCACACCCACTCCCATATTGCCCAGGTGGTGAAAACACACAGGTTCTTTCACGCAGAGATATATATATATACATACAGATATATCTAGAGATACATAGGGCAAACTACACACCATGGGGGCAGAAACACCCCTGGCCCATATATGTAAGAATCTACCTGGGTATGCTGAACGTATTAAGAAATATCACGATCAGTGGATTACAGAACTGAAGGGGGAAGGGTTACCCCAAATATGGCCAGAAATGGGGATCATTTGACAAGAGTGTCCTGGATATGGTAGCCACATGCATTTGTTTAAAATACAAGGGGAAGCAGTTACATAATAGGAGAGAAATATTAGATCTATGGAGATTGTTTGAAGAAGTACCCCCTCCCAAAAAAAGAGAGCTAAGTACTGATTTGCCATCCACCACTGATAATCCATTGTTGATACCTGAAAACGACAAGGTGTCGCAAGAAGGGGGACCACCAGTAGAGGTAACTAGATTGTACCCAATATTAAATAAGCCAGTGCCCGCAGAAGGATACAGTGACCCAACATATGTGCCCCCAACAACAGTCACTACAACTCGAGGGCCAACGGCACCCCCACCGTATGAGAGCCATAGACAGCGCGACCAGGTGAGTACACCCACAGTAAATATAGGGAAAGTAACAGAAGACTTAGAGACTAGGCTCTCCGTAGCAAAAGATGAGCTCTCGAGGATAAAAAGCATATGTGAACAGAGTGGGGCTAACACTGCTTGGTCAGAGCTGACAACAAGAACACAGGGTCATGATAAAACGATTGAGGAAGGGTGGAAGAAGGGAGAGATACTGTTCGGAATACAAGAGGAGCCAACTCGAATAATTGAAGTAGAGGAAAGGGAGGAACATACTGACGATGGGATTATGGCCACAGGAGGTAGAGAGGAATTATTGTGCGATATAGAAGAGGACTCAGAGGAAGTTGAAAGATTAAGTATGGCGATGGGAGGAGGAAATGAGGGGTTGGATGGTGCATGCTCGGGAAGAACAATGGAAGAAGAATGGCAGGACGACTAAGGAATAGGTTGGGGAAAATTGCGCCACTAGGAAAGAAAGGAATGAAGGTGAGTACAGGCAAGGCAACAAAGGGGAAGTTACAACTCCCACTAATACACAGGGGAGGAGGAAGGCCGAATTACATACCCTGGGCTCAGATGGACAAGGCTAATTTGTTAAAGATATTACCGCCGCTATCAGGAGGGGCAAGCAAGTGGATATATGCATTTGAGAAGCATACAGCCGGGGTACCGCTAGCAATAGGTGATGTGAAGAGTTTGCTAGTATCGGCAGTTGGGGATCAAGCTGACAGAGTATGGGTAAAGGGTGGCTTCCCGGGAGTAACGTTAGATTGTGATCGCCATGATGGTGCCTCTTTTAACACAGTACGTGCAAGGGTGTGGGACGCGTTAAGAGAAACATTTCCAGACACCCCAGATTTGCAGTCAGTCATGCAATGTACGATCAATGATGGAGAAGATGCTATGGATTACATTTTTCGGGTCCAGGAGATGTGGAGAGCAGAAACGGGCACGCCCTGGTATCAGTCAACTTCATTATTTTATTTCATAATAAAGAGAGGGCTCCCTAAAGAAGTACAAAAAGCACTTGACGAAATTGCCTGTATTGAAGCGAAAGGGTGACCCAAAATACAGAGCATAATAGTTCACCACTGTAAAAGAATAAAGGAGAGGGAAAAGGAAATAGCGCAAAGTAGATTGGCAGACGAGGCAAAGTTAGTACAAACAAAACTGGAGAAGGTCGCTGCAGCAGTAGCTGTGCTCCCACACAGCAGGGAGGGAGAGGAGGAGGAGGGGCTGGTAGCAATACAGGGGAGGATGGCAACGAATTGGGCAGGAGCAAGACAACCACAGTGGAACGAGCAGGTGCAGAACGGAGGTCCGCAGTGGCAAGATTGGGCCCCTCGAGGGGGACGAGGTGGGTACAGGGGTCGCAGAGGGGGTGGACAAGGGTATGGGGGACACGGAGGGAATGGATGTCAAGGTCCCAGAGGTGCGCTGGGAAGTTGTTGGAATTGCGGGAGGTGGGGACACTTTTCCCGAGAATGCAGGAACAGGCCAAACAACAGATTTCAAGAGATGGAACAATATAGTAACCCCCACCCGGGAAGCCCGTACGGTCTTCCAATGGGACAACAACAGAGGGAATAAGAACAGGGGTATGCAGAGCAAAGACAAACACATCATTATAGGACACAGAATCACCCACAAAACAACGACAATATGCAATATACCCCAGGCAACCCATTTGCAATGAGTGCCAACGGAGCACCAGCCCTGGCCCCCTATAGTGGTGTGTCAGTAGTTTCAGGGAATGTCTTCAGCCAGGGGGGGACAATGAGACAACCAGCATAGGACTGCCCACAGAGAACACTTGCGTGTCCAGTTCTATCTACCACCTACGATGCAGCAGAGGAACCATTAGTGGGGGCGCAGATAGGAGACAAGCAGTTCATATTTATGGTGGATTCGGGAGCCGAGAAATCATGTATCCGTGAAGGCCGGTTTCCATTATCTAACCGGAAGTTAGAGACGCAGGGGTTCTCTGGGGCTGTAATTGAAGTTCCTTACACAGTGATTTGGATGTGACAGTGGGGGGTAAAACGGTAAAGACACCCTTACTGTATTATGAACAATCACCAATAAACCTGCTTGGAAGGGACCTTCTCAGCAAGCTCAATATGACAATATCGTTCACAGAGAGAGGGATAGTGTGCTGAACCCCAGGAATATGCCCATTACGCATGATGCTAGTGGTACACGCCCGAGCAAAAGCACCAGAAATACGCGCCATGCTAGTGGACGAGAGAATGTTTATTGAAGGATTAAAAAGACTAGCCCAAGTAGAGCCCGAGCTAAAAAAGTTTGAGTGTAGGATACCAGCAGAATTCATCTTCCGCCCAATAGTACGCCCAGACATAGCACCAGATTCAGTGGTATCCTTAGACCTGCATGCTGTGCAAGTATCAGCCAAAAGGATTGCAGTAATTGGATTTGGACATAGACGGGTGTGAATGGCGCACTGTGCTGTGCATCAATGCTGATATCGCCCTACGTGACTTGTCTGATGAGGATCTCTTTTCTGATTCAGAGAGTGATGGCGAGATAATAATGGAAATAGCAATACCCTGTGACATTTTAATTCAAACAAGACAAGTGCCTGTCCAGTTGATGGCAGTGGTGGGAGCACAGCCGTTATTTTTTGATGATGACATGCGACCGGTGCCAAACAAGTTGTGGACAACAGGCCCCCATGATGTAGGCTTGTTGCATGGAGTGACACCAGTAGTAATAAAACTCAAACCAGGGGCAATTGTGCCCCGAGTGAAGCAATACCCATTGTCGCGCGAAGCTGAGGAAGGGATAAAAGAGACAGTAAGTGCATTGCTAGCACAGGGAATAATAGTGCCCTCAAACTCCCCATGTAACACTTGTATCTATCAGATCAAAAAAGCAAAGGGAGGAGCTTGGAGGATGATCCACGATTTACGCCCCCTAAATGACATCATACAAAAAGAGTTTCCTTTGGTCCCGAACCCTGCATCCATACTGTACAGTATCCCGAAAACGGCATCACATTTCACAGTGGTGGATTTGAAAAATGCCTTCTTCTCCATCCCCCTGGCAGAAGAAAGCAGATATTTGACCGCATTCACACTAGGGGGAAAGAGATACGAGCATTGCAGGCTATCTCAGGGATACTGTGAAAGTCCAAGCATATTCAACCGCATACTACACGAAGACCTGGGTAATCTAACAGTTGAAAGCACGATCATTCAGTACGTAGACGATTTGCTCATCTGCGCACAGAGTGAAGAGATGTGCAAAAGAGACTTGGTTACCCTCTTGACACTACTCGCCAATAAAGGGTACAATGTGGACAAGGGAAACTACAATACTGCCAATCAGAAGTGCTGTACCTGGGACAGCTGATATCAAAGGATGGGAAAAGAATAATACCTGACAGAGTGGAAGCGATAAGGTCAGTGAGAGAACCAACCACAGTGAAGGAGATGCAAAAATTCTTAGGAATGTGTAACTATTGCAGAGCATGGATACTAGATTATGCAGCCTACATCAGACCTTTGCTACAAGCACTCAAAGAGTCCCAGCAAGAGAACAGGAAAATAGAGTGGTCAAAAGAAATGAGTAACTCGTTCGGGTCACTAAAAGAGCTAATTTTGAGTGCTCCAGTACTCGCCAATCCTGATTATGAGCGTAAATTTTACCTGTTCTCACATTGCAAGGGGACTCCTATGACGGCTGGGCTGACACAAAAGACTTCCCTAGGACACAAACCATTGGCCTACTATAGCGGCACATTGGATGCAGTAATGCAAGGCCACTTCACGTGCGAGCAGTCTCTCGCTGCCGCCGCATTTGCCATTGAGAAAAGTGCCACAATAGTAATGGGGTGCCCTGTCACGTTGTTTGTTGAACACTCATTGTTTGCAATACTGTAAAGATCAAAAAGTACACTGACTACACAGCGAACAACTGCCTATGAGATAATATTGTCCAGCGCCAATATTCACGTAGTGAGGTGCAGGACAGTAAACCCAGCAACATTCATCACAGAACCGTGCACACTAGAAGGCATCAAGAATACAATTGTGGAACATACACAGGAGAAACAGGGGAGGGCATGGTGGTGTGTGAAAATGCCCTGAGTGAGGGAGAGGTGTACTTTGTGGATGGGTCAGCGTCAATTGACATGGACACAGGAGAGAAACATGTAGGACTAGTAGTAGTGAGGCTAGAAGAAGGCAAGTATGAAGTGTTAGTACAATATTGCCTTCCGTCCCATTTCTCAGCCAAGAAGCAGAACTTATCGCCCTAATAGAAGCATTTATTTATTTATTTATTTACATTTATATAGCGCGCAAGCAGCCCAGGGGCATTGAGGCGCTGTTACTTGCATTAAACTTAGTTACATGTTACAGGCATGGTAGAAGTTGTTGACACATTGTGAATGTTACATATATTGCTTTGGTCGTATAATACATGATACATGGAGGTATTCGTGCTGGTGTGCCTGGCCTTAAGTGAAGATGGTGGTCTTCAACGTTTTGCGGAAAGTGGTGAGGGAGGCCTCGCACGGATAGTGGGTGGTAGGGCATTCCAGTGAGAGGGCGCGAGATAAGGGAAGCTGGATCCGCCCACTTTTGATTTTTTTACTCGTGGCACCGAGAGCATGTTGGTATACAGCGATCTGGTTGGCCTGGTGGAGGAGATGAGGTGTATCCTTTGAGAGAGCTATGCAGGAGCAGTGAGGTGGATGCACTTGTGGGTCAGTGTAAGGGCTTTGAATAAGATCCTTTCTTTTATTGGGAGCCAGTGGGCTAGTTTTCTGGCCTCCGAGATGTGTTCTCTTCTTGCAATGCCTTGGGCTGCCCGGAGTGCATTGTTCTGTATTACTTGTAATCTCTTTAAGTTTTTATTGGAGGTTCCTAGGAAGAGTACGTTACAGTAGTCTAGCCTAGAGCCGGTGATGGCTCTGGCTATGTTGGTGCAGTTACATGCAGCTAAGGGATGTGCAGTGACAATATACACAGATTCAGCTTACATGACGACCACCGTACACGGAGGTCTAGCCCGGTGGGGGCGGAGAGGGTTTCGAAGGGTGGATGGGACCCCAGTGCAACATGCCGAACTGTTGAAGGAATTGATTGAGGCCCTGAAAGGCCCAACAATGGTAGCAATAGTGAAATGCCAAGCACATACGTCGAACACCGACGTGTCTTTGGGGAACGCAGCAGCAGACTCTGCTGCCAAGGAGGCTTCGTATTTCGAAAGACATGGAGCAGGTGAGTACCTATTGCAGCACCAGACAAACGAAGAACTTCCAGAATGATACAATGCCATGCCCATATCGCAAATACTAGAGCTGCAGGAAGGTGCAAGTGGGGAAGAAAAAGTGCTGTGGGAAAAAAGGGGGTGCAGCCAATCGGCAACAGATTTATTGTGGCGCCAAAATAACTCAGGAAAAGTAGTAATGCCCATCAAACTGTTAGAGATAGCATTCCAGCAGTTACACTCTCCAGCGCACAATGCTAAACAACACATTGCGGCAGAGATACAGGAAGCTTGGTTTGTGCCATGTCTGCAGGAGCACATTTCCAGGTTGACAATGGAGTGCACGACTTGCTAAATATATAACTCAGGGATGACCATACGGACACTCAGGGGGACAATTCCAAAACCAACAGGGCCCTTCAGAGAACTGCATATTGATTATGCAGACATGGGGGAGAGGTGTAATGGGGCACGCTACATGATAGTGGTTGTATGTACATTCTCCAGGTGGGTGGAAGCGGGTCCATGTGCGCAACCCGATGCTAAGAGCGCTGCAAAGTTCCTAGTGAGAAAAGTGTTCCCACGCTGGGGAATATGTGACGTTATTCGCTCAGACAACGGCACTCATTTTGTAAACTAACTCTTCAAGGAAGTAACTGCATTATTAGGAATAAAACATAAACTCTGCTCGATTTATCATCCCCAAAGTAATGGCATTGCTGAGAAGATGAACGGCCTGCTAAAAGGAAGATTGTCTAAATTGTGTTTTTCATTAAAGAAAAACTGGATCTACTCCTTACCCCTTGCACTGTTTGAGCTGAGGAATCAGCCGAGCAAGGATCACCATCTGTCCCTGCACGAAATCGCGACAGGGAGGCGGATGCACACAGCACATTCCCCACTGCGCCAACACTCAAATGCACACAGAAGTGCCACAATATTAGGAGATGAATTCACAGATTACCTGAAGAAGCTAACTAGGGCAGCGTGTGCAATCTCAAGGCAGCTCTCACCACCATTTGCCAGGGAGGAAGGGAAAACAACGGTGTCCTTTATGGAACAGGACACACAAGGCCAATTAATGCCAGGAGAGTTCATTTATGTCCGGAGCTTTGTGCGCCGGTGGAATGCCCCAAGGTTCCATGGGCCATACGAAGTAGTGTTTTGTACACCCACAGCTGTAAAGGTGAAAGGACTCAGGTACTGGATACATTTGACAGACGTGCGGAAGGCATATAATAGTGTACAGGAAGAAGTGGATGGGGAGGCACAGACAACAGCAAACCAAAATAATGGAAATGATGAGTAAACATGAACAGATGAATGGAGGAATGTAACTGGTAAATTAAGCTGTTAACAAAACAATTCTATTACAGGTTATTGATCGAGATAAATGAGAAAAATTAATGATGAAAAAAAAATGTTAAATTTAAAATAACGGTGTAAAAAATATGTATTTTCTGTTCCCTTCTCTGTGCGCCCCCCCCCCTCGACCATCTCCCTTTCTATAACTTCCTGGTACATACAGCGCCAAAAAAATGTTTACATGCACGTACTTAATGCACTTTTATATTTCAAACAGGAACTACCATGGCAACAAACGGGCAGCCTGCAATGAATAGATTGATTAAATGTAGAGATGCTTTAACTGAAAGGTGTAGATATTCGTATGAGTGTGGATGGTCTGTATGCATTACATTATTTTTTACAATACTATTTGGCTTGGCTACGTATTGGTTTATAGCGTTCATCTCTATCGAGATGAACGTGGGGGGAGGGAATAACGGGAATAATGTAACAAATCAAACTACAACTGTGAATACTAAAGAAGGTGGTTTTTTGGTGTGGGACGGATCTAAACTTGTATGGGGATATTACACGAAACCGCCCAATGCAGCTACCTCGCCAAATGAAAGAATGCAGGATAAAATGCAGGATAGCACAACTTCCCCACCAAATGTCTCTGATTACAATGTCCACAGTTTAAATGATCGCAACCCTTCTGTTATATCATAGCTGTACAACACCCCCACCAGCGTGCCCGCACATGTAACTACCCCCACAACAGAGAACATACTACCTGATAGAATAAAGAAAGAGAATGAAGAGATGGCAGTGAGATACACAGCATTATATGATGAATGGGAAAAGGGGGGCGGAGGGAAGAAAGGGGGGTCTAGACTATTCCTCGCCCGTGAAGCTCAGAGATATCTTAGAAATAATAGGAGGAAAAGGGAGGTGGGGAGGAGAAAATACGAGTACTATGGGTTGGGACTGGACAAGATGGAAGACCCACGACACCCCCACCAGACAAATAAATGGTATGCAGACATGAGTGCAACTGCAAAACAAACAACAAATGAGAGTTGCTATGTCTGCTGCCTTATCCCCCACGCTTCAGGTACACCCAAAGTATTGCTGCCAAAAGAGTTGCCTATTGTGGATGCCCAATGCCTCCTTCATCTCACGTTGTGCAGGATTAAGAACACCTTCCAGGCACATGAGGTAACTTTTAAAATGCTGCAAAACGAGAAGACCTGTTACCCGAAAGCGGAAGGAGTGATATGTTTGGAAGAACCATTTTTTATAATAAAAGGGACATTATTCTCGGAAAATAAGTGGAAAGATGAAGAAATAATGTGCAAAGCTGAGGCGCTGCGAGGGGTGGCACCAGAGAAACTGCAGTGGATAGAAAAAACATGTACACTAGTATGGAAAGAGCACATCTCAAAATTGACCTGGGAGACTGCCATTGAAAAGCCATTCAAACTACAGAAAGAAATAGACTATGAACTGTGTTTCCAGGGAGACGGGGAAACTATCATGGGGGTAAAGAAAAACTGCAACAAGACCCTCACAATCCCGGACATGAGAAAAGGGACAGCGGCCCTCATGGACACTTATTGGGTATGTGGCAACCAGGCATAACTGCACCTCCCACAATCCTGGAGCGGCAGCTGCTCATTGGCCACCCTACATTCTGCACTAATGGTGATACCGGAGAGCCACATTGGTGGGAGCAAGAAAATGCGAGAGATTCCTCAGAAGAATGAGGCCCAACCAACTGCAGAATCACAATTATATGTCCTGTCTTCCGGCAATAAGGGGGAGATGCTGCCTCGGAGCAGACGATCGTTGAACTATATATCAAAAGCATCCTCAGAACTACTGGCACAGATCCCAGACAGATATCGATTATTCAGCTCTGCAGAGACTTTCTTCGCCTCACTCATCCCCAGCATCCAGGCACGGGCAAATGCAAAATGGCTCCAAATCACACGCTGGGAGCTGATCCAGCTGGCAAACGACACTGAAGAAGGATTTAACGTAATAAAAATGGAGCTGAGAGCACTGCGGCTAATGACCATGCAAAATAGGTAGGTCTTAGACCTATTAACAGCGATGGACGGAGGTGTTTGCCGAAAAATTGGAAGTGCCTGCTGCACTTACGTATCTTCTGAAGATTGAGATAATGGTACCTTATCCCACGTGATCGAATCCGTTCATAACCTGGGAGAGAGGATGAAAACGGAAGGTGGGGCCGAAGCAAGCACATGGTTCGACAACCTCTTCTCCTGGGTCCCATCATGGCTGGGAAAGACTGCCAAATTGCTGATGCCCACGGTGGTGATACTCCTTTTTATTTTTTGTATGTGCCAGGTGGGTCTTCCATGTTGTGCAACTGGTGCGATGATGATGGTGACAATGGGCAACACTCGCGGTGCAATACAAAATATGCAGGAGGTGGAGGTGCAAACAGGAGAAGAAAACACACCAAGATTCCAGATGGTGCCCATATACCACAGTGGGGATGTAGTAGACAGACTATGGCACACCACAATAAAAGAGCCCCATGAACTTGAGTGGTATAAGCAGGTGTGGGTGGATCTGGAAGGGGACGGGGATTGTATATATATGACCTGTACACCAGACGAGTATGCTAGAAGGGGGGAAAGCCTGCGAGGGGTATGTAGGGCATGGATGCCCATAAAAGGCACCCCCGCATGGGATGAGGCTGTAGCTGAAGAAGAGGAATGCAAGAGGTTGAGGCAGTTACAATATTCGTTACTTAAGTAACGAAAGGGGGGAAATGTATGGGAGGATAGGTCCAAGCAAACCCCCTCCCTTGCAGCCCCTCCCCCCTTGTGGAGTCCATGGCTCATCGGGGGTCCCCCCTGACACCAGGGCCCAGGTGGCGGGTGGACCACTGGCTGACTCATTGACCAAACGTGCTGTATTAAGCTAGGCCCTGGAAACCATTTTGTGAAACCAGAATGACATAAACCCCTGTGCGCCGCAGCGCGGCCCCCACCCCTGGAGAGTTCTCACTTGTCCCTGCGGCCGCAGCTCCCTGGCAGATCCGCTGAGAGTCCGTTCCCACGAACAGACGGACATGAGCTAGTGCTAGAAACAAACACTGTAACATTCACCTTCCGCAGTGTATCACTGTCCTCAGTATGACCCGGCCAGCAGAGCTGGGGTGGAAAAGAACTGTAAAAGGGTCCCCCGACAAAAGTAGAGACCCCAAATACTAATATGCAAACTGCCTGTGATGAAACTCTTCTCTCCATGACCTTTTTGATAAAATATGTAAACTCCATGAAGATGGCAGAATGTGTGTTCATGTGGCATTCTGGTTGAAATACCCACATCCCCGTAGCTCTGCGCAAATAGTAAAAGTGTCCCGGGGTTTTATGTTATATGTTTCTCCCAGAAGAATGTACTCCAAGGCCCTATGCCATAACTGAACTAATGCTGCTAGAGTGCAACGGAAAACAAGTGCAACCGCATTGGGAGCTCATGTAAATTGTGTACGAAAACGCATAGAATGTATTTGAATGTTCAAGCTCACCATGTGTCACTACCATCAGTCTCATTGGCCAGTTGTTCTCACGTGCTCCGCCAACCTTAATACTACCTCGCTTATCGTGCATGCATAGAGTGTAACAAAATGTCGTGGTTGTTAAATGCTTAACATATAGTTAACAATAGCAACATTGGTACAGGTAACACATTTGAAATGGCCATGTAAAGGCACTAACAATGTAGACATGTAAGCTTTGAAGAAAAAGCTCAATGAGCATTGTACAGTATATGAATTATTATGTCTTTTTGTATAACCTGCAAACACACAAGGAAAATACCATTGTGGGCATATCCAAGGCCACTTCCCCTACCTCCCCAGTGAAGCCTGCCAGATGGAAGACAGAGGCCCGGGCTGCTCTGCCTCACCTCCCCCAATTTGGCTGGAGCCGCTTCAAGCATTCACGTTCCCCCGCAGCTCCCATGGCCGCGACCAGCCACCTGAATTATTTACAACCCAGCAGTAAACCCCGGCCATAAACGCAGGCCAAAAGGTGCCCTTTCTTAGGCTCCACGACCCACCAGCTCACCCCAGGTTAATGGCCCCTGTAAAATTCGGACACCCAATATTATAGCAACACTGTAGGAACTCATTTATAATGACTTCTAACGAGACATGAAAACTTGGACAGCTCACCCCTTGCCCTGAGACCCAACCTCGCGACCTATGATACCCGGTCAACAGGATGATGGTAACCATGTATTGATGTATCGCCAAAAGACCCCACTCTAGGTGCATTCCTCCTGTGTTGCATTAACCTGCAGAATAATCTATTGTAGGATTTACAGGGAAAGATAATATTGCGGTATTGAATGAATGGGGTGTGCGTGGCCCTTAGGGCAGAAAGCCAAGGAAGACGTTCATCACTGACACTGGCCACGCCTGGCACCGCAGCACCGCCCGGATGAGCCCAGCTGACCTGCCCACCCCACGTTGGCACCCCATGACGTCCACCAACCATGGCGTAACACATCATAGTTGCACCTATAGTTAGTCGTTGCCACCCAATCCCCACGAACATGTGCCCCCTGTAGTGTGTAGGTTCTTATGACGCATTTTGTAAATATATATGCCTGTCTTTGCTAGTGTCGGACAGAGCGCTCTCGGAGTTTGCAGAGTCCTTTGCATGCCCTATTTTTGACTTATATAAACTCCCATTAAGCTCACCCGCACTTTGTCTTATTCCCATCTTGGGAGAGTCCATTATTGTCTCTCATTGCGGGGAGGATCGTGCTATCTGGGGACGCTCGCCTTCACATCTGCGTCTGCTTACCACTCCAAAATACTCAACGCAGCCAGGCCATTTCTCACTGAGCAGTACTGCCTAACCATAGAGAGAGCCTTAATTGGGTCCCAACTTGATTACTGTAACGCCCTCCTAGTTGGCACCTCTACAAAAAAAATCTAAAAACTTGAAACTGTCCAAAACAATGACTTTGGGCTGCCATCGGATCCCCAGAACGGACCACATATCAGCTGCTGGGAAACAAGCCCACTGGCTTCCCATTAAAGAACGGGTTATCTTCAAAACACTGGCCGTCATGCACAAATGTATCCACAAAACAGCCCCTCAGTACCTAACACAAAGAATCACAAAACCAAAAACAGACAGACCTACCAGAACCCCATACACCAACCGAATCACATTGCCTAGGGAACTTAGACCACAGGCCGGAGGTTCCAGCGTCCCGTTCATTGCTGCTGCACAATGGAACTCCATGCCACCTCACCTCAGAGGAATAGCATCCCACCTAGCCTTCCGCAAGGTAATTAAAACAAGGCTGTTTGTCTGAAACCCCATTCCAGACATACAGGGCACCACCCCCTGCAATTCAATGCTATGACTGTATCTGCCGTAGCTATCTAAACCTTCTGTAACTACTGCACGCTGTATGCATGTAACTCAACTTTGCCACACTGATGTAACCTGTTTGCAAAGTGTTTCCACCTGTAACTAAGACAATCTCCATGTAACAGCGCCTCGATGCCTCTGTGCTGCCAGTGTGCTTTATAAATGTAATCAATAAATAAATACATAAATAAGATTCTGCTTGTACTACTTTTAGGCAGAACGTTCTTAGCAGCAGAGTCCTTTGCTGTTACTCTCATCTGCATGTGAGATTAAAACTAGTTATCCTTACAAGATCGATTTGGGCCTTTCTTCCCTAGCGGGTTGTATTCTCTCTGGTGTGAGCGTTTAGGGGCGTGCCTTCAACCTCCAGTAGGCCCCTGACCTCTGGAACAAGACTATTGTAAATGTAGATGCTCCTGAAATGGGAACTCCACCCTACACCTCAATGCAATCCATCAACCAAACTACCTATAGACGTCTCGGGTAGCGGCATGCAGTGCTCTTACCTGCACCTGTATTGATAGTATGTCCATAAAGAAATAGTTCTCTCTCACCTAAAGCTAATCTTGCATACTTTGTCTTCCAAGATCTTCCCATTGCTGACAGATGCCACATCCACCTTCAATGATGTAATAACTTCAGATTTCACAGGTCCTTGGCACTGTGAGGAAACAACACATTAAAGTGTAATTAAATACAACTAAACATACTTGATTACAGCTGTGGCATTAATGTGGTGAGATGACTGCGAGCTGCAAATTACGTTGCCACCGGTGGTAATCCTAGGTGCCAAGGAAGGCATGATATCACACTTAGCTATCTGGATCAGGTACATTGATGACATTTGGACCCATAGTGAAGAAAGCTTGCTAACATTCTTTAGAGATCTCAACACCATCGATGCCAGAATACAGTTTACATATGAGTATTCAAAAGAAAACATCCATTTTCTTGATGTGGAAATCAAGACTACAGGAGAAGGATACAGGATGAACATATATACCAAACCCACCGATCGCAACAATTTGCTTCATAGATTGAGCTTTCATCAGCCAAGCCTTATACGTAATCTCCCATACAGTCAGATGCTACGTGTTAAACGTATTATCAGTGATCCTACTGATTATACCATCGAACTACACAAAATGGGTGAGAAATTTATCAAGAGAGGCTACAAAGAATGTGAAATTACGAATGCAAAAACCAGACTCGAGACAATCAATAGGGAGGATTTATTAACACCGTCTAGAAGAACTAAATCTGAACCACCTTTGATTTTTGTGTCAAAATATTCTACACAAAGTAATCGCATCAAATCTATCATTAAGAAGAATTGGCAAATTTTATCATGTGACCAGAAAGTAGAACATTTGTTCAAGGATTTACCTACTTTTGCATATCAACGCAGTAGGAATTTTAAAGACCATTTGGTAAAGACATGTCCGCCTCAGAAAAGATTTGAGACAAAACGTAAAGGGACGTTTCCATGTCTGCAGTGCAGCAACTGTGGATACATATTGAAAGGACAAATTATAAACCACCCACACACCGGTGAGAAATTGCCAATTAAAGACTTTGCGACATGCGAAACAGCTAATATCATTTACGCCATTAAATGTCCATGCGGGTTGTACTATGTAGGACAATCGAAGAGAAAGGTGAAATTGCGGTGGAATGAACACCGGTCATGTATCCGCAACCGGAATATGACTTCTTCAGTGGCCAAACATTGGACAGAGAAAGGGCACAACTTGGCACAGATACGGTTCCAAATACTGGAGGTCATACATCGATACGAACCTCATGAGAACCTCCAACAAAGACTTGATAGGAGAGAATGCTTCTGGATAGAAAAACTTGGGACACTTGCCCCCAGAGGGCTTAATGAAGAGATCAATTGGTCCTGTTATCTGTAGGGTACAGATAATACATGATCACCTACATACAGATGCACATTGTGGACATGTTATTTACTTTAATGTATTGGAGTTTTTGTTGTTTAATTTTGTCCTTTTGGTCCCAGTTTATCTCTTAGTGTATATTAGTTCTGAAAAATGACGTTCCATTTATTTAAGCATGATGTATTGATTTAACCACGATCAAACCGAATGTTTTGTTCAACTTTGGAAACACTAATCCCTTCTATTCTTAGTTTGGGACTCAGCGAAGGGATTTAAAACCTGCTTAAATTAGCCGATTAGAGCTACATTTGCAAATACCAGAGAAAGGTCTACTGCCCATTATTTAGTGAACAGGCATGAATACTTTATATCAAGAAAATTGCCATACCAGTCATTGATATCCCTGCCTTGTATGTAGAGATACGATCTAACATACTTAATCATCATAATGGTGGTTCCAGCTCGCATAACTATGCGCATTTGATCTATACGAGCGGGTGTTTTCAACACTGCTATTACTAAATGCTCATTTGAATAGTTATTCCTCATTCCCGTACTCCGATTCCCTTGGAGATACGGGACGCGAGGCACTGCCACGTCAACACGCTGATTGACGTTGTGCAGCGCCCTGCCGAGGAAACCATGGCAACTAATAAAACAAGGAAGTGAACGCCATTCACCTCCTTGGACACACGTACTTCTTGTGCTCCGACACACATTCGAGTAATCAGGTAACTACTACAGTACGTGTGGTTATATGTAACGTTATTCGAAAAGATTCACTTTAATTATGGATTACTTATATTTAGTTACACACATATCCCATTTTTATTTACTTTTCTGCGCAGCATTCGAGGGAGACAGTTTTTACTCCACACACTCGAATGGGATGAGAAATACATGGTATATCCAAGTTGAACTTCAGGTACACTTGCTCTTTTCAATCCCGTTGGGGCATCATTGTAAGATTATTTAAGAAGTTTTATACACAAATTCTTTTCCCTCATTTGCATTTTTCTCTTTTTTTATTTTCATGATTTGCACTCCTGTTTTACTACGTCCTGTGTGCACGCACGCGGGATGCGGTATGTATCTGTAATGTATACTTTCTTTGATTACACCCCTTGTGATATATTGTGAACATTCCATGTATATGATATGATGGACTTAATTTGTTTAAATTGTTAATTATTTGTGGTTCATTAGATAAAGCATATTACGTTATGGTTTTTGCCCTGAGGAAGGAGCTAGACTCCGAAATGCATAGGCACTGTTAACCATATGTTTTTGGCAATCAACTTGGATGATGTTGATCTAACTATGCATATTGATCAACACAATGATCAAACATATTTGAATATTCATTAAATTGTGAAGAAATACGGTACAAATGGAACTCGAATTAACTTTATTTAGAAAATAATCACACCACGCAGTTCTTGGAACACAAACTTGAGCACCAGTCTTGGCTGGATGGTCCATCCAGCCTCTTCTTTTTTGTTTAGTCTCATACGGTCCTTGTGTCGTTAGGACCTACCAGACTGGGTGCCCCGCACGTAATTTAGTTACTTGCACCAAAAGAAAAGACACGTTGATAAAGTGGTGCCCGCCTTTTATCTGGCCTTCTGATGGTATCAATAGTAGACACAGACACAATGGATACAAGTTTCGAAAACCTTTATGTGGTATTTTGCTTGGGTTGGTAGAATTCCTACCTGGCCCTAACTCTAGAATGGTAGTAATCTTGACCATTAAATGAAAAACAAACGAGTCCAAGTCAGTCTAGTCAAAATAAAAAGGCCTATACCAAAAAAAAAACTAACCTTGCCCTCCTACTCAAATGACAAATGTGTTAAGGGAATACAAAATGGAAAATAATGTTTGAAAGGGAATGTCAGAATGGCGTAAATAACAACTCCCTTCCCCACGTTCAGCACCACAGCGTCTAGAAAGTATGTTAAAAGGGGTAGCTGGATGGCACAGTTCTTTCATGTTTGCACAGGCTTCCCTCCACCAGGGCTCCAGCCTGCCTCTTCTTTCATATTTACATTCTCACTTTATCACACAGTTCTGCACAGGCTTCCCTCTGCCGGACTCGTCTTTCTCTTTGCGGGGGTCCCTTCATTGCATGTTGTTTCAGATGTTCTTTCACTGTCGAAGACTTTCGAAACTGCAAGGATTTTACGTAGACCTCTGCATGACCGTTTCAACCTCTCTTTCAATAATTCTACAATCCAAAATCTTCCTCATCTTACAACATCAATGCCTCTTGGTACTTGTATTTTCTTGTTCTCTTAAGATTGCCTTCCTGGCCTCTTTCACAGTTCATATATTTTGACCTCTTGTCATATTCAGAGTTCACATACTTTTTGTTCATTCAACTTTCTTTTCGGGATCGCGGTTATTTTCTTGCCTTAGGTTCCTGTTCAACTCAGAATATTTGACAGAGACTTTCGAATGTGTTAGTTTGCTTCCCAGGACCACTCTGTTACTTTGCATCCATTCCTTTTACAATTCAGCAATTTTCCTTACCATTACGCATTTTATCGGCGCACGCGAAAGCTTCAACTTTTGACTTACAGTTCATTTAACACAAACTAGGCTTTTGTTGCCTTTGATAATGCACTGGTTGTGTTAGTCATCTTTCATCAACACTCTTCAATGCAGCAGTCAACGCTGTTTCCAACGCCTACTCTGCTCCTCCCCAACTCTGTCGTTAACCCGACATGTGCATGTGCGCCAGTGTCAATCATTGCAAATGTTTGGCATTTTTCTTCTACAGTGATGGGAGCATAATACCTGTCCTCAACTTCCTCTAATACACATAAGAAGTGTGAATTCCTACTGATTTCAGGGCTCACCTTTCTCAGGCCTTTTTCACTTTTGGCTAAGCACATTGGTAAATGGAAAGACATTTTTAACTCCTTTTTACCCATTTCTGCACGAGAGGCTTTATTCATTTCTCCATGTTCAGAGGTTTTTTGGAGTGTGGCCACTGTTCGCCCATCCATCCAGGTATCATCAGAGGCCACATTACAACCCTCCAACTGAACATGTGTAACAACATCATTCAGCAATCTGTCATTGTCTAATACTGTGCATTTGTGATCATTTACAGGGTAATTCATAGAAATTCGCAGAAAAGTGTCGCAATCGGCTGGCGCAGAGTGTCCGCGTGCGATTGACTGCGCCAGGCACGTGCGATAAAACCGATTTCCGCGCACAGCGTATTCATGGATTTCATGCTCCCAAACCAGCCGTGGCGCAGAGTATCGCAGCGACCCAGCAGCAGCGCCAGTAACGCCCCCAAGAACGCCCTCGCGCAAGGAAAAGCCAGCAAAATCGCTAAATCATCGCAAAGGTCTGCGCTAACCCTGGACCAGTTTACAGGGCAGCCAAACAAGGAACGCAAAGCGGGTAACGTGCATATCTGGGGTACACGTGAAGTCATACACGCGATTAGCCAGGGTAAGTGTATTACAGGGGTACACGTGAAGTCATACACGCGATTAGCCAGGGTACGTGTATTACAGGGGTACGCGGGAAGTTTAACACGCGATTGGCCAGGGTACGTGTATTACAGGGGTACGCGGGAAGTTTAACACGCGATTAGCCAGTGTAAGTGTATTACAGGGGTACACGTGAAGTCATACACGCGATTAGCCAGGGTACGTGTATTACAGGGGTACGCGGGAAGTTTAACATGCGATTGGCCAGGGTACGTGTATTACAGGGGTAGGCGGGAAGTTTAACACGCGATTAGCCAGGGTAAGTGTATTACAGGGGTACGCGGGAAGTTTAACACGCGATTAGCCAGGGTACGTGTATTACAGGGGTACGCGGGAAGTTTAACACGCGATTGGCCAGGGTACGTGTATTACAGGGGTACGCGGGAAGTTTAACACGCGATTGGCCAGGGTACGTGTATTACAGGGGTACGCGTGAAGTTATACACGCGATTAGCCAGGGTACGTGTATTACAGGGGTACGCGGGAAGTTTAACACGCGATTGGCCAGGGTACGTGTATTACAGGGGTACGCGGGAAGTTCAACACGCGATTGGCCAGGGTACGTGTATTAAAGGGGTACGCGGGAAGTTTCACATGCGATTTGGCCAGGTACGTGTATTACAGGGGTGCGTGGGAATTATCACACGCGATTTGGCTTGGTACGTGTATTACAGGGGTGTGCGGGAATTATCACACGCAATTAGGCTGGGTGGGTCCTCACAGGTGTTCCCTGTACACCCTCCACAGCCCCTGCAGGCAGCCCACAAAACAGGGGACTACCCTGCACACCTGCTCATGTCCCCCTGCACCCCCACCCCCCAGCAGTGCAGGGGCACCCTCCACCAGGCCCCCACTCATGTCTCCCACCACCCCCACCCCCCAGCACTGTGGGGCACCTGCCAGCAGGCCCCCACCCATGTCCAACTCATGTCTCCCACCACCCCCACCCCCCAGCACTGTGGGGCACCTGCCAGCAGGCCCCCACCCATGTCCAACTCATGTCTCCCACCACCCCCACACCCCAGCACTGTGGGGCACCTGCCAGCAGGCCCCCACCCATGTCCAACTCATGTCTCCCACCACCCCCACCCCCCAGCACTGTGGGGCACCTGCCAGCAGGCCCCCACCCATGTCCAACTCATGTCTCCCACCACCCCCACCCCCCAGCCACCAGGGTCACCCTCCACCAGGGCCCCACTCATGTCTCCCACCACCCCCACCCCCCAGCACTGTGGGGCACCTGCCAGCAGGCCCCCACCCATGTCCAACTCATGTCTCCCACCACCCCCACCCCCCAGCACTGTGGGGCACCTGCCAGCAGGCCCCCACCCATGTCCAACTCATGTCTCCCACCACCCCCACCCCCCAGCACTGTGGGGCACCTGCCAGCAGGCCCCCACCCATGTCCAACTCATGTCTCCCACCACCCCCACCCCCCAGCCACCAGGGTCACCCTCCACCAGGGCCCCACTCATGTCTCCCACCACCCCCACCCCCCAGCCACCAGGGTCACCCTCCACCAGGGCCCCACTCATGTCTCCCACCACCCCCACCCCCCAGCACTGTGGGGCACCTGCCAGCAGGCCCCCACCCATGTCCAACTCATGTCTCCCACCACCCCCACACCCCAGCACTGTGGGGCACCTGCCAGCAGGCCCCCACCCATGTCCAACTCATGTCTCCCACCACCCCCACCCCCCAGCACTGTGGGGCACCTGCCAGCAGGCCCCCACCCATGTCCAACTCATGTCTCCCACCACCCCCACCCCCCAGCACTGTGGGGCACCTGCCAGCAGGCCCCCACCCATGTCCAACTCATGTCTCCCACCACCCCCACCCCCCAGCCACCAGGGTCACCCTCCACCAGTGCCCCACTCATGTCTCCCACCACCCCCACCCCCCAGCACTGTGGGGCACCTGCCAGCAGGCCCCCACCCATGTCCAACTCATGTCTCCCACCACCCCCACCCCCCAGCCACCAGGGTCACCCTCCACCAGGGCCCCACTCATGTCTCCCACCACCCCCACCCCCCAGCAGTGCAGGGTCACCCTCCACCAGGGCCCCACTCATGTCTCCCACCACCCCCACCCCCCAGCACTGTGGGGCACCTGCCAGCAGGCCCCCACCCATGTCCAACTCATGTCTCCCACCACCCCCACCCCCCAGCCACCAGGGTCACCCTCCACCAGGGCCCCACTCATGTCCCCCTGCACCCCCACCCCCCTGCCACCATGTGCAGCCCCCACCAGGTCCTCACAATGTGCGTAATGGTCAGCCTCCACAGCCAAAAAGCCCTACCAAGTAACCCATTCACCCACATGGAAATGGAAATCACATGTTACACCCCCAATGTTCATGAAGCAAATGAACCCATGTCCGTCACACACATATTTTCCAATTGAATGGGAAAACACACAACATGACATGCATGAAACCAATGAGATGAAACCACACAGTGAACAATGTAAAAAAAAAATGTATTAGAAAAAAATACGAATGCTAAAGAAAGAAAACTAACTACAATGTAAATGTGAAAAAAGAAGCTGCATGTCCGCATAAAAACACAAAACTAGAAAATCTAATCCAAAAAATTTTGTCCAAAGTGAAATGTCAAAACTCTCCGTGCAACAAAGAACTATGTACAAAAATAACAAGGGTCCATCATCACAACAGAACTAAGGAAACCTCCTAAAAAACCTACCTAAATATCAACTATATACAAAAAGTGGAGCAGTGTCCGTCGACTCCAAATCATAAGAAAAAACAAAGGAAACCTAAAACTAAAGAACTATATACAAAGGCGGCGGGCAAGTCCAGCGGCTCACTCTGTGGTGTTCCGGGCCAGGGCATCATCGAACTCCTGTTCGATGTCCCGGAGGCGGTCCAGTTCCATGGCCCCGAGGGTCCGCAGGGATGACGCCGTGTCCTCCTCCAACCCCCTGCGGATTGCCTCGAGGCACTCGGCCCGCCTCAGGGCCCTCCGCATGGAGTTCTCCGCCCTGACCATTGTGAGCCGCGCCTCTTCTGCCCGCCGCCGCTCCGCACCTATGGCGTGGCCCAACCGCTGCCACACGGAAGACACTCTCTGTCCTGGGTCCTCCTGCCCTCCGGCCGATGCCTGCCCCTCCGATGTCGAAGGCCCCGAGCCTTCATGGCTCCCACCATCTTGCTGCTGCTGCTGCTCTGCCTCTGCCCGTGCACTGCCTCCTGCTGCCTGCACATCCTCCGCCGGCTGGGGTGCACCTGTTGATGTGGCCACCCCTGCTGGACGTCCGACTCCCGACTGTGGCAGGGATGCCTCCTCCACCAGCCTGGCCGCACTGTCAGAGGCAGCTCCACAGGGCACCCAGGTGACTGATGGGTGGGAAGATGGCACAGAGGACGACTGGCGCGTAGGGGGTCCAGTTGAGGAGGGGGTCGGAACAAGCCCCATCAGACGGAGGAATCCGGTCTGGGTGACCTGTCCCAGCAGGCTGACGTGGTCAACGAGCCATTCGAGATGACGTGCAGTCTCTCCATGAAAAGACTGCAGGTCACCTCGCATGGCCCGTTGACACAACGCCACACCAGCCAGGACAGGCTCAACCCGGACCTGGATAGCCACGTCCGCAGGCAGAGGAAGGCCAGTTGACGTCAGCTCATCCCCTGCCTGAAAACGGGTCTGGACGTAGGCATCCCTGCTGGTGCAAGATGATGCAGGGACAGGATCGGGGACAGGATTGCACACAGGCACCTCCGCGGCCGCCTGTGCTGCCTCCTGTCCCTGGTCCTGGACTGCACCACTAGCACCAGTGGGATCCCCACCTCCAGACCCCGTCTCTGGTGCTTGCGCGGCCCCCTCCTCCACCAGACCCCCCACCAACCTGGATGACTCTGTGCCATCTTCCCCTGTTGGGCCCTGTGGGGTCCCAGCTGCCCCTTCTGCTGCCGAGGAGTCCAACTGCAACCTCCGCCTCTTGGACCTCCCCCCGGCAGCTGCGGCCTGGGACGCGGCACCGGACTCCTCACTCCCCGACGAGATGACAACACGGGAGGGGAGCCGGGCCTTGCGTCTCCGGCTGGCGGTCGGATCCCCGCCGCTGTGCTCCACAGCACCTTCTCCGCCCTCTTCATCAGTTGACGCTGCAGACAGGGAGAAACAAAACACAGGCATCAGGGCACTGTACAATGGACACATACACGCATGACAGTTGCACATGAGTGGCATTGGCAAACCTCAGACATGTCATCACAATCCCCAACACACATGTCATTGCAACTGGCACACATGAGCCATACCACAGCCATATCGCAACTGCCACCACCATCCCTACACATACAACAGCATCAGCAGCCAAAGGGGAGCCATACATCACATGCAACACAGGAAGTGCACCACACATGTACACACACCACCACACTTGCATGCATGTCTACACCTCTGCCAAGTGTCGCACTGTTCAGACGGGCATCCATGTCACATCTGCCAATCAGGCTTCCACATACCGCTGTCACATGCATCCATGTAGCATCACTGTTGCACCTTTGACAAATACACACACATGCACATGTACACAGTGCTCATACATGCAGCCGAAAACAACATACATGCCTGAGATCACGGACATGTCTACTTACATACACATTCATCCAAACATGTGTGCACGCACAACTGCATTTGCCATGCAAGCCCACACACACAAGCACCATCCATGTCTCACACATCACAGCCCTCGCATGTGTCAGCCCCATGGCCCTGTACACCCCCACCCATACTCCACCCCATACAAACAGATGTGCAACCGGCACAATGGGGAATGATCACCACACGCCCTGCTCACAACCAGGATGCATGTACACTCACCGCTCGACTCCAGACGGCTCTGCTTCTCTAGGACCTGGACGTGGAGCGCTGGGGATATGCGTTCCAGGACCCCCATCTGTTCTTCCGACAAGTGGCCCCGGCGCCCCTTGGCATCCGCTGCCTTCAAGAGGCGCCGGGCCTTGTTCAGGGTCCTGGACCTGAAGTCCTCCCAGCGCTTCCTGACATGTTGTAAGTCCCGGACTGCCACCCCCTCCGCGTTGATGGCAGTCACGATGTCTGTCCAGATCCGAGTCCGTCCTTCCTTGTCGGCGCGGGAACTTCCAAAGAGGGCATCATACTGCCCCAGGACTTGCTCCACCAGGACACCAACTTCGGTGGCACTGAAGCTGGTGCCCCTCTGCCTCTCTGGCCGGGGGTTGTCAGTGGTCACAGATGGTGTTAGCCCCGACATGACAACCCCAGAGGCAGGAGTGGGTGGGCAACTGGGTCCTGGGGCTGGGCTGTGGAGTGATGGAATTCCAGTCGGGAGTCTTCGGTTCCAGCAGGGGTGGTCACAGCAACAGCACCCCTGGCTGATGTGCAGGCAGCAAATGGCAGTGCACGTGGGCAGCAGGCAGTCAGGCAGCAGCAGATAGCAGGTGGGAGCGTGCTCGGGGCTCTGGGGGGCAGTAATTCGGCCTTCTGGGCAGGAGCGTGGTCTCCCGTGTGCTCACGCGTGGCCAGCTTGGTACGGAGTGAATTGGCACGTGAAAATCCTGCACGTCAGCGTGAAAACCGAGGAAAGGCCCTAAGCGCGTAAGCGCGTCAGCACGCATACGCAATTCCATTGGACCAAAGGCCCTCAGCGCGTAAGCGCGTCTGTGACGTGACCCGCACGGGTGTTTCCCACACAGCACGTGATGACAGAGCACACGTGGAAAGACTGCACGTCAGAGTCTCATCGCGTGTAATTGGACAAAAGTGCGTGTACACGCGATTGGCCTATGTACGTGTATATGAGGTGTGCGCGGACACTTACACACGCAAGTACGTCAGCGCACGTGTATCACGGTGTACGGCCATTTCCACCAATCACACGCAATGAGACTCTGACGTGCAGTCTTTCCACGTGTGCTCTGTCATCACGTGCTGTGTGGGAAACACCCGTGCGGGTCACGTCACAGACGCGCTTACGCGCTGAGGGCCTTTGGTCCAATGGAATTGCGTATGCGTGCTGACGCGCTTACGCGTTTAGGGCCTTTCCTCGGTTTTCACGCTGACGTGCAGGATTTTCACGTGCCAATTCACTCCGTACCAAGCTGGCCACGCGTGAGCACACGGGAGACCACGCTCCTGCCCAGAAGGCCGAATTACTGCCCCCCAGAGCCCCGAGCACGCTCCCACCTGCTATCTGCTGCTGCCTGACTGCCTGCTGCCCACGTGCACTGCCATTTGCTGCCTGCACATCAGCCAGGGGTGCTGTTGCTGTGACCACCCCTGCTGGAACCGAAGACTCCCGACTGGAATTCCATCGCTCCACAGCCCAGCCCCAGGACCCAGTTGCCCACCCACTCCTGCCTCTGGGGTTGTCATGTCGGGGCTAACACCATCTGTGACCACTGACAACCCCCGGCCAGAGAGGCAGAGGGGCACCAGCTTCAGTGCCACCGAAGTTGGTGTCCTGGTGGAGCAAGTCCTGGGGCAGTATGATGCCCTCTTTGGAAGTTCCCGCGCCGACAAGGAAGGACGGACTCGGATCTGGACAGACATCGTGACTGCCATCAACGCGGAGGGGGTGGCAGTCCGGGACTTACAACATGTCAGGAAGCGCTGGGAGGACTTCAGGTCCAGGACCCTGAACAAGGCCCGGCGCCTCTTGAAGGCAGCGGATGCCAAGGGGCGCCGGGGCCACTTGTCGGAAGAACAGATGGGGGTCCTGGAACGCATATCCCCAGCGCTCCACGTCCAGGTCCTAGAGAAGCAGAGCCGTCTGGAGTCGAGCGGTGAGTGTACATGCATCCTGGTTGTGAGCAGGGCGTGTGGTGATCATTCCCCATTGTGCCGGTTGCACATCTGTTTGTATGGGGTGGAGTATGGGTGGGGGTGTACAGGGCCATGGGGCTGACACATGCGAGGGCTGTGATGTGTGAGACATGGATGGTGCTTGTGTGTGTGGGCTTGCATGGCAAATGCAGTTGTGCGTGCACACATGTTTGGATGAATGTGTATGTAAGTAGACATGTCCGTGATCTCAGGCATGTATGTTGTTTTCGGCTGCATGTATGAGCACTGTGTACATGTGCATGTGTGTGTATTTGTCAAAGGTGCAACAGTGATGCTACATGGATGCATGTGACAGCGGTATGTGGAAGCCTGATTGGCAGATGTGACATGGATGCCCGTCTGAACAGTGCGACACTTGGCAGAGGTGTAGACATGCATGCAAGTGTGGTGGTGTGTGTACATGTGTGGTGCACTTCCTGTGTTGCATGTGATGTATGGCTCCCCTTTGGCTGCTGATGCTGTTGTATGTGTAGGGATGGTGGTGGCAGTTGCGATATGGCTGTGGTATGGCTCATGTGTGCCAGTTGCAATGACATGTGTGTTGGGGATTGTGATGACATGTCTGAGGTTTGCCAATGCCACTCATGTGCAACTGTCATGCGTGTATGTGTCCATTGTACAGTGCCCTGATGCCTGTGTTTTGTTTCTCCCTGTCTGCAGCGTCAACTGATGAAGAGGGCGGAGAAGGTGCTGTGGAGCACAGCGGCGGGGATCCGACCGCCAGCCGGAGACGCAAGGCCCGGCTCCCCTCCCGTGTTGTCATCTCGTCGGGGAGTGAGGAGTCCGGTGCCGCGTCCCAGGCCGCAGCTGCCGGGGGGAGGTCCAAGAGGCGGAGGTTGCAGTTGGACTCCTCGGCAGCAGAAGGGGCAGCTGGGACCCCACAGGGCCCAACAGGGGAAGATGGCACAGAGTCATCCAGGTTGGTGGGGGGTTTGGTGGAGGAGGGGGCCGCGCAAGCACCAGAGACAGGGTCTGGAGGTGGGGATCCCACTGGTGCTAGTGGTGCAGTGCAGGACCAGGGACAGGAGGCAGCACAGGCAGCCGCGGAGGTGCCTGTGTGCAATCCTGTCCCCGATCCTGTCCCTGCATCATCTTGCACCAGCAGGGATGCCTACGTCCAGACACGTTTTCAGGCAGGGGATGAGCTGACGTCAACTGGCCTTCCTCTGCCTGCGGACGTGGCCATCCAGGACCGGGTTGAGCCTGTCCTGGCTGGTGTGGCGTTGCGTCAACGGGCCATGCGAGGTGACCTGCAGTCTTTTCATGGAGAGACTGCACGTCATCTCGAATGGCTCGTTGACCACGTCAGCCTGCTGGGACAGGTCACCCAGGCCAGATTCCGCTGTCTGATGGGGCTTGCTCCGACCCCCTCCTCAACTGGACCCCCTACGCGCCAGTCGTCCTCTGTGCCATCTTCCCACCCATCAGTCACCTGGGTGCCCTGTGGAGCTGCCTCTGACAGTGCGGCCAGGCTGGTGGAGGAGGCATCCCTGCCACAGTCGGGAGTCGGACGTCCAGCAGGGGTGGCCACATCAACAGGTGCACCCCAGCCGGCGGAGGATGTGCAGGCAGCAGGAGGCAGTGCACGGGCAGAGGCAGAGCAGCAGCAGCAGCAAGATGGTGGGAGCCATGAAGGCTCGGGGCCTTCGACATCGGAGGGGCAGGCATCGGCCGGAGGGCAGGAGGACCCAGGACAGAGAGTGTCTTCCGTGTGGCAGCGGTTGGGCCACGCCATAGGTGCGGAGCGGCGGCGGGCGGAAGAGGCGCGGCTCACAATGGTCAGGGCGGAGAACTCCATGCGGAGGGCCCTGAGGCGGGCCGAGTGCCTCGAGGCAATCCGCAGGGGGTTGGAGGAGGACACGGCGTCGTCCCTGCGGACCCTCGGGGCCATGGAACTGGACCGCCTCCGGGACATCGAACAGGAGTTCGATGATGCCCTGGCCCGGAACACCACAGAGTGAGCCGCTGGACTTGCCCGCCGCCTTTGTATATAGTTCTTTAGTTTTAGGTTTCCTTTCGTTCTTATTATTATTTGGAGTCGACGGACACTGCTCCACTTTTTGTATATAGTTGATATTTAGGTAGGTTTTTTAGGAGGTTTCCTTAGTTCAGTTGTGATGATGGACCCTTGTTATTTTTGTACATAGTTCTTTGTTGCATGGAGAGTTTTTACATTTCACTTTGGACATAATTTTTTTGATTTGATTTTCTAGTTTTGTGTTTTTATGCGGACATGCAGCTTATTTTTTCTCATTTAGATTGTAGTTAGTTTTCTTTCTTTGGCATTTGTATTATTTTTCAATACATTTTTTTTTCCATTGTTCACTGTGTGGTTTCATCTCCTTGGTTTCATGCATGTCATGTTGTGTGTTTTCCCATTCAATTTGAAAATATGTGTGTGACGGACATGGGTTCATTTGCTTCATGTACATTGGGGGTGTAACCTGTGATTTCCATTTCCATGTGGGTGAATGGGTTACTTGGTAGGTCTTTTTGGCTGTGGAGGCTGACCATTACGCACATGATTGGGGATTGTGAGGACCTGGTGGGGGCTGCACATGGTGGCAGGGGGGTGGGGGTGCAGGGGGACATGAGTGGGGGCCTGGTGGAGGGTGACCCTGGTGGCTGGGGGGTGGGGGTGGTGGGAGACATGAGTGGGGGCCTGGTGGAGGGTGACCCTGCACTGCTGGGGTGTGGGGGTGGTGGGAGACATGAGTGGGGGCCTGGTGGAGGGTGACCCTGGTGGCTGGGGGGTGGGGGTGGTGGGAGACATGAGTTGGACATGGGTGGGGGCCTGCTGGCAGGTGCCCCACAGTGCTGGGGGGTGGGGGTGGTGGGAGACATGAGTGGGGCCCTGGTGTAGGGTGACCCTGGTGGCTGGGGGGTGGGGGTGGTGGGAGACATGAGTTGGACATGGGTGGGGGCCTGCTGGCAGGTGCCCCACAGTGCTGGGGTGTGGGGGTGGTGGGAGACATGGGTGGGGGCCTGCTGGCAGGTGCCCCACAGTGCTGGGGGGTGGGGGTGGTGGGGGACATGAGTTGGACATGAGTGGGGCCCTGGTGGAGGGTGCCCCTGCACTGCTGGGGGGTGGGGGTGGTGGGAGAAATGAGTGGGGCCCTGGTGGTGGGTGACCCTGGTGGCTGGGGGGTGGGGGTGGTGGGAGACATGAGTTGGACATGGGTGGGGGCCTGCTGGCAGGTGCCCCACAGTGCTGGGGGGTGGGGGTGGTGGGAGACATGAGTGGGGCCCTGGTGGAGGGTGACCCTGGTGGCTGGGGGGTGGGGATGGTGGGAGACATGAGTTGGACATGGGTGGGGGCCTACTGGCAGGTGCCCCACAGTGCTGGGGGGTGGGGGTGGTGGGGGACATGAGTTGGACATGGGTGGGGGACTGCTGGCATGTGCCCCACAGTGCTGGGGGGTGGGGGTGCAAGGGGACATGTGTTGGTGTTCATTAGTTCAAGGAGACATGTGCCTTTGCTGGGGGGCATGCCCATGTTGGGTGGGCTGCCTGCGGGACATGACCAGGGATGCAGGGTAGTCCCCTGTGGTGTGGGGTGCCTGCAGGGGCCGTGGAGGGTGTACAGGGTACACCTGGGAGGACCCACACTGTGAAATCACATGTGGGACTCCCCGGCACCCCTGAAATACACGTACCGTGCAGAAATCGCGTGTAAAACTTCCCGCGCACCCCTGAAATACACGCGCCCAGGCTATTCGCGTGTAAAACTTCCCGCGCACCCCTGAAATACACGCGCCCAGGCTATTCGCGTGTGGGACTTCCCGCGCACCCCTGAAATACACGCGCCCAGGCTATTCGCGTGTGGAACTTCCCGCGAACCCCTGAAATACACGCGCCCAGGCTATTCGCGTGTGGAACTTCCCGCGAACCCCTGAAATACACGCGCCCAGGCTATTCGCGTGTGGAACTTCCCGCGAACCCCTGAAATACACGCGCCCAGGCTATTCGCGTGTGGAACTTCCCGCGAACCCCTGAAATACACGCGCCCAGGCTATTCGCGTGTGGAACTTCCCGCGAACCCCTGAAATACACGCGCCCAGGCTATTCGCGTGTGGAACTTCCCGCGAACCCCTGCAATACACGCGCCCAGGCTATTCGCGTGTGGAACTTCCCGCGAACCCCTGAAATACACGCGCCCAGGCTATTCGCGTGTGGAACTTCCCGCGAACCCCTGTAATACACGTAGCCCGCTCCCCCAGGCCCGATCGCGTGAGGAACTTCCCGCGCACCCCTCAAATACACGCGCCCAGGCTATTCGCGTTTGAAACTTCACGCGAACCCCTGAAATACACGTAGCCCGCTCCCCCAGGCCCGATCGCGTGAGGAACTTCCCGCGAACCCCTGTAATACACGTAGCCCGCTCCCCCAGGCCCGATCACGTGTGGAACTTCCCGCGCACCCCTCAAATTCACGCGCCCAGGCTATTCGCGTGTGAAACTTCACGCGAACCCCTGAAATACACTTAGCACGCTCCCCCAGGCCCGATCGCGTGAGGAACTTCACGCGAACCCCTGTAATACACGTAGCCCGCTCCCCCAGGCCCGATCGCGTGTGGAACTTCACGCGAACCCCTGTAATACACGTAGCCCGCTCCCCCAGGCCCGATCGCGTGTGGAACTTCACGCGAAACCCTGAAATACACGTAGCCCGCTCCCCCAGGCCCGATCGCGTGAGGAACTTCACGCGAACCCCTGTAATACACGTAGCCCGCTCCCCCAGGCCCGATCGCGTGAGGAACTTCACGCGAACCCCTGTAATACACGTAGCCCGCTCCCCCAGGCCCGATCGTGTGAATTACTTCACGCGAACCCCTGTGATGCACGTACCCTGCAAATCGCGTGTGACACTTCCCGCGCACCCCGGTATACATGCACACGTATTTTTTGTCAGCGGGTGTCCGTGTTTGTGGGTACCCCTTAGCACGTCATTTTTCCTGGAGGGCCACAGTATGGGACATTCATCATGGCAGTATATAGGTGCTATTTGTTGGCGCACCTTTTGGCGCACATTTCTTACAGCAGCAGAGACGCTACCGCCTCCTTTCTTGTGGCGGTCGTGTTTGTGCCTGTGCGCTGGTTTGAGCGTGCGCTTTTTTCCCCTATTCTATTCCATGAATACGTGTTGTAGGCGAGCGTGTGGGCGTTCCGCGCACTTGTGCCCTGTACTTCCCCCGTGACGCCCACGTTTTGGCAAGTTGTTCCCCATTCCGAGTGTTACGCCCGTGTTCCGCCTACTTTTATTGCGTGCGCCGCGCTATGTGCGAATTTCGCTGTGGCCTGTGCGATTTTCGCTGTGACCTGGCGCACGCTGTTAGATGGCCTGTGCGCCAACGTGCGCCAACGTGCGCCAACGTGCGCCGCGCACTTTTTTTTCGCACATCCGCTGGTTTTCTCGCGCACGGCCTTCCATGAATCGACGTGCGCTGCTTTTCGTGCGATTTTCGCACGTTCACTGCGATTTTCGCTATTCCACTGCGAATCGCACGTTTTTGCCCACTTGCGCCGCGCTAATTATTCCATGAATCGGCCTCTTAGTGTGGTACCAGCCCTTTCAGCCTCTTCAAAAATATGTGGCTCAAAGAATTCTTCATGTGATTGGCCTGTACCCTCCTTTGGAGTATTTCCTTTCTCTGCCTGTGTTTGGTCATTGTTCTGAGTGTCATTATCGCATCCCCACTTACTCCCTGTTCACTGGTATTCCCCATGCATGAGTCATTTTTCTTAAATCTGTCTCTTTGTTCTCTTGGAGTTTTAGGTTTTCTTATTTAATTTTACAAATCTCCAATGTTTGATTTAGCTCTAGGTTAAACCGTACCTCTCTTTTAGAAGTATTTGCACTTTCTGTTACATGTTAATTTACTGGCATTTTCACTTTTAAATCATTAGACATCTCAGAGTCATTATGCGAAATTACATCAGAGCTGTAGGTATCATGAGTACTTAGTCACTTTTTAGAAAAAGCCCCCCGGTCATTGCTATGGCCATCAGCCCCCTTCTTTGATGACTGTTTTTGTGCTGTACAAAGCTTCCCTATTTGTTCAGCTAACATTTTCACTTGGGCCTCTAGGCACTGGAACCTTTCCATCTCTCTAGAATCCTCTTTCTGTGGCCTAGGTCGATATTGGTTGTTTTCCCCCTGATTGGATCTATTCTGATACCTCTCAGGTGATTGATGTCTGTTGGGATGGTTTCTGAACTCTTGATTCATTTGTGGAGGGGAGCGGGGTGCACCCATCCTTTGGTTGTAGTCCCCTGGTGGGGAATCATTGTTCTGACGTGGAGTGTAATTCATGTTCTGTCTCATATCCTGTCTCTCATGTTGTGGGTACGGACCCTTATGTTGAATCCCATTATCAGCAAATCGATCCACATATCGGGGTCTATCCTGATTACCATATATCATGGTGTTGGGATCAAATTTGCTCTGTGTCCCCAATGTCTGGTAGGGACCATCATTTCTTTGATCTTGATTTTGTCTCTGATTATAGTTCATACCTGACATATCAGGCCGATAGCCTGCCCGGGGCCTATCTCCTAAATACCTAGGACTGATGTAACTCTCCCAATTACTAGGATCATGTGATTGAAACATTGGTGCAGAGTGTGATGACCTTTGTTGATTAACCCTTTGTTCAGGTGCCGAATTATTTCAAGGGACATTTTGGCTGACCTGATTTCCATCACTGTTGCTTAGGGTTCTTTAGATTTAGGTCTAGTATCTATCATTTTATCACTTTCTCTACCCTGACAATAGAGTACCTCATATAGTTTTGTGCTTTGATGCACAATCCACTCAAGGGACTTGTCACGATCAAATTCACGAACCAATTGGGATATGATGTCTTTCTGTAGCCCATAGAAGTAGGCGGTTTTAAATTCATTAGAATTGGGGTCAAAAGATACATCAAAGCAAGAAAATGCTCTTTTTAAGTCTTGTAAAAACTGGCGAGGGGATGTATTAGGCCCAGCAGTAAGTGTGTAAGCAACTTTCTTTGCCTCCTGTAATGACTGGAAAGGAGAAAAATGATGCCTAATTTCTTTTTCAAACTCCAGCCATGTCATATTCTGCTGTTCATTTAAACCCCTTATGATGCTGGCCGTCGGAGCATCTAAAGTTAAATGAAAATATTGTCTGTACTGTTACTTAGGTATCTGGAGTGCTTTAAAAATGTCATGAAACGCTTCTAAGTGATCCTCAATGCAGCATTCCCCTCCTTTTTTAAATGGTTTGATCAGAGCTTTAATAGATTTCATTATTTTTATGGGGCTACTTGTTGCAATGCATGGAATTGCACTACCTGGTGACTCAACCCTGGTTCCAGGTGTATGGGATTGGTGGCTGCCCCCAATGGGAGCATCAAATCCCCCAAGGGCGCTGCAACCAAGTTCAGTCACCGGCCCAGTCACTGGAGCACTAGCTCTTTGGGCAGAACTAGAATTCACCTCCACTGCATTGAATGTAGTACCCTGCCGCCTCTCCTGGGACCTGGGAATGCACATTTGCTGTTCTAAGTCTTTGCACTTTTTAAGGAGCCTGTGTGCTTCATTTTGCAGATAGTTGTTTTCATCACTCATTTTATTTATTACCTCCTGCATGTCGCACATTTGCATTTGGCATTCATTGAATTCTTTGTTTCTCTTGTCTCTTTCTTGAATCATTTTAACCATTTCTTGCTCTGCACCTTGGAGATCACTTTCTTTTTCAAAATGTTCTTTTTGTAAAATCTGCATTTCTGAAACAATCTCATCTTTATCCTGTCTAATGTGATCCACTAAGGCTTTTAAGTGTACCAATTCTTGCTCACTGTCTTCAAACTGTTTCTTGCTTTTGGACAACTGAATATCAAAATCTCTGCATTTTAATTGCATGTCTTTCTGACACCCTTCTAATTCTGTTCTTAACATCTCCTCTTTTTTACTTGCCCCATCTTAGTCAGTCTTTAACTTGTTAATTAGCTGGGTATCATTTTCTTGCATTCGCAGGACCCTATTCAAAATAAACCATATTTTGGCGCATAGCCGTATTAAACAGTCTTTCTCTGCACTTATATCGGCTGCATTCAATAACCTTGTAAGGCAGACCTGAATTATGCTGCCTTCTGCAAAAATATTGTCTAGTTTTTCTTTCTGCACCTCACCCTGAATACCGTCATGCCATTCTGAGGTACTGTTCGATGACCACGTCCCATGTGCAAACAACTTTGCCTCTAAATATTGCACTAAGTATGGGAATGTGGTTTCCCTTTGTGACATCCTGAAATTCGTTTTTGGTGACACACTGTTATTATGAAATGGGTTCCCTTTAATGTACAGATGGCAGTGTGAGACACACTTGCCACGCCCAGTAGGTGCTCTATGATCACTTTCCTGGCCTGCAACGCACCATAAATATGTAGGGTATTTTGTATAGATTTGGGGCCTAGCGGTATTTTCTTACCGCCAAAATGAAAATAATTCAGTAATAATCACTCTTTGCATTCAGATTAGATTTGGTATATAGTACTAGAGTATACATACATTATTTCAGCACACTGATACATTTAGTGGTATACATTATGTTGGTATGCGTTATTGGTGGTATTTCTGGTGAGCATAATTCCTTTGTTTTATATGTGGCCCCAATATCCAGAACCCCTTATTTTTGCTTAGTTTGTTCGTGTGATCACTAGAGAGGACTCAGGCTTACATTTTGGGAACACCACATTTTCAATTGGAGTGCCACCATGGGCTGTCCTCGCTGTCTTATCTACGGCAGCGAGCTAACATGCGGTATTTATCACCAACTTACCTACATCAGTGAACTATGTCCAGGGCCTCTCTTTCTGCTGACTCATGTACCTCCAGCAGCAGTCTATTTCATTATATTATTATTATGTTCCGTTCAGAAAACATACACTTATATACTGAATGGAATCATGCACACAGCTACCGCTGAGTCTTATTTTTAGCTAGCTTAAAAATGACAATTGCAGAGTCTAAACCTCTCCCCATATTATCAGTACTGTAATGGTAGATGCACCAATAAAAGAGAAAAATAAAACACACTATCCGTCTGCTTATAGATATTTTTTGTGTATTATAAAAAATTGCATTTCAACACGACCTTACTCTTTTTACAGAAATAAATGGAAATTGCACAGCAACAGCCTTATCTGTAACAAAATGAAAAGAGAGCGGCAAGAACATTTTCAATTCGCAACATTAAACCTGTTGATAAAACACTGGAGTTCCCTCTTCCACGCTGACTGAATAGTTTCGCACACATACATACTGCCCCCACACTCTGTAATATAATTACCAGGCCTGTCCAGCATGTGAAGTTCATCGGCTGGTCGCCTTCTGGAAGTGGTTCAATGAATTCTTCTTAAATCACCCCAGCAAGGACGAGCATCTGCCGTCACTCAAACCGGGACTTATTGACTGTAATTCCCAGTCTCTGGAGCAGTGCACTGGGATCTGCTTTTTCAATCAGGAAAATACCCAGCCACCAGACAGGTCTTTCGCCCAGCTGGGTAAAAAGTCTTCTCTTCTCATTTTTCCCGAGATTCATTAGCAAAGCTCTGTTACAGCCTGCCAAACGAGTTCAACCAATGAAACTCTATCATGTCCTACCCTCCTTCTCTTGAACAATGGCTTGGCTTATACAGTTGCAACTGTAACCAAACTGATTTCCTGCTTATTCAAGTCTTTGCTTCCGGCAAATACTGTGGACAGAGCGCAGATAGAAGCAAAGAAAAAAAAATCTGGATGCGCGTTTAAAATGACTTTCAGAGCCTGTCATTTTCCATTTCATTTTGCACTGGAGAACACATTATATTATTAATGAGTTAGAATCATTAGTATTGTTAATAAGGTGAGTTCATTAATCCTCAAATGTGTCTCCTGCAACGGAGGAATTTCAGGTGGAGAAAAAAAATATATGCTTTTAACTGTGAAAAAAAATTATTTGCATTTTAAATGTAGAAATTGTTTTGACTGAATAGCCTGTTTTTCATTTACATGTCCATGTCACACTGGCAACACATGCCTTGCTTTACCGAATTATAGCAATGCGCCAAACCCATGCAGTGGTGCTGCATAAAAAATAATGCTAAATACTTTTACAGTTCCTTAGGGATTGTGGGTAAATCAAGCAAATTACTGTCAGGAAAGTGGGGAAACACCTGTTGCTGTAGAAAACGCAGTACTGTGTTTAATTCCCGTTTCCCTGCTTTAGGACGCCTCCTCTTTATCTCGGTACGTATTGCAAATGAGGAGAGGGAGTAACGGGATAGGACTCATAGTAGCCCATGATGGTGGAGGAAATGTCGGGCGGGGGAGTTGGAAAAAGGGGCATACCATGTCTCACCTTTGGGTTCCTCCCTCCCAATCTCTGAGGGCCCTCCACCCAGGTCTCCCTCGCTAGTCCACCCCCCAGGTTCTGGATCCAACAGCGATGGCCACCCCCTGGCCACCTGAACTGAGGATCCCCAAGGAGTAGGTAGGGAAATACCCTCAGGTTTTTCACAGGTGTTTCACCAGAGAACAGGAACATAGAATCAACTACAGTAATGGATGTTGACTCAGTGAAATACTTCATTTGGTATTTCAAATAAAAATTCAGAGTTCACTTTATTTCTGATAAAATAATGTCATAAAGCCACCAAAACAAATACAAAATTACAATCATCTATATACATAAATGTAAAAAGTTGTGTGTGGGATTGTGTCGCAAAGCGCTGTTCCTTATACAATTCCATTCCGTTCACCAATCTGCACCAAATTGTGCATAGTTACCTGTTAGGATCCTCCGGACATTACTGGCTACATGACATTTGGACACCACACCATGTTCCCTGGATCTCAGCACGTCACATTGTGCATAGTTACCTGTTAGGACCCCTTGGACATTACTGCCTACATGACATTTGGACAACACACCATGTTCCCTGGATCTCAGCACGTCACATTGTGCATAGTTACCTGTTAGGACCCCTTGGACATTACTGCCTACATGACATTTGGACAACACACCATGTTCCCTGGATCTCAGCACGTCACATTGTGCATAGTTACCTGTTAGGACCCCTTGGACATTACTGCCTACATGACATTTGGACAACACACCATGTTCCCTGGATCTCAGCACGTCACATTGTGCATAGTTGCCAGTCAGGACCCTCCGGACATTACTGCCTACATGACATTTGGACACCACACCATGTTCCCTGGATCTCGGCACGTCACATTTTGCATAGTTACCTGATAGGACCCTCCCGACATTACTGCCTACATGACATTTGGACACCACACCATGTTCCCTGGATCTCAGCACGTCACATTGTGCATAGTTACCTGTTAGGACCCCTTGGACATTACTGGCTACATGACATTTGGACACCACACCATGTTCCCTGGATCTCAGCACGTCACATTGTGCATAGTTACCTGTTAGGACCCCTTGGACATTACTGGCTACATGACATTTGGACACCACACCATGTTCCCTGGATCTCAGCACGTCACATTGTGCATAGTTACCTGTTAGGACCCCTTGGACATTACTGCCTACATGACATTTGGACAACACACCATGTTCCCTGGATCTCAGCACGTCACATTGTGCATAGTTACCTGTTAGGACCCCTTGGACATTACTGGCTACATGACATTTGGACAACACACCATGTTCCCTGGATCTCAGCACGTCACATTGTGCATAGTTACCTGTTAGGACCCTCCGGACATTACTGGCTCCATGACATTTGGACAACACACCATGTTCCCTGGATCTCAGCACGTCACATTGTGCATAGTTGCCTGTTAGGACCCCTTGGACATTACTGGCTACATGACATTTGGACACCACGCCATGTTCCCTGGATCTCAGCACGTCACATTGTGCATAGTTACCTGTTACGACCCTCCGGACATTACTGCCTACATGACATTTGGACACCACACCATGTTCCCTGGATCTCAGCACGTCACATTGTGCATAGTTACCTGTTACGACCCTCCGGACATTACTGCCTACATGACATTTGGACACCACACCATGTTCCCTGGATCTCAGCACGTCACATTGTGCATAGTTACCTGTTAGGACCCTCCGGACATTACTGCCTACATGACATTTGGACACCACACCATGTTCCCTGGATCTCAGCACGTCACATTGTGCATAGTTGCCAGTCAGGACCCTCCGGACATTACTGCCTACATGACATTTGGACACCACACCATGTTCCCTGGATCTCGGCACGTCACATTTTGCATAGTTACCTGATAGGACCCTCCCGACATTACTGCCTACATGACATTTGGACACCACACCATGTTCCCTGGATCTCAGCACGTCACATTGTGCATAGTTGCCTGTTAGGACCCCTTGGACATTACTGGCTCCATGACATTTGGACACCACACCATGTTCCCTGGATCTCAGCACGTCACATTGTGCATAGTTACCTGTTAGGACCCCTTGGACATTACTGGCTACATGACATTTGGACACCACACCATGTTCCCTGGATCTCAGCACGTCACATTTTGCATAGTTACCTGCTAGGACCCTCTGGAAATTACTGGCTACATGACATTTGGACACCCCACCATGTTCCCTGGATCTCGGCACGTCACATTATGCATAGTTACCTGTTAGGACCCTCCGGACATTACTGCCTACATGACATTTGGACACCACACCATGTTCCCTGGATCTCAGCACGTCACATTGTGCATAGTTACCTGATAGGACCCTCCGGACATTACTGCCTACATGACATTTGGACACCACACCATGTTCCCTGGATCTCAGCACGTCACATTGTGCATAGTTACCTGATAGGACCCTCCGGACATTACTGCCTACATGACATTTGGACACCACACCATGTTCCCTGGATCTCAGCACGTCACATTGTGCATAGTTGCCTGTTAGGACCCCTTGGACATTACTGGCTCCATGACATTTGGACACCACACCATGTTCCCTGGATCTCAGCACGTCACATTGTGCATAGTTACCTGTTAGGACCCCTTGGACATTACTGGCTACATGACATTTGGACACCACACCATGTTCCCTGGATCTCAGCACGTCACATTGTGCATAGTTACCTGATAGGACCCTCCGGACATTACTGCCTACATGACATTTGGACACCACACCATGTTCCCTGGATCTCAGCACGTCACATTGTGCATAGTTACCTGTTAGGACCCCTTGGACATTACTGGCTACATGACATTTGGACACCACACCATGTTCCCTGGATCTCAGCACGTCACATTGTGCATAGTTACCGAATAGGACCCTCCGGACATTACTGCCTACATGACATTTGGACACCACACCATGTTCCCTGGATCTCAGCACGTCACATTGTGCATAGTTACCTGTTAGGACCCCTTGGACATTACTGGCTACATGACATTTGGACACCACACCATGTTCCCTGGATCTCAGCACGTCACATTGTGCATAGTTACCTGTTAGGACCCCTTGGACATTACTGGCTACATGACATTTGGACAACACACCATGTTCCCTGGATCTCAGCACGTCACATTGTGCATAGTTACCTGTTAGGACCCCTTGGACATTACTGGCTACATGACATTTGGACAACACACCATGTTCCCTGGATCTCAGCACGTCACATTGTGCATAGTTACCTAATAGGACCCTCCGGACATTACTGCCTACATGACATTTGGACACCACACCATGTTCCCTGGATCTCAGCACGTCACATTGTGCATAGTTACCTGTTAGGACCCCTTGGACATTACTGGCTACATGACATTTGGACACCACACCATGTTCCCTGGATCTCAGCACGTCACATTGTGCATAGTTACCTGTTAGGACCCCTTGGACATTACTGCCTACATGACATTTGGACACCACACCATGTTCCCTGGATCTCGGCACGTCACATTTTGCATAGTTACCTGATAGGACCCTCCCGACATTACTGCCTACATGACATTTGGACACCACACCATGTTCCCTGGATCTCAGCACGTCACATTGTGCATAGTTACCTAATAGGACCCTCCCGACATTACTGCCTACATGACATTTGGACACCACACCATGTTCCCTGGATCTCAGCACGTCACATTGTGCATAGTTACCTAATAGGACCCTCCGGACATTACTGCCTACATGACATTTGGACACCACACCATGTTCCCTGGATCTCAGCACGTCACATTGTGCATAGTTACCTGATAGGACCCTCCCGACATTACTGCCTACATGACATTTGGACACCACACCATGTTCCCTGGATCTCAGCACGTCACATTGTGCATAGTTACCTGTTAGGACCCTGCAGCCATTACTGCCTACATGACATTTGGACACCACACCATGTTCCCTGGATCTCAGCACGTCACATTGTGCATAGTTACCTAATAGGACCCTCCGGACATTACTGCCTACATGACATTTGGACACCACACCATGTTCCCTGGATCTCAGGACGTCACATTGTGCATAGTTACCTGTTAGGACCCCTTGGACATTACTGGCTACATGACATTTGGACAACACACCATGTTCCCTGGATCTCAGCACGTCACATTGTGCATAGTTGCCAGTCAGGACCCTCCCGACATTACTGCCTACATGACATTTGGACACCACACCATGTTCCCTGGATCTCAGCACGTCACATTGTGCATAGTTACCTAATAGGACCCTCCGGACATTACTGCCTACATGACATTTGGACACCACACCATGTTCCCTGGATCTCAGCACGTCACATTGTGCATAGTTACCTGATAGGACCCTCCCGACATTACTGCCTACATGACATTTGGACACCACACCATGTTCCCTGGATCTCAGCACGTCACATTGTGCATAGTTACCTGTTAGGACCCTGCAGCCATTACTGCCTACATGACATTTGGACACCACACCATGTTCCCTGGATCTCAGCACGTCACATTGTGCATAGTTACCTAATAGGACCCTCCGGACATTACTGCCTACATGACATTTGGACACCACACCATGTTCCCTGGATCTCAGGACGTCACATTGTGCATAGTTACCTGTTAGGACCCCTTGGACATTACTGCCTACATGACATTTGGACACCACACCATGTTCCCTGGATCTCAGCACGTCACATTGTGCATAGTTACCTGTTAGGACCCCTTGGACATTACTGGCTACATGACATTTGGACACCACACCATGTTCCCTGGATCTCAGCACGTCACATTGTGCATAGTTGCCTGTTAGGACCCCTTGGACATTACTGGCTACATGACATTTGGACACCACGCCATGTTCCCTGGATCTCAGCACGTCACATTGTGCATAGTTACCTGTTAGGACCCCTTGGACATTACTGCCTACATGACATTTGGACACCACACCATGTTCCCTGGATCTCAGCACGTCACATTGTGCATAGTTACCTGTTAGGACCCCTTGGACATTACTGGCTACATGACATTTGGACACCACACCATGTTCCCTGGATCTCAGCACGTCACATTGTGCATAGTTGCCTGTTAGGACCCCTTGGACATTACTGGCTACATGACATTTGGACACCACGCCATGTTCCCTGGATCTCAGCACGTCACATTGTGCATAGTTACCTGTTAGGACCCCTTGGACATTACTGCCTACATGACATTTGGACACCACACCATGTTCCCTGGATCTCAGCACGTCACATTGTGCATAGTTACCTGTTAGGACCCCTTGGACATTACTGGCTCCATGACATTTGGACACCACGCCATGTTCCCTGGATCTCAGCACGTCACATTGTGCATAGTTACCTGTTAGGACCCCTTGGACATTACTGCCTACATGACATTTGGACACCACACCATGTTCCCTGGATCTCAGGACGTCACATTGTGCATAGTTACCTGTTAGGACCCCTTGGACATTACTGCCTACATGACATTTGGACACCAAGCCATGTTCCCTGGATCTCAGCACGTCACATTGTGCATAGTTACCTGTTAGGACCCCTTGGACATTACTGCCTACATGACATTTGGACACCACACCATGTTCCCTGGATCTCAGCACGTCACATTGTGCATAGTTACCTGTTAGGACCCCTTGGACATTACTGCCTACATGACATTTGGACACCACGCCATGTTCCCTGGATCTCAGCACGTCACATTGTGCATAGTTACCTGTTAGGACCCCTTGGACATTACTGCCTACATGACATTTGGACACCACACCATGTTCCCTGGATCTCAGCACGTCACATTGTGCATAGTTACCTGTTAGGACCCCTTGGACATTACTGCCTACATGACATTTGGACACCACGCCATGTTCCCTGGATCTCAGCACGTCACATTGTGCATAGTTACCTGTTAGGACCCCTTGGACATTACTGCCTACATGACATTTGGACACCACACCATGTTCCCTGGATCTCAGCACGTCACATTGTGCATAGTTACCTGTTAGGACCCCTTGGACATTACTGCCTACATGACATTTGGACACCACACCATGTTCCCTGGATCTCGGCACGTCACATTTTGCATAGTTACCTGATAGGACCCTCCCGACATTACTGCCTACATGACATTTGGACACCACACCATGTTCCCTGGATCTCAGCACGTCACATTGTGCATAGTTACCTAATAGGACCCTCCCGACATTACTGCCTACATGACATTTGGACACCACACCATGTTCCCTGGATCTCAGCACGTCACATTGTGCATAGTTACCTAATAGGACCCTCCGGACATTACTGCCTACATGACATTTGGACACCACACCATGTTCCCTGGATCTCAGCACGTCACATTGTGCATAGTTACCTGATAGGACCCTCCCGACATTACTGCCTACATGACATTTGGACACCACACCATGTTCCCTGGATCTCAGCACGTCACATTGTGCATAGTTACCTGTTAGGACCCTGCAGCCATTACTGCCTACATGACATTTGGACACCACACCATGTTCCCTGGATCTCAGCACGTCACATTGTGCATAGTTACCTAATAGGACCCTCCGGACATTACTGGCTACATGACATTTGGACACCACGCCCCTTCCCCGGATTTCAACTAAAGCCAACATTTGTTTGTGGCGTTGTGCCATGCCAACGAAGCTGTAACTCATGCTCACCTGGAAGGGAAACTAAAAATGTATGAGAGGCGAATGGACCTGAGAGGCGAAGGTGAAGGCAGGTAGGATTATAGAAGTTTTCAAATATTTGCTGCATCAGGTGAAATTACTTTTCAAGAGGATTTTTGCAAGATAGTGCCTCCCGATGAATCTGGAAACCGTGTTCACCAGGAAGGGAAACAAAAATATATTGTTTCTAAACAAGCCTTACAATGTCTTGGCCATGTTCACTGGGAAGAGAAACAAAAAATAGATTAACTTACTTTTCCAGAGGATTTTTGCAAGATGGTGCCTGCCGACGAAGCCAAAAACCATGTTCATCAGGAAGGGTAATGTAAGAAAGCAATGTCCACACAACTTTGGGTTACTTTTTCTTAAGTTTACTTCAGGTTCTTTAGTTACAAGTTACCAGTTACAGATATCAGGTATAAGACATATCATAACACCGGCACCCATCACCCAGGGAGGGAGGGCCCAACTGATTCCACATAGAACACTCACCACAGCATTCTCCCACTCACACATCAACATTCCACAGGCACACTGGTGACATCATACATCACATGTCAAACCACATCAGACTCACACAAGCACTCCACAACAGCTAACAAAAATGTGGTTTCTCAACCAGTCCCAACACAAGCAACAAAATTCGAGGTTCCTATAGGAACTTGAAAACCACGTGTCAAAGCCCCTGGATGCATGGGTTCCGAGATATTTACACCGCAATTCACAGCAACAATCTGCACCACGCCCAGCAAGGCAAAACAGCAACCTACAGGTAATTCAATTTCAACAATTGATGAAAAATGATCATGTCTGTCTACAGAACCAGTTTGGAGAACGGGCACTTTTGTTAGTTTATCCATGAAAATAAAATAATAAATCACGGGTACACAAATAATCAGGTACTTCCCTAAGTCAAAACAGCCAACATGCTCTGCCCAGCCAAGATCCTGGAGAGCTGCATATGCAAAGAAATCTTCAAACATGGAATCACAGGCCCATACCCACATGCCTTCCCCAGCCAAGATCCTAGAGAGTTGCAAATATTAAGGAATCCTCAAACATGGAATCACAGGCCCATACCCACATGCCCTCCACAGCCAAGATTCTGGAGAGCTCCATAGAAATCCTCAAAGGTGGAATCCCAGGGCAATACCTCACATGCCCTACCCAGCCAAGATCCTGGAGAGCTGCATATACAAAGAAATCCTCAAACATGGAATCACAGGCCCATACCCACATGCCCTCACAGCCAAGATCCTGGAGAGCTCCATAGAAATCCTCAAAGGTGGAATCCCAGGGCAATACCTCACATGCAAGCACCAGCCAAGATCCTGGGGAGCTCCATAGAAATCCTCAAACAGGGAATCACAGGCCCATACCCCACATGCCCTCCCCAGCCAAGATCCTGGAGAGCTCCATAGAAATCCTCACACATGGAATAACAGGCCTATACCCCACCTACCCTACCCAGCCAATATCCTGGAGAGCTCCATAGAAATCCTCAAACAGGGAATCACAGGCCCACACCCCACATGCAAGCACCAGCCAAGATCCTGGAGAGCTACATAGAAATCCTCACACATGGAATAACAGGCCTATACCCCACCTGCCCTACCCAGCCAATATCCTAGAGAGCTACATATACAAAGAAATCCTCAAATGTGCAATCACAGGCCCATACTTCACATGCACTACAAGTGAAGATCCTGGAGAGCTCCATAGAAATCCTCAAAGCTGGAATCACAGGCCCATACCCACATGCCCTACAAAGCCAAGATTCTAGAGAGCTGCACATGTAAAAAATCCTCAAACATGGAATCACAGGCCCACACTGTAAAGACTGGAGGGGAGTGTCTGTACCCCTGCTCTCTATATGGCAGAGGAGAGGCACAGAGGACCCCAGCCAAGATTCTCTACTATTGTTAAGGTAGTCGAGCAATCAAGGCCTAGCTTCTCAGGAGGTGATGCAGGCTGGGTCTTAAGTACAGTGTAGTCCCCAAGCAGCCATAAAGGAATGTCCACACACTGTATTAGTGAAACCACAGTGTTTATATAATTAAGGTTCAAGGTTATATACACAATCACAATAACTCACTGTGTGCTCAGATAATCTACAATGGAAAATATATACAATTATTATCAGATTTCATTAAAGTGCATCAAATGTACTCTGGTCAAATGTCACACAAATGTCACACAAATCAATTTATAAAGGTAACCAACAATAGACATAGGAGGAAAGCAGTTGGTTAGAACAACTGGCAGAATACTGGCCCCTACCACTAGACACAGTTCTGTGTGGAGATCCCCCCACCTGGGCAACATGTAAAGATATACTACAAGCCCAGTCCAAGCCCAGTCCATGGGCCTCCATTACGACCCCGGCGCTAAACCATGGTGCTATTAGCACCATGGTCCATGCCGGGGTCCGCCATGGTGAATGGCGGAATTACCGCCCCATTCCAAGGTTGGCGGGGCGGTAATTCCCCATTCACCATGGGCCCTTCCCCATTCATGCCCCATAGGGCTCAATGGGAATGGGGAAGGCGCTAAGTACGGTGCCGCAAATTGCGGCACCGTACTTAGCACCAAGGTCCCTTTGCGGCACCCTACTTTAACGCCTGCTAAAAGCAGGCGTTAAGGTCGGGTCCCGCAAAGGGAACTCGTAATGAGGCGTTAAGGGTTTAACGGCGCCGACACCTTTTACGGCGCCGTTAAACCCTTAATGCCAGGGTCGTAATGAGGCCCCATATATTGTTCAATTATTCTTATTTCCTTCTAAAATGTTTCTACCACCCCAATGTACCTGGAATAGCAGAGTTCCTCCAGGAGGTGTCGATGGATCCTTCTTGAGTGACTCCCTTTAAGGCAGGAGCCACAGATCATTGACGGGCCTCGAAAGAAGGTGAACTTGATGTCGATGATCCTCGATGAAAAGTTTGATGGCGTTGAGGCAGCTGCTTCGGTCCTGGTGCTGCTCGTTGACGAAGAGTCGAAGACGTCTTGCAAGGATGAGGCGTGAGGAGCACCTAGACATCAAGAGTTCAAAACCGTAAAGAGTTTGTGAAGAACTTTGGCACAGCAAGGGAGTCGAGTCGTCCGGCGTCTCTACGGTCTTTGGGTGGCAGGAAACCCACCGGCGGATGCCCCTCGGCGCATCGAAGGCCTGGCCTTCTCCGGCAGGATAAGGCGGTCGGCGATGCAGACTAGCGCGTCGGGGAATCAAATATCTTAATCAATGGAGCGTTGCGGCTCCGGTCATCGACGGCAGGGCGACAAGCAGTCCCCGCTTCTGGGCAACTAACTTCGACGGGCCTCCAGCGGTTATAGCAAACCTGCGAACCCTGGTCAACAACTGTGGACGGTGGTCCGGTGCTTCTCTTAATTTCTCGTCAGCTGCCCCCGCCTCCGGCTGACAGTCTTACGTAGGCTGACTTCCATGGCGCTTCAGCGAAGGTTAGCAGTGCACGATGGTCCCCCGTAGTTCAGGAAGAGGGCGCCTAACCAGGTCCTCTCAGGATCAGTTCTTGAAGACACAGCAGCTTTCAGATCGACGAAGTAGAGCAGCAGCAATACTTCTCTTCAGTTTCAATGTCAGTTTCAGCTCCAGCTTCTGAACGAGCTCTAGCAGTGAGAGGCCCCCAGATATAGGGCCTCATTACACGTTGTGCGGTAACCATGGCGCTATTAGCGCCATGGTTGCCGCCAGTATTTTAACGTGTCCACCTTGGTGGATGGCGGAATTACCGGCCTACTCCAAGGTGAGAGGGGCCGGTAATTCCCCATTCACCAAGGCCCTTCCCCATTCCCATTTTTGCCCCCATAGCGCATAATGGGAATGGGGAAGGTGGTAATTACGGTACCGCAAATTGCGGTACCGTAATTAGCACCAAGGTCCCTTTCTGGCACCCTACTTTAACGGGTGGTAAAACCAGCTGTTAAGGTCGGGTCCCGCAAAGGGAACTCGTAGTAAGGCAGTAAGGGTTTACCGGTACCGATGCCCTTACCGGTACTGGTAAACCCTTACCGCCTACCGTGTAATGAGGCCCATACTGTTGATCTCCTATTAATTCGGCTGGGTCACACTCAGGCAACCAATCACTCAGGCGCACAGTGCATTCAGGCCATTCTTCTCCATCCAGACACTCACAACACAGAATGTGGATTCGGACAAGTACCACGCCATTCAACACTACACACTGCGTGCATGCCAGTTTCGGGCAGGACTGTCTCAGTCATTGTGTCAAACACCAGATACTAGGCATCCACAACACAGAATGCGTATTCATCACACACTCCATTCACCCAGGTCCCACCCACAGGCGTACCCACAACATACAGTCGTTGGGAAGGCTCCAGCCAGTCTGGTCGGCACTTCCCCACACTACCATATATGGAACTTCCACCCAACAGCCAGTTAGGGGGAAGGGACAGAGTCAAGGCTTCCTGGGACTTCAGGAAAACCAAGGTAACAGTCGATGGAAGGCAAGAGGCCACGGGGGCCATCTTGTTTCCATCAGGAATCTATTGATTCCAATGACAGGGCCTGGGCATCCCAAAATGGAGGATACTCAGAGCACCTGTCAAATTCAGCATGGAGCTGCCACCAACCCATACGCTGCTCTGTGGGCCACGTACATGCGCCCAAAAACATACACTAGGGGCACAGGGTTGTACCCCCACCCATGGGTGCCATAAGGGTATCCCATGGGTCTGTACACCAAACCAAATGAGAGAGCTGCACCGCCAGGAGTTCCATATGAACTCCTGTGCGGAAAATACAACAGAACACATGATAAAAAGCAATAAAGGACAAGGATGCAGAGGCCCTGTCCCTCCGATGCATTTCCAGCATCACACACACCCCAAATGCCGTACCCAGCCAAGATCCTGGAGAGCTGCACATACAAAAAAACCAACAACGTGGAATAACACGCCCACACCCCACATGCCGTAACCAGCCAAGATCCTGGAGTGCACCATAGAAATCCTCAAATGTGGAATCACAGGCCCATACCCCACATGCACTACCCCGCCAAGATCCTGGAGAGCTCCATATACAAAGAAATCCTCAAACATGGAATACAAGGCCCACACCCCACATGCAAGCACCAGCCAAGATCCTGGAGAGCTCCATATACAAAGAAATCCTCAAACATGGAATAAAAGGCCCATACCCTCATGCCCTCCCCAGCCAAGATCCTAGCAAGCTTTATAGAAATCCTCGAACGTGGAATCACAGGCCCATACCCAGCTTGCCCTTCCTAGCCAAGATCCTGGAGAGCTGCATATACAAAGAAATCCTCAAACATGGAATAAAAGGCCCATAACACACAAGCCCTACCCCGCCAAGATCCTGGAGAGCTGCATATACAACAAAATCCTCAAACATGGAATAAAAGGCCCATAACACACAAGCCCTACCCAGCCAAGATCCTAGAGAGCACCATAGGTATCCTCAAACATAGACTCACAGGTCCATACTCCACATGCACTACCCAGCCAAGATCCTAGCAAGCTTTATATAAATCCTCAAACATGGAATCACAAGCCCACACCCCACTTGCCCTTCCTAGCCAAGATCCTGGAGAGCAGCATATACAAAGAAATCCTCAAACATAGGGTCACAGGCCTGTACCCCCACATCCCCTCCCCAGCCAAATTTGTTTGTGTTTGGGAAAGTCAAATTTGGGTGTGTTTAGGAAAGTCAAATTTGGGTGTTTTTGGAAAAGTCAAATGTGGGTGTGTTTGGGAAAGTCAAACTTGGGTGTGTTTGGCAAGTCAAATTTGGGTGTATTTGGGAAAGTCAAACTTGGGTGTATTCTGCATTTAACTTTGGCCATTGTTTGTAACCTGCTAGCCCAGTGACTACTCTATACCGCTGTACTTCCTTACTCCTCCCTCTGCCTCCTCTCTCTTCACACCCATGGCACTTTCTGTTTCTACCATCTATTCCAACTGCTTCTCTATCAACTATCCTTCCCTTCTCGATAAGTCTGAAAAGAAGAATTTTTAAAAAGGATATCTTGGCCTCCAACCCTGGTCTCCCTATCGCTGATACCTATTCCAGCGCCTCTTCCAGACAGACCGTCACTGACATACTCTTTGTTGTTCCTTCGCCGGATCTATGGACCCCCCACACGATCACTGTGCTCTGTCCTGTCTCCTCCTCTCCCATTAATGGTGGCACTCGCTGGGAAGTCCTCATGGCTTTGTTCGACTTCTCCAGCGTCATCCTTAATGTCTACCTAAATGGTACAGTCATGGTCCAAGGTCCTCAGGCCAATCTCTTCCTCTTCGAAAGGCGGTTCCCTCGCCTCATCAACTTCCTTTCATCTCCCGCTGTCCCCGCCTCTTATTCCTCGGCTACCTTGCCCACTCTTCCCTCCTCCTCCGCCCCTCTTCAGGCTACCTTCACAACTCCGCAGGGCGTACTTCTGATTTTTACCCCTCCCCGGAAGGTCTTTAAGGTTGGCAACCTTCTTCATCTTGCCACTCTCAACTCTCGCTCTGCTGTCAAACACTCCTCTGACATCTGCCACCTCCTCGGAGAACTGGACCTTGATGTCCTTGGTCTCACCGAGACATGGTTCACGGCCATCTCTGTCACAAGCTTTGACACTCTCCTCCCTGATGGCTACAAGATCCTCTCCGCACCCAGATCCACTGGGCCTGGAAGGGGGGTAGCCCTGATCTTTCCTGAGTGGATTCCTGCCACTATCATTCCCACTCAGATTTACTCCTCTTTCGAATCCCTTGTCTGCAGGCTCTCTCTTTCTCCCAGCCACTCTATTACTGTTGCTACTCTCTTCAGGCCCCCTGGTCAAATCACCTCTTTTTTCTCTCTGAGTGGGCTGACCTTTCTTCCTCCCTCCTGGCCTCTACCACTCAACTCCTCCTCCTTGGTGACCTCAACATCCACCTCGATTCTCCCTGTCCCTCATCTTTGCTCTTTCGCAACCTCTGCGATTCCCTCTCCCTCTCTATCCTCCCCTCCGGCCCGACGCACTCTGCAGGACACACACTTGATGTCTTGATCTCCTCTGGCCTCCCCCTTTCTATCCCTCTGACCACTCCTCTCTCCTGGAGTGACCACTACCTCCTCTCTTCTCATCTCTCACTCTCTTCCCCTCAAGCCAAGCCTACCCCAACACTGCCACCTACCTTCTTGGACATCCGGCCCATGAAGCGTGTGTCAGTTGAGGCTTTCGCTGCCACCTTCTCTCCCGCCCTCTTCCTCCTGCTGTCTCACATCCGGACACAGCCCTGAACCTTCTTTACTCTTCTATTTCTGATACTCTTGATGCTCTTGCCCCTGTCATGAGGGTCTGCTTGAAGTCCAAAGCCAAGTGAAATTCCTGGTATGACTCCGACCTAGCCACACTTAAATGTAGGTGTAGAGCGGCTGAGAGGAAATGAAGGGCTTCTTGTTCACCCTCTGACAAACTGGCCTGTCGCCGGCTCCAAAGGCAATACCGACTCTCTGTCCGCACCAAGAAGAGAGTCCACATTCAAACCTGTGTCTCTGCGGCATCTAACAGCTCAGCCAAACTCTTTGAAATCTGCAAGGAGCTGGCCAACCCTGCTGCAGTCTCTACCCCTCCTCTTGCCTCCCAGGCTCTCTGCAATTCCCTGGCCTCTCACTTTATCTCAAAAGCACAGGACATCCTGTCCACCCTCTCCTCCCCTCCACCTCCTAAACCCTCTCAGTCTGAGCTTGCTGACCCTCTTTCAACCACTCCCCCACCCTCCTTCTCGTCCTTTCCTCTTTTCTCCCCTGATGAGGTTGCTAGACAAGTCCGATCTATGAAGGCCTCATCAAAACAGGTTCATCCCTGTTCCTCTAAAACCATCAAGGACCACATTGACACCCTTGCTCTGGCCCTTGCCGATTTTTGCAACCACTCCTTTGCCTCAGGATCCCTTCCCTCCACTCTGAAGTACTACATTGTGCATCCTCTTCTCAAGAAACCTACAGCTGATCCCTCTTGTCTGGCAAACTATCGCCCCTTATTTCTACGCCTCCCTTTCTGGGCAAACTCCTGGCCATCTCTCAGCTTAACCTTCATTCCGATTCTGTTGGCTGTCTCCATGACCATCAGTCTGGCTTCAGAGCTGCCAGAAGCACGGAAACTGCTCTCCTGAACATCTATGAAGATCTGCTCTCCAACCTTGACTCTAACATTCCCTCTGTCCTCATCCTACTCTATCTCTCTTCTGCCTTCGACGCGGTCAACCATACCATCCTGCTCAGCCATCTCTGTGATAAACTGGGTATCACTGATCAGGCTCTGGCCTGGCTGACCTCTTTTCTCTCAGATCGACCCTCCCAGGTACAACTTGGATCCTTCCTATCATCTATATTCCTCTCCACCTGTGGTGTTCCCCAGGGGTCTAACCTCTCGCCCTGGCTTTTCAACCAATACCTGGAAACTCTCGACAACTGCATTGCCATTTTCTGCTCAAACTTCCAGTGCTACGCTGACAATATTCAACTCATTTTCAGGCTTCCCTCAGCCACCTCCTCTCCCTCTCTCATCTCTGATTGCCTAACTGCCATTCAAGATTGGTGTGCCGCCAATGATCTTTGTCTGAATGCCAGCAAGACGGAGATCCTCCTTATCGGCACACCTTCATCATCCTTTCCCCTCACTCTCTGGCCAGCCTCCCTTGGACCGCCTCCTACCCCCACCTGTGAGGCTAAGAACCTCAGGGTCATTTTTGACTCCATACTTTCCTTCTCCACCCACATCTCTGAGGTCTCTAAAAAGTCAAACTTCCTACTGCACCTCCTCAGAGGTACTCTGCCTTTCCTTTCCTTCCCCCAGAAGCTCACTGTCTCCCAAGCTCTGGTTCTCCCTAGGCTGGACTATTGTAACAGCCTCTTTCTAAATCTACCTGCCTCTACTCTCCGCCCTCTGAAACTAATCCAGAACAGTACTGCGAAACTTGTCCTTGGCCTCAAGCCCTGGGATTGTATATCTCCAGCTCTGAAATCTCTCCACTGGCTCCCAGTGGATACTAGGATTAAATTTAAAACCCTCTGCATTGTCCACAATTCTATCTGGGGCCTGGGTCAAAAATACCTTCAGCTATCCCTCCGCAAATACCTCCCCTCGCGAGCTCTTCACTCCTCTACCTCTAACTCCCTCAGGGTCAGTCATTTCTCAAAGAAACAAGCTGGAGGTAGATCTCTGTCTTCGGCTGGAGCCTACCTCTGGAACAGCCTCCCTGCCACTCTAATACTTGAGGAGAACCATCTCCGGTTCTGGAAGCTCCTCAAGACCTTCCTCTTTGCTTCCGCCTTCGCTCTCCCTCTCCCCTGCTGAACTGCTCTCTTGGCACTGTGCACCTGGCCACGAGCTGGGCCCAGGTACCTGCTCACCCTGCCACCCTCCTGCACTGCCTCCTGTCCACCCCTTGCACTGGGGACTGCATCTGTACCCATAGAGTTCCCTGAACTTCCATTGTCTTTTTTTTTCTGCACTTATCAGACTTACCCAGTCTGCTGCCTTAAACACAGCACTTTCTGGCTGCACTACCACTGTTTATTGCCTCTATTATCTATTTATTTTTATTTATTATTATTTATATGTACTTCTCTGCTCCGCATTTTCCACTCTCCCGCCTGCATGCACTTTTGCCCTTTCCATTTCCCATGCACTTGCGCGTTCTCAATGTCACTGGGCTTAGCAAGATCGTTTTTGTTCTCCCCTGTTCCCCTCCCTTGCCTTGCCGTGGTCTGAAACACTTGTGTACGAGCGCAATATAAATAAATTATCATATATCATATCAGCCAAGATCCTGGAGAGCTGCATATGCAAAGAAATCCTCAAACATTGAATCAAGGCCTGTACCCCCGCATGCCCTCCCCAGCCAAGATCCTGCAGAGCTCCACAGAAATCCTCAAACATGCAATCACAGGCCCACACCCCACATGCAAGCACCAGCCAAGATCCTGGAGAGCTGAATGCACAAAGAAATCCTCAAAAGTGGAATCACAGATCCATACCACACATGCCCTCCCCAGCCAAGATCCTGGAGAGTTGCATATACAAAGAAATCCTCAAACATGCTATCAGATGGAGTAATAGACCACTCCAAGATAGGATGGAGAGTGTGGCGAGGAAATGAATCTGCACTTTTATTCTTTTGGTACAAATTTAAATATTAACACTGACAATTACATATTTTCAGTCCTTCTTCTGGCAGCACACAACCTTTATAACAATGATCTGGCATGCACAACATCGAACCACAATCCACTCAATCCTTCCTCACAACCCACCCCAAATGCAGAATCCCATAAGGATCCAGTCTCTCACCCTTTCCTTTAATCATATAAGCACCCCCACAGGAAACTCATTAAAAACACAGGCCTAAATGTTGCACAAACGACACCCAATTCATTTAAGATAACAACAGATATTGAATCAAAAAGCGTCATTGCTAGCTGCCTTATCGTGATATAAATCTGGATGACTAATCATGGTCCCCAGCACAACACCACGGTGGCCTGGCTGTAGACCTGAGAGCAACACTGGCGCACACACATCACTGGCCTGTCTGTAGACCTGAGAGCCAGACTGGAGCACACACATCACTGGCCTGGCTGTAGACCTGAGAGCCACACTGGAGCACACACATCACTGGCCTGGCTGTAGACCTGAGAGCAACACTGGAGCACACACATCACTTGCCTGGCTGTAGACCTGAGAGCCAGACTGGAGCACACACATCACTTGCCTGGCTGTAGACCTGCGATGCAACACTGGAGCACACACATCACTGGCCTGGCTGTAGACCTGAGAGCAACACTGGAGCACACACATCACTGGCCTGGCTGTAGACCTGAGAGCAACACTGGAGCACACACATCACTGGCCTGGCTGTAGACCTGAGAGCAACACTAGAGCACACACATCACTGGCCTGGCTGTAGACCTGAGAGCAACACTGGAGCACACACATCACTGGCCTGGCTGTAGACCTGAGAGCAACACTGGAGCACACACATCACTTGCCTGGCTGTAGACCTGAGAGCCAGACTGGAGCACACACATCACTTGCCTGGCTGTAGACCTGAGAGCAACACTGGAGCACACACATCACTGGCCTGGCTGTAGACCTGAGAGCAACACTGGAGCACACACATCACTGGCCTGGCTGTAGACCTGAGAGCAACACTGGAGCACACACATCACTTGCCTGGCTGTAGACCTGAGAGCCAGACTGGAGCACTCACATCACTTGCCTGGCTGTAGACCTGAGAGCCAGACTGGAGCACACACATCACTGGCCTGGCTGTAGACCTGAGAGCAACACTGGAGCACACACATCACTTGCCTGGCTGTAGACCTGAGAGCAACACTGGAGCACACACATCACTGGCCTGGCTGTAGACCTGAGAGCAAGACTGGAGAACACACATCAGGTGGCAGATGTCAGAGGAGTGTTTGACAGCAGAGCGAGTGTTGAGAGTGGCAATATGAAGAAGGTTGCCGGCCTTAAAGACCTTCCGGGGAGGGGTACAAATCAGAGGTACGCCCTGCGGAGTTGTGGAGGTAGCCTGAAGAGTGGCAGAGGAGGAGGAAAAAGTGGAGGAGGAACAAGTGGGTAAGGTAGTCAAGGAGTGAGAGGAGGGGACAGCTGGAGATGAGAGGAAGTTGATGAGGCGAGGGAAACACCTATCGAAGAGGAGGAGATTGGCCTGAGGACCTTGGACCATGACAGTGCCATTTAGGTAGACATTAAGGATGACTCTGGAGGAGTCGAAAGAAGCCATTAAGACATCCCAACGAGTGCCACCATTAATGGGAGAGGAGGAGATAGGACAAAGCACAGAGATCATATGGGGGGTCCATAGATCTGGCGAAGGAACAACAAAGAGGATGTCAGTGAGGGTCTGTCTGGAGGAGGCGTTGGTTTAGGTATCAGCGATAGGGAGACCAGGGTTGGAGGCCAAGATATCCTTTTTAAATGTCTTTTTACCAGACTTAGTGAGAAGGGAAGGATAGTTGATAGAGAAGCAGTTGGAGTAGATGGGAGAGACAGAAAGCGCCATGGGTGGAAAAGAGAGGAGGCAGAGGGAGGAGTAAGCAAGTAAAGCAGTATTTTTTTAAATTTTTTTTTATTTTTTTTATTGGTTTGTTCAACCTTTAAAAGAGAAAAAAAGAACAAAATATATACAAGCCAACACATGCGTCTCTCTCGTGTAGGTTCTTCTCATGGAAGTTCTCCTCTCCTCCATTCCACGCTCCTCAATAATAAATGGTATCAGAGAAAGTCAGCCAGGCTTCCTTACGTCGCGTACCATACTTGACTAGACTCTAGTTCTAGCCGAGTTTTTAAAAATTGTAGAAAGTTAATTAGGGCAAATAGAGCAGTATTGAACAGTCACTGGGCTAGCAGGTTACAATCAATGGCCAAAAGTTAGATGCAAAAATACACCCAAGTTTGACTTTCAGGTAAATGCAGAAATACACCCACATTTGATTTTCAGGTAAATGCAGAAATACACCCAAGTTTGACTTTCAGGTAAATGCAGAAATACACCCAAGTTTGACTTGTCAGATGGCAGAGGTGAGTATAGAAAAAGCTTTAAATGAGTGCATAACAGGGGGGTGTTTCAAGTACCCTCGGAGAAGGAAGTACAGGTAAATCAAGAAGGAGGGAACTAACCCAGAATATGGTAAGAGAGTCGTGGCAGTCCGATAGTCCAGGGGTAGCAGCCTCAGTGAGGGTTTGGCTTTTGCAGATATCTCATGTTGCAGTCCGTACAGCAGACAGGGAAGCTGACAGGGCCTTAGAAATGGGCCTTGGAATGAATGGGCCGGCTAAAAGCCTGCTGGTCCCTCATTGGTCCATAGATGAAAACTCCCCACCAATCAGGGAGCAAGCTGGAGGATGGTGCCCAGATCAGGAAAGCCTCCCTAGTACAGGGACCAACAGTCTGGCTTCAGAGCTACCAGAAGCACAGAAACTGCTCTCCTGAACATCCGTGAAGACCTGTCCTCCAACCTCGATTCCAACACCCCCTGTGTCCTCATCTTACTTGGTCTCTCTTCTTTGACACGGTCAACCATGCCATCCTGCTTAATCCTCTCTCTGATAACCTGGGTATCAACGATCAGGCTCTGGCCTGGCTGACCTCCTTCGTCTCCGATCGACCCTCCAAGGTCCAACTTGGATCCTTCCTCTCCTCTATCTCTATCTCTACCTGTGGTGTTCCCCAGGGGTGTAACCTCTCTCCCTGGCTGTTCAACCAATATCTGGCACTTCTTGCCCACTGCATTGCCACTCTCTGCCCCAACATTCAGTGCTATGCAGATGACAGTCAACTAATTTTCAGGCTCCCTTCCGCCACCTATTCTCCTTCTCTCATATCTGACTGTCTGTCGGTCATCAAGGAGTGGTGTGCCGCCAATGATCTCTGCCTTAATGTCAGTAAGAGCGAGATTCTCCTCATCTGCATGCCTGCTCCCTCCTTTCCTGTCACTCTCTGGGCGGCCTCTCTTGGCTCTCTTCCTGCTCCCATCTGTGAGGCTAAAAACCTCAGGGTCATCTACGACTCCACACTTTCCTTTTATCGTCACATCTCTGACGTCTCTAAGAAGTCAAACTACCAGCTGCATCTCCTCAGAGGTATTCTTCCTTTCCTCTCCTTCCCCCAGAAGCTCACTGTCTCTAGAGCTCTAGTTCTTTTCAGGCTGGACTACTGCAACAGCCTCTTTCTAAATCTGCCTGCCTCCACTCTCCACGCTCTGCAACTCATCCAAAACAGGACTGCAAGACTTGTCCTTGGCCTCAAGCCCAAGGATCGTATCTCTCCAGGACTGATATTTCTGCACTGGCTCCCAGTGGCTGCGAGGATTAAGTTCAAAACCCTCTGCAATGTCCGCAAGGCCTTCTGGGGCCTGGGGCCTCAATACCTTCAACTCTCTCTTCCTAAATATCTTCCTTCTCGAGCTCTTTGCTCATCCGCCTCCAACTCCCTCAGGGTCAGTCGCTTCTCCATGCAGAGTGTTGGTGGTAGATAACTTTCTTCCGTTGGGGCCTCCCTCTGGAACAGCCTCCCTGCCCCCCTGAAACTTGAGGAGAACCATCTCTGGTTCTGGAAGCACCTCAAAACCTTTCTCTTTGCTTTTGCTTTTTCTCCTCCGCTCCCCTGCTGATTTCCTTGCTGATACTGAAACTGCACTGGGTTACCTGGCCACCCTCTGATCTCGGGCCCAGGTCCCCTCCTCCACCAGTCGCACAACTGCACTGCCCTTCTGGCAAACCCCGCACCTGGGGACTGTTTTCTGTATCCCTACAGTCCGGCTACCAGCACTTGACACCTTTCTATTGTTATTTATTCTATTATCCCATCTACTGCACTGTCCCCTCCCCCTTCATAGCTGCACTTTCCCCCCTCCGCTTCCCATGCACGTGCGCGATCTGAATGACACCTGGCCTAGTAGGATCATTGTCTGTCCTCAATCTGTTCCCCCTCCCTTGCCTCGTCACGCCTTGAAACACTTGTGGTGTATAGGCGCGTTATAAATGCCATATCATATCATACTCAATACTGATCCTTTTCACAAAACACCCAGACGTTATGTGGAGAGGGTCATCCCATAGCTGCCACCAATTTGTTAGGACTGACTTTCTATACCCTGGCCAGATGGACAGATGTATAGAAGGCCAACCTATATTGTGACAGGGACAACTGGGGAGCTGTAGCCAAACCAGTTCAAGGTAGCAGTGACAAGGGTCAAGGCTAAGTCTCAAGAGGTGGTGAGCTTTTAAAGGGTCCACAATGAGTACACACAATGGGAATCACAAATTGCACTCAAACAGTATGTAGAAAAATACAGTTATTTATTTATGGCCACATATCACTATGACAAATGACTACTAACAGGTCGAAGTATCATGCAACACTAAAAATAGATTACATATATACAGTCACAGGAGTAGGGCATAATACATATAATCCTGTAAAAGAAAGTGAAGACTAGTGTATGCACTACAGGTCCACAGAGGATTAATCCTAACTTCAAATGTGTTACGCTCACCTGGCTCCCACAGGGGCGTCGGTCGGAACCGGACAGCTGCGGTCTCCACCCACATGATGCGTAGTGCAACGATGACTGACTGGATCTGCCCTCCTAATCTTGTCTGCTTAACCCGTAGAAATATTCTCCTGCAAGTGGAGAGATGGATTTAGCCACTTGTAGATTCAAGTGATGGCACCCCCACAGTCCTCCCCAACTAATCACCTCCGAAATGCCCTCACATCAATCTCACCTTATATTCTTGAAGGATGAGCTCTCCATCCTGCGTGGATTTGCAGGGGCGCGTCAATTCCAGTTACTTCACTGGTTTGAAGGCTCGGGAGAGTTCCGGAGAGTATTGACGCTGAGGTTCCTGGTGAGGACCAGTAAGTATTAAGTTCATAGAGTTCAATATGTCCGATGTTCACTCTTGTTCCCCCCTTCCTTTCTTGTCTTGCAGCTGGCTCGTGAAAAGATGCTCTTGTGGCAGCTGGTGGCGCTCAGGTAAGAGTCTGTATTACCCGGCGCTGTCTGGTAAATGTTGCACGTGGAAAACGTGTTGTTTTGTCTCTCTTTACAGATGCGGCACGTGAAAATATGGAGAGTCACAAAAGGATGCCTCCGGTGGTAAATCGGGTAAGTCTATGGTGGTAAGAATTATATTTGTTGGTTCCCTCGGCTCACCTTGTGGTTTTCTTTTGTCTCCTAGGTGCCGAAGTTCGGCGAAGAAATGATAGAGGCAGCGCCGACCCGAAGGATGCTGTGAAGACTGGTGAGTATGGCGCTGCGCTGCAGCTGGAGGTGCGGCGCGTGCAGAAATGATGTTCTTTACAGGTCCGGAGACGAGATGGATCCAGAATCAGGTGTGGAATAGAAATAAGTTTGTTTTTTAACCTTGTCCCTTTCTTTCCTCTTTGTTTTAGGAGCTCCGGATTCGAGGCGGGCGTGGCAGAAGACTGGATGCAGGCTGCAGGCACGGTGAGCGTTACGCTGCTGGATGCAGAATAACGCAAACCGTGTGTTGCTGGTCGGGCGTGGTTTAAATAGCCTCAAAAGTAGTCCCAGGTAAGAAGTCCCTAGAACCACACCCGAGTAAAAAATAGTCCCTGTAGAAATATAGTCCCTTTCAGGCTTCATGTTGGATTGGAGTCATTTGCAGCATGGTCTGCCTGAGGTAAGTAATGACTATGAGCCTGGCGCCTTAGGCGCCAGGACTGATTTCTACTATGAGCCTGGCGCCCAAGTCGCCAGGACTGAACCCAGATAGCCCCTAGCCGGGGCTGCTGAGGTTTTACTAAATGTCTAGATGCCTGCTCCCAGGGCTGATAGGCTTGGTCCGGATGCCTGGGGGTAGGCATCATGACAGCACTCCCCCCCCCAAGGCCCCTCCTAAAGTTGTTCGTGCCCTGGGCCCTGGTTTGTCTGGGAAGTTCCGATGGAATCTTTTCCCAACCAAGGTGCATGGACCTGGTCACTAGGTTCCCATGACCTTTCTTGTGGTCCGTAGAGCCTTCCAATCGATTAAATAAAAAAGTTTTGATTTAACCATCTTGGAGTCCAGGATATTTTCTACCTCGAATTCAGGTTCTCCATTGTAAAGACCGGTAGGGGGTGTCTGTACTTCTGCTCTCTATATGGTAGAGGAGAGGCACAGAAGACCCCAGCCAAGATTCTCTATAAGGTAGCAATGGACGAGCAATCAAGGCCTAGCTTTTCAGGAGGTGATGCGGGCTGGTTCTTAAGTACAGTGTAGTCCCGAACCCCCACAAAGGAATGTCCACACACTGTATTACTGAAAACACAGTCTTTATATAATTAATATTCAAAGGTATGTACACGATCACAATAACGCACTTTGTACTCGGCAGTCAATAATGATAAATATATACACGTCTAGAATGGTACCACTAATGTTATCAAATCTCATTAAAGTGCATCAACTGTACGGTTAAAATGTCACACAGATCAATAACGAGTAAACCAACAATAGAGATAGGCAGGAACGTAAGATGGTTGAAACAATAGGGAGAATGCTGGCCCCGTTACCTAGACACAGTTCTGTGTGGAGATCCCCCCACCTGGGCAACCTGTAAATAAAGATATATAGCACAAGCCCAGTCCAAATGTTCAATATTCTTACTTCTTCCTGTTAAGGTTTTACCCCCCCAATGAACCTGGTGGAGTAGAGTTCTCCGATGATGCACCGACTGATCCTTCTTGAGTGCCTCCCTTTCAGGCGGGAGCCACGTATCGTCGAGAGGTGTCGGGGAACTTGGTGTTCGGTGTCGGGGAATCGACGGCCCTTCTTGAGTGCCCTCCCTTTAAGGCAGGAGTCACGGGTCGTCGAACGTCCGACGGTGAACAGGGCGAACTATGGCAGGGAAGTGGCCGCTTCGTTCCTAGAGGTGCTTGTCGACGACAGAGCGTTGGCGTCCTGCAAGGAAGAGGCGTGCGGGGCACCTTGGTGACAATAGTTCTGGACCGCAAAGAGATGATGAACTGTGGCCCAGCAAGGGTGTTGAGTCGTCAGCGTCTCTGCGGTCTGTAGGTGGCGGGAAACCCACCGGTGGATGCTCCTCTGCGCGTTGATGGTCGGGCCTTCTCCAGTGGGAGACAAGCGGATGACGATGCAGACGAGAACATCCGATGATCAATGGAAGTTCTTAGGCAAACGGGAGCACGGCGGCTCCGGTCGGCGACGGCGGTCATCGACAGTGGCGGACAACATTCCGGGTTCTTCTCCTTGGAGTTCCGCAGCAATCCCCGTATCGGGTCGGCAGCCTGTCGAAGGTCTGTCTACCAGGGAGCGTTGGCAAAGATAAGCTGTGCACGATGGTCCCGCGTAGCTCGGGAAGAGGGCGCCTTACCAGGTCCTCTCTGGGTCAGTCCTTGGAGGCACAGCAGCTTTCAGATTGTGAAGGAGAGCAACAGCAATTCTTCTCGTCCAGCAGGGCTTCAAGGTCAAGCGTCAGTTACTCCAGTTACTCGTCGTAGTGGACTTCAGCTTCTGAACACGATTCCTAGCAGTGAGAGGTCCCCAGATATACTGTTGATCTCCCATTCATTCCGCTGGGTCACACTCAAGCATCCAATCACGACTATGGGCATTCATGCAGGCAGGCAGCCAATCAGGCACACAAGGTATTCAGGCCATTCACTTCTCTCCAGACACTCACAACAAGTTATGTGTATTGGGACAAGTACTGAGCCATTCAACACTCCAAGCTGCATTCATACTGGTTTCGGGCAGGGTTGTCTCAGTCATTGTGTCAACCACCAGATACTAGACACCCACAACACAGAATGCATATTCGTCACACACTCTATTCACCCAGGTCCCACCCACAGGAGGTACCCACAACATACATCACCGGGAAGGCTCCAGCTAGTCTGACTGGGCCTTCACAACAACACCATATATGGCACTTCCATCCAACAGCCAGTCAGGGGGAAGGGACAGAGTCAGGGCTTCCCAGGACTTTGGGAAAACAAGGTAATGGGTAATAGAAAGCAAGAGGCCACCGGGGCCATCTTGTTTCCATCAGGGATCAACCGATCCCAATGGCAGGGCCGGGGTATCCCAAAATGGAGGATACTTCGCGCACCTGTCAATTTCAGCATGGAGCTGCCACCAGCCCATACCCTGCTCTGTGGGCCACCCACAGGTGCCCAAAAACATACACTAGGGGCACAGGGTTGTACCCCCACCCATGGGTGCCAAAATGGTATCTCACGGGTCTGTTCACCAAACCAAAAGAAAGAGAGCTGCACCACCAGGAGTCCCACATGAACTCCTGCGCGGAAAACACGACAGAACACACGATGAAAAGCAGTAAAGGACAAGGATACGGAGGCCATGTCCCTCCGATGCATTTCCAGCATCACAGTCGCCCCCCCCAGACTGAGGTGGAGGGTGCCTAATCTCCCACGGGATAGACACCCTCATCCAGATGGTCAACATACCTTCTGGAAAGGCCATCTGCATTATCGTGACTCTTCCTTGGTCTATGCTCTATGGTGAAGTCTAGCCCTTGCAGGCTAATGGACCGCCTGAGAAGTTTCGGGTTCTCACCCTTCATCTGCATAAGCCACTTTAGGGGCTTATGATCTGTTTGGACCTTGAAGGTAGACCCTGTAAGGTAGGGCCTAAAACGCCTAAGGCTCCAAACTATACTAAAATACTCCTTTTCAACAGTAGCCCACCTAAGTTCTCTACCCTTGAGTTGTCTACTGATGAATATGATAGGATGTTCTCTCCCTTTGTCATCTAGCTGGGACAAGACAGCTCCAATTCCGGTGTCGCAGGCATCCGTCTGGACGAAAAAGGGTCAGCTGTAGTCAGGCGCACACAACACGGGTGCCCGACACAGACTTTCTTTCAAGCCTTTAAAGGCCCTCTGACAGTCTTCAGTCCAATTGACCTTCCTAGGCTGCTTGGGTGAAGTCAGAGCTATCAGTGGTGCAGCTATGGTTCCATAGTCCGCCATGAAATTGCGATAGTACCCAGTGAGACCCAAAAAGGCTCTCACCTGGGTTTGAGTAGTGGGAGTCTCCCAGTCCTATACATCCTGTACCTTACTGGGGAGAGGTTGGATTTGACCTCCTCCTACCTCATGACCAAGATACGTGACTTTCCCCTGAGCTATCTGGCACTTGGTGGCCTTGATAGTGAGGTTAGCCCTTTTTAAGGCCTGCAACACTCTACCCAGATGTGTCAAGTGCTCTTCCCAAGTGGAACTGTAGACGGCAATGTTGTCTAAATAAGCCACACAAAAGGCTTCCAGCCCACTGAGAGCATGATTGACCAACCTCTGGAAGGTGGCAGGGGCATTCTTGAACCCAAAAGGCATGACCCTAAACTGGTAGAGTCCCTCTGGTGTTGAGAACGCCATCTTTTCCTTGGCATGGTCTGTCAGAGCTATTTGCCAATAGCCTGAGGTGAGGTCAAAGGTGCTCACAAATTTGGCAGCACCTATGGTGTCCACAAGCTCATCAGCCCGGGGCAGTGGGTGCGCATCAGTTCTGGTCACGGCATTGACTCCTCGGTAGTCCACACAGAACCTCCAATCCTTGGTACCGGCCTGGGAACTTGCCTTGGGGACAAGGACCACTGGACTGTACCAGGGACTGGTTGAGGGTTCAATAACACCCAGATCCAACATCTTGGCGACCTCAGCCTGGATGTGGTTCTTAACCGTATCTGACATTCGGTAGCTCTTGCTCTTGACAGGCACGCTGTCACCAGTGTCAATCTCGTGCTTACACCATGGTGTAAGGCCTGGCGTCAGTGAAAACAGAGAGGCATACTGCTGGAGCAAAGTCCTGCAGGCCCTCTGCTGCTCGGTTGTCAAATCTGGAGAGAGCTGCACTCCCTCCACTGAGCCATCGGAGGGTTGCTATGCAGCAAATCAGGAAGGGGCTCACTCTCATCCTCTTCTTGCTCTGAAGCCAGCAAGAGACATGAGACTTCTGCTCGCCTGTGGAATGGCTTGAGCCTATTAACATGGAATACCTGAGGGGCTACCCCTGGGATTCCCATGTCAACCAGATAATTGACCTCGCCCATCTTGGAGACTATCCGGAAGGGTCCAGTCCATTTATCTGCCAATGCCCGAGGCTTGGTAGGCTCCATCACAAGGACCTCCTGTCCCGGAGTCCACTCCACTTGCGATGCTTTAAGGTCATGCCAGTATTTGTTCAATTCCTGGCTGGCCTTGAGATTCGCCGTTGCTTGTCCCATCATCTGTGTCATCCCCCGTCTGAGGCCTAACACATAGTCCCCCACTTGCTTGGCGGGACCGGGAGGGGTGGCTTCAAAGCCTTCTCTGATCAAGACGAGGGGCCCCCTCACGGGATGTCCAAAGAGCAACTCAAAGGGGCTGAAACCAACACCCTCTTGAGGTACCTCTCTGTAAGCAAACAGCAGGCATGGCAGGAGGAGATCCCATTTGCTCCTTAGGGGCTCTTCCAAAGCACCTAGCATGCCCTTGAGAGTTTCGTTAAACCTCTCAACCAGACCATTGGTCTGGGGGTGTTAAGAAGTGGAGAACTTGTAGGTTATCCTGCACTCTTTCCACATGGTTTTCATGTAACTAGACATGAAGTTGGATCCTCGGTCAGAGACAACCTCCTTGGGGAATCCAACTCAGGTGAAAATGCCCAGGAGGACCCGGGCAACCACCTTGGCAGTAACAGTCCGAAGGGGTATAGCCTCAGGGACCTGGTGGCATGATCTACCAAAACCAGGATGAACCGATGTCCACCTGACGTGGGAGGGTCAAGGGGACCGACGATGTCGATGCCCACCCTCTCAAACGGTGTGCCAACCACTGGCAATGGCTGCAGTGGGGCAATGACACTGCCTCCAGTCTTGCCAGACAACTGACAAGTTGGGCAGGTCCTGCAGTGGGACTCCAATTCTACTCCCATCCGGGGCCAGTAGAAATGGGCAGAGAGCCTCTGCTTAGTCTTCTTGGTACCAAGATGACCAGCCAAGGGCACCTCATGCGCCAACTGCAGTAGGAAGGGCCTGTAAACCTGGGGTACCACCAACCTCTTGAGGGCACCAGGTTCAGACATAGTGGGCTCACTAACAAGAAGCTCACCCTCCCAATAAATCCGGAAAGTCCTAGGCACTTCTCTGTGTGCCTGGGACAGGGCCTGTTTCCTCAGACCCGAGAGAGAGGGACACTCTCTCTGTCCTTTGCAGAAGTCTGCCGGGAGGGGCCCCCTTCAGCTAACAAGCATTGAAGATCGGGATGATCCTCCAGGTTGAGAACCTCTCCCACAGGAGAGTCTTCTGGCTCTTCTCCCACAGGAGTTGAGACAGGGTTTACCACTGGACCCAGCCCGTCCGGAGCATGGATCCCAATGGGTGCTGTTGGAACAGCAGGAAGAGAAGGGGCTCCCTCCACAGAGGTGGCCTTCTTGCTCTTCCTTCGTCGTGCCTTAGGCCGCGCCTTCGGCTCGGGTACCTGACTCACAGCCAGACCCGGTGTCACCTGTGACTTAGTGACCGCAGCAGCAGTCAGGGGAAGACCATCCGCGATCAATCCCAACTCGACTAGATCGTTACCTAACAGAATGTTAGCAGGGACGTTGTCCTGAACCAGGACAGGAAGCTTTGCTGTCTTGTCTCCAATTACGAGTGTGACTCGGGCTACAGGCGATAATTTGGGAGGCCCACCAGCTAACCTGGTGGTTCTCAGAGGAGCATCTACATAGTCCTCTGGCTTGAGCAGGGTCCTGTCCACCACTGTCATGCTTGCCCCAGTGTCTCTCAAACCAGTAGAAGGCTGGCCATTCAGGAGGACACTCCTCAAAAATCTACGGGTGTTCTGTGGGATACTCGCCAGTACTTCTGCGTACTGGTCCCAGGCCCCAAGGGACACTAAGGAAATCTCTACGGGAGCACCAAAAGTGATTCCGGTAGAGGAGGGGAGGACGGTGGCCTCCACCTCAGACATGGGGTAAGGGTAGGTCAGACTGACAGCCTGTACTCCGAGTGCCTTACCTTTACACTTGGAGTCACCCCTTTTGTGATCCAGAGCCCCACTGTCCAAACAAGTGCCGGGAGTGCAGGGTACGGTACTGGAACCACCGGGAGCCTGCTTTGCAGCAGGTGGACCACTACTCTTATTCCCACCCACAGATGACTTATCCCCACTAGATGTTTGGGTCTTAGGAGAGGAGGGTTTAGGTTTATTCGACTGTGACTGCTTTTGGGACTCCTCAGCTTTCTGAGAGGCCCCCTTTTCTTTGTCCCTGTCCTTCCCACTGGAGTCCTTAGGGGACACCCGGTGGGAGACCCACTTGTCAGCCAACCTAGCCAGCTTAAAGGGATGCAAAATGTTCTGGTCAGCAACATACTGACGCAGCTCTGGTGAACAGGATTCAGAAAAATGCTCAAAAAACAACAGGTGGGACAATTCAAAAAAAGTTTTCACTTTGTAACCGTCAATCCACCCCATCATATTCATGTGCGCAGCACTCACCCAGTCGACCCAAGACACATTCTCTCTTTTCTTAAAATCCCTGAACCTTTTAAGGTATTGGGTAGGTGTCTTGCCAAACTTGGCAATCAAAGCAGATTTCATACACTCATACTGACCCCGTTCTTCCACACACAGCTTCAGAATACAGTCATATCCAGTTTGAGGCACTCTGCTTAGCAAACACTTAGCCCAATCTCTTTTGTCAACATCATGAATTGCACAAGCCATTTCAAACGCTTCAATCCACTGTAGGATATCAGAATCCTCCGAAACCAACCAAATCCTTCATAAATTTAGTGACTGGGGACCTGACACTCTCACTGGGTTTCGCTGAAGTCTCCACTTGAGCTTTCTCTAGCTGGATTCTCTGATATTCATTGTCTTTGAGTTCAAGATCCCTATTCTTGAGTTCAACCTGTTGAGCCAGCTCCTCTTTCTTAAGCTCAGCATCTATTTCCAACTTGCGATATTCAAAGGCCAATTTCATCCTTAATAACTCAAGTTCCAAGGAATTGCTGGGGTTCGGAACAGAGCCAGCAGGAATGGTGGCATTCCCAGAAACAGATTCAGTAGAAACCCCTGGGGCAGAGTCCTCATTGGTTGCATTCTCCCCTTCATCAAGAGTTTCACCATCGGTCTGGTAGTCCACCAGGGCAGCTATCAGCTCAGCCCTAGACTTATCCACAAAGTCTAACTCCCTGGCTTCACAAGCACTCTGGAGAGCCTCTAAGCTCATCCGAGTCAATTTACCATTCGCAATAGACTCCATTGCTTGTAGTGCAGTTATTTTGTACACACCCAAACCTCAATCTAATAAAGTGCGGATATTTTGTAAGTGGCATGGTTATACACTGATTCTTAAAACCATAAGCATCCCACCGCTGCCACCAGTGTAAAGACCGGTAGGGGGTGTCTGTACTTCTGCTCTCTATATGGTAGAGGAGAGGCACAGAAGACCCCAGCCAAGATTCTCTATAGGGTAGCAATGGACGAGCAATCAAGACCTAGCTTCTCAGGAGGTGATGCGGGCTGGTTCTTGAGTACAGTGTAGTCCCCGAACTCCCACAAAGGAATGTCCACACACTGTATTACTGAAAACACAGTTTTTATATAATTAATATTCAAAGGTATGTACACGATCACAATAACGCACTTTGTACTTGGAAGTCAATAATGATAAATATATACACGTCTAGAGTGGTACCACTAATGTTATCAAATCTCATTAAAGTGCATCAACTGTACGGTTAAAATGTCACACAGATCAATAACGAGTAAACCAACAATAGAGATAGGCAGGAACGTAAGATGGTTGAAACAATAGGCAGAATGCTGGCCCCATTACCTAGACACAGTTCTGTGTGGAGATCCCCCCACCTGGGCAACCTGTAAATAAAGATATATAGCACAAGCCCAGTCCAAATGTTCAATAGTCTTACTTCTTCCTGTTAAGGTTTTACCCCGCCAATGTACCTGGTGGAGTAGAGTTCTCCGACGATGCACCGACCGATCCTTCTTGAGTGCCTCCCTTTCAAGCGGGAGCCACGGATCGTCAAGAGGTGTCGGGGAACTTGGCGTTCGGTGTCGGGGAATCAACGGCCCTTCTTGAGTGCCCTCCCTTTAAGGAATGAGTCACGGGTCGTCAAACATCTGACGGTGAACAGGGCGAACTATGGCAGGGAAGTGGCCGCTTCGTTCCTAGCGGTGCTCGTCGACGACACGGCGTTGGCATCCTGCAAGGAAGAGGCGTGCGGGGCACCTCGGTGACAATAGTTCTGGACCGCAAAGAGATGATGAAGAACTGTGGCCCAGCAAGGGCGTTGAGTCGTCGCCGTCTCTGCGGTCTGTAGGTGGCGGGAAACCCACCGGTGGATGCTCCTCGGCACGTCGATGGTTGGGCCTTCTCCAGCGGGAGACAAGCAGATGACGATGCAGACGAGAGCGTCCGATGATCAATGGAAGTTCTTAGGCAAACGGGAGCACGGCGGCTCCGGTCGGCGACGGCGGTCATCGACAGTGGCGGACAACATTCCGGGTTCTTCTCCTTGGAGTTCCGCAGCAATCCCCGTATCGGGTCGGCAGCCTGTCGAAGGTCTGTCTACCAGGGAGCCTTGGCAAAGATCAGCTGTGCATGATGGTCCCTCGTAGCTCGGGAAGAGGGCGCCTTACCAGGTCCTCTCTGGGTCAGTCCTTGGAGGCACAGCAGCTTTCAGATTGTGAAGGGGAGCAACAGCAATTCTTCTCGTCCAGCAGGGCTTCAAGGTCAAGCGTCAGTTAATCCAGTTACTCGTCGTAGTGGACTTCAGCTTCTGAACACGATTCCTAGCAGTGAGAGGTCCCCAGATATACTGTTGATCTCCCATTCATTCCTCTGGGTCACACTCAAGCATCCAATCACGACTACGGGCATTCATGCAGGCAGGCAGCCAATCAGGCACACGAGGTATTCAGGCCATTCACTTCTCTCCAGACACTCACAACAAGTTATGTGTATTGGGACAAGTACCGAGCCATTCAACACTCCAAGCTGCATTCATACCGGTTTCGGGCAGGGTTGTCTCAGTCATTGTGTCAACCACCAGATACTAGACACCCACAACACAGAATGCATATTCGTCACACACTCTATTCACCCAGGTCCCACTCACAGGAGGTACCACAACATACATCACCGGGAAGGCTCCAGCTAGTCTGACTGGACCTTCACAACAACACCATATATGGCACTTCCATCCAACAGCCAGTCAGGGGGAAGGGACAGAGTCAGGGCTTCCCAGGACTTTGGGAAAACAAGGTAATGGGTAAAAGAAAGCAAGAGGCCACCGGGGCCATCATTTTTTCCATCAGGGATCAACCGATCCCAATGGCAGGGCCGGGGTATCTCAAAATGGAGGATACTCCGCGCACCTGTCAATTTCAGCATGGAGCTGCCACCAGCCCATACCCTGCTCTGTGGGCCACCCACAGGTGCCCAAAAACATACACTAGGGGCACAGGGTTGTACCCGCATCCATGGGTGCCATAAGGGTATCCCACGGGTCCGTTCACCAAACCAAAAGAAAGAGAGCTGCACTGCCAGGAGTCCCACATGAACTCCTGCGCGGAAAACACGACAGAACACACGATGAAAAGCTGTAAAGGACAAGGATACGGAGGCCCTGTCCCTCCGATGCATTTCCAGCATCACATCCATCTATCAAGATGGGGTCGGGTGGTTTGGTTAATCTTGTTCCTGGTTGAACTGGTTTTAAAAGTGAAACATGAAAGACAGGATGAATGTGCATATTAGAGGGTAATTCCAATTTGACGGCTACCAAGTTGATAATGGCCTTAATAGTGTAAGGTCCCAAATATCTAGGGTTAAAAGTCTGAGTTCCCTTCAAAGGTATGTGTTTTGTAGCCAGCCATACTTGATCCCCAATCTGGTATTGTGGAGTTTCACTTCTATGTTGGTCAGCATTTTTCTTATATTTCTCTTTTGCTTGTTTCAAATGTTCTGTTGCCTCTTTAAAGGCTTGTGTAATAGTAGAATGCAAATGACTAACTGCAGGCATTTCTAAATGCTGAGGCAAATCTAGTTCTGAGGTTCGAGGGTGATGTCCATATATGGTATAAAAGGGGCTTTGTCCGGTTCCTGAATGTACAGAGTTATTTTATGCATACTCGGAAATCCATAAAATATCTTTCCAATTACTTTCGGTCTGGTGTAGCATGCAACGTAGGTACTGTTCAAGGGTCTGGTTGGTCCTCTCCATCTGACCATCGGTCTGGGGATGGTGACTGGTTGATAACCTCACGTCGATTTGCACCAGTTGACAACATTTCTTCCAAAAATGTTAAATGGATTGACTACCTTGGTCAGAGACCAATACGGAAGGAAATCTGTGTATTCGAACAATGTTTTCGAGGAACTCCTTGGCCAGAATTGAAGCAGAAGGTAATCCCTTTAAAGGAATAAAGTGGGCCATCTTGGAAAAAAGATCCACAATAACTAGAATGGTGTTAAATCCATTACATGGAGGTAGATCTGTAATAAAGTCTAACAATAAGGTGTGCCATGGTGTAGGTGGAATATCCAAAGGTTGTAAGAGGCCAGCTGGTTTTTTCTTCTGACTTTTGTTTTGGGCGCAAATGCCACAAGACATTACAAATGACTTTACGTCTTTTCGCCAGGTGGGCCACCAGAATTGTCTCTTAATTTTAGCTTCAGTTTTTGCGATACCTGGGTGTCCTTCATCAGGGTGTCATGATAATTGGAGATGACTAGTTCTTGTAGTTCCTTGCATGGTAGAAATAGTCACCCTTGATAATAAGGTAGGTCATTGATGACTGAGTAGTCCGAGCCTTTCTTCACCCAGTCCTGCAGGGCTGTTGGATCGAATAGTTGTTGGATCTTTACTTGAATATCCTCTAGTGTCTGTAGAGTGGTTATGCCAAGAATTCTTTGTTCTGAAATTATAGGCACTGGTTCCGGGTTCGCATATGCTTCTCCCATCCCTATTCAGGATAAGGCATCTGCCTTGCCATTTTTACAACCTGGTCGATAATTGATCACAAAATCGAACTCGGCAAAGAACAATGCCCATCGAAGTTGACGCGACGATTGGGCCTTGGCTGTTTTTAAATACTGCAAGTTCCGGTGATCGGTGATTACTGGAATGGTATGCCTGGCACCGAGAAGATAATGCCACCAAGCCTTGAAGGCGGATTTGATGGCTAATAATTCTTTATCGGTAACCGCATAGTTTAACTCGGGTGCCGAGAACTTTCTGGACCAAAATGCTACTGGGTGAAGTTGACCGGTTTCAGGATCCTTCTGGGACAGGACAGCTCCCATGGCTAAACTGGATGCATCAGTTTCAACTATGTATGGAAGTTCAGGGCGTGGATGCTTTAAGACAGGTGCAGACGTGAATTTCGCTTTCAGCTCTTGGAAGGCTTTTTCAGCTTCTTCAGTCCACAAGAAGCGTTTGTTTTTTCGCAAAAGTGCTGTAATAGGGTGTACAACATGTGAGAAATTCGGAATGAATCTGCGGTAGAAATTAGCAAATCCGAGCATGCTTTGCATCCACCTTTCGAGAGTCCATTCGGACTCCTTTTGGAGTCAGGATAAATCCAAGGAATTCAACTTCCGTAGTATGAAAAACACATTTTTCCAATTTTGCATATAACTTGTGCTGGCGTAGTTTCTCAAGTACTGCATGAACGTGCTTCACATGGTCTGATTCTGAAGAGGAGTACACGAAGGACATCGTTCATAAAATACTGGAAGGCTGCTGGTGCATTGCACAACCCGAAGGGCATCACCTGGTATTCGAATAACCCGTACTTAGTGCGAAAAGCAGTCTTCCATTCGTCGCCTTTCTTTACACGTACCAGATGATATGCCCCTCGGAGATCTAATTTAGTGTAGATGCAAGCGTCCTTTACTTGGTCTAGTAATTCGGGGATCAGAGGCAATGGGTATCGGTTCTTAACCGTGATCTGATTTAATGCGCGGTAGTCTATGCACATTCTGAGGTCACCTTCCTTTTTAGGCACGAAGAACAAAGCTGAAGATGCAGGGGACTTGGATGGACGAATGAAGCTATTAGCAAGGTATTGGTCCAAGTATTGTCGTAGGTGAAGGTTTTCGGGTTCTGTAAGAGCGTAGATTCTACTACATGGAGGTTGTGCACTGGGTATGAGATCGATTTGACAATCGCATTATCTGTGAGGTGGTAGGGTGTTTGCCTGTTCCTTTTGGAAAACATCCTGCAATTCTTGATATTCCTGAGGTAACTGCATGACTGGAGTAGCGACTGTGGCCAGGCCTTGGTTCAAGGGTTTTTTCGGGTAACAAGTATGTGCACAATCCGGGAAGGTTATTCTCTTCTCTCGCCAATCAATACAAGGATTATGTGTTTCCAACCAGGTATCCCCAGTATTATTTGGAACTGCGGGGCTTTGATTAAATCAAACACAATAGTCTCTCGATGCCCATCCTGACCCAATAGTGTCATCTCTGCGGTGTAATGAGTTACAGGCCCAGAGGCAATTTCAGTTCCATCGACTGTGGTGTTGACATCCGAAGTGGTCTTTTTGCAGAGAGATAGATTCATCGTAGAAGCCAACTCGTGGTCCACATAGTTTCCTATGGCCCCGCTATCAATGTATGCCCTCACTGCGTGCATATGTGATGGCTGCCTTTGATCTATAAGGACCATTGGTATGATGAAGTGCGAGGTCTGAGTATCCTTCTTCAAGCTCGGCAAGCGGACCTCTATGCTTGTCGGGCGTGGTCGTTTCCCGAATCAGGCTCTGTTTAATTTTTATCAGCAACTCCGACTACTCTTTTAGATGTTTTTATAGGGCAATCCCGTAGAAAATGTCCTGAGGCCCCACAGTACAGACACAATTGCATCTGCCATCTTCTTTCTCTTTCCTTTGGCGTTAAGGGTCCCTTTACCCCCCGATCTGCATCGGTTCTGATACATCTGTTTCTTTGAGGGTAACATTGGGTTTAAACAATACCCGATTCTCGAACTTAGCTCGATCAGCCTTTCTATTCTGAAGTCGGTGGTCTAACTGGACCACTAAGTCTATATATTCTGCACAATCCTGAGGTGGGTTCACAACTTGGGCCAAAACGTCTTTGAGTTCACCCCGAAGTCCACGATGAAATAATGTAATTCGTTTTACCGCTGGCCATCCGGTTTCCACCACTAACCTATTGAAAGTGGCGATATAGGTTAGTAGATCCTGGTTACCTTGTCGTAATTATACAAGTTTGTTATCCAGGGCCTGTCCCTGTGAATGTTTGGCAAATAGTCTTTCCATGCTCAATTGAAAACCTTGAGAATCCCGAAGAAGAGGGTCCTCCTGGTTAACTAATGGAATTGACCAACCCGCTGCGCTGCCACTAAGATATGATAGTACAAAGTCTACTTTGGTTTGGTCATTTGGAAAAGCTCCAGGTCTGCATAAAAAGTGCAAGCGGCATTGGTTCATAAACACAGCAAACTTTTTTGGGTCCCCAGCAAAACGTTCAGGTGGAGCTAAAGGAATGCTCCCTGGTAGAACCACTTGCACAGGATTGCTCGATGAAACAGGAGTTGGATTCCCCCCGAGTCCAGGTAATGGTGTTTGCCCAGCTTGGTTTTGCAGTAATTGTCTAGCAAGATCATCAGTGCGCTCCTTTGACACAATCAGTTCTCTCCTGAGGGCATTAGTCTCTTGGCACGCGTAGTGCACTTCTGCCCTAAGTTCCCCTAACAATAGGGCTAGTTGGTCGGTTTCTGAGGTTTCCATAACGCCCGGGTGGGGATTTGTAGATAGGCTTCGCATTCTGTTACGCTCACCTGGCTCCCACAGGGGCGTCGGTCGGACCCGGACAGCTGAGGTCTCCACCCACGTGATGCGTAGTGCAGCGATGACTGACTGGATTTGCCCTCCTAATCTTGTCTGCTTAACCCGTTGAAATATTCTCCTGCAAGTGGAGATATGGATTTAGCCACTTGTGGATTCAAGTGATGGCACCCCCACAGTCCTCCCCAACTAATCACCTCCGAAATGCCCTCACAGCAATCTCACCTTATATTCTTGAAAGATGAGCTCTCCATCCTGCGTGGATTTGCAGGGGCGCGTCAATTCCAGTTACTTCACTGGTTTGAAGGCTCGGGAGAGTTCCGGAGAGTATTGACTCCGAGGTTCCTGGTGAGGACCAGTAAGTATTAAGTTCATAGAGTTCAATATGTCCGATGTTCACTCTTGTTCCCCCCTTCCTTTCTTGGCTTGCAGCTGGCTCGTGAAAAGATGCTTTTGTGGCAGGTGGTGGCACTCAGGTAAGAGTCTGTATTACCCGGCGCTGTCCAGTAAATGCTGCACGTGGAAAACGTGTTGTTTTGTCTCTCTTTGCAGATGCGGCACGTGAGAATATGGAGAGTCACAAAAGGATGCCTCCGGTGGTAAATCAGGTAAGTCTATGGTGGTAAGAATTATATTTGTTGGTTCCCTCGGCCCATCTTGTGGTTTTCTTTTGTCTCCTAGGTGCCGAAGTTCGGTGAAGAAATGATGGAGGCAGCCCCGACCCGAAGGATGCTGTGAAGACTGGTGAGTATGGCGCGGCGCTGCAGCTGGAGGTGCGGCGCGTGCAGAAATGATGTACTTTACAGGTCCGGAGACAAGATGGATCCAGAATCAGGTGTGGAATAGAAATAAGTTTGTTTTCTAACCTTGCCCCTTTCTTTCCTCTTTGTTTCAGGAGCTCCGGATTCGAGGCGGGCGTGGCAGAAGACTGGATGCAGGCTGGAGGCACGGTGAGTGTTACGCTGCTAGATGCAGAATAACGCGAAGCGTGTGTTGCTGGTCGGGCGTGGTTTAAATAGCCTCAAAAGTAGTCCCAGGTAAGAAGTCCCTAGAACCACACCCGAGTAAAAAATAGTCCCTGTAGAAAAATAGTCCCTTTCAGGCTTCATGTTGGATTGGAGTCATTTGCAGCATGGTCTGCCTGAGGTAAGTAATGACGATGAGCCTGGCGCCTTAGGCGCCAGGACTGATTTCTACTATGAGCCTGGCGCCTAAGGTTCCAGGACTGAACCCAGATAGCCCCTAGCCGGGGCTTCTGAGGTTTTACTAAATGTCTAGATGCCTGCTCCCGGGGCTGATGGGCTTGGTCCGGATGCCTGGGGGTAGGCATCATGACAAAAAGTCCTTCCCTAAGCTGTCTGGGGCCTCATGCCCCAAAGTTCAGGAAAGATTCTGAGACAATTTGTGATGCAGGAAAAAAAAGGTAGGGTTTATGGGGTCCAGTGAACAATTCCAAGGGTTAGAGGACAGTGGCCCTCATTACGACCCTGGCGGAATTCGGAAAACGATGGCGGAAATGCAATACCGCCATCGAATAGCGCTCGGTGCGACTATGACCCGTCACCGCAAAGTACGAAGCTACTAGCGACACCGTAGTGAACGCCAACGCCAACTGCACCAAGCACGCGCGCGCGCCATGCCAAACCGTAAACACCACCATGGCGCAAGGGTACGCCAATTCCGACCCTAGCGGACATGTACCTAACGCCATCAAGCATGGCGGAATGTACCATTCCGCCATGGTGAGAAGTACGGCATCGCGAATCAACCGTAAACGGCCCCACTGAGTGCCTGTATACCGCTCCCTGCCCACAAAGTACAACTCCCCGTAGGTGCAATGAAGCCACAATGCAACCAGTGAAATGTACAAGTCACCCATGCATGCCAACGAACAAAAGAAACACAACAGGGGCCAATGGGAGCTGCAGGGCACAGATGGCACGAATACAGAAGCCATCCCAATGGACATGACCACAGTCCCCCACCAAGAAACGCACGCAAACACAGGCACCTGTGACCAGCAATATTCCGAAAATCACATCATTCCACCAGTCCACCTGGCTGACCGGCATCTGTTACACAAAACCCAATCCCCCGCCCCTGAGCATGACAACATTCAAACAGTCATATTGGCAGCCCCCATCCCTGACCTCACGGGCTTCGTAGGCAAACGCGCCCAGTACAGTACCACGCAACTAAACTCCGAAGCTGGAACCCAATGCAGATCTCCTCACAATACATCGCTCCCCAAATAGGCATATGCCACATCACTTGCAAAGAAGAACGCTACACGGGCCAAATCAGAATAGAAATTTAATGCACAACAAAATCACCAAGCCCATACAGCCATCAGGCCATGAACTCCAAAACACATTTCACCATTGTGGGCTGCATCCGCAAGAAATGACCAGCCACTACTTGTGTGACGCCCTGTTCCATCATGGTACACAGAGCCACATTCACGTACGAAAAGGCAACATGGAAGCGCACAGAACCGCAGGGCCGTCCCAATGGGGAGGCACTAGTCCAGCTGAAAGGCCGAAATGTTGCTCCGAGCCACCAGTACTGCGTAAGGGCATGTGGCCCATTGGCGATCGTCCCATAAGATCGTAATGCTGCTCCACTGATTAACACGAAGCAGCAGGTGTCGGGAGTAAAACCCATCTGCAGGAGTGGCATACAGATTGCAGTGGCAAAAGGGGAGGAGATACCTGTCAACCAAAAGAAAAGAAAAAGAACAGAATGGCCATCAGAACTACATTCCAACAACTCACTTCAATGATCACACTAAATCCACAGCCATATGCATGCTAGCCCACTCCAAAGGTCCATCACCACCCAAAAACCACTTGCGACTCATAACTATCTATATCGAGGTGTAAACACCATCACAAACGAGTGTACCTGTGCATGCGTCTGTCAAAACAGATTCCATCAGATGGGAATGTTAACGTGCATGGACACAAGTGTCTGAGGGCGCGTCGAGACAGGGAGGGCTCAACAAGGCCAGATAGACGATGGTCCCACTATGGCAGCCCTGCATCACATAGCGTAGGGGAGGCGGATAGATCCCAAGAAGCCCTGTACATGGCAAACTCTGTATCAAATCACCTGCCCATGCATCTATTCATCATTCCCTCATCCCGGGATTAAAACGCCTGAATATTTACTCACATAACATTAGAAATATCCATTGAGTCTGTGCGTTATGCAGCCTGCGAAATCCACAGTGCCCCAGCCCGTAATTCCAGTGTAGTGAAGTAACATGTATTTGGGAACGTCCGGCCTCATCGCCCACGTCGCCATTGCGCATCCCAAACCATTCATATCAATCATTGCATCCTCGCCATGGCCCCTGTCCCAAGGACATTGAACAATAGTACGTTATATTTGCAGTCAGACCTGTGGGCATTTCCTCGCCGCTAGCTGAAAACCGAAAGTTCCGCCCTTCGAATTCCTCATTTGCAACATCACGTCGAAGAGGCATCTGTGGCCGTTTGAAATCACTAATTAATCCATCGAGTGGGGCTGTGTGTGAAAATGGCAACTGCCTTCACCCACAAATGGGACGCCCCGCCCGTCGTTGCAACTCGGTACAGTGATGCATGAGGGCCCACCGTTACTCGAGTACTACGTTCCACTGACCCTTCACAAGTCTGTTCGCGACTGCACAGATAGTATGTGAAACAATGGGACCACAGCAGAATGAACATATCAACCAATGTTACACGGCCATCGGGTACAAATACATGATTGCAATAGCAAGATGCCATTCCCCGAATTGCAGCGTTGTGCGCAGGACGTGCTCGGCCAAAGGGGAGAGCAGTTTGCACAGGTGGAATGAATCACCACAGGTGGAGGCCATACAGCCTGAAAACACATAAATTGCACAGCCAGTCTCCTCCCACAACCACACCGAAATGCTACCGGCAGGACTCGCGATGTTGGCCCTGGGGGACATGATAGCACTGCAAGTACTCCAACTCCAAGAAGAAGACGAACACCAACTACAACCGGCCGCACGGAGGAGACGCAGGAGGAGGAGGAGGGCAAGGCAGGGCCAGCAAGGGCCGCCAGCACAGCCACTACCACCACGCAGGCAGCCCGCAATCCCACGCCTCCGAGCACATCCGTTCAACCTCACTGATGAGCAGATCCACACCCTCTACCGTCTGGACCGGGACACCATAGCCGCCATTGTGGACATGACACAGGCTGACCTTGTCAGCATGATAGATAGCCCAACCGCCATCCCACCCCTACTGAAGGTGGTGTCTGTACTACACTTCCTGGCCACAGGCACCTACCAGCACACAGTCGGACAGTTGCATGGCATTTCTCAGCCACTGTTCTCACGGACACTATTGCAAGTGCTCGATGCCCTCCTGCAGCACGCAGACGACTACATCTCCCTACCACGCTCGGAGCAGGAAATTACCAACACAAAAGTGGGATTCCATGCACTTGCCGGCATACCGGGTTGCATTGGTGCCATCGACTGCACCCATGTGGAATTGGTCGTCCCACATGCCATGGAGGCCCAGTACCGCAACCGAAAACAATTTCATTCTCTGAATGTACAAATGGTGTGTGACTCCAACAGGATCATTACACATTGTTGTGCCCGATTCCCTGGATCAACCCATGATTCTATGGTCTTGAGGAACTCTACAATACCACGCTACATGGAGCGACACGCAGGGAACAGATCCTGGCTACTCGGTGAGTCTCATTACATGCATGATAATGTGGGGTATGTGATTCGGCAATGACCTGGCAGGAAGGGGGGGGTGTGCGTACGTAGCAATGGCATTCCACATCATACGTTTATCGTCCACATACAGGTGATGCTGGATATCCACTGAAGAGATGGCTCCTCACACCAGTCCGGAACCCACGGGACCAGCATGAGGAGGACTACAACCATGCCCACTCACGTACCCGTGTAGTCATTGAACAGGCATTCGGCCTACTGAAGGGTCGTTTCCGCTGCCTCAGCAGGTCTGGCGGGGCACTCCTGTACCGCCATGAGAAGGTTGCAAAGATGGTGATGGCATGTGTCATGCTCCACAACATGTGCGTACGTAGAAATGTGCCCATGCCCCCTGACGCAGAACTGCAAGCACCTGATGATGGTCATGATGAGGGTGGGGATGTGGCAGCACCTCAAGGAGTCTGCGAGGCACCGGAGGGCCGTGACATTCGTCAGCATCTCATTGATGTATGCTTCTAGCACTCACGCCTGGTGGCTGATACATGGACACGGGACTCGTGGCACTGTGTGTGTCTGGGACATGCACAATATGGACTGTACGCCTATGATGGCCTAGTACACAAAGATCAATGTCCAGACATCTCATTGGTTGATCGTGCACTGTTTATGGCATATGTGATATCATGTAGTACACCCTATCGACCCGCCACCCAAGTGAGCCCAACACACCCCCTCCACCCTCCTACCTCCCCCCCGAACACCAGTGTCCAAAGATGCTCATTGTCAGTGGGCTGTCGCTATTGCAAGCCCCCTCTGCGGGTATCAGGGGCACCCCTGCCTGTGGAGCGCAGGTTCCTCCCAGATCTACGTTGGGGGCTGCCCTGGACGGAACTTGCAACGGATGATGTCTCTGCCTGCTCACGTCCATGCATGTCTCTAAGGGTTTGCGAGAGCTCAGTGAGCACACGGCGCACTGCGGCAAGTTCGGCACATACGTCCTTGGACGTCGGATGCAGTTCCCCCCTCAGGCTCTCGGTGCTTCTCTCCATTTGGACTCCCAGGCTCTCGGTGGTACTCTCCATTTGTGCCCTTAGTGTCTCTGTACCTCTCTCCATTTCTGCCCTAAGTGTCTCAGTTGATGTTTCTATGTCTGCCTTAGTGCCCCCACATTCATCGGCATGGTCCTTGAGGAGCGTGGCCAGTTGCTGCTGTTGCACGATTAACTGGTCGAGGGACTGTTGCCTCTGCTGGGCCATGGCCATTTGCGGGGGTGTCACAGAGGGGCTGTTGTCCTCATGTTGCCTTGCCACAGGGCTTGTGGGGGATGGCCAGTCGTCGTCTTGTGGGTGCCCCTGCGTGGTATCCTCATGTTGTACGGGATGGGACAGACAGGGGGATTGGGACAGGTCATGGATGGATCTGACTTCGACATCCCCGTCTTCTGTGTCGGAGCATGCTGCCATCAATGGGGTGTCACCTATGGTGCTGCTGCCACCAGAGGCAGTGCCTTCTGTGGCATCCGTTGGGGGGACCTGTGGTGGTGGTGTTGTGGGCATGCTGGCTGCTGGGGTGCCTGTTGATGTTCCCTCCTCTGTGCTGCCACCTGATTTGTGCTGATGCCGTGTCTTGATGCGTGCAGCTGAGGTGGAGGGTCTTTGGCCGTTGGTCTTGGCCCTCTTTGCAGGTGTGCTGGTAGGGGTGTCCTGATGCTCGTCGTTTGGATCGGACCCTGTGGTGGAGTAAAGGAGGGCGAGGGTTATTAATGGGTCTGTGGGTATTGGAATGGCATTGTATCACATGCATTGGGGTGGTACCTGAGGGTGATTTGGGTCGGGGCCTTGGAGGTGCTTTCATTTGTGTGTGGAGTGAGGGTGCAGTTGTTTGGCAGCCTGCAGTTAGGGTGTGCCTGCTGCACGTGTAGTGCGTGTTTTAGGGGTTTTTAATTATTTATGTATTTATTGTGGGTTTTAACGTGCGCTATCAGGCCGATGTGTGTGGACGTTCTCCTGGACATGTGTTTCTGTTGCACTATGTGGACACATGGTACTTCACATGGATGGACTTTGTGGATTTGGCATTGTTTTATTTGGCCCACCTACCTGAATCTTCGGATGTCTGCACTCCTTTCTCCATCCCTCCGACTCCCTCTATGCTCTCCATTCCGATGGTGGAGGCACAGATTTCTTCCCAGGGGGTCACTTGATGGGTGATTCAGGACCTCCCCCGGTGGCTGTGGCAATGTTGCGGTTGGCAGAGAGTATGCTGCGGACGCGTATCCGCAGGTCGTCCCATCGCTTTCGGCATTGCTGTGGGGTGCGGGGTGCGGTCCCCACCGCACTTACCCGCTGTGCCACCAGAGCCCATATGGCCTTCTTGTTTGCAAGTGCCGTCCTGGTCATTTGCGTGCAGAAGACGTCGGCAGCATTCTCCTGGAGGGTCTCTGTAAGCACGGTGAGTTCCTCACGGGAGAAGTGGACCTGCCGCTTGCGGTCGCACGCTTTCTTCGCTACTTTTCCCATTTTTCTTGGTTTCGCTAGGGTGGATGTCGGGTTGGGGTGTGTCTCAGGGTAGTGTTTTTAGTGGTTGTGTGGTTTTAGTGGTTTTATAGGTGTACGGCGGGATGTTTCCCGTTCCGGGCCCATGTTTTAACTTCCGTTTCCGTATATTTCCGGTCACCGTACTTTACGGTAGGCGCACACTGCGGTGTCCGCTGTGATGGGTGGCGGTATTGCACCTAGGGCGCCGTACGGCGGCGGTGTGGGCCGTTTTGGGGTCATTTCCGCCATCGCGGACTTTGCACTTCCGCCATGCCGTGGTGCTCGTGCCCGATGGGTCGGAATGGGCCGCACTTTGCTCCTTCGTGCAATGGCGGAAACGCTATTTACGCTGTGGCGGTCCGGTCAGTCACTTTCCTCCAGGGTCGTAATGAGGGCCAGTGTATTCTAACTAATAGAAGTGTCCACACCTTTCGGAAGGCAAACTTTTAGAGGGAGTTTAGGGGCATGTAAGAACCACTGTAACTTACCCCCATACTCCGTTTCTTCCCAGGACTTGGCAAGTCAATGTAAGTAGGTCTGAGGTTGCTTTTCCCACCATCAGCCTCAGTCCTTGATCCGCAGGGGTTGCAGGTTCAAGCTGATCTCCGGTCAGTGTCATTTTCTTGTACAAGGTTTCTCGAATGAAGAATGCTGAAAAACATGACGCAGGACCCCTCTCAGGACTATACTCGACACAAGTAAGCTGCTTTGGACGGTCGTCACCGCAGCACACCGATGCAAAGGGCCTCACTTGTTGCGGTCAGATTTTCCCTCCTATCTCGGGTCCACTTGACTCTAGGACTCTGAGATTTTGCTGAGCGCTGAGGTAAGTCTTATAGGGCAAGCTGTGGATCCCCCAAATTCCAGGCCTCAACTCGTAACGGCGCCATTAGCAGCATGGTAGCCCAAACTGAGAGCCGGTCAGGCCCAGGACGGCCCCGGGACACTTCCGATGGCTCTTCTTCGCCGGGTACCGAGCAGACCTCAGGAATGAATGTTTCCTCCACTCTACGGGTCGCAGCTCCCTCTCAGGACTGCTGAAGATCAATAGCAAGACAGAGCTCCTCCAGGAGAGCAGCAGAAGTGGGTCCCAGGCCTCCTTCAGACAGTTCTCCAGTCTCTTCACGGGTCTCGCAGCTGGACAGGAGTGATGGCTCGGTCAGGTTACTTCAGGATCTCTCCAGAGTGGGTGCAGGGGTCCTCCTCTTATCCTAAAATCCAGGTAAGAGCCGAAACCCCCACTAGCCAATAGCAGAACTAGCCCCACACACACACACCAGCAGTGGTCCAATCACAACCACTGGTAGGAAAATTCATGCATCACACTCAGACACACTGAAACCAGTTTGTGGATTGGGACCAGACAGTTCCAGCCCACATCTAGCCAGCAGACACACGCAGCCCTCCAGTAGCCCGCCAAAAGATTCTGTTTTCCTGGGCACTGGAAGTCTATATAAGGATTGTCCTGGCCTCACAGGCCAGGAAGAAGGCTAAATAACAAGATGGTCAAAGGACAAGTGAAAAAACCATGTGGCATAGCCATGTTTGGACACTAGCCACAGTTAGTAGCCAAACATGGTAAACGCGGTAAGGCTAAAATGAAAAGCACAAATAAATGGTAAAACGTCTCTGCTGCCACCAGCTTGTCCATTTAGCACACTTAGAGTAACCAACAATCCTTTGGGTGTTATTCTAGTGCAAAACAAAAGTGCACCCATTGTACTGTATTGTAAGATGCAGTGTACAATGATAAAAAGTTACCACAAGTGATACCAAGTTACTAAAAGTAGTAACAACATAACTAGACTAAGGGAACAATGTTTCCCAGTACTGACAGCCTGAAGGACATGTCAGTTTTCTAATAAAAGATGAGCAAAAGACAATGGGCCTCATTACAAGTATGCCAGTCCAGAAATAGTGTTGCCGGTATATCCATACCTGCACCTTTTTCCAGACCGGTGTAGTCCGAGTTGTGATGCCGGTATCACCTGCATCGCAAGTGACTGTCATGTCACGCGGGAGACTGGGGTCTGCCGCTCCCATTTCCTCCTGGCGAGTCTACCCGCGCGTTCGCGTCTGGGGACTCGCCGGGAGGGGAGCAACGGATTACAGGGCCGGCGGCCTTCGGCGCATGCGCGGAGGTCCTCTCTCTCGGTTCCGCGCATGCGCCGTGGGGGCTTGCCTTCCAAGCCTCGTTCTGGGTTCGCCGGCGCCCGGAAACGGAACGGTTTGCGTTCCAGGCCTCTCGGGCGCCGGCGGCCCATAAAAGAGGCCGCTAGTCAAAGCTGCCCGCGTCTCAACGCGGTTTGCTTCGCTTTCCTCGTTGTTCCTGCCTCCAGCCTTACCTGTGGCCTGTCCTGGGCCTACCTGCCTCCAGCCTTACCTGTGGCCTGTCCTGGGCCTACCTGCCTCCAGCCTTACCTGTGGCCTGTCCTGGGCCTACCTGCCTCCAGCCTTACCTGTGGCCTGTCCTGGGCCTGCCTGCCTCCAGCCTTACCTGTGGCCTGTCCTGGGCCTGCCTGCCTCCGGCCTTACCTGTGGCCTGTCCTGGGCCTGCCTGCCTCCAGTCCTTACCTGTGGCCTGCCCTGGGCCAGCCTGACTCCAGTTCTTATCCGGGTCCTGTCCTGGGCCTGCCTGCCTTTAATCCTCACCTGGGTTCGGCCCTGGGCCAGCCAGCCTCCAGCTACTACCTAGGTTTTGCCCTGGGTCAGTCTTCCCTCAGCCCATTCCGGAGTTCTGTCCTGAGTCATCATTGTGTAGAGGGGACTTATCCCACACTAGCCTGCATTCCCCCTGTTCCATCTTGGGCACGTTCCTACAGTTCTCTAATTGGCCAGACAACTAGTTCCAACTGTCCTCACTCTTTCCTGTCTTGCCTGACTCCGAATCTCATCCTGTGTACCATTGGAACTATCTGCACCAGCCAAGCTCCTTTGCCTACTACGAATACCTTTCTGCTACACTGGTCTATCTATCAACTGTCGCTGCACTGAGGTTCTTGGAAGATTCATGGTCTGGACAACAAGCTCTACCTGGACTATGGTTCCCTCCATCTGAGCCTACATCCTCTTGTCACGCTTACCTGGGAGAGTGCCTTTGTGACATTGGGGGTTGGTCCATCCTTCACCCAGTTCCTCATTTGGGTGGTGGAGAGGCTGATTCCTCGTGCCGCTATCTCATCAGTTCCTGGACTCCAGACTGGCGACCTCTGCGAGACCAACCACCAAGACTACAGGTACGCGGTCCTCTCGGGCCAATCAGCTTGACAGATTGAGACGCCTTCCTCCTGATTCAGAGATGGATGAATCGCAGGACATGAGGAACGAGTTGCTAGCGCTCAGGGCCGAGATGACCGCCCTGCGTCAGGAGAATCAAACATTACGACAAATGATAACGCAAGGAGCACCTAGTACCTCTCAAGGAGAGGGATCATTGGCTCATACAACACCCATCAAATTCGACGGAGACCCTAGACGGGTGGCGGAGTTTTGTAACCACTGCAGAATACACTTTCTCTTCAGGTCTACCTACTTCAACACTGATAGGGCCAAGATTGGTTACATCTTGGGGAACCTAACTGGGAACGCATTAGCTTGGGCAACTCCGTTTGTGGTTACGAACAGTCCTATTTTGAATGACTTTGCTGCCTTTGAAAAGGCCTTTCTTGAGGTATTTCAGACGCCGAACCTGGCCTCCGTTGCACAGAATCAATTGATGGACTACAAACAGGGAAGCAATGACGTCATCACCTACATCAGCCGTTTCCGACTTTTGGCTACTGACTCCCAGTGGCCCGAAACTACACAGAAGACACTGTTTCGTCGAGGCCTGAGAGAGGAGTACAAGGATGAGTTACTTCACATCCCTGAACCAGAGAGCCTTCAACTCTTGATCGATCAAGTACTCCGTATTGACCAAAGGCTAGCCGAACGAAAGGCTGAGAGACGTCGGCTTGACAGAAGCGGTCCCCGGACAACCAACACACCTGCTGGTTCGTTTGGGTCGACCGAGTCCGGACCTGAGCCCATGCAAGTAGGAGCCATGAGGGGACCTTTGACGGAAGAAGAGAAGAAACGAAGGAGGTCTTTGCGTTTGTGTCTTTACTGTGGAGCAGCTGGACATTATTTGGGTACGTGTCCTTTGCGTCCGCAGAAGAAGAAGTCGGGAAACTAGGAGACCTGTCGTATACAGGAAGGGCAACGACAGGTCCCATTCCTTCCTCAGACCCTTCTGTTATTTGTTCTATACGTCTGCCCATGCAACCAGCGGTACTACAGACCCTGAAGGTCCGAATTAAACTACCAGACAAGAACCTGGAAGTATCCGGTCTACTGGACTGTGGGGCTTCCGGCAATTACATCGACGAAACGTTCGTCACCAGACATAAGATACCACTCGTTTCCAGACACACGCCTCTGTCGGTGGAGCTTATTGATGGTACTCCCTTGTCTTCTGGACCCGTTAGTCAGTTCACAGTTGGACTGGCCCTTCTGATTGCTGATCATTACGAGGAACTAGCCTTTGATGTTATCAAGTCACCGAACTACAAGATGGTTTTGGGATTACCTTGGTTGCAACACCACAATCCTTTGATAGACTGGAGAACCCAGACCTTGACCTTTTCATCCGAACGGTGTGCTCAAGAATGCAAGCTACCCGTTCCCACCAGGACCGTCTCGACTTCTCTAATAACGGACAGCAATGGGGTTCATCTATGTTCCACGTCTCTGGTCCCACAGGAATATTCCGAATTCAAACATGTGTTTTCTGAACCTGGCAACATACCCCTTCCTCCACACCGTTCTTTTGATTGCTCCATTGACCTGCTACCGGACCACGTTATTCCCCATGGGAAACTATATGCTTTGACACGTGACGAGAAGCTAGTTCTTCAGGAGTATTTGTCGGAGAGTCTAGAAAAGGGGTACATTGTGCCATCGAAATCGCCTGCAGGATTCCCCCTGTTTTTTGTAAAGAAAAAAGAAGGTACATTGAGACCCTGTGTCGACTACCGGCAGTTGAATGACATAACAGCCAAGGACCGGTATCCTTTACCCTTAATTCGCAGCATCCTTGAAACCCTGCATACTGCGCGAATCTTCTCCAAATTGGACCTCCGCGGAGCTTATCATTTGGTGCGCATCAGGAGTGGGGACGAGTGGAAGACAGCTTTCAAGACATCTTTTGGGCATTTTGAATACAGGGTTATGCCTTTCGGCCTATGTAATGCTCCCGCTGTTTTTCAACGATTCATGGACTACATCTTTGGTGACCTGTTAGGGTTATCCGTTTGGGTTTATCTGGACGACATATTGATATTCTCTAAATCCTTAGACGAGCATGTGGAACATGTTCGTGAGGTCCTTCATCGGCTGTCCGTCAATAACCTGTTCGCCAAAGCGGAGAAATGTAGCTTTCACCAACCCAGCATTGAATTCTTGGGATTTGTTATCAATCAAGAAGGCATTGGGATGGATCCCAAGAAGGTGCGAGCCATACAAGAATGGAGACATCCACACGATATCAAGGCTCTCCAACGCTTCCTGGGATTCGCAAACTTTTACAGGCGCTTTATCCCACAGTTCTCACAGATCTCGGCGCCCCTCACCAGGCTAACCAGCAGCAAGATCACGTTCGAATGGGATCTCGTGGCTTCCCGGGCTTTCGACGTATTGAAGTCGGCCTTTATGGCTGCCCCGATCCTGCGCCATCCCCAGGAAGAGTTGCCTTACATAGTGGAGGCCGATGCTTCCAGCTTTGCTGTAGGGGCAGTCCTTCTTCAGAAAGATCCTATCACGTTGGTAGAACATCCAGTAGCCTATTATTCTCGCAAGTTGAGTCCCAGCGAACGAAACTACGCGGTGATTGAAAGGGAACTGTTAGCCATCAAGACCGCATTCGAGGAATGGAGACATTTTCTCCTCGGAGCACGCTTTTCTGTGGAGGTGCGGACAGACCATCGCAATCTGCAATATCTTCGCTCTCTGCAATGTCGGACTCCTCGTCAAGCCCGGTGGGCCTTCTTCTTCTCTCCGTTTGAGTTCCATGTTACTTATATCCCGGGAACCTCCAATACGAAAGCGGATGCGCTTTCCAGGTCCCTGGAAAACGTAGATGGGACGCCCTGTCCAGAACAGCCACTGATTTCTCCTCGCCATTTTCTGCTGGCCTTGTCCTCTCACCTTAAGTCCATCGCGGAAGCCACTCGGTCGGATCCAGAAAGAACGTCCCTTCTTAGTCGGCAACTAGTATCAGAACGAGACGGACTGTTGTTTTTTCAAAGAAGACTCTACATACCCAGAGGAGCCATTAGAAGGGGCATTCTACACGGATTCCATGATTCACCCATAGGAGGACATCGCGGGGTCAGAGCCACTCGAGAGTTGATATCCCGACAGTTCTGGTGGCCTGGTTGGGCGACCGAGGTCCAGAAGTACATTGACAGCTGTCCAATATGTGCCCAGTGCAAGGTTCCCAGAAGACGACCATTGGGTTTGTTAATGCCCACCGAAGTGGCTCCCTATCCATGGCATACCATCGCCACCGATTTCATTGTGGATTTGCCTCCATCTGAAGGGTACACCTGTATAATGGTGGTTGTGGACAGCTTCACCAAACTGGCCCATTTCATCCCATTCCGAAAAATCCCTACAGCTACTCAAATGGCTTCAGCGTTTCTGCACGACATCTACCGGTTGCACGGCCTACCGGAGAAAATCATATCGGATAGAGGTACCCAGTTTCTTTCATCATTTTGGAGACAGGTGTGTGGTCATCTGGGAATACATAGAGCTCTAAGCTCAGGCTATCACCCACAGACAAATGGGCTAACCGAAAGGACCAATCAGACTTTGGAGGGGTACCTCCGCTGTTTTGCCAATGCCACACAGTCTAATTGGAAAGGTGGGCTAGATCTGGCCGAAGTATCCTACAACAACACTGTTCATGCCTCCATTGGAGTCAGCCCATTCTTCTGTTCCACTGGTCTACATCCTCGGTTAATGCCTTTTCAACCAGTTCCGTCTAGTACTGTTCCCTCTGCTGATGGTCTGGTCTTACACATCCGGGAACAGCAAGAACTTGCACACAAGATCTTAAGTGAAGCCAAGGATCGGATGAAGAGACAGGCAGACAGGAAGAGGAGTGCAGAACCTAATTTCCAGGAGGGCGACAAGGTGTGGTTGTCCTCAAAGAACCTGCCTCTCCGCAATCTGCCCGTCAAACTGGCCCCTCGATATTTGGGACCCTTTGTTATCACCAAACGGTTGTCCTCTGTAGCCTTCCGTCTTCACCTACCCTCTTCCTGGCGTGTACATCCCGTTTTTCACGTGTCCCTGTTAAAACCCTATGTGGTCGATGATTATGGCCGCACCTCTCCTCGTCCGGCCTCTGTTTTGGTACAGGGGGGCCCTGAGTTTGAGGTACACGAGATCTGTGATGCCCGGTACCGTAGAGGGGTGCTCCACTATTTGGTTGACTGGAAGGGGTACCCGGCCTGTGATCGTACCTGGGAACCGCGCCAGCACGTGCATGCTCCCCGGCTGATACGTGAGTTCTACGTACGGTTTCCCTGGAAGCCTGGGGCCCCGGGTCTTCCTGGGAGGGGGCATAGTGTCATGTCACGCGGGAGACTGGGGTCTGCCGCTCCCATTTCCTCCTGGCGAGTCTACCCGCGCGTTCGCGTCTGGGGACTCGCCGGGAGGGGAGCAACGGATTACAGGGCCGGCGGCCTTCGGCGCATGCGCGGAGGTCCTCTCTCTCGGTTCCGCGCATGCGCCGTGGGGGCTTGCCTTCCAAGCCTCGTTCTGGGTTCGCCGGCGCCCGGAAACGGAACGGTTTGCGTTCCAGGCCTCTCGGGCGCCGGCGGCCCATAAAAGAGGCCGCTAGTCAAAGCTGCCCGCGTCTCAACGCGGTTTGCTTCGCTTTCCTCGTTGTTCCTGCCTCCAGCCTTACCTGTGGCCTGTCCTGGGCCTACCTGCCTCCAGCCTTACCTGTGGCCTGTCCTGGGCCTACCTGCCTCCAGCCTTACCTGTGGCCTGTCCTGGGCCTACCTGCCTCCAGCCTTACCTGTGGCCTGTCCTGGGCCTGCCTGCCTCCAGCCTTACCTGTGGCCTGTCCTGGGCCTGCCTGCCTCCGGCCTTACCTGTGGCCTGTCCTGGGCCTGCCTGCCTCCAGTCCTTACCTGTGGCCTGCCCTGGGCCAGCCTGACTCCAGTTCTTATCCGGGTCCTGTCCTGGGCCTGCCTGCCTTTAATCCTCACCTGGGTTCGGCCCTGGGCCAGCCAGCCTCCAGCTACTACCTAGGTTTTGCCCTGGGTCAGTCTTCCCTCAGCCCATTCCGGAGTTCTGTCCTGAGTCATCATTGTGTAGAGGGGACTTATCCCACACTAGCCTGCATTCCCCCTGTTCCATCTTGGGCACGTTCCTACAGTTCTCTAATTGGCCAGACAACTAGTTCCAACTGTCCTCACTCTTTCCTGTCTTGCCTGACTCCGAATCTCATCCTGTGTACCATTGGAACTATCTGCACCAGCCAAGCTCCTTTGCCTACTACGAATACCTTTCTGCTACACTGGTCTATCTATCAACTGTCGCTGCACTGAGGTTCTTGGAAGATTCATGGTCTGGACAACAAGCTCTACCTGGACTATGGTTCCCTCCATCTGAGCCTACATCCTCTTGTCACGCTTACCTGGGAGAGTGCCTTTGTGACATTGGGGGTTGGTCCATCCTTCACCCAGTTCCTCATTTGGGTGGTGGAGAGGCTGATTCCTCGTGCCGCTATCTCATCAGTTCCTGGACTCCAGACTGGCGACCTCTGCGAGACCAACCACCAAGACTACAGGTACGCGGTCCTCTCGGGCCAATCAGCTTGACAGTGACCCACCACAACCGGCAACACTGTTGCCGGTATCTGTGGAGACACACGCTGCTGTGCCTGAGATACCGGCATTCCGGAAGTAAGTGCATGCTGACACGGAATCAGCCGCACGGACACGGTAGCACCGCCATGCCGGTAATTATGTTTTTTTACCGGCATACTTGTAATGAGGCCCAGGGTACTGAAAAGTACAGGTCAAGATCAAAAATAAAAGCAAACATGTGGGGGTCCATAAAAATTGAAGGAAAGGTGCAGTAAAGAGAAATCTCTCCTAAAAGTGCAGCCATTGTGTCAAACACAACACCTTTGTACTGGTTGTACACTTTCTCTTCCTTCATCCCTCTTTTAACTCGAGGCTTCCATTGCCATGTGACAATCAACTACCCACGTTCTTTTGATATTCATTACATCATTTTGAAGAACTTCATTGCAGACCGATCCATGCACCAAAAAGTTATTCTTTATACACCTACCTATGCTACATGCCCCATACTACACCCCCCAATATACCCCAAGCACATAAAGTGGCTGGGTATATACACAGTCCTGAAACAAAGCCTACACATATATACAGCATCATCATTATTACACAGTGCTTGTGATGGGAAGTCTGCAGATGGCGAGAAGAATGGGTTACCCATGGTGTGCTATGGTATTGTTTATTTATAATGCACCTATGCACAGGCATGTATTTCAAAGTGCTCAAGGAGGGTGGGAACAAGGGGAAAAACAAACAGTCATTCAAAGCCCTTGAAATTCTGAGACAATAATAGTCTGCACAGGTAAAGTAAGTGCGTAAAAATACATTTAACAGTTTGGGAGACAGCAAATAGGCCTGGCGGCGATTCAGCAGTTTTAACAGTGAATTTAAGGGGTGAAGTCGAGGGAGACAGACAGATGAACTTCGGTGTGGTGCGTATGGATCACGCAAGTGCCAGAGGGTCACAGAGAGGTGGAGGATCAAGTGCACCCGGTCGGTGGAGACTGGGGTAAGTGCAGAGAGAGCCACTCTCCTGGGTTAATTTCTCAAGTGCATTGATTGCGGGTGGGGTGTAGGGCCCTGAGGCAAGTGCGAGAGAGTATTGGCAGGGGAGATGAGGGCCAGTAAGACTCTGAGGTATACCCGGCGGCCAGTCAGCAAGCTGTAAGGAAGAGGAGGTAGAGAGGGAAAAGACAGAGAACTGGGTTAGCAGGGTAGAGGGAGAGAGAAGGAAGAGGAGAAGAACAAAAGTCTTGAGGAGTTTCCAGAATTTAAGGAGATCCAGCTCAAGACAGAGGGCAGCAGAGAGGCCAGCTGAAACAGTCATAGAACTTTTCATGTTGTTAAATGCCACTATAAAATGTGTATAGCAATGGGTGAATATGATTGTGAAAGAATTGCACGTTCTTCAACGTTATTGGTGTTCGTTCTGACTGAAATGAGGTAGAGAATATATTGAGGTAGCGATGTTACTGCTCATAACAAAATGCTATTATGTTGTTCAGGCTGACACAGAATTTGATGAGGGAGCCTTTCAGAAATCAGGTGTTCCCAATACCGCAATTCCTTCACTTTAACCGCAACTGGAGTAGCTTATTAACACAGTGTAGGGACCGTTGTACAGCGGCTCACTCCATCAGTGGGCACCATTTCTTATGAAAACAGTGTCCCCTGGTTTGAGCTGTAGAGGTGGCGAGCTCTCAGTATCTGGTGCAGAGATGTTGTCTTCTTCAGCTCCTCTTCACACTATCTGTCAAGAGAGGAGCTTTATGCATTTTGTTAACTGATGCAAGTATGCTGTAAATTCATCTTCTATTATGGACGCAGTCCTGTGAGCATCAGACGCACTACACGTAGCTGAAAGTGGCATGTGCATGCGCCATTCCGTGGCTGTTTCTTGAGGGGAGAGGTGATGGTCCTTTCAGGGATGTGTCTTCAAACTGGATAAGGCCAAGGGAGAAGCCTTTAATGCATTTGACAATGCCGTTGGCTTGAGGATGGTAAATGCAGCACATCTTATGTTTGTTTCCTAACAAAGCTGTTATTTCTTTAAATAGCTTGTTGAATAAATGGGTGCCATTATCTGATTTAAATCAGTTGCACACTCCCCAGCGGGAAAATTCTTCTGGTACTAAGAATGTGCCCACTGATTTAGTATCTGGATTTGTACATAGTCTAGTCTCATCACAATGGGGGAAGGGGCAAACAACAACAATTAAATACATTCTGTGTTGCACCATTCCCCTCATGTCAGCAATGTTGATGTGTAACTCTCTTAATGGCCGGCTGGGCATGGAAATATGTCTTGCAGCATCCTTAATGTTTGTCCAGCATTATACCTCTGACAAATGATACAGGGTAAACATGAACATATGAGTAATGAGCACAAGAACCTCAATTGCTTTACAGTTCCTGGAAATCCTTCCATTTTCATTCATGCTGTTTTAAGTTATTTTTAAATTCTTGAAAGTCCTATATTTATTTTTGGTAAGGCAGTCACACATTCTCACAGCTCTACTCTGATTCCATTATGGTACAAACTGCACAGTGACATAAAATAATATGTAAAATGTTTGCTTTCTTCAACAGAGAGCAGAGCCAGCACTGAAAGCAAGAGTCTGGAAATGAGCATGAGAAGATGAGAAAGACACACGCAGCGGCTTTCCACTGAACCTACACAGCCATCTACTTCCACACGGGCGAGTAAAGCACCCTGTACTTCTTTGAGGACCCATACAATGGACGAAACGTTTGCCTGCAGAGTTTGTGGAACGTGCTTCAATGACAGTCCCACACTATTTGCACACTTATGATCTCACACAGGTGCAAGACCATACAAGTGTGCAGAGTGTGAGAAAAGTTTCAGAGTTTCCTCAACTTTAATAAGCCACCAGAGAGTCCATACTGGAGGGAATCCCTACAGATGCACAGAGTGCAATAAAAGCGTCAGTCACTCCACAGCGTTGGCCAACCATCAGCGGATACATACTGGAGAGAGGCCCTACAAGTGCATGGAATGTAAGAAAAGCTTCAAGCAATTCTCACATTTGGTAAACCATCAGATGGTCCATACTCAGTAGAAGCCCTATACGTTCACCGAGTGCAAGAAAGGTGTCAGACATGCCTCACAATTGGTAAGCCATCAGAGGACCCATTCTGGAGAGAAGCCCTTTGAGTGCAAAGAGTGCAAGAAAAGCTTCAGACAGTCCTCAACACTGATAAGCCATCATAGGATCCATACTGGGGGGAAGCCCTTCAAGTGCAGAGAGTGCATGAAAACCTTCAGTCAGTCTTCAACACTGATAAATCATCAAAGGGTCCACACTAGGGGGAAGCCCTTTAAGTGCACAGAGTGCAATAAAAGCTTCAGTCGATTTTCATCTCTGAGACACCATCTCAGAATTCATGCCGGGGAGAAGCCCTACAAGTGCACAGAGTGCAATAAAATCTTCAGTGACTCCTCTGCTCTGACAATCCATCAAAGGATCTATACTGGGGAACAGCCCTATAAGTGCACAGAGTGCAAGAAAGGTTTCATTCGCTTCTTACATCTGATAAGCCATCAGAGGATCCATACAGGGATGAAGCCTTTTGAGTGCACAGAGTGCAAGAAAAGCTTCAGTCATTCCTCAGATCTGGTAAAACATCAAAGGATCCATAGTGGGGTGAAGCCCTACAAGTGCTCAGAGTGCAGGAAAAGCTTCAGTGATCTCTCAAATCTGAAGGGACATCAGAAGATTCATTTTTCTAAAAACACAGGAGGACATCCCAGCATGTAGGGAACTCTGAGGGCCATAATCTTCTGATTCTGATTAAGTGGAGAGATGATGTAGGTGCGTTCTTCAACTCCAACAGGGGGATTCAAGAATTCAAATGCACTCCTTACCTTGAGCATAACATTATATCACCAACACACAAAACAGGAGTACAGCTTGAACATCCATTTTACAATTGTGGCACCTTTCTTCAAGCTCAAATGTTTCTTTAAAGTCATGGTTTAGCCTGATCTTTGGGAATACAAATAAAGGTGGAATATACAAAGAGTCGCAACATATCCTCTGTTGTTATACCTCCTGCAATCTGGTCGAGTATTATCCTCTTCTATTTTGATGATTTCTTGTATTTCATATTGTTTCCTTCATAGTACATATACACATTTAACCCCTTAACTGCTGAGGGGTTTCACTCCCAGTACTGAACGCTTTTTTTGGAGGTTTCGGTATATTGCCATTCAATCCCTTGTAACTTTTGTGTTACATGAGATATACCGGCCAAATGTGGCTCCTTTTCTTCCCACATGTGGGTGGTCATAATGCCAACTAGGTTGCTGTATGGGGGTGAGAGAAAATAACAAAAAGAGCACATGATGTGTTTTTTTAAAGAAAATGTCAATAAAATGATGTACAAACAAGTCTGTGTTCTTTTCCTTGTAAGATCTAGAAAAACATGGTTTGCTGTTATGAATTCTCCACTTTCAAGGCTTTCAAGAGCAGGTTGAGTGGAAACAAAAAAAACATATTTTTATAAGGTTCTCATCAGTTGTGTGAGAGGTATGTGATTTTTCCCATTTTTTTCCAATAGGACATGCATGGGCGGAATGGAATGGAAGAGAAGGGTAGGAAAGCTGAATGGGAATACAGAAAGGCATACATTTCTGAAAAGTAGACAGCATTCCAAGTTTAGGAAGGGGTGAATTGCACAGGTCAGGCAACAACTATGTAGAGAAAATTCCCACAGTTTGGGGAAAAATGACAGATAAAAAAGGAATGTGCTGGGCATGTTTGGACCTGTAAGGTAATGGCTTCTGTGAATATTGAGAAAAGCAGTGCCCTGCTACATTGTTAGGTTGAAGGTATTTATGTAAGCGCACGTATACCCGAAGGCATCTTGGCACTGAGGAAAAAAGGTGAAGCAAAGATCTTGTAGGGCCACTAAAAAAGCAGAGTTTTCAATCTATGCCGAGTGGCCAGGTGATCAGAGATATCTCGTAAGGCGATAGGAAGGCGATTCCATGCTTCAGCAGCAGCAACAGAGAAGGCACGGCCACCCCTATGGGCTAACCTGAACCGAGGAACAGTCAGCCGACGGGCGGTGAGAGATCGGAGGGTGTGAGTAGGTTGATAGGGAATGAATTTGCTTTGCAAATATTCTGCCCCCTTTCCATAAAAGGCTCGGTGGACCATGGACATAGACTTGAAAAGGATCCATTGGGCAACAGGAAGCCAATGCAGTTGTCTCAGTATAGGTGTCATATGAGCTCCAAAAGGAGGATGGATAATGGAGCGAGCAGCGGCATTCTGGAGTAGCTGCAAGCGCCCTATGAGATAACTGGGTTGGGCCAGGTATAATGAGTTGCAGTAGTCCAGGATGCTAAGGACAAAAGCTCCAACTACAGGTGCCTGACTGGCCGTAGGAATGAAGAGGAGGACTTTCCGAAGGACCCTAAGTTTAAAATGGCCCGATTTACAAACTGCTCCCACCTGTTCATCCATGGTAAGTGTAGCTGAGAAACGTACTCCCAGATTCCTGACGGATAGAACCGGTATCGGGAGGAGACCTAATGAGGAGGGTCAGAAGTCGGCCATCCAAAACAATTGGGGAGTAGCTGTACCCACAATCAGAACTTCAGTTTTTTGAACCATTTAATTTAAGCCAATTCATTGTCATCCAAATACCCAGCTCTTCCAGGCAAATTTTTAGCCTCTTTTCTGTTTCTGGTTTCGTAAGGTCCAAACGGACCAATATCTGGGTGTCATCCACGTAAGAGTAGAAGCGAAACCCATGAGATTCAATCAGAAACAGTAAGTATCTTATGTAGATATTAAACAAGATGGGGGAAAGTGCCGATCCCTGAGGGACACCACAGGATAGAGAGACCGGGGCAGAGCAGAACGGAGGCAGCGACACTAATTGCGAGCGACGGGTCAAAAAAGTTGTGAACCATTCCAGAACCTGGCCAGATATACCAGCTTCAAAGAGGCGGGAGATCAGAAGTGCATGATCGACCGTGTCAAAAGCAACCGACAGATCTAAAAGCAGGACTGCTCCGACAACGCCCTGGTCAACAAGGCACATAAGGTCATCCATCACCGAGTTAAGCACAGATTCATTACCTCTTCCCGGCCGAAAGCCTGATTGAAATACATCAAGGAACCGACTTCTTCTAGTTTTTCGTAATGTTTGACAAAACAATAATTACCACAAGCCAAAAACAGAGCCACGGAACACAGGAATGTTATGCTGATGGTCAAAACAGACGTACATAGCATGTGAAAATAAGGACAACTAATGTGGTGAGCAATGGCAAGCATACATTTTTGAAACAGCACAGGCAGACCTTTTGAAGGATAGCTGACTTATGAATTTGTACTACATTGTACTACATGCGGCAAAATCCACGCCAAGATGGCCGCCCCATCACTATGAGCTGCTTCCCAGCCCCAGAGTAACACCCTCTTCGACCTTTTAGACTACTGCAGCTGGATTGACTGACTAGCATCATATGTGTCCAATCCTGAGCCGGTAGGTGTGAGCGTCCCACCGCTTGAAGGACCACGCTTCAAGGCCCCTACCTGTCCTGTGCCTGTCCAGTCACAGCAGTGACCAGGGCCAGAACCCCTGCCTGTCGCTGCGCTGCTGCCCCTGCATTCCTTACTGACAGCAGATATTTGGTAAGCCTCATGTCCGCATCTGAGTAACGTTTGTGCCACTAGCATGGCCCGCTCACTGCCCTCTTCCTCCATTCCGGCACTCCCCTGCCTTAGTCCGCTCCATCTTGCACTGCTTCACGTGTGCTCTGTAAATCTGGCATCCTGCTGTGCCCGTGGCTTAACAGCCAGCCGCCTTCACGCACGCATTCGAGTGCTACCTGACTTGCATTTCTGACGTCCCCAATAGCGCCATTCTCTGTAAACATTGCGGCTCTGATTTCCAATGACGGTAATTATACTGTATGGCATCACTCACAGTCCTCAATACGTGAGCATCGCTGCATTGCACCGTAAGTGTTGTAACCACGCCTTTATCTGATTTTGCACCTAGCTCAAACAGCCACTTTGTTTGCAGCACTATGCCTATGGGCTGTCTCCCATTATACGTTATTCTGCAATCTGATATTGTCTAGATCGCACCTGCTGCATTTATGTCCTGTATTGTGCACTTTATATGCTACCCATCCTAGTCAAATGTGCCTCTGCAGCTCACTTCTTTTAAATTTCACTGTGACTGACAATAGCATTGTGATCTGAATTAGCTTGCCCTAGGCATCAAACGTGTACATTAGTGCCATTGCATCTAACTAGATACCTAGATGGGTCCTTTGGCCTATCACTACACTGTTATCTGTATAACTCTATATGCTGCCTGCACTAGCCTAATTGTGCCTTCTCTGTATCCGAACATCAGCCCTGTGTACAGTAATACTCTCACCTCTGCTCTCTCTACCCTGCACTATGATCTTAACTTGCATTTGTCTACGCTCATCCTCCACCTTTCTTATTGTATTTTACCACCTACTGTATTTAGCTACTAGCTACTCTGCCGCTATATTTTACTAGCCTAGATGTGCATGTGGTTATACAGTTTCCTGGAACTCACTCTTGCCTCTAGACTATGGCTCTAACCTGCCAATGCTCATCCAGTACTTTGCTGCTACACCAGCACCAGCATATGACCTCTGTTGCCCTTTATTAGTTAGGTATCTGCTGTCCCTAATTATCTGTCTACTACATGTATGATTCTTGTACGCCAACATCAGCAGCTGCAACACGCTGTCACCTCATCGTTACCACCACCTTTATCTAACCTATGCCTAGGAGCAGCCTTGCTGCAAACTACGCACACCCATCATACATCATTATGCATTGGCTCCAGTCCTCTCTCATTCCTATACTGCACATCAGTATTGGGCTTAGCCCCGCGCCTAGTATTAGCTTCAGGACCTACCAGCACAACACGTGCCAGAACACCATCAGCCCACCCATCGTGCCTCACATCTCTCCTCCTACTCGTGTAATAGTCAGCACATACATGCCTTGGCTTAATACAGACACCATGACATGCGTTAACCCCTACCTGAACGATCCTGCCCTTTGGCTTCAACATTTCGCTAACAAACCAATACCTAAACAACCTTGTTCTACTTCCAGCAGAAATCTTAGACTGAGATCTAGAGTCATCCCAACAAAATGGTGCTCATATCTGGGGTTAATAGCAGAATACCCTCATATCATGACATCACTAAAAGTGACACTGCCCAGGCTAAACCATCACCTTACCACCCCAGTACCATCCACAGAAACCTAAGATTAGGATCTAGACTGCACACACAAATTCCTCTCCCACACTTACTTAAGAGCAGCAAATACTCATTGCCTCACGTCAATCCCACAAACACTGCCAACGACATAGGTACCACCCCTGTCTCCAATGCTTTGCCTGCTACTCACCCTTCTATGCAGAAAACAACCTCGAAAGACACCTTGATCAAGGCAGCCCTGGTCAATGCTAGATCCCTCCCAGCCCATGCATTGGACATTGCAGACTTTATAACTACTGAAAAACTCAACCTCCTTGCTGTCACGGAAACGTGGCTACACGCTGCATCAGGCCCGTCTTTGTCCTTGGCCATTCCAGACAACTATGCTATCATCAGATGCGATAGAAGCACCAACCAAGTGAAAGGAGGCAAGATTGCCTTCATCTTTAAGAACACTATCGATATTAGGCTATTCCCAACCTTCAGATCCCCTCTGCTGAATCTACCGGCCAACTGGACCCATCTCTACATTCTCTGAGGACATATCGACGCTCCTTACCACCAATGCTAAACCCAAAAGCATAATACTCAGAGATTTTAATCTCGGTTTCAAAGACCCCATGAACACCAATGCCCTTGACTCAGCTAAATGAACGCCAAAAAATGTAATCCACTTACAGACCCAGAATCCAAGCCAGCTATGTACAATATCACTCTTCCTGAGCCCTCATGCAAACCCTTCAGCTTCTCACCTCTGTCCACGTGGGAAGTGGAAACATCATTAGGAAGCTCAAACCGTCCAACTGTCAGGGTGACTTATGCCCCGCACCGGTCATTAAAGCGGCCGCACATGACCTTGCGCCTTTCATTACCAATCTCATGAACGCCTCCTTTAAAACAGGAATTGTGCCTGATAACCTAAAAGACGCCTGGGTCATCCCATTAATCAAAAAACCTACCCTCGACCCTGGTAACCCTTCCAACTCTAGACCCATCACAACAGTGCCCTTTTTCCTAAAAATACTGGACCGGGCAGCCTACCTGCAAATACAGGCTTATCTAGAAACTAACAATCTCCTGGGCTTCAGGCAATCAGGCTTCCGCCCCAGACCTGGTCCTCAGGCAATCAGGCCTCCGCCCCAGACACGGTACGGAAACAGCCTTGATTGACCTCATAGCACAAATCCAAGAAATAAAAGATAAGGGAAAATTATCCCTCCTACTATTGCTTGACCTATCGGCAGCTTTTGACTTGGTCAACCACCAAACTCTGAAAACAGCTGCACATGTCTCTGATTCAGCTACATCCTGGATTAGATCTTTCCTTGCAAATAGAAATATGAGGGTCTTCTCACCATCTGCCTCTGCTGAACCTTCTCCAGTACAATGTGGGGTCCCGCAAGGGTCATGTGTCTCCCCTATGCTTTATAATGTCTTCACAAAGCCTCTTTTCAACATTCTCGATCATCTGGGCGTCACGTATACCAATTACGCTGACGACTCCCAGATACTCATTCCCATCACTGGAGACCATGCAACAGACACAAAAGCCCTCAACGAAATCAATTCAGTAATCCAAGCCTGGATGGCGCATCACAGACTCTGCCTAAACAATGAGAAAACTGAGCTACTAATCCTCGGTTCTCCCGCTAGACTTAACAAGTTAGACCCTGCCTTCAAATCTTTCACTACTGATGGCAACACTATCAAGGTCTCTAATAATACTAAAACCCTAGGTATTTATCTCGATGCCACACTATCTTTCACCAGACAACCTAACGCTGTGGTAGCAGGGTCAGCATACACTTGCAAACTAATCACTGCTTGCAGACCCTTCCTCACGACATCCAACTGTGTGACGCTTGCCAGAATCCTAGTTATGCCCAAAACTGATTATTGCAATGTCCTCTACTTAGGGATGAGCCACAGAAATATCAATAAGCTCCAAGTAACACAAAACAATGCCATCAGGGCCGCCCTCAACATTCCGAAGAAGCTCCACATATCGGACACTAGACGCAACCTTCACTGGCTGGCTGTCAGCACAGAATCTCCCTTAAAACGCTTGCTTTAACACACAAAGCCCGGGCGAATCTGGCCCCAGCATACCTCACCAATAGACTCTCTCCACACACCTCCACAAGGCCGCTAAGAGCTGCTCATGTTCACACCATGTCCATCCCGAGATTTAAGCTGCAAAATTCCAGTGGCTCCAGTTTCCCTGTTCTGGCGGCCAAGCTCTGGAACACGCTTCCTTCCTCCCTCAGATCCGAACCTTCCTTCCAATTATTTAAGAGTAACACTAAACGTTGGCTCCAGGAACTCGATCTTGCTGGGCCGTACCCATAGGTTTAGCTTTTCGTGACAGGGATTATTGGGGCGCCTTTTCCTATCCACATCTCCCCCTTCTAGTTCTCTCCTGTATTGTAATCTTACTATGTTCCTTTTGTGGCATTGCCACTTGATGCTAACTGTTTTTACAGGACCTGCCTTATTCAATACTGTGTATTGCTGACTTCATATTGTAACCTATGTAAAATGACTGTACATTTCTGTGTAACACCATGTTCTGTAAGACATGCGCCCAGATGCCCCAGGGCCAGGAGCACTTTACAAATAAAATAAATACAAATACAAATGAAGGTTAAAAAGGTATACAGTGCCTAAAGCAGCCACTAAATGTAGGATACATTTGGGATATAAAAGGGTTGTGTAACAAAGTGCAGTAGCAAATGTATGAAAACGTTATTAAAACCAAGAGAAAACAACAAATATCCTACCTTCCCACATTCCCACAGGTGTTCCGATGATAATGGTCCCTCAGATGTGTGGGGGCGCCTACCTGGGTGCAAAGGGAGAAGGCTAAACCACTGGCACATCAAATGCCCTGGGGAAGACTGAATTTGGCTTTGTGGACAACCTACAGATTTGGGCCTGGTGTGTTGCAGCCACCAAGGAAAACAGGGAATCCCATGCATTTCTGAAAAGACGACACCCGTGGGAATGCACAGAGGTCTGACTTGCTTGAATCGCCCCCAAATGTATTACCCACAAGGCCCGGAAAAGTCCAAAAGTTTGGGAAGAAAACACAATGATCAGATATTGGCCATCAGGAAACCACCGAAACACACCACCAACAACACATGTCCTACGATCCCACATTTCCACAGGTGTCCTGATGAAAACAGTACCTCACATGTGTGAGTGCACCTACCTGGACACAAAGGGAAAAGGCTTAACTACTGCTATCCCCAAAGGGTTTGGGGAGAGTACATTTTTAGGATTTTGGTTTTGTGGAAAACCTACAGATTTGGGCCTGGGGTGTCGCAGACACCAAGGAAAACAGGGAACTCCATGAATTTCTAAAAAGAAGACACCCATGGGAATCCACAGAGGTCAGACTTGCATTAATCGCCCATGAATGTATTACCCACAAGGCCTATCAAAGTAAAAAATGTATGGAAAAAAACACAATTTTCAGACTTTTCCCATCAGAAAACAACTGAAACACGCTGCCAACAACACATGGCCTACCTTCCCACATTCCCACAGGTGTCCCAACAAAATAGGTACCTCACATGTGTGGGAGCACCTACTTGGGACAAAGGGAAAAGGCTAACCCACTGCTATTTCAAAAGGATTTTGGACATGAATTTATTAGGATTTTGGTCTTGTGGACAAACTACAGATTTGGACCTGGGGTGCCGCAGCCACCAAGGAAAACAGGGAATACAATGCTTTTCTGAAAAGAAGTCACCCGTGCGATTCTACAGAGGTCTGACTTGTGCAAATTGCCCTCAAATGTATTATCCACAAGGAACGGCAAAGTCCAAGATGTAAGGAATAAAAAACAATTTTCAGACATATGCTACTAGGAAACCACTGAAACACGGCACCAACAACACATGTCATACCTTCCCACATTCCCACAGGTGTTCCAACGAAAACAGTACCTCACATATGTGAGTGCAGCTACCTGGGCGCAAAGGCAAAAGGCTAAACCACTGTTATCCCCAAAGGGTTTGGGGAGAGTATATTTTTAGGATTTTGGTCTTGTGAACAACCTACAGATTTGGGCCGGGTAGGTCCCAGCCGCCATTGAAACCTGGGAACCCCATGCATTTCTGAAAAGAATACACCTCTGGGAATCCACAGAGGTCTGACTTGCGTGGATCTCCCTAGAATATATTACCTACAAGGCCTGGCTAAGTCCAAATTTAGGGAAACAAACACAATTTTCAGACATTTGCCATCAGGAAAGTACCAAACACACTGCCAACAACAAATGCCCTACTTTCCCACATTTCCACAGGTGTCCCGGTGAAAACGTTACCTCACATGTGTGTGTGCACCTACCTGGGCGCAAAGAAAAAAGTCTAAACCCCTGCTATCCCCAAAGGAGATAAGGAGCAAAGGGGAGAGGATATTTTTAGGAATTTTGTCTTGTGGACAACCTATAGATTTGGGCCTGGGTTGTCACAGCCACCAAGGAAAACAGGGAACTCCATGTATTTTTGAAAATAAGACACCCGTGGGAATCCACAGGTCTGACTTGCACGAATCGGCCTAGAATGTATTACCCACAAGGCCAGGCAAAGTCCAAAATATAGGGAAAACAACTCAACTTTCAGACATTTGCCATCAGGAAACCACTGAAACATGCCGCCAACAACACATGCTCTACCGTCCCGGGTTCCCACAGGTGTCCCGACAAAAAAGGTACCTCGCATGCGTTGGTGCACCTATCTAGGGGCAAAGGAAGAAGCCTAAACCCCTGCTATCACCAAAGGGTTTGGGGGAGAGGACATTTTTAGGAATTTGGTCTCGTGGACAACCTCCAGATTTGGGCCTCGGGTGTTGCAGCCACCAAGTAAAAGGGGGAACCCCATGCATTTCTGAAAAGAAGATACCTGTGGGAATCCTCAGAGGTATGATTTATGGGAATTGCCCTATAATTTATTACCCACAAGGCCTAGCAAAGTACAACATTTAGGGGGGGGGACACAATTTTCAGACATTTGCCACCAGTAAACCACTGAAACAAACACGCCACCAAAAACACATGTCCTATCTTGTCACATTTCCACAGATTTCCAGACAAAACTGTACCTCACATTTGTGGGTGCACCTACCTGGGCGGAAAAGAAAAAGTGTTCACCGTCCACAAGTCCAACGCCAGTCCCAGGGAGCCCCTTTAGGGGCTCCCTGGGACTGCCGTTGGAAATAAATAACTCCAGAGATCCAGCAAAGCTGCTGAGGGACTCGCTAGGTAAGGGAAATTAGCCATCAAATGAGAATTCTCCCTAACACTCGCCCCCCCCCCAGACTAAGGGACAGGAGGATTTAATCCACTCCTGGATGGTTCTCATACCTCTAGTCGGTTACAAACATCCTAGAGAGACCATCAGCATTTTGGTGGTGCCTTCCTGCTCTGTGCTCAATGGAAAAATCAAATCCTTGTAGGCAGATTGACCATCTAAGTTTGGGTTTTCCTCTTTCATTTGCATCAGCCATCTCAAGGGTTGGTGGTCAGTCTGAATGATGAATGTAGATCCATACAAGTATGGTCTAAACCTCTTCAGTGACCACACAATAGCAAAACATTCTCTTTCTATTGTTGCCCACCTTGTCTCAGGATCCTTTAACTTCCTGCTGATGAAACAAATGAGGTGTTCCCTACCTTGCTCATCCACTTGACTAAGGACTGCACCTATACCGACATTAGAAGCATCAGTTTGTACAATGAAGGGTTGGAAATAATCAGGAGCTATTAGGACTGGAGCTTGACAAAGGGCTTTCTTCAGACCTTCAAATGCTTGATTGCACTCCTCATTCCATTTGACCTTTTTAGGAAATTTGGGAGAGGAGATGACATTCAAGGGAGAAGCTATGGCCCCATAGTTCTCTATGAAGTTCCTATACTACCCAGTAAGGCCTAAGAAGGTACTCACTTGGGTTTCAGTAGTGGGGTGACCGTGGTTTGTACAGCTTGTACTTTGCAAGGTAGTGGCCTTATTTCACCTCCTCCTACCTCATGTCCAAGGTAGACCACTGTACTCTGACCAATTTGACACTTGCTTGCCTTTATGGTTAGATGGCCCTGTTCCAGAGCCTGCAATACATAGCCAAGGTGTTCAATATGTTCTTTCCATGTAGGGCTGAACACTGCAATGTCATCCAAGTATGCCATGCAGAAGTCCTCCATCCGATTCAGAACTTGATTGACCATCCTCTGAAATGTAGCAGGTGCATTCTTTAGTCCAAAAGGCATTACCTTAAATTGGTAGAGGCCAGCTGGGGTAGAAAATGCAGTTTTCTCCTTGGGATGGTCTGTCAGGGCTATTTGCCAATAGCCTGACGTTAGGTCAAATGTGCTGAGGTACTTGGCTGCACCAATTTTGTCCACCAGCTCATCTGTCCTAGGTAAAGGATGGGCATCAGTCGTTGTGACTGCATTCAGAGCTCTATAGTCCACGCAGAATCTCAACTCCTTGGATCCTACCTTTGGTACAAGCACAACTGGGCTAGACCATGGGCTAGTAGAGGGCTCTATAACCCCGAGATCAAGCATCTTGTTGACCTCATTCCTTATATGAGTTCTTACATTGTCAGACATTCTGTAACCACTGCTTTTGACAGGCAAACAGTCACTAGTGAGTATATCATGCTGGCCCCAAGGGGTTAAGCCTGGTGAAAGTGAGAACAGGGAGGCAAACTGATTTAACAGTAACTTGCACTCATCCTGTTGGTCAGATGCGAGACTGGAAGAGAGATTAACTCCTTCCACTTGCTCATCTAAAGGTAAGCCTCTGAGGAGGTCAGGCAGAGGTTCACTCTCCTCCTCCTCCTGAGCTGAAGCTAGAAGCAAAGCTCATGTCAGGTCGAGAGACATATGCCTTCAAACGGTTGGTGTGAAAGACTCTGGGAGCCTCCTTAGGTTTGTCTAAGTCCACCAGATAGTTCACCTCTCCAAGTTAATCCACAACCTTGAAGGGTCCTATCCATTTGTCCTGCAAGGCCCTCTGTCTTGTGGGGACCATAACAAGAACAAGCTAGTCTTGAGTAAACTCAACCATGTTAGCCTTCTGGTCATGCCAATATTTGACCAGAGCTTGACCAGCCTTCAAGTTATCACATTCTCCTCTGGATACCTATCACATAGTCAGTCACTCTGACTGGCTTGGGGGAAGGAGCACTCGCCAACCCCTCCTTAATTAGGGCCAATGGACCTCTGACTGGATGGCCATAAAGAAGTTTGAATGGGCTAAATCCTACACCCTCCCGAGGGACTTCTCTATATGCAAAGAGAAGGCATGGCAGTATAAGGTCCCACTTTCTCTTAAGGGGTTCTTCTAAAGCACCTATCATGCTCTTCATAGTTCTGTTAAACCTCTCTACCAACCCATTGGTTTGGTGATGGTAGACAGTTGAGAACTTGTAGGTGACTCCACAGGTTTTCCCCATGGCTTGCATGTAGTTGGACATAAAATGTGATCCCCTGTCGGATATCACCTCCTTAGGAAAATCTACTCTGGTAAAAATACCAAGAAGGGCCGTAGCCACAGCTGGAGCAGTACGAGTCCTCATAGGTATAGCTTCAGGAAATCTACTGGCATGATCCACTACAACCAGGATAAACCTGTTGCCTGAAGATGCGGGAGGATCAAGAGGACCAACAATGTCAATCCCGACCCTCTCAAAAGGAACTCCAACTACTGGGAGAGACAATAAGGGTGCCACGTTCTTGGATCTACTTTTGCCAGAGGTTTGGCAAGTGTGTCAGCTTCTGCAGAATTTGTCTACTTCTGAACCCATCTTAGGCCAGTAGAAGTAAAGAGAGAGCCTTTCCTTGGTCTTCTTAAAACTTAAGTGACCAGCCAAAGGTATCTTGTGGGCTAACTGCAGAAACTGGAGTCGGTTCACTAGAGCTACTACAAGTCTTTTGCAGTCTCCAGGGGTTGACTCAGTTGGTTCACTGTAGAAGAGGCCATCTTTCCAGTGCAACCTGTACTTCCCTGGCTCAGTCCCATTGAGCTGAGAAGTTGCCTGTTGGCGAAGACCTTCCAAGGTAGGAAATTCTCTTTGTCCCTTACTGAAATCTTCCCTGTTGGGTCCACCTTCTGCCAGTAAAGACTGCAGCTCAGGATGGTCAACAGGTTCCAGCTCTCCTACCAAGGTAAGTTCCTCTTCTAGATCTGATTCCTCAGTATCTAGTTTGACCATACAGGGTTGAACCTCACACTCAGCCTCAGCTGGTGTGGGAGTCACAGATGTGACTTTGGACAGTCTTGGAGATGTCCTTCTGGGCACAGGAGTGCTTGCTGGTTTCTTGCTGGCAGACTTGAGTTTCCCCTTTGTCTTTTCTTGCCATGCAATGGCAGTAAGTAAGTCCTGTGGACTTGGGGCGATAGCTTCCTCTATCATATCCCCAGGAGAGCCTTTCAAGGTTCTCTCCCTTGCAGACCTTGTGAGCTTCTGTTTTCTTCTGCTGGGGGGCCTCGGGGTACTGGACACAACTCCAAGAGTTTTAAGGTCATTACCCAGTAGGACCCTCCCAGGAACGTTATTTTTCACACTTACAGGTATCCTGACAGTCATGTCATTACACTGGATGAGAGCTGGTAACTGGGGAACCATTTGCACAGGGCCTCCAGCTAACTTGGTTAAGTGTTTGGGTGCCTTAGCAACATCCTCCACTTTGAAAAAACATTAATCAACCACAGTTATGCTGGCTCCAGTGTCTCGGATGGAAGGGGTCTCCTGACCATTCACAAGAACACTATCTTTGTAATACTTTTTAGTATTATCTGGGATTGAGTTATAGACATCTAAGTTCTGTTGTTCCCAAAGACCCAAGGACACTAAAGAAACACTAGCTGAGACTCTCATGGGCTCATCATCTAGTAACTGAAAGTTTCCACTGGTCATAGGTACTTCATCCACATGGGTGAAGGCTAAGGAGACAGTGTTGACCCCTGAAGGTTTACCCTTACATATGGGATCTCCTTTCAAATGGCCAGGTAGGCCACAAACAAAGCATTTCCCAAATGCTCTTTGGAATGTGGGTTTACTCTGACCTCCATCTGGTTTGGGACTAGATGGTACACTAGCCTGATTTGGTTTCCCTTGTGGCTTACCCTGGTTATGTTTGGGGCCCTCTTTTGGATTGGAATTATTGGAATTCTCTTTGTTGTCTTTCTCTGGCTGTTTTCCCTCTTCCTTCTTCTGAGTTGCCCCAGAATCCTTGTGAGTAGCCCTGTTGACAACCCACAAGTCAGCAGCCTTAGCTAGTTTCTTAGGATCCATCTCCTTTGAATCAGCCAAGTGCTGTCTAAGCTCAGGGGACAGACATCAAAAATAGACCCCAACATTACAAGATTCCTCAAACCTTCATAAGTGTTCACTTTGTAACCCTTAACCCAACCATCTGGGTGTTTCGAACATTCACACACCCAGGTAGCCCAAGAGGTACCATCATGCTTTTTGAGAGTTCTAAACCTCTTAAGGTACTGGGAAGGTTTCTTCACAAATCTAGCTATTAATGCTAGCTTCACACACTCATAATCCTGTTCATCCTCCTCTCCCAACTCCATTACAGCATCACTTGCAAGAGGGGGAAGCCTAGAGAAAAGCCAGGGGATCAGCTGATTCCCTGAGATACCTTGAATCCCATGATTATACTCAAACATTGCTAACCAATCCAAAATATCAAGTTTAGTCTCATACATACCCATCATTTCCTTTGGGATAAGGGGTCTGTCAGGGCTGGCAGATCTAGAAGACTCTGGGAGAGAAGCATTTTCTACAGACAACTTTTTAATCTGTAGTTCATGATTCAGCTCCATTTCTCTGAGCCTTAACTCTTGATGTTTCTTGGCAGTTTGTGCATCAATACGTTTTAATTCAAGTCTCATTTTCTCAAGTGCAATGCATTCAGGAGTAAGTGCAGGACCTGTGGGGGCCCCAGTGGATAGAGGTTGTGCTTTCTGAGCAGGAAAAAGAGTTGTAGGGTTACCTAACAAGGACTCATCTACTTCTTCCATATCAATACTCTCAGAATCAGAAACATCAGTATCCACATGTGCTGGAGGGGTAGGCCCTTCTGACACACTCTCCAGACTTTGCTTTCCTATTAACTTTGCAATCAATTCAGATTTCTTTCCTTTACCAGAGAGACTCCTCTCTTTGAGGCATGGTTCTCAAAACCTCAGCAGTGTAGTTTAAGAGACCCTCTTCAGTGTAGCTTTCCATATTTTACATGATTTCTCAGTAAAATAGAATTAGTGGTGTTAGCCTTGTGGTTAGTTGAACCCAAGCAATAGCAGCACTCTAAGTGTAATCACTCTACTTCCAAATCCTCACCGCTGTACACCAGTGTTAGGCAGAATCCTGTGCAGTGCCATTAGGGACCACTGCACACAATTAGGTCTACAGGTGGCAATACAAGTTTTACCCTTGGTACAAGCCTGTACTACTATGTTAAAGTGGTAGCAGTAGCGGAGCAGCCAGGCTTATGTCAAGAGTAAATGAGCAGTAGTAGAGATTACACACAGGAACACAATTACTGTGGCTCAAGCAAACACTGACTCAAGGTTTCAGGTAAAAAATCTAAGTACATTTATTTTTAAACCATTCGGTACAATCTAGGTAAGTACCCTGTGTTTGAGAGAACCGGTGTTATGAAACAATACACAATACCGTGAATACGATTGCGATCACTTTTTGACAGTTCGGTCTACTAAATAAACGCGTATCCGTGGCAAGAAATGCTACCGGGGCAAAAACACACTTAGCCCCTGAGATACCCAGAGGGAGTTGGAGGCAAAAATCATAGGCAATATGTTAGGTAGGCAAACAGAATCGAAGAACACTCATAGGTAGAAATACAAGAGTCGAGAGGCCGGAGCCAGTGTCAAGTGATATGATATGATATGGCATTTATAACGCGCCTATACACAAGTGTTTCAAGGCGCGACGAGGCAGGGAGGGGGGGACAAAGGGAAGACAGACAACGATCTTACTAGGCCAGGTGTCATTCAGATCGTGCAAGTGCATTGGAAGAGGGAAAGGAAAAGTGCAAGGGGAAAGGGAGAGGGGAAAGTGCAGTACAGGGGTAATATAATAACAAGATAAATAATGAGGGCCAGCTGGTGGCAAGTGCAAGGTAAGTGCAGACAAGTGCTGGGAGGGGGGCTGTAGGGATACAGAGACAGTCCCGCAGTACAGGGGTAGCCAAGGAGGCAGAGCAGGGGGCAAGTGGCTGGGACGGGGACCGAGAACAGTGAGAGTGGCCCAGTGCAGATTCAATGCAGTTTCAATCAGGAATTTTAGCAGGGGGGAGGGGGAGAGAAAGCAGAAACAAAGAGGAAGGTTTTGAGGTGCTTCCGGAACCGGAGATGGTTCTCTTCAAGTTTCAGGGAGGCAGGAAGGCTGTTCCAGTGGGAGGCCCCAGCAGAGAAGAGAGATCTACCACCAACTCGTTGCTTGGAGAAGCGGCTGACCATGAGGGAGTTGGAGGTGGATGAGCGAAGAGCTTGAGAAGGAAGATATTTAGGAAGAGAGAGTTGAAGTTATTTCAGCCCCAGGCCCCAGAAGGCCTTGTGGACAATGCAGAGGGTTTTGAACTTTATCCTCGCAACCACTGGGAGGCAGTGCAGAAATGTCAGTTCTGGAGAGATACGGTCCCTGGGCTTGAGGCCAAGGACAAGTCTTGCAGTCCTATTCTGGATGAGTTGCAGAGGGCAGAGAGTAGAGGCAGGCAGATTAAGATAGAGGCTGTTACAGTAGTCCATCTTAAAGAGAACCAGGGCTCTGGAGACAGTGAGCTTCTGGGGGAAGGAGAGGAAAGGAAGAATACCTTTGAGGAGATGCAGCTGGTAGTGTGACTTCGTTGAGACATCAGAAATGTGAGGAGAGAAGGAGAGTGTGGAGTCGAAGGTGACCCCGAGGTTTTTTGCCTTGCAGGTAGGAACAGGAAGAGGGCCAAGAGAGGCTGGCCAGAGATCTGCAGGGAAGGAGGGAGTGGGTGTGCCGATGAGTAGAATCTCGGTCTTATTGGCATTAAGGCAGAGGTCATTGGTGGCACACCACTCCTGAATAGCAGACAGACAGTCAGAGATGAGGGAGGGAGAGGAGAAGGCTGAGGGTAGCCTGAAAATGAGCTTGGTATCATCCGCATAGCACTGAAAATTGGGGCAGAAAGTGGCGATGCGGTGGGCAAGGTGTGCCAGATATTGGTTGAACAGCCAGGGAGAGAGGTTAGATCCCTGGGGGACACCACAGGTAGAGAAAAAGATGTCAGAGAGGAAGGATCCAAGCTGGACCTGGGAGGGTCGATTGGAGAGGAAAGAGGTCAGCCACGCCAGAGCCTGACCAGTGATACCCAGGTTGTCAAAGAGACGGTTGAGCAGGATGGCATGCTTGACAGTATCAAAGGCAGAAGAGAGATCAAGCAAGATGAGAACACACAGAGTGTTAGAGTCATGGTTGGAGAGCCGGTCTTCACAGATGTTCAGGAGAGCAGTTTCCGTGCTTCTGGCAGCTCTGAAGCCAGACTGATGGTCATGAAGACAACCCACAGATTCAGCATCGAGCTTAAGCTGGGAGATGGCCAGTTTCTCCAGGATCTTGCCCAGGAAGGGGGTGATGGAGATTGGGCGATAGTTAGCCGGGCAGGAGGGGTCGAAAGAGGTTTTCTTAAGAAGAGGGTGCACAAGGGAATGCTTAAGGAGGGAAGGGAAGACTCCAGTGGCAAAGGAGTGATTGTAGAAGTCAGCCAGCGCAGGAGCCAGGGAGTCGATGTGATCCTTGATAGTTTTGGAGGAACAGGGGTGAACCTGTTTTTACGAGACTTTCATAGATCGGACTTGTCTGGAAACCTCGTCAGCAGAGAAAAGGGAAAAGGGTGAGAAGGAGGGAGGAGGGATGGCTGCAGAGGGGCCAGAGGAAGAGCAGGGAATAGAGGGAGGGGGTGATTGGAGGAGAGTGAGGAAAGGATGTCCTGAGTTTTTGAAATGAAGTGAGAAGCCAGTGCCGTCCAGAGGGTCTGGGAGGGGACAGGAGAGATAGAGACTGCGGAAGGATTGGCCAGCTCCTTGCAGATTTTAAAGAGTTCAGCCGAGTTGTTAGATGCTGTAGAGATGCAGACCTGGATATGGGCTCACTTCTTGGTGAGAACAGAGAGCCGGTATTGCCTTTGCAGCAGGTGGCAGGCCAGTTTGTCAGAGGATGAACATGAAGCCATTTCCTCTCTGCCACCCTGTACTTGCGTTTTAGGGTGACAAGATCTGAGTCATACCAGGAGTTACACTTGGCCTTGGGCTTCAGGTGGATTCTCATGACAGGGGCAAGGATATCAAGAGTATCAGATATAGCAGAGTGGAGAGTGGAGAGTGGAGAGGGCTGTGTCAGGGTGAGAGTCAGCCGAAGGGGGAGGGGGAGTGAGAAGGTGGCAGCGAAAGCCTCAACTGACACGCGCTTCATGGGTCGGATGACCGAGAAGGAGGGTGGCAGTGATGAAGGTGGCTTGGCCAGAGGGGTAGGGAGGGTGAGGTGGGAGGAGAGGAGAAAGTGATCACTCCAGGAGAGAGGAGTGGAGAGAGGGACAGAGAGGGGAAGGTCAGAGGAGATCAGAGCATCAAGAGTGTGCCCTGCAGAATGAGTCAGGCCAGACGGGAGAATGGAGAGTGAGAGAGAGTCGCAGAGGTCATGAAAGTGTCCGGAGGGGGGACAGGAGACATCCAGGTGGATGTTGAAGTCTCCAAGAAAGAGGAGTTGAGTGGTTGAGGCCAAGAGTGAGGAGGAGAGGTCCGCCCACTCGGACAGGAAGGAGGAAATTTGACCAGGTGGGCGATAGATAGTAGCCACGGTAAGGGAATGGCTAGGAGAGAGAGAGAGTCGGCAGACAAGGCATTCAAAAGAGGAGTAGGTCTGCGTAGGAGTGACAGAGGCTGGAATCCACTGAGGGAAGATAAGGGCAACACCCCCACCAGCGCAGTTGGGCCTGGGCACGGAGAGGATCTTGTAGCCGTCAGGTAGGAGTATGTCCAAGCTGGTGACAGAGCTGGCCGTGAACCATGTCTCAGTGAGACCGAGGACATCGAGGTTAAGTTCCTCAAGAAGGCAGCAGATATCAGAGGAATGTTTGACAGCAAAGCGAGAGTTAAGAGTGGCAATGTGGAGAAGGTTGCCATCCTTGTAGGACTTCCGGGGAGGGATACAGATCAGAGGTACGCCCTGCGGAAGTGTAGAAGGCGCATGAGAAAGGGCAGAGAGGGAGGGGGAGGCAAGGTAGCCGAGGACAGAGGAGGGGGGACAGCCGGAGAGGAAAGGAAGTTGATGAGGCGCGGGAAGTGTCTATCAAAGAGGTGAAGGTTGGCCTGAGGGCCTTGGACCAAGAAGGGCCCATTATAGCAGACATTAATGATGGCCTTAGAGGAGTGGAAGGATGCCAAGAGGACATCCCAACGGGTGCCACCATTAATGGGAGAAGAAGAGAAAGGAGAGAGCACAGAGACTGTGTGAAGGGTCCATAGGTCAGGTGAAGGCACGACAAAGAGAATGTCGGTGAGGGTTTGCCTGGAGGCACTGGTGTAGGTGTCAGCGCTAGGGAGGCCTGGGTTGGAGACTAGGATGTCCTTTTTAAACTTTTTCCTACCAGATTTAGTGAGGACAGCAGGATAGTCAATGGAGAAACAGTTAGAGAAGATGGGAGAGATAGAGAGCACCATGGAATAGGTAGAAGAGGAGGGGGGAAGACAGACAGGAACAAGCGGACAAGATAGTGAGTGGCAATCCGGTTGTGCAATACGACAGAGTCTCAGGGTTAAAGATCTCAATATGGAACCAGGGAGAAGCCACCTAAGTTTGACAATCCTGAGAAGGGAGGAAAAGGCCAAGTTCACCACAATGCAAGAAACAGCAATAAAAGCGCATTTGGTAACCGGTGGAGAGGCCGCCTAAGTTTGAGAATACTGAGAGGGGAGGAAAAGGCCTAGTTCACCACAATGCAAGAAACAGCAATAAAAGCCTGATGGTGGAACCCGGTTCCTGTGTTGAGGATCACACGTCAGATAGTTCGCGATTCAAAGTTGCCAAAAGTACTTTAGATATTGTCAAATGTTCGGAAGCAAAAGTTATAAGGAGGGAAAAATAAGGGCAAGCCTTATAAGCGAGAAATAGGGATTTCACCCAAAATTCCTCAAGCAGGACGCAGTACCTTTTCAAAGAAGAAGCTGGCGCCACAGCAGTAGTTCCTGGTAGTTTCCTTTAAACCCAATATTCCTGGCTTCGGCACGAAGAAGAACGATGAAGGGGGTCTACACCACACAGGGATGAGGCCGGCAGAAGCGACAATGAATAAAAGGTGTGCTCCTTAAAAACATGAGATGCTCTTCAGGTGGCTATCCGGACCACTACAGTAGTATGCAGCGATTTCGACCACGAAGGCGTCCTCTGGCTGAAGAAGGCGAGCTGGTTATCCCCACCATGCTCAAGGGAAGAAGACTCCGGACTGGAGCTCCTTTTAGTCGTTGAAGGGTAAATAGCTCAGGACTGCAGCAGGGCTTCACCGGTACGGGATAGTTGCAGCAGTCGACCTCTTCTCCGCTTCTCTTCGGTTCCTTGTATTTCCAGTGACTACTCTCTGACTTACAGCCCAAGAGACCTGCCTTTTATGCGAAAATCCACTATTCACACAGCCTGGCTGTCAATCACACAGAAGGGGGGTTGTCCAGCCTGGACAACCACCTCAGCCAATCATGAACAAGTGCAACTTGGGTTTCCTAGGATACCCCGTACAGGGGGTTACTACACCCCTCTCTCACATTCAGCCCACCTAGACACCCAGGCGCCTTGCGGAGGGCTTCTTGGCAGAAGCCCGCCAAAAGACAGTGAACAAAGGAGGCAAACCTGGTTTGCCGTGCAAAGTAAAACACAAGAAGGACTTTAACAAAAAGAAATGGCGAATAAGCCGCACCGGAGCCAAAAGAAAAAGTATTTGGTCAAGCGGGTTTAAGTTCGAGGCTAACACAATAGCCTACAATATTACCACTGTTATATAAGATAACCGCGGTAGAAAATTAGGGTAGATACCACTGCCACCAGCCATGCTAAATGTTAAAAAAGCGAAACAATGCTCTAGGAGGTACAGATAAAAAGGGCTAAGAGTTAACCCTTCCAGTACTCCATGTAAAATGGGGTGTACTGGATCTGTGGTTAATTTGGCTAAGTAAAGTTAATGGTAACTTTACCCTTTTCTGGGGGACAGTAGTCAGCCTCAGAAATGGAGTCGGGGGGAAGTCTGAACGACAACCCTGTGTCGCTGCACAGAAGGTGCTGTGTGACACGCAAAAGATGGGGGCTACTTGAGTGGTGTACTCCAGAGTCCACCATCACTAAAACAGGTAGAAACACATAGCAAAACACAAGTAAGAGTGGTGAAAAGCTCACACTCTTACCAAGTGGAAAGAAATAACTCCAGAGATCCAGCAAAGCTGCTGAGGGACTCGCTAGGTAAAGGAAATTAGCCATGAAATGCAAATTCTCCCTAACACTGTATAGCGTTTCGGTGGACAGCACCCAAGCCCCACTTCTGTCCTGGGCTTCCCCGTTAGGGTGCCCGTCCCTTTCTGGAGGGAAAAGCTGTAACACAGCCCAGCCAGAGCTCCAGGCTGGGCTTGGGGATGGTCGGCCCACATGGGAGACAGCCAGCACACCAGGATAGGGTGATGTCCCTGGCTTTGGCCGGCTGTCTCCCATGTGGGTCAACCATCCCAAGTGTAGAGGCTGTCACAGGGAGCCCCAGGAGGGTCCCCATTCCTCCTCGAAGGGAACATATGTAATGCAGCCCAGCCAGAGGTGCAGCGTGGGCTTGTGGATGGTTGTCCCACATGGGAGACAAGTGCCCTAGGCAGGAGACATCACCTCCGACCTTACTGGAATTCTGGCCGGCCTGCATTACATCTTTTCCCTCTGGGACAGGATGGGGACCTTGCTGGGGCTCCCTGGAACTGCTGTTGGGCTTAGGGACCGTCAACCCAAATGGGAGACAGCTGCCCAAGGCCAGGGACATCACCCCTGACCGTCCTGGAGTGCTGGCTGGCCTGTGTTACAGAATTTCTGCCAGGGAAGGGAAGGGGACCCTGCTAGGGCTCCCTGGGACAGCCTCTGGACTTGGGGATGGCCGCCCCATATGGGAGACAGCTGTCCAAGGCCAGGGACATAAACCCAGACTATCCTGGAGATCTGGCTGGCCTGAATTGCAGCTTATCACTTCCGGGAAAAGTATAGACATTTTTCATATACATTTGTCTAAGAGTAGTTTATGGTTTGTTGCATTGTGCACTCATTGTGGGCTTCCGCTCACTCTCACCCCTCGGAGATTTAGTCTTAACTGCCTGCCAAGCTACCTAGATTGGTCTGGCTTGTCCAGAAGGCTCCCCTGTTTCATAAACCGAGGGTGGCCTCCTAAACCTCTGACCGCCAGGTCAGAGTTTAGAAATCCATTTAACAGTCCACCATCCCCAAGTGCAGCAGCTTTTGCACGGAGCCCCGGGAGGGTCCCCATCCCTTCACGCAGGAATTTCTGTAATGCAGCCCAGTCAGACCTCCAGTATGGTCGGGGGTGATGTCCCTGGCCTTGGGCGGCTGTCCCTCATGTGGGTTGACCGTCCCCAAGCCCAGCGGTGGTTCCAGGGAGCCTTGGCAGGGTCCCTGTCCTTTTTAAAGGGAGAGGCAGTAATGCAACCCAGCCAGAGCTCTAGGGTGGTAGGGTGTCATATCCCTGGCCTTGGGTGGCTGTCGCCCATGTGGGTTGAACATCCCCAAGCCCAGTGTTGGTTCCAGGGAGGCCCGGCAGGGTCCAAATCCCTCGCCATTGGGAAATTCTGCAACAAAACCCATCCAGAGCTCCAGGATTGTTGGGGGTCATGTGCCTGGCCCTGGACGGCTGTCTCCCATGTGGATTGAATGTTCCCAAGCCCAGCAGAGTACCTATCCTTTCCTGGAGTGAGAAGCTGTAATGCTGGCCAGCCAAAGCTCTGGGATGGTCGGGGGAGATATCCTGGGCCTTTGGCGCCTGTCTTCCATCCGATCATCCCCAAGCCCCGCCTGGAGCTCTGTCTGGGATGCATTTCATCTTTTCCCTCTGGTGAGGGATGGGGACCCTGCCTGGGCTCCCTGAGACTGCCGCTTCACTTGGGGATGGTCGATCCACTTGGATGACAATAGCAAAACAAAAGAGGTGATGACTGGAAGGTTTGAAGTAAATCCTAACCTCTGGCATTGCTCTGGGCAACCCTCAAGAACAGCGTTCTTCGCCTGCCACGCCATTACAAAAGGGAAAAGACCATATGCAAATCAGCCTGGCCCTACCCCAAAAGGGGCAGTCCAACCCGAACTGTTTGGTCACATCCCTTCTGCACAGGACCACAAGCATCCCAAAACATGTTTTAGCCCTTTTGGGCCTCATCAGTGAGGAGTAGCTTGGGTCTCTAGGCCAAGCAGGCACGGGACACACGTCTGGGCATACGCGTCACACTCGGGCGAACTACAGCAAAACAAAAGGGGTGATGACTGGAAGGTTTAGAATTAATCTTAACCTCTGGCATTACTCTAGGCAACTGTCCAGACCATCGTTCTTCACCTGCCAAGACATTACAAAAGGGGAAAACCATATGTAAATCAGCTTGGCCCCACCCAAAAGGGGCAGTTCAGCCCGAAGTGCTTGGTCACATCCCTTCTGCATGAGACCACAAGCATCCCCAAACATGTTTCAGCCTTGTTGAGACTCATCAGTGAGGAGTAGCTTGGGTCTCTCGGCCAAGCATGCACAGGAACGACGTCTGGGCATACCCGTCCCACTAGGGGTGACAATAGCAAAACAAAAGAGGTGATGACTGTAAGGTTTGGTATTAATCCTAACCTCTGGCATTGCTCTGGGCAGCCCTCCGGATGATCGTTCTTCGCCTGCCAAGCCATTAGAAAAGGGAAAAGACCATATGCAAATCAGCTTCGCCCCACCCTAAAAGAAGCAGTCCAACCGAGCATGAATGGGACAGGTGAGAGGGAAGAGGAGAGGATGGATGTAATACTAGAAAGCAAGCGTGAAGGCCTCCTGAGAGTGGGGACGCTGAACGTATAGGGGATGAACTCACCCACAAAGAGATCATTGGTGTCCAGGGAATACCGTAGAGCAAGCTTTGGCATACTGTTCCCACAGGAGACTAAATATGCCAGGGGCATAGAAAGAAGGGTACATGGCAGAGCAATTGACAGGAATATTGGGGTTCGGGACCTCTCAGGAAGGCCGGTGTTGGGATTCTCATTGCGAATGGGCTAAGGAATGGAGGTAATGAAGGTTTGGGCCGATGAGGAGGGGACCATAAAGAAAGTGAAGATTACATTTGTGACGGTCTACTGTCCAAACCAGGGGCAACAAAGGTATCTCACGAAAACCATCTGAAGATTGTGCTCGAAGCCACAGGCTACATAATTCTCGGAGGTGATTTCAACATGTGGGCAGACCCAAGGGTCAACAGACAGACCCAGGAAAGCAGTACGGAAGAAGTGCCTAAGCCAGGACATGTGGAGGTGGGGGGAATGTTGGAGGTCTAAGGGTTACGTGACATGTGGAGATATTTACACCCAGGGGAATGAGGATATACCTTTTACTCTGCCCCACATGGTACTTTCACCAGAATTGAATATATATAAATTTTCCAGGGGCCAATGGGAAGAAGCAATATGTTCGGAGATCTCCCCAATCACGTGGTCGGACCATGATCTGGTACTGGTGGACATAAACTTAAAGGGAATTGTGCCCACTGGACTAAATGGAGATGTAACAACTCTTTATGGAAAGACCCGGTTTTCCGCAACGAATTATCAAAGGAGATAGTTGAGTATTTCAAAATAAACAATACTGGGGAGCTCTCAAAGAAAATGGTGTGGGAAGCAGGGAAGGCAACGTGGCGGGGGATCCTGATCAGGGAAGGGCCCGGCAAAAGCGTGAGCGGGGTTTAATTGAAAACAGGTTGAGAACCGAAATTGCCCAACTGGACAAGAGGGCAAGGGACACCACTGAGGAAAGGGAAGAAAGGATCTTGGAGGTGAAAAAGAAAAGGGAAGAATTGCATCTCCTTGAGGAGGGCCTAATAGTCAGGCAATTACAATTCCTGAAACAAATGTTTTATGAAAAGGGAGACAAAGCGGATGCTCTGCTAGCAGCACGGCTGAGGGTCCAGAGCGAATGCTCTGCTAGCAGCACGGCTGAGGGTCCAGAGCAAAGAGAGGTGGGTTTCGACCATAGAGGAGGTGGAGAAAACAGAGGACCAAGGGGGGGGAAGGGATCCAGCATGCGTTTGAGGCATATTACAAATACCTTTATAAATCGGGCATCGACAGGAATGTTATGGGAACAAAGCGATATTTAGAAGGAGTTCAGATGCATGGGCTATCCCATTCAGATGCTGGTGTCCTCGAAGCCCCAATAACAGCTGAGGAAATAAAGAGGGCGGTGGGAAGGATCCCAATGGGGAAGGCACCAGGAGAGGATGGCTTTAGCACAGGCTTTTACAAGTCCTTTCTCACCCCCCTAAGTTAATTCATGGGAGAACTTTTTAACAATATCCTGGAAACGGAGGAGGCTCTGGGTACTTTCTCAAAGGCAATGATTACAGTTATCCCTAAGGAGGGCAGGGACCCCCAGAGATGTGGGTCCTATCGCCCCATCTCACACCTGAACATTGATGCCAAGATCTACACCTGGGTTTTGGCAGCGAGACTGGAGGTGTAAATGCCCCAATTCATCCACTCAGATCAGGTGGGTTTTATACAGGGACGTCAAGGGGCCTTGCATTTGATCCATGAAGCATGGGGAATGGGACACGACCCTGTCCTTCTGTCAGTAGATGCAGAAAAAGCCTTCGAGAGGGTAGAATGGGGCTTCCTTAAGGAGGTACTGGACAATGTGGGTCTAAGCCCACAGTTCCTGTGAGGTATTCTAGCAGTATATGGATCCCCCCAAGCGATTTGTGATGGTCAACTGAGACTTTTCCCGATGGTTTCCCTTGAGTAGGGGTACGAGGCAGGGCTTCCCCTCTCCACAATTTTGTTTGCGCTCTCTCTAGAACTGCTTGCACAGCAAATTAGGGATGACCCAGGGGTAGCGGGGCTCAGGGTGGGGGAGTGGAATAAAAAGTCGCATTATATGCAGATGATAAGCTTGTGCACATGAGGAACCCACTAACTTCCGTACCCAGGGTCACTAGAATGATCGAAGAATACGGTGATCTCTCAGGGTTCAAGATCAACAGATCAAAATCGATCCTGTTCCCACTGAATAGGCAGGTAATCGAGATATAGGAAGGTTCTCCCCTCTGGGGTTGGGGGTAAGCCTGCGTGAATTGAAGTACTTGGGGGTCAATCTCACAAGGGAGTTGGCAGATCTATTTCAGACGAACTACCCCAGGTTGCTCTAGGGGTTTCGGACATACCTTGACAAATGGGGGAAACTGACCACATTGTGCATAGGATGCCTCAACGCCCTCAAGATGGTGTGCTTACTGAGGTTCCTCTATTCATTCCAAATGCTCCCCATCAGTGTCCCTGCAGCATTTTTCTGCCAAGTGAAAGACTTGAACCCAAACGTTTTGTGGCAACAGAGAGTATCCTAGGAGGTCCTCACCTTACCAAAAGATAAGGCAGGGTAGGGCTCCCCAATGCCGAAGTGTACTAAAATGCCCCACAGCTGAGGGTTCACATACCACACCTTAGGTTGCAGAAAGAACTCCAATGGGTGGGTCTAGATAATTTCCACATGTCTCCCGCCATGGTTGGGGAATGGCTGTGGGCTCCTAGAGGCCGGCTCCCCCTTAGAATCCGTGATGACCCCATCCTGGCCACGATATGGGCCATATGGAGACAGGGCATGGGAATGCATGGGGTGACGACTTGGCCCTCTCCTTTGAGCCATCTGTGGGCTCCTGAAATTTGAGACGCAATCCCCAGCCCAGAGAGGTTTTAAACATGGTTTGAGGCAGGACTCGAAGGAGTGGGTCAAATGTGGAGGTACGGCACCTTTATTACAATAGGGGAGCTAGAGGAGATGCAGAGCTTGGGTACACTCTCGGTCTTCTCATATCTGCAATTGAAAAGGGCGCTCACCTCGGGGAAATGGATAGAGAAGATACCGCTCTTAGATAGGAGACTGGAAATTAAACGCCTGATCTCCTTGATGGGTCTACCCAAAGCTGTGGCGGAAATTGTATAGAGGGGCCTTCCAGACTTCAATACCCTGCCAGTACAAGCTTCATGCCATCAAGCTCCTACACAGGTGGCAATATGACCCTGTCAGGCTCTCAAAAATGTTTCAGACGGTGAGCCCTGTGTGCTGGCGCCAATGTGGTGAGAAGGCCGATTACTGTCATATGTGGTGGGGGTTCCCACGGGTCCAGATGTACTGGGATGAAGTGATGGGTTGGATAAAGGAGATTGATGTGGTTCAGCGACCTAAAGTGCTGCTGTGGGGTGACTTCATGACCAAATATGTTGTATGCTGAAATAAACTGATATCCAACATGTGGACAATGAAGGAGGGAGCTGTGGGGCACATGGGTGGAAGAAGACAGTGCTACCCCTCAAGGGGCCCACACACAAACTGGGCTAAGGCCTTAGAGAGAGGTAAGGCGTGATGAGCGGCCATGGACATGGACAAGAATTCTATTCATTACCGCACTCCCACCCTTAGTTCATCATCAAAGGTTTTGTTGGTTACATAAACGAATAGTTAGAGAAGACTCTGTCAGTAGGGGGAGAGTGGAGGAGGAAAGGTTGAGGTTCATGTGCTGAAATGTACTCTGTTCTTGTATCAAAACCCGAAATATAATAGAATTTCAACAAAAAAAAAGAGACGATCCAGAACGATGCAAGGGGAACAGATGAATGCAAAGGACGAGAAAAAGGATCTGAGGAATACAATGGTAAGAAGAAAACAAGACATTACAAGGAACAGGGGAACATATAAGATCAAAAGACGATCCAGAGCAATGCGAAGGGGGAAGGGGAATGGAAAGGACAACACAACGTGATCTGAGGAATATACAGGGTACGAGGAAACCAAGACATTACAAGGAACAGAGGAACATACAAGATCAAGAGAGGATCCAGAGCAATACCGACTTGCTGTCCACACCAAGAAGAGAGCCCACATACAAGCCGGTGTCTTGGCGGCATCTATCAACTCGGCTGATCTCTTTAAAATCTGCAAGGGGCTGGCCAATCCTGCTGGAGTCTCTGCCTCTCCTGCCCCCTCCTAGGCCCTCTGCACGGCTCTGGCTTCTCATTTCATCTCTAAAACTCAGGACATTTTGTCTTCTCTCTCTTCCTCCCTCTACTCCCTGCTCTTCCTCTGTCCTTACTTCGGCCTCCTCTCCTCCCTCCTTCTATGCCTTTCACCCTAGATGAAGTTTCTAGACAAGTCCGATATATGAAAGTCCTGCCGAAACAAGTTCACCCATGTTCCTCCAAAACCATCAAGAACCACACTGACACCGTGGCTCCGGCTCTGGCTGACTTCTGCAACCACTCCTTTGCCACTGACGTCTTCCCTTGTGCACCCTCTTCTTAAGAAACCCTCTGCCGACTCGTCCTGCCCGGCTAACTATCGTCCAATCTCCATCACTCCTTTCCTGGGCAAACTCCTCGGAAAGCTGGCAATCTCCAAGCTTAATCTTCACACTGAATCTGTTAGTTGTCTCCCCAACCATCAGTCCGGCTTCAGAGCTGCCAGAAGCACAGAAACTGCTCTATTGAACATCCATGAAGACCAGCTCTCCAACCTTGAGTCCAACACCCCCTGTGTGATCATCTTGCTTGATCTCTCTTTTGCATTTAAAATGGTCAATCAGGCCATCCTGCTCAACCGGCTCCGTAATAACCTGGGTACAAACGATCAGGCCCTGGCTTGTCTGACTTCTTTCCTCTCTGATCGAACCTCCTAGGTCCAACTTGGGTCCTTCCTCTCCTCTATCTCCATCTCTACTTTGGTGTTCCCCAGCGGTCTAACCTCTCTCCCTGGCTGTTCAACCAATATCTGGCACTTCTTGACCACTACATTGCCACTCTCTGCCCCAACTTTTAATGCTATGCGGATGACACTCAGATCACTTTCAGGCTCCCTCTGCCACCTCTTCTCCTTCTCTCATCTCTGATTGTCTTTCTGCTATCCAGGAGTGATTGCCACCAACGATCTCTGCCTTAATGCCAGTAAGACTGAGATTCTCTTCATCGGCACACCCGCTCCCTCCTTTCTTGATTCTCCCTGCCCGGCCTCCCTTGGCCCTCTTTCAGCTCCCACCTGTGAGGCTAAAAACTCAGGGTCATCTTCTACTCCACACTTTTCTTCTCTCCTCACATCTCTGACGTCTCTAAGAAGTCACACTACCAGCTGCACCTCCTCAGAGGTATTCTTCCTTTACTCTCCTTCCCCCAGAAGCTCACTGTCTCTAGAGCTCTGGTGTTTGCTAAGCTGGACTATGGTCACTTATTACTGAACCTACTGCAGCTCAGGAAACACGTGACCCATTATTATCGCTGGCTGCCACTGTTACCTGCTGGCCCCCTGGCTTTATACTCAACTCTGCTGATTTTGTGTATGCAGAGTTTGCTAACTTAGAGCCTTTAAACTGCCTACTGTGTACTGCAAGCTCTTTAGTCGCCCACGCGGCAGACTGCTTTGATTTACTGTCAGATCTCAAACCTGACTTCTTGTTTTTCAGTGAGACTTGGCTTTCTCCGGCTTCTGGGCTGGCCGTAGTTGCTATGCTTCCAGCTGGTTACGATATTCTACGGGCAGATCAGGTATCTTGCCATCCTGGTGGAGGCACTGCGTTTACATATAAATCCTTATATGTCTCTACTGTTTTACCACTCCCTCCCCTTTGCAGGTTGGAGGCACTTTTAGTGCGCATGATTTTATCGCCCTCTAAGACTATCTATTTTCTTATAGTCTATCGCCCTTCTGGATATGATGCCAGTTTCATTGATTCGTTTATGGACCTTGTGGCATCTCTCCAGCTCCAGTCTGAAGATTTGGTTATTGCTGGCGATTTCAATTTTAAGTGTAATGATCCCTCTGATAAAATTGGTGCTAATTTTATCATCGCCATGGAGGGTCTTCTCCTTTGGCAGTCGGGGGTAGATCTCTGTCTTCGGCGGGTGCCTCCCTCTGGAACAGCCTCCCTGCCACTCTAAAACTTGAGAACCATCTCCGGTTCCGGTAGAACCTAAAGACCTTCCTCTTTGTTTCTGCCTTCTCTCCCCCTCTCCCCTGCTGACCCGCTCTCTCTTGGCACTGTGCACCTGGCCATCCTCTTTCCTCTGGGTCCAGGTACCTGCTCGCCCTGCCACCCTCCTGCATTGCCTCCCGGCCACCCCTTGCACTGGATGGACTGTATCTGTACCCAAACAGCCCCCACCCCATTTTCTTCTTTTCTGCACTTATCAGACTTACCCAGTCTTTTGCCATAAACACAGCACTTGCCACGTTCTGGCTGCACTATCACTGTTTATTGCCTCCTTTCTATTTTTTTTATTTGTATTTATTATTTATTTATCTACTCTCCTCTGCTGTGCACTTTCTACTCTCCCCCTTCCATGCACTTTTTCCCTTTTCTCCATCCCATGCACTTGCGCGTTCTCAATGTCACTGGGCCTAGTAAGATCGTTATTGTTTGTGTTCTCCCCTGTTCCCCTCCCTTGACTAGTCGCGCTCTGAAACACCTGTGTAATGAGCGCGATACAAATAAAATATCATATCATATCATAACCTACCCATATCTTGAGGAACCTGCTTGACCTAGTTCTCCCCTCATTACAAATCACCTGGTCTGATCATTTTATCATCCCTTTTAAGGTGAATTATATTGCTCCCCCGTTTATCTCTGACAAACCCAGAGTTAAAAAGCGTAACTGGCGAGCGGTCGATGTTCCTATGTTTGCTGCATTGCTCTATCCTCTGTGGATGTTGACGCTCTTACGCAGGTCTTCAGTACTATGGCTGAGGTCCAAGCTCGTAGGCGGCCCTCCCAACCATGGTTTAATGAAGATCTTAAAGCTCTCCACCTCGAACGCAGGCAAGCAGAGCGCAGATGGAGCACTTCTTACTCCGTTGGTAACCGGACTGCCTTTCGCTCTACCACTGCATTATATCATGCAGCTATTAGGCAAGCTAAATTAGAGTACTTCACTTTTCAAATTGAAAATGCAATTGCTCAGCCTAAAGAGATTTTTTACAGTAGTCCGCACTCTGTCAGCTAAAGAACCTGCTGGCGCCACTCCTGCTTCCTAAGACCTATGTGACTCTCTGGCTAACTTTTTCACTTGCAAAATTGATAAGCTTAGGGATCTTATTTTGACTGACTGCAACCTTTTGCCCGGCCGGCCTGTCTCCCTGGCAGATGCCGTCTCAGGCACCCTGTTACCCACTGTGGCCCTGTGGGATTCCTTTCCGCTCTTTACAGACATTGAGGTCAGTATGGCGGTTACTAGTTTGAAATCCACCTGCTCTGCAGACGCTCTTCCTTTGTCCGTAGCGAAGGATATTCTTCGCAAGATTCTGCTCGTCTGACATCTGCAGTGATTCTATCTTGTGTCTCGGGGACCATTCCATCTGTGCTTAAATGCGCAACGGTGATCCCTTTCCTGAAGAAACCGGCTCCTGACCCTCTAGTCCTGGCTAATTTTCATCCTCCCTTTTGGGATGAAGTTACTCGAATCCTTGGTGTCCCCTTTATTGATCAAGTTCTGCAAGTCAGCCTCTTTGCTTGATGACTTTCAGTCAGGCTTTAGACCTTGCCAGGGCACCAAGACCATTTTGGTCTTGGTGCTTGACGATCTGATGCTGATTACTGATCATGGTGGAGTAGCAGCGCTGATTTTGTTAGACCTATCAGCCGCCTTTGATGCTATCGATCACTCCATCCTGATCAGTCGTCTAGCTACCATAGGCATGGCAGGCCCAGTCCTTGCCAAGCTTCACTCCTTTTTGTCTGATCGGTCACAACGTCTTTTGCTTCAGCCTTTCCTTTCTGCTATCTCGGCTTTGCTGTGTGGGGTCCCACAGGGCGTCGCTCTGTCCCCAGCCTCTTCAACATCCATATTCAGCATCTAATTTGTCTCATCCGCACCCACAGCTTAGAGATTTTACTCATATGAGGATGACACACAGATCTTGGTCAGACTGGATATTCTTCATCCGGCCTACGCCTCTCAGCTACGAGACTTCCTAACGGCCATGGGTTGCTGATTGCCAATAATTGGCTCAAATTAAATGGCGACAAAACCAACACCTTCTCCTTCCTCTTCTTGGACCTCTGCCTTTTGGCCTCCCTCTTGTGGCTCTTTTCCTGACACTGCTTCTGTGGTCAAGAACGTGGGTGTTATGCTTTCCGCCTCTCTGTCTCTGGCCCTGGTTGGTGCAGTTTACTAAGCTGGCCACTTCCAGCTAAAAATCCTCAGGAAGGTTTTTCAATGTATTCCTCTTCATCTGCGTGCGCCAGTGGTCTCGGCTCTAGTTCTGAGCAAGATCGATTATTGCAACTCTCTTTACCTGGTTCAGCCTGATAACCTGTTATGTCGTTTTCAGGTTCTCCAGAATTCAGCCGCTCGCCTCGCCACCGGCACACATTTTCGGGAACATATTTCCCCTGTTCTGAGACTTCTTCATTGGCTGCCGGTGGCTAGACGCATTAATTTTAAGTCCCTGTTCCTGGTGCATAAGGCATTTTATGGTATTGGCCTTAAGTACCTGCAGCAAAAATGTCTGCGGTATGTTCCTCGCCGCGCACTTTGATCTGCGAACCGCTTTCTTCTGGTTGTACCAAAGTTTAATCGTGTCACAATTGGTGGCCACTCCTTTTACTGTTTTAGCTCATTCGTCATGGTTTCTGATCATGGGTTTCCCCTTTAGCGCCATGTTGCCGTTTGATGTTGGTTGCGCTGCACCCCCTCTAGGTGAGTGTAAAAAAATGTAACATAACATAACTGCAATATCCTCTTTCTATATCTGCCTGCCTCTACACTCCGCCCTCTGCAACTCAACCAGAACAGGACTGCAAGACTTGTCCTTGGCTTCAAGCCCAGGATCGTATCTCTCCAGGACTGAAATCTCTGCAGTGGCTCCCAGTGGCTGCGAGGAAGTTCAAAACCCTTTGCATTGTCCACAAGGCCTTCTGGGGCCTAGGACCTCAATACCTTCAACTCTCTCTTCCTAAATATCTTCCTTTCCAAGCTCTTCGATCATCCGCCTCCAACTCCCCAGGGTCAGTCGCTTCTCCAAGCAACGAGTTGGTGATAGATCTCTTTCTTCGGCTGGGGCCTCCCTCTGGAACAGCCTCCTTGCCTCTGTGCAACTTGAGGAGAACCATCTCCGGTTCCGGAAGCACCTCAAGACCTTCCTCTTTGCTTCTGTTTTTTCTCCTCTCCTCTGCTGAACTCCTGGCTGAAACTGAAACTGCACTGGCCACCTGGTTCCCCTCTGTTCTCGGGCCCAGGTCCCCTTCCAACCAGTTGCCCACCTGCACTGCCCCCCTGGCAACCCTTGAACCATGGGGCTGTCTCTGTATCCCTACAGCTCCCTACCAGCACTTGACACCTGATATCTGCACTTAGCCTTGCATCTGCCACCAGCTGGCCGCACTTCTTATGTATTGTTCCGATTTATTGTTACGATTTATTTACTGTCTATCCTATGTACGGCACTTTCCCTCCCCCTTCCCCTTCACACTTTTCCCCTCCCCTGTGCTTGCATGAGCTCAATGTCTCCTGGTCTAGTAAGATTGTTGTCTCTGTCCTCCCTCTGTTCCCCCCTTGCCTCGTCGCGCCTTGAAACACTTGTGTAAAGGAGCGTTATAAATGTCAGATCATATCATTCACTGGGGCTGTGATCAGGCTTGTCATTCATTCTGCCTCTCAATGCCATCTATGACAGTTAATTTGCTACAAAGTAACAGGTCATTCATTTGCTACAAACAGCCTCATTATGAGTCAGTGGTATCTTGGAGGTAATTCCACCCAGATAGCACCAAACGGTATTACCGTTACCACCATTAGGCCCGGTGGCATTACCACCAGATTATAAGTGGTGGTACGCATTACACGGTAGGCAGTAAGGGTTTACCGGTACCGGTATTTTACCAGTACCGGTAAACCCTTACCGCCTTACTACGAGGTCCCTTTGCGGGTTGGAGAATTTAACGCCTGCTTTTTGCAGGCGTTAAAAACCAACCCGCAAATGGACCAGGGAGCTAATTACGGTACCGCAGTTTGCAGTGCCGTAATTAGCACCTTCCCCATTCCCATTATGCCCTATGGGGCAAAAATGGGAATGGGAAGGGCAATGGTGGAAGGGGGAATTACCGCCCCACCAACCTTGGAATAGGGCGGTAATTCCCCTTTCCACCAAGGCGGTGCCGGTATTTTACCGGCATGGACCAAGGTGCTAATAGCACCTTGGTCCACCGCCATCCGTTTAATGAGGCCCGCAGTGTTAGTACTCATTAATCGGAGTCCATTTGACTCCATGAAGATTTCAGCATTATTACCACTTGTGGTAGTAGCACTGATTTGGCCGCCATTGGGCGGTAAGGCAGAGGAATTCCCTCCACTACTTTACTTTTTATTGGCATTTTAACATACAAAACAAGAGCCGTTTATTACATGTCACAATGAAGCATCATCGGATCTCATTAAACAACCTATCCCCCCTGTCTCTGCCCCTTCAAACAGTTTTATCGTTTCGCTCGGTGCTATACTTTAATGAAATTGTCTCTCCTTATTCGGGGGCATTGCTCCCCTCCACTTGATCATACTAGGCGCAATTGGTGTATCAACCCTGTAGGCATTGTGTGTGTTATAACTTGGGCCGCCGTAGGGTACCTTACTCTTTGCTGGTCCAGTCTTTCCCGACCCTGTGTTTTCCCTGGAGCTCCTCTTCCTCCCACTTGATGCTAATGTGCTTCCTCATTGCCCCCCTCTACGATGGATCATGCTCCCCCTTACCTTAGTGCACATCCCATCCCCATTTTTGTTTGACCCTGCCCCAGACTGACCTAAAAGCACCCAGCTCATCATTTCCCATCGCGGTCAGTTTATCCATCAGGAACACATTTTTCAGGTTATTCAACCAATCGTCCTTGTTTGGAATAATTGCACCATTCTACTTTTGGGCTAAGGCGACCCTGCCCGCCCGCAGCATGGTCTCCCACATCCTGGGATATCTGTACAATTCTGCATCTTTTGGTGGCAACCCCAGGTCCATTTGCAGAGGGTCTAGTGGGAGCGATTCCCCGATGACCTCCGCCATCCACCCTTGTAGATTCTCACAGTAAGCCTATATTCGTGGGCAGTGCCACCACATGTGTCGTCTTGAACAAATCTGACCGCATCAATTTGGACACAATGCAGGTGCCCCAGCAAACATGTTAGATATCTTAACAGGGTCTCTATGCCAGCCCTGGAGTATCTTAAAGTTGTGTTCCATGTCTACTCTGAAGAGATTCCCATGGAACGGTATTTTATATATCTTGCCCCATGCCTCTTCCGTGAGTTCCTCCCCTGCCAGTTCATTCCAGTATTGTTTAAACCCCTGCCTATTCTGATTGTCACTGACGTTCATTACCTTGTACAGTTTAGAGACCATCCCTTTCCGTGTAAAAGCTGAGTCTAATGTTTTCTCAAATGGGGTTAGTGGCCGTTTCTTTTTCAATCCCCATTTCTGGTCGGTCAGGAGCCCTTTCTACCGTAGGTATTCAAATACTGAGCTCTTCCCAGCTCCCAGAACCTCTGCCACTGCCTCGTATGGCGCAAACTCACTTTCTAGGAACAGCTATCTCACGCTTTCCAACCCTTTATCTGACCAGTCCTGGGAGTTACGGAATACCCTGTTTCCCAACCTTATGTCAGGGCCCCAGAGGGAGGACATCGGGGAGGGCCATGATGACAGGTTCTCGGTAGCTTCCCCCTCTCCACAGGGACCACAGCACTCCTAGGGTGAGGTGGTCGGGTAGTCTGCTCGGTATGTCTTTATGGGGAGCTTATAACCAATCCCACACTTTGAGCGGGTGTGTTTCCATGTCCTCTAAGTAAGACCAACACGTTCCCATATCATCCCGCATGTTCTCTAGGAGTACTCTGAGTTGGGCTGCCTTGTGATATATTTGGAAGTCCAGTAGACTGAAGCCCCCCTTCTCCCTTGGAAGGGTGAGAGTGGGTCATTTGGTCCTAGGGGTCTTGCCCTGCCATATACATATACGCACTGCTATCTGGAGTTCCTTAAACGTGGACTCTGGTATCTTCGAAGAGCCGTGAACCGGTACAGGAATCTTGGCAAAACATCATTTTTTATTGCTGTCATTCGGCCATTATGTTGCCCAAGCGATTTAAATCTATTTTAATGGTTGGCATTAATGGGACAAAATTAGTTGTTGCCAGTGCGGTTAAGTCCCTGGTCAGTCTTACCCCCAAGTATTGGATTGCTAGTTTCTCAACTTGGACCCCTGAAAGGCTGTTCACTGGGTCAAGCTCCGGGTCAACTTCTCGAAGCGGCAACAACTTGGATTTTGACTTGTTGATTTTGAGACCTGAGAAGTCCCCAAAGGCGTCTGCCAATGAGAGAAACACCAGGAATGTTGTTGGGCGTCCACCAAATACCCCAAGATGTCATCCGCAAACAGTGAGAGTTTTAATTCGACCTGTCCCCTTTGGATACCATGTATTCTCTGGTGGCTCCTCACTGCTATCGCTAAAGGTTCCATCTTCAGGGCATATATGAGAGGGGACAGAGGACATCCCTGTCTCGTACCTCTAGTCAGGTTGAATGACGCAGACAATTCCCCAATCACTTGCACTCTCACCTTGGGTGCCCTATACAGGCTTCCCACCCACTTTCTCATGTGTTCCCCAAATCCCATTTTTTGTAGGACAATTGCCATGCACCTCCATTGCACTCTGTCGAAGGCTTTCTCCGAATCAAGGGAAAGCAGACTAGCATTGAGGATGGTTTCCCGCGCATAGTGCATTAGGTCAATCGTCTTCCGGATATTATCTGAACCCTGACGCCCTCTAATGAAGCCTACCTGGTCACCATGTATCTGGATCGACATTATACCCTCCATCCTTCTTCAGTAGGGAGATTGGCCACTATGATTAACACTCTGTCGGGTCTTTACCCTCCTTTGGCAGTACCACTATAATGGCTCCCATCATTGTCTTGGGCAGGTTGTCTCCCTTGAGGACTGCCATGTGTGGGGCCAGGGTGGACAGATACAGCTTATAGAATTTTACTGAGAAGCCCTCTTCCCCCGGTGACATACCTCCCTTCATTGCCTTTATCACTTGGACAATCTCTTCCACCGTTACCGGGTCTTCTAATCTACCAGCCATGTCGTGGGCTAGTCCTGGTATGGGTATCTTGTCTAGGAAGTCTTCAATAAGAGCATCCTCTCTGTTAAATTCCGACTTATACAACCGCTCAAAGTAGCGCTTAAAGGCTCCCCCTATGCTTGGGGTGTCATGACAGAGTCCCCTCCTCAGATTTCATGGTGTTAACCATCTTGCTTTTCTGTACTTCCTTCAGTTTCCATGCCTGTATTCTATCCGCCATTTCCCCCTTTTTGCAATACTTTTGTTTAAGGAACTGGAAACTCCTCTCGGTTTTGCTGAACAATAACTCCCTAAGATGGGTTTTGTATTGGTTCAGAGCTGCAGCCTGTTCTGGGTCAATGGATCCACCCGGTACTCGTCCGTGTTGAACTTGCAATATAGTTTCTCCCATAGGGCCTTTTCCAGGCTGTCCTTCCCCCTTTTTTTCTCCACCCCATTATCGTTCAACTCAAAATATTCCACTATGCTTCCCAAGACTGCTTGGGCTGTGATCGTGTCTCTGAAAAGCGCATTGTTGCATTTCCACCTCACTCTTCACCGACATCCCCACATCCCCCTCATCAGGGTGATCCGCACCAAATCGTGATCCGACCATGGGACCGGGTCTACCCGCAGGTTTTGTGTATGTGCTAGTAGAGTGTCTTCCATCAGGATGTGGTCGATTCTAGAGAATGTTTTATGGGTTTTAGAGTAGTATGTAAAGGGGGGATCTCCCACTGATGGAGTAGGGAGCGTATCCACTAAGCCCAAGTCGCGGTTGATTCTGCGAACCCCCGGGATGTGGAGTCCTCTGACGGAAAGGGTTTTTGTAATGACATTCTTTTCCTATCTCTACTAGGCTCTAATGGCATATTGAAGTCGCCCGCCACTATAAGGGCGCCCCCACAAATAATCTCAGTTTGTCCCTGACCCCTTCCCAGGAAGACACTTGTCCCTCGTTGGGGCTGTAAACCACTCCTAGTGTGAGGGGGGCCCCCTGTAATTCCCCTTTGATGAGCAGGTATCGGCCATCCCAGTGCCTGATCGGCCCCTCCATCCTGAAGCCTAATTTGGAAGCCATGACAATCGCCACTCCCCTCTTTTTAGTCTTATAAGAGGCGTAATACACTTCCCCTATCCCTCCACCCCGAATGACCGGTTCTTTACCCCTCGCCCAGCGAGTTTCCTGAAGAAAGAGAAGATTTGGTTTGGCCCTCCTAAATGTTCTGCCCATGAGGGACCTCTTCATAGGAGAGTAGGGAGCCTATTTCCAAAACGTGCATGTTGTCAGCCATTGGGGTATTTGTGCATCTTTCTAACCTTGACCTCTTTCTGTGTTCCCAGACTGTAACCAGATCCAGTTGCGCCTTGCCGCTGCCCCACTACCAGAGCTTTCCGAGTACTCAAAACCACAATAACCACTTCGCCCACTTGCCCAACTCCTCCACCCACCCCCCGAAGGAGCCTATCCCCAACTGCCCCCGCTTTCTAACTACGAAACCCCTACACCCACCCCCTCAATCCCCTGCCCTACTCCCCGAGCCAAAAAGTTCAACCATTTCTGGTACTTGACTGGACCACTAGTGTGCCTGCTCCCCGCAGGCCCATTCTCATAGATATCTCTCTGGTAGAGCCCCTACAAATCTTCACCCCAACCGACCAAAAACCTCTCCTCCTCTCCGCCACCACTCCTTGTCCCTCCGAACAAATCTCACAATGTTTCCACATCACTTTTGCGTTTAGCTACCCCCATACTGTTTTCAGGAGAGGACAAACCAAGACTTGTCCTGTGTAGATCTGTCTGGGCAATGCCCTCACCCTCAGCATCTCATGGGCCATCGTTGTGAGGGGTGGTGTTTAACTTTTTGAATTTTCTTTTGTATTTTTATCTTAATTTGTTACTATCACTTGGTTTTGAAAAGTTGATTAAATTCAGCTGTATCAAAATAAAAAAAATAAAAATTTTCTCGAACCTGAGATCCATCTCCTGTCTCTCGTGCCTCCCCCCCACTCTTCTCCTTCGCCGCTTTGCTGATAGGGGTGTCTCCGGTCATCCTCAGCCTCCATGTACTCCTGAATCGCTCCTTTAATTTCTTCTTCAGTGACAAGTCTTAGTTGTTGGCCCATATATTCGAATGAAAGCGAGAAGGTACAACCCCAGCGGTAGCGAATTACCTTCTCTCGTAGGCATTGCATCAGGGGCGCATATCCACCTCCTGGCCAGTATGAATGCAGAAAGGTCCTGGAAGATCGTAATCGTTGAGTTGTTGTACGTGATGGTGGAGGCTTTTGTAGCCTCCTCCAAGATTTTCATCTTTTCCGCATAGTAGTGGAAGCGGACGGGGACAGAGCGTGGGCCCCCAGCCCAGCCCCCCACCAGGTGAGCCCTGTCAATTGTGGGGTCAGTTGTTGTCTCATTTCCGAATAGGAGGCGTATCACATCCTTGACCTCTCGGCATCTGTGCCTCTCTGTCTCCCCCGACAGCAGGCCAAAAAACCATAGATTGTTCCTCCATTCCCTGTTTTGGTTATCGTCCAGTTGCAAGCCCCTCTCCTCATCTTTCTTTTCCAGTGCGGTCAATCTGGTGTCAATTTGTGTTTCTAGGATGTCGACCGATGATTGTTTGGCCTCTAGACCCTGTAGTCGGTCTTCCATTTTATCCACTCTCTGGTCTATCTTTTCGATCCTATGTCCAATGTCCGCTTGCATATCTCTAATATCCTGCAATATGGCCATAATGTCTCTTTTTGTGGGCATGGAATCTTCCACCAGCTCCTCTATTCTGTCTGGGTTTGGTCCGCCTCAGCTATCTGCAGCCTCCTGATAGCAGAACTCATGGAGTGTCTCTCTCCAACTCATTCATGGTCGTCCAACCTGATGCTGGTATATTTCTTTTGTGGGGGTATGAGGGGAGGGAGCTATCAACCTCAGAGTTGAGTAGGGGTGGGGCTCTCACCCCTTCTTTACTCCTTCATTGATTGGCTTGCTAGGACAGTCTCCCGCTGCTCCCTGTCCCCACTGGGGGGTTAAGTGGTCTCCTTCCAGCTTAGAGCTCTGCCCCCGCCAGTCGGTTTCCGTTATTACTGTGGTCCCCCTGATCTCCTCTCTGAAGTGAGGTGCGTTGTGGTGCTGGATCCATAACGTCCATCTGGTCTTAGTTTTGACTCGGGCTGTGATGAGGGTCAGGCCCTCAGCTTTCTCCTGTGACCCCCACACCTGCCAGGGCTCCTTCATATGTCTCTGTAGGCCCATTCACTGAGACCTCCTTTCCTGGATGGGCGGGTTGATTATTCCCTCCTCCGCCTCACCTCCTCCTTGTCACTGTTGTCTCCTTGAGTTTTGTCAGTACTCTGTGCAGGCAGCCCCCAGGTTTCTGAGGGGATTATATCAGATGGCCCCTGCGTGTTCCAGTTCGGTGGAGGGCCAAGCCTCACCCCCTTTCTGGTGAGCGTGGTGAATGGGGCGAGGTCTCTATAGTTCCAGCATGGAGGGGGCTTTTCCCCTGGCCCCTTGTGTCTAGTGTTCTGGGCCTGTCTACTGCCCCCAGAATGGCCCCCCAGGCAATAGGAATCTGGTGGATGTTGTTCAGCTTGTCCCCAGTCTGTGTGCTCTGCCTGCTCTCGTCCTGCCAGAGGGGATCTGGAAATGCTGGGGCTTAGAGGGGGACGGCCTCCGCTTGCCCTTCTTGGTTGTCTCTTGTTTGTCTCTCTCGTTTCCGCAATGGTTTCTCCGCCGTAAGACTGGCTCGTCACTGTCTCGGTCTGTGGCATTGTGAGACTGTCCACCTTGGACGATGCTCACCTCCTCTCCTCTACTTTCTACTTTCTTTTCTTTGCACTCTCTGGGTCTCGAGAATTCGGAATTGGACCAGGGAGTGGATTACAGTTTCAGCCACTGCATAGGGGGGGTCACCTGTCCACCTTGGGGTTTCCGGGGCTCTCCGGGGGGGCTGAAAAGACTGTAGGGGGGTGTCTGTACTTCCGCTCTCTATATGGTAGAGGGGAGGCACAGAGGACCCCAGCCAAGATTCTCTATTATTGGTAACTTAGTTGAGCAATCAAGGCCTAGCTTCTCAGGAGGTGATGCAGGCTGGTTCTTAAGTACAGTGTAGTCCCCGAGCATCCACAAATGAATGTCTGCACACTGTATCGGTTAAAACACAGTCTTTATATAATTAAAATTCAGGGTTATGTACAGTATCACGATAACTCACTTTGTACTCAGAAAATCAACAATGGTAAATATATGCAGTTCTAAAGTGGTACTACAAACGTTATTAGATCTCATTGAAGTGCATATTGTCAGAATGACACACAGATCAAAAATAAAGAGGCAACCAGCAGTAGAGAGAGGAAGGAAAGCAAGATGGTTGAACAATTGGCAGAATACTGGTCAGTACTGTTAAACACAGCTCTTTGTGGAGGTCCCCCCACCTGGGCAACCTGTAGGATAAAGATACAAGCCCAGTCCATATATTGTTCGCACTAGACTTCCCAATAGTTCTGCAACCCCAAATTAACTGGCGTTGTAACGTTCCTCGTTGTGGAATCGACGGCCCTTCTTGAGTGCCCTCCCTTTAAGGCAGGAGTCACGGGTCGTCGAACGTCCGATGGAGAACAGGTTGAGCTACGCCAGTGAAGTGGCTGCGTTGTTCCTAGCGGTGCTCATTGACGGGGAAGCGTAAAGGTCCTGCAAGGAAGAGGCGTGCGGGGCACCTCGGTGTCGATAGTTCTGGACCACAAGGAGTTTGAAGAACTGTGGCCCAGCAAGGACGTCGAGTCGTCGGCGTCTCTGTGGTCTTTGGGTGGCTGGTAACCCACCAGCAGATGCTTCTCGGCATGTTGACGGTCAGGCCTTCTCCAGCACGATACAACGGCGACGATGCGGATGAGAGCATCCTTGGATCAAATGAAGTTCTCAGGCAAACATGAGCACGGCGGCTCCGGTCGGCACCGGCGGTCGTCGACAGTGGCGGACAACAGTCCGGGTGCTTCTCCTTGGAGTTCCGCAGCAGTCCCTGTATCGGGTCGGCAGCCTGTGGAAGGTCTGTCTAGCAGGGAGCTTTGGCAAAGATCAGCTGGTGCACGATGGTCCCTCGTAGCTCGGGAAGAGGGCGCCTTACCAAGTCCTCTCTGGGTCAGTCCTTGGAGGCACAGCAGCTTTCAGATTGCGAAGGAGAGCAATAGCAATTCTTCTCTTCCAGCAGGGCTTCAAGGTCAAATGTCAGTTTCACTCCAGTTACTCTTCGTAGTTTGGACTTCAGCTCTGAACACTTTTGAAAACGATTCCTGAGAGGTCCCCAGATATACTGTTGAACTCCCATTCATTCCGCTGGGTCACACTTAAGCATCCAATCACGACTACGGGCATTCATGCAGGCAGGCAACCAATCAGGTGCATAGTGCATTCAGGCCATTCAGGCCATTCACTTCCCTCCAGACACTCACAACAAGTTATGTGTATTGGGACAAGTACCCAGCCATTCAACACTCCACACTGCATTCATACCAGTTTCGGGCAGGGCTGTCTCAGTCATTGGCCCTCATTACAAGTTCGGCCGGTAGCCATGCCGCTATTGGCGGCATGGCTGCTGCCAAAAATCGCATCCTTGTCCGGGTCCTCGGAATGAGGACTTACCGGGCCATTCCGAGTTCGGATGGCCCGGTAATTCCTCCCTCAAGGACCTGGACACTGTCCTTCCCCATTCCCATTTCAGCCCCCATAGGGCTGAATGGGAATGGGAGAGGGAGCAAACAACGGGCCATAACGAGATTGGCCCGTTGTTTGCTCCCTCTTCCCCTCGCGGGACCCGGTAAGCATGCCTGGTTTTCCCAGGTGTGCTTACCGTGTCCCACGAGGGGACCTCGTAATGTGGCGGAACGGGTTGAACGGCGCCGTCACCTTTTACGGCGCCGTTTAACCCGTTCCGCCAGGGTCATAATGAGGCCCATTGTGTTTAAACACTAGATACTAGACATCCACAACTCAGAAAGCGTATTCGTCAGACATTCTATTCACCCAGGTTCCACCCACAGGTGTACCCACAACATACTGTCGTTGAGAAGGCTCCAGCTAGTCTGGTCAGCACTTCCCCACACTACCACATATGGAACTTCCACCCAACAGCCAGTCTGGGGGAAGGGACAGAGTCAGGGCTTCCCGGGACTTCGGGAAGATCAAGGTAACAGGTGATGGAAGGCAGGAGGCCATGGGGGCCATCTTGTTTCCATCAGGAATCTACCGTTTCCAGTGCCAGGGCCTGGGCATCCCAAAATGGAGGACGCTCAGGGCGCCAGTCAATTCAGCACAGAGCTGCAATCAGCCCGTACCCTGCTCTGTGGGCCACCCACAGGTGCCCAAAAACATACACTAGGGTCACAGGGTTGCACCCCTACCCGTGGGTGCCATAAGGGTATCCCATGGATCTGTTCACCAAATCAAAAGAGAGAGCTGCACTGCTAGGAGCTCCTGCGCTGCAAACACGACAGAACACACGATAAAAACAGTAAAGGACAATTCTACCAGCCCTCATACAGTGTACCAACATGACAGTGATGATTCCTGTCAGTGTTCAAACCGAGGTGCCTGGGAGAGTCCTGTTGGGGAATGATCTAAGAACTCTAGGAGTAGTATCCAGTACCCCCAGGCCTCCCAGTATGGAGACACCGAACCAAACCAAATTGGCTAGAGAGGCCACCTTAAGGAACCACTCTAAGCCTGTGGGAACCTCTACTGAGAACTCCACTACAAGCCCTGGTGTTGGTAAATTGAACTCTGACCCAGGCAAATTTCAGGCTAAAATGTTAGGGAAATGGGAGCCCGAACCAAGCTCCATCATTATTCCCCCAGTTTTAGAGTCTGGGACTCCCCCTGCTTCTGAGGAAGAGGTGGATAGACCAATTGGACCCCTAACTAGGCCTAAGAGAACTGGTAATTCTCAATGCTGGTGGAAAACCATGAAAGAAAAGTCTAAGGCCAAAAACCTTCAGACTGTTGGACCTTCTACTGAAGACTCCAACTCAAATCCTAGTCTTGGGAGTGAAGCGCCTAAAGTAGGTAAGGGTAGATCTAAGAGGAAGGACAAGCATGTACCTTGCTTATCTCCATCCCCTCCAACCAAGAGGCCCAAAACGCAACCTTCTCCCAAAAGAGAAGTGGTGAGGAACTCTGGAGGCCACTCTAGATCTAAAGGAATCCTTTATAAGGGTCCCTGGAAAAAGCCTAACACAGGTTCAGAAGTTGTACCAACTTCTGAGGGACTGGTCAACCAGATCCCCTATAGTTTCAAAAAGACTGATGTTCCTCAAAGGGTTTGTAGGTCATATAGCTTACAAAGGAAAACCTTTGATTTGACCATAGACCATAGGTCAGAGTGTCTCCACCAAAATGCTGATGGTCTCTCTAGGATGTTTATAACCGACTAAAGGTATGAGACTCATCAAGGAGTGGATTAAATACTTCTGTCCCTTAGTCTGGGGTGGGGGGGCGAGTGTTAGGGAGAATTCACTGTTAAGGCTAATTTCCCAAACCTAGTGAGTCCACCAGCAGCTTTGCTGGATTTTTGGTGTTTATTTTTTTTCCTGCTAAGAGTGAGACTCTTTTTCTCCCACTCTTAGACATGATTTGAGATATTGTTTGACTTTGTAATGTGTTTTATGGGCTATGGGGTCTTTTACTCCATAGGGTTTCATGTATTTTTGGTAAGTGTGTTACACAGCACCCTCAGTGCAGTAACACAGGGGTGTCGTAGTGACCCCCAAATATAGACTATATACCCTGGGACTGACTACTGTCTCCCAGGGCATGTAAAGTCACCATTGACTTTACAAGTCTTAAATTGTGAACAGACCAGTACAAACCATCATATTGTGGAAGTACTGGTAGAGGTAATTAGATTGCCCCTGGGTCTGTTTTTCGAGGGGGCACCGTGCAGTCCCCCCTCGTCGTGTTTCTGGCTGGTGGCAGTGGTTACCACGCAAAATATTCCACCAGAATATTTCCTATGGGTTTTTCCCATTCATTTTAAACGCACCACTTTTTTGGTGCAATGTTATAGATACCACTGGGTTATTTATTTAATATTTATTCCCCCGGTTGGGTCTTTTTGCCAGGACTCGGTTTTAAAATGGCGTTTGTGTTTGCCTCTGTAACTCCAACCCAAGTTGAGCCCTTTGTTCCACTTTTTGGCGGGCTTCTACACAGAAGCCTCCAAAAGTGGTGCCACTCTGTCTGGGTCTACAGGATGTGTGGGAGGGGGGTTTAGGCACCCTGGACTGAGTTGCCTCGGCAACTCAAGTCGCACTCTTGTGGGATTGGCCCAGTGGTGCGCTGCCCGGCTCACCACTTAGCATGTTTGAGTGACAGCTAGGACTGATGAATGGGGGTTTTCTGCATAAAAGCAGGGCTTTGGGGACTGGAAATTCAGAAGTCGCCATAGGACCAAAGAATCAGAAGAGGTAGAAGCTGAGCTGACCTGCAACGATGACACCACCGGTGGAGCCCTGCTGAACCGTCTCACCACTTCCCAACGACAGAGAAGCTCTTCATCCCAGAGGGTCTTCTTCCTCTGAACTGGTGGGGACAACCAGTTTGCCCTCTTTTCGCCTTCCTGGATCGTCTTGTGGTCGAATCGTCCGTGCCAACCACCCTGGCGGACGGATAGCCACGCTTCACCACTACTGCAAATAAAAGGGTACTAACTTTTAACCGGGAAACTCAGTGGCTGGTTTCTTCCCTGGCAGTGCAACGACCTCCAGTTTCCTCCACGTTGATATCTTCTCTTCCCCTGGACGAAGCACCGGCTTCCACCCGCTGCCAGGAACAACTACCCCCGCTGGAGCTTTCTCACCATTTCAGCTACTGTGTCCCGCCTGGTCTCCCTTGCAACAAACTGTTCAAGGTGTCCCGTAAATCCTTGACTTTCTATCCTGGGGTGACTTGGGACCTGCTAACTAACTTTTTCTGAACTGAGCCAACCCTTTTTGAACTATCTGCAACGACTCTTTAAAGTACTATTCAACTGTGTGATCTTGGACACATTCCGCCTTGCTCTCTCCAAGAGTGGGCCTGGCCTATGACTTTCTTGCTCCTCAGTAGACTCTGCCTTTTCTGACTCACTCTGGTTCTCTTAAAATGTTGGTATTGTGTATTTTCCTAATTCTGCCTTTTCCCCTCCCTTTTTAACTAACTTATTGGAGTGCCATCTTAGGTTAAGCGCTCACCTCTGTCTGTAAATAAGTGGTGTTTTAACTAAGACATGTTCAATAAGTAATCAGGGATGTATATATATTAATAGTGACTGTGTTTGATCTTGCTTGCCATATTAGTGTTAGTGTATTCTACAAAGTGTGTTTTTAAATAAATAATTATATACTTTTATACCCAAGCTCTGGTCAGTGTTTGCTTGTGCTACTGTATCTTAGTACCTATCTTGTATACTCTATATACTGTCTAACTCTTCTTGAGAGAAGTCTTGCTGCTCAGCCTCAGCTAACAGGTAAATCTAGGTGATACAGACTGCTACCAATTGGGTTTACTGCCAACACCTGTAGTTTTAAGCCTTTTGCAGTGGTCCCTAAGTGATCTGCACAGGTTTCTGCCTCAAGGCAGCGGTAATGCTGCATTACCACCATTCCTTACCACACCTCGGAACTCGTAATGAGGCGCACAATCTTACCGGCCCCACAAGTGCGCTTCTTTTTGAGCAGCAGGGGAATCTGTGCTATTAGCTTGCAAAATAAATTTAAAAAACATTTGAATCAATTTAGATTATTGATAAGATCCATACAACATCTATAAAATCACCCTTTCATCAGCCAGTCATGTTAATACACACAATGATTTTAACATTATTGTAGCCAATGTGGGACTGAATTCATATTTAAAAGTTTTCTTAAAGGAAACATTTAAAAAAAAAAACTGTTTTATTACACACAAAGGTTTCCCCTACCCACAATTATTTGTAGCTAAACTATATGTGGAATGGCGGACCTGTGATTCTGTAGGATGTTTGCTAAAGCATCTGAGTGATAAGTGAGGTTCATGGAGATCCTGGTACATAGAGATCCCATCTCCCCAGCAAACAATCGAACATTACAATTAATGCTACCTTTTGTTACATAATTTCATCCAACATCCCCTTCCTAGTCCCACCATAATGAATTCATCATCCAGCATTTCATTAATCTAATAAACTCTGTGCTTTCACCTTTTGGTGGCAACACGTAACCCCTAGCCTTACGCCTCTAGCTGGGTACTGGAGCGGTCACTCCACTCTACACTGGCAGGTTGCCAGATGTTACCACTATGTTTACACCTCTAGCTGGGTACTGAAGTGATCACTCCACTCTACACGCAGCGCGTGTACCCACTCCCCTCCCTTTGTCCCGGTGCTTCCTTGTTGTTGACCCTCCTATCGCGCTTGCATTTGTTGGCAGACCACGTGCCTTCCTGGTTACCTGACATTGCTGCCCCCAGCACCATTTCCACTTCTCTGGTGCTGGGGTGAGGCCAGGTGCTCTGTGGCACAGTCACTTGTGCATTTTTTAAATGATGTATTCTCGCGCCTTGTTGGCCCTGACCCCTTTCTCCCTCCCACTGTGTTTGCATTGATTGTCTGGCCCTTTAAAATCGGCCACCTAAGGCACCCCCTGCCGTGTCACACCCCTCAGCCAAGGACCAGAGGCTAAGGACAGCTCCAGTGGTGTCTAGCAGTGTCGGCTGTGGTAGCACCTAGCCTGCAGCCGTCAACCTGTAAGTCGCATCTGGGTGCCTTGTATTGTGCTGTGCCCAAAAAACAGCCTTTTTCCCCTTCTAGGAAAGTCGAATCGGGGTGTGTTGTATTGTGCCGTGCTCCAAAACGTAGCCTTTTTTCCCACTTCTAGGAAAGTCAAATTGGGGTGTTGTTGCATTCCGGTAATTGTGACATTGTTGTGGCGTCTCTCTAGGCTCCTACCTAGATCTCCCCTTCCCCTGCAAGGCATGCCGTTCATTGTTGTGAGTTACTTGTTCCCCTCCTGTGTCTTCCTTTGTTGTGACCCCTGCCCTATCCTCATACTCCCCCTGTGCATTCTGAGTTGTGTGGCACAGGGCTGTGAGTCTCTCTCTTTTCTCAGGTCCTTCTCCTCCAACTAACTCCTTCACACCCCCTATGGTGCTCTCTGTCTCTCCCATCTTCTCTAACTGCTACTCTATCTCCTACCCTACCCCTCTCACTAAGTCTGGAAGGAAGATGTTCAAGAGGGACATCCTGGTCTCCAACCCAGGCCTCCTTATCGCTGATACCTACACCAGTGCTTTCGCCATACAGACTCTCACCGGCATCCTCTTGGTCGTCCCCTCTCCAGACCTATCAAACCTTCATATGGTCTCTGTACTCTCTCTATTTTCTGCCTCTCCCATTAACAGTGGCACTAGGTGGGAGTACTTCTCGGCCCCCTTCTACTCCTCCAAGACCATCATTAATGTCTATCTGAATGACACCGTCTTGGTTTAGGACCCTCAGCCCAATCTCCTCCGTTTCCCGCGTTTTATCAACTTCCTCCCTTCTCTTGCTACTCCTTCCGCCACCTCTCTGGCACCATCATCTTCCTCCTCTGCCCATCCTCGGGCCCCTCTAACACCTCTGCAGGGTGTACCTCAAGCCTGTACCCCTCTGCAAAGTCTTTCAAATGTGGTAACCTGCTCCACATCGCTACTCTCAACTCTCGTTCTGCTGTTGAACACTCCATTGACATCTGTCACCTCCTCAGAGAACTCAAACTAGATGTCCTTGCTCTCACCGAGACATGGTTTACGGCCAGTTCTGTCACAAGAGTTTTGACACTGTCCTCCCTGTCATCTCTGAACCCAGAGCCAACCATCTGTCGCAAGAGTTTTGACACTGTCCTCCCTGTCATCTCTGAACCCAGAACCAACCATCCTGGAGGGGGAGCAGCCCTGATCTTTCTGGAGTGGGTCCCTGCCTCTGTCACCTATACTTAGGCCCACTCCTCCTTTGAATACCTGGTCTTCAGGCTCTCTGTCTCTCCTGGCCCCTATCTAACTTTGGCCACCATATACAGGCCTCCTGGCTTGGCCCTCCCCTTCCTCTCTGAATGGGCCGACCTCTCCTCTTCCCTCCTTGCCTCTACTTCTCAACTTCTCCTCCTTGGAGAGATCAACATCCACCTGGACGCTTCTAATCCCTCCTCTGGGCATTTCCGGAACCTCTGCAACACTCTCTCTCTTTCCATTCTGTCCTCTGCCCTCCACGCTACTTGGATGCTCTCATCTCCTCTGATATCCCTCGCTCTAACCCTCCCACCACTCTTCTCTCTTGAACCGACCACTTTCTACTTTCCTCTCATCTGAAACTCTCTATCCCTCAGGCAAACCCCCCCCCCCCCCCACTGCCACCTACCTTCTCGGTCATTTGGCCCATGAAGCATGTGTCAGTAGATACATTTGCCTCTTCTTTCTCTGATCCTCCTAGTCCTGCAGCTGACTCACACCCTGACACAGCCCTTCCTAAGCTGCATCTTTCTATCTCCAACACCCTGGACATCCTTGCCCCTGTCATGAGAATCCGGCTGAAGCCTACCTCCAAGTGCAACTCTTGGTATGAATCTTACCTCACCATTCTTATACACAAGTACAGGGTGGCTGAGAGGAAGCAGAGGGCTTTGGGCGCATCCTCTGACAAACTGGCCTGCCACCTGCTCCAAAGGCAATACAGACTCTCTGTCCTGTCCAAGAAGAGAATACACATTGAAGCCCACATCTATGTGGCCTCTAACAACACGGCCAAACTCTAAAATCTGCAAGGAGCTGGCAAATCATTCTGCAGTCTCCACCTCTCTTGTTCCCTCCCAGACCCTCTGTATGGCTCTGGCTTCTCACTTCACCACTAAAACTCAGGGCATCCTGTCCTCTCTCTCCTCTTCCTCTACCTCTTCCTCTCTTGCCCCCTCCTTGGTCATTTCTCCCTCTCCTCCTTTTTCCTCTTTCTCTCTGACGACACCTGACAAGGTTTCTAGACAAGTCCGATCTATGAAAGGATCTATGAAAGTGTCATCCAAACCGATGCTCCACAGCCCCTCCAGGGCCATCAAGGACCATATTGACACCCTCGCTCCAGCCTTGGCCAATTTCTGTAATCACTTCTTCACCACTGGAACTTTTCCCTCTCCCCTCTCCTGTTAAGTACTCGCTTGTGCACCCCCTCCTCAAGAAGCCATCCGTCGATCCCACCTGCCCGGCAAACTATCGCCTGATCTTCATCACCCCTTTCCTGGGCAAACGCTTGAAAAAGTTGCCCATCTCCCAGCTTACTCTCCACACTGAATCTGTTGGTTGCCTCCATGACCATCAGTCTGGCTTCAGAGCTGCCGGAGGCACAGAAACTGCTCTTCTGAACACCCATGAAGACCTGCTCTCTAACCTTGATTACAGCCATACTACTGGCCTCATCCTCCTTGATTTTTCCTCTGTTTCTACACAGTCAACCACTGCTTCCTGATCAATCGACTCTGTGAGAACCTGGGCATCACAGATCAGTCCCTGGAATGGTTGACCTCCTTCCTCTTGGACCGCCCCTCCCAGGTCAAACTTGGTCCCATTCTCTCTGCCCCTCTCGCTCGACATGTGGTGTTCCCCATGGCTCTAACCTCTCACCCAGGCTTTTCAATATCTACATGGCCACTTTGGAGCACCTGGCCTCTACCTCCTCCTCTAACTTTCAGTGTAATGCGGATAACACTCAGCTTTCCTTCAGGCTCACCTCAGTCTCCTCTCCTTTCTCACTCATTCCTAACTGTCTATCTGCGATTCAAGTTCAAGACCCTTTGCATTGTCCACAATGTTTTCTGAGGCCGGGGCCTGCACTACATCCAATGCTCTCTTCCAGAATATCTTCCTTCTCAAGCCCTTTGTCAGCTACTTCCAACTCTCCAATGGTTAGATGTTTCTCTAGGCAGAGAGTGGGGGTAGATCTATCTCCTCTGCAGGTGACTCCCTCTGGAATGGCCTCCCTACCCGTCTCAAACTTGAGCCAGACCATCTGAAGTTCCAGAAGCATCTCAAAATGTTCCTCTTCTCCTCTGCTTTCTCTCTCTCCCTCCCCTACTGACGTACCTGTCTGCTGTACCGACTGGTTGCTTGGCTACCCTCAGAGTCTCATTGGGTACCAGGACCTTTCTTGATCAGTCACCCTTGCACTGTCTCCGGGCCTACAACGCACTGAGGAACTGTACCTTGTCTCCTTGCAATCCCCTCCCTTCTCCCTTGCACAATCTGAATGACACAAAGCCTAGAAAGATCGTTTGCCTTGTCCTCTCTCTGTCTTCCCTCACTTGTCTTGTCACACCTAGAAACACTTGTGTACAGGTGCGATATAAATGACTTTTCATATCATATCATATATCATACACTGGCAGGATGCCAGATGTCACCACTAGGCTTAAACCTCTAGCAGGGTACTGAGGCTGTCACTCCACTGTACACTGGCAGGTTACAGCATATTACCCCTAAGCTTCTGCCTCAGGCTGGGTACTAGGGCCCTCATCCCACTGTACACTGTCAGGTTGCCACATGTTAACCCTAGGCTTCGGCCTCTAGCCGGGTACTGGGGCTCTCACCCCACTCTACACTTGCAGGATGCAGCATGTACCCCTAGGATTCTGCCTCTAGCCGGGTACTGGGGCTCTCACCCCACTCTACACTAGGAGGATGCAGTATGTACCCCTAGGATTCTGCTTCTAGATGGATACTGGGGCTGCAACTCCACTCTACACTGGCAAGTTGCCGTATGTTACCCCTATGCCCTCTGCCTCTACTATGGGAATTCCCTTCTGAACAAGAGTACCTACATGAACCCCATACACAGGTTTCAGCCTTGTTGGGCCTCGTCGGTGAGGTGTAGCTGTGCCTCTTTGAGCACAGAGAGCAGGGGGTCCACGTCTGGATTCCCCCAGGTAACACAGGGTGACCAACCCCAGGTTCCTTGTGATTCTTTTTAAAAAGGTACCAGGCGCTCCTCTCTAGAAAGAACATGGCATGATATCCTGTTCTGTGGTTTTTTTCACACTTTGAGAGTCTGCAGCCATAGCTTTTTGCTCACTGTACCTTTCACAGATGGGAAATATCTATTTGCATATCAGTCTTTGTCCTGCCCACATGGGCAGTCCAGCACCGAAATGCTATGCTGAGTGTTCGCACCAGGCCACATGAGCAGAGTGTTTGCACCAGGCCACACTAGTAGAGTGTTTGCACCGGGCCACACTGGCAGACTGTTTGCACCAGGCCACATTAGCAGACTGTTTGCATCAGGCCACACGAGCAGAGTGTTTGCACCAGGCCACGCTGGCAGAGTGTTTGCACCAGGCCACACTAGCAGACTGTTTGCACCAGGCCACACGAGCAGAGCGTTTGCACCAGGCCACGCTGGCAGAGTGTTTGCACCAGGCCACGTTGGCAGAGTGTTTGCACCAGGCCACACTAGCAGATTGTTTACACCAGGCCACACTTGCAGATTGTTTACATCAGGCCACACTAGCAGAGTGTTTACACCAGGCCAAACTAGCAGATTGTTTACACCAGGCCACACTTGCAGATTGTTTACATCAGGCCACACTAGCAGAGTGTTTACACCAGGCCACACTAGCAGAGTGTTTACACCAGGCCACACTATGCATAGTGTTTACACCAGGCCACACTAGCATAGTGTTTGCACCAGGCCACACTAGTATAGTGTTTACATCAGCCCGTGCTGTCCTAGACTCAGCAAATTCCTCTCCTGGGAAAATGCAGCAGGAATTGAGGCATCTGGGTTCCATTATAGTAAGGCAGCTTTCCCATCCCAACAATCATTTACATTCCATATAGTCTTCTGCAAATATACTGGCAATTATATTTGTCAGAAAAGAATTTTCAGGGCTCTTCTAGGTATTTTACTTACAGAACAGGTGAGTCGGTTTCTCCAAACACGTGTGGCATATACCATAATTCTGGGATGGGTGGCAACGAACATGTTTGCACTCTATTTAAACGAGGGGCTCCAGGGGACATCTGTGCTTGTATATAATGGTTGGAGCTCACGTTGGAAGTGGCCATCGAGCACCACACGCCACCGTCTGACCCCATGTGGAAATGATCAGAAGCATCTAACACCCACTTTCGTTCTAATGTATAAAGAAGATGTTTATTTTGCAATTTGTCTGAATAAACCCTTTAAATATGGCATTACATTGGAAATTAGATAGACCCTCCTGGGATAGTGTAATCTCAACCTGAGAAATGTGGGTCTGAGAGCCCAGTTTGCAAATCTGATCTACAAGTAATGAGCGTGTAGTGCACTAGTCTTTCTTCTATTTTTAGCATACAGAAAGCTTCACTGGTGGCTCAGGGCTGAGGTTTTTTGTAAAGAAGGTTCATCCAATGAGAGTTTCAGTGTCACCCAAGTTCAAACATTTCGGAGTTCGAGGTGTTTTGTGGTTCTTTACGCATGTCAGATTCTCAGTACTTTCAGGTTTCTTGGCAGGCTTGTCACTCTCACTCTGCTGAGACTTCAGCTTTTCTTCCAGCTGTCCATGATGACTTTATTTAGCACTACTGGGGCATGTTTCTGGTCGTGTATATGCCAGGCTACCGTGCATAGGCTGCAGCTCGACATTTGAAGTCTATATTTATCTGGTCATGTCTATGCTAGGGTACAGTGCACAGGCAGCAGGTAGACAGGTGTGGACTCTATATGGGCATAGATCCGGTCATGTCTATGCCAGGGTACAGTGCATGTCTATGCCAGGGTACAGTGCATAGGATGCAGGTAGACAGCCATGGAGTCTATATGGATGTGTACCTGATCACATCTATGCCAGGGTGCAGTGCACAGGCTGCAGACAGTCAGGTGTGGAGTCTATATGGAAATGCATCTGGTCACGTCTATGCCAGGGTACAGTGCATAGGCTGCAGGTAGACTGGTGTGGAGTCTATATGGACATGCATTGGTCACGTCTATGCAAGGGTAAAGTGCATAGGCTGCAGGTAGACAGGTGTGGAGTCTATATGGATATACATGTAGTCATGGCTATGCCAGGGTACAGTGCATAGGCTGCAGGTAGACAGGAGTGGAGTCTATATGGAAATGCATCTGGTCACGTCTATGCCAGGGTACAGTGCATAGGCTGCAGGTAGACAGGTGTGGCGTCTATATCGGTATGCATCTGGTCATGTCTATGCCAGGGTACAGTGCACAGGCTGCAGACAGTCAGGTGTGGAGTCTATATGGAAATGCATCTGGTCACGTCTATGCCAGGGTACAGTGCATAGGCTGCAGGTAGACAGGTGTGGAGTCTATATGGATATACATGTAGTCATGGCTATGCCAGGGTACAGTGCATAGGCTGCAGGTAGACATGTGTGGAGTCCATATGGATATGCATCTGGTCATGTCTATGCCAGGGTACGGTGCATAGGCAGCAGGTAGACAGGTGTGGAGTCCATATGGATATGCATCTGGTCATGTCTATGCTAGGGTACGGTGCATAGGCTGCAGGTAGAGAGATGTGGAATCGATATGCACATGCATGTGGTCATGTCTATGCCTGGGTAGAGTGTACAGGCTGCAGGTAGACAGGTGTGGCGTCTATATCGGTATGCATCTGGTCATGTCTATGCCAGGGTACAGTGCATAGGCTGCAGGTAGACAGGTGTGGAGTCTATATGGATATGCATCTGGTCATGTCTATGTCTGGGTACAGTGCATAGACTGCAGGTAGACAGGTGTGGAGTCTATATGGATATGCATCTGATCACAGCTATGCCTGGGTACAGTGCATAGGCTGCAGGTAGACAGGTGTGGAGTCTATAGGGACATGCATCTGGTCATGGCTATGCCAGGGTACAGTGCATAGGCTGCAGGCAGTCAGGTGTGGTTTCTATATGGATATGCATCTGATCATGTCTATGCCAGGGTACAGTGCATAGGCTGCAGGCAGTCAGGTGTGGAGTCTATATGGATATGCATCTGATCACGTCTATGCCAGGGTACAGTGCATAGGCTGCAGGTAGACTGGTGTGGAGTCTATATGGACATGCACTGGTCACGTCTGTGCCAGGGTACAGTGCATAGGCTGCAGGTAGACAGCTGTGGAGTCTATAGGGGCATGCATCTGGTCACAGCTATGCCAGGGTACAGTGCGTAGGCTGCAGGTAGACAGGTGTGGAGTCCATAGGGACATGCATCTGGTCACGGCTATGCCAGGGTACAGTGCATAGGCTGCAGGTAGACAGATGCGGAGTCATTATGGATATGCATCTGGTCATGTCTATGCCTGGGTACAGTGCATATGTTGCAGGTAGACAGGTGTGGAATCTATATGGACGTGCATATGGTCATGTCTATGCAGGGTACAGTGCATAGGCTGCAGGTAGACAGATGTGGAGTCTATATGGACGTGCATGTAGTCATGTCTATGCCAGGGTACAGTGCATAGGCTGCAGGTAGACAGGAGTGGAGTCATTATGGATATGCATCTGGTCATGTCTATGCCTGGGTACAGTGCATATGCTGCAGGTAGACTGGTGTGGAGTCTATATGGACATGCACTGGTCACGTCTATGCCAGGGTACAGTGCAAAGGCTGCAGGTAGACTGGTGTGGAGTCTATATGGACATGCACTGGTCACGTCTATGCCAGGGTACAGTGCATAGGTTGCAGGTAGACAGGTGTGGAGTCTATAGGGGCATGCATCTGGTCACAGCTATGCCAGGGTACAGTGCATAGGCTGCAGGTAGACAGGTGTGGAGTCCATAGGGACATGCACCTGGTCACGGCTATGCCAGGGTACAGTGCATAGGCTGCAGGTAGACAGGTGTGGAGTCCATAGGGACATGCATCTGGTCATGGCTATGCCAGGGTACAGTGCATAGGCTGCAGGTAGACAGTTGTGGAGTCTATATGGATATGCACCTGATCAGGTCTATGCCTGGGTACAGTGCATAGGCTGCAGGCAGTCAGGTGTGGTTTCTATATGGATATGCATCTGATCACATCTATGCCAGGGTACAGTGCATAGGCTGCAGGCGGAGTCTATAGGGGCATGCATCTGGTCACAGCTATGCCAGGGTACAGTGCATAGGCTGCAGGTAGACAGGTGTGGAGTCTATAGGGACATGCATCTGGTCACGGCTATGCCAGGGTACAGTGCATAGGCTGCAGGTAGACAGGTGTGGAATCTATATGGACGTGCATCTGGTCATGTCTATGCCAGGGTACAGTGAATAGGCTGCAGGTAGACAGATGTGGAGTCTATATGGACATGCATGTAGTCATGTCTATGCCAGGGTACAGTGCATAGGCTGCAGGTAGACAGGAGTGGAGTCATTATGGATATGCATCTGGTCACGTCTATGCCTGGGTACAGTGCATATGCTGCAGGTAGACTGGTGTGGAGTCTATATGGACATGCACTGGTCACGTCTATGCCAGGGTACAGTGCATAGGCTGCAGGTAGACAGGGGTGGAGTCTATAGGGGCATGCATCTGGTCACAGCTATGCCAGGGTACAGTGCAAAGGCTGCAGGTAGACAGGTGTGGAGTCTATAGGGATATGCATCTGGTCATTGCTATGCCAGGGTACAGTGAATAGGCTGCAGGTAGTCAGGTGTGGAGTCTATAGGGACATGCTTCTGGTCATGGCTATGCCAGGGTACAGTGCATAGGCTGCAGGTAGACAGATGTGGAGTCTATATGGATGTGCATCTGATAACATCTATGCCTGGGTACAGTGCATAGGCTGCAGGCAGTCAGGTGTGGAGTCTATATGGATATGCATCTGATCACGTCTCTGTCAGGGTACAGTGCATATGCTGCAGGTAGACTGGTCTGGAGTCTATATGGACATGCACTGGTCATGTCTATGCCAGGGTACAGTGCATAGGCTGCAGGTAGACAGGTGTGGAGTCTATAGGGGCATGCATCTGGTCACAGCTATGCCAGGGTACAGTGCATAGGCTGCAGGTAGACAGGTGTGGAGTCTATAGGGACATGCATCTGGTCATGGCTATGCCAGGGTACAGTGCATAGGCTGCAGGTAGACAGGTGTGGAATCTATATGGACGTGCATCTGGTCATATCTATGCCAGGGTACAGTGCATTGGCTGGAGGTAGACAGATGTGGAGTCTATATGGACGTGCATGTAGTCATGTCTATGCCAGGGTACAATGCATAGGCTGCAAGTAGACAGGAGTGGAGTCATTATGGATATGCATCTGGTCATGTCTATGCCTGGGTACAGTGCATATGCTGAAGGTAGACTGGTGTGGAGTCTATATGGACATGCACTGGTCACGTCTATGCCAGGGTATAGTGCATAGGCTACAGGTAGACAGGTGTGGAGTCTATAGGGGCATGCATCTGGTCACAGCTATGCCAGGGTACAGTGCATAGGCTGCAGGTAGACAGGTGTGGAGCCTATAGGGACATGCATCTAGTCATGGCTATGCCAAGGTACAGTGCATAGGCTGCAGGTAGACAGGTGTGGAGTCCATATGGATATGCATCTGGTCATGTCTATGCCAGGGTACCGTGCATAGGCAGCAGGAAAACAGGTGTGGAGTCTATAGGGGCATGCATCTGGACACAGCTATGCCTGGGTACAGTCCATAGGCTGCAGGTAGACAGGTGTGGAGTCTATATGGATATGCATCTGATCACAGCTATGCCTGGGTACAGGGCATAGGCTGCAGGTAGACAGGTGTGGAGTCTATAGGGACATGCATCTGGTCATGGCTATGCCAGGGTACAGTGCATAGGCTGCAGGTAGACAGGTGTGGAGTCATTGTGGATGTGCATCTGGACATGTCTATGCCAGGGTACAGTGCATAGGCTGCAGGCAGTCAGGTGTGGTTTCTATATGGATATGCATCTGATCATGTCTATGCCAGGGTACAGTGCATAGGCTGCAGGCAGTCATGTGTGGAGTCTATATGGATATGCATCTGATCACGTCTATGCCAGGGTACAGTGCATAGGCTGCAGGTAGACTGGTGTGGAGTCTATATGGACATGCACTGGTCACGTCTATGCCAGGATACAGTGCATAGGCTGCAGGTAGACAGGTGTGGAGTCTATAGGGGCATGCATCTGGTCACAGCTATGCCAGGGTACAGTGCATAGGCTGCAGGTAGACAGTTGTGGAGTCCATAGGGACATGCATCTGGTCATGGCTATGCCAGGGTACACTGCATAGGCTGCAGGTAGACAGGTGTGGAGTCCATAGGGACATGGATCTGGTCATGGCTATGCCAAGGTAAAGTGCATAGGCTGAAGGTAGACAGCTGTGGAGTCTATATGGATATTTATCTGATCACGTCTATGCCTGGGTACAGTGCATAGGCTGCAGGCAGTCAGGTGTGGTTTCTATATGGATATGCATCTGATCACATCTATGCCAGGGTACAGTGCATAGGCTGCAGGCGGAGTCTATAGGGGCATGCATCTGGTCACAGCTATGCCAGGGTACAGTGCATAGGCTGCAGGTAGACAGGTGTGGAGTCTATAGGGGCATGCATCTGGTCACAGCTATGCCAGGGTATAGTGCATAGGCTGCAGGTAGACAGGTGTGGAGTCTATAGAGACATGCATCTGGTCATGGCTATGCCGGGGTACAGTGCATAGGCTGCAGGTAGACAGGTGTGGAATCTATATGGACGTGCATCTGGTCATGTCTATGCCAGGGTACAGTGCATAGGCTGCAGGTAGACAGATGTGGAGTCTATATGGACGTGCATGTAGTCATGTCTATGCCAGGGTACAGTGCATAGGCTGCAGGTAGACAGGAGTGGAGTCATTATGGATATGCATCTGGTCATGTCTATGCCTGGGTACAGTGCATATGCTGCAGGTAGACTGGTGTGGAGTCTATATGGACATGCACTGGTCACGTCTATGCCAGGGTACAGTGCATAGGCTGCAGGTAGACAGGTGTGGAGTCTATAGGGGCATGCATCTGGTCACAGCTATGCCAGGGTACAGTGCATAGGCTGCAGGTAGACAGGTGTGGAGTCTATAGGGACCTGCATCTGGTCATGGCTATGCCAGGGTACAGTGCATAGGCTGCAGGTAGACAGGTGTGGAGTCATTATGGATGTGCATCTGGACATATCTATGCCAGGGTACAGTGAATAGGCTGCAGGTAGACAGCTGTGGAGTCTATATGGATGTGCATCTGATCACATCTATGCCTGGGTACAGTGCATAGGCTGCAGGTAGACTGGTCTGGAGTCTATATGGACATGCACTGGTCATGTCTATGCCAGGGTACAGTGCATAGGCTGCAGGTAGACAGGTGTGGAGTCTATATGGATATGCATCTGATCACGTCTATGCCAGGGTACAGTGCATATGCTGCAGGTAGACTGGTCTGGAGTCTATATGGACATGCACTGGTCATGTCTATGCCAGAGTACAGTGTATAGGCTGCAGGTAGACAGGTGTGGAGTCTATAGGGACATGCATCTGGTCATGGCTATGCGAGGGTACAGTGCATAGGCTGCAGGTAGACAGGTGTGGAATCTGTATGGACGTGCATCTGGTCATGTCTATGCCAGGGTACAGTGCATAGGCTGCAGGTAGACAGGAGTGGAGTCATTATGGATATGCATCTGGTCATATCTATGCCTGGGTACAGTGCATATGCTGCAGGTAGACTGGTGTGGAGTCTATATGGACATGCACTGGTCACGTCTATGCCAGGGTACAGTGCATAGGCTACAGGTAGACAGGTGTGGAGTCTATAGGGGCATGCATCTGGTCACAGCTATGCCAGGGTACAGTGCATAGGCTGCAGGTAGACAGGTGTGGAGTCTATAGGGACATGCATCTGGTCATGGCTATGCCACGGTACAGTGCATAGGCTGCAGGTAGACAGGTGTGGAGTCATTATGGATGTGCATCTGGACATGTCTATGCCAGGGTACAGCGCATCGGATGCAGGTAGACAGGTGTGGAGCCTATATGGATGTGCATCTGGTCATGGCTACGCCAGGGTACATTGCATAAGCTGCAGGTAGGCCAGTGTCGAGTCTATATGGATATTCATCTAGTCATGTCTATGCCAGGGTACAGTGCAAAGGCTGCAGGTAGACAGGTGTGAAGTCTATAGGGACATGCATCTGGTCATGGCTATGCCAGGGTACAGTGCATAGGCTGCAGGTAGAAAGCTGTGGAGTCTATATGGATATGCATCTGATCACGTCTATGCCAGGGTACAGTGCATAGGCTTCAGGCAGTCAGGTGTGGAGTCTATATGGATATGCATCTGATCACGTCTATGCCAGGTTACAGTGCATATGCTGCAGGTAGACTGGTGTGGAGTCTTTATGGACATGCACTAGCCACGTCTATGCCAGGGTACAGTGCATAGGCTGCAGGTAGACAGGTGTGGAGTCTATAGGGGCATGCATCTGGTCACAGCTATGCCAGGGTACAGTGCATAGGCTGCAGGTAGACAGCTGTGTAGTCTATATGGATATGAATCTGGCCATGTATATGCCAGGGTACAGCGCATCGGCTGCAGGTAGACAGCTGTGTAGTCTATATGGATATTCGTCTAGTCATGTCTATGCCAGGGTACAGTGCATAGGCTGCAGGTAGACAGGTCTGGAGTCTACATGTATATGCATCTGGCCATGTATATGCCAGGGTACAGCGCAACGGGTAGATTGCATAAGCTGGAGGTAGGCCAGTGTGGAGTCTATATGGATATTCGTCTAGTCATGTCTATGCCAGGGTACAGTGCATAGGCTGCAGGTAGACAGGAGTGGAGTCATTATGGATGTGCATCTGGTCATGTCTATGCCTGGGTACAGTGAATAGGCTGCAGGTAGACAGGAGTGGAGTCTATATGGATATTCATCTAGTCATGTCTATTCCAGTGTACTGTGTATAGGCTGCACGTAAACAGGTGTGGATTCTATATGGATATGCATCTGGTCAATTATATGCCAGGGTACAGTGCATAGGCTGCAGGTAGACAGGTGTGGAGTCTATAGGGACATGCATCTGTTCATGGCTATGCCAGGGTACATTGCATAAACTGCAGGTAGGCCAGTGTGGAGTCTATATGGATATTCATCTAGTCATGTCTATGCCAGGGTACAGTGCATAGGCTGCAGGTAGACAGGTGTGAAGTCTATAGGGACATGCATCTGGTCATGGCTATGCCAGGGTACAGTGCATAGGCTGCAGGTAGAAAGCTGTGGAGTCTACATGTATATGCATCTGGCCATGTATATGCCAGGGTACAGCGCAACGGGTAGATTGCATAAGCTGGAGGTAGGCCAGTGTGGAGTCTATATGGATATTCGTCTAGTCATGTCTATGCCAGGGTACAGTCATGTCTATGCCAGGGTACAGTGCATAGGCTGCAGGTAGACAGGAGTGGAGTCATTATGGATGTGCATCTGGTCATGTCTATGCCTGGGTACAGTGAATAGGCTGCAGGTAGACAGGAGTGGAGTCTATATGGATATTCATCTAGTCATGTCTATGCGAGTGTACTGTGTATAGGCTGCACGTAAACAGGTGTGGAGTCTATATGGATATGCATCTGGTCAGGTCTATGTCAGCGTACAGCATATAGGTTGCAGGTAGACAGGTGTGGAGTCATTATGGATGTGCATCTGGACATGTCTATGCCAGGGTACAGCACATCGGCTGCAGGTAGACAGGTGTGGAGCCTATATGGATGTGCATCTGGTCATGGCTACGCCAGGGTACATTGCATAAGCTGCAGGTAGGCCAGTGTGGAGTCTATATGGATATTCATCTAGTCATGTCTATGCCAGGGTACAGTGCAAAGGCTGCAGGTAGACAGGTGTGAAGTCTATAGGGACATGCATCTGGTCATGGCTATGCCAGGGTACAGTGCATAGGCTACAGGTAGACAGGTGTGGAGTCTATAGGGGCATGCATCTGGTCACAGCTATGCCAGGGTACAGTGCATAGGCTGCAGGTAGACAGGTGTGGAGTCTATAGGGACATGCATCTGGTCATGGCTATGCCACGGTACAGTGCATAGGCTGCAGGTAGACAGGTGTGGAGTCATTATGGATGTGCATCTGGACATGTCTATGCCAGGGTACAGCGCATCGGATGCAGGTAGACAGGTGTGGAGCCTATATGGATGTGCATCTGGTCATGGCTACGCCAGGGTACATTGCATAAGCTGCAGGTAGGCCAGTGTCGAGTCTATATGGATATTCATCTAGTCATGTCTATGCCAGGGTACAGTGCAAAGGCTGCAGGTAGACAGGTGTGAAGTCTATAGGGACATGCATCTGGTCATGGCTATGCCAGGGTACAGTGCATAGGCTGCAGGTAGAAAGCTGTGGAGTCTATATGGATATGCATCTGATCACGTCTATGCCAGGGTACAGTGCATAGGCTTCAGGCAGTCAGGTGTGGAGTCTATATGGATATGCATCTGATCACGTCTATGCCAGGTTACAGTGCATATGCTGCAGGTAGACTGGTGTGGAGTCTTTATGGACATGCACTAGCCACGTCTATGCCAGGGTACAGTGCATAGGCTGCAGGTAGACAGGTGTGGAGTCTATAGGGGCATGCATCTGGTCACAGCTATGCCAGGGTACAGTGCATAGGCTGCAGGTAGACAGCTGTGTAGTCTATATGGATATGAATCTGGCCATGTATATGCCAGGGTACAGCGCATCGGCTGCAGGTAGACAGCTGTGTAGTCTATATGGATATTCGTCTAGTCATGTCTATGCCAGGGTACAGTGCATAGGCTGCAGGTAGACAGGTGTGGAGTCTACATGTATATGCATCTGGCCATGTATATGCCAGGGTACAGCGCAACGGGTAGATTGCATAAGCTGGAGGTAGGCCAGTGTGGAGTCTATATGGATATTCGTCTAGTCATGTCTATGCCAGGGTACAGTGCATAGGCTGCAGGTAGACAGGAGTGGAGTCATTATGGATGTGCATCTGGTCATGTCTATGCCTGGGTACAGTGAATAGGCTGCAGGTAGACAGGAGTGGAGTCTATATGGATATTCATCTAGTCATGTCTATGCCAGTGTACTGTGTATAGGCTGCACGTAAACAGGTGTGGATTCTATATGGATATGCATCTGGTCAATTATATGCCAGGGTACAGTGCATAGGCTGCAGGTAGACAGGTGTGGAGTCTATAGGGACATGCATCTGTTCATGGCTATGCCAGGGTACATTGCATAAGCTGCAGGTAGGCCAGTGTGGAGTCTATATGGATATTCATCTAGTCATGTCTATGCCAGGGTACAGTGCATAGGCTGCAGGTAGACAGGTGTGAAGTCTATAGGGACATGCATCTGGTCATGGCTATGCCAGGGTACAGTGCATAGGCTGCAGGTAGAAAGCTGTGGAGTCTACATGTATATGCATCTGGCCATGTATATGCCAGGGTACAGCGCAACGGGTAGATTGCATAAGCTGGAGGTAGGCCAGTGTGGAGTCTATATGGATATTCGTCTAGTCATGTCTATGCCAGGGCACAGTCATGTCTATGCCAGGGTACAGTGCATAGGCTGCAGGTAGACAGGAGTGGAGTCATTATGGATGTGCATCTGGTCATGTCTATGCCTGGGTACAGTGAATAGGCTGCAGGTAGACAGGAGTGGAGTCTATATGGATATTCATCTAGTCATGTCTATGCGAGTGTACTGTGTATAGGCTGCACGTAAACAGGTGTGGAGTCTATATGGATATGCATCTGGTCAGGTCTATGTCAGCGTACAGCATATAGGTTGCAGGTAGACAGGTGTGGAGTCATTATGGATGTGCATCTGGACATGTCTATGCCAGGGTACAGCACATCGGCTGCAGGTAGACAGGTGTGGAGCCTATATGGATGTGCATCTGGTCATGGCTACGCCAGGGTACATTGCATAAGCTGCAGGTAGGCCAGTGTGGAGTCTATATGGATATTCATCTAGTCATGTCTATGCCAGGGTACAGTGCATAGGCTGCAGGTAGACAGGTGTGAAGTCTATAGGGACATGCATCTGGTCATGGCTATGCCAGGGTACAGTGCATAGGCTGCAGGTAGAAAGCTGTGGAGTCTATATGGATATGCATCTGATCACGTCTATGCCAGGGTACAGTGCATAGGCTTCAGGCAGTCAGGTGTGGAGTCTATATGGATATGCATCTGATCACGTCTATGCCAGGGTACAGTGCATATGCTGCAGGTAGACTGGTGTGGAGTCTTTATGGACATGCACTGGCCACGTCTATGCCAGGGTACAGTCCATAGGCTGCAGGTAGACAGGTGTGGAGTCTATATGGATATGAATCTGGCCATGTATATGCCAGGGTACAGCGCATCGGCTGCAGGTAGACAGCTGTGTAGTCTATATGGATATTCGTCTAGTCATGTCTATGCCAGGGTACAGTGCATAGGCTGCAGGTAGACAGGTGTGGAGTCTACATGTATATGCATCTGGCCATGTATATGCCAGGGTACAGCGCAACGGGTAGATTGCATAAGCTGGAGGTAGGCCAGTGTGGAGTCTATATGGATATTCGTCTAGTCATGTCTATGCCAGGGTACAGTGCATAGGCTGCAGGTAGACAGGAGTGGAGTCATTATGGATGTGCATCTGGTCATGTCTATGCCTGGGTACAGTGAATAGGCTGCAGGTAGACAGGAGTGGAGTCTATATGGATATTCATCTAGTCATGTCTATGCCAGTGTACTGTGTATAGGCTGCACGTAAACAAGTGTGGAGTCTATATGGATATGCATCTGGTCAGGTCTATGTCAGCGTACAGCATATAGGTTGCAGGTAGACAGGTGTGGATTCTATATGGATATGCATCTGGTCATGTATATGCCAGGGTACAGTGCATAGGCTGCAGGTAGACAGGTGTGGAGTCTATAGGGACATGCATCTGTTCATGGCTATGCCAGGGTACAGTGCATAGGCTGCAAGTAGACAGGTATGGAGTTTATATGGATATGCATCTGTTCATGGCTATGCCAGGGTACCGCATATAGGCTGCAGGTTGTGATGGGGCCCCTAGGAGACCCTCGCGTATGGAAACAAGGCACAATCATCACACACAAACTGATACGCCAGACAGGAGGTTCAATTCCCAAAAGCTAGGGTTTATTGCAAAGCAAATAGTCTCAGTTGGCCAACTGGGTCTCACGTCCCGCAATGTGGGCCTCCAGACCCCGAGGGACGCAAGAGAGCGAGCATTGTACAACAGTTACATATATACAAAACAAACATCTGCCTATCAGTAATGACATGTTCAATACTGCCCATAATGCATTTCCTTTGAAATTAATTTGATGATTGTCAATTGTGACAAATATGACACCTTCAGACATTTATTTAGCAACAGTTTACAATCTGCGGACTTGCAGACATGATTCTTTGTTTTAGGGAACACACTGCTCTTGTTCTTCCAAGCAAGCTACGTGCAGGGGAGAGACACATTCCAGGCCTTGCTATCTTCCAGTTTCTATTCGTGTGCTAGGGGTCAACTCGCTCTACAGGGCTCAGTGAAGGGGAGCCATAAAAGAGAGCATAATTCAAGCCATTAATTGTTCGTTCCTACCATCCCTACCGCATCAGTGAGACCAGCTGGCACCTGCGAAGTGATTAAATGACTTGTTGCTTCCTTCCAAGGACTTGTGAGGGAGGAGCCCGGGCATTGCTGTCTGGATTGCCTGTGTTGTATTTCAACATGTATCTTGTGGCCTTGCTCTATGCATGAGCAGAAATTAAATAACGGAATAGAATAAGCTTACAGCAGAGCAGTTTGAACAGAAAGCAAGAAGCGAAAATTAGACAAAATGGCGAATTCTATTCCCATCAAAATGGACATACTCTGGTCATGCTTATGAATCTGTATTACTAATACCGAAAATATGAGGCGGTTGGTCTTCGGCCAACAAAATACATTGCCTATGCTATGGGAGAGTAATTGCTAGACTCACAAACCCTCCTCTTGGCCGTGAGACAAACGCCTCATCCATAAATTGCATCCTCTTCTGACCAAGAATCTGATTCCGAACTTTGCATACTACTATAATCATCATCATTGTCATCAATATTTATTGACATGAATTCTTTCACCGTCTTTATTTCATTATTCATTTGAGTATTCAACCCAGGAGTGTTTTTTTGTGTTACTGTATGTACGCACTCCTCAGTTTCAGTGCAAATTGTTGGTAAACAGTGTATGCAACAACATGTCATAAATATTCCTAGTACTGCTACTAGGATCGCAACTAGTCTCCATCCCCATGGGCGTAATGTTTCCCAAAACCAGGAGCTTATGTTTAATTCCCAACTACTTTCTGGAGGATGGAGGTCGGAGCTCAAAACGTGCATCTTTTTTATGGCTTCAAAAATAGTAGGCGAAGAGTCACTTACAAATACGCAACATGATGATCCCGCGATTTTGCAAACTTCCCCACGATCAGCCAAAATTATGTAAAGAGCCATCCTATTTTTGGAGTGTCATCAATCTAATTCCTTTTTCCTCCAATGTCATGTTGTATAATATGTCTGTTGTCCCATTTATCGTTTTCTCTAATATTCTGGACAGTTGTCTTATATTATAGGAGTTTATTGCTTGGCCCCAAAATGGTATAAATGATTTTGCTATATCCTCTGCAATTAATCCTCCCTCCTCGTCCCATCGTGGGCTTGATCTAGATAGTTTGGCTATGTCAGCTGTTCTTGAAAGAAACACCCCCGGAAACAGAATCCCTAAATAACACGTACCTCCCCAAATAACACGTACCTCCCCAGTTTCTAGGCAACCAGGGATACTCTTTTTCTCCACATATGAAATAAACAGGGTCACCTAAATACACTGGTTCTTCCTCTTTGTCAAGGAACGCTATATTCATGCATCTAGTGAAAGTCCCCACTGAATAGGAGCCCTTCTTCTTTAAGCAAAAGCGAACTGAGTTTGGACTATAGTTCACTGTATAGGAGGGGGGTACTGTATCTTTATTTCCTTCTAGATTCATATGAAACGTGATTACAGATGATTTATATGGCACAAACAATCTATCTCGTGGCATAGCTACTGGTGTTATTAATTGTGTTTTATGAAATATAGAGCAACCTACAGGTTTCATAATTATCTCCTCAAATTCATTCATGTTTGTTCTGTCTAATTGACCAGTTTCACTTTTGTTCCATTTGCCATAATACAATGCACTTAAGGGTGCGTAGCATGCAGAACTCAATGGCAGTGGCTGCACATACCAACCTATCCCTTTAACACCATGCTGTGGCAAGTGGGCACACACCCAACAATAGTTTTTTCTCAGAATTGAGTGTGTCATGTTCATTATTAGCAGTAGTGTGTTATTTCCATATCCTTCGCTGTGTCTCTCTTCCATTGAGGACAGAGTATACGTAATTACATGGGCCAGGCTTTCAGTGGTAGAAATATTTCTAATAGGTAAGAACACTTCTAATGGGTGCATTTCTTCTAAATACCATAGTACCAATACTGTAATTATCGGTGCTAATATACTCATAACGCACATGACTATTGTTAGGATCAGCATACCATTTTTCCGACAGTGTTTTTTCTGTAACCTTACAGATTCTATAGTTAACTCATTATCAGCAGAGGTGCAGGAGGTGCAGGCATTTTTCTTGATTCTTCTTCTCCAACAATGTTCGTCGTGAATACCTCTTACTCTTGCACTCGTGCGAATATCAGTAATTTCAAGAATGTCAACAAAGTGTTTTGCCAGTTCTCAGCAGCCTGGATTGCTATACTTTGGGCAAGATTTGTCGTGCCACATTGCTCAAAGAACTCCAGAGCAGTTATCAATTGCCTTCATACCATATGAGCCCCTCTTGTCCGTGAGGGGTGATCTACACATGGATTTTTCAAAGATAGCACCGGGGAGCCGCGTTCTTGAGCTGTCGAATTTGCACAACTCCAACGCCTCTCTCCCCTAGGCCGCCGGTTCCCAATTCATCCGTGATGGCAAACAGAGGCAACAAAGATCAAGAAAACGAAGATTTGACCACTCCTTGTTTCGAGGCTGTAAATTATACCGCCTTACTCCTGGTACTGTGTGATCAATGAATAGTGCAAGTGCACTTCCGGACTTAGGCTCAGTGCCAGCCTGCGGCACAACGATAAGTGGTGGGTGCCAAAGTGTTGATGCAGGCTTGGTGTTAGAGAGCAGTGATGCAGATTCTGCTGGGCAAAGTTGGGGCACTCTTAGACCTTCCTCCTTTATAGCAATCTTTCAAGGCTTAGTTTCAGGATCAGACAAATTTTGCGGCAAAGAACTGGCAACAATTTCCTTTGTTTCGGAAGCAGCTGCCTCTTTCTGGTCGCCTGGTTCGGGCAGTTCTTTCAAGGACGATGGAACTTTCTTCGTATGCGTGGCATGTATCCACGCCTTCCTACCATCCACACATACTGCTGTTTGTGTTGTTAAAAGTACCTGGTAGGGTCCACGCCATCTGGGTGCAAGCAATGATTTCCTTTCGAAATCTTTCACCAGGATCCAGTCGCCTGGCTGCATCAAATGCCCCGGACCAATATATCTGATGGGAAGAGCCTCCTGCACCTGCTGATGAATTAAACGCAATTTCTGTATTAACAGGTTACAATATATACTGAGCAAAGGATACTCAACTTCTCTCAATCACCTCGGCTGTGGCGCACACCAAACATTCGCCGGCCTCCCCATCACGATTTCATAAGGGGAGAGCCCAGTCCTTGCTTGCACAGATGTGCGCATGCACAATAACGCTAGGGCAATGTGTCTGTCCAACGCAACTTATTCCCTGCACAAATTTAGCTAATTTTGGCTTTCAGTATGCCGTTTTGGCGCTCAACAAGGCCGGCACTCATGGGATGTCTGGCGCAATGGAATTGTTTGTCAATCTGGAGACCTGCGCAAATCTGTAGTACCACTGCGCCCACAAAATGCGGGCCATTATCTGACCAGATGACTCGGGGCAGGCCAAACCGTGAAAAGTATTCATTCAACATCACTTTTGCGGTGCTCATGGCAGTGCAGTCCTTCAATGGATATGCCTCCACCCACTTACTGAACGCACACACAACCACTAGAACATATCTCAAGTTTTGAACGCACACACAACCACTAGAACATATCTCAAGTTTTGACACCTTTCCATTTCTATGAAATCAAAATGGATTACCTCGAATGGCATAGAAGGTGGGCCAAAACTACCTGTTGGAGTCACTGTCCCCTTCCCCACATTGTGTTGAAGACACGTACTACAATTCTGTACTAGTCTTTCTGCATTTTTCTTTATGTGTGTGTTTTGCCATACTGTGGCTAAGTGAGGACTATCTTTTTTGCACAAATGTGTGTGGAACTGTGAGCCATTGTGACCATCGTGTTCACATAGGAGTTGGGCAGCATCCAATTTCTACTTTTCTTGTCCACCCAACAACCTTCCACGTCTAGTTCTGCGGAGCCCTCAGCCCATTCTTGTATTTCATTAGCAGCGGCTTCTGCCGGCATCTCTTTAACCGTGGCAATCCCATCCTCTATCATGCAAGGTACTTCCTCTGACTGTACTGTTAAAATCTTCGTATTCAAATCAGTGGCAGTTTGCTTCGCAATCCTGTCTGCAAATGTGTTTCCCCCTCCCACTTTACATGTTACCTTTTTATGCACCTCGCATTTCACTATAGCTAGGCACTTTGGACACGTAAGTGCAGACAGCAACAATCAAAGGCCCATGTTGAATTCTGGTTCCATGTGATGTCAAGAAACCCCTCTAAACCCAGAGTCGGCCAAAGTTATGTACCACCCCAAAGGCATATTGGCTATCAGTATATATGTTAAGACTCAGATTTTCAGAAATTTCACAGGCTCTGGTTAATGCTATTATCTCTGCGGCCTGTGCAGAGTTGTAGGGGATTCTTTTACTTTCTACAATATTTTTCTGTGTCGTAATAGCATAGGCAACAGTTGATGTGCCATCAGGTTATTTGAAACAGGAGCTTTCACAAAACAGGTCTCCATCTGGCTCTTTCTTTGGGGTGTCTGTTAAATCAATTCTTCCTTTCGTTTCTTCCTCAGTAACCATTAAACAATCACGGGGAGGTGATTCATTCTCACCTGATTCTTCATTGGTCAGTGGCATTAATTCTGCAGGATTGAAAGCGCTACACCTCATAATTTGAATGCGTGGTGCAAATAGGACAATTTCATATCGAGTCAATCTAGCGGATGTGAGGTATTGCGTCTGCGTTCTATTCAATAGAACGTCTATGGCATGTGGCACCATTAAAATTAAGGTGTGCCCCAGCACTATTCCTTCAGTTTGTTTCACTGATGCAGCAGCTGCTGCAACACCTCACAAACAACGTGGTAACGCGCAAGTGACAGGGTCCAGCACGGAAGAAAAATAACTGCATGGTCTATTTGTTTCGCCTTGTTCCTGTGTCAAAACAGCCAACGCGCAGCCTTCATTCTCATGCACAAACAATCTAAAAATGTTTTCATAGGTTGGTGTGCCCAAAACGGGCAGAGCACAATGCAGTTTTGAGCAGATAAAATGCTTTTTGGCATTCTCCATTCCATTGCAAAGGCATCACAGCATCCTTTTTTGTCAACGCCACCATTGGTTTTACAATCATTGCAAAGTTTATTATCCACTGCCGGCAATAGGAAGCCATGCCGATTATGGCTCTGACTCCTTTCTGTGTTTTTGGAATAGGCATACCAGCGATACTCTCTATTATTTCTGGTGTCAGTCTTCTCCCTTCTTTCGAAAGTAGGTAGCCCAAATAAGCCACCTCCTTTCGACAATACTGGAATTTCTTCAAACTAACTTTATGGGCATGTGCTGCAAAGTGTGACAATAACAAGACAGTACTTTCTTTACAAATGTTCTCCTTATCTACAGCAATTAACAGATCATCTATATACTGTAATAATACACAACCTGTCGGTAGTTCTAACATATCTAATTGTTCTTTCAATGCCCTGCTATAAATACTCGGACTCTCTGTATAACCTTGAGGAATGCACATGAATGTAAATGATCGCCCTCCCGTGGCAGGTGAGCCTTAAGCCCACCGGCGGTGTGCACCCACGCCGAGCCCCCTTTCGCAGGCACTCGGAATCGCGTGCACTACGACACGAGTTCCCAAATCCAAGATGGCCGCCACCTTTATTGTTTACTGTGTTGCCTAGCAACACCGTACTTCTCCCCCAGAGGGCCCACTTTGAGGAAGGCCCAAGTGAGCAAGGTCCCTTCCTGTTTGCCCGTTCGTTCACTTCATCCTGACGCTTGAGATGGCAGGAGCCCCCTCACCGTGCACCTGATGCACCACCCGTGTCCTGCCGCCTATCTACAACACGGACTGCAGGAGCAGCCGTGCATCATCTGAAGCTAATTTCAGAAGCGCGGGGAAGCGCCCAGCTGATCCCCCCGCCTGTGGCAGGTGAGCCTTAAGCCCACCGTCGGTGCGCACCCACACCGTGCCCCCTTTCGCAGGCACTCGGAATCGCGTGCACTACGACACGAGTTCCCGAATCCAAGATGGCCGCCGCCTTTATTGTTTACTGTGTTGCCTAGCAACACCGTACTTCTCCCCCAGAGGGCCACCGGCAGGCGGAAGCCGGCCCACTTTGAGGAAGGCCCAAGTGAGCAAGGCCCCTTCCTGTTTGCCCCTGTTTGCCACTTTGCGCCACTTGCCCGGCAGAGTGAAACCCCCTGCAAAGTCGGAGGAGCAGTTTTCATTCGGCTACCAGCGAACAACACCCGTGAGTACATATCTGATGTTAAATTCTAATCGCACAGCAAACAATCTTCCTTATTCAGCACTTCACCTTGACTTATTTCCAAACTGGTATCTGCTAAACTTTGAACTACCACCACTGCCTGTTATGATTTGCACCCAACGTTATTTGCATAACTACCACCCTGCACCATTGCATACAGTTGGCTCCTGATTATGCTACCCTGGCCTGTCATGCCTTATGGTCGCTAACGGACCACTCTAACTGAGTTGTGCCTTATGGTCGCTAATGGACCACTGTAACTGAGTTTTGCCTTATGGTCGCTAATGGACCACTGTAACTGAGTTGTGCCTTATGGTCATTAACGGACCACTGTAACTGAGTTGTGCCTTATCGTCGCTAATGGACCACTGTAACTGTGTTGTGCCTTATGGTCGCTAATGGACCACTGTAACTGTGTTGTGCCTTATGGTTGCAAACGGACCACTGTAACTGAGTGTGCCTTATGGTCGCTAATGGACCACTGTAACTGAGTTGTGCCTTATGGTTGCTAACGGACCACTGTAACTGAGTTGTGCCTTATGGTCGCTAATGGACCACTGTAACTGTGTTGTGCCTTATGGTCGCTAATGGACCACTGTAACTGAGTTGTGCCTTATGGTCATTAACGGACCACTGTAACTGAGTTGTGCCTTATGGTCGCTAATGGACCACTGTAACTGAGATGTGCCTTATGGTCGCTAATGGACAACTCTCACTGAGTTGTGCCTTATGGTCGCTACTAGACCACTTTGATTGTACTGTGCCCTCTGTTCGCTAACAGACCACTCTCACTGTGTTGTGCCTCTGGTCGCTACTAGACCACATTGATTGTGTTGTGCCCTCTGGTTGCTAGCCAGATACTACCCAAATCCACACTCAAACTATGCCAGCCTGGCTAATACTCATCATGTTCCCCTTTTGCATTATGCCTGCCTGCACACCATGCAGTAGAAATAGCTATATCCCATTCAGTAATGGACTCGCTGAGCTTGGCTGTCCTAGACATCACCCCATTCCTTGCCCTACACCCTTCCTACCTTCCCTACCTCCCTTCACCCACAACGCATCCATATACTCTAGTACTAAAACAAGCACTACTTTAGGTAATAATACCCCACTCAGCCTCGTTACAGATGTCCACTCTGACAACTTCCTAAACTTGCGCAGTTCAATTGAAGACTACCCTGTAGCCTACCCCAACATCATGACCCGTAACGGCAGACTAGGTTGTAGACTCCCTACCTTACTTAGCAAAATGACCACGAATCATATCTCTAAAATCACCAATAAAAACACCATTGCAAACTCTGTGCCACTCAAAGGAGCCTTACTCAAAGTTAGATCCCTTGTGGCCCACCCTACGGAAATCGCAGACATCATCTGCTCAGCAGACCTGGATTTCCTCGCCACCACAGAAACTTGGCTCCATACTGCAGCAGGCCCCTCTCTATCTCTCGCAGTTCCAGACAACTACTCCATCCTCAGGGCCAACAGACCGGATGCCCGTGGAGGAGGTGTAGCACTCATTTTCAAATCCTCACTTGACATTAGATCGGTGACCGCCCCTCCTTTAAAGTCCTGCGAATATCTATCCATCAAAATTCAAACCTCCCCCAAGAACTCCATTACCTTGGATCTATTATACAGACCCCCTGGGCCCATAGGTTCATTCGAAGAAGATATAACCACCCTCATAGCCGAAAAATCCAAACCTCTATCACAGAATATCATCCTCGGTGACTTCAACCCGGGTTACAATGACCCTCATGACACTCCAGCTTCCTCCCTCGCCAATGTACTTGGTGAACACAACTACACTCAACTTAACACCTTACCCACACATCAAGAAGGCAGAACCCTAGACTGGCTCGCTGCCCATAACTGCAACATCATCTGCAGGGACCCACAACCACTGATATAGACTGACCACTTCCTACTCTCATTTGACATTAGTACTAACAACCCCCTCCACAGACAACACCCGCCTGCACCAGCATGCCTGACGAGAAACAAACGGAACCTCACCGCTGAAGCCCTCATCCCACTGGTTCTACCCACCCATAACATGATCCCTAACACATCAGACCCTACCCTTCTAGTAGACACCTACAATAGCGTCATGACCAATGCTATTGACCGTGTTGCTCCACTAAAATTACGTAAAAGTAAACCTAAAGCACACCTCAATTCTTGGTATACTCCAGAACTCAAAATACTAGAAAAAATAAGTCCAAAATGGAAACTCTCTGGAAAAAGAACCCATCAGCGGAACATAAAGCCAATCTTACAAATGCATCTTCCCTCTATAAAAAAGAAATTATCCGCACAAAAAAGGAAGCCTAGAACACAAGAATAAGCAATGCTAGCTCCAGCACCAAAGAACTATTCACTATCCTGAAGGAGCTAGAAAACCCCAATCCACCTATGGACTCGTCCGTGAAGGACCAATCTTGGTGCACAAATATCAAAGATGCCCTGGCAAACAAAATTACTGGCCTACAAACGAAAATCGAAAACAAAAGACTTCAACTCTGCAATAGTAGCCCCACCCTTAGCCCCATCATGCCCAGCCCACCTACCACCCCTAACACCAACCAGGGATTCACCTTCAAAAACGTAACCGCACTAGAAGTGCAAAAAATTATAACATCCCTCAAACCATCAAACTGTAAAGGGGACAGTTGCCCTGCACAGATCATAAAAGATGCAGCAAGAGACCTCGCCCCCTTCATATCCAAGCTCATAAACGCTTCTTTCTCCACCAATTCGGTACCCAACAATCTGAAACAATCATGGGTCCTCCCGCTACTAAAAAAACAGACTCTGGATCCCTCCATCCCCACAAATTACAGGCCCATTACAACAGTTCCCTTCCTGCTAAAAATACTCGATAGAGTTGCTTACCTGCAAATTCAGCATTACCTAGAGTCTAACCAATTACTCGGATTCCGTCAGTCTGGCTTCCGGCCTCAGCATGGAACAGAAACTGCCTTTGTTGACCTTAAAAGTCAGATTGACGAAATTAAAGATAAGGGCAAGGCTGCAATCCTACTCCTATTAGATCTCTCAGCGGCCTTCGACCTGGTTGACCACAAAATACTCTGTAACCACCTCTCCTCTGCCGCCCACTTCTCCCCCTCTGCTGTCTCGTGGATACAGTCCTTCCTAGCCAACAGAACTATGAGAGTCTTCTCCCTGGAGGCAGCAGCAGACCCTATCCCCATATCTTGTGGTTTCCCACAAGGATCATGTGTCTCACCCACCCTTTACAATATCTTTACAAAGCCCCTCTTCGATAAACTGGACCGCCTGGGTGTCATCTATACAAACTACGCGGATGACACCCAGATACTCCTCACTATCTCAGGCAACTACGATACTGATGTAGCCAGGATCAATGAAATCTTCTCCGTCATTCAGGCATGGATGGCCACACATGGCCTCTGCCTCAATGACGAGAAGACCGAACTGCTCATTGTTGGCTCACCGAACAACCTACAAAAATTAAGTCCCAACTACTCTAACATCATAATCGATGGCAAAACCATCCCGGTCGCCAATAATGTGAAAACACTTGGCTTCTATCTTGATGCCAACGTTAACTTCACCAAACAAATTAATGCAACTGCCTCAGCCAAGGCATATACCGGAATACTCATTAGAGCCTGTAGACCACTTCTCTCCCCTAAAAGTTGCCTCATACTATCCAGAGCCCTTATACAATCGAAACTAGACTATTGCAATTGTCTCTACTTAGGTGCCAATGAAGCGATAATTAACAAGCTCCAAGTCCTTCAAAACAATGCACTACGGGCAGCGCTAAATATCCCCAGACGTGAGCACATCTCGGCCAACAGAACTACATGCAGATGGCTCACCATCCAACATAAAATCGACCTAAAAACACTTTGCCTGACGTACAAAGCTCTCAACAATCTAGCACCCCCATACCTGACTAACAAACTCACCATGAAACCGTCCGTTAGAACCACGAGATCCGCCAACACCTTATGCCTTACAGTGCCTAGATTTAACTCCAAAAGAGCCAGAGGCTCGAGCTTTACTGTCCTCGCCCCCCAACTCTGGAACTCCTTGCCACTGAGCATAAAATCATCCAACTCCTTCCAGTCATTCAGGAAACCTGTCATTGGGTGGCTTCTGACAAATAGTCAACTTTGAAGTCAGACCTAGCTATATAATGTATTGACTGTTTTATGCCTCACTTATGTTACTATTGGGTGCTTTCACCCCCACTGCCTGTTTATAACTGCTATTTAATTTGTTCTAGCTTCACTGTTTATTACCATGTACTGTGCCTTGTAACCTTGTACTAAGCGCCCCTATACTCCTGGGTCCGGAGCGCTATAGAAATAAAATAAACAAACAAACAAACAAACAAACGTGAAAGCAAACAAGTATCTGCTATCCTTGTGTACTGGAATGCTGAAAAAAGCATTTTTAAGGTCTATCACGCTAAAATATTCTGCCAAGGCGGGTATCATTGTCAAAATCATGGTGACGTCTGGGACCAATGGGAATTGGGGATCAACCACTTTGTTCAATGCACGCAGATCAATTATGAAACGATACGGTATCTCATTACCTCCTTTCTTATACACCGTGAGAATTGGGTTATTGCATGTGCTGCCTGTAATCTCTCCAACCACCTTTAGGTCTACCAAATCTGAAACAATACTTTTCAATGCTTTCTCTCCCTCCATTGAAATCTTGTATTGAGGAATACGTGGCAACGTTACTCCCTTCTTGAAAACAATTTTTACTGGCTCTATTTTCAGGCATCCCACATCATTGTCATTCATTACCCATATGCAAGCTGGTACCTCACTCAACTCCCCTGGCAAAGGTTTGGACAAAAATTCAGACACTGGTATATTCTGAGACGAAATTATCAAGAACACCCCATCAGGAGTTCAATAGATAACTGCACTCACAGGGTAATTCATAGAATTTCGCAGAAAAGTGTTGCAAGCGGCTGGCGCAGAGTGTCCGCGTGCGATTGTCTGCGCCAGGCACGTGCGCTAAAACCGATTTCCGCGCACAGCGTATTCATGGATTTTAGGCTCCCAAACCAGCCGTGGCGCAGAGTATCGCAGCGACCCTGCAGCAGCGCCAGTAACGCCCCCAAGAACGCCCTCGCGCAAGGAAAAGCCATCAAAATCGCTAAATCATCGCAAAGGGCTGCGCTAACCCTGGACCAGTTTACAGGGCTGCCAAACAAGGAAGACAAAGCGGGTAACGTTCATATCAGGGGTACGGGGGAAGTTTTACACGCGATTAGCCAGAGTACGTGTATTACAGGGGTACGCGGGCAGTTTTACACGCGATTGCCCAGGGTACGTGTATTACAGGGGTACGCGTGAAGTCTCACACACGATTAGCCAGGGCACGTGTATTACAGGGGTACGCGGGAATTATCAAACGCGATTTGGCTGGGTACGTGTATTACAGGGGTACACGGGAAGTTCTACACGCGATTTGTCTGGGTACGTGTATAACAGGGGTGCGTGGGAATTATCACACGCGATTTGGCCAGGTACGTGTATTACAGGGGTGCGCGGGAATTATCACACGCGATTTGGCTGGGTACGTGTATTACAGGGGTGCGTGGGAAGTTACACACGCGATTAGGCTGGGTGGGTCCTCACAGGTGTTCCCTGTACACCCTCCACGGTCCCTGCAGGCAGCCCACAAAACAGGGGACTACCTTGCACACCTGCTCATGTCCCCTTGCACCCCCACCCCCCAGCAACCAGGGGCAGCCTCCACCAGGCCCCCACCCATGTCCCCTTGCACCCCCACCCCCCAGCAACCAGGGGCAGCCTCCACCAGGCCCCCACCCATGTCTCCCACCACCCCCACCCCCCAGCAGTGCAGGGGCAGCCTCCACCAGGCCCCCACCCATGTCTCCCACCACCCCCACCCCCCAGCAGTGCAGGGGCAACCTCCACCAGGCCCCCACTCATGTCCCCTTGCACCCCCACCCCCCAGCAACCAGGGGCAGCCTCCACCAGGCCCCCACCCATGTCTCCCACCACCCCCACCCCCCAGCACTGTGGGGCACCTGCCAGCAGGCCCCCACCCATGTCACCCACCACCCCCACCCCCCAGTCACCAGGAGCACCCTCCACCAGGCCCCCACTCATGTCTCCCACCACCCCCACCCCCCAGCACTGTGGGGCACCTGCCAGCAGGCCCCCACCCATGTCACCCACCACCCCCACCCCCCCAGTCACCAGGGGCACCCTCCACCAGGCCCCCACTCATGTCTCCCACCACCCCCACCCCCCAGCAGTGCAGGGGCAGCCTCCACCAGGCCCCCACCCATGTCTCCCACCACCCCCACCCCCCAGCAGTGCAGGGGCAGCCCCCACCAGGCCCCCACTCATGTCCCCTATCACCCCCACCCCCCCCAGTCACCAGGAGCACCCTCCACCAGGCCCCCACCCATGTCACCCACCACCCCCACCCCCCAGCAGTGCAGGGGCAGCCCCCACCAGGCCCTCACTCATGTCCCCCATCACCCCCACCCCCCAGTCACCAGGGGCACCCTCCACCAGGCCCCCACCCATGTCACCCACCACCCCCACCCCCCAGCATCCAGGGGCAGCCTCCACCAGGCCCCCACTCATGTCCCCTTGCACCCCCACCCCCCAGCAACCAGGGCCAGCCTCCACCAGGCCCCCACCCATGTCACCCACCACCCTCACCCCCCAGCAGTGCAGGGGCAGCCTCCACCAGGCCCCCACTCATGTCACCCACCACCCCCACCCCCCAGCACTGTGGGGCACCTGCCAGCAGGCCCCCACCCATGTCACCCACCACCCCTACCCCCCAGCCACCAGGGGCAGCCTCCACCAGGCCCCCACCCATGTCTCCCACCACCCCCACCCCCCAGCAGTGCAGGGGCAGCCTCCACCAGGCCCCCACCCATGTCTCCCACCACCCCCACCCCCCAGCAGTGCAGGGGCAGCCTCCACCAGGCACCCACTCATGTCCCCTATCACCCCCACCCCCCGCCACCAGGGGTAGCCTCCACCAGGCCCCCACTCATGTCTCCCACCACCCCCACGCCCCCAGTCACCAGGGGCACCCTCCACCAGGCCCCCACTCATGTCTCCCACCACCCCCACCCCCCCAGTCACCAGGGGCACCCTCCACCAGGCCCCCACTCATGTCTCCCACCACCCCCACCCCCCACCATCCAGGGGCACCCTCCACCAGGCCCCCACCCATGTCACCCACCACCCCCACCCCCCAGCATCCAGGGGCAGCCCCCACCAGGCCCCCACTCATGTCTCCCACCACCCCCACCCCCCCAGTCACCAGGGGCAGCCTCCACCAGGCCCCCACTCATGTCTCCCACCACCCCCACCCCCCAGCAGTGCAGGGGCAGCCTCCACCAGGCCCCCACCCATGTCTCCCACCACCCCCACCCCCCAGTCACCAGGGGCACCCTCCACCAGGCCCCCACTCATGTATCCCACCACCCCCACTCCCCACGATCCAGGGGCACCCTCCAACAGGCCCCCACTCATGTCTCCCACCACCCCCCCAGTCACCAGGGGCAGCCTCCACCAGGCCCCCACTCATGTCACCCACCACCCCCACCCCCCATCACTGTGGGGCACCTGCCAGCAGGCACCCACCCATGTCACCCACCACCCCTACCCCCCAGCCACCAGGGGCAGCCTCCACCAGGCCCCCACCCATGTCTCCCACCACCCCCACCCCCCAGCAGTGCAGGGGCAGCCTCCACCAGGCCCCCACCCATGTCTCCCACCACCCCCACCCCCCAGCAGTGCAGGGGCAGCCTCCACCAGGCACCCACTCATGTCCCCTATCACCCCCACCCCCGCCACCAGGGGTAGCCTCCACCAGGCCCCCACTCATGTCTCCCACCACCCCCACCCCCCCAGTCACCAGGGGCACCCTCCACCAGGCCCCCACTCATGTCTCCCACCACCCCCACCCCCCCAGTCACCAGGGGCACCCTCCACCAGGCCCCCACTCATGTCTCCCACCACCCCCACCCCCCACCATCCAGGGGCACCCTCCACCAGGCCCCCACCCATGTCACCCACCACCCCCACCCCCCAGCATCCAGGGGCAGCCCCCACCAGGCCCCCACTCATGTCTCCCACCACCCCCACCCCCCCAGTCACCAGGGGCAGCCTCCACCAGGCCCCCACTCATGTCTCCCACCACCCCCACCCCCCAGCAGTGCAGGGGCAGCCTCCACCAGGCCCCCACCCATGTCTCCCACCACCCCCACCCCCCAGCAGTGCAGGGGCAGCCCCCACCAGGCCCCCACTCATGTCCCCTATCACCCCCACCCCCCCAGTCACCAGGGGCACCCTCCACCAGGCCCCCACCCATGTCACCCACCACCCCCACCCCCCAGCATCCAGGGGCAGCCTCCACCAGGCCCCCACTCATGTCCCCTTGCACCCCCACCCCCCAGCAACCAGGGCCAGCCTCCACCAGGCCCCCACCCATGTCACCCACCACCCTCACCCCCCAGCACTGTGGGGCACCTGCCAGCAGGCCCCCACCCATGTCACCCACCACCCCCACCCCCCAGCCACCAGGGGCAGCCTCCACCAGGCCCCCACCCATGTCTCCCACCACCCCCACCCCCCAGCAGTGCAGGGGCAGCCTCCACCAGCCCCCCACCCATGTCTCCCACCACCCCCACCCCCCAGCAGTGCAGGGGCAGCCTCCACCAGGCCCCCACCCATGTCCAACCCATGTCTCCCACCACCCCCACCCCCCAGCAGTGCAGGGGCAGCCTCCACCACGACACCAACTTCCCTGGCACTGAAGCTGGTGCCCCTCTGCCTCCTTGGCCGGGGGTTGGCACTGGTGCCACCTGTTGTAGTGGCCGACATGGCAACCCCAGAGGCAGGAGTGGGTGGGCAACTGGGTCCTGGGGCAGGGCTGTGGGGCGACGGAAAAGCAGTCGGGAGCCTTTGGTTCCAGCAGGGGTGGTCACAGCAACAGCACCCCTGGCTGATGTGCAGGCAGCAAATGGCAGTGCACGTGGCCAGCAGGCAGTCAGGCAGCAGCAGATGGCAGGAGGGAGCGTGCTCAGGGCTCTGGGGGGCAGTAATTTGGCCCCCTTGGCAGGAGCGTGGTCTTCCGTGTGTGAACGCGTGGCCAGCTTGATACGAGTGATTTGGCACGCGAAAATCAAACACGTCTGCGTGTAAATCGACGTGCACGCGTAGGAAAATGTTGCGTGACACGTCCCAGTGTCAAAGCGTGTAATAGTTGAAAATGGACCTACACACAGAAGTGACAAAGCGTGTGATTGGTGAAAAAGGACCTACACGCAGAAGTGACAAAGCGTGCGATTGGTGAAAAAGGACCTACACGCAGAAGTGACAAAGCGTGTGATTGGTGAAAAAGGACCTACACGCAGAAGTGACAAAGCGTGTGATTGGTGAAAAAGGACCTACACGCAGAAGTGACAAAGCGTGTGATTGGTGAAAAAGGACCTACACGCAGAAGTGACAAAGCGTGTGATTGGTGAAAAAGGACCTACACGCAGAAGTGACAAAGCGTGTGATTGGTGGCAATGGCCCTATCACGTACACGCCGCGTAAGTGACGCTGTACGTGTGGGCCTGTATATAAGGTACGTGTAGAACACGATTTCCTTGTACGTGCTTTTCGTGGAGAGCGAGTGGGTGAATTCTGTACTTCTTGTCGTTTCACATGCGATTTACTTCACGGCGTTTCCAGTTCGTACTCCCTGTTACCTCTTACAGCTTTTTTTCTTTTTTCTCTTGTACTGGTTTACCTGGGCCTGTTCCCTCAAACAGTGTCCCCTTCTACTGTTGTCCTGTCTCCTCAGACAGCGTACAAATCTTCTTTTGGCGGGGGTGTTGCCAACCAAACGCGCTCATTTTTCACGCTCTTTTACCTGGCAGACGGTGAGTCACGCACGTATCTAACTTCTGTGCTTGCCCTGTGTGTAGCCTACCCCTTCAGAGGTCATTCTAGGCTGCCTGTGACACGCATACGTTCATTCTTGTGTTACTGGGTGCCACAGCATAGTGCAGGTTTTTCTTCTGCACACGTGGTCTAGGAGGGGTTGCGTGCACGTCATCTCCCTTTTTTGGGCCTCCTGTGCGTTGCGTGACCCGTCATCTTTCCCCAGGGGTTACATTCAGCCTTGCTAGAGCGCTACGGTACAATTACCATCTGGTACCCAACCCCTTTGACCCCCAATTGCCCAGGACAATAGACTACATCCACTCCCATACGCACATTAATATCAGTGCCATGGCTGGGAGGCGAGGATTCCGTAAGGGTGGCAAAGGTGGAAGAGCCACAAGTGGTGGCCTTGGTGGATCCGGTAGGGGACGTGGTCGTAACTTGCAGGGTGAGCCTGTCCCCCCATGTGTGGAGGACCAGTCAAGGGCACCCATAATCCCCCTCCCCTCCCTCCCCTCCCTCCCCCCCACCCGTTGAGGCTGATGTGGCTGACACCATCCATGCTCAGCCCTTGTTGGACCAGCCCATTGTGGCACCAGACCTGGCTGACTCCATGGCTGACTTCCAGGTCAGCAGGGCTACGACACGTGCGCTGGTGCACGTTGATGCCATCATGCCACGTGGATCTGGGGCAGCAAGGTCATCTGCTGCCCCAAGTAGGCAGGGTGGAGAGGCTGCAGGGGCAGCTGCGGCTCCATCCACCCCAGCTCTCACACACCCAGCCAGGACAGTGTCGGTCCTAGTCCATCCTGCTGACATTCCCCCTGACACCATTACACTAGAGCCAATGCCTGCACCAACTCCCATGCTGAGTGTGCAATCCCACACACCTGATACAGAGCCCACCAGGGCTCCTGCCCCTAGTGTCCAGAGCGGCGCAGGACACTCAGGATCACCACCACCTTCTAAGCGGAAGAGGAAGAGTGCTCGTCCGGCACAGGCTGATGCCCCAGACACGGCTACACAGTCCGGCCCGTCCAGGAAGCCCAGCTTCACGGATGACGAACTGAATGCACTTGTCGAGTATGTGTCCGGACATGATAACGAGATGGTCATTGTTGCAGGATCCAAGACCACACCTGCACAACGCCAGGCACACTGGCAGACCGTTGCGGACATCGTAAGTGCCCTTGGAATCGTGAGGCGCACAGCCAATGATTGCTATAAGCGCTGGAATGACCTAAAGCGCAGGACAAAGAAGAAGCTGGCCTCAAGTCATGCCGCAACTCTAGTGACTGGAGGTGGGTCTCCAGTATTAGACATGGAACTCACTCCACATGAGTCAGTCGCTGGGACCTACGTCACGGAGGAACAGATCCAAGGCGTGGGAGATCTGCCTGATTACGAGGCATTGTCCGGTGAGTGCACATGCATGTGTGTGTCATCCATGTGCATGGTGTGTGTGTGAGGGCATCTGTTTGTGTGCCAGGTGAGAGTGTGTGCGCCTGAGTCGTATGGGTCAGCCATGTGCTTCATGCAATACATCCTGCGCAGCTGCATTTGGCCATTGCAGTATCCCTTCTGCCAACAGTAGACATCTAGCCCAACAGCACCCCAGTTGCCCTTGTAGTGTCACCTTGCCACAACATTGTTGCTTATTTTTCTATGTTCAATCAGACAGATTGTTTGCATTCCACCACTTATACTAGGCATTCCTCAGTCCTCTGGTCACATGTCTGGCATGGCTATGGTAAAGTGGAGTGACTTTGTTACCTGGATATCATATGTTCACACATGTCCCTGTGCAATTGGACCATATTGGACTGGCAGCTCCAGGTGAAAAATCAGACCTGTTTGAATTAGAAAAGCTATTGCATGCGGGAACTGGACTGAATGAATAAGTGCTGCCCTCCTCTCCATCTACACTCAATAGCAATGGTACATGCCAGCTGTGTGATGGCATGTGTGTGTCACCTGGCAATCACAGGCCAATGTGTGATGCTACTGCCAGGCAGCATGCAGAAAATGTGTTCATCTTCCATCTTTGTGTCATGAGTGTGTGCCTTTTGCCTGCCCTTCATACGCAGTGAGGGTGCATGCATGGGAGGGTCTTAGTCATGTGGCACATGTGTCAATCAAGTACTGGTTCTCTTGCTTCTCAGCCCTCATTGTGTGCCATGGTGCTAATGCGTGTTTCCATTTCTTTGTCATTATGTCATTGCAGGGGAAGACGCACCTGATACTGCTGGGGTTGTGGAGATGGTGCAGAGCCAGGAGGGGTCAGAGGGCCGACCAACCACCAGTGAGGGACGTGGTGTGCTGGTGGGTGAGAACCCACAAGTGCTGCAGGTCGTGCTCTCAAGGGGTGTCTCTGGCTGCACCTCCCCCGAGCTGTACTCAGCTGTTGACTCGGATGATGAGACCTACGTGCCGTCGCAGGTGAGTGTTCCAGGGAGGGATTCTGTTCTGTCCCACCCACCTGCACCAGGGTCAGAACCCTCAATGGGGATGTCAGTGTTGGCAGCTAGGCCTTTGGTGGTTACGGATGCAGGGTCACACTCCGCGACATCTGATCCTGTTCCTGGGCCAGCAGATCAGAGGGGGAATGCAGTCCTGCAGCCTCAGGCAGTGCCGGCACAGCAAGGCACAGTCCGCCTTGCCCCAGACAGGTGTGGTGCCCGCCGACGTGGTGGCCGTACGCCCCCTGGCAATACCGCATGGGAGCAATCCATTTACGGTATGGCTACCCAACAGGCAGCATCATCCGAGATGATGGCTCAGGCCATGTATAGGGTGGCCACTTCCATTGTCCCCCCTGAAAGGCTGATGGAGCGACTAGAGCAGGCAACCAACTCCATCTGCCAGTCACACAGGGAGGACATGTTGGCGTCCAACAGGGACAGGCGGGCGGCACTGGCGACTCTGCAGGAGGCCATCTCCATAGAGTCCCAGGGCCACAGGGAAGCCCTGAGGCAGGAGCTACATCAACTCAGGACGACTCTTGGTGAGCTTGAGGCTTCAACACACCAAAGGACAGAACAGCAGCTGGAGCGTCTCACCCGTACGCTCTCAGCTGAGATGCAAGCAACGAGGGCGGAGGTCCGGGCATCCCGTGAGTTGTTGCATGGGGACCTCCGCACCCTCATCCTCCAGAACGAGACCTACCACACCCGCATGCTTGCAGCCATGGAGGAACAGAGTAGGGCCTTGCGTGGGCTGCCTCCCATAGTGCAACCACCTCCGGATGCAGCTGCACAGGGTGATAATAGCGACAGCAGTGATACTCCCACAATAGGGTAGCCGTGTGGGCCATGAGCCCATGGAGGTGTTTTTTTTTCCCAGGATCCACACAGGTGGGTTTTGGTGTGCACCCTGACCTCGGACCTCCTGGGTGGCCTCCCCAACCCCCCCAGGCCCTTTAATGGCCATTTTTTATTTTTTTTTATTTTTATTTTTATTTTTATTTTTAATTTTATATTTTTCCCAATTTTTTTGAGACAATTTGTCGGCTTCCGTGGTTCCTGTGGGCATACGCTGCATTGTGGCTGGGCACATGCAGGCTTGTCATGTATTAGGTTCAGATGCCTGGGTTTGAGTCACACACACCCCTCCTGCTTCCCGTTTCCATGGGCTTGCAAAGGGTGTGCCCAAGTGACATTGAAGTACATGGTGACATTGGACTCCCACTACATGTGTGGGTAGTCTAGTCAATACTGTGTATACATTCCTAGTGCATATTGCTGTTGTGTTGTACACTGCATGTTGCATTGATGTGTAACTCATCATCTGTGTCTGCCTCCCAATTTGCAGGTCCCTACCTCATGTCTACACAAGGCCCTCTAGTCTGGAGATGGGGTCCTTGTTGGCAGCAGTGCACCTACAACTCTACATGGCGCCAACACTGTTCAGTTGGAAGTGGTGGGAGTGCAGGCATTTCCAGGTGGTGAGACTACTGATTTATCACATTAGTGAAGTCATGTCAATGGTAGTACCTGCTCAAGTTTGTTGTTGGTCCTGCATTACAGTGAGTATTTCAGGTGTAGCAAGTTTCAATTGGGGACACTGTACATCGCAACACTTGTCATGTTGTGGGGATTACTTTGTTTACCTGCACATAGCATGACATGGCACGGTGTGTTGTGTGGCGGTGCTGGGGATGGGTTGGGTGACATGGCACTGTCCTCTTGTTGCATTTAGCAAGTGGGTATTCATTTTAGCTGCTTGAATGTGTTTCTTCACAACACTGCTTTGGTGGTGTGTGTGGGTAGGGATGCACACATTGTAACACTTCCAGGTGAACAATCTCAGGCTGATATGCTTTTCACGGTTGAATCTCCGGACATTCAGGATCAGTGTCAGGTTGAGTCATCATTGACTGTCAGATGGAATGTGCCAGGCCAGTGTGCAGTCCACAGGGGTGTGATTACTATGTGAAGTAATTAGCCATTAGCTGTGTACGGGCTGCCTCCCCCCGTGCCCTTTCCCCTCCCATGCGCAGCGGCTGTGCATGTGGTTGGGGATGTGGGGCCACCACCATGTCCACGGCCGGGCCCCGGCGTGTTGCAACGTTGTGCAGGACACATGCTGCCACTATGATCCTGCACACTACTGGGGGAGCGTATAACAGCTGCCCGCCAGAACGGTCAAGGGAGCGAAAGAGTGACTTTAGCACTCCGAATGTGCGCTCCACTATGCCCCGGGTTGTAATGTGGGCTGTGTTATATCTTACCTCGGGTGGCGTGGTGGGGTTCCGAATTGGCGTCATCATGTGGGGGCTGAGAGGGTAGGCACTGTCCCCTGTGGAGGTGGTGATTGGTATCATTGGTGGGGTTCTGACCTTGCTCAGTATCCAACATGCATGCATGTGCAGTGGCATACATACTCACCAAGCAGCCATGTATCGCCATGCCGCCCAGCATCTAGGTCCCGGCATAGGGTGGACATTCGGTAAATGAAGCTGTCGTGGGTGGAGCCGGGATAGTTGGCATATACTGAGGTGATGATTCCCTTGGCATTACATACTACCTGCACGTTGATGGAATGCCAGTGCTTGCGGTTCCTATAGATGTGCTCAGATGCCCTGGGGGGACGTAGAGCCACATGGGTGCAGTCGATGGCACCTAGCACTTTGGGGAATCGTGCCACACCGTAAAAATCCAGGGCGGCAGCATGCCTTTCTGCAGGTGTTCTGGGCAGGTATATGTGCCTGCGGACTGATGGGCGTGCAGTGATGATGTTCAAGACCTGGTGTAGGCAGCGTGACTGGGTGGCCTGTGACACCCCACCCACTATGGCACTTGTCCGCTGAAATGATCCAGTGGCTAAGAAGTGCAGTACATTGAGGACCTTCTCCAGGGGGCTGAGTGCTTGGGAGCACAGGGTGGGTGATGTGAGGTCATCCTCCCACTCACTCACCAGGTCCAGTATTATGTGTGGTGGAAACCTGTACCTTCCATACACCTGGTCATCAGGCATCCCGAAAAGGCTGGTTCTGGGTGTGAATATTCTGGCCCTGACTATCCTCCTCCTCCTCCTTTGGTAGCCCACTGCCACTGCTGCTAGGAATGGTATGTTCATCCTGGCGTCTGGCTTGTTATTGTTAAAGTGCGCAAATTCATGCTTTGCGCGTGTTCTAGGCGAGCGTGTGACCCGCGCACCCCTGGAATCCAGTTCCCAGTCCAATAGCGTGTGGAAATTCACACGCACAACGGGATACAGGTGCGCTGACGTACTTGCGTGTGTAAGTGCCCGCGCACCCCTGAAATGCACGTACATAGGCCAATCGCGTGTACGCGCACTTTTGTCCAATTACACGCGATGACACTCTGACGTGCAGTATTTACATGTGTGCTCCGTCATCACGTGCTGGGTGGGGAACACCCGTGCGGGTCACGTCACATACGCGCTGAGGGACTCTGGACCAATAGAATCGCGTATGCGTGCTTACGCGCTTACGCGCTAAGGGCCTTTCCTCGGATTTCACGCTGACGTGCCGAATTTTCACGTGCCAAATCACTCCGTATCAAGCTGGCCACGCGAAAACACACGGAAGACCACGCTCCTGCCCAGAAGGCCGAGTTACTGCCCCCGTGCCCCGAGCAGCCTCCCACGTGCCATCTGCTGCTGCCTGCCTGCCTGCCTGCCTGCTGCCACCGTGCCCTGCCATTTGGTGCCTGCACATCAGCCATCTGCAGGGGTCCAGTTGCTGTGTCCACCCCTGCTGGAACTGAAGACTCCCGACTGGGATTACATCGCTCCACAGCCCAGCCCCAGGACCCAGTTGCCCACCCACACCTGCCTCTGGGATTGCCATGTCGGGCACTTCCACATCTGGCACCAGTGGCAACCCCAGGCCAGAGGGGCACCAGCTTCACTGCCACCGAAGTTGGTGTCCTGGTGGAGCATGTCCTGGGGCAGTATGATGCCCTCTTTGGATCGTCCCGCGCCAGCAAGGATGGACGGGAGAGGATCTGGGCCGACTGTGTGGTTGCCATCAACGCGGAGGGGGTGGCAACCCGCAACGTCCAGAAGATCAAGAAGCGCTGGGAGGACTTGAGGTCCAGGACCCTTGTGAATGCCCGGCGCCTCGTGGAGGGGGGCCGGGGCCGCATGAGTTCCATCCAGATGAGGGTCCTGGAACGCGTACGCCCAGCGCTCCACGCCCAGATCCTTGAGAGGGAGGCGTCTGGAGTTGAGCTGTAAGTGTCCAAGCATTACTGTGTGACACAGGGCATGTTGCTGTGTGCTGGGTCTATGATACTTGCCTGTATGTGTGCCATAGGCCATGTATGCATGTATGTGTGCATGGACATCATGGTAATGCATGTGCAACCAGTGATGTGTGACCCACATGGTTGTTGCATGTGTTCAAATCCCGCATGGGGACCCCTATGCAGATTTTGAACATGAGAGCATGCCAGTCTCTGTACCGGGACATGGGTGGGGGTGAGGGATGGGTGCTGATGCCAGGTACATATGTGGTAGCCATGTCTGTGTGGCTGACCTGCGTGTCTGTGACTTGTGCATGCCATGGATGCATGACACATGTGTGTGACAATGCACAGATTCAGTGAAGCAGCCAAATTGCCCTTGTATCCGCTGTGTTTGTTGTGTTTGGGGCCAGATGGATGTGACTGAGGTGAAGTGTGTGCATGTGAAAGGCATGAGCCATGATGCATGTGAGTTCCATATCATTGAATGTTTCAAGAGTCCATTGGACATGCATGGAAATGTCCATGGCATGCAGCATGCCTGTTACTGTGTGTGTTTTGCCTGGACTGACCTATGTGTTGTGGAGGGACATGATGGAAGTGTACTTTGACAGTGGTGGTCATCTGCTATTGCTTCCTGTCTAGGGGACCATTGTACAGTACCCTGATGCTTGTGTTCTTTGTCTCCCACTACGCAGCGGCGAGTGAAGAAGAGGGCGGAGACGGCGCTGTGGAGCAAGGCGGCGGGGATGCCCCCACGGCTGCAGCGGAAGGGGTGGGTGAGCCCCCACAGGGGCCTGCTCCGGTGGGAGACGGTGAGGAGCCATCCAGGTTGGTGGTTTGCACAGAGGAGGAGGAGGCCGCCACTGGGGCACACATGGGGCCTGGTGGGGGCAACCCTGCTGGTGCAAGTGGTGCAGTCCAGGGCCAGGGGCAGGAGGCAGCACAGGTCACCGTGGAGGAGCCTGTGCATGTCGCTGTCCCTGACCCTGTGAGTGCACCACCATGCACCAGCAGGGATGCCCCGTCCCAGGCCCGTCCGCAGGTAGAGGGGATGTCCATGTCACCTGACTCCCCTCCACCTGCGGACGTGGGAACCCCTGGCCGTGCGGAGAAGGTCCTGATTGGGGTCGCGATGCGCACGGCTGTGATTCGTGATGCCGTGCGTGCTTCCCGGGAGGAGCATGCACGTCATCACGAAGTGCACCGTGCCGACATGGCCCAATTGGGATCGGCCATGTTCGGGGGTTTCCTGCATGTGTTGGCCAATGTGGCGGCCCTCTCCTCCTCTGTGCAGGCTATACACCAGTTGTTCTCCTTGCCGTCTTCCAGGCCAGATGCCACCAGGGCCCCCTGTGGACCTGCCCCGACCAATGCAGCCAGCTCGGTGGGGATCCCATCCCTGCCACAGTTGGGAGTCGGAGGTCCAGCAGGGGTGGACAACACAGCAACTGGACCCCAGCAGATGGAAGATGTGACAGCATCATCAGGCAGGGCACGTGCACGACGGCGTCGGTGGTTTCCATCAGCCTGGATGCCGTTGTGCTGGCAGAGGCAGTGGCGTCGGAGGCAGCAGCGGGCTCGACGTGGGAGGCATCATGGCTCGGGGCCATCAAGATCAGAGGGGCAGGCATCGGCCGGAGGGCAGGGCAACCCTGGGATGGTGGTGTCTTCCGTGTGGGAGCAGTTGGTCCAGCGGATAGGTGCGGAGCGGCAGCGGGCAGAAGAGGAGCGGCTCGCCATGGTCAGGGCGGAGTTCTCCATGCGTCGGGCGTTGAGGCGGGCTGAGTGCCTCGAGGAAGCTCGCAGGGAGTTTAAGCTGAACATGGGGTTATCCCTGCGAGACCTCGGGGCCAGGACAGCGTCCCACCTCCAGGACATCGACATGGAGTTCGATGATGCCCTGGCCAGCAACATCAACAAGTGAGCCGCAGGACTTGCCCGCTGCCTTTGTATATAGTTAGTTAGTGTTAGGTTTCCTTTATTTGTTTTTATTATTTTGGACCGCTCGGACAATGGCCACTTTTTTGTATATATTTTTTTCATTAGGTAGTAGTAGGTTTCCTTTATGGTGTTGGGCTCATGGACCCTGGTACATTCCTGTATTTAGTTTGTTTTTTGAAGGAACATTTTCTTTTTTTCATTATTGTGTTCACCATGTGGAAATGTTTTTTCATTCTTTTCCTTCTACTTGATATTGCTTTGGTCAACATTTGTTTTTGTATTCCTTTTTCTTTTTTTGATTTTTACTTTTGTTCTCCGACATGGACCATTTATTTTGTTATCCACATAGTTGTATGTTTGATTTGTTTACTTATTTTTGATCTTTAATACATTTTTTATTTTTACTTCCACTTGTGTTATTTTGTCTTTGGTTTCATACATGTCATGATATGGGTTTTGACATTCACTTGCAGCCATTGTGTATGTGTGTGTGACGGACATGTGTTCATTTACATACTTGCCATTGGGGTTGTGTCATGTAATTGCATTCACTATGTGGGTGGATGCAATCCTTGCCTGGGTGTTTGTGCTGGGTATGCTGCCCATTACTGCCATGATTGTGTATCGTCAGGACCTGGGGGCAGGGGGACATGGGTGGGGGCCTGGTGGAGGGTGCCCCTGGTGACTGGGGGGGTGGGGGTGATAGGGGACATGAGTGGGGGCCTGGTGGGGGCTGCCCCTGCACTGCTGGGGGGTGGGGGTGGTGGGAGACATGGGTGGGGGCCTGGTGGAGGCTGCCCCTGCACTGCTGGGGGGTGGGGGTGGTGGGAGACATGAGTGGGGGCCTGGTGGAGGCTGCCCCTGGTGACTGGGGGGGTGGGGGTGGTGGGAGACATGAGTGGGGGGCTGGTGGGGGCTGCCCCTGCACTGCTGGGGGGTGGGGGTGGTGGGAGACATGGGTGGGGGCCTGGTGGAGGCTGCCCCTGCACTGCTGGGGGGTGGGGGTGGTGGGAGACATGAGTGGGGGCCTGGTGGAGGCTGCCCCTGGTGACTGGGGGGGTGGGGGTGGTGGGAGACATGAGTGGGGGCCTGGTGGAGGGTGCCCCTGGATGGTGGGGGGTGGGGGTGGTGGGAGACATGAGTGGGGGCCTGGTGGAGGTTGCCCCTGGTGGCGGGGGGGGTGGGGGTGATAGGGGACATGAGTGGGTGCCTGGTGGAGGCTGCCCCTGCACTGCTGGGGGGTGGGGGTGGTGGGAGACATGAGTGGGGGCCTGGTGGAGGGTGCCCCTGGTGACTGGGGGGGTGGGGGTGGTGGGAGACATGAGTGGGGGCCTGGTGGAGGGTGCCCCTGGTGACTGGGGGGGTGGGGTGATAGGGGACATGAGTGGGGGCCTGGTGGAGGGTGCCCCTGCACTGCTGGGGGGTGGGGGTGGTGGGAGACATGAGTGGGGGCCTGGTGGAGGGTGCCCCTGGTGACTGGGGGGTGGGGGTGATAGGGGACATGAGTGGGGGCCTGGTGGGGGCTGCCCCTGCACTGCCGGGGGGTGGGGGTGGTGGGAGACATGGGTGGGGGCCTGGTGGAGGCTGCCCCTGCACTGCTGGGGGGTGGGGGTGGTGGGAGACATGAGTGGGGGCCTGGTGGAGGCTGCCCCTGGTGACTGGGGGGGTGGTGGGAGACATGAGTGGGGGCCTGGTGGAGGCTGCCCCTGCACTGCTGGGGGGTGGGGGTGGTGGGAGACATGGGTGGGGGCCTGGTGGAGGCTGCCCCTGCACTGCTGGGGGGTAGGGGTGGTGGGAGACATGAGTGGGGGCCTGGTGGAGGCTGCCCCTGGTGACTGGGGGGGTGGGGGTGGTGGGAGACATGGGTGGGGGCCTGGTGGAGGGTGCCCCTGGATGATGGGGGTGGTGGGAGACATGAGTGGGGGCCTGGTGGAGGGTGCCCCTGGTGACTGGGGGGGTGGGGGGAGACATGAGTGGGGGCCTGGTGGAGGGTGCCCCTGGTGACTGGGGGGGGGGGTGATGGGAGACATGAGTGGGGGCCTGGTGGAGGGTGCCCCTGGTGACTGGGGGGGTGGGGGTGATAGGGGACATGAGTGGGGGCCTGGTGGAGGGTGCCCCTGCACTGCTGGGGGGTGGGGGTGGTGGGAGACATGAGTGGGGGCCTGGTGGAGGGTGCCCCTGGTGGCGGGGGGGTGGGGGTGATAGGGGACATGAGTGGGTGCCTGGTGGAGGCTGCCCCTGCACTGCTGGGGGGTGGGGGTGGTGGGAGACATGAGTGGGGGCCTGGTGGAGGGTGCCCCTGGTGACTGGGGGGTGGGGGTGGTGGGAGACATGAGTGGGGGCCTGGTGGAGGGTGCCCCTGGTGACTGGGGGGGTGGGGGTGATAGGGGACATGAGTGGGGGCCTGGTGGAGGGTGCCCCTGCACTGCTGGGGGGTGGGGGTGGTGGGAGACATGAGTGGGGGCCTGGTGGAGGGTGCCCCTGGTGACTGGGGGGGTGGGGGTGATAGGGGACATGAGTGGGGGCCTGGTGGGGGCTGCCCCTGGACTGCTGGGGGGTGGGGGTGGTGGGAGACATGGGTGGGGGCCTGGTGGAGGCTGCCCCTGCACTGCTGGGGGGTGGGGGTGGTGGGAGACATGAGTGGGGGCCTGGTGGAGGCTGCCCCTGGTGACTGGGGGGGTGGGGGTGGTGGGAGACATGAGTGGGGGCCTGGTGGGGGCTGCCCCTGCACTGCTGGGGGGTGGGGGTGGTGGGAGACATGGGTGGGGGCCTGGTGGAGGCTGCCCCTGCACTGCTGGGGGGTGGGGGTGGTGGGAGACATGAGTGGGGGCCTGGTGGAGGCTGCCCCTGGTGACTGGGGGGGTGGGGGTGGTGGGAGACATGAGTGGGGGCCTGGTGGAGGGTGCCCCTGGATGGTGGGGGGTGGGGTGGTGGGAGACATGAGTGGGGGCCTGGTGGAGGGTTCCCCTGGTGACTGGGGGGGTGGGGGTGATAGGGGACATGAGTGGGGGCCTGGTGGAGGGTGCCCCTGCACTGCTGGGGGGTGGGGGTGGTGGGAGACATGAGTGGGGGCCTGGTGGAGGGTGCCCCTGGTGGCGGGGGGATGGGGGTTATAGGGGACATGAGTGGGTGCCTGGTGGAGGCTGCCCCTGCTCTGCTGGGGGGTGGGGGTGGTGGGAGATATGAGTGGGGGCCTGGTGGAGGGTGCCCCTGGTGACTGGGGGGTGGGGGTGGTGGGAGACATGAGTGGGGGCCTGGTGGAGGGTGCCCCTGCTGACTGGGGGGGTGGGGGTGATAGGGGACATGAGTGGGGGCCTGGTGGGGGCTGCCCCTGCACTGCTGGGGGGTGGGGGTGGTGGGAGACATGAGTGGGGGCCTGGTGGAGGCTGCCCCTGGTGACTGGGGGGGTGGGGGTGGTGGGAGACATGAGTGGGGGCCTGGTGGAGGGTGCCCCTGGATGGTGGGGGGTGGGGGTGGTGGGAGACATGAGCAGGTGTGCAGGGTAGTCCCCTGTTTTGTGGGCTGCCTGCAGGGGCCGTGGAGGGTGTACAGGGAACACCTGTGAGGACCCACCCAGCCTAATCGCGTGTGTAACTTCCCACGCACCCCTGTAATACACGTACCAAGCCAAATCGCGTGTGATAATTCCCGCGCACCCCTGAAATACACGCGCCCAGGCTATTCGTGTGTGGAAATTCCCGCGCACCCCTGAAATACACGTACCCTGCTGTAATCGCGTGTGGGACTTCCTGCGCACCCCTGAAATACACGCGCCCAGGCTATTCACGTGTGGAAATTCCCGCGCACCCCTGAAATACACGTACCCTGCTGTAATCGCGTGTGGGACTTCCCGCGCACCCCTGAAATACACGCGCCCAGGCTATTCGCGTGTGGAACTTCCCGCGCACCCCTGAAATACACACGCCCAGGCTATTCGCGTGTGGAACTTCCCGCGCACCCCTGAAATACACGCGCCCAGGCTATTCGCGTGTGGAACTTCCCGCGCACCCCTGAAATACACGCGCCCAGGCTATTCGCGTGTGGAACTTCCCGCGCACCCCTGAAATACACGCGCCCAGGCTATTCGCGTGTGGAACTTCCCGCGCACCCCTGAAATACACACGCCCAGGCTATTCGCGTGTGGAACTTCCCGCGCACCCCTGAAATACACGCGCCCAGGCTATTCGCGTGTGGAACTTCCCGCGCACCCCTGAAATACACGCGCCCAGGCTATTCGCGTGTGGAACTTCCCGCGCACCCCTGAAATACACGTACCCTGCTGTAATCGCGTGTGGGACTTCCCGCGCACCCCTGAAATACACGTACCCTGCTGTAATCGCGTGTGGGACTTCCCGCGCACCCCTGAAATACACGCGCCCAGGCTATTCGCGTGTGGAACTTCCCACGCACCCCTGAAATACACGCACCCAGGCTATTCGCGTGTGGAACTTCCCGCGCACCCCTGAAATACACGTACCCTGCTGTAATCGCGTGTGGGACTTCCCGCGCACCCCTGAAATACACGTACCCTGATGGAATCGCGTGTGGAACTTCCCGCGCACCCCTGAAATACACCTACCCTGATGGAATCGCGTGTGGAACTTCCCGCGCACCCCTGAAATCCACGTACCCGGCCAAATCACGTGTGAGACTTCCCGCGCACCCCGGTATACACGCACACGTATTTTTTGTCAGCGTGTCCGTGTTTGTGGGTACCCCTTTGCACGTCATTTGTCCAGTAGGGCCACAGTATAGGACATTCATCATGGCAGTATATGGGTGCTATTTGTTGGCGCACCTTTTGGCGCACATTTCTTACAGCCGCAGAGACGCTACCGCCTGCTTTCTTGTGGCGGTCGTGTTTGTGCCTGTGCGCTGGTTTGAGCGTGCGCTTTTTTGCCCTATTCTATTCCATGAATACGTGTTGTAGGCGAGCGTGTGGGCGTTCCGCGCACTTGTGCCCTGTACTTCCCCCGTGACGCCCACGTTTTTGCAAGTTGTTCCCCATTCCGAGTGTTACGCCCGTGTTCCGCCTACTTTTGTTGCGTGCGCCGTGCTATGTGCGAATTTCGCTGTGGCCTGTGCGATTTTCGCTGTGACCTGGCGCACGCTGTTAGATGGCCTGTGCGCCAACGTGCGCGGCGCACTTTTTATCGCACATCCGCTGGTTTTCTCGCGCACGGACTTCCATGAATCGACGTGCGCTGCTTTTCGTGCGATTTTCGCACTTGCACTGCGATTTTCGCTATTCCACTGCGATTCGCACGTTTTTGCCCACTTGCGCCGCGCTAATTATTCCATGAATCGGCGTGTCAGTTTTTTCAACAAATTTAATCCTAAAAGATTTTCCCCACAATTTTCTGTTAAGAGAAATGGACAATTTTCAGTAAATGGACTTAATGTTACTGGTAGTGGCTGAGACACTGGATTGACTACTGGCATACCTGCGAACCCTACTGAAATATTACTTTGCCCTGACAGTGGTATTTCCGGAACCAAGTTGTGGTCTATTGAGCATTTTTGCGCTCCCGTGTCTATGAGAAAGTTGTGCTCCCTATTCCCGACTTTCATTTCTACGTAGGGTCCTTTTCGATTCACGGGAATAGACACTGGTTCCGACCCCTGCCTTGGGCTGTCCTATTGGGGATATTGGGGAAACAACACATCATCTGATGTGTAGTCGCCACAATAATATGCATTGGGTTGTGAGTCAAAAATGTTTCCGCTTCTGCCTTTATTTTGTCCACTCTGATTCTGGTTATAAGTTACCTGACTCTGTTCTTGGCTCTGATTCTGTGCCATTTCCTGGATTATTCTGGTGTTGCTGTATATTATTATTTCTACTCTGTCCATTTGTTCCCGGTTGTCCCCTGTGCGCTCTTCTCTGACCAAACCCATTCTTATTTTGCAAGTGTGGACATTGCACTCGCCAATGACCCTCTTCCCTACAATATGCACACTGACTTAATCCCAGAGGCCCCCCATGCATGTTAGAATTACTTCTCCATTGTGCATTCCCTCTCCCTCGATTGTGTCCAGTCACCTCCTGAAGTAACACCCTCGTTTTCAAATTTACCCTGTCCTTTTCCTCTTTCTCTGTGTTCACTCTATTCTCATAGTACTGGGCCATGTGCAATACCTCACTTAGTGATTTCTCTTGCCATGCACTTTCTGATGTCATTACTAAGTTTTGAATTGGAGGTATTAACCCTCTCACATACTTATCAACAAATAGTCTTTTACCTGCCTCTGTGCTTATATCCTGTCTGCTAAAATCTGTAAAAACTTCCGCAAATCTATGAAAGTAATCTTTAGATAATTCATCTTTGTTTTTAACACATGCAGTTAATTTGTCCCAGACAAATCCTTTTTCAGGAACAATTGTTTTCAGTTTTTGTATTATTCGTTCTGGTAGTGCTACCATATTTGGTGATGGTTTCTCACCTGCTTTTCTATCCTTATCCTCTTTTGCTAGATTTTCCCATGTGGCACCCTAGGCCTCATCATCATCTACTTTCCTCATTTGCTTCCATATATCCGCTGGCAAAATGACTGGAAATATTAAGTCTATATCATTCATGGTAAAAATGGACGATCTCAAATAGGACTCTATTTCCTTATAGAATCCTACCGGATTCTTCCTCAAATCAGGAATCGTTTGTTTTATATTATTCACTTCTTGTCTGGAGAACGGGACATGCACATACTGTGCTGTATAATGCGCTTCCGTTACCTGCCCTGCGCCTCCTTTAACACCAGGAATTTCTACTTTTGCCACAAAAGTAGGTGGGACTTCCCTCATAGGAAATACCACACTTAATTCCCCCTCCCTCATATGCAATACTATTCCCAAATCAAGTGATAAGGCTGTTTTTCTCCTGTTCCTCGTTCAATAGCTCTCTTATATATTGCCATTAATTCGGGGGGCTGGCTTGCTTATTCTCTATATCTCTGTCCTGCAAATATTCAACCATCACCTGCAATGCCTTCCTCTTCATCGGCAATGTGTATTGATCAAATATTTTGTGCACTTCCATCGTGGGAATACTAGGATCTGTAATCCATTTTAGCGCCTCTCGTGTACATATTTTTAATGTTTCACTAGTCTGTCTTGATGACGGAAGAAATCGCTGCTGCACATATGGTACTGCCTCCTTTGTATCCCTTCTTATATCCTTGCCCCTGTACCCCGGTATGGCAAACATTTCAGTATATTCATCATCAAGTTCATTTTTAAATTCAAAAAGCCTGTCCAAGAGTTCTTTTATCTCTTCATCTATCTCTCTACATCGTGCCAACGCATTCAAATCCCGCAACTTCTGCAGCGGTACCATTCCAGTTAACTGGCTCCATCTTTCCATTAAATATTCTCCCATGCATTCCAACAGTACCTGTTTTTCACCATTCTTCCTGAAATCATACATCGAGTCCAGCGTTGATATTTCATCATTTCTGTCTATATACATCTCTGCCTGTTCTTTCAACTCCCGTTTTCTCTCCTTGCTGAGAGCACTACGGGTTACTCTAGTGCACCCACTTTGTAACTTCCCCTCTTTCCCTGGATCGTCTTCTCTTGCTACACTTAATTCAAGTAGAATGGGCGGGGGGAGGGGAATGTTTTGGGAAGGAGGCGCGGATGGGACAACAGGAATGGAGAGTGGCTGCTGCAGCGCCGGAGTTGTGGGCCGTGGCACTGCTTGCTGTATGATCTGCGGCTGCCCTGGGATCGATCTGGGCAGCTGGGAGGGGCTGGGCAACTGAGGGGGGTTGAGCAATAGGCACTGGTGCAATCCTCTTAATCTCTTTATTTGGGCGCTCCTACCTTTTCTCAGTTAATATTTTATTTATTAACTCATCGGATGAATGCAATTCTTGTTGAGGATATATTTTGTCTACCCCCAACTGACCACATCTCTCCGACTTTCTCAAATTATCATCCCATTCCTTCTCATCCTGCCTGCTCTTTCACTCTTTCTGTTTTTGACTTTTGCCTGCATGCATTTTTCTCCCTGCTTTTCCAACAAAGCATGGCTTCCTTCCTCCAATCTCTAATGACGTCAAATGCTGCAGGACGTGTTTTTTTTTTCAGCAATACTTTTTCCAAATAATCTATCCCCGCAATCTCATAACTCCCGTGTTTTGGCCATTGTAAATCTTCTTTGTGCCTGGTTTGACTATGCAAAATTTCACAAAACATTACCGCCCCTACACCATACTTTACATACATTTCATACGCCGGCGACCCCACGGGTGGCGCAACCTGGCCTGTTTCCAAAGATTGTCTACCGCAGTGGAAAAACCCACTAGGCAGGAAGACAATACCCCAGGCATGTTTTAACCTTACATTTGGTTAATTTCAACCTTACCCTGGGCGTTTGATTTTGCAAAACCAACTCACAACCAATATCTGGGTTATTTAGAATCGGGGCATGACTCACCTGACCAACCAATTCGTCTTTCAAGATGCAATTCGTCCGTATACTAACACAACCAAAAATCATTGTGTATGGTATCTTGGCTCACTCTGCCTCGTTTCAGGACCCTCGCCTCCTTGTTCTCTGGCCGGACACGATCAGGGATCAGCTGTGTACAGATCTGCAAAGGAGTCTCTCATCACTTTCACAGGGGCACAGCGAACACCTCTTGATCCCGGTTCGACCGTCTCGCCCTCGCTTCGTTTTCTCCTCTCGCCTTCTTTATATTACAACGTACACGAAGGAACAAGTGGGGAGGGTCCCTATTCGGGTGCCATTTTGATGGGGCCCCTAGGGAACCATCGCGTATGGAAACAAGGCACAATCACCATACACAAACTGATACGCCAGACAAAAGGTTCAATTCCCAAAAGCTAGGGTTTATTGCAAAGCAAATAGTCTCAGTTGGCCAACTGGGTCTCACGTCCCGCAACGTGTGTCTCCAGACCCCGAGGGACGCAAGAGAGTGAGCATTGTACAACAGTTATATATATATATATATACAAAACAAACATCTCCCTATCAGTAATGACATGTTCAATACCGCCCAGGATGTATTTCCATTGAAATGAATTTGAGGATTGTCAATTGTGACAAATATGACACCTTCAGACATTTATTTAGCAACAGTTTACAATCTGCGGACTTGCAGACATGATTCTTTGTTTTAGGGAACACACTGCTCTTGTTCTTCCAAGCAAGCTATGTGCAGGGGAGAGACACATTCCAGGCCTTGCTATCTTCCAGTTTCTATTCGTGTGCTAGGGGTCAACTCGCTCTACAGGGCTCAGTGAAGGGGAGCCGTAAAAGAGAGCATAATTCAAGCCATTAATTGTTCGTTCCTACCATCCCTACCGCATCAGTGAGACCAGCTGGCACCTGCGAAGTGATTAAATGACTTGTTGCTTCCTTCCAAGGACTTGTGAGGGAGGAGCCCGGGCATTGCTGTCTGGATTGCCTGCGTTGTATTTCAACATGTATCTTGTGGCCTTGCTCTATGCATGAGCAGAAATTAAATAACGGAATAGAATAAGCTTACAGCAGAGCAGTTTGAACAGAAAGCAAGAAGCGAAAATTAGACAAAATGGCGAATTCTATTCCCATCAAAATGAACCTACTCTGGTCATGCTTATGAATCTATATTACTAATACCGAAAATATGAGGCGGTTGGTCGTCGGCCAAAAAAATACATTGCATATGCTATGGGAGAGTAATTTATAGACTCACAGTGGACAGGTGTGGAGTCTATTGTCATGATCTCTGCTTCCAAAAGGTCAGGGTTTTCCCAACTCCCTTGGAAGCAGATCCATAAGCCAGGTTCCGAGTGCTAACCAGTCCCAATTGGGACCTTTTGGACCCAGTCCTGGCGCCAGTGGCACCAGGCTCATAAATATGCCCAGTCCCAGCGCTGGAAGCGCTGGGCTCATAATGCTTGGGTGGACTTACCTGCAGCAGACCATGCTGCTTACTTGCCTGCCAGTTGAGCCTCTGATCCTCTTCTGTTTGGAACTACTTTTCCTGTTGGGTGGGGCAGGAGCCACTCCCTAGATTCAGAACACTGGAACTCTTCTGGAAAGCAGGAACTCTTTTCTTACCTAGGCGTGGCTGTGGAAGGAGACACCTAAGCACTACAGGAGGCTATTTAAACCACACCCGATGGATGAATCTTGCTTTGCGTTATTCTGCATCCTCTGCAGCAGAACGCTCATCGTGTCTTCTGCATCTGATCCTGGGCCTAAGGAAAAAGGCTTACCATCCTGAATCCAGTCTTCAGCAACACCTATAAAGACAAGAAAGAACAGGTTAGCATTACGGTCTTCAGTGACAGCTCTTCACTTACCTGGTCCATCGGCTGTCACCAACGCCTCGCGCTGCATTCCGGCATCTGAAAGACAAAGGATTACCTACTCTTCGTGCGCTCCGGAGGTCTTCACACTGCATTCCGGCATCTGAAAGACAAAAGCTTACCAACTCTTCGCACGCTCCGGAGGCCTTCGGCGCTGCATCCCGCATCTGAAAGACAAAACAAGGTGCGTTTAAAGACATTGGGGAACTTTAATACTCACGTGCCATTACTCCTTTCCACATCTAACCCAGTGGGTATTCCGGCACCCTGCAGCCGCTCCGAACTTGTACCTGCAAAATAAAAAGACAGTCAGAGCGCATCGTGAAGCAGGCAACAAGCGCTTACTTACGTGCTTCCAGGCGCTTCTATTCATCACACGGGCTCCATCTTCAACTCACTCAGCCCGTCATCCGCCATCGCCGGAACCCTGCAAAACAAGAGACATCATTACTAAAGACTTTAAAGACATTAGGATTACTCGAAACTTACCGTTCGTGCAGTAAACGACAGACAGCAGTCCTCTGAAGTCAAGAGGCCTGCTCCCCTTATCCAGTGAAGAAACTGGTTACAGCACCCTGCCCCGAGGCAGATGGAGAGCACGGCGTTCACTTACCTAAGGTGAGAGCGTTAACATTTGGGGTTCTACAGGAGAAGAGAAAGGGAAGAAGAGAGAGACATTCAATAACCCAGTTCCTTAATCCCATATTTTCTATCTACAGACATCTTACCCTTCGAGTCAGACATACAGTGCACAGAGGTCCAGCCCAAAGAGCCAGCCGTGTGTTACACATCACCTTTGAAGATACGGTATACGCCCAGTCAAGACCGGCGCCTCTATGGGAATCAGGTGAGCGTTACATCTATATGGATATGCATCTGGTCATGTCTATGCCAGGGTACAGCATATAGGCTATAGACAGGTGTGGAGTCTATATGGATATGCATCTAGTCATGCCTATGCCAGGGTGTTAGGCAGAATCCTGTGCACTTCCCTTAGGGAGCACTACAGAAGATTAGGACTACAGGTGAGAGCAATAAATCCCCTTTGGTATCAGTCTGTACCACAAAGATTTAGTTGGTAGCTGTGGCTGAGCAGTCAGACTTATCTCAAGAGGGAGATGAGCAGTATTCAGGGTTTACACAATAGGCCTACAGTACTATGGCACAAGGAAACACTGACCAAAGCTTTGTAGTAAAAATTATATATGAATATATATATATATTTATTGTATACACTTCTAGTTAAACACATTCATCACAGTTATTAAGGAAGTTAAATTCGGTCAAAGAAAGTATACACAACTCCCTGGTTAAATTGTAGACAGTTTGAGAGTGAAAACTGAGCAAAACAGCACAGTGAAAACCAAACACAAATGGCACTCTAGCAATTTCTCACAAGGGAGTGAAAGCACAAGTTATCCAGAAATATCTTGTTACTAACCCTAGCAACACTTCCCATACATTTGTGAACCAGTTTAGGCAAGGCAGTACATCAGTATAGGCAATACTCAAATGAAAATTGAGCAAAATGGCACTTCACAAGGTGTAAGAGTGGGAAGAAAGAGGTGGTTATAAGAAGTAGGTGCACCAACAGAGTTCTAGTTGAGAAGCAATCTAGAGAAGGCAGTTCTAACAAATTTAGCCAGAGTCAGTAGGCCTGTGCCAGAGTGAGTGGTACAGGGCAAGGGCCCAGGAGCAAAATGTTCTTGTAGCTGCAGTCAAGTCTTTGGTTAACGATTTTGAAAAGGTGGATGCAGAAGGTGAAAGACAATGTTAAAAGAGAGGGGTGGCCAACCCAACAGGAAGGTAAAGGATTTAAAACACCTTTAGCACTACCACGCAGAGAGGGCGGCCTGGTGGAACAATGTACCTTTAAAATGAAGAAGTGGCTCCTGCGGTGTCGGTTGTTCCTGGTATTTCCTGCAGTTCGGGGGATCCAGCAGAGGAAGAGAGGCTCTCGTTGTGGAGGAAGTTTCGAGTTACTGCACTACCCAGGGATGAAAGCAGCCGCGGTGCTGCCCGACAAATAAAAGGTATGCTCCTTTAAATCGCGGTCCGGGTGGACTGGTGCCTGGCTATCCGGCCTCCGAGTACAGGGTACGGGCGATTCGACCAAGGCAGGTCCGGGAAGGCGATCGGCAAACTGGTTGGCCCCACCAGCTGAAGGGAAGAAGGCTCTTGTAGATGAAGATCTTCTCTCGTCGTGTGGAGAAAAGTGGTGAGATGCTGCAGCAGGACTTCACCGGTGGTTCAGTCGTTGCAGATGTCTTTGGCTTCTCTCCTCTTCGGCTTCTTAGTTCCAGTGGCGACGTCTTGCTCTTCCAGTCCTCAGGACCCTGCATTTATGCAAAAATATCCCCATTCATACAGGCTAGCTGTCACTCACACAGTGGAGTGGTCATCTTGGCGGGAGACCCGCCAGCCTATCAGGATAGAGTGCTACATGGGTTGCCGAGGCAACCCTGTCCAGGGGTCCTACTCTCACACAATGGACCCACCCCAGACTGAGTGGCGCCGAAAGGAGGGCTTCTGTGCAGAAGCCCGCCAAACGGACGAACAAAGGATCCCCGACCTGGGTTAGGAGTTTAGAGAAAGACACGAGAAAGAATTTATATTAAAGTTCTGGCAAACAAAACCTACCGGAGTAAAGTTAATATTAAAATAAACCGGCGGTATGTTAGAGGCTGTCAGAAAATGTGGTAGCCTCGAACAATGGGAAAATCCCATAGGGAAATATTCGCGGTCAAATATTTATGGTAGTCACCACTGCCACCAGCCAGAAACTTTTGAGAGACGGACTGTACAGTACCCTATCGAAAATGAACATAAGGGAAAAGCTATTAACCCTTCCAAGTACCTCCATAGTAAGATGGGTTGTACTGGTTTAGTTCATAGAAATAGTAACGTCAATGGGGACTTTACATGCCCTGGGAGACAGTAGTCAGTCCCAGGGTATGGAGTCTATGTTTGGGGGTTGCTACGACACCCCTGGGTCACTGCACGGAGGGTGTTGTGTAACCCATGTGAATAAAGATGGTTCCTATGGAGGTGAGAAAAACCCCATAGACATTAAACACAAAAATATCCTAGAACACACATAGCAAAAATGCCTAAGAGTGGGAAAAAGAGTCTCACTCTTAGCAGGAGAAAGAAACAAACCCTTCAAATCCAGCAAAGCTGCTGGGGGACTCTATAGGTAAGGGAAATTAGCCATAGAATTCTCACTAACACAGGGTACAGTGCATAGGCTGCAGGCAGTCAGGTGTGGTTTCTATATGGGTATGCATCTGATCACGTCTATGCCAGGGTACAGTGCATAGGCTGCAGGCAGTCAGGTGTGGAGTCTACATGGATATGCATCTGATCACGTCTATGCCACGGTACAGTGCATAGACAGGTCTGGAGTCTATATGGATGTGCATGTGGTCATGTCTATGCCAGGGTACAGTGCATAGGCTGCAAGTAGACAGGTGTGGAGTCTATATGGATATGCATCTGGTCATGTCTATGCAAGGGTACAGTGATAGGCTGCAAGTAGACAGGTGTGGAGTCTATATGGACATACATCTGGTCATGTCTAAGTGCATAGGCTGCAAGTAGACAGGTGTGGACTCTATATGGACATGCATCCGGTAATGTCTATGCCAGGGAACAGTGCATAGGATGCAGGCAGACAGGTGTGGAGTGTATATGGATATGCATCTGATCATGTCTATGCCAGTGTACAGTGCATAGACTACAGGTAAACAGGTGTGGAGTCTACATGGATATGCATCTGGTCAGGTCTATGCCAGGGTACAGAATTTAGGTTGCAGGTGGACAGGTGTGTATTCTATATAGATATGCATCTGGTCATGTCTATGCCTGGGTACAGTGCATAGGCTGCAGGTAGACAGGTGTGGAGTCTATATGGATATGCATCTGGTCAGGTCTATGCCAGGGTACAGTGCATAGGTTGAAGGTAGACAGGTGTGGAGTCTATATGGACATGCATCTGGTCAAATATATGCCAGGGTACAGTGCATAGGCTGCAGGTGGACAGGTGTGGAGTCTATATGGATATGCATCTGGTCATGGCTTTGTCGGGGTACAGTGCATAGGCTGCATGTAGAGAGATGTGGAGTCTATATGGATATGCATATGGTCATGTCTATGCAAGGGTACAGTGCATAGGCTGCAAGTAGACAGGGGTGGAGTCTATATGGATATGCATCTGTTCATGGCTATGCCAAGGTACAGTGTATAGGCTGCAAGTAGACAGGTGTGGAGTCTATATGGATATGCATCTGGTCAGGTCTATGCAAGGGTACAGTGCATAGGCTGCAAATAGACCGGTGTGGAGTCTATATGGATATGCATCTGATCACGTCTATGCCAGGGTACAGTGCATATGCTGCAGGTAGACAGGTCTGGAGTCTGTATGGATATGCATCTGGTCATGTCTATGTCAGGGAACAGTGCATAGGCTGCAGGTAGACTGGTATGGAGTATATATGGATATTCATCTAGTCATGTCTATGCCAGGGTACAGTGTATAGGCTGCACGTAAATAGGTGTGGAGTCTATATGGATATGCATCTGGTCAGGTCTATGCCAGGGTACAGTGCATAGGTTGCAGGTAGACAGGTGTGGAGTCTATATGGACATGCATCTGGTCAAATATATGCCAGGGTACAGTGCATAGGCTGCAGGTGGACAGGTGTGGAGTATATATGGATATGCATCTTTTCATGGCTATGCCAGGGTACAGTGCATAGGCTGCAAGTAGACAGGTGTGGAGTATATATGGATATGCATCTGTTCAGGTCTATGCAAGGGTACAGTGCATAGGCTGCAAGTAGACAGGTGTGGAGTCTATATGGATATGCATCTGTTCATGTCTATGCCTGGGTACAGTGCATAGGCTGCAGGTAGACAGGTGTGGAGTCTATATGGATATGCATCTGATCACGTCTATGCCAGGGTACAGTGCATATGCTGCAGGTAGACAGGTCTGGAGTCTATATGGATATGCATCTGGTCATGTCTATGCCAGGGAACAGTGCATAGGCTGCAGGTAGACTGGTGTGGAGCCTATATGGATATGCATCTATTCATGGCTATGCCAGGGTACCGCATATAGGCTGCAGGTAGACAGGTGTGGAGTCTATATGGATATGCATCTGGTCATTTCTATGCCAGGGTTCAGCATATAGGCTGTAGTTAGATAGGTGTGGAGTCTATATGGATATGCATCTAGTCATGCCTATGCCAGGGTACAGTGCGTAGGCTGCAGGTCGACAGATTTGGAGTCTATATGGATATGCATCTGGCCATGTCTATACCAGGGTACAGCATTTAGGCTGTAGGTAGATAGGTGTGGAGTCTATATGGATATGCATCTGGTCATGCCTATGGCAGGGTACAGTGCATAGGCTGCAGGTCGACAGATGTGGAGTCTATATGGATATGCATCTGATCACGTCTATGCCAGGGTACAGTGCATATGCTGCAGGTAGACAGGTCTGGAGTCTGTATGGATATGCATCTGGTCATGTCTATGCCAGGGAACAGTGCATAGGCTGCAGGTAGACTGATGTGGAGTATATATGGATATTCATCTAGTCATGTCTATGCCAGGGTACAGTGTATAGGCTGCACGTAAATAGGTGTGGAGTCTATATGGATATGCATCTGGTCATGCCTATGCCAGGGTACAGTGCATAGGCTGCAGGTCGACAGATGTGGAGTCTATATGGACATGCATCTGGTCAAATATATGCCAGGGTACAGTGCATAGGCTGCAGGTGGACAGGTGTGGAGTATATATGGATATGCATCTTTTCATGGCTATGCCAGGGTACAGTGCATAGGCTGCAAGTAGACAGGTGTGGAGTATATATGGATATGCATCTGTTCAGGTCTATGCAAGGGTACAGTGCATAGGCTGCAAGTAGACAGGTGTGGAGTCTATATGGATATGCATCTGTTCATGTCTATGCCTGGGTACAGTGCATAGGCTGCAGGTAGACAGGTGTGGAGTCTATATGGATATGCATCTGATCACGTCTATGCCAGGGTACAGTGCATATGCTGCAGGTAGACAGGTCTGGAGTCTATATGGATATGCATCTGGTCATGTCTATGCCAGGGAACAGTGCATAGGCTGCAGGTAGACTGGTGTGGAGCCTATATGGATATGCATCTATTCATGGCTATGCCAGGGTACCGCATATAGGCTGCAGGTAGACAGGTGTGGAGTCTATATGGATATGCATCTGGTCATTTCTATGCCAGGGTTCAGCATATAGGCTGTAGTTAGATAGGTGTGGAGTCTATATGGATATGCATCTAGTCATGCCTATGCCAGGGTACAGTGCGTAGGCTGCAGGTCGACAGATTTGGAGTCTATATGGATATGCATCTGGCCATGTCTATACCAGGGTACAGCATTTAGGCTGTAGGTAGATAGGTGTGGAGTCTATATGGATATGCATCTGGTCATGCCTATGGCAGGGTACAGTGCATAGGCTGCAGGTCGACAGATGTGGAGTCTATATGGATATGCATCTGATCACGTCTATGCCAGGGTACAGTGCATATGCTGCAGGTAGACAGGTCTGGAGTCTGTATGGATATGCATCTGGTCATGTCTATGCCAGGGAACAGTGCATAGGCTGCAGGTAGACTGATGTGGAGTATATATGGATATTCATCTAGTCATGTCTATGCCAGGGTACAGTGTATAGGCTGCACGTAAATAGGTGTGGAGTCTATATGGATATGCATCCGGTCAGGTCTATGCCAGGGTACAGTGCATAGGTTGCAGGTAGACAGGTGTGGAGTCTATATGGACATGCATCTGGTCATGTCTATGCAAGGGTGCAGTGCATAGGCTGCAAGTAGACAGGCGTGGAGTCTATATGGATATGCATCTGTTCATGGCTATGCCAGGGTACAGTGCATAGGCTGCAAGTAGACAGGCGTGGAGTCTATATGGATATGCATCTGGTCATGTCTATGCAAGGGTACAGTGCATAGGCTGCAAGTAGACAGGCGTGGAGTCTACATGGATATGCATCTGTTCATGGCTATGCAAGGGTACAGTGCATAGGCTGCAAGTAGACAGGTGTGGAGTCTACATGGATATGCATCTGGCCATGTCTATGCAAGGGTACAGTGCATAGGCTGCAAGTAGACATGTGTGGAGTCTATATGGATATGCATCTAGTCATGCCTATGCCAGGGTACAGTGCATAGGCTGCAAGTAGACAGGTGTGGACCCTATATGAATATGCATCTATTCATGGCTATGCCAGTGTACTGCATATAGGCTGCAGGTAGACAGGTGTGGAGTCTATATGGATATGCATCTGGTCATGTCTATGCCAGGGTTCAGCATATAGGCTGCAGTTAGATAGGTGTGGAGTCTATATGGATATACATCTAGTCATGCCTATGGCAGGGTACAGTGCGTAGGCTGCAGGTCAACAGATTTGGAGTCTATATGGATATGCATCTGACCATGTCTATGCCAGGGTACAGCATTTAGGCTGTAGGTAGACAGGTGTGGAGTCTTTATGGATATGCATCTGGTCATGCCTATGCCAGAGTACAGTGCATAAACTGCAGGTCGGCAGATGTGGAGTCTATATGGATATGCATCTGATCACGTCTATGCCAGGGTACAGTGCATATGCTGCAGGTAGACAGGTCTGGAGTCTGTATGGATATGCATCTGGTCATGTCTATGCCAGGGAACAGTGTATAGGCTGCAGGTAGACTGGTGTGGAGTATATATGGATATTCATCTAGTCATGTCTATGCCAGGGTACAGTGCATAGGCTGCAAGTAGACAGGTGTGGAGTCTATATGGATATGCATCTGGTCATGTCTATGCAAGGGTACAGTGCATAGGCTGCAATTGGACAGGTGTGGAGTCTACATGGATATGCATCTGTTCATGGCTATGCCAGGGTACAGTGCATAGGCTGCAAGTAGACAGGTGTGGAGTCTATATGGATATGCATCCGGTCAGGTCTATGCCAGGGTACAGTGCATAGGTTGCAGGTAGACAGGTGTGGAGTCTATATGGACATGCATCTGGTCATGTCTATGCCAGGGTACAGTGCATATGCTGCAGGTAGACAGGTCTGGAGTCTGTATGGATATGCATCTGGTCATGTCTATGCCAGGGAACAGTGCATAGGCTGCAGGTAGACTGATGTGGAGTATATATGGATATTCATCTAGTCATGTCTATGCCAGGGTACAGTGTATAGGCTGCACGTAAATAGGTGTGGAGTCTACATGGATATGCATCTGTTCATGGCTATGCCAGGGTACAGTGCATAGGCTGCAAGTAGACAGGTGTGGCGTCTATATGGATATGCATCCGGTCAGGTCTATGCCAGGGTACAGTGCATAGGCTGCAAGTAGACAGGCGTGGAGTCTATATGGATATGCATCTGTTCATGGCTATGCCAGGGTACAGTGCATAGGCTGCAAGTAGACAGGCGTGGAGTCTATATGGATATGCATCTGGTCATGTCTATGCAAGGGTACAGTGCATAGGCTGCAAGTAGACAGGCGTGGAGTCTACATGGATATGCATCTGTTCATGGCTATGCAAGGGTACAGTGCATAGGCTGCAAGTAGACAGGTGTGGAGTCTACATGGATATGCATCTGGTCATGTCTATGCAAGGGTACAGTGCATAGGCTGCAAGTAGACATGTGTGGAGTCTATATGGATATGCATCTAGTCATGCCTATGCCAGGGTACAGTGCATAGGCTGCAAGTAGACATGTGTGGAACCTATATGGATATGCATCTATTCATGGCTATGCCAGTGTACTGCATATAGGCTGCAGGTAGACAGGTGTGGAGTCTATATGGATATGCATCTGGTCATGTCTATGCCAGGGTTCAGCATATAGGCTTCAGTTAGATAGGTGTGGAGTCTATATGGATATGCATCTAGTCATGCCTATGCCAGGGTACAGTGCGTAGGCTGCAGGTCAACAGATTTGGAGTCTATATGGATATGCATCTGACCATGTCTATGCCAGGGTACAGCATTTAGGCTGTAGGTAGACAGGTGTGGAGTCTTTATGGATATGCATCTGGTCATGCCTATGCCAGAGTACAGTGCATAAACTGCAGGTCGACAGATGTGGAGTCTATATGGATATGCATCTGATCACGTCTATGCCAGGGTACAGTGCATATGCTGCAGGTAGACAGGTCTGGAGTCTGTATGGATATGCATCTGGCCATGTCTATGCCAGGGAACAGTGTATAGGCTGCAAGTAGACTGGTGTGGAGTATATATGGATATTCATCTAGTCATGTCTATGCCAGGGTACAGTGCATAGGCTGCAAGTAGACAGGTGTGGAGTCTATATGGATATGCATCTGGTCATGGCTATGCAAGGGTACAGTGCATAGGCTGCAAGTAGACAGGTGTGGAGTCTACATGGATATGCATCTGGTCATGTCTATGCAAGGGTACAGTGCATAGGCTGCACGTAGACATGTGTGGAGTCTATATGGATATGCATCTAGTCATGCCTATGCCAGGGTACAGTGCATAGGCTGCAAGTAGACAGGTGTGGACCCTATATGGATATGCATCTATTCATGGCTATGCCAGTGTACTGCATATAGGCTGCAGATAGACAGGTGTGGAGTCTATATGGATATGCATCTGGTCATGTCTATGCCAGGGTTCAGCATATAGGCTGCAGTTAGATAGGTGTGGAGTCTATATGGATATGCATCTAGTCATGCCTATGCCAGGGTACAGTGCGTAGGCTGCAGGTCAACAGATTTGGAGTCTATATGGATATGCATCTGGCCATGTCTATGCCAGGGTACAGCATTTAGGCTGTAGGTAGACAGGTGTGGAGTCTATATGGATATGCATCTGGTCATGCCTATGCCAGGGTACAGTGCATAGGCTGCAGGTCGACAGATGTGGAGTCTATATGGACATGCATCTGGTCAGGTCTATGCCAGGGTACAGTGCATAGGCTGCAGGTAGACAGGTGTGGAGTCTATATGGATATGCATCTGGTTATGTCTATGCCAGGGTACAGTGCATAGGCTGCAGGTCGACAGATGCGGAGCCTATATGGATATGCATCTATTCATGGCTATGCCAGGGTACCGCATATAGGCTGCAGTTAGATAGGTGTGGAGCCTATATGGATATGCATCTGATCATGTCTATGCCAGGGTACAGCATTTAGGCTGTAGGTAGACAGGTGTGGAGTCTATATGGATATGCATCTGGTCATGCCTATGCCAGGGTACAGTGCATAGGCTGCAGGTCGACAGATGTGGAGTCTATATGGACATGCATCTGGTCAGGTCTATGCCAGGGTACAGTGCATAGGCTGCAGGTAGAGAGGTGTGGAGTCTATATGGATATGCATCTGGTTATGTCTATGCCAGGGTACAGTGTATAGGCTGCAGGTCGACAGATGTGGAGTCTATATGGATATGCATCTAGTCATGCCTATGTCAGGGTACAGTGCGTAGGCTGCAGGTCGACAGATGTGGAGTCTATATGGATATGCATCTGGTCATGCCTATGCCAGGGTACAGTGCATAGGCTGCAGGTAGAGAGGTGTGGAGTCTATATGGATATGCATCTGGTTATGTCTATGCCAGGGTACAGTGTATAGGCTGCAGGTAGACAGGTGTGGAGTCTATATGGATATGCATCTGGTCATGCCTACGCCAGGGTACAGTGCATAAGCTGCAGGTCGACAGATGTGGAGTCTATATGGACATGCATCTGGTCAGGTCTATGCCAAGGTACAGTGCATAGGCTTAAACACAAAAAGAGGATCCACGATTGGAACCCTCCCATCCACTCCACACCATATATTACTGTCAAGTGACAGTTAAGGAAGCATAACAAAAAAACATTCAGACCCTTGTTATAAAAACATTGGCAATTTAATAATGAAGTGTTTTGCAGCAAAGCTCTCCAGTCGTCCAATATAACCGGCTGACGGGTTTCGAGGGAGAATCCTCTTCTTCATGAGTCTAATTGGACCGTGGAGAAATATCACATGACAGGAAACTATAAGTGCAATGTTTGTCACATCCATTGGGTCAAATACAAATACAAAGTGCAGTTACAGAGAGTTAAGGTTTCAAGATGACCGACCAAATAGCCTGTACTTATTTTAAGTAATCTACGAGCCAAACCATTATGCCAAGTACTATTTCAATTCATATCTGAATATTAGATGAATTGGAAGTCAATACAACAATAATCATTTAGCATGGATGTTCAAGTCACCCTAGGGATCCACAGTTCACAAGAGGTGAGACTAGGAACAATGTTCAGGAGAAACTTATATGCCAGGAATTAGAAAGACTATGAAGTATCATAGCTATAATGGTAAGCATTAATTGAACTACATATATTGAACCATATAAGTCAAAAAAGGTACCTCTCCTTGTAGTCGAGATATGTCTCTTGTCAATCAAGGCTACTTGCATTGTCTTCCATCAAAATTCAAAGTTAACGCTGTGCAGCGTCACCATCTGGAGAGGGAGAAGTACCTCCTAGTCATACTAGTCAAAGTGTTACATCCATTTCTGCATCTACATCGCTCTAAACCTAATAGAGACACATTTAATGTATGTAACAAAATATTGCTGAAAGTTAGTCATCAACTCACCGCCCATGCAGTAATGTCTTCAACTTGCGGCAACATAAAGTATCTTCGGCGGCCTGGGATCGGTAAATGCTTAATATCCCACTTCATAACTTCATGTGTTCAAAGCATGTGGGCCGGGTAACTGTACAAACTAATAGGGGACTATCAGTCACCCACATCAGTTGGTAATTGTACACACAGATTACAAATAAGTTGACTATTTTTCCAAAGATTCACACAAAGGGTTACTCACCCCCATGGATGGAGTCTTAGAACTCAGAACAAGTTGTCTAGACGGACTCTGACCAGAGTTGGCAAGGGATTTACTATGTACCTGTGGCGTGTCATGTTGAAAGGCTAAAGTAAATGTATGATCAAGATGATTGTATTATTAAATCAAGGGGGCGCCCTTGTGTCAGAATAATATACAGATATAAGTAGCGGCATACCTTACTCTGTCTCCCATCCAAGTTGCTGGAGTGTCCGCATCGCTTTCCACAGTGATGGTTGCCGATGCTAGCTCTCAGCGTGTGCCATTGTAGGTAAGTTTAAAGGATTTCATAAAGTCAAGCTAAAGAAGAAGGACAAACTCCAGTACGCGGAGCCAAGCATCCATCATGAAGCAGCTACAGTCAATGAGAAACATAATGTCACTTGGAAATAGACGTCACCGGACGTAGATTAAATGTATTAATGGACTGATTTATGAGAATTACAACTGATCCAAATAACAATCGTTTCCATATGCCAGGATTAATTATATTCACAACTAAATCGGTCCTGTCCCTAATACCATGATTCAACATACATGTGTTTTCTGCTAAAGTTGCATGAAATAATCAAAACCGTGTTATGTATCTAAGGGTATTTGTTTCAATATCATAGTACATCGACTATTTAATTCATGAAATATTGCATACCAAACACAATTGTAGACCACTATGTGCTGCAGTGGGAACAATCCATTTGGTGTCAATTATAATAACATTACAGTATGCTTATGGTTACAGGGATGAAATTCCATGACATATCCAAATCTGGGTTACACATCCGTAATTATTTGTTCCAATCTCGTGGTACAACAATTCTTTGATTCATAAAGTGTTCCATATTCGTATACTTTTGGTGTCAATCATCATTGCACTACAGTCTGTTTATGGTTACACGACTATTGTATTGATGGCTTGGATATGTATATATATATAGATAAGACTGAACAGTATTAACTGTTGTTGTATAGCAGGTCATCGTAATGGTTAAAGCATTATAGGTCTTGAGTCAATCATCCTTCTATTCCAAAATATCTATGTTTGCAGTGATGTTGTGATGGTGAAATGAATCTACCCATTGACTGGATTAGGTAGGGTTAGTTAATATTGTATAGTGAGTGATCATACTGCTAACAACTTAAGACTATGTATTACTAGGAGTAACAACACCCAGAGTGTGTCCTGTTAATGAAGTAAAATACTGAACAGTTTAGTGGTCCCTCTAATGGGGATAGTTGATATATCAATCAACTCAGTCATTTCCAAACTCTATGACTGAACTCTATATCCAGCAGTTAACCCCTGATGAGTCTCACATCTCCTCAACGGTGGACAGTTGACATGCCCACTGATTTTACAACATATGTTACAAACCTCTATATAAAGCAGTTCATACAAAGCAGTTCAATGAGCATTCTTCGTTGAGGCCCTTGGGATATACAGTGTCTAGAGTGTGTATCCAATATTTCTCTCTTCGCGAAAGGAGGGAATGATAGTTGCCTCCCCTCTGAGGTCGTTTGACTACTTCTATCACCTGCAATTTAAGTTGAGCAATAGTGTGTTGATATTCTGCAAAGTGTTTGGCCAATGGTGATTTAATACTCTTACACCTTAGATTTGTGCTCCGTCCACCTGTCCTTGACGGGTCTCATGGTCTGGCCAATGTGGAGTTTTCCACAAGGGCATTTGATGAATAAATTACCCCTGGGGTCAGACAGCTTTCAAAGTCACTCAATTTAATTGTTTTGCCTGTTTGCGGCTGAGAAATGATGTCCCCTTTCACCACACCACATTATTACAATGTGTACAGCTGAAGCATGGAAATGTACATTTTTTCTGTGTTATCAGGAAAAGTTGTTTTTCTTTAAGCTGTCTCTCTGCCTTTACTAGCCTGTCCCTCAGATTGCGTCCTCTTCTGAAGGCCATCATAGGGGCCTTCGGGAATAGTCTGTACAAGATGGGGTCATTGTGGAGGATGCCCCAATGTTTCCAACTAGTTTTGCTTATCTGAAAGCTCTGACATGAGAATTTGGATATGTAAAGGAGAGGAGTTTCTTTGTCTTTCACTCTAGGCATCAGTAGTTCCTCCTTGGTGATGTCCATAGATCCCATTTTGTCTTCATTGAGGACCTCCTGGGGGTATCCCCTAGATTCAAATGTGTTGATCAGTGTTGCACATTTTGTATCCGGACCTGCTGGATCAGAGATAATCCTTTTCAATCTCAAAATGTCACTATACGGTTGGCTTTTAAGCATTGCCTTCGGGTGGAAACTTGTATAGTGGGGGTTGTTATTGACATCCGCTGGTTTGTGATAGATGGTTGTTGCAATATTACCTTCCTTGATTTCAAGACTGACGTCAAGGTAATGTAGTGTTGGTGCTCCAATTTCCATTGTGAATGTAATTGTAGGATGAACTGCATTAGGTCAGGAATGAACTTAAGTCCTCTCTCGGGCCACACCAGATATGCCAAAGATGTCGTCTGTAAATCCTTTCCAGATAAGAACTTTGGACAATCAAGCAAGGTGATCTAGTACATAATGTTGATCAAACCTATACATAAAGGTGTTGGTATACACTATGGCCATTGCTGACCCCATTGACGTACCTGAGGCTTATATGTAATATTTACCTTGAAATCGAAAATAGTTACTGTAAAGTATGAGATTAAGTAGTCTGTGCGAGGGTACAGCGCATAGGCTGCATACAGACCGGTGTGGCGTCTATATGGATATGCATCTGGCCATGTCTATGCCAGGGTACAGTGCGTAGGCTGACAGTAGACAGGTGTGGAGTCTATGTTGATATGCATCTGCTCATGGATATGCCAGGGTACAGTGCATAGGATGCAGGTAGACAGGTGTGGAGTCTATATGGATGTGCATGTGGTCATGTCTATGCCAGGGTAAAGTGCATAGGATGCAGGTAGACAGGTGTGGAGTCTATATGGATATGCATCTGCTCATGTCTATGCCAGGGTACAGTGCATAGGCTGCAGGTAGACCAGTGTGGAGGCTATATGGATATGCATCTGCTCATGTATATGCCAGGGTACAGTGCATAGGATGCAGGTAGACAGGTGTGGAGTCTATATGGATATGCATCTGCTCATGTCTATGCCAGGGTACAGTGCATAGGCTGCAGGTAGACCAGTGTGGAGGCTATATGGATATGCATCTGCTCATGTATATGCCAGGGTACAGTGCACAGGATGCAGGTAGACAGGTGTGGAGTCATTATGGGTGTGCATCTGGCCATGTATATGCCAGGGTACGGTGCATAGGCTGCAGGTAGACCAGTGTGGAGGCTATATGGATATGCATCTGCTCATGTATATGCCAGGGTACAGTGCATAGGATGCAGGTAGACAGGTGTGGAGTCATTATGGGTGTGCATCTGGCCATGTATATGCCAGGGTACGGTGCATAGGCTGCAGGTAGACCAGTGTGGAGGCTATATGGATATGCATCTGCTCATGTCTATGCCAGGGTACGGTGCATAGGCTGCAGGTAGAGAGATGTGGAGTCGATATGTACATGCTATTTCTCCACATATGGTCTTAATGTGATATTTTTTCATTTGTATTCTGTGTTGTAAAGCAGCATTGGTGCAATTCCCAGATTAATATGTAATATTGTGGAGCCTTGTTGAAGCATGTTAATCTCTGTGATTTAAATTCCTAATAATTAGTTTAATTGCTTGATATACCTCATGCTGCTGAGTCCTGATTGTTGCTGTCCTGGTATTTATTTTATTTGAGTTCTCTTGTGTATTTCAGTGTCTATGACTTAAGCATTCTTCACATAATGTTATGATATTCAAATATTTCAGACTGCCGATGACTGCTAAAGGACTCAACACTGATTAAATCACTTCTAAATTGATTCCCAACTTGACAACTATGGAAAAAGTCCATAGTCAAAGATCTCCTAAAGGCCTGGTGGTCCTCCACTGTTCTGAAAATAGTGATTCCTCTGATGCTTGCTCAGACTTGAGCAGTGACTGAAGCACTTCTCGCAATCTGGGCACTTATAGGGCTTCACCCCTGTATGGATCCGCTGATGTATTTTCAAAGTGTCACAGCGACTGAAGCTTGTCTTGCACTCCGTGCATTTGTAGGGCTTCTCTCCTGTATGGATCCGCTGATGGCTTATCAGATGTGAGGACTGAATGAAGCTTTTCTTGCACTCTGTGCACGTGTAAGGCTTCTCCCCAGTATGGAGGCTCTGATGACTTATCAGAGTTGAGGAGTGACTGAAGCTGTTCTTGCACTCTGTGCACTTGTATGGCTTCTCACCAGTATGGATCCTCTGATGGATTATCAGAGCTGAGTACTGACTGAAGCTTTTCTTGCACTCTGTGCACTTGTAGGGCTTCACCTCAGTATGGATCCTCTGATGAATTTTCAAAGTGTCATAGCGAGTAAAGCTTGTCTTGCACTCCGTGCACTTGTAGGGCTTCTCTCCAGTATGGATTCTCTGGTGGATTAACAGAGCTGAGGAATGATAGAAGCTTTTCTTGCACTCTGCGCACGTGTAGGGCCTCTCCCCAGTATGGGTTCTATGATGCACATATAGTCTGGAGATCCGATTGAAGCTTTTCTCACACTCAGTACACTTGTACAGTTTCTCACCTGCATGAGATTTCATGTGTGAGATTAGAATAGACCTGTGAGGGAAACACATCCCACAGACTCTGCAGGCAACCACCTTCTGGTTTGTTTTGATCTGCATAGGTGTCCCGGGCATTGGATTCCCTGAGGAGGATGGTACATTATATACAGGTTCACTGGAATGGCACTGCCCATTGTCTGTAGAGCTTCTCTCAGTCCTTGGTATATCCCATGTTCTCGTCTTCATTTCCAGATTCTTGGTTTTGGAGATGACTCTAGTCTCTGTTGAAAGAAGCAAGATTTCAGATATTATTTCATGCCATAGAACAGCTAGAAAGAACATTGGCTAGTGTAGTGCAGATTGCCCCACCCCCACACTACCACACTTGGTGATACTGAGTGATTAGGTCTGCCTCTCTGTTCATTAAAATAAAGGACTTCAGAGAACGTCAAAATAGCCTGAAAAAAGCCTGTGTGTAAAAGGAGGAATTTGTACAGGAGGTGGTGTTATTGTGCTGTTTACTTGTGTTCTTGTTTGCATTTTACTCTTAGCTTCCACAATCCTGCACACTTAATCCTATAGTATTTCCCATTCCCTTTCCTATTGTCTCTCTCCGGGTAAGAGTGTCATATTGTAAGTATGATGCTCTAAAAATCCACATTATAAATCTGATATACATCATTCCATCTCAGTTGCCAAACTCACAGGAGTAAACATACCTGCTGGGTATATGTTAAAGTGGTATTAAAGCAAGCAATGGTAAGTCTAATGGCTAAGGAACTCATGCCCTGCAACCAGGACGCCCCTTAAACGCTACAGCAGCAAATTCAAAACAGCCACATGCCATGCCAAAGCCAACCACTAGCTCCAAGATCTCCAATCTGTCAGCAATCATACACAAACACTTTTCAGGATCGTCAAGTCCCTTTCCAAACCACAATCAGCACCTTGCACACCCCATCCACTTCAGTATGCAACTCCCTCATACTACACCTCTAAATACTAACATAATGGCAATCTGGGGCTCCTGTGGTGAGCCAGGTCAGTTTGTGGTGGGGCTGCGCCTCTTCTGTTCAATGTAGTGGAAAGCATCTCCACCAGTAGGGGTTTTCCGCCAAGAATCGGGCAGTTGAGTGGGCCAATACTATTGGTATGCTGATGATACAATATTGTTGGATAAAACTGATAGAGCTACAGCGCCGCTTTTGGGTAATTCAGATTTATCTAAGAGAGAATAATCCTAAATTAAATACTATTAAATCAGCCATTTTTTTAATGTAATATTTTATTGGTTTTGTAACATACAAACTGTGGTCCTTACCGGACCAAAAACACAAAACAAACTAAAACAATAATATCGTACAGTGGTACACTCAGACAAGCAAATCATACAAAATCGCAATAGATTTGCTATACTACGAGGAAGGATCCCCTGTTGCCAGCACGTTCTACGTACAGGGGTGTCGCGTCGAGTCCGGTTACATGCTTCATACCTCGTCTTCCCATTGACGCCATATCTTGTCCGCCTTATCGGGACAACCTCGGCTTTTAAACACTCTCCTTTCTATGGCAATGCAAATCTGTACATCAGTGATCCACTGGTTTATTTGCGGCGTCTCCGCAGCACCCCATAATTGTGCTATATTCCTTTTTGCAACTGCAGTGGTTGTCATAAAGCAGAGTTTTTCATACCTTGACAAGTCAATTTCACTGTCCGCTCCGAGGATTAACAGTTTCGGGTCTCTGGGGATTGTTTTATGCAGTACTCTAGTTAGGATGTCACAGCATTGCTGCCAATACTCGCAAATCTTCGGGCATTAAGTAGTTCAAGTACCCGTCGAAAAGGAAAACAAAATTGGTATGCAGATGGGGATAAAATGAAGGTAGTTCACAATATGACCGACTTGGGTGTTTCAATCCATAGTAACGAGAAGAGTGGCAATGTAACAGCCAGAGTAGGCTCCAGACTGGCTCCTGTACACGCACAGAAAATCTCATTCAAATATTGGAAATTTACATTGCTGCCCATTATTCGATGGTATGTGGGCAAGGAAATGACGGTGATTTTATATGGCTGGGAACTGCAAAGGGTGGACTGTAGGACACCGGGGAGATTAGAGGGGATATTTTGGAAACTTCTGCTTGGCCTGCTAGACTCCCTTCCACTGATAGCCCTTAGATATGAATTCAAAATAAATCATAGGAAGTGTACGTTAAGATGTTAAAACTAAAGAATATATCACAAAATCATATCACCATCAGGTTAATAATTCAAAGATTTAGGAATGTCGGCAGTGGAAAAGTGCGATAGCTCTCTGAATAAATTTAAGGATGCATGTGTGCACATTCTGGAGAGCATTGATTCAGAGATCCAGTATTATTGGAAAACCTAACACGTGTCACAGTCAAGGTGGAGCTGGTAGAGTGGGCAGAGATTGTGGACTGTCTGGCAAGATATGCATTATATACAGAGCTAGTGATATCCCAAGATAATGTGGTAGTACCCAAAAGCATGCAACAAGGTCCCCTACCCCAAAACATCAGTCCATCTTCATGAGGTTCCGTACACATTTATTGGGTTCATTAGAAAGACAGGGCCCAACAAGAGGGGTCCACAAAAATGATAGTTATTCGCCGATGTGCAAAGAGAAAGATATCACCAAAACTATACACCATTGGCTAATATCGTGCAACAGAACATTTGATTTGAGGAAACTGGACTTGTGATTAGGGAAGATTGGGTACAGAGAACTTTTGTGTGAGACTAACGGGTGGTCACACGATCTCTCTGTCAATTGCGGTAATTCATATTTTAATATCTATCCACAATGCTCTGTGTGAAAAGGTATATTTATGAATTTGTATGTGAATTGTAATTATATGAAGACTGTGGATTTTCTTTTAATAGTTATGCCTATGTTGGGAACATTTGTTTAAAAAATTAATTGAAGAATATATATAAGTATATAAAATTATGTGTGCTTTGTAAAAACTAATTTTAGAATTGTACAAAAACATTGTTAAACTTTATTTTAAACTGTAAACGTAAACATGATAAATACATAGTAACTCTAAATACACAACATCAGACAAGGACTCCCAACACCTGGGACACCTTCCAATCCTATCCAATCCTTCCAGTCCAATCCTATAAAAAAAAAAGACACCCACATAGTCCTTACTGCCCAAATAAAAAACCTGCACACTTCCTGGATGATGCCTGCCAACCTCAAGCTACATCCAGCTACATCACCACTCTCGCTCCACAATGACTCAAAATCAACAACTCCTGTTTCTCACATGGTACTATCTCCTATGCATTCAACACTGGAGAAATCTCCCCCTCCCCCTCGACCCCACACTCCCCAAAAACTACCACCTCATTTATATCCTGCGTTACCTCTCCAAAATCATGGTAGACTCACAAAAATCAAAATCGGTAGAGGATATCAATAATACACACAACAACACAACACAACACACCTTATTTATTTATTTGTATTTGTGGAGCGCACTACAGCCCACAGGCATCGAGGCGCTAAACCTTAACCTACCACGTGCTCTCTATGTCCCCTGCTAAAAGGTTGTCAAAATGTGTGTGAAAATTCAAAACATGTCCAAATAATTTTGCTGTTACCCTTGTTCTCGTGAGCGGCATTGGTCACAGTTAGATGTGTAACCTTAGTGTGGAGACAGGGGGTACCATCTCAATTGCCTATAGCCTACTGTGGGGCTATTGTTCATAACAGGATTCCCATACTCCAGATGCAACTTGCATGATAAATAAATAGTAATGCACAATAGGCAGTCAGTAAGCTCATGTTCTTTACAATGCTCCTGGATACAAGAGTGGTGATTACTTTTTATTTTTTTATTTTGTTTTTAATGTGATACAGTTTTGTACAAAACTTTACACATAAGCAAAATACAATTAATTATTTCCAATTTCATAACCATAATTCCAAATTCAAAAATCAGAATTCAGTATTAATCATCAAAAAATCGTAAAATCATATTGTAATTCAAGTTCAAAATAATAAAGTAAAAAGAATGCGAATAGAAGATAAAGATAAAAATGTCAAATAGAAATAAAATAAGTTGAATGAATAAAAAAAAGGAGGAAGAGGAATAACTAGTTCAAGAAAACCCAGAGGGCCATAAAGTCAAGGAATCAGCTTGGAGGATCATCAGTTTGATAACTTCAATCCCACCAATCAGAGCAGATGCCAGGGTTAGCAATTAATTGGCACAGCATATGTAGTTATTGTTTCAGTTACTGACTAGACGATAACCATAATTCAGTTACAAAAGTATTTAATTAATGTCAATTATTGTCCATTATTAAAGTTGTTATTATTTCTACACCCAAGTGTTAACTCCAAGTTCATCATTTTATCAGCATCATTCCAAACTCTGAAAAGTGCCATTTGAAGCTTAACACTGGAAGTGTTAACACACCGATGCCAGAAATCCTTTTCCCTAATGTGGTCAATATTATGGACATACGTTGGTATGTGACCACGAGTGGTGATTACATACTCATAAAGAGTTAAAGCGTGAATATATACAGACATATTATACCTTAGAAGAATTGTGTATAGGCAGGATCGTTAATAAGTACGTACGATATACTAATCGTCTAAACAATCCTTCATCACAATTCATCTTCAACAACACATCACTACAAACAACCTACTGAACCCTTTCCAGTCGGCCTCCTGACCTTGACAGCACTGTGACTACTACACTTCATTGCCTCAATGACCTCCATAAAAACACGGACAAGAGGCATATAGCCCTGCTCGTACTGCTCAACCTCTCTGTAGCCTTGAACACAAGCAACAACACCATTCTTACCAACATTCTATTCCCCCACAAGATGATACTCCAAGGTACTTGTGCTCAACGGTTTCCTTCTTCACCGACAGAAAACACTCTGTCTCTTCTTCTACTTTCTCTTCTTGTTTATGTTGTGTTATGCATTATGAGATGATTTATTCGTCTTTTTCTTCTCTTTTGGACTCAATCTTGTGACCAGGTTTGTAATTTTATGAAGCTTGTTTATTTCTGATTGTATTACAAACTTTACTGGTGAAAATAAAAAATGATAATGTGGTTTAGAAAAAGAAAAAAAAATGTCTCCATGCCACCTTACCGTTTCAACCCCACCCCAGTCAAGTATGGGGTTCCACAAGGTTTCTCCCTATGTCTACTCCTATTTAACCAATAACTAGAGTCCTCTGGACAGAATCCTAGCATACACAACATCCATTTCCACCAAAATGTAGGCAACAGTCAAATATACTTCCAAATCTCATCCGCAACACAACTCCCCAGCCTCGAAAGCTGTCTCTCCACCATCACCACCTGCATGGTCGCCAACGTAATCTAAACCTTTCAGAAAAATGAAATACTGCCTCATCTTCCCCCACTGCACCCCTGCACAAATCAGACCTCACCATCTGGATAAAAGAACTTGAGTGGGGCCACTCAAACATGTCCCTCTCCACAGCTATCAAATCCTTAGGCTTCACCACTGACCCTCCACACGCCACATAGCTATTGTCTGCAGAACATGCAATCTACAACTACACCTCCTAAGGAAGAGCAGACACAAGATTCCCCCTGACTTCTGCACCACAGTCCAAGTACTGATTCTCGCCAAGCTACACTACAGTATTGCTTTTCTCACTAGATTCCCCAACAGCAGCCTTGCCCCTTGAAAACCACACAAAAAGCAGCAGCCAGCCGCATCCTGCACCCATGCAAACATTCACCCATCGCCCCAGCTCTCATCCAGCTCCACTGGCTGCCTGTACCTCAGCAAAGAATTTCCTTCAAAGGACTCTGCATTTTATTATTTCAAAGCCACCCACCACAAAACCCCATCTAACCTTCATGAGAAACTCAAACCCATCACCCACACCAGAGTGCAACATGTCTAGGTTTTACTCTTTAGCTAGGAATATAATTCACTCGCCCACAAATAGAGCCCCTTAATTCCCATCAATCAAATAACTTTATTCAGATTCAAAACAAAATCCATTAAAGTACAAACAATCAAGATAAACCACTCACCAATATACCCCGAAACACCAGAATAGTGCAGATAAAACACAGTCATTGCATACAATGATAAGGCAAGTATCAGAATTCATTCACGATTTCCTGAGACTCAACACAGATATTTCAGTAAAGTCCAAGCGTCACAGAAGTCTTAGCCAATAAAATAAAAACCATATCTGGCCTCCACTGCCTAAACTTAAAATGACATGACATAACTTTTAAAGATCTACCCTTGATTGCTTTATAAACTGGGCAGAAGAATAAGAAATGCATTAGATCTTCACGTTCAGATCACATAATAGGCGCCTGCCTCATTCCTCACCCTAGTTATCACATAATAGACAGCTGCCTCATTCCTCCCCCTAGTTATCACATAATAGACAGCTGCCTCATTCCTCACCCTAGTTATCACATAATAGACAGCTGCCTCATTCCTCACCCTAGTCATCAAATAATAGGCACCTGCCTCATTCCTCACCCTAGTTATCACATAATAGGCGCCTGCCTCATTCCTCACCCTAGTTATCACATAACAGACACCTGCCTCATTCCTCGTCCTAGTTATCACATAATAGACAGCTGCCTCATTCCTCACCCTAGTTATCACATAATAGACAGCTGCCTCATTCCTCACCCTAGTTATCACATAATAGGCGCCTGCCTCATTCCTCACCCTAGTTATCACATAACAGACACCTGCCTCATTCCTCGTCCTAGTTATCACATAATAGACAGCTGCCTCATTCCTCACCCTAGTTATCACATAATAGACAGCTGCCTCATTCCTCACCCTAGTCATCAAATAATAGGCACCTGCCTCATTCCTCACCCTAGTTATCACATAATAGGCGCCTGCCTCATTCCTCACCCTAGTTATCACATAACAGACAGCTGCCTCATTCCTCACCCTAGTTATCACATAATAGGCGCCTGCCTCATTCCTCACCCTAGTTATCACATAATAGGCGCCTGCCTCATTCCTCACCCTAGTTATCACATAACAGACAGCTGCCTCATTCCTCACCCTAGTTATCACATAATAGGCGCCTGCCTCATTCCTCACCCTAGTTATCACATAATAGGCGCCTGCCTCATTCCTCGGCCAAGATATCACATAATAGGCGCCTGCCTCATTCCTCGGCCAAGATATCACATAATAGAGAGCTGCCTCATTCCTGCCTCATTCCTCCTCCTAGATATCACATAATAGGCGCCTGCCTCATTCCTCACCCTAGTTATCACATAATAGGCGCCTGCCTCATTCCTCACCCTAGTTATCACATAACAGACACCTGCCTCATTCCTCGTCCTAGTTATCACATAATAGACAGCTGCCTCATTCCTCACCCTAGTTATCACATAATAGACAGCTGCCTCATTCCTCACCCTAGTCATCAAATAATAGGCACCTGCCTCATTCCTCACCCTAGTTATCACATAATAGGCGCCTGCCTCATTCCTCACCCTAGTTATCACATAACAGACAGCTGCCTCATTCCTCACCCTAGTTATCACATAATAGGCGCCTGCCTCATTCCTCACCCTAGTTATCACATAATAGGCGCCTGCCTCATTCCTCACCCTAGTTATCACATAACAGACAGCTGCCTCATTCCTCACCCTAGTTATCACATAATAGGCGCCTGCCTCATTCCTCACCCTAGTTATCACATAATAGGCGCCTGCCTCATTCCTCGGCCAAGATATCACATAATAGGCGCCTGCCTCATTCCTCGGCCAAGATATCACATAATAGAGAGCTGCCTCATTCCTGCCTCATTCCTCCTCCTAGATATCACATAATAGGCGCCTGCCTCATTCCTCACCCTAGTTATCACATAATAGGCGCCTGCCTCATTCCTCACCCTAGTTATCACATAACAGACAGCTGCCTCATTCCTCACCCTAGTTATCACATAATAGGCGCCTGCCTCATTCCTCACCCTAGTTATCACATAACAGACAGCTGCCTCATTCCTCACCCTAGTTATCACATAATAGGCGCCTGCCTCATTCCTCACCCTAGTTATCACATAATAGGCGCCTGCCTCATTCCTCGGCCAAGATATCACATAATAGAGAGCTGCCTCATTCCTGCCTCATTCCTCCTCCTAGATATCACATAATAGGCGCCTGCCTCATTCCTCACCCTAGTTATCACATAATAGGCGCCTGCCTCATTCCTCACCCTAGTTATCACATAACAGACAGCTGCCTCATTCCTCACCCTAGTTATCACATAATAGGCGCCTGCCTCATTCCTCACCCTAGTTATCACATAACAGACAGCTGCCTCATTCCTCACCCTAGTTATCACATAATAGGCGCCTGCCTCATTCCTCACCCTAGTTATCACATAACAGACAGCTGCCTCATTCCTCACCCTAGTTATCACATAATAGGCGCCTGCCTCATTCCTCACCCTAGTTATCACATAATAGGCGCCTGCCTCATTCCTCGGCCAAGATATCACATAATAGGCGCCTGCCTCATTCCTCGGCCAAGATATCACATAATAGAGAGCTGCCTCATTCCTGCCTCATTCCTCCTCCTAGATATCACATAATAGGCGCCTGCCTCATTCCTCACCCTAGTTATCACATAATAGGCGCCTGCCTCATTCCTCACCCTAGTTATCACATAACAGACAGCTGCCTCATTCCTCACCCTAGTTATCACATAATAGGCGCCTGCCTCATTCCTCACCCTAGTTATCACATAACAGACAGCTGCCTCATTCCTCACCCTAGTTATCACATAATAGGCGCCTGCCTCATTCCTCACCCTAGTTATCACATAACAGACAGCTGCCTCATTCCTCACCCTAGTTATCACATAATAGGCGCCTGCCTCATTCCTCACCCTAGTTATCACATAATAGGCGCCTGCCTCATTCCTCGGCCAAGATATCACATAATAGGCGCCTGCCTCATTCCTCGGCCAAGATATCACATAATAGAGAGCTGCCTCATTCCTGCCTCATTCCTCCTCCTAGATATCACATAATAGGCGCCTGCCTCATTCCTCCCCCTAGTTATCACATAATAGGCGCCTGCCTCATTCCTCCCCCTAGATATCAGATAATAGGCACCTACTTCATTCCAAGTTGCCTCTGATCTCTAGACATTTTCCCGGTAACAGCCCTTAAGGGTAAAAGATTACACGGTAGGCGGTGAGCCATGGCACTATTAGCGCCATGGCTCATGCCGGTAAAATACTGGCACCGCCTTGGCGGAAAGGGGATTTACCGCCCCATTCCAAGGTTGGAGGGGCGGTAAATCCCCCTTCCACCATTGCCCTTCACCATTCCCATTTCTGCCCCATAGGGCTCTATGGGAATGGGGAAGGTGCTAATTACGGCACCGCAATTTTGCGGTGCCGTAATTAGCTCCGAGGTCCCTTAGGGGGTTGGATTTTAACGCCTGCAAAAAGCAGGCGTTAAATCCCCCAACCCACAAAGGGACCTCGTAGTAAGGCGGTAAGGATTTACCGGTACCAGTATTTTACCGGTACCGGTAAATCCCTACCGCCATCCGTGTAATGAGGCCCGAAGTCTCGCCCTAGTTATCACATAACAGACACCTGCCTCATTCCTCGCCCTAGTTATCACATAATAGGCACCTGCCTCGCCCTAGTTATCACATATGTGTGTAAAATGCATCACCTTGTGCCGTGCAGGCCGAGGGGCAGAGGTGCTGTCAGGGATGGTACAGTCTGGCTTATCCTCACCACTTTTCTGATCAGGAAATTGACATATACATACATGGCAAGATATGGTTGCTCAGGCTTGAGTAACCCTTTGCATTCTGGGATTTACTTTTCTGGGTTTATACTGGGAAATCCATGACCAGATGTTGTATAATGTGACGAAGAAAGAGCGGCTGGATGAGTACCTCTGGAATAACTTGGATCATGTTGGAGTGTATGGACACATCAGTGCAGGCATCTGATTAGAACAGTCTCTGGCTGATTCCGGCGCTCCTCACTGTATCATAATAAGATAGATGCAAGGCAGCGAAACAAAAGTCTATTACCCTTAGACTGTAAAGGGAAATAAATCTGCACAAATAATTAATTAGACCTTAAGATGTTTCGCGCTCTGCTGATAAAGAAGACTATTTACTATGGTTTCAAGGTCTTTCTCAATTATGAATTGAACCAAAATGTTTTTCTGTTGTTTTAGCCTTTGTTTTAATCCAAACAAAAATTGAACCAAAAGTTTTTTCTGTTGTTTTAGCCTTTGTTTTAATCCAAACAGGCAATGGTATTGTTGACTTATAAATTGCATTCAAAACCAAAAAACTATTGCATCTCAGAATTTGACTTTTTCCAAAATTGATAATAAGTTTCATTCCTTTGTGAGTTTCATTCACTCCAATGTATTTTATTTTTGAGATTGAAATAGGAGTTACATACTAGTAGGTGCTGTTACTTCACAGACTAGTTCCATTAAATTCAATATTCTTGCGGCACAAAACCAATTTGTTTTGAATCTGTACCCTCTTAATCTATACCCGACGCGTGTTTCACCGTCTGGTGTTTGGCGGCTCTTCAGGGGATTTTAATTTGAGGATAGTTCAAAAAAATAAAATAAAGAGAGATGCTAATTCGCATTTGTTGAGTTATACTTGTGATGTTATTCGTTTTACAAAAATGCCTGGTGGGAATCAAAAAGAAAAAAGAAAAATTACTTTTGTTGGAAAGAACAATATGATTTCCAATATACATGTGTCCCGTTTGTTAATTTTCTCTATTATTAGTACTCTTGAAAAAGGGTGACTGTGGGGGGATTTGAGACACAGTTCGCTAAATGCATCGAAAAAACTTACTTGAGCAGCCTGTTACACGAAAACGATATGAGGAATGCGGGCTGTCTACTATCGGTGCTGTTTGTGGCTGCTTTCCGATGGAGTCCCTAAGTAGAGACATTGGGGGTCATTCCGAGTAGGGCGGTAAGGGTTAACGGTCACCGGTAACGAGACAGGTGCCGCTAAACCCTTACCACCCTATTCCGAGTTCCCTTTGCGGGTTGGTACTTAACGCCTGCTTTTTGCAAGCGTAAAAAAAACAACCCGCAAAGGGACCTAGGAGCCAATTACGGCACCATAATTTACGGTGCCGTAATTAGTGCCTTCCCCATTCCCATTGAGCCCTATGGGGCAAAAATGGGAATGGCCCATGGTGAATGGGGAATTACCGACCCTGCCAACCTTGGAATGGGGCGGTAATTCCGCCATTCACCATGGTGGAGTCGGAAAAATAACGGCGTCAACCAAGGCGCTAATATCGCCTTGGTTAACGCCAGGGTCGGTATGAGGCCCAATATGTATGTGTGTCAATGGTGCCTACTGTTGTATACAGCAAAAAATAACAATAACATGCTCTAAAGCACGAACAAGTTAGAATTTGCACTGTTTCACGGTGTCTGTAAGGCGGAGCTTCCTACCTCAATGTGGTACGAGAAATTTTCAAACACCAAATACGGGTCGATCCTCGGTGCGATTGCCGTGTATCCGTGTTGTGGACGCTGCCGTGTCTAGCCCGGAAATGTAAAAGAAAGGTGAACGCTGTGACGTGGATGTCACGTGTCATTATTCAAAAATACATCAGTGCAGGCCTTGACTCCTGCAAGTGCAAGTCTAGTTGCTGACCCATAAAGCAGCACCCGCTTATCAGTACGTTCAGCTTCAAAGAGATGGTAATATTCTAACCAATATAATCAGTGGGGTTAGAGGTACCTTTCTACTATCTCTATTTAAAATAAAAAACAATCAAAAACATGCAAAATTGTTTAAAAGTGTCTTCCCAGTTTGCGCAATATGAGCAAACTAGAACGCTTAGTTTATGTTCCACAACACATGGCTGCTTCTCTTCACCCTCCCTTTCAAACATGTCAAAGTATTGGCAAGAGATGCCAAGGGGATAGGGGGGACCACACGAGGAGGGGGACCTTTACCTCGGACCCCAAGCCTGATTATCGTAAAGCTCATAGCAGGACTAGCAGGAGAAATGCACTTCAGTAAAGATTGGCAACACTAGCATCAGCACAATTAAGGGGGATTCTGGGAGTGTCTGTCTACCTGGCTATATCCCGGGTAAGAGTCTCAACCAGAGTCTTCAGCTCACCACCCTCAGGACAGCAGTTCCATGGAAAGACCATACGGGAAGCAATGGTGGACTGCCAGGAAAGATTGGGAATGTTCCGATTTCGATGTGCTGGAGATGGGCCCACAGTATGTGTATGCTGCAGCCAGACACCGTAACCCCAGCACTTGAGAGGACAGACACCAGCTGCCGATAGAAGGTTGAGCACTGTGGAGTCAGAGGAATTTGGGTTGGGGTTCAAGTGGAATAGAGGGGCATGGCAATATCTCTTAACTTTTACACCATCAGGCTTTTATTTGCACTCCCTTACCCTTCCTGTAAAGTTCCTACCAATATCTTGCAGTCAAGGACAGAAACTGCAACATCAGCCTGCAGCCACCAACCTGTGGCAACTAGAAGCAAACTGTGTAGACTTCCACACCACGGGGAATTCCTCAGGCCTCCTGGAATAATTCAGCAACTCTGCTATGTAACTAGTGGACACTCACCCCCCCCCTAAAATCCAGCCGGGCCAAGACCAAACCATCCGCCCCATGGTCCACCCCAGAGCTAGCCTCCAACAAATGCTCAATCCGAGCCCTAGAGAAACGGTGGAACAAAAACCAAAACTCTGGAGACCTCACCAACCTCAAAACTATGTGCACAAACCGCAGGATTCTGATTACAGATGCCAAAGCTGCTGACTACTCCACCAGAATTGCGGCAGCCTCTAAAAGGGGCAAAGCCCTCTTTGAAGTAGTAAAGCACTGTACCAAAGGTCACCTGGCCCCGAGGTACAAGCACCTCAGGAAAAATTCGACAGAATCAACACACTTTCTATTTAAAAATAGACAAAATCAGAGAAACCATAGAATCAACCTCTCACAGCATTAGCATCCCCTGCAACCCAGTATGCACACTGCCCCTATGGACCAAATTATCTCCTCTCCTTCCCCTGGGTCTCCTAAAGATCTTTGCCTCCCTCAAACCTACTTCTTACTAATTCCGGCCTCCATCCTTAATCCCGGCGCTCAATGCACTCCTCAGCATCATCAATGCTTCCCTCGCAGAAAGATAATTCACAGACACCCTCAAGACAGGCCTCATATGACATCTTTTGAAAAAAACAACGCTAGATCCAGATGACCTGGCCAACTACAGACCCATTATAAACCTCCCGTTTATTGGCAAAATCTTGGGAAAAGTCGTTTGTACACAACTACTTGCCAGATTCGTACAACTCCACCTCTTAAATGAATGCAGAATCTAGACAGCCACCATCCAGGTGGTGGAGGATGCTCTCCAAATAATACCAGTTAAAAGATGCTTTCTTTCTAACTGCTTTAGAAGCCATAATCAACACATTTGATTTATCAACATTGATGTTTAATGCATTATCATTCACATACTTTTCCAATCTTGTTAATTGCCCTTGAAGCCCCACTGGCGTCTGGTCCAACAGGCCCAAGTCGTCCGCATAAAATAACCAGGGTATTGAATGTTTACCTAATTCTGGTGGAAACGAAGGGACCCTCGATAAATAATCTCCCAGGTCCGCTATGAAAAGGTTAAAAAAAAGCAAGGGCCAAAATGCACCCCTGCTTTAAACCTCTAAATATTGATATCTCTTTTGTTAGTAAGCCCTACTGGTTGAGTCTTACTTGCATTGAAGATTGAGTGTAAAGTTCTTGAATCAATATATTGGGGACAACGCACCAATAAATTGAACACTTTGCCCAGTCCCGGCACAAACCCGGACTGATATATGTCCAAGGTTTCAGGTTCTTCCACCCATTGATTAAGAGCCCGCAGACGCCCAAATACTTTACCCGGGTCATCTTAAAGAGCTATTGGATGATAATTCTGGGGTATCTCCCTATACCCCTTCTTAAAAATAGACATTACCACCGATCTCTTCCAGGAGTCTGCGTTTGATCTAGTTTCCAAGATCCAGGTAACTAAAGTCACCAGAATCTAGGCCCAGGCCTCTGGGTGGGATTTAAGCATCCAATGTTTCAGGCCTTCAGACCCTGGTGCCCGCGAGTACCTCTACTTAAAGATAGAACTGATGATATCACCATAATCAGAGGACAAGTTCCACACGCATTTACTTTCCTCCTTAACCGTGCCATCAAGATTCGGCTAAGGAGCAAACAAATTAGACACCCAGGCATCTCCGATATCGGGTTGATCTGGAGGACCAACCGCTGCCTGCTGTTAAACATTTTAAGTAAAGACCAGATAGCGTCACTATTTTTAGTGGCCAACACTCCCAACATCTTTTCCGCATCCCGCTGAACCAACAGGGCTCTATGGCCTCTTAGCCAATTCATGTATCTTAATTTGAGGGATTTTACCAGAGTGAATCTTACTCTCTCCTCCAGACAACCCGAAGCCCGTATGCCCGTATTTCTTTACTTAACAGATTTTATTTTTATTTTTTAGCTTGAACCCTAACATCATACACATGCTTGTGCCTGAATACCCCCAGGAGGGGGACATACCCTTTTGTAGAAACAGGTTTAATACATTGAGAAAATCAGCTATCCCATCCGCTGAATCAAAAGAAGCTAAAAGTAGGCAATTAGCTAGATGAGACCGGAGACTCTCTAACTTCCTGTTGTTCCATTTAAATCTGTTTCTTTCTTCCACTACCTCAACTCTGGGGCGATACAATTCTCTTTGATAATTTCTTAACAAGAAACCCCATTTAGCCAATAACAAATCATGGTCACTACTAGTCTGGGGGCCAAATCTCAACTCTTCTATAGCCATAAATACATCTCCAGATACAAAGAAATTATGTAATATTGCAGCCTGGGGATTTCTTCTCCATGTTGGATGGGGGGGGAGGATATATCCCTTAACTCCCGTCCAACATAGGACTCCATCCATAATCCCAGTCCTTTCTAGCAAACTGTACGATGAGAGTCTTTTCCCCCTCAGCCTCCGCTGACCCTATACAAACGTCCTGCGGCGTACCACAGGGATCCTGTGTCTCAACTACTATTTATAACATTTTTACTATGCCCCTGTTTGACAAGTTGGACAGATTGGGTGTCACCTACACAAACTATGCAGATGACACTGAGATCCTCATTCTCCTTTCAGGCAACTTTCTCGAGGACACAGCCTTAGTAAACAAAATATACCTCCTCATTCAGGCATGGATGGCATCCCATGGCCTCTGCCTGAACGACGACAAAACTGAGATACCGATCCTGGGTTCAGAGGCAAACCTAAAAAAACTCAGCCCTAGTTACGCCTCTTTCTAGATCAAAAGTAACTCTATCAAGATGATGCCTGTAGTTAAAACTTTAGGTTTCTACCTTAATTCCACATTAACCCTTAAAAAACAAGTTAACTCACTAGCGTCCTCAACTGCTTACACCTGCAAACTCATCCAAGCTTGCAGACCATTTCTCTCCGAAACCAGCTGCATCACCTTGGCTAATGCACTTATAATGTCCAGACTGGACGATTGTAATGCTTTGTACTTAGGTGCTAACAAATACATCACTGACAAAATTCAAAGGTTGCAAAACAATGCCTTAAGAGCAGCCCTGAATATCCCCAACAAAGAGCACATCTCCAAATTCAGAAGAGATGTCCATTGGCTAAAAATAAACAACAGGATCCTTCTTAAAACAGCTTCACTCACGTCCAAATGCCTGAACAATATAGCACCACCATATCTCTCAGAAAGAATAAACAGGAGAACCTCAACACGACCAGCTAGATCTGCCAATGCCCACCTCCTAGAGATTCCTAGATTCAAACGAACCACAGCAGGCGGCGCCAGCTTCCCGGTCAAAGCTGCCCTTTCCTGGAATGCACTCCCTTCAGACATCAGAACTGAACAACCTTACCGTAAATTCAGACGTAAAATGCTAAAATGGTTACGAACAAATGACCACTAACACCCACCCTACCTTTCCAGGACTGCCCCCCATACTTGTTACCCTCTCTCTGCTCCACTTTCTAATCTCGCTGCCTCGCGGTAGCCTCGGCCTTCGGCTCTACCACACTCACTGTACCACTGTACTACTTGACTGTAATATGTAATATGTGACCTATCACCACTGCCTCACTGTAACCTGCAAGTGGCAACAAATTATATTTCTGCATGTTAGTACCCATTATTTTATTGTAACTAAGCTTTAGGTTTACTTGTCCTGTTGCGCCCAGCTACCTAAGGGTTCAGCGCGCATTACAAAATAAATAAACAAACAAACAAGCAAACGGACCCGTTCAACATACAAAAAACCTCTCTCTTTCATTAGGGTCAACCACCTCTTTGACCGCAAATCACTTCCACTCGACATTCTGTAAAAACACAAGATGTTCAAAGCCCCGGCTATTATTACTGCCAGGGTATCTGAATCCTTGGCACACACATTTAACATATTTAGCCCACCCTCCATGAAGACATGAGTTGAAATCCCAACAGGGTTCCAACCTAAATTCAGTAGTGAAATAGCCGGGGATTGCCCGCCTTTATTGTCCCAATGACATTTCGTTTATTGGCAAAAAGGATTGGGAGCTGCCCATGCCCCCAACATGAAACCCACTGCATTTCAACAAAATGTCAATAGTCCAGTTGATGGTCTACCCTTAGCCCCCTTAATCGCCTTCACTAGGCTAAGTGACTAACCATCTCAAAGAGCTGACTGCAGCAGCCATATTTCTTGCAGTAGTATAATAACGGGGGTTGCTACGCAATCAGCTAGCCGGCTCGCCCGTGCGGCATCAGAGCTCCTGCTAACCCACTTCAATCCTCCTCCTCCCCCTTCTTGATGCCAGGTTTGACAACCTCAATGTCCCTGCCCTTCTTCCGATTCCTCTGATGACAGTTCACTCTTAATGATAAAAAGGGGGATCTCCCCTCATGATCCTGAGGAACCATCTCAGGACGGTCCCCCCTTGTATCATGTTGATCCTTTACCACCTCGCCTGGATCATACCTCCAGGAATGCAACCTTTTTTTTTCTATCAGGAAATGATCCCAAACCAGCTTTGAAGGTATAGGAAGCAGGACTCTGTACAGACCATGGGCCTCCTTGCGGGTACGGCTGTAACCCTTCCGGTGATACCGCCGGACACGAAAAATATAAATCGGTGCCTGACTTCCCGGTAACACTGAGGTATTACAACTCCGGTGGCCGCGAAGTCAGGCGCCAGTAATTCTGTTAATCCCCGTTCCCATGGAGTGCCTTAGGAATCCATGTGAGTGGGGACCATGGAAGCACTGGCGCCATTAATAACGGTGCTGGTGCTTCCGTGACAGCTTGCCTATCGTGGCTGCGGTATCCGGCAGGGTCTGCCCTGTCGGGAACAGCGGCTCCGGCAAGCAAACCAGTAGTGTGCCGGTTCAGAAACAATGCTGCCGGTAGGATTACCAGCACCGTTGTTTCTGGACCGGAACACTTGTAATGAGGCCTCATGACTATTAACAAATTCAACCTGAACAATATCGCTCGATTGGATGCATCTCAATCCTGAAACAATAGTCACCAATCTCAGAATCCTAGACCTATTTAGGATCAACAGTCGCCTCTAATCCTTCTCTCATTCCTGACTGTCTTTCCGCAATTCGGAAGTGGTGTGCTGCCAAAGAGCTCTGCCTTAATGCCATTAAGACTCAGATCCTCCTCACCGGAACACCAGCTCCCTCCTTTCCTGTCACTCAATGGCTGCCCACCCTGGGCCCTCTTCCTGCTCCTACCTGTGAGGCTAGGAACCTCTGGGTTATCTTCGACTACGCCCACTCCTTCTCTCCTCACATCTCTGATGTCTCTAAGAAGTCAAATTACCAGCTGCACCTCCTCAGAGGTATTCTTTACTTCCTCACTTTGCCTCAAAAGCTCATTGTCTCCAGAGCTCTGGTCCTCTGTAGGCCAGACTACTGCAACAACCTAATTCACAATCTCCCTGCCTCTACTCTCCGCCCTCTGCAACTTATCCAGAACAGGACTGCAAGACTTGTCCTTGGCCTCAAGCTCAGGGATCATCTCTCTCCAGCTCTGAAATCCCTTCACTGGCTCCCAGTGGCAGCAAGGATCAAGTTCAAGATCCTCTGCATTGTCCACAAGGCTTTCTGTGGCCAGGGAACTCACTACTTCCAACTCTCTCTTCCTAAATATCTGCCTTCTCAAGCTCCCCGCTCCACCACCTATACCCCTCCGAGGGCCAGTCGCTTCTCCAAGCAACGAGTTGGGGGCAGATCTCTTTCTTTGGCTGGCTCCTCCCTGCCCCTTTCAAACTTGAGCAGAAGCATCTCTGGTTCCGGAAGCACCTCAAGACCTTCCTCTTTGCTTCTGCCTTTTCTCTCCCTCCCCCTTGCTGATCACCTGCCTGATACATGCACTGCTCACCTGGTCACCCTCTGAATTCAGGCCCAGATCCCTGCATGTCCAGCTGCAATCCTGCACTGCCTCTTGGCGCCCCTGCACTTGTGGTCTGTATCTGTAACCCTACAGTCTCCTCTCTTACACTTATCCACCACCCGTTGGCTGTACTTTTGAGTACCTGCATTTGCCCCCATTGGCTGCACTCTTGCTTTTCTCCTTTGTCCCGCACTTCCCCATCCTCCCCCCACCCTCGGCACTTCTCCTCTCTCCCCTTGCCTGATTTTGCGCAGTCTGAATGACACAAGGCCTAGTAAGAGAGTTGTTTTATCCTCCCTTTGATTCCCCTGCCTTGTCTTGTCATGCCTAGAAACACTTGTGCACAGGCGCGTTATAAATGTCACATCATATCATATCATAACACATCTTCCAAGGCACCCTGCTTTTCCAAGAGGAGGCAACGATCTGGAGCTTGGGCCTTTTTAGTTTCTAAATTTGTAAGTATTGAAGGTAATCTTGATGATGGGCCCCATCTTTGTTTTGGAGGATCATGAATTATGGAGACCCTCTCCCCTCTTGATTCATATCCTCTCTGTATTCGGATGTTTCTAGAGAACGGTTTATCATAGAACACCTGGTTATCACCCAATTCACTCGCCCTGGGCTTAGATTTACTCATTTGCAATCTTCTTAGTTCCAGAGCATAGAACAAAGGGGATAACTGGCCAGTGATCTCAACACAATACTCTCCCACCTGCGGTATAGAATACAGGGGATAACTGGCCAGTGAGCTCAACACAACACTCCCCCACCTGCGGTATAGAATACAGGGGATAACTGGCCAGTGAGCTCAACACAACACTCCCCCACCTGCAGTATAGAATACAGGTGATAACTGGCCAGTGCGCTCAACACAACACTCCCCCACCTGCGGTATAGAACACAGGGGATAACTGGCCAGTGATCTCAACACAATACTCTCCCACCTGCAGCTTAGAAAACAGGGGAGAACTGGCCAGTGTTCTCAACACAATACTCTCCCACCTGCGGCATAGAACACAGGAGATAACTGGCCAGTGATCTCAACACAACACTCCCCCACCTGCGGGAGCTACCAACGTGATGCTTGATTGGGAAACTGCTGAACCGATTGTTAGGCAGAATCACCTGCAGTACCCTTTGGGAACACTACAGGCAATTAGGACTACAAGTGTAAGCACTAATTCACCTTTGGTACAAGCCTGTACTACACAGTGAAGTGGTAGCAATGGCTGAGCAGCCAGACTTATTTTAAGAGTTTAAGTGAGCAGCAGAACAAGTCACACACAGGACCTACAATTACAGTGATTCAAACACACACTTACTCAAGGTTTCTTGGTAAAAGAATATAGATTTATGTACTCAGTCAGTTAGAAAACATTACACTAGCACACGCAGCTCATTATCACGCACTAATATACCACAAAAATCCAACCGGTAACTAAATGAACAAGTTTAGCTACAAAATGAAGTGGGAGCAAAATGGCACTTCAGATACTTAATAAAGGAGGAAAAAGACAAGGTTATAAGAATAGACAGCCCAAATAAATTCATAGGCAGGGCAAAGGGTTAAGTTAAATACAACCAGCAATTCTTGTCAATAGGCCTGGCCCAAAGTCAATGGTTCAGAGTCTTTTGTATAGGATAGCACAGTTCTGGTAAATAACGGTTAAGTCTTTGCCACAGATTTTTAAAGGATTTGGCTAGGCGAAAAGTTTGACGAATGTCTAGCGAAGGACAAGCCTTCGTAGTTGAGGAAAGTTTCATGCACTTTCTCAATGGCCGAAAATATTTCCGGACCGCGTTTGCACAGTACCTTGTCAATGAAGAAAGCTGTAGCTGAGGCAGTTGTTCCTGGCAGTTCTAGCAGATCTCGCTGTTCCTGAGCTTCAGTCGTGGGGACAAGAAGGAGGACGTCGGGAGGTTCCTGCACTGCCCAGGGATGAGGCCAAAAGCTGTAGCAAGACGGTTTTAAGTGTGAGTGCCTTAAAGACCATGAGCTGGTTTCCTTCCCTCTGGCTATCCGGTTTTCAACAGCACTCTGATGAAAATTCAACCAGATGGGGATGGTGTCTAGGTGGCTTGCGAGTTGGTTGTTCCCATCAAACTCAAGGGAAGAAGTTAACCTTGAAGGGCTTCTCTGTCGTCGGCGTTTCAGGCAATTCGGACCTGCAGCAGGGCTTCACCGTTCATTCAGGAGTTGCAGCAGTCCTCTTCCTTCCTCCCCTCTTCGGTTCTTTCGTTTCAGTGGTCGATTCTCTCGAATCTTTCCAAGTCCTAAAGACCTGCTTTTAAACAGTTTTCCCCCATTCATTCCAGCCAGGCTGTCACTCACACAGCAGGGTGGCGGTCCTTGCCGGACCGCCAGTCGGCCAATCATGCCAGAGTGCATTGAGGTCTCCTAGGAGACTAAGCACAGGGAGTTTCGGGCACCTCCCGCACATCCTGTCCACCCTAGACACTCAGGCGCCAGAGGAGGGCTTCAGCACTGAAGCCCGCCGAAGGCCAACGGACAAAGAAACCAAACCTGGTTTGACACGCAGAGACAAACACAAGAAGGACCTTTCCTAAAAGAAATGGCGAAAAAAGTCGACTGGAGTCTGTTTTTACAGATAGGTCTGGAGCGCCATATTGAAAAACATGGCTGACCCGATTATTAGCTACCGTTGTTAGTGGTCTGGAAAAATCATGGTAGTTTGTTCTAAACCACTGCCACCAGCCATTTAAAGTAGGAAAGGGTAATATTTGACTGTTACATGAGTGTTTTGACTCAGGGGAAGCTAGACAACCCCTCCAGCACTCTATAGTAAGATAGTGTGTGCTGGGTCAGTACATTTAAAGTGACTAGTAAAGTCAATTTAACTTTGCAGGCTCTGGGAGACAATGGTCAGTCCCAGAGAAGGTATTTAAACCTCGGGAAGTCCGAAAAGACAAGCCTGTGCCACTGCACTAAAGGTTCTGTGTGACACACAGAAAAAGATAATGCCTATGGAGTTGTTTTAAAACTCCATAATCAAAGAACACAAAAGTAGAACACATTGAAAATGAAAAAGTTAACAGCCCCAAAATATAGCAAAAGAGCTGGAGGGCTCTAAGGTAGAGGGGATGTAGCACTTGTGTGAGAAATCTCCCTAACACCGATGCTGACCCAGGTCATCTGATCGGATCAAAGGAGAGTCCACATTATTTATTGGCCCATTAATAGAATGAGTTGTTGAATTCAGTAGATCGATAGCTTCTAACGACAATGGAAGTCATTCTGAACCATCCAACAAACCCAGGCGTGGATGGTTAACGTCCAAATCTGATGGCTTCTGACGTTCAGATTTTTTTACCTCTTTGTGAAGATTTCCCTTCGGTCTTTTTCTTCTTAAATATTGTAAATACTCGGGGCCTCATTACGAGTGGGGCGGTATTCCGGCAGTAACATGGAATCTGCTTTAAGTAACATTCATTACCATGTCCAGAACAACAAACCCATCACTAGGAAAAATAATATACTGGATTGGGTGGATACTAGAAATCTTAATGTTACTATCGACCGGACTAGTCCTAGTATATGGGCTGATCACTATAACATCCATTTTTACATATACAACCCATAGATCCACCGTTAAAATCTCACAATTGCACCAAGACAGTCATCAGTCGTAACTTTAAAAAGGTGCTCCCTCAAGACCTTCAAGCCTGCTTAGTTTCTATTATGATGGACACATCGAGTATGGATTCTGCTGACTGTCTTGTGTTCTCTTTCTCCAGCAACTTTAAAAAGATGATGGCTAGAAACAACGGACACCACAAATGGATTACACCAGAGCTTAGTGCCTTAAAGAGAAAAAGCAAAAACTTGAAACCGAATGGTTAAAACACCAATTGGCGGAAAGCAGAATTGCCTGGAAAGAGGCTGATAAAATAAACAAACTCAAAATTGTGGATAACAAAAGGAATTTGCACAAATCCTTAATTGCCCAATCCTCCAACTGCACGGGGACACTTTTTGAGATTTTGAAATCATCAGAAAAACCAAAAGGCACTTCAAACCACTTTTCAGCCTACCAACCAGGATTGTATAACAGTTCAGGCTTCTTTTCAGGCTAAAAACCACCAATGTAAGGGAAGGGATACAATCAAAAATGATCAGCAGACCTCAAACTCCAGGTTTCATAAAGAACCAGCTTTTCCTCTAGCCCTAAATTCCAAACTGGACTTGCAAAAAATGCTATCCTCCATGCGTCCTACATCATGCCCGCAAAACATTCTCTCGCCAAAATTGATTCTTGCACACAGTGAATTATTTTCCCCTTTTCGGCCCAGCCTTGATCCCAAAGAACCATGCAATCTCAGGCCCATTACAAACTGTAATTTTCTTCTTAAAATCCTTGACAAATTGGCCACCTCTCAATTTCAAAATCATGTGGAACTAAATGGGATCCTCCATAATAGACAATCTGGTTTCCGGCCCCCTCATAGCACAGAGACAGCCCTCGAGGATCTGCAGTCCCATATGTTAAAAATCATGGACGAGGGAAAGGCTTGCTTGCTACTTTTGCTTGACTGGTCATCAGCTTTCGACTAAGTGGACCACAATCACCTCTTGCATTCCTTACGACACCTAGGACATTGCTCTGAAGAGGCTGTCGGTTGGTTCCACTCCTTTCTAACAAATCGTCAGTCGAGAAGCCAGTGGGGTCCTGCCTCCTCCCCAACAGCACCCTCCTTGCGTGGAGTTCCTCAGGGAGTGTGCCCGGCGCCTGTTCTGTTTATCTTATACATCAGGCCACTTTGATGGTTCAGGTATTCTCTGTACACCCTCAGGGAGTGTGCCCGGCGCCTGGTCTGTTTATCTTGTACATCAGGCCACTTTGGTGGTTCAGGTATTCTCTTACACCCTCAGGGAGTGTGCCTGGCACCTGTTCTGTTTATGTTATACATCAGGCCACTTTGATGGTTCAGCTATTCTCTTACACCTTCAGGGAGCGTGCCTGGCACCTGTTCTGTTTAACTTATATATCAGGCCACTTTGATGGTTCAGGTATTCTCTGTACACCCTCGGGGAGTGGGCCCGGCATCTGTTCTGTTTACCTTATACATCAGGCCACTTTGATGGTTCAGGTATTCTCTGTACACCCTCAGGGAGTGTGCCCGGTGCCTGTTCTGTTTATCTTATACATCAGGCCACTTTGATGGTTCAGGTATTCTCTGTACACCCTCAGGGAGTGTGCCCGGCGCCTGGTCTGTTTATCTCATACATCAGGCCACTTTGATGGGTCAGGTAGTCTCTGTACACCCTCACGGAGTGTTCCCGGGCACCCGGTCTGTTTATCTCATACATCAGGCCACTTTGATGGGTCAGGTATTCTCTGTACACCCTCAGGTAGTGTGCCTGGCACCTGTTCAGGTTAATTTATACATCAGGCTACTTTGATGGTTCAGCTATTCTCTTACACCCTCAGGGAGTGTTTCTGGCGCCTGTTCTGTTTATCTTATACATCAGGCCACTTTGATGGTTCAGCTATTCTCTTACACCCTCAGGGAGTGTGCCTGGCACCTGTTCTGTTTACTTATACATCAGGCCACTTTGATGGTTCAGCTATTCTCTGTACACCCTCGGGGAGTGGGCCCGGCATCTGTTCTGTTTACCTTATACATCAGGCCACTTTGATGGTTCAGCTATTCTCTGTACACCCTCAGGGAGTGTGCCCGGTGCCTGGTCTGTTTATCTTATACATCAGGCCACTTTGATGGTTCAAGTATTCTCTGTACACCCTCAGGGAGTGTGCCCGGCGCCTGGTCTGTTTATCTCATACATCAGGCCACTTTGATGGGTCAGGTAGTCTCTGTACACCCTCACAGAGTGTTCCCGGGCACCCGGTCTGTTTATCTCATACATCAGGCCACTTTGATGGGTCAGGTATTCTCTGTACACCCTCAGGTAGTGTGCCTGGCACCTGTTCAGGTTAATTTATACATCAGGCTACTTTGATGGTTCAGCTATTCTCTTACACCCTCAGGGAGTGTTTCTGGCGCCTGTTCTGTTTATCTTATACATCAGGCCACTTTGATGGTTCAGCTATTCTCTTACACCCTCAGGGAGTGTGCCTGGCACCTGTTCTGTTTACTTATACATCAGGCCACTTTGATGGTTCAGCTATTCTCTGTACACCCTCGGGGAGTGGGCCCGGCATCTGTTCTGTTTACCTTATACATCAGGCCACTTTGATGGTTCAGCTATTCTCTGTACACCCTCAGGGAGTGTGCCCGGTGCCTGGTCTGTTTATCTTATACATCAGGCCACTTTGATGGTTCAGGTATTCTCTGTACACCCTCAGGGAGTGTGCCCGGCGCCTGGTCTGTTTATCTCATACATCAGGCCACTTTGATGGGTCAGGTATTCTCTGTACACCCTCAGGTAGTGTGCCCGGCGCCTGTTCTGTTTATCTTATACATCAGGCCACTTTGATGGTTCAGCTATTCTCTTACACCTTCAGGGAGCGTGCCTGGCACCTGTTCTGTTCATCTTATACAAAAGGCCACTTTGATGGTTCAGGTATTCTCTGTACACCCTCAGGGAGTGTGCCCGGCACCTGGTCTGTTTATCTTGTACATGAGGCCACTTTGATGGTTCAGGTATTCTCTGTACACCCTCAGGGAGTGTGCCCAGCATCTGTTCAGTTTATCTTATACATCAGGCCACTTTGATGTTTCAGGTATTCTCTGTACACCCTCAGGGAGTGTGCCCAGTGCCTGGTCTGTTTATCTTGTACATCAGGCCACTTTGATGGTTCAGGTATTCTCTTACACCCTTAGGGAGTGTGCCTAGCGCCTGTTCTGTTTATCTTATACATCAGGCCACTTTGATGTTTCAGCTATTCTCTGTACAGACTATGCTGGCAACACCCAGATGGTTTTGGAAATTAGCGGTGATTACATCTATGACTTTGTTACCTTGGCCAAAATGTATGACCAAATTGAGGTATGGATGTCCGAGAATTGGCTCTGTTTGAATGGCAGGAAAACAGAGTTTCTTATCTTTGGATCCCAGCAGGCTTTGGCCAAACTAAACATTGACTATAACAGTTTTCAAATTGGGAATTGAATCATCGAAGTAAAGTGAGGTGAAGCCACTGGGCTTTCAGTTGGAGGCATCACTGAATGTAGATGCATACATCAACCAGATGCGCCGTAATTACAATGAACACCTCCGCCTGCTTAAAACATTTGCCCTTATATTACAGAAAACAACTGTGCAACCACTGCCAGAGCAACATTGTTATCTAGGCTTGACTATTATAATATAATATGATATGATATGATAGGTTATTTATATTGGTTATTGTAACTCATTACTTATTGGGGCCTCACTTTCCAATTTAAAATAATGTCAGGTTCTTAAGAAGGACGTAGTGCGCGTGGTCCAAGAAATGGCAAGCAGGGTCAGCATTTTTAACCACAGGAGGGACCTTCACTGGCTCCCGATACAGGAGCGTATACCTTTCAAAGCATGTCCCTTTCTCCCCGCTACATCCCCACTAGAGCATTACGCTCTCCTCTAATGAGCTGCAGGTGCTTTGTCCGGGTTACGCTCTTCTAATGAGCTGCAGATGCTTTGTCAGCGTTACGCTCCTCTAATGAGCTGCAGGTGGTTTGTCTGCGTTATGCTCCTCTAATGAGCTGCAGGTGCAATGTCTGGGTTACGCTCCTCTAATGAGCTGCAGGTGCTTTGTCCGCGTTACGCTCCTCTAATGAGCTGCAGGTGCTTTGTCCGGGTTACGCTCCTCTAATGAGCTGCAGTTGCTTTGTCCGAGTTATGCCCCTCTAATGAGCTGCAGGTGCTTTGTCTGAGTTATGCCCCTCTAATGACCTGCAGGTGCTTTGTCCGAGTTACGTTCCTCTAATGAGCTGCAGGTGCTTTGTCCGGGTTACGCTCTTCTAATGAGCTGCAGATGCTTTGTCAGCGTTACGCTCCTCTAATGAGCTGCAGGTGGTTTGTCTGCGTTATGCTCCTCTAATGAGCTGCAGGTGCAATGTCTGGGTTACGCTCCTCTAATGAGCTGCAGGTGCTTTGTCCGCGTTACGCTCCTCTAATGAGCTGCAGGTGCTTTGTCCGGGTTACGCTCCTCTAATGAGCTGCAGTTGCTTTGTCCGAGTTATGCCCCTCTAATGAGCTGCAGGTGCTTTGTCTGAGTTATGCCCCTCTAATGACCTGCAGGTGCTTTGTCCGAGTTACGTTCCTCTAATGAGCTGCAGGTGCTTTGTCCGGGTTACGCTCTTCTAATGAGCTGCAGATGCTTTGTCAGCGTTACGCTCCTCTAATGAGCTGCAGGTGGTTTGTCTGCGTTATGCTCCTCTAATGAGCTGCAGGTGCAATGTCTGGGTTACGCTCCTCTAATGAGCTGCAGGTGCTTTGTCCGCGTTACGCTCCTCTAATGAGCTGCAGGTGCTTTGTCCGGGTTACGCTCCTCTAATGAGCTGCAGTTGCTTTGTCCGAGTTATGCCCCTCTAATGAGCTGCAGGTGCTTTGTCTGAGTTATGCCCCTCTAATGACCTGCAGGTGCTTTGTCCGAGTTACGTTCCTCTAATGAGCTGCAGGTGCTTTGTCCGGGTTACGCTCTTCTAATGAGCTGCAGATGCTTTGTCAGCGTTACGCTCCTCTAATGAGCTGCAGGTGGTTTGTCTGCGTTATGCTCCTCTAATGAGCTGCAGGTGCAATGTCTGGGTTACGCTCCTCTAATGAGCTGTAGGTGCTTTGTCCGCGTTACGCTCCTCTAATGAGCTGCAGGTGCTTTGTCCGGGTTACGCTCCTCTAATGAGCTGCAGTTGCTTTGTCTGAGTTATGCCCCTCTAATGAGCTGCAGGTGCTTTGTCTGATTTATGCCCCTCTAATGACCTGCAGGTGCTTTGTCCGAGTTACGTTCCTCTAATGAGCTGCAGGTGCTTTGTCTGGGTTACGCTCCTCTAATGAGCTGCAGGTGCTTTGACTGACTTACGCTCCTCTAATGAGCTGCAGGTGCTTTGTCCGGGTTACGCTCCTATAATGAGCTGCAGGTGCTTTGTCCGAGTGATGCTCCTCTAATGAGCTGCAGGTGCTTTGTCCGCGTTACGCTCCGCTAATGAGCTGCAGGTGCTTTGTCCGAGTTACACACCTCTAATGAGCTGCAGGTGCTTTGTCCGGGTTACGCTCCTCTAATGAGCTGCAGGTGCTTTGTCCGAGTTACGCCCCTCTAATGAGCTGCAGGTGCTTTGTCCAAGTTATGCCCCTCTAATGAGCTGCAGGTGCTTTGTCCGGGTTATGCCCCTCTAATGAGCTGCAGGTGCTTTGTCCGAGCTACACTCCTCTAATGAGCTGCAGGTGCTTTATCTGAGTTACGTTCCTCTAATGAGCTGCAGGTGCTTTGACCGGGTTACGCTCCTCTAATGAGCTGCAGGTGCTTTGTCCGAGTTACGCCCCTCTAATGAGCTGCAGGTGCTTTGTCCGAGTTACGCCCCTCTAATGAGCTGCAGGTGCTTTGTCAGAGTTACGCTCCTCTAATGAGCTGCAGGTGCTTTGTCCGGATTACGCTCCTCCAATGAGCTGCAGGTGCTTTGTCCGGGTTACGCTCCTCCAATGAGCTGCAGGTGCTTTGTCCGGGTTACGCTCCTCCAATGAGCTACAGGTGCTTTGTCCAGGTTACGCTCCTCTAATGAGCTGCAGGTACTTTGTCCAAGTTACGCTCCTCTAATGAGCTGCAGGTGCTTTGTCCGGGTTACGCTTCCCTAATGAGCTGCAGGTGCTGTTTTCCGGGTTACGCTCCTCTAATGAGCTGCAGGTGCTTTGACCGGGTTACGCTCCTCTAATGAGCTGCAGGTGCTTTGTCCGGGTTACGCTCCTCTAATGAGCTGCAGGTGCTTTGTCCGAGTTACGCCCCTCTAATGAGCTGCAGGTGCTTTGTCCAAGTTATGCCCCTCTAATGAGCTGCAGGTGCTTTGTCCGGGTTATGCCCCTCTAATGAGCTGCAGGTGCTTTGTCCGAGCTACACTCTTCTAATGAGCTGCAGGTGCTTTATCTGAGTTATGTTCCTCTAATGAGCTGCAGGTGCTTTGACCGGGTTACGCTCCTCTAATGAGCTGCAGGTGCTTTGTCCGAGTTACGCCCCTCTAATGAGCTGCAGGTGCTTTGTCCGAGTTACGCCCCTCTAATGAGCTGCAGGTGCTTTGTCAGAGTTACGCTCCTCTAATGAGCTACAGGTGCTTTGTCCGGGTTACGCTCCTCCAATGAGCTGCAGGTGCTTTGTCCGGGTTACGCTCCTCCAATGAGCTGCAGGTGCTTTGTCCGGGTTACGCTCCTCCAATGAGCTACAGGTGCTTTGTCCAGGTTACGCTCCTCTAATGAGCTGCAGGTACTTTGTCCAAGTTACGCTCCTCTAATGAGCTGCAGGTGCTTTGTCCGGGTTACGCTTCCCTAATGAGCTGCAGGTGCTGTTTTCCGGGTTACGCTCCTCTAATGAGCTGCAGGTGCTTTGACCGGGTTACGCCCCTCTAATGAGCTGCAGGTTCTTTGTCTGAGTTACGCTCCTCTAATGTTTGTTCGTTTATTTGTATTGCGCGCCAGACCCAAGGGTAACCGGGCGCAGTGAACAGAATATACGAAGCTTACAATGTTGCATGGAAATTACAGTGTTACAGCAAATTACAGTGTTGCATAGTTAACATTTACAATAGTGATACATCTTGATGGTACATATATACATACAGATAAGTAACATAACACAGATTAGAGTCGTTCAAACCTTACATATTGTTGTCATTGAGGTGTTTGATAAGATTCGTTCTAAAGTGGAGGAAAGGTTGGTCTGATCTCAGGTTGTGTGGCAGGGCATTCCACCATTTAGCAGCTAGCACAGGGAAGCTTGTGCCGCCAATTTTAGCAAGCTTAAATCTAGGAATTTCCAGAGAGTTGGAGTTGGGAGTTCTTGTAGGTCTGCTGGGGATTTTTCTTTTTATTTTGTCCATCAGGTAAATGGGGGCAGTGTTATTGAGGGCTTTGTGCGTCAGGGAGAGCATGTTTAGGTGAATTTTATTGTCAGTGGTGAGCCATTTGTATTGTTGTCTAGTGGAGGAGATATGGTGCCTTTTGTTTATGCCCAAGGCGGCTCTGAGGGCGTTGTTTTGTAGGATTTGTAGCCTTTTGGTGATGGTTTTGTTAGCGCCACTGTAAAGGGCATTGCAATAATTGAGTCGTGATAGTATTAAGGCTCTCGCTAGGATCATGCAACTGTTATTAGATGAGAAGGGTTTACCTGCTCTTATTAACTTGCAGGTATAGGCTGTCGTGGAGGCTAAGGAGTTAACTTGTTTGGCAAAAGACATGGTGGAGTCGAGATAGAAGCCTAGTGATTTTACTTCACTCGAAACCTTGATGCTATTGCCATCTATGTTAAATGTGGAGTAGTCCTTGCCTAGTTTGTTGATATTGGCCTGCATGCCCAGAATGATCAACTCAGTCTTATCATCATTCAGGCAGAGGCCATGGGGATGCCATCCATGCCTGAATAATGAGGTACACCCTATTCACCAACTCCTCGTCCTTGCTGTGATCCCCAGAAAGCGGGAGGAGAATCTGTGTATCATCTGCATAGTTAGTGTAGGTGATACCTAGAAGGTCCAGATCATCGAAGAGGGGTTTAGTGAATATGTTGTGCAGGGTTGGTGAAACACAGGAGCCTTGAGGGACGCCGCACGTGATTGGAAGAGGGTCGGCTGCTGCCGAGGGGGAGAAGACTCTCATTGTTCTCTCACTCAGAAAGGATTCAATCCATTTGGTGGCATGCGTGGAGCAGTGTGCAGCAGTGTCCAAGTGTTTGCAAAGGACCCTGTGATCCACCAGATCGAAGGCAGCTGAGAGATCAAGTAAGAGGAGGAGTGCCGTCTTGCCTTGGTCTCTCAGATCGTCTATCTGGGTCTTTAGGTCAATGAATGCAGTTTCAGTACCGTGGAGTGGACGGAAACCAGATTGTCTGGCTCCCATTAGGTTGTTAGAATCAAGGTGTCTTTGAATTTGTGTATAGGCAACCTTGTCTAGTATCTTCAAAAGGAAAGGTACGGTGGTGATGGGCCGATAATTAGTGGGGATGAGGGGGTCAAGAGTCTGCTTCTTGAGAAGAGGGAGCACCCATGATTGTTTTAGGTTTGCCGGGATAATACCTGTGGCGAAGGAGGAGTTGATCAATTTTGAAATGAACGGTGAGAGGTCTCTGGCAGCGTCTTTTATTAGTTGTACTGGGCAGATGTCGCCTTTGCAATTGGACGGTTTAAGGGAAAGGATAATTTTCTCTACCTCTAAGATGGTAGTTTTAGTGAAGGAGAATTTGTTGGTTGGGTCTTTAATGGTATTGTTAAGTGGCGGTTTGTTTATGAGGTTTAGGGAGTCTTTTTTTTAATTGAATTTTATTTTGCAGTGTGGTGATTTTATTTGCTAAGGCTGTTTGGATATCTGTGCACCAAGTCTGGTCTTTAATGCAGGTATCTGGTGTGTCGATGGGGGACTCAAGTTCTTTCAAGATAGAGAAGAGTTCCTTCATACTTGAATTGGCACTGGCAATGCGAACATTGTAGGAATTACATTTCGCTAGGCAGATTTCATTTTTATAATGCCGAGAGATATTAGTTAAATTAGCTTTATTCTCTTCGGATGGACATAGTTTCCAGACAGATTCGCATTTTCTTTTGTCTAGGCGCAAGGCCTTAAGTTCTGGCGTGAACAACTTGTTTAAGTGTGCCTTGGGTTTGCTTGATCGCATTTTGAGGGGGGGCGACTTTGTCCATAGTGGTGCGCATGATGTTATTAAATTCGTTGACCAATGCACTAAGGTCGAGGTTGTCTAGTACTGCATTTAAGGTAGGAAGGATCAGGGGAATAATATTATCTGCTGTAATATTCTTTTTATTTCTTGTAGGGCATGGTGGAGCTGCCTGTGGGTCAAGGCTGGGTGGTTTGGTGGTTAGTAAATTAAAGGACACCAAGGAGTGGTCTGTCCAGGAGAGGGGCGTAATAGAGGATACTGTGGCTGAACAGTTGGAATCAGCGATCCAGTCAAGTATTCTACCCTTTGCATGTGTGGGGGTGTTAACTTTTTGGGTAAGTCCTAAGGTGTGAAGGGTATTGGCAATAGTAGAAGCATGGGCATCTGCTTGGTCATTGAAGCCAAGGTTAAAGTCCCCTAATATCAGCAATTCGATGGTGGTTTTGGTATTGTTGGACAGAAGGCTATGCAGGTCCTCCTCGAAGGTTCCAAGTGGACCCGGTGGTCTGTAAATTAGGTGAATTGAGATAGTTTGGGTGTTGTTTATGGGAATTTTGGCAGTGAGAGTTTCACATGATTGCATAGTTGTAGTAGGGACTAGGCGTAGTGATAGGTTTATTTTGGATATAATGGCGATTCCACCTCCGCGGGAGCCTTCTCGGTCCTGCCTAGAAATGGTGTAACCGTCCGGAATGGCCAGCATGAGCGATGGGCCTGCCGCATTATGTAGCCATGTCTCAGTTATAGCAATAAAGTCTAGATTGGCTTCTGTGATTAAATCAGCTAGGTCAATGGCGTGTGCCATTAGGGATCTTACATTAAGGAGTGCTCCCATGAGGGAGTGTCCTTTGGGGTCCATTTTGGTTATGGCCGAGTTGGATGGATTGGTATTTGTCTTAGGCATGTTTGTATTCACTGATGGGGAAGAGTGAGGGGGTGCAGAGCATGTTCTAATGTGTTGGTCTTTCGTTGTGCGTTTTATAGTGGGGAGGGATCTTCTAAGAGGTTCATAGAGTTTATGAAGTCTGGCGCGTAGTTTAAGGTTTCTCTCGTAAGTTGGGGTAGGCTGGGAGGTGTACACTAGTCGGCCTGGCATGGTCTGGTGCGTGGGGCTGATGTGGCCAGGGTAGTTGGGTATCTTGGGTGTGGTGAGTATGAGATGAGGCGCGAGAGCTGGCTTGCAAAGGGGAGCTTCAGTGTTGCTGTTCTTAGATGAGGCGTGTAGTGTGGCCATGACCATTAGAGAGTAAATGTTGAGTGAGCTAGACATAGTGTGACGCTATTCCTGTTGGCTGGCAGTGCCGCTTAGAGTGTGTGGACTAGGGTAGCTGGCCGTCAAGTACTAAATGTCAGTAATAGTGTCTAGGCTGTGTGGCTAAATCTATAGGTCTAGGCACCATTCACTGGTAGGGCACAAGTATATGAGGCACGAGTGGGCATTGTCTAGAGTAAATAGCAAGGGAGGCACCTAAGTGCACCTGTTCCAACAGGGCTAGGCTATAGAGACGGAGGGCACCTAGATGTGGCAAACAGTGAATATGATGCTATATATAATAATATGTATATATAAAAGCATGGTAGGCTAAAATACAGGGACTGAGGGCACCTTAATATTGCACTCAAACAGTGACTATAGTTCCTAACATAGCGTATAGGGCTAGGACACAACAAACCAATAGTCTGTTAGTGACCATGAGGCACAACACAAATCAAATGTGGTCTATTAGTGACCATAGAGCACAAGCGCAAATCAAATGTGGTCTATTAGCGACCATAAAGCACAAGCGCAAATCAAATGTGGTCTATTAGCGACCATAGAGCACAAGCACAAATCAAATGTGGTCTATTAGCGACCATAAGGCACAACACATATAAAGTGTGGTCTAGTGGCGACCATCGGCGCAACACTAATTAAATGTGGTCTGTTAGCATCTGAAGTACATGGGCAGGGTTAGGTAGCGCCTCGGTTTGGTAAAAGAGGACTCTTAGGCCAATACGCTAAAGGGCGACCATGGAATAAAGGATTGAGCCTAGCGCTACAGAGCTAGAATGACAAGCAGGAGGCAAATATAAGGCACAGGCTAATAGGTGCAAAATTAGCCAATACATTGTGCTGGGTTGGTAGCAGTTGTGGGCGAGCAGACTCAAGTTCGAGTTATGGGACACAGCAGATAATAGACATTGCAGCGTGTGCAGGCATAGTTCAAGGAGTGTCGCATCAGGCTGTGAATTGCACAGTGATCATTAGTAGGCAGAGCGGTGTACCGCAGGTTGGGTATGGGCGCACTGTATTGGGACAATGCCGGAAATGGAATAACTGGTTGCGTAGCACGCTGGCTATAGGCAAGCGTAATGGGGGCGTCGCAAATGGAAATGGGCCGCCTGGAGTGTATTCTGCTCAGCTGGGCGCAGTGAGGCAGAGAGGCCTTAAAACATTGGGTATTAAGGATGAATGGCAAGCACTGTGGGCGCAGAGGAGGAACGTCGTAAAGCAGAGTTAATAATAAGGGTTAGAGGCACTTGCAGTTGGGATTTTGCGCAAGGGCACACAGCAACTGGTAATATGCTTGTGGCCTACCTGTGCATCCTGGATACAGTGCGGTGGGGAGATGCTGCTCTTGCAGCCTGCTGCCTTGTTGAAGTCCTTAGATGGTGGGTCCGCCGTCGACCGGCAGTGACGCAGGGTGTCTGGCCGACGGCCGGAAAGGCAAGGACAGGAAGAAATCCTTCGTGCAGGCCTTGGTGCTGAGGCCGGCTACGCCTCCCCGGCTTCGGATAGGCTGCAAATATGGGCAGGTGAGCCAATCAGGGAAAGCGGCCGCCTGGAGTGGCTGTTGCACAACGAGTCGGTCAGCTGTTAAGGTCGGACGGCCATCTTGGAATGGCGTCCGCAATGCATCGAGGTAACCAGCTGATTCAGAAAGGCAGCAATAATTCCGGATGGCGGATGCTGTAGGGCACAAAACTAATGCTTGCTGGAAGTTGGGCGAAGCGCATTAAAGTGGCGCTTTTGTGAGGATTCTCGGCGAGAGCATGGCGATCCAGGATGAGCCCACGGGCTTACCTCTCAGTATGGGGAGAAGCTCCTGCTTCTCCTCCGTGCAACGGTGCACCACTTCAGCAGTGTTTAGGGCTCCTGCTCCCACGATGCCTGAACGATCACATCAACGATCACAATGAGCTGCAGGTGCTTTTTTCCGGGTTCCGCTCCTCCAATGAGCTGCAGGTGCTTTGTCCGGGTTACGCTCCTCCAATGAGCTGCAGGTGCTTTGTCCGGGTTACGCTCCTCCAATGAGCTGCAGGTGCTTTGTCCGGGTTACGCTCCTCCAATGAGCTGCAGGTGCTTTGTCCGGGTTACGCCCCTCTAATGAGCTGCAGGTGCTTTGTCCGGGTTACGCTCCTCTAATGAGCTGCAGGTGCTTTGTCCGAGTTACGCTCCTCTAATGAGCTGCAGGTGCTTTGTCTGGGTTACGCTCCTCTAATGAGCTGCAGGTGCTTTGTCCGGGTTACGCCCCTCTAATGAGCTGCAGGTGCTTTGTCCGGGTTACGCTCCTCTAATGAGCTGCAGGTGCTTTGTCCGGGTTACGTTCCTCCAATGAGCTGCAGGTGCTTTGTCCGAGTTACGCTCCTCTAATGAGCTGCAGGTGCTTTGTCCGAGTTACGCTCCTCTAATGAGCTGCAGGTGCATTTTCTGAGTTATGCTTCTCTAATGAGCTGCAGGTGCTTTGTCCGGGTTACGCTCCTCTAATGAGCTGCAGGTGCTTTGTCCGAGTTACGCTCCTCTAATGAGCTGCAGGTGCTTTGTCTGGGTTACGCTCCTCTAATGAGCTGCAGGTGCTTTGTCCGGGTTACGCCCCTCTAATGAGCTGCAGGTGCTTTGTCCGGGTTACGCTCCTCTAATGAGCTGCAGGTGCTTTGTCCGGGTTACGTTCCTCCAATGAGCTGCAGGTGCTTTGTCCGAGTTACGCTCCTCTAATGAGCTGCAGGTGCTTTGTCCGAGTTACGCTCCTCTAATGAGCTGCAGGTGCATTTTCTGAGTTATGCTTCTCTAATGAGCTGCAGGTGCTTTGTCTGGGTTACGCTCCTCTAATGAGTTGCAAGTGCTTTGTCCGGGTTACGCTCCTCCAATGAGTTGCAAGTTCTTTGTCCGAGTTACGATCCTCTAATGAGCTGCAGGTGCTTTGTCCGGGTTACGCTCCTCTAATGAGTTGCAAGTGCTTTGTCCGGGTTACGCTCCTCCAATGAGTTGCAGGTTCTTTGTCCGAGTTACGATCCTCTAATGAGCTGCAGGTGCTTTGTCTGGGCTGTAAATGCTCCTGAGGTCTTGGAAGATAATTTCCAGTAAAAGCGGCAAATTTGGGGATGTCACTGCCTCCTGCTCTTAGACTTGAGGCGGACTTAAAAGATTTTTGAAAAGCGCTAAAAACTCGTTATTTCAAGTATTTGAACACATGTTCCCCAGACCTCCACCATTGGATTAATTGTCCTGTCTTTTTTGTTTGTATTTCGCATGTAATTGTTGCGTCCGATGCCTGTGGGGATTGGGCACAGTATATAAATAAATGAATAAACCCCGGTTTTCCCCAAATCCTCTAAAATGCCTCATGAGTACTGTAGGTGTTGCATGATCTGACTCCAGGATAACGTGGGGATAACTATACCTGGGCCCGGGGAATACACGCTCATCCTTATGGCCCTTTTGTAAGCTTTCAGATTGACCTTATCCAGCTTCCTCGCTGAAATTACTGGCAGTAGCTCCTTGTTATCTTGGATGTGTTCACTGGCTGGGTGGAGGTGTTGAGGGCAGATGCTGTAAGCCTTCAGATTGATTTTCTCACGCTTCCTCCCTGAAATAACTGGCAAAAGCTCCTTGTTATCTTGGATGTGTTGCCTGGCTGGGTGGAGGTGTTGAGGGCAGATGCTGTAAGCCTTCAGATTGATTTTCTCACGCTTCCTCCCTGAAATAACTGGCAAAAGCTCCTTGTTATCTTGGATGTGTTCCCTGGCTGGGTGGAGGTGTTGAGGGCAGATGCTGTAAGCCTTCAGATTGACCTTCTCCAGCTTCCTCGCTGAAATAACTGGCAGAAGCTCCTTGTTATCTTGGATGTGTTGCCTGGCTGGGTGGAGGTGTTGAGGGCAGATGCTGTAAGCCTTCAGATTGATTTTCTCACGCTTCCTCCCTGAAATAACTGGCAGAAGCTCCTTGTTATCTTGGATGTGTTCCCTGGCTGGGTGGAGGTGTTGAGGGCAGATGCTGTAAGCCTTCAAATTGACCTTCTCCATCTTCCTCGCTGAAATAACTGGCAGAAGCTCCTTGTTATCTTGGATGTGTTGCCTGGCTGGGTGGAGGTGTTGAGGGCAGATGCTGTAAGCCTTCAGATTGATTTTCTCACGCTTCCTCCCTGAAATAACTGGCAGAAGCTCCTTGTTATCTTGGATGTGTTCTCTGGCTGGGTGGAGGTGTTGAGGGCAGATGCTGTAAGCCTTCAGATTGACCTTCTCCAGCTTCCTCGCTGAAATAACTGGCAGAAGCTCCTTGTTATCTTGGATGTGTTCTCTGGCTGGGTGGAGGTGTTGAGGGCAGATGCTGTAAGCCTTCAGATTGACCTTCTCCAGCTTCCTCGCTGAAATAACTGGCAGAAGCTCCTTGTTATCTTGGATGTGTTGCCTGGCTGGGTGGAGGTGTTGAGGGCAGATGCTGTAAGCCTTCAGATTGACTTTCTCACGCTTCGTTGCTGAAGTAATTGGCAGTAGCTCCTTCTTATCTTGGATGTGTTCCCTGGCTGAGTAGAGGCGTACACCTGTTGCAGGGCAGATGCTGTTATGGTTATTAGTATTTGTCTGGGAGTTTGTACCCAGATTTAGGGTGCCACTTGGTATGAACAGCGACCAAGGGTGGCCCTTTGTGTGTAGTGTGGTAGAGGCAATTCTGTCCTCTTTGAAAGTGCAGCACAATTTACAATGCCGACACCTTCTTTATTTATTGTACTTGTACGTAGCGCAAAGACTCGGAGGTATCACAGCGCTAGAGGAATTGTACATTACAGATAAGAGTTGTTATATTTAGGTTACATGTGGTAGAGTGTAAGTGGAGCAAAAAGATACAGTTTTTCTAGCAGTATAGTAAATGCGATGACATGTATTTGTTAAACAGGGCTCCTTTTACTTGTTGTAACCTCGGGAGGATAGCTCAGGGGCAACACTCTTGCCTTGGAAGCAAGACGATGCAGAGCAACACAGGTTCTATCCCTGCAACCGTGCTTACAAACCTGAGGGTATGATGATTCTTCTTGGATACAGTGAGGTAGGGCATTCCGCAGGGTGGGGGCAATGGCAGTGAAGCTGGCACCTCCAGTTCTCTTTCTGTTGAATCTGGGGTGGTCAGAGCTGAAGAGGAGAAGGTGCGTAGATTAGGAGTGTTGTGTTTTCTTTTAATGCAGCTAGATAAGTAAAGGGGAGCAGATTATGAAAGCAGCGATGGGTGATGTCGAAGAGTTTGAGCTTTATGCAAGCATTAAGGGGGAGCCAGTGCACCTGGTGCCTGATTTGTGAGATGTCATCTGATCGTTTCAGGCCCCAAACAACTCTGAGTGCATTATTTTGAATTAGCTGGACTTTGTTAATGTTTTTAATTGATGTTCCAGCCAGGATAGCGTTGCAATAATCTAGTTTGCTACCAATGATGGCCCTAGCTAGGGTGAGGCAGTTGCTGGAGGTGAGGAATTTTCTGGAGAGGTTAATGTGTTTGATGGAGTAGGCGGCGGACAAGGCGAAAGCCTTAACATGTTTCTGCGTGTTGCGTTCTGCATCGAGGTAGACTCCCAGCGTCTTGATGTGGGAGGATACAGGGGTAATGTTCCCATCAATGCAGATTGAGGTAAAGGCAGGGTCAAGGTGTTTGAGTCGGTGTGGGGAGGCCACAATAAGGAGTTCCATCTTGTCATCATTCAGGCAGAGATGGTGAGAAAGATGCTATAGGTGCGGTTGATGTTCATGGAGTCTAGTTTGTAGGTGCTGGTGAATTTGAGGAGGACATGTGTGTCATTAGCGCAGTTGGGATATGAGATATCGTGGCTGTCCAGGTGGTCAAAGAGGGATTTGGTATACATTTTGTATAGGGTGGGGGAGAGGCAGGACCCTTGGGGTACACCGTAGGAGACAGGGACAAGGTTAGCAGCTTCTGTTACAAGGAAGACCAACGAGGTTCAACCAGAAAAGAAGGCCTTTATCCAGTTGGCTGCTTCAGTGGAGATGTTGAAAGTGGCAGTGAGGTGATGGCACAGCATCAAGTGGTCAACAAGGTCAAAGGCCGCCGAGAGATCTAGTAGACGGAGGATGGTGAGCTCCCTACCATCCCTAATGTGGTGGAGCTGAATCTTTAGGTCGAGGAAGGCGGATTCTTTGATATGTCTGGGTCTAAAGCCTGATTGGTGGGAGCCCAGAAGATTATGGGCCTCATTACGAGTCTGGCGCTAACCAATGGCGCTATTAGCGCCTTGGTCGGCGCCGGACCCGTACCGGCACCGCCCTGGTGGAATGGGAAATTACCGCCCTATTCCGAGTTGACCAGGGCGGTAATTTCCCATTCCCCAGGGCTCTTCCCCATTCCCAAATGAGCCCCCATAGGGCTCAATGGGAATGGGGAAATTGCAAATAACGGTGACCGTACTTTACGGTCACCGTTATTGGCTTAAAAGCCCCTTTGCGCCCTCGTTCCTAACGCCTGCTAAAAGCAGGTGTTAAGGACGAGGGCGCAAAGGGAACTCGGAATGTGGCGGTAAGGAATTACCGGCACCGGTCTCGTTAACGGTGACCGGTATCCCTTACCGCCATACTCGTAATGAGGCCCTATGTGTTTCAAGTTAGATTTGGAGTTGTGAATAGGCAGTGCGGTCCAGAATTTTGAGGAGGTAGGCTGTGTGTTTGAGTTAAAAGAGGCTTTAATGAAGTTGGCAATGGGGGGTGGGTGGGGGGGAGAGGTTCAGCACACAGTTTAACAAGGTGAGCTAGGCATATGTCACTAGAACAGTTTGAGCCTTTCAGGCATTGGATAGTGGTGAGGACATCAGCTGGGGAGACTTGTGAGAAGTGGAACAATGGTGGGGGGAGCGGGGGTGGGGGCTGGAATTCCAGTGGGGCTAGCAGCGGTGGGGAGATGGGAGTCTGTCCCTGAGGTTAGGGGTTTTGTCTCTGAGGTTAGGGGTTTTTCCCCAGGGGTTTTTTCCTGAGCTTATGGGTTTTGTCCCTGAGGTTAGGGGTTTTGTCCCTGAGGTTAGGGGTTTTGTCCTGGGGTTTTGTCCCTGAGGTTATGGGTTTTGTCCCTGAGGTTATGGGTTTTGTCCCTGAGGTTAGGGGTTTTGTCCTGGGGTTTTGTCCCTGAGGTTATGGGTTTTGTCCCTGAGGTTATGGGTTTTGTCCCTGAGGTTAGGGGTTTTGTCCTGGGGTTTTGTCCCTGAGGTTATGGGTTTTGTCCCTGAGGTTATGGGTTTCGGCCCTAAGGTTAGGGGTTTTGTCCCTGAGGTTTGGGGTTTTGTCCCTGAGGTTTTGGGGTTTGGGGGCTAGGACTGGTTGGATGAGTGAGCACCAGGCTGTGTGTTTGGGGTGCTGGGGGGTTTGGAGCTCTTTGAGGATTTTGATTAGCTCCCTTCAATTGGGGCTTGCTTTGGTGATTCTATCAACAGATATCAAGGGTCACACTTTGCGTGTAGTGCGGTAAAGGCAATCCTGTCCTCTTTGAATGTCCAGCACAATGTACACTACCAAAACCTTCCCCAATCAGCAGGTGTAGAGACACAAGATCGGGTGATTACCCATAATCTGGCCACATTATGTCAAGAAACTGTGCTGAACTGGCCTAATACCCTTCCCCTATTGTTGCTCAGTGTGCAAAGTGCCTGTAGAAGTAAAATGCGCGATATCGTAAGCCAACCTATGCGACTACGCTCACCTCCACCTGCAAAAACTGTTCATCATAACCTGCATTTTACAGACGAGAATGTATTGGAGTATATTATTATTTTTAATATTATTATTATCATTAATAGGGTATTTATTGAGCGCGGACCTAACTTCGGGAAGCAACGCAGTGCTTTACAATCATAGCGGGAAGAACAGAGTGAGCGAAGCAGAGAAACAAAGGGGCGGGCAGCTGACAGAGGAGGGCGAGGGTGGGCAATTGGCAGCAATTATCTACAAGCAGCCGGGGCTGGAGAAAGTGGGGAGCACATCACCCATTCTCAGGTAGGGTGGGGAGTGCAGGGTGTGTGGACATAGGTGTTAAGGAGGAGCTATTCCTTGAAGAGGAAGGTCTTGAGCTCTTTCCTGAACTGTAGAAGAGATGGGGCATGCCTGATGTTGACGGGAGGGCAAGAATCTTGTATGTGAAGTCTTTAATGTCTTCTGATATTTTTGTTCACAACCAGGTCAAGGCAACTCTGCCTAGTGAACTACTCTCGCCCAGTCACTCTCTTCAAGGAGGCCCTAACAGTAAAAGGGAACAACAGTCTCCTATGGACTATCACAAAGCCTATGCCCTAATCACAACGAACCGTGAGGCTAAAAAGCGGTTGAGGACTCAAAGCCCTTATCAAGCCTCCCTATTCCCTCCCTTGTCACATCCCTGCAGACAGGTAAGGTGATTGGATAGAGAAGAGAAGCCTGCAAATAGTCAGCGTGGGTTAGTGGCGTGAGGACAGGCATTGGAGGAAGACGTACAAGTGACAACCTGTAGAATAAGGTAGACAACAGACAGACAGGTGTCACTGTTCTATAGAACTAACCCCTATTACAGACGTCTGTGCTAGGGATGGGGAAACCATCGGGAAGTAGTGAGTGAGGAATGGGTCAAGCTCCAAAATTCCTCAAAGCCCCAGTAGACCCTAAAATCCTGAGAGTCCCTCAGCCAATCTGCCTTCGTACTACAAAATAAAGAGCCTTGGACTGACAAAAGGCATTGGAGTGGTTACTTGTCCCACAAATAACCACTTGGATGCCTTGTGTCAGTGCGCCATCACATTTGGTGTTAGAAGTGGGATTGTCGTGACTCTGATAAAAGAGGTGAAACCTAGTTGGAGAGGAGGGTGGTAAGACTGACCAGGATGGCCTGGAAGCCACAAGATTTACTGATTGAGTCGCTGGATGTGACATTTATTCTGATGAGGAGGTAGTGATACGGACTCATGGAAAAGCCCTGGTCTGGACTGGCCTCTGGAACCATTGAAAACGGGAAACAAGTATATATTGGTAATACTGAATGATCTCACTGATATCCAGAAGCAGATGAAGTAACACGAGTAAAGCCACCTTGAAGGTGATGATCCCGTTCTTGACCCGGGTCGTGTTGTGTAGTGAACCCTCCCGTGTGTGTTGCCCCTTTAAGGTGATGTGTCCCTCCCCCGTGTATTGCCCATTTAAGATAGGCCATGAGCTAAAAGAAGGGAGCCCTGCAGGCACGTGCAGGGGGATGGCTGCAGCCTCCATGAGCGAAGCTAACTCAGTGTCTGTCTCTTATTATGGCCTAATCAGGGCCTGTGGCCAGTGTACCGCGGGGCCACCCTGCCATGGGGGCAGCTTGGGTCCGCATGCGCTGGGGGGTTCTAGCCTGCCACCCCTAGAGGCATGAGGACTCACCAGTGCTGGTGTCCCATAGCACTGCAGGGGGGGGGCTGGTGCGATGTCCATGGACAGCCCCCACCCTACTAACCTCTGAGGTGGCCAGCCCCCACCCCATACTTGCCAACCCTACAGATTTAGGCAGTAGGCTACTGCTTTTGAAGCAGCCCTTTCGCCTACAGATTTCAGTGACAGATCCTACTGCTTTTTACAGTGGCAAGTAATTTATGTGATTCTAAGGCAGGCTCAGGACAGAGGATGCAACACATTAGTCTGTATGTACAGGGGGGTGGCAGGTGATTACTTTGGTTGGGCTGAGACCAATCCACTGACCTGACAGCTACGTGACTCTCTCCTGCACTCTTCCCGGGATAACACTTAGGTGAACCAGCAGTGAAAGCAAGTGGCAGTGTTACATCATCACACAGCATCTGCCGACAATTTGGTGTTAGCATTCAGAATTATACATGTTTAACATTTCAGCATCGTTCCATGTTGTGCTGTTTGTATGTTTTGTATTTTCCTGTGATATCTTTGTTATGGGAATTCTTATTTTTAAAACTCGAAAAATCCTACATCTTTTTGGTCACAGAATGTTGGCAAGTATGCCACCCTACTAACCACCACTGGGCCTCTTGGTGCTGGTGTCCCAGAGAACTGGGGGGGCTGGTGCAATGTCCATGGCCAGCCCACACCCTCCCAATCTCCGAGGCACTGGGCCTCTTGATGCTGGTGTCCCAGAGAAATGCGGGGGGGGGGGGAGGGGGGGCTGGTGCAATGTCCATGGCCAGCCCCCACCCTCCCAATCTCCAAGGCACTGGGCCTCTTGATGCTGGTGTCCCAGAGAACTGCACGGGGGGGGGGGGGGTGGCTGGTGCAGTGTCCATGGCCAGCCCCCACCCTCCCAATCTCCGAGGCACTGGGCCTCTTGATGCTGGTGTCCCAGAGCACTGGGGGGGGGGGGGGTGCGGGGGCTGGTGAGATGTCCATGGCCAGCCCCCACCCTCCCAATCTCCGAGGCACTGGGCCTCTTGATGCTGGTGTCCCAGAGCACTGGGGGGGAGGGGGGGCTGGTGAGATGTCCATGGCCAGCCCCCACCCTCCCATTCTCCGAGGCACTGGGCCTCTTGATGCTGGTGTTCCAGAGAACTGGGGGGGGAGGCTGGTGCAATGTCCATGGCCAGCCCCCACCCTACTAACCTCCGAGGCACTGGGCCTCTTGGTGCTGGTGTCCCAGAGAACTGCACGGGGGGGGGGGTGGCTGGTGCAGTGTCCATGGCCAGCCCCCACCCTCCCAATCTCCGAGGCACTGGGCCTCTTGATGCTGGTGTCCCAGAGCACTGGGGGGGGTGCGGGGGGGGGGCTGGTGAGATGTCCATGGCCAGCCCCCACCCTCCCATTCTCCGAGGCACTGGGCCTCTTGATGCTGGTGTCCCAGAGAAATGCGGGGGGGGGGAGAGGGGGCTGGTGCGATGTCCATGGCCAGCCCCCACCCTCCCATTCTCCGAGGCACTGGGCCTCTTGATGCTGGTGTCCCAGAGAAATGCGGGGGGGGAGAGGGGGCTGGTGCGATGTCCATGGCCAGCCCCCACCCTCCCATTCTCCGAGGCACTGGGCCTCTTGATGCTGGTGTCCCAGAGAAATGCGGGGGGGGAGAGGGGGCTGGTGCGATGTCCATGGCCAGCCCCCACCCTCCCATTCTCCGAGGCACTGGGCCTCTTGATGCTGGTGTCCCAGAGAAATGCGGGGGGGGGGGGAGAGGGGGCTGGTGCGATGTCCATGGCCAGCCCCCACCCTCCCATTCTCCGAGGCACTGGGCCTCTTGATGCTGGTGTCCCAGAGAAATGCGGGGGGGGGGAGAGGGGGCTGGTGCGATGTCCATGGCCAGCCCCCACCCTCCCATTCTCCGAGGCACTGGGCCTCTTGATGCTGGTGTCCCAGAGAAATGCGGGGGGGGAGAGGGGGCTGGTGCGATGTCCATGGCCAGCCCCCACCCTCCCATTCTCCGAGGCACTGGGCCTCTTGATGCTGGTGTCCCAGAGAAATGCGGGGGGGGGAGAGGGGGCTGGTGCGATGTCCATGGCCAGCCCCCACCCTCCCATTCTCCGAGGCACTGGGCCTCTTGATGCTGGTGTCCCAGAGAAATGCGGGGGGGGGGGAGAGGGGGCCGGTGCGATGTCCATGGCCAGCCCCCACCCTCCCATTCTCCGAGGCACTGGGCCTCTTGATGCTGGTGTCCCAGAGCACTGGAGGGGGGGGCTGGTGCGATGTCCATGGCCAGCCCCCACCCTCCCAATCTCCGAGGCACTGGGCCTCTTGATGCTGGTGTCCCAGAGCACTGGAGGGGGGGGGGCTGGTGAGATGTCCATGGCCAGCCCCCACCCTCCCAATCTCAGAGGCGCTGGGCCTCTTGATGCTGGTGTCCCAGAGCACTGGAGGGGGGGGCTGGTGCGATGTCCATGGCCAGCCCCCACCCTCCCAATCTCAGAGGCGCTGGGCCTCTTGATGCTGGTGTCCCAGAGAAATGCGGGGGGGGGGAGAGGGGGCTGGTGCGATGTCCATGGCCAGCCCCCACCCTCCCATTCTCCGAGGCACTGGGCCTCTTGATGCTGGTGTCCCAGAGAAATGCGGGGGGGGGAGAGGGGGCTGGTGCGATGTCCATGGCCAGCCCCCACCCTCCCATTCTCCGAGGCACTGGGCCTCTTGATGCTGGTGTCCCAGAGAAATGCGGGGGGGGGGGAGAGGGGGCTGGTGCGATGTCCATGGCCAGCCCCCACCCTCCCATTCTCCGAGGCACTGGGCCTCTTGATGCTGGTGTCCCAGAGCACTGGAGGGGGGGGCTGGTGCGATGTCCATGGCCAGCCCCCACCCTCCCAATCTCCGAGGCACTGGGCCTCTTGATGCTGGTGTCCCAGAGCACTGGAGGGGGGGGGGCTGGTGAGATGTCCATGGCCAGCCCCCACCCTCCCAATCTCAGAGGCGCTGGGCCTCTTGATGCTGGTGTCCCAGAGAAATGCGGGGGGGGGAGAGGGGGCTGGTGCGATGTCCATGGCCAGCCCCCACCCTCCCATTCTCCGAGGCACTGGGCCTCTTGATGCTGGTGTCCCAGAGAAATGCGGGGGGGGGGGGAGAGGGGGCTGGTGCGATGTCCATGGCCAGCCCCCACCCTCCCATTCTCCGAGGCACTGGGCCTCTTGATGCTGGTGTCCCAGAGAAATGCGGGGGGGGAGAGGGGGCTGGTGCGATGTCCATGGCCAGCCCCCACCCTCCCATTCTCCGAGGCACTGGGCCTCTTGATGCTGGTGTCCCAGAGAAATGCGGGGGGGGAGAGGGGGCTGGTGCGATGTCCATGGCCAGCCCCCACCCTCCCATTCTCCGAGGCACTGGGCCTCTTGATGCTGGTGTCCCAGAGAAATGCGGGGGGGGAGAGGGGGCTGGTGCGATGTCCATGGCCAGCCCCCACCCTCCCATTCTCCGAGGCACTGGGCCTCTTGATGCTGGTGTCCCAGAGAAATGCGGGGGGGGGGGCTGGTGAGATGTCCATGGCCAGCCCCCACCCTCCCATTCTCCGAGGCACTGGGCCTCTTGATGCTGGTGTCCCAGAGAAATGCGGGGGGGGGAGAGGGGGCTGGTGCGATGTCCATGGCCAGCCCCCACCCTCCCATTCTCCGAGGCACTGGGCCTCTTGATGCTGGTGTCCCAGAGAAATGCGGGGGGGGGGGAGAGGGGGCCGGTGCGATGTCCATGGCCAGCCCCCACCCTCCCATTCTCCGAGGCACTGGGCCTCTTGATGCTGGTGTCCCAGAGAAATGCGGGGGGGGGGGCTGGTGAGATGTCCATGGCCAGCTCACCCCCCATAACAGGTAAGGCCGCAGCTTTAGATCTAAGCCAGTAGCAGCAACGAAGACTCTGACGGACCTGGGAATGTCCAGGTGACCCATGCTATGAGGAAGGGGCGCGTGCAGTAGGACTTGGGGGGTCACCCACTGCCACTTCCAGGCGCTGGACCTATGACTGCTGCTGTGGGCGCTATTTCTGAGCACTGGACTTCCTTTCTAAGTCCTGCAGCGAGAGCCCCCCCACCCCCAAGTGTGACCCCTAACACGAAACACACATTCAGGAAGGACCCAGTACAAAAAAGTGCAACATCCCTCATCATACACAGCACACTCCTGCACACCCCCACTCACCTGATCACAGGATGCTGGGGCCCCCCCACGTTCTGATGTGACGTCAGTAATATCAGTTTCGGGCGGAAACTGGTCGGACTCCAGATTCAGACTCCTGCATCCTGGACTGTCACAAATAATGGCCCGGGAGACCCACCATCATCCGATGCACGTGCACAGGTGCACACGCCCAGAGCACGAGACACCGATCTCCAGAGCATGCTTAGAAGCTGCATGCACAGGTGCACAGGTGCACACGCCCAGAGCACGGGACACTGATCTCCAGAGCATGCTTAGAAGCTGCATGCACAGGTGCACAGGTGCACACGCCCAGAGCACGGGACACTGATCTCCAGAGCATGCTTAGAAGCTGCATGCACAGGTGCACAAGTGCACACGCCCAGAGCACGGGACACTGATCTCTGGGGCATGCTTAGAAGCTGCATGCACAGGTGCACAGGTGCACACGCCCAGAGCACGGGACACTGATCTCTGGGGCATGCTTAGAAGCTGCATGCACAGGTGCACAAGTGCACACGCCCAGAGCACGGGACACTGATCTCCAGAGCATGCTAAGTGGCAGCAGCTGCACATGCTCGGGGCAGGAGACACTGCTCTCTGGGCAAACCCAACGGCACGTCGCACGTTCACAGCCACACACTTACAGTGCCTGAGACCCTGCTGTGTAAGCTATTCTAAACAGCAGCATGAACACGGAAAAGCGTTTCAACTACAGATGCCGTGCAAGAGTGTGAGACACAGCTGCACATGCCAGTGCCCGAGGCACTGCTCTGTAGGGCGTGCTAAGCAGCCACGTGTGCACAGCTGCACCTGCCAGTGCCTGAGGCACTGCTCTTCAGGTCGGGCTCAGCAGCCACATGTGCACAGCTGCACATGCCTTGTGCCTGAGGCGCTGCTCTGTACGGTGTGCTAAGCAGCCACGTGTGCACAGCTGCACATGCCTTGTGCCCGAGGCACTGCTCTGTAGGGCGTGCTAAGCAGCCACGTGTGCACAGCTGCACATGCCTTGTGCCTGAGGCGCTTCTCTGCAGGTTGGGCTCAGCAGCCACGTGTGCACAGCTGCACCTGCCAGTGCCTGAGGCACTGCTCTTCAGGTCGGGCTCAGCAGCCACATGTGCACAGCTGCACATGCCTTGTGCCTGAGGCGCTGCTCTGCAGGGCATGCTCAGCAGCCACGTTGCACAGCTGCACATGCTTTGTGCCTGAGGCGCTGCTCTTCAGGTCGGGCTCAGCAGCCACGTATGCACAGCTGCACATGCCTTGTGCCCGAGACACTGCTCTGTAGGGCGTGCTAAGCAGCCACGTGTGCACAGCTGCACATGCTTTGTGCCTGAGGCGCTGCTCTGTAGGGCGTGCTAAGCAGCCACGTGTGCACAGCTGCACATGCTTTGTGCCTGAGGCGCTGCTCTTCAGGTCGGGCTCAGCAGCCACGTGTGCACAGCATGCCTACTGCCTGTTGGGGGCTGCTCCGGGGCACCGGGCAGCCCCATACTCAGGTCGGGGAGCACCCGACAGTGCACACACTGGTGCGGCGATCATGCCGCGGACTCAGGGGTGGGGGTCACCCCACCCGCTCCGGGACACCGGAGATCCACACGTGGCCGGGAGCACCCGGCGCACCGCGGTCCCTGGGGGCACCCAGGCCGGGGTCGCCTCCCCAGCCCGACTCACATGGCTAGGGGGACCCACAGGGATGGCGTTGCCTGGCAGGGGCACCGTCCGGACAGCGTTGCCCGGCAGGGGCACCGTCCTCCAGCTGGGCCCCGTCCTTGGGCCCAGCACACACAGCGCAGCACCAGCATGGTGCTTCCAAAAGAACGACGCTGGAGCCTCGTGATGGAGTGACTGGCGAGCCGGAAGCGGCTAGCTTCTTTCATTATGTTGGTCACGTGGCTACTGCCACGTGACCCATTACAACATCCTGGGAGCTACCATGCTCCCAGGAGGGGATGACATGCAACACTGCCCGAGGCACTGCTCTCCAGGGTGTGCTTAGCAGCCACGTGTGCACAGCTGCACATGCCTTGTGCCCGAGGCGCTGCTCTGCAGGTCGGGCTCAGCAGCCACGTGTGCACAGCTGCTCATGCCTTGTGCCTGAGGCGCTGCTCTGCAGGTCGGGCTCAGCAGCCACGTGTGCACAGCTGCATATGCTTTGTGCCCGAGGCGCTGCTCTGCAGGTCGGGCTCAGCAGCCACGTGTGCACAGCTGCACATGCCTTGTGCCCGAGGCGCGGCTCTGCAGGTCGGGCTCAGCAGCCACGTGTGCACAGCTGCACATGCCTTGTGCCTGAGGCACTGCTCTGCAGGCCGGGCTCAGCAGCCACGTGTGCACAGCTGCACATGCCTTGTGCCTGAGGCGCTGGTCTGCAGGTCGGGCTCAGCAGCCACGTGTGCACAGCTGCACATGCCTGCTGCCTGAGGTGCAGCTCTGCAGGGCGTGTTCAGCAGCCACATGTGCACAGCTGCAAGTGCCAGAGGCACTGCTCTGTAGGGCGTGTTAAGCAGCCACTGGTGCACAGCTGCACATGCCAGTGCCCGAGGCACTGCTCTGTAGGGCGTGCTAAGCAGCCACGTGTGCACACCTGCACATGCTAGTGCCTGAGGCACTGCTCTGTAGGGCGTGCTAAGCAGCCACATGTGCACAGCTGCACATGCCAATGCCCGAGGCACTGCTCTGTAGGGCGTGCTAAGCAGCTACATGTGCACATCTGCACATGCCAGTGCCAGAGGCACTGCTCTGTAGGGCGTGTTAAGCAGCCACGTGTGCACAGCTGCACATGCCTTGTGCCTGAGGCGCTGCTCTGCAGGTTGGGCTCAGCAGCCACGTGTGCACAGCTGCACATGCCTTGTGCCTGAGGTGCTGCTCTGCAGGACGTGCTCAGCAGCCACATGTGCACAGCTGCACATGCCTTGTACCTGAGGCGCTGGTCTGCAGGGCGTGCTCAGCAGCCACGTGGGCACAGCTGCACATGCCTTGTGCCTGAGGCGCTGCTCTGCAGGTTGGGCTCAGCAGCCACGTGTGCACAGCTGCACATGCCTGCTGCCTGAGGTGCAGCTCTGCAGGGCGTGTTCAGCAGCCACGTGTGCACAGATGCAAGTGCCCGAGGCACTGCTCTGTAGGGCGTGTTAAGCAGCCACGTGTGCACAGCTGCACATGCCAGTGCCCGATGCACTGCTCTGTAGGGCGTGCTAAGCAGCCATGTGTGCACACATGCCAGTGCCTGAGGCACTGCTCTGTAGGGCGTGCTAAGCAGCCACATGTGCACAGCTGCACATGCCAGTGCCTGAGGCACTGCTCTGTAGGGCGTGCTAAGCAGCCACGTGTGCACAGCTGCACATGCCTTGTGCCTGAGGCGCTGCTCTGCAGGTTGGGCTCAGCAGCCACGTGTGCACAGCTGCACATGCCTTGTGCCTGAGGCACTGCTCCGCAGGGCGTGCTAAGCAGCCACGTTTGCACAGCTGCACATGCCTACTGCCTGAGGCACTGCTCTGCAGGGTGTGCTCAGCAGCCACTTGTGCACAGCTGCCCATGCCTTGTGCCTGAGGCGCTGCTCTGCAGGTCGGGCTCAGCAGCCACGTGTGCACAGCTACACATGCCTTGTGCCTGAGGCGCAGCTCTGCAGGTCGGGTTCAGCAGCCACGTGTGCACAGCTGCACATGCCTACTGCCTGAGGCACTGCTCTGCAGGGTGTGCTCAGCAGCCACTTGTGCACAGCTGCACATGCCTTGTGCCTGAGACGCTGCTCTGCAGGTCGGGCTCAGCAGCCACGTGTGCACAGCTACACATGCCTTGTGCCTGAGGCGCTGCTCTGCAGGTCGGGTTCAGCAGCCATGTGTGCACAGCTGCACATGCCTTGTGCCTGAGGTGCTGCTCTGCAGGTCGGGCTCAGCAGCCACGTGTGCACAGCTGCACATGCCTTGTGCCTGAGGCACAGCTCTGTAGGGTGTGCTAAGCAGCCACGTGTGCACAGCTGCACATGCCAGTGCCTGAGGCACTGCTCTGTAGGGTGTGCTAAGCAGCCACATGTGCACAGCTGCACATGCCAGTGCCCGAGGCACTGCCCTGTAGGGCATGCTAAGCAGCCACCTTTGCACAGCTGCACCTGCCAGTGCCCGAGGCACTGCCCTGTAGGCGTGCTAAGCAGCCACGTGTGCACAGCTGCACATGCCTTGTGTCTGAGGCGCTGCTCTGCAGATTGGGCTAAGCAGCCACGTGTGCACATCTGCACATGCCTTGTGCCTGAGGTGCTGCTCTGCAGGTAGAGCTCAGCAGCCACATGTGCACAGCTGCACATGCCTACTGCCCGAGGTGCTGCTCTGCAGGCCGGGCTCAGCAGCCACGTGTGCACAGCTGCACATGCCTGCTGCCTGAGGTGCAGCTCTGCAAGGTGTGTTCAGCAGCCACGTGTGCACAGCTGCAAGTGCCTGAGGCACTGCTCTGTAGGGCGTGTTAAGCAGCCATGTGTGCACAGCTGCACATGCCAGTGCCCGAGGCACTGCTCTGTAGGGCGTGCTAAGCAGCCACGTGTGCACACCCGCACATTCCAGTGCCCGAGGCACTGCTCTGTAGGGCGTGCTAAGCAGCTACGTGTGCACATCTGCACATGCCAGTGCCCGAGGCACTGCTCTGTAGGGCGTGCTAAGCAGCCATGTGTGCACAGCTGCACATGCCTTGTGCCTGAGGCGCTGCTCTTCAGGTTGGGCTCAGTAGCCACGTGTGCACAGCTGCACATGCCTTGTGCCTGAGGTGCTGCTGTGCAGGGCGTGCTCAGCAGCCATGTGTGCACAGCTGCACATGCCTTGTACCTTAGGCGCTGGTCTGCAGGGCATGCTCAGCAGCCACGTGGGCACAGCTGCACATGCCTTGTGCCTGAGGCACTGCTCTGCAGGGCGTGCTAAGCAGTCACGTTTGCACAGCTGCACATGCCTACTGCCTGAGGCACTGCTCTGCAGGTCGTGCTCAGCAGCCACTTGTACACAGCTGCACATGCCTTGTGCCTGAGGCACTGCTCTGCAGGTCAGGCTCAGCAGCCACGTGTGCACAGCTGCATATGCCTTGTGCCTGAGGCGCTGCTCTGCTGGTCGAGCTCAGCAGCCACGTGTGCACAGCTGCACATGCCTTGTGCCTGAGGCGCTGCACTGCAGGCCGGGCTCAGCAGCCACGTGTGCACAGCTGCTCATGCCTTGTCCCAGAGTCACTGGTCTGCAGGTCGGGCTCAGCAGCCACGTGTGCACAGCTGCACATGCCTGCTGCCTGAGGTGCAGCTCTGCAGGGCGTGTTCAGCAGCCACGTGTGCACAGCTGCACATGCCTTGTGCCTGAGGCGCTGCTCTGCAGGTCGGGCTTAGCAGCCATGTGTGCACAGTTGCACATGCCTTGTGCCTGAGGCGCTGCTCTGCAGGTCGGGCTCAGCAGCCACGTGTGCACAGCTGCTCATGCCTTGTGCCTGAGGCGCTTCTCTGCAGGTCGGGCTCAGCAGCCACGTGTGCACAGCTGCACATGCCTTGTGCCTGAGGCGCTGCTCTGCAGGGCATGCTCAGCAGCCACGTGTGCACAGCTGCACATGCCTTGTGCCTGAGGCGCTGCTCTGCAGGGCATGCTAAGCAGCCACGTGTGCACAGCTGCACATGCCTACTGCCTGAGGCACTGCTCTGCAGGGCGTGCTGAGCAGCCACGTGTGCACAGCTGCACATGCCTTGTGCCTGAGGCGCTGCTCTGCGGGTTGGGCTCAGCAGCCATGTGTACACAGCTGCACATGCCTTGTACCTGAGGTGCTGCTCTGCAGGGCGTGCTCAGCAGCCACGTGTGCACAGCTGCACATGCCTTGTGCCTGAGGTGCTGCTCTGCAGGACGTCCTCAGCAGCCATGTGTGCACAGCTGCACATGCCTTGTACCTGAGGCGCTGGTCTGCAGGGCATGCTCAGCAGCCACGTGGGCACAGCTGCACATGCCTTGTGCCTGAGGCACTGCTCTGCAGGGCGTGCTAAGCAGCCACCTTTGCACAGCTGCACATGCCTACTGCCTGAGGCATTGCTCTGCAGGTCGTGCTCAGCAGCCACTTGTACACAGCTGCACATGCCTTGTGCCTGAGATGCTGCTCTGCAGGTCGGGCTCAGCAGCCACGTGTGCACAGCTGCATATGCCTTGTACCTGAGGCGCTGCTCTGCAGGTCGGTCTCAGCAGCCACGTGTGCACAGCTGCACATGCCTTGTGCCTGAGGCGCTGCTCTGCAGGCCGGGCTCAGCAGCCACGTGTGCACAGCTGCTCATGCCTTGTCCCAGAGGCGCTGCTGTGTAGGGCGTGCTCAGCAGCCACGTGTGCACAGCTGCACATGCCTTGTGCCTGAGGCGCTGCTCTGCAGGCCGGGCTCAGCAGCCACGTGTGCACAGCTGCTCATGCCTTGTCCCAGAGGCGCTGCTGTGTAGGGCGTGCTCAGCAGCCACGTGTGCACAGCTGCACATGCCAGTGCCCGAGGCGCTGCTCTGTAGGGTGTGCTAAGCAGCCACGTGTGCACAGCTGCACATGCCAGTGCCCGAGGCGCTGCTCTGTAGTGCGTGCTAAGCAGCCACGTGTGCACAGCTGCACATGCCAGTGCCCGAGGCGCTGATCTGTAGGGCGTGCTAAGCAGCCACGTGTGCACAGCTGCACATGCCTTGTGCCTGAGGCGCTGCTCTGCAGGGCGTGCTCAGCAGCCACGTGTGCACAGCTGCACATGCCTTGTGCCTGAGGTACTGCTCTGAAGGGCGTGCTCAGTAGCCATGTGTGCACAGCTGCACAAGCCTTGTGCCTGAGACGCTGCTCTGCAGGTCTGGCTCAGCAGCCACGTGCGCACAGCTGCTCATGCCTTGGGCCTGAGGTGCAGCTCTGTAGGGCGTGCTAAGCAGCCACATGTGCACAGCTGCACATGCCAGTGCCCGAGGCACTGCCCTGTAGGGCGTGCTAAGCAGCCACGTGTGGACAGCTGCACCTGCCAATGCCCGAGGCACTGTCCTGTAGGCGTGCTAAGCAGCCACATGTGCACAGCTGCACATGCCTTGTGCCTGAGGCGCTGCTCTGCAGATTGGGCTAAGCAGCCACGTGTGCACATCTGCACATGCCTTGTGCCTGAGGTGCTGCTCTGCAGGTCCGGCTCAGCAGCCACGTGTGCACAGCTGCACATGCCTGCTGCCTGAGGTGCAGCTCTGCAGGGCGTGTTCAGCAGCCACGTGTGCACAGCTGCAAGTGCCCGAGGCACTGCTCTGTAGGGCATGTTAAGCAGCCACGTGTGCTCAGCTGCACATGCCAGTGCCCGAGGCACTGCTCTGTAGGGCGTGCTAAGCAGCCACGTGTGCACACCTGCACATGCCAGTGCCTGAGGCACTGCTGTGTAGGGCGTGCTAAGCAGCCACATGTGCACAGCTGCACATGCCAGTGCCCGAGGCACTGCTCTGTAGGGCGTGCTAAGCAGCTACATGTGCACATCTGCACATGCCAGTGCCCGAGGCACTGCTCTGTAGGGCGTGCTAAGCAGCCACGTGTGCACAGCTGCACACGCCTTGTGCCTGAGGCGCTGCTCTGCAGGGCGTGCTCAGCAGCCACGTGTGCACAGCTGCACATGCCTTATACCTGAGGCGCTGGTCTGCAGGGCGTGCTCAGCAGCCACGTGGGCACAGCTGCACATGCCTTGTGCCTGAGGCACTGCTCTGCAGGGCGTGCTAGGCAGCCACGTTTGCACAGCTGCACATGCCTACTGCCTGAGGCCCTGCTCTCCAGGGCGTGCTCAGCAGCCACTTGTTCTCAGCTGCACATGCCTTGTACCTGAGGCGCTGCTCTGCAGGTCGGTCTCAGCAGCCACGTGTGCACAGCTGCACATGCCTTGTGCCTGAGGCGCTGCTCTGCAGGCCGGGCTCAGCAGCCACGTGTGCACAGCTGCTCATGCCTTGTCCCAGAGGCGCTGCTGTGTAGGGCGTGCTCAGCAGCCACGTGTGCACAGCTGCACATGCCTTGTGCCTGAGGCGCTGCTCTGCAGGCCGGGCTCAGCAGCCACGTGTGCACAGCTGCTCATGCCTTGTCCCAGAGGCGCTGCTGTGTAGGGCGTGCTCAGCAGCCACGTGTGCACAGCTGCACATGCCAGTGCCCGAGGCGCTGCTCTGTAGGGTGTGCTAAGCAGCCACGTGTGCACAGCTGCACATGCCAGTGCCCGAGGCGCTGCTCTGTAGTGCGTGCTAAGCAGCCACGTGTGCACAGCTGCACATGCCAGTGCCCGAGGCGCTGATCTGTAGGGCGTGCTAAGCAGCCACGTGTGCACAGCTGCACATGCCTTGTGCCTGAGGCGCTGCTCTGCAGGGCGTGCTCAGCAGCCACGTGTGCACAGCTGCACATGCCTTGTGCCTGAGGTACTGCTCTGAAGGGCGTGCTCAGTAGCCATGTGTGCACAGCTGCACAAGCCTTGTGCCTGAGACGCTGCTCTGCAGGTCTGGCTCAGCAGCCACGTGCGCACAGCTGCTCATGCCTTGGGCCTGAGGTGCAGCTCTGTAGGGCGTGCTAAGCAGCCACATGTGCACAGCTGCACATGCCAGTGCCCGAGGCACTGCCCTGTAGGGCGTGCTTAGCAGCCACGTGTGGACAGCTGCACCTGCCAATGCCCGAGGCACTGTCCTGTAGGCGTGCTAAGCAGCCACATGTGCACAGCTGCACATGCCTTGTGCCTGAGGCGCTGCTCTGCAGATTGGGCTAAGCAGCCACGTGTGCACATCTGCACATGCCTTGTGCCTGAGGTGCTGCTCTGCAGGTCCGGCTCAGCAGCCACGTGTGCACAGCTGCACATGCCTGCTGCCTGAGGTGCAGCTCTGCAGGGCGTGTTCAGCAGCCACGTGTGCACAGCTGCAAGTGCCCGAGGCACTGCTCTGTAGGGCATGTTAAGCAGCCACGTGTGCTCAGCTGCACATGCCAGTGCCCGAGGCACTGCTCTGTAGGGCGTGCTAAGCAGCCACGTGTGCACACCTGCACATGCCAGTGCCTGAGGCACTGCTGTGTAGGGCGTGCTAAGCAGCCACATGTGCACAGCTGCACATGCCAGTGCCCGAGGCACTGCTCTGTAGGGCGTGCTAAGCAGCTACATGTGCACATCTGCACATGCCAGTGCCCGTGGCACTGCTCTGTAGGGCGTGCTAAGCAGCCACGTGTGCACAGCTGCACACGCCTTGTGCCTGAGGCGCTGCTCTGCAGGGCGTGCTCAGCAGCCACGTGTGCACAGCTGCACATGCCTTATACCTGAGGCGCTGGTCTGCAGGGCGTGCTCAGCAGCCACGTGGGCACAGCTGCACATGCCTTGTGCCTGAGGCACTTCTCTGCAGGGCGTGCTAGGCAGCCACGTTTGCACAGCTGCACATGCCTACTGCCTGAGGCCCTGCTCTCCAGGGCGTGCTCAGCAGCCACTTGTTCTCAGCTGCACATGCCTTGTGCCTGAGGTGCTGCTCTGCAGATTGGGCTAAGCAGCCACGTGTGCACATCTGCACATGCCTTGTGCCTGAGGTGCTGCTCTGCAGGTAGAGCTCAGCAGCCACATGTGCACAGCTGCACATGCCTACTGCCCGAGGCGCTGCTCTGCAGGTCCGGCTCAGCAGCCACGTGTGCACAGCTGCACATGCCTGCTGCCTGAGGTGCAGCTCTGCAGGGCGTGTTCAGCAGCCACGTGTGCACAGCTGCAAGTGCCCGAGGCACTGCTCTGTAGGGCATGTTAAGCAGCCACGTGTGCTCAGCTGCACATGCCAGTGCCCGAGGCACTGCTCTGTAGGGCGTGCTAAGCAGCCACGTGTGCACACCTGCACATGCCAGTGCCTGAGGCACTGCTCTGTCGGGCGTGCTAAGCAGCCACATGTGCACAGCTGCACATGCCAGTGCCCGAGGCACTGCTCTGTAGGGCGTGCTAAGCAGCTACATGTGCACATCTGCACATGCCAGTGCCCGAGGCACTGCTCTGTAGGGCGTGCTAAGCAGCCACGTGTGCACAGCTGCACACACCTTGTGCCTGAGGCGCTGCTCTGCAGGTTGGGCTCAGCAGCCACGTGTGCACAGCTGCACATGCCTTGTGCCTGAGGTGCTGCTCTGCAGGGCGTGCTCAGCAGCCACGTGTGCACAGCTGCACATGCCTTATACCTGAGGCGCTGGTCTGCAGGGCGTGCTCAGCAGCCACGTGGGCATAGCTGCACATGCCTTGTGCCTGAGGCACTGCTCTGCAGGGCGTGCTAGGCAGCCACGTTTGCACAGCTGCACATGCCTACTGCCTGAGGCCCTGCTCTCCAGGGCGTGCTCAGCAGCCACTTGTTCACAGCTGCACATGCCTTGTGCCTGAGGTGCTGCTCTGCAGGTCGGGCTCAGCAGCCACGTGTGCACAGCTGCACATGCCTGCTGCTTGAGGTGCAGCTCTGCAGGGCGTGTTCAGCAGCCACGTGTGCACAGCTGCACATGCCTTGTGCCTGAGGCGCTGCTCTGCAGGTCGGGCTCAGCAGCCACGTGTGCACAGCTGCACATGCCTTGTGCCTGAGGCGCTTCTCTGCAGGTCGGGCTCAGCAGCCACGTGTGCACAGCTGCACATGCCTTGTGCCTGAGGCGCTGCTCTGCAGGGCGTGCTCAGCAGCCACGTGTGCACAGCTGCACATGCCTTGTGCCTGAGGTGCTGCTCTGCAGGGCATGCTAAGCAGCCACGTGTGCACAGCTGCACATGCCTACTGCCCGAGGCACTGCTCTGCAGGGCGTGCTGAGCAGCCATGTGTGCACAGCTGCACATGCCTTGTGCCTGAGGCGCTGCTCTGCGGGTCGAGCTCAGCAGCCATGTGTGCACAGCTGCACATGCCTTGTACCTGAGGTGCAGCTCTGCAGGGCGTGTTCAGCAGCCACGTGTGCACAGCTGCACATGCCTTGTACCTGAGGTGCTGCTCTGCAGGGCGTGCTCAGCAGTCACGTGTGCACAGCTGCTCATGCCTTGTGCCTGAGGCGCTGCTCTGCAGGTCGGGCTCAGCTGCCACGTGTGCACAGCTGCACATGCCTTGTGCCTGAGGCACCGAGGCACTGCTCTTCATACATGCCTAATTCTGTGGCAAAAAAATCTGTACTAATATTAAAGTTTCAAAAGTAGCAATTAGCATAATGGTGACATTGGAAATTACGTCACTGCACCCTGAGCAAGAAGATACAGAGAGCTTACGCTCATACCTGCCTACATCTGAAAATCAAAAACCCCGAGATGTGTGCCCCGCCCACAGCCACACCAGACTAGCACACACGCCGGCCCACATGTCCAAATGAGCAGCTTGCACTGTACAGGGCAAAGCAATAAATGGCATTAAATTGGCTATTCATAGCCACCCAAACTGCATAGGACGAATGGCTTACGCCTTCCATACAAGCAATACACACACAAACCCAAGAGATCTACTTTAAATAGTGTTTTAATGACGTGTATTTGACCGGTTATTGTTATTTTATTTGTTTGTATTGCAAAATGAAAATACTATTGACCTCGCTTTACATATAAAAACAAAACTCAAAAAATAAAATGTGTGCATGTTTTAAACTCCAAGAACCAATACAAAGGTTTTCCCTGAATTTTGCAGCACTGAAATTGGACATTTCACCTTGGCTGTTTTTCATCAGGTTATTTAGTGCAGTGGTGAGGTGTCCAGCCTGCAAACCTGATGGCTGTGGTGCAATCCCCGAGGTCACCTTTAATTCATGAATTCACGGAGGACTTTCAATGTCTCTCTCTTTAGCTGGGGGGACTCTCTGCACCCGAGTAATACTGCTTTCAGCACCGGATTGGACGCAGTATTCTATGTTAATTTTGCTCCAGTCTGCATTATTTTTGGTCTCACCCACAAAAACCCAGAGACTCCAGGGTCTTCCCCGGAGACCCGGAGAAGAGGCTTAAAACCCGGAGTCTCCGGGGAAAACCCAGAGGTTAGGCAGCTATGCTTAAGCAGGATCCACAGGGGGAAAGAGCGCAAGATTGAGGTCAGGGGATAGGAGGAGGGACACAAAGTAGAGGTTGTTGTGGCCCGCTCCCGGACCACTGGACCACTGGAGCGGGCCACAGCTGATGTCGGGATCACCCAACAACACCTTCAGGCTGCGTTCACGCAGTGGACAATCCACAGGGGTCACCCTGTGGGCGCCGGAGCACCAGAGCGGTACACGTGGGCTGGGGGCACCCAGCTCACTGCAGCCCCGGCTCTGGGGTCTTCCAGGCCGGCGTTGCACATACAGGGCTGAGTTCACACGGCAGATACAGTTCATGGGAACAGTGTTGCCCAGCAGGGACAGTCTTTGTGCTGGGCCACACCAACATGGCCTCAGCACACTGCGCCGCACCAGCATGGTGCACAGGAGCAAAGGACGCAGGAGTCAGGTTCAGATCGAATGACGAGCCGGAAACTGCTCACTGCTTTTATTAGCTTGGTCACATGGTTAACAGATCCTGGGAGCGACCATACTCCCCAGGAGAGGTAACCTAAAACACTCCTCCTTTTTCATAACAAAACAAATACAAAATCCCAGCACAATGCACACAATAATAGTCTTCACACACTTAGGGGCCCAGGTTACACATGGGGTGGCAGCGGGTGTTGGATGAGTTACTGGTGACACGTTAAACAACTCCACATGCAATGGGTGAGGGGACCTTTCCCCACTGACACACCACCACCGTTCGCACCTGGCATCCATTACTACAAAACCCACAAGCATAGGAACACAGCTTCACGCAATATTTTTGCTGGGCCAGCTTAGGTCTGTGGGCTCCCAGCCATGATGTGTATGATTGCAGGGTCCACAGGGTACCGGTCCGACCTCCACTGAGGCGCCTTCAGGACAGTTCGGAGTTCAAGGGCTGGTAAAGTTACACCTGGGGGCACCAGGGGCCACATCAGCCTAGTCATTAGCTGGTGGGGCAGATGCCATGGCCGGCTGCTGGCGTTACCATGACGGGCCAGCTCAAAGTTAAGGGTGGTGCCACCTCGGTCTAGTCCCTGGATTGTGGCAGGAAGACTATGGCAGCCTGATGGCAGGGTGTTGGCATTAGACGACAGGCCACTCACATCACTACCCACTCCACACCGGGCTGATGCAGGACACCCCCTCATGATGGTTACTTGATGCTTCACAACTGTGTCCACTACCATCATGCACCTGGCTCGGCCCAGAGGTCCAAGTGTCACTGAGGGCACACAAGCTACACTTCCTGGCTCCTTCCCTGCTAGGGGCGAATTGCTTGGCCCTTAGGGCATCCTGGCACCGATTGGCATTCTGGGCTGATGGGACACGCCGGTCAGGATCTGGGGCACGCCGGGCACCTGGCCCTCCCCCCCTGTTGCCGTCAGGACCACAGGATGCCACCGCTTCCCTCTTCAGGATACCCCTGGCTGCTTGCCTGCTCATCTGTTCTTATGGATGCCTCTCCACCCCCAGCTGACACACTGGGCAGCCTGAGGACTATAGCTCCTTTGAGCAGGCACAGGTTATCCTTATGGAGCTTTGGGGGCTATCCTTATGCCCTCACTTGACGAGAGCAGCGCCTCCTCATGGTGGCAGGTGGAGGAAGCCCTACAGGGGTTACTGTTCTTGTTGCCCCCCCCTTTTCTTGATGTGATGGGGTGGGTACCTGCAGCTCTTCTGTGTGGCTTGGGAACTGTGGCTCCATTCAGGGACCGTTGCCAACAGCTGTTGGTGTTGCAGCCGGCCCGATTTTCATCGTGTCCCTTTTTATTTCTTTTAGGCCCGGGTTAGTCGTAGGCCACGCCCCTTTCCATGCCTTTTTTTTTAATTATTCCTTTGGTGCTGCCGCGGTCCGGGCGATCATGGTCCCTGCCCCCATCCTTTGGTGTTTTGGGGGCCGCGTGCCTCCGTTTCCTCATGTTCACTTTTTAGTTTTTTAAACCCTCTGGAGACATTTTTCTATTTTTTTTTCATTTTCTTTTCGTGGGCCTCCACACACGCACATGGCCTCCTCTGCCCCACTCTGCTCCCAATGCTACTTCAGTCACCGGAGTGGGTGCGGGAGAGCCTGCCGTACCTTCACGGCCACAGCACTCTGCAGCATTGCTGCCAGCTACATGGAATTGTGGCCAGGCCCCCTTTTCCTCTCTGCTGTTTTTGCTGCGGCTACCGCTGCCTCCTTAGTGTGGTGTCTGTCACCCTCTCGGGAGCACCCAGAACCCAGACCGGCCACAGAACAACGCAGCTCCACTGCAGCTGGCCTCCAGGACTTTGCGGTCACGCCCCTTTGTTTCGTGGCCGAGGCCACCTCACTCAGCTCATCTTTGTTCCTTAGTTGTACGGCCACCACCGCCTCCTCCATGCGGGCACCAGGTAGCCCGTGTAAGCGCACACAGAGCCCTGAGCCACTGGCTCATCTCCACCAACAGCCAGGAGACAACCACACGGGCTACCAGCAGCAGCCTGCACGCTCCAGCATTTGGGGCTCAGACTAGCCCTCATCGCCATTGTTGTGGCCCGCTCCCGGACTACCGGAGCGGGCCACAGCTGATGTCGGGGTACCTAACAATAACTTCAGGCTGCGTTCTCGCAGCAGACAATGCACAGGGGTCACCCTGTGGGCTCCGGAGCACCGGAGCGGTACACGTGGGCTTGGGGCACCTGATAAGTTGACTCTGGGGTCTTCGTATCAACTGTTGTGTTCAGACATGCGTACTTTGATTTTCCTTTCAGTCATTCCAATATATAGCTTATCATAAGGGCACCAAATAGCATAAACTACCATACGTGAATTGCAGTTGGTAAATTGTCTTTGTGCCCAGGGTCTCTCAAGCCCTATGTCTACTTCTCTTGTTCTTTTAGTGGAGTTGCAATTACTACATATCTCACTGGGAATATGGCCTACAGGTCTAGGTAGTCCCCAGGATTCAGCAAAGCTCATTTGGGTCTGATTCGGTCTATAAATATAATTTTTAGTAAGCATATCTTTAAGCACTGGGAGATACACTGCAGCCTTCGCTGCCGCATCGGCGGAAGCTTTTCCCAGCATCATTTTGTCTGTATTGTGTGTATGTGCTCCTAATTTGACGACCGCCAACACAGAGGGCACTGCGAGGGTGGAAATAAATGTGTTGAGCAAGTCGGCATGCTGTACTGGTTAGTCATCTGCTCTCCTGAACCCCCTCCTCCAGCGCGACAGACCTGCATGCACCGTGGTGCTGATGTAGGCAGAGTCTGAATAGATGGCGATATAGCACCCCTTAGAAGCCTGCAGGGCTTCTATGAGTGTTACCATTTCAGTTGCCTGCGCTGAGTAATGTGTGCGTAGTCTCATTACAAATGCCTCATATTCTCCCTGCCTCAAGCGGACCACTGCTGCCCCAACATGTCTTTCACCTGTTTCCTGATCAATTGATGCTGACCCGTCAATGAAGAGGATTTCTCTGTCTTCTAGGGGCTGTCTTCTGCTCTGGGGATATCATCATCTTCCCCTTCAAAAGATGCACAGTCATGCTGCTGAAACTCTTTGCATGTGCATGGTTGTGTGAGGAATGTGGTGGGATTTACTGTCTTGGACCTTATAACTTGGATGTGGGGGCTCGACAATATTATTTCATATGCTGATGCTCTGTGTGTGATAAGTGTGGACTTTGAGTGATCTAGAATTGAGAAAAGTGAGTGTTCCACATACAGCATTACTGAGCACCCCATGACTATTGTGGAGCTTTTTTCCATCGCAAAGGCTGCAGCTTCAAGAGCTTGTTCGCAGGCGAATTGTCCCTGCATGACATAGTCACATGTGCCACTGTAATAGGCCAATGGCTTATGTTCCATTGTGCTCTTTTGTGTGGGTACTGCTGTCATGATTGTGCCATTTGAGTGTGAGAAAATATAGAACTCCTTTGTATGATATGGGGGGTAAGCATGCACCAACTTGTGTTACTCCCTCTGGTCCCTCCGTGATGTTTCCTTGTGCCCCCCTATTCTCGCACACAGGTGTTGCCTGTTTTGCTTGATTCTTCTACCCTGCTCCCCCCTCACCCCACTCAAGCCTACTTCTGCAAGATTCTGTCCTGATACATTCTGGATTCACCATCACCGTCTTGTGGCCAATGCTGGATTTGACTTTTATGAACTTCATTCATTCACGGTGCGTCACCCTTTCTCAACTCTCATGCTGAAATTCCTTTGCATCTTGTACTCATGGTGGCCCTGAATCATGCTGTTCCCATCTTCATCTTGTATCCTGGCTTGCAACATTATGTGTTACTAATGACTTCTGCAATTGTATTCACTCTCCCCTCTTGCTTCTCCACTCTTTTTGACTGCTAACTCTCTATTCTCCCCTCCTTTCCATTTTCCCTTTTCCTATCTCCTCCCCTTACTTTCTTCTATGCACTTACTCTATCAGAATTGTCCCTGGACCTAGTATGATAGCAACCTCGTCTGTCTCCTCCTCCCTCCCCTTACTGGTTATTCCTCCCCACCCCCCCTCCAGCACTATCTGAAATGTCATCAGGCCTAGTATGATAGTCGCTTGTTTTGTTCCTCCCCTACCTTTCTGCACCCCTCTCCCTCACCTCTTGTTTTTTTCCGGCTCTACTAGAAATGTTGTCAGGCCTAGTACGGTAGTCGCCTGTCTGTTTCCATTTCCTTCCCACTCTCCTCCTCCCTTCCTTATCTATGTCTTAGCTCTTGCACTATCTGAAATGTCGTCAGGCCGAGTACGATAGTTAATTTCACATCCTTACTGTTCCCTCCCTTGCCTTCAAGCGGTTTGAAACACATTGTGTATAGGCGCTATATAAATAAACTATCATATCATATCATATCATATGGGGGCGAGGACAGATGCTTTTGAGATTACTTCTTCTAAATCATTGAAACTACTTATCATCTTTAGGGTCCACTCTATTTTGTTGTTCTCTTTGTGTGCCTCCTTGAGGCCCTGTAGGAGTGCCTTGTGTATGATGCATAGTCTAAGATCCATGCTCTGCACTAGTTGCATAATCCTAGGAATGTTTACATGCCTTTCACTGTGAGTGGCTTGGGAGTGGTACACATTGTTGCTACCCTGTAAGGAATTTTTATTTTTCTATCCATGGAAATGTGTTGCCCCAGGTAAAGTACCTCCAGTTGGCAGTACTGGAGCTTTGCCTTGTCCACTTTGTACCCTTTCCTTGCTAGCAACTGTAATAATGTTATAGAGTCTCTTCGTTAAGCTTGCTCGCTGTCACTGCAGACTAGTAGGTCATCCATATATTGCATTATTGTGCTGGATACTTGAATGTTGCCTAGGACTTCATGTAGTATTCTGTTACAAATGCTAGACCTCTTGCAGTACCCCTGGGGCAACCGAGTGTGTTCCTAGTGCTTTCCCTCCAGGTTAAAGGCTGTGAGGTATCGTGAGTCTGGATGCAGAGGAACTGAGAAGAAGGCATTCTTCAAATCCACAGCAGAGAAATTAGTTGCCTCTTTGGGGATGCTGCACAAGATGGACGCAGGGTTTGGGATAAGTGGAAACTCCTTATGTACTTTGTCATTAAGGTGGCGGAGATCCTAGATCATCCTCCAACTGCCCCCCATTGCCTTTCTAATGGGGTATATAGCTGTATTGCACAGTGAGGTGGAGGGTAATATGATTCCTTGGTGCAATATGGCTTGCAGTGTTTCTTGAATCGCTTCCTCTGCTTCTCTGGACAGTGGGTATTGTTTTACCCGTGGGAGTATCGCCCCTGGTTTAAGTGTGATTTTTACAGGGGTCACCTCTTTCAGCATTCCTACATCATGTGGGTTTGTTGTCTGTTAGGGAGAATTCTCAAGACTGTGCTAATTTCCCTTACCTTTGAAACCCCAGCAACTTTGCTGAATTTCTAGGATTTAAATGTTTACCTGGAAAGAGTGTGAGCCTTTTTTCCCACTCTTTCATGTATTTTGATGTGTGTTTTACTTTTGTGTTCTTTGGATATGGAGTTTTAAAACAACTCCATAGGCAACATGTTCTTCGTGTGTATCACACAGCACCTTCAGTGCAGTGGCACAGGGATGTCTTTCAGACTTCCCAAGGCTTAAATACCTTCTCTAGGACTGACTACTGTCTCCCAGAGCATGTAAAGTTAAATTGACTTTACTAGTCTTTTTAAATTTACAGACCCAGCACACACTATCTTCCTATAGAGTGCTGGAGGGGTTGCCTAGCTTCCCCCGAGTCAAAACTCTCATGTAACAGTCAAATTTTACCCTTTCCCACTTGAAATGGCTGGTGGCAGTGGCTTAGAACAAAGTACCTTGATTTTTCCTGACCGCGAACACCGGTAGCTAAAAATCGGGGCAGCCATGTTTTCTAATATGGTGCCCAAGACCTATCTCAAAAAATGACTCCTGTCAACTTGTTTCACCGTTTCTTTTTGGAAAGCAGAGTCGACCACTGGAATGAGAGAACCGAAGACGAGCTGAAGGAAGACGACTGCTGCAACTCCTGGCCCACCGGTTCAGGCAACTTGGACCTGAAAAAAGCCCTGCTGCAGGTCCGAATTGCCTGAAACTCCCTCGACAGAGAAGCCCTTCAAGAATGACTTCTTCCCTTGAGTTTGGTGGGAACAACCAACTCGCAACTCACCTGGAGACCCTCTCTATACTGGTCGAATTTTCTTCAGAGTGCTGTTGAAAAGCGGATAGCCAGTGAGAGGGATACCAGTTTGTGGTCTTTAAGGCAGTCACACCTTAAACCAACGTTTTGCCAAGCTTGTGGCCTCTTCCCTGGGCAGTTCAGGAACCTCCCGACGTCCTCCTTCTTGTCCCCACGACTGAAGCTCAGGAACAGCGAGAACTGCAGGAACTGCCAGGAACAACTGCCTCAGCTACAGCTCTTCTTCACTTAAAAGGTACTGTGCAAGTGCGGTCGATAAATCATTTCGGCCGCGGTGAAAGTTTGTGAAACTTTCCCAACTTTGAAGGCTTGTCCTTCCCTAAACTGACATATAACTTTTCGTCTGACCAAATACTTCAAAAGAAAAACGTGGCAAAGTCTTAACCGTTTACTACCAGAACTGTGCTATCCTATCCAAGACTCTGAACCATTGAATTTGGCCCAGGCCTATTGAATTGAATTGCTGGTTGTAGTGAACTGAAACTATTTGCCCTGCCTATGAAAGTATTTGTGCTTTAATTCTTTTAACAATGTCTTTTTACCCCCTTTTTAAAGTAACTGAAGTGCCATTTGTCATGATCTCTGCTTCCAAAAGGTCAGGGTTTTCCCAACTCCCTTGGAAGCAGATCCATAACCCAGGTTCCGAGTGCCAACTAGTCCCAATTGGGACCTTTTGGACCCAGTCCTGGCGCCAGTGGCACCAGGCTCATAAATATGCCCAGTCCCAGCGCTGGAAGCGCCGGGCTCATAATGCTTGGGTGGACTTACCTGCAGCAGACCATGCTGCTTACTTGCCTGCCAGTTGAGCCTCTGATCCTCTTCTGTTTGGAACTACTTTTCCTGTTGGGTGGGGCAGGAGCCACTCCCTAGGTTCAGAACACTGGAACTCTTCTGGAAAGCAGGAATCTTTTTTTACCAAGGCGTGGCTGTGGAAGGAGACACCTAAGCACTACAGGAGGCTATTTAAACCACACCCGATGGATGAATCTTGCTTTGCGTTATTCTGCATCCTCTGCAGCAGAACGCTCATCGTGTCCTCTGCATCTGATCCTGGGCCTAAGGAAAAAGGCTTACCATCCTGAATCCAGTCTTCAGCAACACCTATAAAGACAAGAAAGAACAGGTTAGCATTACGGTCTTCAGTGACAGCGCTTCACTTACCTGACCCATCGGCTGTCACCAACGCCTCGCGCTGCATTCCGGCATCTGAAAGACAAAGGCTTACCTACTCTTCGTGCGCTCCGGAGGTCTTCACACTGCATTCCGGCATCTGAAAGACAAAAGCTTACCAACTCTTCGCACGCTCCGGAGGCTTTCGGCGCTGCATCCCGCATCTGAAAGACAAAACAAGGTGCGTTTAAAGACATTGGGGAACTTTAATACTCGCGTGCCAATTCTCCGTTCCACATCTAACCCAGTGGGTATTCCGGCACACTGCAGCCGCTCCGAACTTGTACCTGCAAAAGAAAAAGACAGTTAGAGCGCATCGTGAAGCAGGCAACAAGCGCTTACTTACGTACTTCCAGGCGCTTCTATTCATCACACGGGCTCCATCTTCAACTCACTTCAGCCCGTCATCCGCCATCGCCGGAACCCTGCAAAACAAGAGACATCATTACTAAAGACTTTTAAAGACATTAGAATTACTCGAAACTTACCGTTCGTGAAGTAAACGACGGACAGCAGTCCTCTGAAGTCAAGAGGCCTGCTCCCCTTATCCAGTGAAGAAACTGGTTACAGCACCCTGCCCCGAAGCAGATGGAGAGCACGGCGTTCACTTACCTAAGGTGAGCGCGTTAACCTTTGGGGTTCTACAGGAGAAGAGAAAGGGAAGAAGAGAGAGACATTCAATAACCCAGTTCATTAATCCCATATTTTCTATCTGCAGACACCTTACCCTTCGAGTCAGACATACAGTGCACAGGGGTCCAGCCCAAAGAGCCAGCCGTATGTTACACATCACCTTTGAAGATACGGTATACGCCCAGTCAAGACCGGCGCCTGTACGGGAATCAGGTGAGCGTTACACCATTTTGCTCCCACCTCAGGGGATCTGAACTTGTTCAGAAACTGATTGGTTGTGTATTGGAATGTATTAGATTGTGATATTGAGTTGCTCTTACTAGTGGAATTGTTTTCCAACTGACTGTGTAAATAAATGTATATTCTTTTACCAAGAAACCTTGAGTGTTTGTTTGAACCACTGTGATTGCTAAACCTTTGTGTAACCCCTTGTACTGCTCACTTTACTCTTGAGATTCGTCTGGCTGCTCAGCCACTGCTACCACATTACTGTGTGAAATTGTACTTGCACTTGTAGTCTTAATTGTGTGTAGTGTTCCCAAAGGGTACAGCATATGATTCTGCCTAACATTGTCCATGGATGTGTGGGGAAGTATTGTAAGTCAGCCTGGTTGAATAGGGGTCGTGCGACGACAGCCATCAGGGGGCTCTGAACTTTCCTATATTGCACCATGATCTCACAGGATATACAGATCTCGAGGATGATTTCAGCATGATTATTCCCATCCTCGAAGAGCTCTTCATCGGACAATTGTCGCAGAGACACATTTGGATCAATGCATAGTACAGTGCACCATTGGTACCCGTGTGGATCAGTACCCAGAACTACAATCCTTTTTGCGGACACCATTAGGCCTTCCAAATCTAATGATAGGATTGTGCCAACAACCAGCTCGGGGAGTACAACAGGTCGAAACATGAAGTCACTGGGTACTCTCCACTCCTTTCTGGTGATCTGGGGGACAGATCGGGTGGGCACCTTGATACTGTAAACAAACATATCAGGGTTGACAGGCATACCTCTAACTGCCATATCACTTGCCACGGCATGTATCATGAGCATTACCCTTGAGGAACACATGCCAGGTGTGGCACAGACAATCCCCCTGTAAATGAAATAGTCATGTTCAACTTGCTGAGCAGGTCCCTACTGAGCAAGTTGACACAAGAACTCTCAGAGTAAAGGAGGGGGGCTCGTACAACCTTCCCTCCCACCTTGACATCTAGATCTTTCGTGTAAGGAACAGTCAAAACAACTCCAGAGAATCCCGGCATGTCAAGAGTCTTTCCTGATAGCGGGAAGTCGCCTTCACTGCTGCACGACTTCTCCGCTCCTGAGTCTACCATAAAGATGAATTGTCTATTCTGGATTTAAGATCATTGACAGGATGGGACATGCAAGAGCTCTCTGTGGGTTGCCCTAGTTGGGGTATGTTTCTGTCCAAGGGCATGAAAAAGGGTTTCCCCCTACTACTGTAACCCCTTGATATGGGGTTGCTGCGCCGTTGGGTGCAGTGCCGTAAGTGTGTCTGTTCTCTGCGGGCTCTTGGTTAGGGCACAGCTGGTTTGGTTGCATTGCTTGTTGCTGGTGTGGCGGCTGGTGTGGGCCAGGGATATGATATGATATGGGATTTATAACACGCCTATACACAAGTGTTTCAAGGCGCGACGAGGCATGGGAGGGGAACAGAGGGAAGACAGAGACAATGATCTTACTAGACCAGGTGACATTGAGATTGCGCACAAGGGGGGGTTAAGGGAAAGGGGGAGGGGAAGTGTGGTACATAGGATAAATGGTAAATAAATAAAAACAATAAGAAATATAAATAAGAAGTGCAGACATCTGGTGTCAAGTGCTGGTAGGGTGCTGTAGGGATACAGAAACAGCCCCAGAGTGCATGACGTGCCAGGGGGGCAATACAAGTGTGCAACTGGCAGGGAGGGGACCTGGGCCTGAGAACGGAGGGTAGCCATGTGATCAGTGTAGTTTCAGCCAGGAGCTCAGCAGGGGAGAGGAGGAGAGAAAGCAGAAGCAAAGAGGAAGGTCTTGAGGTATTTCCAGAACCAGAGACAGTTCTCCTCAAGTTTCAGAGAGGCAGGGAGGCTGTTCCAGAGGGAGGCCCCAGCCGAAGAAAGAGATCTGCCACCAACTCGTTGCTTGAAGTAGTTGCAGGCGGATGATCTAAGAGCTCGAGAAGGAAGATATTTAGGAAGAGAGAGTTGAAGGTATTGAGGCCCCAGACCACAGAAAGCCTTGTGGACAATGCAGAGAGTCTTGAACTTAATCCTCGAGGCCACTGGGAGCCAGTGCAGAGATTTTAGTCCTGGAGAGATCCGTTCCCTGGGCTTGAGGCCAAGGACAAGTCTTGCAGTCCTGTTTTGGATGAGCTGCAGAGGGCGGAGAGTAGAGGCAGGTAGATTTAGAAAGAGGCTGTTGCAGTAGTCCAGCCTAGGTAGAACCAGAGCTCTGTAGACAGTGAGCTTCTGGGGAAAGAAGAGGAAAGGAAGTATACCTCTGTGGAGGTGCCGCTGGTAGTGTGACTTCTTAGAGACGTCAGCGATGTGAGGAGAGCAGGAGAGTGTGGAGTTGAAGATGACCCGAGGTTTTTAGCCTCACACGTGGGAGCAGGAGGAGGGCCAAGAGAGGCCGGCCAGAGAGTGACAGGAAAGGAGGGACCAGGTGTGCCGATGAGGAGAATCTCAGTCTTACTGGTATTAAGGCAGAGATCATTAGCGGCACACAACTCCTGGATAGCAGACAGACAGTCAGAGATGAGAGAAGGAGAAGAGGTAGCTGAAGGGAGCTGAGTGTCATCCGCATAGCACTGAAAATTAGGGCAGAGAGCAGCAATGCGGTGGGCAAGAAGTGCCAGTTATTGGTTGAACAGCCAGGGAGAGAGGTTAGACCCCTGGGGAACACCACAGTTAGAGATAGAGATAGAGGAGAGGAAGGACCCAAGTTGGACCTGGGAGGGTTGATCGGAGAGGAAAGAAGTCAGCCATGCCAGGGCCTGGTCGGTGATACCCAGGTTATCGCAGAGATGGTTGAGCAGGATGGCATGGTTGACCGTGTCAAAGGCAGAAGAGAGATGCAATAAGATGAGGACACGGGGGGTGTTGGAGTCAAGGTTAGAGAGCAGATCTTCATGGATGTTCAGGAGAGCAGTTTCCGTGCTACTAGCAGCTCAGAAGCCAGACTGATGGTCATGGAGACAACCAACAGATTCAGTGTGGAGATTAAGCTGGGAGGTGGCCAATTTCTCCAGGAGCTTGTCCAGGAAAGGAATGATGGAGAATGGGCAACATTGCCTCGTCCCCCCACCTCTGGGTCCTGATCCTCCAAACCCCCCTCCTCTTGGCCCTCAGAACCCACCTCGTCCTCGTTGCTGTCCGCCTTGCAACTGGGGTTCCGAAAAGTGCTGGTTTACTCCACACTGTCCTTACCCGCCTTCAGCCCAAACTGCTGCTATTCTTGCCTGGGTCGCATTAGAGGTGCACCCCTCCTCCTCCGTCTGCTCTAGGGGCGACGCTGTTGATACTGCGGCTACCTTCACTAGTTTGTTTTGAATTAGATTTCCTTCCTCTGCCTGCCGCCTCTGAATAGTTTCTTTCTCTCGCTCTTTGATCCTCCTACAATGGTGAACTATGAATCTTAGGATCTTGGGCCACCCTTTTGCTTCTACCCCAGCTATCTTATCAAGCGCTGTCTGCACTTCTTTTGGGGAGCCCTCTTTTTACAATACAATGAATAATGATGTTGATTGATCCCAGGTGTGGCCCGTTTCTGCTCTCCACATCTCTTGAACCCTACGAATGTATTGTGCAGCATCTTCCTCACCCCCCATCCTGCATTGCATTACTGATTGTACATCTGGGTTGTCTGGGAATGTGCGTCGCAGTGCATCCCATACTCGTGCTCTAATCTTGTTGATTGATGCTCCATCATGGGCATCATTACTTAGCATTACTCCCGGGTACCCAGCTTTAATCCCCACCATCTCTGCTTGATCTCCTACTGCTGTCACTCACACACTCTTAATGTCCCCTATTGCTATGGGTACCACTGCTGTGTTTTCCTCAAATGCATAAATCAATGTCCTCACCCCGCTGTGAGTGGCGGGGTGCCTTGAGGTGGTTATTTGTGGCCATTTGTGCCTAGGGTACATAGTGTGGTCACCCCTTGCCCTTGTGTATTAGGGGCACTATTAGCGCTATTCTGCGAAACCTCAAACTTACGTACCATAAACTCTCTATTCTTGGTGTGGCTTGGGGTGCCTGCTTGGCCCCTCCCTCTCCGTGTTCTTCCGTGTCATCAAAATCACTCGAGTATTCCTCGTCCCCTCTTCGGGACCCAACATTCTTGTATCCCAAACTGTCTGTTTCCCCATCCCGCTCTAAGTGGACTGTTCTTATGGGTGCACTGTCTGTTCTGAACAGGAAGTCACGTGACTTACACTCGTCCCCGGGTGGCTGCGGGGGTGCCCCCATGGGCAACTTTGCAGTCTCTGCCACCCTCGTTGCCTCACATGCTGCTTGTAATTTTGCCAGTTTGGTGTGCGTTGAGGCTAGTGATACCTCTAGGTCTCTCACACTCACCCCTTTCTGAGCCTATACCTCTGGGGTGAGACATATGGTGGGGATGAGGCTGTACCACTTTTCCCAGTCTCCTCTGTACTCGTCTTCTTATTACTGTCGGGTGTTGCCCCATCCACTTTCGGGGTTCTCTGTTTCTTCAAACATTTTCCAGAGGTCCAATCAGGGTGATACAAGAGATGTGGCCCTATGATTCTGTATGACGTATGATTAAGCATCAGAGTGATACGTGATATGTTGCTCTATGATTCTGTATGATGTATGGTAAAGCATCAGAGTGATATGTGAGATGTGGATCTATGATTCTTTATTATGTACTCTAAAGAGTCAGAGTCATACATGAGGTGTGGCTCTATGACTCTGTATGATGTATGTTAAAGCATAAGAGCAATACATGAGATGTAGACCTATGATTCTGTATGATGTATGATTACGCATCAGAGTGATACATGAGATGTTGCTCTATTACTCTGTATGATGCACTCTAAAGCGTCAGAGTGATATGTGAGGTGTGGCTCTATTATTCTGTATGATGTATGATTAAGCATCATGAGGTGTGACTCTATGATTCTGTATGACGTGTGATTAAGCATCAGCGTGGTATATGAGATGAGCTTTATGATTCTGTATGACGTATGATTAAGCATCAGCGTGATACGTGAGATGTTGCTCTATGATTCTGTATGTTGAACACTAAAGAGTCAGAGTGATATGTGGGGTGTGGTTCTATGATTCTGTATGATGTATGATTAAGCATCAGAGTGATACGTGAGATATTGCTCTATGACTCTGTATGATGTACTCTAAAGCGTCAAAGTGACACATGAGGTGTGGCTCTATGATTCTGTATGACATATGATTCTCTCCGCGGCAGGGGCCTCCCTCTGGAACAGCCTTCCTGCCTCCCTGAAACTTGAGGAGAACCATCTCCGGTTCCGGAAGCACCTCAAAACATTCCTCTTCACTTCTGCTTTCTCTCTCCCTCTCCCCTGCTAAATTCTTCACCAAAACTGCACTGATTCTGCAACTGGGCCACTCTCATCGACCTCGGTCCTGGGCCCAGTCACTCTTCACTTGCACTGCCTCCCTGGCAACCCCTGCACTGCGGGACTGTCTCTGTATCACTACAGCCCCCCCCCCCAGCACTTGTCTGCACTTACCTTGCACTTGCCACCAGCTGGCCCTATTTATTTATTATTTTATTTCTATTCTACTATTTGTACTGCACTCCCCCTTCCCCTTGCACTTTTTCCCTTCCCCCTACCCCTGCACTTGCGCGGTCTGAATGACACCTGGCCTAGTAGGATTGTTGTCTGTCTTCCCCTTGTTCCCCGCTCCCTGCCTCGTCGCGCCTTGAAACACTTGTGTATAGGCGCGTTACAAATGCCATATCATATCATATATCATATCATTAAGCATCAGAGTGATACGTAAGATGGGCTCTATGATTCTGTATGATATATGATTAAGCATCAGAGTGATACGCGAGGTATGGCCGTATGATTCTGTATGACATATGATTAAGCATTAGAGTAATATGATTGAGCTTCAGAGTAATACGTGAGATGAGGCTCTATGATTTTGTATGATGTAGTCTAAAGCATCAGAGTGATATGTGAGGTGTGGCTCTATGATTCTGTATGATGTATGATTAAGCATCAAGTGATACGTGAGATATTGCTCGATGACTCAGTATGATGTACTCTAAAGCATCAAAGTGATACGTGAGGTGTGGCTCTATGATTCTGTATGAAGTATGTGTTACGATCACCTAGGTCCCACAGCTATGGGCGTCGATCTGAACTGGACTGCTGCGGTCTCCACCAATGTGACGCGTAGAGCCGAGATGACCGACTGGACTGGCCCACCTAACTTTGTTTGCTTGGCCCGTAGGAATATTCTTCTGAAAATGGAGAAAGGGAATTAACCACCCGTGAAGTTGAGTGTCAACCCCCACCCTCCGCTGTTCTCCCCACTGATCACCTTTAAAGTCCCCTCTTATAGTCTCACCTGATGGTTTGGAAAGATGAGCTCTCCATCCTGCGTTGAGCGCAGGGGCGCGTTGATAACCAGTTGCTTCACTGGTTCGAAGGAATTGGTGAGTTCCAGAACTATATTGACTCTGAGATTTCCCGCGAGACGCCGTAAGTGTATAGTTCATAAGAGTTCAAATGTCTGACTTTCACTCTTGTCCAATTCCTTGCAGGTTGCGGCTTGACCCTAGCGAAGAGTCCCTCATGACAGCCGGTAATATTCAAATAAGGATTGGTATTATCCAACACAGTTCGATAAAATAATGTCAATATATAACCTGTTGCTTTCTCCCTTATTCAGGTGCTGAGAGTAATTATGAAGTCTCTGGGAATGATGTCCCCGGCGGTAAAATTAGGTAAGTCTATTGTGGTGAGAAGGATTCCCCTTGTTTGTCCCTTGGTTTCACCTTGCTGTCATTTTGTTTCCCCTTAGGGGCCGGGGTTCGGCGAGGAGGCGATGGAGGCTGCGCCGACCTGTGAAGAGGAATAGTACCCCGTCGGTAAAATCAGGTAAGTCTATGGGGGGTAACTAATATTGCCTCTGTTTATTCCCTTGGCTCACCTTGCTGTTCTTGTGTTCCCCTTAGGTGCCGGAGTGCGGCGGGAACATGCAAGATGAGGTGGACAGTGAAGACTCAGCGAAGGCCGGTGAGTTCAGCGCGGCGCTGCAGCAGGCGAGGCGACACGCATAAAATAACGTCTTTCTTCCAACTTGAAGGCGCGGTGGATTGGAAACTCAGGTAAGGATCAAAGGTATTGCTCTTGTTCTAACCTTTTCTCCTTCTTTCCCCCTTTTCCTAGGAGCTCCGGATTCGAGGCGGGGGTGGCAGAAGACTGGATGCTGACTTGCAGGCACGGTGAGCGTTACGCTGCTGGATGCAGAATAACGCGAAGCATGTGCTGCACTTCGGCATGGTTTAAATAGCCTCCAAAGTAGTCCCAGGTAAGTATTCCTCCCCAGCCCCACCCGAGTAAAAAATAGTCCCTAGGTAAAGTAATCCCTTCCAAGCCTCTTTTGGCTTGGAGCTCTTGCAGCATGGTCTGCATCAGGTAAGTTTGCAGCATGGGCTGCATCAGGTAGGTTTTAAACTATGAGCCCGGCTCCTCTGGCCCCAGGACTGACTCTCCATATGAGCCTGGCACCATAGACGTCAGGACTGCACCCAAATAGCCCCTAGTAGGGGTTGTTGGGCTTGCTTGGAATAACTTGATGCCTGCTTCCGGGGTTGCTGGACTTGGTCTGGGTCCCCGGGGATAGGCATCATGACTGCATTCCCCCCCAAGCCCTCTCCTAAAGTCGTTCTTCCCTGTGGTTTCGGTTTGTCTGGGAAATTTCGGTGGACATTTTTCACCAATCGGGGTGCATGAACGTGGTCACTAGGTTCCCATGACCTTTCCTGTGGTCCATAACCTTTCCAGTCGATTAAATAAAAAAGTTTTGATTTCATCAGCTTGGAGTCCAGGATGTTTTTAACCTCAAATTCGGGTTCCCCGTCTATAAGGATGGGGTCTTGTGGCTTGATTAGTCCCTGGTTGCACTGGCTTCATAAGCGACACATGAAAGACGGGGTGAATTTGCATATTAGCAGGTAAGTCCAACTTGACAACCACTGAGTTGATAATGGCCTTAATAGAGTAAGGTCCCAAATATCTGGGGTTAAAGGTCCATGTTCCCTTTAGAGGTATGTGTTTTGTGGCCAACCATACTTGGTCCCCTATCTGGTATTGTGGAGTAGCACTTCTATGCCGATCAGCATCTTTCTTGTATTTTTCTTTCGCTTGTTTTAAATGTGCAGTTGCTTCCTTAAAGGCTTGTGTAATCGTAGCGTGCAGATGGTCCACTGTGGGCATTTCTAAGTGTTGGGGTGAGTCAAGGTCGGAGGTTCGAGGATGATGCCCATATAAGGTATAAAAGGGGCTTTGTCCAGTTCCAGAATGTACTGAGTTATTGTGTGCATATTCGGCGATCCAAAGAATGTCTTTCCAATTACTCTCAGTCTGATGTAAGATACAACGCAGGTATTGTTCTAGAGTCTGGTTGGTCCTCTCCGTTTGACCATTTGTCTGGGGATGGTGACTGGTCGATAACCTCACATCGATTTGCGCCAATTGACAAACATTTTTCCAAAAATGTGAAATGAATTGACTGCCCCGGTCAGAGACCAATACGGACGGAAATCTGTGTATGCGAACAATGTTTTCGAGGAACTCCTTGGCCAGGATTGAAGCTGAAGGTAATCCCTTCAAAGGAATAAAGTGGGCCATCTTGGAAAAAAGATCCGCAGTAACTAGAATGGTGTTAAATCCATTGCATGGAGGTAGATCAGTAATAAAGTCTAACGATAAGGTGTGCCATTGTTAGGAAAGATTTCCTAATTGTGGGTAATTTTCCTTCCATGTGGCAACCCCTAAACTTTTTGCTGTTGTTTTCACCATGATCTAGACTTTGCCAGAGAAGTGCAGCCTTCTGCCGCACTCCTCTGGGCTTTCGCTCCATTCTTACGGGGAAACTGACATGCCCTTAAGACAGTCAGTACCGGGAAACGCTGTTTTCCGTAGTTTCTTTATCATGTTGCAGCTTTCGTGCAACATGACACAAGAGGGCACTGTAAGCTAAGTTACTGCTCTCTTGGGTCTCTAGTCTTCTACAGGCCCTAGATACTCTGCTTGGATTGTAAATGAGCGATGCAAGTGAATCACGGACGGGAATGGTGGCAGCGATCGTTTCTTGTGTTTTTGAGCTCCTTTTGGCGTTTTAAGCGTGTTTTAAGCGCTTATCCCAAAATGGTGGCCTGGCTCCCAAAATGGCCAGGCCACGAGGCTCTTTGTCCTGTCCGCTGACCGTCTTGCCCCCTTCACCTTCCCCAGGTCGAGCCGACCCGGGGCCTTCCTTATTTGGGCATGTACTTTCCCGTGAAAAACAGATTCTTTTGCGGGCTTCTACATGCCTTGTGTGTGCCTCCAGGATGTGGGCTGGGATGTCTGGTCCCAATACACATCCTGGGTGCCAGAGAGTCTAGTGTGGTATGAATGCCTGGGACCACCGTGGTCCGTGATAGGTCCACGTATGGTGTGAGTGTTTGATGAGCGGATCTCCCATTGGGTCCCCTCCGTATTGGCACGAAGGGAACCGTGGATAAGATGGGCTGGAAACACCACTACCATGTCGATCTCCAGAGTTCTCACGAACAAAGGAATACAGGAGCCAAGTATCCTGCAACCACGATGCTGAACCGAGGAATCGCTGGTGACCCGCTGAAGGACTGCTCCTCTGCACTGCTGTCGCCTTGTGAAACCCTTTCTACCTCTGATCGAACCAGAAGGCCTGTACTGGTACTTCGACCCTTGGAATAGCGGGGACAGCTATTCTCGGCATCTTCACCATCTCCTGCACGTAAGCCTTCGGAAGTGTCTCTGGGCCATCCAGCACACTGACCAGCCTACCCAGAAGTCTTGCTCTGTAACCGCCGCCAGGTTGTGTTGTATTTCGAGTCCTTGTCACTCTCACACGATTCGTACACTTGGCATTCCCAGGTCTGAAGTGAGTAGTGTACATTTGGCTGAGATATACACAGCCGCTCCGTTGCCTGCTGTGATAACAAACTGTGTGGGTTCACTGCGTTTGGGATGCCCTCAACTCAACTCTGCTGCTGCAGAATCTACATGACGACGAGACGTCCCCTGCTCCCCTGAACCTGCCAGCACTGAAACTGACGCAGAGAAGCCTGGGTCTGCTTGCATCGGGGACCGGTGAGTAGCATAGCTAGGAACTGGTCACCCTCCTGCAGGAGCCCATAGCTTTTCCCCACTGTGTCAAACAGCACGCCTTTCCGTACTCGCGCTCTGCTTCTGCCCACAGTGGAGGCTGCGCTTGAGTCGCGGAGCTCTGTTCATCTTCATTTGTTCACCGAACTGAACTGCCTGATTCCCTCCAATAACAAATTGGTGTACAGCGGTGGGATACGACTGAAGGTATCCAGTGTTGCGCACGAGCGAAGGCATTTCAAGTTATTCCTACCAGGACACGTAGTGAATTGTCGTAGTATAACTTTAAAAAGGCCATAGTCCTATCTAACAGTATGGAAACAAATACCTTGTTAACTTTAAATGCTTCCAAATCCGAAACATTGAAAAAGATGTGTGCGGAGAGAGGTGTCTCCTCTCAAGGCACCAAATTGGATATGATCCAAAGAATCGTGGTGTGGCAAGAAGCGCAGCTTGACGCTATAACTTCTGAGGACAGTGCGGAAGGAGGTGGGGCTGCTCTCACTGGTAGAACCGACGGTTCTGCCGCTGCACTGATCCACCGCGACCACGAGGACAGGGAGGATGTGATGTCTAATGTTTCCTCTGCCAGTGTTGATGGGGAGGCCATGCTTGAATTCAAGAAGCAAGAGCTGCTGTTTAGGCAGAAGGAGCTTGAGTTCAATATGGCCAAACTACAGGAAGAGCTTGAGTTCAATAGGGTCAAGCTAAAAATCGAACAGGCAGAAAAACAGAAAGACAGGGATCACCAGTTGGAACTGGCCAAGCTTCAAGTCGCAAATGGATCCAAAGGTCCCGGACATGGGTCTGGAGCCTCCTCTCATCCACGGTTTCCAAAAGATCTGCTCAGTGTGTATGAGGAAAGGAATTACATTATGGACTGTCTGAATACGTTTGAGTATGCATGTGAAGTTCAACAAGTTGACAATGCTAATAAGATTGCCTGGTTACTCAGCAGACTGCCCCATTCTGGCTGTAGTGCCATTATGGAAATGTCGAAGGCTGAGCGAGCTGATTTCGCAATGTTAAAGCAAACTCTCATTTTAAAGTTTGGAAAGACTCCGGCCCAATATTTAAAACGATTCCGAGAGTACAAGAAAAAAGAAGGTGGTACTTGGGTATCTTATGTAACCGAATCCTTAAAAAACTTGACTGGCTGGGTCGAAGGTTATAAGGTTTCTACCTTTGAAGGCATGATAAATCTTGTCATGCTGGAACACATTTTTGCATCTTCTTCCCCGGAGCTTAAGCAGCATTTGGCCGATTCGAAGGAGATAGATCCTAAGAAGCTGGCCATTGCAGCAGACTTATGGGTGTCACATCGAGTGTCCCATAAGGTCAAAACTCATCCTGGTAAGCAGGAGGAAGGGAAAAAGTCCAAAGATAAGGAGGGTGGAGAATCTGATAAATCTTCTTCTCAAAAGGGCCACAAAAAGAAAAATAAGGGTAAGACACAAGAGAACTCACAGGGTAGTCAGCCTCCGAAACAGAACTCTGGTTACAATAAGCCTCCCTATGTAAACAGACCCAATGGATCTTGTTTTGCTTGTGGAGCAACTGACCACGTGAAGGGGGATCCACGGTGTAAGGTTAAACCTTTGGGGGTCCACTCCGCTAATCTGGCCTTCTCCTTCTACGAGAAAGAAGAGATTACAGGAGCATCCTTCTCCTCAGACTCCTTCCCCAGTGGGATAGAAGCTGAGGTAGTTTTAGTTTCCCTGGGTTCCTGGGAGCCTAAAGTCGCAGAGGCTTATGCTAGGATTCCAGATAATACCAAGCACTACTTTAAAGACAGTGTGCTGATCAATGGAGTAGATACTCCAGCTCTTAGGGATAGTGGGTGCAGTCGAACTGTAGTGGATTCTACCTTGGTAGACTCAGAGGAAGTTGCCAGAGCTACTCTGATGCCCACTAAGTTGGCTGACGGCCCAATTCGCATGTTTCCAGTAATACCTGTAAATCTTACTTTGAATGGTACAGCAGTCAGGATTCCAGTGAGCATTCAGAGAAACGTCCCAGGAAAGGTCTTGTTAGGCAATGATCTCAGAGCTTTAGGGCTCGTAGGAGACACTGCCGACAGACCCTGCACACAGTCTCAAAACGGGCAGCATTGGCCAAGACCAATACGCTGCCCCAGCCGAAGGGGAAACCCAAGGCGAAAGGAGTAAACAAGTCAAGACGAGGGAAAGAGAACATTTCCCCGAGCTCGCCTACCACTACGGTGGAGGAAGTTGGTCGATCGCCCGGGCCTGACGAGGAGGTGGCGATGCCTGAAGTATTTGACCCCAACGACCATCCGGAACTAAAAGACTTGTTAGTAGAAGGTGGTCCTGACAGGGAAGAATTCAGTAAAGGCCAACGTGAGTGCCCATCTCTGGAAGGCCTAAGGAGACAGGCCTGCTCCCAGCTTGAGGGTGAACCTCCTGGGACACATCAGATTTATTGGGAAGGTGGACTCCTGTATAGTGAGCCCACAGAGTCTACAGAAGGAGACCACAGGAGGTTGGTGGTTCCCCTTGCTGTAAGACCCTTCCTCCTGCAGTTGGCGCATGAAGTGCCCCTTGCTGGTCACCTTGGTATTAAGAGGACCAAGCAAAGGTTATCCATGCACTTCTACTGGCCCAAGATGGGGGTGCAAGTAGAAAGTCACTGCAGGAGTTATGCCTCCTGCCAGTTATCTGGTAAGGTTAGGCAGAAGGAGCTTGAGTTCAATATGGCCAAACTACAGGAAGAGCTTGAGTTCAATAGGGTCAAGCTAAAAATCGAACAGGCAGAAAAACAGAAAGACAGGGATCACCAGTTGGAACTGGCCAAGCTTCAAGTTGCAAATGGATCCAAAGGTCCCGGACATGGGTCTGGAGCCTCCTCTCATCCACGGTTTCCAAAAGATCTGCTCAGTGTGTATGAGGAAAGGAATTACATTATGGACTGTCTGAATACGTTTGAGTATGCATGTGAAGTTCAACAAGTTGACAATGCTAATAAGATTGCCTGGTTACTCAGCAGACTGCCCCATTCTGGCTGTAGTGCCATTATGGAAATGTCGAAGGCTGAGCGTGCTGATTTCGCAATGTTAAAGCAAACTCTCATTTTAAAGTTTGGAAAGACTCCGGCCCAATATTTAAAACGATTCCGAGAGTACAAGAAAAAAGAAGGTGGTACTTGGGTATCTTATGTAACCGAATCCTTAAAAACTTGACTGGCTGGGTCGAAGGTTATAAGGTTTCTACCTTTGAAGGCATGATAAATCTTGTCATGCTGGAACACATTTTTGCATCTTCTTCCCCGGAGCTTAAGCAGCATTTGGCCGATTCGAAGGAGATAGATCCTAAGAAGCTGGCCATTGCAGCAGACTTATGGGTGTCACATCGAGTGTCCCATAAGGACAAGACTCATCCTGGTAAGCAGGAGGAAGGGAAAAAGTCCAAAAATAAGGAGGGTGGGGAAACTGATAAATCTTCTTCCCAAAAGGGCCACAAAAAGAAAAATAAGGGTAAGACACAAGAGAACTCACAGGGTAGTGGAGGTCAGCCTCCAAAACAGAACTCTGCTTATAATAAGCCTCCCTATGTAAACAGACCCAATGGATCTTGTTTTGCTTGTGGAGCAACTGACCACATGAAGGGGGATCCCCGGTGTAAGGTTAAACCTTTGGGGGTCCACTCAGCTAATCTGGCCTTCCACTCTTCGTAGGGCTTGGACTTCCTTTTAGTTAGGAGCCTCTGAAGGCGGACTGGGTCTAATTATTATTTCACACTGCCTGTTTTCCTCCCCTTCTAGGTGGACTACACATTTCGTGCGTCTAACTCTTTAGACTTGTTTGTATTTGTATATATATTGTATTGGTTTGGTATGTGTTGGTTTACTAGAGTTTTATTGTGATTTCTCGCTACCGTCATTGTTGCAAAGGCCTTGGAATAAATGTGTATATATTTTTAATATAACACCTGTTTGTAGTAATTTGTAAGTATCCTTGCTTTGTGTGCTCATTGCGGGCTTTCAGTCACCATCACCTCTCTTGAGACCTAGTCTTGACCGCCGCGATCGCTACCCTGATTGGTCTGGCTTGTCCAGAGGTTACCCTGTTCCAAGTAATTAGGTTGGCCTTCTGAACTTCTGCGCCTCCAGGACAGAGTTCAGAAATCCGTCTTAACAGCCATGGTGTAGGTGGAATGTCTAGAGGTTTTAAGAGTCCAGCTGGTTTTTTCTTCTGACTTTTGTTTTGGCCGCAAATGCCACAAGACATTACAAATGCTTTAATATCCTTTTGCCAGGTGGGCCACCAGAATTGTCTCTTAATTTTAGCTTCAGTTTTTGCGATACCTGGGTGCCCCTCCATTAGGGTGTCATGATAACGGGAAATGACTAGCTCTTGTAGTTCCTTGTGTGGCAGAAATAGCCACCCTTGGTAATAAGGCAGGTCAATGGTGACATAGTAGTCTGGGCATTCTTTACCCAGTCCTGCAGGGCTGCAAGATCAAAGAGTTGCTGGATCTTTACCTGAATGTCCTCTAGTGTCTGTAGAGTAGTCATGCCAAGAATCCTTTGTTCAGAAATTATAGGCACTGGTTCTGGGTTCACTTCTGTCGTTCCCATCCCTATTCGGGATAAGGCGTCTGCTTTACAATTCTTACAACCTGGTCGATAGGTTATCACGAAATCGAACTCGGCAAAGAACAATGCCCATCGGAGTTGGCGTAACGATTGGGCCTTGGCTGTCTTCAAATACTGCAAGTTCCGGTGATCGATGATCACAGTAATGGTATGCCTGGCACCGAGAAGATAGTGCCGCCAAGCCTTGAAGGCGGATTTAATGGCTAATAACTCCTTGTCGGTAACCGCATAGTTTAACTCGGGTGCCAAGAACTTTCTGGACCAAAATGCTACTGGGTGAAGCTGGCCAGTTTCAGGATCCTTCTGGGACAGGACAGCTCCCATGGCTAAACTGGATGCATCAGTTTCCACTATGTATGGAAGTTCAGGGCGCGGGTGCTTTAATACAGGTGCAGATGTAAATTTTGCTTTCAGCTCTTGGAAGGCATTTTCAGCTTCTTCAGTCCACATAAAGCGTTTATTTTTTCGCAAGAGTGCTGTGATGGGATGTGCAACATGTGAAAAATCCGGGATGAATCTGCGGTAGAAATTGGCAAAGCCGAGCATGCTTTGTACACCTTTAACTGAACTTGGTGATGGCCACTTAAGGATTGTGTCCACCTTTCGTGAGTCCATTCGGACTCCTCTTGGAGTCAGGCTAAACCCAAGGAATTCAACTTCCGTGGCATGAAAAACGCATTTTTCCAGTTTTGCATATAGTTTGTGCTGGCGCAATTTCTCAAGGACTGCTCGGACGTGCTTCACATGGTCAGATTCTGAAGAGGAGTATACTAGAATATCATCAATATATACGACAACACAAACGTCAATGAGTTCACAAAGGACATTGTTCATAAAGTATTTGAAGGCTGCTGGTGCATTGCACAACCCGAAGGGCATCACCTGGTATTCGAATAACCCATACTTAGTGCGAAAAGCAGTCTTCCATTCATCGCCCTCTTTTACACGTACCAGATAGTATGCCCCCCACAGATCTAACTTAGTGTATATGCAAGCGTCCTTCACTTGGTCTAGTAGTTCAGGGATCAGAGGCAATGGGTATCGGTTCTTAACAGTTATCTGGTTCAATGCGCGGTAGTCTATGCACGTTCTGAGGTCACCTTCCTTTTTGGGCACGAAGAACAGAGCTGGAGGTGCAGGGGACTTGGATGGGCGAATGAAGCCATTAGCAAGGTACTGGTCTAGGTATTGTCATAGGTGAAGGTTCGCTGGTTCCGTAAGGGCGTAGATCCTGCTACAAGGGGGTTGTGCACCGGGTATGAGATCGATTTGACAATCGTACGATCTATGAGGTGGTAAGGTGTTTGCCTGTCCTTTTTGGAAGACATCCTGGAATTCTTGATATTCTGGAGGTAATTGCACGACTGATGTGGTGACTGTGGCCCGGCCTGCGTTCAAGTTTTTCTTTGGGTAACAGGTTTGTGCACAATCCGGGAAGGTTATTCTCTTCTCTCGCCAATCAATATAGGGATTATGTGTTTCCAACCAGTATTATTTGAAACTGTGGGGCTTTGATTAGATCAAACACAATAGTCTCTCGATGCCTATCCTTACCCAATAGTGTCATCTCTGTGGTGGAATGAGTTACAGGCCCAGAGGCAATTTCAGTTCCATCGACTGTGGTGATGACATCCGAGGTGGTCTTTCGGCAGAGAGGTAGATTCATCCTGGAAGAAAATTCATAGTCCACATAGTTTCCTATGGCCCCGCTATCAATGTATGCTCTTACCGCGTGCATACGTGATGGCTGCCTTGGATCTACGAGGACCATTGGTATGATGAAATGCGAGGTCTGTGTATCCTTCTTCAAGCTCGGCAAGCGGACCTCTACGCTTGTCGGGCATGGTCGTTTCCCGAGTCTGAATCCATATGGATTTTATCAGCATCTCCTACCACCTTCTTGGGTGGTTTTACAGGGCAATCCCGTAGAAAATGCCCAGAAGTTCCGCAATTTTAACACAATTGTATTTGCCGTCTCCTTTCTTTCTCCTTCTGGGTTAAGGGTCCTTTAACCCCTCCGATTTTCATGGGTTCTGGAGCATCTGCTCCTTTGGGGTTAGTGTGGGTCTTGACCAACACCCGATTCTCAAACTTGGCTCGATTAGCCTTCCTGTTCTGAAGTCTGTGATCTAACTGGACCACTAAGTCTATATATTCAGCGCAGTCTTGAGGTGGGTTCACAACTTGAGCCAAGACGTCCTTGAGTTCTCCTCGAGCCCACGATGAAATAACGTGATTGGTTTTACCTCGGGCCATCCAGTTTCCACTATCAACCTATTAAAGGTTGCAATGTAGGATAGAAGGTCCTGGTTATCCTGTCGTAGGGACAAAAGTTTGTTATCCAGGGCCTGTCCTTGGGAGTGCCGGGCAAATAGTCTTTCCATGCTCCTTTGAAAGCCCTGAAAATCTCGAAGAATTGGGTCATCCTGATTAACTAGTGGAATTGACCAATCCGCTGCACTGCCGCTGAGATATGACAATACAAAGGCTACCTTGGCTTGATAGTTTGGGAAGACTCCAGGTCTGCATAGACAGTGCAAGCAGTATTGGTTCATAAACACGGCAAACCTTTTGGGGTCCCCAGCAAAGCGTTCGGGCGGAGCTAATGGAATAGTTCCTGGTTGGTTTATTTGCAGAGGGTTACTTGATGACACAGGAGCTGGATTCCCCCCGAGTTCTGGTAGGGGTGTTTGTCCAGCCTGGCTTTGCAGTAGTTGCCTAGCAAGGTCATCAGTTCTCTCCTTTGACAAAATCAGTTCTCTCCTAAGAGCATTGGTTTCTTGACGGGCGGAATGCACATCAGCCCTCAGCTCCCCTAGTAATTGGGCCAATTGATCAGTTTCTGAGGTCTCCATAACGCCCGGGTGGGAATTTGTGGGTAGGCTTCGCGTTCTGTTATGCTCACCTGGCTCCCACAGGGGCGTCGATCTGAACTGGACTGCTGCGGTCTCCACCAATGTGACGCGTAGAGCCGAGATGACCGACTGGACTGGCCCACCTAACTTCGTTTGCTTGGCTCGTAGGAGTTTTCTTCTGCAAATGGAGAAAGGGAATTAACCACCCGTGAAGTTGAGTGTCAACCCCCACCCTCCGCTGTTCTCGCCACTGATCACCTTTAAAGTCCCCTTTTATAGTCTCACCTGATGGTTTGGAAAGATGAGCTCTCCATCCTGCGTTGAGCGCAGGGGAGCGTAGATATCCAGTTGCTTCACTGGTTCGAAGGAATTGGTGAGTTCCAGAACTATATTGACTCTGAGATTTCCGGAGAGACGCTGTGAGTGTATAGTTCGTAAGAGTTCAAATGTCTGACTTTCACTCTTGTCCAATTCCTTGCAGGTTGCGGCTTGACACTAGCGAAGAGTTCCTCGTGGCAGCCGGTAATATTCAAATAAGGATTGGTATTATCCAACACATTTCGATAAAATAATGTCAATAAATAACCTGTTGCTTTCTCCCTTATTCAGGTGCTGAGAGTAATTATGAAGTCTCGGGGAATGATGCCTCCGGCGGTAAAATTAGGTAAGTCTGTTGTGGTGAGAAGGATTCCCCTTGTTTGTCCCTTGGTTTCACCTTGCTGTCCTTTTGTTTCCCCTTAGGGGCTGGGGTTCGGCGAGGATGCGATGGAGGCTGCGCCGACCCGTGAAGAGGAATAGTAGCATGTATCTGTATGATGTATGATTAAGCATCAGAGTGATACATGAGATGTGGCCTTATGATTCTGTATGATGTATGCTGTAGAAACGAGTAAATAAAGATCTGATATCCATGTCAAACAATTGAACAATTCATTTAATTTCCCCATTTGTTACCTAATTCATTTTGAAAACCCCTATTCCCACCATAATGAATTAATCATCCAATATCAATTGAATCTACTACACACTGGGCTTTCCCTCATGGCACCGCATGTTAGCCCTCAGCTTCTGCTTTTGGCTCGGTATGGCGGACATCTCTCCACTCTCCACTGGCAGGTTACTAGCACACTTAAAGGGTATTCTCTAAGCAGATACTGAGCTGTCCTTCGAGTATTCTCTAAGCAGATAATGAGCTGTCAAGTATTCTCTCAGCAGATACTGAGCTGTCCTTGGGTATTCTCCTGGCAGATACTGAGCTGTCCTCAAATAACCTCTAAGCAGATACTGAGCTGTCCTCAAGTATTCTCTAAGCAGTTACTGAGCTGTCCTCAAGTATTCTCTGAGCAGATACTGAGTTGTCCTCGAGTATTCTCTAAGCAGTTACTGAGCTGTACTCAAGTATTCTCTGAGCAGATACTGAGTTGTCCTTGAGTATTCTCTGAGCAGATACTGAGCTGTCCTCGAGTATTCTCTGAGCAGATACTGAGCTGTCCTCAAGTATTCCCTAAGCAGATACTGAGCTGTCCCTCAAATATTCTCTGAGCAGATACTGAGCTGTCCTCAAGAATTCTCTGAGCAGATACTGAGCTGTCCATCGAGTATTCTCTAAGCAGATACTGAGCTGTCCGCGAGTATTCTCTAAGTAGATACTGAGCTGTCCTCAAGTATTCTCTAAGCAGATAATGAGCTGTCCTCAAGTATTCTCCAAGCAGATACTGAGATGTCCTTAAGAAATCTCTGAGCAGATACTGAGCTGTCCCCAAGTATTCTCTGAGCAGATACTGAGCTGTCCTTCGAGTATTCTCTAAGCAGATACTGAGCTGTTCTCAAGTATTCTCTGAGCAGATACTAGCTGTCCTTCGAATATTCTCTAAGCAGATACTGAGCTGTCAAGTATTCTCTAGGTAGATACTGAGCTGTCCTCAAATATTCTCAAAGCACATAATGAGCTGTCCTCAAGTATTCTCCAAGTAGATACTGAACTGTCCTCAAGTACCTCTAAGCAGATACTGAGCTGTCCTCAAGTATTCTCTGAGCAGATACTGAGTAGTCTTCGAATATTCCCTAAGCAGATACTGAGCTGTCCTCAAGTATTCTCTAAGCAGATACTGAGCTGTCCTCAAGTATTCTCTAAGCAGTTACTGAGCTGTCCTCAAGTATTCTCTAAGCAGTTACTGAGCTGTCCTCAAGTATTCTCTGAGCAGATACTGAGTTGTCCTCGAGTATTCTCTAAGCAGTTACTGAGCTGTACTCAAGTATTCTCTGAGCAGATACTGAGTTGTCCTCGAGTATTCTCTGAGCAGATACTGAGCTGTCCTCGAGTATTCTCTGAGCAGATACTGAGCTGTCCTCCAGTATTCACTAAGCAGATACTGAGCTGTCCTCAAATGTTCTCTGAGCAGATACTGAGCTGTCCTCAAGTATTCTCTGAGCAGATACTGAGCTGTCCTTCGAGTATTCTCTAAGCAGATACTGAGCTGTCAAGTATTCTCTAAGTAGATACTGAGCTGTCCTCAAGTATTCTCTAAGCAGATAATGAGCTGTCCTCAAGATTTCTCCAAGCAGATACTGAGATGTCCTTAAGAATTCTCTGAGCAGATACTGAGCTGTCCTCAAGTATTCTCTGAGCAGATACTGAGCTGTCCGAGTATTCTCTAAGCAGATACTGAGCTGTCCTCAAATATTCTCTGAGCAGATACTGAGCTGTCCTTTGAGTATTCTCTAAGCAGATACTGAGCTGTCAAGTATTCTCTAAGTAGATACTGAGCTGTCCTCAAATATTCTCTAAGCACATAATGGGCCTCATTACGACCCTGGCGGAAAGTTACCGCCAGGGCCGTGACTTTACCGCCATGGTGCTAACTACGTTAACACCATGGCGGTAAGGGGATTTACCGCCCCATTCCGACCTTGGCGGGGCGGTAAATCCCCAATCCCCATTTACCCTTCCCCATTCCCATTTTTGCCCCATAGGGCATAATGGGAGTGGGGAAGGCGTTAATTACGCCACCGTAAATTACGGTGGCGTAATTAACACCAAGTTCCCTTACCGCCATGGATTTTTACACCCGCTAGAAGCAGGTGTAAAATCCGCCATGGCGGAAAGGGAACTCGTGATTGGCGGTAAGGGGTCGGCGCAGCTAACGATGGCGCTAACCCCTTACCGCCAGGGTCGTAATGAGGCCCAATGAGCTATGCTCAAGTATTCTCCAAGCAGATACTGAACTGTCCTCAAGTAACCTCTAAGCAGATACTGAGCTGTCCTCAAGTATTCTCTAAGCAGTTACTGAGCTGTCCTCAAGTATTCTCTGAGCAGATACTGAGCTGTCCTCAAGTATTCTCTGAGCAGATACTGAGTTGTCTTTGAATATTCCCTAAGCAGATACTGAGCTGTCCTCAAGTATTCTCTGAGCAGATAATGAGCTGTCAAGTATTCTCTCAGCAGATACTGAGCTGTCCTCGGGTATTCTCTGAGCAGATATTGAGCTGTCTTCAAGTATTCTCTGAGCACATACTGAGCTGTCCTTGAGTATTCTCTGAGCAGATACTGAGCTGTCCTCGAGTATTCTCTAAGCAGATACTGAGCTGTCCTTCAAGTATTCTCTAAGCAGATACTGAGCTGTCCTTCAAGTATTCTCTGAGCACATACTGAGCTGTCCTTCGAGTATTCTCTACGCAGATACTGAGCTGTCCTTCAAGTATTCTCTAAGCAGATACTGAGCTGTTAAGTATTCTCTGAGCAGATACTGAGCTGTCCTTCAAGTATTCTCTGAGCAGATACTGAGCATCAGAGTAATACGTGAGATGTGGCCTTATGATTCTGTATGATGTATGCTGTAGAAACTAGTAAATAAAGATCTGATCTCCATGTCAAACAATTGAACAATTCATTTAATTTCCCCATTTGTTACATAATTCATTTTGAAATGAATTCCCACCATAATGAATAAATCATCCAATATCAATTGAATCTACTACACGCTGGGCTTTCCCTCATGGCACCGCATGTTAGCCCTCAGCTTCTGCTTGTGGCTCGGTATGGCGGCCATCTCTCCACTCTCCACTGGCAGGTTACTAGCACACTTAAAGGGAATTCTCTAAGCAGATACTGAGCTGTCCTTCAAGTATTCTCTAAGCAGATAATGAGCTGTCAAGTATTCTCTCAGCAGATACTGAGCTGTCCTCGAGTATTCTCTGAGCAGATACTGAGCTGTCTTCAAGTATTCTCTGAGCACATACTGAGCTGTCCTTCGAGTATTCTCTAAGCAGATACTGAGCTGTCCTTCAGGTATTCTCTAAGCAGATACTGAGCTGTCAAGTATTCTCTGAGCAGATACTGAGCTGTCCTTCAAGTATTCTGTGAGCAGATACTGAGCTGTCAAGTTGTAGTGATAAACAAAACTGCAACTTTGCCAATCAGGGCTTTAGATGACAGCATTAGCCGCTGAAAGCCAATAGTTTATTCAAAGTATGTGCCAAAAATGCTGACAGTAGTCTGTTGTAGCACTTCCATTATGCAGTAGTGAGCTACAAGGAATATGCAGGCCTAGTTGGGGTGGTAGGTCACATTATGCATTGTAGATAGACAGGCAGGGCGAAGGCCCCAGCTCTGTAGCTAATAGACATTATTGGAGTGTTTGGAACATTATGGCACCTATATAGCGCTTAGATAGCCAATTTTAAGCGCTATGAACACTAAGCTATGAGTGCATGCCTTTTAGAGCTTGCTCACATGGGGTTAATTCATCTCGGCTTCACTTAGAATATTCTGCCTTTCTAACTGTAGCCCTGCATGGCTTCGTAAACTAATCTTCCTTTCTCTGGGAAGGCACTGATAAGACATTCCTGAGCTTTCGCACAGATGGGCTCCAAGCAGGGAGGGGCACAGAAAAGGAACACAGTGGAAATTCACAGAGTTGGGTTTTTCCATGAGCAAGCCTATATTTTGCACAGGGAAAGTTCTGGAACTGTGCGTCATGGACTGACAGCACGGGATTATAAAATATGCATGCTCACATGACTCAGGTGGGAGATCGTCCTGTGGACTTGGTTCGAGCAAGATCAAGTGCCCGGAATTTGTAGCTCTGACGGCACCCAGCAGCGCTGTCCTCTGAGCGGGGCTTGTTACAGCTAGCTTATGAGGGCCAGGGTCTCCCAGTGCTGATTGGAGGGGCGTAAGACTGTGTTTCTCTATGTTTCTCTATGTTTCTCTATGTTTCTCTATATTTTGCATTTCTCTATGTTTTGTGCTTTGTAATCTTCTCTAACTTGAATCCCAAAATGTGAATGAAATTCACTGTTTAGAATAAATACTAAAACTTATTGAAGGTGTCATTTGTCACTAGCATGAGTTCACTGCTCGGCACAATAGAACCTGTATTTTGGGCTGAATTGGGTAATTATTGCTCCCAAGGGCTGGCCCCGAGGAAGATTTTCCCCATTTCAAGACACAAGTATTCTCTGAGCAGATACTGAGCTGTCCTTCAAGTATTCTCTAAGCAGATAATGAGCTGTCAAGTATTCTCTCAGCAGATAATGAGCTGTCCTCGAGTATTCTCTGAGCAGATACTGAGCTGTCTTCAAGTATTCTCTGAGCACATACTGAGCTGTCCTTCGAGTATTCTCTAAGCAGATACTGAGCTGTCCTCAAGTATTCTCTAAGCAGATAATGAGCTGTCCTTCAAGTATTCTCTAAGCAGATAATGAGCTGTCAAGTATTATCTCAGCAGATACTGAGCTGTCCTCGAGTATTCTCTGAGCAGATACTGAGCTGTCTTCAAGTATTCTCTGAGCACATACTGAGCTGTCCTTCGAGTATTCTGTAAGCAGATACTGAGCTGTCAAGTATTCTCTAAGCAGATACTGAGCTGTCCTCAAGTATTCTCTAAGCAGATAATGAGCTGTCCTCAAGCATTCTCCTGGCAGATACTGAGCTGTCCTCACATAACCTCTAAGCAGATACTGAGCTGTCCTCAAGTATTCTCTAAGCAGTTACTGAGCTGTCCTCAAGTATTCTCTAAGCAGATAATGAGCTGTCCTCGAGTATTCTCTGAGTAGATACTGAGCTGTCCTCGGTTTTCTCTGAGCAGATACTGAGCATCAAAGTAATACGTGAGATGGGGCTCTATTATTCTGTATGATGTATGATTAAGCATCAGAGGGATACATGAGATCTGGCCTTATGATTCTGTATGATGTATGCTGTAGAAACTAGTAAATAAAGATATGATCTCCATGTCAAACAATTGAACAATTAATTTAATTTCCCCATTTGTTACATAATTCATTTTGAAAACCCCTATTCCCACCATAATGAATAAATCATCCAATATCAATTGAATCTACTAAACGCTGGGCTTTCCCTCATGGCACCGCAAGTTAGTCCTCAGCTTCTGCTTGTGGCTCGGTATGGCGGCCATCTCTCCACTCTCCACTGTCAGGTTACTTGCACACTTAAAGGGTATTCTCTAAGCAGATACTGAGCTGTCCTTCAAGTATTCTCTAAGCAGATAATGAACTGTCAAGTATTCTCTCAGCAGATACTGAGCTGTCCTCGAGTATTCTCTGAGCAGATACTGAGCTGTCTTCAAGTATTCTCTGAGCACATACTGAGCTGTCCTTCGAATATTCTCTAAGCAGATACTGAGCTGTCAAGTAACCTCTACGTTGATACTGAGCTGTCCTCAAGTATTCTCTAAGCAGTTACTGAGCTGTCCTCAAGTGTTCTCCAAGCAGATACTGAGCTGTCCACGAGTATTCTCTGATCAGATACTGAGTTGTCTTCAAGTATTCCCTAAGCAGATACTGAGCTGTCCTCAAGTATTCTCTGAGCAGATACTGAGCTGTTTTTCGAGTATTCTCTAAGCAGATATTGAGCTGTCAATTATACTCTAAGTAGATACTGAGCTGTCCTCAAGTATTCTTTAAGCAGATAATGAGCTTGTCGGAATCGAAATTATGTTATGCCTCTTGTTGTAACAGATATATGTATATTGGCCTACGCCAAGTTGTCTAAACATCGTGCGCGAACAAACTCCATGGAAAGGTCTTGACCTCAGAGAAATCAATTTAAGCCGCCATCTTGAATCAAGCAGCCATTTTAGTTTCTCTTGTTATGTAGGAGTCACCCTGAACATCAAAATGGAGGCCAAATGACATTTGGAATAGATTCTGGCCATTTTGACCTCAGTACAGTTGATTGTTTAATATGCCTGCAGGCCACTTGTCGGGTTGTGAACTGAGACCTTGTCCTACTGTTGACCTATATGTAAATGTACTACTTATATCACCGAAACTAATCAAAATGCATATATTAAAGGTTGACCTGGCAAGGAACCCTAGACCAGTATTGCATTTCACAGAATGGTTAACCCGCAAGAGGGTTGGCCAAGGGCTGGACAAATTGTATAAATGGCCTGGGTATTCCAATGTGCGCTCTCTCACTGAACACATCAAACCCTAGTTGAAGTTCGTTATGTTATACTGAGAGCCGAATAGCTATCCGTTTTGTCAATTGACTTGGTAACTGTTGTAACTTGAAATAAAGTACTTGTATGTTTCTTTGTAACCGGTGTTGGTGTGTTTCCTTTTGGGCTTCCCGGCCTCATATTATTTTTCTGTTTTCACAGTTGGCGCCCGAATAGGGACCCTCAAGATTGATGCCGGATCATTGAAGGTTGACGCAGGCTATCGGACCGGGAATGGACAGTTTGATACTGCGGGCCCGACTGAACGAGACGTGATACCTCGGCAGCGTTGCACGATCTGATCCTTGGACAACAGTCGTGTGGTCTGAAACGGCATCTTGACGGGGGTCCATTTTTGTGGCGGGCAGATTTGTCGAAACCACCAAACACAAGGTAAAATTTGTTAGGTAAGTTCTTTGGTAAACCGTATGGTCCTCCTTAGGTTTGGTCAGGTGTAGTCGTGACCCGGCTTTTAATTTAACCCTGACAATTTGAATTTGGCGTATTGTATCTGCAGACACAATTATTGACCAGGTAACACCAGTTTTTGAGAAATGCCTGGGAAATTGTCTAGCTGCTTTAGGGCACTGTTCCGCAGCAATCGACAATCTTTGGAATTTAGCCGCCCGGCACCACAGGAGGGGTCACCGGCGTGTACTATGTACTGTAACCATGGCATTGGAAGTATAGTATTTAATGAAATTTGGCACAGACAAACCAGACATGCCTCCGAACTTCAGTGGGCAGTCAATGGTAGTTTTGAGATCCCTCGTATTGAATACCTAGAATCGGTCTTGTTAAATAAGAAGGCCAGACCTGTAGCATTTGATGTTTTGCAGAATTGGAAAAAAAGAAGCGTTGCAGCAGCTTAAAAGTAGGGATAAACATGCACGCCGTCATAAAACGAATGCCGAAAAGGCGTTGTTACATGATAAGGAAAAACATTCAGAGTCAGTCAAGAATATGGATAGGGCGTTCTCACTCGGTATCCAGAAAATCGATCCCTCTAAAGATTTTCATGTTTCCGAAGAATTTATTGACAAATTGTTAAACGAACGAAGGCCTGGTGCCTCTGCGCCACCTCCGTATGATCCTCTCCCTGGTGCTCTGCCCATTCCTGCTGTTATTCCTGCTGTTATTCCTGTTCCCCCTGTACAACCTATTGTTCCTATTCCTCCAGTTGTTGTTCCTCCACCTACTCTACCACCTCTTCCCCTTGCGCCAATAGTCACACCTCCATTGAATTTGCCTGCACCTCCGCTCCTGAGTGATTCTGTACCGACTGTAGTTGATCAAGGTGCGGGGTCAAATATTGTCACTCGAAATACTGTCCCTGCAGAAAAGAAACGGAAATTGTTTGCATGGGCTAAGCATTGTATGGAGAGAGATGATCAAGCTAATGTTTTTTCCACATTATCAAATATGGACAATTTTCCAGAGAATTTTTTTTTTATTGAAGGTTTGGGGACTCATTTATGTGTAATGTGGGGTAGATTACATAATGCAGATCTCCCACAAGGGTTGAGGGATCTGAATACTCTAGCGCTTTCAAGGGACACTGAGGAGAAAGTACATGGTTATGTCGAGAGGTTATTTGAGTATAGGAGGGACTTAGAAAAATTGCGGGATGAGGATGATGAAGACGACAGTATGTATGTGATAAACGATTTCTTCTGTGTCGTAAATCGGCATCTGAGGAAGTACGAATCTGTACAAAAGATGTGATTCGATGGATCTCGGATTCATCGATACCACCAGATGAAGTGTATGACACGTATAGTCAGTATACAGTAGAAATGCAGAGGAAGGTGATTCAGGTAATGGTGGAGTACCTGCAGGATGAATGTGTAAGGAAGAAGGTTAGTTGTCCCACAGAGTTATTGGGTATTTGTAAGAGGACTTTCTTGCTCGACACTTCTTTTACTGCCTTAGCGCTCGACCTGGCTCTGTTGCTTAGTAAGCGGTCGGAGTTACCTATATCTCAGTTGCCTATGAGAGAGGTTCCTCCGACATTTGTCCCAAAGGTTGAGATTCCTGCTAACGTTGGGACAGGTGCACCCGCTGTGGACATTCCCGCACATTATGTATCACAGTTTGTTCACGTCCTGTTTTCGCAACAGGAAGTGAACACTATTAGACAATCAATTCCTGATATTAGGAAAAATCCGACAGGATTCTACAAAGAGATAGAGTCCGTTTTGCAGTCCTCTGTGTTAACCCTAAGTGATATTGACTTGTTATTCCCTGTACTCCTGCCCGTAGATTTATGGAAGCAGGTTCGAACAATAGACGATGTACCTGGGTTGGGAGATACGTGGGCTAACATAACTAGGCTTGATGGGGAAAGACCAGCTGGTGAGAAACCACCTCAGGTAATACTCACTTTGCCTGATAGAATTGTTGCAAAATTGAAAACCATAATTCCTGAGAAAATAATTATTTGGGACAAGCTTACGGCCTGTGTCCAAGGAAAATCTGAGTGTGCCACCGAGTTCTTTAATCGATTCGAACAGGTATTCCCGGACTTCAGTGGACAGGACTTGGGCACAGAGTCTGGGAAAAGGTTGTTTGTGGACACATTTGTGCGTGGATTGCTGCCTGACATCCAGTCACAGATTATGTCCTCTGAGAGCGCTTGGCATGCGAAATCCCAATCTGAAGTATTGCACATGGCTCAGTATTACGAGAACCGTGTCAATAATGAAAAAGATAGAGTCGAGAAGAGGAAAGGATATTTGAAGACTAAAGTATTGTTACAGCAAATTGTTAGAAATCCCAGAGGAGGTAATTCACAGACCAGAGGTCAGTATTTTCCGCAAGGGAACGTCCCCTTGGGTCCTGTAAATATTAACCAGTGTGCCTATTGTCGCCAGGAAGGTCATTGGCATGCACAATGCCCCGTCCTTCGACAGAGGTCAAACAACACATTTGGGAGTATGGGTAGACGACCTAGAGGTCGCCTCGGAGTGGGGGGCCCTGATAGAGGTCAGTTCTCACAAGATCCTCAACAACCTTTTTCACGGGACAATCAGACTTCGAGTGTGGACACAAGAAACATATTTGATCACCCTTCTGCTGCTTACCTTTCTGAAGAGCTTCCTTTCAACGACATTTTGTTTCGTTAGGATTGCCCGAAGCAGGGTTTGGAACCTTCACCTATTCCCGTTAGTCAGAAAGGTCCCTACGTTGAACTGCTAGTGGAGAATAGGAAACTTCAGTTTCTGATAGACACTGGAGCACAGAAGTGCTCCATTGATCATTCTCAGGTTCCAAATATTCCGCTGTCAGGGCAAACTAATGTTTCTGTAGGGTTCTCTGGCATGCCAGTTGTTTGTCCGGTTTCTTAGCCGGTGTCTGTTTCTTTGGGTCCCTTTACGGACCACTGTCCGTTCCTCTTGACTTCAAACTGTGGAGAGAATTTGCTGAGGTTAAATCTGTTAAAGAAATTAAATGCAGTGATTCATTGTTCCTCTGACGGAGTGCGACTGACGATTTCACCACAGCAACTTCCCATTTCTCAGTTTCTGACTCAACCTTTGCCTCCTGAATTTAGCGTTGTCCCGGAATGTTTGTGGGCGGTTGACGACAATGATGTCGGGGTTTTACAGGTTGAACCCGTTAAAATAGTTTTGAAACATGGAGTTAAACTACCACGCATTCCGCAATATAAAATCTCAGTTGAGGGCGAGTGTGCTTTGAAGTGCATTGTTTCTGATTTTGTGCATGGAGGGGTGATTGAGGAGATTGCAGGTAGTTTATGTAATAGTCGATTTTACCCGTGTACAAGAAAGGCGACAATGCAATCCCATTCCGTTTCATAATTGATCTACGCGCTATTAATAAAATTGTCGCTCCACAATTTCCAATTGTGCCTGATGTGACGACGATATTAACTATGATTCCAGCTACAGCTACTTACTTTAGTGTTGTGGATCTGAAGAATGCTTTCTTCAGTATTCCTATACACAAGGATAGTAGATATTTGTTCACGTTCACCTTGGGGGGACGCTTGTTCACATTTACTCGTGCACCTCAAGGTTATACTGAAAGTCCAAGCATTTATAGTAAGGCTTTGAAAAAGCAGCTTGACACCCATGAATTGCCATCTACTTGTACACTGCTTCAGTATGTCGATGACTTGCTTTTAGCTGCAGATTCTGAAAGTGCTTGTAAAGAAGGCACTGTATTGTTGCTTATTCATTTGGCTAAACATGGTCATAAAGCTTTGCTTAAGAAATTTCAATATTGTTGTCAGGAGGTCGCCTATTTAGGCTATCTCCTGTCAAAGGAGGGAAGAAGATTGACACCTGAAAGAATAAAACACATTTCTGGCATGTCTGTCCCAAATACACAGAAGGAAGTCAGAGCCTTAATAGGTATGGCTTCTTACTGTAGGCTGTGGATCCCGAACTTCTCACTAGTGATAAAACCGATGTTGGCCTTGACGAAGAAGGGCATTTCTTCGCCGCTGCCATGGAAGTCGGAACATCAACGATCATTTGAGCTTCTCAAAACCGCATTATGCTCTGCACCGGTTCTGGGTACTCCAAATTACAATAAGGCCTTTGTGTTGTTTGTGCATAAATGTGATGGATGTGCTTTGGCTGTATTAACACAGGAACACGGAGGGAAGAATAGGCCGTGCAGCTACTACTCTTCCGCCCTTGATCCTGTCTCATGCGCTTTGCCAAGATGTTTGCGAGCCCTCGCTGCTGCTGCCGCGTCTGTAAAACAGAGTGAGGGAATGGTCCTAGGCCATGATTTAACCCTAATGGTACCTCACTCTGTAGATGTCCTATTGAATAAAACCCAAACACAGCACCTCACCTCTGCACGGCTGACGAGGTATGAATTGATTTTGTTTGCCCCTCACATTCAAATTAAGAGGTGTTGTGTTCTTAATCCGGCTGAACTCCTACCTTTCCCGCAAATACTGTTTGCGGTGACGAAGAATCACATGACGGCCTCTATACTACTGAACAGGAAACAAAGGGCAGGATAGACCTTATAAATACTCCTTTGGATAATGCGGAAGGGGAGCTGTTTTGTGATGGCTCCTGCTTCAAACTTCCGGATGGTACATCTACAGCTGCTTATGCAGTCACTACATTGAGTACGGTTGTTCAAACTAAGAGAATTCCGCATAACTCCGCGCAGGCCGCAGAGATTATAGCGTTGACCCGAGCTTGTGAACTCTCCGAAGGGCATACAGTAAATATATATACTGATAGCCAGTATTCCTTTGGGGTGGCTCACAACTTTGGGAGGCTCTGGTCGGAAAGAGGGTTTCTAACCTCACATGCGACCAAGATTCAGCATGGCCCCCTGATAGTGCAATTGCTCTCGGCACTCGCGCTCCCTAGTCAGTTAGCGATCATGAAGTGCGCAGCGCATCACAAGGTCATAGATGATGTGGGGAAAGGGAACGCTTTTGCTGACCAGATAGCCAGGCAAACGGCCACAGACCTGTATGCATACAGACATGTATGCTCTAAGAGAAACAAGAGATGCCTATGTAATGGATGAGGGTATTGGGTCTGTACGAGATATCCAAGATGATGCCACAATAGAAGAGTCTAAAAAATGGGCTGAAGCGATGGGGAAACTAGATGAAGATGGGTGTTGGGTGGACACATCTGAAGGGAAATGGTTGCTCCCTAATTCATATGTGCTGACGATGGTTACCATGGCACACGGTCCTACGCATGTGTGTGCTCAGCAGATCACGAAAATGTTAGAAAAAGTCTGGGTAAATGATAAAATTTTGAAAATCGCTCATCATTATGTCTGAAATTGCATGATTTGCTTGCAGCACAATGTTGGGAAGGGGACAGCAACTCCAAGGGGTAGTTTTGGGCCTCCTTCTGTCCCCTTTGAGGTCATCCACTTTGATTTTATTGAAATGGAACAGTGTAACAATCTAAAATACGTCCTTGTGATCATTTGTGCCTTTAGTAAATGGGTTGAGGCTTTCCCCGTTAAGGATGCTACTGCCATGACCACTGCGAAGACTATGGTAAAGGAGTTCTTCTCATGATTTGGGTTGCCAAGAGTCATTTGGTCGGACAACGGTCCACATTTTGTTGCAGCAGTAATCTTGCAGATATGCACAGCATTACACATCGAAAAACGATTTCATTCGGCTAGACCTCCTTAAAGTGCTGGGTTGGTAGAGAGACATAACGGTATCCTAAAGAATAAGCTTGCTAAAACATGTGCCGGCACCAAACTGAAATGGCCGGACGCCTTACCTATTGTGTTGTTAGCCATGCGTACCACACCTCAAACTAAGACTGGGCTCTCTCCATTCGAGGTGGTGATGGGGAGGCCTGCTAATATTTGGGGTCTTCCGAAGCCTAAAGCGCTGAGAGATGTTGAAAATGTATTGCTTGCAGACTACTCTAACCAGTTAACTAAAAATCTGTATTTCATTTATCATCAGGTTCGATCAGCTTTACCTTTACGGTTTACGGGCCCAGGACACAATATTCAGCCTGGAAGTTGGGTCCTGGTAAAGGCCTACGAAAGGTCCTCCTGCCTCGCGCCTCGCTGGCGGGGACCCTACCAGGTGCTGTTGGTCACCCAGACAGCAGTGCGGGTGGCTGGAAAGAAGCATTGGATCCATGCGACGCATGTCAAGAAACTTCCTCACCCGACGCCACACGTTACAGAAGAAGCAGAACCCCTTGCTGTTGCTACAATCTCTGATCCTGGAGTAGCAAATAGTGCTGTGAGTGTGTCAGAGAATCTCTCTGAGCCCGTGGAGCTTGGGGAACCATCCATTTTGTCTCCGCACTCTTCGGAAAAGTCACTTCCGGAAAACATTGTTTCAAGTTCTGTTCCGTCACCTCTGATACATTGCTTCCCTCAGGAAGTGACGTTACCTTATTTCCGGATCAAGTAGTACTGGGAATTACCAGGTACGACCTTCGACGAAGAAAATAGAACTATGGCACGGGCTTTGCCTGTGCATCTGGAAAAGAAAAGAGTCATTGAGGGTTTTGTTCTTGCAAAGGAAAATTTTGGGAAAAAGGGGATTCTGCTGGCTAGGGTTGGGGAAGAACTAAGAAGTCGCGTGACCGTAGTGTCGCCAGCAACGAACATTGGGGTCGTCGATTGAAAAACTACGATGTCTGCCACCTCCACCGCTATTGCTCGTATTGGACTTGTAAATAAGGGGGTGACCAACTCGGACAATGAACAATGTGCCTGGGCCCCAAAAACGTATTGCTGTGTTGTGATGATAATAATTAGGATTTGTATAGTCACCTCCGTGGGACTCTGGTACTTTGAAAAAATGTATCCTCTAGAGCCTCTTTTGCCAATTGAAATTGTACCTACTGCTGTGACTCCCTCTGTACACCTTCATACTCTGTCACCTAAGGACTCCCAGCATAGACGAAAGTATCATAATAACACCTTAATGATAATAATGAATTTGACGCATGCCATTTTTAATAAGAGTAACTGCTGGATCTGCACCCATTTACTGCAACATGGGGATAAGGGGCTAGGATGGTATATTCACCCTTTACCTTTAACGACTGCTTGCTATGTCTCTCTTAGAGCACTATTCTTTGGCCGTTGGAATGATAGCATCTCAGGGAACTTTGATGGAATTAATTTAAATGATTTTGAGAAACGAGTATTGACTCCCCTGGGATGCTCGCTTTTTACAAATAGAAGTAAGCCTAATGTTGCTTCTATTAGGCCATCTGATAAACTGTCTCTTCCTTTCAAAACTCTAATTTCCTTTAAAATGGCTCCGATAGGCAATAAGGATGCCGTGCCTCCTTCCTACTCTATTAACCATAGCCCCGATTCAGCTCCCTTCTGTGTACAAAGGAATGGCACCCGGTCAATGGGAGATTTTGAAGGTTGTGCGAACATTGTAAATTTGAACGGGGAGAACAGGCCTTTGTATGTAGGGGGGCCTGTCTATTTCGTTTGCGGTAGTACAGCATTTCCCTGGTTGCCCAAGGATTGGCAGGGAACCTGTTATTTAGGGATCCTGTTACCTGGGGTATTTATAGCTAGTACATTGGAAGTTTCTAAGGCCCGTCCACGGCGGGACGAGAATGGAGATACCCCTGGGAAAATCTTGGGAGATATAGCAAAATCAGTTGTGCCATTTTGGGGACAGATAGCAAATTCTGAAAATATTAGGGGACTAGCAAGAGTACTGGAGAGAACCATCAACCGGACCACGGATATACTCTATAATATGACACTGGAACAGAAAGCAATAAGATTGGTAGTGCTCCAAAACCGGATGGCATTAGATGTCATTCTGGCAGAGCGTGGTGGAGTATGTAAATTAGTGGGGTCCGCTTGTTGTGTTTTCGCACCAGATTCCTCCCCGACAATTTTCAAGGCAATACAGAACTTGCACGTCCTTAGTTCAGAAGTGCATGTTCCTGTGGGAGATTGGAGTCTTAATACTTGGTTCTGGGACTCCTTACGATCCTGGGGTTGGAAGGTGCTTTCTGTCATACTGGTTATTTTGGGGATTCTGCTATTCACAGCATCTAAAGAATACGTGTTGCAAAAGGTTCTGGTGAACGACCTAATGGCTATAGATATTACAGATAACGATTCAGGATGTATGGACGACAATGCATGGAGTTAGTTGTAAAGACATCAGAAATAGTCTTAGCACTTGGCATAGGCCAAAAGGAGGGTTTGTCGGAATCAAAATTATGTTATGCCTCTTGTTGTAACAGTTATATGTATATTGGCCTACGCCAAGTTGTCTAAACATCGTGCGCGAACAAACTCCATGGCAAGGTCTTGACCTCAGAGAAATCAATGTAAGCCGCCATCTTGAATCAAGCCACCATTTTAGGTTCTCTTGTTATGTAGGAGTCACCCTGAACATCAAAATGGAGGCCAAATGACATTTCAAATAGATTTTGGCCATTGTGACCTCCGTACAGTTGAATGTTTAATATGCCTGCAGGCCACTTGTCGGGGTTGTGAACTGAGACCTTGTCCTACTGTTGACCTATATGTAAATGTACTAGTTATATCAGCGAAACTAATCAAAATGCATATATTAAAGGTTGACCTGGCAAGGAACCCTAGACCAGTATTGCATTTCACAGAATGGTTAACCCGCAAGAGGGTTGGCCAAGGGCTGGACAAATCGTATAAATGGCCTGGGTATTCCAATGTGCACTCTCTCACTGAACACATCGAACCCTCGTTGAAGTTTGTTATGTTATACTGAGAGCCGAATAGCTATCCGTTTTGTCAATTGACTTGGTAACTGTTGTAACTTGAAATAAAGTACTTGTATGTTTCTTTGTAACCTGTGTTGGTGTGTTTTCTTTTGGGCTTCCCGGCCTCATATTATTTTTCTGTTTTCACAAGCTGTCTTCAAGTATTCTCCAAGCAGATACTGAGCTGTCCTCAAGTAACCTCTAAGCAGATACTGAGCTGTCCTCAAGTATTCTCTAAGCAGTTACTGAGCTGTCCTCAAGTATTCTCTGAGCAGATACTGAGCTGTCAAGTATTCTCTAAGCAGATACTGAACTGTCCTCGAGTATTCTCTGAGCAGATACTGAGCTGTCTTCAAGTATTCCCTAAGCAAATACTGAGTTGTCCTCAAGTATTCTCTGAGCAGATACTGAGCTGTCCTTCGAGTATTCTCTAAGCAGTTACTGAGCTGTCAAGTATTCTCTAAGTAGATACTGAGCTGTCCTCAAGTATTCTCTGAGCAGATACTGAGCTGTCCTCGAGTATTCTCTGAGCAGATACTGAGCTGTCTTCAAGTATTCCCTAAGCAGATACTGAACTGTCCTCAAGCATTCTCTGAGCAGATACTGAGCTGTCCTTCGAGTATTCTCTAAACAGATACTGAGCTGTCAAGTATTCTCTAAGCAGATAGTGAGCTGCCCTCAAGTATTCTCTAAGCAGATACTGAACTGTCCTCAAGTAACCTCTAAGCAGATACTGAGCTGTCTTCAAGTAACCTCTAAGCAGATACTGAGCTGTCCTCAAGTGTTCTCTAAGCTGTTATTGAACTGTCCTCAAGCATTCTCTGAGCAGATACTGAGCTGTCAAGTATTCTCTAAGCAGATACTGAGCTGTCCTCAAGTATTCTCTGAGCAGATACTGAGCTGTCTTCAAGTATTCCCTAAGCAGATACTTAGCTGTCATCAAGTATTCTCTGAGCAGATACTGAGCTGTCTTCAAGTATTCTCTAAGTACATACTGAGCTGTCCTCAAGTATTCTCTAAGCAGATACTGAGCTGTCCCCAAGTAGTCTCTAAGCAGATACTGAGCTGTCAAGTATTCTCTAAGCAGATACTGAACTGTCCTCGAGTATTCTCTGAGCAGATACTGAGCTGTCTTCAAGTATTCCCTAAGCAAATACTGAGTTGTCCTCAAGTATTCTCTGAGCAGATACTGAGCTGTCCTTCGAGTATTCTCTAAGCAGTTACTGAGCTGTCAAGTATTCTCTAAGTAGATACTGAGCTGTCCTCAAGTATTCTCTGAGCAGATACTGAGCTGTCCTCGAGTATTCTCTGAGCAGATACTGAGCTGTCTTCAAGTATTGCCTAAGCAGCTACTGAACTGTCCTCAAGCATTCTCTGAGCAGATACTGAGCTGTCCTTCGAGTATTCTCTAAACAGATACTGAGCTGTCAAGTATTCTCTAAGCAGATAGTGAGCTGTCAAGTATTCTCTAAGCAGATAGTGAGCTGCCCTCAAGTATTCTCTAAGCAGATACTGAACTGTCCTCAAGTAACCTCTAAGCAGATACTGAGCTGTCTTCAAGTATTCCCTAAGCAGATACTGAGCTGTCAAGTATTCTCTAAGCAGATACTGAGCTGTCCTCAAGTATTCCCTAAGCAGATACTGAGCTGTCCTCAAGTATTCTCTGAGCAGATACTGAGCTGTCTTCAAGTATTCTCTAAGTACATACTGAGCTGTCCTCAAGTATTCTCTAAGCAGATACTGAGCTGTCAAGTATTCTCTAAGCAGATACTGAGCTGTCCCCAAGTAGTCTCTAAGCAGATACTGAGCTCTCCTCAAGTATTCTCTAAGCAGGTACTGAGCTGTCTTCAACAATTCTCTAAGTAGAAACTGAGATGTTTGCAATTATTCTCTAGGGAAGAAAAAAACAAAATGCACCAGTGGTTCCATCAGGCCAGACTATGATACAGCCAGAAACCCCCTCTCCTGGTCAAATTCGGCAAAAACCCAGATAGAATTGCAGATAAATCTGAGTTAGGCATCTGGGATCCCTTATAGCAAGACAGCTTTCCCGCCCAGCAAGCATTTCCTGTATTCAGCCAGCTGTCATTCTACTCACACTTACATTTGCCAATACATCATTTTCAGGCCTCTTGGAGGGCTCTACTCTCACACAGGTGTATCACTGTTCCCTAATACACCTGTACCATACACAAGAATTCTGGGATGGATGGCATGAACATGTTTAAACCAAGTACTCCTCTGGGTATTTTTCTTATTTGAGCTCACATTAAACGTGGCTCTAGTGCCCCACAGTCCACAGTGTGACCCCATGTGGAAGTGGGCAGATTATCACATGCCCAGAAGTGCCCCACACTCCACAGTGTGACCCCAAGTGGAAGTGGGCAGATTATCACATGCCCAGAAGTGCCCACACTCCACAGTGTGACCCCATGTGGAAGTGGGCAGATTATCACATGCCCAGAAGTGCCCCACACTCCACAGTGTGACCCCATGTGGAAGTGGGCAGATTATCACATGCCCAGAAGTGCCCAGCGCACAGTGTGACCCCATGTGGAAGTGGGCAGATTATCACATGCCCAGAAGTGCCCCACACTCCACAGTGTGACCCCATGTGGAAGTGGGCAGATTATCACATGCCCAGAAGTGCCCAGCACACAGTGTGACCCCATGTGGAAGTGGGCAGATTATCACATGCCCAGAAGTGCCCCACACTCCACAGTGTGACCCCATGTGGAAGTGGGCAGATTATCACATGCCCAGAAGTGCCCCACAGTCCACAGTGTGACCCCACGTGGAAGTGGCCAGATTATCACATGCCCAGAAGTGCCCCACAGTCCACAGTGTGACCCCACGTGGAAGTGGCCAGATTATCACATGCCCAGAAGTGCCCCACAGTCCACAGTGTGACCCCACGTGGAAGTGGGCAGATTATCACATGCCCAGAAGTGCCCCACGCTCCACAGTGTGACCCCATGTGGAAGTAGGCAGATTATCACATGCCCAGAAGTGCCCAGCGCACAGTGTGACCCCATGTGGAAGTGGGCAGATTATCACATGCCCAGAAGTGCCCCACGCTCCACAGTGTGACCCCATGTGGAAGTGGGCAGATTATCACATGCCCAGAAGTGCCCCACAGTCCACAGTGTGACCCCATGTGGAAGTGGGCAGATTATCACATGCCCAGAAGTGCCCCACACTCCACAGTGTGACCCCATGTGGAAGTGGGCAGATTATCACATGCCCAGAAGTGCCCAGCGCACAGTGTGACCCCATGTGGAAGTGGGCAGATTATCACATGCCCAGAAGTGCCCCACACTCCACAGTGTGACCCCATGTGGAAGTGGGCAGATTATCACATGCACAGAAGTGCCCAGCGCACAGTGTGACCCCATGTGGAAGTGGGCAGATTATCACATGCCCAGAAGTGCCCCAGGCTCCACAGTGTGACCCCATGTGGAAGTGGGCAGATTATCACATGCCCAGAAGTGCCCCACGCTCCACAGTGTGACCCCATGTGGAAGTGAGCAGATTATCACATGCCCAGAAGTGCCCAGCGCACAGTGTGACCCCATGTGGAAGTGAGCAGATTATCACATGCCCAGAAGTGCCCCCGCCTCCACAGTGTGACCCCATGTGGAAGTGGGCAGATTATCACATGCCCAGAAGTGCCCCACAGTCCACAGTGTGACCCCATGTGGAAGTGAGCAGATTATCACATGCCCAGAAGTGCCCAGCGCACAATGTGACCCCATGTGGAAGTGGGCAGATTATCACATGCCCAGAAGTGCCCCACGCTCCACAGTGTGACCCCATGTGGAAGTGGGCAGATTATCACATGCCCAGAAGTGCCCAGCGCACAGTGTGACCCCATGTGGAAGTGAGCAGATTATCACATGCCCAGAAGTGCCCCAGGCTCCACAGTGTGACCCCATGTGGAAGTGAGCAGATTATCACATACCCAGTAGTGCCCCACGCTCCACAGTGTGACCCCATGTGGAAGTGGGCAGATTATCACATGCCCAGAAGTGCCCCAGGCTCCACAGTGTGACCCCATGTGGAAGTGGGCAGATTATCACATGCCCAGAAGTGCCCAGCGCACAGTGTGACCCCATGTGGAAGTGAGCAGATTATCACATGCCCAGAAGTGCCCCACACTCCACAGTGTGACCCCATGTGGAAGTGAGCAGATTATCACATGCCCAGAAGTGCCCCAGGCTCCACAGTGTGACCCCATGTGGAAGTGGGCAGATTATCACATGCCCAGAAGTGCCCAGCGCACAGTGTGACCCCATGTGGAAGTGGGCAGATTATCACATGCCCAGAAGTGCCCACACTCCACAGTGTGACCCCATGTGGAAGTGGGCAGATTATCACATGCCCAGAAGTGCCCCAGGCTCCACAGTGTGACCCCATGTGGACGTGAGCAGATTATCACATGCCCAGAAGTGCCCCAGGCTCCACAGTGTCACCCCATGTGGAAGTGGGCAGATTATCACATGCCCAGAAGTGCCCAGCGCACAGTGTGACCCCATGTGGAAGTGGGCAGATTATCACATGCCCAGAAGTGCCCACACTCCACAGTGTGACCCCATGTGGAAGTGGGCAGATTATCACATGCCCAGAAGTGCCCCAGGCTCCACAGTGTGACCCCATGTGGAAGTGGGCAGATTATCACATGCCCAGAAGTGCCCCAGGCTCCACAGTGTGACCCCATGTGGAAGTGAGCAGATTATCACATGCCCAGAAGTGCCCCAGGCTCCACAGTGTGACCCCATGTGGAAGTGGGCAGATTATCACATGCCCAGAAGTGCCCCAGGCTCCACAGTGTGACCCCATGTGGAAGTGAGCAGATTATCACATGCCCAGAAGTGCCCCAGGCTCCACAGTGTGACCCCATGTGGAAGTGGGCAGATTATCACATGCCCAGAAGTGCCCCAGGCTCCACAGTGTGACCCCATGTGGAAGTGGGCAGATTATCACATGCCCAGAAGTGCCCACACTCCACAGTGTGACCCCATGTGGAAGTGGGCAGATTATCACATGCCCAGAAGTGCCCCAGGCTCCACAGTGTGACCCCATGTGGAAGTGGGCAGATTATCACATGCCCAGAAGTGCCCCAGGCTCCACAGTGTGACCCCATGTGGAAGTGGGCAGATTATCACATGCCCAGAAGTGCCCCAGGCTCCACAGTGTGACCCCATGTGGAAGTGAGCAGATTATCACATGCCCAGAAGTGCCCCAGGCTCCACAGTGTGACCCCATGTGGAAGTGGGCAGATTATCACATGCCCAGAAGTGCCCCACAGTCCACAGTGTGACCCCACGTGGAAGTGGGCAGATTATCACATGCCCAGAAGTGCCCCACACTCCACAGTGTGACCCCACGTGGAAGTGGGCAGATTATCACATGCCCAGAAGTGCCCCACAGTCCACAGTGTGACCCCACGTGGAAGTGGGCAGATTATCACATGCCCAGAAGTGCCCCACAGTCCACAGTCTGACCCCACGTGGAAGTGGGCAGATTATCACATGCCCAGAAGTGCCCCACAGTCCACAGTGTGACCCCACGTGGAAGTGGGCAGATTATCACATGCCCAGAAGTGCCCCACAGTCCACAGTGTGACCCCACGTGGAAGTGGGCAGATTATCACATGCCCAGAAGTGCCCCACGCTCCACAGTGTGACCCCATGTGGAAGTGGGCAGATTATCACATGCCCAGAAGTGCCCCACAGTCCACAGTGTGACCCCACGTGGAAGTGGGCAGATTATCACATGCCCAGAAGTGCCCCACGTTCCACAGTGTGACCCCACGTGGAAGTGGGCAGATTATCACATGCCCAGAAGTGCCCCACGCTCCACAGTGTGACCCCACGTGGAAGTGGGCAGATTGTCACATGCCCAGAAGTGCCCAGCACACAGTGTGACCCCATGTGGAAGTGAGCAGATTATCACATGCCCAGAAGTGCCCACACTCCACAGTGTGACCCCATGTGGAAGTGGGCAGATTATCACATGCCCAGAAGTGCCCACACTCCACAGTGTGACCCCATGTGGAAGTGGGCAGATTATCACATACCCAGAAGTGCCCCAGGCTCCACAGTGTGACCCCATGTGGAAGTGAGCAGATTATCACATGCCCAGAAGTGCCCAGCGCACAGTGTGACCCCATGTGGAAGTGAGCAGATTATCACATGCCCAGAAGTGCCCCACACTCCACAGTGTGACCCCATGTGGAAGTGGGCAGATTATCACATGCCCAGAAGTGCCCAGCGCACAGTGTGACCCAATGTGGAAGTGGGCAGATTATCACATGCCCAGAAGTGCCCCAGGCTCCACAGTGTGACCCCATGTGGAAGTGGGCAGATTATCACATGCCCAGAAGTGCTCCACACTCCACAGTGTGACCCCATGTGGAAGTGGGCAGATTATCACATGCCCAGAAGTGCCCAGCGCACAGTGTGACCCAATGTGGAAGTGGGCAGATTATCACATGCCCAGAAGTGCCCCAGGCTCCACAGTGTGACTCCATGTGGAAGTGAGCAGATTATCACATGCCCAGAAGTGCCCCAGGCTCCACAGTGTGACCCCATGTGGAAGTGGGCAGATTATCACATGCCCAGAAGTGCCCAGCGCACAGTGTGACCCAATGTGGAAGTGGGCAGATTATCACATGCCCAGAAGTGCCCCACACTCCACAGTGTGACCCCATGTGGAAGTGAGCAGATTATCACATGCCCAGAAGTGCCCCAGCCTCCACAATGTGACCCCATGTGGAAGTGGGCAGATTATCACATGCCCAGAAGTGCCCCACAGTCCACAGTGTGACCCCATGTGGAAGTGGGCAGATTATCACATGCCCAGAAGTGCCCCACGCTCCACAGTGTGACCCCATGTGGAAGTGGGCAGATTATCACATGCCCAGAAGTGCCCAGCGCACAGTGTGACCCCAAGTGGAAGTGGGCAGATTATCACATGCCCAAAAGTGCCCCAGGCTCCACAGTGTGACCCCATGTGGAGGTGGGCAGAGTGCCCAGTGCCCACTTTCGTCCTAATGTAAGATGGTTTATACAGCTGCATCTCTGCAGCTTCCACAGATGTGCTGCCATAGTAACCCCCATCAGTACACACAAGCCACGTGTGTGGCTGAAACTGCCACTATGCTGCAGAATAGCTATACCATCTGGGACACTGCCACATTCACTTGTATCTGTCTCCCCACCGGGGTCCAGTTTCTCTGTCTCTCCAAATTCCGTCTCTCTCACGTTTAAACATGTACATGTACCATGTGCTTGGGGTTCAGGTTCTAGACGCTTTTACTGTTTGTACACATGCTTTTCAGCCACTAGCCTTCCAATATGGCAGCTGGGCCTTAATAGTCAGAGGCACTCCAGCCAATCAGCACAACAGCCTAATGCCCCCCTCTGCCCCTCCATCTTTAGACCCCTTGTTAGTAACTTTCTCCACTCTTAAGGACCCCCTTCTATTTTAGAGGAAGTCGGTACTAAAGAGGTGGGCCCACTGTGCTCCATGTCTCCTAGGGGTCAGGGCTAATGGGATCTCACCGATGGTGACCCCGCCCTTAGAGGACATGCTGTCACTAGAAGGGATATGCGTCATCCTCCTTTATCTCAAGAAGCTAGTGTCTCATTGGTTATTTGGGGATTGCATCAAAGCACGGTGGGAATGTTTAACTGGTTGTGTTTCTGACCCTGTACTTTTGCCTACACCGAACCAATGGCGAGTTCCATCTGGAAGGAGAGTAGGAGAGCAAGCTGGGGTGCAGCACACAAGATTGCAGAATAACGCAGAGACGGGAACGCCCCCTTCAAGATGGAGCCACTGAACAGCCCTACCCGTTGGCATGTAGAGCGGAGGAGCGAGATAGCCCACGGAGCTCCGTTGCCTTGACCAGAGAACTCCGGGCTCGTCCAACCAAAAGGAGACGTGACCACCCCGGAAATGGTCGTCTGTCGTAAGGTGCCGATGCAAGTGAACCCCTTAAAAAGGTCTGATAGGGTCTGCCAAAGAGATTGCGTGCTCTGATGAGCGCAGCGGCAGCGTGCAAGGTGCAACCCTGTAAGGTGGTGGAGGGCGGCAAGGCCTGCGGATAACCTAACAGGGGACAAGACTCAACAGACCCCGAGGAGGGGTAAACAGCCCCTTAGCCCAAAAGGGTTTGAGACTGGAGAAGGGGTGAGAAGTCTGATAGCCTAAGAGGAAGTAAGACTCAAGAGTGTTGCATAGTGGCTACGCTGTAGGCGCATGCGCGGCCCATAACGAGGCTTGCAAATGCGCGTAGTGAATAAAGGAAGTCGCACCCAGACCTGGACCCGGGCCAGGGTCGCCACCGAGTGACGAGGGACCTCCAGAAGCATCAAAGACACCAGAGACACCTCGAGAGGAGTCCAGGAGGTACCCGAGCCGTGCGGGGCGGAAGCCGCCGCAGAGGTTCCAGGACTTTATCATGGACCCAGCCTTGTAACAGGTTGAGAACTGTCCGTGAAGTCCGAAGTTGTTATTGTTGTGAGTTGTGCAAACACGGTCCGGAAATCTTTTCAGACACGGTGAAAGTTTTTGAAACTTTCCCAACTTCGAAGGCTTGTCCTTCCCTAAACATTTGTCTAACTTTTCGTCTAACCTTGCACAGAGGATGAATGTCCTACAGAGCAAGGCGAGGAATGAATTGGACATGATAGCCCATAGTGAGCATGTCTCTGGGCAGCAATTGCCGAAAAATCCTAATAATTTACTGAGGAATGTACATAAACCAGTCAAAAATATAGGACCTTTGCTGTTTGTTCTTCCTCATATAATACGATTGGATGCGGTCGATGAACTTGCACAAATTGATAATACAAGTTGATAAGCCGACTTCATCAACGTTGGTGTCGCATTAAATTTTTAACTTGCAAAATGCGAAAAAGTAAAACTAGGTATGTGCAAAAGCCGACAGTAGTGACTAAAAAGAAAACGAAAAATGATTAAGCAACTAAAACTGTATCTTCATCCCAGGTTAGACAATTTGATCAGAAAATTAATGTCCAAAAATCACAAAACGGAATTGCTAGCAGAGCTGTGCTTGCCAAATTTAAAAAGATGTCTTGCAGTATAAATGAGGTTCACAAATTCAAAAAGAATCTGCATGGTAATCACCAAGCCTGATTTGTGACTATCATTGAAGATGATCAAAGAGCTCGTGGGGGTAATCAGCTGGTGATGGGCGAAAAGCATAATGAAAACGTTCAATCTCAAGGCCAGAAGGTCGAGCACGACATAGAAACGGTCCTAAACCAAACCTTGTTACCGCAAATAAGAGCTGAAATTCCAAAATCTATTCAAGACTACTTGGTAAAAACAACGGCATACCCCAGCTAAAATAGATGATGTTGTACTTATAGAGGCTGCAAGAAGCGGGGACTCTCATGAAGGATATCAACTTCATAAACAATCCACTGACTGTATCATTGTCAAATGTGGGGCTTCTTGTCAGCCTGCACAGGGCTCAGAGGTATTCATCAATACTGAACTCAATTCTGTGAATCATTTTAAAACCATAAACTCCAACCAGTTTCACCGTCAGATAGTAAAGTGTGGGCCAGACCCGCCCGAGTCCTATGATTTGTGCCGCTCTAGCATTTTAGCTATATTCGTCGAATTAGACCCTCTCCTCCTGCTCTCCTCTCTTCTCCTCCACTCCTGTAGCTACTACTTTTCTCATGTAACTAAGTAATGACTTCATTGTATGTATAACAAGTCATCTCTGTAACAAGCGCCACAATGCCCTACGGGCTGTATGTGCGCTAAACAAATGCGAATAAATAAATAAATAAATAAATAAATGTATCTGGCCATGTGTATCCCAGGGTACAGTGCATAGGCTGCAGGTAGACAGGTGCAGAGAGTACATAGATATGTATCTGGCGATGTGTATCCCAGGGTACAGTGCATAGGCTGCAGGGACACAGGCACAGAGAGTACATAGATATGTATCTGGCCATGTGTATCCCGGGGTACAGTATACAGGCTGCAGGGGCACAGGCACAGAGAGTACATAGATATGTATCTAGCCATGTGTATCACAGGGTACAGTATACAGGCTGCAGGGGCACAGGTGCAGAGAGTACATAGATATGTATCTAGCCATGTGTATCCCAGGGTACAGTGCATAGGCTGCAGGTAGACAGGTGCAGAGAGTACATAGATATGTATCTGGCCATGTGTATCACAGGGTACAGTATACAGGCTGCAGGGGCACAGGTGCAGAGAGTACATAGATATGTATCTAGCCATGTGTATCCCAGGGTACAGTGCATAGGCTGCAGGGACACAGGTGCAGAGAGTACATAGATATGTATCTGGCCATGTGTATCACAGGGTACAGTATACAGGCTGCAGGGGCACAGGTGCAGAGAGTACATAGATATGTATCTAGCCATGTGTATCCCAGGGTACAGTGCATAGGCTGCAGGGACACAGGTGCAGAGAGTACATAGATATGTATCTGGCCATGTGTATCACAGGGTACAGTATACAGGCTGCAGGGGCACAGGTGCAGAGAGTACATAGATATGTATCTAGCCATGTGTATCCCAGGGTACAGTGCATAGGCTGCAGGTAGACAGGTGCAGAGAGTACATAGATATGTATCTGGCCATGTGTATCACAGGGTACAGTATACAGGCTGCAGGGGCACAGGTGCAGAGAGTACATAGATATGTATCTAGCCATGTGTATCCCAGGGTACAGTGCATAGGCTGCAGGGACACAGGTGCAGAGAGTACATAGATATGTATCTGGCCATGTGTATCCCAGGGTACAGTGCATAGGCTGCAGGGGCACAGGTGCAGAGAGTACATAGATATGTATTTGGCCATGTGTATCCCAGGGTACAGTATACAGGCTGCAGGTGCATAGGTGCAGAGAGTACATAGATATGTATCTGGCCATGTGTATCCCAGTGTACTGTATACAGGCTGCAGGTGCACAGGTGCAGAGAGTACATAGATATGTATCTGTCCATGTGTATCCCAGGGTACAGTGCACAGGCTGCAGGTAGACAGGTGCAGAGAGTACATAGATATGTATCTGGCCATGTGTATCCCAGGGTACAGTATACAGGCTGCAGGGACACAGGTGCAGAGAGTACATAGATATGTATCTGGCCATGTGTATCCCAGGGTACAGTATACAGGCTGCAGGGACACAGGTGCAGAGAGTACATAGATATGTATCTGGCCATGTGTATCCCAGGGTACAGTGCATAGGCTGCAGGGGCACAGGTGCAGAGAGTACATAGATATGTATCTGGCCATGTGTATCCCAGGGTACAGTGCATAGGCTGCAGGTAGACAGGTGCAGAGAGTACATAGATATGTATCTGGCCATGTGTATCCCAGGGTACAGTGCATAGGCTGCAGGGACACAGGCACAGAGAGTACATAGATATGTATCTGGCCATGTGTATCCCGGGGTACAGTATACAGGCTGCAGGTGCACAGGTGCAGAGAGTACATAGATATGTATCTGGCCATGTGTATCCCAGGGTACAGTGCATAGGCTGCAGGGACACAGGCACAGAGAGTACATAGATATGTATCTGGCCATGTGTATCCCGGGGTACAGTATACAGGCTGCAGGTGCACAGGTGCAGAGAGTACATAGATATGTATCTGGCCATGTGTATCCCAGGGTACAGTGCATAGGCTGCAGGTGCACAGGTGCAGAGAGTACATAGATATGTATCTGGCCATGTGTATCCCGGGGTACAGTATACAGGCTGCAGGTGCACAGGTGCAGAGAGTACATAGATATGTATCTGGCCATGTGTATCCCAGGGTACAGTGCATAGGCTGCAGGTAGACAGGTGCAGAGAGTACATAGATATGTATCTGGCCATGTGTATCCCAGGGTACAGTGCATAGGCTGCAGGGACACAGGCACAGAGAGTACATAGATATGTATCTGGCCATGTGTATCCCGGGGTACAGTATACAGGCTGCAGGTGCACAGGTGCAGAGAGTACATAGATATGTATCTGGCCATGTGTATCCCAGGGTACAGTGCATAGGCTGCAGGGACACAGGCACAGAGAGTACATAGATATGTATCTGGCCATGTGTATCCCGGGGTACAGTATACAGGCTGCAGGTGCACAGGTGCAGAGAGTACATAGATATGTATCTGGCCATGTGTATCCCAGGGTACAGTGCATAGGCTGCAGGTGCACAGGTGCAGAGAGTACATAGATATGTATCTGGCCATGTGTATCCCAGGATACAGTATACAGGCTGCAGGGACACAGCTGCAGAGAGTACATAGATATGTATCTGGCCATGTGTATCCCAGGGTACAGTGCATGGTGCAGAGAGTACATAGATATGTATCTGGCCATGTGTATCCCAGGGTACAGTGCATAGGCTGCAGGTAGACAGGTGCAGAGAGTACATAGATATGTATCTGGCCATGTGTATCCCAGGGTACAGTATACAGGCTGCAGGTGCACAGGTGCAGAGAGTACATAGATATGTATCTGGCCATGTGTATCCCAGGGTACAGTATACAGGCTGCAGCTGCACAGGTGCAGAGAGTACATAGATATGTATCTGGCCATGTGTATCCCAGGGTACAGTGCATAGGCTGCAGGTAGACAGGTGCAGAGAGTACATAGATATGTATCTGGCCATGTGTATCCCAGGGTACAGTGCATAGGCTGCAGGTAGACAGGTGCAGAGAGTACATAGATATGTATCTGGCCATGTGTATCCCAGGGTACAGTATACAGGCTGCAGGTAGACAGGTGCAGAGAGTGCATAGATATGTATCTGGCCATGTGTATCCCAGGGTACAGTGCACAGGCTGCAGGTAGACAGGTGCAGAGAGTACATAGATATGTATCTGGCCATGTGTATCCCAGGGTACAGTGCACAGGCTGCAGGAACACAGGTGCAGAGAGTACATAGATATGTATCTGGCCATGTGTATCCCAGGGTACAGTGCATAGACTGCAGGGACACAGGCACAGAGAGTACATAGATATGTATCTGGCCATGTGTATCCCAGTGTACTGTATACAGGCTGCAGGTGCACAGGTGCAGAGAGTACATAGATATGTATCTGGCCATGTGTATCCCAGGGTACAGTGCATAGGCTGCCAGGACACAGGTGCAGAGAGTGCATAGATATGTATCTGGCCATGTGTATCCCAGGGTACAGTATACAGGCTGCAGGTGCACAGGTGCAGAGAGTACATAGATATGTATCTGGCCATGTGTATCCCAGGGTACAGTGCATAGGCTGCAGGGGCACAGGTGCAGAGAGTACATAGATATGTATCTGGCCATGTGTATCCCAGGGTACAGTATACAGGCTGCAGGTGCACAGGTGCAGAGAGTACATAGATATGTATCTGGCCATGTGTATCCCAGGGTACAGTGCATAGGCTGCAGGTGCACAGGTGCAGAGAGTACATAGATATGTATCTGGCCATGTGTATCCCAGGGTACATTGCATAGACTGCAGGGACACAGGCACAGAGAGTACATAGATATGTATCTGGCCATGTGTATCCCAGGGTACAGTGCATAGGCTGCAGGTAGACAGGTGCAGAGAGTACATAGATATGTATCTGGCCATGTGTATCACAGGGTACAGTGCATAGGCTGCAGGTAGACAGGTGCAGAGAGTACATAGATATGTATCTGGCCATGTGTATCCCAGGGTACAGTGCATAGGCTGCAGGGGCACAGGTGCAGAGAGTACATAGACATGTATCTGGCCATGTGTATCCCAGGGTACAGTATACAGGCTGCAGGTGCACAGGTGCAGAGAGTACATAGACATGTATCTGGCCATGTGTATCCCAGGGTACAGTATACAGGCTGTAGGTAGACAGGTGCAGAGAGTACATAGATATGTATCTGGCCATGTGTATCCCAGGGTACAGTGCATAGGCTGCAGGTAGACAGGTGCAGAGAGTACATAGATATGTATCTGGCCATGTGTATCCCAGGGTACAGTATACAGGCTGCAGGTAGACAGGTGCAGAGAGTACATAGATATGTATCTGGCCATGTGTATCCCAGGGTACAGTGCATAGGCTGCAGGTAGACAGGTGCAGAGAGTACATAGATATGTATCTGGCCATGTTTATCCCAGGGTACAGTGCATAGGCTGCAGGTAGACAGGTGCAGAGAGTACATAGACATGTATCTGGCCATGTGTATCCCAGGGTACAGTGCATAGGCTGCAGGTAGACAGGTGCAGAGAGTACATAGACATGTATCTGTCCATGTGTATCCCGGGGTACAGTGCATAGGCTGCAGGGGCACAGGTGCAGAGAGTACATAGATATGTATCTGTCCATGTGTATCCCAGGGTACAGTGCATAGGCTGCAGGGGCACAGGTGCAGAGAGTACATAGATATGTATCTGGCCATGTGTATCCCAGGGTACAGTATACAGGCTGCAGGTGCACAGGTGCAGAGAGTACATAGATATGTATCTGGCCATGTGTATCCCAGGGTACAGTGCATAGGCTGGAGGTACACAGGTGCAGAGAGTACATAGATATGTATCTGGCCATGTGTATCCCAGGGTACAGTGCATAGGCTGCAGGGACACAGGTGCAGAGAGTACATAGATATGTATCTGGCCATGTGTATCCCAGGGTACAGTGCATAGGCTGCAGGGGCACAGGTGCAGAGAGTACATAGATATGTATCTGGCCATGTGTATCCCAGGGTACAGTGCATAGGCTGCAGGGGCACAGGTGCAGAGAGTACATAGATATGTATCTGGCCATGTGTATCCCAGTGTATTGTATACAGGCTGCAGGTGCACAGGTGCAGAGAGTACATAGATATGTATCTGGCCATGTGTATCCCAGGGTACAGTGCATAGGCTGCCAGGACACAGGTGCAGAGAGTGCATAGATATGTATCTGGCCATGTGTATCCCAGGGTACAGTATACAGGCTGCAGGGACACAGGTGCAGAGAGTACATAGATATGTATCTGGCCATGTGTATCCCAGGGTACAGTGCATAGGCTGCAGGGGCACAGGTGCAGAGAGTACATAGATATGTATCTGGCCATGTGTATCCCAGGGTACAGTGCACAGGCTGCAGGTAGACAGGTGCAGAGAGTACATAGATATGTATCTGGCATGTGTATCCCAGGGTACAGTGCATAGGCTGCAGGTAGACAGGTGCAGAGAGTGCATAGATATGTATCTGGCATGTGTATCCCAGGGTACAGTGCACAGGCTGCAGGGACACAGGTGCAGAGAGTACATAGATATGTATCTGGACATGTGTATCCCAGGGTACAGTGCATAGGCTGCAGGGGCACAGGTGCAGAGAGTACATAGATATGTATCTGGCCATGTGTATCCCAGGGTACAGTGCATAGGCTGCAGGTAGACAGGTGCAGAGAGTACATAGACATGTATCTGGCCATGTGTATCCCAGGGTACAGTGCATAGGCTGCAGGGACACAGGCACAGAGAGTACATAGATATGTATCTGGCCATGTGTATCCCGGGGTACAGTATACAGGCTGCAGGTGCACAGGTGCAGAGAGTACATAGATATGTATCTGGCCATGTGTATCCCAGGGTACAGTGCATAGGCTGCAGGTGCACAGGTGCAGAGAGTACATAGATATGTATCTGGCCATGTGTATCCCGCGGTACAGTATACAGGCTGCAGGGGCACAGGTGCAGAGAGTACATAGATATGTATCTGGCCATGTGTATCCCAGGGTACAGTGCATAGGCTGCATGTAGACAGGTGCAGAGAGTACATAGATATGTATCTGGCCATGTGTATCACAGGGTACAGTGCATAGGCTGCCAGGACACAGGTGCAGAGAGTACATAGATATGTATCTGGCCATGTGTATCCCAGGGTACAGTGCATAGGCTGCAGGTGCACAGGTGCAGAGAGTACATAGATATGTATCTGGCCATGTGTATCCCAGGGTACAGTGCATAGGCTGCAGGGGCACAGGTGCAGAGAGTACATAGATATGTATCTGGCCATGTGTATCCCAGTGTACTGTATACAGGCTGCAGGTGCACAGGTGCAGAGAGTACATAGATATGTATCTGGCCATGTGTATCCCAGGGTACAGTGCATAGGCTGCCAGGACACAGGTGCAGAGAGTGCATAGATATGTATCTGGCCATGTGTATCCCAGGGTACAGTATACAGGCTGCAGGGACACAGGTGCAGAGAGTACATAGATATGTATCTGGCCATGTGTATCCCAGGGTACAGTGCATAGGCTGCAGGGGCACAGGTGCAGAGAGTACATAGATATGTATCTGGCCATGTGTATCCCAGGGTACAGTGCACAGGCTGCAGGTAGACAGGTGCAGAGAGTACATAGATATGTATCTGGCATGTGTATCCCAGGGTACAGTGCATAGGCTGCAGGTAGACAGGTGCAGAGAGTGCATAGATATGTATCTGGCATGTGTATCCCAGGGTACAGTGCACAGGCTGCAGGGACACAGGTGCAGAGAGTACATAGATATGTATCTGGACATGTGTATCCCAGGGTACAGTGCATAGGCTGCAGGGGCACAGGTGCAGAGAGTACATAGATATGTATCTGGCCATGTGTATCCCAGGGTACAGTGCATAGGCTGCAGGTAGACAGGTGCAGAGAGTACATAGACATGTATCTGGCCATGTGTATCCCAGGGTACAGTGCATAGGCTGCAGGGACACAGGCACAGAGAGTACATAGATATGTATCTGGCCATGTGTATCCCGGGGTACAGTATACAGGCTGCAGGTGCACAGGTGCAGAGAGTACATAGATATGTATCTGGCCATGTGTATCCCAGGGTACAGTGCATAGGCTGCAGGTGCACAGGTGCAGAGAGTACATAGATATGTATCTGGCCATGTGTATCCCGGGGTACAGTATACAGGCTGCAGGGGCACAGGTGCAGAGAGTACATAGATATGTATCTGGCCATGTGTATCCCAGGGTACAGTGCATAGGCTGCAGGTAGACAGGTGCAGAGAGTACATAGATATGTATCTGGCCATGTGTATCACAGGGTACAGTGCATAGGCTGCCAGGACACAGGTGCAGAGAGTACATAGATATGTATCTGGCCATGTGTATCACAGGGTACAGTGCATAGGCTGCCAGGACACAGGTGCAGAGAGTACATAGATATGTATCTGGCCATGTGTATCCCAGGGTACAGTGCATAGGCTGCAGGTGCACAGGTGCAGAGAGTACATAGATATGTATCTGGCCATGTGTATCCCAGGGTACAGTGCATAGGCTGCAGGGGCACAGGTGCAGAGAGTACATAGATATGTATCTGGCCATGTGTATCCCAGGGTACAGTGCATAGGCTGCCGGGACACAGGTGCAGAGAGTACATAGATATGTATCTGGCCATGTGTATCCCAGGGTACAGTGCACAGGCTGCAGGGACACAGGTGCAGAGAGTACATAGATATGTATCTGGCCATGTGTATCCCAGGGTACAGTGCACAGGCTGCAGGTAGACAGGTACAGAGAGTACATAGATATGTATCTGGTCATGTGTATCCCAGGGTACAGTGCATAGGCTGCAGGGACACAGGTGCAGAGAGTACATAGATATGTATCTGGCCATGTGTATCCCAGGGTACAGTGCACAGGCTGCAGGTAGACAGGTGCAGAGAGTACATAGATATGTATCTGGTCATGTGTATCCCAGGGTACAGTGCATAGGCTGCAGGGGCACAGGTGCAGAGAGTACATAGATATGTATCTGGCCATGTGTATCCCAGGGTACAGTGCATAGGCTGCAGGTGCACAGGTGCAGAGAGTACATCGATATGTATCTGGCCATGTGTATCCCAGGATACAGTATACAGGCTGCAGGGACACAGCTGCAGAGAGTACATAGATATGTATCTGGCCATGTGTATCCCAGGGTACAGTGCATGGTGCAGAGAGTACATAGATATGCATCTGGCCATGTGTATCCCAGGGTACAGTGCATAGGCTGCAGGGACACAGGCACAGAGAGTACATAGATATGTATCTGGCCATGTGTATCCCGGGGTACAGTATACAGGCTGCAGGTGCACAGGTGCAGAGAGTACATAGATATGTATCTGGCCATGTGTATCCCAGGGTACAGTGCATAGGCTGCAGGTGCACAGGTGCAGAGAGTACATAGATATGTATCTGGCCATGTGTATCCCAGGATACAGTATACAGGCTGCAGGGACACAGCTGCAGAGAGTACATAGATATGTATCTGGCCATGTGTATCCCAGGGTACAGTGCATGGTGCAGAGAGTACATAGATATGTATCTGGCCATGTGTATCCCAGGGTACAGTGCATAGGCTGCAGGTAAACAGGTGCAGAGAGTACATAGATATGTATCTGGCCATGTGTATCCCAGGGTACAGTATACAGGCTGCAGGTGCACAGGTGCAGAGAGTACATAGATATGTATCTGGCCATGTGTATCCCAGGGTACAGTATACAGGCTGCAGGTGCACAGGTGCAGAGAGTACATAGATATGTATCTGGCCATGTGTATCCCAGGGTACAGTGCATAGGCTGCAGGTAGACAGGTGCAGAGAGTACATAGATATGTATCTGGCCATGTGTATCCCAGGGTAGAGTATACAGGCTGCAGGTGCACAGGTGCAGAGAGTACATAGATATGTATCTGGCCATGTGTATCCCAGGGTACAGTATACAGGCTGCAGGTGCACAGGTGCAGAGAGTACATAGATATGTATCTGGCCATGTGTATCCCAGGGTACAGTGCATAGGCTGCAGGTAGACAGGTGCAGAGAGTACATAGATATGTATCTGGCCATGTGTATCCCAGGGTACAGTATACAGGCTGCAGGTAGACAGGTGCAGAGAGTGCATAGATATGTATCTGGCCATGTGTATCCCAGGGTACAGTGCACAGGCTGCAGGTAGACAGGTGCAGAGAGTACATAGATATGTATCTGGCCATGTGTATCCCAGGGTACAGTGCACAGGCTGCAGGGACACAGGTGCAGAGAGTACATAGATATGTATCTGGCCATGTGTATCCCAGGGTACAGTGCATAGACTGCAGGGACACAGGCACAGAGAGTACATAGATATGTATCTGGCCATGTGTATCCCAGTGTACTGTATACAGGCTGCAGGTGCACAGGTGCAGAGAGTACATAGATATGTATCTGGCCATGTGTATCCCAGGGTACAGTGCATAGGCTGCCAGGACACAGGTGCAGAGAGTGCATAGATATGTATCTGGCCATGTGTATCCCAGGGTACAGTATACAGGCTGCAGGTGCACAGGTGCAGAGAGTACATAGATATGTATCTGGCCATGTGTATCCCAGGGTACAGTGCATAGGCTGCAGGGGCACAGGTGCAGAGAGTACATAGATATGTATCTGGCCATGTGTATCCCAGGGTACAGTATACAGGCTGCAGGGACACAGGTGCAGAGAGTACATAGATATGTATCTGGCCATGTGTATCCCAGGGTACAGTGCATAGGCTGCAGGTGCACAGGTGCAGAGAGTACATAGATATGTTTCTGGCCATGTGTATCCCAGGGTACATTGCATAGACTGCAGGGACACAGGCACAGAGAGTACATAGATATGTATCTGGCCATGTGTATCCCAGGGTACAGTGCATAGGCTGCAGGTAGACAGGTGCAGAGAGTACATAGATATGTATCTGGCCATGTGTATCACAGGGTACAGTATATAGGCTGCAGGTAGACAGGTGCAGAGAGTACATAGATATGTATCTGGCCATGTGTATCCCAGGGTACAGTGCATAGGCTGCAGGGGCACAGGTGCAGAGAGTACATAGACATGTATCTGGCCATGTGTATCCCAGGGTACAGTATACAGGCTGCAGGTGCACAGGTGCAGAGAGTACATAGACATGTATCTGGCCATGTGTATCCCAGGGTACAGTATACAGGCTGCAGGTAGACAGGTGCAGAGAGTACATAGATATGTATCTGGCCATGTGTATCCCAGGGTACAGTGCATAGGCTGCAGGTAGACAGGTGCAGAGAGTACATAGATATGTATCTGGCCATGTGTATCCCAGGGTACAGTATACAGGCTGCAGGTAGACAGGTGCAGAGAGTACATAGATATGTATCTGGCCATGTGTATCCCAGGGTACAGTGCATAGGCTGCAGGTAGACAGGTGCAGAGAGTACATAGATATGTATCTGGCCATGTTTATCCCAGGGTACAGTGCATAGGCTGCAGGTAGACAGGTGCAGAGAGTACATAGACATGTATCTGGCCATGTGTATCCCAGGGTACAGTGCATAGGCTGCAGGTAGACAGGTGCAGAGAGTACATAGACATGTATCTGTCCATGTGTATCCCAGGGTACAGTGCATAGGCTGCAGGGGCACAGGTGCAGAGAGTACATAGATATGTATCTGTCCATGTGTATCCCAGGGTACAGTGCATAGGCTGCAGGGGCACAGGTGCAGAGAGTACATAGATATGTATCTGGCCATGTGTATCCCAGGGTACAGTATACAGGCTGCAGGTGCACAGGTGCAGAGAGTACATAGATATGTATCTGGCCATGTGTATCCCAGGGTACAGTGCATAGGCTGGAGGTACACAGGTGCAGAGAGTACATAGATATGTATCTGGCCATGTGTATCCCAGGGTACAGTGCATAGGCTGCAGGGACACAGGTGCAGAGAGTACATAGATATGTATCTGGCCATGTGTATCCCAGGGTACAGTGCATAGGCTGCAGGGGCACAGGTGCAGAGAGTACATAGATATGTATCTGGCCATGTGTATCCCAGGGTACAGTGCATAGGCTGCAGGGGCACAGGTGCAGAGAGTACATAGATATGTATCTGGCCATGTGTATCCCAGTGTACTGTATACAGGCTGCAGGTGCACAGGTGCAGAGAGTACATAGATATGTATCTGGCCATGTGTATCCCAGGGTACAGTGCATAGGCTGCCAGGACACAGGTGCAGAGAGTGCATAGATATGTATCTGGCCATGTGTATCCCAGGGTACAGTATACAGGCTGCAGGGACACAGGTGCAGAGAGTACATAGATATGTATCTGGCCATGTGTATCCCAGGGTACAGTGCATAGGCTGCAGGGGCACAGGTGCAGAGAGTACATAGATATGTATCTGGCCATGTGTATCCCAGGGTAGAGTGCACAGGCTGCAGGTAGACAGGTGCAGAGAGTACATAGATATGTATCTGGCATGTGTATCCCAGGGTACAGTGCATAGGCTGCAGGTAGACAGGTGCAGAGAGTGCATAGATATGTATCTGGCATGTGTATCCCAGGGTACAGTGCACAGGCTGCAGGGACACAGGTGCAGAGAGTACATAGATATGTATCTGGACATGTGTATCCCAGGGTACAGTGCATAGGCTGCAGGGGCACAGGTGCAGAGAGTACATAGATATGTATCTGGCCATGTGTATCCCAGGGTACAGTGCATAGGCTGCAGGTAGACAGGTGCAGAGAGTACATAGACATGTATCTGGCCATGTGTATCCCAGGGTACAGTGCATAGGCTGCAGGGACACAGGCACAGAGAGTACATAGATATGTATCTGGCCATGTGTATCCCGGGGTACAGTATACAGGCTGCAGGTGCACAGGTGCAGAGAGTACATAGATATGTATCTGGCCATGTGTATCCCAGGGTACAGTGCATAGGCTGCAGGTGCACAGGTGCAGAGAGTACATAGATATGTATCTGGCCATGTGTATCCCGGGGTACAGTATACAGGCTGCAGGGGCACAGGTGCAGAGAGTACATAGATATGTATCTGGCCATGTGTATCCCAGGGTACAGTGCATAGGCTGAAGGTAGACAGGTGCAGAGAGTACATAGATATGTATCTGGCCATGTGTATCACAGGGTACAGTGCATAGGCTGCCAGGACACAGGTGCAGAGAGTACATAGATATGTATCTGGCCATGTGTATCCCAGGGTACAGTGCATAGGCTGCAGGTGCACAGGTGCAGAGAGTACATAGATATGTATCTGGCCATGTGTATCCCAGGGTACAGTGCATAGGCTGCAGGGGCACAGGTGCAGAGAGTACATAGATATGTATCTGGCCATGTGTATCCCAGGGTACAGTGCATAGGCTGCCAGGACACAGGTGCAGAGAGTGCATAGATATGTATCTGGCCATGTGTATCCCAGGGTACAGTATACAGGCTGCCAGGACACAGGTGCAGAGAGTACATAGATATGTATCTGGCCATGTGTATCCCAGGGTACAGTGCACAGGCTGCAGGGACACAGGTGCAGAGAGTACATAGATATGTATCTGGCCATGTGTATCCCAGGGTACAGTGCACAGGCTGCAGGTAGACAGGTGCAGAGAGTACATAGATATGTATCTGGTCATGTGTATCCCAGGGTACAGTGCATAGGCTGCAGGGACACAGGTGCAGAGAGTACATAGATATGTATCTGGCCATGTGTATCCCAGGGTACAGTGCACAGGCTGCAGGTAGACAGGTGCAGAGAGTACATAGATATGTATCTGGTCATGTGTATCCCAGGGTACAGTGCATAGGCTGCAGGGGCACAGGTGCAGAGAGTACATAGATATGTATCTGGCCATGTGTATCCCAGGGTACAGTGCATAGGCTGCAGGTGCACAGGTGCAGAGAGTACATCGATATGTATCTGGCCATGTGTATCCCAGGGTACAGTGCATAGGCTGCAGGTAGACAGGTGCAGAGAGTACATAGATATGTATCTGGCATGTGTATCCCAGGGTACAGTGCATAGGCTGCAGGGACACAGGTGCAGAGAGTACATAGATATGTATCTGGCATGTGTATCCCAGGGTACAGTGCATAGGCTGCAGGTAGACAGGTGCAGAGAGTGCATAGATATGTATCTGGCATGTGTATCCCAGGGTACAGTGCACAGGCTGCAGGGACACAGGTGCAGAGAGTACATAGATATGTATCTGGACATGTGTATCCCAGGGTACAGTGCATAGGCTGGAGGTAGACAGGTGCAGAGAGTACATAGATATGTATCTGGCCATGTGTATCCCAGGGTACAGTGCATAGGCTGCAGGTAGACAGGTGCAGAGAGTACATAGATATGTATCTGGCCATGTGTATCCCAGGGTACAGTGCATAGGCTGCAGGGGCACAGGTGCAGAGAGTGCATAGATATGTATCTGGCCATGCGTATCCCAGGGTACAGTGCACAGGCTGCAGGGACACAGGTGCAGAGAGTGCATAGATATGTATCTGGCCATGTCTATCCCAGGGTACAGTACACAGGCTGCAGGGACACAGGTGCAGAGAGTACATAGATATGTATCTGGCCATGTGTATCCCAGGGTACAGTGCATAGGCTGGAGGTAGACAGGTGCAGAGAGTACATAGATATGTATCTGGCCATGTGTATCCCAGGGTACAGTATACAGGCTGCAGGTGCACAGGTGCAGAGAGTACATAGATATGTATCTGTCCATGTTTATCCCAGGGTACAGTGCATAGGCTGCAGGTAGACAGGTGCAGAGAGTACATAGATATGTATCTGGCCATGTGTATCGCAGGGTACAGTGCATAGGCTGCAGGTAGACAGGTGCAGAGAGTGCATAGATATGTATCTGGCCATGTGTATCCCAGGGTACAGTATACAGGCTGCAGGTAGACAGGTGCAGAGAGTACATAGATATGTATCTGGCCATGTGTATCCCAGGGTACAGTATACAGGCTGCAGGTGCACAGGTGCAGAGAGTACATAGATATGTATCTGGCCATGTGTATCCCAGGGTACAGTGCATAGGCTGCAGGTGCACAGGTGCAGAGAGTACATCGATATGTATCTGGCCATGTGTATCCCAGGGTACAGTGCATAGGCTGCAGGTAGACAGGTGCAGAGAGTACATAGATATGTATCTGGCATGTGTATCCCAGGGTACAGTGCATAGGCTGCAGGGACACAGGTGCAGAGAGTACATAGATATGTATCTGGCATGTGTATCCCAGGGTACAGTGCATAGGCTGCAGGTAGACAGGTGCAGAGAGTGCATAGATATGTATCTGGCATGTGTATCCCAGGGTACAGTGCACAGGCTGCAGGGACACAGGTGCAGAGAGTACATAGATATGTATCTGGACATGTGTATCCCAGGGTACAGTGCATAGGCTGGAGGTAGACAGGTGCAGAGAGTACATAGATATGTATCTGGCCATGTGTATCCCAGGGTACAGTGCATAGGCTGCAGGGGCACAGGTGCAGAGAGTGCATAGATATGTATCTGGCCATGCGTATCCCAGGGTACAGTGCACAGGCTGCAGGGACACAGGTGCAGAGAGTGCATAGATATGTATCTGGCCATGTCTATCCCAGGGTACAGTACACAGGCTGCAGGGACACAGGTGCAGAGAGTACATAGATATGTATCTGGCCATGTGTATCCCAGGGTACAGTGCATAGGCTGGAGGTAGACAGGTGCAGAGAGTACATAGATATGTATCTGGCCATGTGTATCCCAGGGTACAGTATACAGGCTGCAGGTGCACAGGTGCAGAGAGTACATAGATATGTATCTGTCCATGTTTATCCCAGGGTACAGTGCATAGGCTGCAGGTAGACAGGTGCAGAGAGTACATAGATATGTATCTGGCCATGTGTATCGCAGGGTACAGTGCATAGGCTGCAGGTAGACAGGTGCAGAGAGTGCATAGATATGTATCTGGCCATGTGTATCCCAGGGTACAGTATACAGGCTGCAGGTAGACAGGTGCAGAGAGTACATAGATATGTATCTGGCCATGTGTATCCCAGGGTACAGTATACAGGCTGCAGGTGCACAGGTGCAGAGAGTACATAGATATGTATCTGGCCATGTGTATCCCAGGGTACAGTGCATAGGCTGCAGGGGCACAGGTGCAGAGAGTACATAGATATGTATCTGGCCATGTGTATCCCAGGGTACAGTATACAGGCTGCAGGGACACAGGTGCAGAGAGTACATAGATATGTATCTGGCCATGTGTATCCCAGGGTACAGTATATAGGCTGCAGGTAGACAGGTGCAGAGAGTGCATAGATATGTATCTGGCATGTGTATCCCAGGGTACAGTATATAGGCTGCAGGTAGACAAGTGCAGAGAGTACATAGATATGTATCTGGCCATGTGTATCCCAGGGTACAGTATACAGGCTGCAGGTAGACAGGTGCAGAGAGTGCATAGATATGTATCTGGCCATGTGTATCCCAGGGTACAGTACACAGGCTGCAGGGACACAGGTGCAGAGAGTACATAGATATGTATCTGGCCATGTGTATCCCAGGGTACAGTGCATAGGCTGCAGGTAGACAGGTGCAGAGAGTACATAGACATGTATCTGGCCATGTGTATCCCAGGGTACAGTATACAGGCTGCAGGTGCACAGGTGCAGAGAGTACATAGATATGTATCTGGCCATGTGTATCCCAGGGTACAGTGCATAGGCTGCAGGTAAACAGGTGCAGAGAGTACATAGATATGTATCTGGCCATGTGTATCCCAGGGTACAGTATACAGGCTGCAGGTGCACAGGTGCAGAGAGTACATAGATATGTATCTGGCCATGTGTATCCCAGGGTACAGTATACAGGCTGCAGGTGCACAGGTGCAGAGAGTACATAGATATGTATCTGGCCATGTGTATCCCAGGGTACAGTGCATAGGCTGCAGGTAGACAGGTGCAGAGAGTACATAGATATGTATCTGGCCATGTGTATCCCAGGGTAGAGTATACAGGCTGCAGGTGCACAGGTGCAGAGAGTACATAGATATGTATCTGGCCATGTGTATCCCAGGGTACAGTATACAGGCTGCAGGTGCACAGGTGCAGAGAGTACATAGATATGTATCTGGCCATGTGTATCCCAGGGTACAGTGCATAGGCTGCAGGTAGACAGGTGCAGAGAGTACATAGATATGTATCTGGCCATGTGTATCCCAGGGTACAGTATACAGGCTGCAGGTAGACAGGTGCAGAGAGTGCATAGATATGTATCTGGCCATGTGTATCCCAGGGTACAGTGCACAGGCTGCAGGTAGACAGGTGCAGAGAGTACATAGATATGTATCTGGCCATGTGTATCCCAGGGTACAGTGCACAGGCTGCAGGGACACAGGTGCAGAGAGTACATAGATATGTATCTGGCCATGTGTATCCCAGGGTACAGTGCATAGACTGCAGGGACACAGGCACAGAGAGTACATAGATATGTATCTGGCCATGTGTATCCCAGTGTACTGTATACAGGCTGCAGGTGCACAGGTGCAGAGAGTACATAGATATGTATCTGGCCATGTGTATCCCAGGGTACAGTGCATAGGCTGCCAGGACACAGGTGCAGAGAGTGCATAGATATGTATCTGGCCATGTGTATCCCAGGGTACAGTATACAGGCTGCAGGTGCACAGGTGCAGAGAGTACATAGATATGTATCTGGCCATGTGTATCCCAGGGTACAGTGCATAGGCTGCAGGGGCACAGGTGCAGAGAGTACATAGATATGTATCTGGCCATGTGTATCCCAGGGTACAGTATACAGGCTGCAGGGACACAGGTGCAGAGAGTACATAGATATGTATCTGGCCATGTGTATCCCAGGGTACAGTGCATAGGCTGCAGGTGCACAGGTGCAGAGAGTACATAGATATGTTTCTGGCCATGTGTATCCCAGGGTACATTGCATAGACTGCAGGGACACAGGCACAGAGAGTACATAGATATGTATCTGGCCATGTGTATCCCAGGGTACAGTGCATAGGCTGCAGGTAGACAGGTGCAGAGAGTACATAGATATGTATCTGGCCATGTGTATCACAGGGTACAGTATATAGGCTGCAGGTAGACAGGTGCAGAGAGTACATAGATATGTATCTGGCCATGTGTATCCCAGGGTACAGTGCATAGGCTGCAGGGGCACAGGTGCAGAGAGTACATAGACATGTATCTGGCCATGTGTATCCCAGGGTACAGTATACAGGCTGCAGGTGCACAGGTGCAGAGAGTACATAGACATGTATCTGGCCATGTGTATCCCAGGGTACAGTATACAGGCTGCAGGTAGACAGGTGCAGAGAGTACATAGATATGTATCTGGCCATGTGTATCCCAGGGTACAGTGCATAGGCTGCAGGTAGACAGGTGCAGAGAGTACATAGATATGTATCTGGCCATGTGTATCCCAGGGTACAGTATACAGGCTGCAGGTAGACAGGTGCAGAGAGTACATAGATATGTATCTGGCCATGTGTATCCCAGGGTACAGTGCATAGGCTGCAGGTAGACAGGTGCAGAGAGTACATAGATATGTATCTGGCCATGTTTATCCCAGGGTACAGTGCATAGGCTGCAGGTAGACAGGTGCAGAGAGTACATAGACATGTATCTGGCCATGTGTATCCCAGGGTACAGTGCATAGGCTGCAGGTAGACAGGTGCAGAGAGTACATAGACATGTATCTGTCCATGTGTATCCCAGGGTACAGTGCATAGGCTGCAGGGGCACAGGTGCAGAGAGTACATAGATATGTATCTGTCCATGTGTATCCCAGGGTACAGTGCATAGGCTGCAGGGGCACAGGTGCAGAGAGTACATAGATATGTATCTGGCCATGTGTATCCCAGGGTACAGTATACAGGCTGCAGGTGCACAGGTGCAGAGAGTACATAGATATGTATCTGGCCATGTGTATCCCAGGGTACAGTGCATAGGCTGGAGGTACACAGGTGCAGAGAGTACATAGATATGTATCTGGCCATGTGTATCCCAGGGTACAGTGCATAGGCTGCAGGGACACAGGTGCAGAGAGTACATAGATATGTATCTGGCCATGTGTATCCCAGGGTACAGTGCATAGGCTGCAGGGGCACAGGTGCAGAGAGTACATAGATATGTATCTGGCCATGTGTATCCCAGGGTACAGTGCATAGGCTGCAGGGGCACAGGTGCAGAGAGTACATAGATATGTATCTGGCCATGTGTATCCCAGTGTACTGTATACAGGCTGCAGGTGCACAGGTGCAGAGAGTACATAGATATGTATCTGGCCATGTGTATCCCAGGGTACAGTGCATAGGCTGCCAGGACACAGGTGCAGAGAGTGCATAGATATGTATCTGGCCATGTGTATCCCAGGGTACAGTATACAGGCTGCAGGGACACAGGTGCAGAGAGTACATAGATATGTATCTGGCCATGTGTATCCCAGGGTACAGTGCATAGGCTGCAGGGGCACAGGTGCAGAGAGTACATAGATATGTATCTGGCCATGTGTATCCCAGGGTAGAGTGCACAGGCTGCAGGTAGACAGGTGCAGAGAGTACATAGATATGTATCTGGCATGTGTATCCCAGGGTACAGTGCATAGGCTGCAGGTAGACAGGTGCAGAGAGTGCATAGATATGTATCTGGCATGTGTATCCCAGGGTACAGTGCACAGGCTGCAGGGACACAGGTGCAGAGAGTACATAGATATGTATCTGGACATGTGTATCCCAGGGTACAGTGCATAGGCTGCAGGGGCACAGGTGCAGAGAGTACATAGATATGTATCTGGCCATGTGTATCCCAGGGTACAGTGCATAGGCTGCAGGTAGACAGGTGCAGAGAGTACATAGACATGTATCTGGCCATGTGTATCCCAGGGTACAGTGCATAGGCTGCAGGGACACAGGCACAGAGAGTACATAGATATGTATCTGGCCATGTGTATCCCGGGGTACAGTATACAGGCTGCAGGTGCACAGGTGCAGAGAGTACATAGATATGTATCTGGCCATGTGTATCCCAGGGTACAGTGCATAGGCTGCAGGTGCACAGGTGCAGAGAGTACATAGATATGTATCTGGCCATGTGTATCCCGGGGTACAGTATACAGGCTGCAGGGGCACAGGTGCAGAGAGTACATAGATATGTATCTGGCCATGTGTATCCCAGGGTACAGTGCATAGGCTGAAGGTAGACAGGTGCAGAGAGTACATAGATATGTATCTGGCCATGTGTATCACAGGGTACAGTGCATAGGCTGCCAGGACACAGGTGCAGAGAGTACATAGATATGTATCTGGCCATGTGTATCCCAGGGTACAGTGCATAGGCTGCAGGTGCACAGGTGCAGAGAGTACATAGATATGTATCTGGCCATGTGTATCCCAGGGTACAGTGCATAGGCTGCAGGGGCACAGGTGCAGAGAGTACATAGATATGTATCTGGCCATGTGTATCCCAGGGTACAGTGCATAGGCTGCCAGGACACAGGTGCAGAGAGTGCATAGATATGTATCTGGCCATGTGTATCCCAGGGTACAGTATACAGGCTGCCAGGACACAGGTGCAGAGAGTACATAGATATGTATCTGGCCATGTGTATCCCAGGGTACAGTGCACAGGCTGCAGGGACACAGGTGCAGAGAGTACATAGATATGTATCTGGCCATGTGTATCCCAGGGTACAGTGCACAGGCTGCAGGTAGACAGGTGCAGAGAGTACATAGATATGTATCTGGTCATGTGTATCCCAGGGTACAGTGCATAGGCTGCAGGGACACAGGTGCAGAGAGTACATAGATATGTATCTGGCCATGTGTATCCCAGGGTACAGTGCACAGGCTGCAGGTAGACAGGTGCAGAGAGTACATAGATATGTATCTGGTCATGTGTATCCCAGGGTACAGTGCATAGGCTGCAGGGGCACAGGTGCAGAGAGTACATAGATATGTATCTGGCCATGTGTATCCCAGGGTACAGTGCATAGGCTGCAGGTGCACAGGTGCAGAGAGTACATCGATATGTATCTGGCCATGTGTATCCCAGGGTACAGTGCATAGGCTGCAGGTAGACAGGTGCAGAGAGTACATAGATATGTATCTGGCATGTGTATCCCAGGGTACAGTGCATAGGCTGCAGGGACACAGGTGCAGAGAGTACATAGATATGTATCTGGCATGTGTATCCCAGGGTACAGTGCATAGGCTGCAGGTAGACAGGTGCAGAGAGTGCATAGATATGTATCTGGCATGTGTATCCCAGGGTACAGTGCACAGGCTGCAGGGACACAGGTGCAGAGAGTACATAGATATGTATCTGGACATGTGTATCCCAGGGTACAGTGCATAGGCTGGAGGTAGACAGGTGCAGAGAGTACATAGATATGTATCTGGCCATGTGTATCCCAGGGTACAGTGCATAGGCTGCAGGTAGACAGGTGCAGAGAGTACATAGATATGTATCTGGCCATGTGTATCCCAGGGTACAGTGCATAGGCTGCAGGGGCACAGGTGCAGAGAGTGCATAGATATGTATCTGGCCATGCGTATCCCAGGGTACAGTGCACAGGCTGCAGGGACACAGGTGCAGAGAGTGCATAGATATGTATCTGGCCATGTCTATCCCAGGGTACAGTACACAGGCTGCAGGGACACAGGTGCAGAGAGTACATAGATATGTATCTGGCCATGTGTATCCCAGGGTACAGTGCATAGGCTGGAGGTAGACAGGTGCAGAGAGTACATAGATATGTATCTGGCCATGTGTATCCCAGGGTACAGTATACAGGCTGCAGGTGCACAGGTGCAGAGAGTACATAGATATGTATCTGTCCATGTTTATCCCAGGGTACAGTGCATAGGCTGCAGGTAGACAGGTGCAGAGAGTACATAGATATGTATCTGGCCATGTGTATCGCAGGGTACAGTGCATAGGCTGCAGGTAGACAGGTGCAGAGAGTGCATAGATATGTATCTGGCCATGTGTATCCCAGGGTACAGTATACAGGCTGCAGGTAGACAGGTGCAGAGAGTACATAGATATGTATCTGGCCATGTGTATCCCAGGGTACAGTATACAGGCTGCAGGTGCACAGGTGCAGAGAGTACATAGATATGTATCTGGCCATGTGTATCCCAGGGTACAGTGCATAGGCTGCAGGTGCACAGGTGCAGAGAGTACATCGATATGTATCTGGCCATGTGTATCCCAGGGTACAGTGCATAGGCTGCAGGTAGACAGGTGCAGAGAGTACATAGATATGTATCTGGCATGTGTATCCCAGGGTACAGTGCATAGGCTGCAGGGACACAGGTGCAGAGAGTACATAGATATGTATCTGGCATGTGTATCCCAGGGTACAGTGCATAGGCTGCAGGTAGACAGGTGCAGAGAGTGCATAGATATGTATCTGGCATGTGTATCCCAGGGTACAGTGCACAGGCTGCAGGGACACAGGTGCAGAGAGTACATAGATATGTATCTGGACATGTGTATCCCAGGGTACAGTGCATAGGCTGGAGGTAGACAGGTGCAGAGAGTACATAGATATGTATCTGGCCATGTGTATCCCAGGGTACAGTGCATAGTCTGCAGGGGCACAGGTGCAGAGAGTGCATAGATATGTATCTGGCCATGCGTATCCCAGGGTACAGTGCACAGGCTGCAGGGACACAGGTGCAGAGAGTGCATAGATATGTATCTGGCCATGTCTATCCCAGGGTACAGTACACAGGCTGCAGGGACACAGGTGCAGAGAGTACATAGATATGTATCTGGCCATGTGTATCCCAGGGTACAGTGCATAGGCTGGAGGTAGACAGGTGCAGAGAGTACATAGATATGTATCTGGCCATGTGTATCCCAGGGTACAGTATACAGGCTGCAGGTGCACAGGTGCAGAGAGTACATAGATATGTATCTGTCCATGTTTATCCCAGGGTACAGTGCATAGGCTGCAGGTAGACAGGTGCAGAGAGTACATAGATATGTATCTGGCCATGTGTATCGCAGGGTACAGTGCATAGGCTGCAGGTAGACAGGTGCAGAGAGTGCATAGATATGTATCTGGCCATGTGTATCCCAGGGTACAGTATACAGGCTGCAGGTAGACAGGTGCAGAGAGTACATAGATATGTATCTGGCCATGTGTATCCCAGGGTACAGTATACAGGCTGCAGGTGCACAGGTGCAGAGAGTACATAGATATGTATCTGGCCATGTGTATCCCAGGGTACAGTGCATAGGCTGCAGGGGCACAGGTGCAGAGAGTACATAGATATGTATCTGGCCATGTGTATCCCAGGGTACAGTATACAGGCTGCAGGGACACAGGTGCAGAGAGTACATAGATATGTATCTGGCCATGTGTATCCCAGGGTACAGTATATAGGCTGCAGGTAGACAGGTGCAGAGAGTGCATAGATATGTATCTGGCATGTGTATCCCAGGGTACAGTATATAGGCTGCAGGTAGACAAGTGCAGAGAGTACATAGATATGTATCTGGCCATGTGTATCCCAGGGTACAGTATACAGGCTGCAGGTAGACAGGTGCAGAGAGTGCATAGATATGTATCTGGCCATGTGTATCCCAGGGTACAGTACACAGGCTGCAGGGACACAGGTGCAGAGAGTACATAGATATGTATCTGGCCATGTGTATCCCAGGGTACAGTGCATAGGCTGCAGGTAGACAGGTGCAGAGAGTACATAGACATGTATCTGGCCATGTGTATCCCAGGGTACAGTATACAGGCTGCAGGTGCACAGGTGCAGAGAGTACATAGATATGTATCTGGCCATGTGTATCCCAGGGTACAGTGCATAGGCTGCAGGGGCACAGGTGCAGAGAGTACATAGATATGTATCTGGCCATGTGTATCACAGGGTACAGTATATAGGCTGCAGGTCGACAGGTGCAGAGAGTACATAGATATGTATCTGGCCATGTGTATCACAGGGTACAGTATACAGGCTGCAGGTAGACAGGTGCAGAGAGTACATAGATATGTATCTGGCATGTGTATCCCAGGGTACAGTGCACAGGCTGCAGGTGCACAGGTGCAGAGAGTACATAGATATGTATCTGGCCATGTGTATCCCAGGGTACAGTGCATAGGCTGCAGGGGCACAGGTGCAGAGAGTACATAGATATGTATCTGGCCATGTGTATCACAGGGTACAGTATATAGGCTGCAGGTAGACAGGTGCAGAGAGTACATAGATATGTATCTGGCCATGTGTATCCCAGGGTACAGTGCATAGGCTGCAGGTAGACAGGTGCAGAGAGTACATAGATATGTATCTGGCCAGGTGTATCCCAGGGTACAGTGCATAGGCTGCAGGGGCACAGGCGCAGAGAGTACATAGATATGTATCTGGCCATGTGTATCCCAGGGTACAGTATACAGGCTGCAGGTGCACAGGTGCAGAGAGTACATAGATATGTATCTGGCCATGTGTATCCCAGGGTACAGTGCATAGGCTGCAGGGGCACAGGTGCAGAGAGTACATAGATATGTATCTGGCCATGTGTATCCCAGGGTACAGTATATAGGCTGCAGGTAGACAGGTGCAGAGAGTACATAGATATGTATCTGGCCATGTGTATCCCAGGGTACAGTATATAGGCTGCAGGTAGACAGGTGCAGAGAGTACATAGATATGTATCTGGCCATGTGTATCCCAGGGTACAGTATATAGGCTGCAGGTAGACAGGTGCAGAGAGTACATAGATATGTACCTGGCCATGTGTATCCCAGGGTACAGTGCATAGGCTGCAGGGGCACAGGTGCAGAGAGTACATAGATATGTATCTGGCCATGTGTATCCCAGGGTACAGTGCATAGGCTGCAGGGGCACAGGTGCAGAGAGTACATAGATATGTATCTGGCCATGTGTATCACAGGGTACAGTGCATAGGCTGCAGGTAGACAGGTGCAGAGAGTACATAGATATGTATCTGGCCATGTGTATCCCAGGGTACAGTGCATAGGCTGCAGGGGCACAGGTGCAGAGAGTACATAGATATGTATCTGGCCATGTGTATCCCAGGGTACAGTATATAGGCTGCAGGTAGACAGGTGCAGAGAGTACATAGATATGTATCTGGCCATGTGTATCCCAGGGTACAGTGCATAGGCTGCAGGGGCATAGGTGCAGAGAGTACATAGATATGTATCTGGCCATGTGTATCACAGGGTACAGTGCATAGGCTGCAGGTAGACAGGTGCAGAGAGTACATAGATATGTATCTGGCCATGTGTATCCCAGGGTACAGTGCATAGGCTGCAGGGGCACAGGTGCAGAGAGTACATAGATATGTATCTGGCCATGTGTATCACAGGGTACAGTATATAGGCTGCAGGTGCACAGGTGCAGAGAGTACATAGATATGTATCTGGCCATGTGTATCCCAGGGTACAGTGCATAGGCTGCAGGGGCACAGGTGCAGAGAGTACATAGATATGTATCTGGCCATGTGTATCACAGGGTACAGTATATAGGCTGCAGGTAGACAGGTGCAGAGAGTACATAGATATGTATCTGGCCATGTGTATCCCAGGGTACAGTGCATAGGCTGCAGGGGCACAGGTGCAGAGAGTACATAGATATGTATCTGGCCATGTGTATCCCAGGGTACAGTGCATAGGTTGCAGGGGCACAGGTGCAGAGAGTACATAGATATGTATCTGGCCATGTGTATCACAGGGTACAGTATATAGGCTGCAGGTAGACAGGTGCAGAGAGTACATAGATATGTATCTGGCCATGTGTATCCCAGGGTACAGTGCATAGGCTGCAGGTAGACAGGTGCAGAGAGTGCATAGATATATATCTGGCCATGTGTATCCCAGGGTACAGTATATAGGCTGCAGGTAGACAGGTGCAGAGAGTACATAGATATGTATCTGGCCATGTGTATCCCAGGGTACAGTGCATAGGCTGCAGGGGCACAGGTGCAGAGAGTACATAGATATGTATCTGGCCATGTGTATCCCAGGGTACAGTGCATAGGCTGCAGGGGCACAGGTGCAGAGAGTACATAGATATGTATCTGGCCATGTGTATCACAGGGTACAGTATATAGGCTGCAGGTAGACAGGTGCAGAGAGTACATAGATATGTATCTGGCCATGTGTATCCCAGGGTACAGTGCATAGGCTGCAGGTAGACAGGTGCAGAGAGTGCATAGATATGTATCTGGCCATGTGTATCCCAGGGTACAATGCATAGGCTGCAGGTAGACAGGTGCAGAGAGTACATAGATATGTATATGGCCATGTGTATCCCAGGGTACAGTATACAGGCTGCAGGTAGACAGGTGCAGAGAGTGCATAGATATGTATCTGGCCATGTGTATCCCAGGGTACAGTACACAGGCTGCAGGGACACAGGTGCAGAGAGTACATAGATATGTATCTGGCCATGTGTATCCCAGGGTACAGTGCATAGGCTGCAGGTACACAGGTGCAGAGAGTACATAGATATGTATCTGTCCATGTGTATCCCAGGGTACAGTGCATAGGCTGCAGGTAGACAGGTGCAGAGAGTACATAGACATGTATCTGGCCATGTGTATCCCAGGGTACAGTATACAGGCTGCAGGTGCACAGGTGCAGAGAGTACATAGATATGTATCTGGCCATGTTTATCCCAGGGTACAGTGCATAGGCTGCAGGTAGACAGGTGCAGAGAGTACATAGATATGTATCTTGGCATGTGTATCGCAGGGTACAGTGCATAGGCTGCAGGTAGACAGGTGCAGAGAGTGCATAGATATGTATCTGGCATGTGTATCCCAGGGTACAGTATATAGGCTGCAGGTAGACAGGTGCAGAGAGTACATAGATATGTATCTTGGCATGTGTATCGCAGGGTACAGTATATAGGCTGCAGGTAGACAGGTGCAGAGAGTGCATAGATATGTATCTGGCATGTGTATCCCAGGGTACAGTATATAGGCTGCAGGTAGACAGGTGCAGAGAGTACATAGATATGTATCTGGCCATGTGTATCCCAGGGTACAGTATATAGGCTGCAGGTGCACAGGTGCAGAGAGTACATAGATATGTATCTGGCCATGTGTATCCCAGGGTACAGTGCATAGGCTGGAGGTACACAGGTGCAGAGAGTACATATATATGTATCTGGCCATGTGTATCCCAGGGTACAGTGCATAGGCTGCAGGGACACAGGTGCAGAGAGTACATAGATATGTATCTGGCCATGTGTATCCCAGGGTACATTGCATAGACTGCAGGGACACAGGTGCAGAGAGTACATAGATATGTATCTGGCCATGTGTATCCCAGGGTACAGTGCATAGGCTGCAGGGACACAGGTGCAGAGAGTACATAGATATGTATCTGGCCATGTGTATCCCCGGGTACAGTACAGAGGCTGCAGGTAGACAGGTGCAGAGAGTACATAGATATGTGTCTGGCCATGTGTATCCCGGGGTACAGTGCATAGGCTGCAGGGACACAGGTGCATAGAGTACATAGATATGTATCTGGCAATGTGTATCCCAGGGTACAGTGCATAGGCTGCAGGGACACAGGCACACAGAGTACATAGATATGTATCTGGCCATGTGTATCCCGGGGTACAGTATACAGGCTGCAGGTGCACAGGTGCAGAGAGTACATAGATATGAATCAGGCCATGTGTATCCCAGGGTACAGTGCATAGGCTGCAGGGACACAGGGTATTGGGGTGGGATAATGTGTAGAGGAAGCCATATGTCCCTGAGAATTAGAAATATTCTTCTTCTTGTGAGCCAAGTTGATGTGTTATAAAGCAGCGAGGATGTATATTTCATTTCTCATTTAACCTTTCAGCCTTGGTGTCATTTCCAGATTAATGAATAATCAATCATATAGCGGCATCATTTCCCCAAGAACATCATCCTAACTTGATTATCATGATTGATTATAAACATTCAATATATTCAAGATACAAATCAATACAAGAATTTGAACAGCACATAGTGGTCAGGCCATTTCATTATTAAACACCTCTCATGAATAGGAGGGAACATGTTTCTTGCAGCTATTCCAGTAAGGTGTTCCAATAGTTCACCAAGGGAACAGGCACTCGTGGGCGAAATGACGCGCAGCACGTCTGTTGCCTTAACAGCCATGCTCTGTGGATGAACTCAGCCACCTTATTAACTGGAGCTTGATTTGCCGTCGATTTTAAAATGGTTGTTTGAACAACCTCCATTCTCAAAATATGTTTCAAATAAGCCACTCTCACTGTTCTTGAATTTGTGCAAAAACAGAGTAAATGGTTCAGTGTTTCTGACGATAGGCCACATAAGGGATTAAGAATCAGTATTCCCAATTGCCCCAAAAGGCCAGTCTCAGGTTCCCATCCTAAAATCCATATAAAGGTTGCAGGCATGCGTTAGATCAGGGAGGTCTAAATACCTCCCACAACCAAACTCAAATTTAATTTCGAGGTAAGCTTCACACAATTTCAATTTTTGACAGTTAGCCATAATGTTTTCCTTGCAACGTATTTCCACAGCCTTCTTAACTCTTCAAATGGCAACCTTTTCTATCCTCACAGGGTTTACCTCTTGTCTAGGTCAAGGAGAACTTTTTCTAATGTATAATATTGCTTTGCTCGGGCCTATAACTATGGGCCCCGGGCCATTGCCTGTCTCAGTAATGCCCCCACTGCTCGGGGCATATTGCTTAAATATAGATCTTTTCTGTATCTCAGGTACATGACTTGTGCTTTCTCCCCATAATGTTATAATATTTATGAACTCAAAAGATCGAGCGCTAAACCCTGATAAGAATACATCCACACCATCTCGTAACTTGACTACTATGAAAAGAGTCAGTCTTCGAAGACCTCCTAACGGCTTGGTGGTCTTCCCGTGTTTTTAAAAGAATGGATCCTCTGATGGAGTATCAACAATGAAGGCAGAGTAAAGCTATCCTGCAACTCTGTGCACTTGCAGGGCCTCCCCCCAGTGTGACTCCTCTGATGGATTCTCAGATTTGAGGAGTGACTGAAGCTTTTTCTGCACTCTGGGCACTCGTGGGGCTCCACCTTGTGTGGCTCATCTGATGGCTTTTCAGAGCTGAGGATTGTCTAAAGCTTTTTGTGCACTCTGTGCACTTGTAGGGCTTCTCGCCTGTATGAATCCTTTGATGGTGTTTCAGATTTGTGCAATGGATGAAACTTTTCTTGCACTCTGGGCACTGGAAGGGCTTCTCCCCTGTATGGATCATTTGATGGCTTTTCAGATCTGAGAACTGGCTGAAACTTTTCTCGCACTCAGTGCACGTGTAGGGCTTCTCGCCTGTATGGATCCTCTGATGGCGTTTCAGATTTGAGCACTGAATGAAAGTTTTCTTGCACTCTGGGCACTTGAAGGGCTTCTCTCCTGTATGGATCCTTTGATGGATATTTAGACCTGAGAAATGGCTGAAGCATTTCTTGCACTCGGGGCACTTGAAGGGCTTCTCTCCAGTATGGATCCTCTGATGTTTTTTTAGATCTGAGAACTGGTTGAAGCATTTCTTGCATTCTGTGCACTTGTAGGGCTTCTCTCCTGTATGGATCCTCTGATGGACTGACAGAGCTGAGGAATGATGGAAGCTTTTCTTGCACTCGCTGCACTTGTACGGCCTCTCCCCAGTATGGATTTTATGATGCTCATCGAGTCTTGAGATCGTACTGAAGCTTTTCCCACACTCTGTGCATTTGTAAGGCCTCTCTCCAGTATGGATCCTCTGATGGTTTATCAGTAGTGAGGCGTAACTGAAGCTTTTCTCACACTCAGTACACATGTAGGGTTTCCTCCCAGTATGGGTTCTATGATGCCTTACCAGATCTGAAGATTGACTGAAGCATTGTGTGCACTCTGTGCACTTGTAGGGCTTCACCCCAGTATGGGTTCTATAATGCCTTATCAGATCTGACGATTGACTGAAGCTTTGTGTGCACTCTGCACACTTGTACGGCCTCTCCCCAGTATGGATTCTCTGATGGATTTTCAGAGCTGAGGAGTGACTGAAGCATTTCTTGCACTCTGTGCACGTGTACGGCCTCTCCCCAGTATGGGTTCTATGATGCACATATAGTCTTGAGATCCGATTGAAGCTTTTCTCACACTCGGTGCACTTGTACATTTCCTCACCTGCATGGGATGTCATGTGTGCGATTAGACTGGATCTGTGAGGGAAGCACATCCCACAGACTCTGCAGGCAGCTGCCTTCTCCTTCGTTTTGTTCTTCATAGGTGTGGCGGGCATTAGACTTGCCAAGGAGGATGGTAGATTATCTACAGGTTCAGTGGAACAGCACTGCCCATCTCCTGTAGAGTTTCTCTTAGCTTTCTGTATAGCCCCTCATCTCATCTTCATTTCCAGACTCTTGGTGTTGTTAATGGCTCTAGTCTCTGTTGAAAGAAACACCAAAATGGGATATTATGTCATGTCATTGTACAGCAAGAAAGACAATTGTGTAGTGCATATATGTCTTGATCTCACACACACATACTCAGAGAGAGACTCTTTCCATCACACTGTCCATCAAAATACATGCAGGACTTGAGTGAAAGTTAAAAAACTGAAATAAAAGCCTGTGTGTAAATGGAGGGGTGTGTACAGCAGCTGATGATACTGTGTTCTTTACTTTTATTCCAGATGTATTTGACTCCCAATCCTGCACACATCTGCACACTCCTGTCCATGGTAGTTCTCCTCTCCTTTTCCTATTCTTTCTCTCCACTAAGGGTAAGCATTTGAAAATTGTAAATGTGATACTTTTGGACTTTTACATTTAATGGATTGTATTTTTAGATTTGTCTAATGTGAAATTCAATGCCACAAAGTATTTCCTCCCCATATATGTGATTATGTGTAGGTGTGTACATTGTAAGGCCTGCTTTTAACCAGATCTTTTAGAAAAATTCTAATTTTTGTATGCATTTCCAATATCTCCAAGTCATTCAGATAATTGCATAATTGATATTTACTCAATGTTTCTAATGTATTAATCCAATCCTTTTCCTACAATTTGTACTTCATTGAATCAGCATTAGCAATGAGATTCAGAATACTAGTATTTAGTTCTTGTAATAAATAATTGCTTTTATCAAATAGATCATTTAGTCATTCGCTAGAACCCAGCAATAAAGATTCCTTTATGTAAAAAAATAACGCTTTCCTGAAAGACGATAAATCCTTTAAGTAAAGTGCTAAAGTTTTCTATTGGACCCGAGCTTGTAAAAAGCATAAACCATTTGAATATCTTATGCCTGAGATTGAAATGCAGTTTCGATAGACAGAGTGCTTTTCCCCACATTATACCCACCAGCATTGCTATGCATTTCCAGCCGGATAAGTGCCATAGTTCAAGCCCAGATGTAATACTGGAATTACTTTGCACTTAAGGAATTTCCTTAGGGCCGCAGTGAATAATGGCAGTATCACGTTCTGATCCTTAACATTTGAACTGAAAATTGTAATACTTTTTTTCTTGGAAATTGGCAGAGAGCCACAGAGTTATACTTGATATATATCTGAAACCCTAAATATATCACATGTTTGAATCATTTGATTCTGTTCCTGTTAATTTGCCAAATAAATGTATTGCTTTTTATTTTCCTAGTTCCTGAAAAATGTATGTTCTTTTGCCTTATTTGTGTTCGATACTAACTAGTTATCAGATGTCTGGAGTGAAGCCAGGGCTTGCTGTAAGTCAAGCGAAGTATACTTGAAAATGACTCTTTTGCCAGCCTAAGGAAGCCACTGGAGGAAAAGCGGCAGTTTAAGAGAACATTGAATCCAGGTTAGATATGTACGCATTGGATAGGCAAGAGGCAACAATGCAACCCTGCCATAGGCCTCTAAGAGTAGATATGTGTTTAGTTAATAATCCCAAATGATTGCATCTAATCTTTATCAAGGTATTTCTGTGCAGATACATAATAATATCTAATCAACCTCTAGGGAGGGTCGGTACAGACAATTTGTGATCTGTTTTCATTGTAAAAAGCCAAGACAAATCGATGTATACCATAAATATATCAAGAGTACTCTTGCAAATTTCTGAGAACACGCAAGAATAGACCCATTTAATTGTGTTACCACACGTTTCTTAAAGCCTGTCTGATATTTTGCAAGTTTACCCAAATCTTCAGCCCATTTTTCCAACTCCTTTAAAATAAAAGATGCAGATATCTTGGACTCCAGTAGAGTGATTGGTCTATAATTCCCTGGTAAAAGATGATGACTCTTTTTCTGAATTGGAACTACATGTGCCCCTAACCAAGTAGAGGGCCTAGCCCGCTGCTCCAGTATCTGATTATATAGTTGCATTAAAATCTCGGCCCGTGCGTTTGGCAAGCTTTTTATGACACAAATAGGCAGTTTGTCAGGACCCGGTGCTCATTAATTTTTGGCTTTCATGATTGCGGCTAGAATTTCATCGTAGTCAACATCTAGAGCTGATCAGGTTAACTTTGACGATGTGGCACAAATCAAAGGTACTCTAGAGTGACCGTAAGTCGTTTTTTTTATTTGTCCATGGTTCAATACAAAAGTAGAACTTTTACAAAAAAAAATCTATTTACAGTGCATTCAATTTAAAAAATACGCTTCGTTTAACAAATTCATAAAACAGATGCGTGTATTATAGTAAATGAGAGCAATTAAAACAAAACTTTGTTAAACAAATTTCATAAAACAAATATATATCATATAAAAATATTCCATTAACAGAAGTAAATTATCAATTAATGTCTTGTAGTATTGGTTCGTTTTCTATATGTTTGCAAACGGGACCTAGAACACTATGTGCCATTTAAAACCTAAGCTACATTTAACAAATTTCCTAAAACAAATACATACAATGCAATGAATAGATTCAATTTAAAACAAAACTTCATTTGGCAATTTTCTAAACAGAAATATATACCATAGAGAAAATTCTGGTAAAATAAGCAAGAAATCAATTAGTGTCATGTAACGCCAGTTCTTTTCTATATATTTGCAAAAGGGGACTAGAGCATATATGTGATTTCCCTGCATCATTCTTGTCCACAGAGAATCAAGACCTCCTCACAATCCGTAATCATAGGTCTTTGAATGATGATGAATTCATACACTTTCAGATATGGGAGCAGCTGAGGTGTTCCTGATTATGTATTCACAACTTGCCAATATCCAAACACTTTATTTGATGTTAATGTTTTTACCATTATTTGGCTACCATGATTTAACGGTTATATTGGTGACTTTTACAATTTTTATAATGTTATTTTCGGTGAGTATTTCAGTTTAATATTACTTCTATTAAGGCATGTGTTTTTGAAATGTCTTCAGCTGAGAACAAAGTTATTTTTTTAAGCGCTACTTCTTCGTCCCTGCCTTTTTGTAATAGTGTTCATATATGTTTTTGCATCTTTATGAAGCGGCAGGGATTCTGCAATACATGTATAGAAATGTAAGGGGACAAGGAGTAAAGCATCTCACTGAGTGAAATGCTCAAATAACAGTATACATTCTTATTCAAATAACTCATATTTTTTCATGTTAGTGAATGCAAATTCTGTGCAAGAGATCAAATGATTTCCAGTGCACCCTGCAAGCTACATAACAATGTTACACATATCTAAAGTAGCATGCAAGCTACCATGGCCACTTCATGTTGTATAGTTCACTGCAAAATATGTACAGCAATCAAATATAACAGTGGACGATCAAATATAATCAATATGAGACTCATGCTCTACGCTGTGCCAGGTCTCAATTGGAGGATTGTCGGCTTCTGTATTCAACTCCGACATCTTAAAGAGATGAGAGCATCTAGAGGCCCGGTCATGCACCCTTCTATCTTTCCAACCGCTCTAAAAATGATGCACAATTTGACATCCAAATCAGGACACTCAGAATTAAAATCACGGCCTACAATTATTGTGGAAGGCTTTCCACCCGCATACCAGGATGATAACAACTCTGCCTCATAGTCTTGAAAGAGCTCAAGACCCATCACAGCAGAGTTCTAGTAGAGCTTCAAAATAAGTAGTTCCGGTGATTGTTTTGAGGCCACTAGCTTTAATTGCTAATACGCCAGGATAAATATTGAGGCAAATGTCTGCTTCTGGAAATAAGCTATTATAATTAACTGCTACTAGAAAGCTACCAGGTGGTCTGCCTGCCGTGTCAGAGATAGAAGGTTGAAGAAAGGTTGTAAAGCCATGTGACAGAGGATGCTGTTTTAAACAAATCTCCTATTGAAGTATTATCCCAATAGAGTTGAAGTCAGGGCATGTTTTGGAGGGAGTGAATACATCTGTGTGTCCCCTAGTGTTCCAGGAAATAATGACTAATGAACTACTGTGGGTGAAGACCAACAAGAAGACAGGAAAAGTAGTCAAGACATGAACAAACTAGAAAAGTGAAAAGAAGTTTCCCAATTTTAAAGTACAATGTGATGAAAAAGAAAGGTGCACATCAAAGAGGACTCCTAGGTTACAGGCAGAAGACGTGAAAGAAAGAGGAGGCAGGAGGAAGGTTAAAAGAAGGAGTGGGAATGGTAGAGGCAGCAAAGAATAGAATGCAAGTCTTAGAAGCATTAAGCTATCAGAGGTGTGAACGCATCCAGGTTTGAATAGAAAGAAGACCGTCAGAAATAGTGCATGAAGAGTATCTGAGAAGGCGGAGAAAGAGATAGAGAGATGGGAATCATCAGCATAAAAATGTGAGAAGATCCCAAATGAAGAAATGATGTGGGCAATGGGGAGTGTATAATGAGAAAAGAAGGGGAACCAGAACAGAGTCTTGAAGGTCGCTATGGGTAGGAGGAAAAAAAGGGGAATTTGTGCCGCCCCAAGAAACAGAGAAGGAATGGTCAGCCAGATAAAACTTGAACCTCAAGAGAGCAGTGCCGAAAAGCCCAAAGAGTGAAGTGTAGACAGAAGGGTAGAGTAGTCCACTGTATTCACGGTATTGAAAGTAGCAGAAAGATTAAGTAGGATGTGAATAGAGGAATGTTTAGAGTGCCGAGCAAATAGGAGAGAGTTAGTGACAGAGAGAAGATCCGTTTCAGTGCAATGGAATCGTCAGAGGCCATATTGTGTTAGTGGAAGTAGGCAGTTGTGATCAAGATATGACAAGACTTGAGTACAGACCAGTTGTCCCAAGATTTTAGAGAGATAAAGAAGCAAGGAGATAGGACAGTAGCTTGAAGGTGCTGAGCTATCCAAAGAAGATGTTTTCAGAAGCGGAAGAATTACTGCACTCTTAAATTCAGTGGGGAAGGTGGCAGAGGAGAGGGAAAGAATAATACGCGAAGATAAGGCAGTATGAGAGGGAAAAGCCTAGTGGCAAGAGGGGGTGGCATAGGATGCAGAAGTGAAGCAGTGGGATGAGCTCGAGCAAGATAAGAAGCAGTATCAAATTCAGAAATAGAGGAGAACGAGGAGGGAGAAGAAAAAGGAGAAGGTGGGTACAAAAGAAGATGTAGAAGAGGTATACAGAGAGGAAGAACGTAGGAGCTCAACCTTAGAAATGAAGACATTGGCAGTGGGATAGGGTGAGGAAGAGAATCAGATCAGCAGATCAGTGAGAGAGTATGTGATTAACGAGGTAAAGAAGGCACTGAGGGTGAGGAGGATATGAAATGATAAGGTTGCTAGCAGCACCAAGAGCAGAGTCATGGGACCAGTGAATAGTAGAGAGCAGAGCAGATTCATAGGAGTCATAGGACGAGTGAATAGTAGAGAGCAAAGTCATAGGACGAGTGAATAGTAGAGAGCAGAGGCATAGGACGAGTGAATAGTAGAGAGCAGAGTCATAGGATGAGTGAATAGTAGAGAGCAGAGGCATAGGACGAGTGAATAGTAGAGAGCAGAGGCATAGGACGAGTGAATAGTAGAGAGCAGAGTCATAGGACGAGTGAATAGTAGAGAGCAAAGGCATAGGATGAGTGAATAGTAGAGAGCAGAGGCATAGGACGAGTGAATAGTAGAGAGCAGAGTCATAGGACGAGTGAATAGTAGAGAGCAGAGGCATAGGACGAGTGAATAGTAGAGAGCAGAGTCATAGGACGAGTGAATAGTAGAGAGCAAAGGCATAGGATGAGTGAATAGTAGAGAGCAGAGGCATAGGACGAGTGAATAGTAGAAAGCAGAGGCATAGGACGAGTGAATAGTAGAGAGCAAAGTCATAGGACGAGTGAATAGTAGAGAGCAAAGTCATAGGACCAGTGAATAGCAGAGAGGAAAGTCATAGGACGAGTGCATAGTAGAGAGCAAAGTAATAGGATGAGTGAATAGTAGAGAGTAAAGTCATAGAACGAGTGAATAGTAGAGAGCAATGTCATAGGACGAGTGAATAGTAGAGAGTAGAGTCATAGGACCAATGAATAGTAGAGAGCAAAGTCATAGAACAAGTGAATAGTTCAGAGCAGAGTCATAGGACGAGTGAATAATAGAGAGCAGAGTCATGGGACCAGTGAATAGTAGAGAGCAGAGCAGATTCATAGGAGTCATAGGACGAGTGAATAGTAGAGAGCAAAGTCATAGGATGAGTGAATAGTAGAGAGCAGAGGCATAGGACGAGTGAATAGTAGAGAGCAGAGGCATAGGACGAGTGAATAGTAGAGAGCAGAGGCATAGGACGAGTGAATAGTAGAGAGCAGAGTCATAGGACGAGTGAATAGTAGAGAGCAAAGGCATAGGATGAGTGAATAGTAGAGAGCAGAGGCATAGGACGAGTGAATAGTAGAGAGCAGAGTCATAGGACGAGTGAATAGTAGAGAGCAAAGTCATAGGACGAGTGAATAGTAGAGAGCAGAGGCATAGGACGAGTGAATAGTAGAGAGCAGAGTCATAGGACGAGTGAATAGTAGAGAGCAGAGGCATAGGACGAGTGAATAGTAGAGAGCAGAGGCATAGGACGAGTGAATAGTAGAGAGCAGAGTCATAGGACGAGTGAATAGTAGAGAGCAAAGGCATAGGATGAGTGAATAGTAGAGAGCAGAGGCATAGGACGAATGAATAGTAGCCAGCAAAGTCATAGGACAAGTGAATAGTAGAGAGCAGATTCATAGGACGAGTGAATAGTAGAGAGCAGAGTCATAGGACGAGTGAATAGTAGAGAGCAAAGGCATAGGATGAGTGAATAGTAGAGAGCAGAGGCATAGGACGAATTAATAGTAGCCAGCAAAGTCATAGGACAAGTGAATAGTAGAGAGCAGATTCATAGGACGAGTGAATAGTAGAGAGCAGAGGCATAGGACGAGTGAATAGTAGAGAGCAGAGCAGATTCATAGGACGAGTGAATAGTAGAGAGCAGAGGCATAGGACGAGTGAATAGTAGAGAGCAGAGTCATAGGATGAGTGAATAGTAGAGAGCAAAGGCATAGGATGAGTGAATAGTAGAGAGCAGAGCCATAGGACGAGTGAATAGTAGACAGCAAAGTCATAGGACGTGTGAATAGTAGAGAGCAGAGCAGAGGCATAGGACGAGTGAATAGTAGAGAGCAGAGTCATAGGACGAGTGAATAGTAGAGAGCAGAGTCATAGGATGAGTGAATAGTAGAGAGCAAAGGCATAGGATGAGTGAATAGTAGAGAGCAGAGTCATAGGACGAATGAATAGTAGAGAGCAGAGGCATAGGACGAGTGTATAGTAGAGAGCAAAGGCATAGGACGAGTGAATAGTAGAGACCAGAGAAGAGTCATAGGACAAGTGAATAGGAGAGCTCAGAGTCATAGGACGAGTGAATAGTAGAGAGCAGGGTCATAGGACGAGTGAATAGTAGAGAGCAAAGTCATAGGACAAGTGAATAGTAGAGAGCAAAGTCATAGGACCAGTGAATAGCAGAGAGGAAAGTCATAGGACGAGTGCATAGTAGAGAGCAAAGTAATAGGATGAGTGAATAGTAGAGAGTAAAGTCATAGAACGAGTGAATAGTAGAGAGCAATGTCATAGGACGAGTGAATAGTAGAGAGCAATGTCATAGGACGAGTGAATAGTAGAGAGCAAAGTCATAGAACAAGTGAATAGTTCAGAGCAGAGTCATAGGACGAGTGAATAATAGAGAGCAGAGTCATAGGACAAGTGAATAGTAGAGAGCAGCGGCATAGGACAAGTGAATAGTAGAGAGCAAAGTCATAGGACCAGTGAATAGCAGAGAGCACAGTCATAAGACAAGTGAATAGTAGAGAGCAGGGTCATGGGACGAGTGAATAGTAGAGAGCAAAGTCATAGGGTGAGTGAATAGTAGAGAGCAGAGTCATAGGATGAGTGAATAGTAGAGAGCAGAGTCATAGGACGAGTGAATAGTAGAGAGCAAAGTCATAGGCGAGTGAATAGTAGAGAGCAGAGGCATAGGACGAGTGAATAGTAGACAGCAAAGTCATAGGTTGAGTGAATAGTAGAGAGCAGAGCAGATTCATAGGACGAGTGAATAGTAGAGAGCAGAGGCATAGGACGAGTGAATAGTAGAGAGCAGAGTCATAGGATGAGTGAATAGTAGAGAGCAAAGGCATAGGATGACTGAATAGTAGAGAGCAGAGGCATAGGACGAGTGAATAGTAGACAGCAAAGTGATAGGACGAGTGAATAGTAGAGAGCAGAGCAGAGGCATAGGACGAGTGAATAGTAGAGAGCAGAGTCATAGGACGAGTGAAAAGTAGAGATCAGAGTCATAGGATGAGTGAATAGTAGAGAGCAAAGGCATAGGATGAGTGAATAGTAGAGAGCAGAAGCATAGGACGAGTGAATAGTAGAGAGCAAAGTCATAGGATGAGTGAATAGTAGAGAGCAGAGTCATAGGACGAATGAATAGTAGAGAGCAGAGGCATAGGACGAGTGTATAGTAGAGAGCAAAGGCATAGGATGAGTGAATAGTAGAGAGCAGAGAAGAGTTATAGGACAAGTGAATAGTAGAGCTCAGAGTCATAGGACGAGTGAATAGTAGAGAGCAGAGTCATAGGACGAGTGAATAGTAGAGAGCAAAGTCATAGGACGAGTGAATAGTAGAGAGGAAAGTCATAGGACGAGTGCATAGTACAGAGCAAAGTAATAGGATGAGTGAATAGTAGAGAGTAAAGTCATAGAACGAGTGAATAGTAGAGAGCAATGTCATAGGACGAGTGAAAAGTAGAGAGTAGAGTCATAGGACCAATGAATAGTAGAGAGCAAAGTCATAGAACGAGTGAATAGTTCAGAGCAGAGTCATAGGACGAGTGAATAATAGAGAGCAGAGTCATAGGACAAGTGAATAGTAGAGAGCAGCGGCATAGGACAAGTGAATAGTAGAGAGCAAAGTCATAGGACCAGTGAATAGCAGAGAGCAGAGTCATAGGACAAGTGAATAGTAGAGAGCAGGGTCATGGGACGAGTGAATAGTAGAGAGCAAAGTCATAGGGTGAGTGAATAGTAGAGAGCAGAGTCATAGGACGAGTGAATAGTAGAGAGCAGAGTCATAGGACGAGTGAATAGTAGAGAGCAAAGTCATAGGACGAGTGAATAGTAGAGAGCAGAGTCATAGGACGAGTGAATAGTAGAGAGCAGAGTCATAGGATGAGTGAATAGTAGAGAGCAGAGTCATAGGACGAGTGAATAGTAGAGAGCAGAGTCATAGGACGAGTGAATAGTAGAGAGCAAAGTCATAGGACGAGTGAATAGCAGAGAGCAGTCATAGGACGAGTGAATAGTAGAGAGCAAAGTCATAGGACGAGTGAATAGTAGAGAGCAGAGCAGAGTCATAGGACGAGTGAATAGTAGAGAGCAAAGTCATAGGACGAGTGAATAGTACAGATCAGAGTCATAGGACGAGTGAATAGTAGAGAACAAAGTCATAGGACGAGTGAATAGTAGAGAGCAGAGTCATAGGACAAGTGAATAGTAGACAGCAAAGTCATAGGACGAGTGAATAGTAGAGAGCAGAGTCATAGGACGGGTGAATAGTAGAGAGCAGAGGCATAGGACGAGTGAATAGTAGAGAGCAGAGTCATAGGACGAGTGAATTGTAGAGAGCAGAGTCATAGGACGAGTGAATAGTAGAGAGCAGAGTCATAGGACGAGTGAATTGTAGAGAGCAGAGTCATAGGACGAGTGAATAGTAGAGAGCAGAGGCATAGGACGAGTGAATAGCAGAGAGCAGAGTCATAGGACGAGTGAATAGTAGAGAGCAGAGTCATAGGACCAGTGAATAGCAGAGAGCAGAGTCATAGGACCAGTGAATAGTAGAGATCAGAGTCATAGGACGAGTGAATAGTAGAGAGCAGAGTCATAGGAACAGTGAATAGTAGAGAGCAGAGTCATAGGAACAGTGAATAGTAGAGATCAGAGTCATAGGATGAGTGAATAGTAGAGAGAAAAGTCATAGGACCAGTGACTAGTAGAGATCAGAGTCATAGGACGAGTGAATAGTAGAGAGCAGAGTCATAGGACGAGTTAATAGTAGAGAGCAGAGTCATAGGACGAGTGAATAGTAGAGAGCAGAGGCATAGGATGAGTGAATAGTAGAGAGCAGAGTCATAGGACAAGTGAATTGTAGAGATCAGACTCATAGGACGAGTGAATAGTAGAGAGCAGAGTCATAGGACAAGTGAATAGTAGAGAGCAGAGTCATAGGACGAGTGAATAGTAGAGAGCAAAGTCATAGGACGAGTGAATAGTAGAGAGCAGGGTCATGGGACGAGTGAATAGTAGAGAGCAGAGTCATAGGACAAGTGAATAGTAGAGAGCGGAGTCATAGGACGAGTGAATAGTAGAGAGCAAAGTCATAGGATGAGTGAATAGTAGAGAGCAGAGTCATAGGACGAGTGAATAGCAGAGAGCAGTCATAGGACGAGTGAATAGTAGAGAGAAAAGTCATAGGACGAGTGAATAGTAGAGAGCAAAGTCATAGGACGAGTGAATAGTAGAGAGCAGAGTCATAGGACGAGTGAATAGTAGAGAGCAAAGTCATAGGACCAGTGAATAGTAGAGAGCAGAGTCATAGGACGGGTGAATAGTAGAGAGCAGAGGCATAGGACAAGTGAATAGTAGAGAGCAGAGTCATAGGATGAGTGAATTGTAGAGAGCAGAGTCATAGGACAAGTGAATAGTAGAGAGCAGAGGCATAGGACGAGTGAATAGTAGAGAGCAGAGCAGAGTCATAGGAGTCATAGGACCAGTGAATAGTAGAGAGCAAAGTGAGGTCAGAGGGAGAATTTTTTTTTTTTAGAGTTCATGGAAAGATAGGAAAAGGAGGCTGGAAACAGAAGAGAGGGACGCACTTCGGTGTAGGCCTTTGACTCAATCTAGAGTGCTGCATCAGCGTGACATGGCCACCCAGAAAATGACCAAACTTGACTTTCTGTTTCCCATCTAGAAGACATAATCAAAGGGAGCGATGGAAGGACTGAGGGCCGAGGTCTTGCAGGAAAGCCTGATTTTATTTCTTCTATTGTACTCAGTTCTACCTGATCAATTCATCTTTTGGCATTACAATGCACTTTAAAAAATGGACACAAAGATACTATCGTCATAGGATGCGCAAAAGACTGGAGATGGAAATTGTACTTACACAGGCTATTCACAATCACAACAAAAGAAAGGCTGGTTTGAAGGGCACAAGAGAATAATGCCAGTCTCTCCCACGGGTGCGATGGAAGATCCCCCAGTGTTGTCACTGCGCTCTTCGGTTTCCATGGGCTCTGTGTTCTCCTCTCCTGCTAGACTCTCCCGCAATCAAATGCTTGAAGGCCAAGCTTGCTGAGTCTTGTTACTGTCCATGGAATACCAGCAATCTCTTTATGAGGGGGGAGTTAGAGCTGTGAGCCACGTTTCTCTTTCTCTGCGAGCATCCACACCACCCTTCCTGCTTTCTCTGCACTTGGGCTTCCCACTCTCGGGATCCCTGACTGGACTGCCTCTCACATCTTTTCCTCATTTTACATCCCATCCCACCTTAACAACCTGACTTGGGCCAGAGTAGGCTTCCTTGATCGCTTCTGATGCTAGGGGCTGGGGTATGCCCCTGTCCCATCCCCTCCATAGCTATATCCTCCTGACAACCACTTCTTCTTGCCTCCTGCTAATGTTAACACCTCCCCCTAATAAACACATCATCCTGGAGTCATAGCCTCCTCCCAGTGTGGAATGATTCAGTAAGTTAATATAGATTGTTGCATTCTCCATTTCTGGGAAGTTGGGAACTTGTGGCATTGTACTCCATAACTGCAGAAGTTCACCTTGGTTCCACAAAGTCTGTGAAAGGACTGCTGTGTTGGATCTGGTGAGGTTGAAACTGTACACACACATGTCCTACCAATGTCTAAGGAATGGAAATGTTGTCCCTAAGAAGGAAATTCATCTTTCCTTTGCAATGACATAGCAATGATAAAGTAATGATAAAGTAATGACAAAGCCATGACATAGCAATTATAAAGCAATCACAAAGCAATGACAGCTGTAGATTTGTTTGAGGGAGGCACAGGCTCTCTCAGGGAAACGGGGGTGGGGAGTAAACCTTCCAGTGATCCATGAGTTTTTAAAGGCTCTGGGGAGAGTCAAGGCTTCCATCTGCCCTGGTAGGGCATTGGGAATAGTAAGAACTGGGGTTCTTCAACTACAGGGGACCATGTCATTGCCTCCTGCCATGTAATGAGGGCCGAAAGAGGCCAACCAGGGAAGCCTCCCCATATTGCTGCGTGCCTTTCATCCACTAGCTCGGGGACTACCCTCCCCACTGAGTACTGCCCCCTCAACCTCGTAATATAGAGAGCCAGGGAGAGAGACTACACTACAGCACGTAATTACATGTCTACTGTGAGGAATCTGGAGTATTTGTTCCTTCTCCCCAGAGATGAACTGCCCCCTTTGAGGCGAGGGAGGGGAGCCCACCCAGTAAAATCCTCCCTAGGGGTCTGAGCAAGTGGGAACTTACTGGGAGCAACTCCCCTCTTGGGGACACAGACTCCCATTCCGTTAAGGAACTCCCAGTCCAGCAAACGTTATCCACCTACATGGGAATTAGAAAGACTGTTGTTACTTCTTTTTTGAATCCCCAAAACCGTGCCTTTTCCGGTAATGCGGGATTTCAACTAAAATCCAGAGTCAAAGAGCAATAACACTCCTTTTATTTGTGTTACTATTTTGTATTCACTAAATAGTGACATTTCCTCAAACACTTTGGCTTCAGCTAATGCTGAATCTCACCTGAACTCTACAGTTAAAGAGGGCGATAAGCCCCCTGATGGCGTACATAAAATCACAAGGAACTCTGAATCAGAGAGAGATAATCCTATGGAGAGGAGAGCCTCTGACAGGAAGGTGTCCTGGAGGGGCAGAGCCACGCTACACAGGAAGATGTCCTGGAGAGGCAGAGCCACACTACACAGGAAGACGTCCTGGAGGGGCAGTGGAGAGTTCACTGATCGCTAACGAGACACATGAGGGCTGGCATTCTGAGTGGTAAAGAAGCCAAAATGCTGAGGGAGATGGAAGAGAGACTGTCTCACCTGGTGGCATGAAGCTATAGTGGGCTTGGGTCCTGTTAACTGATACCAATACCAGACTGCAGTGGAGAAGTCGAGACGTTTATCGTAGATACTGGGAAAGCCATAAGGGTTACATGAGCCAAAAAAACAAAAGCTGGAAGAGTGCAGATGCCTAACTGAGGCCCCTCCAAAGCAAGTCTAGCTGAGGGCGAAAGGGCTTTGGAGATTCCGGGAGAGTCAAGAAAAAGGGATACTAGAGGCTCGGAAAGTCGTCAGGTTTATGGGAGCCAAGAAAACCTGACCGGTGCACAACTGTAGACACCACACCGAGGATTCAAAGTAAACAGACCTCATGGCAGAAGGGCTTCAGAGAGCCCAGGAAAACAAGGGATATTAACATTCAAGAACTGTAAAAACCCTTCTTCTTTTTGAAAAGACAAAGAACCTGATGAACTTTTATAACCTTTTGTTTGGAGAGTGATCCAAACCATGGGGTCAGGCAACCACTAGAGACAGATGCTATTGTTTCGTCCTCCTTATTGTTTTTTTTCCATATGGAGATAATCACCCGTTCCAATGGCTGGAATGGGGAATTACCCCCGGCAGCACAAGTTATAGGTCTGAGTGAAGCTATTAGCACCCCGGGATGCCAAAACGCTAAACTGGGGTGCAACAAAAAAACGGAAATCGTTGTACCAAGGCACATCCTTTACCAAGATGGCCACCACAGAAAGGGATCACAGGGCTCCATACAGAGCCCTTCTTCCCTTTCCATGGTGACCTGCAGGAGGCAATGGGAAGGAGTGGATACCGTCAAAATAAGGTAAGTAGGGTGGTGCATGGGTGAAAAAAAATAATTTGGGTACAGGGTTGAGGGAAGATGGCAGCAGGGGAAGCCTGTGTTCCTAGCCCTCTGATTGGCTGGCTCCCCCATCAGGGTGCAAATATGCAGAGGGCCAGTTAGATATTAGGATTCCGATGGAGTACTATTTCTTTTTGACTTGATGAGCACCCTTAGTTTGGTACTGTTAGGTAGTCTGATGAATCCTACAGAGTCATCATTGATCCTCAGCCTACGATCGACCCCCATGTGGCCAGGGGACGGCAGCTGCTACCTGATCCTGACTCTGGAAGTGGCGGTACTGTTAGGTAGTCTGATGAATCTTACAGAGTCATCACTGATCCTCAGCCTACGATCTACCCCCATGTGGCCAGCGGACAGCAGCCGCTACCTGATCCTGACTCTGGAAGTGGCGGTACTGTTAGGTAGTCTGATGAATCCGACAGAGTCATCACTGATCCTCAGCTTACAATCTACCCCCAGGGGACAGCAGCCGCTACCTGATCCTGACTCCGGAAGTGGCGGTACTGTTAGGTAGTCTGATGAATCCTACAGAGTCATCACTGATCCTCAGCCTACAATCTACCCCATGTGGCCAGGGGACGGCAGCTGCTACCTGATCCTGACTCTGGAAGTGGCGGTACTGTTAGGTAGTCTGATGAATTCTACAGAGTCATCACTGATCCTCAGCCTACGATCTACCCCCATGTGGCCAGGGGACGGCAGGCTCTACCTGATCCTGACTCTGGAAGTGGCGGTACTGTTAGGTAGTCTGATGAATCTTACAGAGTCATCACTGATCCTCAGCCTACGATCTACCCCCATGTGGCCAGCGGACGGCAGCCGCTACCTGATCCTGACTCTGGAAGTGGCGGTACTGTTAGGTAGTCTGATGAATCTTACAGAGTCATCACTGATCCTCAGCCTACGATCTACCCCCATGTGGCCAGGGGACGGCAGCCGCTACCTGATCCTGACTCTGGAAGTGGCGGTACTGTTAGGTAGTCTGATGAATCCTACAGATTCATCACTGATCCTCAGCCTACAATCTACCCCATGTGGCCAGGGGACGGCAGCCGCTACCTGATCCTGACTCTGGAAGTGGCGGTACTGTTAGGTAGTCTGATGAATTCTACAGAGTCATCACTGATCCTCAGCCTACGATCTACCCCCATGTGGCCAGGGGACAGCAGCCGCTACCTGATCCTGACTCTGGAAGTGGCGGTACTGTTAGGTAGTCTGATGAATTCTACAGAGTCATCACTGATCCTCAGCCTACGATCTACCTCCATGCGGCCAGGGGACGGCAGCCGCTACCTGATCCTGACTCTGGAAGTGGCGGTACTGTTAGGTAGTCTGATGAATCCGACAGAGTCATCACTGATCCTCAGCTTACAATCTACCCCCAGGGGACAGCAGCCGCTACCTGATCCTGACTCCGGAAGTGGCGGTACTGTTAGGTAGTCTGATGAATCCTACAGAGTCATCACTGATCCTCAGCCTACAATCTACCCCATGTGGCCAGGGGACGGCAGCCGCTACCTGATCCTGACTCTGGAAGTGGCGGTACTGTTAGGTAGTCTGATGAATTCTACAGAGTCATCACTGATCCTCAGCCTACGATCGACCCCCATGTGGCGAGGGGACAGCAGCCGCTACCTGATCCTGACTCTGGAAGTGGCGGTACTGTTAGGTAGTCTGATGAATCCTACAGAGTCATCACTGATCCTCAGCCTACGATGTACCCCATGTGGCCAGGGGACGGCAGCCGCTACCTGATCCTGACCCTGGAAGTGGCGGTACTGTTAGGTAGTCTGATGAATCCTACAGATTCATCACTGATCCTCAGCCTACAATCTACCCCATGTGGCCAGGGGACAGCAGCTGCTACCTGATCCTGACTCTGGAAGTGGCGGTACTGTTAGGTAGTCTGATGAATTCTACAGAGTCATCACTGATCCTCAGCCTACGATCTACCCCCATGTGGCCAGGGGACAGCAGCCGCTACCTGATCCTGACTCTGGAAGTGGCGGTACTGTTAGGTAGTCTGATGAATTCTACAGAGTCATCACTGATCCTCAGCCTACGATCTACCTCCATGCGGCCAGGGGACGGCAGCCGCTACCTGATCCTGACTCTGGAAGTGGCGGTACTGTTAGGTAGTCTGATGAACCCGACAGAGTCATCACTGATCCTCAGCTTACAATCTACCCCCAGGGGACAGCAGCCGCTACCTGATCCTGACTCCGGAAGTGGCGGTACTGTTAGGTAGTCTGATGAATCCTACAGAGTCATCACTGATCCTCAGCCTACAATCTACCCCATGTGGCCAGGGGACGGCAGCCGCTACCTGATCCTGACTCTGGAAGTGGCGGTACTGTTAGGTAGTCTGATGAATTCTACAGAGTCATCACTGATCCTCAGCCTACGATCGACCCCCATGTGGCCAGCGGACAGCAGCCGCTACCTGATCCTGACTCTGGAAGTGGCGGTACTGTTAGGTAGTCTGATGAATCCTACAGAGTCATCACTGATCCTCAGCCTACGATGTACCCCATGTGGCCAGGGGACGGCAGCCGCTACCTGATCCTGACCCTGGAAGTGGCGGTACTGTTAGGTAGTCTGATGAATCTTACAGAGTCATCACTGATCCTCAGCCTAAGATCTCCTCCCATGTGGCCAGGGGACGGCCGCCGCTACCTGATCCTGACTCTGGAAGTGGCGGTACTGTTAGGTAGTCTGATGAATCCGACAGAGTCATCACTGATCCTCAGCTTACAATCTACCCCCAGGGGACAGCAGCCGCTACCTGATCCTGACTCCGGAAGTGGCGGTACTGTTAGGTAGTCTGATGAATCCTACAGAGTCATCACTGATCCTCAGCCTACAATCTACCCCATGTGGCCAGGGGACGGCAGCCGCTACCTGATCCTGACTCTGGAAGTGGCGGTACTGTTAGGTAGTCTGATGAATTCTACAGAGTCATCACTGATCCTCAGCCTACGATCGACCCCCATGTGGCCAGGGGACAGCAGCCGCTACCTGATCCTGACTCTGGAAGTGGCGGTACTGTTAGGTAGTCTGATGAATCCTACAGAGTCATCACTGATCCTCAGCCTACGATGTACCCCATGTGGCCAGGGGACGGCAGCCGCTACCTGATCCTGACCCTGGAAGTGGCGGTACTGTTAGGTAGTCTGATGAATCTTACAGAGTCATCACTGATCCTCAGCCTAAGATCTCCTCCCATGTGGCCAGGGGACGGCCGCCGCTACCTGATCCAGAGCCTGGGAGAGGTGCTGTGGGGGAGGATCACATGGGAGGATATCGCTGTCTGGGAGAAGTGGTGACTCCCCTAGGAGAGACGTGATATTCTTCGTTTTGTGAAGATGAAGATCCTATAATCCCCAAATGCCTGATGGCATGCTGTCACTTTGCAAGTCCCTCCCATGTTAAAACTCAAAGAACATTACATGAAAAACCGCCTAAATAGAATAAGCTTTACACTTTAAACATACATGCGTCACATTTGACATCCCTTGATTCTAATGGTTCTGTCCTGGCTAACAATCCTGAACACGATATCACTGCACATAATATTCACACAACATCGCCTGTTTCTGACAAACTCAAGTTCAACAAACAATTGAAACAATAGAGCCTTGGGAAGTTTCAGAACAATATGGACCTCAATTCCCATAACACCGAAGATACTGTGACAAGGAAGAGGACAGAGGAGTCAAAGTGGAACAGGAACAACCTTAAGCTAAAGATGCAGGCTACTTGTTTAAAAGATCATCCACTGTGCGGGACATTTCAAAATGGTGTGTCTTGTCATGAAGGGAGTGGAAGGAGAAGAGGAGGCAGTCGCAGTCTGAATGCAGGAGAAGGAGCAGAAAGCTACGGAGGACGCAGAGCGGGAGACGAGCTCCAAACCAGAGGCACAGAGATGAGCCATGCCTAGGGCGAAAGGACACTCACAGGCACCCATCTGGAGGTGTTGCGTAGCAGGTGAGAAAAACTCTGGTGAAAGTCAGCTGCTGCAGGATGGGATGAGACACGGTCTTGCGGAACAGCAAAGGTTCCATTGGGGGAGGAGTGAGAGAATGACACAGGAACCCAGAGAGACTCTGGGGAGACCGACCCAGCAACGGTTCTTCGTTGCAGATACACATGTTAAACTGGTGAGTCAACCAAAATGTGTTGGGGGCCCTGCAACATGTTATAAAGTTGAAGAATACTTGGTGAGGCAATCTGAGTACCAACCAAGTAGAAAGGAAGGACAAAAAGGGTATGATTCTCCTTATATGAGATGTCAGTTTGGGGAAACCCAGAACCTGCATTGCCACCAGCCAAGAGACTTTAAAGAAGAGACAGAAGGGCAAAAGGGGTGCAGATCTCCTCACACGAGATGTCACTTTGGGAAAACCTGGAACCCACATTGCCATATGCAAAGAAACAGGCAAATGTTGTACAATTCTCCTTATATGCGATGTCGGTGTGGAGAAATCTGGAACAAATATTATCACAAGCAGACAGACACTGAAGAAGAAATAAAAGGGCAAACATTGTACAATTCCCCTTACAAGAAAAGTCAGTTAAGGGAAATCTAGAACAAGCATTGTCAATGCCAAAAGTTGACAGAGAGTCCATGAACATACCTCTACATGTGGAAATCCAATAAGGGGGGAGTTGAAACAAGTAATATCTTGATTCAACAAAATGTAAATTATAAGGAAGTACAACTGGATTGTGCTTTGAAGGAAAGTGAACAGCTGTGTGAAGTAGAAACCATTCCTGGATGGAGGGGAAAACAAGGAAACCGTACAGTACCGTAGGAACCGTAGGAATGTGTGAAGTAGAAACCATTCCTAATAGGAAAGTAAACCAGAAAAGTGAATAGTTGTGTGAAGTAGAAACCATTCCTGGATGGAGGGGAAAACAAGGAAAGTGAACCGTAGGAATGTGTGAAGTAGAAACCATTTGTGATAGGAAAGTAAACCAGAAAAGTGAACAGTTGTGTGAAGTAGAAACCATTCCCGGTAGGAGAGTAAACCAGGAAAGTGAACAGTTATGTGAAGTATGAAACATTTCTGGCAGGAGAGTAAACCAGGAAAGGAACAGTTGGGTAAAGGAGAAAGCTCATTTACTTTGACAATTTGAGGGATGCTTTGGATGAAAGAAACATTTTCTTTTCCATTGAAATGAATAGAACATTGTCTTCCTGGATTGATTCAGGGGAAGGAAGTCAAACCCTGGATACAAGAATTACTTTGTTGGAATTATAAGTTTAAACTTTGTACATTTTTATTGAATTGGAAACAGGCACATTTATCTTGCACATTTTGGACTTTGTGACCGTCTCTCATTTCTGACCCCTCACAGTTGGGAACTTCACTCATAGCAACAGGGCTAGATAGGTGTTTTCTTTTTATTTTGAATAAAGCACACTTAACATGTCGTACGTAGTCTGACGCCTTCTTCTGGTTCGTCACAGTAATCATGCAGGGAACCATTGGCTAAATTAAAGGGAATTATATGGATGGAGTCTATGTCTCACTATTGTCTACAATCAATGAAGCAGTTCACTTATTAAATATAATTTTTCGGAAATTAATATATCTGAACATATTAAGCCTGAGGATTAAAGAACATCTTAGCGCCCATTGACCCATCAACCAAATTGTATTTATGTGTCTCCCAATCTTGCTGTTATTGTTTTTTAAATGTAGGTAGCAGCCCACAGAAGCAGCAGGTTTCCTCCATAAGAAACGAGGAGTGGTGGCAGTGAGTGGTATGGAAAGTGAGTGGTATGGAAAGTGAGTGGCATGGAAAGTGAGTGGCATGGAAAGTGAGTGGTATGGAAAGTGGGGCAATGGTGTAGGGAAATAGTGGAGCCTCATACACATGGAGGGAGATGCAGTGCAGAGAGGAACACACATTACTGATGAAGATGTCTTCACAGCAGTTCAGGGGAGGTACAAAAACACATGTCAGTAGGACACAGAAAAAAAGAATTGGAAATGATCACTAGGAATTTCCATCAGGACACCATGGCTGCCAGAAGAAAAGCTTAGACAGCAGAGACTGGTTACGAAGGAGTTGGGAAATGTACATTTGCTTCATGTCAGCTGTGAGAAGGTGTCGAGCTCAGCATGCAAGGGACTGAGCTGACGGCAGCAGCACTTCAATAGTTAATGGCGAGACAATGCCCTAGCGACACTCTATAGCCACAATTGGAAGTGTGGTCTACAAGCGCTGCATGGGCAGAGCCCAAAGGGAAAAAACTACACATGGGAAAAAACCTTGTTCTGCTTCGACGACTGCCGGATGAGATTTCTTCCAAGGATGCAGGAGTTCAAGGAATATAACAGTAATCCGTCTGGAGAGTTTAACAATCAGGGAGCAGTCAGAAAACAATGCGTGAAATGTCCAGCGCAGAGAAGACAGGAAGCCAGAGAAGGCAGGCAGGATGGAAGGCAGCGAAGTGAACGGGCAGACCGCAAAACAGATCAACGCTCTCTTCCTAAATACTCTCCTTCTAGAGCTCTCCGCTCGGCCTCCTCCAACTCTTTGCGTGTGAGCTGCTTTTCCAAGCAGAGATTTGGGGGTAGATCTCTATCCTTTGCAGGTGCCTCCTTCTGGAAAAGCCTCACTACCTCTCTCCCCCTATAGCTGGAATTCCTTAAGTTTCGGAAACTCCTCAATACCTACCTCTTCTTTTAGGCCTTCTCTTGCCCTCTCCCTTACAAACCCCCTCTCTCTTCCCCTAAAGCTTCATTTCTCCATGTTTCCCTGACTCTTTTCAGCTTTACTAACTGGTAGCCTGGCTCACCTCCAGAGCCTCACAGGTCCCAGGCTCCGCTGCCAGTCTTTGCACTTGCCCCGGGCCTCTGCACTATACTCAGCACTAATGCACTTTCAGCTCTGGTTCCACGAGAGGGGTAACCTCTACTGCACCTTCAGCATCTGTTCCATTAGAGAGGGAAACGCTCTGCACTTAGCCCAGGGCCCTGTTGCACTGGGCGCACTGATTCCCCCTCCACCGTTCCCTTGCACTTCTGCCTGTACACTTGCATGACCTGAATTCACTAGACCTAGTAAGTCTGTCTCTTCCTGTCTCTCCGCCCTTATCCGGTTGCGCTTATTACCCCTCATGCACCTGCACTAGGAGAAATGCTGTCAAACCTCGTGCACTAGTTACTTTTTGTTAGATAATTCGGAAACTCAAGGCCTAAGAATGGATACTGTTCTCTCTTGCTCCCTTCCTGCCTTGAAGCGTTTGACGCACTTCACGTGTGTATAAGCGCTGTACAAATGAACACTTACAATGACAAGAGCTAAAGCAGAGCAAAGAGCAGAAGCAGAAAACAGGTTAGAAACAGAGAAGAACGAACTACAGAGCCTCAAGATCAAGGATAGAAGCAACACAGCGACCCTACCAGTCTCATCCGTAATATGGAGCCGATCTGTTCAGTTCCTGCCATGGAACCATGCGCTGTGCATGTCCATACCGAAATGACTAGTCCGTGTTCCGATAATATGGCAATGGCATGAACCGACCGCCATCTTGTGGAGAGAATGCATCCTAGCGGCTGACTACGTCTCCAGCGTGGCCAAAGAGACCAGGAGTTGGAAGGAGTCCTAACAGTCCTAACAGTATGTCCCCTCCTAGGGGGCAAGGACCCGGCTTCCATGGTTGATTCATGTGGAAACGTCGCAATGAACTCCAGAAGCGGGTTCCCAAGACCGGTCAGAGGGACCATAACGTTTCCTGTACTGCAATCCACCTCTGCGATAGCAGGAGTCAGAGATCACCTTGACTTCATACTCTAGACCCAAAATGGTGTCCAGGGGAGCAGGATGCTTACGATCTTGGAAATGGTCCTGGATGTTGGGCTTGAGCTGTGAAAGGTGAAAGACCGGACGAATCCTTGACCAGGAAGGCGGAAACTGAATCTTGAAAGCCACTTCCCCAAAACCTGTAGAAAAGGGAAAGGCCCAAAAAAGCGAGGTGACAACTTGGAAGGCACCAAATGGCGAGATAGGTAGCGAGAAGGGAGCCAAACGTGGTCCCCTATCTTAAGGTCAGCACCCCACCAAGCATTTGCGATCAGCTGTATGTTTAGTCCTGGCTCTGGACTCAGTAACTTCATGGCAAGAGCCCTAGCCAAGCGAATCTTGTCTAAATGGTTGTTAGCAGAAGGCACTCTGGATCCAGTAGGAGAAGGAGAAGGCATGCAAACAGGAGGAAATCCGTAAGAACAAAGCCTGGTTCCAATAACTGCGTGAACAGAGTTATTATAGGCAAATTCAGCATAGGGAAGCAATTCAGCCCAATTGTCCTGAGTAGCCGAGGAAAAACATCATAGGTATTGCTCTAGAGATTGGTTCAATCTCTAGGTCTTCCCGTTTGACTGTGGATGGTATCCAGACGTGAGAGCTTTTGAACCCCAAGAGCTTTACACAGGTATTTCCAATAGTTGGATGTGTATTGAGGTGCTCTGTCAGATAGGATGGCAGTGAGTAGACCTTGTAAGCGGGAAATTGTCTGGAGAAAGATGTTTGCCATCTGTTGAGCCGAGAGAACTTGGAGTAAGGCGAAGAAGTGTGCCATTTCGAAGAATTAGTCCACAGTGACCATAATAGTGGACAAGAGATTGGATGGTGTGGATGGTGGTAAGTCAACAATTAAATTGGTACTGATGTGTTGCGAGGGTTCAGTAGGTAATGCAGGTTGAACCAGTTTTCCTAAGGGAAGTCTACAAGGAGTCTTACTCTGTTGGCAGAAGATACTTGCTGCCACGTAATCGTGTATGTCTTGTGACAAGTTTGGCCACCAAAAATGATGGGTGATATTTTCTGTCGTCACTCGGACTCCACGGTGTCCTGCTGTCATGATATCATGGCACACCTGCAGTACCTCCCGCTGCAGAGAAGAAGTTGGTACATATACCCTTTGCCCAAGAAAGAGTAAACCATGATCTTCTTGAAGGGTGTTCTTCCTCGTAATATCTTTGGTTTCGGGATCTAGTGGATGAGTGGCTCTCGTACCTTCTGTAGACATGTAGAGATCAAAAATAGGAAGGACGCCTTTGGCAATCCCTCTCCTTTAGCTCGGATCTTTCCGTTTCTGCATTGATGCGTGATAAGGTTTCTGCCATGTGGTTTTACACACTGGGCAGGAAAGTAAAAAGAAGGTCATATAATGCAAAAATAAGCCCAGTGTGCCTGTCGGCTGTTTTGGCAATCCTGCTTTTGGAGAACCTTCAGATTTCGGTGATCTGGTCAGTCTGTGACTTGTGGGAAAAAACCTTGTTCTGCTACAAAGACTGCTGGATGAGATTTCCGACTTCCGAGGATACAGGAGTCCGAGGAATATAGGTAATCTGTCTGGAGAGGTTAACAATCAGGGAACCGACAGAAAACCATACAGGAATTGTAAAGCACAAGAGAAGGCAGGAAGCCAGGGAAGGCAGGTAGGATGGAAGGACGTGAAGCGATCGGTCACACCGTGAGACAGAGCAAGAGTAGAGCAAAGAGCAGAAGCGTAGGCAAAAAACAGGTAAGAAACAGAGAAGAACTATGGAGCATCAGGATCAAAGATATAAGCAACACAGCAAACCTTCCGGTCTCATCCGTAATATGAAGCCGATGTGTTCAGTTCCTTTCACGGAACCAACCGCTGCGCATGTCTGTCCCGAAAGGATTGGTCCACGTTCTGAGGATCTGGCAATGGCATGAACCGACCGCCTTCTTTTGGATAGAACGCGTCCTAGCGGATCCTTACATCTCCAGCATTGCCAAAAAGACCAGGAGGTAGAAGGAGGTCATGATAGTGGAACCTCTCATTGACATCTAATAAATAGTGCCTACTGGGTTGTGGGAGAATAGATAATTAATTTGATTTCAAAATACAATGTTGTAAAAAATATCTGTTTTTTACCTATAAAAAGGAAAAATCCTAATACTTTGGAAATGTCAAGCTTAACATTTCCAGTAAAAGTCTGAATTACCTATTTCCTGAATGAAAACAAAGTCCATGTGAAAGCAAAACACACCTTGACTCGCACTACATTACTACCTCACCAGGCTCATTACCCATAGAACTGTAATACAAAGAGATATTTGGACAACGAACTGGTTACATTAATTTATGTCCCTGACTCTATGTGCATTTATATCAATTCTCATATTGTGCTTGTCTTATTTATTTATTTTTTTAATTTCAGTTTTATTGGTTTTGTAAAAGTTCGACAGACAATTACGTTCAAATTCGAATACTGAGTCGAAAGAAAAAGATTGTTCATAGCAAGAAACATTTTCATATCGAGCGTATAAAGTCTCTTGGAATCAAATAATTAACCAATAGCATCAACAAAACCCACTTTCTTTACCCCGCCCCCTCCCCCCTTCACATGTCACCGTCCGGGGATTGAACACAAATTTAAACATTACCAAAGAACCGCTAATATACTCATGACATAAGGCAAGTGTGCACAGCATTTCGCAAGACCCTGGCAAGACAGGCTCCAACAGCAATTGACTAAAATGACACAAAATTCGGCAATGTTTTGCACACATTCTTTTCACGTAACATATGTAGCACGAAATTCTGACCATGCGTTTTCAACATTGGTACGATCTCCATGTAAGGCTGCAGTCAGGTTTTCCATTCTGTAAATACTCAGAGCAACACCCAACCACTCAGTCTTGCTAGGGAGTGTGGCTCTTTTCCATACCATGGTTAGACAGGCTCGTGCAGCCATCAACAGACCTAACACCATTTTGGGTGCTTTCATGATCGTGTCCTCCGTTTCAATCAAGCCGAACAAGATCAGCAGTGGTTGTTTCTCTCTTTCGACATCATCTATGTCCCTAATCCAGCTAAGAACCTCTGACCAATAGGCTTGGACCACTGCACATCCCCACCACATATGCCAATAATCAGCCCGCTTCCCGCAGCCCCTCCAGCAGTATGGGCTTACACCTTGATACATTTTGGCAAGCCGGGTTGGGTCATATTGCCATCTATACATTAACTTGATAGCATGTAGTTTATACTGACAAGATATAGATGGTTTCGCCGTCCGTCTACATATTTGAAGCCATAACTTCTGTGAAATATGCCTACCCATATCTGATTCCCATCTGCCTTTGAGTGTCATGGAGGGTGTAATATCGACCTCAATCAATGCCAGGTACATTGCACTTATCAAACCTCTGGAACCCGTGCATGTGTCAAGAATTCTCTCGAATGGGGTAAGGTCCCTCTGCAATTGTTCTTTCCATATCGGCCTTGACAATACCCCCTTGAGCCTATACCAAGCGCCTCCTGGAGTTCCTGAATGGTTATAAAAGAGCCATTTCTCCATAGTTGACCTACCCTTTCTAGACCAGCCTGGTACCAAAACTTCTTAAAGCTTACTGGTTCCGGGATTGCATCTCGGATCCCCGGGGACCATAAGTGGCCCAGAGGAGAGAGCCATGTCGTAACTCCAACCATTTTCTTGCCCGGTTTCCATATTGCCCATATTGTACCTATAATGGGATGAGATTTGATGCTATTACGTAATTGGGACCCAGGCACCCATAGCCATTCACCCAAAATAAAGGGACGGAGGTGATAGTTATCCAGGGCTATCCACTGTGGCTCTGACTGCTGCCTGACATGTGGAAGGAGGACCCGGAGTTGGGCCGCCCTATAGTATGTTTCGATGTCTGGTAGGCCTACCCCTGCATTGTCTTTTCGAAGCTGGAGCAAGGATCTCGGAATTCTAGGCTTTTGGCCTTGCCACAAGAAGGCTAGTAGCAATTTTCTTGTGTTCGGGAAGTATTCTGGGGGCATTCTAATGGGGAGCATTTGGAACAAATATAGTATCTTAGGGAGGATCACCATTTTTATGGCATTTAAACGGCCCAGCCAAGAGATGGTGAGCTTGGACCATCTTTGAATATCCTTTTGAAGGGCAAGTGACAATGGTGGGAAATTGGCTTCATATAGGGATCCTAGGTCACGAGTAACATTAATACCCAAGTATCGGAGCGTGGTGAGACTGACTTTTACTCCTAGGGGGGCAAAGCGTTCGACCTCAGAGTCTCTACTTTTGTCAATTGGGAGGAGGACAGATTTCGCAGTGTTAATTTTCAGGCCTGCCAACTGACCATATTCTTCAATTATTTCAAGCGCGGCCGGGACCGAGTCTAAGGGATCAGTTAAGTGTAATAAGATATCATCGGCATATAGGCCCAGTTTGTATTCTCGATCACCTCCTGTGATACCTTTGACTCTACTATCTTGTCTCAGCCCTGCCTCGTCCCCCTTTCCAGTGGAAACCATCGTGAGTAACCTCCATTCACCACTACTGAAGTTGTGGGGGAGGTGTACAGCGCTTTGATGGCGCGGCAGAGTTTTGGCCCTAACCCGTTCGAGACCAATACCTGTTCCAGAAATTCCCATGACACCCTATCAAAGGCCTTCTTGGCATCTAACGACAAAAGTGATGGGTCCCCTCCTATACCATGTGCCTCGTGGAGTAAGTGAAGTGTTTTTCTCATAGTGTCCGCGCCCTGTCTCCCAAGAACGAAACCAACCTGGCCAGAATGTATTAACCTAGGGAGGTACGTTTCAAGCCGGGCGTCGATATTGAGGAGAGAAATGGGACGATAGGAGCTGCAGTATTTAGGATGTCTACCCTCCTTCGGAATGACTGCAATGAGGGCCTGAGAGAAGGATGGAGGAGTGTGACCTGTGTCGAAGATGTGGTTGAACAGAGATGCAAGAAAGGGGGCAATGAGAGTGGAGAATGTCTTGTAGAAACCAGGCGTGAATCCATCATCTCCTGGGGCTTTACCTGTCTTCAAGCGCTTTATGGCTTCTACAACTTCCTCCTCTGTGACTGACATGTCTAGGAAATCGGCCTCCGTGAGTGTGAGTGAGGGGATCCGCACCTCCTTGAGGTACGTGTCTATGCTTCCCACAGGAGGGGGGGGTCACTTACATATAGGTCTTCATAAAATAAGGCAAATGCTTCTTGTACGTCCTTGGGGGAAGTCACTGTCGTGTCCGTGAGGGTGCCATCTGTCCTTTCGATGAGGTCAACCCATCTCTCCGCCTTCTGTGCACGGAGACGAGCCGCCAAGAGGGCATCCGCTTTGTCGCCCTTCTCATAATATTTTTGTTTGAGGTATTGTAAGGTCTGGGCTGTTTTGCCCGCGATAAGTATTTTCAACTCCTCCCTGAGTAGTTTATCTTCTGCAATATACTTGGGTCTTTCAGATGGGGAGGACTGTGCCAGGGTCTGAGCCCTACAGAGCTTTTCCCTGATGCCCTTCTCTATCACGGCACGTTCTCTTTTTTTTGGGCCCCTTCCCTTATAAGCACCCCCCTCCAAGTTGCCTTGGCTGCCTCCCATACGGATGTCTTCCCTACCTCCACTGTGTCATTAGAAGCGAAGAACTGCTCGATCTCGGTTTCCAAAGCTTCCTTGAAGACCGAGTCAGCCCATAAGGAGTCATTACATCTCCATTTGGTATTCCGGGGGGCCAGGTCGTTCCAGAATATATCCACCATAACCATATCATGGTCCGTCCAAGCGGAGGGGTATATAGTTGCCGCTTGCAATGTGTGCAAGAGGCCATCTGAGAGGAAGATGTAATCAATACGCGTGAGCGTATCGTGGGGGAGGGAGTGGAAGGTGAAGCCTCTGTCCGTCGGGTGCAAGTGGCGCCAACTGTCCACGAGACCATAAAGATTAAGGGTTAGTTTAATGTCCGCCTTGTTCCGCGTGTTGGGTGGATCTGCCACGTCAGCTTTAGTTTGTCTATCCTTTGAACTATCCATCCACGTGTTAAAATCCCCACCGAGAACTATGTGTCCCCTGGCCATGCCGAAAACCTTCTCACTCATTTTGTGGAGGAACCTATTTTGCCCTTGGTTAGGCGCATAAAGCGTCGCAAGGGTAACTGTTGTGCCCCGTATGCTTCCCACGACTATGAGAGCCCTCCCCTCCCTGTCCATCCATGTCTCAAGAATTGTCATTCGGAGGCCTTTGCGGATTAGGATCCCCACTCCTGCTTTTTTCGAGATACCTGAGCGCCAGAAGGAGGGTCCGATCTCCCGTGCTGGGATCACTCTCTCCTCATCCTTTCGATATCGCATTTCTTAGAGGAATAGAATATCTATGTTTGATCTAAATTCCCTGGCAACCATGGATCTCTTTGTGGGGGAGTTCAAACCCTTGACATTGAGTGTGCAAATGCGTAACGTGTCCTTATAGAATGTAGGTGCCATCTTGAGCTTTCGGTAAGTGTATATGCAGCCAGTTTGTCTGCTTCATGGCCCATGTCATGTTTGATGTTGCAGTGTGTGGTTCGTATTCTTCAGAATGGGTCTCAGTTAGTCCTTCGGAGGACAAAAACTGACCCATCCAGTACGTATAATGTTCTTTTATGTATCCAGATTGTGTTTTCATGCCCCTCAGGTCTGTGTTGTGACAAAGTATGTGTATCCCACCCGCCCCACCCTCACTTACCCCCTTCTCCCCCCCTATGTTCGGCGCCCGACCCGTCTAGGTTAACATCACCCAGTCGGTCTCGGACCACCAGTGGAGACCGCGAAACAAGCAGTCCCATCTTAATATAGACATCAATAACAGTGAGCCCCCAACTATGCGCTCGTAATTTATCAACAATCCAAAAACAAAAACTCTGACCCCCCAAAGGGATCGCTCCAGCATAATTGTTACCTCGTATCTCTTTTTGGGCATCCTAAACATACATGGTCAAGTTCACCATTTGCACGAAATGAGTAACACGTTAAAGTCTAGAGGTGCGACCAGAGAATCGGGCACATCATTGGTGTATGTTATACAAGAACCCTTCAGTCTGACGCACCCTAATCGCTTCTCTCTGCCTCGGGCAGCGCCCAATTGACCAGCTTCAACCGGATCACTCACCGCAGAATTCGTTTGCTCCCAGCGGCCTAGCATGCCAGTCTGGTGGCCAGATTAGTGTTCCATGTCCTGTGAATTGTTCATTCTCCGAAATGTCCTGGAGCCTTGGATCCGTCTGTGCCGCGGGCCCTTAGTGTGCCATTCACCTTCCTCCCTCCTCGACTCTCCATGGGAGGGGCCCTCCTCCTGGGTACCCAACATGTCCGATATGCAGTCTGCAATGTCCTTTTCCGAAACCAGTTTCACTGTTGAACTCTCCCACTGAAAGGTGAGTGAGAATGGATAACCTCACCGATACCTGGTGCCTTTATCCTTCAGCATTTTCGTAATCGGGGAGCATTTCTTCCTCATTGCGAGCGTGAGCGAAGATAGGTCTTGGTAAAGCAAGATGGTAGCATCGCCGAGAGTAAGCAACGAAGCGTGTCTGGCTTTATCTAAAATCCTGGCTCTGTCCGCATAGTTGTGAAACCTAGCCAGGACCGAACGCGGACCTCCCGGCCTGCCTCCGGCTCTGTGGATGCGATCAAGTTTGGGTTCATCCACTGTCTCATCCTTAAAAAGGAGCTTCAGGATGGCATGCAGGGTCTGTTTCAGGTCTGAATCAGATTCTCCTTCCTTTTCGGGGATGCCGAAGACACGTATGTTATTACAGCGTTCCATGTTTTCAAGATCGTCAACCTTTAGGCGTAATGCCTCTTCCTTGTGTTCTACTTCCGCAATGCGGTGGTCCATTTGGGCTTCCAACGTATTCAAGGAGGTTTGATTGTGTTCAACCTGCTACAGCCTGTCCTCCATTTTGTCCATTCTCTGTGTAATTTTGTCGATTTTGCTGCCTATGGCTGCCCTCATGCTTCGCATCTCCGCGAGTAGATCAGCGACATCCGCCTTGGTTGCCGCGGCCTCAGACCCAACAGTCGACATCTTAAGGTCAATGGGGGACTTCAGAGTTTCGTGGGTTGGTGTGAACTTGTATTTTGCCAATCTGTCCTTACGGTTCATGGGCGGCGGGAGCCCGTCAATGAAGTGGGTAGGTCTCAACAATGCGCCATAGGTCAGCCCCGCCAGAGTGGGCGCTTGAAAGGTATGAGTTTATGTGCGAAAGCAGGATGCCGTGTGAGAATCCAGTCTCCAATGCTCTCGTTCACTCTGTGTATTGACCTTCAATTCGGGTCCCGGGTGGTCCCCAAGGAGAGGAGTCCACGCACAGCCTCTTCAGGCCACCCTAATGAGCGCAGCCTAGCCCAGGCCCAATACCCAGTGTAGTTTATTTTGGTAAGCCTCAGGGTTTGAGTGGGGGGCCGAGGAGGGCACACGCCCTGAGAAACAGGGGCCCAACCCTCAGCCCTCTGCTGCCTGGGGAAACCTGCCCAGGGCCTCCTCCTGTATCTCTGGTACTCAGAGCACTGCAGTGCTTTCCACCTATGCCACCGGGTGGGAGGGCGGATCACAGTGGGCACCTCAACATCCCCAGGCCTCACTCACCATTCTATTCACTAGCCGTGTTGGAATCCAAAAGGGGGCTCGGCGAGCAACAGGAGCAGCTCAAGCAAGCGGGGTGAAGAGAGGTGATACTGCGTCACCGTAGGACAGGGGTGTTTCACGGGCCTGAACCAACGCCGCATGGGATCCGATGACCAGCCGGCCCTCGTCCGGGCCTCAAATTCACGAACCTTGAGGCCGCAGGACAGCTGGATGGGCCTGCGGGAGGAGATATACGTGTACTTTAGAGTGGGCCCAGCAGCGATGTGGGTTGGAGCGCTCTCCCCGTTGCCGCGCGTATCACGGCTCCGCGTGTGGAGGAGGCACACAGGCCCCTCCAGCCTTCGTGCTGCGTGTGGCGCAGGGGGAGTTTTCTCCGCAAAAAAGGCTCCGTTTTGCTTCGGGTTTCTCCAGGTGGTGCCTGGACACTTCCAATGCTGGTTTTCGTCGATGAGGTAGCAGATGGGGGTCTCGTGTGGGGGCTCAACCCACTTTTCAGGACCCTTGCGCGGAGCCTACACAGAGAGCGATACCATCCATGCGCCCCCTGGTAGCCAATCCCGTGCTTGTCTTATTTTAATGTTGTGCCCTGTGTGAAGAATATCCAGGACAAAACCACCAGACCACAAATCCAGAGTTCCAAAATACATCCATGGAAAGAACAATCAGACACCCCAAGGGTAGTCTGGTTTCCACACAAGGGAAGCAATCCACAAGGTGCAAAGTATCCAAAGGCATTACAGGAAAAGCCAAAGTTCCAGAGACCAGGTAAGACATCCAAGTTCCACAATTCCAAAGGCAATCCAGGAAAAGCCAAAGTTCCAGAGACCAGGTAAGACATCCAAGTTCCACAAATCCAAAGGCAATCCAGGAACAGCCAAAGTTCCAGAGACCAGGTAAGACATCCAAGTTCCACAATTCCAAAGGCAATCCAGGGAAAGCCAAAGTTCCAGAGACCAGGTAAGACATCCAAGTTCCACAAATCCAAAGGCAATCCAGGAACAGACAAAGTTCCAGAGACCAGGTAAGACATCCAAGTTCCACAATTCCAAAGGCAATCCAGGAAAAGCCAAAGTTCCAGAGACGAGGTAAGACATCCAGGTTCCGCAAATCCAAAGGCAATCCAGGAAAAGCCAAAGTTCTAGAGACCAGGTAAGACATCCAAGTTCCACAAATCCAAAGGCAATCCAGGATAGCCAAAGTTCCAGAGACCAGGTAAAACATACAAGTTCCACAAATCCAAAGGCAATCCAGGAAAAGTCAAAGTTCCAGAGATCAGGTAAGCAATCCAAGTTCCACAAATACAAAGGCATTCCAGGAAAAGCCAAAGTTCTAGAGACCAGGTAAGCAATCCACAAGGTGCAAAGTATCCAAAGGCATTCCAGGAAAAGCCAAAGTTCCAGAGACCAGGTAAGCAATCCAAGTTCCACAATTCCAAAGGCAATCCAGGAAAAGCCAAATTTTCAGAGACCAGGTAAGCAATCCAAGTTCCACAAATACAAAGGCAATCCAGGATAGCCAAAGTTCCAGAGACCAGGTAAGACATCCAAGTTCCACAAATCCAAAGGCAATCCAGGAACAGCCACAGTTCCAGAGACCAGGTAAGACATCCAAGTTCCACAATTCCAAAGGCAATCCAGGAACAGCCAAATTTCCAGAGACCAGGTAAGACATCCAAGTTCCAGAATTCCAAAGGCAATCCAGGAAAAGCCAAAGTTCCAGAGACCAGGTAAGACATCCAGGTTCCACAAATCCAAAGGCAATCCAGGAACAGCCAAAGTTCCAGAGACCAGGTAAGACATCCAAGTTCCACAAATCCAAAGGCATTCCAGGAAAAGCCAAAGTTCTAGAGACCAGGTAAGACATCCAAGTTCCACAAATCCAAAGGCATTCCAGGAAAAGCCAAAGTTCTAGAGACCAGGTAAGCAATCCAAGTTCCACAATTCCAAAGGCAATCCAGGAAAAGCCAAATTTCCAGAGTCCAGGTAAGCAATCCAGGTTCCACAATTCCAAAGGCAATCCAGGAAAAGCCAACGTTCCAGAGACCAGGTAAGACATCCAAGTTCCCCAAATCCAAAGACAATCCAGGAAAAGCCAAAGTTCTAGAGACCAGGTAAGACATCCAAGTTCCACAAATCCAAAGGCAATCCAGGAACAGCCAAAGTTCCAGGGACCAGGTAAGACATCCAAGTTCCACAAATCCAAAGGCAATCCAGGAAAAGCCAAAGTTCTAGAGACCGGGTAAGACATCCAAGTTCCACAAATCTAAAGGCAATCCAGGATAGCCAAAGTTCCAGAGACCAGGTAAGACATCCAAGTTCCACAAATCCAAAGGCAATCCAGGAAAAGTCAAAGTTCTAGAGACCAGGTAAGCAATCCACAAGGTGCAAAGTATCCAAAGGCATTCCAGGAAAAGCCAAAGTTCCAGAGACCAGGTAAGCAATCCAAGTTCCACAAATCGAAAGGCAATCCAGGAACAGCCAAAGTTCCAGAGACCAGGTAAGACATCCAAGTTCCACAATTCCAAAGGCAATCCAGGGAAAGCCAAAGTTCCAGAGACCAGGTAAGACATCCAAATTCCACAAATCCAAAGGCAATCCAGGAACAGCCAAAGTTCCAGAGACCAGGTAAGACATCCAAGTTCCACAAATCCAAAGGCAATCCAGGAACAGCCAACATTCCAGAGACCAGGTAAGACATCCAAGTTCCACAATTCCAAAGGCAGTCCATGAACGATTCGAGTTCCAATAAGCAGGCAAACAAACCAAAAAATAAAATAAACGCAGAGCCAAAAGAGGGAAAATCCAGGAGAGTTCACATGGAGTGGGTCAAGGTTGATTCCAGGAAGAAGAGCGCAGGGATAAGTAACACCAGAGATACCAAACAACTGCTGGAGCTTGTTCAGAAGCGAGGCGGTTCCGAATCAGGAGCATTTTCTCCCAGGTAAGGCAGTGACATAGGCACACCTACGTACAATGCTGTGTGTCCCGTGGCGGTTCCCAAGGATGTTGGGACCTGTAGTTCCTCTGCCCTGGTTCTCCGGGAGATGCCATGGCGTCTTTCCATGCCGGATTGCGGCACAGACAGGTCCCATATGCTGGAAGCCTATGACAGACCCCCTGCACAAGGCACAAGAAGTACAAGGGCAAGAATGATGAGCTCCATGGAACTGAGAAAGCAAACGAGAAGTGTGTATGTGAGAGGCAGGTTCAAAATGACGTTCCTCAAGACCGTGTCCTTTCCAGTTTATGAGATAATGGAGCATACCCTGAAGGGATGGGAGTCCAGTAATGCCTTGACCATGTATTCTGGATTCCCTTTCACTATATACAATGCAGGGTGAGGATGCAAACTGGTAGCAGGATGGCAGAAACGGAGAAGAGACACGTGAAAAACCAGATGAATCTGCTATGATCGGGGTAAAGACAAATGAATCACAGTAGGATTGATAATCTCGGATAAGCGGTGTTAGGAAAGATTTCATAATTGTAGGTAATTTTCCTTCCATGTGGCAAACCCCAAACTTTTTGCTGTTGTTTTACACCCTGATCTAGACTTTGCCAGAGAAGCGCAGCCTTACGCCACACTCCTCTGGGCTTTCGCTCAATTCTTACAGGGAAACTGACATGCCCTTAAGACAGTCAGTACCGGGAGACTTTGTATCCCTTAGTCCTTTCCTCCTGTTGCAGCTTTTGAGCAACATGAAACAAGAGTGCACCGTAACTTACATTACCGCGCTCTTGGGTCTCTAGTCATTCCAAAGGCCCTAGAAACTCTCGCTGGACTTATTATGAAATGTGCAAGTGTGTCACGGACGGGACTGGTGGCAGCTATGGTTTCTTTGTGTTTTGAACCCCCTTTTGCCATGTTTACCGCGCTTCCCGCGTTTGGCTCAAATAGGTGGCCTGGCTTCCAAAATGGCCGTGCCACAAGGTTCTTTGTCCTGTCCGCTGACCATCTTGCCCCTTCACCTTCACCCAGGTCGAGCCGACCCGGGGCAGTCCTTATTTGGTCATGCACTTTCCCGCGAAACACAACGCTTTCGCTGGCTTCTGCATGCCTTGTGTGTGCCTCCAGGATGTGGGCTGGGATGTCTGTTACCAATACACATCCTGGGTGCCAGAGAGTCTAGAGTGTCCTGAATGCCTGGGACCACCGTGGTCTGTGATAGGTCCACATATGGTGTGAGTGTTTGTGAGCCGATCTCCCATTGGGCCATCTCTGTTTTGGCGAGAAGGAAACTTTGGATAAGAGGAGCCTGAAAACACCACTACCATGTCGATCTCCTGAGTTCTCACGAACAAAGGATCAGGAGCCAAGTATCCTGCAACGAAGAAGCTGAGTCGAGGAATCGCTGGTGACCCGCTGAAAGTTTGCCACCCTGCACTGCTGTCGACCTGCGAGACCACTGGGCCTCTGATCGAACGAGAAGGTCTGCAAAGGCCAGGTCGGAAGTGAGACGTGTGCTTTGAGACCGGAATACACGCGGTTGCCGAGTTGCCCTGCTGTGGTAACAAACCTGTGTGTGTTCGCTGCATCTGGGACACCCTCGAACCTGACTCCTGCTGTCGCGGAATCTACACGGCGTCGAGATGTCCCTCTGATTGCATCTGAACCTGCCAGTACCGAAAAGGAACCAGAGAAGCCTGGGTCTGCCTGCATCGGGGACCGGTGAGTAGTCAATACCCTAACCGGTCGCCCTCCCACAGGAGCCTGTGGCTTTTCATCGCTGTTGTAAACAGCAAACCCTTTCCCGCACTCACGCCCCAAGTGGAGGCCTTGCCTGAGTCATGGGGATTTGTTCACCATCTTTTCGTCCACCTTTCTGAATTGCCTGATTTCCGTGAAGAGACTCTCCTTTGCCCGTTGGCACCCGCATGTGCAGGTACTTTTGAGCACAAGGCTCCACTCTTCGTAGGGCTCGGACTTCCTTCTAGTTAGGTGGCCTCTGATGTCGAACTGGGTCTAACGATTACTTGCACTGCCTGTTTTCCTCCCCATCTAGGTGGTCTGCATATTTTGTGCTTCTAACTCTTTAGACCCCTCGGTCTTGTATATATATTGTATTGATTGTGATGTGTTGGTTTACTGGAGTTTTACCGTGATTCTGTACTATGGTCGATGTTACAAGGGCCTTGTAATAAATGTGTCTATATTTTTAATATAACACCTGTCTGGAGTAATTTGTAAGCGTCCTTGCTTTGTGTGCTCATTGTGGGCTTTCAGTCACTCTCACCCCTCTTGAGACCTAGTCTTGACCGCCGCCATCGCTACCCTGATTGGTCTGGCTTGTCCAGAGGTTACCCTGTTCCAAGAAACTAGGCTGGCCTTCTGAACCTCTGCCCCTCCAGGACAGAGTTCAGAAACCCATCCTAACAAATTGATGTACATCGGTGGGATACGACTGAAGGTATCCAGTGTTGCGCACGAGCGGAGGCATTTCAAGTTATTCCTACCAGGACACGTAGTGAATTGTCGTAGTATAACTTTTTAAAGGCCATAGTCCTATCTAACATTATGGAAACAAGTACCTTGTTAACTTTAAATCCTTCTAAATCCGAAACATTGAAAAAGATGTGTGCTGAAAGAGGTGTCTCCTCGCAAGGCACAAAAATGGAAATGATCCAAAGAATCATGGCGTGGCAAGAAGCTCAGCTTATCGCTATAGCTTCAGAGGACAGTGCAGAAGGAGGTGGGGCTGCTCTCACTGGTAGAACTGACAGTTCTGCCGCTGCACTGGTTCACCGCGACCATGAGGACAGGGAGGATGAAATGTCCAATGTTTCCTCTGCCAGTACTGATGCGGAAGCCATGCTTGAATTCAAGAAGCAAGAACTGCGGTTTAGGCAGAAGGAGCTTGAGTTCAATATGGCCAAACTCCAGGAAGAGCTTGAGTTCAATAGGGCCGAGCTCAAGATCAAACAGGCAGAAAGACAGGGATCACCAGTTGGAACTGGCCAAGCTTCAAGTTGCCAATGGATCCAAGGGTCCTGGACATGGGCTGGGGCCTCCTCTCATCCAAGGTTTCCAAAAGATCTGCTCAGTGTGTATGAGGAAAAGAATGACATTATGGACTGGCTGAATACATTTGAGTATGCATGTGAAGTTCAACAAGTTGACAATGCTAATAAAATTGCCTGGTTACTTAGCAGACTGCCCCATACTGGCTGTAGTGCCATTATGGAAATGTCGAAGGCTGAGCGAGCGGATTTTGCAATGTTGAAGCAAACTCTCATTTTAAAGTTTGGAAAGACTCCTGCCCAATATTTAAAACGATTCCGAGAGTATAAGAAAGAAGAAGGTGGTACTTGGGTATCTCATGTAACCGAATCCTTAAAAAACTTGACTGGCTGGGTCGAAGGTTATAAGGTTTCTACCTTTGAAGGTATGATAAGTCTTGTCATGCTGGAACATATTTTTGCATCTTCTTCCCCGGAGCCTAAGCAGCATTTGGCCGATTCGAAGGAGATAGATCCTAAGAAGCTTGCCATTGCAGAAGATTAATGGGTGTCACATCGAGTGTCCCATAAGGACAAAACTCATCATGGTAAGCAGGAGGAAGGGAAAAAGTCCAAAGATAAGGAGGGTGGGGAAACTGATAAATCTTCTTCCCAAAAGGGCCACAAAAAGAAAAATAAGGGTAAGACACAAGAGAACTCACAGGGTAGTGGAGGTCAGCCTCCGAAACAGAACTCTGGTTATAATAAGCCTCCCTATGTAAACAGACCCAATGGATCTTGTTTTGCTTGTGGAGCAATGGACCACGTGAACGGGGATCCCCGGTGTAAGGTTAGACCTTTGGGGGTCCACTCCGCTAATCTGGCCTTCTCCTCCTACGAGGAAGAAGAGATTACAGGAGCATCCTTCTCCTCAGACTCCTTCCCCAGTGGGATAGAAGCTGAGGTAGTTTTAGTTTCCCTGGGTTCCTGGGAGCCTAAAGTCACAGAGGCTTATGCTAGGATTCCAGATAACATCAAGCACTACTTTAAAGACAGTTTGCTGATCAATGGAGTAGATACTCCAGCTCTTAGGGATAGTGGGTGCAGTCGAACTGTAGTGGATTCTACCTTGGTAGACTCAGAGGACGTTGCCAGAGCTACTATGATGCCCACTAAGTTGGCTGACGGCCCACTCCGTATGTTCCCAGTAATACCTGTAAATCTTACTTTAAATGGTACAGCAGTCAGGATTCCAGTGAGCATTCAGAGGAGTGTCCCAGGAAAGGTCTTGTTGGGCAACGATCTCAGAGCTTTAGGGCTCGTAGGAGACACTGCTGACAAAACTTGCACAAGGTCTCAAACAAGGGCAGCACTGACCAAGATCAGTGAGCTGCCCCCACCAAAGGGGAAACCCAAGGCTAAAGGAGTCAGAAAACTAAAACGAGGGAAAGAAAATATTCCCCCGAACTCACCTACCACTGCGATGGAGGAAGTTGGTCAATCGGCCAGACCTGACGAGGAGGCAGCGATGCCTGAAATATTTGACCCAATGACCATCCTGAACTAAATGACTTGTTAGTAGAAGGTGGTCCTGACAGGGAAGAATTCAGTAAAGGCCAACATGAGTGCCCATCAATGGAAGGCCTAAGGAGACAGGACTGCTCCCAGCTTAAGGGTGAACCTCCTGGGAAGCATCGGATTTATTGGGAAGGTGGACTCCTATATAGTGAGCCCACAGAGTCTACAGAAGGAGACCATAGGAGGTTGGTGGTCCCCCTTGCTGTAAGACTCTTCCTCCTGCAGTTGGCGCATTAAGTGCCCCTTGCTGGTCACCTTGGTATTAAGAGGACCAAGCAAAGGTTATCCATGCACTTCTACTGGCCCAAGATGGGGGTGCAAGTAGAAAGTCACTGCAGGAGTTGTGCCTCCTGCCAGTTATCTGGTAAGAGTGGCTCAAGAATCCAAGCTCCATTGGTACCACTCCCACTTGTGGGAATACCATTCGAAAGGGTAGGGATCAACATCGTTGGTCCCCTTGACACACAAACATCCTCAGGCAATAGGTTTATCCTGGTGCTGGTCGACCATGCTACCAGATATCCTGAGGCCATCCCATTAAAAACTGTAACTGCCAAGTCAGTTGCAAAAGCGTTACTTGGCATCTTTACTAGGGTTGGCTTCCCTAAAGAAATTGTGTCTGACAGAGGCAGCAACTTTATGTCAAAGTATATGCAGGCTATGGGGAAAGAATGTGGGGTCACCTACAAGTTCTCTTCCGCATACCACCACCAGACCAATGGTCTGGTGGAACGGTTCAACAGAACGTTAAAGAGTATGATTGGGGCTCTGGAAGAACCTCAAAGAAGAAAATGGGATCTTCTTTTACCATGCTTACTGTTTGCCTACTGAGAGGTACCACAGGAGGGTGTTGGCTTCAGCCCCTTCGAACTTCTGTTTGGTCACCCTGTGCGGGGACCCTTAGCCATAGTCAAGGAGGGATGGGAGATGCCCACTCCCCCATTACTACCAACATAGTAGACTATGTGTTAGGGCTCAGAAAACGGATGGTACTCCTGATGGGTCTGGCTAGTGACAAGTTGAAGGCAGGACAAGCCCTGGTGAAACATTGGTACGACCAGAAAGCTTCCCTCATCAACTTCACACCTCGTCAGCAAGTCCTGATCATGAATCCCATAAGGCCTAGAGCTTTACAGGATAAATGGTCAGGCCCTTACACAGTGGTGGAGCCCCTGGGTGAGGTCAACTATTTAGTGGACCTTGGAAGGCCTGGACAGGCTCCAAAAGTGTTCCATGTAAATAGGCTGAAGGCTTTCGTCCCAAGAGTTGAAATTGCAGCACTGCTACTGGCTTCAGATGTTGAGGAAGAGGAGTCTGAACCTCTCCCCGACCTGTTCCAAAGCGGTCCTTCAGATAGCTCCTTTGAGGGTGTCCGAATGGCCCCTCATTGGACTTCTGATCAGCAGGCTGAGGTGAAAAGTTTGCTTAGGCAATTTTCCCCCCTGATTTCGCAGTCCCCTGGTTTGACACCTTGGTGCAAACATAACATAGACACAGGAGACAGCGTACCTACCAAAAGTAGAGAATACAGAATGTCAGACAAAGTACGGTCTTACATTAAGACAGAGGTCAAAAAAATGTTAGATCTTGGGGTGATTGAACCCTCTAGTAGTCCTTGGACCAGCCCTGTGGTTTTGGTTCCAAAGGCAGGTACTTCTGAATTGAGGTTCTGCGTGGATTACAGGGCTCTGAATGCTGTCACCAAACAGATGCACACCCCTTGCCTCGAACAGATGAGCTGGTGGATACCTTGGGTGCCTCCAAGTATCTCAGCACGATTGACCTCACTGCAGGCTATTGGCAAATAGCCCTAGCAGAACATGCCAAGGAGAAGACAGTGTTCTCAACTCCAGACGGTCTTTACCAGTTCAGGGTAATGCCGTTTGGGTTGAAGAATGCACCTGCCACTTTCCAGAGGCTTGTGAATCATGTTTTAAACGGGTTGGATGAATTCTGTCTTGCATATCTGGATGATATAGCACTTTTCAGCGCCACCTGGGAAGACCATGTGAAACACCTCGGGATTGTGCTACAGGCTCTTCAGAAAGCACACTTGACCATAAAGGCTAGTAAATGCCAGATTGGACAAGGCTCCGTGGTTTACCTTGGACATGAAGTAGGTGGAGGGAGGATACAGCCTCTACCCAGTAAAGTACAAGCAGTACAAGACTGGCCTCCCCCACTACCCAGACCCAAGTGAGAGCCTTCTTAGGACTCACGGGGTATTACCGCAACTTCATAGCAGACTATGGTACCATAGCTGCCCCTCTGACTGCTCTCACCACTCCGAAGAAACCCAAGAAGTTAACGTGGACTGAAGAGTGTGAGAAGGCCTTCAATGGCTTAAAAGACTCCTTGTTCCAGGCCCCTGTTCTCAGGGCCCCTGATTACCAAAGACCTTTTATTGTGCAGGCAGATGCCTCTGACACTGGGATAGGAGCTGTACTATCACAAGTAGATGAGAAGGGTAAGGAACACCCTATTGGCTTCATTAGTCGCCAGCATAAGGACAGAGAGTTCAGATGGTCCACAGTAGAGAAAGAATGTTTCTCTGTTGTGTGGGCCCTAAGGAAGCTGAGGCCCTACCTCTATGGGACCCACTTCACTGTACAAACTGACCATAAGCCCTTAAAGTGGCTAATGAACATGAAGGGGGAGAATCCAAAGTTGCTTAGGTGGTCCATAAGTCTACAAGGCTTTGACTTCACTATTGAGCATAGGCCAGGTGTCCAACATAGCAATGCTGATGGGTTGTTCAGAATGTTTAACCGACCTGAACATGAGACTCATCCAGGGGTGGATTAGTTCCCCCTGTCCTTAGTCTGGGAGGGGCGAGTGTTAGGAAATATTTCATAATTGTAGGTAATTTTCCTTCCATGTGGCAACCCCCAAACTTTTTGCTGTTGTTTTACACCCTGATCTAGACTTTGCCAGAGAAGCGTAGCCTTATGCCGCACTCCTCTGGGCTTTCGCTCAATTCTTACGGGGAAACTGACATGCCCTTAAGACAGTCAGTACCGGGAGACTTTGTTTCCCTTAGTCCTTTCCTCATGTTGCAGCTTTTGAGCAACATGAAACAAGAGTGCACCGTAACTTACATTACCGCGCTCTTGGGTCTCTAGTCATTCCAAAGGCCCTAGAAACTCTTGCTGGACTTATTATGAAATGTCCAAGTGTGTCACGGACGGGACTGGTGGCAGCTATCGTTTCTTTGTGTTTTGAAAACCTTTTTGCCATGTTAACCGCGCTTCCCACGTTTGGTCCAAATGGGTGGCCTGGCCTCCAAAATGGCCATGCCACGAGGTTCTTTGTCCTGTCCGCTGACCGTCTTGCCCCTTCACCTTCACCCAGGTCGAGCCGATCCGGGGCAGTCCTTATTTGGTCATGCACTTTCCCACGAAACACAATGCTTTCGCGGGCTTCTGCATGCCTTGTGTGTGCCTCCAGGATGTGGGCTGGGATGTCTGTTCCCAATACACATCCTGGGTGCCAGAGAGTCTAGAGTGTCCTGAATGCCTGGGACCACCGTGGTCCGTGATAGGTCCACGTATGGTGTGAGTGTTTGTGAACAGATCTCCCATTGGGCGCGCTCCGTTTTGGCACAAAGGGAACTTTGGACAAGAGGAGGCTGAAAACACCACTACCATGTCGATCTCCTGAGTTCTCACGAACAAAGGATCAGAAACCAAGTATCCTGCAACTAAGAAGACGAATCGAGGAATCGCTGGTGACCCGCTGAAGGTTTGGCACCCTGCACTGCTGTCGTCCTGCGAGACCACTCAGCCTCTGATCGAATGAGAAGGTCTGCAAAGGCGCTTCGACCCTTTAGAATAGTGGGAACAACTATTCTCGGCATCTTCACCAAATCCTGTACGTAAGCCTTCGGAAACGTCCCTGGGCCATCCAGTGGACTGACCAGCCTACACAGGAACCTTCCTCTGTCACCACCGCCTGGCTTACTGCTAATCCTGTGTCCTCGGCACTCTCACATGATTCGTACACTTGGCGTTCCCAAGTCTGAAGTGAGACGTGTGCTTTGAGACCGGAATACACGCGGTTGCCGAGTTGCCCTGCAGTGGTAACAAACCTGTTCGTGTTTGCTGCATCTGGGACACCCTCGAACCTGACTCCTGCTGTCGCGGAATCTACACGGCGTCGAGACGTCCCTCTGATCGCATCTGAACCTGCCAGTACCGAAACGGAACCGGAGAAGCCTGGGTCTGCCTGCATCGGGGACCGGTGAGTAGTCAATACCCTAACCGGTCGCCCTCCCGCAGTAGCCTGTGGCTTTCCATCGCTGTTGTAAACAGCAAACCCTTTCCCGCACTCACGCCCTGCTTCTGCCCCCAAGTGGAGGCCTTGCCTGAGTCACGGGGATTTGTTCACCATCTTTTCGTCCACCTTTCTGAACTGCCTGATTTACCTGAAGAGACTCTCCTTTGCCCGTTGGCACCCGCATGTGCAGGTACTTTTGATCACAAGGCTCCACTCTTCGTAGGGCTCGGACTTCCTTCTAGTTAGGTGGCCTCTGATGTCGAACTGGGTCTAACGATTACTTGCACTGCCTGTTTTCCTCCCCATCTAGGTGGTCTTCATATTTCGTGCTTCTAACTCTTTAGACCCCTCGGTCTTGTATATATATTGTATTGATCGTGATGTGTTGGTTTACTGGAGTTTTACCATGATTCTGTACTATGGTCGATGTTACAAAGGCCTTGTAATAAATGTGTCTATATTTTTAATATAACACCTGTCTGGACTAATTTGTAAGCGTCCTTGCTTTGTGTGCTCATTGTGGGCTTTCAGTCACTCTCACCCCTCTTGAGACCTAGTTTTGACCGCCGCCATCGCTACCCTGATTGGTCTGGCTTGTACAGAGGTTACCCTGCTCCAAGAAACTAGGCTGATAAGTGATAGAGTATGGGTGGTTTGGGTCAGAGAGGGGTGGGGTGGCCCTCATTGTAAAGGAACACTTGAACTGTTACCCCATCACTCCTATGAGTCTTGAGGGTTGCAAAAGCTTATTAATAGAAATGCAAATCAATCCAAATGTATCAATGATTATTTTGAACATGTGTAAGCCACCCACAAATATGCCTCAATTTGAAGAACAACTTCTTGCTCTCCTCAACGATTTCAGCAAGCCCCATTTACCTGTGATTGTCCTGGTGATTTTAATGTATGGGCTGAAGATGAACAGGATATTCAAGCCACATCTTTATTTGTGCCCTTGATTCCATTGGTTATATCCAACTGACCAAAGAAGAGACCCATAGAGATGGTCGCACCATGGATTCGGTCCTAACACAACAGAATCTGCACGCCGCAAGTGTCTACACACTGCTATGGCCATGGTCGGATCATTTCATGATTTATAGCATAGTGAGACTTCCAGAAGCCTCACGTAGGTTGGACAAACAGCCAGAACCTGAAAAAAGAGCAGGAATTTTAGGAACGTCACAGATCCTAAATTCTCTGGCATCTAAGTTATATTCGACTGAATCCTTCTATAATTCCATTGATCTGGTATCTCAACTCACATCTGCCATTGCCTCTACTATAGAGGTTCTGGCTCCGGAAAAAACTCAGTACCCGAGTTCAAATTCCAACAGTGCACAGAAGCTGAAAAACATACCAGAGTCTCCAAAGTAAAACCAACATCTTGTTGGTAAGACATATGTCAGCAAATATCCTTAAAGGGTCACTAGATCCGTTGGCTCCCTGGATTACGAGGATGGTGAATACCTCGTTTAGGGATGTCTTAGTTCCACCATTGCTCAAGGAGGCCTGGTTCACTGCGTAATTGAAGAAGAGTACACTGAATCCCTCTCGGGTAAAAAATGACTGACCTACTACAAACTTTCCATTCCTTCTCATAATCTTAGATCAAGTTGCTTACCTACAGCTCCAGGAATTTGTGGAGAATAATACGATCTTAGGTACTCGACAGTCAAGCTTCAGTGCTGTGCATGGGACAGAAATGGCCCAACCAGATCTTAGCTCTAGTATTGCATGCATAGTGGAAGGAGGCCGTCCAGCTCTGCTGATGTCATTGGACCCATCAGTAGCCTTCGATCTTGTTAACCACAACCTCCTGTTGGACATATTAAAAGGCTGTGCATGTTGCTCTGAGAGAGCCGCGCACTGGATTGACTCTTTTCTGGGCACTCTTACATCTAGAGTGGGAATAGCAAATGTTCAATCACTTCCCATTATCACCATCTGTGGAGTGCCGCAGGGTTCATGTACATCACCCAACTCGTTCAATATATATTCGGCCGCTACTCTGCCTCTTGGATAGCCTGGGTGTATAATATATAAATTACGCTGATGACAACCAGGTTCTCCCTGAGTTGTTGGGTAACTATGTTCAAGATTCTGAGACCCTGAATGAGGTGTACAATGCCATCCAATCCTGGATGGCTTTAAACTCCCTGGCACTCAACGAAAAAACTGATGTGCGCATTGTTTCATCAGGTCCCTGGCTGAAGAAACTGGACCACTCATATGAGTGTTTTAACATCATGGGCAATAAGATTTCCGTGGCCAGAGGTTTAAAGACACTGGGGGTGTACTTGGATGCAGAATTGTCCATGAAGCTGTGAAAAATGTATTTAGTTTAGTACCCTATACAGTATGCCTATTGGCCTAAGAACACTCACATTTACTTCACACTATAAATCTATTGCTGCAATAATGATGGCCACGTTGCCATTTTGTTTTGTTCGCCATCTTGGATGCAATGTTCAGTTCCCTGCTCATTCTGCGTTTTCGCTCTGAACGCGGTAGAAGACCGCGGCATGAACTTTCTGACACTTACGAGGCAGGAATGCACATTCTGCTGAGCGTGTTGTTTGCCTTACACTGTACAACCTTGAAATCTTTTCAGGAGCGTGGCTAATCTACAAGTAGGTGCCCGCCTGTCTCGACCATGTTTTCCCCGCTGAATCATTAATTGTAATAATGTGTATTTGAAGCATGATCCTTTAGTGAAAACCCTATTCCCAAGCTTTAGAGCAGACTGACCTTAGGCTCTAGGCGCAACACATATAAGCTACCTTATGTTACCTTGTACCAGGGTACACAATATGCCCCCACGCACTGCCTTGTCCGGCACCCAGTCAGTAAATTGTCAGTAGAAGGATGGGAAAATATGCAAAACTGTTGTCTTGGTAATACCATCTGCGTGGAAAGGTCATGAACCCTATGGACCCTATCACAGGAGGGGGCTGGACAAGTGTTTCATATGTGATCCTGAATGTATATATGTGTCCGTTGTTGCCGACTTGGGGCTCTCTCCCGCCACAGTGTTTGTACGCATGCATCGTGGGGCACTGAGACCCGGTCGCTACAGTAATAAACATTGCTCTTTACCTTGTGACTGGCTATTTCCATTTATTTGAAGTAAGCCTAATTTTGTGGTCTTTCAAAGCCTCAGGTCTCTCACATTCGATAGTCCTGTGGTTACATTATTAAGTTACTGAACCAAATAAGGCATTTCCTATCCATCAGTAACAGATTGATTTTAGCCACTGCCCTTGTTAACACCAGGCTTGAATATTGTAATAGCCTCCTCTTCAGAATGTCACACGACAATCTCCTCTCCATTCAAATCCACAAAATCGTGCGGTGCGTGCCATTCATGGTCTGTCCAAACGAGATCATGTGACGTTATCAAGGATGACCTTACATTGGTTACGCGTGAAACACAGGATCACACACAAACGGTTGTCACTTTCCTACAAATGTTGGCCATCTACTGCCACTCAATACTTGATGAATAGTTTGGTCGTCAGCCAGTCCAGGTGCAATTTATGCTCCAATGACAATCACAAACTGCTGCAACTGCATTTTAAGCTGACTACATTCGGGGGAGCCAGCTTTGACATGCAAGCAGAGTGGAATGCCTTTCTCCTCTCCCTGAGAGTATCCCTGTTACTGACAGAATTTAAAAGAGCCATCAAAACCCACCTGTTTACCTTGAAGCCAGGCTGAGGAGAAGCTCATCTACTGCCTTCTTACACCCGGTTCTGACTGACCGGCCCCGGCTTTGTCGTTGTCTTGTTTTCTGTCTTTGATTGTTATATGTGCACCCGGAGGCCTATGGGTATGTGGCACATTATTAAATATAAATTATAATAATAATACTAATAATTATTGGGAGCGGGTTGTCTGAAAACGTCTTTGTCTGTGCCTGTGTGATGCATAAGTGCTGTCGGAAGCTGAGGAGTAGGGTCTTCATATCTGTTGGGACGGGGGCGACCCAGTCCAACACCCCTAATCGCTTTAGAGTAAGGAGAGCTGCATTTGAAGCACTATGATGGGCCAGAGTGGAGGGGGGACGGTGGTAGGACTGCACCTCAATATAATTAACCCAGATAATCAACCCACATAATGTAGCGCAGGGCGCAGGCGAAGACTGTAATTTTGTTAGTAAATAAATAGTTAGGAAACAAGACATGCATGGCGAATGCAGCATTTCACGCACCAGGCCCTAATTGCGAGATGAGGGGAAAACTCCAGCCATGCCCGAGCTTCCATGAGGACGACCCACACCCCCAACCGCCATAAGGTTCATTCATGTTGCAAGGAATTTTTTTCTACTCGAAAGGAATGTTCCCTACAAGGCTGCAATCATAGACCGGCGCCTGGTGTGCATGTTATCTCAGACTGGCCAAAGCATGACCCGGCCCATTTCTGGCCTATTCCCGGGTGACCACAAGTTATAGCCTATATAACTGACTAAGCCCCAAGACGCTTGAATTCCATGGCACCAGGTGACTTCGACCACCAATCCTAAAGTAACAAGTCTTAAATGTTCAAAGAGAACGGACATTGCACATCTTGGAGCTACAATCATATGATTTGTATTGAGAGGTGCTGAGAGGGATAAATTATAGCTCAAAACGAGGGTGGAGACCTTGAAGCCAGATTCCGTAAGAGGGAGTGAGTGAAATGTGTGTGTCGGAGGTCAGAGTGCCCCAGAACCTCCCTTGTGCCAGTCTTAAAACCTTTCAGGTGCACAGTATAATGCTAAAGTAGCATTGTGTTAGGAGTGTAGTTAATTTGTCCTTTGACATTTGTCAGTGAGGAGAAGAAGATCTCTGCAGCACCCACGTGATGGAAGACGGACAGACTGGGCTGGGTGACCTGGCATTCCTTATGGAGCAGGTGATTCCTGTATAGGTGCACACCAACCAGCTGTGCATGTTTTTACTGTACATGTGATGTCATCAGTGATTATGTGTTTCTTTATAACATTCTGCTTATACCCCTTTTCTACAGAATGTTCTTGGCAGCAGAGTTCTTTCCTGTTGCTCTCATCTGAGTATGAGATTAAAACTTGTTATCCTTACAAGATTCGACTTGGGCCTTTTTTCTCTAGTGGGTTATATTTGTTCTGGTGTCAGCGTACAGGGGCATGCCTTCATATCCATACACTGCCCTACAACCTGGACCCCGGTAGTATCTGGGGTATCAAAAGGAATATTGCTAGGATGGGTACTTTACAGTGCTAATAATGGGGAGACTCAGAATGGAGGTCATTGTTATAGGCAAACTTTGCCAAAGAAACAACTGACAGCCAATCGCTGCAGCAGTTGTTCAAGCATCTGATTGACACTCTCGGTATGACTGCCTATGCATAGCCTGGACATCAGAGCCGGGAGGTTAATTGCGTACGCCTGTCAGTAATTATGATGGAGGATCTCGTGCAACCGAAACATATACTGCACAAAGAGGTTAGTTAGGATCAAGGAAGTCTAGAGACTGACACAGGGGATCAAGTGTGCCATCTTTGTGAACATATCGACAACCACTCACAGGGTGTTCTTACCCCTGACCCTGGGGAGCTCTATGATGATGTCCATTGTGATGGAATACCATTGTTTGAATGGGACCGGCATGGGTTGTGGTTCTCCAACAGGTGTACCTGTTTGACGTTTGCATTGCGCAGATATAGGACAAGAGAGGACATTGGGCCTCATTACTAGATGGGCGGTAGCCATGGTGCTATTAGCACCATGGCTGCCTCCCATACCGTGTCCGAGTCTGGTCTTGTTCAATGGGGATTTACCGGTGCATTCCGACCCTGGCAGGACCGGTAAGTCCCCATTGAACAAACCATTCCCCATTCCCATTTGAGCCTCCATAGGGCTCAATGGGAATGGGGAGGGCGCTAATAACGGGCTCGCGAATGGCAAGCCCGTTATTAGCGCCCTGGTCCCTTAGCACCCGTAATTACCGGCACCGGTCTCCTTACCGGTGCCCGCTATCCCTTACCGCCTGACTCGTAATGACTCCCAAAGTCTTTGAAATCTTTTTTAAATGAAGGGTCAAATGCAGCAGAAGATCCAATGTGTTCTGTTAGCCAGGATGGCCTGATAGTATTGTATCAAGTCACAACAGCATTACTGCCTTTTAGGTTTCAGGCTGCATCAGATCAATCAGTCTTGTAGGAATGGAAGGCCATCATCCAGTGTAATGCTGTACTCCTCAAAGTTCTTCAGGCTGGTCTGGACTCAGGCTAGACTTTGATCTACCAGTCCCAATGCTGCTGTGAAGATGCAGATAAACCAGTCTTTGGACAAGATGGGTTCTGGCATTATTAGGGTGACCTCCTCATCCAATGGCATACGGGAAAGCATAGATGGTTTTCCGTGCCCTGTTCCACGTCGATAAGTTACATTGAAACAAAGGGTGCAAATAACAGATGCCAGCGTGCCTGTCTGTTGTTGACACATTTCATGGTAGCTGAGTCCTGTAGATTCATGTGGTCGATGTACACAGGCACTCTATGTATAGCCCCCGATAGATGATAATGCCATTTGTGAAAGGCGGCTTTTTTATGGCTAAAAGTTCCCTTTCTGGGATAGTGTACAGGAAATCCATCAGGGCGGTTCTCTAGAATAATAGGAAACGGAGTGCAGGTGTTCGGTTGTAGGGCATCTCTGTGATAAAACTGCTGCTAAAGCGATGGCAGAGGCATCTGCTTCCACTATAAATGGACAGTCTGCTTTGGGGGATTGCAACACTGGTGCAGATGTAAATGCCTGTTTTAGGGTATCGAATGTGGATTGGGTGCTGTTGTTCCACATAAACAGTTGTTGCTTTAGTCAATATATTGAGTGGCAATGTTATGGAAAAAAAAACATGAATAAACCACTTGTAGTAGTTATCGAACCCTAGAAAATGCTGTAGGGCCTTCACAGTGGTTGGGGTTCTCCATTCCAGTGTTGCCTTCACTTTACTGGTGCACATATGAATACCTGTAGAAGATATTTCATACCCTAAGAACTCCACATGGTTGGTATGAAAAAGATATTTTTCAAGTTTTGCGTACAGCGAATGGGCTCTCAGCCTATGTAGTACTATAGAGACCTGCTGGATGTGTTGTAGCAATGACGGGGAATATATCAATACGTCATCTCGATAGACTATGGCATAGGAATCCATAACACGACACGAGGTCTCCCTCTTTCTTAGGGACAAAGAAGAAGCGGCTGGGAAATGGAAATGATGGATAAACCCTGAATGAAGAACAGAAGAGATGAAATAACGTACTGCTGGATCCTCCTTTTGGATGAGAGAATACAACTAGCTTATGGGGACGGCAGCCCCTTCCACAAAGTCGATGAGACAATTGTAATAACGATGGGGCGAAAGGTGTCCAGTCTGTTTTTTTCTCACACACATCTGAAAAGTCTATGGGCCTCATTACAAGTTTGGCAGTAGACTTGCCGGTAAAACCGGCAGGCTGCCGCCAAACCTGCGAATTGTTCCAGCGCCCAGGAATGAGCAATTACCGGGGTATTACATCCCCGGTGGACCCGGTAATTGCCACTTCCTGGGCACCAGAAAATATTCTTCCCCATTCCCATTGAGCCCCATGGGCTATTTCCTAATGAAATAATGCCTGTTCTTTCCAAAATGGAATAAAGGTTCATGGCTCATATGCTTTCCCTTTCTACTCGAGATAAGGAGGGCAGATTTTGCCTATCTGCATCAGCTCTGACATAGGTGATGGGTTGGGGTACCTGTTGAGTTTGGACCGAGGAGTGCAGCATCGTAGTCGCCATCCAGACACCAGCATTCTAGCCTCTGTCCATACCCTTCTACAAAGACCCATCCAGACACAATAACCATCAAGACCTCTCAACGTTGGCCCATCCAGACACAATAACCATCAAGACCTCTCAACGTTGGCCCATCCAGACACAATAACCATCAAGACCTTTCAACATTGGCCCATCCAGACACAATAACCATCAAGACCTCTCAACGTTGGCCCATCCAGACACAATAACCATCAAGACCTCTCAACGTTGGCCCATCCAGACACAATAACCATCAAGACCTCTCAACGTTGGCCCATCCAGACACAATAACCATCAAGACCTCTCAACGTTGGCCCATCCAGACACAATAACCATCAAGACCTCTCAGCCTTGGCCCATCCAGGCACAGGACAGATCCCTTCTTGTAGGTCCAGGCAGGGCCCATTATGATTGCCCTAGAAGGCCCCTCCTTCATCATAGACCCACCCAGTCTGAGTTACCAAGACCCAATCACCACAGCTCCTGAAGTCGCAATCTCCTCAGCCCCTCAGTGTGATGCAGGAAATGCATTGGAGGGACAGGGACTCACAGTCCTTGTCCTGTAGTCCTTTTTCATTTGTGTTCTGTATTCTTTTCTGCCCAGAGTCCACGTGGGACTCCTGGCAGTGCACCTCTTTCTGTTTTTGGTTTGGTGTACAGACCCCTGGGATACCCTTATGGCACCCATGAGTGGGGGTGCAACCCTGTGCCCCTAGTCCATGTTTGTGGGCACCTGTGTGTGGCCCACAGAGCAGGGTATGGGCTGGTGGCAGCTCCATGCTGAATTTGGCAGGTGCTCTGAGTATCCTCTATTTTGGGATAAACAGGCCCTGCCATTGGAATCAGTTGATTCCTGATAGGAGACAAGATGACCCCTGTGGCCTCTCACTTTCTATTACCTGTTACCTTGTTTTCCAAAGGTCCTGGGAAGCCCTGACTCTGTCCCTTCCCCTGACTGGCTGTTGGGTGGAAGTTCCATATATGGTATTGTGCGGAAGTCTAGGCCAGACTGGGTGGAGCCTTCCCAGTGACTGTATGTTGTGGGTACACCCTTGGGGTGGGACCTGGGTGAATGGAGTGTGTAACCAATATGCACTTCTTGTTGTGAATGTCTGGTATCTGGTGTTTGACAAAATGACTGAGACAGCCCTGCCCGAAACTGGTATGAATGCAGTATGTAGTGTTGAATGGCTGGGTACTTGCCCCAATACACATTCCTTGTTGTGAGTGTCTGAGAGGGAGGAGTATGGCCTGAAGGCACTGTATGCCTGATTGGCTGACTGACTGCTGAATGCCCTTCTGAGTGATTGGTTGCCTGAGTGTGACCCAGCAGAATGAATGGGGGATCAACTAGTATATCTGGGGGCCTCTCACTGCTAGAATTCGGATCTCGACAAATTAGCCTGAAGAAGGTTGACTGCTGTCTCCCTTCGCTGAAATCTGAAAGCTGCCGAGTCGTCGAGACTGATCTAAGAGAGGACCTGGTTAGGCGCCCTCTTCCCGTGCTCTGAGGGACCATCGAGCACCGCTAACCTTCGCCAAATCTCCCTGGAAGTCAAACCCTCGACAGGCTGCCGACCGGAGATGGGGACCACCGAGGAGAACGAAGATAAGCACCGGACATTCCGTCCACCGTCGTCGACCAGGGTTCGCAGGTTTGCTATAACCGCTGGAGGCCCGTCGAAGCTGTGTTGCCCAGAAGAGGGGACCGCTTCATGCTGTGCCATCGATGATTGGAGCCGAAACGCTCCTTTGCCTAAGACTTTTGATTCACGGACGCGCTCGTCCGCACCGCCGCCCGCCTTATCCCGCCGGAGAAGGCCAGGCCGTTGACATGTCGAGGAGCATCCGCTGGTAGGTTTCCCGCCACCCAAAGACCGTAGAGATGCTGGACGACTCGACCCCCTTGCTGGGCCACAGTTCTTCAAAAACTCTTTGCGGCCCTGAACTATCGACATCGAGGTGCCCCGCACGCCTCTTCCTTGCAGGACATCTTCGCTCCGTCGTTGACGAGCACCGCTGGGACCGAAGCTGCCGCCTCGACGCCAAGTTTACTTCCTTCGAGGAATCGCGATGATCCATGGCTCCTGCTTTAAAGGGAGCCGCTCAAGAAAGATCCATCGACGACTCCTCGTCGAACTCTGCTATTCAAGGTACATTGGGGTCGTAGGAACATTTTAGAAGGAAATAAGACTAATTGAACAATATATGGACTGGGCTTGTGATACATCTTTATTCTACAAGTTGCCCAGGTTGGGGGATCTCCACACAGAACTGTGTCTAGGTAACGGGGCCCGTATTCTGCCAATTGTTCTAACCAACTGCTTTCCTCCTATATCTATTGTTAGTTACCTTTATTAAGTGATTTGTGTTACATTTGACTAGAGTATAGTTGATGCACTTTAATGAAATCTGATAATAATTGTGATACCACTTAGAACTGTTTATATTTGCCATTGTAGATTTACTGAGCACAAAGTGAGTTATTGTGATAGTGTACATACCTTTGACTATTAATTATATAAAGACTGTGTTTTAACTAATACAGTGTGTGGACATTCCTTTGTGGGGGTTCGGGGACTACACTGTACTTAAGAACCATCCCGCATCACCTCCTGAGAAGCTAGGCCTTGATTGCTCGTCCATTGCTACCTTATAGAGAATCTTGGCTGGGGTCCTCTGTGCCTCTCCTCTACCATATTGAGAGCAGAAGTACAGACGCCCCCCTCCAGTCTTTACACTCAGTCCCGATTGTTGCGGTAAGCTACTGCTGGCAGAGTGTGCCAGCATCCAGCAGCATCTGCCTATCAGGCTGATGAGGGTATAAGTCTCCATGTCGCTCAGTGTGCCCCTTGCACTGCAGGAATAAATAGGTATTGCCCGGGCTGCCGCTACAGAGCAGGGGCAAACGTTGGCTACCGCCTCTGTGAGATTACCTTCTGTGAAGTTAGGTAATTGAGTTCAGTGTTAACGTACATTCAGAATTATACATTTAAAACATTTGAACAGGGGGGGCGTGGCCTGGAGCGCGGACCATGCAGTCGCCTCCTTGATGGCCTCCGTGGGAAGCCCGCTGCATATCAGCTTTCCAAGGCGCCCCGGCAGCGTTTTTGGACCCAACTCGGTGAGGGGCTATGGGAAGGTCCGGTGCCCCACCGATGCGCTGCTGGGCCTCGAATTCGCCGAAATAAAGATAATCGGGCCGTTGATAACTCGCGGCTCCTCCACCAAGCAATCCAAGATGGCGGACGGGACCCAGCGACGACAGCCGAGCCGCGGCCTCACCATCGGAGCTCCGCCTACACACTCCCTTGAGCGGCTCTGAACCCAGATACCTTCGGCCCCACATAATTGGAGGGACCCGGACCCAGCGGAGACCCCGAGCGGCGGGGAACGAAGTAGATGCCTTAGGCCTCCCGGCCCCCTCACCATCGGAGCCCCTCCTACACACCCTTGATCTGCCTTGAGTCCTGAAACACTCGGCTCCACATAATTGGAGGGACCCGGACCACTCTCCAGCGACCCCGCTGAGACCCCGAGCGGCGGGGAACGGAGTAGGTGCCTCGGGCCCCGGCCCCTTCTGCCTACGCGCCACAACACGCAGCTGCGGTCCCCCTGATCGGCACCGGCGGGGCGACCACAACACCCCATCGCCTCCGGACTTTGCACCCCGGCGGGAGCCATTTACCGCCCCCTGCTCGCTTCCTGGGGCGCCCCGGCCCACGTTCATCATCTCCCCTGGTACCAGAAAAACCGGGACAATCCTGTGACTCCTCTCCCCTACGCACTCAAACCCACCGTATGCAACCAAGATATCGGGACATTCATCCCAGTCTGTGAGGCCATACGATGTCCAGGCAACCGAAATCCGCCAAATCCTCGGACATAGCAACAATGCTAATGGCGTCCGACAAAGCAAAGAAACCGGACACTCTTCCCCCCGCCTCACGAGAATCCCTGGACGACAAGGGACCGCTAGCAACTAAGGAGGACCTCCGTAACTTTATGGCGGACATCAAAACCGAATTTCGATCCTGTATGTCGGAGCTTACTGTCAAGTTGGAGAATACCGACAAGAGGGTCTCGGAGGTGGAACAGAGAGTGGGAGAGATTGAGGATCGAGCTCAGGACCACACCGCTTCCCTGATTGCGATCCAGCGCTCCATGGGACTTTTGCAGGACAAATGCGAAATCCTGGAATATAAGCAAGAAAATTTGGAGAACAGAACCCGACGCAACAACCTCCGCATCCGGGGGGTTCCTATGTCAGTCCCAGACCAGGGGCTTGCCGAATATGTGGGCCTCCTCTTTCGGTCTCTCCTCCCAGATACGGAGGACTCACTTTTGCTATTGGACCGCACCCATAGACTAATCCCACGCCGAAGTGTGGAGACAGACGGCCCTCCCGATGTGATCACTAGGGTGCATTTCTTTACAACAAAGGAAGCCATCTCAGCAATAAGCCGCTCCGAGGACGAAATCACCTTCCAAGGGTCTCCTCTCCAGATTTATCAAGATCTATCTCCGCTGACCCTCCAGAAAAGGCGAGCCCTGCGCCCGCTGACCACTTTCCTGCAAGCCCAAAAAATCCGCTACAAATGGCTCTTTCCTACAGCTTTACAATTCTCCTATAAGGGTACTACACGCCGGATCAACCATCTGGATGACGCTGGAAGTATTTTGCACCCGGACCCCGCTACCCACTCGCCTCCACAGGCCTCCGAAGCGGCAACGGACTCGGATCTCATGGCCTCCCCCAGGTCCAACCATAACACATGGTCGAAGGTCCCAAGATTTAGGAGGAGAAGATAACTGGAAACGACCCCACAAGGGACTATTGCGACCCCCATATCCCAGCGCCATTTCTTTGAAGACATGGATGATCTCCATCCCTGATGCGGCGGGCTCCCCCCCCACGGCCCGTGCCCGGCTCCAAGGTACGTTCCATCTATGAGTCCTTGGAGCATTTCACTCACATTTTCAGCCATGTTGGCTATCCCCCGTTCCACGGCCCTGTTGGCCAGGGGAGGGCCCAACCCCACAATGGGTCCCCCATCCCCAGTTAAATCTCGGACTTCCCGTTGGCGGCCCGAGCAAAAACCCCAGAAGCAGGATAACAGATGGGCTCATCTTCCACGGCATGATGGCTGATTCCTTAATGGCCTCCCCCCTCCCACAAGGCTCATCAGCAACCCCAAGTCCCGCTCCGGATCAGCAGACCTGGAACTTTGTTTCCCTAAACGTCAGGGGATTGAACTCGCCGGCTAAACGCAAATCAATCCTGCAAAAGCTCCGGAATGAGACCGCTGCAGTGGCCATGCTACAGGAGACTCATCTGCTACCGGCAGACTTCAGCCGCCTACACTCCCGTGACTTTCCAAAGCAACTCTTCGCATCCGGTGATTCCAAGCGAGGTGGCACGGCGATTTTGTTTCGGAGGGGGCTGAATCCCCAGATTCTGGACACCATAAGCTGCTCGGAAGGACGCTATATAGCGGTGAAATGCCTGCTGGCGGGACAGCTGTTCTCCCTGGTCTCCGTATACGCACCGAACGCGAGCCAGGCGTCCTTCTATGACTCGCTAACTACAATTCTTTCTCCCTTTCTGGAGGGCCAGATTGTGATCGGTGGGGACTTTAATGGGGTCCCGGACCCCGTGAAGGACAAATCGCATCCGCCCTCTCCCGGAGACTACACCACGGCCTTGGCTCTCCTACGGCTATTCAGGACCTTGGGGGTGGTGGATGCATGGAGGGTGCTCCACCCATCCGAAAAGGACTTTTCTTTTTATTATTATGTTCACCGGACATTCTCCAGAATAGATCTCCTCCTAATATCCCCGCAAATCTTTGCCTTCGCTGAGGAGGTGACCATAGGCTCCAGAATCTTGTCCGACCACGCCCCGGTAACCCTGGAAATCCGAGTCCAGGGGCCTCCTGACCCCCACCGGCGCAGATGGACATTATATGACCCCATCCTTAATGAGATGCCACTCAGAGACGCAGTCGCAACCACGATCAACAACTTTTTCAAGGAAAACCCGAGTGGAGATACCTCCCTAGCCAACACCTGGGACGCAATGAAGGCAGTGGTGCGAGGAGATCTGATCGCCAAAGGGGCAGCCTATCACAGGCACAAACAACAAATCCGCCAGGGCCTTGAAGAAGAACTGGAGAGGGCTGAAAGGATCCACAAGGAGAAGGGCTGGACCCCTAAAACGCAGCGAGCCCTCCGCATAGCAAAAAAGAAAATCGAAGCCCACTATGCTGAACACACCGCCCATCAAATGACGAAAGCCAAACAATTCTATTATGCCAATAATAATAAAGCGAACAAATTGCTGGTGGCCAAACTTGCCAAGATGAGAAGAAATAACACAATCGTGGGCTTACGGGATCAGCAGGGCAAGACTCAATATTCGGATCTCGACAAGCTTCAAATTGCATCGACCCACCTGACCCAGGTAATGACCGCCCCGCCCCGCAACGACAAGGAACAGAGGGAATACCTGCAAGGGGCAGCGCTCCCCCGACTGAAAAACGCAGCCCGGGATTCGTTGGAAGCCCCAATTACCGGCGAGGAAGTCGACGAGGCGATAAAATCCCTGAAGTCTCGGGCCCCTGGTCCGGACGGCTACACAGCAAAATTTTACAAAGTTTTCAAACCCCAACTCCTCCCACCCCTGGTACAGCTGTTTAATTCATTCAAAACCACAGGCTCTATAACTCCGTCAATGCAAGAATCAATCACAGTCTTGCTGCCCAAACCTGGCGGCGACCCGAAGGACCCGGCGTCCTACAGACCAATCGCGCTGCTCAATATAGACGCCAACATATACTCCAAAATTCTAGCAACCCGCTTGTCCCGGATCCTGCCAGAGATAATCAATGCCGACCAGAGTGGCTTCATCACACACCGTTCAACCACTGATAACATTCGTAGAGCCTTGAATCTGGTGGAACTAGCCTCCCGAGACTCCAGAGAACTGGTCCTTCTGGCCCTGGATGCAGTTAAGGCCTTCGACAAAGTAGACTGGAACTTTATGAAGCTTGCCCTCGAGGCCTTTGGCTTTGGCCCAGAGTTCCGTGCCATGATCTGGGCTAACTACACCGCGCCCAAGACCTTGCTCAGAGTCAATGGCATCCTCTCTCCCCCTATTGACCTGACCTGTGGAACCAGACAGGGCTGCCCGCTATCCCCATTGCTCTTTGCGTTAATCATGGAACCATTCGCCCAACGGATCAGGCGAAACCCGCGGATCAAGGGCTTCCAGGCGGGTACGACACACCATAAACTGGCCTTGTATGCCGACGATGTCTTATTAACCATCACAGAACCTTGCGCCTCCCTCCCTCAGGCCTTAGCTGAGATAGAGAACTATGGAAAGGTCACCGGTTTCGCGATCAACTACCAGAAGTCAGCTGCCATGGGGGTAGCCCTTCCCCGAGAGGTCAAGGAGGCTCTGGCCCCAATGTGCCCGATACACTGGACAACTAAGAGCTTCAGCTATCTGGGGGTCCGGATCCCAGCTGACCCGGGAGACGTCTACCGGGCTAACTTTCCCCAACTGTTCACGGACCTCGAGGCTGACCTGAAACGGTGGGAGACACAGGAAATCTCACTGATGGGCCGTATCACGGCTTGTAAAATGAACTTGCTACCAAGGTTCCTATATACTTGCTCCTCGCTTCCGGTATCGATCCCGGCCCCGGCCCTTCAAAATCTACAAAAGAAAATGTCACGGTTCATCTGGAAGGGGAGGAAGCCCAGAATCTCCAAGACCACGATGCTGGGCAATGCCAGACTGGGTGGCCTCGGAGTTCCGGACCTACGAAAGTATCAGATAGCGGCCCAGCTCTCCTGCATCCGATCATGGCAGGTGCTTACCAAACGTCCGAAATGGGTGGACCTCGAACAAGCACAACTGCCGCTCCCTCTACGCTTTCTCCCGCATATCAATCCCTCCGATCGCCGCCAATGGCAGGACCTCCTGAGATCCACCAAACACACTATCACTACCTGGGATAAAGCGCTGAAACAGAAGAAAACCCCAGTGGGACTCAGCTCCTCCTCACCCGTGTTCCTGAACCCAGCCTTTTCACCTGGCTGGTCCACCCGGAACTTCAGATCCTGGATAGCGGGGGGCCTGGAGACCCTGGGGCAGCTTTTCGAAGGGGGACAGCCCTGCACCTTCGGGCGATGTAAAGAACTCTTCCAACTGCAGGAACAGGACAGATTTACATACATTCAGCTGCGCCACTGGTGCTCTCATCCACAGACCCGTCAAGCCGCCACCCGGCCCCCCACGGCCATTGAATTGACCCTAAATGATCTCCCACCCAGGGGAAGCATCTCCACCCTATACAAGCGCCTTCAAAATGACTTCCTTACCTCCAAAACCCGATACATGGCTCAATGGGAGGCGGACCTAGGCCACCCAGTCGAAGACCAGCTGTGGGTTGATATTTGGTCGCGGGCTCACTCCTCTTCGTCTTGCATCACGAACAGAGAAGGCGCCTACAAAATCCTCCTCCGATGGTATTATCCTCCACTGAGATTACACCACATGAACCCTACACTCAGCCCGAACTGTTGGAGGCAATGCGGCCAGGTAGGAACTTTCTTCCATATGTGGTGGTCTTGCCCGAGGGCCCAGACCTTTTGGGAACAATGCCTAGCGATGATTACGGACATCACTAAGGTACGACTTCCCCTTGAGCCCGAACCCATCCTCCTGGGTGCCCCAGTCCCCGGGATCTATCCCAGGTCCGGTCCCAGGGCCAAACTACTGTCCCAATGCCTTCTGGCGGGCAGAAACGTAATAGCTCGCACTTGGAAAACGGTGGAGGGCCCACTAATGCCTTTCTGGTGGACGAAAATCTGGGACATCCTAATCGCGGAGAGGGTTACAGCAGCCGGGGCAGGCCACCTGCATCGTTTCGAGAACATCTGGGGCCCAATTCTAGACTTTGATCGGAACTATCCAGCCTTAACGTACAAGCCCCAATTAGCCAGGAGAACCTTACGGGACGATGACTTCCAGCAGGGACAGGAAGAAGAACGATAGAGCCCGGGGGAGGGGAGGGAAGTGCAACCAGCTGTATCCTTTTTATGCCATTTGTCGTGTTTGATCAGACGTTGTATCGCTTTATCCTGCCTGTTTAAAATAAATATTTAAAAAAAAAAAACATTTGAACAGCTTTGCATGGTTTGCTGTTTGATTGTTGGCCGTTTTAGAATGCTCCAGTGGTGCCAACAATGTGTGATGCCAGAATTAACCCACAAGTCTAGGCAATGAAGTCAAAAGAAACCTGAATACTTCAAACACAAGGTGGCTGCAGGGTCCAGACTGGCACTCGAGAAGCACAGGGGTCAGGTCTCTGCACTGACAGCGTACGGTGCCATTAATACATAGACACTCAGCTATAGGTGCCAGGTTACACAGTCCCAAAGGCCCCAAAGCCCATGAATGACACATATTCTGGGACTCAAGGGATGGGGGCAACCAGCCTTCAAGCCCCTGTGCTGGCGCTCACTACAATCTCCATGTGTTCAATCATGCGGCTGCAAATCACCTCTCATTTTCTAAATAAGGGCGTCACTAGTTGAGGCCATGACGTCCTCGCAGGGATTCACAGGCAGCTGGCAATGCCCCTTCTCGCCCCTCCCTAGGCGTTCTGCTTCTGTTAAGCAGCACACCCACCTGGCATCTCTTTTATTGCAGGGAGCAGTAGACAAGTGTGAAGAAAGAAAGTAGCCCATGCCAGTGTGAAGTCACAACTCTCTGTGAAAGGCCCGTGATCATTTGAGATCTTCCCCTAAGTCAAGACCTTCATGGCACGTGCTGGGTTTGCCTGGTTGCCAAGAAAACAATGTGTTCGCCATGCTTGCAGGCTTGCACATGCTAGTCACATCCTGTATGGCAGCTCACCGTGCTGGTGTGAGCAGCCTCGGCCGCGCCTGGCTCCACCTTGCCATGAACAATTAGAACGCAGGATGAACTCTTAGCTCATGTATTATGGTGTTCTATTCTTGCATGTACAATCAGGATGGAATACTGCGGAGACACTCTTCTGTATTATAGTCACGGTTAATTGTCAGCTTTTGTATTATTTTGAACCTCTTTTACTTGTTCACATCGTTTGTGAGTCCACTACTATCAAGATATTTGCAAATCTGGAGTTTAGGAGCTGTATTTGAATGTATTTACTCACAACCGTTATTTTTTATTGTTTGCATTATCATCATAACAGCCTTGAAAAAGACCTACAGGAGGGTTGAAACGTGTGTAGGCTGTCTGTACATAGACCAGTGGGCCTGTTAAACTTCTATGCACTTAGTCTATTCACGTATGATGATACATGGAATTATCGTTGTTGCTTTATATATCTGTTCTACGCGCATCAATGTCTGGGTTACTACAATTTTAGCTCAGTATGAAACATTGGGCTTCATTACAACTGTGCCAGTCTGGAAGCAGTTACAACAGCTGCAACAAGATACAAGCTGGTGTCTGAATATACAGAATGCTCTTAAAAAAAAAATCCCTCAACTTCAGTCTAAAATCAAAGCTAAGAGAAAAAGTCTAGCTGAACTTCCTAATCCTCCCAAACAATGTGTCAATGTCCCCGATAACAATGAAATGCCTCAATTTGAAATTACGGAGGTCACTAACTCAGATGTCCTCCAAATCATCTCAAGCCTAAAACCATCTAGGTACCAGGACGACTCCTGCCCTCTACCCCAACTCATGCTGTTCATCACCAACCTCATCAATGCGTCTTTTAGGAACAACTGCGTCCCCACGGACCTAAAGAACACATGGGTATTACCTTTACTAAAAAAACAACCTCAACCCTAACATCTGCGCTATTGCCCAATAACGACAGTACCACTTCTCCTCAAAATTCTAGACAGAGTAGTTTATCTACAATTTCAGAAATACCTTGAAACCAACAACATCCTGAGGCTGCGCCAGTCTGTATTCCATCTGAAACATGGTACAGAAACAGCACTCCTGGACTTAAAAGTCCAAAGGTCCGACCTGAAAGATAAAGGGAAGCTGGCCCTTCTCCTCCTCCTGGACCACAACATCCTATGTAAACACATGGTCTCAGCAGCTCAGTTCTCCCCTAACGCCACCCAATGGATGAGATCATTCTTAACAGACAGAACGATGAAAGTTTTCTCCCCGAAAGCAGAAACACCTCCTACCTTCGTCTCGTGTGGAGTACCACAAGGATCGTGTGTCTCCCCAACTTTGTACAATATCTTTACAAAGCCTCTTTTTCATTGACTTGACAATCTGGGTGTCACCTACACAAACTATGCGGATGACACCCAGATCCTCATCCCGATCACAGGAGACCACGTATCAGACTCTGCCACTCTCAATGCCATCTACCTCACCATTCAAGCATGGATGGCACACCATAGGCTATGCTTGAATGATGACAAGACGGAGCTGCTCCTCGTAGGATCTCCGATTAGACTCGACAAACTTATTGGTGCATTCAAATCCTTCAGCATTGATGGTAACACCATTAGAGTCTCCAAAGGGGTAAAAACATTAGGTTTCTACCTCGATTCATCACTCGATCTCACTAAACAAGGAAACGCTACCACATCAGACACAATTTACACCTGCAAACTCATCAATGCTTGCAGACAATTCCTATTACCTGACAGCTGCATCACTCTGGCCGAGCCTTAGTCCTGTCCCGAATCGACTACTGCAACGCCTTATACGCCGTCACCAAGATCCAAACAATCGGTAAACTCCAAGTATTGCAAAATAACGCCATCAGAGCCGTGCCCAACCTTCTCAAATCAACACATATCTCTTCATTAAGACAAGAACTGCACTGATTACCAGTACAAGATTGAATCACGTTCAAAACACTTACCTTGACACACAAGTGTCTTCACAGAGTGGCCCCTGCCTATCTGTCTGACAGACTCACATTACCACATTGTGCAAGACCTACAAGAACAGCCCAGCTACACCTCCTCACAACAGCAAGATTCAAGCTCCAAAAGGCAGGCGGGAATAGCTTCCTGACAATCGCCAGTAAGCAATGGACCTCCCTCCCGGTCCACCGTAGAGCTGGGGAATCCTTCACACCTCTCCACACTAGGCACAGACAAGCAATGTCCCCCCAGTCACGCCATGCTACCTCACATGCAGCTAGGCAAATAATGCAAATACAATAATGCATTTGAACTGGATCTACTATGCCTGTAGTTTTGTATTGTTTATGTTTTAACCGATTCGCACTTTCTTTGGTTGTAACCTGAGTAACAATTGCAATCAATTGCTGTAAGAAAGCGCCCAGATGCCTTAGGGCTTTGCGCGCTATACAAGAAACATAAATATATAAATAAATACACAATGGTGCCGGTAAGTGTACCGGTACTGTTGTTTCTGGACACGCACAGTACAACCCTGCGGGCTGGTGCCATCCTACCCGCCAGGGTCAGACCTGCCGGGCGGGACAGCATCCGCTCGCAGAGTTCTAATGGGAGCACCGGCACCGTTTTTAACGGTGCCGGTGCTCCCGTGTCCCCATTCCCATGGAGTCCTACGGGACTCCATGGGAATAGGGACTAACAAAATTATCTGCGCCTGACTTCCCGGCCAACTGACTTAGAAGAGCCCGGTGGCACCGGGATGTCAGGCGCCAGTAGTTTATTTCGGGTATGGCAGGCTTACCGCCAGACCCATAATGAGGCCCTTTGAAATATTGGGCCTCATTCCAACTCCAGCGGTAGCCGTGCCAGTAAAAACGGCAAGCTGCCGCCCGAGTCATGTTTTTTTCCAGCGCCTGGCTTTAGGGAATCACTGTGTTCCTGAAGCCAGGTGCCAGAAAATGTTTCTCCCCATTCCTGTTTGAATCCCATAGGACTCAACGGGAATGGGGAGGACGGAAGCACCTGCACTGTGTGCAAGAATGCCAGTGCTTCCATCAAAGTCTGTGGCTGCCAGGTCTGACCTGGCGGGCAGAACGGCAGCTGCCCACAGAACTCCGAGTGTGCCAGTCCGGTAACAACAGTGCTGGTATGCTTATCGGCACCGTTGTTACCGGACCGGCACACTCGTAATGAGGCCCATTGACTAAAAGACTTCTGCGGTTGTCCCATGTGAGCTATGAAATAATTAGCCAGTCCCGGCTTCCAGGCTCACATGGCTTTGCCTTCTGCTACTTATAGGCACAACATTGTTATGTGGAAGTGTTAAATATACAGAAATGCACTGACTAAGAGCTCTGGGTATCCTTATGTTAGAGTACTAGGAGTGTGAGAAGACCCACTTTGCACCTTTTTGGTTCCCAAATTGCAGCTGGTACCCAGGCTCCCTGTACTGGGACGCAAGAGAACAGGCCGGGGAGACCCGGTAATAAAGGTTATTTTCCAATGAAATGAATCACAGAAAGAAAAAGAAAACCAACTTCATAAGGAAAGAAAAGGAACCTTGGAGACTATGGGCCTCATCACACGGAAGGCGGTAACCATGGCGCTGTTAGCGCCATGGTTGCCGCCGGTAATTTACCGATCCCGCCATGGTGAATGGCAGAATTACCGCCCCATTCCAAGGTTGGCGGGGTGGTAATTCCCCATTCACCATTGGCCCTTCCCCATTCCCATTTTTGCCCCCATAGGGCTCAATGGGAATGGGGAAGGCGGCAATTACGGTACCGCAAATTGCGGTATCGTAATTGCCTCCAAGGTCCCTTTGCGAGTCCCGTCCTTAACGGCTGGTAAAACCAGCTGTTAAGGTAGGGACCAGCAAAGGGACCTCGTAGTAGGGCTGTAAGGGATTACCAGCACCGGTGCCCTTACCGGTGCCGGTAATCCCTTACCACCATCCGTGTAATGAGGCCCTATGTGGTGACAATAAGTATGCTCACAAGTGTCAGTGGTGTTATGGGCATCAAGTCTCAGTGGATTTATGGCCATCAAGTCTCAGTGGTGTGATGGGCATCAAGTCTCAGTGGTGTTATGGGCATCAAGTCTCATTGGAGTTATGGGCATCAAGTCTCAGTGGTGTTATGGGCATCAAGTCTCAGTGGATTTATGGCCATCAAGTCTCAGTGGTGTGATGGGCATCAAGTGTCAGTGGTGTTATGGGCATCAAGTCTCAGTGGTGTGATGGGCATCAAGTCTCAGTGGTGTTATGGGCATCAAGTCTCATTGGAGTTATGGGCATCAAGTCTCAGTGGTATGATGGGCATCAAGTCTCAGTGGTGTTATGGGCATCAAGTCTCAGTGGTATGATGGGCATCAAGTCTCAGTGGTGTTATGGGCATCAAGTCTCAGTGGTGTAATGGGCATCAAGTCTCAATGGTGTTATGGGCATCAACTCTCAGTGGAGTTATGGGCATCAAGTCTCAGTGGTGTAATGGGCATCAAGTCTAGTGGTGTTATGGGCATCAAGACTCAGTGGTGTTATGGGCATCAAGTCTCAGTGGTGTTATGGGCATCGAGTCTCAGTGGTGTTATGGGCATCAAGACTCAGTGGTGTTATGGGCATCGAGTCTCAGTGGTGTTTTGGGCATCATGTCTCAGTGGTGCTATGGGCATCAAGACTCAGTGGTGTTATGGGCATCAAGACTCAGTGGTGTTATGGGCATGAAGTATCAGTGGTTTTATGGGTTTATGGGTGTTAGGCAGAAACCTGTGCAGTTCCCTCTGGGACCACTGCAAAAGATTTAGGATTACAGGTGTTTGGCAGTAAACCCACTTGGGAGCAGTCTGTACCACACAGATTCACTTGGTAGCTGTGGCTGAGCAGTCAGACTTCCCTCAAGAAGAGTTAGGCAGTATACAGAGTATTCACAATAGGTCAAGAGCACACAATAGAACAAGTAAACACTGACCAGGGCTTGGTGTAAAAGAGATATAATTATTTATTTAAAACCACATCTAGAAAAACACACATGCACTAATAATAAGCAGTTCAAAAACATGGTCACAAAAGATATACACTCCCTTAGAAGAATATTAGACAAGTCTTAAGTAAAGCCCCACTTATTTTCAGACAGCGGTGAGCGCTTAACATAGATGGCACTCTAATAGTTTGTTTTAAAAAGGGAGAGAAAAGCAGAGAACAAATTGAAACAGATCCCAACACTTTTTCAAGAACACAACAAGGGAGGAAGGCAAAGTAAAACCGTGAAGTTAGAGTTCAAGAGGCCGGATCCACTATAAGAGGATCCAAACGAAATGTGTCCAAGGTCACACAGTTGCAGTGCACAAAGGTCTTGTAAAGGTTCAAAAAGGAGTTGGACCACAGAAAGGGACCAGTTAGAGGGTCAAGGCGGCCAGCCCAGTCCAGAACGTAAAGGAGTTATTTTTACCTTGTAGCAATCTTTAGAAAGGGAGGCCTGGCGGACACGGTACCTTAAAGTGGTGAGAACGCTCCAGCGGGGGCAGTTGTTCCTGGCAGCGGGTGCAAGTCGGTGCTTAGTCCGGGGGAAGAGAGGATCTCGTCGTGGAGGAAGACAGGACTCCGTTGCACTGCCAGGGAAGAAACCAGCCGCAGAGTTTCTCAGGTACAAGGAGCGGTCCGGTGATTCGCGGTTCAGTGGTGAGTGGCTATCGGCTGCCAGGGTGCTTGGCACAGGCAGTTTGACCACAAACCGGGCTGGGGTGCGAAGAAAGAAAGGGAAACTGGTTGTGCCCACCAGTCAGGGGAAGAAGCCTCTCCACCCGGGAGATCTTCTCTGTCGTCGGGAAGTGGTGAGTCGATTCTGCAGGGCTCCACCGGTGGTGTCGTCGTGGTAGGTCGGCTCAGCTTCTCCCTCATCAGATTCTCAGGTCCTGTGGCGACTTCTGAAGTTCCAGTCCCCAAAGCCCTGCTTTTATGCAGAAAACCCCCATTCACTCAGCCTAGCTGTCACTCAAACATGCTAAGTGGTGAGCCGGCCGGCTCACCACTTGGGCCAATCACACATGAGTGCGACCTGAGTTACCAAGGTAACTCGGTCCAGGGTGCCTAAACCCCCTCCCACACCCCCTGTGGTACCCAGACAGAGTGGCACCACTTTTGGAGGCTTCTGTGGAGAAGCCTGGCAAAAAAGTGGAACAAAGGGCTCGACTTGGGTTGGAGTCACAGAAGAGAACACAAACGCCATTTTGGAATCGAGTCTTGGCAAAAAATACCAACCGGAGAATTAATATTAATTAAATAAACCGGCGGTATGTTCGAGGCTATGAGAATTAAATAATTAAAGTTGGTAGCCTCGAACAATGGGAAAATCCCATAGGAAAATATTTGCGGTCGAATATAAAAAGTAGTTTCCACTGCCACCAGCCAAAACTCGATCAGGGGGGACGGAGACGTGCCCCCTCGACTTACCGGCCCCCGGGGCAATCGAATTGCTCCGACCAGTACATCCACAATTTGATGGTTTGTACTGGTTTCTGTTAATAATTTGGGACTAGTAAAGCCAATGGTGACTTTACATGCCCTGGGAGACAGTAGTCATTCCCAGGGTATGGAGTCTATGGTGGGGTGTCACTATGACACCCCTGTGTTACTGCACGGAGGGTGCTGTGTAACACACATAGGAAAAACACATGAGACCCTATGGAGTAAAGGACCCCTTAGCCCATAAAACACATTACCAGTCAAAGGAACACCATAAATCATGTCCAAGAGTGGGAGGAAAAGAGTTGCAAGGTAGAAGGGGAGGGGGAGAACAGGGCAGCAATGCTCTGAGTATGTGCAGCCAGGACAGCGTGACTCTGCGTAGCCCGAAGAGAAGAAGGGACTGTAGGGTTACAGTTACAGCCCCTATGTGCGTGGTAGGCCAGGAGACAGTGCAAGGGTGACTGATCATGAAAGAGTCTGGTACCCAGTGAGACTCTGAGGGTAGTAAAGCAGGGGAGGGAGAGAGAGAAAGCAGAGAAGAAGAACATTGTGAGAAGCTTCTGGAACTTTAGGTGGTCTGGTTCAGGTTTAAGAGGGGCAGGGAGGCCATTCCAGAGGGAGGCACCTGCAGAAGAGAGAGACCTACCCCCAATTATCTACCTGGAGAAGCGTCTAACCCTTAGAGAGTTCAGGTAGCTGAGTGAAGGGCACGAGAAGAAAGATATTTCGGAAGAGAGCGTTGGATGTAGTGTGGGCTCTGTCCCCAGAAAGCCTTGTGGACAATGCAAAGGGTCTTAAACTTAATCCTTTCAGCCACTGGGAGCCAGTGGTGAGATTTCAGGGTGGAGAGATACAATCTCTGCACTTGAGGCCAAAGATAAGTATTGCAGTCCTGTTCTGGATAAGTTTCAGAGGGTGGAGAGTAGAAGCAGGAAGATTGAGAAAGAGACTGTTGCAATAGTCCAGCCTAGTGAGAACCACGGCTCTGGAGACAGTGAGCTTCTGGGGGAAAGTGACAAAGGCAAGAGTCCTTTTGAGGAGGTGCAGCTGGTAGTGAGACTTCTTGGGTCTTACTGGCATTAAAGCAGAGATCTTTGGAGGCGCAGCAATCCTGAATTTCGGATAGACAGTCAAGAATAAGCGAGAGAGGATTCGGGCCCTGGGTCCTCCTGATCTGAACAGGCCCAAATAGGAATTGCACTTTTCCTCGTCTGCCCTTCGCTTCAGGTGCCCGGGCGAGAGACGCCCTTGATCTAAGAGTTAAGAGCAGAAAGTAAGAGGCTGTGCTAAGAAGGTGGGTGGTGCTTAGGCCAGGTGACATAGACCCACTTGCACCTGCTCCCCATCTGCAAAGGAAAAGAGGCTGGATGGCTCCTTAAGTAGGGAAAAATAGCGGCAAACCGGCAAGGCACCAACAGTTTGAATGATTGTGGCGGCAGGAGCCTACCACTTTCTCGTTTTATCCCTCGGGTAGGAGGTAACCACATCAAGGCAGCAGCAGCAGCGGAGGCCGCGTCATGACCATGCTCCCACAGGCAGGAATAATCAAGGCTGCGGTCCGGGACATGCTGTTATCAGGCTCCCCCAGGAGAGAGATATGCATACCAATAGGGCGGCGGTAGATGTCGCGCCATTACAGTGCTCCCCCAGGTGGGAGTATAGGGTAGCAGTGGGACTGTCTGCACGTCCATCTGCGGACAGTGCCATGCTTCCTCTCCCCCAGTCGGGAGGTAATTAAAAGAATGCAGCAGCAGAGAACTGCCGCAAAACATTTCTTCTCCCACATTGGAGAGGTAGGTAAATGGATGCAGTGGCAGAGAGCGACCACGTCACATGTCCTAGCCCATAGTTGGGCGGTAGTTAACCGAATACAGTGGCGGAGGCCATTAAGACACGCTCCGGGGCTACCGCAGCACGCTCCCATGAAGTATGGGAACTCGTCAGGGAGGCCGACGGTAGCGAGGGCTCTGGGGCCCCAAGTGCCACTCCGAGTTGTGATATGATATGATATATATGATATGATATGGCATTTATAACGCGCCTATACACAATGACCCAGGCCCCGGGCCGCATGAAATGCGGGACGATAGAGGGTCTGGGAGTTTAGGCGCGGGGTGGGGGGAAAACGGCGCGAAAGCGTAGGGAGGGGCGTCCGAATGGCGCCACAAGAAACAAAAGCCCAGGAAGGGCAGGAAACGGCACCTGGGAAGGTGCGAAATATAACAGCAAGAGGTCAGGGGGGTAACCCGGCCACCCCCAGGAAGGAACAAAAGGCCGTGGGGGTATAAGTAAGCCTGGGAAAAGGAGAGGCGGCACAAACCAGGTAAGAGCTCACCTCTCTCGGGTAGGCTCTTGGTACCTGGAGAAGGGAAAGGAAAAACGTTTGCTCTTGCGGGCTCACGCGTTTTCTACCCTTCTAGAAACTGAGCTCTTGCGGGTTCACGCATTTTTCTACATCGCTAGACGCTTGAGACTACCGCGGCAACCGAAATGGCACCGGAGCGAGAGAGAGGGATACTCGTTGCAGTTGCCAAACGGAAGCGCGACCGACAGAATTCAGATGAGAAGGATGGCGGAAGGAAGAGCGAAGAGGGCCCGAGAATTCTCAGAATGGGCAAGAAAGGCAGAGAAGGAGTATGGAGCACAATGGGTGCTAGACGTAATGCAGAAAGAAGAAAGAGCGAAGGCAACATCCCCCCTGCTGTTCATCGAACACAGCAGCAGCGAAGGCGAAGACGAAGTGCCACAAAGACAGAAGAGTGGGAGAGCGGAATCAGAAAGAACAGAGGAACAAACGGAGACGACGACCAAGAGAAAGAGGTAAGATAAAAAGAAAGGTACTGTGAATAATAATGTTGGGAATAAAATAGTAAAAATGTTAAAAAATTGCGTCACGGTTTCGGGTAAGTCGCCCAGAACCAACGACAAGAAGAGCAGACGGGGGAAGAAAAGCAGGGAAGAATGGCTGGAAAATTCATCAGAAGAATCCAGCAGTGAGGACGAAGAAAGGGATCACCTAAAGGCTTGGGTAAAATGGAGAGGAGTGGTGAGCAAGGAAAAGCGGAGGGGGGTAGGGGGGCAGGGATAGAACCTGGAGAGGCCCCGGTCCCTACCCCACAGGGGGCACCAGATGAGCCCAAGGAAGTTCTGGTCCCGACACCGCAAGGGACACCAGTAGTCCCGGTGCCCCAAGGAGCGCCAATTGTAGCGACACTATAAGGTGTGACCGTAGGGCCAAACATAGGGGCAGGGGCCACACCGCCGGTGGCAGCAGTAGAAAATGAGGCACCACTCATGACGAAATATGGCAGGCCAACCATGGGTAAAGACGCACAGGGCAGATCAATGAAAGCGATGGCCTGGTACATAAATGACAAAGTAAAGGAAAAAATTTGGAGAAAACAGTTGATCGACATATTTACATTATTAGATTGCCAAAAAAGGGGGATGAATGTAGTGGTGGAAGACATGAAAGAGGATGAAAAAAAGTTTACTCAAAAAAGGGCCAGTGGTAAGGAACTTCGATAATTGGATGTCGCCTTCACCATAATGTCGACAATCATATTACAGAAATTCCCGGAAGACGGGGTAGCGTTAGTTGCTTATCAACAGAGGGTGCTGAAGGTCCACGCAGCATTTGGGGGGGACGCATGGCTGGAGTACGACCAGGAGTTCAGAAAGGAGATGGACTGCTTTCCGGATATGGGCTGGGACGAGGAAAACTTTAACCTCTACATTTTTAATGTGCTGAAAGAAAAATGGGATTCCAAGGAGAGGAACACAGGGGGACAGCAGAGGAGGCAGTACTGGCAGAACGATTACAAGACAGATTATAGATTGAGTAGCAGAAGGTACGACTCCAGCTACGACAGGAATAGAGAGCAGAGCTTTCGGAGCAGATATTACGGGCCGCAGAGAGGATGGCAGAGCAGCCTGCCCCCGACAACACAGGGTGGGGGCAGTGGGAGCACGGGCACGGCGCGAGCGGAACCAGGGCAATGCAGGAGCTTTGAAAAAGGAGTACCATGCAGCTGGGGATGGAAATGCAAATTCAGCCACAAGTGCGAGAGATGCAAGGGTGACCACAGCAGCTTCAAGTACACAAGGTCCGCAGCTCTGAGTGGCAGAAGAGACGAGACGTGGAAATGAGAACTGGGGCAGGAAAGGGGCCTCGCCGGTAAAGATCGAGAGAATGGAAAGATGGCTCCGAAAATACCCCGAACAAGAAGCGGCAGAACAGATCAAGCAAGGCTTTAAGGAGGGTTTTAACATCCCGTTCAACGGGCAAGGAGCACAGGACATTCCTAGGAACCTAAAATCAGCAATCGAAAACAGGGAGATAGTGACCAGTAAGATCAGGAAGGAAGTAGAACTGGGGAGAGTGGAGGGCCCATTCATGGCCCTACCATTCCAAGAATTCTTGTGCTCCCCGCTAGGGCTGGTGCCGAAAAAAGAAGAGGGGGAATACAGGTTGATACACCACCTGTCCTACCCTCCGGGGGCCTCGGTGAACGACGGCATCGCTCAGAGTGAAGCGACAGTAACATATACAGATTTCGAAGAGGCAGTGGAATTGGTCAGAAAAGCAGGGGAAGGGGCATGGATGGCAAAAGCAAACATTAAATCGGCATTTCGCCTGTTGCCAGTCAACAGCAGTTCACAAAAATGGCTATGTATGCATTGGGAGGGGGAATACTTCATCGACAAATGCCTCCCAATGGGGTGTGCCATCTCATGCGCATATTTCGAGAGGGTAAGTTCATTTTTACAATGGGCGGTGGCACAAGAGATGAGGGAGTCCATGATGGTGCATTACCTGGACGATTTTTTATTTGTCGGCCCCAAAGGTGCGGACATGTGCAAGTCAACACTGGACAAATTTGTAGAAATAACGAGCTAGTGGGGTATTCCTCTGGCAAAGGAGAAAACGACAGGACCAACGCAGGTTATCCTATTCCTAGGTATAGAGATCGACTCGAACAAGGGGAGGTGTCGGATCCCAGAGGACAAAGTGACGGAGCTGCTCAAGACAATACAGGAACTACGAGGAAGAACCAAAGCAACAGTGAGGGAATTGCAAGCGCTGGCAGGGAAACTGAACTTCGCAGGAAGAGTCATACCGCAGGGGAAGGTGTTCCAGAGAAGGATTGAGCTGAAAACAAGGGGTGCTACCAAAGGGCACCACAGGGTCAGGCTAGGAGGGGGAATCAAGAGAGATCTAGAAGTATGGGCAGACTTTCTGGAAAACTTCAGGGGAACAGTGATATGGCGCTCACCAGTGAACGAGGAAGGTAAAAGAGTGTTGTTCACTGACGCAGCCGGTGGTTTTGGTTTTGGAGCAATACTGGGGAAAAAATGGTGTGCAGACAAGTGGCCAAAATCATGGCAGGGTGCGAAATGGACAAAGAACATAACGCTACTGGAGCTCTTCCCGATATGGGTCGCGTTATGCGCATGGGGGAAGGAGCTAGGCAACAAGGAGTTGGCGGTATGGTCAGATAACATGGCAGTAGTGCATGTGTTAAACAAGGGAAGTGTGTCATGCAGTATAGTATTGGAATTGATGAGGGCAATCACACTGGAAAGCCTAAAATGAAATACATGCATAAAGGCGAGGCGTATCGCAGGGGAGGAAAATGTGGTGGCTGATGCAATCTCTCGTTTTCAGTGGGAGAGATTCAGGGAGCAGAGACCGGACGCTGACAAGGAAAAAACGCCCACGCCACGGAAGGCATGGGTCCCGTTGGAGGCACTAAAAAGGAAAGCACTGTTGGCCTCAAGGTCGACTCAAAAGAGGTGGGAGAAGAGCGGAAAAAGGAAAGGGTCATCGACAAGCTGACCAGGAATGCCCTGACATACAAGACGGGTAAGCAGTACGCAAAGAGTGTAAAAGATGTGTTGTTGGAAACAGGTGTAAAAGAGGTGGAAAAAATATCAACGGAAAAAATCTGTGAATTTCTTGAAGGAGCATTTGCCAAAGGTAAAAAAAAAAAGCTGGGCAGCAGCGCACCTGGCGGCAGTGGCATATACCACAAAAGTGGCGGGGATACCGGACCCGACGGACAGCGATAAGATAAAATATGCTATGAGGGGATGGGCGAAGTTAGAGGGGAAGAAACCTGATAGCAGAAGGCCGGTCAATTTTGGGAAGTTGATAATTTTACTGAAAGTACTGCAAGATACATGCAGCAGCACATACGAAACTGCGCTGTTCAGGGCAGCATTTGCGCTACCTTATTATGGGGCTTTCACAATAGGGGAACTGGTGGCCAGGAATACGGTGGCAGGAGACGACCTGGCAAGGAAGGACATTAGTATGGGCATCAAGGGGATGTCGATAATGCTAAGGAAATCTAAGACAGACCAAACGGGGAGGGGGAGAGCGATAGATCTCAATTGCATCAAAGAAAAGGACCACTGTCCCAAATGCATCACCAGGGAATTTCTAGATCTGCGACCAGAAGTCGACGGGCAGTTATTGATCCATAGGGACGGCAGCGCGCTCAGTAGGTACCAGTTTCAGGTAGTATTGAAACAAGCGGCGGCAAAAGCGGGATGGGATCCAGCCCAGTTCGGGACACACTCTTTCAGGATAGGGGCAGCAACCTCTGCGTGGGCGGGGGGCCTGGGAGCAAAGGGGGTGAGACGAATTGGGGGATGGAAGTCACAATGTTTTAAGAGATACATAAGAGAGGAACTGATATAACACTTATCTCCCCCGTTTCCACAGAGGTCGGACCCTACAAATCGGCCTGGATAGTGGGGCACTCTTTGTGACCCGGGCAGGCAGGTGGCTGGAAGAGGTGAAGCAAGGACTACATTTCAGGAACACAATTACGTCCTGGTGGGGCCTCCCGGGGATGCACTGGGAGGACATCCACGACAGGCTATCGGACCTGATAGGTTTCAGGTCCAAGTACCTGGTTATACATCTAGGGGGGGAATTACCTGGTGAGCACAAACAGGGGTAAACTACAAAGGAACATCTGCGAGTCACTGCATAACATAGCCCGCAGCTGGTGGAAAACCGAGATTTTTATGTCAGAGATAATACCAAGAAGGGTCTGGCATGGGGCACAGAAGAGCCACGCAATTGAGATAGCCAGAAAGAAATTAAATAAATCAGTAGAAAAGTACTGCAAGAGCACAGGGCTGCACTTCATAAGACATGGCTTACACCGGAACAATCCGGACATGTTTCACCAGGATGGGGTGCACCTATCAAAGGAAGGGATGGGGGGTTTTTCCGACTACATTTTTAGGGCACTTCAGGCAAGAGGTTGTAGGTAGGGGGTTTTTGGGGGGGACCTGAGCGGGCGTGAGGAACACCCACTCAGGTGTGGCGGTATTTGCCCAGGAACGAAGGCTCAGGGATAACAAGGACTCAGGAGGAGCCTTGGGCAACTTCGGGACTGGACACAAGGTGCCCAAAAGCATATGGCTATGTCATTATTTTTGGTTATGTTGTATTTTCTGTAAGAAAATAAAATGCCTACGGCCTACAACTTTTCCATACACATAAGTTGTCTGTGATTTATTACTTAGGTAGGGATCTGGTAAGAGGAGCAAAGTGAGCCCACACTACTCAGCCTATGACCCAGGCCCGCGGCCGCATGAAATGCGGGACGATAGAGGGGCTGGGAGTTTAGGCGCGGGGTGGGGGGAAAACGGCACGAAAGCGTAGGGAGGGACTTCCGAATGGCGCCACAAGAAACAAAAGCCCAGGAAGGGCAGGAAACGGCACCTGGGAAGGTGCGAAATATAACAGCAAGAGGTCAGGGGGGTAACCCGGCCACCCCCAAGAAGGAACAAAAGGCCGGGGGGGTATAAGTAAGCCTGGGAAAAGGAGAGGCGGCACAAACCAGGTAAGAGCTCACCTCTCTCGGGTAGACTCTTGGTACCTGGACAAGGGAAAGGAAAAACGTTGCCACCCAACCCACCCTACAAGAGAAACAGAAGAAGTGGGGGTGCAGGCAGGAGCCAGGACGGCGAGTACTCTCTCGGTGCACGGTACAAAAAGAAGGAGCAAAGCGGAAGTAAGAACGCCGAGTACTCTTTCGGTACACGGTCAAAGAAAAGAAGGAGCAGGCAGAAGAAAAGAACGCCGAGTACTCTTTCGGTACACGGTCAAAGAAAAGAAGGAGCAGGCAGAAGAAAAGAACGCCGAGTACTCTTTCGGTACACGGTCCAAGAAACGTCGTAGGCAGCATGTGCCCAGGAACGAAGGCTCAGGGATAACAAGGACTCAGAAGGAGCCTTGAGCTGCTTCGGAACTGGACACAATGTGCCCAAAAGCATATGGCTATGTAATTATTTTTGGTTATGTTGGATTTTCTGTAAGAAAATAAGATGCCTACGGCCTACAATTTTTCCATACGCATAAGTTGTCTGTAATTTATTACTTAGGTAGGGATCTGGTAAGAGCAGCAAAGTGAGCCCACACTACTCAGCCTAGTGTTTCGAGGCGAAAACTCCAGGAGCGAATTTTGCTGCGCGCCAGGGAGGCCGGCAGCACGGTGGGGGCCGCACGGTGGGGGCAAGACTGTGTCCCCTGTGTTTGTGATCGGTGAGGAGCTGCATCCAGTCCTCATCGCCAGTTGTTATGGCTCCGGGGAGGCCAGGCCCATTGCTGTGAGGTGCTCGGGAGGCCCGGCGGATTGGCTGGAGCAGGGGCCGCAATCAGCCATGGACTTGGGTGACGACTCAGCCCTTTTACTTAGTACTTGCACGTGATCACAACCTTCTCCCTGGGTGACGCGCTGTGATCACACGGACCACAAACATGCTCTCCTCCATGCAACTGTCCCCCTAGACTATTGCACCCCCTCTTAATAGTGCGGATCCACACTGTGCTGCAGGTGCGTGCATGGGCAATCGGCAAAACCCATTCCACGCACTGACCACGTGAAGCCACGTAAAGCCACGTGATGTGGGCACTGTAGCTCGTGGTTGCCCTCTGCAATATTATGGAGCGGCTGTACTCGAGTAAATGTTGTTAAATTTGCAATATTTCCCCCTTGTCCTTGCGAACAGACACTTCCAGAATCAGGGGCACGCGGCTGCTAATGGCCACGAGGTATAAGCCACAAGTCAGCCCTTTAAACACGTCATCACTTTCCCATAAACTCCCCCATTCCAAGAGAACTCCCCCGATACAAGTTACTGAGCTCTCGGCTCTCAGAGGGTCTCACCTGAGCAGGATCCCCTCCAGGCGCCCCCAGGTCCCCCCCTCCAGGCAGCAGAGGCTGGGGGTGAAGTCGCTGCAGTGGGCGGGTGAGTGTGGGGGGAGGGAAGCAGCTGCAGGAACGGGGATCACCCAGCATGGCAGCTGCCAATGGGGACTTCCAGGGCCAGAAGATGAGGAGTAACGCAGCTGCCCGCGTCCATCAGGGAAGTGAGAAGGACAGGGGACCGGGCATATAAATAGCTCCTCCCCCCCCCCCATGCGGCCCGATGCCAGGGAATGAAGGATAACAGATGCAAGGGGGGAGATCAGGGACGAAAAGTGGGCGTGACTCCCAACTCACACGTCACCAGTTCTCATTCCTTAAGAGCGATAAATAATAATGCAAATCATAACAAAATCAGGGTTCCATATAGCACTTCATCCTACATTCCTCCTGCTTCTAGGCGCCATAATATTAGCTGTTATTGCATATTTGCAGATCCTCCCGATTTTGTATTAAAAACATTGCTATTTTATACTAACTGCCTCTTAACATAATTCTACCCCAATGCATTCCAGTGGGAACATGACGTTCCCCCACTTCTGGTGACAGAACCTCCCTCCTGAGTGCTGCAGAATGTTGGCGTGTCTGTTATTGCTACATTTCCAGGGCTCAAGTCGAGGGTACACGCAGGGGAGGGACGAAGACCACCCACTTTTTCAGAGGGTGGACTCAGTCCCCCCAACTAAAATGAGCAACATTGAATGACTTCTCTGAATTTACAAATTAATGCCAACACCGGCTTCACAGGCACTTAATTACTGCACTATATAAACTGATGAAAACGAACAAGCTAAAGGTGAAATGTTTAATTTAGGTGCTGCAAGTTTCTTTGAGTTTAAAACTTGCTCACCTTCAGCGTTTTCAAAAACACTAGTAGAAGAAAATATCCTCTCGTGGTTTTGTGTGTGTGTGGATTTTATGAAAGGCAAATGCCATTCGTCCTGTGCAATTTTGGTGGTTATGCAAAGCCAATTTAATGAAATGTGCATATTTAACCTTGATATGCTAATTTCTGGGGATGTCACATCCCATTGCGTTTGTTGATGAGTCCCCCCACTTTTATTTTTAGGACTTGACCTTTTGGTACTCAATGAATGGACGTCAGAAGGATGAAGGACTGAATTACTGTGCCAGCTGTGGAACGTGCAAACTTCAGGGTTCTCGGATATTAGAGGCGAGTTACTGGCCAGTGAGCTACAGGCGCTATACACACACAGGGCACGCTGCTCCTGGCACAGGGAACCCTCAGCGATGGCTCCTGATCACTGAGCTACAGGCCCTATACACACACAGGGCATGCTGCTCCTGGCTCCAAGAACCCTCAGTGATGGCTCCTGATCACTGAGCTGCAGGCCCTATACACACACAGACACACTGCTCCTGGCTCAGGGAACCCTCAGCGATGGCTCATGATCACTGAGCTACAGGCCCTACACACACACACACAGACACGCTACTCCTGGCTCAGGGACCCCTCAGCAAGGGCTCCTGATCACTGAGCTACAGGCCCCACACACACACAAACAGACACGCTGCTTCTGGCACAGGGAACCCTCAGCAAGGGCTCCTGATCACTGAGCTACAGGCCCTATACACAAACAGCCACACTGCTCCTGGCTCAGGGAACCATCAGCGATGGCTCATGATCACTGAGCTACAGGCCCTACACACACACACAAAGACACGCTACTCCTGGCTCAGGGAACCCTCATTGATGGCTCCTGATCACTGAGCTGCAGGCCCTATACACACACAGACACGCTGCTTCTGGCACAGGGAACCCTCAGCGATGGCTCATGATCACTGAGCTACAGGCCCTAAACACACACACACACAGACACGCTACTCCTGGCTCAGGGAACCCTCAGTGATGGCTCCTGATCACTGAGCTGCAGGCCCTATACACACACAGACACACTGCTCCTGGCTCAGGGAACCCTCAGCGATGGCTCATGATCACTGAGCTACAGGCCCTACACACACACACACAGACACGCTACTCCTGGCTCAGGGAACCCTCAGTGATGGCTCCTGATCACTGAGCTGCAGGCCCTATACACACACAGACACGCTGCTTCTGGCACAGGGAACCCTCAGCAAGGGCTCCTGATCACTGAGCTACAGGCCCTATACACACACAGACACACTGCTCCTGGCTCAGGGAACCCTCAGCGATGGCTCATGATCACTGAGCTACAGGCCCTACACACACACACACAGACACGCTGCTTCTGGCACAGGGAACCCTCAGCAAGGGCTCCAGATCACTGAGCTACAGGCCCTATACACACACAGACACACTGCTCCTGGCTCAGGGAACCCTCAGCGATGGCTCATGATCACTGAGTTACAGGCCCTACACACACACACACAGACACGCTACTCCTGGCTCAGGGAACCCTCACTGATGGCTTTTGATCACTGAGCTGCAGGCCCTATACACACACAGACACACTGCTCCTGGCTCAGGGAACCCTCAGCGATGGCTCATGATCACTGAGCTACAGGCCCTACACACACACACACAGACACGCTACTCCTGGCTCAGGGAACCCTCAGTGATGGCTCCTGATCACTGAGCTGCAGGCCCTATAAACACACAGACACGCTGCTTCTGGCACAGGGAACCCTCAGCAAGGGCTCCTGATCACTGAGCTACAGGCCCTATACACACACAGACACACTGCTCCTGGCTCAGGGAACCCTCAGCGATGGCTCATGATCACTGAGCTACAGGCCCTACACACACACACACAGACACGCTGCTTCTGGCACAGGGAACCCTCAGCAAGGGCTTCAGATCACTGAGCTACAGGCCCTATACACACACAGACACACTGCTCCTGGCTCAGGGAACCCTCGGCGATGGCTCATGATCACTGAGCTACAGGCCCTACACACACACACACAGACACGCTACTCCTGGCTCAGGGAACCCTCAGTGATGGCTCCTGGTCACTGAGCTGCAGGCCCTATACACACACAGATACGCTGCTTCTGGCACAGGGAACCCTCAGCAAGGGCTCCTGATCACTGAGCTACAGGCCCTATACACACACTGACATGCTGCTCCTGGCACAGGGAACACTCAGTGAGGGTTCCTGATCACTGAGCTACAGGCCCTATACACACACAGAGACACGCTGCTCCTGGCCCCGGGAAACCTAGCGAGGGGTCCTGATCACTGAGCTACAGGCCCTATAGACACACAGACACGCTGCTGCTGGCACAGGGAACCCTCAGCGATGGCTCCTGATCACTGACCTACAGGCCCCATACACACACAGAAACGCTGATCCAGGCACAGGGGACCCTCAGTGATGGCTCCTGATCACTGAGCTACAGGCTCTATGCACACACAGACATGCTGCTCCTGGCACAGGGAACACTCAGTTAGGGCTCCTGATCACTGAGTTACACGCTCTATACACAAAAAGAGACACACTGCTCCTGGCCCCGGGAACCCTCAGTGATGGCTCCTGATCACTGAGCTGCAGGCCCTATACACACACAGACACACTGCTCCTGGCTCAGGGAACCCTCAGCGATGGCTCATGATCACTGAGCTACAGGCCCTACACACACACACACAGACACGCTACTCCTGGCTCAGGGAACCCTCAGTGATGGCTCCTGATCACTGAGCTGCAGGCCCTATACACACACAGACACGCTGCTTCTGGCACAGGGAACCCTCAGCAAGGGCTCCTGATCACTGAGCTACAGGCCCTATACACACACAGACACACTGCTCCTGGCTCAGGGAACCCTCAGCGATGGCTCATGATCACTGAGCTACAGGCCCTACACACACACACACAGACACGCTGCTTCTGGCACAGGGAACCCTCAGCAAGGGCTCCAGATCACTGAGCTACAGGCCCTATACACACACAGACACACTGCTCCTGGCTCAGGGAACCCTCAGCGATGGCTCATGATCACTGAGTTACAGGCCCTACACACACACACACAGACACGCTACTCCTGGCTCAGGGAACCCTCAGTGATGGCTTTTGATCACTGAGCTGCAGGCCCTATACACACACAGACACACTGCTCCTGGCTCAGGGAACCCTCAGCGATGGCTCATGATCACTGAGCTACAGGCCCTACACACACACACACAGACACGCTACTCCTGGCTCAGGGAACCCTCAGTGATGGCTCCTGATCACTGAGCTGCAGGCCCTATAAACACACAGACACGCTGCTTCTGGCACAGGGAACCCTCAGCAAGGGCTCCTGATCACTGAGCTACAGGCCCTATACACACACAGACACACTGCTCCTGGCTCAGGGAACCCTCAGCGATGGCTCATGATCACTGAGCTACAGGCCCTACACACACACACACAGACACGCTGCTTCTGGCACAGGGAACCCTCAGCAAGGGCTTCAGATCACTGAGCTACAGGCCCTATACACACACAGACACACTGCTCCTGGCTCAGGGAACCCTCGGCGATGGCTCATGATCACTGAGCTACAGGCCCTACACACACACACACAGACACGCTACTCCTGGCTCAGGGAACCCTCAGTGATGGCTCCTGGTCACTGAGCTGCAGGCCCTATACACACACAGATACGCTGCTTCTGGCACAGGGAACCCTCAGCAAGGGCTCCTGATCACTGAGCTACAGGCCCTATACACACACTGACATGCTGCTCCTGGCACAGGGAACACTCAGTGAGGGTTCCTGATCACTGAGCTACAGGCCCTATACACACACAGAGACACGCTGCTCCTGGCCCCGGGAAACCTAGCGAGGGGTCCTGATCACTGAGCTACAGGCCCTATAGACACACAGACACGCTGCTGCTGGCACAGGGAACCCTCAGCGATGGCTCCTGATCACTGACCTACAGGCCCCATACACACACAGAAACGCTGATCCTGGCACAGGGGACCCTCAGTGATGGCTCCTGATCACTGAGCTACAGGCTCTATGCACACACAGACATGCTGCTCCTGGCACAGGGAACACTCAGTTAGGGCTCCTGATCACTGAGTTACACGCTCTATACACAAAAAGAGACACACTGCTCCTGGCCCCGGGAACCCTCAGTGATGGCTCCTGATCACTGGGCTACAGGCCCTATAGACACACAGAGACACTCTGCTCCTGGCACAGGAAACCTCAGTGATGGCTCCTGATCACTAAGCTACAGGCCCTGAACACACCCAGACACGCTGCTGGCACAGGGAACCTCAGTGATGGCTCCTGATCACTAAACTACAGGCCCTATACACACCCAGACACGCTGCTCCTGGCACAGGGAACCTCAGTGATGGCTCCTGATCACTAAGATACAGGCCCTATACACACCCAGACACGCTGCTCCTGGCACAGGGAACCTCAGTGATGGCTCCTGATCACTAAGCTACAGGCCCTATACACACCCAGACACGCTGCTCCTGGCACAGGGAACCTCAGTGATGGCTCCTGATCACTGAGTTACAAGCCATATACACACACACAGACAGGCTGCTTCTGGCACAGGGAACCCTCAGTGAAGGCTCCTGATCACTGAGCTACATGCCCTATACACACACACAGACACGCTGCTTCTGGCACAGGGAACCCTCAGTGAAGGCTCCTGGTCACTGAGCTACAGGCCCTATACACACACAGGACATGCTGCTCCTGGCCCGGGAACCCTCAGTGATGGCTCCTGATCACTGGGCTACAGGCCCCATAGAGACACAGAGACACGCTGCTCCTGGCACAGGGAACCTCAGTGATGGCTCCTGATCACTGGGCTACAGGCCCTATAGACACACAGAGACACGCTGCTCCTGGCACAGGGAACCTCAGTGATGGCTCCTGATCACTAAGCTACAGGCCCTATAGACACCCAGACACACTGCTCCTGGCACAGGGAACCTCAGTGATGGCTCCTGATCACTAAGCTACAGGCCCTATACACACCCAGACACGCTGCTCCTGGCCCCGGGAAACGTCAGCGATGGCTCATGATCACTGAGCTACAGGCCCTACACACACACACACAGACACGCTACTCCTGGCTCAGGGACCCCTCGGTGATGGCTCCTGATCACCGAGCTGCAGGCCCTATACACACACAGACACGCTGCTTCTGGCACAGGGAACCCTCAGCGATGGCTCATGATCACTGAGCTACAGGCCCTACACACACACACACAGACACGCTACTCCTGGCTCAGGGAACCCTCAGTGATGGCTCCTGATCACTGAGCTGCTGGCCCTATACACACACAGACACACTGCTCCTGGCTCAGGGAACCCTCAGCAAGGGCTCCTGATCACTGAGCTACAGGCCCTATACACACACAGACACACTGCTCCTGGCTCAGGGAACCCTCAGCGATGGCTCATGATCACTGAGCTACAGGCCCTACACACACACACACACAGACACGCTGCTTCTGGCACAGGGAACCCTCAGCAAGGGCTCCAGATCACTGAGCTACAGGCCCTATACACACACAGACACACTGCTCCTGGCTCAGGGAACCCTCAGCGATGGCTCATGATCACTGAGCTACAGGACCTACACACACACACACACACACACAGACACACTACTCCTGGCTCAGGGAACCCTCAGTGATGGCTCCTGATCACTGAGCTGCAGGCCCTATACACACACAGACACGCTGCTTCTGGCACAGGGAACCCTCAGCAAGGGCTCCTGATCACTGAGCTACAGGCCCTAAACACACACTGACATGCTGCTCCTGGCACAGGGAACACTCAGTGAGGGCTCCGGATCACTGAGCTACAGGCCCTATACACACACAGAGGCACGCTGCTCCTGGCCCCGGGAAACCTAGCGAGGGCTCCTGATCACTGAGCTAAAGGCCCTATAGACACACAGACACGCTGCTGCTGGCACAGGGAACCCTCAGCGATGGCTCCTGATCACTGACCTACAGGCCCCATACACACACAGAAACGCTGATCCTGGCACAGGGGACCCTCAGTGATGGCTCCTGATCACTGAGCTACAGGCTCTATGCACACACAGACATGCTGCTCCTGGCACAGGGAACACTCAGTGAGGGCTCCTGATCACTGAGTTACACGCTCTATACACACAAAGAGACACACTGCTCCTGGCCCCGGGAACCCTCAGTGATGGCTCCTGATCACAGGGCTACAGGCCCTATAGACACACAGAGACACTCTGCTCCTGGCACAGGGAACCTCAGTGATGGTTCCTGATCACTAAGCTACAGGCCCTGAAAACACCCAGACACGCTGCTCCTGGCACAGGGAACCTCAGTGATGGCTCCTGATCACTAAACTACAGGCCCTATACACACCCAGACACGCTGCTCCTGGCACAGGGAACCTCAGTGATGGCTCCTGATCACTAAGATACAGGCCCTATACACACCCAGACACGCTGCTCCTGGCCCCGGGAACCCTCAGTGATGGTTCCTGATCACTGGGCTACAGGCCCCATAGACACACAGAGACACGCTGCTCCTGGCACAGGGAACCTCAGTGATGGCTCCTGATCACTAAGCTACAGGCCCTATACACACCCAGACACGCTACTCCTGGCACAGGGAACCTCAGTGATGGCTCCTGATCACTGAGTTACAAGCCATATACACACACACAGACAGGCTGCTTCTGGCACAGGGAACCCTCAGTGAAGGCTCCTGATCACTGAGCTACAGGCCCTATACACACACAGCCAGCTGCTCCTGGCCCCGGGAACCCTCAGTGATGGCTCCTGATCACTGAGCTACAGGCCCTATACACACACACAGACACGCTGCTTCTGGCACAGGGAACCCTCAGTGAAGGCTCCTGGTCACTGAGCTACAGGCCCTATACACACACAGGGCATGCTGATCCTGGGCCGGGAACCCTCAGTGATGGCTCCTGATCACTGGGCTACAGGCCCCATAGAGACACAGAGACACGCTGCTCCTGGCACAGGGAACCTCAGTGATGGCTCCTGATCACTGGGATACAGGCCCTATAGACACACAGAGACACGCTGCTCCTGGCACAGGGAACCTCAGTGATGGCTCCTGATCACTAAGCTACAGGCCCTATAGACACCCAGACACACTGCTCCTGGCACAGGGAACCTCAGTGATGGCTCCTGATCACTAAGCTACAGACCCTATACACACCCAGACACGCTGCTCCTTGCCCCGGGAACCCTCAGTGATGGCTCCTGATCACTGGGCTACAGGCCCTATAGACACACAGAGACACGCTGCTCCTGGCACAGGGAACCTCAGTGATGGCTCCTGATCACTGACCTACAGGCCCCATACACACACAGAAACGCTCATCCTGGCACAGGGGACCCTCAGTGATGGCTCCTGATCACTGAGCTACAGGCTCTATGCACACAGAGACATGCTGCTCCTGGCACAGGGAACACTCAGTGAGGGCTCCTGATCACTGAGTTACACGCTCTATACACACAAAGAGACACACTGCTCCTGGCCCCGGGAACCCTCAGTGATGGCTCCTGATCACTGGGCTACAGGCCCTATAGACACACAGAGACACTCTGCTCCTGGCACAGGGAACCTCAGTGATGCTTCCTGATCACTAAGCTACAGGCCCTGAACACACCCAGACACGCTGCTCCTGGTAGAGGGAACCTCAGTGATGGCTCCTGATCACTAAACTACAGGCCCTATACATACCCAGACACGCTGCTCCTGGCACAGGGAACCTCAGTGATGGCTCCTGATCACTAAGATACAGGCCCTATACACACCCAGACACGCTGCAACTGGCCCCGGGAACCCTCAGTGATGGCTCCTGATCACTGAGATGCAGGCCCTATACACACACATACACGCTGCTCCTGGCACAGGGAACCTCAGTGATGGCTCCTGATCACTGACCTACAGGCCCCATACACACACAGAAACGCTGATCCTGGCACAGGGGACCCACAGTGATGGCTCCTGATCACTGAGCTACAGGCTCTATGCACACACAGACATGCTGCTCCTGGCACAGGGAACACTCAGTGAGGGCTCCTGATCACTGAGTTACACGCTCTATACACACAAAGAGACACACTGCTCCTGGCCCCGGGAACCCTCAGTGATGGTTCCTGATCACTGGGCTACAGGCCCTATAGACACACAGAGACACTCTGCTCCTGGCACAGTGAACCTCAGTGATGGCTCCTGATCACTAAGCTACAGGCCCTGAACACACCCAGACACGCTGCTCCTAGCACAGGGAACCTCAGTGATGGCTCCTGATCACTAAACTACAGGCCCTATACACATCCAGACACGCTGCTCCTGGCACAGGGAACCTCAGTGATGGCTCCTGATCACTAAGATACAGGCCCTATACACACCCAGACACGCTGCTCCTGGCCCCGGGAACCCTCAGTGATGGCTCCTGATCACTGGGCTACAGGCCCCATAGACACACAGAGACACGCTGCTCCTGGCACAGGGAACCTCAGTGATGGCTCCTGATCACTAAGCTACAGGCCCTATACACACCCAGACACGCTGCTCCTGGCACAGGGAACCTCAGTGATGGCTCCTGATCACTGAGTTACAAGCCATATACACACACACAGACAGGCTGCTTCTGGCACAGGGAACCCTCAGTGAAGGCTCCTGATCACTGAGCTACATGCCCTATACACACACACAGACACGCTGCTTCTGGCACAGGGAACCCTCAGTGAAGGCTCCTGGTCACTGAGCTACAGGCCCTATACACACACAGGGCATGCTGCTCCTGGCCCGGGAACCCTCAGTGATGGCTCCTGATCACTGGACTACAGGCCCTATAGAGACACAGAGACACGCTGCTCCTGGCACAGGGAACCTCAGTGATGGCTCCTGATCACTGGGCTACAGGCCCTATAGACACACAGAGACACGCTGCTCCTGGCACAGGGAACCTCAGTGATGGCTCCTGATCACTAAGCTACAGGCCCTATACACACCCAGACACGCTGCTCCTGGCCCTGGGAACCCTCAGTGATGGCTCCTGATCACTGGGCTACAGGCCCTATAGACACACAGAGACACGCTGCTCCTGGCACAGGGAACCTCAGTGATGGCTCCTGATCACTAAGCTACAGGCCCTATACACACACACAGACAGGCTGCTTCTGGCACAACAAACCCTCAGTGAAGGCTCCTGATCACTGAGCTACATGCCCTATACACACACACAGACACGCTGCTTCTGGCACAGGGAACTGTCAGTGATGGCTCCTGATCACTGAGCCACAGGCCCTATACACACACAGACACGCTGCTCCTGGCAGAGGGAACACTCAGTGTGGGCTCTTGATCACTGAGCTACAGGCCCTATACACACACAGACACGCTGATCCTGGCAAAGGGGACCCTCAGTGATGGCTCCTGAACATTGAGCTACAGGCCCTACACACATCCACTCAGGGCGCGCTGCTCCTGGCATAGGGAACCCTCAGTGATGGCTCCTGATCACTGAGCTATACGCCCTATACACACACAGGCATGCTGCTCCTGGCACAGGGAACCCTCAGTGATGGCTCCTGATCACTGAGATACACACCCTATACACACACAGACAGGGCACGCGGCTCCTGGCACAGGGAATCCTCAGTGATGGCTCCTGATCACTGAGCTACAGGCCCTGTACACACACGGACAGGGCACGCTGCTCCTGGCACAGGGAACCCTCAGTGATGGCTCCTGATCACTGAGCTACACGCCCTATACACACACAGAGCATGCTGCTCCTGGCACAGGGACCCCTCAGCGAGGGCTCCGGATCACTGAGCTACAGGTCCTATACACACACAGGGCACGCTGCTCCTGGCAAAGGGAACCCTCAGTGATGGCTCCTGATCACTAAGCTACAGGCCCTATACACACCCAGACACGCTGCTCCTGGCACAGGGAACCTCATTGATGGCTCCTGATCACTGAGCTACAGGCCCTATACACACACAGGGCACGCTGATCCTTGCGCAGGGAATCCTCAGTGATGTCTCCTGATCACTGAGCTACACGCCCTATACACACACAGACACGCTGCTCCTGGCACAGGGAACCCTCTGTGATGGCTCTTGATCATTGAGCTACAGGTCCTATACACACACAGACATGCTGCTCCTGGCACAGGGATCCCTCATTGATGGCTCCTGCTCACTGAGCTACAGGCCCCAAACACCCACAGACACGCTGCTCCTGGCACAGGGAACCCTCATTGATGGCTCCTGATCACTGAACTACAGGCCCTATACACACACAGACACACAGCTCCTGGGACATGCAACCCTCAGCGAGGGCTCCTGATCACTGAGCTACAGGTCCTATACACACACAGACACACAGCTCCTGGGACATGCAACCCTCAGCGATGGCTCCTGATCACTGAGCTGCCGGCCCTATACACACACAGACACTGCTCCTGGCACAGGAAACCCTCAGTGAGGGCTCCTGATCACTGAGCTACATGCCCTATAGACACACCGACACGCTGCTCCTGGCACAGGGAACCCTCAGCGATGGCTCCTGATCACTGAGCTGCAGGCCCCATACACACACAGACACTCTGCTCCTGGCACAGGGAACCCTCAGCGATGGCTCCTGATCACTGAGCTACAGGCCCTATACACACACAGCACGCTGATCCTGGCACAGGAAACACTCAGTGAGGGATCCTGATCACGTAGCTACAGGCCCTATACACACAGAGACACGCTGATCCTGGCACAGGGAACCCTCAGTGTTGGCTCCTGATCACTGAGCTACAGGCCCTATACAGACACGCTGCTCCTGGCACAGGGAACACTCAGTGAGGGCTCTTGATCACTGAGCTACAGGCCCTATGCACACACAGAGACATGCTGCTCTTGGCCCCGGGAACCCTCAGCGAGGGCTCCTTATCAAAGAGATACACGCCCTATAGACACAGACACGCTGCTCCTGGCACAGGGAACCGTCAGTGATGGCTCCTGATCACTGAGCTACATGCCCTATACACACACAGACACGCTGCTCCTGGCACAGGGAACCCTCAGTGATGGCTCCTGCTCACTGAGCTACAGGCCCATACACACACACAGACACGCTGCTCCTGCAACAGGGAACCCTCAATGATGGCTCCTGATCACTGAGCTACAGGTCCTATAAACACACAGACATGCAGCTCCTGGCACAGGAAACCCTCAGTGATGGCTCCTGATCACTAAGCTACAGGCCTATACCCACCCAGACACGCTGCTCCTGGCACAGGGAACCTCAGTGATGGCTCCTGATCACTGAGCTACAGGCCCTATAGACACACAGGGCACGCTGCTCCTGGCAAAGGGAACCCTCAGTGATGGCTCCTGATCACTAAGCTACAGGCCCTATACACACCCAGACACGCTGCTCCTGGCACAGGGAACCTCAGTGATGGCTCCTGATCACTGAGCTACAGGCCCTATACACACACAGGGCACGCTGATCCTTGTGCAGGGAAGCCTCAGTGATGTCTCCTGATCACTGAGCTACACGCCCTATACACAGACAGACACGATGCTCCTCACCCCGATAATACTCAGCGAGGGCTCCTGATCACTGAGCTACATGCCCTATACACACACAGACACTCTGCTCCTGGCATAGGGAACGCTCTGTGATGGCTCTTGATCACTGAGCTACAGGTACTATACACACACAGACACGCAGCTCCTGGGACATGCAACCCTCAGCGATGGCTCCTGATCACTGAGCTGCAGGCCCTATACTCACACAGACACTGCTCCTGGCACAGGAAACCCTCAGTGATGGCTCCTGATCACTGAGCTACACGCTCTATACACACACAGGGCACCCTGATCCTGGCACAGGAAACCCTCAGCGAGGGCTCCTGATCACTGAGCTACATGCCCTATAGACACACAGACACGCTGCTACTGGCACAGGGAACCCTCAGCGATGGCTCCTGATCACTGAGCTACAGGCCCCATACACACACAGACACTCTGCTCCTGGCACAGGGAACCCTCAGCGATGGCTCCTGATCACTGAGCTACAGGCCCTATACACACACAGCACGCTGATCCTGGCACAGGAAACACTCAGTGAGGGATCCTGATCACGTAGCTACAGGCCCTATACACACACAGACACGCTGATCCTGGCACAGGGAACCCTCAGTGTTGGCTCCTGATCACTGAGCTACAGGCACTATACAGACACGCTGCTCCTGGCACAGGGAACACTCAGTGAGGGCTCTTGATCACTGAGCTACAGGCCCTATGCACACACAGAGACATGCTGCTCTTGGCCCCGGGAACCCTCAGCGAGGGCTCCTTATCAAAGAGATACACGCCCTATAGACACACAGACATGCTGCTCCTGGCACAGGGAACCGCCAGTGATGGCTCCTGATCACTGAACTACATGCCCTATACACACACAGACACGCTGCTCCTGGCACAGTGAACCCTCAGTGATGGCTCCTGCTCACTGAGATACAGGCCCTATACACACACAGACACGCTGCTCCTGCAACAGGGAACCCTCAGTGATGGCTCCTGATCACTGAGCTACAGGCCCTATACACACACAGACATGCAGTTCCTGGCACAGGGAACCCTCAGCGATGGCTCCTGATCACTGAGCTGCAGGCCCTATACACACACAGACACTGCTCCTGGCACAGGAAACCCTCAGTGAGGGCTCCTGATCACTGGGCTAGATGCCCTATAGACACACAGGGCACGCTGCTCCTGGCAAAGGGAACCCTCAGTGATGGCTCCTGATCACTAAGCTACAGGCCCTATACACACCCAGACACGCTGCTCCTGGCACAGGGAACCTCAGCGATGGCTCCTGATTACTGAGCTACAGGCCCTATACACACACAGGGCACGCTGATCCTTGCGCAGGGAACCCTCAGTGATGTCTCCTGATCACTGAGCTACACGCCCTATACACAGACAGACACGATGCTCCTCACCCCGATAATACTCAGCGAGGGCTCCTGATCACTGAGCTACAGGCCCTATGCACACAGAGGGCACGCTGCTCCTGGCCCAGGGAACCCTCAGCGAGGGCTCCTGATCACTGAGCTACAGGTCCTATACACACACAGACACGCAGCTCCTGGGACATGCAACCCTCAGCGATGGCTCCTGATCACTGAGCTGCAGGCCCTATACTCACACAGACACTGCTCCTGGCACAGGAAACCCTCAGTGATGGCTCCTGATCACTGAGCTACACTCTCTATACACACACAGGGCACCCTGATCCTGGCACAGGAAACCCTCAGCGAGGGCTCCTGATCACTGAGCTACATGCCCTATAGATACACAGACACGCTGCTACTGGCACAGGGAACCCTCAGCGATAGCTCCTGATCACTGAGCTACAGGCCCCATACACACACAGACACTCTGCTCCTGGCACAGGGAACCCTCAGCGATGGCTCCTGATCACTGAGCTACAGGCCCTATACACACACAGCACGCTGATCCTGGCACAGGAAACACTCAGTGAGGGATCCTGATCACGTAGCTACAGGCCCTATACACACACAGACACGCTGATCCTGGCACAGGGAACCCTCAGTGTTGGCTCCTGATCACTGAGCTACAGGCCCTATACAGACACGCTGCTCCTGGCACAGGGAACACTCAGTGAGGGCTCTTGATCACTGAGCTACAGGCCCTATGCACACACAGAGACATGCTGCTCTTGGCCCCGGGAACCCTCAGCGAGGGCTCCTTATCAAAGAGATACACGCCCTATAGACACACAGACACGCTGCTCCTGGCACAGGGAACCGTCAGTGATGGCTCCTGATCACTGAACTACATGCCCTATACACACACAGACACGCTGCTCCTGGCACAGGGAACCCTCAGTGATGGCTCCTGCTCACTGAGCTGCAGGCCCTATACACACACAGACACGCAGCTCCTGGGACATGCAACCCTCAGCGATGGCTCCTGATCACTGAGCTGCAGGCCCTATACTCACACAGACACTGCTCCTGGCACAGGAAACCCTCAGTGATGGCTCCTGATCACTGAGCTACACGCTCTATACACACACAGGGCACCCTGATCCTGGCACAGGAAACCCTCAGCGAGGGCTCCTGATCACTGAGCTACATGCCCTATAGATACACAGACACGCTGCTACTGGCACAGGGAACCCTCAGCGATAGCTCCTGATCACTGAGCTACAGGCCCCATACACACACAGACACGCAGCTCCTGGGACATGCAACCCTCAGCGATGGCTTCTGATCACTGAGCTGCAGGCCCTATACACACACAGACACTGCTCCTGGCACAGGAAACCCTCAGTGAGGGCTCCTGATCACTGAGCTACAGGCCCTATGCACACAGATGGCACGCTGCTCCTGGCCCAGGGAACCCTCAGCGAGGGCTCCTGATCACTGAGCTACAGGTCCTATACACACAGACACGCAGCTCCTGGGACATGCAACCCTCAGCGATGGCTCCTGATCACTGAGCTGCAGGCCCTATACTCACACAGACACTGCTCCTGGCACAGGAAACCCTCAGTGATGGCTCCTGATCACTGAGCTACACGCTCTATACACACACAGGGCACCCTGATCCTGGCACAGGAAACCCTCAGCGAGGGCTCCTGATCACTGAGCTACATGCCCTATAGATACACAGACACGCTGCTACTGGCACAGAGAACCCTCAGCGATAGCTCCTGATCACTGAGCTACAGGCCCCATACACACACAGACACTCTGCTCCTGGCACAGGGAACCCTCAGCGATGGCTCCTGATCACTGAGCTACAGGCCCTATACACACACAGCACGCTGATCCTGGCACAGGAAACACTCAGTGAGGGATCCTGATCACGTAGCTACAGGCCCTATACACACACAGACACGCTGATCCTGGCACAGGGAACCCTCAGTGTTGGCTCCTGATCACTGAGCTACAGGCCCTATACAGACACGCTGCTCCTGGCACAGGGAACACTCAGTGAGGGCTCTTGATCACTGAGCTACAGGCCCTATGCACACACAGAGACATGCTGCTCTTGGCCCCGGGAACCCTCAGCGAGGGCTCCTTATCAAAGAGATACACGCCCTATAGACACACAGACACGCTGCTCCTGGCACAGGGAACCGTCAGTGATGGCTCCTGATCACTGAACTACATGCCCTATACACACACAGACACGCTGCTCCTGGCACAGGGAACCCTCAGTGATGGCTCCTGCTCACTGAGCTGCAGGCCCTATACACACACAGACACTGCTCCTGGCACAGGAAACCCTCAGTGAGGGCTCCTGATCACTGGGCTACATGCCCTATAGACACACAGGGCACGCTGCTCCTGGCAAAGGGAACCCTCAGTGATGGCTCCTGATCACTAAGCTACAGGCCCTATACACACCCAGACACGCTGCTCCTGGCACAGGGAACCTCAGCGATGGCTCCTGATTACTGAGCTACAGGCCCTATACACACACAGAGCACGCTGATCCTTGCGCAGGGAACCCTCAGTGATGTCTCCTGATCACTGAGCTACACGCCCTATACACAGACAGACACGATGCTCCTCACCCCGATAATACTCAGCAAGGGCTCCTGATCACTGAGCTACATGCCCTATGCACACAGAGGGCACGCTGCTCCTGGCACAGGGAACCCTCAGTGTAGGCTCCTGATCACTGAGCTAAACGCCCTATACACACACAGACACGCTGCTCCTGGCACAGGGAACCCTCAGTGATGGCTCCTGCTCACTGAGCTGCAGGCCCTATACACACACAGACACTGCTCCTGGCACAGGAAACCCTCAGTGAGGGCTCCTGATCACTGGGCTACATGCCCTATAGACACACAGGGCACGCTGCTCCTGGCAAAGGGAACCCTCAGTGATGGCTCCTGATCACTAAGCTACAGGCCCTATACACACCCAGACACGCTGCTCCTGGCACAGGGAACCTCAGCGATGGCTCCTGATTACTGAGCTACAGGCCCTATACACACACAGAGCACGCTGATCCTGGCACAGGAAACCCTCAGTGAGGGCTCCTGATCACTGAGCTACAGGCCCTATGCACACAGATGGCACGCTGCTCCTGGCCCAGGGAACCCTCAGCGAGGGCTCCTGATCACTGAGCTACAGGTCCTATACACACAGACACGCAGCTCCTGGGACATGCAACCCTCAGCGATGGCTCCTGATCACTGAGCTGCAGGCCCTATACTCACACAGACACTGCTCCTGGCACAGGAAACCCTCAGTGATGGCTCCTGATCACTGAGCTACACGCTCTATACACACACAGGGCACCCTGATCCTGGCACAGGAAACCCTCAGCGAGGGCTCCTGATCACTGAGCTACATGCCCTATAGATACACAGACACGCTGCTACTGGCACAGAGAACCCTCAGCGATAGCTCCTGATCACTGAGCTACAGGCCCCATACACACACAGACACTCTGCTCCTGGCACAGGGAACCCTCAGCGATGGCTCCTGATCACTGAGCTACAGGCCCTATACACACACAGCACGCTGATCCTGGCACAGGAAACACTCAGTGAGGGATCCTGATCACGTAGCTACAGGCCCTATACACACACAGACACGCTGATCCTGGCACAGGGAACCCTCAGTGTTGGCTCCTGATCACTGAGCTACAGGCCCTATACAGACACGCTGCTCCTGGCACAGGGAACACTCAGTGAGGGCTCTTGATCACTGAGCTACAGGCCCTATGCACACACAGAGACATGCTGCTCTTGGCCCCGGGAACCCTCAGCGAGGGCTCCTTATCAAAGAGATACACGCCCTATAGACACACAGACACGCTGCTCCTGGCACAGGGAACCGTCAGTGATGGCTCCTGATCACTGAACTACATGCCCCATACACACACAGACACTCTGCTCCTGGCACAGGGAACCCTCAGCGATGGCTCCTGATCACTGAGCTACAGGCCCTATACACACACAGCACGCTGATCCTGCCACAGGAAACACTCAGTGAGGGATCCTGATCACGTAGCTACAGGCCCTATACACACACAGACACGCTGATCCTGGCACAGGGAACCCTCAGTGTTGGCTCCTGATCACTGAGCTACAGGCACTATACAGACACGCTGCTCCTGGCACAGGGAACACTCAGTGAGGGCTCTTGATCACTGAGCTACAGGCCCTATGCACACACAGAGACATGCTGCTCTTGGCCCCGGGAACCCTCAGCGAGGGCTCCTTATCAAAGAGATACACGCCCTATAGACACACAGACATGCTGCTCCTGGCACAGGGAACCGCCAGTGATGGCTCCTGATCACTGAACTACATGCCCTATACACACACAGACACGCTGCTCCTGGCACAGTGAACCCTCAGTGATGGCTCCTGCTCACTGAGATACAGGCCCTATACACACACAGACACGCTGCTCCTGCAACAGGGAACCCTCAGTGATGGCTCCTGATCACTGAGCTACAGGCCCTATACACACACAGACATGCAGTTCCTGGCACAGGGAACCCTCAGCGATGGCTCCTGATCACTGAGCTGCAGGCCCTATACACACACAGACACTGCTCCTGGCACAGGAAACCCTCAGTGAGGGCTCCTGATCACTGGGCTACATGCCCTATAGACACACAGGGCACGCTGCTCCTGGCAAAGGGAACCCTCAGTGATGGCTCCTGATCACTAAGCTACAGGCCCTATACACACCCAGACACGCTGCTCCTGGCACAGGGAACCTCAGCGATGGCTCCTGATTACTGAGCTACAGGCCCTATACACACACAGGGCACGCTGATCCTTGCGCAGGGAACCCTCAGTGATGTCTCCTGATCACTGAGCTACACGCCCTATACACAGACAGACACGATGCTCCTCACCCCGATAATACTCAGCGAGGGCTCCTGATCACTGAGCTACAGGCCCTATGCACACAGAGGGCACGCTGCTCCTGGCCCAGGGAACCCTCAGCGAGGGCTCCTGATCACTGAGCTACAGGTCCTATACACACACAGACACGCAGCTCCTGGGACATGCAACCCTCAGCGATGGCTCCTGATCACTGAGCTGCAGGCCCTATACTCACACAGACACTGCTCCTGGCACAGGAAACCCTCAGTGATGGCTCCTGATCACTGAGCTACACTCTCTATACACACACAGGGCACCCTGATCCTGGCACAGGAAACCCTCAGCGAGGGCTCCTGATCACTGAGCTACATGCCCTATAGATACACAGACACGCTGCTACTGGCACAGGGAACCCTCAGCGATAGCTCCTGATCACTGAGCTACAGGCCCCATACACACACAGACACTCTGCTCCTGGCACAGGGAACCCTCAGCGATGGCTCCTGATCACTGAGCTACAGGCCCTATACACACACAGCACGCTGATCCTGGCACAGGAAACACTCAGTGAGGGATCCTGATCACGTAGCTACAGGCCCTATACACACACAGACACGCTGATCCTGGCACAGGGAACCCTCAGTGTTGGCTCCTGATCACTGAGCTACAGGCCCTATACAGACACGCTGCTCCTGGCACAGGGAACACTCAGTGAGGGCTCTTGATCACTGAGCTACAGGCCCTATGCACACACAGAGACATGCTGCTCTTGGCCCCGGGAACCCTCAGCGAGGGCTCCTTATCAAAGAGATACACGCCCTATAGACACACAGACACGCTGCTCCTGGCACAGGGAACCGTCAGTGATGGCTCCTGATCACTGAACTACATGCCCTATACACACACAGACACGCTGCTCCTGGCACAGGGAACCCTCAGTGATGGCTCCTGCTCACTGAGCTGCAGGCCCTATACACACACAGACACGCAGCTCCTGGGACATGCAACCCTCAGCGATGGCTCCTGATCACTGAGCTGCAGGCCCTATACTCACACAGACACTGCTCCTGGCACAGGAAACCCTCAGTGATGGCTCCTGATCACTGAGCTACACGCTCTATACACACACAGGGCACCCTGATCCTGGCACAGGAAACCCTCAGCGAGGGCTCCTGATCACTGAGCTACATGCCCTATAGATACACAGACACGCTGCTACTGGCACAGGGAACCCTCAGCGATAGCTCCTGATCACTGAGCTACAGGCCCCATACACACACAGACACGCAGCTCCTGGGACATGCAACCCTCAGCGATGGCTTCTGATCACTGAGCTGCAGGCCCTATACACACACAGACACTGCTCCTGGCACAGGAAACCCTCAGTGAGGGCTCCTGATCACTGAGCTACAGGCCCTATGCACACAGATGGCACGCTGCTCCTGGCCCAGGGAACCCTCAGCGAGGGCTCCTGATCACTGAGCTACAGGTCCTATACACACAGACACGCAGCTCCTGGGACATGCAACCCTCAGCGATGGCTCCTGATCACTGAGCTGCAGGCCCTATACTCACACAGACACTGCTCCTGGCACAGGAAACCCTCAGTGATGGCTCCTGATCACTGAGCTACACGCTCTATACACACACAGGGCACCCTGATCCTGGCACAGGAAACCCTCAGCGAGGGCTCCTGATCACTGAGCTACATGCCCTATAGATACACAGACACGCTGCTACTGGCACAGAGAACCCTCAGCGATAGCTCCTGATCACTGAGCTACAGGCCCCATACACACACAGACACTCTGCTCCTGGCACAGGGAACCCTCAGCGATGGCTCCTGATCACTGAGCTACAGGCCCTATACACACACAGCACGCTGATCCTGGCACAGGAAACACTCAGTGAGGGATCCTGATCACGTAGCTACAGGCCCTATACACACACAGACACGCTGATCCTGGCACAGGGAACCCTCAGTGTTGGCTCCTGATCACTGAGCTACAGGCCCTATACAGACACGCTGCTCCTGGCACAGGGAACACTCAGTGAGGGCTCTTGATCACTGAGCTACAGGCCCTATGCACACACAGAGACATGCTGCTCTTGGCCCCGGGAACCCTCAGCGAGGGCTCCTTATCAAAGAGATACACGCCCTATAGACACACAGACACGCTGCTCCTGGCACAGGGAACCGTCAGTGATGGCTCCTGATCACTGAACTACATGCCCTATACACACACAGACACGCTGCTCCTGGCACAGGGAACCCTCAGTGATGGCTCCTGCTCACTGAGCTGCAGGCCCTATACACACACAGACACTGCTCCTGGCACAGGAAACCCTCAGTGAGGGCTCCTGATCACTGGGCTACATGCCCTATAGACACACAGGGCACGCTGCTCCTGGCAAAGGGAACCCTCAGTGATGGCTCCTGATCACTAAGCTACAGGCCCTATACACACCCAGACACGCTGCTCCTGGCACAGGGAACCTCAGCGATGGCTCCTGATTACTGAGCTACAGGCCCTATACACACACAGAGCACGCTGATCCTTGCGCAGGGAACCCTCAGTGATGTCTCCTGATCACTGAGCTACACGCCCTATACACAGACAGACACGATGCTCCTCACCCCGATAATACTCAGCAAGGGCTCCTGATCACTGAGCTACATGCCCTATGCACACAGAGGGCACGCTGCTCCTGGCACAGGGAACCCTCAGTGTAGGCTCCTGATCACTGAGCTAAACGCCCTATACACACACAGACACGCTGCTCCTGGCACAGGGAACCCTCAGTGATGGCTCCTGCTCACTGAGCTGCAGGCCCTATACACACACAGACACTGCTCCTGGCACAGGAAACCCTCAGTGAGGGCTCCTGATCACTGGGCTACATGCCCTATAGACACACAGGGCACGCTGCTCCTGGCAAAGGGAACCCTCAGTGATGGCTCCTGATCACTAAGCTACAGGCCCTATACACACCCAGACACGCTGCTCCTGGCACAGGGAACCTCAGCGATGGCTCCTGATTACTGAGCTACAGGCCCTATACACACACAGAGCACGCTGATCCTGGCACAGGAAACCCTCAGTGAGGGCTCCTGATCACTGAGCTACAGGCCCTATGCACACAGATGGCACGCTGCTCCTGGCCCAGGGAACCCTCAGCGAGGGCTCCTGATCACTGAGCTACAGGTCCTATACACACAGACACGCAGCTCCTGGGACATGCAACCCTCAGCGATGGCTCCTGATCACTGAGCTGCAGGCCCTATACTCACACAGACACTGCTCCTGGCACAGGAAACCCTCAGTGATGGCTCCTGATCACTGAGCTACACGCTCTATACACACACAGGGCACCCTGATCCTGGCACAGGAAACCCTCAGCGAGGGCTCCTGATCACTGAGCTACATGCCCTATAGATACACAGACACGCTGCTACTGGCACAGAGAACCCTCAGCGATAGCTCCTGATCACTGAGCTACAGGCCCCATACACACACAGACACTCTGCTCCTGGCACAGGGAACCCTCAGCGATGGCTCCTGATCACTGAGCTACAGGCCCTATACACACACAGCACGCTGATCCTGGCACAGGAAACACTCAGTGAGGGATCCTGATCACGTAGCTACAGGCCCTATACACACACAGACACGCTGATCCTGGCACAGGGAACCCTCAGTGTTGGCTCCTGATCACTGAGCTACAGGCCCTATACAGACACGCTGCTCCTGGCACAGGGAACACTCAGTGAGGGCTCTTGATCACTGAGCTACAGGCCCTATGCACACACAGAGACATGCTGCTCTTGGCCCCGGGAACCCTCAGCGAGGGCTCCTTATCAAAGAGATACACGCCCTATAGACACACAGACACGCTGCTCCTGGCACAGGGAACCGTCAGTGATGGCTCCTGATCACTGAACTACATGCCCTATACACACACAGACACGCTGCTCCTGGCACAGGGAACCCTCAGTGATGGCTCCTGCTCACTGAGCTGCAGGCCCTATACACACACAGACACTGCTCCTGGCACAGGAAACCCTCAGTGAGGGCTCCTGATCACTGGGCTACATGCCCTATAGACACACAGGGCACGCTGCTCCTGGCAAAGGGAACCCTCAGTGATGGCTCCTGATCACTAAGCTACAGGCCCTATACACACCCAGACACGCTGCTCCTGGCACAGGGAACCTCAGCGATGGCTCCTGATTACTGAGCTACAGGCCCTATACACACACAGAGCACGCTGATCCTTGCGCAGGGAACCCTCAGTGATGTCTCCTGATCACTGAGCTACACGCCCTATACACAGACAGACACGATGCTCCTCACCCCGATAATACTCAGCAAGGGCTCCTGATCACTGAGCTACATGCCCTATGCACACAGAGGGCACGCTGCTCCTGGCACAGGGAACCCTCAGTGTAGGCTCCTGATCACTGAGCTAAACGCCCTATACACACACAGACACGCTGCTCCTGGCACAGGGAACCCTCTGTGATGGCTCTTGATCACTGAGCTACAGGTCCTATACACACACAGACACAATGCTCCTGGCACAGGGAACCCTCAGTGATGGCTCCTGATCACTGAACTACAGGCCCTATACACACACAGACACGCAGCTCCTGGGACATGCAACCCTCAGCGATGGCTTCTGATCACTGAGCTGCAGGCCCTATACACACACAGACACTGCTCCTGGCACAGGAAACCCTCAGTGAGGGCTCCTGATCACTGAGCTACATGCCCTATAGACACACAGACACGCTGCTCCTGGCACAGGGAACCCTCAGCGATGGCTCCTGATCACCGAGCTACAGGCCCCATACACACACAGACACTCTGCTCCTGGCACAGGGAACACTCAGCGATGGCTCCTGATCACTGAGCTACAGGCTCTATACACACACAGCACGCTGATCCTGGCACAGGAAACACTCAGTGAGGGATCCTGATCACGTAGCTACAGGCCCTATACACACACAGGCACGCTGATCCTGGCACAGGGATCCCTCAGTGTTGGCTCCTGATCACTGAGCTACAGGCCCTATACAGACACAGACACGCTGCTCCTGGCACAGGGAACACTAAGTGAGGGCTCTTGATCACTGAGCTACAGGCCCTATGCACACACAGAGACATGCTGCTCTTGGCCCCGGGAACCCTCAGCGAGGGCTCCTTATCAAAGAGATACACGCCCTATAGACACACAGACACGCTGCTCCTGGCACAAGGAACCGTCAGTGATGGCTCCTGATCACTGAACTACATGCCCTATACACACACAGACACGCTGCTCCTGGCACAGGGAACCCTCAGTGATGGCTCCTGCTCACTGAGCTACAGGCCCCATACACACACACAGACACGCTGCTCCTGGCACAGGGAACCGTCAGTGATGGCTCCTGATCACTGAACTACATGCCCTATACACACACAGACACGCTGCTCCTGGCACAGGGAACCCTCAGTGATGGCTCCTGCTCACTGAGCTGCAGGCCCTATACACACACAGACACTGCTCCTGGCACAGGAAACCCTCAGTGAGGGCTCCTGATCACTGGGCTACATGCCCTATAGACACACAGGGCACGCTGCTCCTGGCAAAGGGAACCCTCAGTGATGGCTCCTGATCACTAAACTACAGGCCCTATACACACCCAGACACGCTGCTCCTGGCACAGGGAACCTCAGCGATGGCTCCTGATTACTGAGCTACAGGCCCTATACACACACAGGGCACGCTGATCCTTGCGCAGGGAACCCTCAGTGATGTCTCCTGATCACTGAGCTACACGCCCTATACACAGACAGACACGATGCTCCTCACCCCGATAATACTCAGCGAGGGCTCCTGATCACTGAGCTACATGCCCTATGCACACAGAGGGCACGCTGCTCCTGGCACAGGGAACCCTCAGTGTAGGCTCCTGATCACTGAGCTAAACGCCCTATACACACACAGACACGCTGCTCCTGGCACAGGGAACCCTCTGTGATGGCTCCTGATCACTGAGCTACAGGCCCTATACACACACAGACATGCAGCTCCTGGCACAGGGAACCCTCAGCGATGGCTCCTGATCACTGAGCTGCAGGCCCTATACACACACAGACACTGCTCCTGGCACAGGAAACCCTCAGTGAGGGCTCCTGATCACTGAGCTACACGCCCTATAGACACACAGACACGCTGCTCCTGGCACAGGGAATCCTCAGCGATGGCTCCTGATCACCGAGCTACAGGCCCCATACACACACAGACACTCTGCTCCTGGCACAGGGAACCCTCAGCGATGGCTCCTGATCACTGAGCTACAGGCCCTATACACACACAGACACGCTGATCCTGGCACAGGGAACACCAAGTGAGGGGTCCTGATCACGTAGCTACAGGCCCTATACACACACAGACACGCTGCTCCTGGCACAGGGAACACTCAGTGAGGGCTCCTGATCACTGGGATACAGGCCCTATACACACACAGAGACACGCTGCTCCTGGCCCCGGGAACCCTCAGCGAGGGCTCCTTATCAAAGAGATACACGCCCTATAGACACACAGACACGCTGCTCTGGCACAGGGAACCGTCAGTGATGGCTCCTGATCACTGAGCTACAGGCCCTATACAGACACAGACACGCTGCTCCTGGCACAGGGAACACTCAGTGAGGGCTCCTGATCACTGAGCTACAGGCCCTATGCACAGACAGAGACACGCTGCTCCTGGCCCCGGGAACCCTCAGCGAGGGCTCCTTATCAAAGAGATACACGCCCTATAGACACACAGACACGCTGCTCCTGGCACAGGGAACCGTCAGTGATGGCTCCTGATCACTGAACTACAGGTCCTATACACACACAGACACACAGCTCCTGGGACATGCAACCCTCAGCGATGGCTCCTGATCACTGAGCTGCAGGCCCTATAAACACACAGACACTGCTCCTGGCACAGGAAACCCTCAGTGAGGGCTCCTGATCACTGAGCTACATGCCCTATAGACACACAGACACGCTGCTCCTGGCACAGGGAACCCTCAGCGATGGCTCCTGATCACTGAGCTACAGGCCCCATACACACACAGACACGCTGCTCCTGCAACAGGGAACCTTCATTGATGGCTCCTGATCACTGAGCTACACGCCCTATACACACACAGACACGCTACTCATGGCCCTGGGAACCCTCAGTGAGGGCTCCTGATCACTGAGCTACAGGTCCTATACACACACAGACACACTGCTCCTGACACAGGAAACCCTTAGTGAGGGCTCCTGATCACTGAGCTACAGGCCCTATACACACACAGACACGCTGCTCCTGGCACAGGGAACCCCCAGTGATGGCTCCTGATCACTAAGCTGCAGGCCCTATACTCACACAGACACGCTGCTCAAGACTCAGGGAACCCTCAGTGATGGCTCCTGATCACTGAGCTACAGGCCCTATACACACACAGACACGCTGCTCCTGGCTCAGGGAACCCTCAGTGATGGCTCCTGATCACTGAGCTACAGGCCCTATACACACACAGCCAGCTGCTCCTGGCCCCGGGAACCCTCAGTGATGGCTCCTGATAACTGAGCTGCACGCACTATACACACAAAGGGCACGCTGCTCCTGGCACATGGAACCCTCAGTGATGGCTCCTGATCACTGAGCTACAGGCCCTATACACACACAGACAGCTGGTCCTGGTACAGGGAACCCTCAGTGATGGCTCCTGTTCATTGAGCTAGACGCCCTATACACACAAAGGGCACGCTGTTCCTGGCACAGGAATCCTCAGTGATGTCTCCTGATCACTGAGCTACAGACCCTATACACAAACAGACACGCTGCTCCTGGCACAGGGAACCCTCCTTGATGGCTCCTGATCACTGAGCTGCAGGTCCCATACACACAGACACGCTGCTCCTGGCTCAGGGAACTCTCAGTGATGGCCCCTGATCACTGAGCTACATGCCCTATACACACACAGACACGCTGCTCCTGGCACAGGGAACCCTCCTTGATGGCTCCTGATCACTGAGCTGCAGGTCACATACACACAGACATGCTGCTCCTGGCTCAGGGAACTCTCAGTGATGGCCCCTGATCACTGAGCTACATGCCCTATACACACACAGACACGCTGCTCCTGTCTCCGGGAAACCTCAGTGATGGCCCCTGATCACTGAGCTACATGCCCTATACAAACACAGACACGCTGCTCCTGGCCCCAGGAACAATCAGTGTTGCATCCAGATCACTGAGCTACAGGCCCTATACACACACAGACACGCTGCTCCTGGCACAGGGAACCCTCAGTGATGGCTCCTGATCACTGAGCTACACGCCCTATACACACACAGACACGCTGCTCCTGGCTCAGGGAACCCTCAGTGATGGCTCCTGATCACTGAGCTACAGGCCCTATACACACACAGGGCACGCTGCTCAAGGCTCAGGGAACCCTCAGTGATGGGACCTGATCACTAAGCTGCAGGCCCTATACTCACACAGACACGCTGCTCAAGACTCAGGGAACCCTCAGTGATGGCTCCTGATCACTGAGCTGCAGGCTCTATACACACACAGACACGCTGCTCAAGGCTCAGTGAACCCTCAGTGATGGGACCTGATCACTGAGCTGCAGGCTCTATACACACACAGACACGCTGCTCCTGGCACAGGGAACCCTCAGTGATGGCTCCTGATCACTGAGCTACACACCCTATACACACACAGACACGCTGCTCCGGGCACAGCGAACTCGCAGTGATGGCTCCTGATCACTGAGTTACATGCCCTATACACACGCAGACACGCTGCTCCTGGCACAGGGAACCCTCAGTGATGGCTCCTGATCACTGAGCTGCACGCCCTATACACAGAAAGGGCACGCTGCTCCTGGCACAGGGAACCATCTGTGATGGCTCCTGATCACTGAGCTGCAGGCCCTATACACACAAAGGGCACGCTGGTCCTGGCACAGGGAACCCTCAGTGATGGCTCCTGATCACTGAGCTACAGGCCCTATACACACACAGCTGCTCCTGGCACAGGGAACCCTCAGTGATGGCTCCTGATCACTGAGCTGCACGCCCTATACACAGAAAGGTCACGCTGCTCCTGGCACAGGGAACCCTCAGTGATGGCTCCTGATCACTGAGCTGCAGGCCCCATACGGGCACACTGCTCCTGGCTCAGGGAACCCTCAGTGATAGCTCCTGATCACTGAGCTACACGCCCTATACACACACAGACACACTGCTCCTGGCTCAGGGAACCCTCAGTGATGGCTCCTGATCACTGAGCTACAGGCCCTATACACACACAGACACGCTGCTCCTGGCTCAGGGAACCCTCAGTGATGGCTCCTGATCACTGAGCTACACGCCCTATACACACACAGACACGCTGCTCCTGGCTCAGGGAACCCTCAGTGATGGCTCCTGATCACTGAGCTGCACGCACTATACACACAAAGGGCACGCTGCTCCTGGCACATGGAACCCTCAGTGATGGCTCCTGATCACTGAGCTACAGGCCCTATACACACAAAGGGCACGCTGTTCCTGGCACAGGAATCCTCAGTGATGTCTCCTGATCACTGAGCTACAGGCCCTATACACACACAGACACGCTGCTCCTGGCACAGGGAACCCTCCTTGATGGCTCCTGATCACTGAGCTGCAGGTCCCATACACACAGACACGCTGCTCAAGACTCAGGGAACCCTCAGTGATGGGACCTGATCACTAAGCTGCAGGCCCTATACTCACACAGACACGCTGCTCAAGACTCAGGAAACCCTCAGTGATGGCTCCTGATCACTGAGCTACAGGCCCTATACACACACAGGGCACGCTGCACCTGGCACAGGGAACCCTCAGTGATGGCTCCTGATCACTGAGCTACAGGCCCTATACACACACAGACACGCTGCTCCTGGCTCAGGGAACCCTCAGTGATGGCTCCTGATCACTGAGCTACACGCCCTATACACACACAGACACGCTGCTCCTGGCTCAGGGAACCCTCAGTGATGGCTCCTGATCACTGAGCTGCACGCACTATACACACAAAGGGCACGCTGCTCCTGGCACATGGAACCCTCAGTGATGGCTCCTGATCACTGAGCTACAGGCCCTATACACACAAAGGGCACGCTGTTCCTGGCACAGGAATCCTCAGTGATGTCTCCTGATCACTGAGCTACAGGCCCTATACACACACAGACACACTGCTCCTGGCACAGGGAACCCTCCTTGATGGCTCCTGATCACTGAGCTGCAGGTCCCATACACACAGACACGCTGCTCAAGACTCAGGGAACCCTCAGTGATGGGACCTGATCACTAAGCTGCAGGCCCTATACTCACACAGACACGCTGCTCAAGACTCAGGAAACCCTCAGTGATGGCTCCTGATCACTGAGCTACAGGCCCTATACACACACAGGGCACGCTACTCAAGGCTCAGGGAACCCTCAGTCATGGGACCTGATCACTGAGCTGCAGGCTCTATACACACACAGGGCACGCTGCTCCTGGCACATGGAACCCTCAGTGATGGCTCCTGATCATTGAGCTACAGGCCCTATACACACACAGACACGCTGCTCCTGGCACAGGGAACCCTCCTTGATGGCTCCTGTTCATTGAGCTAGACGCCCTATACACACAAAGGGCACGCTGTTCCTGGCACAGGAATCCTCAGTGATGTCTCCTGATCACTGAGCTACAGGCCCTATACACACACAGACACGCTGCTCCTGGATCAGGGAACCCTCAGTGATGGCTCCTGATCACTGAGCTACAGACCCTATACACACACAGACACGCTGCTCCTGGCACAGTGAACCCTCCTTGATGGCTCCTGATCACTGAGCTGCAGGTCCCATACACACAGACACGCTGCTCCTGGCTCAGGGAACTCTCAGTGATGGCCCCTGATCACTGAGCTACATGCCCTATACACACACAGACACGCTGCTCCTGGCACAGGGAACCCTCCTTGATGGCTCCTGATCACTGAGCTGCAGGTCCCATACACACAGACACGCTGCTCCTGGCTCAGGGAACTCTCAGTGATGGCCCCTGATCACTGAGCTACATGCCCTATAAACACACAGACACGCTGCTCCTGTCTCCGGGAAACCTCAGTGATGGCCCCTGATCACTGAGCTACATGCCCTATACAAACACAGACACGATGCTCCTGGCCCCAGGAACAATCAGTGTTGGATCCAGATCACTGAGCTACAGGCCCTATACACACACAGACACGCTGCTCCTGGCACAGGGAACCCTCAGTGATGGCTCCTGATCACTGAGCTACACGCCCTATAAACACACAGCCACGCTGCTCCTGGCACAGGGAACCCTCAGTGATAGCTCCTGATCACTGAGCTACAGGCCCTATACACACACAGACACGCTGCTCCTGGCACAGGGAACCCTCAATGATGGCTCCTGATCACTGAGCTACACGCCCTATACACACACAGACACGCTGCTCCTGGCTCAGGGAACCCTCAGTGATGGCTCCTGATCACTGAGCTACAGGCCCTATACACACACAGCCAGCTGCTCCTGGCACAGGGAACTCTCAGTGATGGCTCCTGATCACTGAGCTACAGGCCCTATACACACAGGGCACGCTGCTCCTGGCACAGGGAACCCTCAGTGATGGGACCTGATCACTAAGCTGCAGGCTTTATACACACACAGACACACTGCTCCTGGCACAGGGAACACTCAGTGATGGGACCTGATCACTGAGCTGCAGGCCAAATACACACACAGACACACTGCTCCTGGCACAGAGAACCCTCAGTGAGGGCTCCTGATCACTGAGCTACAGGACCTATACACACACAGACATGCTGCTCCCGGCACAGGGAACCCTCAGTGATGGCTCCTGATCACTGAGCTACACGCCCTATACACACGCAGACATGCTGCTCCCGGCACAGGGAACCCTCTGTGATGGCTCCTGATCACTGAGCTGCAGGCCCTATACACACAAAGGGCACGCTGCTCCTGGCACAGGGAACCCTCAGTGATGGCTCCTGATCACTGAGCTACAGGCCCTATACACACACAGCTGCTCCTGGCACAGGGAACCCTCAGTGATGGCTCCTGATCACTGAGCTGCACGCCCTATACACAGAAAGGGCACTCTGCTCCTGGCACAGGGAACCCTCAGTGATGGCTCCTGATCACTGAGCTGCAGGCCCCATACGGGCACACTGCTCCTGGCTCAGGGAACCCTCAGTGATAGCTCCTGATCACTGAGCTACACGCCCTATAGACACACAGACACGCTGCTCCTGGCTCAGGGAACCCTCAGTGATGGCTCCTGATCACTGAGCTACAGGCCCTATACACACACAGACACGCTGCTCCTGGCTCAGGGAACCCTCAGTGATGGCTCCTGATCACTGAGCTACACGCCCTATACACACACAGACACGCTGCTCCTGGCTCAGGGAACCCTCAGTGATGGCTCCTGAGCACTGAGCTGCACGCACTATACACACAAAGGGCACGCTGCTCCTGGCACATGGAACCCTCAGTGATGGCTCCTGATCACTGAGCTACAGGCCCTATACACACAAAGGGCACGCTGTTCCTGGCACAGGAATCCTCAGTGATGTCTCCTGATCACTGAGCTACAGGCCCTATACACACACAGACACGCTGCTCCTGGCACAGGGAACCCTCCTTGATGGCTCCTGATCACTGAGCTGCAGGTCCCATACACACAGACACGCTGCTCCTGTCTCCGGGAATCCTCAGTGATGGCCCCGGATCACTGAGCTACATGCCCTATACACACACAGACACGCTGCTCCTGGCCCCAGGAACAATCAGTGTTGGATCCAGATCACTGAGCTACAGGCCCTATACACACAGAGACACGCTGCTCCTGGCACAGGGAACCCTCAGTGATGGCTCCTGATCACTGAGCTACACGCCCTATAAACACACAGACACGCTGCTCCTGGCTCAGGGAACCCTCAGTGATAGCTCCTGATCACTGAGCTACAGGCCCTATACACACACAAACACGCTGCTCCTGGCACAGGGAACCCTCAGTGATGGCTCCTGATCACTGAGCTACACGCCCTATACACACACAGACACGCTGCTCCTGGCTCAGGGAACCCTCAGTGATGGCTCCTGATCACTGAGCTACAGGCCCTATACACACACAGACAGCTGGTCCTGGTACAGGGAACCCTCAGTGATGGCTCCTGTTCACTGAGCTGCACGCCCTATACACACAAAGGGCACGCTGTTCCTGGCACAGGAATCCTCAGTGATGTCTCCTGATCACTGAGCTACAGGCCCTATACACACACAGACATGCTGCTTTTGGCACAGGGAACCCTCAGTGATGGCTCCTGATCACTGAGATACATGCCCTATACACACACAGACACGCTGCTCCTGGCACAGGGAACCCTCCTTGATGGCTCCTGATCACTGAGCTGCAGGTCCCATACACAGACAGACATGCTGCTCCTGGCTCAGGGAACGCTCAGTGATGGCCCCTGATCACTGAGCTACATGCCCTATACATACAGAGACACACTGCTCCTGCCTCCGGGAAACCTCAGTGATGGCCCCTGATCACTGAGCTACTGGCCCTATACACACACACAGACACGCTGCTCCTTTCTCGGCGAACCCTCAGTGATGGCTCCTGATCACTGAGCTACAGGCCCTATACACACACAGCCAGCTGCTCCAGGAACAATCAATGTTGGATCCTGATCACTGAGCTACAGGCCCTATACACACACAGACACGCAGCTCCTGGCACAGGGAACCCTCAGTGATGGGTCCTGATCACTGAGCTACACGCCCTATAGACACACAGACACGCTGCTCCTTGCACAGGGAACCCTCAGTGACGGCTCCTGATCACTGAGATAAAGGCCGTATACACATACAGACACGCTGCTCCTTTCTCCGCGAACCCTCAGTGATGGCTCCTGATCACTGAGCTACAGGCCCTATACACACACAGCCAGCTGCTCCTGGCCCCAGGAACAATCAGTGTTGGATCCTGATCACTGAGCTACAGGCCCTATACACACACAGACACGCAGCTCCTGGCACAGGGAACCTCAGTGATGGCTCCTGATCACTGAGCTACAGGCCCTATACACACACAGACACGCTGCTCCTGGCACAGGGAACCCTCAGTGATGGCTCCTGATCACTGAGCTACACGCCCTATACACACACAGACACGCTGCTCTTGGCTCAGGGAACCCTCAGTGATGGGACCTGATCACTAAGCTGCAGGCCCTATACTCACACAGACACGCTGCTCAAGGCTCAGGGAACCCTCAGTGATGTCTCCTGATCACTGAGCTACTGGCCCTATACACACACAGCCAGCTGCTCCTGGCCCCAGGAACAATCAGTGTTGGATCCTGATCACTGAGCTACAGGCCCTATACACACACAGACACGCAGCTCCTGGCACAGGGAACCTCAGTGATGGCTCCTGATCACTGAGCTACAGGCCCTATACACACACAGACACGCTGCTCCTGGCACAGGGAACCCTCAGTGATGGCTCCTGATCACTGAGCTACACGCCCTATACACACACAGACACGCTGCTCTTGGCTCAGGGAACCCTCAGTGATGGGACCTGATCACTAAGCTGCAGGCCCTATACTCACACAGACACGCTGCTCAAGGCTCAGGGAACCCTCAGTGATGTCTCCTGATCACTGAGCTACTGGCCCTATACACACACAGACACACTGCTCCTGGCACAGAGAACCCTCATTGAGGGCTCCTGATCACTGAGCTACAGGCCCTATACACACACAGCCAGCTGCTCCAGGAACAATCAGTGTTGGATCCTGATCACTGAGCTACAGGCCCTATACACACACAGACACGCAGCTCCTGGCACAGGGAACCCTCAGTGATGGCTCCTGATCACTGAGCTACACGCCCTATAGACACACAGACACGCTGCTCCTGGCACAGGGAACCCTCCTTGATGGCTCCTGATCACTGAGCTGCAGGCCCTATACACACACAGACACGCTGCTCCTGGCACAGGGAACCCTCACTGATGGCTCCTGATCACTGAGCTACACGCCCTATACACACACAGACACGCTGCTCCTGGCTCAGGGAACCCTCAGTGATGGCTCCTGATCACTGAGCTACAGGCCCTATACACACACAGGGCACACTGCTCAAGGCTCAGGGAACCCTCAGTGATGGCCCCTGATCACTGAGCTACAGGCCCTATACACACACAGACACACTGCTCCTGTCTCCAAGAACCCTCAGTGATGGCTCCTGATCACTGAGCTACACGCCCTATACACACACAGACACACTGCTCCTGTCTCCGGGAAACCTCAGTGGTGGCCCCTGATCACTGAGCTACTGGCCCTATACACACACAGACACGCTGCTCCTTTCTCCGCGAACTCTCAGTGATGGCTCCTGATCACTGAGCTACAGGCCCTATACACACAAAGCCAGCTGCTCCTGACCCCAGGAACAATCAGTGTTGGATCCTGATCACTGAGCTACAAGCCCTATAGACACACAGACACGCTGCTCCTGGCACAGGGAACCCTCAGTGATGGCTCCTGATCACTGAGCTACAGGCCCTATACACACACAGACACGCAGCTCCTGGCACAGGGAACCCTCAGTGATGGCTCCTGATCACTGAGCTACACGCCCTATAGACACACAGACACGCTGCTCCTGGTACAGGGAACCCTCAGTGATGGCTCCTGATCACTGAGCTACAGGCCCTATACACACACAGACACGCTGCTCCTGGCACAGGGAACCCTCAGTGATGGCTCCTGATCACTGAGCTACAGGCCCTATACACACACAGGGCACACTGCTCAAGGCTCAGGGAACCCTCAGTGATGGGACCTGATCACTAAGCTGCAGGCCCTATACTCACACAGACACGCTGCTCAAGGCTCAGGGAACCCTCAGTGATGGCTCCTGATCACTGAGCTACAGGCCCTATACACACACAGACACGCTGCTCCTGGCCCCAGAAACCTTCAGTGATGGCTCCTGATCACTGAGCTACATGCCCTATACACATGCAGACATGCTACTCCTGGCTCAGGGAACCCTCAGTGATGGCTCCTGATCACTGAGCTACAGGCCCTATACACACGCAGACACGCTGCTCCTGGCTCTGGGAAACCTCAGTGATGACTCCTGATCACTGAGCTACATGCCCTATAGACACGCAGACACGCTGCTCCTGGCACAGGGAACCTTCAGTGATGGCACCTGATCACTGAGCTACACACCCTATACAAACAAAGACACGCTGCTCCTGGCTCAGGGAACCCTCAGTGATGGCTCCTGATCACTGAGCTACACGCCCTATACACACACAGGGCACGCTGCTCCTGGCACAGGGAACCCTCAGTGATGGCTCCTGATCACTGAGCTACAGGCCCTATACACTCACAGGGCATGCTGCTCCTGGCACATGGAACCCTCCGTGATGTCTCCTGATCACTGAGCTACATGCCCAATACACACACAGACACACAGCTCCTGGCACAGGGAACCCTCAGTGATGGCTCCTGATCACTGAGCTGCAGGCCCTATACACACACAGACACACTGCTCCTGGCACAGAGAACCCTCAGTGAGGTCTCCTGATCACTGAGCTGCTAGCTCTATACACACACAGACACGATGCTCCTGGCTCCAGGAACCCTCAGTGATGGCTCCTGATCACTGAGCTACAGGCCCTATACACACACAGACACGCTGCTCCTGGCACAGGAAACCCTCAGTGATGGCTCCTGATCACTGAGCTACAGGGCCCAAACACACACAGACACACTGCTTCTGGCACAGGGAACCCTCAGTGATGGCTCCTGATCACTGAGCTACATGCCCTATACACACACAGACACGCTGCTCCTGTCTCCGGGAACCCTCAGTGATGGGTCCTGATCACTGAGCTACACGCCCTATACACACACAGACAGCTGGTCCTGGTACAGGGAACCCTCAGTGATGGCTCCTGTTCACTGTGCTGCACGCCCTATACACACAAAGGGCACGCTGTTCCTGGCACAGGAATCCTCAGTGATGTCTCCTGATCACTGAGCTACACGCCCTATACACACACAGACAGCTGGTCCTGGTACAGGGAACCCTCAGTGATGGCTCCTGTTCACTGAGCTGCACGCCCTATACACACAAAGGGCACGCTGTTCCTGGCACAGGAATCCTCAGAGATGTCTCCTGATCACTGAGCTACAGGCCCTATACACACACAGACACGCAGCTCCTGGCACAGGGAACCCTCAGTGGTGGCTCCTGATCACTGAGCTACACGCCCTATAGACACACAGACACGCTGCTCCTGGCACAGGGAACCCTCAGTGATGGCTCCTGATCACTGAGCTGCACGCCCTATACACAGAAAGGGCACGCTGCTCCTGGCACAGGGAACCCTCAGTGATGGCTCCTGATCACTGAGCTACAGGCCCTATACACACACAGACATGCTGCTCCTGGCACAGGGAACCCTCGGCGATGGCCCCTGATCAATGAGCTACATGCCCTATTCACATGCAGACATGCTGCTCCTGGCTCAGGGAACCCTCAGTGATGACTCCTGATCACTGAGCTACATGCCCTACACACACGCAGACACGCTGCTCCTGGCACAGGGAACCTTCAGAGATGGCACCTGATCATTGAGCTACACGCCCTATACACACACAGACACGCTGCTCCTGGCTCAGGGAACCCTCAGTGATGGCTCCTGATCACTGAGCTATACGCTCTATACACTTACAGGGCACGCTGCTCCTGGCACAGGGAACCCTCAGTGATGGCTCCTGATCACTGAGCTACAGGCCCTATACACACACAGGCCACGCTGCTCCTGGCACAGGGAACCTTCAGTGATGTCTCCTGATCACTGAGCTACAGGCCCTATACACACACAGACACACAGCTCCTGGCACAGAGAACATTCAGTGATGGCTCCTGATCACTGAGCTACAGGCCCTATACACACACAGACACGCTGCTCCTGGATCAGGGAACCCTCAGTGATGGCTCCTGATCACTGAGCTACACGCCCTATACACACACAGACACACTGCTCCTGACACAGGGAACCCTCAGTGATGGCTTCTGAATACTGAGCTGCAGGCCCTATACTCACACAGTCACGCTGCTTCTGGCTCAGGGAAAACTCAGTGATGGCTCCTGATCACTGAGCAACGGGCCCTATACACACGCAGACACGCTCCTCCTGGAACAGGGAACCTCAGTGATGGCTCCTGATCACTGAGCTACATGCCCTATACACACACAGGCACGCTGCTCCTGGCTCAGGGAACCCTCAGTGAAGGCTCCTGATCACTGAGCTACACGCCCTATACACACACAGACATGTTGCTCCTGGCACAGGGAACCCTCAGTGATGGCTCCTGATCACTGAGCTACACACCCTATACACACACAGACATGCTGCTCCTGGCACAGCGAACTCGCAGTGATGGCTCCCGATCACTGAGTTACATGCTCTATACACACGCAGACATGCTGCTCCTGGCACAGGGAACCCTCTGTGATGGCTCCTGATCACTGAGCTGCAGGCCCTATACACACAAAGGGCACGCTGCTCCTGGCACAGGGAACCCTCAGTGATGGCTCCTGATCACTGAGCTGCAGGCCCTATACACACACAGACACACTGCTCCTGGCACAGAGAACCCTCAGTGAGGGCTCCTGATCACTGAGCTACAGGCCCTATACACACACAGGGCACGCAGCTCCCGGCACAGGGAACCCTCAGTGATGGCTCCTGATCACTGAGCTGCAGGCCCTATACACACACAGACACACTGCCCCTGGCACAGAGAACCCTCAGTGAGGACTCCTGATCACTGAGCTACAGGCCCTATACACACACAGATACGCAGCTCTTGGCCCCTGGAACCCTCAGTGATGGCTCCTTATTACTGAGCTACAGGCCCTATACACACACAGATACGCAGCTCTTGGCACAGGGAACCCTCAGTGATGGCTCCTGATCACTGAGCTACAGGCCCCATAAACACACAGACAAGCTGCTCCTGGCACGGAGATCCCTCAGTGATGGCTCCTGATCTCTGAGCTACACGCCCTATACACACACACAAACAGGGCACGCTGCTCCTGGCACAGGTAACCCTCAGTGATGGCTCCTGATCACTGAGCTACAGGCTCTATACAAACACAGGGCACGCTGCTCAAGGCTCAGGGAACCCTCAGTGATGGCTCCTGATCACTGAGCTACAGGCCCTATTCACACGCAGACACGCTGTTCCTGGCTCAGGGAACCCTCAGTGATGACTCCAGATCACTGAGCTACATGCCCTACACACACGCAAACACGCTGCTCCTGGCACAGGGAACCTTCAGTGATGGCACCTTATCACTGAGCTACACGCCCTATACATACACAGACACGCTGCTCCTGGCCCAGGGAACCCTCAGTGATGGCTCCTGATCACTGAGCTACACGCTCTATACACACACAGGGCATGCTGCTCCTGGCACAGGAAACCCTCAGTGATGGCTCCTGGTCACTGAGCGAGAGGCCCTATACACACACAGGGCACGCTGCTCCTGGCACAGTTAACCCTCAGTGATGTCTCCTGATCACTGAGCTAGAGGCCCTGTACACACACAGACACAAAGCTCCTGGCACAGGGAACCCTATGTGATGGTTCCTGATCACTGGCCTACAGGCCCTATACACACACAGACACGCTGCTCCTGGCACAGGAAACCCTCAGTGATGGCTCCTGATCACTGAGCTACAGGGCCCAAACACACACAGACACACTGCTTCTGGCACAGGGAACCCTCAGTGATGGCTCTTGATCACTGAGCTACATGCCCTATACACACACAGACACGCTGCTCCTGTCTCCGGGAACCCTCAGTGATGGGTCCTGATCACTGAGCTACACGCCCTATACACACACAGACAGCTGGTCCTGGTACAGGGAACCCTCAGTGATGGCTCCTGTTCACTGTGCTGCACGCCCTATACACACAAAGGGCACGCTGTTCCTGGCACAGGAATCCTCAGTGATGTCTCCTGATCACTGAGCTACACGCCCTATACACACACAGACAGCTGGTCCTGGTACAGGGAACCCTCAGTGATGGCTCCTGTTCACTGAGCTGCACGCCCTATACACACAAGGGGCACGCTGTTCCTGGCACAGGAATCCTCAGAGATGTCTCCTGATCACTGAGCTACAGGCCCTATACACACACAGACACGCAGCTCCTGGCACAGGGAACCCTCAGTGGTGGCTCCTGATCACTGAGCTACACGCCCTATAGACACACAGACACGCTGCTCCTGGCACAGGGAACCCTCAGTGATGGCTCCTGATCACTGAGCTGCACGCCCTATACACAGAAAGGGCACGCTGCTCCTGGCACAGGGAACCCTCAGTGATGGCTCCTGATCACTGAGCTACAGGCCCTATACACACACAGACATGCTGCTCCTGGCACAGGGAACCCTCGGCGATGGCCCCTGATCAATGAGCTACATGCCCTATTCACATGCAGACATGCTGCTCCTGGCTCAGGGAACCCTCAGTGATGACTCCTGATCACTGAGCTACATGCCCTACACACACGCAGACACGCTGCTCCTGGCACAGGGAACCTTCAGAGATGGCACCTGATCATTGAGCTACACGCCCTATACACACACAGACACGCTGCTCCTGGCTCAGGGAACCCTCAGTGATGGCTCCTGATCACTGAGCTATACGCTCTATACACTTACAGGGCACGCTGCTCCTGGCACAGGGAACCCTCAGTGATGGCTCCTGATCACTGAGCTACAGGCCCTATACACACACAGGCCACGCTGCTCCTGGCACAGGGAACCTTCAGTGATGTCTCCTGATCACTGAGCTACAGGCCCTATACACACACAGACACACAGCTCCTGGCACAGAGAACATTCAGTGATGGCTCCTGATCACTGAGCTACAGGCCCTATACACACACAGACACGCTGCTCCTGGATCAGGGAACCCTCAGTGATGGCTCCTGATCACTGAGCTACACGCCCTATACACACACAGACACACTGCTCCTGACACAGGGAACCCTCAGTGATGGCTTCTGAATACTGAGCTGCAGGCCCTATACTCACACAGTCACGCTGCTTCTGGCTCAGGGAAAACTCAGTGATGGCTCCTGATCACTGAGCAACGGGCCCTATACACACGCAGACACGCTCCTCCTGGAACAGGGAACCTCAGTGATGGCTCCTGATCACTGAGCTACATGCCCTATACACACACAGGCACGCTGCTCCTGGCTCAGGGAACCCTCAGTGAAGGCTCCTGATCACTGAGCTACACGCCCTATACACACACAGACATGTTGCTCCTGGCACAGGGAACCCTCAGTGATGGCTCCTGATCACTGAGCTACACACCCTATACACACACAGACACGCTGCTCCTGGCACAGCGAACTCGCAGTGATGGCTCCCGATCACTGAGTTACATGCTCTATACACACGCAGACATGCTGCTCCTGGCACAGGGAACCCTCTGTGATGGTTCCTGATCACTGAGCTGCAGGCCCTATACACACAAAGGGCACGCTGCTCCTGGCACAGGGAACCCTCAGTGATGGCTCCTGATCACTGAGCCACAGGCCCTATACACACACAGACACACTGCTCCTGGCACAGAGAACCCTCAGTGAGGGCTCCTGATCACTGAGCTACAGGCCCTATACACACACAGGGCACGCAGCTCACGGCACAGGGAACCCTCAGTGATGGCTCCTGATCACTGAGCTGCAGGCCCTATACACACACAGACACACTGCCCCTGGCACAGAGAACCCTCAGTGAGGGCTCCTGATCACTGAGCTACAGGCCCTATACACACACAGATACGCAGCTCTTGGCCCCTGGAACCCTCAGTGATGGCTCCTTATTACTGAGCTACAGGCCCTATACACACACAGATACGCAGCTCTTGGCACAGGGAACCCTCAGTGATGGCTCCTGATCACTGAGCTACAGGCCCCATAAACACACAGACAAGCTGCTCCTGGCACGGAGATCCCTCAGTGATGGCTCCTGATCTCTGAGCTACACGCCCTATACACACACACAAACAGGGCACGCTGCTCCTGGCACAGGTAACCCTCAGTGATGGCTCCTGATCACTGAGCTACAGGCTCTATACAAACACAGGGCACGCTGCTCAAGGCTCAGGGAACCCTCAGTGATGGCTCCTGATCACTGAGCTACAGGCCCTATTCACACACAGACACGCTGCTCCTGTCTCCGGGAAACCTCAGTGATGGCCCCTGATCACTGAGCTACATGCCCTATACAAACACAGACACGCTGCTCCTGGCCCCAGGAACAATCAGTGTTGCATCCAGATCACTGAGCTACAGGCCCTATACACACACAGACACGCTGCTCCTGGCACAGGGAACCCTCAGTGATGGCTCCTGATCACTGAGCTACACGCCCTATACACACACAGACACGCTGCTCCTGGCTCAGGGAACCCTCAGTGATGGCTCCTGATCACTGAGCTACAGGCCCTATACACACACAGGGCACGCTGCTCAAGGCTCAGGGAACCCTCAGTGATGGGACCTGATCACTAAGCTGCAGGCCCTATACTCACACAGACACGCTGCTCAAGACTCAGGGAACCCTCAGTGATGGCTCCTGATCACTGAGCTGCAGGCTCTATACACACACAGACACGCTGCTCAAGGCTCAGTGAACCCTCAGTGATGGGACCTGATCACTGAGCTGCAGGCTCTATACACACACAGACACGCTGCTCCTGGCACAGGGAACCCTCAGTGATGGCTCCTGATCACTGAGCTACACACCCTATACACACACAGACACGCTGCTCCGGGCACAGCGAACTCGCAGTGATGGCTCCTGATCACTGAGTTACATGCCCTATACACACGCAGACACGCTGCTCCTGGCACAGGGAACCCTCAGTGATGGCTCCTGATCACTGAGCTGCACGCCCTATACACAGAAAGGGCACGCTGCTCCTGGCACAGGGAACCATCTGTGATGGCTCCTGATCACTGAGCTGCAGGCCCTATACACACAAAGGGCACGCTGGTCCTGGCACAGGGAACCCTCAGTGATGGCTCCTGATCACTGAGCTACAGGCCCTATACACACACAGCTGCTCCTGGCACAGGGAACCCTCAGTGATGGCTCCTGATCACTGAGCTGCACGCCCTATACACAGAAAGGTCACGCTGCTCCTGGCACAGGGAACCCTCAGTGATGGCTCCTGATCACTGAGCTGCAGGCCCCATACGGGCACACTGCTCCTGGCTCAGGGAACCCTCAGTGATAGCTCCTGATCACTGAGCTACACGCCCTATACACACACAGACACACTGCTCCTGGCTCAGGGAACCCTCAGTGATGGCTCCTGATCACTGAGCTACAGGCCCTATACACACACAGACACGCTGCTCCTGGCTCAGGGAACCCTCAGTGATGGCTCCTGATCACTGAGCTACACGCCCTATACACACACAGACACGCTGCTCCTGGCTCAGGGAACCCTCAGTGATGGCTCCTGATCACTGAGCTGCACGCACTATACACACAAAGGGCACGCTGCTCCTGGCACATGGAACCCTCAGTGATGGCTCCTGATCACTGAGCTACAGGCCCTATACACACAAAGGGCACGCTGTTCCTGGCACAGGAATCCTCAGTGATGTCTCCTGATCACTGAGCTACAGGCCCTATACACACACAGACACGCTGCTCCTGGCACAGGGAACCCTCCTTGATGGCTCCTGATCACTGAGCTGCAGGTCCCATACACACAGACACGCTGCTCAAGACTCAGGGAACCCTCAGTGATGGGACCTGATCACTAAGCTGCAGGCCCTATACTCACACAGACACGCTGCTCAAGACTCAGGAAACCCTCAGTGATGGCTCCTGATCACTGAGCTACAGGCCCTATACACACACAGGGCACGCTGCACCTGGCACAGGGAACCCTCAGTGATGGCTCCTGATCACTGAGCTACAGGCCCTATACACACACAGACACGCTGCTCCTGGCTCAGGGAACCCTCAGTGATGGCTCCTGATCACTGAGCTACACGCCCTATACACACACAGACACGCTGCTCCTGGCTCAGGGAACCCTCAGTGATGGCTCCTGATCACTGAGCTGCACGCACTATACACACAAAGGGCACGCTGCTCCTGGCACATGGAACCCTCAGTGATGGCTCCTGATCACTGAGCTACAGGCCCTATACACACAAAGGGCACGCTGTTCCTGGCACAGGAATCCTCAGTGATGTCTCCTGATCACTGAGCTACAGGCCCTATACACACACAGACACACTGCTCCTGGCACAGGGAACCCTCCTTGATGGCTCCTGATCACTGAGCTGCAGGTCCCATACACACAGACACGCTGCTCAAGACTCAGGGAACCCTCAGTGATGGGACCTGATCACTAAGCTGCAGGCCCTATACTCACACAGACACGCTGCTCAAGACTCAGGAAACCCTCAGTGATGGCTCCTGATCACTGAGCTACAGGCCCTATACACACACAGGGCACGCTACTCAAGGCTCAGGGAACCCTCAGTCATGGGACCTGATCACTGAGCTGCAGGCTCTATACACACACAGGGCACGCTGCTCCTGGCACATGGAACCCTCAGTGATGGCTCCTGATCATTGAGCTACAGGCCCTATACACACACAGACACGCTGCTCCTGGCACAGGGAACCCTCCTTGATGGCTCCTGTTCATTGAGCTAGACGCCCTATACACACAAAGGGCACGCTGTTCCTGGCACAGGAATCCTCAGTGATGTCTCCTGATCACTGAGCTACAGGCCCTATACACACACAGACACGCTGCTCCTGGATCAGGGAACCCTCAGTGATGGCTCCTGATCACTGAGCTACAGACCCTATACACACACAGACACGCTGCTCCTGGCACAGGGAACCCTCCTTGATGGCTCCTGATCACTGAGCTGCAGGTCCCATACACACAGACACGCTGCTCCTGGCTCAGGGAACTCTCAGTGATGGCCCCTGATCACTGAGCTACATGCCCTATACACACACAGACACGCTGCTCCTGGCACAGGGAACCCTCCTTGATGGCTCCTGATCACTGAGCTGCAGGTCCCATACACACAGACACGCTGCTCCTGGCTCAGGGAACTCTCAGTGATGGCCCCTGATCACTGAGCTACATGCCCTATAAACACACAGACACGCTGCTCCTGTCTCCGGGAAACCTCAGTGATGGCCCCTGATCACTGAGCTACATGCCCTATACAAACACAGACACGATGCTCCTGGCCCCAGGAACAATCAGTGTTGGATCCAGATCACTGAGCTACAGGCCCTATACACACACAGACACGCTGCTCCTGGCACAGGGAACCCTCAGTGATGGCTCCTGATCACTGAGCTACACGCCCTATAAACACACAGCCACGCTGCTCCTGGCACAGGGAACCCTCAGTGATAGCTCCTGATCACTGAGCTACAGGCCCTATACACACACAGACACGCTGCTCCTGGCACAGGGAACCCTCAATGATGGCTCCTGATCACTGAGCTACACGCCCTATACACACACAGACACGCTGCTCCTGGCTCAGGGAACCCTCAGTGATGGCTCCTGATCACTGAGCTACAGGCCCTATACACACACAGCCAGCTGCTCCTGGCACAGGGAACTCTCAGTGATGGCTCCTGATCACTGAGCTACAGGCCCTATACACACAGGGCACGCTGCTCCTGGCACAGGGAACCCTCAGTGATGGGACCTGATCACTAAGCTGCAGGCTTTATACACACACAGACACACTGCTCCTGGCACAGGGAACACTCAGTGATGGGACCTGATCACTGAGCTGCAGGCCAAATACACACACAGACACACTGCTCCTGGCACAGAGAACCCTCAGTGAGGGCTCCTGATCACTGAGCTACAGGACCTATACACACACAGACATGCTGCTCCCGGCACAGGGAACCCTCAGTGATGGCTCCTGATCACTGAGCTACACGCCCTATACACACGCAGACATGCTGCTCCCGGCACAGGGAACCCTCTGTGATGGCTCCTGATCACTGAGCTGCAGGCCCTATACACACAAAGGGCACGCTGCTCCTGGCACAGGGAACCCTCAGTGATGGCTCCTGATCACTGAGCTACAGGCCCTATACACACACAGCTGCTCCTGGCACAGGGAACCCTCAGTGATGGCTCCTGATCACTGAGCTGCACGCCCTATACACAGAAAGGGCACTCTGCTCCTGGCACAGGGAACCCTCAGTGATGGCTCCTGATCACTGAGCTGCAGGCCCCATACGGGCACACTGCTCCTGGCTCAGGGAACCCTCAGTGATAGCTCCTGATCACTGAGCTACACGCCCTATAGACACACAGACACGCTGCTCCTGGCTCAGGGAACCCTCAGTGATGGCTCCTGATCACTGAGCTACAGGCCCTATACACACACAGACACGCTGCTCCTGGCTCAGGGAACCCTCAGTGATGGCTCCTGATCACTGAGCTACACGCCCTATACACACACAGACACGCTGCTCCTGGCTCAGGGAACCCTCAGTGATGGCTCCTGAGCACTGAGCTGCACGCACTATACACACAAAGGGCACGCTGCTCCTGGCACATGGAACCCTCAGTGATGGCTCCTGATCACTGAGCTACAGGCCCTATACACACAAAGGGCACGCTGTTCCTGGCACAGGAATCCTCAGTGATGTCTCCTGATCACTGAGCTACAGGCCCTATACACACACAGACACGCTGCTCCTGGCACAGGGAACCCTCCTTGATGGCTCCTGATCACTGAGCTGCAGGTCCCATACACACAGACACGCTGCTCCTGTCTCCGGGAATCCTCAGTGATGGCCCCGGATCACTGAGCTACATGCCCTATACACACACAGACACGCTGCTCCTGGCCCCAGGAACAATCAGTGTTGGATCCAGATCACTGAGCTACAGGCCCTATACACACAGAGACACGCTGCTCCTGGCACAGGGAACCCTCAGTGATGGCTCCTGATCACTGAGCTACACGCCCTATAAACACACAGACACGCTGCTCCTGGCTCAGGGAACCCTCAGTGATAGCTCCTGATCACTGAGCTACAGGCCCTATACACACACAAACACGCTGCTCCTGGCACAGGGAACCCTCAGTGATGGCTCCTGATCACTGAGCTACACGCCCTATACACACACAGACACGCTGCTCCTGGCTCAGGGAACCCTCAGTGATGGCTCCTGATCACTGAGCTACAGGCCCTATACACACACAGACAGCTGGTCCTGGTACAGGGAACCCTCAGTGATGGCTCCTGTTCACTGAGCTGCACGCCCTATACACACAAAGGGCACGCTGTTCCTGGCACAGGAATCCTCAGTGATGTCTCCTGATCACTGAGCTACAGGCCCTATACACACACAGACATGCTGCTTTTGGCACAGGGAACCCTCAGTGATGGCTCCTGATCACTGAGATACATGCCCTATACACACACAGACACGCTGCTCCTGGCACAGGGAACCCTCCTTGATGGCTCCTGATCACTGAGCTGCAGGTCCCATACACAGACAGACATGCTGCTCCTGGCTCAGGGAACGCTCAGTGATGGCCCCTGATCACTGAGCTACATGCCCTATACATACAGAGACACACTGCTCCTGCCTCCGGGAAACCTCAGTGATGGCCCCTGATCACTGAGCTACTGGCCCTATACACACACACAGACACGCTGCTCCTTTCTCGGCGAACCCTCAGTGATGGCTCCTGATCACTGAGCTACAGGCCCTATACACACACAGCCAGCTGCTCCAGGAACAATCAATGTTGGATCCTGATCACTGAGCTACAGGCCCTATACACACACAGACACGCAGCTCCTGGCACAGGGAACCCTCAGTGATGGGTCCTGATCACTGAGCTACACGCCCTATAGACACACAGACACGCTGCTCCTTGCACAGGGAACCCTCAGTGACGGCTCCTGATCACTGAGATAAAGGCCGTATACACATACAGACACGCTGCTCCTTTCTCCGCGAACCCTCAGTGATGGCTCCTGATCACTGAGCTACAGGCCCTATACACACACAGCCAGCTGCTCCTGGCCCCAGGAACAATCAGTGTTGGATCCTGATCACTGAGCTACAGGCCCTATACACACACAGACACGCAGCTCCTGGCACAGGGAACCTCAGTGATGGCTCCTGATCACTGAGCTACAGGCCCTATACACACACAGACACGCTGCTCCTGGCACAGGGAACCCTCAGTGATGGCTCCTGATCACTGAGCTACACGCCCTATACACACACAGACACGCTGCTCTTGGCTCAGGGAACCCTCAGTGATGGGACCTGATCACTAAGCTGCAGGCCCTATACTCACACAGACACGCTGCTCAAGGCTCAGGGAACCCTCAGTGATGTCTCCTGATCACTGAGCTACTGGCCCTATACACACACAGCCAGCTGCTCCTGGCCCCAGGAACAATCAGTGTTGGATCCTGATCACTGAGCTACAGGCCCTATACACACACAGACACGCAGCTCCTGGCACAGGGAACCTCAGTGATGGCTCCTGATCACTGAGCTACAGGCCCTATACACACACAGACACGCTGCTCCTGGCACAGGGAACCCTCAGTGATGGCTCCTGATCACTGAGCTACACGCCCTATACACACACAGACACGCTGCTCTTGGCTCAGGGAACCCTCAGTGATGGGACCTGATCACTAAGCTGCAGGCCCTATACTCACACAGACACGCTGCTCAAGGCTCAGGGAACCCTCAGTGATGTCTCCTGATCACTGAGCTACTGGCCCTATACACACACAGACACACTGCTCCTGGCACAGAGAACCCTCATTGAGGGCTCCTGATCACTGAGCTACAGGCCCTATACACACACAGCCAGCTGCTCCAGGAACAATCAGTGTTGGATCCTGATCACTGAGCTACAGGCCCTATACACACACAGACACGCAGCTCCTGGCACAGGGAACCCTCAGTGATGGCTCCTGATCACTGAGCTACACGCCCTATAGACACACAGACACGCTGCTCCTGGCACAGGGAACCCTCCTTGATGGCTCCTGATCACTGAGCTGCAGGCCCTATACACACACAGACACGCTGCTCCTGGCACAGGGAACCCTCACTGATGGCTCCTGATCACTGAGCTACACGCCCTATACACACACAGACACGCTGCTCCTGGCTCAGGGAACCCTCAGTGATGGCTCCTGATCACTGAGCTACAGGCCCTATACACACACAGGGCACACTGCTCAAGGCTCAGGGAACCCTCAGTGATGGCCCCTGATCACTGAGCTACAGGCCCTATACACACACAGACACACTGCTCCTGTCTCCAAGAACCCTCAGTGATGGCTCCTGATCACTGAGCTACACGCCCTATACACACACAGACACACTGCTCCTGTCTCCGGGAAACCTCAGTGGTGGCCCCTGATCACTGAGCTACTGGCCCTATACACACACAGACACGCTGCTCCTTTCTCCGCGAACTCTCAGTGATGGCTCCTGATCACTGAGCTACAGGCCCTATACACACAAAGCCAGCTGCTCCTGACCCCAGGAACAATCAGTGTTGGATCCTGATCACTGAGCTACAAGCCCTATAGACACACAGACACGCTGCTCCTGGCACAGGGAACCCTCAGTGATGGCTCCTGATCACTGAGCTACAGGCCCTATACACACACAGACACGCAGCTCCTGGCACAGGGAACCCTCAGTGATGGCTCCTGATCACTGAGCTACACGCCCTATAGACACACAGACACGCTGCTCCTGGTACAGGGAACCCTCAGTGATGGCTCCTGATCACTGAGCTACAGGCCCTATACACACACAGACACGCTGCTCCTGGCACAGGGAACCCTCAGTGATGGCTCCTGATCACTGAGCTACAGGCCCTATACACACACAGGGCACACTGCTCAAGGCTCAGGGAACCCTCAGTGATGGGACCTGATCACTAAGCTGCAGGCCCTATACTCACACAGACACGCTGCTCAAGGCTCAGGGAACCCTCAGTGATGGCTCCTGATCACTGAGCTACAGGCCCTATACACACACAGACACGCTGCTCCTGGCCCCAGAAACCTTCAGTGATGGCTCCTGATCACTGAGCTACATGCCCTATACACATGCAGACATGCTACTCCTGGCTCAGGGAACCCTCAGTGATGGCTCCTGATCACTGAGCTACAGGCCCTATACACACGCAGACACGCTGCTCCTGGCTCTGGGAAACCTCAGTGATGACTCCTGATCACTGAGCTACATGCCCTATAGACACGCAGACACGCTGCTCCTGGCACAGGGAACCTTCAGTGATGGCACCTGATCACTGAGCTACACACCCTATACAAACAAAGACACGCTGCTCCTGGCTCAGGGAACCCTCAGTGATGGCTCCTGATCACTGAGCTACACGCCCTATACACACACAGGGCACGCTGCTCCTGGCACAGGGAACCCTCAGTGATGGCTCCTGATCACTGAGCTACAGGCCCTATACACTCACAGGGCATGCTGCTCCTGGCACATGGAACCCTCCGTGATGTCTCCTGATCACTGAGCTACATGCCCAATACACACACAGACACACAGCTCCTGGCACAGGGAACCCTCAGTGATGGCTCCTGATCACTGAGCTGCAGGCCCTATACACACACAGACACACTGCTCCTGGCACAGAGAACCCTCAGTGAGGTCTCCTGATCACTGAGCTGCTAGCTCTATACACACACAGACACGATGCTCCTGGCTCCAGGAACCCTCAGTGATGGCTCCTGATCACTGAGCTACAGGCCCTATACACACACAGACACGCTGCTCCTGGCACAGGAAACCCTCAGTGATGGCTCCTGATCACTGAGCTACAGGGCCCAAACACACACAGACACACTGCTTCTGGCACAGGGAACCCTCAGTGATGGCTCCTGATCACTGAGCTACATGCCCTATACACACACAGACACGCTGCTCCTGTCTCCGGGAACCCTCAGTGATGGGTCCTGATCACTGAGCTACACGCCCTATACACACACAGACAGCTGGTCCTGGTACAGGGAACCCTCAGTGATGGCTCCTGTTCACTGTGCTGCACGCCCTATACACACAAAGGGCACGCTGTTCCTGGCACAGGAATCCTCAGTGATGTCTCCTGATCACTGAGCTACACGCCCTATACACACACAGACAGCTGGTCCTGGTACAGGGAACCCTCAGTGATGGCTCCTGTTCACTGAGCTGCACGCCCTATACACACAAAGGGCACGCTGTTCCTGGCACAGGAATCCTCAGAGATGTCTCCTGATCACTGAGCTACAGGCCCTATACACACACAGACACGCAGCTCCTGGCACAGGGAACCCTCAGTGGTGGCTCCTGATCACTGAGCTACACGCCCTATAGACACACAGACACGCTGCTCCTGGCACAGGGAACCCTCAGTGATGGCTCCTGATCACTGAGCTGCACGCCCTATACACAGAAAGGGCACGCTGCTCCTGGCACAGGGAACCCTCAGTGATGGCTCCTGATCACTGAGCTACAGGCCCTATACACACACAGACATGCTGCTCCTGGCACAGGGAACCCTCGGCGATGGCCCCTGATCAATGAGCTACATGCCCTATTCACATGCAGACATGCTGCTCCTGGCTCAGGGAACCCTCAGTGATGACTCCTGATCACTGAGCTACATGCCCTACACACACGCAGACACGCTGCTCCTGGCACAGGGAACCTTCAGAGATGGCACCTGATCATTGAGCTACACGCCCTATACACACACAGACACGCTGCTCCTGGCTCAGGGAACCCTCAGTGATGGCTCCTGATCACTGAGCTATACGCTCTATACACTTACAGGGCACGCTGCTCCTGGCACAGGGAACCCTCAGTGATGGCTCCTGATCACTGAGCTACAGGCCCTATACACACACAGGCCACGCTGCTCCTGGCACAGGGAACCTTCAGTGATGTCTCCTGATCACTGAGCTACAGGCCCTATACACACACAGACACACAGCTCCTGGCACAGAGAACATTCAGTGATGGCTCCTGATCACTGAGCTACAGGCCCTATACACACACAGACACGCTGCTCCTGGATCAGGGAACCCTCAGTGATGGCTCCTGATCACTGAGCTACACGCCCTATACACACACAGACACACTGCTCCTGACACAGGGAACCCTCAGTGATGGCTTCTGAATACTGAGCTGCAGGCCCTATACTCACACAGTCACGCTGCTTCTGGCTCAGGGAAAACTCAGTGATGGCTCCTGATCACTGAGCAACGGGCCCTATACACACGCAGACACGCTCCTCCTGGAACAGGGAACCTCAGTGATGGCTCCTGATCACTGAGCTACATGCCCTATACACACACAGGCACGCTGCTCCTGGCTCAGGGAACCCTCAGTGAAGGCTCCTGATCACTGAGCTACACGCCCTATACACACACAGACATGTTGCTCCTGGCACAGGGAACCCTCAGTGATGGCTCCTGATCACTGAGCTACACACCCTATACACACACAGACATGCTGCTCCTGGCACAGCGAACTCGCAGTGATGGCTCCCGATCACTGAGTTACATGCTCTATACACACGCAGACATGCTGCTCCTGGCACAGGGAACCCTCTGTGATGGCTCCTGATCACTGAGCTGCAGGCCCTATACACACAAAGGGCACGCTGCTCCTGGCACAGGGAACCCTCAGTGATGGCTCCTGATCACTGAGCTGCAGGCCCTATACACACACAGACACACTGCTCCTGGCACAGAGAACCCTCAGTGAGGGCTCCTGATCACTGAGCTACAGGCCCTATACACACACAGGGCACGCAGCTCCCGGCACAGGGAACCCTCAGTGATGGCTCCTGATCACTGAGCTGCAGGCCCTATACACACACAGACACACTGCCCCTGGCACAGAGAACCCTCAGTGAGGACTCCTGATCACTGAGCTACAGGCCCTATACACACACAGATACGCAGCTCTTGGCCCCTGGAACCCTCAGTGATGGCTCCTTATTACTGAGCTACAGGCCCTATACACACACAGATACGCAGCTCTTGGCACAGGGAACCCTCAGTGATGGCTCCTGATCACTGAGCTACAGGCCCCATAAACACACAGACAAGCTGCTCCTGGCACGGAGATCCCTCAGTGATGGCTCCTGATCTCTGAGCTACACGCCCTATACACACACACAAACAGGGCACGCTGCTCCTGGCACAGGTAACCCTCAGTGATGGCTCCTGATCACTGAGCTACAGGCTCTATACAAACACAGGGCACGCTGCTCAAGGCTCAGGGAACCCTCAGTGATGGCTCCTGATCACTGAGCTACAGGCCCTATTCACACGCAGACACGCTGTTCCTGGCTCAGGGAACCCTCAGTGATGACTCCAGATCACTGAGCTACATGCCCTACACACACGCAAACACGCTGCTCCTGGCACAGGGAACCTTCAGTGATGGCACCTTATCACTGAGCTACACGCCCTATACATACACAGACACGCTGCTCCTGGCCCAGGGAACCCTCAGTGATGGCTCCTGATCACTGAGCTACACGCTCTATACACACACAGGGCATGCTGCTCCTGGCACAGGAAACCCTCAGTGATGGCTCCTGGTCACTGAGCGAGAGGCCCTATACACACACAGGGCACGCTGCTCCTGGCACAGTTAACCCTCAGTGATGTCTCCTGATCACTGAGCTAGAGGCCCTGTACACACACAGACACAAAGCTCCTGGCACAGGGAACCCTATGTGATGGTTCCTGATCACTGGCCTACAGGCCCTATACACACACAGACACGCTGCTCCTGGCACAGGAAACCCTCAGTGATGGCTCCTGATCACTGAGCTACAGGGCCCAAACACACACAGACACACTGCTTCTGGCACAGGGAACCCTCAGTGATGGCTCTTGATCACTGAGCTACATGCCCTATACACACACAGACACGCTGCTCCTGTCTCCGGGAACCCTCAGTGATGGGTCCTGATCACTGAGCTACACGCCCTATACACACACAGACAGCTGGTCCTGGTACAGGGAACCCTCAGTGATGGCTCCTGTTCACTGTGCTGCACGCCCTATACACACAAAGGGCACGCTGTTCCTGGCACAGGAATCCTCAGTGATGTCTCCTGATCACTGAGCTACACGCCCTATACACACACAGACAGCTGGTCCTGGTACAGGGAACCCTCAGTGATGGCTCCTGTTCACTGAGCTGCACGCCCTATACACACAAGGGGCACGCTGTTCCTGGCACAGGAATCCTCAGAGATGTCTCCTGATCACTGAGCTACAGGCCCTATACACACACAGACACGCAGCTCCTGGCACAGGGAACCCTCAGTGGTGGCTGCTGATCACTGAGCTACACGCCCTATAGACACACAGACACGCTGCTCCTGGCACAGGGAACCCTCAGTGATGGCTCCTGATCACTGAGCTGCACGCCCTATACACAGAAAGGGCACGCTGCTCCTGGCACAGGGAACCCTCAGTGATGGCTCCTGATCACTGAGCTACAGGCCCTATACACACACAGACATGCTGCTCCTGGCACAGGGAACCCTCGGCGATGGCCCCTGATCAATGAGCTACATGCCCTATTCACATGCAGACATGCTGCTCCTGGCTCAGGGAACCCTCAGTGATGACTCCTGATCACTGAGCTACATGCCCTACACACACGCAGACACGCTGCTCCTGGCACAGGGAACCTTCAGAGATGGCACCTGATCATTGAGCTACACGCCCTATACACACACAGACACGCTGCTCCTGGCTCAGGGAACCCTCAGTGATGGCTCCTGATCACTGAGCTATACGCTCTATACACTTACAGGGCACGCTGCTCCTGGCACAGGGAACCCTCAGTGATGGCTCCTGATCACTGAGCTACAGGCCCTATACACACACAGGCCACGCTGCTCCTGGCACAGGGAACCTTCAGTGATGTCTCCTGATCACTGAGCTACAGGCCCTATACACACACAGACACACAGCTCCTGGCACAGAGAACATTCAGTGATGGCTCCTGATCACTGAGCTACAGGCCCTATACACACACAGACACGCTGCTCCTGGATCAGGGAACCCTCAGTGATGGCTCCTGATCACTGAGCTACACGCCCTATACACACACAGACACACTGCTCCTGACACAGGGAACCCTCAGTGATGGCTTCTGAATACTGAGCTGCAGGCCCTATACTCACACAGTCACGCTGCTTCTGGCTCAGGGAAAACTCAGTGATGGCTCCTGATCACTGAGCAACGGGCCCTATACACACGCAGACACGCTCCTCCTGGAACAGGGAACCTCAGTGATGGCTCCTGATCACTGAGCTACATGCCCTATACACACACAGGCACGCTGCTCCTGGCTCAGGGAACCCTCAGTGAAGGCTCCTGATCACTGAGCTACACGCCCTATACACACACAGACATGTTGCTCCTGGCACAGGGAACCCTCAGTGATGGCTCCTGATCACTGAGCTACACACCCTATACACACACAGACACGCTGCTCCTGGCACAGCGAACTCGCAGTGATGGCTCCCGATCACTGAGTTACATGCTCTATACACACGCAGACATGCTGCTCCTGGCACAGGGAACCCTCTGTGATGGTTCCTGATCACTGAGCTGCAGGCCCTATACACACAAAGGGCACGCTGCTCCTGGCACAGGGAACCCTCAGTGATGGCTCCTGATCACTGAGCCACAGGCCCTATACACACACAGACACACTGCTCCTGGCACAGAGAACCCTCAGTGAGGGCTCCTGATCACTGAGCTACAGGCCCTATACACACACAGGGCACGCAGCTCACGGCACAGGGAACCCTCAGTGATGGCTCCTGATCACTGAGCTGCAGGCCCTATACACACACAGACACACTGCCCCTGGCACAGAGAACCCTCAGTGAGGGCTCCTGATCACTGAGCTACAGGCCCTATACACACACAGATACGCAGCTCTTGGCCCCTGGAACCCTCAGTGATGGCTCCTTATTACTGAGCTACAGGCCCTATACACACACAGATACGCAGCTCTTGGCACAGGGAACCCTCAGTGATGGCTCCTGATCACTGAGCTACAGGCCCCATAAACACACAGACAAGCTGCTCCTGGCACGGAGATCCCTCAGTGATGGCTCCTGATCTCTGAGCTACACGCCCTATACACACACACAAACAGGGCACGCTGCTCCTGGCACAGGTAACCCTCAGTGATGGCTCCTGATCACTGAGCTACAGGCTCTATACAAACACAGGGCACGCTGCTCAAGGCTCAGGGAACCCTCAGTGATGGCTCCTGATCACTGAGCTACAGGCCCTATTCACACGCAGACACGCTGTTCCTGGCTCAGGGAACCCTCAGTGATGACTCCAGATCACTGAGCTACATGCCCTACACACACGCAAACACGCTGCTCCTGGCACAGGGAACCTTCAGTGATGGCACCTTATCACTGAGCTACACGCCCTATACATACACAGACACGCTGCTCCTGGCTCAGGGAACCCTCAGTGATGGCTCCTGATCACTGAGCTACACGCTCTATACACACACAGGGCACGCTGCTCCTGGCACAGGAAACCCTCAGTGATGGCTCCTGGTCACTGAGCGAGAGGCCCTATACACACACAGGGCACGCTGCTCCTGGCACAGTTAACCCTCAGTGATGTCTCCTGATCACTGAGCTAGAGGACCTGTACACACACAGACACAAAGCTCCTGGCACAGGGAACCCTATGTGATGGTTCCTGATCACTGAGCTGCAGGCTCTATACACACACAGACACGATGCTCCTGGCTCCAGGAACCCTCAGTGATGGCTCCTGATCACTGAGCTACAGGCCCTATACACACACACAGACACGCTACTCCTGGCACAGGGAACCCTCAGCGAGGTCTCCTGATCACTGAGATGCAGGCCCTATACACACACAGACACGCTGCTCCTGACTCAGGAAACCGTCAGTGATGGCTCCTGATCACTGAGCTACACGCCCTATACAAACACAGGGCACGCTGCTCCTGGCACAGGTAACCCTCAGTGATGGCTCCTGATCACTGAGCTACATGCCCTATACACACACAGGGCACGCTGCACCTGGCACAGGGAACCCTCAGTGATGGCTCGTGATCACTGAGCCACAGGCCCTATACACACACAGACACGCTGTTCCTGGCACAGGGAACCCTCAGTGATGGCTCCTGTTCACTGAGCTACAGGCCCTATACACACACAGACACGCTGCTCCTGGCACAGGGAACCCTCAGTGATGACTCCTGATCACTGAGCTACACGCTCTATACACACACAGGCCACGGTGCTCCTGGCACAGGGAACCCTCAGTGATGTCTCCTGATCACTGAGCTACAGGCACTATACACACACAGACACACTGCTCCTGGCACAGAGAACACTCAGTGAGGGCTCCTGATCACTGAACTGCAGGCTCTATACACACACAGACACGATGCTCCTGGCTCCAGGAACCCTCAGTGATGGCTCCTGATCACTGAGCTACAGGCCCTATACACACACAGACACGCTGCTCCTGGCACAGGAAACCCTCAGTGATGGCTCCTGATCACAGAGCTACAGGCTCTATACACACGCAGGGCACGCTGCTCAAGGCTCAGGGAACCCTCAGTGATGGGACTTGATCACTGAGCTGCAGGCCCTATACAAACACAGACCCGCTGCTCCTGGCACAGAGAACATTCAATGATGGCTCCTGATCACTGAGCTACAGGCCCTATACACACACAGACACACTGCTCCTGGCTCAGGGAACCATCAGTGATGGCTCCTGATCACTCAGCTGCAGGCCCTATACACACACAGACACGCTGCTCCCGGCCCAGGGAACCCTCAGTGAGGACTCCTGATCACTGAGATGCAGGCCCTATACACACACAGACACGCTGCTCCTGGCTCAGGAAACCCTCAGCGATGGCTCCTGATCACTGAGCTACAGGCCCCATACACACACAGACAAGCTGCTCCTGGCACGGGGATCCCTCAGTGATGGCTCCTGATCTCTGAGCTACAGGCTCTATACACACACAGGGCACGCTGCTCAAGGCTCAGGGAACCCTCAGTGATGGCTCCTAATCACAGAGCTACAGGCTCTATACACACACAGGGCACGCTGCTCAAGGCTCAGGGAACCCTCAGTGATGGGACTTGATCACTGAGCTGCAGGCCCTATACAAACACAGACCCGCTGCTCCTGGCACAGAGAACATTCAGTGATGGCTCCTGATCACTGAGCTACAGGCCCTATACAAACACAGACACACTGCTCCTGGCTCAGGGAACCCTCAGTGATGGCTCCTGATCACTGAGCTACACGCGCTATACACACACAGACACACTGCTCCTGGCACAGAGAACCCTCATTGAGGGCTCCTGATCACTGAGCTATAGGCCCTATACACACACAGCCAGCTGCTCCAGGAACAATCAGTGTTGGATCCTGATCACTGAGCTACAGGCCCTATACACACACAGACACGCAGCTCCTGGCACAGGGAACCCTCAGTGATGGCTCCTGATCACTGAGCTACACGCCCTATAGACACACAGACACGCTGCTCCTGGCACAGGGAACCCTCCTTGATGGCTCCTGATCACTGAGCTGCAGGCCCTATACACACACAGACACGCTGCTCCTGGCACAGGGAACCCTCACTGATGGCTCCTGATCACTGAGCTACACGCCCTATACACACACAGACACGCTGCTCCTGGCTCAGGGAACCCTCAGTGATGGCTCCTGATCACTGAGCTACAGGCCCTATACACACACAGGGCACACTGCTCAAGGCTCAGGGAACCCTCAGTGATGGCCCCTGATCACTGAGCTACAGGCCCTATACACACACAGACACACTGCTCCTGTCTCCAAGAACCCTCAGTGATGGCTCCTGATCACTGAGCTACACGCCCTATACACACACAGACACACTGCTCCTGTCTCCGGGAAACCTCAGTGGTGGCCCCTGATCACTGAGCTACTGGCCCTATACACACACAGACACGCTGCTCCTTTCTCCGCGAACTCTCAGTGATGGCTCCTGATCACTGAGCTACAGGCCCTATACACACACAGCCAGCTGCTCCTGACCCCAGGAACAATCAGTGTTGGATCCTGATCACTGAGCTACAGGCCCTATACACACGCAGACACGCAGCTCCTGGCACAGGGAACCCTCAGTGATGGCTCCTGATTACTGAGCTACACGCCCTATAGACACACAGACACGCTGCTCCTGGCACAGGGAACCCTCAGTGATGGCTCCTGATCACTGAGCTACAGGCCCTATACACACACAGACACGCTGCTCCTGGCACAGGGAACCCTCAGTGATGGCTCCTGATCACTGAGCTACAGGCCCTATACACACACAGGGCACACTGCTCAAGGCTCAGGGAACCCTCAGTGATGGGACCTGATCACTAAGCTGCAGGCCCTATACTCACACAGACACGCTGCTCAAGGCTCAGGGAACCCTCAGTGATGGCTCCTGATCACTGAGCTACAGGCCCTATACACACACAGACACGCTGCTCCTGGCCCCAGAAACCTTCAGTGATGGCTCCTGATCACTGAGCTACATGCCCTATACACATGCAGACATGCTACTCCTGGCTCAGGGAACCCTCAGTGATGGCTCCTGATCACTGAGCTACAGGCCCTATACACACGCAGACACGCTGCTCCTGGCTCTGGGAAACCTCAGTGATGACTCCTGATCACTGAGCTACATGCCCTATAGACACGCAGACACGCTGCTCCTGGCACAGGGAACCTTCAGTGATGGCACCTGATCACTGAGCTACACACCCTATACAAACAAAGACACGCTGCTCCTGGCTCAGGGAACCCTCAGTGATGGCTCCTGATCACTGAGCTACACGCCCTATACACACACAGGGCACGCTGCTCCTGGCACAGGGAACCCTCAGTGATGGCTCCTGATCACTGAGCTACAGGCCCTATACACACACAGGGCATGCTGCTCCTGGCACATGGAACCCTCCGTGATGTCTCCTGATCACTGAGCTACATGCCCAATACACACACAGACACACAGCTCCTGGCACAGGGAACCCTCAGTGATGGCTCCTGATCACTGAGCTGCAGGCCCTATACACAAACAGACACACTGCTCCTGGCACAGAGAACCCTCAGTGAGGTCTCCTGATCACTGAGCTGCTAGCTCTATACACACACAGACACGATGCTCCTGGCTCCAGGAACCCTCAGTGATGGCTCCTGATCACTGAGCTACAGGCCCTATACACACACAGACACGCTGCTCCTGGCACAGGAAACCCTCAGTGATGGCTCCTGATCACTGAGCTACAGGGCCCAAACACACACAGACACACTGCTTCTGGCACAGGGAACCCTCAGTGATGGCTCCTGATCACTGAGCTACATGCCCTATACACACACAGACACGCTGCTCCTGTCTCCGGGAACCCTCAGTGATGGGTCCTGATCACTGAGCTACACGCCCTATACACACACAGACAGCTGGTCCTGGTACAGGGAACCCTCAGTGATGGCTCCTGTTCACTGAGCTGCACGCCCTATACACACAAAGGGCACGCTGTTCCTGGCACAGGAATCCTCAGTGATGTCTCCTGATCACTGAGCTACAGGCCCTATACACACACAGACACGCTGCTCCTGGCACAGGGAACCCTCAGTGATGGCTCCTGATCACTGAGCTACACGCCCTATAGACACACAGACACGCTGCTCCTGGCACAGGGAACCCTCAGTGATGGCTCCTGATCACTGAGCTGCACGCCCTATACACAGAAAGGGCACGCTGCTCCTGGCACAGGGAACCCTCAGTGATGGCTCCTGATCACTGAGCTACAGGCCCTATACACACACAGACATGCTGCTCCTGGCACAGGGAACCCTCGGCGATGGCCCCTGATCAATGAGCTACATGCCCTATTCACATGCAGACATGCTGCTCCTGGCTCAGGGAACCCTCAGTGATGACTCCTGATCACTGAGCTACATGCCCTACACACACGCAGACACGCTGCTCCTGGCACAGGGAACCTTCAGAGATGGCACCTGATCATTGAGCTACACGCCCTATACACACACAGACACGCTGCTCCTGGCTCAGGGAACCCTCAGTGATGGCTCCTGATCACTGAGCTACACGCTCTATACACTTACAGGGCACGCTGCTCCTGGCACAGGGAACCCTCAGTGATGGCTCCTGATCACTGAGCTACAGGCCCTATACACACACAGGCCACGCTGCTCCTGGCACAGGGAACCTTCAGTGATGTCTCCTGATCACTGAGCTACAGGCCCTATACACACACAGACACGCAGCTCCTGGCACAGAGAACATTCAGTGATGGCTCCTGATCACTGAGCTACAGGCCCTATACACACACAGACACGCTGCTCCTGGATCAGGGAACCCTCAGTGATGGCTCCTGATCACTGAGCTACACGCCCTATACACACACAGACACACTGCTCCTGACACAGGGAACCCTCAGTGATGGCTTCTGAATACTGAGCTGCAGGCCCTATACTCACACAGTCACGCTGCTTCTGGCTCAGGGAAAACTCAGTGATGGCTCCTGATCACTGAGCAACGGGCCCTATACACACGCAGACACGCTCCTCCTGGAACAGGGAACCTCAGTGATGGCTCCTGATCACTGAGCTACATGCCCTATACACACACAGACACGCTGCTCCTGGCTCAGGGAACCCTCAGTGAAGGCTCCTGATCACTGATCTACACGCCGTATACACACACAGACAGCTGCTCCTGGCACAGGTAACCCTCAGTGATGGCTATTGATCACTGATCTACAGGCCCTATACACACACAGGGCACGCTGCTCAAGGCCCAGGGAACCCTCAGTGATGGGACCTGATCGCTGAGCTACAGGTCCTATACACACACAGACACGCTGCTCCTGGCGCAGGGAACCCTCAGTGATGGCTCCTGATCACTGAGCTACACACCCTATACACACACAGACACGCTGCTCCTGGCACAGCGAACTCGCAGTGATGGCTCCCGATCACTGAGTTACATGCTCTATACATAAGCAGACATGCTGCTCCTTGCACAGGGAACCCTCTGTGATGGCTCCTGATCACTGAGCTGCAGGCCCTATACACACAAAGGGCACGCTGCTCCTGGCACAGGGAACCCTCAGTGATGGCTCCTGATCACTGAGCTGCAGGCCCTATACACACACAGACACACTGCTCCTGGCACAGAGAACCCTCAGTGAGGGCTCCTGATCACTGAGCTACAGGCCCTATACACACACAGGGCACGCAGCTCCTGGCACAGGGAACCCTCAGTGATGGCTCCTGATCACTGAGCTGCAGGCCCTATACACACACAGACACACTGCTCCTGGCACAGAGAACCCTCAGTGAGGGCTCCTGATCACTGAGCTACAGGCCCTATACACACACAGATACGCAGCTCTTGGCCCCTGGAACCCTCAGTGATGGCTCCTTATTACTGAGCTACAGGCCCTATACACACACAGATACGCAGCTCTTGGCACAGGGAACCCTCAGTGATGGCTCCTGATCACTGAGCTACAGGCCCCATAAACACACAGACAAGCTGCTCCTGGCACGGAGATCCCTCAGTGATGGCTCCTGATCTCTGAGCTACACGCCCTATACACACACACAAACAGGGCACGCTGCTCCTGGCACAGGTAACCCTCATTGATGGCTCCTGATCACTGAGCTACAGGCTCTATACAAACACAGGGCACGCTGCTCAAGGCTCAGGGAACCCTCAGTGATGGCTCCTGATCACTGAGCTACAGGCCCTATTCACACGCAGACACGCTGTTCCTGGCTCAGGGAACCCTCAGTGATGACTCCAGATCACTGAGCTACATGCCCTACACACACGCAGACACGCTGCTCCTGGCACAGGGAACCTTTAGTGATGGCACCTTATCACTGAGCTACACGCCCTATACATACACAGACACGCTGCTCCTGGCTCAGGGAACCCTCAGTGATGGCTCCTGATCACTGAGCTACACGCTCTATACACACACAGGGCACGCTGCTCCTGGCACAGGAATCCCTCAGTGATGGCTCCTGGTCACTGAGCGAGAGGCCCTATACACACACAGGGCACGCTGCTCCTGGCACAGTTAACCCTCAGTGATGTCTCCTGATCACTGAGCTAGAGGCCCTGTACACACACAGACACAAAGCTCCTGGCACAGGGAACCCTATGTGATGGTTCCTGATCACTGAGCTGCAGGCTCTATACACACACAGACACGATGCTCCTGGCTCCAGGAACCCTCAGTGATGGCTCCTGATCACTGAGCTACAGGCCCTATACACACACACAGACACGCTACTCCTGGCACAGGGAACCCTCAGCGAGGTCTCCTGATCGCTGAGATGCAGGCCCTATACACACACAGACACGCTGCTCCTGGCTCAGGAAACCGTCAGTGATGGCTCCTGATCACTGAGCTACACGCCCTATACAAACACAGGGCACGCTGCTCCTGGCACAGGTAACCCTCAGTGATGGCTCCTGATCACTGAGCTACATGCCCTATACACACACAGGGCACGCTGCACCTGGCACAGGGAACCCTCAGTGATGGCTCGTGATCACTGAGCCACAGGCCCTATACACACACAGACACGCTGTTCCTGGCACAGGGAACCCTCAGTGATGGCTCCTGTTCACTGAGCTACAGGCCCTATACACACACAGACACGCTGCTCCTGGCACAGGGAACCCTCAGTGATGACTCCTGATCACTGAGCTACACGCTCTATACACACACAGGCCATGCTGCTCCTGGCACAGGGAACCCTCAGTGATGTCTCCTGATCACTGAGCTACAGGCACTATACACACACAGGCCACGCTGCTCCTGGCACAGGGAACCCTCAGTGATGTCTCCTGATCACTGAGCTACAGGCACTATACACACACAGGCCACGCTGCTCCTGGCACAGGGAACCCTCAGTGATGTCTCCTGATCACTGAGCTGCAGGCCCTATACACACACAGACACACTGCTCCTGGCACAGAGAACACTCAGTGAGGTCTCCTGATCACTGAACTGCAGGCTCTATACACACACAGACACGATGCTCCTGGCTCCAGGAACCCTCAGTGATGGCTCCTGATCACTGAGCTACAGGCCCTATACACACACAGACACGCTGCTCCTGGCACAGAAACCCTCAGTGATGGCTCCTGATCACAGAGCTACAGGCTCTATACACACGCAGGGCACGCTGCTCAAGGCTCAGGGAACCCTCAGTGATGGGACTTGATCACTGAGCTGCAGGCCCTATACAAACACAGACCCGCTGCTCCTGGCACAGGGAACCTTCAGTGATGGCACCTTATCACTGAGCTACACGCCCTATACATACACAGACACGCTGCTCCTGGCTCAGGGAACCCTCAGTGATGGCCCCTGATCACTGAGCTGCAGGCCCTATACACACAAAGGGCACGCTGTTCCTGGCACAGGAATCCTCAGTGATGTCTCCTGATCACTGAGCTACAGGCCCTATACACACACAGACACGCTGCTCCTGGCAAGGGAACCCTCCTTGATGGCTCCTGATCACTGAGCTGCAGGTCCCATAAACACAGACACGCTGCTCCTGGCTCAGGGAACTCTCAGTGATGGCCCCTGATCACTGAGCTACACGCCCTATACACACACAGACATGCTGCTCCTGGCTCCGGGAAACCTCAGTGATGGCCCCTGATCACTGAGCTACATCCCCTATACACACACAGACACGCTGCTCCTGGCCCCAGGAACAATCAGTGTTGGATCCAGATCACTGAGCTACAGGCCCTATACACACACAGACACGCTGCTCCTGGCACAGGGAACCCTCACTGATGGGACCTGATCACTAAGCTGCAGGCCCTATACTCACACAGACACGCTGCTCAAGGCTCAGGGAACCCTCAGTGATGGCTCCTGATCACTGAGCTACAGGCCCTATACACACACAGACACGCAGCTCCTGGCACAGGGAACCCTCAGTGATGGCTCCTGATCACTGAGCTACACGCCCTATAGACACACTGACACACTGCTCCTAGCACAGGGAACCCTCAGTGATGGCTCCTGATCACTGAGCTACGCGCCCTATACACACACAGACATGTTGCTCCTTGCTCAGGGAACTCTCAGTGATGGTCCCTGATCACTGAGCTACATGCCCTATACACACACAGACACACTGCTCCTGTCTCCGGGAAACCTCAGTGATGGCCCCTGATCACTGAGCTACTGGCCCTATACACACACAGACACGCTGCTCCTTTCTCCGCGAACCCTCAGTGATGGCTCCTGATCACTGAGCTACACGCCCTATAGACACACAGCCAGCTGCTCCTGGCACAGGGAACCCTCAGTGATAGCTTCTGATCACTGAGCTACACGCCCTATACACACACAGACACGCTGCTCCTGGCACAGGGAACCCTCAGTGATGGCTCCTGATCACTGAGCTACAGGTCCTATACACACACAGACACACTGCTCCTGGCACAGGGAACCCTCACTGATGGCTCCTGATCACTGAGCTACACACCCTATACACACACAGACACGCTGCTCCTGGCTCAGGGAACCCTCAGTGATGGCTCCTGATCACTGAGCTACATGCCCTATACACACACAGGGCACACTGCTCAAGGCTCAGGGAACCCTCAGTGATGGGACCTGATCACTAAGCTGCAGGCCCTATACACACTCCTGGCCCCAGAAACCTTCAGTGATGGCTCCTGATCACTGAGCTACAGGCCCTATACACACACAGACACGCTGCTCCTGGCACCGGGAACCCTCAGTGATGGCTCCTGATCACTGAGCTACATGCCCTATACACACACAGACACGCTGCTCCTGGCACAGGGAACCCTCAGCGATGACTCCTGATCACTGAGCTACATGCCCTATACACATGCAGACACGCTACTCCTGGCTCAGGGAACCCTCAGTGATGGCTCCTGATCACTGAGCTACAGGCCCTATACACACGCAGACACGCTGCTCCTGGCTCTGGGAAACCTCAGTGATGACTCCTGATCACTGAGCTACATGCCCTATAGACACGCAGACACGCTGCTCCTGGCACAGGGAACCTTCAGTGATGGCACCTGATCACTGAGCTACACACCCTATACACACAAAGACACGCTGCTCCTGGCTCAGGGAACCCTCAGTGATGGCTCCTGATCACTGAGCTACACGCCCTATACACACACAGGGCACGCTGCTCCTGGCACAGGGAACCCTCAGTGATGGCTCCTGATCACTGAGCTGCAGGCCCTATACACACACACACACACACAGCTCCTGGCACAGGGAACCCTCAGTGATGGCTCCTGATCACTGAGCTGCAGGCCCTATACACACACAGACACGCTCCTCCTGGCACAGGGAACCCTCAGAGATGGCTCCTGATCACTGAGTTACATGCCCTATACACACGCAGGGCACGCTGCTCCTGGACCCGGGAACCCTCAGTGACGGCTCCTGATTCTGAGATAAAGGCCCTATACACACAGACACACTGCTCCTGGTACAGGGAACCCTCAGTGATGGCTTCTGAATACTGAGCTGCACGCCCTATACACACACAGACACGCTGCTTCTGGCTCAGGGAAAACTCAGTGATGGCTCCTGATCACTGAGCAATGGGCCCTATACACACGCAGACACGCTGCTCCTGGAACAGGGAACCTCAGTGATGGCTCCTGATCACTGAGCTACATGCCCTATACACACACAGACACGCTGCTCCTGGCTCAGGGAACCCTCAGTGAAGGCTCCTGATCACTGAGCTACACGGCGTATACACACACAGACAGCTGCTCCTGGCACAGAGAATCCTCAGTGATGGCTCATGATCACTGGGCTACAGGCCCTATACACACACAGACACACTGCTCCTGGCACAGGTAACCCTCAGTGATGGCTATTGATCACTGATCTACAGGCCCTATACACACACAGACACGCTGCTCCTGGCTCAGGAAACCCTCAGCGATGGCTCCTGATCACTGAGCTACAGGCCCCATACACACACAGACAAGCTGCTCCTGGCACGGGGATCCCTCAGTGATGGCTCCTGATCTCTGAGCTACAGGCTCTATACACACACAGGGCACGCTGCTCAAGGCTCAGGGAACCCTCAGTGATGGCTCCTAATCACAGAGATACAGGCTCTATACACACACAGGGCACGCTGCTCAAGGCTCAGGGAACCCTCAGTGATGGGACTTGATCACTGAGCTGCAGGCCCTATACAAACACAGACCCGCTGCTCCTGGCACAGAGAACATTCAGTGATGGCTCCTGATCACTGAGCTACAGGCCCTATACAAACACAGACACACTGCTCCTGGCTCAGGGAACCCTCAGTGATGGCTCCTGATCACTGAGCTACACGCGCTATACACACACAGACACACTGCTCCTGGCACAGGGAACCCTCAGTGATGGCTCCTGATCAATGAGCTACACGCCCTATACACACACAGACATGCTCCTCCTGGCACAGGGAACATTCAGTGATGGCTCCTGATCACTGAGCTACAGGCCCTATACACACACAGACACACTGCTCCTGGCTCAGGGAACCATCAGTGATGGCTCCTGATCACTGAGCTGCAGGCACTATACACACATAGACACGATGCTCCTGGCTCCAGGAACCCTCAGTGATGGCTCCTGATAACTGAGCTACAGGCCCTATACACATGCAGACACGCTGCTCCCGGCACAGAGAACATTCAGTGATGGCTCCTGATCACTGAGTTACATGTCCTATACACACGCAGTGCACGCTGCTCCTGGCCCCGAGGAACCCTCAGTGATGGCTCCTGATCACTGAGATAAAGGCCCTATACACACACAGACACACTGCTCCTGGTACAGGGAACCCTCAGTGATGGCTCCTGATCACTGAGATAAAGGCCATATACACACACAGTCACGCTGCTTCTGGCTCAGGGAAAACTCAGTGATGGCTCCTGATCACTGAGCAAAGGGCCCTCTACACACGCAGACACGCTGCTCCTGGCTCAGGGAACCCTCAGTGAAGGCTCCTGATCACTGAGCTACACGCCGTATACACACACAGACAGCTGCTCCGGGCACAGAGAACCCTCAGTGATGGCTCCTGATCACTGGGCTACATGCCCTATACACACACAGGGCACGCTGCTCAAGGCTCAGGGAACCCTCAGTGATGGGACCTGATCACTGAGCTGCAGGCCCTATACACACACATACACACTGCTCCTGGCACAGAGAACACTCAGTGATGGCTCCTGATCACTGAGCTACAGGCCCTATACACACACAGACATGCTGCTCCTGGCACAGGGAACCCTCAGTGATGGCTCCTGATCACTGAGCTACACACCCTATACACACACAGACACGCTGCTCCTGGCACAGCGAACTCGCAGTGATGGCTCCTGATCACTGAGTTACATGTCCTATATACACGCAGACATGCTGCTCCTGGCACAGGGACCCCTCTGTGATAGCTCCTGATCACTGAGCTGCAGGCCCTATACACACAAAGGGCACGCTGCTCCTGGCACAGGGAACCCTCAGTGATGGCTCCTGACCACTGAGCTACAGGCCCTATACACACACAGCTGCTCCTGGAACAGGGAACCCTCAGTGATGGCTCCTGATCACTGAGCTGCACGCCCTATACACACACAGGGCACACTGCTCAAGGCTCAGGGAACCCTCAGTGATGGGACCTGATCACTAAGCTGCAGGCCCTATACTCACACAGACACGCTGCTCAAGGCTCAGGGAACCCTCAGTGATGGCTCCTGATCACTGAGCTACAGGCCCTATACACACACAGACACGCTGCTCCTGGCCCCAGAAACCTTCAGTGATGGCTCCTGATCACTGAGCTACATGCCCTATACACATGCAGACATGCTACTCCTGGCTCAGGGAACCCTCAGTGATGGCTCCTGAACACTGAGCTACAGGCCCTATACACACGCAGACACGCTGCTCCTGGCTCTGGGAAACCTCAGTGATGACTCCTGATCACTGAGCTACATGCCCTATAGACACGCAGACACGCTGCTCCTGGCACAGGGAACCTTCAGTGATGGCACCTGATCACTGAGCTACACACCCTATACAAACAAAGACACGCTGCTCCTGGCTCAGGGAACCCTCAGTGATGGCTCCTGATCACTGAGCTACACGCCCTATACACACACAGGGCACGCTGCTCCTGGCACAGGGAACCCTCAGTGATGGCTCCTGATCACTGAGCTACAGGCCCTATACACACACAGGGCATGCTGCTCCTGGCACATGGAACCCTCCGTGATGTCTCCTGATCACTGAGCTACATGCCCAATACACACACAGACACACAGCTCCTGGCACAGGGAACCCTCAGTGATGGCTCCTGATCACTGAGCTGCAGGCCCTATACACAAACAGACACACTGCTCCTGGCACAGAGAACCCTCAGTGAGGTCTCCTGATCACTGAGCTGCTAGCTCTATACACACACAGACACGATGCTCCTGGCTCCAGGAACCCTCAGTGATGGCTCCTGATCACTGAGCTACAGGCCCTATACACACACAGACACGCTGCTCCTGGCACAGGAAACCCTCAGTGATGGCTCCTGATCACTGAGCTACAGGGCCCAAACACACACAGACACACTGCTTCTGGCACAGGGAACCCTCAGTGATGGCTCCTGATCACTGAGCTACATGCCCTATACACACACAGACACGCTGCTCCTGTCTCCGGGAACCCTCAGTGATGGGTCCTGATCACTGAGCTACACGCCCTATACACACACAGACAGCTGGTCCTGGTACAGGGAACCCTCAGTGATGGCTCCTGTTCACTGAGCTGCACGCCCTATACACACAAAGGGCACGCTGTTCCTGGCACAGGAATCCTCAGTGATGTCTCCTGATCACTGAGCTACAGGCCCTATACACACACAGACACGCTGCTCCTGGCACAGGGAACCCTCAGTGATGGCTCCTGATCACTGAGCTACACGCCCTATAGACACACAGACACGCTGCTCCTGGCACAGGGAACCCTCAGTGATGGCTCCTGATCACTGAGCTGCACGCCCTATACACAGAAAGGGCACGCTGCTCCTGGCACAGGGAACCCTCAGTGATGGCTCCTGATCACTGAGCTACAGGCCCTATACACACACAGACATGCTGCTCCTGGCACAGGGAACCCTCGGCGATGGCCCCTGATCAATGAGCTACATGCCCTATTCACATGCAGACATGCTGCTCCTGGCTCAGGGAACCCTCAGTGATGACTCCTGATCACTGAGCTACATGCCCTACACACACGCAGACACGCTGCTCCTGGCACAGGGAACCTTCAGAGATGGCACCTGATCATTGAGCTACACGCCCTATACACACACAGACACGCTGCTCCTGGCTCAGGGAACCCTCAGTGATGGCTCCTGATCACTGAGCTACACGCTCTATACACTTACAGGGCACGCTGCTCCTGGCACAGGGAACCCTCAGTGATGGCTCCTGATCACTGAGCTACAGGCCCTATACACACACAGGCCACGCTGCTCCTGGCACAGGGAACCTTCAGTGATGTCTCCTGATCACTGAGCTACAGGCCCTATACACACACAGACACGCAGCTCCTGGCACAGAGAACATTCAGTGATGGCTCCTGATCACTGAGCTACAGGCCCTATACACACACAGACACGCTGCTCCTGGATCAGGGAACCCTCAGTGATGGCTCCTGATCACTGAGCTACACGCCCTATACACACACAGACACACTGCTCCTGACACAGGGAACCCTCAGTGATGGCTTCTGAATACTGAGCTGCAGGCCCTATACTCACACAGTCACGCTGCTTCTGGCTCAGGGAAAACTCAGTGATGGCTCCTGATCACTGAGCAACGGGCCCTATACACACGCAGACACGCTCCTCCTGGAACAGGGAACCTCAGTGATGGCTCCTGATCACTGAGCTACATGCCCTATACACACACAGACACGCTGCTCCTGGCTCAGGGAACCCTCAGTGAAGGCTCCTGATCACTGATCTACACGCCGTATACACACACAGACAGCTGCTCCTGGCACAGGTAACCCTCAGTGATGGCTATTGATCACTGATCTACAGGCCCTATACACACACAGGGCACGCTGCTCAAGGCCCAGGGAACCCTCAGTGATGGGACCTGATCGCTGAGCTACAGGTCCTATACACACACAGACACGCTGCTCCTGGCGCAGGGAACCCTCAGTGATGGCTCCTGATCACTGAGCTACACACCCTATACACACACAGACACGCTGCTCCTGGCACAGCGAACTCGCAGTGATGGCTCCCGATCACTGAGTTACATGCTCTATACATAAGCAGACATGCTGCTCCTTGCACAGGGAACCCTCTGTGATGGCTCCTGATCACTGAGCTGCAGGCCCTATACACACAAAGGGCACGCTGCTCCTGGCACAGGGAACCCTCAGTGATGGCTCCTGATCACTGAGCTGCAGGCCCTATACACACACAGACACACTGCTCCTGGCACAGAGAACCCTCAGTGAGGGCTCCTGATCACTGAGCTACAGGCCCTATACACACACAGGGCACGCAGCTCCTGGCACAGGGAACCCTCAGTGATGGCTCCTGATCACTGAGCTGCAGGCCCTATACACACACAGACACACTGCTCCTGGCACAGAGAACCCTCAGTGAGGGCTCCTGATCACTGAGCTACAGGCCCTATACACACACAGATACGCAGCTCTTGGCCCCTGGAACCCTCAGTGATGGCTCCTTATTACTGAGCTACAGGCCCTATACACACACAGATACGCAGCTCTTGGCACAGGGAACCCTCAGTGATGGCTCCTGATCACTGAGCTACAGGCCCCATAAACACACAGACAAGCTGCTCCTGGCACGGAGATCCCTCAGTGATGGCTCCTGATCTCTGAGCTACACGCCCTATACACACACACAAACAGGGCACGCTGCTCCTGGCACAGGTAACCCTCATTGATGGCTCCTGATCACTGAGCTACAGGCTCTATACAAACACAGGGCACGCTGCTCAAGGCTCAGGGAACCCTCAGTGATGGCTCCTGATCACTGAGCTACAGGCCCTATTCACACGCAGACACGCTGTTCCTGGCTCAGGGAACCCTCAGTGATGACTCCAGATCACTGAGCTACATGCCCTACACACACGCAGACACGCTGCTCCTGGCACAGGGAACCTTTAGTGATGGCACCTTATCACTGAGCTACACGCCCTATACATACACAGACACGCTGCTCCTGGCTCAGGGAACCCTCAGTGATGGCTCCTGATCACTGAGCTACACGCTCTATACACACACAGGGCAGGCTGCTCCTGGCACAGGAATCCCTCAGTGATGGCTCCTGGTCACTGAGCGAGAGGCCCTATACACACACAGGGCACGCTGCTCCTGGCACAGTTAACCCTCAGTGATGTCTCCTGATCACTGAGCTAGAGGCCCTGTACACACACAGACACAAAGCTCCTGGCACAGGGAACCCTATGTGATGGTTCCTGATCACTGAGCTGCAGGCTCTATACACACACAGACACGATGCTCCTGGCTCCAGGAACCCTCAGTGATGGCTCCTGATCACTGAGCTACAGGCCCTATACACACACACAGACACGCTACTCCTGGCACAGGGAACCCTCAGCGAGGTCTCCTGATCGCTGAGATGCAGGCCCTATACACACACAGACACGCTGCTCCTGGCTCAGGAAACCGTCAGTGATGGCTCCTGATCACTGAGCTACACGCCCTATACAAACACAGGGCACGCTGCTCCTGGCACAGGTAACCCTCAGTGATGGCTCCTGATCACTGAGCTACATGCCCTATACACACACAGGGCACGCTGCACCTGGCACAGGGAACCCTCAGTGATGGCTCGTGATCACTGAGCCACAGGCCCTATACACACACAGACACGCTGTTCCTGGCACAGGGAACCCTCAGTGATGGCTCCTGTTCACTGAGCTACAGGCCCTATACACACACAGACACGCTGCTCCTGGCACAGGGAACCCTCAGTGATGACTCCTGATCACTGAGCTACACGCTCTATACACACACAGGCCATGCTGCTCCTGGCACAGGGAACCCTCAGTGATGTCTCCTGATCACTGAGCTACAGGCACTATACACACACAGGCCACGCTGCTCCTGGCACAGGGAACCCTCAGTGATGTCTCCTGATCACTGAGCTACAGGCACTATACACACACAGGCCACGCTGCTCCTGGCACAGGGAACCCTCAGTGATGTCTCCTGATCACTGAGCTGCAGGCCCTATACACACACAGACACACTGCTCCTGGCACAGAGAACACTCAGTGAGGTCTCCTGATCACTGAACTGCAGGCTCTATACACACACAGACACGATGCTCCTGGCTCCAGGAACCCTCAGTGATGGCTCCTGATCACTGAGCTACAGGCCCTATACACACACAGACACGCTGCTCCTGGCACAGAAACCCTCAGTGATGGCTCCTGATCACAGAGCTACAGGCTCTATACACACGCAGGGCACGCTGCTCAAGGCTCAGGGAACCCTCAGTGATGGGACTTGATCACTGAGCTGCAGGCCCTATACAAACACAGACCCGCTGCTCCTGGCACAGGGAACCTTCAGTGATGGCACCTTATCACTGAGCTACACGCCCTATACATACACAGACACGCTGCTCCTGGCTCAGGGAACCCTCAGTGATGGCCCCTGATCACTGAGCTGCAGGCCCTATACACACAAAGGGCACGCTGTTCCTGGCACAGGAATCCTCAGTGATGTCTCCTGATCACTGAGCTACAGGCCCTATACACACACAGACACGCTGCTCCTGGCAAGGGAACCCTCCTTGATGGCTCCTGATCACTGAGCTGCAGGTCCCATAAACACAGACACGCTGCTCCTGGCTCAGGGAACTCTCAGTGATGGCCCCTGATCACTGAGCTACACGCCCTATACACACACAGACATGCTGCTCCTGGCTCCGGGAAACCTCAGTGATGGCCCCTGATCACTGAGCTACATCCCCTATACACACACAGACACGCTGCTCCTGGCCCCAGGAACAATCAGTGTTGGATCCAGATCACTGAGCTACAGGCCCTATACACACACAGACACGCTGCTCCTGGCACAGGGAACCCTCACTGATGGGACCTGATCACTAAGCTGCAGGCCCTATACTCACACAGACACGCTGCTCAAGGCTCAGGGAACCCTCAGTGATGGCTCCTGATCACTGAGCTACAGGCCCTATACACACACAGACACGCAGCTCCTGGCACAGGGAACCCTCAGTGATGGCTCCTGATCACTGAGCTACACGCCCTATAGACACACTGACACACTGCTCCTAGCACAGGGAACCCTCAGTGATGGCTCCTGATCACTGAGCTACGCGCCCTATACACACACAGACATGTTGCTCCTTGCTCAGGGAACTCTCAGTGATGGTCCCTGATCACTGAGCTACATGCCCTATACACACACAGACACACTGCTCCTGTCTCCGGGAAACCTCAGTGATGGCCCCTGATCACTGAGCTACTGGCCCTATACACACACAGACACGCTGCTCCTTTCTCCGCGAACCCTCAGTGATGGCTCCTGATCACTGAGCTACACGCCCTATAGACACACAGCCAGCTGCTCCTGGCACAGGGAACCCTCAGTGATAGCTTCTGATCACTGAGCTACACGCCCTATACACACACAGACACGCTGCTCCTGGCACAGGGAACCCTCAGTGATGGCTCCTGATCACTGAGCTACAGGTCCTATACACACACAGACACACTGCTCCTGGCACAGGGAACCCTCACTGATGGCTCCTGATCACTGAGCTACACACCCTATACACACACAGACACGCTGCTCCTGGCTCAGGGAACCCTCAGTGATGGCTCCTGATCACTGAGCTACAGGCCCTATACACACACAGGGCACACTGCTCAAGGCTCAGGGAACCCTCAGTGATGGGACCTGATCACTAAGCTGCAGGCCCTATACACACTCCTGGCCCCAGAAACCTTCAGTGATGGCTCCTGATCACTGAGCTACAGGCCCTATACACACACAGACACGCTGCTCCTGGCACCGGGAACCCTCAGTGATGGCTCCTGATCACTGAGCTACATGCCCTATACACACACAGACACGCTGCTCCTGGCACAGGGAACCCTCAGCGATGACTCCTGATCACTGAGCTACATGCCCTATACACATGCAGACACGCTACTCCTGGCTCAGGGAACCCTCAGTGATGGCTCCTGATCACTGAGCTACAGGCCCTATACACACGCAGACACGCTGCTCCTGGCTCTGGGAAACCTCAGTGATGACTCCTGATCACTGAGCTACATGCCCTATAGACACGCAGACACGCTGCTCCTGGCACAGGGAACCTTCAGTGATGGCACCTGATCACTGAGCTACACACCCTATACACACAAAGACACGCTGCTCCTGGCTCAGGGAACCCTCAGTGATGGCTCCTGATCACTGAGCTACACGCCCTATACACACACAGGGCACGCTGCTCCTGGCACAGGGAACCCTCAGTGATGGCTCCTGATCACTGAGCTGCAGGCCCTATACACACACACACACACACAGCTCCTGGCACAGGGAACCCTCAGTGATGGCTCCTGATCACTGAGCTGCAGGCCCTATACACACACAGACACGCTCCTCCTGGCACAGGGAACCCTCAGAGATGGCTCCTGATCACTGAGTTACATGCCCTATACACACGCAGGGCACGCTGCTCCTGGACCCGGGAACCCTCAGTGACGGCTCCTGATTCTGAGATAAAGGCCCTATACACACAGACACACTGCTCCTGGTACAGGGAACCCTCAGTGATGGCTTCTGAATACTGAGCTGCACGCCCTATACACACACAGACACGCTGCTTCTGGCTCAGGGAAAACTCAGTGATGGCTCCTGATCACTGAGCAATGGGCCCTATACACACGCAGACACGCTGCTCCTGGAACAGGGAACCTCAGTGATGGCTCCTGATCACTGAGCTACATGCCCTATACACACACAGACACGCTGCTCCTGGCTCAGGGAACCCTCAGTGAAGGCTCCTGATCACTGAGCTACACGGCGTATACACACACAGACAGCTGCTCCTGGCACAGAGAATCCTCAGTGATGGCTCATGATCACTGGGCTACAGGCCCTATACACACACAGACACACTGCTCCTGGCACAGGTAACCCTCAGTGATGGCTATTGATCACTGATCTACAGGCCCTATACACACACAGACACGCTGCTCCTGGCTCAGGAAACCCTCAGCGATGGCTCCTGATCACTGAGCTACAGGCCCCATACACACACAGACAAGCTGCTCCTGGCACGGGGATCCCTCAGTGATGGCTCCTGATCTCTGAGCTACAGGCTCTATACACACACAGGGCACGCTGCTCAAGGCTCAGGGAACCCTCAGTGATGGCTCCTAATCACAGAGATACAGGCTCTATACACACACAGGGCACGCTGCTCAAGGCTCAGGGAACCCTCAGTGATGGGACTTGATCACTGAGCTGCAGGCCCTATACAAACACAGACCCGCTGCTCCTGGCACAGAGAACATTCAGTGATGGCTCCTGATCACTGAGCTACAGGCCCTATACAAACACAGACACACTGCTCCTGGCTCAGGGAACCCTCAGTGATGGCTCCTGATCACTGAGCTACACGCGCTATACACACACAGACACACTGCTCCTGGCACAGGGAACCCTCAGTGATGGCTCCTGATCAATGAGCTACACGCCCTATACACACACAGACATGCTCCTCCTGGCACAGGGAACATTCAGTGATGGCTCCTGATCACTGAGCTACAGGCCCTATACACACACAGACACACTGCTCCTGGCTCAGGGAACCATCAGTGATGGCTCCTGATCACTGAGCTGCAGGCACTATACACACATAGACACGATGCTCCTGGCTCCAGGAACCCTCAGTGATGGCTCCTGATAACTGAGCTACAGGCCCTATACACATGCAGACACGCTGCTCCCGGCACAGAGAACATTCAGTGATGGCTCCTGATCACTGAGTTACATGTCCTATACACACGCAGTGCACGCTGCTCCTGGCCCCGAGGAACCCTCAGTGATGGCTCCTGATCACTGAGATAAAGGCCCTATACACACACAGACACACTGCTCCTGGTACAGGGAACCCTCAGTGATGGCTCCTGATCACTGAGATAAAGGCCATATACACACACAGTCACGCTGCTTCTGGCTCAGGGAAAACTCAGTGATGGCTCCTGATCACTGAGCAAAGGGCCCTCTACACACGCAGACACGCTGCTCCTGGCTCAGGGAACCCTCAGTGAAGGCTCCTGATCACTGAGCTACACGCCGTATACACACACAGACAGCTGCTCCGGGCACAGAGAACCCTCAGTGATGGCTCCTGATCACTGGGCTACATGCCCTATACACACACAGGGCACGCTGCTCAAGGCTCAGGGAACCCTCAGTGATGGGACCTGATCACTGAGCTGCAGGCCCTATACACACACATACACACTGCTCCTGGCACAGAGAACACTCAGTGATGGCTCCTGATCACTGAGCTACAGGCCCTATACACACACAGACATGCTGCTCCTGGCACAGGGAACCCTCAGTGATGGCTCCTGATCACTGAGCTACACACCCTATACACACACAGACACGCTGCTCCTGGCACAGCGAACTCGCAGTGATGGCTCCTGATCACTGAGTTACATGTCCTATATACACGCAGACATGCTGCTCCTGGCACAGGGACCCCTCTGTGATAGCTCCTGATCACTGAGCTGCAGGCCCTATACACACAAAGGGCACGCTGCTCCTGGCACAGGGAACCCTCAGTGATGGCTCCTGACCACTGAGCTACAGGCCCTATACACACACAGCTGCTCCTGGAACAGGGAACCCTCAGTGATGGCTCCTGATCACTGAGCTGCACGCCCTATACACAGAAAGGGCACGCTGCTCCTGGCACAGGGAACCCTCAGTGATGGCTCCTGATCACTGAGCTGCACGCCCTATACACAGAAAGGGCACGCTGCTCCTGGCACAGGGAACCCTCAGTGATGGCTCCTGATCGCTGAGCTACAGGCCCTACACACACGCAGACACGCTGCTCCTGGCACAGGGAACCTTCAGTGATGGCACCTTATCACTGAGCTACACGCCCTATACATACACAGACACGCTGCTCCTGGCTCAGGGAACCCTCAGTGATGGCCCCTGATCAATGAGCTGCACGCCCTATACACACAAAGGGCACGCTGTTCCTGGCACAGGAATCCTCAGTGATGTCTCCTGATCACTGAGCTACAGGCCCTATATACACACAGACACGCTGCTCCTGGCACAGGGAACCCTCCTTGATGGCTCCTGATCACTGAGCTGCAGGTCCCATAAACACAGACACGCTGCTCCTGGCTCAGGGAACTCTCAGTGATGGCCCCTGATCACTGAGCTACACGCCCTATACACACACAGACATGCTGCTCCTGGCTCCGGGAAACCTCAGTGATGGCCCCTGATCACAGAGCTACATGCCCTATACACACACAGACACGCTGCTCCTGGCCCCAGGAACAATCAGTGTTGGATCCAGATCACTGAGCTACAGGCCCTATACACACACAGACACGCTGCTCCTGGCACAGGGAACCCTCACTGATGGGACCTGATCACTAAGCTGCAGGCCCTATACTCACACAGACACGCTGCTCAAGGCTCAGGGAACCCTCAGTGATGGCTCCTGATCACTGAGCTACAGGCCCTATACACACACAAACACGCAGCTCCTGGCACAGGGAACCCTCAGTGATGGCTCCTGATCACTGAGCTACACGCCCTATAGACACACTGACACACTGCTCCTGGCACAGGGAACCCTCAGTGATGGCTCCTGATCACTGAGCTACGCGCCCTATACACACACAGACATGTTGCTCCTTGCTCAGGGAACTCTCAGTGATGGTCCCTGATCACTGAGCTACATGCCCTATACACACACAGACACACTGCTCCTGTCTCCGGGAAACCTCAGTGATGGCCCCTGATCACTGAGCTACTGGCCCTATACACACATAGACACGCTGCTCCTTTCTCCGCGAACCCTCAGTGATGGCTCCTGATCACTGAGCTACACGCCCTATAGACACACAGCCAGCTGCTCCTGGCACAGGGAACCCTCAGTGATAGCTTCTGATCACTGAGCTACACGCCCTATACACACACAGACACGCTGCTCCTGGCACAGGGAACCCTCAGTGATGGCTCCTGATCACTGAGCTACAGGTCCTATACACACACAGACACACTGCTCCTGGCACAGGGAACCCTCACTGATGGCTCCTGATCACTGAGCTACACACCCTATACACACACAGACACGCTGCTCCTGGCTCAGGGAACCCTCAGTGATGGCTCCTGATCACTGAGCTACAGGCCCTATACACACACAGGGCACACTGCTCAAGGCTCAGGGAACCCTCAGTGATGGGACCTGATCACTAAGCTGCAGGCCCTATACACACTCCTGGCCCCAGAAACCTTCAGTGATGGCTCCTGATCACTGAGCTACAGGCCCTATACACACACAGACACGCTGCTCCTGGCACCGGGAACCCTCAGTGATGGCTCCTGATCACTGAGCTACATGCCCTATACACACACAGACACGCTGCTCCTGGCACAGGGAACCCTCAGCGATGACTCCTGATCACTGAGCTACATGCCCTATACACATGCAGACACGCTACTCCTGGCTCAGGGAACCCTCAGTGATGGCTCCTGATCACTGAGCTACAGGCCCTATACACACGCAGACACGCTGCTCCTGGCTCTGGGAAACCTCAGTGATGACTCCTGATCACTGAGCTACATGCCCTATAGACACGCAGACACGCTGCTCCTGGCACAGGGAACCTTCAGTGATGGCACCTGATCACTGAGCTACACACCCTATACACACAAAGACACGCTGCTCCTGGCTCAGGGAACCCTCAGTGATGGCTCCTGATCACTGAGCTACACGCCCTATACACACACAGGGCACGCTGCTCCTGGCACAGGGAACCCTCAGTGATGGCTCCTGATCACTGAGCTGCAGGCCCTATACACACACACACACACAGCTCCTGGCACAGGGAACCCTCAGTGATGGCTCCTGATCACTGAGCTGCAGGCCCTATACACACACAGACACGCTGCTCCTGGATCAGGGAACCCTCAGTGATGGCTCCTGATCACTGAGCTACACGCCCTATACACACACAGACACATTGCTCCTGACACAGGGAACCCTCAGTGATCGCTCCTGATCACTGAGCTACACGCCCTATACACACACAGACATGCTCCTCCTGGCACAGGGAACCCTCAGAGATGGCTCCTGATCACTGAGTTACATGCCCTATACACACGCAGGGCACGCTGCTCCTGGACCCGGGAACCCTCAGTGACGGCTCCTGATTCTGAGATAAAGGCCCTATACACACAGACACACTGCTCCTGGTACAGGGAACCCTCAGTGATGGCTTCTGAATACTGAGCTGCACGCCCTATACACACACAGACACGCTGCTTCTGGCTCAGGGAAAACTCAGTGATGGCTCCTGATCACTGAGCAATGGGCCCTATACACACGCAGACACGCTGCTCCTGGAACAGGGAACCTCAGTGATGGCTCCTGATCACTGAGCTACATGCCCTATACACACACAGACACGCTGCTCCTGGCTCAGGGAACCCTCAGTGAAGGCTCCTGATCACTGAGCTACACGGCGTATACACACACAGACAGCTGCTCCTGGCACAGAGAATCCTCAGTGATGGCTCATGATCACTGGGCTACACACCCTATACACACACAGACACACTGCTCCTGGCACAGGTAACCCTCAGTGATGGCTATTGATCACTGATCTACAGGCACTATACACACACAGGGCACGCTGCTCAAGGCCCAGGGAACCCTCAGTGATGGGACCTGATCACTGAGCTGCAGGCCCTATACACACACAGGGCACGCTGCTGCTGGCACAGGAAACCCTCAGTGATGGCTCCTGATCACTGAGACACACGCCCTATACACACACAGACACTCTGCTCCTGTCACAGGGAACCATCAGTGATGGCTCCTGATCACTGAGCTACAGGTCCTATACACACACAGACACGCTGCTCCTGCACAGAGGACACTCAGTGATGGCTCCTGATCACTGAGCTACAGGCCCTATACACACACAGACACGCTGCTCCTGGCCCCGGGAACCCTCACTGATGGCTCCTGATCACTGAGCTACACGCCCTATACACACACAGGGCATGCTGCTCCTGGCACAGGGAACCCTCAGTGATGTCTCCTGATCACTGAGCTACAGGCCCTATACACACACAGACACACAGCTCCTGGCACAGGGAACCCTCAGTGATGGCTCCTGATCACTGAGCTGCAGGCCCTATACACACACAGACACACTGCTCCTGGCACAGAGAACCCTCAGTGATGGCTCCTGATCACTGAGCTACATGCCCTATACACACACAGGGCACGCAGCTCCTGGCACAGGGAACCCTCAGTGATGGCTCCTGATCACTGAGCTGCAGGCCCTATACACACACAGATACGCAGCTCTTGGCACAGGGAACCCTCAGTGATGGCTCCTGATCACTGAGCTACAGGCCCCATAAACACACAGACAAGCTGCTCCTGGCACGGAGATCCCTCAGTGATGGCTCCTGATCTCTGAGCTACACGCCCTATACACACACACAAACATGGCACGCTACTCCTGGCACAGGTAACCCTCAGTGATGGCTCCTGATCACTGAGCTACAGGCTCTATACAAACACAGGGCACGCTGCTCATGGCTCAGGGAACCCTCAGTGATGGCCCCTGATCACTGAGCTACAGGCCCTATTCACACGCAGACACGCTGTTCCTGGCTCAGGGAACCCTCAGTGATGACTCCAGATCACTGAGCTACATGCCCTACACACACGCAGACATGCTGCTCCTGGCACAGGGAACCTTCAGTGATGGCACCTTATCACTGAGCTACACGCCCTATACATACACAGACACGCTGCTCCTGGCTCAGGGAACCCTCAGTGATGGCTCCTGATCACTGAGCTACACGCTCTATACACACACAGGGCACGCTGCTCCTGGCACAGGAAACCCTCAGTGATGGCTCCTGGTCACTGAGCGAGAGGCCCTATACACACACAGGGCACGCTGCTCCTGGCACAGTTAACCCTCAGTGATGTCTCCTGATCACTGAGCTACAGGCCCTGTACACACACAGACACAAAGCTCCTGGCACAGGGAACCCTATGTGATGGTTCCTGATCACTGAGCTGCAGGCTCTATACACACACAGACACGATGCTCCTGGCTCCAGGAACCCTCAGTGATGGCTCCTGATCACTGAGCTACAGGCCCTATACACACACACAGACACGCTACTCCTGGCACAGGGAACCCTCAGCGAGGTCTCCTGATCGCTGAGATGCAGGCCCTATACACACACAGACACGCTGCTCCTGGCTCAGGAAACCGTCAGTGATGGCTCCTGATCACTGAGCTACACGCCCTATACAAACACAGGGCACGCTGCTCCTGGCACAGGTAACCCTCAGTGATGGCTCCTGATCACTGAGCTACATGCCCTATACACACACAGGGCACGCTGCACCTGGCACAGGGAACCCTCAGTGATGGCTCGTGATCACTGAGCCACAGGCCCTATACACACACAGACACGCTGTTCCTGGCACAGGAACCCTCAGTGATGGCTCCTGTTCACTGAGCTACAGGCCCTATACACACACAGACACGCTGCTCCTGGCACAGAGAACCCTCAGTGATGGCTCCTGATCACTGAGCTACATGCCCTATACACACACAGGGCACGCAGCTCCTGGCACAGGGAACCCTCAGTGATGGCTCCTGATCACTGAGCTGCAGGCCCTATACACACACAGATACGCAGCTCTTGGCACAGGGAACCCTCAGTGATGGCTCCTGATCACTGAGCTACAGGCCCCATAAACACACAGACAAGCTGCTCCTGGCACGGAGATCCCTCAGTGATGGCTCCTGATCTCTGAGCTACACGCCCTATACACACACACAAACATGGCACGCTACTCCTGGCACAGGTAACCCTCAGTGATGGCTCCTGATCACTGAGCTACAGGCTCTATACAAACACAGGGCACGCTGCTCATGGCTCAGGGAACCCTCAGTGATGGCCCCTGATCACTGAGCTACAGGCCCTATTCACACGCAGACACGCTGTTCCTGGCTCAGGGAACCCTCAGTGATGACTCCAGATCACTGAGCTACATGCCCTACACACACGCAGACACGCTGCTCCTGGCACAGGGAACCTTCAGTGATGGCACCTTATCACTGAGCTACACGCCCTATACATACACAGACACGCTGCTCCTGGCTCAGGGAACCCTCAGTGATGGCTCCTGATCACTGAGCTACACGCTCTATACACACACAGGGCACGCTGCTCCTGGCACAGGAAACCCTCAGTGATGGCTCCTGGTCACTGAGCGAGAGGCCCTATACACACACAGGGCACGCTGCTCCTGGCACAGTTAACCCTCAGTGATGTCTCCTGATCACTGAGCTACAGGCCCTGTACACACACAGACACAAAGCTCCTGGCACAGGGAACCCTATGTAATGGTTCCTGATCACTGAGCTGCAGGCTCTATACACACACAGACACGATGCTCCTGGCTCCAGGAACCCTCAGTGATGGCTCCTGATCACTGAGCTACAGGCCCTATACACACACACAGACACGCTACTCCTGGCACAGGGAACCCTCAGCGAGGTCTCCTGATCGCTGAGATGCAGGCCCTATACACACACAGACACGCTGCTCCTGGCTCAGGAAACCGTCAGTGATGGCTCCTGATCACTGAGCTACACGCCCTATACAAACACAGGGCACGCTGCTCCTGGCACAGGTAACCCTCAGTGATGGCTCCTGATCACTGAGCTACATGCCCTATACACACACAGGGCACGCTGCACCTGGCACAGGGAACCCTCAGTGATGGCTCGTGATCACTGAGCCACAGGCCCTATACACACACAGACACGCTGTTCCTGGCACAGGAACCCTCAGTGATGGCTCCTGTTCACTGAGCTACAGGCCCTATACACACACAGACACGCTGCTCCTGGCACAGGAAACCTTCAGTGATGGCTCCTGATCACTGAGCTACAGGGCCCAAACACACACAGACACAATGCTCCTGGCACAGGGAACCCTCAGTGATGACTCCTGATCACTGAGCTACACGCTCTATACACACACAGGCCATGCTGCTCCTGGCACAGGGAACCCTCAGTGATGTCTCCTGATCACTGAGCTACAGGCACTATACACACACAGGCCACGCTGCTCCTGGCACAGGGAATCCTCAGTGATGTCTCCTGATCACTGAGCTGCAGGCCCTATACACACACAGACACACTGCTCCTGGCACAGAGAACACTCAGTGAGGGCTCCTGATCACTGAACTGCAGGCTCTATACACACACAGACACGATGCTCCTGGCTCCAGGAACCCTCAGTGATGGCTCCTGATCACTGAGCTACAGGCCCTATACACACACAGACACGCTGCTCCTGGAACAGGAAACCCTCAGTGATGGCTCCTGATCACTGAGCTACAGGCTCTATACACACACAGGGCACGCTGCTCAAGGCTCAGGGAACCCTCAGTGATGGGACTTGATCACTGAGCTGCAGGCCCTATACAAACACAGACCCGCTGTTCCTGGCACAGAGAACATTCAATGATGGCTCCTGATCACTGAGCTACAGGCCCTATACACACACAGACACACTGCTCCTGGCTCAGGGAACCATCGGTGATGGCTCCTGATCACTGAGCTACATGCCCTATTCACACACAGACAAGCTGCTCCCGGCCCAGGGAACCCTCAGTGAGGACTCCTGATCACTGAGATGCAGGCCCTATACACACACAGACACGCTGCTCCTGGTTCAGGAAACCCTCAGCGATGGCTCCTGATCACTGAGCTACAGGCCCCATACACACACAGACAAGCTGCTCCTGGCACGGGGATCCCTCAGTGATGGCTCCTGATCACAGAGCTACAGGCTCTATACACACACAGGGCACGCTGCTCAAGGCTCAGGGAACCCTCAGTGATGGGACTTGATCACTGAGCTGCAGGCCCTATACAAACACAGACCCGCTGCTCCTGGCACAGAGAACATTCAGTGATGGCTCCTGATCACTGAGCTACAGGCCCTATACAAACACAGACACACTGCTCCTGGCTCAGGGAACCCTCAGTGATGGCTCCTGATCACTGAGCTACACGCGCTATACACACACAGACACACTGCTCCTGGCACAGGGAACCCTCAGTGATGGCTCCTGATCACTGAGCTACACGCCCTATACACACACAGACATGCTCCTCCTGGCACAGGGAACATTCAGTGATGGCTCCTGATCACTGAGCTACAGGCCCTATACACACACAGACACACTGCTCCTGGATCAGGGAACCATCAGTGATGGCTCCTGATCACTGAGCTGCAGGCCCTACACACACACAGACACACTGCTCCTGGCTCAGGGAACCCTCAGTGATGGCTCCTGATAACTGAGCTACAGGCCCTATACACACACAGACACGCTGCTCCCGGCACAGAGAACATTCAGTGATGGCTCCTGATCACTGAGCTACAGGCCCTATACACACACAGACACACTGCTCCTGGCTCAGGGAACCATCAGTGATGGCTCCTGATCACTGAGCTACATGTCCTATACACACGCAGTGCACGCTGCTCCTGGCCCCGAGGAACCCTCAGTGATGGCTCCAGATCACTGAGATAAAGGCCCTATACACACACAGACACACTGCTCCTGGTACAGGGAACCCTTAGTGATGGCTCTTGATCACTGAGCTGCAGGCCCTATACACACACAGTCACGCTGCTTCTGGCTCAGGGAAAACTCAGTGATGGCTCCTGATCACTGAGCAAAGGGCCCTCTACACACACAGACACGCTCCTCCTGGAACAGGGAACCTCAGTGATGGCTCCTGATCACTGAGCTACATGCCCTATACACAGACAGACACGCTGCTCCTGGCTCAGGGAACCCTCAGTGAAGGCTCTTGATCACTGAGCTACACGCCGTATACACACACAGACAGCTGCTCCTGGCACAGAGAACCCTCAGTGATGGCACCTGATTACTGGGCTAACGGCCCTATACACACACAGACACACTGCTCCTGGCACAGGTAACCCTCAGTGATAGTTATTGATCACTGATCTACAGGCCCTATACACACACAGGGCACGCTGCTCAAGGCTCAGGGAACCCTCAGTGATGGGACCTGATCACTGAGCTGCAGGCCCTATACACACACATACACACTGCTCCTGGCACAGAGAACACTCAGTGATGGCTCCTGATCACTGAGCTACAGGCCCTATACACACACAGACATGCTGCTCCTGGCACAGGGAACCCTCAGTGATGGCTCCTGATCACTGAGCTACACACCCTATACACACATAGACACGCTGCTCCTGGCACAGCGAACTCGCAGTGATGGCTCCTGATCACTGAGTTACATGTCCTATACACACGCAGACATGCTGCTCCTGGCACAGGGACCCCTCTGTGATAGCTCCTGATCACTGAGCTGCAGGCCCTATACACACAAAGGGCACGCTGCTCCTGGCACAGGGAACCCTCAGTGATGGCTCCTGATCACTGAGCTACAGGCCCTATACACACACAGCTGCTCCTGGCACAGGGAACCCTCAGTGATGGCTCCTGATCACTGAGCTACAGGCCCTATACACACACAGCTGCTCCTGGCACAGGGAAGCCTCAGTGATGGCTCCTGATCACTGAGCTGCACGCCCTATACACAGAAAGGGCACGCTGCTCCTGGCACAAGGAACCCTCAGTGATGGCTCCTGATCACTGAGCTACAGGCCCCATACGGACACACTGCTCCTGGTACAGGGAACCCTCAGTAATGGCTCCTGATCACTGAGCTACACGCACTATACACACAAAGGGCACGCTGCTCCTGGCACATGGAACCCTCAGTGATGGCTCCTGATCACTGAGCTACAGGCCCTATACACACACAGACATGCTGCTCCTGGCCCCGGGAACCCTCAGTGATGGCTCCTGATCACTGAGCTACAGGCCCTATACACACACAGACACGCTGCTCCTGGCTCCAAGAACCCTCAGTGATGGCCCCTGATCAATGAGCTGCACGCCCTATACACACAAAGGGCACGCTGTTCCTGGCACAGGAATCTTCAGTGATGTCTCCTGATCACTGAGCTACAGGCCCTATACACACACAGACACGCTGCTCCTGGCACAGGGAACCCTCCTTGATGGCTCCTGATCACTGAGCTGCAGGTCCCACACACACAGACACGCTGCTCCTGGCTCAGGGAACTCTCAGTGATGGCCCCTGATCACTGAGCTACATGCCCTAAACACACACAGGCACGCTGCTCCTGTCTCCGGGAAACCTCAGTGATGGCCCCTGATCACTGAGCTACATGCCCTATACACACACAGACACGCTGCTCCTGGCCCCAGGAACAATCAGTGTTGGATCCAGATCACTGAGCTACAGGCCCTATACACACACAGACACGCTGCTCCTGGCACAGGGAACCCTCACTGATGGGACCTGATCACTAAGCTGCAGGCCCTATACTCACACAGACACGCTGCTCAAGGCTCAGGGAACCCTCAGTGATGTCTCCTGATCACTGAGCTACAGGCCCTATACACACACAGACACGTTGCTCCTGGCCCCAGAAACCTTCATTGATGGCTCCTGATCACTGAGCTACAGGCCCTATACACACACAGACACGCAGCTCCTGGCACAGGGAACCCTCAGTGATGGCTCCTGATCACTGAGCTACACGCCCTATAGACACACAGACACGCTGCTCCTGGCACAGGGAACCCTCCTTGATGGCTCCTGATCACTGAGCTGCAGGTCCCATACACACACAGACATGTTGCTCCTGGCTCAGGGAACTCTCAGTGATGGTCCCTGATCACTGAGCTACATGCCCTATACACACACAGACACACTGCTCCTGTCTCCGGGAAACCTCAGTGATGGCCCCTGATCACTGAGCTACTGGCCCTAAACACACACAGACACGCTGCTCCTTTCTCCGCGAACCCTCAGTGATGGCTCCTGATCACTGAGCTACAGGCCCTATACACACACAGACACGCAGCTCCTGGCACAGTGAACCCTCAGTGATGGCTCCTGATCACTGAGCTACACGCCCTATACACACACAGACACACTGCTCCTGGCACAGGGAACCCTCACTGATGGCTCCTGATCACTGAGCTACACGCCATATACACACACAGACACGCTGCTCCTGGCTCAGGGAACCCTCAGTGATGGCTCCTGATCACTGAGCTACAGGCCCTATACACACACAGGGCACACTGCTCAAGGCTCAGGGAACCCTCAGTGATGGCTCCTGATCACTAAGCTACAGGCCCTATACACACTCCTGGCCCCAGAAACCTTCAGTGATGGCTCCTGATCACTGAGCTACAGGCCCTATACACACACAGACACGCTGCTCCTGGCACCGGGAACCCTCAGAGATGGCTCCTGATCACTGAGCTACATGCCCTATAGACACGCAGACACGCTGCTCCTGGCACAGGGAACCTTCAGTGATGGCACCTGATCACTGAGCTACACACCCTATACACACAAAGACACGCTGCTCCTGGCTCAGGGAGCCCTCAGTGATGGCTCCTGATCACTGAGCTACACGCCCTATACACACACAGGGTACGCTGCTCCTGGCACAGGGAACCCTCAGTGATGGCTCCTGATCACTGAGCTACAGGCCCTATACACACACAGGGTATGCTGCTCCTGGCACAGGGAACCCTCAGTGATGTCTCCTGATCACTGAGCTACAGGCCCTATACACACACAGACACACAGCTCCTGGCACAGGGAACCCTCAGTGATGGCTCCTGATCACTGAGCTGCAGGCCCTATACACACACAGACACACTGCTCCTGGCACAGAGAACCCTCAGTGAGGCCTCCTGATCACTGAGCTGCAGGCTCTATACACACACAGACACGATGCTCCTGGCTCCAGGAACCCTCAGTGATGGCACCTGATCACTGAGCTACACTCCCTATACACACACAGACATGCTGCTCCTGGCACTGGAAACCCTCAGTGATGGCCCCTGATCACTGAGCTACAGGGCCCAAACACACACAGTCACACTGCTCCTGGCACAGGGAACCCTCAGTGATGGCTCCTGATCACTGAGCTACACGCCCTATACACACACAGACACGCTGCTCCTGTCTCCGGGAACCCTCAGTGATGGCTCCTGATCACTGAGCTACAGGCCCTATACACACACAGACAGCTGGTCCTGGTACAGGGAACCCTCAGTGATGGCTCCTGTTCACTGAGCTGCACGCCCTATACACACAAAGGGCACGCTGTTCCTGGCACAGGAACCCTCAGTGATGTCTCCTGATCACTGAGCTACACGCCCTATACACACACAGACACGCTGCTCCTGGCACAGGGAACCCTCACTGATGGCTCCTGATCACTGAGCTACACGCCCTATACACACACAGACACGCTGCTCCTGGCTCAGGGAACCCTCAGTGATGGCTCCTGATCACTGAGCTACAGGCCCTATACACACACAGACACGCTGCTCCTGGCACAGGGAACCCTCACTGATGGCTCCTGATCACTGAGCTACACGCCCTATACACACACAGACACGCTGCTCCTGGCACAGGGAACCCTCAGCGATGGCTCCTGATCACTGAGCTACACGCCCTATACACACACAGACACGCTACTCCAGGCTCAGGGAACCCTCAGTGATGGCTCCTGATCACTGAGCTACAGGCCCTATACACACGCAGACACGCTGCTCCTGGCTCTGGGAAACCTCAGTGATGACTCCTGATCACTGAGCTACATGCCCTATAGACACGCAGACACGCTGCTACTGGCACAGGGAACCTTCAGTGATGGCACCTGATCACTGAGCTACACACCCTATACACACAAAGACATGCTGCTCCTGGCTCAGGGAACCCTCAGTGATGGCTCCTGATCACTGAGCTACACGCCCTATACACACACAGGGCACGCTGCTCCTGGCACAGGGAACCCTCAGTGATGGCTCCTGATCACTGAGCTACACGCCCTATACACACACAGGCCATGCTGCTCCTGGCACAGGGTACCCTCAGTGATGGCTCCTGATCACTGAGCTACACGCCCTATACACACACAGGCCATGCTGCTCCTGGCACAGGGAACCCTCAGTGATGTCTCCTGATCACTGAGCTACAGGCCCTATACACACACAGACACACAGCTCCTGGCACAGGGAACCCTCAGTGATGGCTCCTGATCACTGAGCTGCAGGCCCTATACACACACAGACACACTGCTCCTGGCACAGAGAACCCTCAGTGAGGCCTCCTGATCACTGAGCTGCAGGCTCTATACACACACAGACACGATGCTCCTGGCTCCAGGAACCCTCAGTGATGGCTCCTGATCACTGAGCTACAGGCCCTATAGACACACACACAGACACGCTACTCCTGGCACAGGGAACCCTCAGCGAGGGCTCCTGATCACTGAGATGCAGGCCCTATACACACACACAGACACGCTGCTCCTGGCACAGGAAACCCTCAGTGATGGCTCCTGATCACTGAGCTACAGGGCCCAAACACACACAGACACACTGCTCCTGGCACAGGGAAGCCTCAGTGATGGCTCCTGATCACTGAGCTACACACCCTATACACACACAGACACGCTGCTCCTGTCTCCGGGAACCCTCAGTGATGGCTCCTGATCACTGAGCTACATGCCCTATACACACACAGACACGATGCTCCTGGCTCAGGGAACCCTCAGTGATGGCTCCTGATCACTGAGCTACAGGCCCTATACACACACAGGGCACACTGCTCAAGGCTCAGGGAACCCTCAGTGATGGGACCTGATCACTAAGCTGCAGGCCCTATACTCACACAGACACGCTGCTCCTGGCCCCGGAAACCTTCAGTGATGGCTCCTGATCACTGAGCTACAGGCCCTATACACACACAGACACGCTGCTCCTGGCACCGGGAACCCTCAGTGATGGCTCCTGATCACTGAGCTACACGCCCCATAAACACACAGACACGCTGCTCCTGGCACAGGGAACCCTCAGCGATGACTCCTGATTACTGAGCTACATGCCCCATACACACGCAGACACGCTGCTCCTGGCTCTGGGAAACCTCAGTGATGACTCCTGATCACTGAGCTACATGCCCTATAGACACGCAGACACGCTGCTACTGGCACAGGGAACCTTCAGTGATGGCACCTGATCACTGAGCTACACACCCTATACACACAAAGACATGCTGCTCCTGGCTCAGGGAACCCTCAGTGATGGCTCCTGATCACTGAGCTACACGCCCTATACACACACAGACACACAGCTCCTGGCACAGGGCACCCTCAGTGATGGCTCCTGATCACTGAGCTGCGGGCCCTATACACACACAGACGCACTGCTCCTGGCACAGAGAACCCTCAGTGAGGCCTCCTGATCACTGAGCTGCAGGCTCTATACACACACAGACACGATGCTCCTGGCTCCAGGAACCCTCAGTGATGGCTCCTGATCACTGAGCTACAGGCCCTATACACACACAGACACGCTGCTCCTGGCACAGGAAACCCTCAGTGATGGCTCCTGATCACTGAGCTACAGGGCCCAAACACACAAAGACACACTGCTCCTGGCACAGGGAACCCTCAGTGATGGCTCCTGATCACTGAGCTACACGCCCTATACACACACAGACACGCTGCTCCTGTCTCCGGGAACCCTCAGTGATGGCTCCTGATCACTGAGCTACACGTCCTATACACACACAGACAGCTGGTCCTGGTACATGGAACCCTCAGTGATGGCTCCTGTTCACTGAGCAGCACGCCCTATACACACAAAGGGCACGCTGTTCCTGGAACAGGAATCCTCAGTGATGTCTCCTGATCACTGAGCTACAGGCCCTATACACACACAGACACGCTGCTCCTGGCACAGGGAACTCTCAGTGATGGCCCCTGATCACTGAGCTACATGCCCTATACACACACAGACACACTGCTCCTGTCTCCGGGAAACCTCAGTGATGGCCCCTGATCACTGAGCTACTGGCCCTATTCACACACAGACACGCTGCTCCTTTCTCCGCGAACCCTCAGTAATGGCTCCTGATCACTGAGCTACAGGCCCTATACACACACAGACACGCAGCTCCTGGCACAGGGAACCCTCAGTGATGGCTCCTGATCACTGAGCTACACGCCCTATAGACACACAGACACGCTGCTCCTGGCTCAGGGAACCCTCAGTTATGGCTCCTGATCACTGAGCTACAGGCCCTATACACACTCAGGGCACGCTGCTCAAGGCTCAGGGAACCCTCAGTGATGGGACCTGATCACTAAGATGCAGGCCCTATACACACACAGGCCATGCTGCTCCTGGCACAGGGAACCCTCAGTGATGTCTCCTGATCACTGAGCTACAGGCCCTATACACACACAGACACACAGCTCCTGGCACAGGGAACCCTCAGTGATGGCTCCTGATCACTGAGCTGCAGGCCCTATACACACACAGACACACTGCTCCTGGCACAGAGAACCCTCAGTGAGGCCTCCTGATCACTGAGCTGCAGGCTCTATACACACACAGACACGATGCTCCTGGCTCCAGGAACCCTCAGTGATGGCTCCTGATCACTGAGCTACAGGCCCTATAGACACACACACAGACACGCTACTCCTGGCACAGGGAACCCTCAGCGAGGGCTCCTGATCACTGAGATGCAGGCCCTATACACACACACAGACACGCTGCTCCTGGCACAGGAAACCCTCAGTGATGGCTCCTGATCACTGAGCTACAGGGCCCAAACACACACAGACACACTGCTCCTGGCACAGGGAAGCCTCAGTGATGGCTCCTGATCACTGAGCTACACACCCTATACACACACAGACACGCTGCTCCTGTCTCCGGGAACCCTCAGTGATGGCTCCTGATCACTGAGCTACATGCCCTATACACACACAGACACGATGCTCCTGGCTCAGGGAACCCTCAGTGATGGCTCCTGATCACTGAGCTACAGGCCCTATACACACACAGGGCACACTGCTCAAGGCTCAGGGAACCCTCAGTGATGGGACCTGATCACTAAGCTGCAGGCCCTATACTCACACAGACACGCTGCTCCTGGCCCCGGAAACCTTCAGTGATGGCTCCTGATCACTGAGCTACAGGCCCTATACACACACAGACACGCTGCTCCTGGCACCGGGAACCCTCAGTGATGGCTCCTGATCACTGAGCTACACGCCCCATAAACACACAGACACGCTGCTCCTGGCACAGGGAACCCTCAGCGATGACTCCTGATTACTGAGCTACATGCCCCATACACACGCAGACACGCTGCTCCTGGCTCTGGGAAACCTCAGTGATGACTCCTGATCACTGAGCTACATGCCCTATAGACACGCAGACACGCTGCTACTGGCACAGGGAACCTTCAGTGATGGCACCTGATCACTGAGCTACACACCCTATACACACAAAGACATGCTGCTCCTGGCTCAGGGAACCCTCAGTGATGGCTCCTGATCACTGAGCTACACGCCCTATACACACACAGACACACAGCTCCTGGCACAGGGCACCCTCAGTGATGGCTCCTGATCACTGAGCTGCGGGCCCTATACACACACAGACGCACTGCTCCTGGCACAGAGAACCCTCAGTGAGGCCTCCTGATCACTGAGCTGCAGGCTCTATACACACACAGACACGATGCTCCTGGCTCCAGGAACCCTCAGTGATGGCTCCTGATCACTGAGCTACAGGCCCTATACACACACAGACACGCTGCTCCTGGCACAGGAAACCCTCAGTGATGGCTCCTGATCACTGAGCTACAGGGCCCAAACACACAAAGACACACTGCTCCTGGCACAGGGAACCCTCAGTGATGGCTCCTGATCACTGAGCTACACGCCCTATACACACACAGACACGCTGCTCCTGTCTCCGGGAACCCTCAGTGATGGCTCCTGATCACTGAGCTACACGTCCTATACACACACAGACAGCTGGTCCTGGTACATGGAACCCTCAGTGATGGCTCCTGTTCACTGAGCAGCACGCCCTATACACACAAAGGGCACGCTGTTCCTGGAACAGGAATCCTCAGTGATGTCTCCTGATCACTGAGCTACAGGCCCTATACACACACAGACACGCTGCTCCTGGCACAGGGAACTCTCAGTGATGGCCCCTGATCACTGAGCTACATGCCCTATACACACACAGACACACTGCTCCTGTCTCCGGGAAACCTCAGTGATGGCCCCTGATCACTGAGCTACTGGCCCTATTCACACACAGACACGCTGCTCCTTTCTCCGCGAACCCTCAGTAATGGCTCCTGATCACTGAGCTACAGGCCCTATACACACACAGACACGCAGCTCCTGGCACAGGGAACCCTCAGTGATGGCTCCTGATCACTGAGCTACACGCCCTATAGACACACAGACACGCTGCTCCTGGCTCAGGGAACCCTCAGTTATGGCTCCTGATCACTGAGCTACAGGCCCTATACACACTCAGGGCACGCTGCTCAAGGCTCAGGGAACCCTCAGTGATGGGACCTGATCACTAAGATGCAGGCCCTATACTCACACAGACACGCTGCTCAAGGCTCAGGGAACCCTCAGTGATGGCTCCTGATCACTGAGCGATAGGCCCTATACACACACAGACACGCTGCTCCTGGCACCGGGAACCCTCAGTGATGGCTCCTGATCACTGAGCTACACGCCCTATACACACACAGACACGCTGCTCCTGGCACAGGGAACCCTCAGTGATGACTCCTGATCACTGAGCTACATGCCCTATACACATGCAGACACGCTGCTCCTGGCTCAGGGAACCCTCAGTGATGGCTCCTGATCACTGAACTACAGGCCCTATACACACGCAGACACGCTGCTCCTGGCTCTGGGAAACCTCAGTGATGACTCCTGATCACTGAGCTACATGCCCTATAGACACGCAGACACGCTGCTCCTGGCACAGGGAATCTTCAGTGATGGCACCTGATCACTGAGCTACACGCCCTATACACACAAAGACACGCTGCTCCTGGCTCAGGGAACCCTCAGTGATGGCTCCTGATCACTGAGCTACACGCCCTGTACACACACAGGGCATGCTGCTCCTGGCACAGGGAACCCTCAGTGATGGCTCCTGATCACTGGGCTACAGGCCCTATACACACACAGGGCATGCTGCTCCTGTCACAGGGAACCCTCAGTGATGTCTCCTGATCACTGAGCTACAGGCCCTATACACACACAGACACACAGCTCGTGGCACAGGGAACCCTCAGTGATGGCTCCTGATCACTGAGCTGCAGGCCCTATACACACACAGACACACTGCTCCTGGCACAGAGAACCCTCAGTGAGGTCTCCTGATTACTGAGCTGCAGGCTCTATACACACACAGACACGATGCTCCTGGCTCCAGGAACCCTCAGTGATGGCTCCTGATCACTGAGCTACAGGCCCTATACACACACAGACATGCTGCTCCTGGCACAGGAAACCTTCAGTGATGGCTCCTGATCACTGAGCTACAGGGCCCAAACACACACAGACACACTGCTCCTGGCACAGGGAACCCTCAGTGATGGCTCCTGATCACTGAACTACACGCCCTATACACACACAGACACGCTGCTCCTGTCTCCGGGAACCCTCAGTGATGGCTCCTGATCACTGAGCTACAGGCCCTATACACACACAGCCAGCTGCTCCTGGCACAGGGAACCCTCAGTGATGGCTCCTGATCACTGAGCTACAGGCCCTATACACACAGGGCACGCTGCTCCTGTCTCCGGGAACCCTCAGTGATGGCTCCTGATCACTGAGCTACACGCTCTATACACACACAGGGCACGCTGCTCCTGGCTCAGGGAACCCTCAGTGATGACTCCTGATCACTGAGCTACAGGCCCTATAGACACGCAGACACGCTGCTCCTGGCACAGGGAACCTTCAGTGATGGCACCTGATCACTGAGCTACACACCCTATACACACAAAGACACGCTGCTCCTGGCTCAGGGAACCCTCAGTGATGGCTCCTGATCACTGAGCTACACGCCCTATACACACACAGGGCACGCTGCTCCTGGCACAGGGAACCCTCAGTGATGGCTCCTGATCACTGAGCTGCAGGCCCTATACACACACACACACACACAGCTCCTGGCACAGGGAACCCTCAGTGATGGCTCCTGATCACTGAGCTGCAGGCCCTATACACACACAGACACGCTCCTCCTGGCACAGGGAACCCTCAGAGATGGCTCCTGATCACTGAGTTACATGCCCTATACACACGCAGGGCACGCTGCTCCTGGACCCGGGAACCCTCAGTGACGGCTCCTGATTCTGAGATAAAGGCCCTATACACACAGACACACTGCTCCTGGTACAGGGAACCCTCAGTGATGGCTTCTGAATACTGAGCTGCACGCCCTATACACACACAGACACGCTGCTTCTGGCTCAGGGAAAACTCAGTGATGGCTCCTGATCACTGAGCAATGGGCCCTATACACACGCAGACACGCTGCTCCTGGAACAGGGAACCTCAGTGATGGCTCCTGATCACTGAGCTACATGCCCTATACACACACAGACACGCTGCTCCTGGCTCAGGGAACCCTCAGTGAAGGCTCCTGATCACTGAGCTACACGGCGTATACACACACAGACAGCTGCTCCTGGCACAGAGAATCCTCAGTGATGGCTCATGATCACTGGGCTACAGGCCCTATACACACACAGACACACTGCTCCTGGCACAGGTAACCCTCAGTGATGGCTATTGATCACTGATCTACAGGCCCTATACACACACAGACACGCTGCTCCTGGCTCAGGAAACCCTCAGCGATGGCTCCTGATCACTGAGCTACAGGCCCCATACACACACAGACAAGCTGCTCCTGGCACGGGGATCCCTCAGTGATGGCTCCTGATCTCTGAGCTACAGGCTCTATACACACACAGGGCACGCTGCTCAAGGCTCAGGGAACCCTCAGTGATGGCTCCTAATCACAGAGATACAGGCTCTATACACACACAGGGCACGCTGCTCAAGGCTCAGGGAACCCTCAGTGATGGGACTTGATCACTGAGCTGCAGGCCCTATACAAACACAGACCCGCTGCTCCTGGCACAGAGAACATTCAGTGATGGCTCCTGATCACTGAGCTACAGGCCCTATACAAACACAGACACACTGCTCCTGGCTCAGGGAACCCTCAGTGATGGCTCCTGATCACTGAGCTACACGCGCTATACACACACAGACACACTGCTCCTGGCACAGGGAACCCTCAGTGATGGCTCCTGATCAATGAGCTACACGCCCTATACACACACAGACATGCTCCTCCTGGCACAGGGAACATTCAGTGATGGCTCCTGATCACTGAGCTACAGGCCCTATACACACACAGACACACTGCTCCTGGCTCAGGGAACCATCAGTGATGGCTCCTGATCACTGAGCTGCAGGCACTATACACACATAGACACGATGCTCCTGGCTCCAGGAACCCTCAGTGATGGCTCCTGATAACTGAGCTACAGGCCCTATACACATGCAGACACGCTGCTCCCGGCACAGAGAACATTCAGTGATGGCTCCTGATCACTGAGTTACATGTCCTATACACACGCAGTGCACGCTGCTCCTGGCCCCGAGGAACCCTCAGTGATGGCTCCTGATCACTGAGATAAAGGCCCTATACACACACAGACACACTGCTCCTGGTACAGGGAACCCTCAGTGATGGCTCCTGATCACTGAGATAAAGGCCATATACACACACAGTCACGCTGCTTCTGGCTCAGGGAAAACTCAGTGATGGCTCCTGATCACTGAGCAAAGGGCCCTCTACACACGCAGACACGCTGCTCCTGGCTCAGGGAACCCTCAGTGAAGGCTCCTGATCACTGAGCTACACGCCGTATACACACACAGACAGCTGCTCCGGGCACAGAGAACCCTCAGTGATGGCTCCTGATCACTGGGCTACATGCCCTATACACACACAGGGCACGCTGCTCAAGGCTCAGGGAACCCTCAGTGATGGGACCTGATCACTGAGCTGCAGGCCCTATACACACACATACACACTGCTCCTGGCACAGAGAACACTCAGTGATGGCTCCTGATCACTGAGCTACAGGCCCTATACACACACAGACATGCTGCTCCTGGCACAGGGAACCCTCAGTGATGGCTCCTGATCACTGAGCTACACACCCTATACACACACAGACACGCTGCTCCTGGCACAGCGAACTCGCAGTGATGGCTCCTGATCACTGAGTTACATGTCCTATATACACGCAGACATGCTGCTCCTGGCACAGGGACCCCTCTGTGATAGCTCCTGATCACTGAGCTGCAGGCCCTATACACACAAAGGGCACGCTGCTCCTGGCACAGGGAACCCTCAGTGATGGCTCCTGACCACTGAGCTACAGGCCCTATACACACACAGCTGCTCCTGGAACAGGGAACCCTCAGTGATGGCTCCTGATCACTGAGCTGCACGCCCTATACACAGAAAGGGCACGCTGCTCCTGGCACAGGGAACCCTCAGTGATGGCTCCTGATCACTGAGCTGCACGCCCTATACACAGAAAGGGCACGCTGCTCCTGGCACAGGGAACCCTCAGTGATGGCTCCTGATCGCTGAGCTACAGGCCCTACACACACGCAGACACGCTGCTCCTGGCACAGGGAACCTTCAGTGATGGCACCTTATCACTGAGCTACACGCCCTATACATACACAGACACGCTGCTCCTGGCTCAGGGAACCCTCAGTGATGGCCCCTGATCAATGAGCTGCACGCCCTATACACACAAAGGGCACGCTGTTCCTGGCACAGGAATCCTCAGTGATGTCTCCTGATCACTGAGCTACAGGCCCTATATACACACAGACACGCTGCTCCTGGCACAGGGAACCCTCCTTGATGGCTCCTGATCACTGAGCTGCAGGTCCCATAAACACAGACACGCTGCTCCTGGCTCAGGGAACTCTCAGTGATGGCCCCTGATCACTGAGCTACACGCCCTATACACACACAGACATGCTGCTCCTGGCTCCGGGAAACCTCAGTGATGGCCCCTGATCACAGAGCTACATGCCCTATACACACACAGACACGCTGCTCCTGGCCCCAGGAACAATCAGTGTTGGATCCAGATCACTGAGCTACAGGCCCTATACACACACAGACACGCTGCTCCTGGCACAGGGAACCCTCACTGATGGGACCTGATCACTAAGCTGCAGGCCCTATACTCACACAGACACGCTGCTCAAGGCTCAGGGAACCCTCAGTGATGGCTCCTGATCACTGAGCTACAGGCCCTATACACACACAAACACGCAGCTCCTGGCACAGGGAACCCTCAGTGATGGCTCCTGATCACTGAGCTACACGCCCTATAGACACACTGACACACTGCTCCTGGCACAGGGAACCCTCAGTGATGGCTCCTGATCACTGAGCTACGCGCCCTATACACACACAGACATGTTGCTCCTTGCTCAGGGAACTCTCAGTGATGGTCCCTGATCACTGAGCTACATGCCCTATACACACACAGACACACTGCTCCTGTCTCCGGGAAACCTCAGTGATGGCCCCTGATCACTGAGCTACTGGCCCTATACACACATAGACACGCTGCTCCTTTCTCCGCGAACCCTCAGTGATGGCTCCTGATCACTGAGCTACACGCCCTATAGACACACAGCCAGCTGCTCCTGGCACAGGGAACCCTCAGTGATAGCTTCTGATCACTGAGCTACACGCCCTATACACACACAGACACGCTGCTCCTGGCACAGGGAACCCTCAGTGATGGCTCCTGATCACTGAGCTACAGGTCCTATACACACACAGACACACTGCTCCTGGCACAGGGAACCCTCACTGATGGCTCCTGATCACTGAGCTACACACCCTATACACACACAGACACGCTGCTCCTGGCTCAGGGAACCCTCAGTGATGGCTCCTGATCACTGAGCTACAGGCCCTATACACACACAGGGCACACTGCTCAAGGCTCAGGGAACCCTCAGTGATGGGACCTGATCACTAAGCTGCAGGCCCTATACACACTCCTGGCCCCAGAAACCTTCAGTGATGGCTCCTGATCACTGAGCTACAGGCCCTATACACACACAGACACGCTGCTCCTGGCACCGGGAACCCTCAGTGATGGCTCCTGATCACTGAGCTACATGCCCTATACACACACAGACACGCTGCTCCTGGCACAGGGAACCCTCAGCGATGACTCCTGATCACTGAGCTACATGCCCTATACACATGCAGACACGCTACTCCTGGCTCAGGGAACCCTCAGTGATGGCTCCTGATCACTGAGCTACAGGCCCTATACACACGCAGACACGCTGCTCCTGGCTCTGGGAAACCTCAGTGATGACTCCTGATCACTGAGCTACATGCCCTATAGACACGCAGACACGCTGCTCCTGGCACAGGGAACCTTCAGTGATGGCACCTGATCACTGAGCTACACACCCTATACACACAAAGACACGCTGCTCCTGGCTCAGGGAACCCTCAGTGATGGCTCCTGATCACTGAGCTACACGCCCTATACACACACAGGGCACGCTGCTCCTGGCACAGGGAACCCTCAGTGATGGCTCCTGATCACTGAGCTGCAGGCCCTATACACACACACACACACAGCTCCTGGCACAGGGAACCCTCAGTGATGGCTCCTGATCACTGAGCTGCAGGCCCTATACACACACAGACACGCTGCTCCTGGATCAGGGAACCCTCAGTGATGGCTCCTGATCACTGAGCTACACGCCCTATACACACACAGACACATTGCTCCTGACACAGGGAACCCTCAGTGATCGCTCCTGATCACTGAGCTACACGCCCTATACACACACAGACATGCTCCTCCTGGCACAGGGAACCCTCAGAGATGGCTCCTGATCACTGAGTTACATGCCCTATACACACGCAGGGCACGCTGCTCCTGGACCCGGGAACCCTCAGTGACGGCTCCTGATTCTGAGATAAAGGCCCTATACACACAGACACACTGCTCCTGGTACAGGGAACCCTCAGTGATGGCTTCTGAATACTGAGCTGCACGCCCTATACACACACAGACACGCTGCTTCTGGCTCAGGGAAAACTCAGTGATGGCTCCTGATCACTGAGCAATGGGCCCTATACACACGCAGACACGCTGCTCCTGGAACAGGGAACCTCAGTGATGGCTCCTGATCACTGAGCTACATGCCCTATACACACACAGACACGCTGCTCCTGGCTCAGGGAACCCTCAGTGAAGGCTCCTGATCACTGAGCTACACGGCGTATACACACACAGACAGCTGCTCCTGGCACAGAGAATCCTCAGTGATGGCTCATGATCACTGGGCTACACACCCTATACACACACAGACACACTGCTCCTGGCACAGGTAACCCTCAGTGATGGCTATTGATCACTGATCTACAGGCACTATACACACACAGGGCACGCTGCTCAAGGCCCAGGGAACCCTCAGTGATGGGACCTGATCACTGAGCTGCAGGCCCTATACACACACAGGGCACGCTGCTGCTGGCACAGGAAACCCTCAGTGATGGCTCCTGATCACTGAGACACACGCCCTATACACACACAGACACTCTGCTCCTGTCACAGGGAACCATCAGTGATGGCTCCTGATCACTGAGCTACAGGTCCTATACACACACAGACACGCTGCTCCTGCACAGAGGACACTCAGTGATGGCTCCTGATCACTGAGCTACAGGCCCTATACACACACAGACACGCTGCTCCTGGCCCCGGGAACCCTCACTGATGGCTCCTGATCACTGAGCTACACGCCCTATACACACACAGGGCATGCTGCTCCTGGCACAGGGAACCCTCAGTGATGTCTCCTGATCACTGAGCTACAGGCCCTATACACACACAGACACACAGCTCCTGGCACAGGGAACCCTCAGTGATGGCTCCTGATCACTGAGCTGCAGGCCCTATACACACACAGACACACTGCTCCTGGCACAGAGAACCCTCAGTGATGGCTCCTGATCACTGAGCTACATGCCCTATACACACACAGGGCACGCAGCTCCTGGCACAGGGAACCCTCAGTGATGGCTCCTGATCACTGAGCTGCAGGCCCTATACACACACAGATACGCAGCTCTTGGCACAGGGAACCCTCAGTGATGGCTCCTGATCACTGAGCTACAGGCCCCATAAACACACAGACAAGCTGCTCCTGGCACGGAGATCCCTCAGTGATGGCTCCTGATCTCTGAGCTACACGCCCTATACACACACACAAACATGGCACGCTACTCCTGGCACAGGTAACCCTCAGTGATGGCTCCTGATCACTGAGCTACAGGCTCTATACAAACACAGGGCACGCTGCTCATGGCTCAGGGAACCCTCAGTGATGGCCCCTGATCACTGAGCTACAGGCCCTATTCACACGCAGACACGCTGTTCCTGGCTCAGGGAACCCTCAGTGATGACTCCAGATCACTGAGCTGCATGCCCTACACACACGCAGACACGCTGCTCCTGGCACAGGGAACCTTCAGTGATGGCACCTTATCACTGAGCTACACGCCCTATACATACACAGACACGCTGCTCCTGGCTCAGGGAACCCTCTGTGATGGCTCCTGATCACTGAGCTACACGCTCTATACACACACAGGGCACGCTGCTCCTGGCACAGGAAACCCTCAGTGATGGCTCCTGGTCACTGAGCGAGAGGCCCTATACACACACAGGGCACGCTGCTCCTGGCACAGTTAACCCTCAGTGATGTCTCCTGATCACTGAGCTACAGGCCCTGTACACACACAGACACAAAGCTCCTGGCACAGGGAACCCTATGTGATGGTTCCTGATCACTGAGCTGCAGGCTCTATACACACACAGACACAATGCTCCTGGCTCCAGGAACCCTCAGTGATGGCTCCTGATCACTGAGCTACAGGCCCTATACACACACACAGACACGCTACTCCTGGCACAGGGAACCCTCAGCGAGGTCTCCTGATCGCTGAGATGCAGGCCCTATACACACACAGACACGCTGCTCCTGGCTCAGGAAACCGTCAGTGATGGCTCCTGATCACTGAGCTACACGCCCTATACAAACACAGGGCACGCTGCTCCTGGCACAGGTAACCCTCAGTGATGGCTCCTGATCACTGAGCTACATGCCCTATACACACACAGGGCACGCTGCACCTGGCACAGGGAACCCTCAGTGATGGCTCGTGATCACTGAGCCACAGGCCCTATACACACACAGACACGCTGTTCCTGGCACAGGAACCCTCAGTGATGGCTCCTGTTCACTGAGCTACAGGCCCTATACACACACAGACACGCTGCTCCTGGCACAGGAAACCTTCAGTGATGGCTCCTGATCACTGAGCTACAGGGCCCAAACACACACAGACACAATGCTCCTGGCACAGGGAACCCTCAGTGATGACTCCTGATCACTGAGCTACACGCTCTATACACACACAGGCCATGCTGCTCCTGGCACAGGGAACCCTCAGTGATGTCTCCTGATCACTGAGCTACAGGCACTATACACACACAGGCCACGCTGCTCCTGGCACAGGGAATCCTCAGTGATGTCTCCTGATCACTGAGCTGCAGGCCCTATACACACACAGACACACTGCTCCTGGCACAGAGAACACTCAGTGAGGGCTCCTGATCACTGAACTGCAGGCTCTATACACACACAGACACGATGCTCCTGGCTCCAGGAACCCTCAGTGATGGCTCCTGATCACTGAGCTACAGGCCCTATACACACACAGACACGCTGCTCCTGGAACAGGAAACCCTCAGTGATGGCTCCTGATCACTGAGCTACAGGCTCTATACACACACAGGGCACGCTGCTCAAGGCTCAGGGAACCCTCAGTGATGGGACTTGATCACTGAGCTGCAGGCCCTATACAAACACAGACCCGCTGTTCCTGGCACAGAGAACATTCAATGATGGCTCCTGATCACTGAGCTACAGGCCCTATACACACACAGACACACTGCTCCTGGCTCAGGGAACCATCGGTGATGGCTCCTGATCACTGAGCTACATGCCCTATTCACACACAGACAAGCTGCTCCCGGCCCAGGGAACCCTCAGTGAGGACTCCTGATCACTGAGATGCAGGCCCTATACACACACAGACACGCTGCTCCTGGTTCAGGAAACCCTCAGCGATGGCTCCTGATCACTGAGCTACAGGCCCCATACACACACAGACAAGCTGCTCCTGGCACGGGGATCCCTCAGTGATGGCTCCTGATCTCTGAGCTACAGGCTCTATACACACACAGGGCACGCTGCTCCTGGCACAGGGAACCCTCAGTGATGGCTCCTGATCACAGAGCTACAGGCTCTATACACACACAGGGCACGCTGCTCAAGGCTCAGGGAACCCTCAGTGATGGGACTTGATCACTGAGCTGCAGGCCCTATACAAACACAGACCCGCTGCTCCTGGCACAGAGAACATTCAGTGATGGCTCCTGATCACTGAGCTACAGGCCCTATACAAACACAGACACACTGCTCCTGGCTCAGGGAACCCTCAGTGATGGCTCCTGATCACTGAGCTACACGCGCTATACACACACAGACACACTGCTCCTGGCACAGGGAACCCTCAGTGATGGCTCCTGATCACTGAGCTACACGCCCTATACACACACAGACATGCTCCTCCTGGCACAGGGAACATTCAGTGATGGCTCCTGATCACTGAGCTACAGGCCCTATACACACACAGACACACTGCTCCTGGATCAGGGAACCATCAGTGATGGCTCCTGATCACTGAGCTGCAGGCCCTACACACACACAGACACACTGCTCCTGGCTCAGGGAACCCTCAGTGATGGCTCCTGATAACTGAGCTACAGGCCCTATACACACACAGACACGCTGCTCCCGGCACAGAGAACATTCAGTGATGGCTCCTGATCACTGAGCTACAGGCCCTATACACACACAGACACACTGCTCCTGGCTCAGGGAACCATCAGTGATGGCTCCTGATCACTGAGCTACATGTCCTATACACACGCAGTGCACGCTGCTCCTGGCCCCGAGGAACCCTCAGTGATGGCTCCAGATCACTGAGATAAAGGCCCTATACACACACAGACACACTGCTCCTGGTACAGGGAACCCTTAGTGATGGCTCTTGATCACTGAGCTGCAGGCCCTATACACACACAGTCACGCTGCTTCTGGCTCAGGGAAAACTCAGTGATGGCTCCTGATCACTGAGCAAAGGGCCCTCTACACACACAGACACGCTCCTCCTGGAACAGGGAACCTCAGTGATGGCTCCTGATCACTGAGATACATGCCCTATACACAGACAGACACGCTGCTCCTGGCTCAGGGAACCCTCAGTGAAGGCTCTTGATCACTGAGCTACACGCCGTATACACACACAGACAGCTGCTCCTGGCACAGAGAACCCTCAGTGATGGCACCTGATCACTGGGCTAACGGCCCTATACACACACAGACACACTGCTCCTGGCACAGGTAACCCTCAGTGATAGTTATTGATCACTGATCTACAGGCCCTATACACACACAGGGCACGCTGCTCAAGGCTCAGGGAACCCTCAGTGATGGGACCTGATCACTGAGCTGCAGGCCCTATACACACACATACACACTGCTCCTGGCACAGAGAACACTCAGTGATGGCTCCTGATCACTGAGCTACAGGCCCTATACACACACAGACATGCTGCTCCTGGCACAGGGAACCCTCAGTGATGGCTCCTGATCACTGAGCTACACACCCTATACACACATAGACACGCTGCTCCTGGCACAGCGAACTCGCAGTGATGGCTCCTGATCACTGAGTTACATGTCCTATACACACGCAGACATGCTGCTCCTGGCACAGGGACCCCTCTGTGATAGCTCCTGATCACTGAGCTGCAGGCCCTATACACACAAAGGGCACGCTGCTCCTGGCACAGGGAACCCTCAGTGATGGCTCCTGATCACTGAGCTACAGGCCCTATACACACACAGCTGCTCCTGGCACAGGGAACCCTCAGTGATGGCTCCTGATCACTGAGCTACAGGCCCTATACACACACAGCTGCTCCTGGCACAGGGAAGCCTCAGTGATGGCTCCTGATCACTGAGCTGCACGCCCTATACACAGAAAGGGCACGCTGCTCCTGGCACAGGGAACCCTCAGTGATGGCTCCTGATCACTGAGCTACAGGCCCCATACGGACACACTGCTCCTGGTACAGGGAACCCTCAGTAATGGCTCCTGATCACTGAGCTACACGCACTATACACACAAAGGGCACGCTGCTCCTGGCACATGGAACCCTCAGTGATGGCTCCTGATCACTGAGCTACAGGCCCTATACACACACAGACATGCTGCTCCTGGCCCCGGGAACCCTCAGTGATGGCTCCTGATCACTGAGCTACAGGCCCTATACACACACAGACACGCTGCTCCTGGCTCCAAGAACCCTCAGTGATGGCCCCTGATCAATGAGCTGCACGCCCTATACACACAAAGGGCACGCTGTTCCTGGCACAGGAATCTTCAGTGATGTCTCCTGATCACTGAGCTACAGGCCCTATACACACACAGACACGCTGCTCCTGGCACAGGGAACCCTCCTTGATGGCTCCTGATCACTGAGCTGCAGGTCCCACACACACAGACACGCTGCTCCTGGCTCAGGGAACTCTCAGTGATGGCCCCTGATCACTGAGCTACATGCCCTAAACACACACAGGCACGCTGCTCCTGTCTCCGGGAAACCTCAGTGATGGCCCCTGATCACTGAGCTACATGCCCTATACACACACAGACACGCTGCTCCTGGCCCCAGGAACAATCAGTGTTGGATCCAGATCACTGAGCTACAGGCCCTATACACACACAGACACGCTGCTCCTGGCACAGGGAACCCTCACTGATGGGACCTGATCACTAAGCTGCAGGCCCTATACTCACACAGACACGCTGCTCAAGGCTCAGGGAACCCTCAGTGATGTCTCCTGATCACTGAGCTACAGGCCCTATACACACACAGACACGCTGCTCCTGGCCCCAGAAACCTTCATTGATGGCTCCTGATCACTGAGCTACAGGCCCTATACACACACAGACACGCAGCTCCTGGCACAGGGAACCCTCAGTGATGGCTCCTGATCACTGAGCTACACGCCCTATAGACACACAGACACGCTGCTCCTGGCACAGGGAACCCTCCTTGATGGCTCCTGATCACTGAGCTGCAGGTCCCATACACACACAGACATGTTGCTCCTGGCTCAGGGAACTCTCAGTGATGGTCCCTGATCACTGAGCTACATGCCCTATACACACACAGACACACTGCTCCTGTCTCCGGGAAACCTCAGTGATGGCCCCTGATCACTGAGCTACTGGCCCTAAACACACACAGACACGCTGCTCCTTTCTCCGCGAACCCTCAGTGATGGCTCCTGATCACTGAGCTACAGGCCCTATACACACACAGACACGCAGCTCCTGGCACAGTGAACCCTCAGTGATGGCTCCTGATCACTGAGCTACACGCCCTATACACACACAGACACACTGCTCCTGGCACAGGGAACCCTCACTGATGGCTCCTGATCACTGAGCTACACGCCATATACACACACAGACACGCTGCTCCTGGCTCAGGGAACCCTCAGTGATGGCTCCTGATCACTGAGCTACAGGCCCTATACACACACAGGGCACACTGCTCAAGGCTCAGGGAACCCTCAGTGATGGCTCCTGATCACTAAGCTACAGGCCCTATACACACTCCTGGCCCCAGAAACCTTCAGTGATGGCTCCTGATCACTGAGCTACAGGCCCTATACACACACAGACACGCTGCTCCTGGCACCGGGAACCCTCAGAGATGGCTCCTGATCACTGAGCTACATGCCCTATAGACACGCAGACACGCTGCTCCTGGCACAGGGAACCTTCAGTGATGGCACCTGATCACTGAGCTACACACCCTATACACACAAAGACACGCTGCTCCTGGCTCAGGGAGCCCTCAGTGATGGCTCCTGATCACTGAGCTACACGCCCTATACACACACAGGGTACGCTGCTCCTGGCACAGGGAACCCTCAGTGATGGCTCCTGATCACTGAGCTACAGGCCCTATACACACACAGGGTATGCTGCTCCTGGCACAGGGAACCCTCAGTGATGTCTCCTGATCACTGAGCTACAGGCCCTATACACACACAGACACACAGCTCCTGGCACAGGGAACCCTCAGTGATGGCTCCTGATCACTGAGCTGCAGGCCCTATACACACACAGACACACTGCTCCTGGCACAGAGAACCCTCAGTGAGGCCTCCTGATCACTGAGCTGCAGGCTCTATACACACACAGACACGATGCTCCTGGCTCCAGGAACCCTCAGTGATGGCACCTGATCACTGAGCTACACTCCCTATACACACACAGACATGCTGCTCCTGGCACTGGAAACCCTCAGTGATGGCCCCTGATCACTGAGCTACAGGGCCCAAACACACACAGTCACACTGCTCCTGGCACAGGGAACCCTCAGTGATGGCTCCTGATCACTGAGCTACACGCCCTATACACACACAGACACGCTGCTCCTGTCTCCGGGAACCCTCAGTGATGGCTCCTGATCACTGAGCTACAGGCCCTATACACACACAGACAGCTGGTCCTGGTACAGGGAACCCTCAGTGATGGCTCCTGTTCACTGAGCTGCACGCCCTATACACACAAAGGGCACGCTGTTCCTGGCACAGGAACCCTCAGTGATGTCTCCTGATCACTGAGCTACACGCCCTATACACACACAGACACGCTGCTCCTGGCACAGGGAACCCTCACTGATGGCTCCTGATCACTGAGCTACACGCCCTATACACACACAGACACGCTGCTCCTGGCTCAGGGAACCCTCAGTGATGGCTCCTGATCACTGAGCTACAGGCCCTATACACACACAGACACGCTGCTCCTGGCACAGGGAACCCTCACTGATGGCTCCTGATCACTGAGCTACACGCCCTATACACACACAGACACGCTGCTCCTGGCACAGGGAACCCTCAGCGATGGCTCCTGATCACTGAGCTACACGCCCTATACACACACAGACACGCTACTCCAGGCTCAGGGAACCCTCAGTGATGGCTCCTGATCACTGAGCTACAGGCCCTATACACACGCAGACACGCTGCTCCTGGCTCTGGGAAACCTCAGTGATGACTCCTGATCACTGAGCTACATGCCCTATAGACACGCAGACACGCTGCTACTGGCACAGGGAACCTTCAGTGATGGCACCTGATCACTGAGCTACACACCCTATACACACAAAGACATGCTGCTCCTGGCTCAGGGAACCCTCAGTGATGGCTCCTGATCACTGAGCTACACGCCCTATACACACACAGGGCACGCTGCTCCTGGCACAGGGAACCCTCAGTGATGGCTCCTGATCACTGAGCTACACGCCCTATACACACACAGGCCATGCTGCTCCTGGCACAGGGTACCCTCAGTGATGGCTCCTGATCACTGAGCTACACGCCCTATACACACACAGGCCATGCTGCTCCTGGCACAGGGAACCCTCAGTGATGTCTCCTGATCACTGAGCTACAGGCCCTATACACACACAGACACACAGCTCCTGGCACAGGGAACCCTCAGTGATGGCTCCTGATCACTGAGCTGCAGGCCCTATACACACACAGACACACTGCTCCTGGCACAGAGAACCCTCAGTGAGGCCTCCTGATCACTGAGCTGCAGGCTCTATACACACACAGACACGATGCTCCTGGCTCCAGGAACCCTCAGTGATGGCTCCTGATCACTGAGCTACAGGCCCTATAGACACACACACAGACACGCTACTCCTGGCACAGGGAACCCTCAGCGAGGGCTCCTGATCACTGAGATGCAGGCCCTATACACACACACAGACACGCTGCTCCTGGCACAGGAAACCCTCAGTGATGGCTCCTGATCACTGAGCTACAGGGCCCAAACACACACAGACACACTGCTCCTGGCACAGGGAAGCCTCAGTGATGGCTCCTGATCACTGAGCTACACACCCTATACACACACAGACACGCTGCTCCTGTCTCCGGGAACCCTCAGTGATGGCTCCTGATCACTGAGCTACATGCCCTATACACACACAGACACGATGCTCCTGGCTCAGGGAACCCTCAGTGATGGCTCCTGATCACTGAGCTACAGGCCCTATACACACACAGGGCACACTGCTCAAGGCTCAGGGAACCCTCAGTGATGGGACCTGATCACTAAGCTGCAGGCCCTATACTCACACAGACACGCTGCTCCTGGCCCCGGAAACCTTCAGTGATGGCTCCTGATCACTGAGCTACAGGCCCTATACACACACAGACACGCTGCTCCTGGCACCGGGAACCCTCAGTGATGGCTCCTGATCACTGAGCTACACGCCCCATAAACACACAGACACGCTGCTCCTGGCACAGGGAACCCTCAGCGATGACTCCTGATTACTGAGCTACATGCCCCATACACACGCAGACACGCTGCTCCTGGCTCTGGGAAACCTCAGTGATGACTCCTGATCACTGAGCTACATGCCCTATAGACACGCAGACACGCTGCTACTGGCACAGGGAACCTTCAGTGATGGCACCTGATCACTGAGCTACACACCCTATACACACAAAGACATGCTGCTCCTGGCTCAGGGAACCCTCAGTGATGGCTCCTGATCACTGAGCTACACGCCCTATACACACACAGACACACAGCTCCTGGCACAGGGCACCCTCAGTGATGGCTCCTGATCACTGAGCTGCGGGCCCTATACACACACAGACGCACTGCTCCTGGCACAGAGAACCCTCAGTGAGGCCTCCTGATCACTGAGCTGCAGGCTCTATACACACACAGACACGATGCTCCTGGCTCCAGGAACCCTCAGTGATGGCTCCTGATCACTGAGCTACAGGCCCTATACACACACAGACACGCTGCTCCTGGCACAGGAAACCCTCAGTGATGGCTCCTGATCACTGAGCTACAGGGCCCAAACACACAAAGACACACTGCTCCTGGCACAGGGAACCCTCAGTGATGGCTCCTGATCACTGAGCTACACGCCCTATACACACACAGACACGCTGCTCCTGTCTCCGGGAACCCTCAGTGATGGCTCCTGATCACTGAGCTACACGTCCTATACACACACAGACAGCTGGTCCTGGTACATGGAACCCTCAGTGATGGCTCCTGTTCACTGAGCAGCACGCCCTATACACACAAAGGGCACGCTGTTCCTGGAACAGGAATCCTCAGTGATGTCTCCTGATCACTGAGCTACAGGCCCTATACACACACAGACACGCTGCTCCTGGCACAGGGAACTCTCAGTGATGGCCCCTGATCACTGAGCTACATGCCCTATACACACACAGACACACTGCTCCTGTCTCCGGGAAACCTCAGTGATGGCCCCTGATCACTGAGCTACTGGCCCTATTCACACACAGACACGCTGCTCCTTTCTCCGCGAACCCTCAGTAATGGCTCCTGATCACTGAGCTACAGGCCCTATACACACACAGACACGCAGCTCCTGGCACAGGGAACCCTCAGTGATGGCTCCTGATCACTGAGCTACACGCCCTATAGACACACAGACACGCTGCTCCTGGCTCAGGGAACCCTCAGTTATGGCTCCTGATCACTGAGCTACAGGCCCTATACACACTCAGGGCACGCTGCTCAAGGCTCAGGGAACCCTCAGTGATGGGACCTGATCACTAAGATGCAGGCCCTATACTCACACAGACACGCTGCTCAAGGCTCAGGGAACCCTCAGTGATGGCTCCTGATCACTGAGCGATAGGCCCTATACACACACAGACACGCTGCTCCTGGCACCGGGAACCCTCAGTGATGGCTCCTGATCACTGAGCTACACGCCCTATACACACACAGACACGCTGCTCCTGGCACAGGGAACCCTCAGTGATGACTCCTGATCACTGAGCTACATGCCCTATACACATGCAGACACGCTGCTCCTGGCTCAGGGAACCCTCAGTGATGGCTCCTGATCACTGAACTACAGGCCCTATACACACGCAGACACGCTGCTCCTGGCTCTGGGAAACCTCAGTGATGACTCCTGATCACTGAGCTACATGCCCTATAGACACGCAGACACGCTGCTCCTGGCACAGGGAATCTTCAGTGATGGCACCTGATCACTGAGCTACACGCCCTATACACACAAAGACACGCTGCTCCTGGCTCAGGGAACCCTCAGTGATGGCTCCTGATCACTGAGCTACACGCCCTGTACACACACAGGGCATGCTGCTCCTGGCACAGGGAACCCTCAGTGATGGCTCCTGATCACTGGGCTACAGGCCCTATACACACACAGGGCATGCTGCTCCTGTCACAGGGAACCCTCAGTGATGTCTCCTGATCACTGAGCTACAGGCCCTATACACACACAGACACACAGCTCGTGGCACAGGGAACCCTCAGTGATGGCTCCTGATCACTGAGCTGCAGGCCCTATACACACACAGACACACTGCTCCTGGCACAGAGAACCCTCAGTGAGGTCTCCTGATTACTGAGCTGCAGGCTCTATACACACACAGACACGATGCTCCTGGCTCCAGGAACCCTCAGTGATGGCTCCTGATCACTGAGCTACAGGCCCTATACACACACAGACATGCTGCTCCTGGCACAGGAAACCTTCAGTGATGGCTCCTGATCACTGAGCTACAGGGCCCAAACACACACAGACACACTGCTCCTGGCACAGGGAACCCTCAGTGATGGCTCCTGATCACTGAGCTACACGCCCTATACACACACAGACACGCTGCTCCTGTCTCCGGGAACCCTCAGTGATGGCTCCTGATCACTGAGCTACAGGCCCTATACACACACAGCCAGCTGCTCCTGGCACAGGGAACCCTCAGTGATGGCTCCTGATCACTGAGCTACAGGCCCTATACACACAGGGCACGCTGCTCCTGTCTCCGGGAACCCTCAGTGATGGCTCCTGATCACTGAGCTACACGCTCTATACACACACAGGGCACGCTGCTCCTGGCTCAGGGAACCCTCAGTGATGACTCCTGATCACTGAGCTACAGGCCCTATAGACACGCAGACACGCTGCTCCTGGCACAGGGAACCTTCAGTGATGGCACCTGATCACTGAGCTACACACCCTATACACACAAAGACACGCTGCTCCTGGCTCAGGGAACCCTCAGTGATGGCTCCTGATCACTGAGCTACACGCCCTATACACACACAGGGCACGCTGCTCCTGGCACAGGGAACCCTCAGTGATGGCTCCTGATCACTGAGCTGCAGGCCCTATACACACACAGACACGCTCCTCCTGGCACAGGGAACCCTCAGAGATGGGTCCTGATCACTGAGTTACATGCCCTATACACACGCAGGGCACGCTGCTCCTGGACCCGGGAACCCTCAGTGACGGCTCCTGATTCTGAGATAAAGGCCCTATACACACAGACACACTGCTCCTGGTACAGGGAACCCTCAGTGATGGCTTCTGAATACTGAGCTGCACGCCCTATACACACACAGACACGCTGCTTCTGGCTCAGGGAAAACTCAGTGATGGCTCCTGATCACTGAGCAATGGGCCCTATACACACGCAGACACGCTGCTCCTGGAACAGGGAACCTCAGTGATGGCTCCTGATCACTGAGCTACATGCCCTATAAACAAACAGACACGCTGCTCCTGGCTCAGGGAACCCTCAGTGAAGGCTCCTGATCACTGAGCTACACGGCGTATACACACACAGACAGCTGCTCCTGGCACAGAGAATCCTCAGTGATGGCTCATGATCACTGGGCTACAGGCCCTATACACACACAGACATACTGCTCCTGGCACAGGTAACCCTCAGTGATGGCTATTGATCACTGATCTACAGGCACTATACACACACAGGGCACGCTGCTCAAGGCCCAGGGAACCCTCAGTGAAGGCTCCTGATCACTGAGCTACACGGCGTATACACACACAGACAGCTGCTCCTGGCACAGAGAATCCTCAGTGATGGCTCATGATCACTGGGCTACAGGCCCTATACACACACAGACACACTGCTCCTGGCACAGGTAACCCTCAGTGATGGCTATTGATCACAGAGATACAGGCTCTATACACACACAGGGCACGCTGCTCAAGGCTCAGGGAACCCTCAGTGATGGGACTTGATCACTGAGCTGCAGGCCCTATACAAACACAGACCCGCTGCTCCTGGCACAGAGAACATTCAGTGATGGCTCCTGATCACTGATCTACAGGCCCTATACAAACACAGACACACTGCTCCTGGCTCATGGAACCCTCAGTGATGGCTCCTGATCACTGAGCTACACGCGCTATACACACACAGACACACTGCTCCTGGCACAGGGAACCCTCAGTGATGGCTCCTGATCACTGAGCTACACGCCCTATACACACACAGACATGCTCCTCCTGGCACAGGGAACATTCAGTGATGGCTCCTGATCACTGAGCTACAGGCCCTATACACACACAGACACACTGCTCCTGGCTCAGGGAACCATCAGTGATGGCTCCTGATCACTGAGCTGCAGGCACTATACACACATAGACACGATGCTCCTGGCTCCAGGAACCCTCAGTGATGGCTCCTGATAACTGAGCTACAGGCCCTATACACATGCAGACACGCTGCTCCCGGCACAGAGAACATTCAGTGATGGCTCCTGATCACTGAGTTACATGTCCTATACACACGCAGTGCACGCTGCTCCTGGCCCCGAGGAACCCTCAGTGATGGCTCCTGATCACTGAGATAAAGGCCCTATACACACAAGACACACTGCTCCTGGTACAGGGAACCCTCAGTGATGGCTCCTGATCACTGAGATAAAGGCCATATACACACACAGTCACGCTGCTTCTGGCTCAGGGAAAACTCAGTGATGGCTCCTGATCACTGAGCAAAGGGCCCTCTACACACGCAGACACGCTGCTCCTGGCTCAGGGAACCCTCAGTGAAGGCTCCTGATCACTGAGCTACACGCCGTATACACACACAGACAGCTGCTCCGGGCACAGAGAACCCTCAGTGATGGCTCCTGATCACTGGGCTACATGCCCTATACACACACAGGGCACGCTGCTCAAGGCTCAGGGAACCCTCAGTGATGGGACCTGATCACTGAGCTGCAGGCCCTATACACACACATACACACTGCTCCTGGCACAGAGAACACTCAGTGATGGCTCCTGATCACTGAGCTACAGGCCCTATACACACACAGACATGCTGCTCCTGGCACAGGGAACCCTCAGTGATGGCTCCTGATCACTGAGCTACACACCCTATACACACACAGACACGCTGCTCCTGGCACAGCGAACTCGCAGTGATGGCTCCTGATCACTGAGTTACATGTCCTATACACACGCAGACATGCTGCTCCTGGCACAGGGACCCCTCTGTGATAGCTCCTGATCACTGAGCTGCAGGCCCTATACACACAAAGGGCACGCTGCTCCTGGCACAGGGAACCCTCAGTGATGGCTCCTGATCACTGAGCTACAGGCCCTATACACACACAGCTGCTCCTGGAACAGGGAACCCTCAGTGATGGCTCCTGATCACTGAGCTGCAGGCCCTATACACAGAAAGGGCACGCTGCTCCTGGCACAGGGAACCCTCAGTGATGGCTCCTGATCACTGACCTGCACGCCCTATACACAGAAAGGGCACCCAGCTCCTGGCACAGGGAACCCTCAGTGATGGCTCCTGATCGCTGAGCTACAGGCCCTACACACACGCAGACACGCTGCTCCTGGCACAGGGAACCTTCAGTGATGGCACCTTATCACTGAGCTACACGCCCTATACATACACAGACACGCTGCTCCTGGCTCAGGGAACCCTCAGTGATGGCCCCTGATCAATGAGCTGCACGCCCTATACACACAAAGGGCACGCTGTTCCTGGCACAGGAATCCTCAGTGATGTCTCCTGATCACTGAGCTACAGGCCCTATACACACACAGACACGCTGCTCCTGGCACAGGGAACCCTCCTTGATGGCTCCTGATCACTGAGCTGCAGGTCCCATAAACACAGACACGCTGCTCCTGGCTCAGGGAACTCTCAGTGATGGCCCCTGATCACTGAGCTACACGCCCTATACACACACAGACATGCTGCTCCTGGCTCCGGGAAACCTCAGTGATGGCCCCTGATCACTGAGCTACATCCCCTATACACACACAGACACGCTGCTCCTGGCCCCAGGAACAATCAGTGTTGGATCCAGATCACTGAGCTACAGGCCCTATACACACACAGACACGCTGCTCCTGGCACAGGGAACCCTCACTGATGGGACCTGATCACTAAGCTGCAGGCCCTATACTCACACAGACACGCTGCTCAAGGCTCAGGGAACCCTCAGTGATGGCTCCTGATCACTGAGCTACAGGCCCTATACACACACAGACACGCAGCTCCTGGCACAGGGAACCCTCAGTGATGGCTCCTGATCACTGAGCTACACGCCCTATAGACACACTGACACACTGCTCCTGGCACAGGGAACCCTCAGTGATGGCTCCTGATCACTGAGCTACGCGCCCTATACACACACAGACATGTTGCTCCTTGCTCAGGGAACTCTCAGTGATGGTCCCTGATCACTGAGCTACATGCCCTATACACACACAGACACACTGCTCCTGTCTCCGGGAAACCTCAGTGATGGCCCCTGATCACTGAGCTACTGGCCCTATACACACACAGACACGCTGCTCCTTTCTCCGCGAACCCTCAGTGATGGCTCCTGATCACTGAGCTACACGCCCTATAGACACACAGCCAGCTGCTCCTGGCACAGGGAACCCTCAGTGATAGCTTCTGATCACTGAGCTACACGCCCTATACACACACAGACACGCTGCTCCTGGCACAGGGAACCCTCAGTGATGGCTCCTGATCACTGAGCTACAGGTCCTATACACACACAGACACACTGCTCCTGGCACAGGGAACCCTCACTGATGGCTCCTGATCACTGAGCTACACACCCTATACACACACAGACACGCTGCTCCTGGCTCAGGGAACCCTCAGTGATGGCTCCTGATCACTGAGCTACAGGCCCTATACACACACAGGGCACACTGCTCAAGGCTCAGGGAACCCTCAGTGATGGGACCTGATCACTAAGCTGCAGGCCCTATACACACTCCTGGCCCCAGAAGCCTTCAGTGATGGCTCCTGATCACTGAGCTACAGGCCCTATACACACACAGACACGCTGCTCCTGGCACCGGGAACCCTCAGTGATGGCTCCTGATCACTGAGCTACATGCCCTATACACACACAGACACGCTGCTCCTGGCACAGGGAACCCTCAGCGATGACTCCTGATCACTGAGCTACATGCCCTATACACATGCAGACACGCTACTCCTGGCTCAGGGAACCCTCAGTGATGGCTCCTGATCACTGAGCTACAGGCCCTATACACACGCAGACACGCTGCTCCTGGCTCTGGGAAACCTCAGTGATGACTCCTGATCACTGAGCTACATGCCCTATAGACACGCAGACACGCTGCTCCTGGCACAGGGAACCTTCAGTGATGGCACCTGATCACTGAGCTACACACCCTATACACACAAAGACACGCTGCTCCTGGCTCAGGGAACCCTCAGTGATGGCTCCTGATCACTGAGCTACACGCCCTATACACACACAGGGCACCCTGCTCCTGGCACAGGGAACCCTCAGTGATGGCTCCTAATCACTGAGCTGCAGGCCCTATACACACACACACACACAGCTCCTGGCACAGGGAACCCTCAGTGATGGCTCCTGATCACTGAGCTGCAGGCCCTATACACACACAGACACGCTGCTCCTGGATCAGGGAACCCTCAGTGATGGCTCCTGATCACTGAGCTACACGCCCTATACACACAAAGACACGCTGCTCCTGGCTCAGGGAACCCTCAGTGATGGCTCCTGATCACTGAGCTACACGCCCTGTACACACACAGGGCATGCTGCTCCTGGCACAGGGAACCCTCAGTGATGGCTCCTGATCACTGGGCTACAGGCCCTATACACACACAGACACGCTGCTCCTGGCACAGGGAATCTTCAGTGATGGCACCTGATCACTGAGCTACACGCCCTATACACACAAAGACACGCTGCTCCTGGCTCAGGGAACCCTCAGTGATGGCTCCTGATCACTGAGCTACACGCCCTGTACACACACAGGGCATGCTGCTCCTGGCACAGGGAACCCTCAGTGATGGCTCCTGATCACTGGGCTACAGGCCCTATACACACACAGGGCATGCTGCTCCTGTCACAGGGAACCCTCAGTGATGTCTCCTGATCACTGAGCTACAGGCCCTATACACACACAGACACACAGCTCGTGGCACAGGGAACCCTCAGTGATGGCTCCTGATCACTGAGCTGCAGGCCCTATACACACACAGACACACTGCTCCTGGCACAGAGAACCCTCAGTGAGGTCTCCTGATTACTGAGCTGCAGGCTCTATACACACACAGACACGATGCTCCTGGCTCCAGGAACCCTCAGTGATGGCTCCTGATCACTGAGCTACAGGCCCTATACACACACAGACATGCTGCTCCTGGCACAGGAAACCTTCAGTGATGGCTCCTGATCACTGAGCTACAGGGCCCAAACACACACAGACACACTGCTCCTGGCACAGGGAACCCTCAGTGATGGCTCCTGATCACTGAGCTACACGCCCTATACACACACAGACACGCTGCTCCTGTCTCCGGGAACCCTCAGTGATGGCTCCTGATCACTGAGCTACAGGCCCTATACACACACAGCCAGCTGCTCCTGGCACAGGGAACCCTCAGTGATGGCTCCTGATCACTGAGCTACAGGCCCTATACACACAGGGCACGCTGCTCCTGTCTCCGGGAACCCTCAGTGATGGCTCCTGATCACTGAGCTACACGCTCTATACACACACAGGGCACGCTGCTCCTGGCTCAGGGAACCCTCAGTGATGACTCCTGATCACTGAGCTACAGGCCCTATAGACACGCAGACACGCTGCTCCTGGCACAGGGAACCTTCAGTGATGGCACCTGATCACTGAGCTACACACCCTATACACACAAAGACACGCTGCTCCTGGCTCAGGGAACCCTCAGTGATGGCTCCTGATCACTGAGCTACACGCCCTATACACACACAGGGCACGCTGCTCCTGGCACAGGGAACCCTCAGTGATGGCTCCTGATCACTGAGCTGCAGGCCCTATACACACACAGACACGCTCCTCCTGGCACAGGGAACCCTCAGAGATGGGTCCTGATCACTGAGTTACATGCCCTATACACACGCAGGGCACGCTGCTCCTGGACCCGGGAACCCTCAGTGACGGCTCCTGATTCTGAGATAAAGGCCCTATACACACAGACACACTGCTCCTGGTACAGGGAACCCTCAGTGATGGCTTCTGAATACTGAGCTGCACGCCCTATACACCCACAGACACGCTGCTTCTGGCTCAGGGAAAACTCAGTGATGGCTCCTGATCACTGAGCAATGGGCCTTATACACACGCAGACACGCTGCTCCTGGAACAGGGAACCTCAGTGATGGCTCCTGATCACTGAGCTACATGCCCTATAAACAAACAGACACGCTGCTCCTGGCTCAGGGAACCCTCAGTGAAGGCTCCTGATCACTGAGCTACACGGCGTATACACACACAGACAGCTGCTCCTGGCACAGAGAATCCTCAGTGATGGCTCATGATCACTGGGCTACAGGCCCTATACACACACAGACATACTGCTCCTGGCACAGGTAACCCTCAGTGATGGCTATTGATCACTGATCTACAGGCACTATACACACACAGGGCACGCTGCTCAAGGCCCAGGGAACCCTCAGTGAAGGCTCCTGATCACTGAGCTACACGGCGTATACACACACAGACAGCTGCTCCTGGCACAGAGAATCCTCAGTGATGGCTCATGATCACTGGGCTACAGGCCCTATACACACACAGACACACTGCTCCTGGCACAGGTAACCCTCAGTGATGGCTATTGATCACAGAGATACAGGCTCTATACACACACAGGGCACGCTGCTCAAGGCTCAGGGAACCCTCAGTGATGGGACTTGATCACTGAGCTGCAGGCCCTATACAAACACAGACCCGCTGCTCCTGGCACAGAGAACATTCAGTGATGGCTCCTGATCACTGATCTACAGGCCCTATACAAACACAGACACACTGCTCCTGGCTCAGGGAACCCTCAGTGATGGCTCCTGATCACTGAGCTACACGCGCTATACACACACAGACACACTGCTCCTGGCACAGGGAACCCTCAGTGATGGCTCCTGATCACTGAGCTACACGCCCTATACACACACAGACATGCTCCTCCTGGCACAGGGAACATTCAGTGATGGCTCCTGATCACTGAGCTACAGGCCCTATACACACACAGACACACTGCTCCTGGCTCAGGGAACCATCAGTGATGGCTCCTGATCACTGAGCTGCAGGCACTATACACACATAGACACGATGCTCCTGGCTCCAGGAACCCTCAGTGATGGCTCCTGATAACTGAGCTACAGGCCCTATACACATGCAGACACGCTGCTCCCGGCACAGAGAACATTCAGTGATGGCTCCTGATCACTGAGTTACATGTCCTATACACACGCAGTGCACGCTGCTCCTGGCCCCGAGGAACCCTCAGTGATGGCTCCTGATCACTGAGATAAAGGCCCTATACACACAAGACACACTGCTCCTGGTACAGGGAACCCTCAGTGATGGCTCCTGATCACTGAGATAAAGGCCATATACACACACAGTCACGCTGCTTCTGGCTCAGGGAAAACTCAGTGATGGCTCCTGATCACTGAGCAAAGGGCCCTCTACACACGCAGACACGCTGCTCCTGGCTCAGGGAACCCTCAGTGAAGGCTCCTGATCACTGAGCTACACGCCGTATACACACACAGACAGCTGCTCCGGGCACAGAGAACCCTCAGTGATGGCTCCTGATCACTGGGCTACATGCCCTATACACACACAGGGCACGCTGCTCAAGGCTCAGGGAACCCTCAGTGATGGGACCTGATCACTGAGCTGCAGGCCCTATACACACACATACACACTGCTCCTGGCACAGAGAACACTCAGTGATGGCTCCTGATCACTGAGCTACAGGCCCTATACACACACAGACATGCTGCTCCTGGCACAGGGAACCCTCAGTGATGGCTCCTGATCACTGAGCTACACACCCTATACACACACAGACACGCTGCTCCTGGCACAGCGAACTCGCAGTGATGGCTCCTGATCACTGAGTTACATGTCCTATACACACGCAGACATGCTGCTCCTGGCACAGGGACCCCTCTGTGATAGCTCCTGATCACTGAGCTGCAGGCCCTATACACACAAAGGGCACGCTGCTCCTGGCACAGGGAACCCTCAGTGATGGCTCCTGATCACTGAGCTACAGGCCCTATACACACACAGCTGCTCCTGGAACAGGGAACCCTCAGTGATGGCTCCTGATCACTGAGCTGCACGCCCTATACACAGAAAGGGCACGCTGCTCCTGGCACAGGGAACCCTCAGTGATGGCTCCTGATCACTGAGCTGCACGCCCTATACACAGAAAGGGCACCCTGCTCCTGGCACAGGGAACCCTCAGTGATGGCTCCTGATCGCTGAGCTACAGGCCCTACACACACGCAGACACGCTGCTCCTGGCACAGGGAACCTTCAGTGATGGCACCTTATCACTGAGCTACACGCCCTATACATACACAGACACGCTGCTCCTGGCTCAGGGAACCCTCAGTGATGGCCCCTGATCAATGAGCTGCACGCCCTATACACACAAAGGGCACGCTGTTCCTGGCACAGGAATCCTCAGTGATGTCTCCTGATCACTGAGCTACAGGCCCTATACACACACAGACACGCTGCTCCTGGCACAGGGAACCCTCCTTGATGGCTCCTGATCACTGAGCTGCAGGTCCCATAAACACAGACACGCTGCTCCTGGCTCAGGGAACTCTCAGTGATGGCCCCTGATCACTGAGCTACACGCCCTATACACACACAGACATGCTGCTCCTGGCTCCGGGAAACCTCAGTGATGGCCCCTGATCACTGAGCTACATCCCCTATACACACACAGACACGCTGCTCCTGGCCCCAGGAACAATCAGTGTTGGATCCAGATCACTGAGCTACAGGCCCTATACACACACAGACACGCTGCTCCTGGCACAGGGAACCCTCACTGATGGGACCTGATCACTAAGCTGCAGGCCCTATACTCACACAGACACGCTGCTCAAGGCTCAGGGAACCCTCAGTGATGGCTCCTGATCACTGAGCTACAGGCCCTATACACACACAGACACGCAGCTCCTGGCACAGGGAACCCTCAGTGATGGCTCCTGATCACTGAGCTACACGCCCTATAGACACACTGACACACTGCTCCTGGCACAGGGAACCCTCAGTGATGGCTCCTGATCACTGAGCTACGCGCCCTATACACACACAGACATGTTGCTCCTTGCTCAGGGAACTCTCAGTGATGGTCCCTGATCACTGAGCTACATGCCCTATACACACACAGACACACTGCTCCTGTCTCCGGGAAACTTCAGTGATGGCCCCTGATCACTGAGCTACTGGCCCTATACACACACAGACACGCTGCTCCTTTCTCCGCGAACCCTCAGTGATGGCTCCTGATCACTGAGCTACACGCCCTATAGACACACAGCCAGCTGCTCCTGGCACAGGGAACCCTCAGTGATAGCTTCTGATCACTGAGCTACACGCCCTATACACACACAGACACGCTGCTCCTGGCACAGGGAACCCTCAGTGATGGCTCCTGATCACTGAGCTACAGGTCCTATACACACACAGACACACTGCTCCTGGCACAGGGAACCCTCACTGATGGCTCCTGATCACTGAGCTACACACCCTATACACACACAGACACGCTGCTCCTGGCTCAGGGAACCCTCAGTGATGGCTCCTGATCACTGAGCTACAGGCCCTATACACACACAGGGCACACTGCTCAAGGCTCAGGGAACCCTCAGTGATGGGACCTGATCACTAAGCTGCAGGCCCTATACACACTCCTGGCCCCAGAAACCTTCAGTGATGGCTCCTGATCACTGAGCTACAGGCCCTATACACACACAGACACGCTGCTCCTGGCACCGGGAACCCTCAGTGATGGCTCCTGATCACTGAGCTACATGCCCTATACACACACAGACACGCTGCTCCTGGCACAGGGAACCCTCAGCGATGACTCCTGATCACTGAGCTACATGCCCTATACACATGCAGACACGCTACTCCTGGCTCAGGGAACCCTCAGTGATGGCTCCTGATCACTGAGCTACAGGCCCTATACACACGCAGACACGCTGCTCCTGGCTCTGGGAAACCTCAGTGATGACTCCTGATCACTGAGCTACATGCCCTATAGACACGCAGACACGCTGCTCCTGGCACAGGGAACCTTCAGTGATGGCACCTGATCACTGAGCTACACACCCTATACACACAAAGACACGCTGCTCCTGGCTCAGGGAACCCTCAGTGATGGCTCCTGATCACTGAGCTACACGCCCTATACACACACAGGGCACCCTGCTCCTGGCACAGGGAACCCTCAGTGATGGCTCCTAATCACTGAGCTGCAGGCCCTATACACACACACACACACAGCTCCTGGCACAGGGAACCCTCAGTGATGGCTCCTGATCACTGAGCTGCAGGCCCTATACACACACAGACACGCTGCTCCTGGATCAGGGAACCCTCAGTGATGGCTCCTGATCACTGAGCTACACGCCCTATACACACACAGACACATTGCTCCTGACACAGGGAACCCTCAGTGATGGCTCCTGATCACTGAGCTACACGCCCTATACACACACAGACATGCTCCTCCTGGCACAGGGAACCCTCAGAGATGGCTCCTGATCACTGAGTTACATGCCCTATACACACGCAGGGCACGCTGCTCCTGGACCCGGGAACCCTCAGTGACGGCTCCTGATTCTGAGATAAAGGCCCTATACACACAGACACACTGCTCCTGGTACAGGGAACCCTCAGTGATGGCTTCTGAATACTGAGCTGCACGCCCTATACACACACAGACACGCTGCTTCTGGCTCAGGGAAAACTCAGTGATGGCTCCTGATCACTGAGCAATGGGCCCTATACACACGCAGACACGCTGCTCCTGGAACAGGGAACCTCAGTGATGGCTCCTGATCACTGAGCTACATGCCCTATACACACACAGACACGCTGCTCCTGGCTCAGGGAACCCTCAGTGAAGGCTCCTGATCACTGAGCTACACGGCGTATACACACACAGACAGCTGCTCCTGGCACAGAGAATCCTCAGTGATGGCTCATGATCACTGGGCTACACACCCTATACACACACAGACACACTGCTCCTGGCACAGGTAACCCTCAGTGATGGCTATTGATCACTGATCTACAGGCACTATACACACACAGGGCACGCTGCTCAAGGCCCAGGGAATCCTCAGTGATGGGACCTGATCACTGAGCTGCAGGCCCTATACACACACAGGGCACGCTGCTGCTGGCACAGGAAACCCTCAGTGATGGCTCCTGATCACTGAGACACACGCCCTATACACACACAGACACTCTGCTCCTGTCACAGGGAACCATCAGTGATGGCTCCTGATCACTGAGCTACAGGTCCTATACACACACAGACACGCTGCTCCTGCACAGAGAACACTCAGTGATGGCTCCTGATCACTGAGCTACAGGCCCTATACACACACAGACACGCTGCTCCTGGCCCCGGGAACCCTCACTGATGGCTCCTGATCACTGAGCTACACGCCCTATACACACACAGGGCATGCTGCTCCTGGCACAGGGAACCCTCAGTGATGTCTCCTGATCACTGAGCTACAGGCCCTATACACACACAGACACACAGCTCCTGGCACAGGGAACCCTCAGTGATGGCTCCTGATCACTGAGCTGCAGGCCCTATACACACACAGACACACTGCTCCTGGCACAGAGAACCCTCAGTGATGGCTCCTGATCACTGAGCTACATGCCCTATACACACACAGGGCACGCAGCTCCTGGCACAGGGAACCCTCAGTGATGGCTCCTGATCACTGAGCTGCAGGCCCTATACACACACAGATACGCAGCTCTTGGCACAGGGAACCCTCAGTGATGGCTCCTGATCACTGAGCTACAGGCCCCATAAACACACAGACAAGCTGCTCCTGGCACGGAGATCCCTCAGTGATGGCTCCTGATCTCTGAGCTACACGCCCTATACACACACACAAACATGGCACGCTACTCCTGGCACAGGTAACCCTCAGTGATGGCTCCTGATCACTGAGCTACAGGCTCTATACAAACACAGGGCACGCTGCTCAAGGCTCAGGGAACCCTCAGTGATGGCCCCTGATCACTGAGCTACAGGCCCTATTCACACGCAGACACGCTGTTCCTGGCTCAGGGAACCCTCAGTGATGACTCCAGATCACTGAGCTACATGCCCTACACACACGCAGACACGCTGCTCCTGGCACAGGGAACCTTCAGTGATGGCACCTTATCACTGAGCTACACGCCCTATACATACACAGACACGCTGCTCCTGGCTCAGGGAACCCTCAGTGATGGCTCCTGATCACTGAGCTACACGCTCTATACACACACAGGGCACGCTGCTCCTGGCACAGGAAACCCTCAGTGATGGCTCCTGGTCACTGAGCGAGAGGCCCTATACACACACAGGGCACGCTGCTCCTGGCACAGTTAACCCTCAGTGATGTCTCCTGATCACTGAGCTACAGGCCCTGTACACACACAGACACAAAGCTCCTCGCACAGGGAACCCTATGTGATGGTTCCTGATCACTGAGCTGCAGGCTCTATACACACACAGACACGATGCTCCTGGCTCCAGGAACCCTCAGTGATGGCTCCTGATCACTGAGCTACAGGCCCTATACACACACACAGACACGCTACTCCTGGCACAGGGAACCCTCAGCGAGGTCTCCTGATCGCTGAGATGCAGGCCCTATACACACACAGACACGCTGCTCCTGGCTCAGGAAACCGTCAGTGATGGCTCCTGATCACTGAGCTACACGCCCTATACAAACACAGGGCACGCTGCTCCTGGCACAGGTAACCCTCAGTGATGGCTCCTGATCACTGAGCTACATGCCCTATACACACACAGGGCACGCTGCACCTGGCACAGGGAACCCTCAGTGATGGCTCGTGATCACTGAGCCACAGGACCTATACACACACAGACACGCTGTTCCTGGCACAGGGAACCCTCAGTGATGGCTCCTGTTCACTGAGCTACAGGCCCTATACACACACAGACACGCTGCTCCTGGCACAGGAAACCTTCAGTGATGGCTCCTGATCACTGAGCTACAGGGCCCAAACACACACAGACACAATGCTCCTGGCACAGGGAACCCTCAGTGATGACTCCTGATCACTGAGCTACACGCTCTATACACACACAGGCCATGCTGCTCCTGGCACAGGGAACCCTCAGTGATGTCTCCTGATCACTGAGCTACAGGCACTATACACACACAGGCCACGCTGCTCCTGGCACAGGGAATCCTCAGTGATGTCTCCTGATCACTGAGCTGCAGGCCCTATACACACACAGACACACTGCTCCTGGCACAGAGAACACTCAGTGAGGGCTCCTGATCACTGAACTGCAGGCTCTATACACACACAGACACGATGCTCCTGGCTCCAGGAACCCTCAGTGATGGCTCCTGATCACTGAGCTACAGGCCCTATACACACACAGACACGCTGCTCCTGGAACAGGAAACCCTCAGTGATGGCTCCTGATCACTGAGCTACAGGCTCTATACACACACAGGGCACGCTGCTCAAGGCTCAGGGAACCCTCAGTGATGGGACTTGATCACTGAGCTGCAGGCCCTATACAAACACAGACCCGCTGTTCCTGGCACAGAGAACATTCAATGATGGCTCCTGATCACTGAGCTACAGGCCCTATACACACACAGACACACTGCTCCTGGCTCAGGGAACCATCGGTGATGGCTCCTGATCACTGAGCTACATGCCCTATTCACACACAGACAAGCTGCTCCCGGCCCAGGGAACCCTCAGTGAGGACTCCTGATCACTGAGATGCAGGCCCTATACACACACAGACACGCTGCTCCTGGCTCAGGAAACCCTCAGCGATGGCTCCTGATCACTGAGCTACAGGCCCCATACACACACAGACAAGCTGCTCCTGGCACGGGGATCCCTCAGTGATGGCTCCTGATCTCTGAGCTACAGGCTCTATACACACACAGGGCACGCTGCTCCTGGAACAGGGAACCCTCAGTGATGGCTCCTGATCACAGAGCTACAGGCTCTATACACACACAGGGCACGCTGCTCAAGGCTCAGGGAACCCTCAGTGATGGGACTTGATCACTGAGCTGCAGGCCCTATACAAACACAGACCCGCTGCTCCTGGCACAGAGAACATTCAGTGATGGCTCCTGATCACTGAGCTACAGGCCCTATACAAACACAGACACACTGCTCCTGGCTCAGGGAACCCTCAGTGATGGCTCCTGATCACTGAGCTACACGCGCTATACACACACAGACACACTGCTCCTGGCACAGGGAACCCTCAGTGATGGCTCCTGATCACTGAGCTACACGCCCTATACACACACAGACATGCTCCTCCTGGCACAGGGAACATTCAGTGATGGCTCCTGATCACTGAGCTACAGGCCCTATACACACACAGACACACTGCTCCTGGATCAGGGAACCATCAGTGATGGCTCCTGATCACTGAGCTGCAGGCCCTACACACACACAGACACACTGCTCCTGGCTCAGGGAACCCTCAGTGATGGCTCCTGATAACTGAGCTACAGGCCCTATACACACACAGACACGCTGCTCCCGGCACAGAGAACATTCAGTGATGGCTCCTGATCACTGAGCTACAGGCCCTATACACACACAGACACACTGCTCCTGGCTCAGGGAACCATCAGTGATGGCTCCTGATCACTGAGCTACATGTCCTATACACACGCAGTGCACTCTGCTCGTGGCCCCGAGGAACCCTCAGTGATGGCTCCTGATCACTGAGATAAAGGCCCTATACACACACAGACACACTGCTCCTGGTACAGGGAACCCTTAGTGATGGCTCTTGATCACTGAGCTGCAGGCCCTATACACACACAGTCACGCTGCTTCTGGCTCAGGGAAAACTCAGTGATGGCTCCTGATCACTGAGCAAAGGGCCCTCTACACACACAGACACGCTCCTCCTGGAACAGGGAACCTCAGTGATGGCTCCTGATCACTGAGCTACATGCCCTATACACAGACAGACACGCTGCTCCTGGCTCAGGGAACCCTCAGTGAAGGCTCTTGATCACTGAGCTACACGCCGTATACACACACAGACAGCTGCTCCTGGCACAGAGAACCCTCAGTGATGGCACCTGATCACTGGGCTAACGGCCCTATACACACACAGACACACTGCTCCTGGCACAGGTAACCCTCAGTGATAGTTATTGATCACTGATCTACAGGCGCTATACACACACAGGGCACGCTGCTCAAGGCTCAGGGAACCCTCAGTGATGGGACCTGATCACTGAGCTGCAGGCCCTATACACACACATACACACTGCTCCTGGCACAGAGAACACTCAGTGATGGCTCCTGATCACTGAGCTACAGGCCCTATACACACACAGACATGCTGCTCCTGGCACAGGGAACCCTCAGTGATGGCTCCTGATCACTGAGCTACACACCCTATACACACACAGACACGCTGCTCCTGGCACAGCGAACTCGCAGTGATGGCTCCTGATCACTGAGTTACATGTCCTATACACACGCAGACATGCTGCTCCTGGCACAGGGACCCCTCTGTGATAGCTCCTGATCACTGAGCTGCAGGCCCTAAACACACAAAGGGCACGCTGCTCCTGGCACAGGGAACCCTCAGTGATGGCTCCTGATCACTGAGCTACAGGCCCTATACACACACAGCTGCTACTGGCACAGGGAACCCTCAGTGATGGCTCCTGATCACTGAGCTACAGGCCCTATACACACACAGCTGCTCCTGGCACAGGGAAGCCTCAGTGATGGCTCCTGATCACTGAGCTGCACGCCCTATACACAGAAAGGGCACGCTGCTCCTGGCACAGGGAACCCTCAGTGATGGCTCCTGATCACTGAGCTACAGGCCCCATACGGACACACTGCTCCTGGTACAGGGAACCCTCAGTAATGGCTCCTGATCACTGAGCTACACGCACTATACACACAAAGGGCACGCTGCTCCTGGCACATGGAACCCTCAGTGATGTTCTCCTGATCACTGAGCTACAGGCCCTATACACACACAGACATGCTGCTCCTGGCCCCGGGAACCCTCAGTGATGGCTCCTGATCACTGACCTACAGGCCCTATACACACACAGACACGCTGCTCCTGGCTCCAAGAACCCTCAGTGATGGCCCCTGATCAATGAGCTGCACGCCCTATACACACAAAGGGCACGCTGTTCCTGGCACAGGAATCCTCAGTGATGTCTCCTGATCACTGAGCTACAGGCCCTATACACACACAGACACGCTGCTCCTGGCACAGGGAACCCTCCTTGATGGCTCCTGATCACTGAGCTGCAGGTCCCACACACACAGACACGCTGCTCCTGGCTCAGGGAACTCTCAGTGATGGCCCCTGATCACTGAGCTACATGCCCTAAACACACACAGGCACGCTGCTCCTGTCTCCGGGAAACCTCAGTGATGGCCCCTGATCACTGAGCTACATGCCCTATACACACACAGACACGCTGCTCCTGGCCCCAGGAACAATCAGTGTTGGATCCAGATCACTGAGCTACAGGCCCTATACACACACAGACACGCTGCTCCTGGCACAGGGAACCCTCACTGATGGGACCTGATCACTAAGCTGCAGGCCCTATACTCACACAGACACGCTGCTCAAGGCTCAGGGAACCCTCAGTGATGGCTCCTGATCACTGAGCTACAGGCCCTATACACACACAGACACGCTGCTCCTGGCCCCAGAAACCTTCATTGATGGCTCCTGATCACTGAGCTACAGGCCCTATACACACACAGACACGCAGCTCCTGGCACAGGGAACCCTCAGTGATGGCTCCTGATCACTGAGCTACACGCCCTATAGACACACAGACACGCTGCTCCTGGCACAGGGAACCCTCCTTGATGGCTCCTGATCACTGAGCTGCAGGTCCCATACACACACAGACATGTTGCTCCTGGCTCAGGGAACTCTCAGTGATGGTCCCTGATCACTGAGCTACATGCCCTATACACACACAGACACACTGCTCCTGTCTCCGGGAAACCTCAGTGATGGCCCCTGATCACTGAGCTACTGGCCCTATACACACACAGACACGCTGCTCCTTTCTCCGCGAACCCTCAGTGATGGCTCCTGATCACTGAGCTACAGGCCCTATACACACACAGACACGCAGCTCCTGGCACAGTGAACCCTCAGTGATGGCTCCTGATCACTGAGCTACACGCCCTATACACACACAGACACACTGCTCCTGGCACAGGGAACCCTCACTGATGGCTCCTGATCACTGAGCTACACGCCATATACACACACAGACACGTTGCTCCTGGCTCAGGGAACCCTCAGTGATGGCTCCTGATCACTGAGCTACAGGCCCTATACACACACAGGGCACACTGCTCAAGGCTCAGGGAACCCTCAGTGATGGCTCCTGATCACTAAGCTACAGGCCCTATACACACTCCTGGCCCCAGAAACCTTCAGTGATGGCTCCTGATCACTGAGCTACAGGCCCTATACACACACAGACACGCTGCTCCTGGCTCAGGGAACTCTCAGTGATGGTCCCTGATCACTGAGCTACATGCCCTATACACACACAGACACACTGCTCCTGTCTCCGGGAAACCTCAGTGATGGCCCCTGATCACTGAGCTACTGGCCCTATACACACACAGACACGCTGCTCCTTTCTCCGCGAACCCTCAGTGATGGCTCCTGATCACTGAGCTACAGGCCCTATACACACACAGACACGCAGCTCCTGGCACAGTGAACCCTCAGTGATGGCTCCTGATCACTGAGCTACACGCCCTATACACACACAGACACACTGCTCCTGGCACAGGGAACCCTCACTGATGGCTCCTGATCACTGAGCTACACGCCATATACACACACAGACACGTTGCTCCTGGCTCAGGGAACCCTCAGTGATGGCTCCTGATCACTGAGCTACAGGCCCTATACACACACAGGGCACACTGCTCAAGGCTCAGGGAACCCTCAGTGATGGCTCCTGATCACTAAGCTACAGGCCCTATACACACTCCTGGCCCCAGAAACCTTCAGTGATGGCTCCTGATCACTGAGCTACAGGCCCTATACACACACAGACACGCTGCTCCTGGCACCGGGAACCCTCAGAGATGGCTCCTGATCACTGAGCTACATGCCCTATAGACACGCAGACACGCTGCTCCTGGCACAGGGAACCTTCAGTGATGGCACCTGATCACTGAGCTACACACCCTATACACACAAAGACACCCTGCTCCTGGCTCAGGGAACCCTCAGTGATGGCTCCTGATCACTGAGCTACACGCCCTATACACACACAGGGCACGCTGCTCCTGGCACAGGGAACCCTCAGTGATGGCTCCTGATCACTGAGCTACAGGCCCTATACACACACAGGGTATGCTGCTCCTGGCACAGGGAACCCTCAGTGATGTCTCCTGATCACTGAGCTACAGGCCCTATACACACACAGACACACAGCTCCTGGCACAGGGAACCCTCAGTGATGGCTCCTGATCACTGAGCTGCAGGCCCTATACACACACAGACACACTGCTCCTGGCACAGAGAACCCTCAGTGAGGCCTCCTGATCACTGAGCTGCAGGCTCTATACACACACAGACACGATGCTCCTGGCTCCAGGAACCCTCAGTGATGGCACCTGATCACTGAGCTACACTCCCTATACACACACAGACATGCTGCTCCTGGCACTGGAAACCCTCAGTGATGGCCCTTGATCACTGAGCTACAGGGCCCAAACACACACAGACACACTGCTCCTGGCACAGGGAACCCTCAGTGATGGCTCCTGATCACTGAGCTACACGCCCTATACACACACAGACACGCTGCTCCTGTCTCCGGGAACCCTCAGTGATGGCTCCTGATCACTGAGCTACACGCCCTATACACACACAGACAGCTGGTCCTGGTACAGGGAACCCTCAGTGATGGCTCCTGTTCACTGAGCTGCACGCCCTATACACACAAAGGGCACGCTGTTCCTGGCACAGGAACCCTCAGTGATGTCTCCTGATCACTGAGCTACACGCCCTATACACACACAGACACGCTGCTCCTGGCACAGGGAACCCTCACTGATGGCTCCTGATCACTGAGCTACACGCCCTATACACACACAGACACGCTGCTCCTGGCTCAGGGAACCCTCGGTGATGGCTCCTGATCACTGAGCTACAGGCCCTATACACACACAGACACGCTGCTCCTGGCACAGGGAACCCTCACTGATGGCTCCTGATCACTGAGCTACACGCCCTATACACACACAGACACGCTGCTCCTGGCACAGGGAACCCTCAGCGATGGCTCCTGATCACTGAGCTACACGCCCTATAGACACACAGACACGCTGCTCCTGGCACAGGGAACCCTCCTTGATGGCTCCTGATCACTGAGCTGCAGGTCCCATACACACACAGACATGTTGCTCCTGGCTCAGGGAACTCTCAGTGATGGTCCCTGATCACTGAGCTACATGCCCTATACACACACAGACACACTGCTCCTGTCTCCGGGAAACCTCAGTGATGGCCCCTGATCACTGAGCTACTGGCCCTATACACACACAGACACGCTGCTCCTTTCTCCGCGAACCCTCAGTGATGGCTCCTGATCACTGAGCTACAGGCCCTATACACACACAGACACGCAGCTCCTGGCACAGTGAACCCTCAGTGATGGCTCCTGATCACTGAGCTACACGCCCTATACACACACAGACACACTGCTCCTGGCACAGGGAACCCTCACTGATGGCTCCTGATCACTGAGCTACACGCCATATACACACACAGACACGTTGCTCCTGGCTCAGGGAACCCTCAGTGATGGCTCCTGATCACTGAGCTACAGGCCCTATACACACACAGGGCACACTGCTCAAGGCTCAGGGAACCCTCAGTGATGGCTCCTGATCACTAAGCTACAGGCCCTATACACACTCCTGGCCCCAGAAACCTTCAGTGATGGCTCCTGATCACTGAGCTACAGGCCCTATACACACACAGACACGCTGCTCCTGGCTCAGGGAACTCTCAGTGATGGTCCCTGATCACTGAGCTACATGCCCTATACACACACAGACACACTGCTCCTGTCTCCGGGAAACCTCAGTGATGGCCCCTGATCACTGAGCTACTGGCCCTATACACACACAGACACGCTGCTCCTTTCTCCGCGAACCCTCAGTGATGGCTCCTGATCACTGAGCTACAGGCCCTATACACACACAGACACGCAGCTCCTGGCACAGTGAACCCTCAGTGATGGCTCCTGATCACTGAGCTACACGCCCTATACACACACAGACACACTGCTCCTGGCACAGGGAACCCTCACTGATGGCTCCTGATCACTGAGCTACACGCCATATACACACACAGACACGTTGCTCCTGGCTCAGGGAACCCTCAGTGATGGCTCCTGATCACTGAGCTACAGGCCCTATACACACACAGGGCACACTGCTCAAGGCTCAGGGAACCCTCAGTGATGGCTCCTGATCACTAAGCTACAGGCCCTATACACACTCCTGGCCCCAGAAACCTTCAGTGATGGCTCCTGATCACTGAGCTACAGGCCCTATACACACACAGACACGCTGCTCCTGGCACCGGGAACCCTCAGAGATGGCTCCTGATCACTGAGCTACATGCCCTATAGACACGCAGACACGCTGCTCCTGGCACAGGGAACCTTCAGTGATGGCACCTGATCACTGAGCTACACACCCTATACACACAAAGACACGCTGCTCCTGGCTCAGGGAACCCTCAGTGATGGCTCCTGATCACTGAGCTACACGCCCTATACACACACAGGGCACGCTGCTCCTGGCACAGGGAACCCTCAGTGATGGCTCCTGATCACTGAGCTACAGGCCCTATACACACACAGGGTATGCTGCTCCTGGCACAGGGAACCCTCAGTGATGTCTCCTGATCACTGAGCTACAGGCCCTATACACACACAGACACACAGCTCCTGGCACAGGGAACCCTCAGTGATGGCTCCTGATCACTGAGCTGCAGGCCCTATACACACACAGACACACTGCTCCTGGCACAGAGAACCCTCAGTGAGGCCTCCTGATCACTGAGCTGCAGGCTCTATACACACACAGACACGATGCTCCTGGCTCCAGGAACCCTCAGTGATGGCACCTGATCACTGAGCTACACTCCCTATACACACACAGACATGCTGCTCCTGGCACTGGAAACCCTCAGTGATGGCCCCTGATCACTGAGCTACAGGGCCCAAACACACACAGACACACTGCTCCTGGCACAGGGAACCCTCAGTGATGGCTCCTGATCACTGAGCTACACGCCCTATACACACACAGACACGCTGCTCCTGTCTCCGGGAACCCTCAGTGATGGCTCCTGATCACTGAGCTACACGCCCTATACACACACAGACAGCTGGTCCTGGTACAGGGAACCCTCAGTGATGGCTCCTGTTCACTGAGCTGCACGCCCTATACACACAAAGGGCACGCTGTTCCTGGCACAGGAACCCTCAGTGATGTCTCCTGATCACTGAGCTACACGCCCTATACACACACAGACACGCTGCTCCTGGCACAGGGAACCCTCACTGATGGCTCCTGATCACTGAGCTACACGCCCTATACACACACAGACACGCTGCTCCTGGCTCAGGGAACCCTCGGTGATGGCTCCTGATCACTGAGCTACAGGCCCTATACACACACAGACACGCTGCTCCTGGCACAGGGAACCCTCACTGATGGCTCCTGATCACTGAGCTACACGCCCTATACACACACAGACACGCTGCTCCTGGCACAGGGAACCCTCAGCGATGGCTCCTGATCACTGAGCTACACGCCCTATACACACACAGACACGCTACTCCAGGCTCAGGGAACCCTCAGTGATGGCTCCTGATCACTGAGCTACAGGCCCTATACACACGCAGACACGCTGCTCCTGGCTCTGGGAAACCTCAGTGATGACTCCTGATCACTGAGCTACATGCCCTATAGACACGCAGACACGCTGCTACTGGCACAGGGAACCTTCAGTGATGGCACCTGATCACTGAGCTACACACCCTATACACACAAAGACATGCTGCTCCTGGCTCAGGGAACCCTCAGTGATGGCTCCTGATCACTGAGCTACACGCCCTATACACACACAGGGCACGCTGCTCCTGGCACAGGGAACCCTCAGTGATGGCTCCTGATCACTGAGCTACAGGCCCTATACACACACAGGGCATGCTGCTCCTGGCACAGGGTACCCTCAGTGATGGCTCCTGATCACTGAGCTACACGCCCTATACACACACAGGCCATGCTGCTCCTGGCACAGGGAACCCTCAGTGATGTCTCCTGATCACTGAGCTACAGGCCCTATACACACACAGACACACAGCTCCTGGCACAGGGAACCCTCAGTGATGGCTCCTGATCACTGAGCTGCAGGCCCTATACACACACAGACACACTGCTCCTGGCACAGAGAACCCTCAGTGAGGCCTCCTGATCACTGAGCTGCAGGCTCTATACACACACAGACACGATGCTCCTGGCTCCAGGAACCCTCAGTGATGGCTCCTGATCACTGAGCTACAGGCCCTATAGACACACACACAGACACGCTACTCCTGGCACAGGGAACCCTCAGCGAGGGCTCCTGATCACTGAGATGCAGGCCCTATACACACACACAGACACGCTGCTCCTGGCACAGGAAACCCTCAGTGATGGCTCCTGATCACTGAGCTACAGGGCCCAAACACACACAGACACACTGCTCCTGGCACAGGGAAGCCTCAGTGATGGCTCCTGATCACTGAGCTACACACCCTATACACACACAGACACGCTGCTCCTGTCTCCGGGAACCCTCAGTGATGGCTCCTGATCACTGAGCTACATGCCCTATACACACACAGACACGCTGCTCCTGGCTCAGGGAACCCTCAGTGATGGCTCCTGATCACTGAGCTACAGGCCCTATACACACACAGGGCACACTGCTCAAGGCTCAGGGAACCCTCAGTGATGGGACCTGATCACTAAGCTGCAGGCCCTATACTCACACAGACACGCTGCTCCTGGCCCCGGAAACCTTCAGTGATGGCTCCTGATCACTGAGCTACAGGCCCTATACACACACAGACACGCTGCTCCTGGCACCGGGAACCCTCAGTGATGGCTCCTGATCACTGAGCTACACGCCCCATACACACACAGACACGCTGCTCCTGGCACAGGGAACCCTCAGCGATGACTCCTGATCACTGAGCTACATGCCCCATACACACGCAGACACGCTGCTCCTGGCTCTGGGAAACCTCAGTGATGACTCCTGATCACTGAGCTACATGCCCTATAGACACGCAGACACGCTGCTACTGGCACAGGGAACCTTCAGTGATGGCACCTGATCACTGAGCTACACACCCTATACACACAAAGACATGCTGCTCCTGGCTCAGGGAACCCTCAGTGATGGCTCCTGATCACTGAGCTACACGCCCTATACACACACAGACACACAGCTCCTGGCACAGGGAACCCTCAGTGATGGCTCCTGATCACTGAGCTGCGGGCCCTATACACACACAGACGCACTGCTCCTGGCACAGAGAACCCTCAGTGAGGCCTCCTGATCACTGAGCTGCAGGCTCTATACACACACAGACACGATGCTCCTGGCTCCAGGAACCCTCAGTGATGGCTCCTGATCACTGAGCTACAGGCCCTATACACACACAGACACGCTGCTCCTGGCACAGGAAACCCTCAGTGATGGCTCCTGATCACTGAGCTACAGGGCCCAAACACACAAAGACACACTGCTCCTGGCACAGGGAACCCTCAGTGATGGCTCCTGATCACTGAGCTACACGCCCTATACACACACAGACACGCTGCTCCTGTCTCCGGGAAACCTCAGTGATGGCTCCTGATCACTGAGCTACACGTCCTATACACACACAGACAGCTGGTCCTGGTACATGGAACCCTCAGTGATGGCTCCTGTTCACTGAGCAGCACGCCCTATACACACAAAGGGCACGCTGTTCCTGGCACAGGAATCCTCAGTGATGTCTCCTGATCACTGAGCTACAGGCCCTATACACACACAGACACGCTGCTCCTGGCACAGGGAACTCTCAGTGATGGCCCCTGATCACTGAGCTACATGCCCTATACACACACAGACACACTGCTCCTGTCTCCGGGAAACCTCAGTGATGGCCCCTGATCACTGAGTTACTGGCCCTATTCACACACAGACACGCTGCTCCTTTCTCCGCGAACCCTCAGTAATGGCTCCTGATCACTGAGCTACAGGCCCTATACACACACAGACACGCAGCTCCTGGCACAGGGAACCCTCAGTGATGGCTCCTGATCACTGAGCTACACGCCCTATAGACACACAGACACGCTGCTCCTGGCTCAGGGAACCCTCAGTTATGGCTCCTGATCACTGAGCTACAGGCCCTATACACACACAGGGCACGCTGCTCAAGGCTCAGGGAACCCTCAGTGATGGGACCTGATCACTAAGATGCAGGCCCTATACTCACACAGGCACGCTGCTCAAGGCTCAGGGAACCCTCAGTGATGACTCCTGATCACTGAGCGACAGGCCCTATACACACACAGACACGCTGCTCCTGGCACCGGGAACCCTCAGTGATGGCTCCTGATCACTGAGCTACACGCCCTATACACACACAGGGCATGCTGCTCCTGGCACAGGGAACCCTCAGTGATGGCTCCTGATCACTGAGCTACAGGCCCTATACACACACAGGGTATGCTGCTCCTGGCACAGGGAACCCTCAGTGATGTCTCCTGATCACTGAGCTACAGGCCCTATACACACACAGACACACAGCTCCTGGCACAGGGAACCCTCAGTGATGGCTCCTGATCACTGAGCTGCAGGCCCTATACACACACAGACACACTGCTCCTGGCACAGAGAACCCTCAGTGAGGCCTCCTGATCACTGAGCTGCAGGCTCTATACACACACAGACACGATGCTCCTGGCTCCAGGAACCCTCAGTGATGGCACCTGATCACTGAGCTACACTCCCTATACACACACAGACATGCTGCTCCTGGCACTGGAAACCCTCAGTGATGGCCCCTGATCACTGAGCTACAGGGCCCAAACACACACAGACACACTGCTCCTGGCACAGGGAACCCTCAGTGATGGCTCCTGATCACTGAGCTACACGCCCTATACACACACAGACACGCTGCTCCTGTCTCCGGGAACCCTCAGTGATGGCTCCTGATCACTGAGCTACACGCCCTATACACACACAGACAGCTGGTCCTGGTACAGGGAACCCTCAGTGATGGCTCCTGTTCACTGAGCTGCACGCCCTATACACACAAAGGGCACGCTGTTCCTGGCACAGGAACCCTCAGTGATGTCTCCTGATCACTGAGCTACACGCCCTATACACACACAGACACGCTGCTCCTGGCACAGGGAACCCTCACTGATGGCTCCTGATCACTGAGCTACACGCCCTATACACACACAGACACGCTGCTCCTGGCTCAGGGAACCCTCGGTGATGGCTCCTGATCACTGAGCTACAGGCCCTATACACACACAGACACGCTGCTCCTGGCACAGGGAACCCTCACTGATGGCTCCTGATCACTGAGCTACACGCCCTATACACACACAGACACGCTGCTCCTGGCACAGGGAACCCTCAGCGATGGCTCCTGATCACTGAGCTACACGCCCTATACACACACAGACACGCTACTCCAGGCTCAGGGAACCCTCAGTGATGGCTCCTGATCACTGAGCTACAGGCCCTATACACACGCAGACACGCTGCTCCTGGCTCTGGGAAACCTCAGTGATGACTCCTGATCACTGAGCTACATGCCCTATAGACACGCAGACACGCTGCTACTGGCACAGGGAACCTTCAGTGATGGCACCTGATCACTGAGCTACACACCCTATACACACAAAGACATGCTGCTCCTGGCTCAGGGAACCCTCAGTGATGGCTCCTGATCACTGAGCTACACGCCCTATACACACACAGGGCACGCTGCTAACTGGCACAGGGAACCCTCAGTGATGGCTCCTGATCACTGAGCTACAGGCCCTATACACACACAGGGCATGCTGCTCCTGGCACAGGGTACCCTCAGTGATGGCTCCTGATCACTGAGCTACACGCCCTATACACACACAGGCCATGCTGCTCCTGGCACAGGGAACCCTCAGTGATGTCTCCTGATCACTGAGCTACAGGCCCTATACACACACAGACACACAGCTCCTGGCACAGGGAACCCTCAGTGATGGCTCCTGATCACTGAGCTGCAGGCCCTATACACACACAGACACACTGCTCCTGGCACAGAGAACCCTCAGTGAGGCCTCCTGATCACTGAGCTGCAGGCTCTATACACACACAGACACGATGCTCCTGGCTCTAGGAACCCTCAGTGATGGCTCCTGATCACTGAGCTACAGGCCCTATAGACACACACACAGACACGCTACTCCTGGCACAGGGAACCCTCAGCGAGGGCTCCTGATCACTGAGATGCAGGCCCTATACACACACACAGACACGCTGCTCCTGGCACAGGAAACCCTCAGTGATGGCTCCTGATCACTGAGCTACAGGGCCCAAACACACACAGACACACTGCTCCTGGCACAGGGAAGCCTCAGTGATGGCTCCTGATCACTGAGCTACACACCCTATACACACACAGACACGCTGCTCCTGTCTCCGGGAACCCTCAGTGATGGCTCCTGATCACTGAGCTACATGCCCTATACACACACAGACACGCTGCTCCTGGCTCAGGGAACCCTCAGTGATGGCTCCTGATCACTGAGCTACAGGCCCTATACACACACAGGGCACACTGCTCAAGGCTCAGGGAACCCTCAGTGATGGGACCTGATCACTAAGCTGCAGGCCCTATACTCACACAGACACGCTGCTCCTGGCCCCGGAAACCTTCAGTGATGGCTCCTGATCACTGAGCTACAGGCCCTATACACACACAGACACGCTGCTCCTGGCACCGGGAACCCTCAGTGATGGCTCCTGATCACTGAGCTACACGCCCCATACACACACAGACACGCTGCTCCTGGCACAGGGAACCCTCAGCGATGACTCCTGATCACTGAGCTACATGCCCCATACACACGCAGACACGCTGCTCCTGGCTCTGGGAAACCTCAGTGATGACTCCTGATCACTGAGCTACATGCCCTATAGACACGCAGACACGCTGCTACTGGCACAGGGAACCTTCAGTGATGGCACCTGATCACTGAGCTACACACCCTATACACACAAAGACATGCTGCTCCTGGCTCAGGGAACCCTCAGTGATGGCTCCTGATCACTGAGCTACACGCCCTATACACACACAGACACACAGCTCCTGGCACAGGGAACCCTCAGTGATGGCTCCTGATCACTGAGCTGCGGGCCCTATACACACACAGACGCACTGCTCCTGGCACAGAGAACCCTCAGTGAGGCCTCCTGATCACTGAGCTGCAGGCTCTATACACACACAGACACGATGCTCCTGGCTCCAGGAACCCTCAGTGATGGCTCCTGATCACTGAGCTACAGGCCCTATACACACACAGACACGCTGCTCCTGGCACAGGAAACCCTCAGTGATGGCTCCTGATCACTGAGCTACAGGGCCCAAACACACAAAGACACACTGCTCCTGGCACAGGGAACCCTCAGTGATGGCTCCTGATCACTGAGCTACACGCCCTATACACACACAGACACGCTGCTCCTGTCTCCGGGAAACCTCAGTGATGGCTCCTGATCACTGAGCTACACATCCTATACACACACAGACAGCTGGTCCTGGTACATGGAACCCTCAGTGATGGCTCCTGTTCACTGAGCAGCACGCCCTATACACACAAAGGGCACGCTGTTCCTGGCACAGGAATCCTCAGTGATGTCTCCTGATCACTGAGCTACAGGCCCTATACACACACAGACACGCTGCTCCTGGCACAGGGAACTCTCAGTGATGGCCCCTGATCACTGAGCTACATGCCCTATACACACACAGACACACTGCTCCTGTCTCCGGGAAACCTCAGTGATGGCCCCTGATCACTGAGCTACTGGCCCTATTCACACACAGACACGCTGCTCCTTTCTCCGCGAACCCTCAGTAATGGCTCCTGATCACTGAGCTACAGGCCCTATACACACACAGACACGCAGCTCCTGGCACAGGGAACCCTCAGTGATGGCTCCTGATCACTGAGCTACACGCCCTATAGACACACAGACACGCTGCTCCTGGCTCAGGGAAACCTCAGTTATGGCTCCTGATCACTGAGCTCCAGGCCCTATACACACACAGGGCACGCTGCTCAAGGCTCAGGGAACCCTCAGTGATGGGACCTGATCACTAAGATGCAGGCCCTATACTCACACAGGCACGCTGCTCAAGGCTCAGGGAACCCTCAGTGATGACTCCTGATCACTGAGCGACAGGCCCTATACACACACAGACACGCTGCTCCTGGCACCGGGAACCCTCAGTGATGGCTCCTGATCACTGAGCTACACGCCCTATACACCCACAGACACGCTGCTCCTGGCACAGGGAACCCTCAGTGATGACTCCTGATCACTGAGCTACATGCCCTATACACATGCAGACACGCTGCTCCTGGCTCAGGGAACCCTCAGTGATGGCTCCTGATCACTGAACTACAGGCCCTATACACACGCAGACACGCTGCTCCTGGCTCTGGGAAACCTCAGTGATGACTCCTGATCACTGAGCTACATGCCCTATAGACACGCAGACACGCTGCTCCTGGCACAGGGAATCTTCAGTGATGGCACCTGATCACTGAGCTACACGCCCTATACACACAAAGACACGCTGCTCCTGGCTCAGGGAACCCTCAGTGATGGCTCCTGATCACTGAGCTACACGCCCTGTACACACACAGGGCATGCTGCTCCTGGCACAGGGAACCCTCAGTGATGGCTCCTGATCACTGGGCTACAGGCCCTATACACACACAGGGCATGCTGCTCCTGTCACAGGGAACCCTCAGTGATGTCTCCTGATCACTGAGCTACAGGCCCTATACACACACAGACACACAGCTCGTGGCACAGGGAACCCTCAGTGATGGCTCCTGATCACTGAGCTGCAGGCCCTATACACACACAGACACGCTGCTCCTGGCACAGGGAACCCTCAGTGATGACTCCTGATCACTGAGCTACATGCCCTATACACATGCAGACACGCTGCTCCTGGCTCAGGGAACCCTCAGTGATGGCTCCTGATCACTGAACTACAGGCCCTATACACACGCAGACACGCTGCTCCTGGCTCTGGGAAACCTCAGTGATGACTCCTGATCACTGAGCTACATGCCCTATAGACACGCAGACACGCTGCTCCTGGCACAGGGAATCTTCAGTGATGGCACCTGATCACTGAGCTACACGCCCTATACACACAAAGACACGCTGCTCCTGGCTCAGGGAACCCTCAGTGATGGCTCCTGATCACTGAGCTACACGCCCTGTACACACACAGGGCATGCTGCTCCTGGCACAGGGAACCCTCAGTGATGGCTCCTGATCACTGGGCTACAGGCCTTATACACACACAGGGCATGCTGCTCCTGTCACAGGGAACCCTCAGTGATGTCTCCTGATCACTGAGCTACAGGCCCTATACACACACAGACACACAGCTCGTGGCACAGGGAACCCTCAGTGATGGCTCCTGATCACTGAGCTGCAGGCCCTATACACACACAGACACACTGCTCCTGGCACAGAGAACCCTCAGTGAGGTCTCCTGATTACTGAGCTGCAGGCTCTATACACACACAGACACGATGCTCCTGGCTCCAGGAACCCTCAGTGATGGCTCCTGATCACTGAGCTACAGGCCCTATACACACACAGACATGCTGCTCCTGGCACAGGAAACCTTCAGTGATGGCTCCTGATCACTGAGCTACAGGGCCCAAACACACACAGACACACTGCTCCTGGCACAGGGAACCCTCAGTGATGGCTCCTGATCACTGAGCTACACGCCCTATACACACACAGACACGCTGCTCCTGTCTCCGGGAACCCTCAGTGATGGCTCCTGATCACTGAGCTACAGGCCCTATACACACACAGCCAGCTGCTCCTGGCACAGGGAACCCTCAGTGATGGCTCCTGATCACTGAGCTACAGGCCCTATACACACAGGGCACGCTGCTCCTGTCTCCGGGAACCCTCAGTGATGGCTCCTGATCACTGAGCTACACGCTCTATACACACACAGGGCACGCTGCTCCTGGCTCAGGGAACCCTCAGTGATGACTCCTGATCACTGAGCTACAGGCCCTATAGACACGCAGACACGCTGCTCCTGGCACAGGGAACCTTCAGTGATGGCACCTGATCACTGAGCTACACACCCTATACACACAAAGACACGCTGCTCCTGGCTCAGGGAACCCTCAGTGATGGCTCCTGATCACTGAGCTACACGCCCTATACACACACAGGGCACGCTGCTCCTGGCACAGGGAACCCTCAGTGATGGCTCCTGATCACTGAGCTGCAGGCCCTATACACACACACACACACAGCTCCTGGCACAGGGAACCCTCAGTGATGGCTCCTGATCACTGAGCTGCAGGCCCTATACACACACAGACACGCTCCTCCTGGCACAGGGAACCCTCAGAGATGGCTCCTGATCACTGAGTTACATGCCCTATACACACGCAGGGCACGCTGCTCCTGGACCCGGGAACCCTCAGTGACGGCTCCTGATTCTGAGATAAAGGCCCTATACACACAGACACACTGCTCCTGGTACAGGGAACCCTCAGTGATGGCTTCTGAATACTGAGCTGCACGCCCTATACACACACAGACACGCTGCTTCTGGCTCAGGGAAAACTCAGTGATGGCTCCTGATCACTGAGCAATGGGCCCTATACACACGCAGACACGCTACTCCTGGAACAGGGAACCTCAGTGATGGCTCCTGATCACTGAGCTACATGCCCTATACACACACAGACACGCTGCTCCTGGCTCAGGGAACCCTCAGTGAAGGCTCCTGATCACTGAGCTACACGGCGTATACACACACAGACAGCTGCTCCTGGCACAGAGAATCCTCAGTGATGGCTCATGATCACTGGGCTACAGGCCCTATACACACACAGACACACTGCTCCTGGCACAGGTAACCCTCAGTGATGGCTATTGATCACTGATCTACAGGCACTATACACACACAGGGCACGCTGCTCAAGGCCCAGGGAACCCTCAGTGAAGGCTCCTGATCACTGAGCTACACGGCGTATACACACACAGACAGCTGCTCCTGGCACAGAGAATCCTCAGTGATGGCTCATGATCACTGGGCTACAGGCCCTATACACACACAGACACACTGCTCCTGGCACAGGTAACCCTCAGTGATGGCTATTGATCACAGAGATACAGGCTCTATACACACACAGGGCACGCTGCTCAAGGCTCAGGGAACCCTCAGTGATGGGACTTGATCACTGAGCTGCAGGCCCTATACAAACACAGACCCGCTGCTCCTGGCACAGAGAACATTCAGTGATGGCTCCTGATCACTGAGCTACAGGCCCTATACAAACACAGACACACTGCTCCTGGCTCAGGGAACCCTCAGTGATGGCTCCTGATCACTGAGCTACACGCGCTATACACACACAGACACACTGCTCCTGGCACAGGGAACCCTCAGTGATGGCTCCTGATCACTGAGCTACACGCCCTATACACACACAGACATGCTCCTCCTGGCACAGGGAACATTCAGTGATGGCTCCTGATCACTGAGCTACAGGCCCTATACACACACAGACACACTGCTCCTGGCTCAGGGAACCATCAGTGATGGCTCCTGATCACTGAGCTGCAGGCACTATACACACATAGACATGATGCTCCTGGCTCCAGGAACCCTCAGTGATGGCTCCTGATAACTGAGCTACAGGCCCTATACACAAGCAGACACGCTGCTCCCGGCACAGAGAACATTCAGTGATGGCTCCTGATCACTGAGTTACATGTCCTATACACACGCAGTGCACGCTGCTCCTGGCCCCGAGGAACCCTCAGTGATGGCTCCTGATCACTGAGATAAAGGCCCTATACACACACAGACACACTGCTCCTGGTACAGGGAACCCTCAGTGATGGCTCCTGATCACTGAGATAAAGGCCATATACACACACAGTCACGCTGCTTCTGGCTCAGGGAAAACTCAGTGATGGCTCCTGATCACTGAGCAAAGGGCCCTCTACACACGCAGACACGCTGCTCCTGGCTCAGGGAACCCTCAGTGAAGGCTCCTGATCACTGAGCTACACGCCGTATACACACACAGACAGCTGCTCCGGGCACAGAGAACCCTCAGTGATGGCTCCTGATCACTGGGCTACATGCCCTATACACACACAGGGCACGCTGCTCAAGGCTCAGGGAACCCTCAGTGATGGGACCTGATCACTGAGCTGCAGGCCCTATACACACACATACACACTGCTCCTGGCACAGAGAACACTCAGTGATGGCTCCTGATCACTGAGCTACAGGCCCTATACACACACAGACATGCTGCTCCTGGCACAGGGAACCCTCAGTGATGGCTCCTGATCACTGAGCTACACACCCTATACACACACAGACACGCTGCTCCTGGCACAGCGAACTCGCAGTGATGGCTCCTGATCACTGAGTTACATGTCCTATACACACGCAGACATGCTGCTCCTGGCACAGGGACCCCTCTGTGATAGCTCCTGATCACTGAGCTGCAGGCCCTATACACACAAAGGGCACGCTGCTCCTGGCACAGGGAACCCTCAGTGATGGCTCCTGATCACTGAGCTACAGGCCCTATACACACACAGCTGCTCCTGGAACAGGGAACCCTCAGTGATGGCTCCTGATCACTGAGCTGCACGCCCTATACACAGAAAGGGCACGCTGCTCCTGGCACAGGGAACCCTCAGTGATGGCTCCTGATCACTGAGCTGCACGCCCTATACACAGAAAGGGCACGCTGCTCCTGGCACAGGGAACCCTCAGTGATGGCTCCTGATCGCTGAGCTACAGGCCCTACACACACGCAGACACGCTGCTCCTGGCACAGGGAACCTTCAGTGATGTCACCTTATCACTGAGCTACACGCCCTATACATACACAGACACGCTGCTCCTGGCTCAGGGAACCCTCAGTGATGGCCCCTGATCAATGAGCTGCACGCCCTATACACACAAAGGGCACGCTGTTCCTGGCACAGGAATCCTCAGTGATGTCTCCTGATCACTGAGCTACAGGCCCTATACACACACAGACACGCTGCTCCTGGCACAGGGAACCCTCCTTGATGGCTCCTGATCACTGAGCTGCAGGTCCCATAAACACAGACACGCTGCTCCTGGCTCAGGGAACTCTCAGTGATGGCCCCTGATCACTGAGCTACACGCCCTATACACACACAGACATGCTGCTCCTGGCTCCGGGAAACCTCAGTGATGGCCCCTGTTCACTGAGCTACATGCCCTATACACACACAGACACGCTGCTCCTGGCCCCAGGAACAATCAGTGTTGGATCCAGATCACTGAGCTACAGGCCCTATACACACACAGACACGCTGCTCCTGGCACAGGGAACCCTCACTGATGGGACCTGATCACTAAGCTGCAGGCCCTATACTCACACAGACACGCTGCTCAAGGCTCAGGGAACCCTCAGTGATGGCTCCTGATCACTGAGCTACAGGCCCTATACACACACAGACACGCAGCTCCTGGCACAGGGAACCCTCAGTGATGGCTCCTGATCACTGAGCTACACGCCCTATAGACACACTGACACACTGCTCCTGGCACAGGGAACCCTCAGTGATGGCTCCTGATCACTGAGCTACGCGCCCTATACACACACAGACATGTTGCTCCTTGCTCAGGGAACTCTCAGTGATGGTCCCTGATCACTGAGCTACATGCCCTATACACACACAGACACACTGCTCCTGTCTCCGGGAAACCTCAGTGATGGCCCCTGATCACTGAGCTACTGGCCCTATACACACACAGACACGCTGCTCCTTTCTCCGCGAACCCTCAGTGATGGCTCCTGATCACTGAGCTACACGCCCTATAGACACACAGCCAGCTGCTCCTGGCACAGGGAACCCTCAGTGATAGCTTCTGATCACTGAGCTACACGCCCTATACACACACAGACACGCTGCTCCTGGCACAGGGAACCCTCAGTGATGGCTCCTGATCACTGAGCTACAGGTCCTATACACACACAGACACACTGCTCCTGGCACAGGGAACCCTCACTGATGGCTCCTGATCACTGAGCTACACGCCCTGTACACACACAGGGCATGCTGCTCCTGGCACAGGGAACCCTCAGTGATGGCTCCTGATCACTGGGCTACAGGCCTTATACACACACAGGGCATGCTGCTCCTGTCACAGGGAACCCTCAGTGATGTCTCCTGATCACTGAGCTACAGGCCCTATACACACACAGACACACAGCTCGTGGCACAGGGAACCCTCAGTGATGGCTCCTGATCACTGAGCTGCAGGCCCTATACACACACAGACACACTGCTCCTGGCACAGAGAACCCTCAGTGAGGTCTCCTGATTACTGAGCTGCAGGCTCTATACACACACAGACACGATGCTCCTGGCTCCAGGAACCCTCAGTGATGGCTCCTGATCACTGAGCTACAGGCCCTATACACACACAGACATGCTGCTCCTGGCACAGGAAACCTTCAGTGATGGCTCCTGATCACTGAGCTACAGGGCCCAAACACACACAGACACACTGCTCCTGGCACAGGGAACCCTCAGTGATGGCTCCTGATCACTGAGCTACACGCCCTATACACACACAGACACGCTGCTCCTGTCTCCGGGAACCCTCAGTGATGGCTCCTGATCACTGAGCTACAGGCCCTATACACACACAGCCAGCTGCTCCTGGCACAGGGAACCCTCAGTGATGGCTCCTGATCACTGAGCTACAGGCCCTATACACACAGGGCACGCTGCTCCTGTCTCCGGGAACCCTCAGTGATGGCTCCTGATCACTGAGCTACACGCTCTATACACACACAGGGCACGCTGCTCCTGGCTCAGGGAACCCTCAGTGATGACTCCTGATCACTGAGCTACAGGCCCTATAGACACGCAGACACGCTGCTCCTGGCACAGGGAACCTTCAGTGATGGCACCTGATCACTGAGCTACACACCCTATACACACAAAGACACGCTGCTCCTGGCTCAGGGAACCCTCAGTGATGGCTCCTGATCACTGAGCTACACGCCCTATACACACACAGGGCACGCTGCTCCTGGCACAGGGAACCCTCAGTGATGGCTCCTGATCACTGAGCTGCAGGCCCTATACACACACACACACACAGCTCCTGGCACAGGGAACCCTCAGTGATGGCTCCTGATCACTGAGCTGCAGGCCCTATACACACACAGACACGCTCCTCCTGGCACAGGGAACCCTCAGAGATGGCTCCTGATCACTGAGTTACATGCCCTATACACACGCAGGGCACGCTGCTCCTGGACCCGGGAACCCTCAGTGACGGCTCCTGATTCTGAGATAAAGGCCCTATACACACAGACACACTGCTCCTGGTACAGGGAACCCTCAGTGATGGCTTCTGAATACTGAGCTGCACGCCCTATACACACACAGACACGCTGCTTCTGGCTCAGGGAAAACTCAGTGATGGCTCCTGATCACTGAGCAATGGGCCCTATACACACGCAGACACGCTACTCCTGGAACAGGGAACCTCAGTGATGGCTCCTGATCACTGAGCTACATGCCCTATACACACACAGACACGCTGCTCCTGGCTCAGGGAACCCTCAGTGAAGGCTCCTGATCACTGAGCTACACGGCGTATACACACACAGACAGCTGCTCCTGGCACAGAGAATCCTCAGTGATGGCTCATGATCACTGGGCTACAGGCCCTATACACACACAGACACACTGCTCCTGGCACAGGTAACCCTCAGTGATGGCTATTGATCACTGATCTACAGGCACTATACACACACAGGGCACGCTGCTCAAGGCCCAGGGAACCCTCAGTGAAGGCTCCTGATCACTGAGCTACACGGCGTATACACACACAGACAGCTGCTCCTGGCACAGAGAATCCTCAGTGATGGCTCATGATCACTGGGCTACAGGCCCTATACACACACAGACACACTGCTCCTGGCACAGGTAACCCTCAGTGATGGCTATTGATCACAGAGATACAGGCTCTATACACACACAGGGCACGCTGCTCAAGGCTCAGGGAACCCTCAGTGATGGGACTTGATCACTGAGCTGCAGGCCCTATACAAACACAGACCCGCTGCTCCTGGCACAGAGAACATTCAGTGATGGCTCCTGATCACTGAGCTACAGGCCCTATACAAACACAGACACACTGCTCCTGGCTCAGGGAACCCTCAGTGATGGCTCCTGATCACTGAGCTACACGCGCTATACACACACAGACACACTGCTCCTGGCACAGGGAACCCTCAGTGATGGCTCCTGATCACTGAGCTACACGCCCTATACACACACAGACATGCTCCTCCTGGCACAGGGAACATTCAGTGATGGCTCCTGATCACTGAGCTACAGGCCCTATACACACACAGACACACTGCTCCTGGCTCAGGGAACCATCAGTGATGGCTCCTGATCACTGAGCTGCAGGCACTATACACACATAGACATGATGCTCCTGGCTCCAGGAACCCTCAGTGATGGCTCCTGATAACTGAGCTACAGGCCCTATACACAAGCAGACACGCTGCTCCCGGCACAGAGAACATTCAGTGATGGCTCCTGATCACTGAGTTACATGTCCTATACACACGCAGTGCACGCTGCTCCTGGCCCCGAGGAACCCTCAGTGATGGCTCCTGATCACTGAGATAAAGGCCCTATACACACACAGACACACTGCTCCTGGTACAGGGAACCCTCAGTGATGGCTCCTGATCACTGAGATAAAGGCCATATACACACACAGTCACGCTGCTTCTGGCTCAGGGAAAACTCAGTGATGGCTCCTGATCACTGAGCAAAGGGCCCTCTACACACGCAGACACGCTGCTCCTGGCTCAGGGAACCCTCAGTGAAGGCTCCTGATCACTGAGCTACACGCCGTATACACACACAGACAGCTGCTCCGGGCACAGAGAACCCTCAGTGATGGCTCCTGATCACTGGGCTACATGCCCTATACACACACAGGGCACGCTGCTCAAGGCTCAGGGAACCCTCAGTGATGGGACCTGATCACTGAGCTGCAGGCCCTATACACACACATACACACTGCTCCTGGCACAGAGAACACTCAGTGATGGCTCCTGATCACTGAGCTACAGGCCCTATACACACACAGACATGCTGCTCCTGGCACAGGGAACCCTCAGTGATGGCTCCTGATCACTGAGCTACACACCCTATACACACACAGACACGCTGCTCCTGGCACAGCGAACTCGCAGTGATGGCTCCTGATCACTGAGTTACATGTCCTATACACACGCAGACATGCTGCTCCTGGCACAGGGACCCCTCTGTGATAGCTCCTGATCACTGAGCTGCAGGCCCTATACACACAAAGGGCACGCTGCTCCTGGCACAGGGAACCCTCAGTGATGGCTCCTGATCACTGAGCTACAGGCCCTATACACACACAGCTGCTCCTGGAACAGGGAACCCTCAGTGATGGCTCCTGATCACTGAGCTGCACGCCCTATACACAGAAAGGGCACGCTGCTCCTGGCACAGGGAACCCTCAGTGATGGCTCCTGATCACTGAGCTGCACGCCCTATACACAGAAAGGGCACGCTGCTCCTGGCACAGGGAACCCTCAGTGATGGCTCCTGATCGCTGAGCTACAGGCCCTACACACACGCAGACACGCTGCTCCTGGCACAGGGAACCTTCAGTGATGTCACCTTATCACTGAGCTACACGCCCTATACATACACAGACACGCTGCTCCTGGCTCAGGGAACCCTCAGTGATGGCCCCTGATCAATGAGCTGCACGCCCTATACACACAAAGGGCACGCTGTTCCTGGCACAGGAATCCTCAGTGATGTCTCCTGATCACTGAGCTACAGGCCCTATACACACACAGACACGCTGCTCCTGGCACAGGGAACCCTCCTTGATGGCTCCTGATCACTGAGCTGCAGGTCCCATAAACACAGACACGCTGCTCCTGGCTCAGGGAACTCTCAGTGATGGCCCCTGATCACTGAGCTACACGCCCTATACACACACAGACATGCTGCTCCTGGCTCCGGGAAACCTCAGTGATGGCCCCTGATCACTGAGCTACATGCCCTATACACACACAGACACGCTGCTCCTGGCCCCAGGAACAATCAGTGTTGGATCCAGATCACTGAGCTACAGGCCCTATACACACACAGACACGCTGCTCCTGGCACAGGGAACCCTCACTGATGGGACCTGATCACTAAGCTGCAGGCCCTATACTCACACAGACACGCTGCTCAAGGCTCAGGGAACCCTCAGTGATGGCTCCTGATCACTGAGCTACAGGCCCTATACACACACAGACACGCAGCTCCTGGCACAGGGAACCCTCAGTGATGGCTCCTGATCACTGAGCTACACGCCCTATAGACACACTGACACACTGCTCCTGGCACAGGGAACCCTCAGTGATGGCTCCTGATCACTGAGCTACGCGCCCTATACACACACAGACATGTTGCTCCTTGCTCAGGGAACTCTCAGTGATGGTCCCTGATCACTGAGCTACATGCCCTATACACACACAGACACACTGCTCCTGTCTCCGGGAAACCTCAGTGATGGCCCCTGATCACTGAGCTACTGGCCCTATACACACACAGACACGCTGCTCCTTTCTCCGCGAACCCTCAGTGATGGCTCCTGATCACTGAGCTACACGCCCTATAGACACACAGCCAGCTGCTCCTGGCACAGGGAACCCTCAGTGATAGCTTCTGATCACTGAGCTACACGCCCTATACACACACAGACACGCTGCTCCTGGCACAGGGGACCCTCAGTGAGTGCTCCTGATCACTGAGCTACAGGTCCTATACACACACAGACACACTGCTCCTGGCACAGGGAACCCTCACTGATGGCTCCTGATCACTGAGCTACACACCCTATACACACACAGACACGCTGCTCCTGGCTCAGGGAACCCTCAGTGATGGCTCCTGATCACTGAGCTACAGGCCCTATACACACACAGGGCACACTGCTCAAGGCTCAGGGAACCCTCAGTGATGGGACCTGATCACTAAGCTGCAGGCCCTATACACACTCCTGGCCCCAGAAACCTTCAGTGATGGCTCCTGATCACTGAGCTACAGGCCCTATACACACACAGACACGCTGCTCCTGGCACCGGGAACCCTCAGTGATGGCTCCTGATCACTGAGCTACATGCCCTATACACACACAGACACGCTGCTCCTGGCACAGGGAACCCTCAGCGATGACTCCTGATCACTGAGCTACATGCCCTATACACATGCAGACACGCTACTCCTGGCTCAGGGAACCCTCAGTGATGGCTCCTGATCACTGAGCTACAGGCCCTATACACACGCAGACACGCTGCTCCTGGCTCTGGGAAACCTCAGTGATGACTCCTGATCACTGAGCTACATGCCCTATAGACACGCAGACACGCTGCTCCTGGCACAGGGAACCTTCAGTGATGGCACCTGATCACTGAGCTACACACCCTATACACACAAAGACACGCTGCTCCTGGCTCAGGGAACCCTCAGTGATGGCTCCTGATCACTGAGCTACACGCCCTATACACACACAGGGCACGCTGCTCCTGGCACAGGGAACCCTCAGTGATGGCTCCTGATCACTGAGCTGCAGGCCCTATACACACACACACACACAGCTCCTGGCACAGGGAACCCTCAGTGATGGCTCCTGATCACTGAGCTGCAGGCCCTATACACACACAGACACGCTGCTCCTGGATCAGGGAACCCTCAGTGATGGCTCCTGATCACTGAGCTACACGCCCTATACACACACAGACACATTGCTCCTGACACAGGGAACCCTCAGTGATGGCTCCTGATCACTGAGCTACACGCCCTATACACACACAGACATGCTCCTCCTGGCACAGTGAACCCTCAGAGATGGCTCCTGATCACTGAGTTACATGCCCTATACACACGCAGGGCACGCTGCTCCTGGACCCGGGAACCCTCAGTGACGGCTCCTGATTCTGAGATAAAGGCCCTATACACACAGACACACTGCTCCTGGTACAGGGAACCCTCAGTGATGGCTTCTGAATACTGAGCTGCACGCCCTATACACACACAGACACGCTGCTTCTGGCTCAGGGAAAACTCAGTGATGGCTCCTGATCACTGAGCAATGGGCCCTATACACACGCAGACACGCTGCTCCTGGAACAGGGAACCTCAGTGATGGCTCCTGATCACTGAGCTACATGCCCTATACACACACAGACACACTGCTCCTGGCTCAGGGAACCCTCAGTGAAGGCTCCTGATCACTGAGCTACACGGCGTATACACACACAGACAGCTGCTCCTGGCACAGAGAATCCTCAGTGATGGCTCATGATCACTGGGCTACACACCCTATACACACACAGACACACTGCTCCTGGCACAGGTAACCCTCAGTGATGGCTATTGATCACTGATCTACAGGCACTATACACACACAGGGCACGCTGCTCAAGGCCCAGGGAACCCTCAGTGATGGGACCTGATCACTGAGCTGCAGGCCCTATACACACACAGGGCACGCTGCTGCTGGCACAGGAAACCCTCAGTGATGGCTCCTGATCACTGAGACACACGCCCTATACACACACAGACACTCTGCTCCTGTCACAGGGAACCATCAGTGATGGCTCCTGATCACTGAGCTACAGGTCCTATACACACACAGACACGCTGCTCCTGCACAGAGAACACTCAGTGATGGCTCCTGATCACTGAGCTACAGGCCCTATACACACACAGACACGCTGCTCCTGGCCCCGGGAACCCTCACTGATGGCTCCTGATCACTGAGCTACACGCCCTATACACACACAGGGCATGCTGCTCCTGGCACAGGGAACCCTCAGTGATGTCTCCTGATCACTGAGCTACAGGCCCTATACACACACAGACACACAGCTCCTGGCACAGGGAACCCTCAGTGATGGCTCCTGATCACTGAGCTGCAGGCCCTATACACACACAGACACACTGCTCCTGGCACAGAGAACCCTCAGTGATGGCTCCTGATCACTGAGCTACATGCCCTATACACACACAGGGCACGCAGCTCCTGGCACAGGGAACCCTCAGTGATGGCTCCTGATCACTGAGCTGCAGGCCCTATACACACACAGATATGCAGCTCTTGGCACAGGGAACCCTCAGTGATGGCTCCTGATCACTGAGCTACAGGCCCCATAAACACACAGACAAGCTGCTCCTGGCACGGATATCCCTCAGTGATGGCTCCTGATCTCTGAGCTACACGCACACAAACATGGCACGCTACTCCTGGCACAGGTAACCCTCAGTGATGGCTCCTGATCACTGAGCTACAGGCTCTATACAAACACAGGGCACGCTGCTCAAGGCTCAGGGAACCCTCAGTGATGGCCCCTGATCACTGAGCTACAGGCCCTATTCACACGCAGACACGCTGTTCCTGGCTCAGGGAACCCTCAGTGATGACTCCAGATCACTGAGCTACATGCCCTACACACACGCAGACACGCTGCTCCTGGCACAGGGAACCTTCAGTGATGGCACCTTATCACTGAGCTACACGCCCTATACATACACAGACACGCTGCTCCTGGCACAGGAAACCCTCAGTGATGGCTCCTGGTCACTGAGCGAGAGGCCCTATACACACACAGGGCACGCTGCTCCTGGCACAGTTAACACTCAGTGATGTCTCCTGATCACTGAGCTACAGGCCCTGTACACACACAGACACAAAGCTCCTGGCACAGGGAACCCTATGTGATGGTTCCTGATCACTGAGCTGCAGGCTCTATACACACACAGACACGATGCTCCTGGCTCCAGGAACCCTCAGTGATGGCTCCTGATCACTGAGCTACAGGCCCTATACACACACACAGACACGCTACTCCTGGCACAGGGAACCCTCAGCGAGGTCTCCTGATCGCTGAGATGCAGGCCCTATACACACACAGACACGCTGCTCCTGGCTCAGGAAACCGTCAGTGATGGCTCCTGATCACTGAGCTACACGCCCTATACAAACACAGGGCACGCTGCTCCTGGCACAGGTAACCCTCAGTGATGGCTCCTGATCACTGAGCTACATGCCCTATACACACACAGGGCACGCTGCACCTGGCACAGGGAACCCTCAGTGATGGCTCGTGATCACTGAGCCACAGGCCCTATACACACACAGACACGCTGTTCCTGGCACAGGGAACCCTCAGTGATGGCTCCTGTTCACTGAGCTACAGGCCCTATACACACACAGACACGCTGCTCCTGGCACAGGAAACCTTCAGTGATGGCTCCTGATCACTGAGCTACAGGGCCCAAACACACACAGACACAATGCTCCTGGCACAGGGAACCCTCAGTGATGACTCCTGATCACTGAGCTACACGCTCTATACACACACAGGCCATGCTGCTCCTGGCACAGGGAACCCTCAGTGATGTCTCCTGATCACTGAGCTACAGGCACTATACACACACAGGCCACGCTGCTCCTGGCACAGGGAATCCTCAGTGATGTCTCCTGATCACTGAGCTGCAGGCCCTATACACACACAGACACACTGCTCCTGGCACAGAGAACACTCAGTGAGGGCTCCTGATCACTGAACTGCAGGCTCTATACACACACAGACACGATGCTCCTGGCTCCAGGAACCCTCAGTGATGGCTCCTGATCACTGAGCTACAGGCCCTATACACACACAGACACGCTGCTCCTGGAACAGGAAACCCTCAGTGATGGCTCCTGATCACTGAGCTACAGGCTCTATACACACACAGGGCACGCTGCTCAAGGCTCAGGGAACCCTCAGTGATGGGACTTGATCACTGAGCTGCAGGCCCTATACAAACACAGACCCGCTGTTCCTGGCACAGAGAACATTCAATGATGGCTCCTGATCACTGAGCTACAGGCCCTATACACACACAGACACACTGCTCCTGGGTCAGGGAACCATCGGTGATGGCTCCTGATCACTGAGCTACATGCCCTATTCACACACAGACAAGCTGCTCCCGGCCCAGGGAACCCTCAGTGAGGACTCCTGATCACTGAGATGCAGGCCCTATACACACACAGACACGCTGCTCCTGGCTCAGGAAACCCTCAGCGATGGCTCCTGATCACTGAGCTACAGGCCCCATACACACACAGACAAGCTGCTCCTGGCACGGGGATCCCTCAGTGATGGCTCCTGATCTCTGAGCTACAGGCTCTATACACACACAGGGCACGCTGCTCCTGGCACAGGGAACCCTCAGTGATGGCTCCTGATCACAGAGCTACAGGCTCTATACACACACAGGGCACGCTGCTCAAGGCTCAGGGAACCCTCAGTGATGGGACTTGATCACTGAGCTGCAGGCCCTATACAAACACAGACCCTCTGCTCCTGGCACAGAGAACATTCAGTGATGGCTCCTGATCACTGAGCTACAGGCCCTATACAAACACAGACACACTGCTCCTGGCTCAGGGAACCCTCAGTGATGGCTCCTGATCACTGAGCTACACGCCCTATACACACACAGACACACTGCTCCTGGATCAGGGAACCCTCAGTGATGGCTCCTGATCACTGAGCTGCACGCCATATACACACACAGACATGCTCCTCCTGGCACAGGGAACATTCAGTGATGGCTCCTGATAACTGAGCTACAGGCCCTATACACACACAGACACGCTGCTCCCGGCACAGAGAACATTCAGTGATGGCTCCTGATCACTGAGCTACAGGCCCTATACACACACAGACACACTGCTCCTGGCTCAGGGAACCATCAGTGATGGCTCCTGATCACTGAGCTACATGTCCTATACACACGCAGTGCACGCTGCTCCTGGCACCGAGGAACCCTCAGTGATGGCTCCTGATCACTGAGATAAAGGCCCTATACACACACAGACACACTGCTCCTGGTACAGGGAACCCTTAGTGATGGCTCTTGATCACTGAGCTGCAGGCCCTATACACACACAGTCACGCTGCTTCTGGCTCAGGGAAAACTCAGTGATGGCTCCTGATCACTGAGCAAAGGGCCCTCTACACACACAGACACGCTCCTCCTGGAACAGGGAACCTCAGTGATGGCTCCTGATCACTGAGCTACATGCCCTATACACAGACAGACACGCTGCTCCTGGCTCAGGGAACCCTCAGTGAAGGCTCTTGATCACTGAGCTACACGCCGTATACACACACAGACAGCTGCTCCTGGCACAGAGAACCCTCAGTGATGGCACCTGATCACTGGGCTAACGGCCCTATACACACACAGACACACTGCTCCTGGCACAGGTAACCCTCAGTGATAGTTATTGATCACTGATCTACAGGCCCTATACACACACAGGGCACGCTGCTCAAGGCTCAGGGAACCCTCAGTGATGGGACCTGATCACTGAGCTGCAGGCCCTATACACACACATACACACTGCTCCTGGCACAGAGAACACTCAGCGATGGCTCCTGATCACTGAGCTACAGGCCCTATACACACACAGACATGCTGCTCCTGGCACAGGGAACCCTCAGTGATGGCTCCTGATCACTGAGCTACACACCCTATACACACACAGACACGCTGCTCCTGGCACAGCGAACTCGCAGTGATGGCTCCTGATCACTGAGTTACATGTCCTATACACACGCAGACATGCTGCTCCTGGCACAGGGACCCCTCTGTGATAGCTCCTGATCACTGAGCTGCAGGCCCTATACACACAAAGGGCACGCTGCTCCTGGCACAGGGAACCCTCAGTGATGGCTCCTGATCACTGAGCTACAGGCCCTATACACACACAGCTGCTCCTGGCACAGGGAACCCTCAGTGATGGCTCCTGATCACTGAGCTACAGGCCCTATACACACACAGCTGCTCCTGGCACAGGGAAGCCTCAGTGATGGCTCCTGATCACTGAGCTGCACGCCCTATACACAGAAAGGGCACGCTGCTCCTGGCACAGGGAACCCTCAGTGATGGCTCCTGATCACTGAGCTACAGGCCCCATACGGACACACTGCTCCTGGTACAGGGAACCCTCAGTAATGGCTCCTGATCACTGAGCTACACGCACTATACACACAAAGGGCACGCTGCTCCTGGCACATGGAACCCTCAGTGATGGCTCCTGATCACTGAGCTACAGGCCCTATACACACACAGACATGCTGCTCCTGGCCCCGGGAACCCTCAGTGATGGCTCCTGATCACTGAGCTACAGGCCCTATACACACACAGACACGCTGCTCCTGGCTCCAAGAACCCTCAGTGATGGCCCCTGATCAATGAGCTGCACGCCCTATACACACAAAGGGCACGCTGTTCCTGGCACAGGAATCCTCAGTGATGTCTCCTGATCACTGAGCTACAGGCCCTATACACACACAGACACGCTGCTCCTGGCACAGGGAACCCTCCTTGATGGCTCCTGATCACTGAGCTGCAGGTCCCACACACACAGACACGCTGCTCCTGGCTCAGGGAACTCTCAGTGATGGCCCCTGATCACTGAGCTACATGCCCTAAACACACACAGGCACGCTGCTCCTGTCTCCGGGAAACCTCAGTGATGGCCCCTGATCACTGAGCTACATGCCCTATACACACACAGACACGCTGCTCCTGGCCCCAGGAACAATCAGTGTTGGATCCAGATCACTGAGCTACAGGCCCTATACACACACAGACACGCTGCTCCTGGCACAGGGAACCCTCACTGATGGGACCTGATCACTAAGCTGCAGGCCCTATACTCACACAGACACGCTGCTCAAGGCTCAGGGAACCCTCAGTGATGGCTCCTGATCACTGAGCTACAGGCCCTATACACACACAGACACGCTGCTCCTGGCCCCAGAAACCTTCATTGATGGCTCCTGATCACTGAGCTACAGGCCCTATACACACACAGACACGCAGCTCCTGGCACAGGGAACCCTCAGTGATGGCTCCTGATCACTGAGCTACACGCCCTATAGACACACAGACACGCTGCTCCTGGCACAGGGAACCCTCCTTGATGGCTCCTGATCACTGAGCTGCAGGTCCCATACACACACAGACATGTTGCTCCTGGCTCAGGGAACTCTCAGTGATGGTCCCTGATCACTGAGCTACATGCCCTATACACACACAGACACACTGCTCCTGTCTCCGGGAAACCTCAGTGATGGCCCCTGATCACTGAGCTACTGGCCCTATACACACACAGACACGCTGCTCCTTTCTCCGCGAACCCTCAGTGATGGCTCCTGATCACTGAGCTACAGGCCCTATACACACACAGACACGCAGCTCCTGGCACAGTGAACCCTCAGTGATGGCTCCTGATCACTGAGCTACACGCCCTATACACACACAGACACACTGCTCCTGGCACAGGGAACCCTCACTGATGGCTCCTGATCACTGAGCTACACGCCATATACACACACAGACACGCTGCTCCTGGCTCAGGGAACCTTCAGTGATGGCTCCTGAACACTGAGCTACAGGCCCTATACACACACAGGGCACACTGCTCAAGGCTCAGGGAACCCTCAGTGATGGCTCCTGATCACTAAGCTACAGGCCCTATACACACTCCTGGCCCCAGAAACCTTCAGTGATGGCTCCTGATCACTGAGCTACAGGCCCTATACACACACAGACACGCTGCTCCTGGCACCGGGAACCCTCAGAGATGGCTCCTGATCACTGAGCTACATGCCCTATAGACACGCAGACACGCTGCTCCTGGCACAGGGAACCTTCAGTGATGGCACCTGATCACTGAGCTACACACCCTATACACACAAAGACACGCTGCTCCTGGCTCAGGGAACCCTCAGTGATGGCTCCTGATCACTGAGCTACACGCCCTATACACACACAGGGCACGCTGCTCCTGGCACAGGGAACCCTCAGTGATGGTTCCTGATCACTGAGCTACAGGCCCTATACACACACAGGGTATGCTGCTCCTGGCACAGGGAACCCTCAGTGATGTCTCCTGATCACTGAGCTACAGGCCCTATACACACACAGACACACAGCTCCTGGCACAGGGAACCCTCAGTGATGGCTCCTGATCACTGAGCTGCAGGCCCTATACACACACAGACACACTGCTCCTGGCACAGAGAACCCTCAGTGAGGCCTCCTGATCACTGAGCTGCAGGCTCTATACACACACAGACACGATGCTCCTGGCTCCAGGAACCCTCAGTGATGGCACCTGATCACTGAGCTACACTCCCTATACACACACAGACATGCTGCTCCTGGCACTGGAAACCCTCAGTGATGGCCCCTGATCACTGAGCTACAGGGCCCAAACACACACAGACACACTGCTCCTGGCACAGGGAACCCTCAGTGATGGCTCCTGATCACTGAGCTACACGCCCTATACACACACAGACACGCTGCTCCTGTCTCCGGGAACCCTCAGTGATGGCTCCTGATCACTGAGCTACACGCCCTATACACACACAGACAGCTGGTCCTGGTACAGGGAACCCTCAGTGATGGCTCCTGTTCACTGAGCTGCACGCTCTATACACACAAAGGGCACGCTGTTCCTGGCACAGGAACCCTCAGTGATGTCTCCTGATCACTGAGCTACACGCCCTATACACACACAGACACGCTGCTCCTGGCACAGGGAACCCTCACTGATGGCTCCTGATCACTGAGCTACACGCCCTATACACACACAGACACGCTGCTTCTGGCTCAGGGAACCCTCAGTGATGGCTCCTGATCACTGAGCTACAGGCCCTATACACACACAGACACGCTGCTCCTGGCACAGGGAACCCTCACTGATGGCTCCTGATCACTGAGCTACACGCCCTATACACACACAGACACGCTGCTCCTGGCACAGGGAACCCTCAGCGATGGCTCCTGATCACTAAGCTACACGCCCTATACACACACAGACACGCTACTCCAGGCTCAGGGAACCCTCAGTGATGGCTCCTGATCACTGAGCTACAGGCCCTATACACACGCAGACACGCTGCTCCTGGCTCTGGGAAACCTCAGTGATGACTCCTGATCACTGAGCTACATGCCCTATAGACACGCAGACACGCTGCTACTGGCACAGGGAACCTTCAGTGATGGCACCTGATCACTGAGCTACACACCCTATACACACAAAGACATGCTGCTCCTGGCTCAGGGAACCCTCAGTGATGGCTCCTGATCACTGAGCTACACGCCCTATACACACACAGGGCACGCTGCTCCTGGCACAGGGAACCCTCAGTGATGGCTCCTGATCACTGAGCTACAGGCCCTATACACACACAGGGCATGCTGCTCCTGGCACAGGGTACCCTCAGTGATGGCTCCTGATCACTGAGCTACACGCCCTATACACACACAGGCCATGCTGCTCCTGGCACAGGGAACCCTCAGTGATGTCTCCTGATCACTGAGCTACAGGCCCTATACACACACAGACACACAGCTCCTGGCACAGGGAACCCTCAGTGATGGCTCCTGATCACTGAGCTGCAGGCCCTATACACACACAGACACACTGCTCCTGGCACAGAGAACCCTCAGTGAGGCCTCCTGATCACTGAGCTGCAGCCTCTATACACACACAGACACGATGCTCCTGGCTCCAGGAACCCTCAGTGATGGCTCCTGATCACTGAGCTACAGGCCCTATAGACACACACACAGACACGCTACTCCTGGCACAGGGAACCCTCAGCGAGGGCTCCTGATCACTGAGATGCAGGCCCTATACACACACACAGACACGCTGCTCCTGGCACAGGAAACCCTCAGTGATGGCTCCTGATCACTGAGCTACAGGGCCCAAACACACACAGACACACTGCTCCTGGCACAGGGAAGCCTCAGTGATGGCTCCTGATCACTGAGCTACACACCCTATACACACACAGACACGCTGCTCCTGTCTCCGGGAACCCTCAGTGATGGCTCCTGATCACTGAGCTACATGCCCTATACACACACAGACACGCTGCTCCTGGCTCAGGGAACCCTCAGTGATGGCTCCTGATCACTGAGCTACAGGCCCTATACACACACAGGGCACACTGCTCAAGGCTCAGGGAACCCTCAGTGATGGGACCTGATCACTAAGCTGCAGGCCCTATACTCACACAGACACGCTGCTCCTGGCCCCGGAAACCTTCAGTGATGGCTCCTGATCACTGAGCTACAGGCCCTATACACACACAGACACGCTGCTCCTGGCACCGGGAACCCTCAGTGATGGCTCCTGATCACTGAGCTACACGCCCCATACACACACAGACACGCTGCTCCTGGCACAGGGAACCCTCAGCGATGACTCCTGATCACTGAGCTACATGCCCCATACACACGCAGACACGCTGCTCCTGGCTCTGGGAAACCTCAGTGATGACTCCTGATCACTGAGCTACATGCCCTATAGACACGCAGACACGCTGCTACTGGCACAGGGAACCTTCAGTGATGGCACCTGATCACTGAGCTACACACCCTATACACACAAAGACATGCTGCTCCTGGCTCAGGGAACCCTCAGTGATGGCTCCTGATCACTGAGCTACACGCCCTATACACACACAGACACACAGCTCCTGGCACAGGGAACCCTCAGTGATGGCTCCTGATCACTGAGCTGCGGGCCCTATACACACATAGACGCACTGCTCCTGGCACAGAGAACCCTCAGTGAGGCCTCCTGATCACTGAGCTGCAGGCTCTATACACACACAGACACGATGCTCCTGGCTCCAGGAACCCTCAGTGATGGCTCCTGATCACTGAGCTACAGGCCCTATACACACACAGACACGCTGCTCCTGGCACAGGAAACCCTCAGTGATGGCTCCTGATCACTGAGCTACAGGGCCCAAACACACAAAGACACACTGCTCCTGGCACAGGGAACCCTCAGTGATGGCTCCTGATCACTGAGCTACACGCCCTATACACACACAGACACGCTGCTCCTGTCTCCGGGAACCCTCAGTGATGGCTCCTGATCACTGAGCTACACGTCCTATACACACACAGACAGCTGGTCCTGGTACATGGAACCCTCAGTGATGGCTCCTGTTCACTGAGCAGCACGCCCTATACACACAAAGGGCACGCTGTTCCTGGCACAGGAATCCTCAGTGATGTCTCCTGATCACTGAGCTACAGGCCCTATACACACACAGACACGCTGCTCCTGGCACAGGGAACTCTCAGTGATGGCCCCTGATCACTGAGCTACATGCCCTATACACACACAGACACACTGCTCCTGTCTCCGGGAAACCTCAGTGATGGCCCCTGATCACTGAGCTACTGGCCCTATTCACACACAGACACGCTGCTCCTTTCTCCGCGAACCCTCAGTAATGGCTCCTGATCACTGAGCTACAGGCCCTATACACACACAGACACGCAGCTCCTGGCACAGGGAACCCTCAGTGATGGCTCCTGATCACTGAGCTACACGCCCTATAGACACACAGACACGCTGCTCCTGGCTCAGGGAACCCTCAGTTATGGCTCCTGATCACTGAGCTACAGGCCCTATACACACACAGGGCACGCTGCTCAAGGCTCAGGGAACCCTCAGTGATGGGACCTGATCACTAAGATGCAGGCCCTATACTCACACAGACACGCTGCTCAAGGCTCAGGGAACCCTCAGTGATGGCTCCTGATCACTGAGCGACAGGCCCTATACACACACAGACACGCTGCTCCTGGCACCGGGAACCCTCAGTGATGGCTCCTGATCACTGAGCTACACGCCCTATACACACACAGACACGCTGCTCCTGGCACAGGGAACCCTCAGTGATGACTCCTGATCACTGAGCTACATGCCCTATACACATGCAGACACGCTGCTCCTGGCTCAGGGAACCCTCAGTGATGGCTCCTTATCACTGAACTACAGGCCCTATACACACGCAGACACGCTGCTCCTGGCTCTGGGAAACCTCAGTGATGACTCCTGATCACTGAGCTACATGCCCTATAGACACGCAGACACGCTGCTCCTGGCACAGGGAATCTTCAGTGATGGCACCTGATCACTGAGCTACACACCCTATACACACAAAGACACGCTGCTCCTGGCTCAGGGAACCCTCAGTGATGGCTCCTGATCACTGAGCTACACGCCCTGTACACACACAGGGCATGCTGCTCCTGGCACAGGGAACCCTCAGTGATGGCTCCTGATCACTGGGCTACAGGCCCTATACACACACAGGGCATGCTGCTCCTGTCACAGGGAACCCTCAGTGATGTCTCCTGATCACTGAGCTACAGGCCCTATACACACACAGACACACAGCTCGTGGCACAGGGAACCCTCAGTGATGGCTCCTGATCACTGAGCTGCAGGCCCTATACACACACAGACACACTGCTCCTGGCACAGAGAACCCTCAGTGAGGTCTCCTGATTACTGAGCTGCAGGCTCTATACACACACAGACACGATGCTCCTGGCTCCAGGAACCCTCAGTGATGGCTCCTGATCACTGAGCTACAGGCCCTATACACACACAGACATGCTGCTCCTGGCACAGGAAACCTTCAGTGATGGCTCCTGATCACTGAGCTACAGGGCCCAAACACACACAGACACACTGCTCCTGGCACAGGGAACCCTCAGTGATGGCTCCTGATCACTGAGCTACACGCCCTATACACACACAGACACGCTGCTCCTGTCTCCGGGAACCCTCAGTGATGGCTCCTGATCACTGAGCTACAGGCCCTATACACACACAGCCAGCTGCTCCTGGCACAGGGAACCCTCAGTGATGGCTCCTGATCACTGAGCTACAGGCCCTATACACACAGGGCACGCTGCTCCTGTCTCCGGGAACCCTCAGTGATGGCTCCTGATCACTGAGCTACACGCTCTATACACACACAGGGCACGCTGCTCCTGGCTCAGGGAACCCTCAGTGATGACTCCTGATCACTGAGCTACAGGCCCTATACACACACAGGCCACGCTGCTCCTGGCACAGGGAACCCTCAGTGATGTCTCCTGATCACTGAGCTACAGGCCCTATACACACACAGACACGCAGCTCTTTGCACAGGGAACCCTCAGTGATGGCTCCTGATCACTGAGCTGCAGGCCCTATACACACACAGACACACTGCTCCTGGCACAGAGAACACTCAGTGAGGGCTCCTGATCACTGAACTGCCGGCTCTATACACACACAGACACGATGCTCCTGCCTCAAGGTACCCTCAGTGATGGCTCCTCATCACTGAGCTACAGGCCCTATACACACACAGACACGCTACTCCTGGCACAGGGAACCCTCAGCGAGGGCTCCTGATCACTGAGATGCAGGCCCTATACACACACAGACATGCTGCTCCTGGCACAGGGAACCCTCAGTGAAGGCTCCTGATCACTGAGCTACACGCCCTATACACACACACACACAGGGCACGCTGCTGCTGGCACAGGTAACCCTCAGTGATGGCTCCTGATCACTGAGCTACATGCCCTATACACACACTGGGCACGCTGCTCCTGGCACAGGGAACCCTCAGTGATGGCTCCTGATCACTGAGCTACAGGCCCTATACACACACAGACACGCTGTTCCTGGCACAGGGAACCCTCAGTGATGGCTCCTGATCACTGATCTACAGGCCCTATACACACACAGACACGCTGCTCCTGGCACAGGGAACCCTCAGTGATGACTCCTGATCACTGAGCTACATGCCCTATACACACACAGACACGCAGCTCTTGGCTCTGGGAAACCTCAGTGATGACTCCTGATCACTGAGCTACATGCCCTATAGACTCGCAGACACGCTGCTCCTGGCACAGGGAACATTCAGTGATGGCACCTGATCACTGAGCTACACACCCTATACACACAAAGACACGCTGCTCCTGGCTCAGGGAACCCTCAGTGATGGCTCCTGATCACTGAGCTACACGCCCTATACACACACAGGGCACGCTGCTCCTGGCACAGGGAATCCTCAGTGATGGCTCCTGATCACTGAGCTACAGGCCCTATACACACACAGGGCATGCTGCTCCTGGCACAGGGAACCCTCAGTGATGTCTCCTGATCACTGAGCTACAGGCCCTATACACACATAGACACACTGCTCCTGGAACAGAGAACCCTCAGTGAGGTCTCCTGATCACTGAGCTGCAGGCTCTATACACACACATAAACGCTGCTCCTGGCACAGGAAACCCTCAGTGATGGCTCCTGATCACTAAGCTACAGGGCCCAAACACACACAGACACACTGCTCCTGGCACAGGGAACCCTCAGTGATGGCTCCTGATCACTGAGCTACACGCCCTATACACACATAGACACGCTGCTCCTGTCTCCGGGAACCCTCAGTGATGGCTCCTGATCACTGAGCTACAGGCCCTATACACACACAGACACGCTGCTCCTGGCACAGGGAACCCTCCTTGATGGCTCCTGATCACTGATCTGCAGGTCCCATACACACACAGACACGCTGCTCCTGGCTCAGGGAACTCTCAGTGATGGCCCCTGATCACTGAGCTACATGCCCTATACACACACAGACACACTGCTCCTGTCTCCGGGAAACCTCAGTGATGGCCCCTGATCACTGAGCTACTGGCCCTATACACACACAGACACGCTGCTCCTTTCTCCGCGAACCCTCAGTGATGGCTCCTGATCACTGAGCTACAGGCCCTATACACACACAGCCAGCTGCTCCTGGCCCCAGGAACAATCAGTGTTGGATCCTGATCACTGAGCTACAGGCCCTATACAGACACAGACACGCAGCTCCTGGCACAGGGAACCCTCAGTGATGGCTCCTGATCACTGAGCTACACGCCCTATAGACACACAGACACGCTGCTCCTGGCACAGGGAACCCTCAGTGATGGCTCCTGATCACTGAGCTACAGGCCCTATACACACATAGACACGCTGCTCCTGGCACAGGGAACCCTCACTGATGGCTCCTGATCACTGAGCTACACGCCCTATACACACACGGCACGCTGCTCAAGGCTCAGGGAACCCTCAGTGATGGCTCCTGATCACTGAGCGACAGGCTCTATAAACACACAGATACGCAGCTCCTGGCACAGGGAATCCTCAGTGATGGCTCCTGATCACTGAGCTACACGCCCTATACACACACAGACACGCTGCTCCTGGCACCGGGAACCCTCAGTGATGGCTCCTGATCACTGAGCTACACGCCCTATACACACACCGACACGCTGCTCCTGGCACAGGGAACCCTCAGTGATGACTCCTGATCACTGAGCTACATGCCCTATACACATGCAGACATGCTACTCCTGGCTCAGGGAACCCTCAGTGATGGCTCCTGATCACTGAGCTACAGGCCCTATACACACACAGACATGCTGCTCCTAGCACAGGGAACCCTCGGCGATGGCCCCTGATCAATGAGCTACATGCCCTATACACACACAGACACGCTGCTCCTGTCTCCGGGAACCCTCAGTGATGGCTCCTGATCACTGAGCTACAGGCCCTATTCACATGCAGGCATGCTGCTCCTGGCTCAGGGACCCCTCAGTGATGACTCCTGATCACTGAGCTACATGCCCTACACACACGCAGACACGCTGCTCCTGGCACAGGGAACCTTCAGAGATGGCACCTGATCATTGAGCTACACACCCTATACACACACAGACACGCTGCTCCTGGCTCAGGGAACCCTCAGTGATGGCTCCTGATCACTGAGCTACACGCTCTATACACACAGGGCACGCTGCTCCTGGCACAGGGAACCCTCAGTGATGGCTCCTGATCACTGAGCTGCAGGCCCTATACACACACAGACACACTGCTCCTGGAACAGAGAACCCTCAGTGAGGTCTCCTGATCACTGAGCTGCAGGCTCTATACACACACAGACACGATGCTCCTGGCTCCAGGAACCCTCAGTGATGGCTCCTGATCACTGAGCTACAGGCCCTATACACACACAGACAGCTGGTCCTGGTACAGGGAACCCTCAGTGATGGCTCCTGTTCACTGAGCTGCACGCCCTATACACACAAAGGGCACGCTGTTCCTGGCCCCAGGAACAATCAGTGTTGGCTCCTGATCACTGAGCTACAGGCCCTATACACACACAGACACGCAGCTCCTGGCACAGGGAACCCTCAGTGATGGCTCCTGATCACTGAGCTACACGCCCTATAGACACACAGACACGCTGCTCCTGGCACAGGGAACCCTCAGTGATGGCTCCTGATCACTGAGCTACAGTCCCTATACACACACAGACACGCTGCTCCTGGCACAGGGAACCCTCACTGATGGCTCCTGATCACTGAGCTACACACCCTATACACACACAGACACGCTGCTCCTGGCTCAGGGAACCCTCAGTGATGGCTCCTGATCACTGAGCTACAGGCCCTATACACACACGGCACGCTGCTCAAGGCTCAGGGAACCCTCAGTGATGGGACCTGATCACTAAGCTGCAGGCCCTATACTCACACAGACACGCTGCTCAAGGCTCAGGGAACCCTCAGTGATGGCTCCTGATCACTGAGCGACAGGCCCTATACACACACAGACACGCTGCTCCTGGCCCCAGAAACCTTCAGTGATGGCTCCTGATCACTGAGCTACAGGCCCTATACACACACAGACACGCTGCTCCTGGCACCGGGAACCCTCAGTGATGGCTCCTGATCACTGAGCTACACGCCCTATACACACACAGACACGCTGCTCCTGGCACAGGGAACCCTCAGTGATGACTCCTGATCACTGAGCTACATGCCCTATACACATGCAGACACGCTACTCCTGGCTCAGGGAACACTCAGTGATGGCTCCTGATCACTGAGCTACAGGCCCTATACACACACAGACACACTGCTCCTGGCACAGGGAACCCTCGGCGATGGCCCCTGATCAATGAGCTACATGCCCTATACACACACACACACGCTGCTCCTGTCTCCGGGAACCCTCAGTGATGGCTCCTGATCACTGAGCTACAGGCCCTATTCACATGCAGACATGCTGCTCCTGGCTCAGGGAACCCTCAGTGATGACTCCTGATCACTGAGCTACATGCCCTACACACACGCAGACACGCTGCTCCTGGCACAGGGAACCTTCAGAGATGGCACTTGATCATTGAGCTACACGCCCTATACACACACAGACACGCTGCTCCTGGCTCAGGGAACCCACAGTGATGGCTCCTGATCACTGAGCTACACGCTCTATACACACACAGGGCACGCTGCTCCTGGCACAGGGAACCCTCAGTGATGGCTCCTGATCACTGAGCTACAGGCCCTATACACACACAGGCCACGCTGCTCCTGGCACAGGGAACCCTCAGTGATGTCTCCTGATCACTGAGCTACAGGTCCCATACACACACAGACATGCTGCTCCTGGCTCAGGGAACTCTCAGTGATGGCCCCTGATCACTGAGCTACATGCCCTATACACACACAGACACACTGCTCCTGTCTCCGGGAAACCTCAGTGATGGCCCCTGATCACTGAGCTACTGGCCCTATACACACACAGACACGCTGCTCCTTTCTCCGCGAACCCTCAGTGATGGCTTCTGATCACTGAGCTACAGGCCCTATACACACACAGACACGCAGCTCCTGGAACAGGGAACCCTCAGTGATGGCTCCTGATCACTGAGCTACACGCCCTATACACACACAGACACTCTGCTCCTGGCTCAGGGAACCCTCAGTGATGGCTCCTGATCACTGAGCTACAGGCCCTATACACACACAGACACGCTGCTCCTGGCTCAGGGAACCCTCACTGATGGCTCCTGATCACTGAGCTACACGCCCTATACACACATAGACACGCTGCTCAAGGCTCAGGGAACCCTCAGTGATGGGACCTGATCACTAAGCTGCAGGCCCTATACTCACACAGACACGCTGCTCAAGGCTCAGGGAACCCTCAGTGATGGCTCCTGATCACTGAGCGACAGGCCCTATACACTCACAGACACGCTGCTCCTGGCCCCAGAAACCGTCAGTGATGGCTCCTGATCACTGAGCTACAGGCCCTATACACACACAGACACGCTGCTCCTGGCACCGGGAACCCTCAGTGATGGCTCATGATCACTGAGCTACACGCCCTATACACACACAGACACGCTGCTCCTGGCACAGGGAACCCTCAGTGATGACTCCTGATCACTGAGCTACATGCCCTATACACATGCAGACACGCTACTCCTGGCTCAGGGAACCCTCAGTGATGGCTCCTGATCACTGAGCTGCAGGCTCTATACACACACAGACACGATGCTCCTGGCTCCAGGAACCCTCAGTGATGGCTCCTGATCACTGAGCTACAGGCCCTATACACACACAGACACGCTACTCCTGGCACAGGAAACCCTCAGTGATGGCTCCTGATCACTGAGCTACAGTGCCCAAACACACACAGACACACTGCTCCTGGCACAGGGAACCCTCAGTGATGGCTCCTGATCACTGAGCTACACGCCCTATACACACACAGACACGCTGCTCCTGTCTCTGGGAACCCTCAGTGATGGCTCCTGATCACTGAGCTACAGGCCCTATACACACACAGACACGCTGCTCCTGTCTCCGGGAACCCTCAGAGATGGCACCTGATCATTGAGCTACACGCCCTATACACACACAGACACGCTGCTCCTGGCTCAGGGAACCCTCAGTGATGGCTCCTGATCAGTGAGCTACAGCTCTATACACACACAGGGCACGCTGCTCCTGGCACAGGGAACCCTCAGTGATGGCTCCTGATCACTGAGCTACAGGCCCTATACACACACAGGCCACGCTGCTCCTGGCACAGGGACCCCTCAGTGATGTCTCCTGATCACTGAGCTACAGGCCCTATACACACACAGACACGCAGCTCCTTGCACAGGGAACCCTCAGTGATGGCTCCTGATCACTGAGCTGCAGGCCCTATACACACACAGACACACTGCTCCTGGCACAGAGAACACTCAGTGAGGGCTCCTGATCACTGAACTGCCGGCTCTATACACACACAGACACGCTACTCCTGGCACAGGGAACCCTCAGCGAGGGCTCCTGATCACTGAGATGCAGGCCCTATACACACACAGGCACGCTGCTCCTGGCTCAGGGAACCCTCAGTGATGGCTCCTGATCACTGAGCTACAGGGCCCATACTCACACAGACACGCTGCTCCTGGCTCAGGAAACCCTCAGTGATGGCTCCTGATCACTGAGCTACAGGGCCCATACACACACAGACATGCTGCTCCTGGCACAGGGAACCCTCAGTGAAGGCTCCTGATCACTGAGCTACACGCCCTATACACACACACACACAGGGAACGCTGCTGCTGGCACAGGGAACCCTCAGTGATGGCTCCTGATCACTGAGCTACAGGGCCCAAACACACACAGACACACTGCTCCTGGCACAGGGAACCCTCAGGGATAGCTCCTGATCACTGAGCTACAGGCCCTATACACACACAGGGCACGCTGCTGCTGGCACAGCGAACCCTCAGTGATGGCTCCTGATCACTGAGCTACAGGCCCTATACACACACAGGGCACGCTGCTGCTGGCACAGCGAACCCTCAGTGATGGCTCCTGATCACTGAGCCACACGCCCTATACACACACAGACACTCTGCTCCTGTCACAGGGAACCATCAGTGATGGCTCCTGATCACTGAGCTACAGGCCCTATACACACACAGCCAGCTGCTCCTGGCCCCGGGAACCCTCAGTGATGACTCCTGATCACTGAGCTACATGCCCTATACACATGCAGACACGCTACTCCTGGCTCAGGGAACACTCAGTGATGGCTCCTGATCACTGAGCTACAGGCCCTATACACACACAGACACACTGCTCCTGGCACAGGGAACCCTCGGCGATGGCCCCTGATCAATGAGCTACATGCCCTATACACACACACACACGCTGCTCCTGTCTCCGGGAACCCTCAGTGATGGCTCCTGATCACTGAGCTACAGGCCCTATTCACATGCAGACATGCTGCTCCTGGCTCAGGGAACCCTCAGTGATGACTCCTGATCACTGAGCTACATGCCCTACACACACGCAGACACGCTGCTCCTGGCACAGGGAACCTTCAGAGATGGCACTTGATCATTGAGCTACACGCCCTATACACACACAGACACGCTGCTCCTGGCTCAGGGAACCCACAGTGATGGCTCCTGATCACTGAGCTACACGCTCTATACACACACAGGGCACGCTGCTCCTGGCACAGGGAACCCTCAGTGATGGCTCCTGATCACTGAGCTACAGGCCCTATACACACACAGGCCACGCTGCTCCTGGCACAGGGAACCCTCAGTGATGTCTCCTGATCACTGAGCTACAGGTCCCATACACACACAGACATGCTGCTCCTGGCTCATGGAACTCTCAGTGATGGCCCCTGATCACTGAGCTACATGCCCTATACACACACAGACACACTGCTCCTGTCTCCGGGAAACCTCAGTGATGGCCCCTGATCACTGAGCTACTGGCCCTATACACACACAGACACGCTGCTCCTTTCTCCGCGAACCCTCAGTGATGGCTTCTGATCACTGAGCTACAGGCCCTATACACACACAGACACGCAGCTCCTGGCACAGGGAACCCTCAGTGATGGCTCCTGATCACTGAGCTACACGCCCTATACACACACAGACACTCTGCTCCTGGCTCAGGGAACCCTCAGTGATGGCTCCTGATCACTGAGCTAGAGGCCCTATACACACACAGACACGCTGCTCCTGGCTCAGGGAACCCTCACTGATGGCTCCTGATCACTGAGCTACACGCCCTATACACACATAGACACGCTGCTCAAGGCTCAGGGAACCCTCAGTGATGGGACCTGATCACTAAGCTGCAGGCCCTATACTCACACAGACACGCTGCTCAAGGCTCAGGGAACCCTCAGTGATGGCTCCTGATCACTGAGCGACAGGCCCTATACACACACAGACACGCTGCTCCTGGCCCCAGAAACCGTCAGTGATGGCTCCCGATCACTGAGCTACAGGCCCTATACACACACAGACACGCTGCTCCTGGCACCGGGAACCCTCAGTGATGGCTCCTGATCACTGAGCTACACGCCCTATACACACACAGACACGCTGCTCCTGGCACAGGGAACCCTCAGTGATGACTCCTGATCACTGAGCTACATGCCCTATACACATGCAGACACGCTACTCCTGGCTCAGGGAACCCTCAGTGATGGCTCCTGATCACTCAGCTGCAGGCTCTATACACACACAGACACGATGCTCCTGGCTCCAGGAACCCTCAGTGATGGCTCCTGATCACTGAGCTACAGGCCCTATACACACACAGACACGCTACTCCTGGCACAGGAAACCCTCAGTGATGGCTCCTGATCACTGAGCTACAGTGCCCAAACACACACAGACACACTGCTCCTGGCACAGGGAACCCTCAGTGATGGCTCCTGATCACTGAGCTACACGCCCTATACACACACAGACACGCTGCTCCTGTCTCTGGGAACCCTCAGTGATGGCTCCTGATCACTGAGCTACAGGCCCTATACACACACAGACACGCTGCTCCTGTCTCCGGGAACCCTCAGAGATGGCACCTGATCATTGAGCTACACGCCTTATACACACACAGACACGCTGCTCCTGGCTCAGGGAACCCTCAGTGATGGCTCCTGATCAGTGAGCTACAGCTCTATACACACACAGGGCACGCTGCTCCTGGCACAGGGAACCCTCAGTGATGGCTCCTGATCACTGAGCTACAGGCCCTATACACACACAGGCCACGCTGCTCCTGGCACAGGGACCCCTCAGTGATGTCTCCTGATCACTGAGCTACAGGCCCTATACACACACAGACACGCAGCTCCTTGCACAGGGAACCCTCAGTGATGGCTCCTGATCACTGAGCTGCAGGCCCTATACACACACAGACACACTGCTCCTGGCACAGAGAACACTCAGTGAGGGCTCCTGATCACTGAACTGCCGGCTCTATACACACACAGACACGCTACTCCTGGCACAGGGAACCCTCAGCGAGGGCTCCTGATCACTGAGATGCAGGCCCTATACACACACAGGCACGCTGCTCCTGGCTCAGGGAACCCTCAGTGATGGCTCCTGATCACTGAGCTACAGGGCCCATACTCACACAGACACGCTGCTCCTGGCTCAGGAAACCCTCAGTGATGGCTCCTGATCACTGAGCTACAGGGCCTATACACACACAGACATGCTGCTCCTGGCACAGGGAACCCTCAATGAAGGCTCCTGATCACTGAGCTACACGCCCTATACACACACACACACAGGGCACGCTGCTGCTGGCACAGGGAACCCTCAGTGATGGCTCCTGATCACTGAGCTACAGGGCCCAAACACACACAGACACACTGCTCCTGGCACAGGGAACCCTCAGTGATGGCTCCTGATCACTGAGCTACAGGCCCTATACACACACAGGGCACGCTGCTGCTGGCACAGCGAACCCTCAGTGATGGCTCCTGATCACTGAGCTACAGGCCCTATACACACACAGGGCACGCTGCTGCTGGCACAGCGAACCCTCAGTGATGGCTCCTGATCACTGAGCCACACGCCCTATACACACAAAGACACTCTGCTCCTGTCACAGGGAACCATCAGTGATGGCTCCTGATCACTGAGCTACAGGCCCTATACACACACAGCCAGCTGCTCCTGGCCCCGGGAACCCTCAGTGATGACTCCTGATAACTGAGCTACATGCCCTATACACACGCAGAGACGCTGCTCCTGGCACAGGGAACCTTCAGTGATGGCACCTGATCACTGAGCTACACGCCCTATACACACAAAGACACACTGCTCCTAGCTCAGGGAACCCTCAGTGATGGCTCCTGATCACTGAGCTACACTCCCTATACACACACAGGGCACGCTGCTCCTGGCACAGGGAACCCTCAGTGATGTCTCCTGATCACTGAGCTGCATGCTCTATACACACACAGACACTCTGCTCCTGGCTCAGGGAACCCTCAGTGATGGCTCCTGATCACTGAGCTACACGCTCTATACACACACAGGGCACGCTGCTGCTGGCACAGGGAACCCTCAGTGATGGCTCCTGATCGCTGAGCTACAGTCCCTATACACACACAGGCCACGCTGCTCCTGGCACAGGGAACCCTCAGTGATGTCTCCTGATCACTGAGCTACAGGCCCTATACACACACAGACACGAAGCTCCTTGCACAGGGAACCCTCAGTGATGGCTCTTGATCACTGATCTGCAGGCCCTATACACACACAAACACACTGCTCCTGGCACAGAGAACCCTCAGTGAGGGCTCCTGATCACTGAACTGCAGGCTCTATACACACACAGACACGATGCTCCTGGCTCCAGGAACCCTCAGTGATGGCTCCTGATCATAGCGTACCATTGCCTTCCTTCATCATCATATCCTTCTACCAGGAGCACCTTCCCCTTACTGCGGCAGAGTGTATTTCCAAGGGAAATATTTGTCCCTCTTCCTCATGCATGGGTATTCTTGGTCTAAATAGAAACTCATCAGGGGTTCTCATAGTTTTATCCACGCGGCCTGGCAATCCTGCCTTAAGCACTCGCACGCCATATGCGAAAACCTCTGGCTCCAGTATTATAGCTCTCATGGCTGCACGTCCAGAGTAGGCTCTGATCATTTCGCACACATTTGAATAGTGCATTCCTGGTGTGGAGCACACTATGCCATCCTCAGTAAAAGTGATTGTCATATATAACTTTGTCATCAAGTCCTGACCCATGATATTTACTGGGGACTGCCATGAATACAATAGGGGTACATTAATTTCATGCTCTCCCACTGAGACTGGGAGTGCTTCTGTAAAGGGAACTCTGCTATGAGCTCCATTGAAACTCTGAGTATCTATAGCCTCGCCGGACAAGGAAAACTTGCATTCCTGTGTGCACGAGTGCGTCGCACCCGTGTCAACTAAGAAGGAATATTCTTTACCCCCTATGGTGACATTTACCCTCGGTTCCCTGTTAGGGTCTGGTGTCACTGATAGGATAGAGCACATCAGAGTTTCCTGTGAGCTGTCCTATTTTATGTATAGGTTCGGCCCACTGTAAGTTTGTGGAATACCCCCATTCCTGGGGTTGGTTCCGCCTCCAGAGTTCATTCCTTGTGGCACCGGCTGTGGTGCCTGTTGGGGCTGCCCCTGTTGCAAATTCCCCATGTTGGAAGGTTGGACCCCTTGTTGTGCACCCTGTGGCAAGCCTGTAGCCTGCTTTTGCACTGTGTAACCCTGTGCACCACCTTGTTGTGGGACGGTAGGCTGATTCACTAAACCAGTTCCCATTCCTTGGCCATTTTGCCACATGCCTTGATTTCTACACATGCGCGCCACATGTCCTGTCATTCTGCACAACCAACATACTGGTGGTGGTCGGACCATCTGCCCGTCCGGCATGGCTTGACCGCCCATCTGTTCATTCTGAAATCCGCCTTGGTTATTTTGAAAACCTCCCTGATTACCATGGAAACCTTCCTGGCCACCTTGCCATCCTCTTCCTCTAAATCCTCTACCCCTCGGGTAATATCCCCTATTAGCTTGGTTATTCACTTGCTGCGTGCTGGGTTCAGCTGGGCTGGTCAACATGGCTCCCTTGAGAGTATACTTCGAGAGCTTCTTTTGTACCAGCTTCGCTTCCTCCCTCTTACGGGTTGCTTCCTTTTTTTGATTCTTTTCTTGTAACAATCTGCAGTAGTGTGCAATTGTTAATTGAATTTCGGCCCACGGCTTGGCTTCTATCCCTACCAATTTCTTGAGCTGTTTTTGCACCGGTTCAGCCAACACTTGACAAAGTATGTGGTAAAAGACAGGGATAGACTTTGACCAAGACTCATGCGTTTTGAGCACCCACGCGTCTTGAAATTTCTGTATATAAATCAACGGATCCTCTGACTCTTTCATTTTCCAAGTCATTATAGCTCCCATGTCTGATGTGTCTGGGTATAGCGTTCGCAGCGCTTTCCACACTGCTGCTCTACAATTATTAAACGGGGCTCTGTCATGGGTAGTGTTAGTTATTGTTACCCTTGGATACCCAGCCCGTTTCCACACATCGTCAGCCCTTTCACCAAGTATGGCAATCAAGAGGCCCTTAATGTCCCCTATTGCTAAGGTGACTCCCCCGGTCATCTTTTCTAACTCGTGTATCCATTTCCCAGCCCCCGATGTCAGCATTGGAAGCTTATTTTTTAAGTTTTCTCGGTCCATGTGTTGCCATGGAATATATTGTGGCCTTGTGCCCCCTTTTTCTAGCAGCGGGAATTGAAAGGCACAATCTTCCTTTTCTTTTCCCCCAGCACTTCTGTCTTCTCGTGGTGCAGTATTACCGCCTTGCCGTCTACCCGGCAATGCCCTTAATTTGCCCGTATAGGTGGATGCTGGCTCCCCCTTCTGATCGTGGGGTGTTCCCTCACGTTTCCCATGTGCCTTGGTAGGCTTCGATGTCCTAGGTTCAGATTCACTGGCGTCAGACCATCGTACCCCTTGGCCTCGAGGGAGTGGCTTTTCGCATCGCCTCCCTTCCTCATGTGCCTCATCCTCCGTATCCCCACCAGAGTCGGATCCTGAATGATCCCAGTTTACGCAACTCCTTGCATTCTCTTCGTTCTGCCTGATCTCCAGTCTGTCAAGGGACAGTCCCCTGCTCCCACTACCTTGGGTGGTATCCTCAGTGTCATATAGCTGAGTGCTCTCTAAGCGCTCATCTTCCCTTCCCCCTTGGTAAGCTAGTTCTAGTCCCATCTCATCATATATTTTATCAATCGTTTCCCCAATGCTTTTGGTATCGAAGTCATGGTCAATATTTATCCCGCTTGTACCTGGTACCGCATCGCTTGCAGGAAAGAATTCTTCTATGTCTTCCCATTCTACTGTAGGATTGGGTTTAACGACTACCCACTCCAAATACTCAAGATCTCGTGCCCTTTGTCTGCGTTTACGTTCCAATTCCTCATCTATCTCCTTTCGCTTCTTTGCTTCTTCTCTAGCCTTCTTCACTTCTCTCATTCGTTCATTTCTATTTTCCTTGGCCCTTCTAATCTCCTCATCTTCCCGCTTTTTGACCTTTCTTTCGTGCACTCTCCTTTCTTCCTCCAACTTTAACATGTTCAGCCTGTATTTTACATAGGCTGCATACTGTGTGCGGCTGAGAAGTATTCCTTGCTCTTCGCGATATAGTTGTTCTCGCCTTAATCTATCCTTCTTTCTTGTCCTTTCATCCCTTGCTTCCTTCTCCTTTCTTTGCTCCTCGTCAGACCTTTCTCTCGTCCTTACATCATCACTTCCCTTTGCATCTAGTTTTAATAGTATCTGTCCTCCCATCCATTCGTCTTTTGCGAATGCTGTCTCATCACTTCCCTTCCACTTCTTTCCCTCTCTCTCCTTGTCGAGAGGTGCACTAGTCTGTGCCTGATCCTTTCTTCCATCGCCGCGCCTCTCCTTGTCCCTCAGGACTGCGGAGGCCAAATCAATTTCCTGCTCCTTTTCTCTAGTCTCGTCACTACTACATGTAGGTGACTCATATGCGGGGTTACTGTACCCTGTGGCTGCTTTGAGTTTTCGTAACGGGTAAAGTCCCTTTGACCTTTTACCCTCAATGACTGGCTCTGGCAGGGCTGGTGGCGCGGTAGGCGTCTCACCCCCCTCCGTGCATATATTTAATATCCAGTCTGCATGTGGTTCTTCTTCCTTCGTTTGCTCGAACATTTTCCAAAGGTCGAGAACGGCAAGGCGTTTCTCAAGCTTCTTGCCGTTATATGTGGCGTGTAGGTATGTTGTCATGTGCTGTAAAACAGCCTTAGACAGTGACCCATTCTGGGGCCAAGGCATAAACATCTTATTGGCAGTACCATTAACCCACTCCTGGCTGTATTTCTTCAATGTTACTGCATGCTTGGGCAGTTGCTTACACAAGTGCGCAAGTGGGGTAACCTCCTCCATTCTTAATTTCGACACCAACAATATCCACACAATTCTTTATCCTCTCGGCTACTATGAGTGAGCATCACATACGCAAGCTCCAATCCAATTTTTCCCAAAATGTATACTATCAATTTACTCAAAAGAAACCATCAATTCACTGGCGATTCCCTCTTAGTTACAGAATCGCGTAAGGCCAAAAATGCATTTCAATCAATCATCAATACAGTTATTTTGCATTTAACATACAGCAAGACACATGTGACAGACACTTGACAGACAAGACAGACACCAGCTGGCCATACATATACCTGCCTTCTAATTTATACCCCACCATGGGATTTGAACGAACCCCCTTATGACGTCGTAGTCTAAATTGTCCCCCTTCTGTGGGCTCTGGTTTCACGTACCTTCTGACCACTCTTTAAAGCGCAGGAACAAGACGAATTCTCGTTTTTCTCTCCGGTCCCCCCACCCTCGGTAATCCTTACGTTTTCTTCCAGGTGCCCACCGGGTATCCTTTACGTTTTATATATTTTCTGTTTATACTCGAGTCATTAACTCTCTAAATATATACCGTCTTCTCTACTTCTAGCTGCTTTATTTTTTCTCTGCCACCCTCCGTTACCTTTCCCCTTCTTACGCTAAGGCCTATGAGACATTTGCCAAGGTAACGAGTTTCGTTGTTTCACTCACTGATCACCTCTTTTCCTCTCTGGAACTTCAGGATCACCGCCCCTTCCTCTTCCTGCTTTTAAAATGTTCGTCTGATCCGCTTCCCTCGAGAACTTGTAATAAAAGATAGCTGCACTGTGTGAGGACAGGGTGCAGGATTCACATACTCCAGCACACCTCAATAACCAGGACTCAATAAGTTGGCAAAGGGAAGTCCATTTAATGATACATACATCAGCATATGGAAATCAGCAGCATCGCGAACACCTGTCTCGCTCCGACTTCCCCGAACTGCAGTCAAACAGCTGTTTTTATCTGCTAAACTCGTCATCTTTGACGTCTAATTCCATAAAAAAATCATCATGCAATATAATTGGTTAGTAAAGGTAACTTAAGTATAGGTGCTATATCTGTATATGACAATAGCGCATGCGGATTGGTTAACTCTTATCAGGTGGGCGTCTACACCCATCCCTCCACATCACACGTGATTGACGTCACTACAAGTACGACGTCCTATTGGTTACATTGTCTATAGGACCCTAGATTACATGCCCATTGTGATTGGGTAAGTTACACCCCTAAGCATAAATCTCCAATTTAATTGGCAGCATGCAGAATAGACACCCAGGTGCCTGGTGTCCCAGGATTCACCCTGCCTTCCTTCCATCAATCAGTGGTTTTAGGGCGATGTCTCAATTAGTTGGCTAAGGAAGGCCTCGAAACTGTAGTCTCTTATCAGGAAAAGTTATGGCGCCCTTTGGAACTGGGTGACATCAGACGGTGGTACGTCTTCGCGCCTGGCTGATCTTGTGTTGGTTCACCGTGAATCTGCTTCAGTTTCCAGCTTTTTGTGTATTTAATTCTCCTTGTAGCCTCACCCCCTTACCCGAGCCTCCTTATCTTGACCTTCACAGGGCAGGTTGGTATGCTCTGAAGTTTCAGTTCTCTATTGCTAAAGCTTGCCTCCCTCTCTTGGGTTGACCTCGATTTCCCAGGCCTGAGCCATTCTTTGTTATGTTTTGAATCCGCTCTTTCTCTTGGCTTGGGCTTGGATATGAAACTCGGCCATTCAGGCCTTGGCCGTCTGGGCGTATTTCTGCTTTTACAAAATGGAGTCGCATGTGTACATTGTGCTTTCTTGAGGTAGATACATAGCTGGCGCTTGCCGCTCTATTCTTCTACTAAGCATCGTATAGTCTTTTGTGTCTCATGTGCCTGTTTTCTTGGTTACGTGCATTGGCGTGTCGCCTTAGTCCATTGTGCACGTTTGTTCAGGCCCACATTTCGTTACCATTTACCTTCCCTTAGGGCTCTTTGTGTCTCCTCATGGACAGTCTAAACTACTCATCGTTTCGCATCAGTGGCTGGTAGGGTTGTCTGATTGGGTACCGTGCTGCCCAGGGCTGTCTGGTCACGGGCGCCTCGACAGGTGCAGATCTTCTAATGTAAACAGGGCAGAAGCCCATTGCAGCTCTCTGTTGGTTCAGTTGCTCCTCATACGTCACATACCTTGGCGAGTACTTTACTGGCAACTCGCAATGGGGGGCAGGGGTGCAGGCCATATCTGGGACCTCCTCTACACTGGTGAGCCTGCAGACTCCGGACATGCTTACAATGGTCTCAGTAGCCATCCGCAGTAGCCATCCGTCTAAATGCTGGTGAGCCTGCAGACTCCGGACATGCTTACAATGGTCTCAGTAGCCATGCGCAGTAGCCATCCGTCTAAATGCTGGTGAGCCTGGGGACTCTGTACATGCTTAAAATGGACTCAGTAGCCATCCGCAGTAGCCATCTGTCTAAATGCTGGTGAGCCTGCAGACTCCGGACATGCTTACAATGGTCTCAGTAGCCATCCGCAGTAGCCATCCGTCTAAATGCTGGTGAGCCTGCGGACTCTGTACATGCTTAAAATGGACTCAGTAGCCATCCGCAGTAGCCATCTGTCTAAATGCTGGTGAGCCTGCAGACTCCGGACATGCTTACAATGGTCTCAGTAGCCATCCGCAGTAGCCATCCGTCTAAATGCTGGTGAGCCTGCGGACTCTGGACATGCTTAAAATGGACTCAGTAGCCTGGTGTGCCTGCAGACTTCGGACATGCTTAAAATGGCCTCAGTAGCCATCCGTCGAAATTATGGTGAGCCTGCAGACTCCGGACATGCTTACAATGGTCTCAGTAGCCATCCGTCTAAATGCTGGTGAGTCTGCCGAGTCCGGTAAGAAGTATAAAAAGCAGAGCTCCTGCAGATTGACGGCATGCTTTAAATGCTGCCAGAAGCTGGTAATGAGGTTGTTCGTTTGTGTGATCTATCAGCCCCGCAGACAGTGAGCGAGAGGAAACTGGTATCCTGCACTGCCCTAATTGTTAAAAGTGGAATCAGTGACGATGCATATTTGATGCTGGGGGCCTGCGTTGTATTAAAATGATCAAAGCGGCCCCAGTAAGCATGCTTGTCTGAAGCTGCGATCCTGCAACTAGTGGCAGGCTTAGAGTGGACCCGGGTCCGGTTTCGTTACTGTCTGTGAATATGCACATATGCCTAGTCTAAGGGTCCTGTGTGAAAATGTGGTGGAGTTACCACTGTGCCACCAGCAGTCCACCCACCCTGGCTGTCACCCTCAAATGTGTACCAATGCTCAGTATATGTTTTAGGTTGGGCTCTGAGGGATCGTTTCACAGAAATTGTTTGTAAAAATGTCAATGAATGGTAGATTTGACCGGATTCGGTCACAACTACTAGTTTGAAGCCGAAGATACCAAATATGAAGAGTGGGGCTTGTGTGGGTGTCCCCTGCTCCCCATTTTCAGTATTATCTGCTTCAGGGATTGCAGGGGTGTCCCTCGCTGCCTTAACATTTGAGGCGGAGGACACCAAGAAAAAAAGAAGAAAAAGAAAAAGGGACCCTGCGGAGTCGATCTGACGCGCATTAGAGGGATGGAACTGAAACCACAGATGACAGGAGAGGCAGCAGACGCAGAAAAGGAAAGTAATGGGGTTTGTGGGTGCAATGGTAGTTTGGGGGACATAGGTCTGGTTTTTTGTACTGAGGTAAAAATGTATTCACAGCAAAAATGATTACGGTCAAACAATCCAAATCCCTAAGGGATAACACGAAGCTAATACACCACAAGAGTCCATTGCCGACGCTCTGCTATAACTTTCATAAGACTGGTGGCTGTTAGGCAGAAACCTGTGCAGTTCCCTCTGGGACCACTGCAAAAGATTTAGGACTACAGGTGTTTGGCAGTAAACCCACTTGGTAGCAGTCTGTACCACACAGATACAGTTGGTAGCTGTGGCTGAGCAGTCAGACTTCCCTCAAGAAGAGTTAGGCAGTATACAGAGTATTCACAATAGGTCAAGAGAACACAATGGGAGTAAAAGAGATATAATTATTTATTTAAAACCACATCTAGAAAAACACACAGGCACTAATAGTAAGCAATTCAAAAACGTGGTCACTAAAAGATATACACTCCCTTAAAAGAATATTAGACAAGTCTTAAGTAAAGCCCCACTTATTTTTAGACAGCGGTGAACGCTTAACGTAGATGGCACTCTAATAATTTGTTTTAAAAAGGGAGAGAAAAGCAGAGAATAAATTGAAACAGATCCCAACACTTTTTCACGAACACAACAAGAGAGGAAGGCAAAGTAACACCGTGAATTCAGAGTCAGTAGGCCGGATCCGCTTTAAGAGGATCAAAACGAAATGTGTCCAAGGTCACATGGTTGCAGTGCACAAAAAGTCTTGTAACGGTTCAAAAAGGAGTTGGACCAAAGAAAGGGACCAGTTAGAGGGTCAAGGCGGCCAGCCCAGTCCAGAAGGTTAAGGGGTTATTATTACCTTGTAGCAATCTTTAGAAAGGGAGGCCTGGCGGACACGGTACCTTAAAGTGGTGAGAATACTCAAGCGGGGGCAGTTGTTCCTGGCAGCGGATGCAAGTCGGTGCTTCGCCCGGGGGAAGAGAGGATCTCGTCGGGGAGGAAGACAGGAGTCAGTTGCACTGTCAGGGAAGAAACCAGCCGCAGAGTTTCTCAGGTACAAGGAGCAGTCCGTTGATTCGAGGTTCAGTGGTGAGTGGTTATCCGGCTGCCGGGGTGCTTGGCACGGGCAGTTCGACCACAAACCGGTCTGGGCTGCGAAGAAAAGAAGGTAAACTGGTTGTGACCACCAGTCAGGGGAAGAAGCCTCTCCAGCCGGGAGATCTTCTCTGTCGGCGGGAAGTGGTGAGTCGGTTCCGCAGGGCTCCACCGGTGGTGTCGTCATGGTAGGTCGGCTCAGCTTCTCCCTCGTCGGATTCTCAGGTCCTGTGGCGACTTCTGAAGTTCCAGTCCCCAAAGCCCTGCTTTTATGCAGCATACCCCCATTCACTCAGCCTAGCTGTCAATCAAACATACTAAGTGGTGAGCCGGCCGGCTCACCACTTGGGGCAATCACACAAGAGTGCGACTTGAGTTACCAAGGTAACTCAGTCCACGGTGCCTAAACCCCCTCCCACACCCCATGTGGTACCCAGACAGAGTGGCACCACTTTTGGAGGCTTCTGTGGAGAAGCCCGCCAAAAAGTGGAACAAAGGGCTCGACTTGGGTTGGAGTCACAGAAGAGAACACAAACGCCATTTTAGAATCGAGTCCTGGCAAAAAATACCAATCGGCGAATTAATATTAATTAAATAAACCGGTGGTATGTTCGAGGCTATGAGAATTAAATAATTAAAGTTGGTAGCCTCGAACAATGGGAAAATCCCATAGGGAAATATTTGCGGTCGAATATAAAAAGTAGTATCCACTGCCACCAGCCAAAACTCGATCAGGGGGGACGGAGACGTGCCCCCTCGACTAACAGACCCCGAGGCAATCGAATTGCCCCGACCAGTACATCCACAATATGATGGTTTGTACTGGTTTCTGTTAATAATTTGGGACTAGTAAAGCCAATGGTGACTTTACATGCCCTGGGAGACAGTAGTCAGTCCCAGGGTATGGAGTCTATGGTGGGGTGTCACTATGACACCCCTGTGTTAATGCACAGAGGGTGCTGTGTAACACACATAGTAAAAACACATGAGACCCTATGGAGTAAAGGACCCCATAGCCCAGAAAACACATTAACAGTCAAAGGAACACCATAAATCATGTCCAAGAGTGGGAGAAAAAGAGTCTCACTCTTGGCAGGAGAAAAAAAACAAACTCCAGAAATCCAGCAAAGCTGCTGGGGGACTCACTAGGTTAGGGAATTCAGCCTAAAGAGAGAATTCTCCCTAACACTCGCCCCCCCAGACTAAGGAACAGGAGGATTTAATCCACTCCTGGATGAATCTCATACCTCTAGTTGATGACATACATCCTAGAGAGACCATCAGCATTTTGGTGGTGACACCCTGACCTGTGCTCAATGGTGTAATCAAACCCTTGCAGGCAGATTGACCATCTCAATAGTTTTGGGTTTTCCCCTTTCATTTGCATTAACCATCTCAAGGGTTGGTGATCAGTCTGAATGATAAAAGTAGAACCATACAAGTATGGCCTAAACTTCTTCAGAGCCCACACAATAGGAAAACACTCTTGTTCAATGGTTGCCCACCTTGTTTCAGGATCCTTCAGTTTTATACTGATGAAGCAAATGGGGTGCTCCCTACCTTTCCCATCCAGTTGACTGGGGACTGCACCTATTCCTACATTTGAAGCATCTGTTTGCACTATGAAAGTTTGGTAGTAGTCAGGAGCTCTGAGTACTGGGGCTTGGCAAAGAGCCCTTTTCAGGGTTTCAAGGCCTGATTGCATTCCTCATTCCAACTAACCTTTTTAGGGAATTTAGGAGAGGAGATGACATTCAATGGAGAAGCTATGGACCCATAGTTCTCAATGAAATTCCTGTAATACCCAGTGAGACCTAAGAAGGCTCTCACTTGGGTCTGAGTAGTAGGTGTTGTCCAATTTTGCACAGCTTCAATCTTACTGGGCAAAGGCCTTATTTCTCCACCTCCTACCTCATGTCCAAGGTAGACCACTTTACTCTGTCCAATCTGGCATTTACTCGCCTTTATGGTCAGATTGGCCTTTCCAAGAGGCTGCAAAACGTATCTCAGGTGGTCCACATGTTCTTCCCAGGAATTGCTGAACACTGCTATGTCATCCAAGTATGCCATGCAGAAGTCCTCCATCCCATTCAGAACCTGGTTTACCATCCTTTGAAATGTAGCAGGTGCATTTTTCAATCCAAAAGGCATGACCTTAAACTGGTATAAGCCAACTGGGGTAGAAAATGCAGTTTTCACCTTGGCATGGTCTGTCAGGGCTATTTGCCAATAGCCTGACGTCAAGTCAAATGTGCTGAGGAACTTGGCTGCGCCAAGTCTATCCACCAACTCATCTGTCCTTGGCAAAGGGTGGGCATCAGTCTTAGTGACTGCATTAAGAGCTTTGTAATCCACACAGAATCTAAGTTCTTTAGATCCTGCCTTTGGTACTAACACAACTGGGCTAGACCATGGACTAGTAGAGGGCTCTATTACCCCGAGATCAAGCATCTTATTGACCTCACCTTTGATGTGGGTTCTTACATTTTCTGACATTCGATATCCCCTACTTTTGACTGGCAGACAGTCATCAGTGAGTATGTCATGCTGTCCCGAAGGGGTCAAGCCTGGTGAAAGTGAGAACAGAGAGGCAAACTGATTCAACATAGATTTTCACTCTTCCTGTCGCTCAGGTGTCAGATTTGAAGAGAGATTTACTCCTTCAATCTTTTCGTCTAAAGGTAAGCCTCTGAGGAGATCAGGAAGAGCTTCACTCTCTTCTTCTTCCTCTGATGATGCTAGAAGCAAAACTCCTACATCAGGTCTGGAGACATACGCTTTTCGGCCCTCATTACAAGTCCGGCGCTGGACCATGGTGCTATTAGCACCATGGTCCATGCCGGAGTCCGGCGTGGTGGATGGCGGAATTACCGCCCCATTCCAAGGTGAGTGGGGCGATAATTCCCCATTCACCATTTTCCCTTCCCCATTCCCATTTTTGCCCCATAGGGCATAATGGGGATGGGGAAGGCGCTAATTACGGCACCGTAAAATTAGCACCAAGGTCGCTTAGCACCTTGGACTTTAACGCCTGCAAAAAGCAGGCGTTAAAAAAGTGTGAATCAGGCGTTAAGGGCTAACGGCGCCAACGGCGCCGTTAAACCCTTAATGCCTGACTTGTAATGAGGGCCTTAGTCTGTTGGTGTGGAAGACTGTTGGAGCCTCCTTGGGGTTGCCCAAGTCCACCAGATAGTTGACCTCTCCAAGTTTACCCACAACTTTGAAGGGTTACATCCATTTGTCCTGCAAGGCCCTCTGCTCTGTTGGAATCATAACGAGAATTAGCTGGTCCTGAGTAAACTCAACCATGTTAGCCTTTTGGTCATGCCAGTGCTTGACCAATGCTTGTCCAGCTTTCAAGTTATCATTTGCTTCTGCCATCATTTGTGACATTCTCCTGCGGAGACCTATCACGTAGTCAGTCACTCTGACTGGCTTGGGGGAAGGAGCACTCCTTGATCAGGGCCAATGGACCTCTGACCGGATGACCATAAAGAAGTTCAAAGGGAGAATAACCTACTCCCTCCTGAGCGACTTCTCTATAAGCAAAGAGAAGGCATGGCAGTAGAAGGTCTCACTTTCTCTTAGGGGTCCTCTAAAGCACCTATCATGCTCTTCATGGTTCGGTTGAACCTTTCAACCAGTCTATTTGTCTGAGGGTGGTATGCGGTTGAGAAAACTCCACAGGTTTTCCACATGGCTTTCATGTAGTGGGACATAAAATTTCACCCCCTGTCAGAGATTACTTCCTTCGGAAACCCAACCCTGGTAAAAATACCAAGGTGGGCCTTAGCCACAGCTGGAGCTGTAACAGTCCTCATAGGAATTGCCTCAGGGTACCTACTAGCATGGTCTACTACAACAAGTATAAACCTGTTGCCTGAGGAGGTTGGAGGATCAAGGGGACCAACAATGTCAATCCCTGCTCTCTCAAATGGGACTCCCACAACTGGGAGAGGCACTAAAGGTGCCACATTCTTGGAGCCAACCTTACCAGAAGTCTGGCAGGTGTGGCAGCCCCTGCAGTATTTATCTACTTCAGCCCCCATCTTTGGCCAATAAAAGTAGAGTGAGAGCCTTTCCTTAGTCTTCTTGAAACTCAAGTGACCAGCCAAAGGAATCTCATGGGCTAACTGCAAGAACTGTGGTCTGTTCTCTTGGGGTACTACACGTCGTTTTTTGTACCCAGGTGCAGACTCGGTTGGTTCACTGTAGAAGAGGCCATCTGCCCAGTGTAACCTATATTTCCCAGGCTCTTGCCCTTCAGCCTGAGCATCTGCCTGGTGGCGAAGACCTTCCAGAGTTGGACATTCTCTCTGTCCCTTACTGAAGTCTGCCCTGTTGGGTCCACCTTCTGCCAGTAAAGACTGCAGCTCAGGATGGTGAACAGGATCCAGATCTCCAATGTGTTCCTGGCCTTCCACTAGCTCTTCTTCAGAGTCTAGTTCAACCACACAGGGTTGCACCTCCCTCACAGCCTCAGCTGGAGGGGGAGTTACTGGTGTAACTTTGGACAACTTAGGGGAAGTCCTTGTTGGCTGCACTGGAGTGCTGACTGCCGGTTTCTTGTTAGAAGTCTTAGGTGTCCCCTTTGCTTCTTGTTGCTTAGAGACAGCAGCTGACATCTCCAGTAGAGCAGGAGTGATCTCTTTCTTCATCATCTCCTTGGGAGTACCTCTAATGGTTCTCTCCCTTGCAGGTCCGGTGAGCTCCTGTAATCTTTTACTAGGAGGTCTGGGGGTATGTGACACTACTCCAAGAGTTTTCAAGTCATTACCCAGCAGAACCCTTCCTGGCATCTCACTTTGTATGCTGACAGGTATCTTCACAGTTATGTCATTACACTGGATGAGAACTGGTAATTGGGGAAGCATCTGCACAGGCCCCCCAGCTACTTGGTGAGGGGTTTGGGTACCTTAGCAACATCCTCAGCCTGAAAAAAACGATTTATCCACCACAGTTATGCTGGCCCAGTGTCCCTAATGGCAGGAGTCTCCTGACCATTCACCTGGACACTGTCCTTATAATACTCTTTAGTATTATCGGGGATAGAATTATAGACATTTAAATTCTGTTGTTCCCACAAACCCAGAGACACTAAAGAAACACTGGCTGAGACTCCAATGGGTTCATCAGCCAGTAATAGAAAGTTTCCACTTGCCAATTGTACTTCCTCCTCTGGAGCGAAGGCTAAGGAGACAAGCTGGACCCCTGAAGGTTTACCCTTACATCTGGGATCTCCTTTCACATGGTCAGTAGAGCCACAAACAAAGCATTTACCAAATGCTTTCTGGAATGGTGGCTTGTTCTGACCTCCTTCTGGTTTGGCACCAGGCGGTACACTAGCCTGATTTGGTTTCCCTTGTGGCTTATCCTTTTGGTTCTGTTTGGGGCCCTCTTTGGAATTGGAATTATTAGAATTCTCTTTGGAGTCATTTTTTGGCTGTTTTCCCTCATCCTTTTTCTGAGTAGCCCCAGAATCCTTGTGAGTGGCCCTGTTGGCAACCCACAAGTCAGCAGCCTTAGCTAACTTCCTGGAATCTAATTCCCTTGAATCAGCCAAGTGCTGTCTGAGCTCAGGAGAGCAGGCATCATAAATTGACTCCAACATTACAAGATTCTTCATTCCTTCATAAGTGTTAACTCTGTAACCCTTAATCCATCCTTCTAAGTGTTTCAAACTTTCACTCACCCAGGTAGCCCAAGGGGTACCATCATGCTTTTTGAGGGTCCTAAACCTCTTAAGGTACTGGGAAGGGGTCTTCCCAAATCTAGCTATCAAAGCTAGTTTCACACATTCATAATCCTTCTTATCCACCTCCCCCAACTCCATTACCACATCAGTTGCAACAGGGGGAAGCCTAGAGAACAACCATGGAAGTAACTCATTCCCTGTGATGTCCTGGAGCCCATGATTATACTCAAACAGTTTTAACCAATCCAACACATCCAACTTAGGTTCATACATACCCACTGATTCCTTAGGCATCCGGGGCCTTTTGGGACTGGAACTCCTAGAAGAACCAGAGGAGAGAGAAGCATTTGCCACAGACAACTTTTTCATTTCTAACTCATGATTAAGCTCTATTTCTCTGAGTCTTAACTCAGCTTGCTTCTGCTCAGCTTGGGCATTCATTCTTCTGCACTCTAGCTCTTGGTTTCTTTCAGATTGAGCAATAAAACGTTTGTACTCTAATTCAAGCTTCATTTTTTTCAGTTTCAAAATAAGCAGGGTACATGTGGGACCTGGTATAGGCGCAGTAGGTACAGTAGGTAAGGCAGACAGAGGCTCAGAGTGGCTAACTTCATTAGGTTCACTTTCCTCTTCTGGCTCATTATCAAGACTTTGATTCAGATCAATACCATCACTGTTTTCTACATTTGCTGGGGGGGTAGATTCCTCTGTGCCACCCAGACTTTGGTTTTCTAACAATCTTTCTGTAAGTTCCATTTTCTTGCCCTTCTCAGAGAGATTCTTATATCTACACAATACTTTTAAGCAATCAGCAGTTTTGGCAGACAATGATTCTAGGGTATAACTCTCCATAGCAGACATAGTTAGAAGATCAGCTTTTTAGTGCTAAACTCTGTGGTTAGTTGTCCTAAAGTGTTCAACAAGCACTCTAAAGTGTATACTCAATACAAATCCCACTGCTGTACACCAGTGTTAGGCAGAAACCTGTGCAGTTCCTTCTGGGACCACTGCAAAAGATTTAGGACTACAGGTGTTTGGCAGTAAACCCACTTGGTAGCAGTCTGTACCACACAGATTCACTTGGTAGCTGTGGCTGATCAGTCAGACTTCCCTCAAGAAGAGTTAGGCAGTATACAGAGTATTCACAATAGGTCAAGAGAACACAATGGGACAAGTAAACACTGACCAGGGCTTGGTGTAAAAGAGATATCATTATTTATTTAAAACCACATCTAGAAAAACACACAGGCACTTATAGTAAGCAATTCAAAAACACGGTCACTAAAAGAATATTAGACAAGTCTTAAGTAAAGCCCCACTTATTTTCAGACAGCAGTGAGTGCTTAACATAGATGGCACTCTAATAATTCGTTTTAAAAAGGGAGAGAAAAGCAGAGAATAAATTGAAACAGATCCCAACACTTTTTAACGAACACAACAAGAGATGAAGGCAAAGTAACACCGTGAATTCAGAGTCAGTAGGCCGGATCCGCTTTAAGAGGATCAAAACGAAATGTGTCCAAGGTCACACGGTTGCAGTGCACAAAAAGTCTTGTAACGGTTCAAAAAGGAGTTGGACCAAAGAAAGGGACCAGTTAGAGGGTCAAGGCGGCCAGCTCAGTCCAGAAGGTTAAGGGGTTATTATTACCTTGTAGCAGCAATCTTTAGAGAGGGAGGCCTGGCGGACACGGTACCTTAAAGTGGTGAGAATACTCCAGCGGGGGCATTTGTTCCTGGCAGCGGATGCAAGTCAGTGCTTCGTCTGGGGGAAGAGAGGATCTCGTCGGGGAGGAAGACAGGAGTCCGTTGCACTGCCAGGGAAGAAAACAGCCGCAGAGTTTCTCAGGTACAAGGAGCGGTCCGTTGATTCGCGGTTCAGTGGTAAGTGGCTATCCGGCTGCCGGGGTGCTTGGCACGGGCAGTTCGACCACAAACCGGTCTGGGGTGCGAAGAAAAGAAGGTAAACTGGTTGTGCCCACCAGTCAGGGGAAGAAGCCTCTCCAGCCGGGAGATCTTCTCTGTTGTCGGGAAGTAGTGAGTCGGTTCCCCAGGGCTCCAAAGGTGGTGTCGTCGTGGTAGGTCGGCTCAGTTTCTCCCTCGTCGGATTCTCAGGTCCTGTGGCGACTTCTGAAGTTCCAGTCCCCAAAGCCCTGCTTTTATGCAGCATACCCCCATTCACTCAGCCTAGCTGTCAATCAAACATGCTAAGTGGTGAGCCGGCCGGCTCACCACTTGGGCCAATCACACAAGAGTGCGACTTGAGTTACCAAGGTAACTCAGTCCAGGATGCCTAAACCCCCTCCCACACCACCTGTGGTACCCAGAGTGGCACCACTTTTGGAGGCTTCTGTGGAGAAGCCCGCCAAAAAGTGGAACAAAGGGCTCGACTTGGGTTGGAGTCACAGAAGAGAACACAAACGCCATTTTAGGATCGAGTCCTGGCAAAAAATACCAACCGGCAAATTAATATTAATTAAATAAACCGGCGGTATGTTCGAGGCTATGAGAATTAAATAATTAAAGTTGGTAGCCTCGGACAATGGGAAAATCCCATAGGGAAATATTTGCGGTCGAATATAAAAAGTAGTATCCACTGCCACCAGCCAAAACACGATCAGGGGGGACGGAGATGTGCCCCCTCGACTAACAGACCCAGGGGCAATTGAATTGCTCCGACCAGTACGTCCACAATATGATGGTTTCTGTTAATAATTTGGGACTAGTAAAGCCAATGGTGACTTTACATGCCCTGGGAGACAGTAGTCAGTCCCAGGGTATGGAGTCTATGGTGGGGTGTCACTATGAGACCCCTGTGTTACTGCACGGAGGGTGCTGTGTAACACACATAGTAAAAACACGAGACCCTATGGAGTAAAGGACCCCATAGCCCAGAAAACACATTAACAGTCAAAGGAACACCATAAATCATGTCCAAGAGTGGGAGAAAAAGAGTCTCACTCTTGGCAGGAGAAAAAAAACAAACTCCAGAAATCCAGCAAAGTTGCTGGGGGACTCACTAGGTTAGGAAATTCAGCCTAAAGAGAGAATTCTCCCTAACACTCGCCCCCCGCCCCAGGCTAAGGAACAGGAGGTTCCTTACAGTGGCGTACCTTTAAAATTCAATTGCAACCCCCACACATCTTCATCCGGGCCTGCCATGCATTTAGTGACATAACATAACATTCACAAACTTTATTCTACCCAGAAAATACAAACAATGCATTATTTATCATTTATACAGACAAAAAGGTCAACACACACATGCTTGCACACTCACTCACTCACTCACTCACTCACTCACTCACTCACTCACTCACTCACTCACTCACTCACTCACTCACATGCACTCAGCACCTCCATTGGCATACACTATGTGCACACAACATTGATATGTACATACACAAGAACACATTGAAACAGTGGCGCTACATCCATTGAGCAGCCCAGGCTTTATCACCCCCTTATCATTGACATTTTGGGCTACGTTAACTTGACCTAGCTGAACTATAAAGCTGTGGCAGAAAGGAGCAGAATCTCTGGAATGTCAGCAATTCCCTTGATTTTTCCATTCATTCAAAGGCAGAAGCCATCGGTTAATGCACTTCAGTGAGTGACCAAGTATACTAGGTATAGATTTTCAAATGCCATATATCCCCAAACTTGGGCTCTGCACAGCATTTTATATGTGTATGTGCTAATAGATTTTTTCTACAAGATCCTTACTGATTAAAATGATGGTATGTGTTCCTGTGTTCAAATTACTCCAAGCAGTGGAGTACCGAGCAGGAGAGCAGGGGGGGGGGGGGGCAAGCTGCCCCCATGGCTCTTTTATGAGCCAGACTGGGACATTTGTCAGTTGGACACCTCTCCCATTCGGCACCTCAAAGAGGGTGCCCAACAGGAAAGGTGTCCCCCTGGTAGGACAATGTGTGCCGAGCAATTCCTGCTCAGCACGGTCATTGTCCTGACAGTAGGACACCTTGACCATTCCAAATGGTTGAGGTGTCCCGCTGCCAGGACAATGCCCGAAGGAACTCCGGGCAGCAGAGGGTGCTCACGTTGCTCTGTGTTCACATAGCATTACAATGTGAGCTATTAGGCACTGATGGGAGGGAGGGGGCTTACTATTAGCAGGGACATTTGTCCCTTTAGAAATGTGAATGGGAGGGAGTGATCAGAAGTGAGACGGGTGCATAGTGCTGCAGGCGTCATGAAATAATGCCTCATTACAAGTTTGACAGTCCGGTAGTAACGGTGCCAGTAAGCTACCAGCACCGTTACTACCGGACTGGATAACTCTGAGTTCTGCTCACGGTTGCCTTCCCGCCCGCGAGCAGACACTGACGGTAGCACCAGCACCATTCTGAATGTGCTACCGGCCTCCCCATTCCTATTGAGCCCTGCGTGGCTCAAATGGAAATGGGGAGTAAGAATTTCCGGCTCCTGCCAATGTGGAAATACAGAGTGCGCAAGGGTTGTAATGGCCCTGTATTTCCCCATTGACAGGCGCCGGAAAAATGTGCACGTTTGGCGGCAGCCTGCCGGTTTTACCAGCAAGGCTACCGCCAAACTTGTAATGAGGCTTACATTAATCTGCATGATGCTATTGTGACTTTGCATGCAGGATGGGGAGAATAAAACTATTGCCATACTCTCATTGCTGAACATATTTCTATGACAATGTATATAGTGTATGTTAGTTTACTATGAAAGGCTAGTTTATTATGTAATGTGGTTTTCTTTCAAGGCATTGCTATAAATAATTATTTAAGCACATGAAATGTAAAGCAAAACCTTAATAAATATCTATATCAACTAAACCTGGGAAGATGTGCACAGTAGATACTTTGTCCAAATCCCAGTTTCACCATTTAACCAAAGTGTGTGATCCTGGGCAAATCGTTTAATCACATTGTGCCTTATATGCAGCTCTGTAACTGATTCTGATTCACTTCAAAGCTTATGTCAATATATCATGATATTGTAATTAAAAAAAGCCTAATGACTATAGAGTTTCTCCATATATTCAATAGTGCAATTTAGGTATTTTGCACTGCAAAGTTATTTGTCGCTTGGCTTTCTTATGGCAACATATTCTAAAGTCACTTCCATGGTGCCTCCAAGTATCAAAGGCTGATGATGCTCCTTGCAAGGTCCTTTTCTGTGAAGTCACTTGTGTTGGTGCAATCCATATGCTAATTAAGAGGTTTGCATGTATGTTGCCCCATAGGGCTTGGACAGTGCTCTAATAGATGAGTTTGCCGCATTTGGAATGATCCTGCAGTTATATCTTTTTTGTTATGTGTTAAAATGCCATCTACCAATAAAGTCACCAAAAATGTAGATTGGGGCAGGGGTGGGCGGTTTGGGGGCGCGAATGAGACCATGTGGAATTGCAAGCAGTGCATTTTGTCACTCACAACCCTCGCTCTTACACTGTTGGACACTCCCCTGCTTAGTTTGGTAAGTGAAGCAGTTGTTGGTGGCCTGTGACCTTAACCATGACGCCCATTGACTAATTTGTACCAAACCGTCCAGAAAAAGAGTCTGCATAACTCAAAATACTTTTTGCCAGTTTGGTGAAGATCATTTTTGGCGGCAGTGGAAAAATGACATGGGGCTCCCAAAAGTTTGCTTTTAACACAAAATCCCCTACGGTTCCTAATGCGCACCTAGTGCAAAAACTGCTTAACAAACGTTCCCCCACGTTTCGAAGGCGTATAGCACTCAGCTTCATTTCATAGAATTTGCAGAGTACGACGTTTTGGGTCACAGGTTTTCTCAGCTTGACTCTTTCCACTCTACTTGGGGTGGGCGCACCTTCCGCCAACTTCATTTTGAAATTAGGATGCTTTGGTAGCATCTAGAAAGTGGCAAGACTAATTTTAGAGGCATCGCAGAGCTGTGGCTTGCCAGAGAGAATGCACCATTTGTTGTTGTTGGGGTGTCTTCATACCTGGGGCCTTAATGTGTACTGTGAGCTCTACTCACATTGTCCAAATGTGACCCAGGCCCTCACTAGGGTCAGCCCGCAGCCCAGCTACCCAACAAACATACTCAAACACAAAAATATGATTATTTTTTAAAACGTACCTCTGCTCTTCTTTCAATTGCAGTAAGGGACAGGTCTCAAGTTACACTGACCTAATCTCTTCGCTCTCACGCGCCTCCAGACAGAAACCAGGAAGCTGAATGAGCTTCCTAATTCCTGTCTGTGTGTCGCACAAATGCAAAGCCGTAAAGCGACGCTCTGTGTCGTGGCCCACAGAAGTGCTGCTGCTAGCGTGACAGCACAGGTGCCGTACCCCGTACCACCCAGTTCAGCTCCCTGGCTGCAGACTTTGAGTCAGGCCAGCCAGCATGAGAAACTGAGCGACGTGGGGCATCCTGGCCCCGAACATGTTGCAGTGCGGCTGCCAGGCAGCTCAGCATTGTGTAATGAGACTGCGCAAGCCTTGCTGGGCACCCCAGCTGGGCTCATGCTGTCCAATTACATCATTGATGGTTACAGTCCCCCTGACCTCCCTCCAAAACATGGGGGGGACAAAAGGGCATGCCACAGAAGTTGGGGGGGACAAAACCCTCTCTTCCCCCCTATCATTACGCCCATGGCCAGCATGCCATGATGCAGTGGGGCCTTGTAGCCAGCATGGTGGCAAGGGTGCGCACAGGCTTGGCAGTGAGTGTTCACCCTGCCTCTCAACAAGACCGGGTGATATTGATATTGATATTTTATTTCTATTGCGCTCGTACACAAGTGTTTCAGAGCATGACAAGGCAAGGGAGGGGAACAGGGGAGAACAAAACGGCGATCTTACTGGGTCCAGTGACATTGAGAACGCGCAAGTGCATGGGAGAGGGGAAGGGGGAATGTGCATGGAATGGGGAGAAGTGGAAAGTGTGGAGCAAAGGAGAAACAGATAAATAATAATAAATAATAAAGGCAACAAACAGTGGTAGTGCAGCCAGCAAGTGGCAAGTGCTGGGTCTAAGGCAGCAGACATGGTAGGTCTGATAAGTGTAGGAAAAAAAAGGGGGGCTTTATGGCTAAAGATACAGACCCCATTGCAAGGAGTGGTCCGGAGGCAGTGTGGGAGGGTGGCAGGGTGAACAGTGCCAAGAGAGAACAGACCAGCAGGGGAGAGGGGGAGCGAAGGCAGAAGCAAAGAGGAAGGTCTTGAGGAGCTTCTGGAACCGGAGATTGTTCTCCTCAAGTTTTAAAGTGGCAGGGAGGCTGTTCCAGAGGGAGTCGCCAGCTGAAGACAGAGATCTACCCCCAGCTAGTTTCTTTGAAAAACGACTGACCCTAAGGGAGTTAGAGGCAAAGGAGCAAATAGCTTGAGAGGGGAGGTATTTGTGTAGGGAAAGCTGAAGGTATTTTGGACTGAGGCCCCAGAAAGCCTTGTGGACAATGCAGAGGGATTTGAATTTAAACCTTGCATCCATTGGGAGCCAATGGAGCGATTTCAGAGCTGGAGAGATACGATCCCAGGGATTCAGGCCATGGACAAGTCTCGCAGTCCTGTTCTGGATTAGTTGCGGAGAGCAGAGGCAGGTAGATTTATAAAGAGGCTGTTACAATAGTCCAACCTAGAGGGACCCATAGCTTGGGAGACAGTGAGCTTCTGGGGGAAGGAGAGGAAAGGCAGAGTACCTCTTAGGAGGTGCAGTAGGAAGTTTGACTTTTTAGAGACATCAGAAATGTGGGCGGAGAAGGAAAGTGTGGAGTCAAAGATGACCCCGAGGTTCTTAGCCCCCCCTTTCCAATACGAACACTTTTGCACACCACGAAAGATGACAGACAAACACCAGAGCCGTTTACCTGACATGTCCCACCATACGGGTCAGGCAAAGTCAGGCCATTGACCAGAATTACACACACCTGACGGCCCTTTCCCTTTCCCACAGGGATAAAATATGAGCAAGGCAGACCGCAGGGAGAGGACTAACTCAGAGAAAGAAGTAACCTTGCCCTTTCTGAGTCAGGCTCGTGAAACCTCCACAGAAGGAATCATAAGACCGCGAACAATAGCCAGAGTGTGTTGCAGCAGATGGCAATGGTACATGGGGCCCTCTTCCTCTGATAACCAAGCCGGGGAGAGACACTTGCCACAGTGGTACTGGCCTTGACTCTGGAAACAAGAAAAACCAAGCAGTAAATCACAGCTGGTGAGTCGAGGGGAGAGCCGATAAGAAACGGAACTGTGTTGAACAAGAGTAGCAAGTGGCTAATTGAAGAAAGGACAAAGAACTGTTAATGTGAGAGGGGAAAACCAGCTATAACGGTGTCAGGCACCACGTGGGTTCTCACTCAGGAAATTGTGGGCGATTACCCTATTGTTGAAACTACTGTTACCAGAAGGCATCGGTAAAGGGGCGTGAAGACGGTCAAAGTGGTCAAACAGGAGTCTAGCAAAATACTCTGTACAGACGAAAGTCTTTGACCAGCAAAGAAAGGTGAAGCTCAGGGAAGTAAATCCCGCACGGTGTGACTTGCAAAGGTTGGCAATAGTGAACCCGACGGAGGGATGCCGATGAAAAGGGGGCAAAGTCTGAAGTCCCAGTGTGTTGTCAAGAGTGAACCCGGCAGAGGGATGTCCACAGTGAACTGTTTGAAAAGACATTAAGATTTGTGAATGTCACAGAACAGATTGTTTTGAGAAGCCGTAGTGAACCCGATGGAGGGAGGCTGAATTGCCAAGGCTCTGAGCCCGAAAGAGGGGACCCAGGGGTGAAAAGGCATCACCCAACGTGCATTTGAAAAGGAACTTTTGATTTATTATTTTGGATACATCAGGTCCTCAGAGGCAAGTGACTTTTTGTAGAAAAGAGACTTAACCACTGAAGACTCTGATAGCAGAGAGCGGAACTGTTGGCTTGTGCTGGGAAAGCTCGAGCGTGTGTTGTGTTCAGGCATCCCACCTTGTCCCATGCACAAAACATGGGGATGGGAGAACCCGGGCTACCACATCTAGGGGGAAGACAGCACGACCTTGGAACGCACAGTTGCTAGGCGACTGGGTAGCATCAGGGGAGTCTGAGGAAAGCCTGTTGTCGAAGTTAGAGGAAAGGTCCGGCGGGAGAAGCCGCTCTGCAGTGAAGGGCAGGGAATTACGAGAAATAATAAGTCAAAGAAGGGCAGGTAAATGTGACTAGAAGCGAAATCAAACTTACGAAGTGCTCGCTGTTTGGAGCAGCGACGTATCGCTTCTGTGTCTAAGGTTCCGGATAACTTCCTCCTCGGTGTTGTGTGGGTGGAGCTAGGGCCATGAGTATCAAGGCTGCCAGAGCTCAGAGGCACCATCTTGGGGTAGTGACAACATGTTAATCCAACACGTTTCCACCTATCCCAAAGGGACCAATGTTTCCTATGGAGCATGACATCTATGGAAGGTCTAGTAAAAACACAATTGGTAATACCCAAGGGCCACCGAAAGGTTGTGCTGGAGATTATGCATTCCCATTTTACCGGGGGACGTTTAGGACAATCTAATACCCAGGCGCATATTAGTGGGAGGTTTTACTGGCTAGGCATCCACGCTGATATCAAGACTTTCATCCAGACATGTGAAATCTGTCAAAAGACCTGCACACACATCCCATTACCTACCCATCTGAACCCGTTGCCAATCATCAAAATCCCCTTTTCAAGAATCAGTATGGACATAATTGATGATCTAGAGACATCCCGGTTAGGCAATGAATATGTCCTTGTGATTGTGGATTATGTGACCAGGCATCCAGAGGCCTTCCCAATGCAAAATAATACCACACAGCAGATCCTCAAACATCTTCTACCGTATTTCTCCAGGGTCGGTTATCCCAAGGAAATACTAACAGACCAGGGTTCAAACTTTATGAGTAAGCTTATGGCCAAAGTCAAAGAGCTACTCCACATTACCACCCTACGAACTTCTGTGTACCATCCCCAAACTGATGGCTTGTTAGAAAGATTCAATATAACTCTGAAAATGATTTTACGAAAATTGGTAGACAAGGATGGGAAAGACTGGGATTGGTTATCCCATGGTGGGCACTATTTGCAGTGAGGAATACTCCCCTAGCTTTGACTGGTTTCTCGCCCTTCAAACTGCTCTATGGTAGAGAGCCAAGAGACGTCCTGGACATGCTCTGGGAAACCTGGGAAGAAAAAGAGGTGGCCCCCATTCCCATCTCGCAAACCACCACCAAAATGCAAGAACATATGAAATTTGGCTCTAGACTTGGTTTGTACACATCTGGAAAAGGCCCAGAGCCAACCAAAATTCACTTAGACAAAAGAGTGAATCTAGGATAATTCTCCATAGGACAGAAAGTACTTGTCCTCTTACCCACTTCAGAAATTCAAAATTGTCTCCAAGTGGCGCGGACTCATGAAATCGTAGAGCGAACGGGAACCGGTACTTATAAAGTAGCCCAACCAGACAGAAAACATGAAATTCATTTGTATCACGTAAATCTCTTGAAAGAGTGGAAGGAGAACCCCTGAGCCACCCATGCCAAAGTACTACCTCGTCTGGTTCCCGAAGAGATAGATAACTTTGAATTAATCCCTCCCGAGTTATTTAAAAGACGCAGTAGTCTCATTTACCGCTGTATTCTCAGAAAAACCAGGAAGAGTAAAAGGCACATACCACTATATTAGAAAACCTAAAGATAAAGTGGCTCATTTAAAACAGTATTGACTCCAAGAAGCCCGTAAACAGATAGTGATCGAGGAAGTCAACAAAATGTTGAAAGCCAATATTATTGAACCATCTCCAAGCCCATGGTTCTCTCCTATTGTGTTGGTCACTAAACCTGACCGTTCCTGGAGATTCTGCATGGATGCCATCTCGGACTTCGATGCATATCCCATGCTTCGCATCGATGACCTAACTCAGAGCAGCCACCTTTCTATCTACCCTAGATGTAACCAAAGGGTACTGGCAAGTTCCCGTATACAGGCCAGATAAGGGAAAACATGTGTTTTCAACACTCCTAGGACTATTTCAATTTAAAGTTCTGCATTTTGGCTTACACAGTGCGCCAGCCACTTTCCAAGGACCCATGGATCACATTTTACAACCCTACTCTGATTTCTGCGGAGCTTAGACTGACGTTATCATAATTTATAGTAAAACCTGGGAGGACCGCCTCTTCCATCTTTATACCATCATGAAAGTCCTAAGAAATGCCGGCCTAACTGCAAATCCAGCTAAGTGCATATTGGCCCAGTCAGCCATAAAACACCTCGGCTTATTTGTAGGGAATGAGAATGTACAGCCCCAGCATGAGAAGGTAAAAGCTGTCTTAGATATACTAACCCACTGTAACTGTAACAATCTTTTATGCTCAAGTGCCCAGATACCTTAGGGTTAGATGTGCTCTATAAATAATAAACTAAACTGAACTAAACCCCCAAGACCAAAAGAGATCTGAGAGCTTTTCTCAGGTTAATAGGATATTACCGTAGGTTTATGCCCAACCTTTCAGATAAAACAGCCTGGCTAACAGATAAACTTAAGAATGCAGACCCCAGAAAATTCATTGGAATGACGAGTGAGATATGCTACAGCACCTTAAAACAGACTCTGTGCCAGAACCCGATCCTAAACGTAGTCGACTTTTCTAAAGAATTCATCTTGCAAATGGGCACCTCTCTTACAGGGTTAGGAGCAGTCCTGTCCCGGGGTTGCAATGGATTGGAACACCCCGTATTATTCATCAGCCACAAACTGTTCCCAATTGAACAAAATTACTATGTCCTGGACTAGAGGCCTGGCCATCGAGTGGGCCATAATCCATTTTAGATACTACCTCTTAGGATGAAAATTCCCACTTGTCACAGATCACTCACCCCTATTGCGGATTAGCCAAAGCAAAAACTCCAACCCTCGGGTCATGCAATGATTTCTAGACCTAAATCCCTATTGTTTCACTGTGGAGCACCGAAAAGGAAAAGACCAGGGAAATGTAGACTTTCTTTCCCGGTTCCCCCCTTGAAACAAATGTGGCTACATCGCATGGAGGAAGGGTATGTGAGAAACCTGAAGGTGTCTCCCTAGCTAGACCCCGGGGGTCTGTCATCCAGGTGGCCAGGACATGCTATCGCTACTGGATCCAGTTCCTAGGGCCGACCAGTGAGTGAGGACCACCTGTATGGGGGTTCTTAGGCAAAGGAAGTGGGACACTGATGGTTGGGACGCAGTATGCCCCTTCTTTGAACACCTTTTCCCCATCCTACCCTGTAGGATACTTAAGCACTCAACCCACCCCCCCTTTTTCGAAGACAAACACTTTTGCACACCACGAAAAACGACGGACAAACACCAGAGCCATTTACCTGACTTGCCGTCAGAAGGGTCAGGCAAAGTCAGGCAATTGACCAAAATGACACACACCTGACGGGCCTTTCCCTTCCCCACAGGGATAAAAGATGCAGCACGAAAACACAATACAAGCAAGGCAGACAGCACCAGGAGAGAACTAACTCAACACGGCAGTTCAAAAAGAGGAAAAGACGGCGCAAACCGAGAGGGTGACAAGGAGCAAAGCAACCTTGCCCTTTCCGAGAAAGACCTGTGAAACCTCCATGGAAGGAATCGCAAGACTGCGAACAATAGCCAGCGTGTGCTGCAGCAGATGTCAACGGTACACAGGGCCCTCCTCTGCTTATAACAAAGCTGGGGAGAGATGCTTGCCACTGTGGGACTGGCCTTGACTCCAGAGACAAGAAAAGGCAAGCGGTTCATCACAGCCGGTGATTTGAGGGGAGAGCCGATAAGAAATCGAACTGTGTTGAACAAAAGCAACAATCAGCTAATAGAAGAAGTACAAAGAACTGTCAATGTGAGAGGGGAATAAAGGAGTCAGGCACCATGTGGCTGCTCACTCAGGAAACTCTGGGTGATTACCCTATTGTTGAAACTACTGTTACCAGATGGCCTTGGGAAAAGCACGAGAAGAGGGTCAAAGTGGTGATACGGGGGTCTAGTAAAATCCTCCATACAGTTGAAAGTCTTTGACCCGCAAATGAAGGTGAAGCTAAGGGAAGTGAATCCTGCATGGTTTGATTTGCAGAAGTTGGCAAGAAAAGGGGGCAAAGTCTGAAGTCCCAGTGTACAGTGTGTTGACAAAAGGGAACCCGGGCAGAGGGATGTCCACAGTGAACTGTTTGAAAAGACATTAAGATTTGTGAATGTCACAGAAGAGATTGTTTTGAGAAGCCATAGTGATCCCGACGGAGGGAGGCTGAATTGAGAAGGGTCTGAGGCCGGAAGAGGGGGGCCCAGGGGTGAAAAGGCATCACACAACGTGCATGCGAAAATGAACATTTGGTTTATTATTTTGGATACATCAGGTCCTCGGAAGGCAAGAGGCTTTTTGTAGAAAAGAGACTTAACCACCGAAGACCCTGATAGCTGAGAGCAGAACTGTTGACCTGTGCTGGGAAAGCTCGAGCATGTTTTGTGCTCCGTAATCCCACCTTGTCCCATGCACAAAACGTGGGGAAGGGAGAAACCGGGCTACCACATCCTGACTTATTATTTGTGTACACTTCTTTCTTTCTTGTGAACATTATGCCACACTCTTCTTTGCATTAGCTGTACGGATTGGCAATAGGTGTTTCTTAGTATAGGCCCTTTTTATTTGACAAAACGCCACTAGGACTGTCTTATTATTTGATGGTCGTAGTTTGCTCCCATCTTAGATTTAGGTTTAGATTATACATTTTCCAACCTTCCTATACAGTCTAATAAACACCCTCGAACTATGATCACTTGTGTTTGTCTTTACTGCCACTATGAGTTCCTTACAGTTCCCATCGCCCAATTTCTGTTATATTTGACAATATGCTGTAATGGAGCACTCATTTCCTATGCAGAATAAAACACGAACACAACTAATAAGAATGACTCTTTACACAGAAAATGAAATCAAAACAATGCCTTCAAAGCCACTTCTGAGGGCTGGCTGTCATGATCCCTAGCTTGACCGCTAACGAAACACAGATGTGTAATGTAGGCAGATCCTGGACACTAAGGGTTGCTGGCTTGAATAAGTGCACATTTCAGTCTGTTCATACTGGAAGTTGCAACCACCAAAATGGCCCCCAAAATGGCCCCCAGAGCAGGATGCCACATGGGAACCAAGATGGCCCCTGGCAATCCTTATCCAATGTATCCTTGGTGGTCTAGTGGTGCTGGGTGCAGCCCAGGGCTATATAAGCTCTGCCCTGAGCCACACCCAGCGCTTAGGGTTTCCTCTGGCTGAAGACTGCAGGCAGTGTGACGATTCTATGGCAAGACAGGAGGCTCATATTATGCATTACAATCTTTGCTCTGAACCACAGCAGCAAGGAATGAAAACTTTGTAAAGAAAAAAAAATGTTTTATTTCCAATAACACAACATTATGAACAATACAATGGGAAACATCCCAGTCCAACATGGTGGGCAGGTCATGCCCCGGAGGTAGCCAATGGGCTACGAGCCAATCCCATCGAGGTCCATTCCTTTATCAACTCCTCCTCTTTCTTTGCTGCTGACCCACAGCTAAGTCACACCTCTGTTTTTTTCCTTAGCCTGTATTTTAGAACTGTTACTTTGTAGCATTTGGTTATTAGTATTGCAGGAATCAGTGTTGAAACGTATTTCTTTTACGTTCTAATGTAAAGTGTTGTTGCGTTTCATTATTCCACAGGCAGGCGAGCGGAGCATTTGTTTCATTTAGCCCGCGTTTGCCTTCTGAGGTGTTTATGAAGTGTTTCCTCAAGAAGCGTGGCATTTGCTCAATAAGCCCGCTTTTGGTGTGTTAAGGGGTCGCGTACAGCCTGAGGGCGTCGCGCGTCTTTCTCTCTTTTCACTTGGATACATTGTTGATACTACAAACGCCTCGGTGTTCGTTTTGACACACGTGCCAGTGCAGGGCCGCAGGTTTTTCCTTTTCTGGTTGCACCCGTCGGCCAGTGTCAGGAGATTTACTTTCTGACTGGCGACGGGCGTCTTCTATGGAGGCTTTCTAGCACACGTGGTAAGTGTGCAGCTTCCTATACACAGGGCGGGTGGTTCGAGCCTTCTCTCCACCTGCATTTTTATGTTTTAATTTTCACGTTTATTTTGTTAAGAGTGTTCATTTAAAAATTGCGGTGCATTGTTATTGCCCTCACACGCTGCTCGCGTGATTGTCTGTTGAGATACAGGTGCTGCCTGTTTACTGCCTTACAGACCCTTCCCTAAAAGGTTTGTGTTCTCTCGTGAGTCGAGAGGTTCTGCCTGCTCGGCTACAGTTGTTTCAGCATTGAACCTGCTGTTGTTGATACAAGTATATATATATTTTACTAAAACAAATTGTGACGTGCTGTCATGGATAAGGGGGTGCTTCCCTCATCTGCAGATGCCAGCACTCAAGTGCGCACTGCCAAAAAAAGTGACAGGTTGGGAGAAAACATGGGGGATCAAGCCAGTCATACCCAGTGTTAGGGAGAATTCTCTGTTTAGGCTGAATTTCCTAACCTAGTGAGTCCCCCAGCAACTTTGCTGGATTTCTGGAGTTTGTTATTTTCCATCCTGCCAAGAGTGAGACTCTTTTCCTCCCACTCTTGGACATGAATGTGTGTAATTCCTTTGAATGTCCATGTGTTCTATGGGCTATGGGGTCTTTTACTCCATAGGGTCTCATATATTTTCTATGTGTGTTACACCCTACGTGCCGTAACACTGGGGCGTCCTAGCGGACTCCCACCATAGACTCCATACCCGGGGACTGACTACTGTCTCCCCCGGGCATGTAAAGTCACCATTGGCTTTACTAGACCTAAATTTACTAACAGAACTAGTACAAACCATCTTATTGTGGACGTACTAGTAGGGGTAATTCGATTACTCCTGGATCTTTTATTCGAGGGGGCACTGTCCCGTCCCCCCTCGTCGAGTTTTGGCTGGTGGCAGTGGAAACTACTTGTTATGTTCGACCCCGAACATAACCCTATGGGATTCGTCCCATTGTTGGAGATTGATACTTTTTCTCGTTAATCTCTAACGTACCACCGGTCTACTTATCTTAAATAAGTTTATCGGATGGTATTTTCTGCCAGAACTCGGTTTTTAAAATGGCGTCTGTGTTCGTCTCTGTGACTCCTAAACCAAAGGTTGAGCCCTTTGTTCCACTTTTGGTGGGCCTCTGTACAGAGCAGGGGAGTTGCTAGGTCTGGAAAAGACCTGGGGCTAAGCTGATGGTGGTACTGTTGGGACTGGGGGCTAGCTAGTCTTTTGGCTGTAGCTCCTGAGATTCTATCCGGGGCTACAACCAAAAGATCAGGGGCTATAGCCCCCTTAGCCCCCCCCTAGCAACGCCCCTGGTACAGGGACCCTCCAAAGTGGTGCCATTCTGTCTGGGTTACCACAGGAATGTGGGAGGGGTTTAGGCACCCTGGACCGAGTTGCCTTGCCAACTCTGGTCGCACTCTGGTGTGATTGGCCCAAGTGGTGAGCCTCCCCGCTCACCACTTAGCGTGTGTTGATTGACAGCTGAATGGGGGTTTTCTGCATAAAAGCAGGGCTTTTGGGACTGGATCTTCAGAAGTCGCCACAGGACCTAAGAATTCGACGAGGGTAACGCTGAGCCGACCTGCACGACGACACCTCCGGTGGAGCCCTGCGGAACCGACTCACCCGACGACAGAGGAGATCTCCCGGCTGGAGAGTCTCTTCCCCTTGTTTGTTTGTTTGTTTATTTTATTTGTATGGCGCTCCAAACCCGGAGGTAGAAGGGCGCTTAAGAATTTGGTTACAGCATTTGAAAAGTATCTTTGTGTTGCATACTTCATACAGGTTTATAATATATACATATATATACAGTGGTCAATAAACAGAACATATGCAGTACGTACAATATACAATTTTCAGAATAGATACAGTGTCTAAGCCAGTTACCGCACGGGTCTGGTGTTAGAGGCGTTATTCTTTGTTTAGCAGCCAGCTGATGACCTGCTTCCTAAAGATCTGGAAGGATTCAACAGTTTTGATGTTAAGCGGTAGGGAGTTCCAGAGTTGGGGGGCAAGCACTGTGAAGCTTACCCCTCCAGCTCTTTTTCGGTGGAACCTGGGTACTAATAGGCAAAGAGTGTTGGAGGATCTGGTGGATCTGGTAGCAGGTTTCAGAGTGAGTTTATTAGCTAGATAAAGTGGTGCTAGGTGATTGAGGGCTTTGTACATGAGGCAGATGGTTTTTAGATCAATTTTTTGGCGTATGGATAGCCATTTGCAGGCTTTCCTAGTATCAAAGATATGCTCTTGTCTGGGAATGTTGAGGGCTGCGCGCAAGGCGTTATTTTGTATTACCTGCAGCTTGTTGAGTACGGATTGATTAGCACCTAGGTGCAGGCTGTTGCAGTAATCCAGTTTGGATTGTATTAGGGCCATGGCAAGGGTGAGGCAGCTGTTGGGTGAAAGGAAAGGTCTGCTGGCCCTAATGAGCTTGCCGGTATAGGCAGCGGCTGAGGCGGTCATGTTAGTGTGTTTGCTAAGGTTGGTGTTGGCATCTAGATAGAAACCAAGGGTTTTTACGCTTTTGGCTATGGGAATGGCATGACCATCGATGGTGATGTTATTATAGCTAGGGTCAAGTTTAGTTAGAGTGTTGGGGGAGCCGACGATTAGGAGCTCTGTCTTCTCATCATTCAGGCAGAGACCATGGGAGGCCATCCATGCCTGAATGATGGAGAATATTTTGTTGATCCGGGCGGAGTCTTCTTGGTAATTACCAGAGATGGTGAGGAGTATCTGGGTGTCATCTGCGTAGTTAGTGTAGGTGACACCCAGACGGTCCAGTTGGTCAAATAGAGGCTTTGTAAATATGTTGTACAAGGTGGGGGATACACAGGATCCTTGTGGGACCCCGCATGTGATGGGGATGGGGTCTGCTGCAGCTGTAGTGGAAAAGAATCGCATGGTTCTGTTTGCCAGGAAGGATTGTATCCATGTGATGGCAGAGGAGGAGAAGTGGCTGCGGTGGCAAGGTGGTTACAGAGGACTTCATGGCTGACCAGGTCAAAGGCCGCTGAGAGGTCTAGTAGGAATAGGATTGCGGCATTTCCTTTGTCTTTAATTTCATCAATCTGGCTTTTGTGATCAACAAGGGCGGTTTCAGTTCCGTGTTGGGGTCTGAAGCCAGATTGACGTATTTCTAGCAGTTGGTTGGATTCTAGGTGTTCCTGAATTTGGATGTAGGCAACTCTGTCCAGGATTTTCAGTAGGAAGGGGACTGTGGTGATGGCCCTGTAGTTTGTGGGTGTGGCCAGGTCGAGGGATAGTTTTTTCAGGAGAGGGAGAACCCATGATTGTTTTAAGTTGCTGGGGATAGAGTTATTGGTGAAGGATAGGTTGATGAGTTTGGTGATGAAGGGGGAGAGCTCTCTGGCTGCATCTTTTATGATCTGAGCCGGGCAGCTGTCTCCTTTACAGTTAGAGGGTTTCAGGGAGTTGATGATTTTTTGAACTTCCGGGATGGTGACTTTTTTGAACGAGAAGCCTGCGCTAGTGTTGTTGGGTGTGGATGGGCTAAGGTTGGTGACCTTATTGTTGAAGAGTTGTTGCCGTTTGTCTTCGATTTTAGTTTGGAGCCCTGAAATTTTATTGTTGAGGGCGTTCTGGATTTTGGTGCACCAGGATTTGTCTTTCAGGCAGGTTTCCAGAGGTCAAATAGGGTTTTCTAGTTCTTTCAGAATTTTTAATAATTCTTTAGTGGAGGATCCTGCCTGAGTGATCCTTGTGTTGTATGTGTCTTTTTTGGTCCGTATTATCTCGCTTTTGTAAAGTCAGGATAAGTTAGTGAGGTTGGATTTGTTTTCCGCGGTGGGGTTAGTCTTCCAGGTGTGATGAGCCTTAGCTTTCTCTTTCCTGAGTAGTTTGAGCTCAGGGGTGTACCACGAGTTCAGATGAGCTTTGGGTTTAACTTTGCGTATTTTCAAGGGGGCAACGGTGTCCATTGCTTTGGCCATGGAATCATTGAAGGTGTCAATCAGCAGGTTTAAGTCAGCGTTAGCTGGGAGAGCATTGAGGGTAGGTAAGACCAGTGGTAGTAGGGCTTCAGCAGTAATGTTGCGTTTATTCCTGGTGGGGTATGCTGGTGCCATGGGGTGCTTATTGGGCAGTACCTGATTGGTGTTAACCTCAAGGGGGATCATGTGGTGATCGGTCCATGCCAGAGGTTGGGGGTCTTTGCAGGTTGTGTTGCAATTGTGAGTTGCTACCCAATCAAGGGTTCTGCCCTTTTGGTGGGTGGGGAGTGCAATGAGTTGAGTAAGACCATAGTCGGTTAGGACATTGGCTAGGGATGCAGCATGTGCATCGTTCGGGTCTTGGTAGCCGAGGTTGAAGTCTCCGAGGATCATGATTTGTGCTGATGGTTTGGAATTTTCGGTGATGAGGGATGTGATGTCTTCTTCAAAGGTCCCAGGGGGCCCTGGGGGTCTGTATATGAGGTGGATGGTGATCGTGGTTGTGGGAGAGGTTTGTAGTTTGGCTATGAGTAACTCGCAGGATGTGAGTGCGACTGTGTCGGTTGGTCTAAGGTCTAGGGCGGATTTGGAAATGATCGCTACTCCTCCACCTCTGGCGTTTGGTCTGTCCGCTCTGAGGATGGAGTATTTGTCTGGGATGGCTAGCGATAAATGGGGTCCGGATGCCTCATGAAGCCAAGTTTCTGTTAGGGCTAGAAAGTCAAGGTCGTTGGTAAGGATAATGTCTGTAATTTATGTGGGGTGGGCAGCCAGGGATCTGACGTTGAGTAGGGCGCCTTTAAGCTGCGGAAGTGTGGGCTTGTTTGGTGCAATGTGCTTTGTATTAGTATTGGTGTAAGGTTTGGAGTTGGGTTTAGAAATAGTGGTGGGGAGCCTGGAGCCTAATCTGTCATTGCGGGCTGTGATGTTGGGAATAAGGGGGGGGGGTTGGCCCGGGCGGCTTAAAGCGGGCGGGAGGTTTGGTGGTCAGTTTGATTTGGTTAGACTTAGCAATGGGACTGGGGTGGCTGTTGGTAGGTAGGCCATAGATGATGAGGGATGTGGAGGTGAGAGGGTGGTGGTAAGTGGAGGGGAAAGGGGATGCGGAGGGTAGGAACGGAGTGGGGCAAGGGATGGGGTGGTGTCTGGGGCACCCTAGTTTAGCCAGGCCGTCCTGGTGGGCTATGTAGCTATTGTTGCTACAGGGTGCGTTGTCCTATATTAAGCAGAAAGGTAACATGGTTAGGGCGAGCCAGAAGATCATGGTCTGTGGATAGCGGTGGAGTCTAGTGGCGCTGGTGGGGAGCAGGCAGACTAAGATAGATGGTGGCTGGTTAGAGTCGGTTAGAGTTTTTCCACAATTCTAGTGGTCTGTTAGCGACCATAGGGCACAACACAATTCTAGTGGTCTGTTAGCGACCATAGGGCACAACACAATTCTAGTGGTTTGTTAGCGACCATAGGGCACAACACAATTCTAGTGGTTTGTTAGCGACCATAAGGCATGACTACTATACTATACATACTAAATGCAAGTGTGGGCGCAGGGTATCCCTGGGCAAATCACAGCAACACGAATGCTAAATGCAGATTGGGGTCAGAGCAAGACACTTAGAGCACAGGAGCTAAAAGCAAATAGGGCGCAAGGCACCTCTAGGTAAGGCAGTGTAAAGCACCAAGAGGTTAGAGCAATTGTAGCGGCATATTACAAGTAGGTGTATATATATGCAGGGCAAACTGGACTAAATGCAAATGTGGCGTGAGGCCCCTACAGACGAGGGGATACAGAAGAGGCCGTGCAAGAAATGCTGTACGAGTGCCCGATAGATATTATGAATCAATACGTTTTTGCGTGATTTGGGTGAAAGGTGGTTGTGGTTAACCAAGCGCAGGGGACACCAGCGATGTATAGTACTTTATGGCTGGGACATCAGATACGGCGCGCAGCGCAGTCAGAGGTGTGGGTCTTAGTGCTTGGACATGTGCAAGCTACTCACGTGGAGGATCGTCTTTGGAGGAAGCCCGTGCAGCGGCCCGTCACGGACAGGCACAGACAGGCTCTGTGCCTTATAGTAGGTGCCTTTGGGGAGGTGCCGGCTCGTGCCTTCCGGCGGGGTCGTGCAGGTAAGAGACACCAGAGCACCAATGAGGCGTAGGGAGCTGTTGCCTAGCAACAGACAACATCGGGAACGGCGGCCATCTTGTGAAGCGCCATGCGGTTTTCACAAAGAAAAATACCGAAACCATGCGGATTGTTGAATTTAGGCGTCGGATGCAGTGCGTTAGGCTGTGGAAGATCATCCTTCATGTGCTGGGCGCTGGATCGACGGTGGATGGTACAATGTGCTGTTTCAGGCAGGTACGAGTACAGCGAGCTGGAACAGCTGATGGAGTCAGCTGGCGGCCGTGTGAGACGGCAGTGGCAGGGCTCCTGCCCTAGGCCCTGGGAGATCTGGTGCCAGGAGGTGAGCAGGCTCTGTGCCTTATAGTAGGTGCCTTTGGGGAGGTGCCGGCTCGCGCCCTTCCGGCGGGGTCGTGCAGGTAAGAGGCACCGGAGCACCAATGAGGCGTAGGGAGCTGTTGCCTAGCAACAGACAACATCGGGAACGGCGGCCATCTTGTGAAGCGCCATGCGGTTTTCACAAAGAAAAATACCGAAAACCATGCCGATTGCTGAATTTAGGCATCGGATGCAGTGCGTGAGGCTGTGGAAGATCATCCTTCATGTGCTGGGCGCTGGATCGACGGTGGATGGTACAATGTGCAGTTTCAGGTAGGCACGAGTACCGCGAGCTGGAACAGCTGATGGAGTCAGCTGGCGGCCGTGTGAGACGGCAGCGGTGGGGCTCCTGCCATAGGCCCTGGGAGATCTGGTGGGAGATCTGGTGGGAACAACCAGTCGCCTTTGCTTTTTCTTCGCCTCAGGACGCAGTGGTCGAATTGCCCGTGCATAGCACCTCGGCAACCGGATAGCCACTACCCCTGTACCGCGACCAAATGGTGGTGCCTTGTGACGGAGCACTCCACGGCTGGTCTCTTCCCTGGCGGTGCACCGGACTTCACTTTTCTTCGACGACGAGATCCTCTCTACTCATGGCAAAGACCCGACGTGCATCCACCACCAGGAACAACTGCCCCCGCCGGAGCTGCCTCTCCACAGACAAGGTACCGTGTCCGCCTGGATTCCCTTTCGATCGGTTCGAGTGAGGTGTCTTAATCCTCTCCTTTCCGTTGGATCGCCTCCAAGCTTTCTCACGTATTGTTCTGAACTGGTTCAATCTGCCGATAACAATTTGCTACAAAGACTCGAACGCATTTCCACTAAGAGACTTTTTGGGACATATCGCCTTGCCTCTCTCCGAGTGGGCCTGGCCTCTGAACTTTATGATCTATCGTGGTTCTTGCCTTCTTGCCTTGCATTTTTCCTGTGAAGTATTGAACTGTGTTGATTTCGTAACCTGCTTATTTTTCTCTCCCGTCCTAACTAATATTAGAATGCCATCTAGGTTGAGGCATACACCTCTGTCTGAAAATAAGTGATGCTGGTAGAACCTAGACTTGTCGAAATATTGTTAGGGGGATTGATCGTTTCTTCTTCGTAGAGTAATTGTGATTGAAGTGTTTGCCGTGATAGTGCCATAGTGTTTTCCATAGATGTTCCGTTATAAATAAATACCTTAATATCTTTACACTGAGTCTCGTTGCGTGTTTGCTTGCCTTACTGTGAAGAATTGCCCTATATTGTATACTCCACATACTGCTTGACTCTTCTTGAGGGAAGTCTGACTGCTCAGCCACAGCTATCAAGTGAATCTGTGTGGTACAGGCTGCTACCAAGTGGGTTTACTGCCAAACACCTGTAGTCCTAAATCTTTTGCAGTGGTCCCAGAGGGAACTGCACAGGTTTCCCCCTAACACTGGTGTACAGCGGTGGGATTTGTATCAGGTATACAGTTTAGAGTGCTTTTCAACACTTTAGGATAACTAACCACAAAGCTTAGCACTAAAAAGCAACTTTCAAAACATGTCTACGATGGAAACTTACAGTCAAGAATCCTTGTCAAGTGAAAATACTGACAGTTTGCGAGCTCTCTGTAGGCAAGATAATCTTTCTGTAAGAGGCAAGAAGTTAGAACTAATAGAGAGATTGCTGGCGAACCAAAGTCTGGGTACTGGTTCAGAGGAACCAATTTCTCCAGCAAATGTAGATAACAGTAATGGTGTTGATCTGAATCGTAATTCTGATGATAGCGATGAAGAGGCTGACGAGGACGGAGAGGCTAACGAAACTGTCTGCCCTGCTCCTCTACCTGCCTTACCAGCTGTGCCTACGGGGCCCATACCAAGTCCCACATGTAACCCTGCTTATTTTGAACTTGAAAAAATGAAGCTCGAATTAGAATACAAACGGTTCTTGGCTCAATCTGAACGAAACCAAGAGCTCGAGTTCAGACGGATGAATACCCAGGCTGAGCAGAAGCAAGCTGAGTTAAGACTCAGGGAAATAGAACTTAATCATGAGTTAGAGATGAAAAAGTTGTCTATCGAAAATGCTTCTCTCTCCTCTGGTTCCTCTAGGAGCTCCAGTCCCAAAAGACCCCGGATGCCGAAGGAATTAGTGGGTATCTATGAACCGAGATTGGATGTGTTGCATTGGTTAAAACTGTTTGAGTACAATCATGGGCTCCAGGACATCACCGGGAATGATTTACTTCCCTGGTTGTTCTCTAGGGTCCCTCCTGTTGCGACTGATGAGGTAATGGAGTTGGGGGAGGCGGATAAGAAGGATTACGAAAGTGTGAAACTAGCTTTAATAGCTAGATTCGGGAAGACCCCTTCCCAGTATCTTAAGAGGTTTAGAACCCTCAAAAAGCATGATGGTACCCCTTGGGATACCTGGGTGAGTGAAGGGTTGAAAAACTTAGAGGGATGGATTAAGGGTTACAAAGTGAACACTTATGAGGGTATGAGGAATTTTTTTATGTTGGAGTCTATTTATGATGCCTGTTCTCCTGAGCTCAGACAGCACTTGGCTGATTCGAAGGAATTGGATTCCCGGACGCTAGCTAGGGCTGCTGACTTATGGGTTGCCAACAGGGCTACTCATAAGGATTCTGGGGCAACTCAGAAAAAGGATGAGGGAAAACAGCCAAAAAAAGACTCAAAAGAGAATTCGAATAACTCAAATTCCAAAGAGGGCCCCAAACAAAACCAGAAGGGTAAGCCACCTGGAAAGCCACAGCAGAATAGTGTGTCTTCTGGTGCCAAACCGGAAGGAGGTCAGAACAAGCCACCATTCCAAAAAGCGTTCAGTAAATGTTTTGTTTGTGGCTCGACTGACCACTTGAAAGGAGATCCCAGATGTAAGGGTAAACCTTCAGGGGTCCAGATGTCTCCTTAGCCTTTGCTCCAGAGGAGGAAGTCCAAATGGCAAGTGGAAACTTTCTACTGCTAGCTGACGAACCCATTGGAGTCTCAGCCAGCGTTTCTTTAGTATCTCTGGGGTTGTGGGAACAACAGAATTTAGATGTCTATAATTCTATCCCCGATAATACTAAAGAGTATTATAAGGACAGTGTCCAGGTGAATGGTCAGGAGACTCCTGCCATTAGGGACACTGGGGCCAGCATAACTGTGGTGGATAAATCGTTTTTTCAGGCTGAGGATGTTGCTAAGGCACCCAAACGCCTCAGCAAGTTAGCTGGAGGGCCTGTGCAGATGCTTCCCCAATTACCAGTTCTCATCCAGTGTAACGACATGACTGTAAAGATACCTGTCAGCATACAGAGTGAGGTACCAGGACGCGTACTGTTGGGTAACGATTTGAAAACTCTCAGAGTTGTATTGCATACTCCCAGACCTCCTAGTAAACGGTTACAGGAGCTAACCAGACCCGCAAGAGAGAGGACCATGCGCGGTACTCTCCAGGAGATGATGAAGAAAGAGATCACTCCTGCTCCACTGGAATTGTCGGCAGCTGTCTCCAAGAAATCAGAAGCGGAAGGGAAATCTAAGACTTCTATCCCGAAACCAGCAGCCAGCATTTCAGTGCAGCCAACACGGACTTCCCCGCAGTTGTCCAAAGTTACACCCGTAACTCCACCTCCAGCTGAGGCTGAGAGGGAGATACAACCCTGTGTGGCAGAATTAGACTCTGAGGAAGAGCTAATGGAAGGCCAGGAACTCATTGGAGATCTGGATCCTGTTGACCATCCTGAGCTGCAGTCTTTACTGGCAGAAGGTGGACCCAGCAGGGCAGACTTCAGTAAGGGACAGAGGGAACGTCCAACTCTGGAAGGTCTTCACCACCAGGAAGAAGCTCAGGCTGAAGGGCAAGAGCCTGGGAAATACAGGTTGCACTGGGAAGATGGCCTCTTCTACAGTGAACCGATCGAGTCTGCACCTGGAGACTACAAACGACTTGTAGTACCCCAAGAGAACAGACCACAGTTCTTGCAGTTAGCCCACGAGATTCCTTTGGCTGGTCACTTGAGTTTCAAGAAGACTAAAGAAAGGCTATCTCTCTACTTCTATTGGCCGAAGATGGGGGCTGAAGTAGAAAAACACTGCAGGAGCTGCCACACCTGCCAGACCTCTGGTAAGGTTGGCTCCAAGAATGTGGCACCTTTAGTGCCTCTCCCAGTTGTGGGAGTCCCGTTTGAGAGAGTAGGGATTGACATTGTTGGTCCCCTTGATCCTCCGACCTCCTCAGGCAACAGGTTTATACTTGTTGTAGTAGACCATGCTACTAGGTATCCTGAGGCAATTCCTAAGAGGACTGTTACAGCTCCGGCTGTGGCTAAGGCCCTCCTTGGTATTTTTACTAGGGTCGGGTTTCCTAAGGAAGTAATCTCTGACAGGGGGTCAAACTTTATGTCCCACTACATGAAAGCCATGTGGAAAACCTGTGGAGTTACTTACAAGTTCTCAACAGCTTACCACCCACAAACCAATGGGTTGGTAAAACGGTTCAACCGAACCATGAAGAGCATGATAGGTGCTTTAGAGGACCCCCTTAAAAGAAAGTGGGACCTTCTACTGCCATGCCTTCTCTTTGCTTATAGAGAAGTCCCTCAGGAGGGAGTAGGTTATTCTCCCTTTGAACTTCTTTATGGTCATCCGGTCAGAGGTCCCTTGGCCCAGATCAAGGAGGGGTTGGAGAGTGCTCCTTCCCCCAAGCCAGTCAGAGTGACTGACTACGTGATAGGTCTCCGGAGGAGAATGTCACACATGATGACGGAAGCAAGCGATAACTTGAAAGCTGGACAAGCATTGGTCAAGCACTGGCATGATCAAAAGTCTAACATGGTTGAGTTTACTCAAGACCAGCTCGTTCTCGTTATGATCCAACAAGGCAGAGGGCCTTGCAAGACAAGTGGATGGGATCCTTCAGAGTTGTGGGTAAACTCGGAGAGGTCAACTATCTGGAGGACTTGGGCAATCCCAAGGAGGCTCCGACAGTCTTCCACACCAACCGCCTTAAAGCGTATGTCTCATGACCTGATGTAGGAGCGTTGCTTCTAGCATCATCCGAGGAAGAAGAAGAGAGTGAAGCTCTTCCTGATCTCCTCAGAGGCTTACCTTTGGACGAACAAATTGAAGGAGTAAATCTCTCCTCCAATCTGACACCCGAGCAACAAGAAGAGTGCAAATCCATGTTGAATCAGTTTGCCTCTCTGTTCTCACTTTCACCCGGCTTGACCCCTTGGGGCCAGCACGACATACTCACTGGTGACTGTCTGCTAGTCAAAAGCAGAGGATACAGAATGTCAGAAAACGTACAAACCCACATCAAAGGTGAGGTCAGCAAGATGCTCGATCTCAGGGTAATAGAGCCCTCTAGTAGTCCATGGTCTAGCCCAGTTGTGTTAGTACCAAAGGCCGGATCTAAAGAGCTTAGATTCTGCGTGGATTATAGAGCTCTTAATGCAGTCACCAAGACTGATGCCCACCCTTTGCCAAGAACAGAGGAGTTGGTGGATAAACCTGGCGCCGCCAAGTTCCTCAGCACATTTGACTTGACGTCAGGCTATTGGCAAATAGCCCTGACAGACCATGCCAAGGAGAAAACTGCATTTTCTACCCCAGCTGGCTTATACCAGTTTAAGGTAATGCCTTTCGGATTATAGAATGCACCTGCTACGTTTCAACGGATGGTAAACCAGGTTCTGAATGGGATGGAGGACTTCTGCATGGCATACTTGGATGACATCGCAGTGTTCAGCAATTCCTGGGAAGAACATGTAACCCACCTGAGAGATGTTTTGCAGGCTCTTGGACGAGCCAATCTGACCATAAAGGCGAGTAAATGCCAAATTGGACAGAGTAAGGTAGTTAACCTTGGACATGAGGTAGGAGGTGGAGAAATAAGGCCTTTGTTCAGTAAGATTGAAGCTGTGCAAAATTGGACAACACCTACTACTCAAACCCAAGTGAGAGCCTTCCTAGGCCTCACTGGGTATTACAGGAATTTCATAGAGAACTATGGGACCATAGCTTCTCCACTGAATGTCATCTCCTCGCCCAAATTTCCTAAGAAGGTTAAATGGAACGAGGAGTGCAATCAGGCTTTTGAAAACCTGAAAAAGGCTCTTTGCCAAGCCCCGGTACTCAGAGCTCCTGATTACCGCCAACACTTCATTGTGCAGACAGATGCTTCAAATGTAGGAATAGGTGCCGTACTCAGTCAACTGGATGGGAAGGGTAGGGAGCACCCCGTTTGCTCCATCAGCCGCAAGCTGAAGGATCCTGAAACAAGGTGGGCAACAATCGAAAGAGAGTGCTTTGCTATCGTGTGGGCTCTGAAGAAGTTTAGGCCGTACTTGTATGGTTCTACTTTTGTCATTCAGACTGACCACCAACCCTTGAGATTGTTAATGCAAATGAAAGGGGAAAACCCAAAACTATTGAGATGGTCGATCTGCCTGCAAGGGTTTGATTTCACCATTGAGCACAGGTCAGGATGTCACCGCCAAAATGCTGATGGTCTCTCTAGGGTGTATGTCATCGACTAGAGGCATGAGATTCATCCAGGAGTGGATTAAATCCTCTTGTCCCTTAGTCTGGGGGGGGGGGCGAGTGTTAGGGAGAATTCTCTGTTTAGGCTGAATTTCCTAACCTAGTGAGCCCCCCAGCAGCTTTGCTGGATTTCTGGAGTTTGTTTTTTTCATCCTGCCAAGAGTGAGACTCTTTTCCTCCCACTCTTGGACATGAATGTGTGTAATTCCTTTGAATGTCCATGTGTTCTATGGGCTATGGGGTCTTTTACTCCATAGGGTCTCATATGTTTTTCTATGTGTGTTTCACCGCACCCTACGTGCCGTAACACTGGGGCGTCCTAGCGGACCCCCACCATTGACTCCATACCCGGGGACTGACTACTGTCTCCCCGGGCATGTAAAGTCACCATTGGCTTTACTAGACCTAAATTTACTAACAGAACTAGTACAAACCATCTTATTGTGGACGTACTAGTAGGGGTAATTCGATTACTCCTGGATCTGTTATTCGAGGGGGCACTGTCCCGTCCCCCCCTCGTCGAGTTTTGGCTGGTGGCAGTGGAAACTACTTGTTATGTTCGACCCCGAACATAACCCTATGGGATTCGTCCCATTGTTGGAGATTGATACTTTTTCTCGTTAATCTCTAACGTACCACCGGTCTACTTATCTTAAATAAGTTTATCGGATGGTATTTTCTGCCAGAACTCGGTTTTTAAAATGGCGTCTGTGTTCGTCTGTGTGACTCCTAAACCTTTGTTCCACTTTTGGTGGGCCTCTGTACAGAGACCCTCCAAAGTGGTGCCATTCTGTCTGGAGTTACCACAGGGGTGTGGGAGGGGGTTTAGGCACCCTGGACCGAGTTGCCTTGCCAACTCCGGTCGCACTCTGGTGTGATTGGCCCAAGTGGTGAGCCTCCCCGCTCACCACTTAGCGTGTGTTGATTGACAGCTAGGCTGAATGAATGGGGGTTTTCTGCATAAAAGCAGGGCTTTTGGGACTGGATCTTCAGAAGTCACCACAGGACCTAAGAATCCGACGAGGGTAAAGCTGAGCCGACCTGCACGATGACATCTCCGGTGGAGCCTTCAGTGGCACAAGCCATTCAGTCCTCTCTGGACTCAGCCTTAACTGGTTTGAATAACACCTTGGCATCAGCCTTTGACAGGTTAATTACCCGCATTGCGGATTTCCATCCCTCCCAAGATGCTACCCCTTCTGTTGCAACCCAGGCTCCTCAAAAGTGTACGGCCAAAACTAAACATATCCAGGGACAACTCAGTCCCTTCATGGCCATATCACCTTCCTCTTCCCCCAAGAGAACGTTGAAGCGGGGGTGGGAGGAGTCCCGTCAACCTTTAATTTCCACCCCTTGGCCGGTCCCCGCGCCTTTTGCGCCAGTGGAGCCCCCTATTGCTGTCTCATCCTCTGAGAGTTCAGATGATTTTGATTCGCCCCCTAAGAGGCGGAAAAGGAAGGTGTCCTCAGTGACTCCTCAGGAAGCTCCCCTTCTTGATGTTAAAGGAGTACCTTTCTTTGATCCTGCCCTGATTCAACATCCCAGGTCTGCCGAGTGGCAGCCCTCTGAGGAGGTTTCCTCTTTCCTCAAGTTCTGGGTCAGGCGCCCTATGCCCAAGGAGGACCGCAATAGGTTACGGTCGGAATGTCCAAGACCTATGCTGGCCGGCAAGGGTTCTCTGGCGCCAGAAATTGACCAATCTATGGCGGCTTTTCTATCGCAGAAAGGGAAAGACCCCAAGAAAGGGGTCGATAAAAAGGGGCGTAGTTGCCAAGACAGACTGTTGGGCATCCTGAGTCCAGTCACGCAGATTTTTATAATGGCAGAAGAGGCAGCGGCCTCTAATACCCCGGTGGATGTTGACGCATTGAGGGGGTGGATCCAACGAACTGTGTGCCTGCTCGACAACGCTAATGCCTCCATATGTAGGGAGAGAAGAAAATCATTATTAATGAGGTTGGATTCCAAACTGGCGGACATGTCAGAGAGGGAAGCGGGCCCTTCGGTCCAAGGTCATTTATTTGGGGATTCTTTCCTGAAAGATTTGTCAGCATATGTTCACACTTTTATGGCGCTGGATAAGGCGCAGGCTAATATAAATAAATGTTTTTGCCTCAAAGGTTTTTAACAAGGCGGGACGAGGTAGGGCCGCTCCTCTGGCCGCTTTACCCAGGGCTCCTCCCGTCCCTGCCAGTTTGCGCCCCATGGCGCATACAATCCCTCCTCTGCTCGATGAGCACATAACCAGTTTTACCCTCAACAAAACTCGATTTGGAGAGGACGTGCCGGCAGAGTCGCTGGAAGATCAAGAGGGACATCAGGTACTTTCTCAGGTGTTAAAAGTTTTTTCCCTCAAAGGTCTAGGTGGCAGACTAGCCAGGTTTCTTCCACAGTGGAGTCACTCACTTCAGATCCTTGGGTGTTGCAAACTCTTCAAGGTTATCAGATAGAATTTTATGCCCCTCCTTACCAGTTGTCCTTTCCCCTTCCTTTGGCGTTCGATGAGGGCAAACAATCCCTCATAGATGTGGAGGTAAGGGATCTCATCTCCAAGGGGGCGGTGGTCCCGGCCTCTTACAGGGCCTCTCAGTTTCTGAGTACCATTTTCCTAGTCCCGAAACCGGACCAGGGGTTTCGCCCAGTAATCAATCTGAAAGCCCTCAATTCTTTTGTGGTATATCACCACTTCAAGATGGAAGGAATTCATTTGCTCAGGGACACCGTTCTCCCGGGGGATTGGATGGTCAAATTAGACCCCAAGGACGCTTACCTGGTGGTTCCTGTGTTTCCCCCACATCAGGAGTTTCTTTAGTTTCAATGGAGAGGTCGAGTGTGTTTCACCAAGCTCATGCAGCCTGTGATGGCTCTCCTCAGATCCAGGGGGATTCGGATCATAATTTATCTGGACAACATGCTTCTGCTGGCCCAGAATTGTCAAACTCTGTCCTTTCATCTGAAGTTCACAGTGACCCTCTTGCAGGATCTAGGGTTTGTGATAAATGTAAAAAAATCCATATTGAAGCCTACACAATTTATCAAATTTCTGGGCTTCGATATAGATTCAAAGCTTTGCATCCTTCTTCTCCCAGACAACAGACTTTCCATGATAAAGAAGGAGATTCGTCTACTCCTCAGGAGAGGGAGAATTTCGCTCAGGCAGTTGGCCAGGGTTGTGGGGATGCTGTCAGCATCCATTCAAGCTATCTTCCCTGCTCCCCTACATTACAGAGCGCTACAGCGCCTAAAAGCCTGGCACTTGCGCAAGTGCCTATCTTACTCCCAGATGGTGGAATTGTCTCCAGAGGCCAGGTTGGAACTCCTGTGGTGGCTCAGGCACATGGAGGCCTGGAACGGCAAGGCAATATTTGGTCAATCTCCGGATGTGATTCCGGAGTCAGATGCAAGCAGAGCGGGTTGGGGAGCCAGATTGGGTCAAGTGTCCACAGGAGGGAAATGGTCGGAGTCAGAGAAACAACTACATATGAATTGTCTAGAGTTGTTAGCGGGGTCCTTTGCTGTTCGAAGTCTCCTCAAAGGTCAGAGGAATTGTTGTGTTCTCCTCCGCATGGACAACATTTCTGTGTGAGGTACATTAATCACCTGGGGGAGTACCAGGTCCAAAGCCCTGGCGGATTTGGCAAGAGAGTTTTGGCATTTTTGCCTCGACAGGGATATTCTATTGAAGGCAGAATACCTCCCAGGAATAAGCAACGAGGTTGCAGACTGGAACTCCCGGCACCTGCAGGACAGGAGCGATTGGATGTTGAACAGGTCTCTTTTTGCCTGCATAGCATCCCTTTGGGGTCCCCTGACGATAGACTTGTTTGCCTCGAGACTAAATTGTCAAGTTCCCAGATTTTACAGTTGGAGACCAGATCTGTTGGCTCTGGCCACCGACGCTTTCCTACAGGATTGGTCGGGCCATTTGGGGTATGCCTTTCCTCCCTTTGCCATGATAGCTCGGGTTCTGGTCCAAGTTCACAGACAAGTGGTGTCTCTGGTTCTGGTTACCCCCTTTTGGCCCTCTCAGGTTTGGTTCCCGGCCCTTCTGGAATTGGCAATAGATGTTCCCCGTCTTCTCCCTCTAGATCCACAGTTGCTGGTGGATCTGGGGGGTCTCCCTCATGAGTTAGTCCTGCAGGGACACCTTGCCCTTATGGCTTGGAAGATTTCAGCTCTTCCTGGTGCTTCAGAGGACTTTTGCAAGACTCTTATGCCGGTTATCAGAGACTCTTGGGCGCCCTCCACAAAATCTGGGTATTCCTCAGCATGGAACCGCTGGGTTAGCTGGTGTGTGGCTAGGCACCTCAATCCCGTTTCTGCCCCTCCTGTAGAGGTGGTTAATTTTCTAGTGGAGTTGTTTAAGGAAGGGAAAGCTTACAGGACTGTTAATGGGTTTCGTTCAGCTATTTCAGCCGGTCACCTTTTGGTTAAAGGGGAGCCAGTGTGTAGGCACTTTTTGGTGCGTAGGGCCCTCAAATCTATTCGCATTAAGGTTCCACCACAACCGAAGTATTCGGTTCTTTGGGACGTTAATATGGTACTGCAGCTCTTCAGGTCCTGGCCTCCTAATGAAGATTTGTCCCTGCAACAGTTATTTGCCAAACTCACTATGTTACTATGTCTGGTGTCTATTAAAAGAGTCTCTGATATCAGAGCTCTGGATGTGGATAATAAGATGTTCACCCCTCAAGGGGTTACTTTCTTTATCTCACGAAGGACTAAATGCATGACTTCCTCAATATCCTATCCAGCTTTTCCTGAAGATTGTAAATTATGTGTAGTCAACTGTTTGAAATGTTTTGAGTTTAAAACTGAAGGGTTTAGACCTCCCACTACCTCTCAGCTGCTGATTTCCTACAGGAAACCCCATAAGCCAGTCTCCCGTTCTACTTTAGCCAGATGGATCAAATGGGTTATGCGGGAGGCGGGGGTTGACACAGCCTCTTTTGGTCCCCACTCAGTCCGAGGCGCTATGGCCTCTACAGCAGCCTTTCTGGAGGGTAGTCTGGAACAAATTTTAAAAGCAGCTGACTGGTCAAGGGAATCAACTTTTAAGACGTTTTACCATAAACGTATTGCTCATGTGGCTGTGAATGTAATGCAAGGGCTTTGAACTTGCATAATATGAGCCTCCTGTCTTGCCATAGAATACCTAATCCCCCTACACTACCGTGAGATGGAGGTTTAGATTCTATAAAAGACAAGGAGGCGAGTAATTATCCCACCGACCCACCCTTACTGGTGTTTGATTGTTGTTTTAGCTTTTGGTTGATGGCTTCGGCTCTGGAATGTTCAGCTCCAAGTTGCAGAAGGATTTATTCCAACGTTTTCATGTGAGTTTGTTCTTCGTTCTACGGGGTAAGAATATTCGGTGGTCGTGTGAAAAACATCAGCGACAGAAAGAGGAGGAGTTGATAAAGTAATGGACCTATATGGGACTGGCTCATAGCCCATTGGCTACCTCCGGGGCATGACCTGCCCACCATGTTGGACTGGTATGTTTCCCATTGTATTGTTCATAAAGTTGTGTTATTGGAAAAAATCTTGTTTTTTTTTTCTTTACAAACTTTTAATTCTTTGCTGCTGTGGTTCAGAGTAAAGATTGTAATGCATAATACTCGCCTCCTTGTCTTTTATAGAATCTAAACCCCCACCTCACGCTAGTGTGGGGGATTAGGTACTGCTGTCCACGGCAGACTCCACGTGCCACACAGCTTCTCTCATCAATACCATTGCTTACCTGATCTAGCTCCCGAAGTTGCCCAACGTCAGAATACTCACCGTGGGAGTCTCTGGGTCCACAGAAGGGCTTCATTCCATCGCTGCGGCTTACATCATCTAGGAGAAAGGAAAGAACAAGGACAACCCTCGGTAAGCTATTATCATATCAACATCCGGAGTTTACCCAGCACACCACCTGCATTTCTGCTTACCTACAAGCGTAGAACAGTAGCACTGCGCTTCACTCCAGCTGACTCCCGCAGTGCTGGGGCACCTGAATGCAAACCGAAGAGCATACGGCCTGAAAAGGTAAAAGAAAACACATTAGCAGTGCACAAGAAAGGAACATACATTTAACAAACTGCAAAGCCAACATAAAAGGACACTTTAGCAATAAAGATTACCCCTGCTAACTGCGCAGGGAGTATTAATTCTATTAAAGACTAGGAGGCGAGCATTATGCTTCACTTCTTTAATTCACTACTCTTCACAGCAGTTTCAACAAACTCAAACATATAACAAAACGCTGAAAAACAGTCTGAACAGACTTTTTCTTCCTTGAACTACAATCCCCATAGTCTCTGTAGTCCAACCTACTCCAGCTCAGCTATGACCATATCCTGTCCCTGAGCTCCTCCTCTCTTTTACTCGCTCTGAAAGTCCCAGAGAAAACTCCACACTTAGCCCTGCAACCGGCAATGACTCGAACCATTCCAAACGAAAGTCGCCCTCTTTCAACTCCGACAACGACTCCTACTAGTCTCTCACTTCAGTTATTCTTCTGCTCCTCTCCTAGAAATAATAGAAAACAGAAAATCAGGGAGGTGTCCATGTATTGCTATTATCCTCATAATATTATCACATGCAACATTCAATAATATATACAATACATTTCTCGGGTGGGAATTTAATGCTCGCCTCCTAGTCTTTAAAAGAATTAATACTCCCTGCGCAGTTAGCAGGGGTAATCTTTATTCTATGACAAGACTGGAGGCGAGCATTATGCTTGTTCAAAGCTGTCCCAATACTGTACTCGCCATACTTTCTGTTGGTTTAAAATAAAACTCTCTAAATGTGCGATCATTTGCCCAGTCTGCTGCTGCCATAATATCTTGCAAGGGAACCCCTGTCTTATATGCTTTGGACGCCATGGCCCCCCTCACTGAATGTGCACCGAATTGCCGCAAATCGATCCCTGCTGCTAGCATTACTTCTCTGACCCATCTCGCTATGGTAGCTGTCTTTACTCCCTGAAAGGGCTTCCTACGCGCTATCAGCAACTGACTTGTACTACTCGCTCTATTTTCTGCCGTTCTGGCCTCGTATTCCTTAATGCAACTAGCTACGCACCATTTGACATTACTGGGGAAATAGGGATAGTGCACTGCGGATGTGCCAGATTTCGTCCTTTGTACTACTACGAAGGTCACTCCTTCAGGACCGAACCTCCTCCTACTGATTTCCAAAGCCCTAACGTCCGACACCCTCTTGCAGGATATGAGACATAACAGCATAGCCAATTTGCCTGATAACTGCTTGAGCGACAAAAATCTATTCACTGGCCAACTCTCTAATAATTTCAAAACCCTTGTAACGTCCCATAACACTGTATATCTGGGAACCGGTGGCACCTTAAATTTAGCTCCTCGAATGAGCCTACACACTGCTGGGTGTTCACCCGCTGGAGTACCCTCAATTGGCATATGACCAGCGGAAATCGCTGATCTGTACACTCCAATAGTGCGGAAAGCTTTCCCATCTTGCAGCAGGTGTGCTAGAAAATTCAGTATGGCTACTATAGGCGCAGAAATGGGATGACAACCTCTCCCTCTACACCAACTCGTCCACCTGGCCCAAGCCGCGTCGTAGCTCCTCCGAGTCGATGGAGCCCAGGATTCGGCAATAAGTTCTGCTGCTTGCATCGAAATGCCTGGCAGTTCCCATCGTCTCCTGATATCCTGCACGCGATGAGCGGGAGTGTCTTCTTCATTCTCAGAGGATGACACTGCCCAGCTGGGTCCGTGAGCAATTGATCCCCTTCCGGGAGGATCCTCGGCAGGTCTATCAACCGCTCTATCAGCGTCGGGAACCACACTTGGGCTTTCCACAACGGTGCTATCAGCACTAACTCTGCTCTCTCCCTCCGACACTTCGCCAGCACTCTGCTCAGCATCATGAACGGGGGAAAAGCGTAGTGAGTGCCGCCTGTCCAGTCTTGCAGGAATGCGTCCGTACCTCTTGCGTCTGGGTCCAGTCTCCAGCTGAAGTAGCTGGATAACTGGGCGTTGAGACGGGACGCAAATAGATCCGTGTGCAACGGGCCCCATTTCTGAGCTATCATCTGAAACACTGATGGATCTAACTTCCAATCGCTGGAGTCTGTGAGGTAGCGGGAGTTCCAATCTGCTATCACATTCAGTGTGCCGGGTAAGTACTCCGCTGTCACTGATGTCCCCGTCCTCAGGCAATAGTGCCAGAAATCTTTCGCTAGTTCGGCTAGCATCCTGGACTTCGTCCCTCCTAAGTGGTTTATGTAACGCACTGCCGATATGTTGTCCATCTTCAGTAGGACGCAAGACTTCACTTTGTCTCTCGTGAATGTCTTTATCGCGAAGGAGCCTGCTAGGAGCTCTAAACAGTTTATGTGCAGGTTCAGCTCCTCTGCGCTCCATCTCCCACCAGTTTGCAACTCTCCGCATCGCGCTCCCCATCCTATACGGCTGGCGTCTGACTCTATCACTAGGTCCGGCCGGTCTCCGAATATGGCACGCCCATTCCAGGCGTCCATATTCTGTAACCACCATTCCAGTTCCGTGATCGATTCCTGATCTAGCGGTATCGATTGATGATATCTCAGCCCCTGTTGCAGGTGTCTGATTTTCAATCTTTGTAAAGCTCGATAGTGTAAAGGACCTGGAAAGATAGCTTGTATTGAGGCTGCGAGGAGTCCCACAATCCTCGCTAGGATCCTCAGAGATATAACTCTCTTCTCTAGGCATGCTCTGATCTCTCTCTTGATATCTCGGATCTTCCTTGCTGGGAGTTCTAGAGTGGCTTTCCTCGTGTCCAGGATGAAACCGAGGAAATCCAACCTCTGAGCCGGCTTCGTATCTGACTTCTCTGTGTTCACTAGAAACCCCAGTGACTGCAAGAGATCCAGGACCCACTGCGTCTGATATTCCAGTGCCTTCTGATCTTCCGCTAGCAGCAATAGATCGTCTAAGTATATGATCAGCCGGATTCCTTTTTCTCTGATGGCTGCGGCTACTGGTTTCATCAACTTCGTGAACGCCCAAGGCGCTGACGCAAGCCCGAATGGCATAGTCCTGAATTGCCAGAATTGTCCCTTCCAGCGAAAAGCTAGAAATCCCCTGAACTGCTCCTGTACTGGGACTGTAAGGTAGGCATCCTTTAGGTCTAGCCTGGTTAGCCAGTCTCCCTCCCTCAGGGAGTCTCTGAGCTGATGGATTCCTTCCATCTTGAAATGATGGTAAACTACCCATCCGTTCAGCTCCTTCAGATTTATTACCGGGCGTACTTTCTCCTTCCTGCGAACGAGAAACATGTTGCTGAGAAAGCTTGGGACCCCGGGGCATCTCTCTATGGCTCTCTTCCTCACTAGGAGCTCCAACTCGGTATCGAGGGCCGCCTGCTCCCCTCTCGCTAGCTGCTGGCGTGGGGGGGCTCTTGTCTGCACTGGGTCTTGGATGAACTCTAGCTGCAGACCTCTGACGGTTTGCAAAATCCAGGCATCGCTGGAAAGCGCGCGCCAGCTTCCCCAGAACATCTTTGTTCTCCCTCCCACCGGAGGGTACGTTACCGTTCTTACCTGGTGTGAACCCCTGGCCTCGTCCGAAGCCTCTTCCACGTCGTCCTCTGTTATAACGACCTCTGGCCGGGAAGAACGTGTCTTGTTGCCTGTTCTCCCAGTATTGGGCCCTGTGATTCGGGGGTCTTCTGCCTCCTTGTTGGCGACCGGTCGAGCGACCCCTGTAACGACCGGTCCCGGCAAAAACTCTCTGCGGGAAGATCTTACGGATTGACGCTTGCGCCTTCTCCAGTGATGTGTATGTGCCTACGAATCGGCCCATCTCCTTCCCGAAAGTCTCTCCAAACAAGAGGCCTTGCGCTGTCTCCCCGGCCTCGTAGGATGCCAGGTCGCTGAGCTTTGAGTCTATCTTCAGAAGTAATCCTCTTCTCCTCTCGGAGGCTATAGCGCAATTCGCGTTACCTAGGAGGCAGACCGCCCTTTGCGCCCATCCAGCTAGGGCCTCCGGGTCCACCTCCTCGCCTGTGTCTTTCGCTCTTTCCGCCAAGTCCATGATCTTAGCGAGCGGACCGGCCAAGTCCAGGACCTTCTCCTGGCAACTCTTCCATGATCTATCAATCCCTTTACGGGGGTCCTTACTGGTCTTTGAAACAAAAGTGAGCATCTTTGGATCCAATTCGGGGGCTTCTGCCACCTTCCCAGGTAGGTCCGGCCTGGGACATTCCGCACGAAGTCGCTGGCGGACTTCCTTATCCAAGGCTTTCCTGAGCCTTGCTGTCATGTACTGAGCCACTCTCGGAGAAGGCTGCCAGTCGGAAGATCTCGGATTCCTGATGGCGTCCGGATCGAACATGTCATCTTGCTCCTCGTCGAGGTGCTTCTCTTTGCGGGCTTTCTTTCCCCCGCTGGGCGTTGCCCACTCCTCCTCGACTGGTTCCTCCGGCTCTTGAGGGGAAAATTCTTCCTCCTCTGGCTCCTCTTCCGAGCCTGGGTCATCATCTCCCCTATTATCTTCCCCGGGAGAGGGGGTCATGAGGTCCGGCACGGCCTGATGCTGCAAATATGTTCTCTTAAGCTTTGCGAAGGCGTCGGCGACCTCCGGGGCCTTGTCTTCTGCCCCATCCGATGGGCCCTGGGGGTCTGCAGAGGCTTTCCTCTTGCGGGCCTGAGTACTCCCCTTAGACCCTGCTCCAGAGGGTTCCATGGGCAGGCTACGAGTCGTCTTGGTGCTTTCCTTAGGCTGGTGAAGCATAGCTTCTAGTGTCTCTAGCCTTTCCTGCAAGGGTCTCACCCCTTGAGCCACTGCATCTATCAGGGAATTCCCCAGCACCTCCTTGAAGCTTGCAGCCAAATCTAGGGACTGCTCCTCCTCACTCCATTCATATTCAGACATGATAAGGGGTGCTGCGTGCCTCGGTACCTGCGTGCAGGTGTCTTCTGCTGCCCACTTCCTGATAGATGCTCCTCTGAGACCTCTTCCAAGTCTCCAGATATCTCAGATCTTCTTTCTTTTCTTTTTTTTTTTTTTTTTTTTTTTTATATATGTGGCTGCACCGGACTCTTCTTGAATAATATGCCTGTGGTGGCTTGCTAGCCTTGCAAATAGGTTGTATGGAGCACTTCTTTTTTTTTTTTGTAACTTTTATTTTGTAAGGGCTCGAACCTGCTGCCTCTTCTGAGGTAATGCAGGCCCCCGCTTGCTGAGCGCTTCACGCGCGCGTGGGGAAGTTAGGCTCCCGGAGCTCTAATCGCTCCGACTGTTCGAACTCTTCGTGCTGCAGCCGCGTCGCGTAATGGGAGCGACGCGGCTCAGCGCTTCTCGAGCTCCGCCCCCCCAAGGGTGGGGGGGGAGAAACTCCTCTTGGCCCTCTGCGAGGGCTTGCCGCGTTCGGCGTTCGGCTCCTCCCTTACAAGGGAGGGGGCTCGCTGCCCGCTCCCCGCAGCGTGAAAGGGAGGTTCGGGGAGCCCCGGAGCCCGGCGGGATACCCCTCGAGTGCTGGTAATGCGGCACGGGGCTGGTGGACGCCGGGGCTCCCGAAGCTGCTGTAAAGCAGCTATGCGGATCGCTCCGCGAAGGCGCGACGAAAGCGGAGTTCCGGATCCGAAACGCCGTTCCGTTATACTCGCAATAAAAAGAAAAGCCTTTATAATTACTGTGCTAAACACTGCTACTCCGCGTAAACTTGCCCTGGGCCTTTTGCAACCCACTAGATAACCTAAATCCTGCGCTAAAGTAAATAAACCCACATTAGGTTAGAGGTAAACAGAAAGCCACTTATCTGCTTGAAGAGCAGTAAAAGAAGAGGAGGAGCTCAGGGACAGGATATGGTCATAGCTGAGCTGGAGTAGGTTGGACTACAGAGACTATGGGGATTGTAGTTCAAGGAAGAAAAAGTCTGTTCAGACTGTTTTTCAGCGTTTTGTTATATGTTTGAGTTTGTTGAAACTGCTGTGAAGAGTAGTGAATTAAAGAAGTGAAGCATAATGCTCGCCTCCAGTCTTGTCATAGAATGCACATTGCGCCGCTTCAACTTTCATAGCTCAGGACAATATTTGAGCAGAAGCAGGAGAGGACATTACTAAGTGCATGGACATTTCTTTCCAACGCGCAAAGCAGAACACTTACATACTGGCATTCCGTGCGCTGCAGCTGGACTGGGTCTCCACTCTCAGTGAAGTAACTGGGAGTCAGATGTCAACCTGATGTGCTGCGCCTCACTTAAATACAAAGGTGAGCACATCCCCTGCATTGTCTACCAGCCAGCATACCCTGGGGAGAACTGGGGATGTGGGGGGGAGGATAATACACAGTGGCTTACCCTTTTCTTCTTATCTGTCCACCTGTAGGTACTCCCAGAGGGCCCTGCACCAAAATCATCATATCTAGGATCTCCAACCCACTCCCAACCACCCGAACGCTGGGCCATTAGCCTTTTCAGCAGAACAGTGGGAAGGGGGTGGTTTGGGTGAGCAGCATATTACCAAGAGTCACACAGTGGGCGATCCAGACCAGGTACTCCTAAACACGAAAACATAAAAGTCAACACAAGAAACAACACCTAAATACCAAATCACGGTGCACCCGCGCAAAAACAACATTTCCAAAACCGCACCCCCTCCCAAATATCATTCCACCCCAATCTGTTCCCCACACTCAAACAGTTGCATCTGATCACCCAATACCATACATTACATGGCCACAGTAGTGGTAATGCAGTTATGGTTAAGTTGCTGTTTCCATAGGAAGAGCACTTTTTTGGGCAGCTTATAACTTCGCTCCCCCTGGACGAATCCTCCCCAAACTTTGCTTGGTCCCAAAAGCGTGCTTTTTTTTATTTGGTGTAAATCCGTCCAGTAGTTTTTTAAAAAATGACAAAAATGTAAGTGAAAAAATTAGTGATATCTGTGTCCACTTTGCAGACACACTTCCCTCTTTGCTCCGCGGACAGGACAGGGATTGGGCAAGCGGCTTGTGTGATGTCCGCGGACATGTGACGTGATCTCCCATTGGCTGCAGTGAAGCATGCAGTGCGTCGTATTTTCAGTGACGCCCGCCATCTTAGTTTATCGTTCGCATTGAGACTGTGCATACAACCCGTCCCGGGCTGCTGCAGACTGCCAGGAGACACGCCATCCCCACACGGTGGCCTGCGGAGGGCCATGGAGCGGTAATCCCGTTCCCCCACCCCCCGCTCATGCCCTGTGTCTCTCTCTTGTTCCCTCCACCCCCTGCTCATGCCCCGTGTCTCCCTCCTTTTCCCCCCACCCTCCGCACATGTCCCGTGTCTCCCCTGTTCCCCTCCACCCGCCACTCATACCCGTGTCTCCCTCCTGTTCCCCCACCCCCGCTCATGCCCGTGTCTTTCTCTTGTTCCCCCCACCCCCGCTCATGCCCCGTGTCTCCCTCCGATTCCCCCCACCCCCGCTCATGCCCCGTGTCTCCCCTGTTATCCCCCACCCCCTGCTCATGCCCAGTGTCTCCCCTGTTCCCCCCACCCCCTGCTCATGCCCTGTGTCTCCCCTGTTCCCCCCCACCCCCCGCTATTGGCCCGTGTCTCCCTCCTTTTCCCCCCACCCCCCGCTCATGCCCTGTTTCTCCCCTGTTCCCCCCACCCCCCGCTCATGGCCCGTGTCTCCCTCCCGTTCCCCCCACCCCCCAATCATGCCCCGTGTCTCCCCTGTTCCCCCCACCACCCGCTCATGCCCCTTGCCTCCCCTTTCCCCCCACCCCCCGCTCATGGCCCGTGTCTCCCTCCCGTTCCCCCCACCCCCCAATCATGCCCCGTGTCTCCCCTGTTCCCCCCACCACCCGCTCATGCCCCTTGCCTCCCCTTTCCCCCCACCCCCCGGTCATGGCCCGTTTCTCCTTCCTTTTACCCCCACCCCACTCTCATGCCCCGTGTCTCCCTCCTTTTCCCCCACCACCCGCTCATGCCCCGTGTCTCCCCTGTTCCCCCACCCCCGCTCATGCCCCATGTCTCCCTCCTTTTACCCCCCACCCCCTGCTCATGCCCCGTGTCTCCCCTGTTCCTCCCCAACCCCTGCTCATGCCCCATGTCTCCCCTGTTCCCCCCCAACCCCTGCTCATACCCCGTGTCTCCCTCCCATTCCCCCCACCCCCCGCTCATGCCCCGTGTCTCCCTCCTTTCCCCCACCCCCGCTCATGCCCTGTGTATCCACTGTTCCCCCAACCCCCGCTCATGCCCCGTGTCTCCCTCCTTTCCCCCCACCCCCCACTCATGCCCCGTGTCTCCCCTGTTGCCCTCCACACCCCGCTCATGCCCTGTGTCCCCCTCCTTTTCCCCCCCACCCCCGTTCATGCCCCGTGTGCCCCTCCTTTTCCTCCCCACCCCCCGCTCATGCCCTGTGTCTCCCCTGTTACCCCCACCCCCCACTCATGCCCTGTGTCTCCCTCCCATTCCCCCATCCCCCGCTCATGTCCCGTGTCTCCCCTATTCCCCCCACCCCCTGCTCATGCCCTGTGTCTCCCCTGTTCCCCCCACCCCCCGCTCATGCCCTGTGTCTCCCTCCTTTCCCCCAACCCCCCACTCATGCCCCATGTCTCCCCTGTTCCCGCCACCTCTGCTCATGCCCCGTGTCTCCCTCCTTTTCCCCCCACCCCCCGCTCATGCCCCTTGTCTCCCCTGTTCCCCCACCCCCCGCTCATGCCCCGTGTCTCCCTCCTTTCCCCCCATCCCCGCTCATGCCCCGTGTCTCCCTCCTTTTCCACCCCACTCCCCGCTCATGCCCCGGGTCTCCCCTGTTCCCCCCACCCCCTGCTCATACCCCGTGTCTCCCCTGTTTCCCCCCACCCCCGCTCATGCCCCATGTCACCACTGTCCCCCCCACCCCCCGCTCATTCCCCGGGTCTCCACTGTTCCCCGCACCCCCTGCTCATGCCCTGTGTCTCCCTCCGTTTCCCCCACACCCCATGTTCATGCCCCATGTCTCCCCTGTTCACCCCCACCCCCTCGCTCATGCCCCATGTCTCCCTCCTTTTCCCCCCACCCCCTCCTCATGCCCCATATTTCCCTCCTTTTCCCCCCCACCCCCCACTCATGCCCTGTGTCTCCCCTGTTCCCCCCACCCCTGCTCATGCCTCGTGTCTCCCTCCTTTTCCCCCCACCCCCTGCTCATGCCCCTTGTCTCCCCTGTTCCCCCCACCCCCGCTCATGCCCACGTGTCTCCCCTCTTCCCCCCACACCCCGCTCATGCCCCGTGTCTCTCTTGCACCGTGTCTCCCTCCTTTTCCCCCCACCCCCTGCTCATGCCCACGTGTCTCCCCTCTTCCCTCCACCCCCCGCTCATGAACCTTGTCTCCCCAGTTCCCCCCACCCCGCTCATGCCCATGTGTCTCCCCTCTTCCCCCACCCCCCACCCATGCCCCGTGTCTCTCTTGTTCCCCCCCACCCCCACTCATGCACTGTGTCTCCCTCCTTTCCCCCCCACCCACCGCTCATGCCCCTTGTCTCCCCTGTTCCCCGCTCATGCCCCGTGTCTCCCTCCTTTTCCCCCTACCCCTCGCTCATGCCCCGTGTCTCCCCTGTTCCCCCACCCCCCGCTCATGCCCCGTGTCTCCCTACTGTTCCCCCCACCCCCCGCTCATGGCCCGTGTCTCTCTCTTGTTCCCACCACCCCCCGCTCATTCCCCGTGTCTCCCCCTTTTTGCCCCCCACCCCCCACTCATGCCACTTGTCTCTCTTGTTCCCCCCACCCCCGCTCATGCCCCTTGTCTCCTCTGTACCCCCACCTCCCGCTCATGCCCCGTGTCTCCCTACTTTTCCCCCCACCCCCCGCTCATGGCCCGTGTCTCTCTCTTGTTCCCCCAGCCCGCTTTCATGCCCTGTGTCTCCTTCCTTTTCCCCCCACCCCCCGCTCATGCCCCGTGTCTCCCCTGTTCCCCCATCCCCGCTCATGCCCCATGTCTTCCCTGTTCCCCCCACCCCCTGCTCATGCCCCGTGTCTCCCTCCTTTTCCCCCAACACCCCGCTCACGCCCCGGGTCTCCCCTGTTCCCCCTACCCCCGCTCATGCCCGTGTCTCCCCTGTTTCCCCCCACCCCCGCTCATGCTACGTGTCTCCCTCCCGTTCCCCCACCCCCTGCTCATGCCTCGTGTCTCCACTGTCCCCCGCACTCCCCCAGTCATGCCCTGTGTCTCCACTGTTCCCCCCACCCCCCGCTCATGCCCTGTGTCTCCCTCCTTTTCCCCCACATCCCATGCCCCTGTGTCTCCCCGTGTTCACCCCCACCCCCTGCTCATGGCCCGTGTCTCCTCTGTTCCCCCCCACCTCCCGCTCATGCCCCGTGTCTCCCTTGTTCCCCCCACCCCCCGCTCATGCCCCGAGTCTCTCTCTTGTTCCCCCCACCCCCCGCTCATGCCCCATGTCTCCCTCCTTTCCCGCCCACCCCCCGCTCATGCCCCTTGTCTCCACTGTTCCCCATACCCCCGCTCATGCCCCGTGTCTCCCTCCTTTCGCCCCCACCCCCCGCTCATGCCCCATGTCTCCCCTGTTCCCCCCCACCCCGCTCATAGCCCGTGTCTCCTTCCTTTTTCCCCCACCCCTGCTCATGCCCTCGTGTCTCCCCTGTTGCCCCGAACGCCCCGCTCATGCCCTGTGTCTCCGTCCTTTGCCCACCCACCCCCGCTCATGCCCCGTGTCTCCCTCATTATCTCCCCCCACCCCCTCATCATGCCCCGTGTCTCCCCTATTCCCCCCACCCCCCGCTCATGCCCTGTGTCTCCCTCCCATTCCCCATACCCCTCGCTCATGCCCCGTGTCTCCCTTCCGTGTCGCCCCCGCACGCCCCGCTCATGGCCCTGTGTCTCCCTCCCGTTCCCCCCACCCCTCGCTCATGCCCCATGTCTCCACTGTTCTCCCCACTCCCTGCTCATGCCCCGTGTCTCCCTCCTTTTCCCCCGACCCCCCGCTTATGCCCCATGTCTCCCCTGTTCCCTCTAACCCCCGGCCATGCCCCGTGTCTCCCTCCTTTTCCCCCAACCCCCTGCTCATGCCCAGTGTCTCCCTCCTTTTCCCCCCCACCTCCCGCTCATGCCCCGTGTCTACCTCTGTTCTCCCCCAACCCCCTCTCATGCCCCGTGTCTCCCTCCTTTTGCCCCCCACCACCCGCTCATGCCCCGTGTCTCCCTCTTTTTCCCCCCACCCCCTGCTCATGCCCCTTGTCTCTCCTGTTCCCCCGACCCCCCGCTCATGCCCACGTGTCTCCCCTGTCCCCCCACCTCCCTCTCATGCCCCGTGTCTCCCTACTGTTCCCCACACCCCCCACTCATGGCCCGTGTCTCTCATTGTTCCCCCCACTCCCCTTTCATTCCCCTTGTCTCCTTCGTTTTCCCCTCCACCCCTGCTCATGCCCCATGTCTGTCTCCCTACTGTTCCCCCCACCCCCGTTCATGGCCTGTGTCTCCCCTGTTCCCCCCTCCCCCTTCTCATGCCCTGTGTCTCCCTTATTCCCCTCACCACCCGCTCATGCCCCGTGTCTCCCTCCCGTGTCACACCACACGCCCCGCTCATGCCCTGTGTCTCCCTCCCGTTCCCCCTCCCCTCGCTCATGCCCCATGTCTCCACTGTTCCCCCACTCCCCGCTCATGCCCCATGTCTCCCTCCTTTTCCCCCCGACCTCCCGCTTATGCCCCGTGTCTCCCCTGTTCCCCCCACCCCCGCTCATGCCCCGTGTCTCCCTCCTTTTCCCCCAACCCCCCTCATGCCCCGTGTCTCCCTCCTTTTCCCCCCACCCCCGCTCATGCCCCGTGTCTCCCCTGTTCCTCCCCACCCCTCGCTCATGCCCTATGTCTCCCTCCTTTTCCCCCCCACCCCCACTCATGCACCTTGTTTCCCCCACCTCCCGCTCATGCCCCGTGTCTACCTCCGTTCTCCCCCAAACCACTCTCATGCCCCGTGTCTCCCTCCTTTTGCCCCCCACCGCCCGCTCATGCCCCGTGTCTCCCTCCTTTTCCCCCCAACCCCCTGCTCATGCCCACGTGTCTCCCCTGTTCCCCCCCACCTCCAGCTCATGCCCCCGTGTCTCCCTACTGTTCCCCCACCCCCCGTTCATGGCCGTGTCTCTCTCTTGTTCCCCCCACCCCCCTTTCATGCCCCGTGTCTCCTTCCTTTCCCCCCACCCCCCGCTCATGCCCCATGTCTCCCTACTGTTCCCCCCACCCCCGGTTCATGGCCCATGTCTCCCCTGTTCCACCCCTCCCCTCGCTCATGCCCCGTGTCTCCCCTGTTCCCCCCACCCCCCGCTCATACCCCGTGTCTCCCTCCTTTCCCCCCCACTCCCCGCTCATGCCCCTTGTCTCCCCTGTTCACCCCACCCCCCGCTCATGCCCACGTGTCTCCCCTCTTCCCCCCACCCCTGCTCATGCCCCTTGTCTCCCCTGTTCCCCCACCCCCGCTCATGCCCCGTGTCTCCCTCCTTTTCCCCCCTACGACCCGCTCATCCCCCGTGTCTCCCTACTGTTCCCCGCACCCGCCGCTCATGGCCCGTGTCTCCCCTGTTCCCCCCACCCCCCGCTCATGCCCACGTGTCTCCCCTGTTCCCCCCACCTCCCGCTCCTACCCTGTGTATCCCTACTGTTCCCCCCCTCCCCCGCTCATGGCCTGTGTCTCTCTCTTGTTACCCCCACCCCCTTTCATGCCCCTTGTCTCCTTCCTTTTCCACCCCACCCTCCGCTCATGCCCCGTGTCTCCCCTGTTCTCCCCACCCCCTCTCATGCCCCGTGTCTCCACTGTTCCCCCCACCCCCTGCTCATGCCCTGTGTCTCCCTCCTTTCCCCCATCCCTCGCTCATGTCCCCTGTCTCCCTCCTTTCCCCCCACCCTCCGCTCATGCCCCGTGTCTCCCCTGTTCCCCCCACCCCTGCTCATGGCCGTGTCTCCCACCTTTTCCCCCCACCCCCCGCTCATGCCCTGTGTCTCCCCTGTTGCCTCCCACCCCCCGCTCATGCCCTGTGTCTCCGTCCTTTGCCCACCCACCCCCGCTCATGCCCCGTGTCTCCCTCATTTCTCCCCCCACCCCCCACTCATGCCCCATGTGTCCCCTATTCCCCCCACCCCCCGCTCATGCCCCGTGTCTCCCTCCCGTTCCTGCCCACCCCTCGCTCATGCCCTGTGTCTCCTTGCCGTGTTATGTTCACCAAGATGCCCTGTATCTCCCTCCCGTTCCCCCCCACCCCTCGCTCATGCCCCGTGTCTCCACTGATCCCCCCACCCCCTGCTCATGCCCTGTGTCTCCCCTGTTCCCCCCCACCCACCGCTCATGCCCCGTGTCTCCCTTCTTTTCCCCCAACCCCCCGCTCATGCCCCGTGTCTCCCTCCTTTTCACCCCCACCCCCCGCTAATGCCCCGTGTCTCCCCTGTTCCTCCCCACCCCCCACTCATGCCCCATGTGTCCCCTATTCCCTCTAACCCCCGCTCATGCCCCGTGTCTCCCTCCTTTTCCCCCAACCCCCCGCTCATGCCCCGTGTCTCCCTCCTTTCCCCCCACCCCACGCTCATGCCCTGTGTCTCCCCTGTTCCTCTCCACCCCCCGCCCCCACTCATGCCCTATGTCTCCCTCCTTTTCCCCCCCACCTCCCGCTCATGCACCTTGTTTCCCCCACCTCCCGCTCATGCCCCGTGTCTACCTCCGTTCTCCCCCAACCCCCTCTCATGCCCCGTGTCTCCCTCCTTTTGCCCCCCACAGCCCGCTCATGCCCCGTGTCTCCCTCTTTTTCCCTGACCCCCCGCTCATGCCCCTTGTCTCTCCTGTTCCCCCGACCCCCCGCTCATGCCCACGTGTCTCCCCTGTTCCCCCCACCTCCCGCTCATGCCCCGTGTGTCCCTACTGTTCCCCCCACCCCCCGCTCATGGCCCGTATCTCTCTTTTGTTCCCCCCACCCCCCTTTCATGCCCCTTGTCTCCTTTGTTTTCCCCCCCACCCCCCGCTCATGCCCCATGTCTGCCTACTGTTTCCCCCACCCCCGTTCATGGCCCGTGTCCCCCCTATTCCCCCCACCCCCCGCTCATGCCCTGTGTCTCCCTCCCGTTCCTCCCCACCCCTCGCTCATGCCCCGTGTCTCCCTCCCGTGTCACCCCCCACGCCCCGCTCATGCCCTGTGTCTCCCTCCCGTTCCCCCTCCCCTTGCTCATGCCCCATGTCTCCACTGTTCCCCACTCCCCGCTCATGCCCCATGTCTCCCTCCTTTTCCCCCGACCCCCCGCTTATGCCCCGTGTCTCCCCTGTTCCCCCCACCCCCCGCTCATGCCCCGTGTCTCCCTCCTTTTCCCCCAACCCCCCCTCATGCCCAGTGTCTCCCTCCTTTTCCCCCCCACACCCCCGCTCATGACCCGTGTCTCCCATGTTCCTCCCCACCCCCCGCTCATGCCCTATGTCTCCCTCCTTTCCCCCCACCCCCCACTCATGCACCTTGTCTCTCCTGTTCCCCCGACCCCCCGCTCATGCCCACGTGTCTCCCCTGTTCCCCCCTACCTCCCGCTCATGCCCCGTGTCTCCCTCCTTTTCCCCCAATCCCCCCTCATGCCCCGTGTCTACCTCCGTTCTCCCCCAAACCCCTCTCATGCCCCGTGTCTCCCTCCTTTTGCCCCCCACCGCCCGCTCATGCCCCGTGTCTCCCTCCTTTTCCCCCTCTCCCCCGCTCATGCCCCTTGTCTCTCCTGTTCCCCCGACCCCCCGCTCATGCCCACGTGTCTCCCCTGTTCCTCCCCACCTCCCACTCATGCTCCGTGTCTCCCTACTGTTCCCCCCACCCCCCGTTCATGGCTGTGTCTCTCTCTTGTTCCCCCCACCCCCCTTTCATGCCCTGTGTCTCCTTCCTTTTTCCCCCCCACCCCCCGCTCATGCCCCATGTCTCCCTACTGTTCCCCCCACCCCCGTTCATGGCCTGTGTCTCCCTTGTTCCCCCCCACACCTCGCTCATGCCCCGTGTCGCCCCTGTTCCCCCCACCCCCCGCTCATACCCCGTGTTTCCCTCCTTTTCCCCCCCACTCCCCGCTCATGCCCCTTGTCTCCCCTGTTCACCCCACCCCCCGCTCATGCCCACGTGTCTCCCCTCTTCCCCCCACCCCCTGATCATGCCCCATGTCTCTCTTGTTCCCCCCCACCCCCACTCATGCACGTGTCTCCCTCCTTTTCCCCCCAGCCCCCCACTCATGCCCCTTGTCTCCCCTGTTCCCCCCACCCCCGCTCATGCCCCATGTCTACCTCCATTCCCCCACCCCTGCTCATGCCCCTTGTCTCCCCTGTTCCCCCACCCCCCGCTCATGCCCCATGTCTCCCTCCTTTTCCCCCCTACCCCTCGCTCATCCCCCGTGTCTCCCTACTGTTCCCCGCACCCCACGCTCATGGCCCGTGACTCCCCTGTCCCCCCCCACCCCTGCTCATGCCCACGTGTCTCCCCTGTTCCCCCCCACCTCCCGCTCCTACCCTGTGTCTCCCTACTGTTCCCCTCATCCCCCGCTCATGGCCCATGTCTGTCTCTTGTTCCCCCCACCCCCCTTTCATGCCCCTTGTCTCTTTCCTTTTCCACCCCACCCCCGCTCATGACCTGTGTCTCCCCTGTTCTCCCCACCCCCGCTCATGCCCCGTGTCTCCACTGCTCCCCCACCCCCCGCTCATGCCCTGTGTCTCCCTCCTTTCCCCCATCCCCTGCTCATGCCCCCTGTCTCCCTCCTTTCCCCCCACCCTCTGTTCATGCCCCGTGTCTCCCCTGTTCCCCCCACCCCTGCTCATGGCCCGTGTCTCCCTCTTTTTCCCCCAACCGCCCGCTCATGCCCCGTGTCTCCCTCTTTTTCCCCCCACCCCCCGCTCATGCCCCTTGTCTCTCCTGTTCCCCCGACCCCCCGCCCATGCCCACGTGTCTCCCCTGTTCCCCCCCACCTCCCGCTCATGCCCCGTGTCTCCCTACTGTTCGCCCCACCCCCCGCTCATGGCCCGTGTCTCTCTCTTGTTCCCCTCCACCCCCCTTTCATGCCCCTTGTCTCCTTCGTTTTCCCCCCCACTCCCCGCTCATGCCCCATGCCTCCCTACTGTTCCCCCACCCTGTTCATGGCCCGTGTCTCCCCTGTTCCCCCCCACCCCCTGCTCATGCCCCGTGTCTCCCCTATTCCCCCCACCCCACGCTCATGCTCTGTGTCTCCCTTCCGTTCCTCCCCACCCCTCGCTCATGCCCTGTGTCTCCCTCCCGTGTCACCCCCCACGCCCCGCTCATGCCCTGTGTCTCCCTCCCGTTCCCCCTCCCCTCGCTCATGCCCCATGTCTCCACTGTTCCCCCACTCCCCCCTCATGCCTCCCTCCTTTTCCCCCCGACCCCCCGCTTATGCCCCGTGTCTCCCCTGTTCCCCCCACCCCCCGCTCATGCCCCGTGTCTCCCTCCTTTTCCCCCCTCCCCCCACTCATGCACCTTGTTTCCCCCACCTCCCGCTCATGCCCCGTGTCTACCTCCGTTCTCCCCCAAACCCCTCTCATGCTCCGTGTCTCCCTCCTTTTGCCCCCCACCGCCTGCTCATGCCCCGTGTCTCCCTCCTTTCCCCCCCACCCCCCGCTCATGCCCCTTGTCTCTCCTGTTCCCCCAACCCCCCACTCATGCCCACGTGTCTCCCCTGTTCCCCCCACCTCCCGCTCATGCCCCGTGTCTCCCTACTGTTCCCCCCACCCCCGCTCATGCCTAATGTCTACCTCCATTCCCCCACCCCTGCTCATGCCCCTTGTCCCCCCTGTTCCCCCACCCCCCGCTCATGCGCCGTGTCTCCCTCCTTTTCCCCCCTACTCCCCGCTCATCCCCCGTGTCTCCCTACTGTTCCCCACACCCCCCGCTCATGGCCCGTGTCTCCCCTGTTCCCCCCCACCCCCGCTCATGCCCACGTGTCTCCCCTGTTCCCCCCCACCTCCCGCTCCTACCCTGTGTCTCCCTACTGTTCCCCCCATCCCCCGCTCATGGCCTGTGTCTCTCTCTTGTTCCCCCCACCCCCCTTTCATGCCCCTTGTCTCCTTCCTTTTCCACCCCACCCCCGCTCATGTCCCGTGTCTCCCCTGTGCCCCCCACCCCCCACTCATGCCCTGTGTCTCCCTCCTTTCCCCCATCCCCCGCTCATGCCCCCTGTCTCCTTCCTTTCCCCCCACCCTCCGCTCATGCCCCGTGTCTCCCCTGTTCCCCCCACCCCTGCTCATGGCCCGTGTCTCCCTCCTTTTCCCCCCACCCCCCGCTCATGCCCCGTGTCTCCCCTGTTGCCCCCCACCCCCTGCTCATGCCCCGTGTCTCCGTCCTTTGCCCACCCACCCCCGCTCATGCCCCGTGTCTCCCTCATTTCCCCCCCACCCCCCACTCATGCCCCATGTGTCCCCTATTCCCCCCACCCCCCGCTCATGCCCTGTGTCTCCCTCCCGTTCCCCCACCCCTCGCTCATGCCCCGTGTCTCCACTGTTCCCCCCACCCCCTGCTCATGCCCTGTGTCTCCCTCTTTTCCCCCCCACCCCCTGCTTATTCACCGTGTCTCCGCTGTTCCCCCACCCACCCCATATGCCCCGTGTCTCCCTTCTTTTCCCCCAACCCCCCGCTCATGCCCCGTGTCTCCCTCCTTTTCGCCCCCACCCCCCGCTCATGCCCCGTGTCTCCCCTGTTCCCCCCCACCCCCCGCTCATGCCCTATGTCTCCCTCCTTTTCCCCCCCACCCGCTGCTTATGCTTCTTGTTTCCCCTGTTCCCCCCACCCCTGCTCATGCCCTGTGTCTACCTCCGTTCTCCCCCAACCTCCTCTCATGCCCCGTGTCTCCCTCCTTCCCGCCCCCACCCCCCCGCTCATGGCCCGTGTCTCCCTCCTTTTCCCCCCACCGCCCGCTCATTCCCCTTGTCTCTCCTGTTCCCCCCACCCCTTGCTCATGCCCACATGTCTCCCCTGTTCCCCCCCACCTCCCACTCATGCCCCGTGTCGCCCTACTGTTCCCCCCACCCCTGCTCATGGCCCGTGTCTCTCTCTTGTTCCCCCACCCCCCTTTCATGCCACGTGTCCCCTTCCTTTCCCCCCCAACCCCCGCTCAGGCCCCGTGTCTCCCCTGTTCCCCCACCCCCGCTCATGGCCCGTGTCTCCCTACTTTTCTCCCCCCACCCCCCGATCATGCCCCGTGTCTCCCCTGTTGCCCCCCACCCCCTGCTCATGCCCTGTGTCTCCCTCCTTTGCCCACCCACCCCCGCTCAAGCCCCGTGTCTCCCTCATTTTCCCCCCACCCCCCGCTCATGCCCCGTGTCTCCCCTATTCCCCCCATCCCCCGCTCATGCCCCGTGTCTCCCTCCTGTTCCCCCCACCCCTTGCTCATGCCCCGTGTCTCCCTCCCGTGTTACCCCCCGCTCATGCCCTGTGTCTCCCTCCCATTCCGCCCACCCCTCGCTCATGCCCCGTGTCTCCACTGTTCCCCCTCACCCCCCGCTCATGCCCTATGTCTCCCTCCTTTTCTGCCCCACCCCCCGCTCATGCCCCTTGTTGCCCCTCTTCTGCCCCACCCCCCGTGTCTACCTCCGTTCTCCCCATCCCCCTCTCATGTCCCGTGTCTCCCTCCTTTTCCCCCCACCCCCCGCTCATGCCCCGTGTCTCCCTCCTTTTCCCCCAACCCCTGCTCATGCCCCGCCTCTCCCCTGTGCCCCCACCCCCACTCATGCCCCATGTCTCCCCTGTTACCCCCCACTCATGCCCTGTGTCTCCCTCCTGTTCCCCCCACCCCCCGCTCATGCCTTGTGTCTCCACTGGTCCTCACACCCCCCCGCTCATGCCCTGTGTCTCCCTACTGTTCCCCCCCGCTCATGCCCTGTGTCTATCTCCGTTCCCCCCCACCCCCTGCTCATGTCCCGTGTCTCCCTCCTTTTCCCCCCACCCCCCGCTGATGCCCTGTTGTGTTCTCTTTATACACCCCGCCTTCCCTTTCCATGGTGGCCATCTTGGTAAAAGATTTTCTTTCCTACACGGTTTGGGAAGAAAAATCTTTTTTCTTACCATCCGGTGTTCCCACTTTGAGGACCTAGGATGCTAGTGGTCTTCATCTATTGAAAAGGACGTTATGGTTACGTTGCACTAATAAAAACCTATGAAATTCAATGAAAAAACTTTGTTAAAGGGACGTTATGGTTACAAGTAAAACCGAAAAACCCTTGAAATTCGCCAGTTATGGTAAGCTAAGCACATTCCCAGTTATGGTAAACTAAGCAACCATAACTGCGCCACCACCGTGCACTGCTAAGACTACCACCCAGGACATCAAATATGACATCACATATGTCATTGATGACATCACTGATGACATCACATGTCTGGCTACCCCTTTTTTCCTTTACTGACATATCTAGTCCACATAGTTTTCTTCAGTAACACTCAGGAACTAAAAATTGAAAAGGTACTATATTTGTAGACTTAACCTTCAAGTATGTTCTTACAGTAATTCCCTTAGGGTCCAATCACATCATATGAAACATATACATAGGGGAAGGCACAGGCTTGAAAGACAGCAATCCTTTCTGTGTGTGAAGATAATCAGTAGGGTTATCAGCACTTTCTGATAGTTCTGTTGTTTTTGTATTACTGTACTTTCTCTCTATATGCTCATATTTGTATACATTGTACTCACACTATTTTCCTTAGGGTCCAGTGACATCATGTGATACATATACATAGGGTAAGTAGCAGCTTTGAAACAGAGCAATCATTTATTTGCATAAAGATAATCAGTTAGGTTATAAATTATTTCTGCTACTACTGCTTTTTTGCTTACTTCACTTTCCCTGTATATACCCATATTTGTATGTGTTTTTGTCTCTTTGTGTTTTGTCTGTAATAATTAAATTATGTAATACATGGGTTTTATTAGCTGCTTATTATGCATTTCACAGTACGCAAAACTCTAATAAGAAAACAGTTATCATTTCACTATTCAACATGGCAAGCTTATGAATATTGCACCTTCATCATGTATGCTGCACACACTGCCTATGTGTCTACATGAGCACCTTAGTATACTGGATAGAACTTCATAATAGAATGCTATTTATATCAATGCATTGCTTAATGCACTAATTAGCTCTTGATATTTGTTCCAATGATCTTTGACACTTTTTTCTCAACATTATAATAAGAATCCCTTGTACAGACATTTCATGAAAAGTAAATGCATATGTGATGTCATCTTTGATGTCGTGGGTGTTAGTCTTAGCAGTGCACGGTGGTGGCGCGAGTTATGGTTGCTTAGCTGACCATAACTGGCGAATTTCAAGGGTTTTACTTGGAACCATAACGTCCCTTTAACAAAGTATTTTCACAGAATATATATATATACTTATACACAGTTATATGCACAATTTGTTAGGTTCTTCCGCAGACGGAGAGCACCGTCCTTGCTAGTGGACGTCCCACTCTTTGGACCTTCAAGATGGAAAAGGGGAGGGTTCAGAAAATCAGACGGGTTCCCACGCTAATAGATGCATTGAAATGCCACCTCTATTTAGCAATTGTGACATCTGCAGCACACACCAGAGGAACCGATCCAATTTGACATGGAAACACAGCTGTGGATGGAGCTGCCAAACAGGCAGCTTATATGCCATTTCCAATGGAAAGTAAGATACCTGTTATAGCAGTGCACACACAACGCAATGTCCATGGGGCACATTGTAGAGTTGCAAGAAAGAGGGCCACCTCAAGAGAATGCGTTATGGGTGAACGAGGATGTACATAATCACCCACTGATAGGGTCTGGAGACAGGAGGTTACAGGTTAATGAGAGGGGTCAGTAATGTGAGGTGGAGAACTGACTGTGGATGTATCCAAATGTGCCATTTTATTAAGGACTTCCTTGCCTGGTCTAAGAGCTAAGGGAACATTGTCTAGCAGATGGTAACTGGCCCTCACACTACACAACAAACCGACAAAAGACAAGATATGGCAATACAATATACCAGGTACTCTTCAAACAATGGCTGGATGACCTTTATCTACCCTGGGTTAGACCCCTTCCCCAGGATTCTAAGTCAACTCAAAATGTTCAGCAAAAGAAAAGATAAGTTTCTGATCCAGTTCTTTAAAGTTCATTGTCAGAGTAACAAGTTCCACTCGTACCAATTCTCTGTTCTGGGATAAAAGATCTTCTTCCAACATTCAGAAAAGAAGTGGCATGGATGGAAATCCTGCTCAAGACAATGCATCTCTTCTCCAGATCAAAGGAAAGGGCAATATTCCAACTGTCAACAACACACAGCTCTGAATCAACAGTTAGAAATGTGTTACTTTGTATATTTGTCAGGATATGATATGATATGATATGATATGGCATTTATAACAGATGATTTCTTTGTGCTGCTGCTTCCGCTTCAGCAACCACACTTCTACCGGTGGTGCTATGAGAACAGTCACCTTTGCTCCACAGTATTTACTTGGTTCAGACACTGCAAGATTACATCCGCTCACAACTTAATATACCACCACAGTTTATTGTGCCACCACCACAGCTCAGTACTTTGACTGTTAGACGGGCTTCGGCAGGATACACTTCAACCTCTTCAGATAGGCACGTCTCTCTGCCTTTCTCGTCTATTTGTCACAAAAACATCCTGTTTCTTTCCTTCAAACGTACTTCTCTCCGGCTTCTGCAGTCTTTGGCATTACAGGTCATGTTGACTTCATAACATTCTTGAGAAGCAATCAAATCCACTTCCCCTACTTTACTCACACCTTTCTGCCAGTTATCAGTCCAAGTAAATACCAAGAACCCTTGGTGGCACTCTTTCAGCTTCAGATAATACTTGCACACTTGTCCTTTAAGCCACTTGATGGTTAATAACTTCACAGCACAGTTTGATGGCTCCTTAACACTTAGAAAAGCTGGTTTTGCTATTAACAGAGAATGCCTCTTGGCTTGGGTAATGCGTGTTCTTCTCTTGAACAGTTTATAATTTCCACTTCGTAGAAATGAGAGGTATGTAACTTCTGGATACAGTATATTGGGCCTCATTACGAGTTGGGCAGTATTCATGTGGTAAATCCACCAAAATACCACCCAAACAAATTACTGTTACTGCAACTTGGTCTGGCAGAATTTCTGCTGCATTACAGGTGGTGATTGTGGTGTAATTCTGTTAGGTGGAAACCTGTGCAGTTCCCTCTGGGACCACTGCAAAAGATTTAGGACTACAGGTGTTTGGCAGTAAACCCACTTGGTAGCAGTCTGTACCACACAGATTCACTTGGTAGCTGTGGCTGAGCAGTCAGACTTCCCTCAAGAAGAGTTAAGCAGTATGTGGAGTATACAAAATAGGGCAATTCTTCACAGTAAGACAAGCAAACACGCAACAAGCTTCAGTGTAAAGATATACAGGTATTTATTTATAACGGAACATTTATAGAAAACACTCTGGCACTATCACGGCAAACAATTAAATTACAATTACTCTACGAAGCGAACAATCAATCCCCCTAACAATAGCTTGACAAGTCTAGGTTTTACCAGCATCACTTATTTGCAGACAGAGGTGTATGCTGCCACCTAGATGGCACTCTAGTATTCGTTAGGACGGGAGAAAAAAATGAGTAGGTTACGAAATCAACACAGTTCAATACTTCACCGGAAAAATGCAAGGCAAGAAGGCAAAAACCACAATAGATCATAAAGTTCAGAGGCCAGGCCCACTCGGAGAGGGGCAAGGCGATTATGCCCCAAAAAGTCTCTTTGTGGAAATGCGTCCGAGTCTGTGTAGCAAATTGTTATTGGAAGATTGAACCAGTTCAGAACAACACGCTAGAGAAAGCTTGGAGGCAACCCTATGGAGAGGCGAGGATTAAGACACCTCACTCTATCCGGCAACAAGGGAAGCCAGGCGGACACAGTACCTTGATTGTGGAGGGCAGTTGTTCCTGGTGGTGGATGCACGTCGGCTCTTTGCCAAGAGTAGAGATGATCTCGTCGTCGAAGAAAAGTGAAGTCCGGTGCACCACCAGGGAAGAGACCAGCCGCAGAGTGCTCCGTCACAAGGCACCACCTTTTGGTCACGGTACAGGGGTAGTGGCTATCCAGTTGCCGAGGTGCTCTGCACGGGCAATTCGACCACTGCGTCCTGAGGCGAAGAAAAAGCAAAGGGGACTGGTTGTTCCCACCAGTCAGGGGAAGAGACTCTCCGGCAGGGAGATCTCCTCTGTCGTTGGGAGGTGGTGAGTCGATTCAGCAGGGCTCCACCGGAGGTGTCGTCGTTGCAGGTCGGCTCAGCTTTACCCTCGTCGGATTCTTAGGTCCTGTGGCGACTTCTGAAGATCCAGTCCCAAAAGCCCTGCTTTTATGCAGAAAACCCCCATTCATCCAGCCTAGCTGTCAATCAACACACGCTAAGTGTTGAGCGGGGAGGCTCACCACTTGGGCCAATCACACCAGAGTGCGACCGGAGTTGGCAAAGCAACTCGGTCCAGGGTGCCTAAACCCCCTCCCACACCCCTGTGGTAACTCAGACAGAATGGCACCACTTTGGAGGGTCTCTGTACAGAGGCCCGCCAAAAGTGGAACAAAGGGCTCAACCTTTGGTTTAGGAGTCACAGAGACGAACACAGACGCCATTTTAGACAACCGAGTTCTGGCAGAAAATACCCTCCGATAGATTTATTTAAGATAAGTAGACCGGTGGTATGTTAGAGACTAACGAGAAAAAGTATCAATCTCCAACAATGGGAAGAATCCCATAGAGTTATATTCAGGGTCGAACATAACAAGTAGTTTCCACTGCCACCAGCCAAAACTCGACTAGGGGGGATGGGACAGTGCCCCCTCGAATAACAGATCCAGGAGTAATCGAATTACCCCTACTAGTACGTCCACAATAGGATGGTTTGTACTAGTTCTGTTAGTAAATTTAGGTCTAGTAAAGGCAATGGTGACTTTACATGCCCGGGGAGACAGTAGTCAGTCCCCGGGTATGGAGTCTATGACGGGGGTCCGCTAGGACGCCCCAGTTTTACAGCACGTAGGGTGCGGTGTAACACACATAGAAAAACATATGAGACCCTATGGAGTAAAAGACCCCATAGCCCATAGAACACATTGACAGTCAAAGGAATTACACACATTCATGTCCAAGAGTGGGAGAAAAAGAGTCACACTCTTGGCAGGATGGAAAAAACAAACTCCAGAAATCCAGCAAAGCTGCTGGGGGACTCACTAGGTTAGGAAATTCAGCCTAAACAGAGAATTCTCCCTAACACTCGCCCCCCCCCAGACTAAGAGACAGGAGGATTTAATCCACTCCTGGATGAATCTCATACCTCTAGTCGATGACATACATCCTAGAGAGACCATCAGCATTTTGGTGGTGACACCCTGACCTGTGCTCAATGGTGAAATCGAACCCTTGCAGGCAGATCGACCATCTCAATAGTTTTGGGTTTTCCCCTTTCATCTGCATTAACCATCTCAAGGGTTGGTGGTCAGTCTGAATGACAAACGTAGAACCATACAAGTACGGCCTAAACTTCTTCAGAGCCCACACGATAGCAAAGCACTCTCTTTCGATTGTTGCCCACCTTGTTTCAGGATCCTTCAGCTTGCGGCTGATGAAGCAAACGGGGTGCTCCCTACCTTTCCCATCCAGTTGACTGAGTACGGCACCTATTCCTACATTCGAAGCATCTGTCTGCACAATGAAGCGTTGGCGGTAATCAGGAGCTCTGAGTACTGGGGCTTGGCAAAGAGCCTTTTTCAGGTTTTCAAAAGCCTGATTGCACTCCTCGTTCCATCTAACCTTCTTAGGAAATTTGGGCGAGGAGATGACATTCAGTGGAGAAGCTATGGTCTCATAGTTCTCTATGAAATTCCTGTAGTACCCAGTGAGGCCTAGGAAGGCTCTCACTTGGGTTTGAGTAGTAGGTGTTGTCCAATTTTGCACAGCTTCAATCTTACTGAGCAAAGGCCTTATTTCTCCACCTCCTACCTCATGTCCAAGATAGACTACCTTACTCTGTCCAATTTGGCATTTACTCGCCTTTATGGTCAGAATGGCTCGTCCAAGAGCCTGCAAAACATCTCTCAGGTGGGTTACACGTTCTTCCCAGGAATTGCTGAACACTGCGATGTCATCCAAGTATGCCATGCAGAAGTCCTCCATCCCATTCAGAACCTGTTTTACCATCCGTTGAAACGTAGCAGGTGCATTCTTTAATCCGAAAGCCATTACCTTAAACTGGTATAAGCCAACGGGGGTCGAAAATGCAGTTTTCTCCTTGGCATGGTCTGTCAGGGCTATTTGCCAATAGCCTGACGTCAAGTCAAATGTGCTAAGGAACTTGGCGGCACCAAGTTTATCCACCAACTCATCTGTTCTTGGCAAAGGGTGGGCATCAGTCTTGGTGACTGCATTAAGAGCTCTATAATCCATGCAGAACCTAAGCTCTTTAGATCCGGCCTTTGGTACTAACACAACTGGGCTAGACCATGGACTAGTAGAGGGCTCTATTACCCCGAGATCGAGCATCTTGCTGACCTCACCTTTGATGTGGGTTTGTACGTTTTCAGACATTCTGTAGCCTCTGCTCTTGACCGGCAGACAGTCACCAGTGAGTATGTCATGCTGGCCCCAAGGGGTCAAGCCTGGCGAAAGCGAGAACAGAGAGGCAAACTGATTCAACATAGATTTGCACTCTTCTTGTTGCTCGGGTGTCAGATTGGAGGAGAGATTTACTCCTTCAATTTGTTCGTCCAAAGGTAAGCCTCTGAGGAGATCCGGAAGAGCTTCACTCTCTTCTTCTTCCTCCGACGATGCTAGAAGCAACGCTCCTACATCGGGTCTGGAGACATACGCTTTGAGTCGCTTGGTGTGAAAGACTGTCGGAGCCTCCTTGGGATTGCCCAAGGCCACCAGATAGTTGACCTCTCCGAGTTTACCCACAACTCTGAAGGGTCCCATCCACTTGTCTTGCAAGGCCCTCTGCCTTGTTGGGATCATAACGAGAACGAGCTGGTCTTGAGCGAACTCAACCATGTTAGCCTTTTGATCGTGCCAGTGCTTGACCAATGCTTGTCCAGCTTTCAAGTTATCGCTTGCTTCCGTCATCATGTGTGACATTCTCCTCCGGAGACCTATCACGTAGTCAGTCACTCTGACTGGCTTGGGGGAAGGAGCACTCTCCAACCCCTCCTTAATCAGGGCCAATGGACCTCTGACGGGATGACCATAGAGAAGTTCGAAGGGAGAGTAACCTACTCCCTCCTGAGGGACTTCTCTATAAGCAAAGAGAAGGCAGGGCAGTAGAAGGTCCCACTTACGCTTAAGGGGTTCTTCTAAAGCACCTATCATGCTCTTCATGGTTCGGTTGAACCGTTCTACCAACCCATTGGTTTGGGGGTGGTAAGCTGTTGAGAACTTGTAAGTAACTCCACAGGTTTTGCACATGGCTTTCATGTAATGGGACATAAAGTTTGACCCCCTGTCAGAGATTACTTCCTTAGGAAACCCGACCCTAGTAAAAATACCAAGGAGGGCCTTAGCCACAGCCAGAGCTGTAACAGTCCTCATAGGAATTGCCTCAGGATACCTAGTAGCATGGTCTACTACAACAAGTATAAACCTGTTGCCTGAGGAGGTTGGAGGATCAAGGGGACCAACAATGTCAATCCCTACTCTCTCAAATGGGACTCCCACAACTGGGAGAGGCACTACATGTGCCACATTCTTGGTACCAACCTTACCAGAGGTCTGGCAGGTGTGCCAGCTCCTGCAGTGTTTTTCCACTTCGGCCCCCATCTTTGGCCAATAGAAGTAGAGTGAGAGCCTTTCCTTAGTCTTCTTGAAACTCAAGTGACCAGCCAAAGGAATCTCGTGGGCTAACTGCAAGAACTGTGGTCTGTTCTCTTTGGGTACTACAAGTCGTTTGTAGTCTCCAGGTGCAGACTCGGTCGGTTCACTGTAGAAGAGGCCATCTTCCCAGTGCAAGCTTTATTTCCCAGGCTCTTGCCCTTCAGCCTGAGCTTCTGCCTGGTGGCGAAGACCTTCCAGAGTTGGACATTCTCTCTGTCCCTTACTGAAGTCTGCCCTGCTGGGTCCACCTTCTGCCAGTAAAGACTGCAGCTCAGGATGGTCAACAGGATCCAGATCACCATTGAGTTCCTGGCCTTCTATTAGCTCTTCCTCAGAGTCTAATTCTACCACACAGGGTTGTACCTCCCTCTCAGCCTCGGCTGGAAGTGGAGTTACGGGTGTAACTTTGGACAACCGCGGGGAAGTCCGTGTTGGCTGCACTGGAATGCCGGCTGCGGGTTTCGGGGTAGAAGTCTTAAGTTTCCCCTTCGCTTCTGTTTTCTTTGAGACAGTGGCCGATAATTCCAGTGGAGCAGGAGTGATTTCTCTCTTCATCATCTCCTGGAGAGTACCGCGCATGGTCCTCTCTCTTGCGGGTCTGGTTAGCTCCTGTAACCGTTTAATAGGAGGTCTGGGAGTATGCAATACAACTCCGAGAGTTTTCAAATCGTTACCCAACAGTACGCGTCCTGGTACCTCACTCTGTATGCTGACAGGTATCTTCACAGTCATGTTGTTACACTGGATGAGAACTGGTAATTGGGGAAGCATCTGCACATGCCCTCCAGCTAACTTGGTGAGGCGTTTGGGTGCCTTAGCAACATCCTCTGCCTGAAAAAACGATTTATCCACCACAGTTATGCTGGCCCCAGTGTCCCTAATGGCAGGCGTCTCCTGACCATTCACCTGGACACTGTCCTTATAATACTCTTTAGTATTATCGGGGATAGAATTATAGACATCTAAATTCTGTTGTTCCCACAACCCCAGAGATACTAAAGAAATGCTGGCTGAGACTCCAATGGGTTCGTCAGCTAGCAGTAGAAAGTTTCCACTTGCCATTTGGACTTCCTCCTCTGGAGCGAAGGCTAAGGAGACAAGCTGGACCCCTGAAGGTTTACCCTTACATCTGGGATCTCCTTTCACGTGGTCAGTCGAGCCACAAACAAAGCATTTACCGAATGCTTTCTGAAATGGTGGCTTGTTCTGGCCTCCTTCCGGTTTTACACCAGAAGAAACACTATTCTGCTGCGGTTTTCCTTGTGGCTTACCCTTCTGGTTTTGTTTGGGGCCCTCTTTGGAATTTGAGTTATTAGAATTCTCTTTTGAGTCTTTTTTAGGCTGCTTTCCCTCATCCTTTTTCTGAGTTGCCCCAGAATCCTTGTGAGTAGCCCTGTTGGCAACCCACAAGTCAGCAGCCCTAGCTAGCGTCCGGGAATCTAATTCCTTCGAATCAGCCAAGTGCTGTCTGAGCTCAGGAGAACAGGCATCATAAATAGACTCCAACATAAAAAGATTCTTCATACCCTCATAAGTGTTCACTTTGTAACCCTTAATCCATCCCTCTAAGTTTTTCAACCCTTCACTCACCCAGGTAGCCCAAGGGGTACCATCATGCTTTTGAGGGTTCTAAACCTCTTAAGATACTGGGAAGGGGTATTCCCGAATCTAGCTATCAAAGCTAGTTTCACACTTTCGTAATCCGTCTTATCCACCTCCCCCAATTCCATTACCACATCAGTCGCAACAGGAGGGAGCCTAGAGAACAACCAGGGAAGTAAATCGTTTCCGGTGATGTCCTGGAGCCCATGATTGTACTCAAACAGTTTTAACCAATCCAACACATCCAATCTCGGTTCATACATACCCACTAATTCCTTCGGCATCCGGGGTCTTTTGGGACTGGAGCTCCTAGAGGAACCAGCGGAGAGAGAAGCATTTTCTATAGACAACTTTTTCATCTCTAACTCGTGATTAAGTTCTATTTCTCTGAGTCTTAACTCAGCGTGCTTCTGCTCAGCCTGGGCATTCATCCGTCTGAACTCGAGTTCTTGGTTTCGTTCATATTGGGCCAAGAACCGTTTGTATTCTAATTCGAGCTTCATTTTTTCGAGTTCAAAATAAGCAGGGTTACTTGTGGAACCTGGTATCGGCCCCGTAGGTGCAGCGGGTAAGGCAGGTAGAGGAGCAGGGTAGACAGTTTCGTTAGCCTCTCCTTCCTCTTCAGCCTCTTCATCACTATCATCACAATTATGATTTAGATCAACACCATCACTGTTATCTACATTTGCTGGAGAAATTGGTTCCTCTGACCGAGTACCCAGACTTTGGTTCGCCAGCAATCTCTCTATTAGTTCTAATTTCTTGCCTCTTACAGAAAGATTCTCTTGCCTACAGAGAGCTCGCAAACTCTCAGTATTTTCACCTGACAAGGATTCTTGACTGTAAGTTTCCATCGTAGACATGTTTTCGAAAGTTGCTTTTTAGTGCTAAGCTTTGTGGTTAGTTATCCTAAAGTGTCAAAAAGCACTGTAAACTGTATACTCGATACAAATCCCACCGCTGTACACCAGTGTTGGGCGGAAACCTGTGCAGTTCCCTCTGGGACCACTGCAAAAGATTTAGGACTACAGGTGTTTGGCAGTAAACCCACTTGGTAGCAGTCTGTACCACACAGATTCACTTGGTAACTGTGGCTGAGCAGTCAGACTTCCCTCAAGAAGAGTTAAGCAGTATGTGGAGTATACAATATAGGGCAATTCTTCACAGTAAGACAAGCAAACACGCAACAAGGCTTCAGTGTAAAGATATACAGGTATTTATTTATGACGGAACATCTATAGAACACACTCTGGCACTATCACGGCAAACAATTCAATTACAATTACTCTACGAAGCGAACGATCAATCCCCCTAACAATAGCTCGACAAGCATAGGTTTTACCAGCATCACTTATTTGCAGACAGAGGTCTATGCGGCCACCTAGATGGCACTCTAGTATTCGTTAGGACGGGAGAGAAAAATGAGTAGGTTACGAAATCAACACAGTTCAATACTTCACGGGAAAAATGCAAGGCAAGAAGACAAGAACCACAATAGATCATAAAGTTCAGAGGCCAGGCCCACTCGGAGAGAGGCAAGGTGATATGTCCCAAAAAGTCTCTTTGTGGAAATGCGTTCGAGTCTGTGTAGCAAATTGTTATTGGAAGATTGAACCAGTTCAGAACAACACGCTAGAGAAAGCTTGGAGGAAACCCTATGGAGAGACGAGGATGAAGACACCTCACTCTATCCGGCAACAAGGGAAGCCAGGCGGACACAGTACCTTGATTGTGGAGGGCAGCTCTGGCGGGGGCAGTTGTTCCTGGTGGTGGATGCACGTCGGGTCTTTGCCAAGAGTAGAGATGATCTCGTCATCGAAGAAAAGTGAAGCCCGGTGCACCACCAGGGAAGAGACCAGCCGCGGAGTGTTCCATCACAAGGAACCACCTTTTGGTCGCGGTACAGGGGTAGTGGCTATCCGGTTGCCGAGGTGCTCTGCACGGGCAATTCGACCACTGCGTCCTGAGGCGAAGAAAAAGCAAAGGGGACTGGTTGTTCCCACCAGTCAGGGGAAGAGACTCTCCGGCAGAGAGATCTCCTCTGTCGTTGGGAGGTGGTGAGTCGATTCAGCAGGGCTCCACCGGAGGTGTCGTCGTTGCAGGTCGGCTCAGCTTTACCCTCGTCGGATTCTTAGGTCCTGTGGCGACTTCTGAAGATCCAATCCCAAAAGCCCTGCTTTTATGCAGAAAACCCCCAGTCATCCAGCCTAGCTGTCAATCAACACACGCTAAGTGGTGAGCGGGTAGGCTCACCACTTGGGCCAATCACACCAGAGTGCGACCGGAGTTGGCAAGGCAACTCGGTCCAGGGTGCCTAAACCCCCTCCCACACCCCTGTGGTAACCCAGACAGAATGTCACCACTTTGGAGGGTCTCTGTACAGAGGCCCACCAAAAGTGGAACAAAGGGCTCAACCTTTGGTTTAGGAGTCACAGAGACGAACACAGACGCCATTTTAGACAACCGAGTTCTGGCAGAAAATACCCTCCGATAGAATTATTTAAGATAAGTAGACCGGTGGTATGTTGGAGACTAACGAGAAAAAGTATCAATCTCCAACAATGGGAAGAATCCCATAGAGTTATATTCAGGGTCGAACATAACAAGTAGTTTCCACTGCCACCAGCCAAAACTCGACGAGGGGGGACGGGACAGTGCCCCCTCGAATAACAGATCCAGGAGTAATCGAATTACCCCTACTAGTACGTCCACAATAGGATGGTTTGTACTAGTTCTGTTAGTAAATTTAGGTCTAGTAAAGGCAATGGTGACTTTACATGCCCGGGGAGACAGTAGTCAGTCCCCGGGAATGGAGTCTATGACGGGGGTCCGCTAGGACGCCCCAGTTTTACGGCACGTATGGTGCGGTGTAACACACATAGAAAAACATATGAGACCCTATGGAGTAAAAGACCCCATAGCCCATAGAACACATTGACAGTCAAAGGAATTACACACATTCATGTCCAAGAGTGGGAGAAAAAGAGTCACACTCTTGGCAGGATGGAAAAAACAAACTCCAGAAATCCAGCAAAGCTGCCTGGGGACTCACTAGGTTAGGAAATTCAGCCTAAACAGAGAATTCTCCCTAACAAATTCCCCATTTAATTTGAGTCCATTGGATTTAATGGGGCTTTTTTGGTGGAATTACTGCAGAAGAATTTCTGCTGCAGTAATTCCACCGATTCTGCCGAATTTTCAGGGTTTAGTTGGAGGATTTACCTGAACGCAAATCCTCCACTCCAAGCCCAAACCTGTAATTTGGCGTTACCGCCAACTTTACCACTTACTGCATAACTCGTGATGAGGAACCTAGTTCAGTCTTTCAGTGAAAAACACAGTTGGGCACACGCAATCTCTCTCTCGTTAAGGTAGAATTCAAGGTTTAAAGATGACTAGAGAATTATATTCCCATGTAAAAGTAAAGAATGAACTTCTGACTTCCTTTGGGAATTTCAATTAGGCACACGGAACCTCTTTTTTATATAGTTTTCAGACTTTATAAATTGTAGCTCGTGTATTATTAAGGTTAGGTGTTCGGTAATGGTTTAGTGAGCCTTTCATCTCCTTAATTAAGGACAAGGGAACACTCCATTGGACAGCAAGAGCATTTAAACAAGGAAACAATGGATTTCAGTATCTTTAGCTTCTCACGCAAGCAATTGATCTTTCACACCGAGCGTGAGTGCTGCATTTTTATTGTTAACATGACTTTGGATGTAACAAACAGCTTTTACACGCATAAGACTATTCGTGAGTCAGTAAGGACTTGGATACTGTGACGGCAAGGCTCGTGCAATGTCTTAGAACGCTGTGCTTCACTCATCCGCTTCTTTTGACACTTGATTTGCCGGTTGCACTGCTTTCCCAACTTCCACTACAACTTCTACTGCTTCTGGCTCGCCGAGGACCCACACCCTTCTCCTACATGGGTGTCTCCAGTCCGGTCACTCAGTTTGGGAGTTCCCTTTTCTTCTGAGACCCTTGGCTTGCCTCTTGCATCTTGCCTTACTCTCCTGCATGTTGACAGCTCAGCAACCATGGCAACCATGGCAATCATGGCAATCGGGCTCACATGGGGAAAAGTTAGTTTGCTGTACATCTTCCTCTGCACACTCTCTGCACTTCAGATTTTGGGAGAAAGGGAATCTCTCAGAACTTGCAGGTGAAATCTGCTGTTTCCACATTCTGGCGTCCCTCTCGTTCTCCCACTTCTGCATGGTTTGCCCGCCTCCCGTTTCCTCTCTTCTTCTACTGCTCCAGCCTACCTTCCAGCTCTCGTTCCAGCTCCTTCTACTCCTCCTCCATGGTTGCACATGAGGAGTCCTTTTATGCCTCCCAGGTTCAGTGATCATTTTCATGTGTGCGCTGTTAGGCTCCATTACCTGACTACTACAACTGCTATTAGGCTGAATTTCCTGACAATTACACCTGCATCCCTCTGCAGCCCTCGTCCTCGTCTCAGTACCTATAGGATTGTGGGACTTGTAGCCCCCTCAGGAAAATTAGTACTTTTTAAGGGTAGATTTAATTTCCCTGAACTCGTTAAGAGAAGTGTTGTTAGAATAATTGTTATAGAGGACGGTAATTTATTAAAGACAACATTTCCAGATTCATTTACACTGTTCCCTTGGGAGCAAGTAGGGTGTTTGATTTGAGATACCCCAAAAGATCTTTCCTTTGGTAAGTCGTGTTCAGATTTTACAAAACATGTGTCCACATTTATAGTTTTAATATGAAAGGCAAGGACAATAAGCCATTACCGCTTTCGGTACATTGGGATGGGATTGGCAGACGCTCCTTTTCAGTGGTGGCCGCTGGTCTCTGGAACGGGCTGCCGCATCCTTTTAGAGAAACGGTCAGCCACTTTGCCTTGCTTCAATACTTCTGCTCACTACTTGCCCCCCTTCTAGGAGCACCAAGATTCCTTCGGGTGAATGGTCCGCTTTACAAGGTCTCTACAATACAATACAATTGGGAAGAGACTTTCTGTGAGAGGAAACATTCGGTGCGTTATCCATCCGGAATCTCCTCACAGCCCTGGGAGCAAAAACCCCCATAGATCTATTATTAAGGAAAGATTGGATCCAAGTGTTGGCTTTATCCGAGAAATGTGCAGCCCATGTTAAATGGTTGCAAAGGACGTTGTGGTTCAAAAAGTCGAATGCTGCCGACAGGTCTAATAGGAGAAGAAGGGCCATTTTACCTTTATCTTTGATGGCCTGAATTTGGGTCTTAAGGTCAATTAGCGCTGTATCGGTCCCATGTCTGGGTGCAAATTTGGATTGTCTGAGACAAAGAAGATGAAAGGATTAAAGAGGTTGTAGAATATGCAGATAAGCTGCTCGGTCCAATATTTTCATCAAAAAAGATACTGTGGTAATAGGTCTAAAGTTGGAGGAGATATTTGGATCGAGCGTTGGCTTGTTTTAAAGCGGAAGTACCCAGGCGTCTTTTAGGTTATTGGGGCCTCTGGGGCAGCAGGGGTAGGTGTTTCAATGGCCCAGCAATCCTGATAAAGGTCTTGCTCAATTGCAAGGTCAAGGTCATTAGGACCAACAAGAAATGTTGCTGTTATCACTGTGCACTGGGAGATCAGTGGCAGTTCTTATGTATTTATAACAGTCCACATAAGGGTGAGGTGAATATGCTGCCAGACCTTAACCCTTTTATAGGAGAGCGATTGGTGCTGAGGGCAGACTGTAACACCACTTCCTGTTGGGGGTAAATTTCAACCTCAAAATGGGTGTGGGCCCACGGGATGATCTTTTTGACCCTGTTGAGGATATGACGTTTAAAACCCCTAAACCGCAGATGCAGGATGTCTGGGTGTGTGCTAAAGCCTCCAGTTTTCTGCCTAGCTTATTGCGGGGGGCAGGCGTGCAGTAAATGGACACATCCTCCCTGACATTCCAGGTCACTCTACTTTTGGGAATTATCAGGCCTCCTCCACTACTGAGGTTTTCTGTCTCTCAGTGCAAATGTGGGACAGGATGTGGGAATGTGAAGTAATGGAGGATGCTTGCAGTGATCACCATTCCATTAGCCTCAAACTCTTAAGCAAAGGACAGCGGTAATTCATCTTCTGACCAAGCAGAGGTTGATTTGATGCCCGATAGGTGAATTACCTGGGCTAGGATTGAGGAATCTAAACGACACCATAAAATTCTGGCTGAGCAACGCCCGCGTATTATGACTATTGTATGTAATCCTAGAAGTGCTTTATATGTAGCAAGTTGTTTTGTGGATTTGATGGGGGCATTTTTGAAAGGTGTTGTGCAGAAAAGTAAAAGGAAAGTGAGGTCCACCAAGAAAGGTTGGTTTATTGAAGTCTGTGTCTCCACCAAGAATTTGCTTTTGGTGGCTTCCAAATCCCCAGACTGCGCCAAAAGTGACATCATCCAGGCGAGAGCAAGGTACCGCGCAGTTCTGTAGAAGAATGAGAAAGCATGGCCGGGTTTACTGGAGGCTGCTTCTACTCATGGCTCAGAACTATTTGGGGAATTTGTGAATGGGGGGCTGGTTTATACGATTGTAGCGAGGCCAAAGGAAACTCATGTGGATACATAATTGGAGCATTAGTCTAGCTTAGTCCATGGTATAAATCCTCCTTTACCGTGCCCGAACCCTAGTTCTTCCTTGCGCTTTACGCTTGTCCAGCTTAGTCCATGGTATAAATCCTCCTTTACCGTATCCTCCGAACCCTAGTTCTTCCTTGCGATTTACGCTTGTCCAGCTTAGTCCATGGTATAAATCCTCCTTTACTGTGCCCGAACCCTAGTTCTTCCTTGCGCTTTACGCTTGAGGATGTAGCCACTGTCAAGCAAACACGTAACCACGCTCCCGCCCCGGGTGCCATTCCAGACAACCTTTTTCATGACCACGGTGATATTTGGGCACTGCTGATGACTGCATTGAATGCCTTTTTGGAGAACGCCCATTACCCACCTTCCTGGAAGTCTACCAGGATTTTTTCCATTTTTTAAAGGGGACCCTGTAAGCCCAGTTTCGTATAGACCCATCTCCCTGGTTGATACCGCTTTCAACATCTTTGGGAGAGTGTTATTGAGGCTCATTGAGGCTTGGCTCTCGGAACCGTCTATTCTGTCCGATATACATCTCAGTTTTAGGCCAGGGGTTGGTGCCATGGAACAGGCACTGAATGTGCACCTATTTCAGGGGCGAAACTGTTTATCTTGCATTCATGGACTTGAGCACGGCCTTTGATAAAGCGAACTGGTCCAAGTTGTGGGCCGTGCTTGGGTCCATGAAATGCCCAATGCAGATCCTGACAGTGTTGCAGGAAATATACAGGGGAAGTGGGCCTAAGGGGCAATGCACGGCTAGCTTTCAGGTTGGTATGGGAGTCCACCAGGGCCGCTGTGTCCGGCCCCGCTCCTTTTCACATTGTATAGTAACAGTTTGCAGGATGCATTGGTGGAGTCTCTGGCTGATTTCCCACGGGTGGGGGGGCATGGATTTCCCCACACTAGCCTATGATGTGGATACGGGTCTGATTTCCAGAACACCAGAAACTGATGAATGCTTCTTCCATTTCCATTAATGATCTGGATCTGAAGATCAACACTGTGAAGTCCGCTGTGAGGGTGCGTGCCTGTGAAGTCCGCTGTGATGGTGCGTGCCTGTGAAGTCCGCTGTGATGGTGCGTGCCTGTGAAGGCCGCTGTGAGGGTGCGTGTCTGTGAAGTCCGCTGTGAGGGTGCGTGCCTGTGAAGTCCGCTGTGAGGGTGCGTGCCTGTGAAGTCCGCTGTGATGGTGCGTGCCTGTGAAGTCCGCTGTGATGGTGCGTGCCTGTGAAGTCCGCTGTGATGGTGCGTGCCTGTGAAGTCCTCTGTGATGGTGTTTGCCTATGAAGTCCGCTGTGAGGGTGCGTGCCTGTGAAGTCCGCTGTGAGGGTGCGTGCCTGTGAAGTCCGCTGTGATGGTGCGTGCCTGTGAAGTCCGCTGTGATGGTGCGTGCCTGTGAAGTCCGCTGTGATGGTGCGTGCCTGTGAAGTCCTCTGTGATGGTGTTTGCCTATGAAGTCCGCTGTGATGGTGTGTGCCTGTGAGGTGTGCCTGTGAAATCCGCTGTGATGATGTGTTCCTGTGAAGTCCGCTGTGATGTGTTTCTGTGATGTCCGCTGTGATGGTGTGTGCCTGTGAAGTCCGCTGTGATGGTGCGTGCCTGTGAAGTCCGCTGTGATGATGTGTGCCTGTGAAGTCCGCTGTGATGGTGTGTGCTTGTGAAGTCCGCTGTGATGTTGTGTCCCTGTGAAGTCTGCTGTGATGGTGTGTGCCTGTGAAGTCCGCTGTGATGGTGTGTGCCTGTGAAGTCCGCTGTGATGGTGTGTGCCTGTGAAGTCTGCTGTGATGGTGCGTGCCTGTGAAGGCCGCTGTGAGGGTGCGTGTCTGTGAAGTCCGCTGTGAGGGTGCGTGCCTGTGAAGTCCGCTGTGAGGGTGCGTGCCTGTGAAGTCCGCTGTGATGGTGCGTGCCTGTGAAGTCCGCTGTGATGGTGCGTGCCTGTGAAGTCCGCTGTGATGGTGCGTGCCTGTGAAGTCCTCTGTGATGGTGTTTGCCTATGAAGTCCGCTGTGATGGTGTGTGCCTGTGAGGTGTGCCTGTGAAATCCGCTGTGATGATGTGTTCCTGTGAAATCCGCTGTGATGGTGTGTGCCTGTGAAGTCAGCTGTGAGGGTGTGTGCCTGTGAAATCCCGTGTGATGGTGTGTGCCTGTGAAGTCCGCTGTGATGGTGCGTGCCTGTGAAGTCCGCTGTGATGGTGTGTCCCTGTGAAGTCTGCTGTGATGTTTTCTGTCTGTGATGTCCGCTGTGATGGTGTGTGCCTGTGAAGTCTGCTGTGATGGCGTGTGCCTGTGAAGTCCGCTGTGATGGTGCGTCCCTGTGAAGTCCGCTGTGATGGTGTGCGCCTGTGAAGTCCGCTGTGAAGGTGTGTGCCTGTGAAGTCTGCTGTGCTGGTGTGTACCTGTGAAATCCGCTGTGATGATGTGTACCTGTGAAGTCCGCTGTGATGGTGTGTGTCTGTGAAGTCTGCTGTGATGGTGCGTCCCTGTGAAGTCCGCTGTGATGGTGTGCGCCTGTGAAGTCCGCTGTGATGGTGTGTGCCTGTGAAGTCTGCTGTGATGGTGTGTGCCTGTGAAATCCGCTCTGATGATGTGTATCTGTGAAGTCCGCTGTGATGGTGTGTGCCTGTGAAGTCTGCTGTGATGGGTATGTGCCTGTGAAGTCCGCTGTGATGGTGTGTGCCTGTGAAGTGTGCCTGTGAAGTCTGCTGTGATGGTGTGTGTCTGTGAAGTCCGCTGTGATACTGTGTGTCTGTGAAGTCCGCTGTGATGGTGTGTGCCTGTTAAGTCCGCTGTGATGATGTGTGCCTGTGAAGTCTGCTGTGATGGTGCGTGCCTGTGAAGGCCGCTGTGAGGGTGCGTGCCTGTGAAATCCGCTGTGATGGTGTGTGCCTGTGAAATCCGCTGTGATGGTGCGTCCCTGTGAAGTCCGCTGTGATGGTGTATGTCTGTGAAGTCCGCTGTGATGGTGTAATGGTGTGTGCCTGTGAATCCCGCTGTGATGGTGTTTGCCTGTGAATTCCGCTGTGATGGTGTGTGCCTGTGAAGTCCGCTGTGAAGGTGTGTGCCTGTGATGTGCCTGTGATGTCCGCTGTGATGGTGTGTGCCTGTGAAGTCCGCTGTGATAGTGTGTGCCTGTGAAGTCCGCTGTGATGGTGTGTCCCTGTGAAGTCCGCTGTGATGGTGTGTGCCTGTGAAGTCCGCTGTGATGGTGTGTGCCTGTGAAGTCCGCTGTGATGGTGTGTGCCTGTGAAGTCCGCTGTGATGATGTGTGCCTGTGAAGTCCGCTGTGATGGTGTGTGCCTCTGAAGTCCGCTGTGATGATGTGTGCCTGTGAAGTCCGCTGTGATGATGTGTGCCTGTGAAGTCCGCTGTGATGGTGTGTGCCTGTGAAGTCCGCTGTGATGTTGTGTGCCTGTGATGTCCCCTGTGATGGTGTGTGCCTGTGAAGTCCGCTGTGATGGTGTGTGTTCCTGGTCTGCTGAGATGGTACGTGCCTGTGAAGTCCGCTGTGATGGTGTGTGCCTGTGTCCGCTGTGATGGTGTGTGCCTGTGAAGTCCGCTGTGATGGTGTGTGCTTGTGAAGTCCGCTGTGATGGTTGAAGTCCGCTGTGATGGTGTGTGCCTGTGAAGTCCGCTGTGATGGTGTGTGCTGTGAAGTCCACTGTGATGGTGTGTGCCTGTGAAGTCCGCTGTGATGGTGTGTGCCTATGAAGTCCGCTGTGAGGGTGTGTGCCTGTGAAGTCTACTGTGATGGTGTGTGCCTGTGAAGTCCGCTGTGATGTTGTGTGCCTGTGATGTCCCCTGTGATGGTGTGTGCCTGTGAAGTCCGCTGTGATGGTGTGTGTTCCTGGTCTGCTGAGATGGTACGTGCCTGTGAAGTCCGCTGTGAGGGTGTGTGCCTGTGAAGTCTACTGTGATGGTGTGTGCCTGTGAAATCCGCTGTGAGGGTGTGTGCCTGTGAAGTCCGCTGTCAGGGTGTGTGCCTGTGAAGTCCCGTGTGATGGTGTGTGCCTGTGAAGTCCCGTGTGATGGTGTGTGTCTGTGAAGTCAGGTGTGATGATGTGTGTCTGTGAAGTCAGGTGTGATGATGTGTGTCTGTGAAGTCCGCTGTGATGGTGTGTGCCTTTGAAGTCTGCTGTGATGGTGTGTGCCTGTGAAGTCCGCTGTGATGGTGTGTGCCTGTGAAGTCCGCTGTGATGTTGTGTGTCTGTGATGTCCGCTGTGATGGTGTGTGCCTGTGAAGTCCGCTGTGATGGTGCGTCCCTGTGAAGTCCGCTGTGATGGTGTGTGCCTGTGAAGTCTGCTGTGATGTTGTGTGTCTGTGATGTCCGCTGTGATGGTGTGTGCCTGTGAAGTCCGCTGTGATGGTGTGTGCCTGTGAAGTCCGCTGTGATGGTGTGTGTTCCTGGTCTGCTGTGATGGTGTGTGCCTGTGAAGTCCGCTGTGATGGTGTGTGCCTGTGAAGTCCGCTGTGATGTTGTGTGTCTGTGATGTCCGCTGTGATGGTGTGTGCCTGTGAAGTCCGCTGTGATGGTGTGTGCCTGTGAAGTCCGCTGTGATGGTGTGTGCTGTGAAGTCCGCTGTGATGGTGTGTGCCTGTGAAGTCCGCTGTGATGGTGTGTGTCTGTGAAGTCCGCTGTGATGGTGTGTGCCTGTGAAGTCCGCTGTGATGGTGTGTGCCTGTGAAGTCCGCTGTGATGGTGTGTGCCTGTGAAGTCCGCTGTGATGGTGTGTGCCTGTGAAGTCCGCTGTGATGGTGTGTGCCTGTGAAGTCCGCTGTGATGGTGTGTGCCTGTGAAGTCCGCTGTGAGCTGGGGTGCTGGTCTATGAAATGAAGCCTATGGTCTGGTCTGCAATTATAATTATAATTGTTCTTTTCTAACACGCTTAATACCAGCGAGTGGTTTCTACGTGTGGAATCAGGATTCAAACCTGTGTTGCGCTGTATTGTCTTACCTCCAAGACAAAGGCGTTGCCCCTGAGCTATCCTTCATCCACAATGGGACAGTTATCCCAATGGTGAATTAATTTGTCTATTTAGGCATCCCTTTTACACCACCTATAATGGGCCAAGAACACTCTAGTAAGCAACACTTGTAGATGAGCCAATATTTGGGTGGGCTTTCCCGTGTTATGGCTCAGTGCTTTCTCTCTCTCCCGCACTGACTGGCTGCTTGGCTACCCATAGAGTCTGACTGGGTACCAGGCTCCTACATGATCAGTCTTCGGTAGGACTGCCTCTGGGCCTACTGCGTACATAGGGGCTGTAGCTGTAACCTCTACAGTCCCTTGCCTCCCCGCACTCACTCAGAGCCCTGCTTGCCTGATTGCACTTCCCTCTCTCACTTCCCCCTTCACTTTGTGTTCTCACACTTGCACTGATCTGAATGGCACAAGGCCTAGTAAGCTCGTTTGTCTTATCCTCCCTCTGTCTTCCCTCCCTTGCGTTGTCAACCCCTCGAAACACTTGTGTACAGGCGTGTTATAAGTGACATGTATGATGGCTAACCTTTGGACCTGATACTAAAAGTATACGGAATTCAGTCTCGGGGGAATAGCTCTGGGGCAACGTGCTCTCCTTGGAAGCAAGACGATGCAGAGCGACACAGGTTCAATCCCCAGGTCCACGCTTAGAAACCTCTGGGTATTAAGTGTGTTATAAATAACCCATCATATCATAACAAAGGCTGCAGTTCTGTATGAAGCCCCCTTATAGGGTTGCTCTAAAATGCCAGGTTTACAGATACAGGAAAACACATTTTTTAAATGGTTTCTGGGACCTCCGTGGTCTGCTCCCATTTTTTCTGTCCACCAGGAATTGGGAGTGGGCTGTTCAGAGGAGCAAAAGACGATAGCACTGATCCATTTTTGTCTATGTCTGTGGTCAAAAGAGAATGCAGGCTTAACACGCGTTATTATTAAGTCCCTATTGGCCAGGAATAATTAGCGCAATTCTGTGGCTCTCTCTCATAAGCACATTTTTGACTGAATCCGATGCCACTGCACTTTTTTCCCCGAGCATGTGATTGCCATCTGTGCATTTGCAGTATTTTAAGGGTTTTTTGCCTGTGCAGCAATTCAGAAACGGGAGCACAGGGAGATGTCCATTCCTGTGAATTGTGCCCGTACTTTTATTAGCCGGGTGGGTGTTATTCAACCTTATTTTGTTTTTAGTTAAAAAAGGTGGCCTGGGGGACAACACTGCAAGCTGCAAGGGTTCTTTTGATTTAGCAAACAGCCCAGAATGCAGAGACTGGCTGCAAGACCTAAAGCATGTTATTGTGTTTTGCCCAGTTTACACGAATGATAGAAGGCTACTATCCTCCTGGTACTTAGACATATTAATATGAGACATCACCCGCTCTATAGCTTGATTCTGCTTATGTTGGCTGTGCTCTTTTGTCCTCCTTGAAAGAGCGATGTAACTTAGAACGGGCATTTTTTTTAACTGAATTTCTCCCGTTTCTATTTCTTTTTTTTGTTGTTCATTGGTATTATAACAGAGCCAGAGTTGAGAGTGGCAAGATGAAGAAGGTTGCCAGCCTTAAAGGCCTTCCAGGGAGGGGTACAAATCAGAGGTACGCCCTGCGGAGGTGAAGATGGAGCCCGAGGAGGGAAGAGAGGACAAGGTAGCCAAGGGGGCGGGGCGGCCACAGCAGGAGATGAATGTAAATTGATGAGGTTGAGGGAAGCGCCTATTAAAGAAGAGGAGATTGGCCTGAGAGCCTTGGACCATGACGGTACCATTTAGGAAGACATTCATGATGACCTTGGTGCCCCCATTAATGGGAAAGGAGGAGAAAGGACAGAGCACAGAGATCATATGAAGAGTCAATAGATCAGGAGAAGGAACGACAAAGAGGATGTCGGTGAGATTCTGTCTGGAGGAAGCACTGGAATCGACTGTTAGGCAGAATCCAGTACAGTTCCCTTAGGGAGCACTACCCCAGATTAGGACTACAGGTGAGAGCATTAAATCCCCTTTGGTGTCAGTCTGTACCGCAAAGATTTAGTTGGTAGCTGTGGCTAAGCAGTCAGACTTATCTCAAGAGGGAGATGAAGAGTATTCAGGATTTACACAATAGGTAGTACAGTACTATGGAGCAAGGAAACACTAACCAAAGCTTTGTATCAAAAAGAGAATACATATGTATTTTATACACTTCTAAGTCAACACATAATCACAATTGGTAAAGTAAGTTAAAATTCAGTCAAGGAAAAGTAAACACGACTCCCTGTTCAATTGTAGACAAGTTTGCGGTAGAGTGAAAACTGAGCAAAATGGCACAGTGAAAACCAACTACAAGTGGCACTCTAGCAAATATGCGAAAGGGAGGGAAAGCACAAGTTAAACCGAAATATCTTCAGACACCCCCTAGCAACACTTCACTGAGGTTTTGTGAACAAGTAATGCACAGTAACACTTTAGCCAAAAGATAAGTGAATGAAAACAGAGCAAAATGGCACTCCACAAGTTAAAACAGTATGAAGGAAGAGGGGTTGAGAAGATTTAGGTGCATCAACACATTTCTCATTGAAAACCAATCTAGTGAGAGCAGATCTAACAAATCAGCCAGAGTCAATGGGCCTGAGCCAGAGTCAGTGGTACAGGACCAAGAGCTTAGGAGCAAAAATGTTCTTGTAGCTGCAGTCAAGTCTTTAGTAGAAAAATATTGAAGAGGTAGATGCGAGGCGAAAGACAATGTTAAGAGATAGGGCGGCCAACCCAACAAGTAGTCAAAGGATTTAAAACACCTTTAGGGCTACCACGGAAAAAGGGCGGCCTGGCGGAACAATGTTCCTTAACCGTGAAGAAGTGGCTCCTGCAGTGGCGGTTGTTCCTGGTAGTTCCTGCAGGTCGAGGGGTCCAGCAGAGGAAGAGAGGCTCTGGTCGTGATGGAAGGTTCAAGTCGCTGCACTACCCAGGGATGAAACCAGCCGCGGTGCTGCCAAAACGAAGTTTAAAAGGTACACTACTCTTTATCACGGTCCGGGTCGATAGCTGCCTGGCTATCCGGTCTCCAAGTGCTGGGCACTGTCGATTCGACCAAGGCAGGTCCGAGGAAGCGATAGGTGAACTGGTTGACCCCCCCAGCTCAAGGTAAGGAGGCTCTTTCGCTGAAGATCTCCTCTCGTCGTGTGGAAGAAAAGTGGTGAGACGATCCGGCAGGGCTTCAACGGTGATGTAGATGCTGAAGATGTCTGTGGCTTCTCTCCCCTTCGATTCCAAAGTTCCAGTGGCGATGTCTTGCTCTTCCAGTCCTCAGGACCCTGCTTTTATGCAGAAAGAGACCCATTCATGCAGCCTAGCTGTCACTCACACAGTGGAGTGGTCTTCTTGGCGGGAGACCCTCTAGCCTATCAGGTTAGAGTGTGACCTGAGTTGCTGCGGCAACTCTGTCCAGGGGTTCTACTCCCCTTCCCAAACTACAGACACACCCCAGACTCAGAGGTGCCAAAAGGAGGGCTTCTTGGCAAAAGCCCGCCAAAAGAGTGAACAAAGGATCCCCGACTTGGGTTAGGAGTTTAGAGTAAGACACGAGAAAGAAATTATATCAAAGTTCTGGCAAATAAAACCTACCGGAGTAAAGTTAATAATAAAATAAACCGGCGGTATGTTAGAGGCTGTCAGTAAAAGTGGTAGCCTCGAACAATGGGAAAATCCCATAGGGAAATATTTGCGGTCGAATATAAAAGGTAGTAACCACTGCCACCAGCCAGAAACTTTGTAGAGGGGGACTTTAAGGTACCCTCTCGAAAATAAACATAGGGGAAAAACTATTAACCCCTTCCAGTACTTCCATATTAAGATGGGTTGTACTGGTTTAGTTCATAGAGATTGACTAGTAAAGTCAACAGGGACTTTACATGTCCTGGGAGACAGTAGTCAGTCCCAGGGAATGGAGTCTATGTTTGGGGGTCGCTACGACACCCCTGTGTCACTGCACGGAGGGTGCTGTGTAACACATGTGAATAAAGATGGTTGCTATGGGGGAGAGAAAAAATCCCATAGGCATTAAACTCAAAAATAGTCTAGAACACACATATCAAAGATGCCTAAGAGTGGGAAAAAGAGTCTCACTCTTAGCAGGTAAAAAAAGAAATAAACCCTTCAGATCCAGCAAAGCTGCTGGGGGACTCTATAGGTAAGGGAAATTAGCCATAAGTGACAATTCTCCCTAACATAGATGTCAGCCATAAGGAGACCAGGATTGGAGCCCAAGATGTAGGGTACATTTGCCAGCCCCAACAAAAAAAAGCACTACAACACATTTCCCCATTTCACCCCAAAAGTAGCTGAGCTTTCTTTCCCTGGTGCAGGGGTGGCACGCTTTCAACACTGCCACTACAAAGAATGGCTGCATTTGCTTCTTTCATCTTAATACCAACAGAAAATGACCTCTGCTCAGAACAACATCACCTTTTTCTGTTCTGTCAGGTTGAACACTAAAACTGTGCACATGACTCCCAAGACGGCTTTGAAACTTGCTCTTGATTCATTTTCCTCAAAGGTTGTGCCCTTCAAGGAAACCCTTCCTGGCATGTTTGATTTCTGCTGAACAGCAAGATGTGGGGCCAAAACATTCCCAGAGCAGCTGATGTGCTGGGGAACTAATTGAAAGGCCAAGAATTCTGACTTTTACTGAAACATGTCTTGAATTTACTTTTTGAAACAAGTTAACTCACGCGCAGTACTTCAAAATAAGCTCTCTCTCTCTCTCTCTCTCTTGCTATGTGTCAGTTTCAAAGAACTCATTTGCCAGGCATATCCCTGTGTACCGAAAATGACCAGAACTATTAAAAAAAAATCTAAGAAATGTAATGTCAAAGAAAATGCGTGCTACAGAAACCACATTGGGAATCTCAAAATGAACTGAAATAAACACATGTGTGAAATCTGCTTTTGCAAAAGCAAGAAAACTGCTCTTTTGAAAGCTAAATGTGAAATCATCCAAATATCCTCACATGAACATTATTATATGTGTGGGGTTGGGGTGGTCTAAATGTATATTATATTATTTACAAAAGGACTTGGGCACTGGGGAAGAAAGAGAGAACAATGTTTGAAGGCTCCAGAATCGGTTTGGCATGGCAGACACTTCAAAGAAATACAGCCCCATGGAAAAGAAGCCCCTTTACAAATGTGAAAGGGCCAAGGTGTGGAAATTCGCGAACTCGTCAGACTGGCCGGCATTTCCTCAGCAAGGGACAATGGACCAATGGGAATTAGCATTTCACAAAGAAGTGTGATTTTCCTTTCATTCAAACTGGAGGACTTCAAAGGGGGAGTCAGGGCAACACCTCTGCAAACTGACCAGGGGAAGACATTTGGCTGGGGGTTGGAAAGACTGCTTGCATTTGGGGACAAATACAGCCCATTTGACTGAAAAAACTTTTTTCATTAGGATATTTATTTCAGTAATCTAATGAAGCAGTAATGTAAAATTATGACAGTTTTAATGTAATTTTTGCACAAGTAAAATGTGGGTCTTCCTGACATGTGGTGGACGTGAACGGTGGTAAAAAGGCATTTCTGGGGGATCATAAATGGCACAGATATGAAACTTGATGAAAATATGCCCAACACTGTTAGGCTTATGTGTAGCTATTTGAGAATTTTCTATAAAATGTTTTCCATGAGAAATTGCGAAAGAGTGCCAAAAGGGCAAAGCAGCATCGTACAGACTGAGCGTTTGAACCAGCATATTGCATGTGAAATATGGGATTTTCCGATCTGATGTTTATAATGGTGATGTTTGTAAATATACAGGTTTTGTTCCATAACTTATTTTGATGAAAGTAACTGTGGTGAAACAAAGCCAGTCATAAAACACCCACACTTAAACTGATGTCACTTCCTTGGAACCAATCCACCCACAGGGAGGAGGGGACACACATAGTCTGACCTATCCCCTCCAAGGGGTATGTTCATATTACTTTCACCCACTTTGTAAAAATCCTCTGATGTCATCCAGCCTATATAAGAAGGAGGCATAGGGAGATTCAGGACATTCAAGAATCCAGACATTCAAAAATCCAGACATTCAAAATTCAACCTGCAGGACTCCAAGACTCAAGAACCAGATCCAGAGGTAGCTGATCCAGACCGAGGCAGAACCACTGATCCAGAATCACCTATCCTGATCAAGATCCAGGCAGAACCACCCATCTAGGTCCAGGCAGAACCACTAATCCAGGGAGAAAAGAGGAGAGGCTATTGATCCCCTTTGGGAGAATCCAGAGACGAGACTTCTTTTGCACCGCTGTTCCCATAAAGGAGAGCCCAGACACTGCCAGGTGACCAGATCCTGGCCTCGCTATACAATGACCCAGCTAAACTGTCCCAATAACCCAACTCCAATGCATTTTGTAAGTATCACCCTCCCCAGTGTCTAAAACTGCATACACCGCGCTGTTATCTTGCATGCTCTCCATGTCCTATACAAATCCTCTATGAAACCCTAGTAATTTCTCCAAATTGTCAGCATCCTCTGTTTATCCTGTTCTTAGAAGAATCCGTGTTAGTCTCCATGTGTTTATGTAATTCTGTTCAAATCATTTCAGCTATTTGTGCAATTTCTTAGTCCTGTCCTCTCTCACTCCCTCTCCCCCTTCTCCCTCTACTCTCTGCTCTTCCTCTGGCCTCTCTTCGGCCACCTCTTCTCCCTACTTCTCTGCCTTTCCCCTGTTCTCCTCAGATGAGGTTTCTAGACAAGTCCGATATATGAAAGTCTTGTCAAAACAGGTTCTTCCCAGTTCCTTCAAAACCATCAAGGACCACATTGACTCCCTGGCTCCTGCCCTGGATGATTTCTGCAACCACTCCTTCACCACTGAAGTGTTCCCCTCCTCCCTGAAGCACACCCTTGTGCACCCTCTTCTCAAGAAACCTTCTGCCAACCCTTCCTGCCCTGCTAACTATCGCCTAATCTCTATCACTCCTTTCCTGGGCAAACTCCTGGAAAAGCTGGCCATCTCCCAGCTTAATCTTCACAATGAATCCGTTGGGTATCTTCGTGACCATCAGTCTTGCTTCAGAGCTGCCAGAAGCACGAAAACTGCTCTCCTGAACATCCATGAAGACCTGCTCTCCAACCTTGATTCCAATTCCCCCTTTGTCCTCATCTTACTTGATCTCTCATTTGCCTTCGACACGGTCAACCATGCCATCCTGCTCAACCGTCTCTGTGATAATCTGGGGTTCACCGGTCAGGCCCTGGCGTGGCTGACTTCTTTTCTCTTCGATCAACACTCCCAGGTTCAACTTGGGTCCTTCCTCTCCTCCAATTCCATCTCTACCTGTGGTGTTCTGCAGGGGTCTAACCTCTCTCCCTGGCTGTTCAACCAATACCTGGCACTTCTTGCCCACCACATTGCTTCACTCTGCCCCAACTTCCAGTGCTATGCAGATGACACTCAGCTCATTTTCAGGCTACCCTCAGCCACCTCTTCTCCCTCCCTCATCTCTGACTGTCTGTCTGCCATCCAGGAGTGGTGTGCCACCAATGATCTCTGCCTTAATGCCAGTAAGACAGTGGGCCTCATTATGACCCTGGCGGTAGGGGGTTAATGGTGCCAGTAGAGCTGCCGGTGCCGTTAACCCCTTACCGCCTCATTACAAGGTTCACTCGAGGGACCCGCTAAGGACGCCTCGTTTTACCAGACGTCCTTAGCGGGTCCCTCGAACGGCCCAGCATGCTAACAACGGCCCCGTCATTAACTGACCCGTTGTTAGCATGCTCCCCATTCCCATTGAGTCCTATGGGGGCTCAAATGGGAATGGGGAGGTGCCGGGTCCGAGTCCCCTGAATGGGGAAATACCAGGCCCTCCAAGGTCGGAATGGCCCGGTATTTCCCCATTCAGGGAATTAAGGGCATGGCTACCTCCAAACTCGTAATGAGGCCCTGAGATTCTCCTCATCAGCACACCAACACCCTCCTTTCCTGTCACTCTCTGGCTGGCCTTGTTTGGCCCTCTCCCTGCTCCCACCTGTGAGGCTAAAAACCTCTGGGTCATCCTCGACTCCACACTCTCCTTCTCTCCTCACATCTCGGACATCTCTAAGAAGTCACACTACCAGCTGCACCTCCTCAGAGGTATTCTTCCTTTCCTCTCCTTCCCCCATAAAATCCCTGTCTCCAGAGCTCTGGTTCTCTCTAGGCTGGACTATTGCAACAACCTCTTTCAAAATCTGCCTGCTTCTACTCTCCGCCCTCTACAACTCATCCAGAACCGGACTGCGAGACTTGTCCTTGGCCTTAAGCCCAGGGATCGCACCTCTCCAGGACTGAAATCTCCGCACTGGCTCCCAGTGGCTGCGAGGATTAAGTTCAAAACCTACTGCATTTCCACAAGGCCTTCTGGGGCCTGGGGCCTCAATACCTTCAACTGTCTCTTCCTAAATATCTTCCTTCTCGAGCTCTTTGCTCATCCGCCTCCAACTCCCTCAGGGTCAGTCGCTTCTCAAAGCAACAAGTTGGTGGTAGATCTCTTTCTTCGGCTGCTTCCTCCCCCTGGAACAGCCTCCCTGCTCCCCTGAAACTTGAGGAGAACCATCTCTGGTTTCGGAAGCACCGCAAAAACTTTCTCTTTGCCTCCTCCTCTCCCCTGCTGATTTCCTGGCTGATAATGAAACTGCACTGGTTTACCTGGCCACCCTCTGACCTAGGGCCCAGGTCCCCTCCTCCGCCAGTGGCACTCCTGCACTGCCCTCCTGGCAACCACCAGCACTTTGGGACTGTTTCCTGTATCCCTCCAGTCCCACTACCAGTACTTGACACCTGATGCCTGCACTTACCCTTGTACTTGCCTTGTTGGCCTTCCCTTACCATTGTACTATTGTTATTTATTCTATCTCCCCATGTACTGCACTGTCCCGTCCCTTCCCCCCTGCACTTTCCCCTCTCCCCCTTCCCATGCACTTGTACAATCTGAATGACACCTGGCCTAGTAGGATCGTTGTCTGTTTTCCCTCTGCCGCCCCCTTGCCTCGTCGATGTGCCTTAAAACACTTGTGTATAGGCGCGTTATAAATGCCATATCATATCATACCCGTTTTGAAAAAGAGTTATGAATTCCCATATAAATATGAACGCGGCTCAGATTGGTAAAAATTGCAAATTAACCTCTTGCGTGCAGTGTTTTCTTTAATAATCTAGCCACTAAAATCCAGCCTCAGTAGAACAAATCATTTCTGTTAACAAAACCGAGTTTGCCAGTGAAATTGTTTTCCTTATAAAATCCGATTTACCTTTCCTATAAAGAAACCCATACTGCTACCCCATAAAAAGTCATCCTTTCACTTCAGGAACCTACCTGGTATGAGCCTTTGTCACTCGTCAGAAAAAATGATTTTCAATTTGACTGTTCAGCTTGCCAGCTTCCCTTGGCCCTCTTCCTACCCCCAGCTGCGAGGCTAAGAACCTCGGGGTCATCTTTGACTCCACCCGTTCCTTCTCCGCCCACATCTCTGAGGTCTCTAAAAAGTCAGACTTCCTACTGTACCTCCTCAGAGGTACGCTGCCTTTCCTCTGCTTCCCCCAGAAGCTCACTGTCTCCCAAGATCTGGTTCTCGCTAGGTTGGACTATTGTAACTGCCTCTTCCTAAATCTGCCTGCCTCTACTCTCCGCCCTCTGCAACTCATCCAGAACAGGACTGTGAGACTTGTCCTTGGCCTCAAGCACTGGGATTGTATCGCTCCAGCTCTGAAATCTCTCCATTGGCGCCCAGTGGATGCAAGGATTACATTTAAAACCCTCTGCATTGTCCACAAGGCTTTCTGGGGCCTGGGTCCAAAATACCTTCAGCTATCGCTCCGCAAATACCTCCCCTCTCGAGCTCTTCGCCCCTCTACCTCCAACTCACTCAGGGTCAGTCGTTTCTCAAAGAAATGAGCTGGGGGTAGATCTCTGACTTCGGCTGTGGCCTCCCTCTGCAACAGCCTCCCTGCCACTCTAAAACTTGAGGAGAACCATCTCCGGATCCGAGAGCTCCTCAAGACCTTCCTCTTTTCTTTTGCCTTCGCTCCCCCACTCCCCTGCTGATCTGGTCTCTCTTGGCACCGTGCACCTGGCCACCCTCTGTCCTCCAGACCCAGGTCCCTGCTCACCCTGCCACCCTCATGCACTGCCTCCGGGCCACCCCTTGCACTGGGGACTGTATCTGTACCCATACAGCCCCCCCCTTTTTCTTCCTGCACTTATCAGACCTACCCTGTCTGCTGCCTTAAAACTTGCACTTGCAACTTGCTGACTGCACTACCACTGTTTGTTGCCTTTATTATTGATTTATGCATTATTATTTATCTGTTTCTCCTCTGCTTCGCACTTTCCACTTCTCGTTCCTTCCATGCACTTTTCCCCTCCCACTCTCCCATGCACTTGCACGTTCTCAATGTCACTGGGCCTAGTAAGATCGCTGTTTTGTTCTCCCCTGTTTCCCTCCCTTGCCTTGTCACACCCTGAAACACTTGTGTATGAGCGCGATAGAAATAAAATATCAATTTCAATATCAATAGCTCATTTCATTATCTGATTGTTGGATTAAATCTGTGAAAAAGAAGACATTGCAATTCTGCCAGGTGTGATTTTTGCTGCATTGCTTTCCTTCCCAAAGTCGATTTTCTTACCTGCATTCATGGTGTTGTAGTTCCCTGCCCTGTAGCTTGGGAGCTTTCTTGCCTTTTAGCACAGCTAGACAAATTCTTGTCCTATCCAAACTGACCTCTAATTATCTAGTGATTTCTGAGTGCTATTTTGCTCATTTTTCAAGGGTTTTTCATGTCGTTTTGGCCTCCCATTCAGAGGTAGTAGGTCGAATTTCCAATCCGATTTTTCCTTCTTATCTGTGACTCCTGGCCACTCCTTTCCACCCACACAAAACATAGCCAAAAGGTGTTTGGCGGATTGTTGCAGGGGGAGTGCCTAACAGTTGTACCATCTATAAGTATTTCCAAAAAGTGACTTTGCTTCCACATCCATTTAAACTGATGTGTCAAATATCAGAACGTTATATTAAGTGTATCATAACATTTTGCTGAATATTATCACCACACTGGTGATTGCAGCCCTACCTTTGATTTGTTTGATTTTGAATTTGAATTTAAAATCAAGGGGGGGGTGGTGAGATGGGTTGGTTGCCTTCTCTAATCAGAATCCGAAATCAATAAATTAAAAGCGTTTTTTTTGTGCGCCACATTGCACACCAGTGGAAAGAGTCCTGGTCTGGAGTGTGCCGTGTCTTTAAATCCGTGCCACTGATGTACTTTTTGAACTTCTTCCTACCAGACTAGCAGGCCGATTCATGGAATAATTAGCGCGGCGCAAGTGGGCAAAAACGTGCGAATCGCAGTGGAATAGCGAAAATCGCAGTGCAAGTGCGAAAATCGCACGAAAAGCAGCGCACGTCGATTCATGGAAGGCCGTGCGCGAGAAAACCAGCGGATGTGCGATAAAAAAGTGCGCGGCGCACGTTGGCGCACGTTGGCGCACAGGCCAACAAACAGCGTGCGCCAGGTCACAGCGAAAATCGCACAGGCCACAGAGAAATTCGCACATAGCGCGGCGCACGCAACAAAAGTAGGCGGAACACTGGCGTAACACTCGGAATGGGGAACAACTTGCAAAAACGTGGGCGTCACGGGGGAAGCACAGGGCACAAGTGCGCGGAACGCCCACACGCTCGCCTACAACACGTATTCATGGAATAGAATAGGGCAAAAAAGCGCACGCTCAAACCAGCGCACAGGCACAAACACGACCGCCACAAGAAAGCAGGCGGTAGCGTCTCTGCGGCTGTAAGAAATGTGCGCCAAAAGGTGCGCCAACAAATAGCACCCATATACTGCCATGATGAATGTCCTATACTGTGGCCCTCCAGGACAAATGACGTGCAAAGGGGTACCCACAAACACGGACACGCTGACAAAAAATACGTGTGCGTGTATACCGGGGTGCGCGGGAAGTCTCACACGCGATTTGGCCGGGTACGTGGATTTCAGGGGTGCGCGGGAAGGTCCACACGCGATTCCATCAGGGTAGGTGTATTTCAGGGGTGCGCGGGAAGTCCCACACGCGATTACAGCAGGGTACGTGTATTTCAGGGGTGCGCGGGAACTTCCACACGCGAATAGCCTGGGCGCGTGTATTTCAGGGGTGCGCGGGAATTTCCACACGTGAATAGCCTGGGCGCGTGTATTTCAGGGGTGCGCGGGAAGTTCCACACGCGAATAGCCTGGGCGCGTGTATTTCAGGGGTTCGCGGGAAGTTCCACACGCGAATAGCCTGGGCGCGTGTATGTCAGGGGTGCGCGGGAATTTCCACACGCGAATAGCCTGGGCGCGTGTATTTCAGGGGTGCGCAGGAATTTCCACACGCGAATAGCCTGGGCGCGTGTATTTCAGGGGTGCGCTGGAATTTCCACACGCGAATAGCCTGGACGCGTGTATTTCAGGGGTGCGCGGGAAGTTCCACACGCGAATAGCCTGGGCGCGTGTATGTCAGGGGTGCGCGGGAATTATCACACGCGATTTGGCTTGGTACGTGTATTACAGGGGTGCGTGGGAAGTTACACACGCGATTAGGCTGGGTGGGTCCTCACAGGTGTTCCCTATACACCCTCCACGGCCCCTGCAGGCAGCCCACAAAACAGGGGACTACCCTGCACACCTGCTCATGTCCCCTTGCACCCCCACCCCCCAGCAGTGCAGGGGCAGCCTCCACCAGGCCCCCACCCATGTCTCCCACCACCCCCACCCCCCAGCAGTGCAGGGGCAACCTCCACCAGGCCCCCACTCATGTCTCCCACCACCCCCACCCCCCACCATCCAGGGTCAGCCTCCACCAGGCCCCCACCCATGTCTCCCACCACCCCCACCCCCCAACATCCAGGGTCAGCCTCCACCAGGCCCCCACCCATGTCTCCCACCACCCCCACCCCCCACCATCCAGGGTCAGCCTCCACCAGGCCCCCACCCATGTCTCCCATCACCCCCACCCCCCAGCAGTGCAGGGGCAACCTCCACCAGGCCCCCACTCATGTCCCCTATCACCCCCACCCCCCAGCAGTGCAGGGGCAACCTCCACCAGGCCCCCACTCATGTCTCCCACCACCCCCACCCCCCAGCAGTGCAGGGGCAACCTCCACCAGGCCCCCACCCATGTCTCTCACCACCCCCACCCCCCAGCAGTGCAGGGGCAACCTCCACCAGGCCCCCACTCATGTCCCCTATCACCCCCACCCCCCAGCAGTGCAGGGGCAACCTCCACCAGGCCCCCACTCATGTCTCCCACCACCCCCACCCCCCAGCAGTGCAGGGGCAACCTCCACCAGGCCCCCACCCATGTCTCCCACCACCCCCACCCCCCAGCAGTGCAGGGTCAGCCTCCACCAGGCCCCCAATTATGTCTCCCACCACCCCCACCCCCCAGCAGTGCAGGGGCAACCTCCACCAGGCCCCCACTCATGTCCCCTATCACCCCCACCCCCCACCATCCAGGGGCACCCTCCACCAGGCCCCCACTCATCTCTCCCACCACCCCCACCCCCCACCATCCAGGGTCAGCCTCCACCAGGCCCCCACCCATGTCTCCCACCACCCCACCATCCAGGGTCAGCCTCCACCAGGCCCCCACTCATGTCTCCCACCACCCCCACCCCCCCACCATCCAGGGTCAGCCTCCACCAGGCCCCCACCCATGTCTCCCACGACCCCCACCCCCCACCATCCAGGATCAGCCTCCACCAGGCCCCCACCCATGTCTCCCACCACCCCCACCCCCCACCATCCAGGGTCAGCCTCCACCAGGCCCCCACCCATGTCTCCCACCACCCCCACCCCCCAGCAGTGCAGGGGCAACCTCCACCAGGCCCCCACTCATGTCCCCTATCACCCCCACCCCCCAGCAGTGCAGGGGCAACCTCCACCAGGCCCCCGCTCATGTCTCCCACCACCCCCACCCCCCAGCAGTGCAGGGGCAACCTCCACCAGGCCCCCACCCATGTCTCCCACCACCCCCACCCCCCAGCAGTGCAGGGGCAACCTCCACCAGGCCCCCACTCATGTCCCCTATCACCCCCACCCCCCAGCAGTGCAGGGGCAACCTCCACCAGGCCCCCACTCATGTTTCCCACCACCCCCACCCCCCAGCAGTGCAGGGGCAACCTTCACCAGGCCCCCACCCATGTCTCCCACCACCCCCACCCCCCAGCAGTGCAGGGCCAGCCTCCACCAGGCCCCCACTCATGTCTCCCACCACCCCCACCCCCCAGCAGTGCAGGGGCAACCTCCACCAGGCCCCCACTCATGTCCCCTATCACCCCCACCACCCACCATCCAGGGGCACCCTCCACCAGGCCCCCACTCATGTCTCCCACCACCCCCACCCCCCACCATCCAGGGTCAGCCTCCACCAGGCCCCCACCCATGTCTCCCACCACCCCCACCATCCAGGGTCAGCCTCCACCAGGCCCCCACTCATGTCTCCCACCACCCCCACCCCCCACCATCCAGGGTCAGCCTCCACCAGGCCCCCACCCATGTCTCCCACCACCCCCACCCCCCACCATCCAGGGTCAGCCTCCACCAGGCCCCCACTCATCTCTCCCACCACCCCCACCCCCCACCATCCAGGGTCAGCCTCCACCAGGCCCCCACCATTGTCTCCCACCACCCCCACCATCCAGGGGCAACCTCCACCAGGCCCCCACTCATGTCCCCTATCACCCCCACCCCCCACCATCCAGGGGCACCCTCCACCAGGCCCCCACTCATCTCTCCCACCACCCCCACCCCCCACCATCCAGGGTCAGCCTCCACCAGGCCCCCACCCATGTCTCCCACCACCCCCACCATCCAGGGTCAGCCTCCACCAGGCCCCCACTCATGTCTCCCACCACCCCCACCCCCCACCATCCAGGGTCAGCCTCCACCAGGCCCCCACCCATGTCTCCCACCACCCCCACCCCCCACCATCCAGGGTCAGCCTCCACCAGGCCCCCACCCATGTCTCCCACCACCCCCACCCCCCACCATCCAGGGTCAGCCTCCACCAGGCCCCCACCCATGTCTCCCACCACCCCCACCCCCCAGCAGTGCAGGGGCAACCTCCACCAGGCCCCCACTCATATCCCCTATCACCCCCACCCCCCAGCAGTGCAGGGGCAACCTCCACCAGGCCCCCACTCATGTCTCCCTCCAACCCCACCCCCCAGCAGTGCAGGGGCAACCTTCAACAGGCCCCCACCCATGTCTCCCACCACCCCCACCCCCCAGCAGTGCAGGGGCAACCTCCACCAGGCCCCCACTCATGTCCCCTATCACCCCCACCCCCCAGCAGTGCAGGGGCAACCTCCACCAGGCCCCCACTCATGTCTCCCACCACCCCCACCCCCCAGCAGTGCAGGGGCAACCTCCACCAGGCCCCCACCCATGTCTCCCACCACCCCCACCCCCCAGCAGTGCAGGGCCAGCCTCCACCAGGCCCCCACTCATGTCTCCCACCACCCCCACCCCCCAGCAGTGCAGGGGCAACCTCCACCAGGCCCCCACTCATGTCCCCTATCACCCCCACCCCCCACCATCCAGGGGCACCCTCCACCAGGCCCCCACTCATGTCTCCCACCACCCCACCCCCCACCATCCAGGGTCAGCCTCCACCAGGCCCCCACCCATGTCTCCCACCACCCCCACCATCCAGGGTCAGCCTCCACCAGGCCCCCACTCATGTCTCCCACCACCCCCACCCCCCACCATCCAGGGTCAGCCTCCACCAGGCCCCCACCCATGTCTCCCACCACCCCCACCCCCCACCATCCAGGGTCAGCCTCCACCAGGCCCCCACCCATGTCTCCCACCACCCCCACCCCCCACCATCCAGGGTCAAGCTCCACCAGGCCCCCACCCATGTCTCCCACCACCCCCACCCCCCAGCAGTGCAGGGGCAACCTCCACCAGGCCCCCACTCATGTCCCCTATCACCCCCACCCCCCAGCAGTGCAGGGGCAACCTCCACCAGGCCCCCACTCATGTCTCCCACCACCCCACCCCCCAGCAGTGCAGGGGCAACCTCCACCAGGCCCCCACCCATGTCTCCCACCACCCCCACCCCCCAGCAGTGCAGGGGCAACCTCCACCAGGCCCCCACTCATGTCCCCTATCACCCCCACCCCCCACCATCCAGGGGCACCCTCCACCAGGCCCCCACTCATGTCTCCCACCACCCCACCCCCCACCATCCAGGGTCAGCCTCCACCAGGCCCCCACCCATGTCTCCCACCACCCCCACCATCCAGGGTCAGCCTCCACCAGGCCCCCACTCATGTCTCCCACCACCCCCACCCCCCACCATCCAGGGTCAGCCACCACCAGGCCCCCACCCATGTCTCCCACCACCCCCACCCCCCACCATCCAGGGTCAGCCTCCACCAGGCCCCCACCCATGTCTCCCACCACCCCCACCCCCCACCATCCAGGGTCAGCCTCCACCAGGCCCCCACCCATGTATCCCACCACCCCCACCCCCCAGCAGTGCAGGGGCAACCTCCACCAGGCCCCCACTCATGTCCCCTATCACCCCCACCCCCCAGGAGTGCAGGGGCAACCTCCACCAGGCCCCCACTCATGTCTCCCACCACCCCACTCCCCAGCAGTGCAGGGGCAACCTCCACCAGGCCCCCACCCATGTCTCCCACCACCCCCACCCCCCAGCAGTGCAGGGGCAACCTCCACCAGGCCCCCACTCATGTCCCCTATCACCCCCACACCCCAGCAGTGCAGGGGCACCTCCACCAGGCCCCCACTCATGTCTCCCACCACCCCCACACCCCAGCAGTGCAGGGTCAGCCTCCACCAGGCCCCACTCTTGTCTCCCACCACCCCCACCCCCCAGCAGTGCAGGGGCAACCTCCACCGGGCCCCCACTCATGTCCCCTATCACCCCCACCCCCCACCATCCAGGGGCACCCTCCACCAGGCCCCCACTCATGTCTCCCACCACCCCCACCCCCCACCATCCAGGGTCAGCCTCCACCAGGCACCCACACATGTCCCCCTGGCCCCAGGTCCTGACGATACACAATCATGGCAGTAATGGGCAGCATACCCAGCACAAACACCCAGGCAAGGATAGCATCCACCCACATAGTGAATGCAAGTACATGATACAACCCCAATGGCAACAATGTAAATGGACACATGCCCGACACACACACATACACAATGGGTGCAAGTGAATGTCAAAACACATATCATGACATGTATGAAACCAATGAGAAAATAACACAAGTGAAAGTAAAAATAAAAAATGTATTATAGATTAAAAATAAGTAAACAAATCAAACATACAACTATGTGGATAAGCAAATTAATGGTCCATATCCGAGAACAAAAGTCATAATCAAAAAAACAAAGGAATTAAAAAAATTGTCGTCCAAAGCAATATCATGTAGTATGAAAAAATATGAAAAACCATTTCCTCATGGTGAACACAATAAGAAATGAAAAAGAAGTATCTACAAAAAGCAAACTATATACAGGAATGTTCCAGGGTCCATGAGCCCAACACCATAAATGAAACCTACTACTACCTAATCTAAAAAATATATACAAAAAAGTGGCCATTGTCCGAGCGGTCCAAAATAATAAAACAAAATAAAGGAAACCTAACACTAACTAACTAAATAACTATATACAAAGGCAGCGGGCAAGTCCTGCGGCTCACTTGTTGATGTTGCTGGCCAGGGCATCATCGAACTCCATGTCGATGTCCTGGAGGCGGGACTCTGTCCTGGTCCCGAGGTCTCGCAAGGATAACCCCATGTTCAGCTCAAACTCCCTGCGAGCTTCCTCGAGGCACTCAGCCCGCCTCAATGCCCGACGCATGGAGAACTCCGCCCTGACCATAGCGAGCCGCTCCTCTTCCGCCCGCTGCCGCTCCGCACCTATCCGCTGGACCAACTCCTCCCACACGGAAGACACCACCATCCCAGGGTTGCCCTGCCCTCCGGCCGATGGCTGCCCCTCTGATCTTGATGGCCCCGAGCCATTATGCCTCCCACGTCGAGCCCGCTGCTGCCTCCGACGCCACTGCCTCTGCCAGCACGACGGCATCCAGGCTGATGGAAACCACCGACGCCGTCGTGCACGTGCCCTGCCTGATGATGCTGTCACATCTTCCATCTGCTGGGGTCCAGTTGCAGTGTTGTCCACCCCTGCTGGACCTCCGACTCCCAACTGTGGCAGGGATGGGATCCCCACCGAGCTGGCTGCATTGGTCGGGGCAGGTCCACAGGGGGCCCTGGTGGCATCTGGCCCGGAAGACGGCAAGGAGAACGACTGGTGGATAGCCTGCACAGAGGAGGAGAGGGCCGCCACATTGGCCAACACATGCAGGAAACCCCCGAACATGGCCGATCCCAATTGGGCCATGTCGGCACGGTGCACTTCGTGATGACGTGCGTGCTCCTCCCGGGAAGCACGCACGGCATCACGAATCACAGCCGTACGCACCGCGACCCCAATCAGGACCTTCTCCACACGGCCAGGGGTTCCCACGTCCGCAGGTGGAGGGGAGTCAGGTGACATGGACATCCCCACTACCTGCGGACGGGCCTGGGACGGGGCATCCCTGCTGGTGCATGGTGGTGCACTCACAGGGTCAGGGACAGCGACATGCACAGGCCCCTCCACGGTGACCTGTGTTGCCTCCTGCCCCTGGCCCTGGACTGCACCACTTACACCAGCAGGGATACCCCCACCAGGCCCCATGTGTGCCCCAGTGGCGGCCTCCTCCTCCTCTGTGCAAACCACCAACCTGGATGGCTCCTCACCGTCTCCCGCCGTAGCAGGCCCCTGTGGGGGCTCACCCACCCCTTCCGCTGCAGCCGTTGGTGCATCCCCGCCGCCTTGCTCCACAGCGCCGTCTCTGCCCTCTTCTTCACTAGCCGCTGCGTAGAGGGAGACAAAGAACACAAGCATCAGGGTACTGCACAATGGTCCCCTAGACAGGAAGCAATAGCAGATGAGCACCACTGTCAAAGTACACTTCCATCATGTCCCTCCACAACACATGGGTCAGTCCAGGCAAAACACACACAGTAACAGGCATGCTGCATGCCATGGATATTTCCATGCATGTCCAATGGACTCTTGAAACATTCAATGATATGCAACTCACATGCATCATGGCTCATGCATATCACATGCACACACTTCACCTCAGTCACATCCATCTGGCCCCAAACACACCAAACACAGCCAAAACAAGGGTAAGTTGGCTGCTTCACTGAATCTGTGCATTGTCACACACATGTGTCATGCATCCATGGCATGCACAAGTCACAGACACGCAGGTCAGGCACACAGACATGGCTACCATATATGTACCTGGCATCAGCACCCATCCCTCACCCCCACCCATGTCCAGGTACAGAGACTGGCATGCTCTCATGTTCAAAATCTGAATAGGGCTCCCCATGCGGCATTTCAACACATGCAACAACCATGTGCATCACACATCACTGGTCGCACATGCATTACCATGATGTCCCTGCACACATACATGCATACATGGCCTATGGCACACATACAGGCAAGTATCATAGAACCAGCACACCGCAACATGCCCTGTCTCACACAGTAATGCTTGGACACTTACCGCTCAACTCCAGACGGGCCTCCCTCTCAAGGACCTGGGCGTGGAGCGCTGGGCGTACGCGTTCCAGGACCCTCTTCTGGATGGAACTCATGCGGCCCCGGCCCCCCTCCACGAGGCGCCAGGCCTTCACAAGGGTCCTGGACCTCAAGTCCTCCCAGCGCTTCTTGATCTTCTGGACGTTGCGGGTTGCCACCCCCTCCGCGTTGATGGCAACCACACAGTCGGCCCAGATCCTCTCCCGTCCTTCCTTGCTGGCGCGGGACGATCCAAAGAGGGCATCATACTGCCCCAGGACATGCTCCACCAGGACACCAACTTCGGTGGCAGTGAAGCTGGTGCCCCTCTGCCCCTCTGGCCTGGGGTTGCCACTGGTGCCAGATGTGGAAGTGCCCGACATGGCAACCCCAGAGGCAGGTGTGGGTGGGCAACTGGGTCCTGGGGCTGGGCTGTGGAGCGATGTAATCCCAGTTGGGAGTCTTCAGTTCCAGCAGGGGTGGACACAGCAACTGGACCCCTGCAGATGGCTGATGTGCAGGCACCAAATGGCAGGGCACGGTGGCAGCAGGCAGGCAGGCAGGCAGGCAGCAGCAGATGGCACGTGGGAGACTGCTCGGGGCACTGGGGGGCAGTAACTCGGCCTTCTGGGCAGGAGCGTGGTCTTCCGTGTGTTTTCGGGTGGCCAGCTCGATACGGAGTGATTTGGCACGTGAAAATCTTGCACGTCAGCGTGAAATCCGAGGAAAGGCCCTTAGCGCGTAAGCGCGTCAGCACGCATACGCAATTCTATTGGACCAGAGTCCCTCAGCGCGTAAGCGCGTCTGTGACGTGACCCGCACGGGTGTTCCCCACTCAGCACGTGATGACGGAGCACACGTGAAAATACTGCACGTCCGAGTGTCATTGCGTGTAATTGGACAAAAGTGCGCTTACACGCGATTGGCCTATGTACGTGTATTTCAGGGGTGCGCGGGCACTTACACACGCAAGTACGTCAGCGCACCTGTATCCCGTGGTGCATGGGAATTTCCACACGCTATTGGACTGGGAACTAGATTCCAGGGGTGCGCGGGTCACACGCTCGCCTAGTACACGCGCAAAGGATTAATTTGCGCACTTATCAAATGACAAGCCAGATGCCAGGATGAACATACCGTTCCTAGCAGCAGTGGCAGTGGGCTACCAAAGGAGGAGGAGGAGGAGGAGAGTCAGGGCCAGAATATTCACACCCAGAACCAGCCTGTTCGGGATGCCTGATGACCAGGTGTATGGAAGGTACAGGTTTCCACCACACATAATACTGGACCTGGTGAGTGAGTGGGAGGATGACCTCACATCACCCACCCTGTGCTCCCAAGCACTCAGCCCCCTGGAGAAGGTCCTCAATGTACTGCACCTCTTAGCCACTGGATCATTTCAGCGGACAAGTGCCATAGTGGGTGGGGTGTCACAGGCCACCCAGTCACGCTGCCTACACCAGGTCTTGGACATCATCACTGCACGCCCATCAGTCCGCAGGCACATATACCTGCCCAGAACACCTGCAGAAAGGCATGCTGCGGCCCAGGATTTTTACGGTGTGGCACGATTCCCCAAAGTGCTAGGTGCCATCGACTGCACCCATTTGGCTCTACGTCCCCCCAGGGCATCTGAGCACATCTATAGGAACCGCAAGCACTGGCATTCCATCAACGTGCAGGTAGTATGTAATGCCAAGGGAATCATCACCTCAGTATATGCCAACTATCCCGGGTCCACCCACGACAGCTTCATTTACCGAATGTCCACCCTATGCCGGGACATAGATGCTGGGCGGCATGGCGATACATGTCTGCTTGGTGAGTATGTATGCCACTGCACATGCATGCATGTTGGATACTGAGCAAGGTCACAACCCCACCAATGATACCAATCACCACCTCCACAGGGGACAGTGCCTACCCTCTCAGCCCCCACATGATGACGCCAATTCGGAACCCCACCACGCCACCCCAGGTAAGATATAACACAGCCCACATTACAACCCGGGGCATAGTGGAGCGCACATTCGGAGTGCTAAAGTCACGCTTTCGCTCCCTTGACCGTTCTGGCGGGCAGCTGTTATACGCTCCCCCAGTAGTGTGCAGGATCATAGTGGCAGCATGTGTCCTGCACAACGTTGCAACACGCCGGGGCCTGGCCGTGGACATGGTGGTGGCCCCACATCCCCAACCACATGCACAGCCGCTGCGCATGGGAGGGGAAAGGGCACGGGGGAGGCAGCCCGTACACAGCTAGTGGCTAATTACTTCACATAGTATTCACTCCCCTGTGGAGTGCACACTGGCCTGGCACATTCCATCTGACAGTCAATGATGACTCAACCTGACACTGATCCTGAATGTCTGGAGATTCAACCGTGAAAAGCATATCAGCCTGAGATTGTTCACCTGGAAGTGTTACAATGTGTGCATCCCTACCCACACACAACACCAATGCAGTTTTGTGAAGAAACACATTCAAGCAGCCAAAATGAATACCCACTTGCTAAATGCAACAAGAGGACAGTGCCATGTCACCCAACCCATCCCCAGCACCGCCCCACAACACACCGTGCCATGTCATGCTATGTGCAGGTAAACAAAGTAATCCCCACAACATGACAAGTGTTGCAATGTACAGTGTCCCCAATTGAAACTTCCTACACCTGAAATGCTCACTGTAATGCAGGACCAACAACAAACTTGAGCAGGTACTACCATTAACATGACTTCAGTAATGTGATAAATCAGTTGTCTCACCACCTGGATATGCCTGCACTCCCACCACTTCCAACTGAACAGTGTTGGTGCCATGTAGAGTTGTAGGTGCACTGCTGCCAACAAGGACCCCATCTCCAGACTAGAGGGCCTTGTGTAGACATGAGGAAGGGACCTGCAAATTGGGAGGCAGACACAGATGATGAGTTACACATCAATGCAACATGCAGTGTACAACACAACAGCAATATGCACTAGGAATGTATACACAGTATTGACTAGACTACCCACACATGTAGTGGGAGTCCAATGTCACCATGTACTTCAATGTCACTTGGGCACACCCTTTGCAAGCCCATGGAAACGGGAAGCAGGAGGGGTGTGTGTGACTCAAACCCAGGCATCTGAACCTAATACATGACAAGCCTGCATGTGCCCAGCCACAATGCAGCGTATGCCCACAGGAAAAACGGAAGCCAACAAATTGTCCCAAAAAATTGGGAAAAATATAAAAATAAAAATAAAAATAAAAATAAAAAAATAAAAAAAATAATCAAAAATGGCCATTAAAGGGCCCGGGGGGGTTGGGGAGGACACCCAGGAGGTCCGAGGTCAGGGTGCACACCAGAAACCACCTGTGTGGATCCTGGGAAAAAAAAACACCTCCATGGGCTCATGGCCTACACGGCTACCCTATTGTGGGAGTATCACTGCTGTCGCTATTATCACCCTGTGCAGCTGCATCCGGAGGTGGTTGCACTATGGGAGGCAGCCCACGCAAGGCCCTACTCTGTTCCTCCATGGCTGCAAGCATGCGGGTGTGGTAGGTCTGGTTCTGGAGGATGAGGGTGCGGAGGTCCCCATGCAACAACTCACGGGATGCCCGGACCTCCGCCCTCGTTGTTTGCATCTCAGCTGAGAGCGTACGGGTGAGACGCTCCAGCTGCTGTTCTGTCCTTTGGTTGAAGCCTCAAGCTCAACTAGAGTCGTCCTGAGTTTATGTAGCTCCTGCCTCAGGGCTTCCCTGTGGCCCTGGGACTCTATGGAGTTGGCCTCCTGCAGAGTCGCCAGTGCCGCCCGCCTGTCCCTGTTGGACGCCAACATGTCCTCCCTGTGTGACTGGCAGATGGAGTCGGTTGCCTGCTCTAGTCGCTCCATCAGCCTTTCAGGGGGGACAATGGAAGTGGCCACCCTATCCATGGCCTGAGCCATCATCTCGGATGATGCTGCCTGTTGGGTAGCCATACCGTAAATGGATTGCTCCCATGCGGTATTGCCAGGTGGCGTACGGCCACCACGTCGGCGGGCACCACACCTGTCTGGGGCAAGGCGGACTGCGCCTTGCTGTGCCGGCACTGCCTGAGGCTGCAGGACTGCATTCCCCCTCTGATCTGCTGGCCCAGGAACAGGATCAGATGTCGCGGAGTGTGACCCTGCATCCGTAACCACCAAAGGCCTAGCTGCCAACACTGACATCCCCATTGAGGGTTCTGACCCTGGTGCAGGTGGGTGGGACAGAACAGATTCCCTCCCTGGAACACTCACCTGCGACGGCACGTAGGTCTCATCATCCGAGTCAACAGCTGAGTACAGCTCGGGGGAGGTGCAGCCAGAGACACCCCTTGAGAGCACAACCTGTAGCACTTGTGGGTTTTCACCCAGCAGCACACCACGTCCCTCACTGGTGGTTGGTCGGCCCTCGGACCCCTCCTGGCTCTGCACCATCTCCACAACCCCAGCAGTATCAGGTGCGTCTTCCCCTGCAATGACATAATAACAAAGAAATGGAAACCCGCATTAGCACCATGGCACACAATGAGGGCTGAGAAGCAAGAGAACCAGTACTTGATTGACACATGTCCCACATGACTAAGACCCTCCTATGCATGCACCCTCACTGCGTATGAAGGGCAGGCAAATGGCACACACTCATTACACAAAGATGGAAGATGAACACATTTTCTGCATGCTGCCTGGCAGTGGCATAACACATTGCCCTGTGATTGCCAGGTGACACACACATGCCATCACACAGATGGCATGTGCCATTGCTATTGAGTGTAGATGGAGAGGAGGGCAGCACTTATTCATTCTGTCCAGTTCCCACATGTAATAGCTTTTCTAATTGAAACAGGTCTGCTTTATCACCTGGAGCTGCCAGTCCAATATGGTCCAATTGCACAGGGACATGTGTGAACATATGATATCCAGGTAACAAAGTCACTCCACTTTACCATGGCCATGCCAGACATGTGTCTAGAGGACTGAGGAATGCCTAGTATAAGTGGTGGAATGCATACAATCTGTCTGATTGAACATAGGAAAATAAGCAACAATGTTGTGGCAAGGTGACACTTCAAGGGCAACTGGGGTGCTGTTGGGCTAGATGTCTACTGTTGGCAGAAGGGATACTGCAATGGCCAATTGCAGCTGTGCAGGATGTATTGCATGAAGCACATGGCTGACAGATTCGACTCAGGCGCACACACTCTCACCTGGCACACAAACAGATGCCCTCACACACACACCATGCACATGGATGACACACACATGCATGTGCACTCACCGGACAATGCCTCGTAATCAGGCAGATCTCCCACGCCTTGGATCTGTTCCTCCGTGACGTAGGTCCCAGCGACTGACTCATGTGGAGTGAGTTCCATGTCTTCTACTGGAGACCCACCTCCAGTCACTAGAGTTGCGGCATGACTTGAGGCCAGCTTCTTCTTTGCCCTGCGCTTTAGGTCCTTCCAGCGCTTGTAGCAATCATTGGCTGTGCGCCTCACGATTCCAAGGGCACTTACGATGTCCGCAACGGTCTGCCAGTGTGCCTGGCGTTGTGCAGGTGTGGTCTTTGATCCTGCAACAATGACCATCTCGTTATCATGTCCGGACACATACTCGACAAGTGCATTCAGTTCGTCATCCGTGAAGCTGGGCTTCCTCGACGGACCGGACTGTGTAGCCGTGTCTGGGGCATCAGCCTGTGCCGGACGAGCACTCTTCCTCTTCCGCTTGGAAGGTGGTGGTGATCCTGAGTGTCCTGCGCCGCTCTGGACACTAGGGGCAGGAGCCCTGGTGGGCTCTGTATCAGGTGTGTGGGATTGCACACTCAGCATGGGAGTTGGTGCAGGCATTGGCTCAAGTGTAATGGTGTCATGGGGAATGTCAGCAGAATGGACTAGGACGGACACTGTCCTGGCTGGGTGTGTGAGAGCTGGGGTGGATGGAGCCGCAGCTGCCCCTGCAGCCTCTCCGCCCTGCCTACTTGGGGCAGCAGATGACCTTGCTGCCCCAGATCCACGTGGCATGATGGCATCAACGTGCACCAGCGCACGTGTGGTAGCCCTGCTGACCTGGAAGTCAGCCATGGAGTCAGCCAGGTGTGGTGCCACAATGGGCTGGTCCAACAAGGGCTGAGCATGGATGGTGTCAGCCACATCAGCCTCAACGGGAGCGGGGGGGAGGGGGGATAATGGGTGCCCTTGACTGGTCCTCCGCACATGGGGGGACAGGCTCACCCTGCAAGTTACGACCACGTCCCCTACGGGATCCACCACGGCCACCACTTGTGGCTCTTCCACCTTTGCCACCCTTACGGAATCCTCGCCTCCCAGCCATGGCACTGATATTAATGTGCGTATGGGAGTGGCTGTAGACTATAGTCCTGGGCAATTGGGGGTCAAAGGGGTTGGGTACCAGATGGTAATTGTACCCTAGTGCTCTAGCAAGGCTGATTGTAACCCCTGGGGAAAGATGACGGGTCACGCAACGCACAGGAGGCCCAAAAAAGGGAGATGACGTGCACGCAACCCCTCCTAGACCACGTGTGCAGAAAGAAAAACCTGCACTACGCTGTGGCACCCAGTAACACAAGAATGAACGTATGCGTGTCACACGCAGCCTAGAATGACCTCTGAAGGGGTAGGCTAGACACGGGGCAAGCACAGAAGTTAGATACGTGCGTGACTCACCGTCTGCCAGGTAAAAGAGCGTGAAAAATGAGCGCGTTTGGTTGGCAACACCCCCGCCAAAAGAAGATATGTACACTGTCTGAGGAGACAGGACAACAGTAGAAGGGGACACTGTTTGAGGGAACAGGCCCAGGTAAACCAGTACGAGAGAAAAAAGAGAAAAAGCTGTCAGAGGTAACAGGGAGTACGATCTGGAAACGCCGTGAAGTAAATCGCGTGTGAAACGACAAGAAGTACAGAATTCACCCACTCGCTCTCCACGAAAAGCACGTACAAGGAAATGGTGTTCTACACGTACCTTATATACAGGCCCACACGTACAGCGTCACTTACGCGGCGTGTACGTGCTAGGCCCATTTTCACCAATCACACGCTTTGTCACTTCTGCGTGTAGATCCATATTCACCAATCACACGCTTTGTCACTTCTGCGTGTAGATCCATATTCACCAATCACACGCTTTGTCACTTCTGCGTGTAGGTCCATTTTAACCATTTACACGCTTTGTGACTTCTGCGTGTAGGTCTATTTTCTCCAATCACACGCTTTGACACTCGGACGTGTCACGCAACATTTTCCTGCACGTGCACGTGACTTCATGGACGCGCATATGCTGTTGATGGGTTTACGCGCTAAGGGCCTTTCTTCGATTCACACACAGACGTGTGGGATTTTTACGTGCAAAATCACTCCCTATCAGGCTGTCCACGCGTAAGCACACGGAAGACCACGCTCCTGCCCAGGAGGCCAAATTACTGCCCCCCAGAGCCCTGAGCACGCTCCCACCTGCCATCTGCTGCTGCCTGACTGCCTGCTGGCCACGTGCCCTGCCATTTGCTGCCTGCACATCAGCCAGGGGTGCTGTTGCTGTGACCACCCCTGCTGGAACCAAAGGCTCCCGACTGTCACCCCACAGCCCAGCACCAGGACCCAGTTGCCCACCCACTCCTGCCTCTGGGGTTGCCATGTCGGGCACTACGACATCTGGCACCAGTGGCAACCCCCGGCCAAGGAGGCAGAGGGGCACCAGCTTCAGTGCCAGGGAAGTTGTTGTCCTGGTGGAGCATGTCGTGGGGCAGTATGATGCCCTCTTCGGAAGGTTGTGCGCCGATGGACGTCGTGACTGCCATCAACGCGGAGGAGGTGGCAGTCCGCGACTACTAATGTGTCAGGAAGCGCTGGGAGGACTTCAGGTCCAGCACCCTCAACAAGGGCCGGCGCCTCATGATGGCAGCAGATGCTAAGGGGCGGGCGGGGCCACTTGTCGGAAGATCAGATGAGGGTCCTGGAACGCATATCCCCTGCGCTCCACATCCATGTCCTTGAGAAGCAGACCCGTCTGGAGTCGAGCGGTAAGTGTACATGCATACTGATAGTAAGTTGTGCGTGTGGTGGTGTGCCAGGAGTGTGCAGGTTGAACATGTATTTTTATGTGGCCAAGTAGGGGGGGTGTACAGGGCTGTGAGGGTGACACATGCGAGGGGTCTCATGTGTGACACATGGATGGTGCTTGTGTGTGTGGGCTTGCATGGCACAGGATGTGGAGGAATGATTGTCAGGTGTGACATGGATGTCGATGGAGACACTGCGACAGTTGGCGGAGGTGTACACATGCATGCAGGTTTGGTGTTGTGTGTGCATGTGTAGTGTACTCCCTATGTTGCATGTGATGTGTGGATGACCTTTGGCTGCACATGCTGTTGTATGTGAATGGATGGTGCTGGCTGTTGCATCATGGCTGTGGTATGGCTCATGTGTGCAAGTTGAAATGACATGTGTGTTGGGGATTGTGATGCCATGTCTGAGGTTTACCTATGCCACTCATGTATAACTGTCATGTGTGTATGAGTCCATTTTACAGTGCCCTGATGCCTGTGTTTTCTTTCTCCCTGTCTGCACCGTCAACTGATGAAGAGGACGGAGCAGGTGCTGTGGAGCACAGCGGCAGGGGTCGCACCACCAGCCGGAGACGCAAGGGCCAGATCCCCTCCCAAGTTGTGATCTCGTCGGGGAGTGAGGAGTCTGGTGCCATGTCCCAGGCCGCAGCTGGCAAGGGGAGGTCCAAGAGGCGGAGGTCGGAGTTGGACTCCTCAGCAGCAGAAGAGGCAGCTGGGACCCCACAGGGCCCAACGAGGGGAGATGGCACGGAGTCATCCAGGTTGGTGGGGTGTATGGTGGTGGGTGCCCCTGCACTGCTGGGGGGTGGGGTGGTGGGAGACATGGGTGGGGGCCTGGTGGAGGCTGCCCCTGCACTGCTGGGGGGTGGGGGTGGTGGGAGACATGGTTGCGGGCCTGGTGGTGGGTGCCCCTGGTGGCTGGGGGGTGGGGGTGGTGGGAGACATGAGTGGGGGCCTGGTGGAGGCTGCCCCTGCACTGCTGGGGGGTGGGGTGGTGGGAGACATGGGTGGGGGCCTGGTGGAGGCTGCCCCTGCACTGCTGGGGGGTGGGGTGGTGGGAGACATGGGTGGGGGCCTGGTGGAGGCTGCCCCTGCACTGCTGGGGGGTGGGGGAGTGGGAGACATGGGTGGGGGCCTGGTGGTGGGTGCCCCTGCACTGCTGGGGGGTGGGGTGGTGGGAGACATGGGTGGGGGCCTGGTGGTGGGTGCACCTGCACTGCTGGGGGGTGGGGTGGTGGGAGACATGGGTGCGGGCCTGGTGGAGGCTGCCCCTGCACTGCTGGGGGGTGGGGTGGTGGGAGACATGGGTGCGGGCCTGGTGGTGGGTGCCCCTGCACTGCTGGGGGGTGGGGTGGTGGGAGACATGGGTGGGGGCCTGGTGGAGGCTGCCCCTGCACTGCTGGGGGGCGGGGGAGTGGGATACATGGGTGGGGGCCTGGTGGTGGGTGCCCCTGTACTGCTGGGGGGTGGGGTGGTGGGAGACATGGGTGGGGGCCTGGTGGAGGCTGCCCCTGCACTGCTGGGGGGTGGGGTGGTGGGAGACATGGGTGCGGGCCTGGTGGTGGGTGCCCCTGCACTGCTGGGGGGTGGGGTGGTGGGAGACATGGGTGGGGGCCTGGTGAAGGCTGCCCCTGCACTGCTGGGGGGTGGGGTGGTGGGAGACATGGGTGCGGGCCTGGTGGTGGGTGCCCCTGGTGGCTGGGGGGTGGGGGTGGTGGGAGACATGAGTGGGGGCCTGGTGGTGGGTGCCCCTGCACTGCTGGGGGGTGGGGTGGTGGGAGACATGGGTGGGGGCCTGGTGGAGGCTGCCCCTGCACTGCTGGGGGGTGGGGTGGTGGGAGACATGGGTGCGGGCCTGGTGGTGGGTGCCCCTGGTGGCTGGGGGGTGGGGGTGGTGGGAGACATGGGTGGGGGCCTGTTGGAGGCTGCCCCTGCACTGCTGGGGGGTGGGGGTGGTGGGAGACATGGGTGGGGGCCTGGTGGAGGCTACCCCTGCACTGCTGGGGGGTGGAGTGGTGGGAGACATGGGTGGGGGCCTGGTGGAGGCTGCCCCTGCACTGCTGGGGGGTGGGGTGGTGGGAGACATGGGTGTGGGCCTGGTGGTGGGTGCCCCTGCACTGCTGGGGGGTGGGGTGGTGGGAGACATGGGTGGGGGCCTGGTGGAGGCTGCCCCTGCACTGCTGGGGGGTGGGGGGGTGGGAGACATGGGTGCGGGCCTGGTGGTGGGTGCCCCTGGTGGCTGGGGGGTGGGGGTGGTGGGAGACATGAGTGGGGGCCTGGTGGTGGGTGCCCCTGGTGGCTGGGGGGTGGGGGTGATAGGGGACATGGGTGGGGGCCTGGTGGAGGGTGCCCCTGCACTGCTGGGGGGTGGGGGTGCAGGGGGACATGAGCAGGTGTGCAGGGTAGTCCCCTGTGGTGTGAGCGGCCTGGACGGTGTACAGGGTACACCTGTGAGGACCCACCCAGCCTAATCGCGTGTTTTACTTCCCACGCACCCCTGTAATACACGTACCCAGCCAAATCGCGTGTAAAACTTCCCGTATGCCCCTGTAATACACGTACCCAGCCAAATCGCGTGTGATAATTGCCGCGTACCCCTGTAATACACGTGCCCTGGCTAATCGCATGTAAAACTTCACGCGTAGCCCTGTAATACTAGTACCCTGGCCAATCGCGTGTTGAACTTCCCGCGTACCCCTGTAATACACGTACCCTGGCTAATCGCGTGTAAAACGTCCCGCGTACCCCTGATATGTACGTTACCCGCTTTGCGTTCCTTGTTTGGCAGCCCTGTAAACTGGTCCAAGGTTAGCGCAGCCCTTTGCGATGATTTGGCGATTTTGATGGCTTTTCCTTGCGCGAGGGCGTTCCTGGGGGCGTTACTGGCGCTGCTGCAGGGTCGCTGCGATACTCTGCGCCACGGCTGGTTTCGGAGCCTAGAATCCATGAATACGCTGTGCGCGGAAATCGGTTTTAGCGCACGTGCCTGGCGCAGACAATCGCACGCGGACACTCTGCGCCAGACGCTTGCGACACTTTTCTGCGAAATTCTATGAATTACCCTGTAGATTTGGCCATTAACTAAAATGCAAAAACACAGCTAGATTTGGCCATTAACTAAAATGCAAAAACACAGCTAGATTTGGCCTTTAACTAAAATGCAAAAAACACAGCTGGATTTGAAATTATAGTTAGATTCAGGTGCTAGCAGTGGGTGTAAAACGCAATGCAATCAAGAGTGTAAACATGGGAGACAAGCAGAGAAGGAAGAGAAGTCAAGATAGGGTAGGAGTGTGTCCAGAAGTATATATATATTCGTCAAAGAAATGTTTTTAAAGCGATTCAATATTGAATTACGTTATGTGATTCGAGGAGGAGTCATTGTGCATGGGCTATAACAGTAGTGTTCTCGCAATATCGGCAACAAAAAAAAACGTATTACTGCAAACACCCTGAATGTTGCAATGGTCACCAATGCCAATGTTTTGGTCCTTAATTCCGTATCTGTAGTTAGTAAAGGGGCATGCGCTGTCAATACGGGGTTCAGTAGTAGGAAGCAGCCGACTGGTATGAAGGTCATTGTAGCTGGCACACCGGCTGTTTCCGAGACTGGATACTGGCAATGGCTTCCGGTAGCATTCAAACACAACTTTTGCAAGAATCCAGTTGATCTGACCTATTAATGTCTTGGAATACGAGGGGCCACACTCATCTTTTGCAGAGGAAGGGTTGGTATCCATGATTGAACGTTTTGTGATTGTGACATTACAGTTCATCAAGTGGCAACTCAAGGAAAGCGTGGGCGGCCCAAAGGTGGTCTATTGATCACAGTAAAACTCCCATGGGTTGCAGACATGCTGGGAGAATCCTACGCCAATTTCTTAGCAGCCTAGTTAGTTCACATGAAGGAGGAAGACATTGTAATTAACATCTATGACGCCACCCAAATATGGTACAAACTAAAGGAAATGTAAACGTGGTTAACGCTATCCTCACGAAATATAGTTTGAAAGTACTGATATTGTTGGGAGGTGTCATTAAGGCTTAGATATCCAGTGCAACACTAAATGGTTCTGCTGCCATCTCTAGAAAATCGTCGCCAAACAAGATCGAGTATACTAGGCAGGGGAAATGATGGCATTGGATGTTGGCTACCCACGGGGTCATGATGTTAAATGGTAACAAGCCAAGTGACGAACAGGGTGGTTGGTGGAGCTGCCTCCATCCTAGATTATGCATTTGTAAACAATAAGGGCATGGATTACATTGAAGACATGGGTCTGGTATATGGTGAGGAGAGTGACCACTTCCCATTGTGCACACGTCTACCATGGCCTAATAGAGGCAAACCATCTGCTGAGTATGACCAACATGGACACATCGATGGTAACAATGGTAATAATAGAATCCATTGGCATGCCACCAATCTGTCGCATGCTGGTGCAGTTGTGAAAAGTGTCCTTCCTAAATTCATAACAGAAGGCAAATCTGTAGCAAATAGTGATGGGAACAATTTAATAAATCCATTTTCAGAGATGATGGAAATCAAACAACATGAAGTGAAAGGACATCGTGCATGTAACTCCATGCTAGAAAGAACTAACCAAGGCCAATACACACACTATGATGAAGCAATCAGAAAGGGGAAACAAAGAAAGGTACAAAGCAAAATGGCCATTGTTGTGTGTAGGGCAAAGCTTGGTCTGGACGCAACTTCAGTGTCAAGCAAAGTGCAAAGTATTAAGAAGCATTATCGTCAATGGCTCAGGTGGCGCCAGAGAAGCTTAGAAACAGAGTGGTGGCAAGAGATAGCACTACTGGGATGGCATTAGGAAAAGGAGGAGACATGGGGAAATCAGATCAGATCAACATTGGGATGCAAGGAAAGGATGAGTGAGAGATGTCAAATACCGAATGAAAAATGGATATGTAAGTCCTCAGTCTCTGATCTAGTGTTAATAATTGCACACCTTAAATAGGTGCGAGCAGCAGAGCCAGATGGGTGCTGTAATCTTCTCCTTACGCTCGATCCTGACCTATGGGCTCATGCTCTCCATATGTTGTTTGCAGAAATTGGATTTATTGGCATAATCCCTGAGTCTTGGCATATAAAACACATTCTAACCTTGTATAAAAAAGGTTCTTGGGCTGAGCCAATCCATTTCAGAATGATAGCCGTGCTGGATATTCCATCCACAATTCTAGCCAGAGTATTATTAACTGAACTCAATGAATGGATCAAAACTAACAGCATCTGCCTTCTAACCAAATTGGATTCAGGGAAAAATCCTGCACAAATCACACATATGACTCGGTGCTGAGAAACTGCTTGCGGCTTAAACTACAAGTCTGGAACACCCCTAGGGGCCTACTAAAGATGTTGATGCTACTCTAGTGTGACACATCTGTGCGCCTACGCTTAGGCGCTAGGGGGAAGTTGTCTGCAGAGGTAAACCGGGTTGCATTGTGGCAGCAACCCTGTGTAGCCTATACTTAGCGGACATGGAACTGGTGTTTAACATTCTGTCCTCAACATGTCTTGTAAAAAGTGGTGAATCGACAGTAGGATGGCTGACGTATGCAGATGGTCTGTTGTTTCTCGATCATGCGCCAGTTGGCCTTCAAAAGCTTCCAGATGCATTATCTCAGTGCTCACACAATCATGGGCTACAAATCAACATCGAGAAAAGTAAAATAATGGTGTTCCCAGGCAAGAATCGACCGATAAAAACATGAATGGCACATGAATAGAACAGGTTAGCACTTACAAATATTTAGGTATTTTGTTGGATTGTAAATTAAATTGGGAACAGCAATGGTTGTCTGTTGAGGCACGTTGCTTAACATCCGATAATGCCTGTACTGGCCGAATGCACTGTAACAATTGTACGTTATAAAACGAAATGCATACTGACACTATAATTACATAGCCCATAATTAGTATGATAGTAGGCAAACGCCAAACGCCTCCTTGCTAAACATTCTCTGAAATAGCCTCACTTTTATTAGCGTTGTTTGTTTGAATCAGCCCATTTGTCACTCGCTAAATGTATCTTGAAATAGCCCAACATGTATTAGCTTTGCTTGTCTGAATCTGCCGACCTGTTACCTGCACCCTATTCTCCCTCTCAGTGTGTGTCCCAAGCTCCATGACATTAGCATGATAGGTACGTTACACATCCTTAACATCATACTACTTTATGCCTGGATGTAGCCCACCAACAGTCCCAACTCCTCCAGATTCACTAATCGCACTAGTACCAACATCCCCAGGCCCAGCCTTGCCACTACACTACACTACACTTGTACTCACTCACACTCCCAATAGCCGCTCCAGACTACTCAGCAGACTCAGGACACGCCCTCTGCCCATGCACAACAACGCCATTCCTACACATGCAACCCTCAGAAATCTTAGACTAGGGACTCACTCGCACCACTGGTAGACTAAACCCTCATCACCTCAATCTGCACCCCCCTATCTCTAGTCCTACGCTGCCACCCAACATTAAGACCGCCCTTAACCCTAAAAAGACAAAGAAGTCCACACTTAAAGCAGCTAAAAGGCCACGATTAAACAGAAATAACCCGGTACCGCATTACAAATGCGCCCAGCTCAATGCCCGCTCTATTACCGCCCATGCTCTTGAAGTCAACAACCTCATCTCAAGCGAGGACTTAGATATATTAGCCATCACTGAAACATGGCTACACGAAGCATCCGGCGCGACCATCACTCTAGCCCTATCTGCAGGTTACTCTATCCTCAGACAGGATAGACCCTTCAAAGTAGGAGGGGGGTAGCCCTGATTTTCAAAGATGCATTACCCTTTAGGCCCATACCCCACACACGGGAGGGTAATGCGCACATCTTATCAGCCAAATGATCACTATCACCTAAAAACACCATAAATATGCATGTCATTTACCAGCCACCAGGTCTCCCTGCAGATTTCCAAGGACACGTCACCCACTTATTCAGTGAAAATATTTAAAAAATGACTAAAACCTTACTCCTAGGCGACCTCAACCTAGGATTCAACGACCCTAATGATAAAGCTGCTACCTCATTCACCAAGGACCTCACAGATCTGGGTTTCTCCCAGAAAATTATGACCCCACCCACTCCAAAGGCCACACCCTTGACTGGGTGGTCGACCACAATTGTGATTCCACCATCACTTTTAACTTTTTCTACCCATGGACGGACCATAATGGTATGCAATTCACCATCGTCACAGCCCCAAGTACCAAAACTACCACACACCCCTGCTACTCAAGCAAGAAGCGCAAAAAGCTAACGGCGGATAACCTCCGTCCCTATCTTGACCTCCCGTTCCTAGTGCCTCTCTTCTCGCAAGACCCAAACATTTTAGCGGATATATTTAAGGACACCATTACTCACGCAGTCAACACCATTGCCCCACTAGAAGAAAAGGAATAAACGGCATTCCACTCAAACTCCTGGTTCACTGATGAGCTCCAAACCTTACATGATAACAAATGCCAGGCGCTAAAAAACTGGCATGCTCACTCTTGTGACACTGCCAAAGAAAGATTCAAAATAATTGCCAAAAATTACAAAGACGCCATTTTCACTGCCAAATCTAAAGCGTATAATCGACGAATATCCAATGCCAACTCCCAATCTAAAGAACTCTTTACCATCTTCAGCGAACTCACAGATCCTCCTATCTGCACGGACCAGATCATTAAAGATGAAGCTTGGTGCACTAGCATACAAGCTGCTATGCTCCAGAAAATAGACCGTCTACAAAACAAAATTCTAGACCATTACAAAGCCCTACTTAATCAGAGCCAGCCGAAACAGACCCGGCCCAACGGCAAAAATATCAACTTCCCTAAATTTGCATTGAAAGACATCTCAGAAGCTCCTAAGATCTGGAATGCGTGCCCCACTGCCCTCAGAGCAGAAACCTCTCTCCCTGCCTTTCGTAAAAACCTTAAAACTTCTCTCTTTTACTAACCCCTCTCCACTTTCCCTCCACTTCTCATCCTCCTCCCTAGCCAAGTGATGTACAAACTGTTCTACACAAATAGCACAATATGTATGCCTTTCTGTTGTTATATGTAACTAAGCTCTGATCACGTGCTGTAACAAGCACCACGATGCCCTCAGGCTGTTGTGCGCTCTACAAATCTGAATAAATAAATAAATAATAAATGCCATTAGTGCTTTTACAGGCACACACATAGGTTTTTCAGCACATGCAGTTCTACTGATGTATGCAGCAAAGGTACGTGCAATGTTAATGTATGCAATTGAGGTAGCGGGACACAGATTTTTATCTCGTTAAACTGGAGGTGACTATACTAAGAAAGCTTATGCGTCTTCCTGCCACATTTTTACCTTGAATTTAGTATGAAATGTATTTAAGCTGAATATTTAAGTAATTCTGTGATGAGCTATGTCAATCTGTTGCAATTAGATAATGGCACTATTAAGACCCTCTTTGAACGTTGGAAAGTGGGTTTTGCTATCACATCAATAATGTACCTGTAGGCCCCTTTAGGAGGTGGCTTGAAAGGAAATTAGCAACGCATTGCAATGAGTGCCACCTTGTCTCTGTGGCATCTAAAGTACAGGTGGAAATGATTGCCAATATAACGTGCATCGGGAGCAGCCACCAAAATACATCAAAGCGTTTCCCAGTCCCTATGTCTTTAGATCCTATCTGTTAATGAAGTTCAACCTTTCTGAGGCACTTGAGACAAAAGGGTCGTGGATAGGCCTTTGCAGAAGTAGACGGTTCTCTAGATCGTGTGGCTGCATAGTTATAGAATCTCTATATCACCTGTTGATGAGCTGTGAAAGCTTGCAGGAGTTGAGAATTAAGTTCTTCAAATCGTATGACAATCAGATTAATATTTGCATGATAGATGAAATATGGAAAGCATTTATGCAAGGTGTGGATCTTAATCGTATTTATTTTATAGTGAAGTTTTATCTGAGAATTGTTGAGATTTTAAAATGTTTAGCTTAATGATGGTTTGTGTAAACCCGTGTAAAACTGGATTGTGCACCTGTATTGATTGTTTTAACTGTCAATTGGGCATTGTTTTAACTTTCAATTGTGATAGTTGTATTGTTTTAATTTGTATTATCTGTTGTATATGCAAAGCTTGTTAGCTGTATGTATGCATATTGAATAAACATAAACAAGCATCTAGATTTGACCTTTAACTAAAATGCAAAAACACAGCTAGATTTTACCTTTAACTAAATACTGCTGGATTTCAAATTACAGTTAGATACAAATGATAGCAGTGGGTGTAAAGTGCAATGCAATCAAGAGTGTAAGCATGGGAGACAAGCAGAGAAGGAAGAGAAGTCAAGATAGGGTAGGAGTGTGTCCAGAAAGATGGAACTAAACCATAGTTAAGGTGGTGTGAATGTCATGGTAGTCTGGCTTTCTTTGAAGAGTGAGGTAGCAGCATCATGGAGGCTCATGTGCAGGGGTGCAAGAAAATACCAGGCAGCGTACTGGTAGCAGACAGGGAGCAGACAGGGGCCTTCTTTGTGGGCCTTGGCTGAAAGTGCCGGCTCCCGCCTCACGGTTGCTATGATTGGCTGATCAAGCCGAGGACAACCAAAGGGAAAGGGAGCTGGGTGAGGAAAAGGAAGAAGGGTCATGAAGATCCTGATACGGCCATGTTGGAAGGCCAAGGGCACAATGGAGGTGCAAATTCAAATGCACCACTTAGTCAGGATTTTGAAAGAAACACAAGCAGTTAGAGACACAGATGAACGTTTTTGTAACTGTTTATTGTGTTGAAAACTGAGCCAGAGTGTGTCATCCTGCCTACAGGGATAGCCTTACCCTTTGAGGTTTCACGTGGGTAGGAGAGCTGGTTTAACCACATTTATTCTTTTGAACACTGATTGTTCCTTTGCATACATTTCTTCTTTATACACTTTTTGTATAAGAGATAGGGCATTCATTAGGTTTTGTTAGCATAGGCCGTTTAGATGGACTCCACTATGACAGTTTTGTTTATAGTTTGATGGTCGAGACTACTCCCATCTTAATTATAGGGCAATGTAGGAGTTGCTCCAGCCCGAATATTTACATGTAAGCTTACCACCAGTTTACCGTTAAACATCAAAAAACTAAACCAGCTTCCGAGCTACCTGCTAAAATTCCCTAGCAGAGTATACCGAGATACCTTTCTAAGAATGCGACTCAACTTGCTGCCAACCAACAAGATAAACGCAATACGTGGTCAATCAGAGGAAAACACAGCAGATTCTGTGATACACCGGAACAAGTTAGATCCATTAAGCACTTGCTACTTTGCTGTCTTGGCTTAATCAAGCCTACTTGGTTCAACTGGTCGCAAAACTCCAGATCTACGATGATGACGACCGGTGGGGGAACTTGATGAATGGTGAGAAAACAGTGTGGGTGATAGCGGCAGTTTCATTCATATGCAATACCTTCCCTAAAAGCACAGAGGTACCCGCAACTCATACCCTAATAAAATGAGGCCCAAAAAACAAACTCCAACGTCAATATGGCGTGAAGTGCGATCCTCCATCTTTCTTTGTCTTTTTTATCTTGTTTTCCCCTCTATGGTTTTGGCCCTTTCTCATCTTCTTCTCTCTCATCTTTTAACATCTCTGCATGGAACTGGATCAAACCAAGACGATAGAGAAGGTAAAGTTCATACCAAATGAAGAGAGATTAAGGGAGTGGATGGGAGCACTTGTTTGTTGTTCGTAACCATTTTGTAAAAATTGTAATAAATTAAGTCAAATAAAAAATAAAAATAAAGGGCCTCATTACACGGTAGGCGGTAAACCATGGTGCTATTAGCACCATGGTTGCCACCGGTACCACCATGGAGGAAAGGGGAATTACCACCCCATTCCAAGGTTGGTGGGGCAGTAATTCCCTCTTCCTCCATGGCCCTTCCCCATTCTCATTTTTGCCCATAGGGCATAATGGGAATGGGGAAGGAGCTAATTACGGTACCGGAAATTGCGGTACCGTAATTAGCACCAAGGTCCCTTTGCGGGTCCCAACTTTAACGGCTGGTCTACACCAGCCGTTAAGGTCAGGTCCCGCAAAGGGACCTCGTAGTAAGGCGGTATGGGTTAACGGTCAGCGGTACCCTTACCAGTGACCGTTAACCCTTACCGCCTTCCGTGTAATGAGGCCCAAAGATTTTATAAATTGTACCCAGTGTGTCAGTGTCAAACTTGTGATACGATGTCTCCCCTACAGTACCCACCCAATAGATGTTGTTTTCAAAGACTAAACTCTTCTTTGCATCCTGTTTAGCCCCTGGAATACAAACAGCTAGGAATGACAAATGGCTGCAGATCATTTGGTGAAACTTGGTTGAATTTGCGAATGCCACAGAGCAGGGCCTCAATGCTGTGTGGGAAGAGCTGAGAGCACAGAGGATAATGACTCTAAAAAAGTGAATGGTACTGGACCTCCTCACCGCCATGGAAGGAGGGGTCTGTATGAAAGTTGTGGTGACTTGCTGTACCTATCTGCTCCCAAACGATAGTAGTAATGGCTCTGTGAGTGTGGCATCAAAGACCATCACAATCTGAGAATAGGTATGGAGAAGGAAGGAGGGATCATTAAAGAACAATACTTTTTGACCAAAATATTGTCTGGATGCCAAACTGGCTAACAGAGGTGTGCACAATGCTCTTTCCCATTTTGGTCATCCTGATTTTAGTTTGAAGCCTGTACCAAATAATAATGGTCTGTTGAGTGTCCCGAAGGAGATAGTGTGAAGCTAATTGCAGTTAGTACTAGAGGTGCCACTTCTCCTTGCAAAGATGAAAACACCCAAACAGATGAGGTAATGATAAAAGCAACGCCCAAGATGGAATGAATACAACAACCAATAGGCCCACAAAGAACACTTTGGTCACCAGCCCTAGACCCAGAAAATGACCTTGAATGCTATGTAGACCCCACGGCAGATGGAAATTGTAGCTTCCTAGGATGCAACCCATGTAATTATGCAATGGGGGGCATGAGGAGCATAAGCAGAATATGGGCCCCCAAAGGCATACACAATTGGGTGAGTGAGCAAGGACTAAGAGATAAGCAGTATATTAAATAATTAATTATGGAGGGTGTTAGGGAGAATTCTCTTATAAGGCTAATTTCCCAAACCTAGTGAGTCCCCCAGCAGCTTTGCTGGATTTTTGGGGTTTGTTTTTTTCTCCTGCTAAGAGTGAGACTCTTTACTCCCACTCTTAGGCATGATTTGAGGTGTTCCTTTGACTTTGTAATGTGCTAATGGGCTATGGGGTCTTTTACTCCATAGGGTTTCATGTGGTTTTCCTGTATGTGTGGTACACAGTACCCTCGGTGCAGTACTACAGGGGTGTCACAGTGACCCCCAAACATAGACTCCATACCCTGGGACTGGCTACTGTCTCCCAGGGCATGTAAAGTCACCGTTGGCTTTACTAGTCCAAAATTGTGAACAGAACCAGTACAAACCAACATATTGTGGAAGTACTGTTAAGGGGTAATTCGATTGCCCCTGGGTCTGTTTTCGAGGGGGCACTATCCCGTCCTCCATCATTGAGTTTCTGGCTGGTGGCAATGGTTACCACACAAAATATTCCACCGGAATATTCTCTATGGTATTTCCCCATTCATTTTAAATGCACCACTTTTTGGTGCAATGTTAAAGATGCCGTCGGTTCATTTATTTAATATTAAATCCCTGCTTGCGTTTTTTTGCCAGAACTCTTGTCTAAAATGGTGTTTGTGTCCGTCTCTTTAACTCTGACCAAGTCGAGCCCTTTGTTCCACTATTTTGGCGGGCTTCTCCACAGAAGCCCTCCAAATGGTGCCACTCTATCTGGGTTCCACAGGAGGGCTGGAGGGGGGAATTGGCACCCTGGACTGCGCTGCCTCGGCAACCCAAGTCACACTCTACTCTGATTGGCCCAGTGGTTGGCCGCCCGGCTCACCACTAAGCATGTGTGATTGACAGCTAGGCTGACGAATGGGGGTTTTTCTGCATAAAAGCAGGGCCTTTGGGACTGGAACTTCAGAAGTCGCCACAGGACCTAAGAATCCAAAGAGGGATGAAGCTGAGCCATCTGCAACGACGACACCACCGGTGAAGCCCTGCTGCAGCTACCTCACCACTTTCCCGACGACAAGAGAAGATCTTCTGCTGGATGAGTCTTCTTCCTCTGATCTGGTGGGACCAACCAGTTCACCCTTTTCACCTTCCAAAGATGGCCCTTGGTCGAATCGCCCGCGCCAAGCACCTCAGCGGCCGGATAGCCAAGCTCACCACTTTTGACAGCGAATAAAAGGACCGCACCTTTTAATGGGGTACTCCACGGCTGGTTTCATCCCTGTGCAGTGCAACGACTCAAAGTTTCCTCCTCGATGAGATCCTCTCTTCCCCTGGTCGGAACAATGAACTGCAATCACTGCCAGGAACAACTGCATCCGCTGAAGCTTCCTTTCTCCTTAAGGTACTGTGTCCTGCCTGGCCTCCCCTTTCTACAGATTGCTAAAGGTGACCCTTAAATCCTTGGCTTCTAAACTGGGTTGGCTCCAGGCCTTCTAACTATATCTTTTGACTCACCCCAACCTCTTTTGAACCCTCTGCAAAGACTTTCAGTGCACTTTAAACCGTGTGATCCTGGGCACATTTCGCTTTGCTCCATTTAAAATGGGCCTGGCCTATGAACTTTGGCTCTACAGTATAACCTGCCTTTCTCCCTTTGCTCCGAACACTTAAAAGTGTTGGGAACTGTTTTATTTTATGCTCTGCCTTTTCTCTCCATTTTTAACCTAAACTATTGGAGTGCCATCTAGGTTAAGCACTCACTTCTGTCTTAACAAATAGTTGTGTTTTAACCCTGACTTGTCTGATAGTTATCAAGGGAGGTGTGTATACTTACCTGACTGTGTTTTTAGATTACTTTTCATTGAGAGTGTTAGTGTATTACCTAAAGTGTGTTTTAAATAAATAACTATATACTTTTTATACAAAGCTCTGGTCAGTGTTTGTTTGCTCTACTGTGTTTTGGCCCTATTGTGTATACTCTGCATATTGCCCTACTCTTCTTGAGAGAAGCCTAACTGCTCAGCCACAGCTACCAGGTAAATCTGGGTGGTGCAGACTGCTACCAATTGGGTTTACTGCTTGCTCCTGTAGTCTTAATCTTAATCTTTTTGCAGTGTTCCCCAAGGGAACTGCACAGGATTCTGCCTAACACTGGTGTACAGCGGTGGGATTTGTATTGAGTATACATTTTAGAGTGTCTAAATACCTTAGTGCAACTAACCACAAAGCTTAGCACTGAAAAAGCCATTTCTTTAACAAGTCAACTATGGAAAGTTACAGCCAGGAGTCACTTTCTGCAAAAACTGCTGATTGTTTAAGAGTTCTTTGTAAACATAAGGATCTTCCTGTTAAAGGCAAGAAAATTGAACGAATAGAAAGATTGTTAGAAAACCAAAGTCTGTGTAGTAGTTCAGAGGAACCTACCTCCCCAGCAAATGTAGACAACAGTAATGATGTGTATGTGAGGACAGGTCAAAGAGACCCCCCTCCCCTGCAGTCCCCTCCTTGTGATGTCTATGACTCGTCAGGGGACCCCCTGCCACCAGGGCCCAGGTGGTGGGTGGACCACTGGCCGACACATCGACTAAACATACTGTATTAGGCTAGGCCCAGGAAACCATTTTGAAAACCAGAACGCCATCTTAAAACATGACTCCTTGTGCGCTGCAGCACGGCCCCCACCTTCAGAGAGTCCTCGTCTACCCTGTTGCCTCCGCTCCCTGGCAGATCCGCTGAAAGCCCGTTCCCACGACCAGTCCGAAATGAGCTAGTGTTAGAGCAAACACTGTATCTTTCACCTTCCGCAGTGCATCATTATCCTCAGCGTGACCCGGGTAGCGGGGCTGGCCTGGAAAATAACTGTAAACCATCCTCGATGAAACAAAAGCCTTAATCCCACACATGGAAACTGCTCATACATGTATATATATATGCATATATTGCATTACAATGATATCCCTTCTGCACGACCTCAGTGTCAAAAATCTACAAACACCGTACAAACCGAAGAATGTGTCATTGTGTGATCACATGGTCACAATACTCAAACCCCCTCAGTATGCGCACACACTCAGGGCCCCTGGCCTCCTACTATGTGCTTCTCTAGGGGTAATGTAAAGTGAATGATACCAAGTCCTTATGCCATGACTACCCTGATGCTGCTAGAGTGCAAAGGAACACAAGCGCAACAGTATTGTGAGCTCATGTAAATAAGATACATAGAATGCTATCAAGTGCAAACGTACAGGTTTAATGTGTATTACTGCTGTCAACCGTATTGGTCTGTTGTTCCTGCGTGATCCACCAACCCTAATGCTACCTCACGTATCGTGTTTACAGTGTGATGCTAAAACTGCTAATATTGCAAATACTTACCCTATAGTGACTATTGGAGCTGTAGATATAGTTAGCGAATTCTGAAATGAATATGTACTGATGTAAATACTATAGATGTTGTTAGGGAGAATTCTCTGTTTAGGCTGAATTTCCTAACCTAGTGAGTCCCCCAGCAGCTTTGCTGGATTTCTGGAGTTTGTTTTTTTCCATCCTGCCAAGAGTGAGACTCTTTTTCTCCCACTCTTGGACATGAATGTGTGTAATTCCTTTGAATGTCCATGTGTTCTATGGGCTATGGGGTCTTTGACTCCATAGGGTCTCATATGTTTTGCTATGTGTGTTACACCGCACCCTCGTGCCGTAACACTGGGGCGTCCTAGCGGACCTCCATCATAGACTCCATACCCGGGGACTGACTACTGTCTCCCCGGGCATGTAAAGTCACCATTGGCTTTACTAGACCTAAATTTACTAACAGAACTAGTACAAACCATCCTATTGTGGACGTAATAGTAGGGGTAATTCGATTACTCCTAGGTCTGTTATTCGAGGGGGCACTGTCCCATCCCCCCTCGTCGAGTTTTGGCTGGTGGCAGTGGAAACTACTTGTTATATTCGACCCTGAATATAACCCTATGGGATTCTTCCCATTGTTGGAGATTGATACTGTTTCTCGTTAATCTCTAACATACCTCCGGTCTACTTATCTTAAATAAGTCTATCGGATGGTATTTTCTGCCAGAACTCGGCTTTTTAAAATGGCTTCTGTGTTCGTCTCTGTGACTCCTAAACCAAAGGTTGAGCCCTTTGTTCCACTTTTGGCAGCCTCCTGTACAGAGACCCTCCAAAGTGGTGCCATTCTGTCTGGGTTACCACAGGGGTGTGGGAGGGGGTTTAGGCACCCTGGACCGAGTTGCCTTGGCAAATCCGGTCACACTCTGGTGTGATTGGCCCAAGTGGTGAGCCTCCCCGCTCACTACTTAGCGTGTTTCGATTGACAGCTAGGCTGAATGAATGGGGGTTTTCTGGATAAAAGCAGGGCTTTTGGGACTGGATCTTCAGAAGTCGCCACAGGACCTAAGAATCCGACGAGGGTAAAGCTGAGCCGACCTGCATCGACGACACCTCCGGTGGAGCCCTGCTGAATCGACTCACCACTTCCCAACGACAGAGGAGATCTCCCTGCCGGAGAGTCTCTTCCCCTGACTGGTGGGAACAACCAGTCCCCTTTGCTTTTTCTTTGCCTCAGGACGCAGTGGTCGAATTGCCCGTGCAGAGCACCTCGGCAACCGGATAGCCACTACCCCTGTATCGCGACCAAAATGTGGTGCCTTGTGATGGAGCACTCTGCGGCTGGTCTCTTCCCTGGTGGTGCAACGATCTTCAACTTTCCTTTGACGACGAGATCATCTCTTCTCTTGGCAAAGACCGGACATGCATCCACCACCAGGAACAACTGCCCCCGCCGGAGCTGTCTCCCCACAAACAAGGTTCTGTTTCCGCCTGGCTTCCCTTGTTGCCGGATAGAGTGAGGTGTCTTAATCCTCGCCTCTCCATAGGGTTGCCTCCAAGCTTTCTCTAGCGTGTTGTTCTGAACTGGTCCAATCTGCCGATAACAATTTGCTTCAAAGACTCGAACGCATTTCCACTAAGTACTTTTTGAGACATATCGCCTTGCCTCTCTCCGAGTGGGCCTGGCCTCTGAACTTTGGAATCTACAGTGGTTCTTGTCTTCTTGCCTTGCATCTTTGTTCTTACACGTATTGGTATCGAGTTGATTTCGTAACCCGCCTTTTTCTCTCCCATCCTAACGAATACTAGAGTGCCATCTAGGTTAAAGCATACACCTCTGTCTGCAAATAAGTGATGCCTTTGAACCTAGACTTGCCGAACTATTGTTAGAGGGATTGATCTGTTTTTCTCATAGTAATTGCGATTGAAGTTGTTTGCCGTATTAGTGCCAGTGTTTTCTATAGATGTGTCGTTATAAATAAATACCTTTATATCTTTACACCGAAGCCTTGTTCCGTGTTTGCTTGTTCTACTGTGTAGATTGCCCTATTTTGTATACTCCACATACTGCCTAACTCTTCTTGAGGGAAGTCTGACTGCTCAGCCACAGCTACCAAGTGAATCTGTGTGGTACAGACTGCTACCAAGTGGGTTTACTGCCAAACACCTGTAGTCCTAAATCTTTTGCAGTGGTCCCAGAGGGAACTGCACAGGTTTCCGCCTAACAGATGTGTAACCCCTTGGCCATTTTACATTATGCGAATCCCTTCGTTTTACAATTTGCAGCTTGCGAGAAGACTATCATTGTGGGCATATCCAAGGCCACCTCACCTCCCTTCCCATTGAAGCCTGCCAGAGAAAGCAAAGGCCCGAGCGACACCGCCTCACCTCCCCCAATTCGGCTGGAGCCGCTTCAGGCATTCATGATTCCCCCGCAGCTCACATGGCCACGAACAGCCACCGGAATTATTTACAGCCCAGCAGCAAAATCCGGCCATAACCAGAGGCCAGAGGTGCCCCCTCATAGGTCCCATGACCCACCAGTTCACCCAAATTAATGACGCTTGTAAAAGAAGACACCTAATATTGCACCAACATTGTGTAAAAGCATCCGTCATGACTTCTAACGAGACCCAAAGCCCGGACAGCTTACCCCGTGCCCTGAGACCCGACCCCGCGGCCTATGATACCTAGTCAACAGGATAACAGCAACCCTGTATTGATGTATCGCCACAGTACCCCACCTAATGCGCATTCCTCCTGTGTTGTATTAACCTGCAGAATAACCTATTGTGGGATTTACAGGGCAACTGACATTGCAGCATTGAATGAATGGGGTGTGCCTGGCCCTTACGGCAGAAAGCCAAGAAAGACGCCTATCAATGACACTGACCACGCCTGACCGGACAACGCCTCCCGGATGAGCCCAGCTGACCTGCCCACCCCACGTTGGCACCCCATGACGTCCACCAACCACAGAGAGACGCATCACAGCTGCACATATAGTTAGTCGACGCCACCCAATCACCATGTACATGTGCCCCCTATAGTGTGTAGGTGCCTATGACACTTTTTGTAAATATATACGCCTATCTTTGCTATTGTCAGACAGAGCACTCTCGGAGTTTGGAGAGTTCTTTGCATGCCCTATTTTGACTTAGATAAAGCCTCCCTTGAGCTCACCTGCACTTGGTCCTAGCCTTATTCCCATTCGTGGCAGAGTCCTTTCTTGCTGCTCATTGCGGGGAGGGTCGTGCTATCTGGGGACGCTCGCCTTCAGTGGTGACCCCGATTGCATGATTACATCTCCTGGTACATCCTTTCCATCCCCTCTGGCACGAAAATCTCTGGTCGAAAGGGGAGACGCACGGTACACCTGCTCCGGAAAGCTACCCGCCTAAGGCAACTAGTACGCTCAAAAGTGCGCACGTATTAGAGAAAGGGTAAGGGATCCCGTTTCAAAAAATCCCCTTTCAGTACCGCTCGCCGGAGCTGGTGCTGGCCGTTGAGCGTGTGGCAGCGCCGCCTGGACGAACCCAGTTCGGAGACTCTCGGTTCAAGACGGGCACGTGAGTATTAAGTGCAAGTGATCATAAGGGATACAGAGAGTAGGGGAAGGGAACAGAATTAAAAAAAAAAAAAAACAAGGTCATTTAAAAAGGGGACACAGTGGGGATCACTAGAATCAATACTATACTTTCTTTCCTTTTTCTTTGCATATCGCCATTAGGATCAAAAGGTGAAAAGAGATAAAGAGACGGGAACCTAGCTCTGCAAGGGGGTAGAAGGCGGCGCTGCATAGTGCTATCTTGACTAGTACTGGGAATATATGAGCAAGTGGAGAATAAGATAAAGGTGTCTGGTAGAAAAAGGAGACACAGTGAATATATTAGTAAATGCTTTTCTTTCATTCTTTCTGGGTCTATAAATGAAAATAGGTGAAATACTCAGTAAAGACAAAAAGAGATTTGCGTGAAAAGGGGGACCTCATAACAAATAAAGAAAGGTTAGGGGAAACAAGGGAGGGGGGAAAGAGATTAAAGGTTAACTTCCAATAGGGTATCGACTATCATTGTATACGCATTATATGTGTTGAAACAAAGCGATGTTATGATGATTTTAGTGGATTTTAAAATGTGCATGATCATGGTGTGGTCATGGTAAGTGTGACCAGGAAACATTATAAGGTGGTAAGCCCAATGAATTAAGCTGTTTCTTTTGAATATTTGTGCCGGAAATATTGGTAGTGTGCAGAAGGTGGTTTGCTCTTGTATGTGCCCCCCAAGTAATTTTTAGTATAAACTACATAACCGCACAGACCACCTCTCCTCCCTTCCCATTGAAGCCTGCCAGAGAAAGCAAAGGCCCGAGCGACACAGCCTCACCTCCCCCAATTCGGCTGGAGCCGCTTCAGGCATTCATGATTCCCCCGCAGCTCACATGGCCACGAACAGCCACCTGAATTATTTACAGCCCAGCAGCAAAATCCGGCCATAACCAGAGGCCAGAGGTGCCCCCTCATAGGTCCCACGACCCACCAGTTCACCCCAGATTAATGACGCTTGTAAAAGAAGACACCTAATATTGCACCAACATTGTGTAAAAGCATCCGTCATGACTTCTAACGAGACCCAAAGCTCGGACAGCTTACCCCGTGCCCTGAGACCCGACCCCGTGGCCTATGATACCTAGTCAACAGAATAACAGCAACCCTGTATTGGTGTATCTCCAAAGTACCCCACCTAATGCGCATTCCTCCTGTGTTATATTAACCTGTAGAATAACCTATTGTAGGATTTACAGGACAACTGACATCGCAGCATTGAATGAATGGCGTGTGGCTGGCCCTTAGGGCAGAAAGCCAAGAAAGACGTCCATCAATGACACTGACCACGCCTGACCGGACAGCGCCTCCCGGATGAGCCCAGCTGACCTGCCCACCCCACGTTGGCACCCGGCGATGTCCACCAACCACGGAGCGACGCATCACAGCTGCACATATAGTTAGTCGACGCCACCCAATCCCCATGTACATGTGCCCCCTATAGTGTGTAGGTGCCTATGACACTTTTTGTAAATATAAACACCTGTCTTTGCGATTGTCAGACAGAGCGCTCTCGGAGTTTGCAGAGTTCTTTGCATGCCCTATTTGACTTAGATAAAGCCTCCCTTGAGCTCACCCGCACTTGGTCCTAGCCTTATTCCCATTCGTGGGAAAGTCCATTCTTGCCTCTCATTGCAGGGAGGGTCGTGCTATCTGGGGACGCTCGCCTTCAGATGCTAATAAGTATCAAAGCATTGATAATATTGTTGTAGACCTAGAGGTGCCTCCAAGGTTCGTCACCCCCTCTCTGTTGGGAGCAGGTTGGATCTCAGGCCTCTTGGTTGGAGGGGTTGGGGTTAGGCACTGCACCTGCTTCCCATTCCTCTTAGATCTTGCCTCACCTATTTTAGGAGCTTCACTCCCAATACTAGGATTTGGGTTGGAGTCTTCAGTAGGAGGTCCAACAGTCTGAAGGTTTTTGACCTTAGACTTTTCTTTTCTGGTTTTCCACCAGCACTGAGAATTACCAGTTCTCTTAGGCCTAGTTAGGGCTCCAGTAGGTCTATCCACCTCTTCCTCAGAAGCAGGGGGAGTCTCAGACTCTATAACTGGGGGAACAATGAAGGAGCTTGGTTGGGGCTCCCATTTCCCTAACATTTTAGCCTGAAATTTGCCTGGGTCAGAGGTCAATTTACCAACACCAGGGCTTGTAGTGGGTTCTCAGTAGAGGTTCCCACAGGCTTAGAGTGGTTCCTTAAGGTGGCCTCTCTAGCCAATTTGGTTTTGTTCTGGGTCTCCATACTGGGAGGTCTGGGGGTACTGGATACTACTCCTAGAGTTCTTGGATCATTCCCCAACAGGACTCTCCCAGGCACCTCAGTCTGAACACGGACAGGAATCAACACTGTCATGTCATTACACTGAATGAGGGCTGGTAGAATTGGAACGATTTGGACAAGGCCTCCAGGCATCTTAGTGGGACCTTTGGGTGCCTTAGCAACATCATCAGGACTGAAAAAGCTTTCATCCACTACTGTTCTGCTGGCCCCAGAGTCTCGCCTGGCAGGGGTATCCTGGCCATTGACAAGAACACTGTCCATATAATAAACTTTAGCGTTTTCTGGTATGGAGTTGTACACACTCCTATTCTGATCAGTAACCAGACCCATGGACTCTACTGTTACACTTGCTTGAAGACCCAACGGTTCTTCAGCAAAGACTTAAAAGTGAGCACTAGCCATTTGGACTTCCTCCTCAGGAGTGAAGGCTAAGGAGACTGTGCTGATCCCTGTAGGTTTACAATTACATCTGGGATCTACTTTGATGTGGTCAGTTGCCCCACAGAGTTAGCATGTTCCAAATGCTCTCTAGAAGGGTGGCTTGGCCTGACCTCCTTCTGGTTTTTGACCAGAAGGTACACTAGCCTTTTGTGGTTTACCCTGGGGCTTACCCTGGTTATTTTGTTGTTTGGGGCCCTCTTTGGTTTGGGAGGTATTAGAAATCTCTTGGTTCCCTTTTGGTGGCTGCTTTCCCTCATCCTTTTTCTGAGTGACCCCTGAATCCTTGTGAGTGGCCCTGTTGGCAACCCACAAGTCAGCAGCCTTAGCTAGCTTCCTGGAATCTAATTCCTTTGAATTAGCCAAGTGCTGTCTGAGCTCAGGAGAGCAGGCATCATAAATTGACTCCAACATTACAAGATTCTTCATTCCTTCATAAGTGTTAACTCTGTAACCCTTAATCCATCCCTCTAAGTTTTTCAAGCTTTCACTCACCCAGGTAGCCCAAGGGGTACCATCATGCTTTTTGAGGGTCCTAAACCTCTTAAGGTACTGGGAAGGGGTCTTCCCAAATCTAGCTATCAAAGCTAGTTTCACACATTCATAATCCTTCTTATCCACCTCCCCCAACTCCATTACCACATCAGTTGCAACAGGGGGAAGCCTAGAGAACAACCAGGGAAGTAACTCATTCCCTGTGATGTCCTGGAGCCCATGATTATACTCAAACAGTTTTAACCAATCCAACACATCAAACTTAGGTTCATACATACCCACTAATTCCTTAGGCATCCAGGGTCTTTTGGGACTGGAACTCCTAGAAGAACCAGAGGAGAGAGAAGCATTTTCCACAGACAACTTTTTCATTTCTAGTTCATGATTAAGCTCTATTTCTCTCAGTCTTAACTCAGCTTGCTTCTGCTCAGCCTGGGCATTCATTCTTCTGAACTCTAGCTCTTGGTTTCTTTCAGATTGAGCAATAAAACGTTTGTACTCTAATTCAAGCTTCATTTTTTCAAGTTCAAAATAAGCAGGGTTACATGTAGGACCTGACATAGGCCCAGTAGGTACAGTAGGTAAGGCAGACAGAGGCTCAGAGTGGCTAACTTCATTAGGTTCACTTTCCTCTTCTGACTCATTATCAAGACTTTGATTCAGAGCAATACCATCACTGTTTTCTACATTTGCTGGGGGGTAGGGGGGCGGTAGATTCCTCTGTACCACCCAGACTTTGGTTTTCTAACAATCTTTCTAGAAGTTCCATTTTCTTGCCCTTCTCAGAGAGATTCTTATGTCTACACAATACTTTTGCAATCAGCAGTTTTGGCAGACAATGCTTCTAGGGTATAACTCTCCATAGCAGACATAGTTAGAAAATCAGCTTCTTAGTGCTAAACTCTGTGGTTAGTTGTCCTAAAGTGTTCAACAAGCACTCTAAAGTGTATACTCAATACAAATCCCACCGCTGTACACCAGTGTTAGGCAGAAACCTGTGCAGTTCCCTCTGGGACCACTGCAAAAGATTTAGGACTATAGGTGTTGGCAGTAAACCCACTTGGTAGCTGTGGCTGAGCAGTCAGACTTCCCTCAAGAAGAGTTAGGCAGTATACAGAGTATTCAAAATAGGTCAAGAGAACACAGCAGAACAAGTAAACACTGACCAGGGCTTGGTGTAAAAGAGATATAATTATTTATTTAAACCCACATCTAGAAAAACACACAGGCACTAATAGTAAGCAATTCAAAAACACGGTCACTAAAAGATATACACTCCCTTAAAAGAATATTAGACAAGTCTTAAGTAAAGCCCCACTTATTTTCAGACAGCGGTGAGCGCTTAACGTAGATGGCACTCTAATAATTCGTTTTAAAAAGGGAGAGAAAAGCAGAGAATAAACTGAAACAGATCCCAACACTTTTTCACGAACACAACAAGAGAGGAAGGCAAGGTAACACCGTGAATTCAGAGTCAGTAGGCCGGATCCGCTTTAAGAGGATCAAAACAAAATGTGTCCTAGGTCACACGGTTGCAGTGCACAAAAGCCTTGTAACGGTTCAAAAAGGAGTTGGACCAAAGAAAGGGACCAGTTAGAGGGTCACGACGGCCAGCCCAGTCCAGAAGGTTAAGGGGTTATTATTACCTTGTAGCAATCTTTAGAAAGGGAGGCTTGGCGGACACGGTACCTTAAAGTGGTGAGAATACCCCAGCGGGGGCAGTTCTTCCTGGCAGCGGATGCAAGTCAGTGCTTCGTCCGGGGGAAGAGAGGATCTCGTCGGGGAGGAAGACAGGAGTCCGTTGCACTGCCAGGGAAGAAACCAGCCGAGGAGTTTCCCAGGTACAAGGAGCGGTCTGTTGATTCGCGGTTCAGTGGTAAGTGGCTATCCGGCCGCCGGGGTGCTTGGCACGGGCAGTTCGACCACAAACCGATCTGGGGTGCGAAGAAAGAAGGTAAACTGGTTGTGCCCACTAGTCAGGGGAAGAAGCCTCTCCAGCCGGGAGATTTTCTCTGTCGTCGGGAAGTGGTGAGTCGGTTCCGCAGGGCTCCACCGGTGGTGTCGTTGTGGCAGGTCGGCTCAGCTTCTCCCTCGTCGAATTCTCAGGTCCTGTAGCGACTTCTGAAGTTCCAGTCCCCAAAGCCCTGCTTTTATGCAGCATACCCCCATTCACTCAGCCTAGCTGTCAATCAAACATGCTAAGTGGTGAGCCGGCCGGCTCACCACTTGGGCCAATCACTCAAGAGTGCGACTTGAGTTACCAAGGTAACTCAGTCCAGGGTGCCTAAACCCCCTCCCACACCCCCTGTGGTACCCAGATAGAGTGGCATCACTTTTGGAGGCTTCTGTGGAGAAGCCCGCCAAAAAGTGGAACAAAGGGCTCGACTTGGGTTGGAGTCACAGAAGAGAACACAAATGCCATTTTTGAATCGAGTCCTGGCAAAAAATACCAACCGGCGAATTAATATTAATTAAATAAACCAGCGGTATGTTCAAGGCTATGATAATTAAATAATTAAAGTTGGTAGCCTCGAACAATGGGAAAATCCCATAGGTAAATATTTGCGGTCGAATATAAAAAGTAGTTTCCACTGCCACCAGCCAAAACTCAATCAGGGGGGACGGAGACGTGCCCCCTCGACTAACAGACCCCGGGGCAATCGAATTGCCCCGACCAGTACGTCCACAATATGATGGTATGTACTGGGTCTGTTCCCAATTTAAGACTAGTAAAGTCAATGGTGACTTTACATGCCCTGGGAGACAGTAGTCAGTCCCAGGGTATGGAGTCTATGTTTGAGGGTCACTATGACACCCCTGTGTTACTGCACTGAGGGTGCTGTGTAACGCACTTACCAAAAACACATGAAACCCTATGGAGTAAAAGACCCCATAGCCCATAAAACACATTACAAAGTCAAAGGATATCTCAAATCATGTCTAAGAGTGGGATAAAAAGAGTCTCACTCTTAGCAGGAATAAAAAATAAACCCCAAAAAATCCAGCAAAGCTGCTGGGGGACTCACTAGGTTTGGGAAATTAGCCTTTACAGAGAATTCATCCTAACACTCGCCCCCTCCCCCCCAGACTAAGGGACAGGAGGATTGAATCCACTCCTGGATGAATCTCATACCTCTAGTCGATGACATACATCCTAGAGAGACCATCAGCATTTTGGTGGTGACACCCTGACCTGTGCTCAATGGTGAAATCAAACCCTTGAAGGCAGATTGACCATCTCAATAGTTTTGGGTTTTCCCCCTTCATTTGCATCAACCATCTCAAGGGTTGGTGGTCAGTCTGAATGACAAAAGTAGAACCATACAAGTATGGCCTAAACTTCTTCAGTGCCCACACAATAGCAAAGCATTCTCTTTCAATTGTTGCCCACCTTGTCTCAGGATCCTTCAGCTTTCTGCTGATGAAGCAAATGGGGTGCTCCCTACCTTTCTCATCCAGTTGTCTAAGGGCTGCACCTATACCTACATTTGAAGCATCTGTCTGCACAATAAACGTTTAGTGGAAGTCAGGAGCTCTCAGTACTCGTGCTTGGCAAAGAGCTTTCTTCAGGTTTTCAAAGGCCTGATTACACTCCTCATTCCATCTGACATTCTTAGGGAATTTTGGAGAGGAGATTACATTCACTGGAGAAGCTTTGGTCCCATAGTTCTCAATGGAATTCCTGTAATACCCAGTGACGCCTAGGAAGGCTCCCACCTCAGTTTGAGTAGTAGGTGTTGTCCAATTTTGCACAGCTTCAATCTTACTGAGCAAAGGCCTTATTTCTCCACCTTCTACCTCATACCCAAGGTAGACCACCTTACTCTATCCAATCTGGCATTTGCTTGCCTTTATGGTCAGGTTGGCCTGTCCAAGAGCCTGCAAAACATGTCCTAGGTGGTTAACATGCTCTTCCCAGGATTGGCCGAACACTGCAATGTCATCCAAGTATGCCATGCAGATGTCCTCCATCCAAGCAAGAAACTGATTTACCATCCTTTGGAATGTTGCAGGTGCATTTTTCAGTCCAAAAGGCATAATCTTAAATTGGTATAAGCCAACTGGGGTAGAAAATGCAGTTTTCTCCTTGGCATGGTCTGTCAGGGTTATTTGCCAATAGCCTGACGTTAGATCAAATGTGCTGAGGGACTTGGCTGCACTAAGTCTATCCACCAACTCATCTGTTCTAGGCAAAGGATGGGCACCAGTCTTGGTGACTGCATTAAGAGGTCTATAATACATGCAGAATCTCAATTCTTTGGATCCTGCCTTTGGTACTAACACAACTGGGCTAGACCATGGACTAGTAGAGGGCTCTATTACCCCGAGATCAAGCATCTTGTTGACCTCCCCTTTGATGTGGGTTCTTACACTTTCTGACATTCTATATCCTCTGCTTTTGACTGGCAGACAGTCACCAGTGAGTATATCATGCTGGCCCCAGGGGGTCAAGCCTTGTGAAAGTGAGAACAGGGAGGCAAACTGATTTAACATAGATTTACACTCCTCTAGTTGCTCCGGTGTCAGATTTGAAGAGAGATTTACTCCTTCAATCTTTTCATCCAAGGGTAAGCCTCCGAGGAGATCAGGGAGAGCTTCGCTCTCTTTTTCCTCTTCTGTTGAAGCTAGAAGCAAGGCTCCTACTTCAGGCCTGGAGACATACGCCTTTAGTCTGTTGGTGTGGAAGACTTTGGGAGCCTCCTTGGGATTGCCCAAGTCCACCAGATAGTTCACCTCTTCAAGTTTACCCACAACCTTGAAGGATCCCATCCATTTATCTTGCAAGGCCCTCTGCCTTGTTGGGATCATAACTAGAACTAGCTGGTCTTGAGTGAACTCAACCATGTTAGCCTTTTGATCATGCCAATGCTTGACCAAAGCTTGACCAGCTTTCAGGTTATCACTAGCTTCTGCCATCATGTGTGACATTCTCCTCCGGAGACATATCACATAGTCAGTCACTCTGACTGGCTTGGGGGAAGGAGCACTCTCCAACCCCTCCTTAATCAGGGCCAATGGACATCTGACCGGATGACCATAAAGAAGTTCAAAGGGAGAATAACCTACTCCCTCCTGAGGGACTTCTCTATAAACAAAGAGAAGGCATGGCAGTAGAAGGTCCCACTTTCTTTTAAGGGGGTCCTCTAAAGCACCTATCATGCTCTTCTTGGTTCTGTTGAACCTTTCTACCAACCTGTTTGTCTGAGGGTGGTATGCGGTTGAGACCTTGTAAGTAACTCCACAGGTTTTCCACATGGCTTTCATGTAGTGGGACATCAAATTTGACCCCCTTTAGAGATTACTTCCTTAGGAAACCCAACCCTGGTAAAAATACCAAGGAGGGCCTTAGCCACAGCCTGAGCTATAACAGTCCTCATAGGAATTGCCTCAGGGTATCTAGTAGCATGGTCTACTACAACACGAATAAACCTGTTTCCTGAGGAGGTTGGAGGATCAAGGGGACCAACAATGTCAATCCCTACCCTCTCAAATGGGACTCCCACTACTGGGAGGGGCACTAAAGGTGCCACATTCTTGGAACCAACCTTACCAGAACTTTGGCAGGTGTGGCAGCTCTTGCAAAACTTATCTACCTCAGCCCCCATCTTTGACCAATAAAAGTAGAGTGAGAGCCTTTCCTTGGTCTTCTTGAAACTCAAGTGACCAGCCAAAGGAATCTCATGGGCTAGTTGCAAGAACTGTTGTCTGTTTTCTTGGGGTACTGCAAGCCGCTTGTAGTCTCCAGGTGCAGACTCAGTCGGTTCACTGTAGAAGAGGCCATCTTCACAGTGCAACCTATACTTCCCAGGCTCTTGCCCATCAGCCTGAGAAGCTGCCTGTTGGCGAAGACCTTCCAGAGTTGGACATTCTCTCTGTCCCTTACTGAAGTCTGCCCTGTTGGGTCCACCTTCTGCCAGTAAAGACTGCAGCTCTGGATGGTCAACAGGATCCAGATCTCCAACGAGTTATTGGCCTTCCACTAGCTCCTCTTCAGAGTCTATCTCAACCACACATGGTTGTACCTCCCACTCAGCCTCAGCTGGAGGTGGATTTACAGGTGTAACTTTGGACAACTTAGGGAAATTCCTTGTTGGAAGCACTGGAGTGCTTGCTGTTAGCTGTTTCCTAGAAGTCCTGGGTTTCCCCTTTGCTTCTTGTTGTTCAGAGATAGCAAGTTGTAACTCCAGTGGAATAGGAGTGATATCCTTCTTCATTATCTCCTTGGGAGTACCTCTCATGGTTCTCTCCATTGCAGGTCTGGTGAGCTCCTGTAACCTTTCACTAGGAGGTCTGGGGGTATGTGACACTACTCAAAGAGTCTTCAGGTCATTTCCCAGCAGAACCCTTCCTGGCACCTCACTCTGTATGCTGACAGGTATCTTCACAGTCATGTCAATACACTGGATGAGAACTGGTAACTGGGGAAGCATCTGCAGAGGCCCTCCAGCTAACTTGGTGAGGCGTTTGGGTGCCTTAGCAACATCCTCTGCCTGAAAAAATGATTTATCCACCACAGTTTTGCTGGCCCCAGTGTCCCTAATGCGCGGAGTCTCCTGGCCATTCACAAGAACACTATCTTTATAATACTCTTTAGTATTATCTGGGATAGAATTATATACATCTAAATTCTGTTGTTCCCACAACCCCAGAGACACTAAAGAAACACTGGCTGAAACTCCAATGGGTTCATCAGCCAGCAGTAGAAAGTTTCCACTGGCCATCTGTACTTCTTCCTCTGGAGCGAAGGCTAAGGAGACAGTGTGAATCCCTGAAGGTTTACCCTTACATCTGGGATCCCCTTTCACATGGTCAGGCGAGCTACAAACATAGCATTTACCAAATGCTTTCTGGAATGGTGGCTTGCTCTGACGTCCTTCTGGTTTGGCACCAGCAGGTACACAAGCCTGATTTGGTTTCCCTTGTGGCTTACCCTTATTGTTTTGTTTGGGGCCCTCTTTGGGATTGGAATTATTAGAATTCTCTTTGGAGTCCTTTTTAGGCTGTTTCCCCTCATCCTTTTTCTAAGTTACCCCAGAGTCCTTGTGAGTAGCCCTGTTGGCAACCCACAAGTCAGCAGCCCTAGCTAGCGTCTGGGAATCTAATTCCTTTGAATCAGCCAAGTGCTGTCTGAGCTCAGGAGAACAGGCATCATAAATTGACTCCAACATCACAAGATTCTTCATTCCCTCATAAGTATTAACCTTGTAACCCTTAATCCATCCCTGTAAGTTCTTCAAACTTTCACTCACTCAGGTAGCCCAAGGGGTAGCATCATGCTTTTTGAGGGTCCCAAACCTCTTAAGGTACTGGGGAGGGGTTTTCCCAAATCTAGCTATCAAGGCTAGCTTCACACATTCATAATCCTTCTTATCCTCCTCCCCCAACTCCATTACCACATCAGTTGCAACAGGGGGGAGCCTAGAGAACAACCAGGAAAGTAACTCATTTCCTGTGATGTTCTGGAGCCCATGATTATACTCAAACAGACTCAACCAATCCAACACATCCAATTTAGGCTCATACATACCCATAAGCTCTTTAGGCATCCGGGGTCTTTTGGGACTGGAACTCCTAGAGGATCCGGAGAGAAACATTTTCAACAGACAATTTCTTCATCTCCAGCTCATGCTGAAGCTCCATTTCTCTGAGCCTTAGTTCTTGGTGCATTTGTTCTGTTTGAGCAGTAAGTCTCTTAAACTCCAATTCTAGTTTCATTTTCTCTAGTTCAAGACATTGAGGACTAAGTGTGGGACCTGACAAAGGTCCAGTAGGTACAGCTGGAAGAGCAGGTAGAGACCTAGTGGGGACAACTACATCATCCTCACCCTCCTCTTCTGGTTCTGACCCAAGATTATCAATATCAATATCATAACTGTTATCTACATTTGCTGGAGTGGTAGGTTCCTCTGAACCAATATCCAGACTTTGGTTTGCTAATAGCCTTTCTATTAGCTCCATTTTCTTGCCTTTAGTCAGGAGATTCTTATGCTTACAGAGAACTCTTAAACAATCAGCATTTTTTTTAGCAAGGGACTCTTGACTATAACTTTCCATAGTTGACAGGTTAGAAAATAAACTTATTAGTGCTAAGCTTTGTGGTTAGTTGCACTAAGGTATCTATAAGCACACTAAAATGTATGCTCAATACAAATCCCACCGCTGTACACCAGTGTTAGGCAGAAACCTGTGCAGTTCCCTTAGGGACCACTGCAAAAGGCTTAAGACTACAGGTGTTGGCAGTAAACCCAATTGGTAGCAGTCTGTACCACACAGATTTACCTGGTAGCTGTGGCTGATCAGCCAGACTTCTCTCAAGAAGAGTTGGACAGTATATAGAATATACAAGATAGGTACCAAAATACAGTAGCACAAGCAAACACTGACCAGAGCTTGGGTATAAAAGTATATAATTATTTATTTAAAAACACACTTTATAAAATACACTAACACTAATATGGCAAGCAAGTTCTAACACAGTTACTATCAATATATATACATCCCTGATTACTTATTGAACAAGTCTTAGTTAAAACACCACTTATTTGCAGACAGAGGTGAGCGCTTAACTTAAGATGGCACTCCAATAAGATATTTAAAAAGGGAGGGAAAAGGCAGAATTAGGAAAGCACTCAATACCAACCCTTTTAAAAGAACCACAGCAAGTCAGAAAAAGGCAGAGTCTACTGTAGAGCAAGAAGTTCATAGGCCAGGCCCACTCTTGGAAAGAACAAGGCGGAATGTGCCCAAGATCACACAGTTGAATTATACTTTAAAGGTCTTTGTAGATAGTTCAAAAAGAGTTGGATCAGCTCAGAAAAAGTTAGTTAACAGGTCCCAGGCCAACCCAGGTTAGAGAGTCAAGGATTTATGGGACACCTTGAACAGTCTGTTGCAAGGGAGATCAGGCGGGACTCAGTACCTGAAATGGTGAGGAAGCTCCAGCTGGGGCAGTTGTTCCTGGCAGCGGGTGCAAGTCGGTGCTTCGTCCAGGAGAAGAGAAGATCTCAACGTTGAGGAAACCTGGACGTCGTTGCACTGCCAGGGAAGAAACCAGCCGCGGAGTTTCCCGGTTAAAAGGTACTACCCTTTTATTTGCGATAGTGATGAAGCATGGCTTTCCGGCCGCCGGGGTGCTTGGCATGGGCGATTCGACCATGAGACGATCCAGGAAGGTGAAAAGAGGGCGAACTGGTTATCCCCACCAGTTCAAAGGAAGAAGACTCTCCAGGATGAAGATCTTCTCTGTCGTCGGGAAGTGGTGAGGCGGTTCAGCAGGGCTCCACCGGTGGTGTCGTCGTTGCAGGTCAGCTCAGCTTCTCCCTCTTCGGATTCTTTAGGTCCTGTGGCGACTTCTGAAGTTCCAGTCGCCAAAGCCCTGCTTTTATGCAGAAAACCCCCATTCATCAGTCCTAGCTGTCACTCAAACATGCTAAGTGGTGAGCCAGGCGGCTCACCACTGGGCCAATCACACAAGATGCAACTTGAGTTGCCGAGGGAACTCAGTCCAGGGTGCCTAAACCCCCCTCCCACACATCCTGTAGACCCAGACAGAGTGGCACCACTTTTGGAGGCTTCTGTGCAGAAGCCCGCCAAAAGTGGAACAAAGGGCTCGAATTGGGTTGGAGGTACAGTGACGAACACAAACGCCATTTTAAAACCGAGTCCTGGCAAAAAGACCCAACCGGGAATAAATATTAAATAAATAACCCGGCGGTATCATTGACATTGCACCAAAAAAGTGGTGCGCTTAAAATGAATGGGAAAATCCCATAGGAAATATTCTGGGGGAATATTTCACATGCTAACCTCTGCCACCAGCCAAAAACTCGACGAGGGGGGATTGCACAGTGCCCCCTCGAAAAACAGACTCAGGGGCAATCTAATTGATTTCCACCGGAATATTCTCTATGGGATTTTCCCATTCATTTTAAATGCACCAATTTTTAGTGCAATGTTAAAGATACCGCCAGTTTATTTATTTAATATTAAATCCCCGGTTGGGTCTTTTTGCCCGAACTCTTTTCTAAAATGGCGTTTGTGTCCGTCTCTGTAACTCTGACCAAGGTCGAGCCCTTTGTTCCACTATTTTGGCGGGCTTCTCCACAGAAGCCCTCCAACTGTTGCCACTCTATCTGGGTTCCACAGGATGTGTGGGTGGGGGAATGGGAACTCTGGACTGCGTTGCCTTAGCAACCCAAGTCGCACTCTACTCTGATTGGCCCGGTGGTGAGCCGCCCAGCTCACCACTTAGCATGTGTGATTGACATCTAGGCTGATGAATGGGGGTTTTTCTGCATAAAAGCAGGGCCTTTGGGACTAGAACTTCGGAAGTCACCACAGGACCTAAGAATGCGAAGAGGGACGAAGCTGAGCCATCTCCAACGACGACACCACCGGTGAAGCCCTGCTGCAGCTACCTCACCACTTTCCCGACGACAAGAGAAGATCTTCTGCTGGATGAGTCTTCTTCCTCTGAGCTGGTGGGACCAACCAGTTCACCCTTTTCGTCTTTCAAAGACAGCCCTTGGTCGAATCGCCCGTGCCAAGCACCCCAGCGGCCGGATAGCCAAGCTCACCACTTTTGACCGCGAATAAAAGGACTGCACCTTTTAATCGGGAACTCCCCGGCTGGTTTCATCCCTGTGCAGTGCAACGACTCCAAGTTTCCTCCTCGATGAGATTCTCTCTTCCCCTGGTCGGAACTACAAACTGCTACCACTGCCAGGAACAATTGCCCCCGCTGGAGCTTCCTTTCTCCTTAAGGTACTGTGTCCTGCCTGGCCTCCCCTTTCTACAGATTGCTAAAGGTGACCCTTAAATCCTTGGCTCCTAAACTGGGCTGGCTCCAGGCCTTCTAACTGTATCTTTTGACTCACCCCAACCTCTTTTGAACACTCTGCAAAGACTCTCAGTGCGCTTTAAACCGTGTGATCCTGGGCACATTTCGGTTTGCTCCATTTAAAATGGGCCTGGCCTATGAACTTTGGCTCTACAGTATAACCTGCCTTTCTCCCCTTGCTCTGAAATCTTAAAAGTTTTGGGAACTGTTTTATTTTATGCTCTGCATTTTCTCTCCCTTTTTAACCTAAACTATTGGAGTGCCATCTAGGTTAAGCACTAATTTCTGTCTTAACAAATAGTTGTGTTTTAACCCTGACTTGTCTGATAGTTATCAAGGGAGGTGTGTATACTTACCTGACTGTGTTTTTAGATTACTTTTCATTGAGAGTGTTAGTGTATTACCTAAAGTGTGTTTTAAATAAATAACTATATACTTTTGATACAAAGCTCTGGTCAGTGTTTGTTTGCTCTACTGTGTTTTGGCCCTATTGTGTATACTCTGCATATTGCCCTACTCTTCTTGAGAGAAGTCTGACTGCTCAGCCACAGCTACCAGGTAAATCTGGGTGGTGCAGACTGCTACCAATTGGGTTTACTGCTTGCTCCTGTAGTCTTAATCTTTTTGCAGTGTTCCCCAAGGGAACTGCACAGGATTCTGCCTAACAGAGGGAACAAAGGGGGTATTTTGGGATGCAAGTCTAATGTCCCAGATGTGAGAGGAAATGCAATCTACAGAAGTTCCTCTAACATGCAATATGAACCACACAGAGGGCCTGTCACCTTGTCAATTTGCACGACATTGAGGCCTCATGTGTAGCAGACACAGAGACTGATGAATTCCTGAGAATACCCGATGACAAAAAATACATAAGACATCTCAAATAATCTAACATCGAGAGGGCAAATTGTGCACAGTGACAAAGGCAGCAACTAAGATACAGTAGAGCTGTAGAAAAGGGGACATTTACACATAATAGGAGAGCACACATTACACATTGGTAGAGTGGAAATAATAGCCAGACACATGCATCAGACAGCAGTCACATATAGCAATACATCTTGCTAAGGCAACGTGAAGCAGATGAGGTTTGGTGTCATTCCAGAGTCGAACATGTATTCACAGAAGCATCCCCTCACATTAATTGGAAAACTAGGCTGCAAAGAAGCATTCACATTTTGACAATAAAATTCAGCTCTTTCCGGCTTGTCTCAGACAAGACAAAGGACAGGACAGATTCCATGAGGGAAGAGGTGAAAAGCTGCACAGGGATTGGGTAGGAGCAAGGAGTGCACCAGGTTCCCCAAACCCAAAGAAGTGAAACTTATAACAAATCATTTTCTAACCCATTGCTTTAAAAACTATGAAAACGTAGGGCAGAGCTTGTTGAGAAGGTACTGTGCAGCAGAAGCGAGCATAAGACGGAGTCAGTCAGGCTGCAGACACATACTGCCCTGGTCAGAAGAACTCCACCTAGCAGTGGGAACACAAGTACCAAGCAAAGATGAGCATTGCATCTAAGAATATAAAGAAAGAGATATTCACAGTCATAGAAGCAAGGAGATGATCGACCAGTGTAGGGACATCATAGGGAATATTCAATACATTCATGTGCATCAAAGCAGATATGTTCACACAAGTTCAGGCCCTTCTCCCCCACCCAAGGCAGGGGGCTAAGGAGCATGCCCAAGGATGACATAGTGTCTCATCATGAGAAAGGAAGGAGGTGTACAAAGAAGTGTAACACATTTCCAATGAGAAGTCGCAACATTAACTGTCAGTTGGACAGTCACAAGGCTGACAATGGTCAGAAGGTGCCAACCTTTGAGTCCCATGAAAACTAAACAGGGTATTCTGCCACACTGTCTACACCTGCCCAGGACCACTCCAGGTGGAACAGCTAAACAGGGTATTCTGCCACACTGTCTACACCTGCCCAGGACCACTCCAGGTGGAACAGCTAAACAGGGTATTCTGCCACACTGTCTACACCTGCCCAGGACCACTCCAGGTGGAACAGCCAGTGAAGAACTGAGCTGCTTGTTACAAAATGGTAGGATTACTATTGTCCAATTAAAACTGGAGAAATGAGATAGTGCCATTATTAGATCATTGTCATGAAGAAATAATTAGTATATTCAGCAGGAATAGGATAGGCCAGAAGGGAGAGGCATTGTATAGATTCCTATAGGGGGAAGCACTTGCAGCCCAATCGGTGAATGAGAATGTCCATGTATTCTGGAACCAAGTATGGAGTGTGGCATCACTCGCCCCTTTATAAACAGCCATTTATTGATGCAATGTGGAATGATTTTGCATTGTTCCCGGCCAAGGCTGCATGTAATAAACTTTAGTTTTTCTTGCTTCTTCTTCACTTTAGTGGCTCAGTTGACCATTTTTTATTTGATGCAGGTTTTGGGCCTACCTTACACAGCAATGACTTTAAATGTGCACAAATCACATAACAAACAAACCTGACAACATAGCTCAACAAAATTAACATGATTTTAGATGTGTTTTCTCCAGCCTAAATGAAAGCCTCCCATTACATCGTGTGGCCCATCCTCCTCTGGTGCAGCATTGAATCAGCAGCACTTCTCCCTACTTCTCTACCATTCATGCCTCTTTACCACCTCCCACCACCAACAACTTCCCATGCTAATGCACAAAGTCCTGGAGCGTCTTCTGTCCACCCCCCCCCCCCCCCACTCCTGCCTCCCTTCCACAGTGTGTGAGTGATTAAGTGTGATGTAAGAAGTTGTTATGAGTTAACCAAAAGGCAAATAAGTTTCTTGTAGATAATATGAGAATGGCCACTATATGTGGTTGCAGCAAAAATACTGTCTTGTAAAAGAAAAGTGAGTTTTATTGCATATTTCGCTTCAAGATATTTTATTTTTATTGTATGTTATTGTTCACTTGTTAGGCGCTCATACAGCAAATACATTCATTTTCAAAGCACCCCCAGAGCTAGAGGGAGGGAACATGGGATGGAAGTACATTAAAAAAACACAGAAAATAATACAATACTGGAAGGGAAAGTACGAACCTACTATGCCTTGAGAGTATTCAGAACGTGCAAGTGCAGCCAAGGAAGAGGGGAGTGGGGTCATCTGTGCTCGAGGGTGAGCCGCAGATGAAGTGCAAGGTAAGGTAAGTGCAGCAAGGAAGAGGGCAGTGGGGTAGGTGCTGGGGTGTCTGTGCTCGAGGGTGAGCCACAGCTGAAGTGCAAGGTAAGGTAAGTGCAGCAAGGAAGAGGGCAGTGGGGTCATCTGTGCTCGAGGGTGAGCCGCAGATGAAGTGCAAGTTAAGGTAAGTGCAGCAAGGAAGAGGGCAGTGGGGTTATCTGTGCTCGAGGGTGAGCCGCAGATGAAGTGCAAGGTAAGGTAAGTGCAGCAAGGAAGAGGGCAGTGGGGTCATCTGTGCTCCAGGGTGAGCCACAGATGAAGTGCAAGGTAAGGTAAGTGCAGCAAGGAAGAGGGCAGTGGGGTAGGTGCTGGGGTGTCTGTGCTCGAGGGTGAGCCACAGCTGAAGTGCAAGGTAAGGTAAGTGCTACACGGCCTGGAGCCGCAGTGGATGGAAAGTGCAAGTCTCCATGGCGGAGGATGTTCCGGGGCAAGTGCGGAAGGTAGACAGAAGCTGGGGGCATTGGATGTGTGCTGCTCTTCTCCTAGAGTGGCACCCTGTGCCCCTCTCGTAGGGGTCATCCTGTGCTCCTGTCCTAGGGTGGCACTCTGTGCCCCTCTCCTAAGGTGTCACCCTGTGCCACTCTCCTAAGGTGGCACCCTGTTCCGCTCTACTAGGGGTACCCCTGTCCCGCTCGCCTAGGGGCACCCCTGTGCTCAGTGCTTTAAGTGGGCCGTGGCCTGCCGGGCCGGGTCCTGGCAGTTTCCTAAAAGTGGGGTTGAGCCGGATCCCTGCAGGGCCCCATAGACCCCATTATCCCATTGCGGCCGCAGCCACAACGGGAGATGCACCCGCCATTAGGTCAGGCAAGCTGATAGACGTGCCAGGCAGCCACAGCATTGCTCTAGCTGGCTGGCACTTTTGTCAGTCACTGTAACTTCCAATTGTGACCTATCTGCGAGTGTAACTTCCTATAGTGACCTCTCGCGCGAGGGGTCACCAGAGGAAGTTACTGTGCCTTTGTTTCCCCAGGTCGCAGAGGCAGTTTCAACCCTCCGTCGTCAAAGCTTTATAAAAGATGGATGGAATTGTGTACTTTTCAAGCCATCTTTTATAAACATAGAAATGTTTAACAAGCTGTCTTGGAAAGTACACAAACCATAAGGTACGCACACAAATATATACATGCTATATATCTGTGTGCGTACTTTAGAAATATGTTGATAAAAGATGGCTTGCATAATCCATAGTAAGGTACGCTTACAAATATATAAAACGTTGGCGTACCTTACTATGGTTTGTGTACGTTTTTAAGGCCACGCCCATCCCACAAGCCATGCCCCCAAATGAGGGCCCCCCCTCGATTTCTTACCCCACTTAAAGCCCTGCATGTGCTCTTTTCCTAGGGTGGCACCTTGTGCCCCTCTCCTAGGGTGACTTCCTGTGCTCCTCTCCAAGGTGTCACCCTGTGTTCCTGTCGTAGGTGGGGCGCCCTGTGCCCCTCTCGTAGGTTGGCACCCTGTTCTTCTCTGCTAGGGGTCCCTCCGTCCCCCTCTCCAGGGTGGGGGACCATGTGCTCCTGTCCTAGGGATCCCCCTGTCCCCTTCTCCTAGGGATCCCCCTGTACCCTTCTCCTAGGGGGGCACCTTGTGCTCCTCTCCTAGCGACCCCCCTGTCCCCTTCTCCTAGGGATCCCTCTGTCTCCTTCTCCTAGGGTGGCACCCTTTGCCCCTCTCCTAGGGATCCCTCTGTCTCCTTCTCCTAGGGTGGCACCCTGTGCTCCTGTCCTAGGGATCCCCCTGTGCCCCTCTCCTAGGGTCCCCCCTGTCCCCTTCTCCTAGGGATCCCTCTGTCTCCTTCTCCTAGGGGGTCACCCTGTGCCCCTCTCCTAGGGTGGCACCCTGTGCTCCTGGAAGTCGTGGCAGGTGCTGCACCCACACACCCAGTCTGCCTCCCGCCCTGGGTGCTCTCTGCTCTGTCGGTGACGGGTGGGGAGTGGATTCAAATACAGGTCGAGTGAGTAGTTCCGAGTCATTATAATTAATGAGTATCATTGCACTTTATAAACGGGGCCGCGGGATTCGAAACTGTCTTGCTGTGCGTTGCTTCCGTTGCCCCTGAGCTATCCTCCCGGCCTAGGTCTGGAGGGTGACCCTGGCTGGGGACGGACTGTCCAGGACCCCGCAAAGTCTGCACGGACAGGGGCCCTAAGAACGCAGTGTCCGGCAGGGCCCCTGAACACGGATTCTCTGGAGAGGGCCCCTGAGCACGGACTCTCTGGAGAGCGCCCCTGAGAACCGACTCCCCCAGGAGGGCCCCTGAGCACGGATTCTCCAGAGAGGGCCCCTGAGCACGGACTCTCTGGAGAGCGCCCCTGAGAACCGACTCCCCCAGGAGGGCCCCTGAGCACGGACTCTCCGGAGATGGCCCCTGAGCACGGACTCTCTGGAGAGGGCCCCTGAGCACGGACTCTCTGGAGAGGGCCCCTGAGCACCGACTCCCCCAGGACGGCCCCTGAGCACAGACTCACCCAGGAGGGCCCCTGAGCACGGACTCCCCCAGGAGGGCCCCTGAGCACGGACTCTCCGGAGAGGGCCCCTGAGCACGGACTCTCTGGAGAGCGCCCCTGAGAACCGACTCCCCCAGGACGGCCCCTGAGCACGGATTCTCCAGAGAGGGCCCCTGAGCACGGACTCTCTGGAGAGCGCCCCTGAGAACCGACTCCCCCAGGAGGGCCCCTGAGCACGGACTCCCCCAGGAGGGCCCCTGAGCACGGACTCTGCAGAGGGCCCCTGAGCACGGACTCTCTGGAGAGCGCCCCTGAGTACCGACTCCCCCAGGAGGGCCCCTGAGCACGGACTCCCCCAGGAGGGCCCCTGAGCACGGACTCCCCCAGGAGGGCCCCTGAGCACGGACTCTGGAGAGGGCCCCTGAGCACGGACTCTCTGGAGAGCGCCCCTGAGTACCGACTCCCCCAGGAGGGCCCCTGAGCACGGACTCTCCGGAGAGGGCCCCTGAGCACGGACTCTCTGGGGAGGGCCCCTGAGCACCGTCGCCCCCAGGAGGGCCCCTGAGCACGGACTCTCCGGAGAGGGCCCCTGAGCACGGACTCTCCGGAGAGGGCCCCTGAGCACGGACTCTCTGGAGAGGGCCCCTGAGCACGGACTCTCTGGAGAGCGCCTCTGAGAACCGACTCCCCCAGGAGGGCCCCTGAGCACGGATTCTCCAGAGAGGGCCCCTGAGCACGGACTCTCCGGAGAGGGCCCCTGAGCACGGACTCTCTGGAGAGGGCCCCTGAGCATGGACTCTCTGGAGAGCGCCCCTGAGAACCGACTCCCCCAGGAGGGCCCCTGAGCACGGATTCTCCAGAGAGGGCCCCTGAGCACGGACTCTCCGGAGAGGGCCCCTGAGCATGGACTCTCTGGAGAGGGCCCCTGAGCACGGACTCTCTGGAGAGGGCCCCTGAGCACGGACTCTCTGGAGAGCGCCCCTGAGAACCGACTCCCCCAGGAGGGACCCTGAGCCGGACTCCCCCAGGAGGGACCCTGAGCACGGACTCTCTGGAGAGGGCCCCTGAGCACGGACTCTCTGGAGAGCGCCCCTGAGAACCGACTCCCCCAGGAGGGCCCCTGAGCACGGATTCTCCAGAGAGGGCCCCTGAGCACGGACTCTCCGGAGAGGGCCCCTGAGCATGGACTCTCTGGAGAGGGCCCCTGAGCACGGACTCTCTGGAGAGGGCCCCTGAGCACGGACTCTCTGGAGAGCGCCCCTGAGAACCGACTCCCCCAGGAGGGACCCTGAGCCGGACTCCCCCAGGAGGGACCCTGAGCACGGACTCTCTGGAGAGGGCCCCTGAGCACGGACTCTCTGGAGAGGGCCCCTGAGCACGGAATCTCTGGAGAGCGCCCCTGAGAACCGACTCCCCCAGGAGGGACCCTGAGCACGGACTCCCCCAGGAGGGACCCTGAGCACGGACTGTCCGGCCAGTGCCTGTGGAGTCGTTTGGCAGACGAGGTAAGGAAGCGCTGCTTTTATTAATAGAACTAATGAACACGGCCTTGTCCAGGACTTGACTTGAAAGCTTCACAACGATGACGTTAATATGTATAACGCCATGTATATATTTTATATGTTTTTGTATTCGTGGTTCGGTTTGCAGAAAACCTTTCACTTCAATAATTCACATAAAAAGCTGAGATATTGCCTTAAAATATTACACAAATACACATGGATAAAGAAATGAAACAAACGTGCATTCTCATGTTCCAATAATCTTACAAACCTCCGTTTGGCATCTGCATAAGGCCGGGGTTAGAGAAACCTCCGTGAGGCATCTGCATAAGGCCAGGGTTAGAGAAACCTCCGTGAGGCATCTGCATAAGGGTGGGGTTAAAGAAACCTCTGTGAGGCATCTGCATAAGGCCGGGGTTAGAGAAACCTCCGTGAGGCATCTGCATAAGGGGTGGGTTAGAGAAACCTCCGTGAGGCATCTGCATAAGGCCGGGGTTAGAGAAACCTCCGTGAGGCATCTGCATAAGGCCGGGGTTAGAGAAACCTCTGTGAGGCATCTGCATAAGGGTGGGGTTAGAGAAACCTCCGTGAGGCATCTGCATAAGGCCGGGGTTAGAGAAACCTCCGTGAGGCATCTGCATAAGGCCGGGGTTAGAGAAACCTCCGTGAGGCATCTGCATAAGGGTGGGGTTAGAGAAACCTCCGCAAGGCATCTGCATAAGGCCAGGGTTAGAGAAACCTCCGTGAGGCATCTTCATAAGGCCGGGGTTAGAGAAACCTCCGTGAGGCATCTGCATAAGGGTGGGGTTAGAGAAACCTCCGCAAGGCATCTGCATAAGGCCGGGGTTAGAGAAACCTCCGTGAAGCATCTTCATAAGGCCGGGGTTAGAGAAACCTCCGTGAGGCATCTGCATAAGGGTGGGGTTAGAGAAACCTCCGCAAGGCATCTGCATAAGGCCGGGGTTAGAGAAACCTCCGTGAGGCATCTGCATAAGGGTGGGGTTAGAGAAACCTCCGTGAGGCATCTGTATAAGGCCGGGGTTAGAGAAACCTCCGTGAGGCATCTGCATAAGGCCAGGGTTAGAGAAACCTCCGTGAGGCATCTGCATAAGGGTGGGGTTAGAGAAACCTCCGCGAGGCATCTGCATAAGGGTGAGGCATCTGCATAAGGCTGGGGTTAGAGAAACCTCCGTGAGGCAGCTGCATAAGGCCGGGGTTAGAGAAACCTCCTGCCCCCACGAGGCGAGCCCGGGAGAAGTCTGCAGCAAAGTTACTCCCCAGAGGGAGGCACCTCTTGCAGTGTCATGTATGTTACCTATTTCTAGAGACTTGTGATGTGTAATAGATTTATTCGTGTTATGTACGACATGTAACTCGGTGCACATGCGCAGTTGGGGTCGTGTAAGATTTTAAATTAAAACCCTTTAAAAATAAAAAATAAACATAATAATGAGGACCTTCCATGCGGCGTGTTGGTGCTGCCACACACCAGCCCCCTCAGCCCCCCTCCTCGCGAGACAATGCAGGGGAAGGGGGAGTAGGAAAGTGAGAGGGTGGTGTCCTGTTGGCAGCTTCAGTTCGGTTCTCGCCAGGCGCTGAGTCCATGCAAGTCCTCGTGTGCTGTTGATGCAACTTGTGTGTTGTTTGTTGTTGCAGTGTGGTGAAGTGCGTGCTGTTTGCTGTGGTGGTTGTGTGGATTTTTGTGTGAGTTAAGTATGCAGAGATGTCAGCTCTTGGGTTAGTGGGTTATATGTCCCTTCGTCCTTATAATTCTTGCTCTATGTTTCCGGTTGTCCTATGGGGTAGGTATGTTCTTTCTCTTTTTTCTTTCCAGTCGGTCTAATTCTTCGGAGTGAGGGTGTGGCAAGTTCCCTGCCGTGTTATTTCCACCTTGGTGTACAAGGTTGAGGCGTGCATTGTCCCCCGCTCTTGTATTGGTGCTGTATTTGTTACTACCCCAGCTCCCTTCCTATCTGTTTCCTGTCGGTGATCCATTGCTGCCTGTGTTTACTTTGTAGGCCAAGGGGTTATTGACGTATCATCCTTACCCTTCCATCTCGATCTATCCCTGGTCGTTCTTTGGAGTGAATTCTAGCACACCTATCTTTCAGTTGGTAAGATGATTTGCCGTGCATTGTTCTTCCCTTTAGTTGATGGGCGGTAGCTAAGAGAGACAGTGAGGATCGCTTTCCTCTCTCAGCATTGTCTCAGCTGTGTATATGCCCCCATACGTATTATTTCGAGTTACGGGGAGAAGAGCCAAGATGCGAAGAGTTTTCTGAATAAGAGGTGATCTATTTTGTTACGTGTGTTCTTTGGTAGTTCGTTCCAGGTTTTTGGGCAAGGTGAGAGGAGGATCCACGAATTTTCTTTTGTTGTATGGTTATGGTTTCAAGCAGATGACACTGCTTGATCTGAGCGTCCTTGTCGTGTGATGTAGGCTTAATTAGTCTCTTAGGAACTCTGCGCATTGGTCGTGGATTTCTCTGTGCGTTATGCACATTGATTTGAACTTTGCTGTTTTATTGCTAGCCAGTGTAGCGTTTTCAGCGCTGGTGTGATGTGTTCTCTTCGAGGGAGTTTGAGGAGCAGTCTAGCTGCCACACTTTGTACGCGTTGGAGTTTTTTTAGACGTCGTCTGGCATGCCCAGATATAGGCTATTGGCGTATTCTACTCTGGATATGACGAGAGCGATGATGGTGAGCGTTTGGTGAGTGAAAGAGAGGAATGGTAGGATTCCTTTAACCGCACGCAGGAGAAAGAAGCATTTCTTGATCAGAGCGTTTACTTGTGGCTCTAGAGTAAGTCTATTGTCCATCAGGACTCCCAGGTTTGTTACAATCGACGATGGGGCTGGGGTTGTACTGAGTTCCCTTGGCCAGGGGATTTAGTGGTCGTCTCCTCTGTTTTTTGTGATGATCATTATTTCTGTTTTGCCAGGGTTGAGTTTGAGGTTCAAATTCATCCAGCTGTAGATTTCACGAAGGCAGTTCTCTAATGTTGTGTTTTAATGATGTGTTAAAAAAAAACGCCCCAAACAAAAAACAAAAAAGAATGACTTTCACTGCATTGCTGCACTCTGAAGGCAGCTGAAACGTTAATGATCTGGGGGGTGTTGGTTGTTAATGGAGAGGGCCTGATTTCTCCAGGATCACAAGATGTCTTCAGGAGAGCCAGGATTAAAAATTAAATCCACTTCTCGAACGTTACTTTAGGGGGGTACTACCAGCCTCCAATATGCTTGAGATTGTGGGGGTTGAGCCCCTGCCATTAAGCAAGCATCCGACAAATTAATCGCCAATAGTGAGCATGGGGAAATTACACCCAACAAAATGAATCCGAGACCAAGGCTGGAGTTAAAGGACTAATAAAGAGACCGCAAGAAGTGTCATATATGAACCCAGGAGGGTAAGATTAGGAGCAAGTACACTGCTCAGAGAGGGCAAGCTGAGAAGCAAGTACACTGCTCAGAGAGGGCAAGCAGAGAATCAAGTACACTGCTCATAGAGGGCAAGCTGAGAATCAAGTACGCTGCTCAGAGAGGGCAAGCTGAGAATCAAGCACACTGCTCAGAGGGGGCAAGGTGAGAATCTGCTCAGAGAGGCCAAGCAGAGAATCAAGTACACTGCTCAGAGAGGGCAAGCTGAGAATCAAGTACACTGCTCAGAGAGGGCAAGCTGAGAAGCAAGTACGCTGCTCAGAGAGGGCAAGCTGAGAAGCAAGTACATGGCTCAGAGAGGGCAAGCAGAGAATCAAGTACACTGCTCAGAGAGGGCAAGCTGAGGATCAAGTACACTGCTCAGAGAATGCAAGCAGAGAATCAAGTACACTGCTCAGAGATCACAAGCTGAGAATCAAGTACACTGCTCAGAGAGGGCAAGCTGAGAATCTGCTCAGAGAGGGCAAGCAGAGAATCAAGTACACTGCTCAGAGATCACAAGCTGAGAATCAAGTACACTGCTCAGAGAGGGCAAGCTGAGAATCTGCTCAGAGAGGGCAAGCAGAGAATCAAGTACACTGCTCAGAGATCGCAAGCTGAGAATCAAGTACACTGCTCAGAGAGGGCAAGCTGAGAATCTGCTCAGAGAGGGCAAGCAGAGAATCAAGTACACTGCTCAGAGATCACAAGCTGAGAATCAAGTACACTGCTCAGAGAGGGCAAGCTGAGAAGCAAGTACACTGCTCAGAGAGGGCAAGCTGAGAATCTGCTCAGAGAGGGCAAGCAGAGAATCAAGTACACTGCTCAGAGATCACAAGCTGAGAATCAAGTACACTGCTCAGAGAGGGCAAGCTGAGAAGCAAGTACACTGCACAGAGAGGGCAAGCTGAGAAGCAAGTACTCTGCTCAGAGAGGGCAAGCTGAGAATCAAGTACACTGCTCAGAGAGGGCAAGCTGAGAATCTGCTCAGAGAGGGCAAGCAGAGAAGCAAGTAGACTGCTCAGATAGGGCAAGCTGAGAAGCAAGTACACTGCTCAGAGAGGGCAAGCTGAGAATCTACTCAGAGAGGGCAAGCTGAGAAGCAAGTACGCTGCTCAGAGAGGGCAAGCTGAGAAGCAAGTACACTGCTCAGAGATCACAAGCTGAGAATCAAGTACACTGCTCAGAGAGGGCAAGCTGAGAAGCAAGTATGCTGCTCAGAGAGGGCAAGCTGAGAATCTGCTCAGAGAGGGCAAGCAGAGAATCAAGTACACTGCTCAGAGAGGGCAAGCTGAGAAGCAAGTACGCTGCTCACAGAGGGCAAGCTGAGAATCTGCTCAGAGAGGGCAAGCAGATAATCAAGTACACTGCTCAGAGAGGGCAAGCTGAGAAGCAAGTACACTGCTCAGAGAGGGCAAGCTGAGAAGCAAGTACGCTGCTCAGAGAGGGCAAGCTGAGAAGCAAGTACGCTGCTCAGAGAGGGCAAGCTGAGAAGCAAGTACGCTGCTCACAGAGGGCAAGCTGAGAATCTGCTCAGAGAGGGCAAGCAGAGAATCAAGTACACTGCTCAGAGAGGGCAAGCTGAGAAGCAAGTACACTGCTCAGAGAGGGCAAGCTGAGAATCAAGTACACTGCTCAGAGAGGGCAAGCAGAGAATCAAGTACACTGCTCAGAGATCACAAGCTGAGAATCAAGTACACTGCTCAGAGAGGGCAAGCTGAGAATCAAGTACACTGCTCAGAGAGGGCAAGCTGAGAATCAAGTACACTGCTCAGAGAGGGCAAGCAGAGAATCAATTACACTGCTCAGAGATCACAAGCTGAGAATCAAGTACACTGCTCAGAGAGGGCAAGCTGAGAATCAAGTACACTGCTCAGAGAGGGCAAGCTGAGAATCAAGTACACTGCTCAGAGAGGGCAAGCAGAGAATCAATTACACTGCTCAGAGATCACAAGCTGAGAATCAAGTACACTGCTCAGAGAGGGAAAGCAGAGAATCAAGTACACTGCTCAGAGAGGGCAAGCTGAGAATCAATTACACTGCTCAGAGATCACAAGCTGAGAATCAAGTACACTGCTCAGAGAGGGCAAGCTGAGAATCAAGTACACTGCTCAGAGAGGGCAAGCTGAGAATCAAGTACACTGCTCAAAGATGGCACGCTGAGAATCTGCTCAGAGAGGGCAAGCTGAGAAGCAAGTACACTGCTCAGAGAGTGCAAGCTGAGAATCTGCTCAGAGAGGACAAGCTGAGAATCAAGTACACTGCTCAGATAGGGCAAGATGAGAATCTGCTCAGAGAGGGCAAGCAGAGAATCAAGTAAACTGCTCAGAGAGGGCAATCTGAGAATCAAGTACACTGTGTTAGGTAGAATTTTCAAGAATGGCTAATTTCCCTTACCTACTGAGTCCGTCAGCAACTTTGCTGGATTTCTAGGATTTATTTTTTTCACCTGCTAAGAGTGTGAGCCTTTTTTCCTACTCTTACTTGTCTTTTGCTATGTGTGTTTAACATTTTCGGGTTCATAGACAGTGGATCCTCACCTACTCCACAGGCATCATCTTTTTACTATGTGTTACACAGCACCTTCAGTGCAGTGACACAGGGTTGTCTTTTAGACTTCCCAACTCAGACTCAATTTTCTGGGACTGACTACTGTCTTCCAGAACATATAAAGTAGCCTAACACTTTATTAGCCTCTGGAAAAACACAGACCCAGTACACCCTATCTTACATGGAGTACTGGAAAGGGTTAATACTTATCCCTTTTTGTCTGTTTCTCTTGGAGCATTGTGTCGCTCCCTTTTCATCAAGACTTGGCTGGTGGCAGAGGTAACTACCTATTTTTCCTACTGCAGTTATCTTAAATAACCTTGATATTGTTTTAGGCTATCTTGGTAGCCTCGAACTTAAACCCCCTAGACCATATATGTTTTATTTTGGTTCCGGATGGGTTTTTCCACCGTCCCTTTTTGAAAATGTCTTTCTCATATTTTTCTCTGCGCGCTAAACCAGGTTTGGTTCCTTTGTTCACCGTCTTTTTGCAGGCTTCTACGCAGAAGCCCGCCTTAGGCACCTGTATGTCTGGGGGGGACAGGATGTGAGGGAGGGGTTTAGGACTCCCTGCACAGGGTCTCCTTGGAGACCCATGTCGCACTCTGAACTGATTGACAGTGGTGACTGTCCCGGCGGGACAGCCACCCTGCTGTGTGATTGACAGCCAGGCTGTGTGAATGGGGGAAAACTGCATAAAAAGCAGGTCTCTGGGTCTGGAAAGGCAGAGTCGCCACTGGAATGAAAGAACCGACGAGGAGCTGACGGAAGAGGACCCCTACCACGACTGAACCGCCCGGTGAAGCCCTGATGCAGGTCCGAATCCTCGAACTCCAACGACAGGGAAGATCCTCCAGGAATCTTCTTCCCCTAAGCTGGTGGGACCAACCAGTTCACCCAAACTGCAAGCCAGGACACCCTCCTCTGGTTGAATGCGCTGTACAGAGCTACAGTGGGCCGGAAAACCAGGAAGGTCGGATCCTGCTTGGGTTTTAAGGAGCGCACCTTTTATTCGTTGTTTTGCTCTGCTGCTGGTTTCTTCCCTGGGCAGTGCAGGATCCTCCGGTCTTCCTACTTCATGTCAGTCTGACAGTCGCTTCAGGAACCGTGAGCCTGCAGGAACTGCGAGGAACGTCTGCCTCAGCGACAGCTTCTTCTCCATTTAAAGGTACTGTGCAAATCCGGTTGTGCGTTTCGTTCTGCTGCGGTGAAAGTGTGTGAAATCTTTCTCCAATCCGATGGCTTGTCCTTCTCTTCTCTTTAAATAAACTTTTCTGCCGATCAACTTTGTCCGGAACTCAAAGACTTAACCCCGAACTACCCTGAACTGTGTGATCGTGAGCAAAATACTTTTGTCCTATTGACTTTGACCCTAAGCCTTTTTGATTTGATTCCATCACTGGAGGTCCTCTTTCTAGATTGCCCTGCTTACTTACCTGTTGGTGCTGCTCAATTTCTGCCTAACTTTGACTTTCCCTCCCTTTTTAATTAACAGAGTGCCATTTTGCTCCCACTTCATTTTGTGAGCTTAACTTGTCTGGAACTTATTGGGAGTAGTGTGGTCTATTAAGAGTGTAATTTTTAAACTGCTTTGCTTTAGTGAAATGTTATACAACTGATGTGTAAATAAATGTATATTCTTTTACTCAGAAACCTTGAGTTAGTGTTTATTTGAATCATAGTAATTGCTGTCCTTTGAGTAACTATTGATACTGCTCACTTGCTCTTGAGATAAGTCTGGCTGCTCAGCCATCGCTCCCACTTTACTGTGTAGTACAGGCTTGTACCAAAGGTGAATTTGTACTGTCACTTGTAGTCTTAATTGTGTGTGATTGTTCTGATCTTGATGGTTGTGCAGATTATTGAACCTCCGTCCCCAAGTACCGCACAGACAGAAAGGATACACTGTCTGTGCAATCTTTGAGGCCACAGGTGTGTTGAGCCGTCAATCAGGTAGCAGGAACGCCGGAAGGACCCCTGACCGCTGCAAGGCAATGGTTAATGGTTAAACAGGAGCAGTGCAATTGGTACGGGTAACGGGTAACAATCAGTATTAACAAGGCTTACCCAGGAGTGTTGCAAGTAAGGTCCTAAATGTGGTAAGAGCCACAGATTGTTGATAGTGGTGAAATAGGCGTTCTGCACGGCTCGAAGGTGAGACACACCTGGGTCTGATGTAGATGGACCAGCAAGGCAAGAAGGTCAAAACCAAGTTCCAAGATTCTAGGTTCAGAGAGGATAATCCAAAGGCAGTCCAAGAGAGTTCCAAAGTCAAGGAGCCGGGGAAACAAGGCGGAATCCAAGAAACAGAAATCCGAGGGGCAGGCAAGACAAATCCGAAGAACAGTCCGAGGTCGCAAAATCCGTGATCATAAACAGGTAAACCAAAGCGCTAAACAATCCTCAAGAGATCAGCTGTGAAGCGCTGTACCCACGTTGCCAAGATGCTTTTAAACTGATTAAGTAACCACATGATGTGTCTCATGGACGTGTGAGACGTGACGTGATCACGTGGTCACGGGACACTGGATGTTCGTTGCCGTGGGAGTCTCCGTGGGCGTGACCAGCCGTGAGCGCGCCTCCATGGTAACTGCCAGCGAAACAAAGGACGGTAGACGCCGGGGCTACAGGCTGATGTCCTCCTACGCCAGGCAATCTGCTGGTTCTTTCTATGTGCAAGGACTGCTCTTGTTGTTAGGTGTGGTGTGGGTTGTGTGGTCGTGCGGTTCTTAATGGGAGACGTGACAGTGATGTTCCCAAAGGGTACTGCATATAATTCTGCTTAACACTGGTGTACAGCGGTGAGGATCAAGTATAGTAATTACACTTAGAGTACTGCTATTACCTTGGATCAACTAACCACAAGGCTAACATGACTAAAGAGCAATATTAATCATGTCTGATATGGAAAGCTACAGTCAGGAGACCCTCCTTAGTTACACTGTGGATTATTTAAAAAATCTGTGCAGAGAAAGGAACCTCTCTGCCAAAGGCAAAAAGTCTGAATTGATTGAAAATGTTTTAAAGAACCAAAGTCTGGGGAGTGGGTCTGAAATGCCTGACTCTCCAACAAATGTGGAAAATAATGAGGATGATAATGTGTCTATTATTGATGAGTTAGAGGAAATAAATGTGTTCCCTAATGTAGGCCTCACTGCTCCCTTGTCTGCTCAGCAACCACAACCTTTGTCCACTGGGATCCCATCAGGTCCTACACTCAGTCCTGAATTCATTGCTCTAGGAAAAATGAGGCTTGAATTGGAATTCAAACGTTTAAATGCTCAAACTGAACAAAAACACCAAGAACTTAAACTCAGAGAGATGGAGTTGAATCATGAACTAGAAATGAAAAGATTGTCTCTTGAAAATGCTTCTCTCCCAGAGACTTCTAGGTCTTCAAGTCCTAAGAGACCCTGTATGCCTAAAGAAATTGTGGGTATGTATGAGATTAAGCTTGATATTTTGGATTGGTTGGCAATGTTTGAATATAACCATGGGATTCAAGGTATTACAGGGAATCAGTTGCTTCCCTGGCTCTGCTCTAGGCTACCCACTGTTGCATGTGATGTGGTAATGGAATTGGGGGAGGTTGATAGGAACGATTATGAGTGTGTGAAGCTATCTTTAATTGCTAGATTTGAGAAGACCCCTTTCCTGTACCTTAAGAGATTTAGGACCCTCAAAAAGCATGATGGTACCACTTGGGCTACCTGGGTATGTGAATGTTTGAAAAACTTAGATGGTTGGGCTAAGGGTTACAGAGTGAACACTTATGAAGGTATGAGGAATCTTGTTATCTTGGAGTCAATTTATGATGCCTGCTCTCCTGAGCTCAGACAGCACTTGGCTGATTCTAAGGAGATAGATCCAAAGAAGTTAGCTAAGGCTGCTGACTTGTGGGTTGCCAACAGGGCTACTCACAAGGATTCTGGGGCTACTCAGAAAAAGGAGGAGGGGAAACAGCCAAAGAAAGATAACAAGGAGAATTATTATACCTCCAATCCAAAAGAGGGCCCCAAACAGCAACATAAGGGTAAACCACAAGGGAAACCAAATCAGGCTAGTACACCATCTGGACCCAAACCAGATGGAGGTCAGAACAAACCCCTGTTCATTGAGACATTTGGGAAATGTTATGTTTCTGGGTCAACTGACCATGTGAAAGGGGATCGCAGATGTAAGGGTAAACCTTCAGGGGTCCACACTGTCGCCTTAGCCTTCTCCCCAGAGCAAGAAGTACCTATGGCAAGTGGAAACTTTCACCTACTGGCTAATGAACCCACGAGAGTCTCAGCTAGTGTTTCTTTCATGTCCCTGGGCTTGTGGGAACAACAGAATTTAGATGTGTATAATTCCATCCCAGATAATACTAAAGAGTATTATAAAGATAGTGCTCTTGTGAATGGTCAGGAGACCCCTACCTTTAGAGACACTGGAGCGAGCATAACTGTGGTGGATGAATAATTTTACAAGGTGGAGGATGTTGCTAAGGCAACCAAACGCCTCACCAAGTTAGCTGGAGGCCCAGTGCAAATGCTTCCCCAGTTACCAGCTCTCATCCAGTGTAATGATATGACTGTCAAAATACCTGTTATTGTGTAGAGTGAAGTGCCTGGGAGAGTCCTGTTGGGTAATGACCTGAAAACTCGTGGAGTTGTATCAAGCACCTCCAGGCCTCCCAGTAAGAGGAGACAGGAGCTCACTAGGCCTTGCTCACTGCTATTTCTAGAAACAATGCGGCAAAGGGAAACCCAAGACTTCCAGGAAAAAGTCAGACAGCACCCCTGTGCTACCAACAAGGACATCCCCAAGATCACACCTGTGATCCTTCCACCTGCTAAGGCAGAGTGTGAGGTGCAACCCTGTGTGGTTGAGCCAGTTTCTGAAGAATCAGATCTGGAAGAAGACACTGTTTTAGTTGGAGATCTTGACCCTGTTGACCATCCTGAGCTGCAGTCTTTACTGGCAGAACGTGATGGGCAAAAGCTGGAAAGCATAGGTGTAGTATAGTAATATTTGCTATACTTGGTGAAGGTGCAAGGGGATTCTAGAAGGAGAATGTGAAATGGAATGTGAGGACATTGAAGCTAGCGAAGAAGCTGAAGCATTTTCCTTCTGATGCTCCTTTCATATCCCCTTTTATCCATATTAATATAATTATGTATCTTATCAATAAATCACATATTTTATGACATACAGTTCCCTTCGTTCATACTACACATGGCGAAGCGGAAAAGTCACTGAGAAGACTTTAGCAGCAGAATCAGCTGAGCGGAACATTAACAAGGGAACAAAAAAAAAGCAGGTGAGTGACAACTCCGGCTAATGTAAACTATATATAACCAATACGGAAAGCGCCGTTCGTTTGGACTGTAACGCAACTTTAATATCACAATATTATAAAGTCATCGTTGTCAAGACGCGCAACAGCATCATATGAAATTGTCTTTAGAATGGACCTCACGCTCGTCGTACATGAAGCTCTGCAGTGAAAGAGTTGATTTAGAATAGAGGACCGGCGACGTGGTGGTGTATGTTGTGTGCGTGCAGCATATTGGTTATTGTGATATTGCTGTAGAAACAAAAAGACACTTTAGAATAAAGGACCTGCAACGTGGTGTTGTACGTTGTGTGTGTGCAGCCATATTTGCTATTGTAGTTTTGCTGTGGTGTAGTGATAAAGGAGAACCCGCACCCCCCTGAGAACCAGCCCTTAGTGCAAATTAATCACTCCTAATCACCTTCCCACACAAGTAAGGTTATAGGAAGCGCGATGTACTCAGTCTGGAAGAAAGCCAATCACACAGAAAATATGATACTTGCATATATTTCTATAATATCTAGTGAGAACTAAGCAGCAATTTACAATAATATGGGAAAGTAAAGTGCAAGCTGTATAATGCCAATTGTCAGTCACAGATGAATATGCAATTATTATTGTTTTACGCCCCTAAATAATGTAGATGATGGCACGATCAGCTCACACCCGGGACCCTTGCCGCTGCAGGTGCCCGGCACTCCTCGAGAGAGAGGAGGGGAGAACTGGCCAAGCCCCCACAGTCCTACACCGGAGCGGGGGTGTGATGCTAGGAGTCTCGGCCCAGATAATGCACAGCTGGTCGTCCAGGCACTGTTCCTCTTAGTACGCGCGTCTCACCAACAGCCCAGGATGAGTCCCTACCTCACTGGTCCAAGTATAGTTCTCTTATTAGGGGCTGCACGTCAATCATCATGACGTATCAGCTCTTTGAGAAGCTTCTAGACTCAGCCTTCCGGGCAGTGAACATGTTTTCGCTTGGAAAGTTACAAGACTGGAAACAGCCAGTCTTGGCTCCCAGGCTTCGTGCACAGTGTTTTGGGAAGGTCTGACATTTTTGCCTTATCAGTGCACCTGACTCGCAGAGCGAAGACGAGCAAGGCTGTTGAAAGCTGTGCCTGGCTCCCAAGTGCTGCGTAGAGCCTCTTGCAAATGCTAGATGTTTATGTCTTCAGGAAAGGCCTTTGCAGTTAACCCCTTACAAGCATGCAGGCTCACCCAGTTCGAGAGGCCTGGCTGATTTCAGCAATTTCCTCCACGCTTCGAATAAGCTCTAATACACACAAGATAGCTCAGTGGGTTAGTGCAAGTGCAGGCTACTGCAAGCGCCTAGAAGCTTATCACGACATTCCACCCCTTTCGAAGTGAGGCCTGAAAATGCTGACTCAGTTCCATGATTTAGAAGCATGTACGGTGTGCTGTAGGCCGATTAAGCGTTTCTCTAGCGCAGTCTTTCTAGTATAAAGGAACGACATTCAGTGCAAGAGCCCAATGAAAATGATAAGAATGAATATTAGGGAAATCAGCAGCCACAGCAATGGGTGCAGCATTATATTAAGCAGCTTAGTGGAGGAGGGAGACCATCCAGTGAATACATCCCACCAGTGGTGAGTAGTAACTGATTGCAGATGGTCAGCAGTTTTGATTAATTGGTTCCTGTCTATTATCAGCTTGCACTCTGCAGAAATAACTGAGGTAGCTAGCGTCTGGAAATCTTTCCAAGCAGTTTGGCCAAATTGTCTAATAGTTTGAAGCCGGGCAGTAATCACCTATAGGGTAGAGTCCAGTTAAGCAAATGCGTGAGCTCGGCATGCAAAGTAGTGTGAGACCACTGGGTTAATGAATATAAGGTGTGAGTAACAATGTCTAAGATAGTCACAACCTGATCTACGCAAAATACTTGAGGATTCCCTAATAACCTATAATTGTTAATAAGCAAGGAATGATTAGTAACTATACAGGCCTTATGCTGGTCTATCTGGAAGATGTCAGTCCCATTAATGTGGTATTGCATCCAGGTGCACTCCCCTGCTACGGGATGCATGCATGGGTTCGGAACGCTTCCTGTTAGGGGACACACCCACCCCTGATCCCAGGGCATGCAGGTGTGACTGTGGATGGTGTGGTTTTGGCTGTCTAACCATTCCCCTCGTATTTGCAGAACCCACCAGGAACCATTGATTTTCATAGGCAATACTATAAAGGGACACCATATTTCTAGAGCATAAGCAGTTCTACTAACTTGCATTAAAGCATGGCATGTGTTATTCATGCAATCAAAAGCAAGCGGTTTAATCCATATGTTAGCTGGTAACTGTAGTTCTGTGTGCCAGTGGGTTGAGGATAGTCGCCCCCATTCGGAGGGAAGGCCAACACCTGCTGATTCAACAAAGTCTGCCATAAAATACATTGTGTGTCCTTAGCAGTCTTGTTGACCTGCCCTATGGCAGAAAAAATGTCTTCATAGCTGAAATTTTGCCATCTCCATTGGTTGCCAATGCTTGTAGCAGTGTTGCGCAGGGTAGGGCTTATCAATGGGCCCCACTGGGCCAGGAGTTTTATAGCGGCGCTGGCATCAGAACCCATAGTGGCTAACTTATTGCGCACAGTTTCTATGTCAAAAGCATTTAAAGCCCCCGTTCCCACCCCGCTGCACCCGCAATCAATGAAACTAACTCCCTAGCTACACCCAATTTGGCGATGGGCCATAGAAATTGACTCCATTTGTAGCAGCTTGGTAGTACTAAGGAAACATTGCCTCGTGACAAATCTATGTCTAAGTGTACCTCTGTAATGATAGACGCGTGCATCACGTGTCTGCAATTTAAGTGTTGTCTAACTACTGGAAAATCTAGCATGTTTACAGTTTCTACTTTGTGTTACTTAAAGAAAACCATTCTCCAAGTGGGATGCCTGCCATATACAATATCAGTTTTAGATACAAACACCATACTACCATCTGGTACAGGCTGTTTCAATGTACAATTGTATGAAAGGCATTTAGTCAAGTTATAGTCCAAAAAATCTTGGCGAATACACTCGCTACAGTTCTTGGGGCAGAAGAAACATGAAACATCAAACAAATTATTTGATCCATTCACTGAAACGTTTGGGCCTAAGATTTCATAAGCACCAGTCATATGAGTCTGTGACAAAAGGTGTCCGACAATATGCCAAGTTATCACTTTTGCAGTTCCATGTGGATACTCATTTGTAGCGCTTTTCTCCCAGGTTACGGTGCGGTTGTAGTTATCACGCAGGACTGGAGCATCAGGTGTAGTGCATGCGAGTCCATGTAGCGTCTTGCATCAACCCATTCTTTACAGAGAAAGCGTTGGCTTGGCAGGTCAGGAGCACCCACAGCAAGGCACGTCCTATCCCCTTTGTACTGCTCTACGTTCATGGTGTGAGCCTAGTAGCGGGAATATAAACAGGCACGTCAGAAATTTGCAAGAGTACAACATAAGTACTTCCAACACCTTGATTTAACACTTCCCCAGCCTCAGGCTTTTTGTTTGGATGGTGCACCCACACTTTTTTTCCCGTGCTACCGAAGCCTCCTTCCCCCCTCAGTGTGGTGTCTGGGGCTTGCTTGCTTTCTACCACTAGGGGGACAACTGCTTGCTCACACATCAATTGTGCAATTCGGTCATATTTGGTTAATGGTCCTGCAGATGCACCAGTGTTATGTAAGAGTACCGAAACAGTCCCTCTATAGTCAGGATCAATCACACCTCCCAAAATGTCAATTTTTTGGACTATAACTTGACTAAGCGAGCTGAGTTGGGAGCAGTCTGCTGCAGTCCTGTGTTCTGACCACATCATTGTGTTCAGGAAGTGGTTAACAGCACCAAAAACACCGCGGAGCGGAGCGGAGTTGCGAGCTGAGTTGGGGGCAGTCTGCTGCAGTCCTGTGTTCTGACCACATCATTGTGTTCAGGAAGTGGTTAACAGCACCAAAAACACCGCGGAGCGGAGCGGAGTTGCGAGCTGAGTTGGGAGCAGTCTGCTGCAGTCCGCTGCTTACGCGGAGTCGTAGCAGGATGGAGCCTGACGTGAGACCACATCCAGTTTCCCACGCGTGGTCACCCCCCATGGGAAAGAAATTAAGAACTAAATCCGAATCGGCCGTGAAACCGGCAAGAATTGGCACCGTGCAAATGAGCACGGAGCGGGTGGAAAACCTGACTGCGATCCAAAAGCATCTGCCTTCAGAGGGAACGGTGAGTGAATCTGTCATCTTAAACTCCCCCACTTCACCTCCACCTCCCCCTACGGTTGAAACTTTTTCTGAAGGTGCTCCCAATGCTCGGCCGGAGAGGTGTCAAATCAAGGGTCGAGCAAGCATAGTGCCACGACTCCACCTGTATGTACTTCTATCAGGGTGCCGTCCCTCACCCCGGGTGAACCTAAGAAAACACAAAGTAAACGAGATGTCAATGCTGACGCATTTACACCTTTGGAAGCCCAGTCCCTAGCTGAGCCCTCAGGGAGAGTAGACCTCCTGGATCCTAGGACCGCCATCCCTACCTCTTCTGTGAGTCCAGGGGACACTGCTAGGGTGCGTCTGGAGGCCGCTGGTAAGGTGAGGTGGGAAAACGCGAGGGGTGACAAGGGGACGCCCGGCACGCGGGCCACCGAGAGCCATGGAGTGGCGGGTCAAAGGGAGACAACTGACACGAAGGAGCTGCAAATGGTAAAGGAAAATGAAAACCTGCGGGCGTGCACCCGCGAACCAAGCCATAAACCGGGTGGTGCCCCACATGCAAATATGAGTACACAGTTCGCTGACATAAATTCTGAGAGTGGAGAAGGAGCGAAGGGGGAATCCCAAAATCCCCAACAACCCCCGCTCAATGTACCACAAAAGGAAGGCCTAGATGGCAGCTACAAGGTCACTCAGGTAACGGCATTGATCCACGGAAATCCTAGTAGTGCGTCACCCACTTTTAAACAAACAAAAAAAGCGAGTAAACATCCTAAAAGACGATCAAATGAACGAAAGCGCTGCTCGGAGACGAGCAGCAGCGAAACGGACTCAGACCTAGATACGGACTTAACTACAGATGCAGAAGAACGGATAAGATACGACGAGGCAGCGATCGAAGTCGACTCAGATATTGAAACTACAGAATCGGCTGACCTGATAAAGAAATCAAAGGTCGCATCAAATTTAGAAATCTTGGAAAAAGGGGGAACTAAAAGCTCAGCCGACCACACCTTCTTAAAAACAGGAAGAAAGAGGGTACTCCAAGAAAGTAAAAAAACTGGTCACAAAAGATCAAAGTTCGTATCAGAGACGCCAGAACAAATGAGCAAAAAAGTACGAACTAGAAGAGACGCGCAACTAAAGGGGCCTTCCATCCCCCCAAACCAAAACTTCTTGAAGGCCTTTTTCACTCAACATCAAAAAAGAAAAATTCTAACAGAAGACGAAGTATCGGACGCAGACATGTTGGAAGCAGTAGGGGACCTCCCACAAGCTCTTAAAGTGAGAAAATCTGTTGTCGACGCAAATGATATCCAGAGACAGGAGCAGCAAAATGAAAAAGCAAAAGTACAAAGTCTAAAAGACACGGAAGAGCTATTAAGAAACAACATAACAGCTGAGAATACAAATCAAGGCGCGAGGGAAAATCTGACGGCCTCTTCAATTAGCCAACCTACTTCCTACCCAAAGAAAGTAATTCAAGAGACGAAAAGCCAAACAGAAAACCCGAGCAAGGGATCGGAGGTGGTTAAGGAAGTAGAACGGCAGATCATTAGCGATTCAAACCCAGAGAAAAACCAAGCAGTTGATGGGGAGCAGCGGGTGGCTTGGACCAGACCACACCTGTCGCTGGTCTCCCAAAACAAACCAGTCTCAGAGGTAAGGGATTCGTCCAAAACCCTTTGGGACCAGGTTTTAGCGAACAAGGGGCGAAGTAATCAAACCATGCTAAATGAAAACGGTCATAGCCCTCGACGAGACTCCTCATATAATGACCTCCAGGCAACTGCACGAAGAAAAGAACAAATCCTGGCATCTCCGAAAAAGAGACAATTAAGTGATATAGAGGCAGCAATGCAAAAGGACTCGCCGAGTAAAAAACCAGACATGATTGCTTTCATGTCGGCTATGACTATTGTGCTGGCCCCATTTTGCAAATTATACGAGGCGATCAAAGAAGAGGTGAAAGACAACACCGCTATTTTATCCAACATGATGAATAAAATGTCTCACGTTGAAAGCTACATCGCAGCCATAGAAAATCGTGCTACCTCTTCTCATTGCAATTGTGAAAGTAAAATCAGTAAACTTGAGAAAAAGATAGAAATTATGGAACAAATAAACAACGAGCAGAGGGCTTAATTAAACAGCCAAAAACCACAAACCCAGTTATCACAGCCGCAGCCTAAACTAATAGGAAACACCACTCAAATGCTATTAGCATGGAAAGAGCCAGCTTTCATCACCAAACTCACATCCAAAAGGCTTGATGAAAACCAACACCAGACAGTCAATTTAAGAAGTCCACCTAAAGACGAAAATCAGTCCCGAGTCCTAATAAACAGCAAAAAAACGAAGGCAAACCTGCAAGAAAAGGTAAATTTAAACATCCAACAAAGATGCATAAAGAAGGTGACCTCTCCCAAATCACCGCAAACAGCAGAAGAATTTATGCTAAAGTCTGACTTAATGAACATGTCGATCTATGAAGAAAACGAGCAAACAGAGAAAAGCAGAGACATAGAGCAGATAGAGCAAACTGTCAGACTAGATTTACATCAAAAGGACCAAAACGGAGACAACAGAGGGGTCGAAAGGGAAAATGGAAATAAAGAGGCCACGGCGACACCGCAGCAAAACCGAGGAGTCGTCGCCCCTAAAGAGAGACCTAAGACAGCTTCAGAAAAGGCAAGTACCAAGCCTATAGGATTCAATGAAAAAAGCAGCCCAGTTAAATTAAGAGCCCATAGGGGAGAAAGAGGAGATCATAAAACGAATAAAGATGTACTAAGAGTGTTCAAGCTTGAGCAAAGAGAGTCAGAGAGCGGCCACCTGATTTTGAACAGACCCACAGTCATGAAGATTATGAACAAAACGAAATCTTTATACAAAATCAGACCAGCAGATGTGGTGTTAGTAGAACCATACCACAGAGAGAAAAGGGCCAAAGCCTATGTTCACATTAAAGCAGGAGAAACAGAGCGGATTGACCAACTGGCGTACGAAGAATTAAAGTCATTGGGCTTCACCCTGACTGAAATTACAAAGCCGACGGAGTTAATATTTCCGAGCAAGAAAAAGGCTGATATCGCCGTTAGATCAGTGCACTATAAATCAAGGACGGAAGACCTGTATCGCCAAAACCGCAGACAAGAGGCGGTAGAGAAGGATGGACTACGAGGGCCCTACCGTGACCACCACTGGAACAAGGAGATAAAGAAAACCACACGAAAGAGATATCACGACACTCGTGACGAAATCTGGCAACGTTACAGAAGTGATCAGCGGGACAGGGTTTATAGTCGTTCTGAAGGTAGTCCGCCTCGAGGAAGAATATCAGAGCAACAGAGTGAAGTAGGCAATGAAGCAAGGAGGAGAGACGATAAAAACAGCTCTCTAGACCTCAGAAATGGTGTAAAATCTGTAAACCAGGAATCAGGCCCCTGGAAATGGTTCACTCAAAAATGGAATAAAAACAACAGAAAATAGCAACGACCTGGGTCGTTCAACGTTGGCGATTTTACACTCTGCTACGATGAGGAACGGCCTGAAATAGAGACCTTTACTCTGTGCTCGTGGAACACAAGAGGGCATGCCCACTTGACAAAGGTCGGTGAGGTAAACCTGGGGTTTTACGATATGATATGTCTCCAAGAGACATGGCTGATGGATAAACCTGTATTGGACGGCTACACAGTTGAAATTTCAGCGGCAGTGAAAGGCTTACTAGGCAGACCATCGTCTGGCCTGTTGGTGGCGATTAAAACGGGCCAAGGGTTATCGGCGCCAATTAAATGGAAGGAGGCATACGAAGTATTGGTGGTGTTGACCTTGTGGAAACAGATAAGCGAAAAAAATGAAATCAGCTCTACAAAAAATGTAGCAATTATAAATTGTTACTGGAACCCTCAACGGATGTCTATTAAAACATTCTGTGACAACATGAGGGGCACCATCGATAAATTGTATGAGAACTTTGACTCGATCGATATCATAATATGCGGTGACTTTAACGCAAAATGCAGTGTCCTAAGGCCCACTGGTTTGGGTAATGAAAAAGGGAATAGATCAAGAGAAGCAGCTTACGAACGAGGGAAAGCCTTGAACCAAGTTATCAAAGCAAGAAACATCCAAAACGTTGCCAATCTCTTCCCCTTACAAGTAAATCTCCCAACATGGGAACGAAACTCTGCAAACGCGACTCTTGATTACATTTTTATTTCTGACGGCCTTACAGCAGGTATCACAAGCTTTAAAGTAATAAAAACAGAACACAGTGATCATAACCTGCTTACTTGTGTTTGGCAAGGCAGTAAACCGTCTAAAGAAACATATGGAACAACGCTCGACTTAAACTCCCAAAGAACAAGGCTTAAGATAAGCGAAGCGGATATCGCTAAAATCAAGCAAGGTTGGGTCGAAAAGGTTGATAAATTGCAGGAATTAAACCGTGATGAACGACCAAACTATTTACCCTTGTTATTGGCCTACGAGACCCAGGCTAAAAAGTCCACCAAGATACTCGGGACTGGAAGACATGCATTTAACAAAGCACTGGTTGACAAAAGAAAAGAGGTGCGCAAACGAAAAAGAATAGCGAAAAAAACAAATGCCTCGGCTGATTGGGAGAAATGGAAGCAAGAAACAAAAGGGTACAAAAATTGGCTAAAACAGCAGAGAGGTTCCCAACTTCAATTAGACGCGGAGCTTATGATGTCCAAACTACAGACAAAAAATTCCAGTGAATTTTGGGGCCTTATAAAAGAAATGACAAACACTCCAGGCTCAGCGCAGACAAACGCGGTGGCCGAATCCAGCTGGATTGCTTATCTGACCCGAGAATTCAAGAGACCAGACGGCGAAGTGTACACGGAGATAAATCGGTCGAATTCATCCTGGATCGATGTATCTAACTCCAGTGAAATAGAAGCATCAATTAACAAACTAAAAACATCAAGAGCCCCAGGTCCGGATGGCCTTACTAATATGGACCTTAAGCGGTACCCGAAAAAATGGTCAGAATTGATTAGCAAAATCTTTCAGGAGTGTGGCAGAAAAAAGATGATCCCTGAAACATGGCGAACTGCGATCATCGTCCCTATTTACAAAAAGGGAGCCCGAAATGAGCCAGTAAGCTATAGACCCATCGCTCTTTTGGACATTATAGGCAAGATCTTTGCGACGCTGCTATTGACCCATTTTAAATCATGGGAACAAAACAGCCCGTCCAGGGACTTCCTACAAACAGGTTTCCAAAAAAACGGGAGCACATCAATAAACATCCTAATCCTCAACATCCTGAAAGCTAAGGTCAAGGATGGGGCGCCCAGGATTTTTTTGGCTTTCGTGGACCTATCGAAGGCCTTCGATAAGATTGATCGTAACAAGTTATGGTCAAAACTACACCACTGGAAATGCCCGGAAGAGGTGTTGGAGCCAATAAAAGCCCTCCACGAGAAGACAAAAATCAAGGTCAAACTGAATCAGCAGGGTACATTATCTGAAGAGATTGAAGTTTATAGAGGCGTCAAACAGGGCTGTCCACTGGCCCCTGCCCTGTTTATTGCATTTTTGGGAGATTATGGCCAGTCAGAAAGCAAAATTAGAACATTTCCCCCAAAAATAGGAAATACGGAGATCCCTCGCCTGTTGTACGCTGATGATGTCATACTGATTGACCAAACCCCAGTTGGTCTTCAGCGCAAACTTACTAATCTGGCAAAGTATATGAGAGAAAATAACCTAGAGATCAATGAGTCAAAAACCAAGATTTTGGTCTTCGAAAAAAGCAAAAAAAGAACAAAACAGCAGACATGGTTTCTGGAGAACACTGAAATCGAAACCGTAAAAACCATCAAATACCTAGGGGTATTGATGGATTGTTCTGGAGTGGACATGGTCTGGCAACTTCAACTATGGGAGAAAACAAAGCGGTTGACCGCCCAAGTAAGAGCAGTGGATAGAAAATACGGCAAATTCTCACTTATCCCAGCCATAACCTTCTATAAAACAAAGGTGGTTCCATCAATACTATATGGTGCCGAGTCATCGCTGTGTTTACCACATAAGCTATGGCCCAAACTGGAGGGTTACGTATGGAAAACAGTCCTGGGTTTACCCAAATCGACCTCCATGCCAGCAATTAGGCGTGAATTGGGTCTAGTTTCACTGACATCCATGGTGGATCAAAGCGCAATGAGGCTATTTAGAAAAATCATCATGTCTGACTCCCTGCGAATATATGAAATTCTGAGGAAAGCAAAGGAAAAAGGGAAATGCTCTGCCTTATCCAACTGGGCAGAGAAAAGAGAAAATGACCTAGCCCAAATAGCCTGCTCCGAACAAGACCTGAAGGAAAATCCGGATCATGTCAAACGCAAAATGGAAGAGTGGGATTGGATCACCACAGTGGAAAAGGCAACTAAAAACAAACTTTTAGCCACCCTACCTCCCACCTTCAACAAATTAAAGATGCCATTAAACTACTGTCAAAAATTCCCAGATAAAAAACTGAGAAACCTTCTATTGAAAGCAAGATTAAACTTACTCCCTACGCGGGAGATTATTGCCATTTGTGACCCTAAGACCACAAAGTCCTGCCGCCTCTGCAAAAACCTGGATACGATTGAATCTGTCAAGCACCTTTTGATTAACTGTCCAATGACCAGAGAAAACAGAATAGCTTACCTTCGCCCTCTGCTAGACAACGCCTGGATCTTGGAGCCCGACGAGTGGTGGGATAGACTAATCTCAGGAGAGAAAACGAATTGGGCAGTGGCAATGGCAAAGCAAATAGAGCTAGCGATGAAAGAAATAAATTCGCATAACACCTCATCGCAACCACAATAAAGGATAGACTTTCTTTCTTTCTCTGTCACCCACTTAAAGTCGCAACGCACAGGAAGCGTGAACTCTGAAATTTAGCGTCGGAGAAGAAAAAAATAAATAAAAAATAATCGATGGTGACTTTACCTCGGAAAGGGAAGGAAAGAGAGAGGACAAATTCGTTTTACTTTTGATAAAACTCAGTTTTTCTTTGTTTTTAAACTGAGTAAATGTTTCAATAAAAAAAAAAAAAAAAAAGTCAATGGCTTTTTTCGCCAGGCTGGATCATGCAGCAATGTGTCCATAAGTGCCAGCCGGCAATTTGATGCCAATACCCAGTGAGATGGATTTGGTTTGCCCCGCCGGTATAACATCACCTTCACAGGTAGATAGATCAAGCCCAATGCTGCCTGCAGTCGCTTGCACAGGCAGCTTAGCTTCTTTGTCGGTTTTCCACACAACAAGAGTCTTTGTGGATTCCACTTTCTCACTTGTCAGTCTCACAAAGGGTGTCTGGTGGTTTCCCAACGGACGATTGTTCAGTTCAAACAGCGCTTGTGCCAGGTGTTTGGACCACCCCTTGAGAGTGTGAGTCTTAGTCAGCTTCTTTATTTGTTGCTTGAGCAGCCCATTGCTGCGTTCCACCAGAGCAGAGGATTCTGGGTACCGGCTGATGTGCAGTGTCCATTTGATGCCTTGTTCTAACGCCCAGTCTTGCACATTGTGTCCAGCAAAATGGCTGCCTTGGTCTGACTGGATTTCATCCGGGATGCCATAGTGTCTGATGAGGTATTCCATTCCTTGCAAGGTAGCCCGTTGATCTGCATGGGCGACTGGATAAGCTAATAACAGTCCAGAGTATGTGTCTACCATGGACAACACATAATGCTTTCCATTCTCGGGCGGTAAAGGGCCAATGTAGTGAACTTGCCATACGCTAGCAGCTCTTTCACCTCTTCTCAAAGGGCCTTGAGGCTTCCTCTCCAGAGGGTAGTGCTTCACTTCACTGCACACGGAACATTGGGAGGCAGCTTGCCTGGCTTGATCCATGGTAATGGGCAATTGTCTCCTTTTTGCCCATTGATAAGTTCCTGTTTGCCCTAGATGCCCTGAGGTTTGGTGTGCCCAGTCCGCCATTCCTTGTAGATAATATGAGAATGTTCACTATATGTGGTTGCAGCAAAAATACTGTCTTGTAAAAGAAAAGTGAGTTTTATTGCATATTTCACTTCAAGATATTTTATTTTCATTGTATTTTATTGTTCACTTGTTAGGCGCTCATACAGCAAATACATTCATTTTCAAAGCACCCCCTGAGCTAGAGGGATGGAACATGGGATGGAAGTACATTAAAAAAACACAGAAAATAATACAATACTGGAAGGGAAAGTACGAACTTACTATGCCTTGAGAGTATTCAGAACGTGCAAGTGCAGCCAAGGAAGAGGGGAGTGGGGTCATCTGTGCTCGAGGGTGAGCCGCAGATGAAGTGCAAGGTAAGGTAAGTGCATCAAGGAAGAGGGCAGTGGGGTTGTCTGTGCTCGAGGGTGAGCCACAGATGAAGTGCAAGGTAAGGTAAGTGCAGCAAGGAAGAGGGCAGTGGGGTTGTCTGTGCTCGAGGGTGAGCCACAGATGAAGTGCAAGGTAATGTAAGTGCAGCAAGGAGGAGGGCAGTGGGGTAGGTGCTGGGGTGTCTGTGCTCGAGGGTGAGCCACAGCTGAAGTGCATGGTAAGGTAAGTGCTACACGGTCTGGAGCCGCAGTGGATGGAAAGTGCGAGTCTCCAGGGCGGAGGATGTTCCAGGGCAAGTGCGGAAGGTAGACATGAGCTGGGGGCATTGGATGTGTGCTGCTCTTCTCCTAGAGTGGCACCCTGTGCCCCTCTCCTAGGGGTCATCCTGTGCTCCTGTCCTAGGGTGGCACCCTGTGCCCCTCTCCTAAGGTGTCACCCTGTGCCACTCTCCTAAGGTGGCACCCTGTTCCCCTCTACTAGGGGTGCCCCTCCCCCGCTCGCCTAGGGGCACCCCTGTGCTCAGTGCTTTAAGTGGGCCGGGGCCTGCCGGGCCGGGTCCTGGCAGTTTCCTAAAAGTGGGTTTGAGCCGGATCCCTGCCGGGCCCCCTAGACCCCATTATCCCATTGCGGCCACAGCCACAACGGGAGACGCACCCGCCATCAGGTCAGGCAATCTGATAGACGTGCCAGGCAGCCACAGCATTGCTCTAGCTGGCTGGCACTTTTATCAGTCACTGTAACTTCCAATTGTGACCAGTCTGCGAGCGTATCTTCCTATGGTGACCTTTCGCGCGAGGGGTCACCAGAGGAAGTTACTGTGCCTTTGTTTCCCCAGGTCGCAGAGGCAGTTTCAACCCTCCGTCCTCAAAGCTTTATAAAAGATGGATGGAATTGTGTACTTTTCAAGCCATCTTTTATAAACATAGAAATGTTTAACAAGCTGTCTTGGAAAGTACACAAACCATAAGGTACGCACACAAATATATACATGCTATATATCTGTGTGCGTACTTTAGAAATATGTTGATAAAAGATGGCTTGCATAATCCATAGTAAGGTACGCTTACAAATATATAAAACATTGGCGTACCTTAATATGGTTTGTGTACGTTTTAAAGGCCACGCCCATCCCACAAGCCATGCCCCCAAATGAGGGCCCCCCTCGATTTCTTACCCCACTTAAAGCCCTGCATGTGCTCTTTTCCTAGGGTGGCACCTTGTGCCCCTCTCATAGGGTGACTTCCTGTGCTCCTCTCCAAGGTGTCACCCTGTGCTCCTGTCTTAGGTGGGGTGCCCTGTGCCCCTCTCCTAGGTTGGCACCCTGTTCCCCTCTGCTAGGGGTCCCTCCGTCCCCCTCTCCTGGGTGGGGCACCCTGTGCTCCTGTCCTAGGGATCCCCCTATGCCCCTCTCCTAGGGATACCCCTATCCACTTCTCCTAGGGGGGCGCCCTGTGCTCCTCTCCTACTGACCCCCCTGTCCCCTTCTCCTAGAGATCCCTCTGTCTCCTTCTCCTGGGGATCCCCCTGTCCCCCTCTCCTAGGGGGGCGCCCTGTGCCCCTCTCCTAGGGATCCTCCTGTCCCCTTCCCCTAGGGATCCCCCTGTCCCCCTCTCCTAGGGGGGCGCCCTGTGCTCCTCTCCTAGGGACCCCCCTGTCCCCTTCCCCTAGGGATCCCCCTGTCCCCCTCTCCTAGGGGGGCGCCCTGTGCTCCTCTCCTAGGGACCCCCCTGTCCCCTTCTCCTAGGGATCCCTCTGTCTCCTTCTCCTAGGGGGTCACCCTGTGCCCCTCTCCTAGGGTGGCACCCTGTGCTCCTGTCCTAAGTGGGTCACCCTGTGCTCCTCTCGATGTGCTCCTGGAAGTCGTGGCAGGTGCTGCACCCACACACCCAGTCTGCCTCCCGCCCTGGGTGCTCTCTGCTCTGCCGCTGATGGGTGGGGAGTGGATTCAAATACAGATCGAGTGAGTAGTTCCGAGTCATTATAATTAATGAGTATCATTGCACTTTATTAACGGGGCCGCGGGATTCGAAACTGTCTTGCTGTGCGCTTCTTCCGTTGCCCCTGAGCTATCCTCCCGGCCTAAGTCTGGAGGGTGACCCTGGCTGGGGACGGACTGTCGAGGACCCCGCAAAGTCTGCACGGACAGGGGCCCTAAGAACGCAGTGTCCGGCAGGGCCCCTGAACACGGATTCTCCGGAGAGGGCCCCTGAGCACGGACTCTCTGGAGAGGGCCCCTGAGAACCGACTCCCCCAGGAGGGCCCCTGAGCATGGACTCCCCCAGGAGGGCCCCTGAGCACGGATTCTCTGGAGAGGGCCCCTGAGCACGGACTCTCTGGAGAGGGCCCCTGAGAACTGACTCCCCCAGAAGGGACCCTGAGCACGGACTCCTCCAGGAGGGACCCTGAGCACGGACTCCCCCAGGACGGCCCCTGAGCACGGATCCTCCGGAGAGGGCCACTTAGCACGGACTCTCTGGAGAGGGCCCCTGAGAACCGACTCCCCCAGGAGGGCCCCTGAGCACGGACTCTCTGGAGAGGGCCCCTGAGCACGGACTCTCTGGAGAGGGCCCCTGAGAAACGACTCCCCCAGGAGGGCCCCTGAGCACGGACTCCCCCAGGAGGGCCCCTGAGCACGGACTCCCCCAGGAGGGCCCCTGAGCACGGACTCTGGAGAGGGCCCCTGAGCACGGACTCTCTGGAGAGCGCCCCTGAGTACCGACTCCCCCAGGAGGGCCCCTGAGCACGGACTCTCCGGAGAGGGCCCCTGAGCACGGACTCTCTGGGGAGGGCCCCTGAGCACCGTCGCCCCCAGGAGGGCCCCTGAGCACGGACTCTCCGGAGAGGGCCCCTGAGCACGGACTCTCCGGAGAGGGCCCCTGAGCACGGACTCTCTGGAGAGGGCCCCTGAGCACGGACTCTCTGGAGAGCGCCCCTGAGAACCGACTCCCCCAGGAGGGCCCCTGAGCACGGATTCTCCAGAGAGGGCCCCTGAGCACGGACTCTCCGGAGAGGGCCCCTGAGCATGGACTCTCTGGAGAGGGCCCCTGAGCACGGACTCTCTGGAGAGGGCCCCTGAGCACGGACTCTCTGGAGAGCGCCCCTGAGAACCGACTCCCCCAGGAGGGACCCTGAGCCGGACTCCCCCAGGAGGGACCCTGAGCACGGACTCTCTGGAGAGGGCCCCTGAGCACGGACTCTCTGGAGAGCGCCCCTGAGAACCGACTCCCCCAGGAGGGCCCCTGAGCACGGATTCTCCAGAGAGGGCCCCTGAGCACGGACTCTCCGGAGAGGGCCCCTGAGCATGGACTCTCTGGAGAGGGCCCCTGAGCACGGACTCTCTGGAGAGGGCCCCTGAGCACGGACTCTCTGGAGAGCGCCCCTGAGAACCGACTCCCCCAGGAGGGACCCTGAGCCGGACTCCCCCAGGAGGGACCCTGAGCACGGACTCTCTGGAGAGGGCCCCTGAGCACGGACTCTCTGGAGAGGGCCCCTGAGCACGGAATCTCTGGAGAGCGCCCCTGAGAACCGACTCCCCCAGGAGGGACCCTGAGCACGGACTCCCCCAGGAGGGACCCTGAGCACGGACTGTCCGGCCAGTGCCTGTGGAGTCGTTTGGCAGACGAGGTAAGGAAGCGCTGCTTTTATTAATAGAACTAATGAACACGGCCTTGTCCAGGACTTGACTTGAAAGCTTCACAACGATGACGTTAATATGTATAACGCCATGTATATATTTTATATGTTTTTGTATTCGTGGTTCGGTTTGCAGAAAACCTTTCACTTCAATAATTCACATAAAAAGCTGAGATATTGCCTTAAAATATTACACAAATACACATGGATAAAGAAATGAAACAAACGTGCATTCTCATGTTCCAATAATCTTACAAACCTCCGTGAGGCATCTGCATACGGCCGGGGTTAGAGAAACCTCCGTGAGGCATCTGCATAAGGCCGGGGTTAGAGAAACCTCTGTGAGGCATCTGCATAAGGGTGGGGTTAGAGAAACCTCCGTGAGGCATCTGCATAAGGCCGGGGTTAGAGAAACCTCCGTGAGGCATCTGCATAAGGCCGGGGTTAGAGAAACCTCCGTGAGGCATCTGCATAAGGGTGGGGTTAGAGAAACCTCCGCAAGGCATCTGCATAAGGCCAGGGTTAGAGAAACCTCCGTGAGGCATCTTCATAAGGCCGGGGTTAGAGAAACCTCCGTGAGGCATCTGCATAAGGGTGGGGTTAGAGAAACCTCCGCAAGGCATCTGCATAAGGCCGGGGTTAGAGAAACCTCCGTGAGGCATCTTCATAATGCCGGGGTTAGAGAAACCTCCGTGAGGCATCTGCATAAGGGTGGGGTTAGAGAAACCTCCGCAAGGCATCTGCATAAGGCCGGGGTTAGAGAAACCTCCGTGAGGCATCTGCATAAGGGTGGGGTTAGAGAAACCTCCGTGAGGCATCTGCATAAGGCCGGGGTTAGAGAAACCTCCGTGAGGCATCTGCATAAGGCCAGGGTTAGAGAAACCTCCGTGAGGCATCTGCATAAGGGTGGGGTTAGAGAAACCTCCGCGAGGCATCTGCATAAGGGTGAGGCATCTGCATAAGGCTGGGGTTAGAGAAACCTCCGTGAGGCAGCTGCATAAGGCCGGGGTTAGAGAAACCTCCTGCCCCCACGAGGCGAGCCCGGGAGAAGTCCGCAGCAAAGTTACTCCCCAGAGGGAGGCACCTCTTGCAGTGTCGCGCCCCGTTCATGTATGTTACCTATTTCTAGAGACTTGTGATGTGTAATAGATTTATTCGTGTTATGTACGACATGTAACTCGGTGCACATGCGCAGTTGGGGTCGTGTAAGATTTTAAATTAAAACCCTTTAAAAATAAAAAATAAACATAATAATGAGGACCTTCCATGCGGCGTGTTGGTGCTGCCACACACCAGCCCCCTCAGCCCCCCTCCTCGCGAGACAATGCAGGGGAAGGGGGAGTAGGAAAGTGAGAGGGTGGTGTCCTGTTGGCAGCTTCAGTTCGGTTCTCGCCAGGCGCTGAGTCCATGCAAGTCCTCGTGTGCTGTTGATGCAACTTGTGTGTTGTTTGTTGTTGCAGTGTGGTGAAGTGCGTGCTGTTTGCTGTGGTGGTTGTGTGGATTTTTGTGTGAGTTAAGTATGCAGAGATGTCAGCTCTTGGGTTAGTGGGTTATATGTCCCTTCGTCCTTATAATTCTTGCTCTATGTTTCCGGTTGTCCTATGGGGTAGGTATGTTCTTTCTCTTTTTTCTTTCCAGTCGGTCTAATTCTTCGGAGTGAGGGTGTGGCAAGTTCCCTGCCGTGTTATTTCCACCTTGGTGTACAAGGTTGAGGCGTGCATTGTCCCCCGCTCTTGTATTGGTGCTGTATTTGTTACTACCCCAGCTCCCTTCCTATCTGTTTCCTGTCGGTGATCCATTGCTGCCTGTGTTTACTTTGTAGGCCAAGGGGTTATTGACGTATCATCCTTACCCTTCCATCTCGATCTCTCCCTGGTCGTTCTTTGGAGTGAATTCTAGCACACCTATCTTTCATTTGGTAAGATGATTTGCCGTGCATTGTTCTTCCCTTTAGTTGATGGGCGGTAGCTAAGAGAGACATTGAGGATCGCTTTCCTCTCTCAGCATTGTCTCAGCTGTGTATATGCCCCCATACGTATTATTTCTAGTGACGGGGAGAAGAGCCAAGATGCGAAGAGTTTTCTGAATAAGAGGTGATCTATTTTGTTACGTGTCTTCTTTGGTAGTTCGTTCCAGGTTTTTGGGCAAGGTGAGAGGAGGATCCACGAATTTTCTTTTGTTGTATGGTTATGGTTTCAAGCAGATGACACTGCTTGATCTGAGCGTCCTTGTCGTGTGATGTAGGCTTAATTAGTCTCTTAGGAACTCTGCGCCTTGGTCGTGGATTTCTCTGTGCGTTATGCACATTGATTTGAACTTTGCTGTTTTATTGCTAGCCAGTGTAGCGTTTTCAGCGCTGGTGTGATGTGTTCTCCTCGAGGGAGTTTGAGGAGCAGTCTGGCTGCCACACTTTGTATGCGTTGGAGTTTTTTTAGACGTCGTCTGGCATGCCCAGATATAGGCTATTGGCGTATTCTACTCTGGATATGACGAGAGCGATGATGGTGAGCGTTTGGTGAGTGAAAGAGAGGAATGGTAGGATTCCTTTAACCGCAAGCAGGAGAAGGAAGCATTTCTTGATCAGAGTGTTTACTTGTGGCTCTAGAGTAAGTCTATTGTCCATCAGGACTCCCAGGTTTGTTGCAATCGACGATGGGGCTGGGGTTGTACTGAGTTCCCTTGGCCAGGGGATTTAGTGGTCGTCTCCTCTGTTTTTTGTGATGATCATTATTTCTGTTTTGCATCGGTTGAGTTTGAGGTTCAAATTCATCCAGCTGTAGATTTCACGAAGGCAGTTCTCTAATGTTGTGTTTTAATGATGTGTTAAAAAAAAACGCCCCAAACAAAAAACAAAAAAGAATGACTTTCACTGCATTGCTGCACTCTGAAGGCAGCTGAAACGTTAATGATCTGGAGGGTGTTGGTTGTTAATGGAGAGGGCCTGATTTCTCCAGGATCACAAGATGTCTTCAGGAGAGCCAGGATTAAAAATTAAATCCACTTCTCGAACGTTACTTTAGGGGGGTACTACCAGCCTCCAATATGCTTGGGATTGTGGGGGTTAAGCCCCTGCCATTAAGCAAGCATCCGACAAATTAATCACCAATAGTGAGCATAGGGAAATTACGCCCAACAAAATGAATCCTAGACCATGGCTGGAGTTAAAGGACTAATAAAGAGACCGCAAGAAGTGTCATATATGAACACAGGAGGGCAAGCTGAGAAGCAAGTACACTGCTCAGAGAGGACAAGCTGAGAATCAAGTACACTGCTCAGAGAGGGCAAGCTGAGAATCAAGTACACTGCTCAGAGAGGGCAAGCTGAGAATCAAGTACACTGCTCAGAGATCACAAGCTGAGAATCAAGTACACTGCTCAGAGAGGGCACGCTGTGAATCTAGTAAACTGCTCAGAGAGGGTAAGCTGAGAATCAAGTACACTGCTCAGAGAGGGCAAGCAGAGAATCAAGTACACTGCTCAGAGATCACAAGCTGAGAATCAAGTACACTGCTCAGAGAGGGCAAGCTGAGAATCAAGTACACTGCTCAGAGCGGGCAAGCTGAGAATCAAGTACACTGCTCAGAGAGGGCAAGCTGAGAATCTGCTCAGAGAGGGCAAGCTGAGAATCAAGTACACTGCTCAGAGAGGGCAAGCTGAGAATCAAGTACAATGCTCAAAGATGGCAAGCTGAGAATCAAGTACAATGCTCAAAGATGGCACGCTGAGAATCTGCTCAGAGAGGGCAAGCTGAGAAGCAAGTACACTGCTCAGAGAGGACAAGCTGAGAATCAAGTACACTGCTCAGAGAGAACAAGCTGAGAATCAAGTACACTGCTCAGAGGGGGCACGCTGAGAATCAAGTACACTACTCAGAGAGGGCAATCTGAGAATCAAGTACACCACTCAGAGAGGGCAGGCTGAGAATCTGCTCAGAGAGGGCAAGCTGAGAAGCAAGTACACTGCTCAGAGAGTGCAAGCTGAGAATCTGCTCAGAGAGGACAAGCTGAGAATCAAGTACACTGCTCAGATAGGGCAAGATGAGAATCTGCTCAGAGAGGGCAAGCAGAGAATCAAGTAAACTGCTCAGAGAGGGCAATCTGAGAATCAAGTACACTGTGTTAGGTAGAATTTTCAAGAATGGCTAATTTCCCTTACCTACTGAGTCCGTCAGCAACTTTGCTGGATTTCTAGGATTTATTTTTTTCACCTGCTAAGAGTGTGAGCCTTTTTTCCTACTCTTACTTGTCTTTTGCTATGTGTGTTTAACATTTTCGGGTTCATAGACAGTGGATCCTCACCTACTCCACAGGCATCATCTTTTTACTATGTGTTACACAGCACCTTCAGTGCAGTGACACAGGGTTGTCTTTTAGACTTCCCAACTCAGACTCAATTTTCTGGGACTGACTACTGTCTTCCAGAACATATAAAGTAGCCTAACACTTTATTAGCCTCTGGAAAAACACAGACCCAGTACACCCTATCTTACATGGAGTACTGGAAAGGGTTAATACTTATCCCTTTTTGTCTGTTTCTCTTGGAGCATTGTGTCGCTCCCTTTTCATCAAGACTTGGCTGGTGGCAGTGGTAACTACCTATTTTTCCTACTGCAGTTATCTTAAATACCCTTGGTATTGTTTTAGGCTATCTTGGTAGCCTCGAACTTAAACCCCCTAGACCATATATGTTTTATTTTGGTTCCGGATGGGTTTTTCCACCGTCCCTCTTTGAAAATGTCTTTCTCATATTTTTCTCTGCGCGCTAAACCAGGTTTGGTTCCTTTGTTCACCGTCTTTTCGCAGGCTTCTACGTAGAAGCCCTCCTTAGGCACCTGTATGTCTGGGGGGGACAGGATGTGAGGGAGGGGTTTAGGACTCCCTGCACAGGGTCTCCTTGGAGACCCATGTCACACTCTGAACTGATTGGCAGTGGTGACTGTCCCGGCGGGACAGCCACCCTGCTGTGTGATTGACAGCCAGGCTGTGTGAATGGGGGAAAACTGCATAAAAAGCAGTTCTCTGGGTCTGGAAAGGCAGAGTCGCCACTGGAACGAAAGAACCGACGAGGAGCTGGTGGAAGAGGACCCCTAACACGACTGAACCGCCCGGTGAAGCCCTGATGCAGGTCTGAATCCTCGAACTCCAACGACAGAGAAGATCCTCCAGGAATCTTCTTCCCCTGAGCTGGTGGGACCAACCAGTTCACCCAAACTGCAAGCCAGGACACCCTCCTCTGGTTGAATGCGCTGTACAGAGCTACAGTGGGCCGGAAAGCCAGGAAGGTCAGATCCTGCTTGGGTTTTAAGGAGCGCACCTTTTATTCGTTGTTTTGCTCTGCTGCTGGTTTCTTCCCTGGGCCCTGCAGGATCCTCCAGTCTTCCTACTTCATGTCAGTCTGACAGTCGCTTCAGGAACCGTGAGCCTGCAGGAACTGCGAGGAACGCCTGCCTCAGCGGCAGCTTCTTCTCCATTTAAAGGTACTGTGCAAATCCGGTTGTGCGTTTCGTTCAGCGGCGGTGAAGGTGTGTGAAACCTTTATCCAATCCGAGGGCTTGTCCTTCTCTTCTCTTTAAATAAACTTTTCTGCCGATCAACTTTGTCCTGAACTCAAAGACTTAACCCCGAACTACCCTGAACTGTGTGATCGTGAGCAAAAGACTTTTGTCCTATTGACTTTGACCCTAAGCCTTTTTGATTTGATTCCATCACTGTAGTTCCTCTTTCTAGATTTCCCTGCTTACTTACCTGTTGGTGCTGCTCAATTTCTGCCTAACTTTGACTTTCCCTCCCTTTTTAATTAACAGAGTGCCATTTTGCTCCCACTTCATTTTGTGAGCTTAACTTGTCTGGAACTTATTGGGAGTAGTGTGGTATATTAAGAGTGTAATTATTAAACTGCTTTGCTTTAATGAAAAGTTTTACAACAGATGTGTAAATAAATGTATATTCTTTTACTCAGAAACCTTGAGTCAGTGTTTGTTTGAATCATAGTAATTGCTGTCCTTTGAGTAACTATTGATACTGCTCACTTGCTCTTGAGATAAGTCTGGGTGCTCAGCCATCGCTCCCACTTTACTGTGTAGTACAGGCTTGTACCAAAGGTGAATTTGTACTGTCACTTGTAGTCTTAATTGTGTGTGATTGTTCTGATCTTGATGGTCGTGCAGATTATTGAACCTCCGTCCCCAAGTACCGCACAGACAGAAAGGATACACTGTCTGTGCAATCTCTGAGGCCACAGGTGTGTTGAGCCGTCAATCAGGTAGCAGGAACACCGGAAGGACCCCTGACAGCTGCAAGGCAATGGTTAATGGTTAAACAGGAGCAGTGCAATTGGTACGGGTAACGGGTAACAATCAGTATTAACAAGGCTTACCCAGGAGTGTTGAAAGTAAGGTCCTAAATGTGGTAAGAGCCACAGATTGTTGATAGTGGTGAAATAGGCGTTCTGCACGGCTCGAAGGTGAGACACACCTGGGTCTGATGTAGATGGACCAGCAAGGCAAGAAGGTCAAAACCAAGTTCCAAGATTCTAGGTTCAGAGAGGATAATCCAAAGGCAGTCCAAGAGAGTTCCAAAGTCAAGGAGCCGGGGAAACAAGGCGGAATCCAAGAAACAGAAATCCGAGGGGCAGGCAAGACAAATCCGAAGAACAGTCCGAGGTCGCAAAATCCGTGATCATAAACAGGTGAACCAAAGCGCTAAACAATCCTCAAGAGATCAGCTGTGAAGTGCTGTACCCACGTTGCCAAGATGCTTTTAAACTGATTAAGTAACCACGTGATGTGTCTCATGGACGTGTGAGACGTGACGTGATCATGTGGTCACGGGACGCTGGATGTTCGTTGCCGTGGGAGTCTCCGTGGGCGTGACCAGCCGTGAGCGCGCCTCCATGGTAACTGCCAGCGAAACAAAGGACGGTAGACGCCGGGGCTACAGGCTGATGTCCTCCTACGCCAGGCAATCTGCTGGTTCTTTCTATATGCAAGGACTGCTCTTGTTGTTAGGTGTGGTGTGGGGCGTGTGGTCGTGCGGTTCTTAATGGGAGATGTGACAGAGCCCCCCCTCAAAGGCCCACGACCTCGTGGGCTGGACGGGTTATCCCGATGAAAGCGAGCAACCAGACGCGGGGCATGGACGTCCCGGGAGGGAACCCAGGAGCGTTCTTCAGGGCCATACCCCAACCAGTCAACCAGATACTGGAGGCGACCCCTGCAGAGACGATAACCCAGAATAGCACTGATTTCATACGTATCCAGGGAGGACACAGAAACAGGGGCAGGAGATTGGACCATCCGGGTGGCAGAAAGACAAGGCTTGAGTAGGGAAGTGTGGAACACCGGGTGGATATGCCAGGAAGAGGGAATAGAGAGCCGTAGGGCTACCGGGTTCAGAACATGTGAAATCTTGTAGGGACCGACAAACCGGGGCAACAGTTTCCGGCAACCAGGGATCCACAAATGGCGAGTCAACAGACAAACACGGTCCCCAACCTGATAAACAGGAGCTGCCACCCGTTTCTTGTCAGCCTTGGTTTTCATAGAGGCTTGGGCTTCCCGCAAATGAACCAGTGTCTGGGCATGGATAGATTGCAGATCCCGAGCACAAAAATTGGCGGCGGGAGTGGAAGAGGAAGAAAAATCGGGGAGAGGGAGAGAACGAGGATGCTGCCCATAGAGTGAATAGAAGGGGGAGAACCCGGTGGAGGAATGCCAGGCATTGTTGTATGCGAATTCGGCCAAATGAAGCAGGTTCAGCCATGTATCCTGATACTGAAGGGTCAGGCATCGCAGGTACTGTTCGAGAGCCTGGTTTACCCTCTCGGTTTGGCCATTGCTCTCCGGGTGGTAGGCTGAGGAGAAGCGGGCATCAATGCCAAGGATCTTGGTAAGGGCCTGCCAAAAACGAGATGTGAACTGCGTACTGCGATCGGATACAATGACTTGTGGAAGACCAAAGAGACAGAAGATCGACTTGAAGAATAGTTGGGCCAGAGCAGGGGCTGAGGGAATCCCGTGACAAGGAATGAAACGGGCCATTTTTGTATAGGAATCGACTACCACCCAGATGGAGTCGTACCCTTGTCTGCAAGGCAAATCTGTAATGAGGTCCATAGAGACCGTATGCCATGGTCTGGGAGGAATAGGTAGGGGCTGAAGGAGACCCACGGGACGACCCCTGCTTGTCTTGCACTGTGCACAGATGGAGCAAGTGTTTACATAATGTTGCACGTCGCGCCTCATAGTTGGCCACCAACACCATCGCTTTAGTAACTCCAAGGTGCGGTGCTGTCCAGGGTGCCCATTGATGGCCGTGTCGTGAGACCAAGCAAGTGCCTGGTTACGTACATCGCTAGTGGGGAGGAACAACTTATCTTGTATGAAGGGCAACCCTTCCTGAAGTACCAAATCCCATTCTGTTAGTGCTTGTGGATGATGTGAAACCCACTGTCGGATGAGAGTTAGCATGGAGGGAGAAGGAGTGCACATGCATATGACATGACCTTCGTTAGAAGAGTATCTGGGTATAGGGGCAAAGAATCCCGTCCGAGCGAGCGAGATAAAGCATCGGCCTTACCATGTGAAAGCCCTGGTCTATGTTTTACCACAAAGTCATAGGCGGCAAAAAACAGGTGCCAACGCACTTGTCTGCTGTTCAAACATTTAAGGGAGGCCAGGTCCTGCAGGTTTTTGTGATCTGTGTAAACCACGGTTTGATGTTTGGCCCCAATGAGATGGTGTCGCCAGGTCAGTAATGCATCCTTAATGGCCAGTAACTCCTTCTGGGTGACTGTGTAATGGGACTCGGAAGGTGTGAATTTCCTTGAGTGGAATGCTACGGGATGCAACTGACCCGTGGAGGGACAGGGTTGGGAGAGCACTGCGCCTAATGCAAAGGAAGAGGCATCGGCCTCCAAAACAAACCGGAGTTCGGGGTCGGGATGCAGTAGTACAGGAGCTGTGGTGAATCTAGCTTTGAGTGTCTCAAAAGAACGCTGATGTTCTGAGGTCCAACAAAACTGGACCCGAGGACTGGTCAAGGCAGTCAGTGGTGAAACAATGGATGAAAAACCGGCAATGAAACGCCGATAAAAGTAGGCAAAGCCCAGAAACGACTGGAGCTGTTTGAGACAGGTTGGAGCGGGCCAGTCGATGATGGCACGGACTTTGTACATGTTCATGGATAGACCTCCAGGTGTAATAAGAAAGCCTAGGAACTCTACTTCCCTAGTATGAAACACACATTTCTCGGGTTTGGCGTACAAGGAATGTCTTTTTAGCCGAGTTAGGACTTCTGTGACATGGCCTATGTGTTCCTCCAGTGAGGACGAAAATATCAATATATCGGCTAGGTAGGCCACAACAAAAACGTCTAAGACGTCAGAGAATACTTCGTTAACAAAGCGTTGAAACGTAGCGGGAGCATTGCAGAGACCGAAAGGCATTACAGTTTACTCGAACAGCCCTTGTCGAGTACAAAATGCCGTCTTCCACTCGTCTCCGCTGCGCATACGAACCAAGTTGTACGCCCCCCGAAGATCCAACTTAGTAAAGATGGATGCCTTGGTCAATCGGTCTAGAAGCGTGGAGATGAGGGGTAAGGGATACCGATTCTTGATTGTAACGGCGTTCAATCATCTGTAATCAACACAGGGACGTAAGTCACCCTCCTTCTTGGGCACAAAAAAAATCGGACTAGCAGCTGGAGAGCTAGAGGGTCGTATGTGACCTAAGCGTAGGGCTTGTTGGATGTATTCCTTGAGTACCAACTCTTCAGATGGAGATAAGGAGTATATTCTGCCCTTTGGTATAGTTGCCCCAGGAACCAAATCAATGGGGCAATCATAGGGTCGATGTGGTGGTAGGCCTTCTGCCGTGACTTTGTCAAAGACTTCTCGGAATTCATGATAGACAGCGGGGATCCCAGCTGTAATGGTCCCCACAGTGTGTGGGATGTTCATAGATGGATCTGCCTCCTCCAGGCTGGCGGAGGCCATAGCCCCAAGGACAGTGGCCGGGGATGAAATCGTGGCGGACTCGATCAAACAGAAGTGTTGGCAAACTTCAGATTCAAAGGTGACCTGTCCATTGGCCCAGTTAATCAAGGGATTATGCTGTTTGAGCCACGGAATGCCTAAAATGATACCGAACTGCGGCGTGGAAATGAGATCAAACGCTAGCGTATCTTGGTGCGTGCCCTGAACCACCACTAACATGGGAGCGGGTTGGTACTCAATGGGACCAGAGACAAGTGAGGTACCATCGACCGCTTGTACCGGCTCTGGATACTTTTTCTTGATCAAGGGTAGATTAAGGTCGTGAGCCATTTCTGTCACCAGTAGATCGAAATTGTATAGAGCAGGGTGATCGCTCTCTAGTAATGGGTTCGCCCAAATGGCCGCTACACCTGACAGGTGAGAAAGAAGGAAAGCTGCCTTGGTAACAGAGTCAGGAAAAAGCTGGGGTCTACACAAGAAGTGAAGTTTGCACTGGTTGAGAAAGGTACAATATTTCCTGGGATCCCCCTGATAACGTTCGGGGGCAGCAAGAGGAAAGGAGGTTGGAAGGACCACTGGAGTGGGGACTGTGGGTGCTGTGGGCAGATGTGCAGGCGGATCTGGGGGGGTGGGGTCGCTGAACTCGGCATCTGCGGGTAAAGGGGCACGTGTGCTTTGTAGGACATCGAGTCTATGGTGGATGGCCGTTGTGGCTGCGGCCATGTCGGTCCTAGGTCCCGCAACCACTTGCATTAGAGCGGCCACAGGGTCCCCGGAGGAGGTATCCATAATCTGGACGACCAGGAAGGCTTCACAATCTGTTCTGATCTTGATGGTCGTGCAGATTATTGAACCTCTGTCCCCAAGTACCGCACAGACAGAAAGGATACACTGTATGTGCAATCTTTGAGGCCACAGGTGTGTTGAGCCGTCAATCAGGTAGCAGGAACGCCGGAAGGACCCCTGACCGCTGCAAGGCAATGGTTAATGGTTAAACAGGAGCAGTGCAATTGGTATGGGTAACGGGTAACAATCAGTATTAACAAAGCTTACCCAGCAGTGTTGCAAGTAAGGTCCTAAATGTGGTAAGAGCCACAGATTGTTGATAGTGGTGAAATAGGCGTTCTGCACGGCTCGAAGGTGAGACACACCTGGGTCTGATGTAGATGGACCAGCAAGGCAAGAAGGTCAAAACCAAGTTCCAAGATTCTAGGTTCAGAGAGGATAATCCAAAGGCAGTCCAAGAGAGTTCCAAAGTCAAGGAACCGGGGAAACAAGGCGTAATCCAAGAAACAGAAATCCGAGGGGCAGGCAAGACAAATCCGAAGAACAGTCCGAGGTCACAAAATCCGTGATCATAAACAGGTAAACCAAAGCGCTAAACAATCTTCAAGAGATCAGCTGGGAAGCGCTGTACCCACGTTGCCAAGATGCTTTTAAACTGATGAAGTAACCACGTGATGTGTCTCATGGACGTGTGAGACGTGACGTGATCACGTGGTCACGGGACGCTGGATGTTCATTGCTGTGGGAGTCTCCGTGGGCGTGACCAGCCGTGAGCGCGCCTCCATGGTAACTGCCAGCGAAACAAAGGACGGTAGACGCAGGGGCTACAGGCTGATGTCCTCCTACGCCAGGCAATCTGCTGGTTCTTTCTATGTGCAAGGACTGCTCTTGTTGTTAGGTGTGGTGTGGGTTGTGTGGTCGTGCGGTTCTTAATGGGGGACGTGACAGTGATGTTCCCAAAGGGTACTGCATATAATTCTGCTTAACACTGGTGTACAGCGGTGAGGATCAAGTATAGTAATTACACTTAGAGTACTGCTATTACCTTGGATCAACTAACCACAAGGCTAACATGACTAAAAAGCAATATTAATCATGTCTGATATGGAAAGCTACAGTCAGGAGACCCTCCTTAGTTACACTGTGGATTATTTAAAAAATCTGTGCAGAGAAAGGAACCTCTCTGCCAAAGGCAAAAAGTCTGAATTGATTGAAAATGTTTTAAAGAACCAAAGTCTGGGGAGTGGGTCTGAAATGCCTGACTCTCCAACAAATGTGGAAAATAATGAGGATGATAATGTGTCTATTATTGATGAGTTAGAGGAAATAAATGTGTTCCCTAATGTAGGCCTCACTGCTCCCTTGTCTGCTCAGCAACCACAACCTTTGTCCACTGGGATCCCATCAGGTCCTACACTCAGTCCTGAATTCATTGCTCTAGGAAAAATGAGGCTTGAATTGGAATTCAAACGTTTAAATGCTCAAACTGAACAAAAACACCAAGAACTTAAACTCAGAGAGATGGAGTTGAATCATGAACTAGAAATGAAAAGATTGTCTCTTGAAAATGCTTCTCTCCCAGAGACTTCTAGGTCTTCAAGTCCTAAGAGACCCTGTATGCCTAAAGAAATTGTGGGTATGTATGAGATTAAGCTTGATATTTTGGATTGGTTGGCAATGTTTGAATATAACCATGGGATTCAAGGTATTACAGGGAATCAGTTGCTTCCCTGGCTCTGCTCTAGGCTACCCACTGTTGCATGTGATGTGGTAATGGAATTGGGGGAGGTTGATAGGAACGATTATGAGTGTGTGAAGCTATCTTTAATTGCTAGATTTGAGAAGACCCCTTTCCTGTACCTTAAGAGATTTAGGACCCTCAAAAAGCATGATGGTACCACTTGGGCTACCTGGGTATGTGAATGTTTGAAAAACTTAGATGGTTGGGCTAAGGGTTACAGAGTGAACACTTATGAAGGTATGAGGAATCTTGTTATCTTGGAGTCAATTTATGATGCCTGCTCTCCTGAGCTCAGACAGCACTTGGCTGATTCTAAGGAGATAGATCCAAAGAACTTAGCTAAGGCTGCTGACTTGTGGGTTGCCAACAGGGCTACTCACAAGGATTCTGGGGCTACTCAGAAAAAGGAGGAGGGGAAACAGCCAAAGAAAGATAACAAGGAGAATTATTATACCTCCAATCCAAAAGAGGGCCCCAAACAGCAACATAAGGGTACACCACAAGGGAAACCAAATCAGGCTAGTACACCATCTGGACCCAAACCAGATGAAGGTCAGAACAAACCCCTGTTCATTGAGACATTTGGGAAATGTTATGTTTCTGGGTCAACTGACCATGTGAATGGGGATCCCAGATGTAATGGTAAAACTTCAGGGGTCCACACTGTCTCCTTAGCCTTCTCCCCAGAGCAAGAAGTACCTATGGCAAGTGGAAACTTTCACCTACTGGCTGATGAACCCACGGGAGTCTCAGCTAGTGTTTCTTTCATGTCCCTGGGTTTGTGGGAACAACAGAATTTAGATGTGTATGATTCCATCCCAGATAATACTACAGAGAATTATAAAGATATCGTTCTTGTGAATGGACAGGAGACGCCTGCCATTAGAGACACTGGAGCCAGCATAACTGTGGTGGATGAATAATTTTTCAAGGTGGAGGATGTTGCTAAGGCAACCAAACGCCTCACCAAGTTATCTGGAGGCCCAGTGCAAATGCTTCCCCAGTTACCAGCTCTCATCCAGTGTAATGATATGACTGTCAAAATACCTGTTATTGTATAGAGTGAAGTGCCTGGGAGAGTCCTGTTGGGTAATGACCTGAAAACTCGTGGAGTTGTATCAAGCACCTCCAGGCCTCCCAGTAAGAGGAGACAGGAGCTCACTAGGCCTTGCTCACTGCTATTTCTAGAAACAATGCGGCAAAGGGAAACCCAAGACTTCCAGGAAAAAGTCAGACAGCACCCCGGTGCTACCAACAAGGACATCCCCAAGATTGTCCAAGATCACACCTGTGATCCCTCCACCTGCTAAGGCAGAGTGTGAGGTGCAACCCTGTGTGGTTGAGCCAGTTTCTGAAGAATCAGATCTGGAAGAAGACACTGTTTTAGTTGGAGATCTTGACCCTGTTGACCATCCTGAGCTGCAGTCTTTACTGGCAGAACGTGATGGGCAAAAGCTGGAAAGCATAGGTGTAGTATAGTAATATTTGCTATACTTGGTGAAGGTGCAAGGGGATTCTAGAAGGAGAATGTGAAATGGAATGTGAGGACATTGGAGCTAGCGAAGAAGCTGAAGCATTTTCCTTCTGATGCTCCTTTCATATCCCCTTTTATCCATATTAATATAATTATGTATCTTATCAATAAATCACATATTTTATGAAATACAGTTCCCTTCGTTCATACTACACATGGCGAAGCGGAAAAGTCACTGAGAAGACTTTAGCAGCAGAATCAGCTGAGCGGAACATTAACAATGGAACAAAAAAAAAGCAGGTGAGTGACAACTCCGGCTAATGTAAACTATATATGACCAATACGGAAAGCGCTGTTCGTTTGGACTGTAACGCAACTTTAATATCACAATATTATAAAGTCATCGTTGTCAAGGCGCGCAACAGCATCATATGAAATCGTGTTTAGGATGGACCGCACGCTCGTCGTACATGAAGCCCTGCAGTGAAAGAGGTGATTTAGAATAGAGGACCGGCGACGTGGTGGTGTATGTTGTGTGCGTGCAGCATATTGGTTATTGTGATATTGCTGTGGCAACAAAAAGACACTTTAGAATAAAGGACCTGCAACGTGGTGTTGTACGTTGTGTGTGTGCAGCCATATTTGCTATTGTAGTTTTGCTGAGGTGTAGGGATAAAGGAGAACCCGCACCCCCCTGAGAACCAGCCCTTAGTGCAAATTAATCACTACTTATCACCTTCCCACACAAGTAAGGTTATAGGAAGCGCGATGTACTCAGTCTGGAAGAAAGCCAATCACACAGAAAATATGATACTTGCATATATTTCTATAATATCTAGTGAGAACTAAGCAGCAATTTACAATAATATGGGAATGTAATGTGTAAGCTCTATAATGCCAATTGTCAGTCACAGATGAATATGCAATTATTATTGTTTTACGCTCCTAAATAATGTAGATGATGGCACGATCAGCTCACACCCGGAACCCTCGCCGCTGCAGGTGCCTGGCACTCCTTGAGAGAGGAGGGGAGGACTGGCCAAGCCCCCACAGTCCTACACCGGAGCGGGGGTGTGATGCTAGGAGTCTCGGCCCAGATAGTGCACAGCTGGTCGTCCAGGCACTGTTCCTCTTAGTATGCGCGTCTCACCAACAGCCCAGGATGAGTCCCTACCTCACTGGTCCAAGTATAGTTCTCTTATTAGCGGCTGCACGTCAATCATCATGACGTATCAGCTCTTCGAGAAGCTTCTAGACTCAGCCTTCCGGGCAGTAAACATGTTTTCACTTGGAAAGTTACAAGACTGGAAACAGCCAGTCTTGGCTCCCAGGCTTCGTGCACGGTGTTTTGGGAAGGTCTGACATTTTTGCCTTATCACCTACTCACAGAGCGAAGACGAGCAAGGCTGTACAAAGCTGTCCCTGGCTCCCAAGGGCTGCGTAGAGCCTCTGGCAAATGCTATATTTATGTCTTCAGGAAAGAGCTTCGTACTTAACCCCTTACAAGCATGCAGGCCCACCCAGTTTGAGAGGCCTGGCTGATTTCAGCATTTTCCTCCACGCTTCGAATAAGCTCTAATACACACAAGATAGCTCAGTGGGTTAGTGCAAGTGCAGGCTACTGCAAGCACCTAGAAGCTTATCACGACATTCCGCCCCTTTCGAAGTGAGGCCTGAAAATGCTGACTCAGTTCCATGATTTAGAAGCATGTACGGTGTGCTGTAGGCCGATTAAGCGTTTCTCTAGAGCAGTCATTCTAGTATAAAGGAACGACATTCAGTGCAAGAGCCCAATGAAAATGATAAGAATGAATATTAGGGAAATCAGCAGCCACAGCAATGGGTGCAGCATTATATTAAGCAGCTTAGTGGAGGAGGGAGACCATCCAGTGAAGACATCCCACCAGTGGTGAGTAGTAACTGATTGCAGATGGTCAGCAGTTTTGATTAATTGGTTCCTGTCTATTATCAGCTTGTCCTCTGCAGAGATAACTGAGGTAGCTAGCGTCTGGAAATCTTTCCAAGCAGTTTGGGCAAATTGTCTAATAGTTTGAAGCCGGGCAGTAATCACCCCACAGGGTAGAGTCCAGTTAAGCAAATGCGTGAGATCGGCATGCAAAGTAGTGTGAGACCACTGGGTTAATGAATATAAGGTGTGAGTAACAATGTCTAAGATAGTCACAACCTGATCTACGCAAAATACTTGAGGATTCCCTAAAAACCTGTAATTGTTAATAAGCAAGGAATGATTAGCAACTATACAGGCCTTATGCTGGTCTATCTGGAAGATGTCAGTCCCATTAATGTGGTATTGCATTCAGGTGCACTCCCCTGCTACGGGATGCATGCATGGGTTCGGAACGCTTCCTGTTAGGGGACACACCCACCCCTGATCCCAGGGCATGCAGGTGTGACTGTGGATGGTGTGGTTTTGGCTGTCTAACCATTCCCCTCGTATTTGCGGAACCCACCACGAACCATTTATTTTCATAGGCAATACTGTAAAGGGACACCATATTTCTAGAGCATAAGCAGTTCTACTAACTTGCATTAAAGCATGGCATGTGTTATTCATGCAATCAAAAGCAAGCGGTTTAATCCATATCCTAGCTGGTAACTGTAGTTCTGTGTGCCAGTGGGTTGAGGATAGTCGCCCCCATTCAGAGGGAAGGCCAACACCTGCTGATTCAACAAAGTCTGCCATAAAATACATTGTGTGTCCTTAGCAGTCTTGTTGACCTGCCCTATGGCAGAAAAAATGTCTTCATAGCTGAAATTTTGCCATCTCCATTGGTTTCCAATGCTTGTAGCAGTGTTGCACAGGGTAGGGCTTATCAATGGGCCCCACTGGGCCAGGAGTTTTATAGCAGCGCTGGCATCAGAACCCATAGTGGCTAACTTATTGCGCACAGTTTCTATGTCAAAAGCCTTTAAAGCCCCCGTTCCCACTCCCGCTGCACCCGAAATCAATGAATCTAAACCCCTAGCTACGCCCAATTTGGTGATGGGCCATAGAAATTGACTCCATTTGTAGCAGCTTGGTAGTACTAAGGAAACATTGCCTCGTGACAAATCTATGTCTAAGTGCACCTCTGTAATGATAGACGCATGCATCAAGTGTCTGCAATTTAAGTGTTGTCTAACTACTGGAAAATCTAGCATGTTTACAGTTTCTACTTTGTGTTACTTAAAGAAAACCATTCTCCAAGTGGGATGCCTGCCATATACAATATCAGTTTTAGATACAAACACAATACTACCATCTGGTACAGGCTGTTTCAATGTACAATTGTATGAAAGGCATTTAGTCAAGTTATAGTCCAAAAAATCTTGGCGGGTACACTCGATACAGTTCTTGGGGCAGAAGAAACATGAAACATCAAACAAATTATTTGATCCATTCACTGAAACGATTAGGCCTAAGATTTCATAAGCACCAGTCATATGAGTCTGTGACAAAAGGTGTCCGACAATATGCCAAGTTATCACTTTTGCAGTTCCATGTGGATACTCATTTGTAGCGCTTTTCTCACAGGTTACTGTGCAGTTGTAGTTATCACGCAGGACTGGAGCATCAGGTGTAGTGCATGCGATTCTCAGAGTCCATGTAGCGTCTTGCATCAACCCATTCTTTACAGAGAAAGCGTTGGAATGGCAGGCCAGGAGCACCCACAGCAAGGCAAGTCCCATCCCCTTCATACTGCTCTACGTTCATGGTGTGAGCATAGTAGCGGGAATATAAACAGGCATGTCAGAATTTTGCAAGAGTACAACATAAGTACTTCCAACACCTTGATTTAACACTTCCCCAGCCTCAGGCTTTTTGTTTGGATGGTGCACCCACACCTTTTTTCCCGTGCTACCGAAGCCTCCTTCCCCCCTCAGTGTAGTGTCTGGGGATTGCTTGCTTTCTACTACTAGGGGGACAACTGCTTGCTCACACATCAATTGTGCAATTCGGTCATTTTTGGTTAATGGTCCTGCAGATGCACCAGTGTTATGTAAGAGTACCGAAACAGTCCCTCTATAGTCAGGATCAATCACACCTCCCAAAATGTCAATGCCTTTTTTCGCCAGGCTAGATCGTGCAGCAATGCGTCCATAAGTGCCAGCCGGCAATTTGATGCCAATACCCAGTGAGATGGATTTGGTTTGCCCTGCCGGTATAACATCATCTTCACAGGTAGATAGATCAAGCCCAATGCTGCCTGCAGTGGCTTGCACAGGCAGCTTTGCTTCTTTATCGGTTTTCCACACAACGAGAGTCTTTGTGGATTACACTTTCTCACTTGTCAGTCTCACAAAGGGTGTCTGGTGGTTTCCCAACAGACGATTGTTCAGTTCAAACAGCGCTTATGCCAGGTGTTTGGACCACCCCTTGAGAGTGTGAGTCTTAGTCAGCTTCTTTATTTGTTGCTTCAGCAGCCCATTGCTACGTTCCACCAGAGCAGAGGATTCTGGGTACCGGCTGATGTGCAGTGTCCATTTTATGCCTTGCTCTAGTGCCCAGTCCTGCACATTGTGTCCAGCAAAATGGCTGCCTTGGTCTGATTGGATTTCATCCGGGATGCCATAGTGTCTGATGAGGTATTCCATGCCTTGCAAGGTAGCCCGTTGATCTGCATGGGCGACTGGATAAGCTAAAAACAGTCCAGAGTATGTGTCTACCATGGTCAACACATAGGGCCTGATCACAACCTCGGCGGTAACGCTAACGCTATTAGCTTGGGGGCTATTAGCACGACCGTCATAGCCCCCGGCACTAATAGCGCAGGATCACGAGTTGGGCGGACTTGGAAGTCCCCATTCCCCATTGAGCCTATTCGGGAATGCCCCATTCCCCATTGGGCTCAATGGGGAAAATTTGCGCTCTTACCGCCAGCGGATTTCCCGCCGGCGGTAATAGCGCAAATTTTCGGCGGATTTGCCCCCAGCCAAGAGCTGGGGCGAAATCCGCCGAAGCCCTGATTCGGCAGACCCTTAAATCCGGCATTAGCGATTTAAGGGTTACCGCCGAGGTCGTGATCAGGCCCATAGTGCTTTCCATTCTCCGGCGGTAAAGGGCCAATGTAGTCAACTTGCCATACGCTAGCAGCTCTTTCACCTCTTCTCAAAGGGCCTTGAGGCTTCCTCTCCAGAGGGTAGTGCTTCACTTCGCAGCACACGGAACATTGGGAGGCAGCTTGCCTGGCTTGATCCATGGTAATCGGTAATTGTCTCCTTTTTGCCCATTGATAAGTTCCCGTTTGCCCTAGATGTCCTAAGGTTTGGTGTGCCAAGTCCGCCATTCCTTGCAATACCTCAGCTTCTTCAGGTGTTGTCACTGGGCGAATCTTTGCCATTTGATCCACTTCGTTGTTGAACAGGGCAGCCAGTGAGGTGTCAGGGGGCATGTGTGCATCGACATGCCCAATGCAGATTTTGCACCATCTCTTCCCAGATGTCCGGCCCTCCCCAGATCGGAGTGTTCTTGATCTGCCAGCCGTCTCTTCTCCATGCCGGTGCCCAATGTGTGAGGCCTTGATATGTGGCCCAACTGTCCGTGTATATGTATGCAGTCTCTGTTTCCTTCACCTGTTCAATCACGGAGGCCACTGCTTGCAGTTCAGCATGCTGACTTGATCCTCCCACACCTTCTCTCATTAGCAGTGTTTCGCGGTGGGGCTGGAATGCAACAGCATGCCAGTGTCTTTGCACTTTATCATACTTTGCGGTGCCGTCCGTGAACCATGCAGACTTTTGTTCTTCCTCTGTCAATGTATCATAGGCGGGTGCGACTTTGAAGGGAGATTCTGGCACGCCACAGGGATGTTTGGTTCGGGCATCGCTTCCAGATCTACTGCCTCCAGCATTTGTTCTTGCAGTCTGAAAACCCCTGTGCGGCCAGCTTTCGCACATTGCTGTAAATACCATTTCCATTTGACATGAGTGGCGTCTTGTGCTCTGCCACTTTTCCCGCTTGCAGCAGTGTCGCGCACCCAGCCCATGATCGGAATTTCTGTGCAAATTGTCACTGGTTGCTCGCCTGTGATTCTTTCAGTCTCAACTAGAGCCCAGTACACTGCAGGAACTTGTTTCTCAAACGGAGTGTATCTTGTCATAGGATCTGTGAGCTTTCTTGACCATAAACCTTGCGGCACTCTTTTCTGTCCTTGTTTTTGCCACAAGCTCCACACAGCCACGCCATTGTGGACAAGAATTTCCAATTCAAAAGGATCCGTTTTTGTCACGGGCCCCAGCGTGATGTAATTTTGCAATGCATCTTTAGCCTGTTGGAAGGAAGTCTGTTGCTCTAGGCCCCATGTAAAGACATGTTTCTTTCTGGTGACTTTGTAAATGGGTTTCAGTATCAGGCTTAAATGAGGTATGTGATTTCTCCAAAAACCCATTAACCCGATGAACCTTTGTGCATCTTTTTTATCTGCTGGTGGAGCCATCTGCTGAACCATCTTAATTACTGGGTCGGGAATTTTCTTAACTGACCCAGACCACCTCTTGGGCAGGCCCCTGTACCTTTTTGGGATTTATGGCCCACCCCCGGTTTTGCATGTGTGTGATCAACTTTTCAGCAGCTTTTTCTACATGTTCTTTCTCAGCACTGGTCAGCATGATGTCATCAATGTAATGAGCAACAAACACATCATCCAACTGCACCATATTTAAGTCTCTGGCAACCAATCCATGACACAGAGTAGGACTATGCAAATACCCCTGGGGCAATTTAGTAAAGGTAAATTGTCTGTCTCCCCAGGTGATAGCAAATTGGTCTTGTGATTCAGTGTCAATATCAATGGAGAACAATGCATTGGCCAGGTCAAGGACCACATGCCATTCACCCACTTCTTTTGTAAGGTTTTCAATCAGATTAATGATGTCTGGCACCGCCGCAGCCAAGGGCGGCACCTTCTTATTCAAAATGCTGTAATCAATTGTCAGACGCCATGCCCCATCTGGGCGGTGGACAGGCCAGATAGGTGAGTTGAAAGGGCTGACTGCCGGCCTCATTATGCCAGCTTTCCCAATGACTCAATAGTTTCACTGATCTCTTTATGTCCTCCTGGCAACCGGTACTGTTTTACTCACACTGGCTCAGCAGGAGGAGGTAAATGCAAGGGGGACCATTTGGCATGCCTGACCACAACGGGGTTAACAACTCTCACATGGATTTTTCGATTGCCAAAAACAAATTCACCTAAATCGGTAGTCACACTTTTACCCAACAACACATCCATGCCAAGGATGTACTCCGGTATATCTGCAAACAAGACATTTGCTGTGAAGGGCAATCCCTCGCCAATTGACATTTTTACATTAAAGGCTTTTGCAACAGTTTCTGCTCCCCCATAACCATTGACCAAAACTCTGGGACCAGATCATTTACTGGGATTGCCTTTCAAAATGGTTACCTCAGCTCCTGTGTCTAATAGAGCCAAGACGTGTTTTACTTTCTCATCCAAATACAATGTAAGTTGCACAAAAGGGCATCTGTCTCTGGGACTAGTTCTCTTTATTAACCGTACCTCAAAGACAGAGCCAGCCCTTCAATCAAAAATGGGGTCTGAGACCTCCCACTTGTCCTTTGCCAAATCAGGGTAACCTTTTGCTCACACTTTGGTCTTAAACACCTCTTCTTCAGAGGGTGCAGAGGGCTTAGTTTTTCCTGATCCCTGTTTTCTCAAATTCTTCCATTTCTCAAGCAGCACAGATGTGGGTTTACCATCTATCTCTTCCCTTGGAATTCTTGCTTTTAGCAGGTCCACCCACATTGGTTTGCGCGTGACCTCAACAGTGTCAGTTTTCTATTTAGACTTTACATTTTTGCCACGCTTTTTCTTTGAATCATTACTTGCAGCCACTAGGCGCGCTGCTTTGCGCACATCCAGCCCTTCTAGTTGCCCTAACAGAAGTGCCACTTCACCAATGGCTTTGCCCTGCGCTGGACCCAGCAATGAAAGCAATGCACCCTTCATGTGACTCGGTGCATTCCTCAACAAGCGTGCTCGCATGACAGCTGTAAACAACTCCATGTCAGGCCCTGCAAAATTTGCACTGTAAACCCATCTCTCTAAGCTGCTCTGTTGCTTCCGTTAGTGACTTTCAACTCCCCCAATTCTCTTCCATATCCATCGGACTCTCATAAAGATTTATTAGGGCAGTCTGAAGCCAATTAAACAAAGAATGCAAGCCTTGCTGCCCGAGTGCACCGTGCAACATCTGTCCCAGCATTACATTAGTGGTGATTGAACCCATTTTTAACAGTTCTTCGGGGGTTAAGAAGATTCCATCGGCATCTTCCTGAGCGCCTGTAGGAATAACCAGCCTATGTTTCTTGCTGCCTTTAGCTCCCGTCTGCATTTCCCAAGCGCAAAATCGCCAAGCACTCACTAATTAATGCCGGGGAAACATAATTGTCAAGCATGTCCCATGCCCTCGGTGCCGAGTACCGATGTTAAATATCTGCCACACCCGACCAAGCATTTGATGCCGGCCATCCTGGAATGTGACAGAGTGCACTATCTTCCACATTGCAATCATCTTTTGCTTGATTTTTCCAGAAAGGCATTGTGCTCGTAAACCCTGCTCATAGCGCCAAATTTAGTGATAAACAGTACCCGCACCTCCCTGGGATCCAGCCCTTTGTGCAAAGTAAATCACTCCTAATTACCTTCCCACACAAGTAAGGCTATACGAAGCGCGATGTACTCAGTCTGGAAGAAAGCCAACCACACAGAAAATATGATGCTTGCATTTATTTCTATAATATCTAGTGAGAACTAAGCAGCAATTTACAATAATATGGGAATGTAAAGTGCAAGTGTATAATGCCAATTGTCAGTCACAGATGAATATGAAATTATTATTGTCTTACGCTCCTAAATAATGCAGATGATGGCACAATTAGCTCACACCCGGGACCCTCACCGTTGCAGGTGCCCGGCACTCATCAAGAGAGAGGAGGGGAGGACTGGCCAAGCCCCCACAGTCCTACACCGGAGCGGGGGTGTGGTGCTACGAGTCTCGGCCCAGATAGTGCACAGCTGGTCGTCCAGGCACTGTTCCTCTTAGTATGCGCGTCTCACCAACAGCCCAGGATGAGTCGCTACCTCACTGGTCCAAGTATAGTTCTCTTATTAGGGGCTGCACTTCAGTCATCATGACGTATCAGCTCTTCGAGAAGCTTCTAGACTCACCCTTCCGGGCAGTAAACATGTTTTCGCTTGGAAAGTTACAAGACTGGAAACAGCCAGTCTTGGCTCCCAGGCTTCGTGCACGGTGTATTGGGAAGGTCTGACATTTTTGCCTTATCAGTGCACCTGACTCAAAGAGCGAAGACGAGCAAGGCTGTGCAAAGCTGTGCCTGGCTCCCAAGGGCTGCGTAGAGCCTCTTGCAAATGCTAGATATTTATGTCTTCAGGAAAGGCCTTCGCAGTTAACCCCTTACAAGCATGCAGCCTCACCCAGTTCAATTGGCCTGGCTGATTTCAGCATTTTCCTCCATGCTTCGAATAAGCTCTAATACACACAAGATAGCTCAATGGGTTAGTGCAAGTGCAGGTTACTGCAAGCACCTAGAAGCTTATCACGACATGTGGCAACAAGGAACCATGCTGTAGTTATTTTGCATGTCTGCGATTCAACAAAGTTGAGCAGCGAGCCTTGAAAGAATGTATCCACGTGGAAATATACAGCGTGACATGATTGATTCAACCTCGTATTCCAAACAGGAAAGTTGTTCCTGTTAATGCACAGGCAACATTATGAAGAGCAACTGTTAAGACGGATTTCTGAACTCTGTCCTGGAGGCGCAGAGGTTCAGAAGGCCAGCCTAGTTTCTTAGAACAGGGTAACCTCTGGACAAGCCAGACCAATCAGGGTAGCGATCACGGCGGTCAAGACTAGGTCTCAAGAGGGGTGAGGGTGACTGAAAGCCCGCAATGAGCACTCAAAGCAAGGACACTTACAAATTACTCCAAACAGGTGTTATATTAAAAATATATACACATTTATTACAAGGCCTTTGTAACATTGACCGTAGCGAGAAATCACAATAAAACTCAAGTAAACCAACAAATTCCAAACCAATACAATATATATACAAAGACGCACGAAATGTGTAGACCACCTAGATGGGGAGGAAAACAGGCAGTGCGAATAATAATCAGACCCAGTCCGCCTTCAGAGGCACCTAACTAAAAGGAAGTCCAAACCCTATGAAGAGTGGAGCCTTGTGCTCAAAAGTACCTGCACACGCTGGTGCCAATGGGCAAAAAGGGGAGTCTCTTCGAGGGAATCAGGCAGTTCGGTGAACAAATGAAGATGAACAGAGCTCCGCGACTCAAGCGCAGCCTCCACTGTGGGCAGGAACAGAGAGCGAGTACGGAAAGGCGTGCTGTTTGACACGGCGAGGATAGGCTATGGGCGACTGTAGGAGGGCGACCAGTTCCTAGCTATGCTACTCACCGGTCCCCGATGCAGGCAGACCCAGGCTTCTCTGCATCAGTTTCAGTGCTGGCAGGTTCAGATAAGAGCAGGGGATGTCTCGTCGTCGTGTAGATTCCGCAGCAGCAGAGTTGAGTTGAGGGCGTCCCAAACGCAGTGAACCCGCACAGTTTGTTACCACAGCAGGGCAACGGAGCGGCCGTGCGTATCTCAGCCAAATGTACACTACTCACTTCAGACCTGGGAATGCCAAGTGTACGAATTGTGTGAGAGTGACAAGGACTCGAAGTACAACACAACCTGACGGCGGTTACAGAGCCAGACTCCTGGGTAGGCTGGTCAGTCTGCTGGATGGCCCAGAGACACTTCCGAAGGCTTACGTGCAGGAGAGGGTGAAGGTGCCGAGAATAGCCATGTCTGCTATTCCAAGGGTCGAAGTACCAGTACAGGCCTTCTCGTTCGATCTGAGATAGAAAGGGTTTCACAAAGTGACAGCAGTGCAGAGGAGCAACCCTTCAGCGGGTCACCAGCGATTCCTTGGTTCAGCCTCGTGGTTGCAGGATACTTGGCTCCTGTATTCCTTTGTTCGTGAGAACTCAGGAGATCGACATGGTAGTGGTGTTTCCAGCCTCCTCTTATCCACGGTTCCCTTCGCGCCAAAACAGAGGGGACCAATGGGAGATCCGCTCATAAAACACTCACACCATCTGTGGACCTCATCACGGACCACGGGGGTCCCAGGCATTCACACCACCCTAGACTCTCTGGCGCCCAGGATGTGTATTGGGACCAGACATCCCAGCCCCCATCCTGGAGGCACACACAGGCCTGTAGAAGCCCGCGAAAGCATCTGTGTTTCGCGGGAAAGTACATGGCCAAATAAGGAAGGCCCCGGGTCGGCTCGACCTGGGGGAGGTGAAGGGGGCAAGACGGTCAGCAGACAGAACAAAGAGCCTCGTGGTCTTGCCATTTTGGCAGCCAGACCACCATTTTGGGCTAAGCGCGAGAAACGTGCTTAAAACGCCAAAAGGAGCTCAAAAACACAAGAAACGATCGCTGCCACTAATCCTGTCCGTGATTCACTTGCACCGTTCATTTACAATCCAAAGAGAGTATCTAGGGCCTGTAGAAGACTAGAGACCCAAGAGAGCAGTATCTTAGCTTACAGTGCCCTCTTGTGCCATGTTGCACGAAAGCTGCAACATGATAAAGAAACTATGGAAAACAACGTTTCCCGGTACTGACTGTCTTAAGGGCATGTCAGTTTCCCCGTAAGAATGGAGCAAAAGCCCAGAGGAGTGCGGCAGAAGGCTGCACCTCTCTGGAAAAGTCTAGATCATGGTGAAAACAACAGCAAAAAGTTTAGGGGTTGCCACATGGAAGGAAAATTAGCCACAATTAAGAAATCTTTCCTAACACTCACCCCTCCCAGACTATGGACAGGGGGAACTAATCCACCCCTGGATGAGTCTCGTGTTCAGGTTGGTTAAACATTCTGGACAACCCATCAGCATTGCTATGTTGGACACCTGGCCTATGCTCAAATAGTGAAGTCGAAGCCTTGTAGACTTATGGACCACCTAAGCAACTTTGGATTCTCCCCCTTCATGTTCATTAGCCACTTTAAGGGCTTATGGTCAGTTTGCACAGTGAAGTGGGTCCCATAGAGGTAGGGCCTCAGCTTCCGTAGGGCCCACACAACAGATAAACATTCTTTCTCCACTGTGGACCATCTGAGCTCTCTGTCCTTAAGCTGGAGACTAATGAAACCAATAGGGTGTTCCTTACCCTTCTCATCTACTTGCGATAGTACAGCTCCTATCCCAGTGTCAGAGGCGTCTGTCTGCACAATATAAGGTCTTTGATAATCAGGGGCCCTGAGGACAGGGGCCTGGCACAAGGAGTCTTTTAAGCCATTGAAGGCCTTCTCACACTCGTCGGTCCAAGTTATCTTCTTGGGTTTCTTCGGAGTGGTGAGGGCAGTCAGAGGGGCAGCTATGGTGGCATAGTCTGCCACGAAGTTGCGGTAATACCCCGTGAGTCCTAAGAAGGCTCTCACTTGGGTCTGTGTAGTGGGGGTAGGCCAGTCTTGTACTGCTTTTACTTTACTGGGAAGAGGCTGTATCCTCCCTCCACCTACTTCATGTCCAAGGTAAACCACTGAGCCTTGTCCAATCTGGCATTTACTAGCCTTTATGGTCAAGTGTGCTTTCTGAACAGCCTGGAGCACAATCCCGAGGTGTTTCACATGGTCTTCCCAGGTGGCACTGAAAACTGCTATATCCTCCAGATATGCAAGACAGAATTCGTCCAACCCATTAAACACATGATTCACAAGCCTCTGGAAAGTGGCAGGTGCATTTTTCAACCCGAACAGCATTACCCTGAATTGGTAAAGGCCGCCTGGAGTAGAAAACGCTGTCTTCTCCTTGGCATGTTCTGCTAACGCTATTTTCCAATAGCAGCAGTGAGGTCAAACGTGCTGAGGTACTTGGAGGCACCCAAAGTATCCACCAGCTCATCTGTTCGAGGCAAGGGGTGTGCATCTGTCTTGGTGACAGCATTCAGATCCCTGTAATCCACGCAGAACCTCAATTCCGAAGTGCCTGCCTTTGGAACCAAAACCACAGGGCTGGACCAAGGACTACTAGAGGGTTCAATGACCCCAAGGTGTCATGATGCCTACCTCCAAGGAGCCAGGTCCGACCCAGCAACCCCAGAGGCAGGCATCATTCCCCCCAGGGAAGTGCCAGCGGGCCCAAGCTGGGGCCCTTTGGACGCAGTCCTGGCGCCTTAGGCGCCAGGCTCATGTTGGACCCCTGTCCTGGTGCCTTGGGCACCAGGCTCATAAAGCTAGACATGTGTTCAAGTGTTTTAATGTGCACTTACCTGATGCAGACCATGCTGCTACATCCAGGCCCTCTTGAGGCCTGAATGGAACTACTTTACCTTTGGGACTATCTTCCACCTGGGTGTGGTCGGGGAAGGATACATCCCTGATCGGTGGAAGGATACATACCTGGAACTTCTTCCAAAGCTATTTAAACCACGCCCGATCAGCAACTCATGCTTCGCGTTGTTCTGCTCCTCGCAGCTGGACGCTCACCGTGTCAGCTCCTGCATCTGGACTTCAGCCACGCCTGTCAGCATCGTGGGTCACCTGCTAAGAGAGAATTGGGTGGGAAAGAAGACCTTACCTGCTAAAGCTGCATCACGGAGACATCACACCGACGATCCTGAAAGGGAAGACATCATTTTTAAAAGCATTTCGCTTCGATCGCTGCAGCGCTGCATTTCTCTCACCTTTCCTGGGCGCCTCCATCTTCAGCAGCGATCATCCGGATCCGCAGCCACTTCCCTGAGCCTAGAGAGAAAAAGACAAGAACACAAGGTGAGAGAAGGAAGGGAATAGGAAAAGCTCAGTTTCCTTCTAAGACTTACCTGTTGGGTCATTCCTATTTCATTTCGGGTCCTGCCGCTTCCTGGCATTCCGGATTCCGGCCCCTATGGGGAAAAAAGACAAAGACATTGAATGAGCGAATGCAAAGACATTACCTGAACGCTCATCCAGAACTTACACTTCGGGTCGGCGCCATATCTCCGGCATTCCGAACCCCGGCCCCTAAGGGGAAAAAGACATAAGCGTTAGCGCTTGCTGCAATAAGACAATGAACATTATTATTAAGCTTGAACTTTTGAACTTGCTACAGAACTCTTACAGCGCCTTACCTGAATAGTCAAGCTTATTTGAACTCCCATCAAACCTCAATCCAGTGAAGTAACTGGGTTTCAACGAGCCCCTGCATCAGAAGCAGGATGGAGAACTCATCCTTCCAGACCCTAAGGTGAGACTTCACGGGGAAGGTTGGAAGGGAGTGGGAGGCTTGAGCATTATTCCGTCAGTAGGTAATGCTCCCTTTTCACGCACAGGGGAATATTCCTGCGAGCCAGAGAAGCCAGAGTAGAGGGGCCCTACCTGTCCATCCTCAGAGTCCTGCGCTTCACCATTGAAGAAGCATCAGCACTCGAAGCCAGACCTGCGCCTCCGTGGGAATCAGGTGAGCGTGACAGAACGCAAAGCCTACCCACAATTTCCCACCCGGGCGCTATGGAGACTTCCGAGATAGATCAGCTGGCCCAGCTTTTGGGGGAATTACGGGCAGAAGTGCACTCAGCCCGCCAGGAGACTAACTCTCTCAAAAGAGAACTGATCCTATCCAAGGAAAGAACAGATGGCCTGGCCAAAAGGTTATTGCAGGCCCAGGCAGGGCACACTCCTTTACCTAATTCCGGAGGTACTTCCACATCAATGGGTTTGAATAACCCGGTACAAATCAATCTACCGGGACACATGCCTTTGGCCCCGCCTGAAGGTTTTGCGGGGGATCCCAAGAAATATGCCGTCTTTATGAACCAATGTCGTTTACACTTTCTATGCAGACCCGGGGCCTTCCCTAACGACCAGACCAAGGTAGCCTTTATACTATCTTACCTCAGTGGCAGTGCTGCCGATTGGTCTATTCCATTGGTAAATCAGGATGATCCCATTCTCCAGAATTTTCAGGGTTTCCAGGCCAGCATGGAAAGATTGTTTGCTCGACACTCTCAAGGACAGGCCCTTGATAACGAACTGCTATCCTTACGACAAGGTAATCAGGATCTTCTGTCCTACGTTGCCACCTTTAATAGACTGGTTGTGGAAACTGGATGGCCAGAAAACAAAAGGATCACATTGTTTCATCGAAGCCTGCGTGGAGAGCTTAAGGATGTTCTAGCTCAGATAGTAGATCCACCCCAGGTCTGCGCAGACTACATAGACTTGGTGGTTCAACTTGATCACAGACTTCAAAATAGAAAAGCAGATCGGTTCAAGTACAAAACCCGAGTGCCGATCAAAACCCACGCTAACTCCAAGAGTACCGACATATCCGAACCTATGCAAATCGGCGGTGTTAAAGGACCATTAACGCAGAAGGAACGAGAGAGAAGGCGGCAAATGCAACTTTGTCTGTATTGCGGGACTTCCGGTCACTTTCTTCTAAATTGTCCGGTTAAACCACCTAAGAAGGTGGTTGGAGCCACTGATAACGATTTATTGACACCTGATTCGGGAAACGACCTAGCCCGACAAGCGTAGGGGTCCGCTTGCCGAGCTTGAAAACAAACTCTTTGACCTCGCATTTTGTCATGCCAATGGTACTCGTGGACCCAAAACAGCCTCAGCAGTTGCATGCTATAAAAGCATACATCGACAGTGGAGCTATTGGAAATTACATAGACCGTGAATTGGCTTCCAGGATTAAGCTCCCTCTCCTCCCGAAAGTAACCCAAGATGTCATTACTACAGTAGATGGAACCGAAATAGCCTCAGGGCCTGTAACGCATTCCACTGTTGAAATGACACTGGTGGGTCAGGATGGACATCGGGAAGCAATCGTGTTTGATGTGATCAAGGCCCCACAATTTCAAGTAATTCTTGGAATTCCTTGGTTAGAAACACATAATCCCAGAATTGACTGGCGAGCAAAGAAGATAAGTTTTCCTGATTGTGAACCAACTTGTTATCCAAGAAATCCAGTTATGGGTCTAGACACAGCAACTTCCACCCCTGCACAGCTACCGTCAGAATACCAAGAATTCCAAGACGTTTTTCAGAAGGAACAGGCTAACACGTTACCTCCCCATCGGTCTTATGATTGCCAAATCGATCTGGTATCCAATGCTCAATTACCTTGTAGTAGGATTTATGCTCTTACGGAACCTGAGAACCTGCATTTGCGTCAGTATTTAGATCAGTACCTAGCCAATGGTTTTATTCGCCCGTCCAAGTCTCCTGTCTCCTCAGCTCTGTTCTTCGTGCCGAAAAAAGAGGGCGACCTGAGAACATGTATAGACTATCGCGCCCTAAATCAAATAACGATTAAGAATCGTTATCCTCTGCCCCTGATCCCTGAGCTTATCGACCAGGTGAAAGACGCTTGTGTGTACACCAAGTTAGATCTCCGAGGAGCTTATCACCTGGTGCGTATAAAAGAAGGCGACGAATGGAAGACTGCATTCCGCACCAAATTTGGGCTCTTCGAATATCAGGTGATGCCCTTCGGTTTGTGCAATGCACCTGCCGCCTTTCAGTACTTTATGAATGATGTTCTTCGGGAACTTATCGATGTCTGTGTCATTGTTTATATTGACGACATCCTGGTGTACTCTTCTTCAGAATCCGATCACAGAAAACATGTTAGGGCAGTTCTTGAGAAATTGCGCCAGCACAGACTATTTGCAAAGCTCGAAAAATGCGTTTTTCATACCACAGAAGTTGAGTTTCTCGGATTCAACCTACACCTCAAGGAGTCCGAATGGACTCGCGAAAGGTGGACGCCATCCTCATCGGTGAAGGAGCATGGTGAGGAGTTCAGAGCATGCTCGGCTTCGCCAATTTCTATCGAAGATTCATCCCGGAATTTTCCCGAACAGTCCAACCCATCACAGCTTTCCTAAAGAAAAACAAACGCTTTGAATGGACTCTTGAGGCCGAACAAGCCTTTCAGGACCTGAAAACCAAATTCACCTCTGCACCTGTATTTAAGCACCCGCACCCAGATCTCCCTTACATTGTGGAAACCGACGCATCCAGTTCGGCCATGGGAGCTGCCCGTCGCAAAGAGACCCAGAACCTAACCAACTACACCCTGTGGCCTTTTGGTCCAGGAAATGTTCTCCTCCTGAAATCAACTACGCAATTACCGACAAAGAGTTACTGGCTATTAAATCTGCTTTCAAGGCTTGGCGTCACTACCTTCTCGGGGCAAGACACACCATCACCGTAATCACGGACCACAGAAATTTATAGTATTTAAAGACGGCCAAAGCTCAATCTTCACGACAACTCCGATGGGCTCTATTCTTTGCGGAATTTGATTTTGTAATTACCTATCGCCCTGGCTGCAAGAAGGGTAAAGCGGACGCCTTATCCCGGATTGGCATGGAAGAACCCAATTCGAGTTTAGAACCTGTGCCAATCATACCTGAACAAAGAATCTTAGGCCTAACTTCATTGCAAACTATTGAGGACATCCAAACGCAAGTAAAACAACTTCTAGACTCTTCAGCCTTACTGGAATGGAGTCAAAAGGGTCCTCATTACACCGTTAAGGATGATTTACCCTACTTCCAGGAGCGGTTGTTTCTGCCAAGTAAAGAATTGCAAGAACTTGTTATTGCCCATCATCATGAATCATTAATGGAAGGACACCCTGGTATCGCTAAAACGGAGGAAAAAATCAAACGCCACTTCTGGTGGCCTTCTTGGAGAAAAGACAAAGTCTTTTGTATTGTCTTGCGGAATTTGCGCCCAGAACAAGGGTCAAAAGAAAAGGCCAGCCGGCCTACTTCAACCCTTGGATATTCCACCGGCACCATGGCACACCTTGTCAATGGACTTTATAACTGACCTACCACCTTGTGCTGGTTACAACACTATCCTTGTAATTGTGTGTGGATCTATTCTCCAAAATGGCCCACTTTATCCCTTTAAAAGGTTTGCCTTCAGCTTCCACCTTGGCCAAGGAATTTCTGGAGAATATAGTTCGCATACATAGTTTCCCTTCCATATTAGTCTCGGATCGTGGAAGTCAATTTATCTCCCATTTTTGGAAGAAGTGTTGCCAACTAGCACAAATAGATGTGCGGTTATCCACCAGCCACCACCCCCAGACCGACGGACAAACCGAGAGAACCAATCAGACTCTCGAGTAATATCTTCGGTGCATGTTACACCAATCCGAGTTAAATTGGAAAGACATCCTTTGGATCGCAGAATATGCATACAACAATTCAGTGCATTCTGGAACCGGACAAACTCCTTTTTATACTTTGTATGGTCACCATCCTCTGACCTCTGACCTAGATCCACCTCTGACCCTGGAAATGCCCGCAGTAAATCATCTGCATTCCACAATAACCCGAGCCTTCAAAGAAGCTGCAGCTCATTTACAGCAAGCCAAGAAAAAGTATAAAGAAAACGCTGATTTGCACCGAAGTAAAACTCCTCCTTACCAAGTAGGAGACCAGGTATGGCTAGCAATGAAACATTTACCCCTCAAGGGCCCGCGAACCTTCAATCCCAGATTCATAGGACCTTATCCCATCAAGGCTATAATCAATCCCGTGGCCTTTAAACTGGATTTACCGTTTAACATGCGTATTCATCCAGTTTTTCATGCATCACTTTTGAAGCCAGTACAACCAGGGACCCGACTGTCCAAGCCTCCAGACCCAGTTCAAATTGAAGGGGAATTAGAATTCGAAGTTAAAGACATTTTAGACTCCAAGGTGTTAAAGTCAAAACTCTTCTATCTTGTTGACTGGAAGGGATATGGACCTCAGGAGAGATCGTGGGAGCCTAGTAACCATGTTCACGCACCTCGATTAATACAAAGGTTCCACCGGAGATTTCCGAACAAGCCAAATCCCCGGAGGGAACAACCTTGGGAGGGGCCTTGAGGGGGGTACTGTCATGATGCCTACCTCCAAGGAGCCAGGTCCGACCCAGCAACCCCAGAGGCAGGCATCATTCCCCCCAGGGAAGTGCCAGCGGGCCCAAGCTGGGGCCCTTTGGACACAGTCCTGGCGCCTTAGGCGCCAGGCTCATGTTGGACCCCTGTCCTGGTGCCTTAGGCGCCAGGCTCATAAAGCTAGACATGTGTTCAAGTGTTTTAATGTGCACTTACCTGATGCAGACCATGCTGCTACATCCAGGCCCTCTTGAGGCATGAATGGAACTACTTTACCTGTGGGACTACTTTCTACCTGGGTGTGGTCGGAGAAGGATACATCCCTGATCGGTGGAAGGATACATACCTGGAACTTCTTCCAAAGCTATTTAAACCACGCCCGATCAGCAACTCACGCTTCGCGTTGTTCTGCTCCTCGCAGCTGGACGCTCACCGTGTCAGCTCCTGCATCTGGACTTCAGCCACGCCTGTCAGCATCCTGGGTCACCTGCAAAGGGAGATAAGAGAGAATTGGGGAGAAAGAAGACCTTACCTGCTAAAGCTGTACCACGGAGACATCTCACCGACGATCCTGAAAGGGAAGACATCATTTTTAAAAGCATTTCGCTTCGATCGCTGCAGCGCTGCATTTCACTCACCTTTCCTGGGCGCCTCCATCTTCAGCAGCGATCATCCGGATCCGCAGCCATTTCCTAGAGCCTAGAGAGAAAAGACAAGAACACAAGGTGAGAGAAGGAAGGGAATAGGAAAAGCTCAGTTTCCTTCTAAGACTTACCTTTTGGGTCATTCCCATTTCATTTCGGGTCCTGCCGCTTCCTGGCATTCCGGACCCCGGCCCCTATGGGGAAAAAAGACAAAGACATTGAATGAGCGAATGTAAAGACATTACCCGAACGCTCATCCAGAACTTACCTGCCATTTACTGGAACTGCACTTTTCACTTCGGGTCGGCACCATATCTCCGGCATTCCGAACCCCGGCCCCTAAGGGGAAAAAGACATAAGCGTTATCGCTTGCTGCAATAAGACAATGAACATTATTATTAAGCTTGAACTTTTGAACTTGCTACAGAACTCTTACAGCGCCTTACCTGAATAGTCAAGCTTATTTGAACTCCCATCAAACCTCAATCCAGTGAAGTAACTGGGTTTCAACGAGCCCCTGCATCAGAAGCAGGATGGAGAACTCATCCTTCCAGACCCTAAGGTGAGACTTCACGGGGAATCGTGGAAGGGTATCGTGGAGGGTTGGAAGGGAGTGGGAGGCTTGAGCATTATTCCGTCAGTAGGTAATACTCCCTTTTCACGCACAGGGGAATATTCCTGCGAGCCAGAGAAGCCAGAGTAGAGGGGCCCTACCTGTCCATCCTCAGAGTCCTGCGCTTCACCATTGAAGAAGCATCAGCACTCGAAGCCAGACCTGCGCCTCCGTGGGAATCAGGTGAGCGTGACACAAGGTCTAACATCTTGTTGACCTCGGTCTTAATGTAAGACCGTACTTTGTCTGACATCCTGTATCCCCTACTTTTGGTAGGTACACTGTCTCCTGTGTCTATGTTATGTTTGCACCAAGGTGTCAAACCAGGCGACTGTGAAAACAGGGGGGAAAACTGCCTAAGCAAACTTTTCACCTCAGCCTGCTGATCAGAAGTCAGGTGAGGGGCCACTCGGACACCCTCAAAGGAGCTATCTGAAGGACCGCTTTGGAACAGTTCGGGGAGAGGTTCAGACTCCTCTTCCTCAACATCTGAAGCCAGTAGCAGTGCTGCGATTTCGACTCTTGGGACAAAAGCGTTCAGCCTATTCTCGTGGAACACTTTTGGAACCTGTCCAGGCCTTCCAAGGTCCACTAAATAGTTAACCTCACCCAGGGGCTCCACCACTGTGTAAGGGCCTGACAATTTGTCCTGTAAAGCTCGAGGCCTTATGGGATTCATGATCAGGACTTGCTGACCAGGTGTAAAGTTGATGAGGGAAGCTTTCTGGTCGTACCAATGTTTCACCAGAGCTTGTCCTGCCTTCAAATTATCACTAGCCAAGCCCATCAGGAGTACCATCCGTTTTCTGAGCCCCAGCACATAATCTACTACGTTGGTAGTAACAGGGGGAGTGGGCATCGCCTATCCCTCTTTGACTATGGCTAAGGGTCCCCGTACAGGATGACCGAACAGAAGTTCGAAGGGGCTGAAGCCAGCACCCTCCTGTGGTACCTCTCGGTAGGCAAACAGTAAGCATGGTAAAAGAAGATCCCATTTTCTTCTCTGAGGTTCTTCCAGAGCCCCATTCGTGCTCTTTAATGTTCTGTTGAAACGTTCCACCAGACCATTGGTCTGGGGGTGGTAGGCAGAAGAGAACTTGTAGGTGACCCCACATTCTTTCCACATAGCCTGCATATACTTCGACATAAAGTTGCTGCCACGATCCGACACAACTTCTTTAGGGAAGCCAACCCTAGTAAATATGCCAAGTAATGCTTTTGCAACTGACTTGGCAGTTACAGTTTTCAATGGGATGGCCTCAGGATATCTGGTTGCATGGTCGACCAGCACCAGGATAAACCTATTGCCTGAGGATGTTTGCGGTTCAAGGGGACCAACGATGTCGATCCCTACCCTTTCGAATGTTACTCCCACAACTGGGAGTGGTACCAATGGAGCTTGGATTGTCGAGCCAACCTTACCAGATAACTGGCAGGAGGCACAACTCCTGCAGTGACTTTCTACTTGCACCCCCATCTTGGGCCAGTAGAAGTGCATGGATAACCTTTGCTTGGTCCTCTGAATGCCAAGGTTACCAGCAAGGGGCACTTCATGCGCCAACTGCAGGAGGAAGGGTCTTACAGCAGGAGGAACCACCAACCTCCTATGGTCTCCTTCTGTAGACTCTGTGGGCTCACTATACAGGAGTCCACCTTCCCAATAAATCTGATGCGTCCCAGGAGGTTCACCCTCAAGCTGGGAGCAGGCCTGTCTCCTTAGGCCTTCCAGAGATGGGCACTCACGTTGGCCTTTACTGAATTCTTCCCTGTCAGGACCTCCTTCTACTAACAAGTCTTTTAGTTCTGGATGGTCGTTGGGGTCAAAAACTTCAGGCATCGCCACCTCCTCGTCAGGCCCGGGCGATTGACCAACTTCCTCCACCGCAGTGGTAGGCGAGCTCGGGAGAAGGTTCTCTTTCCCTCGTTTTGACTTTTTTACTCCTTTCGCCTTGGGTTTGCCCTTCAGCTGGGGTGGCGTAATTGTCTAGGCCAATGATTCCCGTGCTTGAGACCGTGTGCAGGGTCTGTCGGCATTGTCTCCTACAAGCCCTAAAGCTCTGAGATCATTGCCTAACAAGACCTTTCCTGGGACGTTTCTCTGAATGCTCACTGGAATCCTGACTCCTGTACCATTTAAAGTAAGATTTACAGGTATTACTGGGAACATGCGAGGTGGGCCGTCAGCCAACTTAGTGGGCATCAGAGTAGCTCTGGCAACTTCCTCTGAGTCTACCAAGGTAGAATCCACTACAGTTCGACTGCACCCTCTATCCTTAAGAGCTGGAGTATCCACTCCATTGATCAGCACACTGTCTTTAAAGTAGTGCTTGGTATTATCTGGAATCCTAGCATAAGCCTCTGCGACTTTAGGCTCCCAGGAACCCAGGGAAACTAAAACTACCTCAGCTTCTATCCCGCTGGGGAAGGAGTTTGAGGAGAAGGATGCTCCTGTAATCTCTTCTTCCTCGTAGGAGGAGAAGGCCAGATTAGCGGAGTGGACCCCCAAAGGTTTAACCTTACACTGGGGATCCCCCTTGACGTGGTCAGTTGCTCCACAAGCAAAACAAGATCCATTGGGTCTGTTTACATAGGGAGGCTTATTGTAACCAGAGTTCTGTTTCGGAGGCTGACCTCCACTACCCTGTGAGTTCTCTTGTGTCTTACCCTTATTTTTCTTTTTGTGGCCCTTTTGAGAAGAAGATTTATCAGATTCTCCACCCTCCTTATCTTTGGACTTTTTCCCTTCCTCCTGCTTACCAGGATGCGTTTTGTCCTTATGGGACACTCGATGTGACACCCATAAGTCTGCTGCAATGGCCAGCTTCTTAGGATCAATCTCCTTCGAATCGGCCAAATGCTACTTATGCTCCGGGGAAGAAGATGCAAAAATGTGTTCCAGCATGACAAGATTTATCATGCCTTCAAAGGTAGAAACCTTATAACCTTCGACCCAGCCAGTCATGTTTTTTAAGGATTCGGTTACATAAAATACCCAAGTACCACCTTCTTTTTTCTTGTACTCTCGGAAACGTTTTAAATATTGGGCAGGAGTCTTTCCAAACTTTAAAATGAGAGTTTGTTTTAACATTGCGAAATCAGCTCGCTCAGCCTTCGACATTTCCATAATGGCACTACAGCCAGAATGGGGCAGTCTGCTGAGTAACCAGGCAATCTTATCAGCATTGTCAACTTGTTGAACTTCGCATGCATACTCAAACGTATTCAGCCAGTCCATAATGTCATTCCTTTCCTCGTACACACTGAGCAGATCTTTCGGAAACCTTGGATGAGAGGAGGCCCCAGACCCATGTCCAGGACCGTTGGATCCATTTGCAACCTGAAGCTTGGCCAGTTCCAACTGGTGATCCCTGTCTTTCTGTTTTTCTGCCTGTTCGATTCTTAGTTTGGTTATGTTGAAATCAAGCATCTTCTGCCTAAACAGCAGCTCTTGCTTCTTGAATTCAAGCATGGCCTCTGTTAGGCGGAAACCTGTGCAGTTCCCTCTGGGACCACTGCAAAAGATTTAGGACTACAGGTGTTTGGCTGTAAACCCACTTGGTAGCAGTCTGTACCACATAGATTCACTTGGTAGCTGTGGCTGAGCAGTCAGACTTCCCTCAAGAAGAGTTAGGCAGTATGTGGAGTATACAAAATAGGGCAATTTACACAGTAGAACAAGCAGACACGGAACGGAGCTTGGGTGTAAAGATATATAGGTATTTATTTATAACAACACATCTATGAAAAACACTGTGGCACTAATACGGCAAACAACTTCAATCACAATTACTATAAGTACATCAATCCCCCGAACAATAGTTCGACAAGTCTAGGTTCAACAGCACCACTTATTTGCAGACAGAGGTGAATGCTTTAACCTAGATGGCACTCTAGTATTCGTTAGGACGGGAGAGAAAAGGCAGGGTATGAAATCAACTCGGTACCAACACTTTTACGAACAAATGCAAGGCAAGTAAGGCAGGGCCTACTGTAGATCGCAAAGTTCAGAGGCCAGGCCCACTTGGAGAGAGGCAAGGCGATATGTCCCAAAAAGTATCACAGTGGAAATGCACTTCAAGTCTTTGTCACAAATTGTTATTGAAAGATTGGACCAGTTCAGAACAGAAAGTTAAAGAAGGCTTGGAGGCGACCCAATGGAGAGGCGAGGATTAAGACACCTCACACTACCCGTCAAAAAGGGAAGCCAGGCGGACACGGTACCTTGTTAGTGGAGAGACAGCTCCGGCGGGGGCAGTTGTTCCTGGTGGTGGATGCAAGTCGGGGCTTTGCTCTTGTCGTCGAAGGAAAGTTGAAGATAGTTGCACCACCAGGGAAGAGACCAGCCGCGGAGTGCTCCATCACAAGGCACCACCTTTTGGTCACGGTATGGGTTAGTGGCTATCCGGTTGCCGGGGTGCTCAGCACGGGCAATTCGACCACTATGCCCTGGAAGCGAAGAAAAAGCAATGGGGACTGGTTGTGCCCACCAGTCAGGGGAAGAAGACTCTCCGGCGGGGAGATCTCCTTTGTCATTGGGAAGTGGTGAGACGGTTCAGCAGGGCTCCACCGGAGGTGTCGTCGTTGCAGGTTGGCTCAGCTTTACCCTCGTCGGATTCTTAGGTCCTGTGGCGACTTCTGAAGATCCAGTCCCAAATGCCCTGCTTTTATGCAGAAAATCCCCATTCATTCAGCCTAGCTGTCAATCAAAACACGCTAAGTGGTGAGCGGGGTGGCTCACCACTTGGGCCAATCACACCAGAGTGCGACTTGAGTTGGCAAGGCAACTCAGTCCAGGGTGCCTAAACCCCCTCCCGCCCCCATGTGGTACCCAGACAGAATGGCACCACTTTGGAGGGCCTCTGTGCAGAAGCCCGCCAAAAGTGGAACAAAGGGCTCAACCTTTGGTTTAGGAGTCACAGAGACGAACACAGACACCATTTTAAAAACCCTGTTCTGGCAGAAAATACCAACCGATAGATTTATTTAAGATAAATAAACCAGTGGTATGTTAGAGATTAACGAGAAAAGTATTAACCTCCAACAATGGGAAGAATCCCATAGAGTTATATTCGGGGTCGAATATAACAAGTAGTTTCCACTGCCACCAGCCAAAACTCAATGAGGGGGGACGGGACAGTGCCCCCTTGAATAACAGACCCAGGGGTAATCGAATTACCCCTACTAGTACATCCACAATAGGATGGTGTGTACTAGTTCTGTTAGTAAATTTAGGTCTAGTAAAGCCAATGGTGACTTTACATGCCCTGGGAGACAGTAGTCAGTCCCAGGGTATGGAGTCTATGGTGGGGATCCTCTAGGACGCCCCAGGGTTACGGCACGGTGGGTGCGGTGTAACACACATAGAAACACATATGAGACCCTAGGGAGTAAAAGACCCCATAGCCCATAGAACACATTGACATTCAAAGGAATTAACCACATTCATGTCCAAGAGTGGGAGAAAAAGAGTCTCACTCTTGGCAGGATGGAAAAAAACAAACTCCAGAAATCCAGCAAAGCTGCTGGGGGACTCACTAGGTTAGGAAATTCAGCCTGAACAGAGAATTCTCCCTAACAGCCTCCCCATCGACACTGGCAGAGGAAACATTAGACATCTCATCCTCCCTTTCCTCGTGGTCACGGTGGATCAGTGCAGCGGCAGAACCGTTGGTTCTACTAGTGAGAGCAGCCCCACCTCCTTCCGCACTGTCCTCAGAAGTTATAGCATCAAGCTGCGCTTCTTGCCACGCCACGATTCTTTGGATCATATCCAATTTGGTGCCTTGAGAGGAGACACCTCTCTCTGCACACATCTTTTTCAATGTTTTGGATTTAGAAGCGTTTAAAGTTAACAAGGTATTTGTTTCCATACTGTTTGATAGGACTATGGCCTTTTTAAAGTTATACTACGACAATTCACTACGTGTCCTGGTAGGAATAACTTGAAATGCCTTTGCTCGTGCGCAGCACTGGATACCTTCAGTCGTATCCCACCGCTGTACACCAATTTGTTAAGACGGATTTCTGAACTCTGTCCTGGAGGCGCAGAGGTTCAGAAGGCCAGCCTAGTTTCTTGGTACAGGGTAACCTCTGGACAAGCCAGACCAATCAGGCTAGCGATCGCGGCGGTCAAGACTAGGTCTCAAGAGGGGTGAGGGTGACTGAAAGCCAGCAATGAGCACCCAAAGCAAGGACACTTACAAATTACTCCAAACAGGTGTTATATTAAAAATATATACACATTTATTACAAGGCCTTTGTAACATTGACCGTAGCGAGAAATCACAATAAAACTCAAGTAAACCAACACATACCAAACCAATACAATATATATACAAATACAAACGAGTCTAACGCGTTAGACGCACGAAATGTGTAGACCACCTAGATGGGGAGGAAAACAGGCATTGCGAATCATAATCAGACCCAGTCCGTCTTCAGAGGCACCTAACTAAAAGGAAGTCCAAACCCTATGAAGAGTGGAGCCTTGTGCTCAAAAGTACCTGCACACGCTGGTGCCAATGGGCAAAAAGGGGAGTCTCTTCGAGGGAATCAGGCAGTTCAGTTCGGTGAACAAATGAAGATGAACAGAGCTCCGCGACTCAAGCGCAGCCTCCACTGTGGGCAGAAGCAGAGCGCGAGTACGGAAAGGCGTGCTGTTTGACACGGCGAGGACAGGCTATGGGCTACTTCAGGAGGGCGACCAGTTCCTAGCTATGCTACTCACCATTCCCCGATGCAGGCAGACCCAGGCTTCTCCGCGTCAGTTTCAGTGCTGGCAGGTTCAGATAGGAGCAGGGGACGTCTCGTCGTCGTGTAGATTCCGCAGGAGCAGAGTTGAGTTGAAGGCGTCCCAAACGCAGTGAACCCACACAGTTTTTTACCACAGCAGGGCAACGGAGCGGCCGTGCGTTTCTCAGCCAAATGTACACTACTCACTTCAGACCTGGGAATGCCAAGTGTACGAATCGTGTGAGAGTGATAAGGACTCGAAGTACAACACAACCTGACGGCGGTTACAGAGCCAGACTCCTGGGTAGGCTGGTCAGTCTGCTGGATGGCCCAGAGACACTTCCGAAGGCTTACGTGCAGGAGAGGGTGAAGGTGCCGAGAATAGCTGTTCCATGGGTCGAAGTACCAGTACAGGCCTTCTCGTTCGATCCGAGGTAGAAAGGGTTTCACAAAGCGACAGCAGTGCAGAGGAGAAGTCCTTCAGCGGGTCACCAGCGATTCCTTGGTTCAGCCTCATGGTTGCAGGATACTTGGCTGCTGTATTCCTTTGTTCGTGAGAACTCAGGAGATCGACATGGTAGTGGTGTTTCCAGCCTCCTCTTATCCACGGTTCACTTCGCGCCAAAACGGAGGGGACCCAATGGGAGATCCACTCATAAAACACTCCCACCATCTGTGGACCTCATCACGGACCACGGGGTTCCCAGGCATTCACACCACCCTAGACTCTCTGGTGCCCAGGATGTGTATTGGGACCAGACATCCCAGCCCCCATCCTGGAGGCACACACAGGCCTGTAGAAGCCCGCGAAAGCATCTGTGTTTCGCGGGAAAGTACATGCCCAAATAAGGAAGGCCCCGGGTCGGCTCGACCTGGGGGAGGTGAAGGGGGCAAGATGGTCAGCGGACAGGACAAAGAGCCTCCTGGTCTGGCCATTTTGGGAGCCAGGCCACCATTTTGGGCTAAGCGCGAGAAACGCGCTTAAAACACCAAAAGGAGCTCAAATACAGAAGAAGCGATTGCTGCCACCAATCCCGTCCGTGATTCACTTGCACCGTTCATTTACAATCCAAAGAGAGTATCTAGGGCCTGTAGAAGACTAGAGACCCAAGAGAGCAGTATCTTAGCTTACAGTGCCCTCTTGCGACATGTTGCACGAAAGCTGCAACATGATAAAGAAACTATGGAAAACAGCGTTTCACGGTACTGACTGTCTTAAGGGCATGTCACTTTCCCCGTAAGAATGGAGCGAAAGCCCAGAGGAGTGCGGCAGAAGGCTGCACTTCTCTGGCAAAGTCTAGATCATGGTGAAAACAACAGCAGAAAGTTCAGGGGTTGCCACCTGGAAGGAAAATTAGCCACAATTAAGAAATCTTTCTTAACAGCAACTAACGTGTTCCTACTCGTGTTAGTACATGTAAAAACACTAGGGGGACAGGAGACCAATCCATAATCAGAAACATGACCATGCACAGTGTGCCACCACCACCCATGTTTTTGCTTGAGGCTGGTGAACCGAATTTACCATGGAAAAGGTGGCTGAAATCTTTTGAACATTATGCTAGTGTAGTAAGTGGAACAAACTACAGTGTAGAGAGAAAGAAGTCATTGTTACTTCATTGTTTGGGACCAGCGGGACAGGAAAAGTATGAAGACTTACCAAACTTGCCAGATGAAGGGGATATGAATGAATATGAGAAATGTGTTGCTAAATTGAATAAACATTATGAGAAAAAGTTAAGCACAACACTGGAAAGGTACAAGTTTGGTAAGAGATGACAAGAAACTGGGGAAAGTGTTGAACAATATATAACGGCTTTAGGAAAACTTGCAAAAAACTGCAAATTTGGGCCACAACTAGATGAGAGACTGAGAGACCAATTCATGCTGGAATATAGTAGCACCAAGATTAGAGAAAGACCATGGGCTGAAGATGACCCGAATCTGGATGTAGTATTACGCATTGCTAAGGAAGTGGAACACATGGAAAACTGTGTAAAGACTTTAGAAGACAGGGTAAAAAGTACCTTGTTGAAACCAGAAACCAGTATCAATGCAATCCAGACAACGAAAGCTGACAATGGGAACAGTTACAGTTCATCAATAAAGAGGAAAGAAGAACCCAGGATGCAAGGTGCATACAAGTATAATGGAGATGTGAGAAGTCGAGGATTTGGATGAGCATATGGAGGATCCAACCGAGGAAGTTTTATAGCGAGTCGTTGACCACAATTAATTCAAAGAGGCAGAGGAAGAAATAGAGCATGTTTTAGATGTGATAGTCCCATGCACTGGGCCAACAGCCCTGAATGTCCGGCCATCCATATAATCTGCAGGAACTGCAATGGAAGAGGTCATCTAGCCACATGCTGCAGGATTGACAAAGGAAATATGAATTGGATTGGCGGCGCAGAAGAATATGAAGAAGAAGAATGCGTTTTTGTCATCAGTGATAGTGTTGATAAAACAGAATTGGAAAGTCCCAAGACCATCATTATGATAAATGGGTCTCCGATAAAGATGATGACAGATTCTGGAGCAAAATATACGTTGCAGCCAGAAGCAATATGGAAAAAGATTGGTCCGAGATGGTTAAATGAATCGGACATTAATCCGAGCGCCCATTGAGTTGTGAAAATAGACATAATAGGTTGGTTTGAAGCAACATTGGCATTCAAGGACAGAACCACTATTGGCAAAGTATATGTATCAAAAAAAGGAAAATCGCCTTTACTTAGCTGGACACACCAAGCGTGGCTTAAAGTTCGATTAGATGCAAGTGCGGAAGAACTGATTTATTTATATTGTGGAATCGAGTGAAATGACCACAGAAAGAATAAAGAAGGAAGTATTCAGAGATGGAATAGGATGTGTAAAAGGTATCACATACCGAGTACAACTTAAAGGAAATTGTAAACCAGTTGCACAGACGCTGAGGAGCATTCCTTTAGCCATGAGAAAAGAAGTAAAGAAAGAATTAAAGAAATTAGAGGAACAAGGGATAATTAAAAAAATCGATGCTGCAGAATGGGTGTCACCACTAGTAGTCATAAGGAAGAGTTCAGGAAAAGTGAGGGTGTGCATTGATCTTAGGGAATTAAATAAATGTATCATTCGGGAAAGGCACCCATTACCTAACATGCAAGAACTCTTATCAACTATGGGATCAGCCAAAGGGCCTCATCACGACCTGGGCGGTAACGCCGGCGCTAATAGCGCTGGTGCTATCTGCCCTACCGCCAAACCCCCCGGCGCTATTAGGTTTGGAATTCCTAATTGAGCCCATTCGGCAATGCCACATTCCCCATTGGGATCAATGGGGAATTTTCGCGCTCATACCGCCGGCGGATTTCCCGCCGGCGGTATGAGTGCACATTTTTGGCGAATTTCCCCCCAGCTCAGAGCTGAGGAGAAATCCGCCAAAGCCCTGATTTGGCATACCCGTAAATCCGGCGGATTTAAGGGTTACCGCCAAACTCGTGATGATGCCCAAAGTGTTTTTGACGTTGGATCTTACTTCTGCATATCACCAAATTCAGTTGCATAAAGACTTAAGGCATTTAACCACATTCATAACACCTGAAGGTCTATATCAATATCGGAGAATGCCGTTTGGTCTCATATCAGCAGCTGCAGTGTTTCAAAAGACTATGCACCACATATTTGATGGTGACGAAGGTATAGTCTTCTTTCAAGATGATATGCTTATATATGCCAATGAACAATCAGAACATGATATCAGACTGGAAAAAGCATTGTGGACATTGCATAAAATGCACATGACACTAAGCAAGGAAAAGTCAAAGATTCATAGGAAAGAGATTGAATATTTGGGTCATGTAACATCAGAGGAAGGGATTGCACCCAAACCAGATTTAGTGTCAGCAATTGAAAACATGGCAATTCCCAACAATAAGGAACAGTTAAGACTATTTCTAGGAATGGCTGAATATTTTTCAAAATATGTAAGAAACTGTGCTGACCACACAGCTGTACTAAGAGATCTCACCAAAATGAATGTAAAATATGAATGGAGTGAAGAATGTGAGAAGGAGTTTAAGTACATAAAGCCTGCTTTGGCAACTGCACCAGCCCCAAAAAACGATGTACGAGGACAACGTACAATGATGACAACGGATGCTAGCAACGTAGGATTGGGAGCAGTGTAAGCGCAAGTGCATGATGGAGAAGAAAAGATAATAGCATTTGCTTCGCGACTATTAAAGGGAGCAGAGAAAGCATATGCAACTATTGAAAAAGAAGCTTTAGCTATTATATGGGCAGTTAAATGTATGAGTTTTGTGTGGGGAACACGTTTCAAAATACACACTGATCACAAAGGTCTTGTATAATTGTTCATGAGTAAAGGATCCACAGAATGCAAGAATTCGATGCAGTAGTAAAATACATTCCTGGCGTAAAGAATTATGCGGCAGAATCTCAGGAAGAATGTGACAGTGAGGAAGGCCAACAAGAAATGATATGTACACTTCAAGATACAGCAATTTCCAGAGATGAACGGTTGGAAGGAGTGAACAAAGATACCAAAATTAAGTTTATTTTGGAAAATATCAACAGGAAGTATGTTCCCATTAGTAAAATTCAAGAAGCAGAAATTCAAGGATTTTGGAGTGTCAGAGATGAGTTAAGCATACAAAATGGATACCTACTGAAAGGAGACAGGCTGGTTCCACCAGAAGGTATCAGAAAGAAAATAATTGAACTGGGACATGAAGGACACCAAGGCATCTCCAAAACGAAGAATAGAATACGGAACACATATTGGTGGCCAGGATGTGATGCACAAATTGAAATGAGTGTTAGAGACTGTATCCTTTGCCATAAATCAGACAAGAGTTGTGTGGGTAATGAATAGCCAATGGTTATGACTGATATACCAGAGAGGCCCTGGATGAAAGTGGGTATAGACATTATTGGTCCAGTGTGGAGTGAGGGGTGTCACACATTTTGTGTGGTAGTGATTGGCATGCTGACTAGATGGGCAGAAGTGAAAATGATGTCAAGTGTCACTACCCAGAATATTATTAATTTCATGGAAGAGATATGTAGTCGTGAAGGCTATCCAGAAGTCATTTTGTCAGACAATGGTCCTCAATTTGTTTTGAGAGATATGGAAGAGTATTTGAAAGAAAACTCCATTAAGCATGTTACTAGTGTGATTTATCACCCACAGACTAATGGTGTAGTGGAAAGATACAATAGAATACTCAAAGATGTAATTAGATGGGCATGGACGAATGGAAAGAATTGGAACAAAGTGGTTAAGATGGTGGTTATAGCACATAGGTTTACTCCACATAGTACCACTGGAGTATCACCTTTCGAATTGACTAGGGGTACAAAAGCAACTAACAAATTATGTCCGGGATGGATGAGTGAAGTGCTAAATATGAGAGTAGTCACCAGTGATGTAGAAGCCATGATTAGATTGAGACAGAGGAGTAACAAAGCATGGCATGACAAGAGGAGATTTAGGTTTAATAAGGACCCTGAAGTAGGGTGTTGTTTGAGAATAAAATGACCAGAAGCATTGAGAGTGAAAGGCAGTAAGTGGTCAAATCCTATAAAAGTTATTGAAGTCTTTAAACATGCTGTGAGGACTAGTGATGGGAGAGTGTGGAATAATGGTAGAATAATGGTGATGAATGGAAAGGATAACTGTGAGTTGTTGGACAAAAGCAATGTTGGTGACAATATGATGTGTCAAAAATCTTCCTTACCATTAGAACAAATGCATACACTGAAAGTGACACAAAATTCAGTATCAAGGTTTGGATGAAAGTATCGAAAGCTGAGTTACTTAATGGACTATGGTGAATGAAGAATATGCCTTGATAGAGGAGTGGTGTGTAGTATAGTAATACTTTCTATACTTGGTGAAGGTGCAAGGAGATTCTAGAAGGAGAATGTGAAATGGAATGTGAGGACATTGGAGCTGGCGGTTGAAGAAGCTGAAGCATTTCTCTTCTAATGCTTCTTTCGTATCCCCTTTTATTCATATTAATATAATTATGTATCTTATCAATAAATCACTTATTTTATAATATACAGTTCCCTTCGTTCATACTACAATAGGTTAAGCAGGGAAGATGGCCTCTTCTACAGTGAAACGACTGAGTCTATACCTGGGGACTGCAAAAGACTTGTAGTGCCCCTAGAAAACAGACTCCAGTTCCAACATTTGGCCCATGAAATACATTTGGATGGTCATTTGAGTTTCAAAAAGACCAAGGAATGGCTCTCCCTATATTTCTACTGGCCTGAGACGGGTTCAGAAGTAGACAAATTCTGTAGGAGCTGTCACACTTGCCAAACCTCTGGCAAGAGTGGAGCCAAGAATGTGGCAGCCCTGGTGCCTCTCCCAGTGGTGGGAGTTCCTTTTGAGAGGGTGGGCATCGACATTGTTGGTCCCCTTGACCCTCCCACATCTTCAGGGAACTGGTTTATCCGGTTGTAGTAGACCATGCTACAAGATACCCAGAAGCAATACCTATGAGGACTGTTATGGCTCAGACTGTGGCTAAGGCTCTACTTGGTATTTTTCTTTACCAGAGTAGGGTTTCCTAAGGAAGTGATATCTGACAGGGGATCCAATTTCATGTCCCATTACATGCAGGCCATGTGGAAAAACTGTGGTGTCACTTACAAGTTCTCTACAGCCTACAGTCCACACACAACGGGACTGGTAGAGAGGTTTAATCATACTATGAAGAGCATGATAGGTGCTTTAGAGGAACCCCTTAAAAGAAAGTGGGGCATTCTACCGCCATGCCTTCTCTTTGCTCAAAGAGAAGTCCCTCAGGAGGGAGTTGGTTACAGTCCCTTTGAACTTCTCTATGGCCATCCAGTCAGAGGTCTATTGGCCCTGATTAAGGAGGGGTTGGAGAGTGTTCCTTCCTTCAAGCCAGTCAGAGTGACTGACTATGTGATAGGTTTCCGGAAGAGAATGTCCCACATGATGGCAGAAGCTAGTGATAACTTAAAAGCAGGTCAGGCTCTGGTCAAACATTACAATGACCAAACGGCCAACATGTTTGAGTTTACTCAAGACCAGCTTGTGTTAGTTATGGTGCCAACAAGGCAGAGGGCCTTGCAGGACAAATGGATAGGACCCTCCACGGTTGTGGGAAAACCTGGAGATGTGAACTATTTGGTAGACTTAGGCAGACCTAAGGCGGCTCCCAAAGTCTTTTACATCAACTGTTTGAAGGCATATGTCTCGAGACCATAAGTGGGAGCTTTGCTTCTAGCTTCAGCTCATTAGGAGGAGGAGAGTGAACCTCTACCTGACCACCTCTGAGGCCAAGCTTTGGATGAGAAAATAGAAGGAGTCAATCTCTCTTCTAAACTGACTTCTGAAAACAAGAGGAGTGCAAAGTTCTTTTAAATCAGTTTGCCTCCCTGTTTTCACTATCACCAGGCTTGACCCCTTGGGGCCAGCATGATATTCTCACTGGTGACTGTTTACCTGTTAAAATCAGAGGTTACAAGATGTCAGATCATGTAAGAACCCACATCAAAGGAGTGGTCGACAAGATGCTTTATCTTGGGGTTATAGAGCCCTCTACACGTCCATGGTCTAGTCTAGTTGTTCTAGTACCAACAGCAGGATCCAAGGAGTTTAGATTCCGTGTGGAATATAGAGCTCCAAATGCAGTCACTAAGACTGATGCCCACCCTTTCCAAGGACAGATGGACTGCTGGATAGACTTGGTTCAGCCAAGTACCTCAGTACATTTGATCTGACATCAGGCTATTGGCAAATAGCCCTGACAGACCATGCCAAGGAGAAAACTGCATTCTCAACCCCAGCAGGCCTCTACCAGTTTAAGGTTATGCCTTTTGGACTAAAGAATGCACCTGCTACATTTCAGAGGATGGTCAATCAAGTTCTGAATGGGATGGGGGACTTCTGCATGGCATACTTGGATGACATTGCAGTGTTCAGCCCTACTTGGAAAGAACATGTTGACCACCTAGGATATGTTTTGCAGGCTCTTGAGCAGGCCCATCTGACCATAAAGGCAAGCAAATGTCAAATTGGTCAGAGCAAAGTGGTCTACCTTGGTCATGAGGTAGGAGGAGGTGAAATAAGACCACTGCCTAGCAAAGTACAAGCTGTACAAAACTGGGCCACCCCTACTACTCAAACCCAAGTGAGAGCTTTCCTAGGTCTCACTGGGTACTACAGGAATTTCATATAGAACTATGGGACCATAGCTTCTCCCCTGAATGTGATCTCCTCTCCAAAATTCCCTAAAAAGGTCAAATGGAATAAGGAGTGCAATCAGGCCTTCGAAAACCTGAAAAGAGCCCTTTGTTAGGCTCCAGTCCTAAGAGCTCCGATTGTCACCAACCCTTCATTGTGCAGAAAGTTGCCTCCAATACAGGTATAGGTGCAGTCCTTAGTCAACTGGATGAGAAAGGTAGGGCGCACCCCTGTTAGGGAGAATTCTCTGTAAAGGCTAATTTCCCAAACCTAGTGAGTCCCCCAGCGGCTTTGCTGGATTTTTGGGGTTTATTTGTTTCTCCTGCTAAGAGTGAGACTATTGTTCTCCCACTCTTAGACATGATTTGAGATATCCTTTGACTTTGTAATGTGTTTTATGGGCTATGGGGTCTTTTACTCCATAGGGTTGAATGTGGTTTTTGGTAAGTGTGTTACACAGCACCCTCAGTGCAGTAACACAGGGGTGTCATAGTGACCCCCAAACATAGACTCCATACCCTGGGACTGACTACTGTCTCCCAGGGCATGTAAAGTCACCATTGACTTTACTAGTCTTAAATTGTGAACAGAACCAGTACAAACCATCATATTGTGGAAGAACTGGTAGGGACAATTAGGTTGCCCCTGAGTCTGTTTTTCGAGGGGGCACTGTGCATTCCCCCCTCATTGAGTTTCTGGCTGGTGGCAGTGGTTACCGCGCAAAATATTCCACTGGAATATTTCCTATAGGATTTTCCCATTCATTTTAAACGCACCACTTTTTCGGTGCAATGTTAAAGATACCGCCGGGTTATTTATTTAATATTTATTCCCCGGTTGGGTCTTTTTGCCAGGACTCGGTTTTAAAATGGCGTTTGTGTTCGCCTCTGTAACTCCAACCCAAGTCGAGCCCTTTGTTCCACTTTTTGGAGGGCTTCTCCACAGAAGCCTCCAAAAGTGGTGCCACTCTGTCTGGGTCTTCAGGAGGTGTGGGAAGGTGGTTTAGGCACCCTGGACTGAGTTCCCTCGGCAACTCAAGTTGCATCTTGTGTGATTGGCCCAGTGGTGAGCCACCTGGCTCACCACTTAGCATGTTTGAGTGACAGCTAGGACTGATGAATGGGGGTTTTCTGCATAAAAGCAGGGCTTTGGGGACTGGAACTTCAGAAGTCACCACAGGACCAAATAATCCAAAGAGAGAGAAGCTGAGCCGACCGGCAACGATGACACCACCGGTGGAGCCCTGCTGAACCGTCTCACCACTTCCCAACGACAGAGAAGATCTTCATCCCGGAGAGTCTTCTTCCTCTGAACTGGTGGGGATAACCAGTTCACCCTCCTTTTCGCCTTCCTGGATCGTCTCATGGTCGAATCGCCCGTACCAAGCACCCCAGTGGCCGGATAGCCACGCTTCACCACTACCGCGAATAAAAGGGTAATACCTTTTAACCGAAGAACTCCGCGGCTGGTTTCTTCCCTGGCAGTGCAACGACCTCCAGCTTTCCTCCACGTCGAGTCCCTCTCTTCCTCTGGACGGAGTACCGACTTGCACCCGCTGCCAGGAACAAATGCCCCCGCTGGAGCTTCCTCACCATTTCAGGCACTGAGTCCCGCAGGGTCTCCCTTGCAACAGACTGTTCAAGGTGTCCCGTAAATCCTTGACTTTCTATCCTGGGGTGACTTGGGACCTGCTACATAACTTTTCCTGCCTTAATCCAACCCTTTCTTGAACTATCTGCAAGACTCTTTTTAAGTACTATTCGACTGTGTGATCTTGGACACATTCCGCCTTGCTCTCTCCAAAAGTGGGGCTGGCCTATGACTTTCTTGCTCCTCAGTAGACTACTCTGCCTTTTCTGACTTGATCTGGTTCACCTAAAGTGTTGGTATTGTGTATGTTCCTAATTCTGTCTTTTTCCCTCCCTTTTTAATTAACTTATTGGAGTGCCATCTTAGGTTAAGCGCTCACCTCTGTCTGAAAATAAGTGGTGTTTTAACTAAGACCTGTTCAATAAGTGATCAGGGATGTATATATATTAATAGTAACTGTGTTAGAACTTGCTTGCCATATTAGTGTTAGTGTATTTTATAAAGTGTGTTTTTAAATAAATAATTATATACTTTTATACCCAAGCTCTGGTCAGTGTTTGCTTGTTACTGTATGTTGGTACCTATCTTGTATGCCCTATATACTGTCTAACTCTTCTTGAGAGAAGTCTGGCTGCTCAGCCACAGCAACCAGATAAATATGGGTGGTACAGACTGCTACCAATTGGATTTACTGCCCACACCTCTAGTCTTAAGCCTTTTGCAGTGGTCCCTAAGGGAACTGCACAAGTTTCTGCCTAACAACCCCATTTGCTTCATCAGTAGGAAATTGAAGGAACCAGAAGAAAGGGGGGCAACCATAGAGCGTGAGTGTTTTGCCATTGTGTGGTCTCTGAAGAAGTTTAGACCATACTTGTATGGATCTACTTTTGTGATTCAGACAGACCACCAACCCTTGAGATGGCTAATGCAAATGAAAGGGAAGAACCCAAAACTTCTTAGATGGTCAATCTGACTGCAAGGGTTTGATTTCACCATTTAGCACAGAGCAGGATGTCACCACCAAAATGCTGATGGTCTCTCTGGGATGTTTTTAACTGTCTAGAGGTAGAGATTCATCCAGGAGTGGATTAAATCCTCCTGTCACTTAGTCGGGGGGAGGGGTGAGTGTTACCGAGAATTCTCACGAATGGCTAATTTCCCTTACCTACTGAGTCCCTCAGCAACTTTGCAGGATTTCTAGGATTTATATTTTTCGCCTGGTAAGAGTGTGATCCTTTTTTCCCAGAGACTTACTTGTGTTTTGCTGTGTGGTTTAACATTTTTGTGTTCATAGACAGTGGAGCCTCACCTATTCCACAGGCATCATCTTTTTACTGTGTGTTACACAGCACCTTCAGTGCAGTGACACAGGGTTGTCTTTTAGACTTCCCAACTCACACTCCATTTTCTCGGACTGACTACTGTCTCCCAGAACATATAAAGTTGCCTAACATTTTATTAGCCTCTGTAAAACCACAGACCCTGTACACCCTATCTTACATAGAGTACTGGAAAAGGTTAATACTTATCCCTTTTTGTCTGTTTCTCTTGGAGCATTGTGTCGCTCTCTTTTCATCAAGACTTGGCTGGTGGCAGTGGTAACTACCCTATTTTTCCTACTGCGGTTATCTTACATAACCTTGGTATTGTTTTAGGCTATCTTGGTAGCCTCAAACTTAAATCCCCTAGACCATATTTGTTTTATTTTGGTTCTGGCCAGGTTTATCCGCCATTTCTTTTTGAAAATGTCTTTCTCGTATTTTTCTCTGCACGCTAAACCAGGTTTGGTTCCTTTGTTCACCGTCTTTTCGCAGGCTTCTACGTAGAAGCCCTCCTTAAGCACCTGTATGTCTGGGGGGGGACAGAATATAATGAGGAGGGTTTGACCAACTTTGTTCGGAACTCTTGGCAAAGATTTAACCATGAACTACCCTGAACTTTGTGATCTTGAGCAAAAAACTTTTGTCCTATTGACTTTGGCCCTAAGCCTTTTTGATTTGATTCCATCACTGTAGTTCCTCTTTCAAAATTGCCCTGCCTACTTACCTGTTGGTGTTGCTCAATTTCTGCCTCACTTTGACTTTCCCTCCCTTTTTAATTAACAGAGTGCCATTTTGCTCCCACTTCATTTTGTGAGCTTAACTTGTCTGGAAACTATTGGGAGTGCTGTGGTGTATTAAGAGTGTGATTTTTAAACTGCTTTGCTTTAGTGAAATGTTATACAACTGATGTGTAAATAAATGTATATTCTTTTACTCAGAAACCTTGAGTCAGTGCTTGTTTGTTTGAATCATAGTAATTGCTGTCCTTTGTGTAACTATTGATACTGCTCCCTTGTTCTTGAGATAGGTCTGGCTGCTCAGCCATTGCTACACCTTTTACTGTGTAGTACAGGCTTGTACCAAAGGTGAATTTGTACTGTCACTTGTAGTCTTAATTGTGTGTGGTGTTCCCAAAGGGTACTGCATATAAGTCTGCCTAACACACTGCTCAGAAATGGCAAGCTGAGAATCTGCTCAGCGAAGGCAAGCTGAGAATCACGTCCACTGCTCAGAGAGGGCACACTGAGAATCAAGTACACTGCTCAGAGAGGGCACACTGAGATCTGCTGAGAGAGGACAAGCTGAGAATCAAGTACACTGCTGAGAGAGGGCAAGCTGAGAATCAAGTTCACTGCTCAGAGAGGGGAATCTGAGAATCAAGTACACTGCTCAGAGAGGGCACACTGAGATCTGCTGAGAGAGGACAAGCTGAGAATCAAGTACACTGCTGAGAGAGGGCAAGCTGAGAATCAAGTTCACTGCTCAGAGAGGGGAATCTGAGAATTAAGTACACTGCTCAGAGAGGGCAAGCTGAGAATCAACGACACTGCTCAGAGAAAGCACGCTGAGAATTTGCTCAGAGAGGGAACACTGAGAATCAAGTACACTGCTCAGAGACGGCAAGCTGAGAATCTGCACAGAGAGGACAAGCTGAGAATCAAGTACACTGCTCAGAGAGGAAAAGCTGAGAATTAAGTACACTGCTCAGAGAGGGAAAGATGAGATTCTGCTCAGAGAGGACATGCTGAGAACCATATAACTGCTCAGAGAGGGCAAGCTGAGATTCTGCTCAGAGAGGGCAAGCTGAGAATCAAGTACACTACTCAGAGAGGAGAAGCTTAGAATTAAGTACACTGCTCTGAGAAGGCAAGCTGAGAATCAAGTGCACTGCTCAGAGAGGGCAAGCTGAAAATCAAGTACACTGCTCAGAGAAGGCAAGCTGCACATCTGTTCATAGAGGACAAGCTGAGAACCAAGTACAGTGTTCAGAGAGGGCACGTTGAGAATTAAGTACACTGCTCAGAGTGGAAAAGCTGAGAATCAAGTACACTGCTCAGAGAGGGCAAGCTGAGAATCTGCTCAGAGAGGGCATGCTGAAAATCAAGTACAATGCACCGAGAGGGCAAGCTGAGAATCAAGTACACTGCACAGAGAGGGCAAGCTGAGAATCAAGTACACTGCTCAGAGAGGACAAGCTGACAATCTGCTCAGAGAGGGCAGAGTGAGAATCAAGTACACTGCTCAGAGAAGGCAGCTGAGAATCTGCTCAGAGAGGGCAAGCTGAGAATCAAGTACACTGCTCTGAGAGTGCAAGCTGAGAATCAAGTACACTGCTCAGAGAGGGCAAACTGGGAATCTGCTCAGAGAGGGCAGGCTGAGAATCAAGTACACTGCTCAGAGAAGGAAAGCTGAGAATTAAGTACACTGGTCAGAGAGGACTGACTGAGAAATAAGTACACTTGTTAGAGAAGGCAAGCTAAGGATCTGCTCAGAGAGGACAAGCTGAGAAACAAATGCAATGCTCAGAGAGGGCATGCTGAGAATCAAGTACACTGCTCAGAGAGGGCTAGCAGAGATTCTGCTCAGAAAGGGTAACCTCAGAATCAAGTACACTGCTCTTAGAAGACACACTGAGAATCAAGTACACTGCTCAGAGATGGCAAGCTGAGAATCTCCTCTGAGAGTGCATGCAGAGAATTAAGTACACTGTTCAGAGTGGGCACGCTGAGAATAAAGTACACTGCTCAGAGAGTGAATGCTGAGAATCAAGTACACTGCTCAGAGAGGGCAAGCTGAGAATACAGTGCACTGCTCAGAGAGTGCATGCTGAGAATCAAGTACACTGCTCAGAGAGGGCAAGCTGAGCATCAAGTACACTGCTCAGAGAGGGCAAGCTGAGAATACAGTACACTGCTCAGAGAGTGCATGCTAAGAATCAAGTACACTGCTCAGAGAGGGCAAGCTGAGAATCAAATACATTGCTCAGGAGGGCAAGGTGAGAATCTGCTCAGAGAGGACAAGCTGAGCATCAAGTACACTGCTCAAAGAGGGCAAGCTGAAAATCTGCTCAGAGGGGACATGCTGAGAACCATATACACAGCTCAGAGAGGGCAAGCTGAGATTCTGCTCAGAGAGGGCAAGCTGAGAATCAAGAACACTGCTCAGAGAGGAGAAGCTTAGAATTAAGTACACTGCTCTGAGAAGGCAAGCTGAGAATCAAGTGCACTGCTCAGAGAGAGTACGCTGAAAATCAAGTACACTATTACACTGCTCAGAGAGGGCAAGCTGCACATCTGCTCATAGAGGACAAGCTGAGAACCAAGTACACTGTTCAGAGAGGGCACGTTGAGAATTAAGTACACTGCTCAGAGTGGAAAAGCTGAGAATCAAGTACACTGCTCAGAGAGGGCAAGCTGAGAATCTGCTCAGAGAGGGAATGCTGAAAATCAAGTACACTGCACAGAGAGGGCAAGCTGAGAATCAAGTACACTGCTCAGAGAAGGCAGCTGAGAATCTGCATACAGAGGACAAGCTGAGAATCAAGTACACTGCTCAGAGAGGAAAAGCTGAGAAATAAGTACACTGCTCAGAGGGGGAAAGCTGAGATTCTGCTCAGAGAGGACAAGCTGAGAATCATATACACTGCTCAGACAGGGCAAGCTGAGATTCTGCTCAGAGAGGGCAATCTGAGAATCAAGTACACTGCTCAGAGAGGGCAAGCTGAGAATCTGCTCAGAGAGGACAAGCTGAAAATCTGCTCAGAGAGGACATGCTGAGAACCATATAACTGCTCAGAGAGGGCAAGCTGAGATTCTGCTCAGAGAGGGCAAGCTGAGAATCAAGTACACTGCTCAGAGAGGAGAAGCTTAGAATTAAGTACACTGCTCTGAGAAGGCAAGCTGAGAATCAAGTGCACTGCTCAGAGAGGGCACACTGAAAATCAAGTACACTGCTCAGAGAAGGCAAGCTGCACATCTGCTCATACAGGACAAGCTGAGAACCAAGTACACTGTTCAGAGAGGGCACGTTGAGAATTAAGTACACTGCTCAGAGTGGAAAAGCTGAGAATCAAGTACACTGCTCAGAGAGGGCAAGCTGAGAATCTGCTCAGAGAGGGCATGCTGAAAATCAAGTACAATGCACAGAGAGGGCAAGCTGAGAATCAAGTACACTGCGCAGAGAGGGCAAGCTGAGAATCAAGTACACTGCTCAGAGAGGACAAGCTGAGAATCTGCTCAGAGAGGGCAGAGTGAGAATCAAATACACTGCTCAGAGAAGGCAGCTGAGAATCTGCTCAGAGAGGGCAAGCTGAGAATCAATACACTGCTCTGAGAGTGCAAGCTGAGAATCAAGTACACTGCTCAGAGAGGGCAAGCTGAGATTCTGCTCAGAGAGGGCAAGCTGAGAATCAAGAACACTGCTCAGAGAGGAGAAGCTTAGAATTAAGTACACTGCTCTGAGAAGGCAAGCTGAGAATCAAGTGCACTGCTCAGAGAGAGTACGCTGAAAATCAAGTACACTAGTACACTGCTCAGAGAGGGCAAGCTGCACATCTGCTCATAGAGGACAAGCTGAGAACCAAGTACACTGTTCAGAGAGGGCACGTTGAGAATTAAGTACACTGCTCAGAGTGGAAAAGCTGAGAATCAAGTACACTGCTCAGAGAGGGCAAGCTGAGAATCTGCTCAGAGAGGGAATGCTGAAAATCAAGTACACTGCACAGAGAGGGCAAGCTGAGAATCAAGTACACTGCTCAGAGAGGAAAAGCTGAGAATTAAGTACACTGCTCAGAGGGGGAAAGCTGAGATTCTGCTCAGAGAGGACAAGCTGAGAATCATATACACTGCTCAGACAGGGCAAGCTGAGATTCTGCTCAGAGAGGGCAATCTGAGAATCAAGTACACTGCTCAGAGAGGGCAAGCTGAGAATCTGCTCAGAGAGGACAAGCTGAAAATCTGCTCAGAGAGGACATGCTGAGAACCATATAACTGCTCAGAGAGGGCAAGCTGAGATTCTGCTCAGAGAGGGCAAGCTGAGAATCAAGTACACTGCTCAGAGAGGAGAAGCTTAGAATTAAGTACACTGCTCTGAGAAGGCAAGCTGAGAATCAAGTGCACTGCTCAGAGAGGGCACACTGAAAATCAAGTACACTGCTCAGAGAAGGCAAGCTGCACATCTGCTCATACAGGACAAGCTGAGAACCAAGTACACTGTTCAGAGAGGGCACGTTGAGAATTAAGTACACTGCTCAGAGTGGAAAAGCTGAGAATCAAGTACACTGCTCAGAGAGGGCAAGCTGAGAATCTGCTCAGAGAGGGCATGCTGAAAATCAAGTACAATGCACAGAGAGGGCAAGCTGAGAATCAAGTACACTGCGCAGAGAGGGCAAGCTGAGAATCAAGTACACTGCTCAGAGAGGACAAGCTGAGAATCTGCTCAGAGAGGGCAGAGTGAGAATCAAATACACTGCTCAGAGAAGGCAGCTGAGAATCTGCTCAGAGAGGGCAAGCTGAGAATCAAGTACACTGCTCTGAGAGTGCAAGCTGAGAATCAAGTACACTGCTCAGAGAGGGCAAGCTGGGAATCTGCTCAGAGAGGGCAGGCTGAGAATCAAGTACACTGCTCAGAGAAGGAAAGCTGAGAATTAAGTACACTGGTCAGAGAGGACTGCCTGAGAATTAAGTACACTTGTCAGAAGAGAAGGCAAGCTAAGGATCTGCTCAGAGAGGACAAGCTGAGAATCAAATGCAATGCTCAGAGAGGGCATGCTGAGAATCAAGTACACTGCTCAGAGAGGGCAAGCAGAGATTCTGCTCAGAAAGGGTAACCTCAGAATCAAGTACACTGCTCTTAGAAGACACACTGAGAATCAAGTACACTGCTCAGAGATGGCAAGCTGAGAATCTCCTCTGAGAGGGCATGCTGAGAATCAAATACACTGCTCAGTAGTGTAAGCTGAGAATCTGCTCAGAGAGGACAAGCTGAGCATAAAGTACACTGCTCAGAGAGTGCATGCTGAGAATGTCATGATCTCTGCTTCCAAAAGGTCAGGGTTTTCCCAACTCCCTTGGAAGCAGATCCATAACCCAGGTTCCGAGTGCCAACCAGTCCCAATTGGGACCTTTTGGACCCAGTCCTGGCGCCAGTGGCACCAGGCTCATAAATATGCCCAGTCCCAGCGCTGGAAGCGCCGGGCTCATAATGCTTGGGTGGACTTACCTTCAGCAGACCATGCTGCTTACTTGCCTGCCAGTTGAGCCTCTGATCCTCTTCTGTTTGGAACTACTTTTCCTGTTGGGTGGGGCTGGAGCCACTCCCTAGATTCAGAACACTGGAACTCTTCTGGAAGGCAGGAACTCTTTTCTTACCAGGAACTCTTTTCTTACTTAGGCGTGGCTGTGGAAGGAGACACCTAAGCACTACAGGAGGCTATTTAAACCACACCCGGTGGATGAATCTTGCTTTGTGTTATTCTGCAACCTCTGCAGCAGAAAGCTCATCGTGTCTTCTGCATCCGGTCCTGGGCCTAAGGAAAAAGGCTTACCATCCTGAATCCAGTCTTCAGCAACACCTATAAAGACAGGAAAGAACAGGTTAGCATTCTGGCATCTGAAAGGCAAAGGCTTACCATCCTGAATCCAGTCTTCAGCAACACCTATAAAGACAAGAAAGAACAGGTTAGCATTCCGGCATCTGAAAGGCAAAGGCTTACCTACTCTTCGGCGCTGCATCCCGCATCTGAAAGACAAAACAAGGTGCGTTTAAAGACATTGGGGAACTTTAATACTCACGTGCCATGACTCCTTTCCACATCTAATCCAGTGGGTATTCCGGCACCCTGCAGCCGCTCCGAACTCGTACCTGCAAAATAAAAAGACAGTTAGAGCGCATAGTGAAGCAGGCAACAAGCGCTTACTTATGTGCTTCCAGGCGCTTCTATTCATCACACGGGCTCCATCTTCAACTCACTTCAGCCCGTCATCCGCCATCGCCGGAACCCTGCAAAACAAGAGACATCATTACTAAAGACTTTAAAGACATTTGAATGGCTCGAAACTTACCGTTCATGCAGTAAACGACGGACAGCAGTCCTCTGAAGTCAAGAGGCCTGCGCTACCTATCCAGTGAAGAAACTGGTTACAGCACCCTGCCCCGAGGCAGATGGAGAGCTCGGCATTCACTTACCTAAGGTGAGAGTGTTAACCTTTGGGGGTCTACAGGAGAGGAGAAGAGGAAAGAGATAGGGACACCCCAATAACCCCAGTTCATTAACCCCATATTTTCTATCTGCAGACATCTTACTCTACACGTCAGGCATACAGTGCACAGAGGTCCAGCCCAAAGAGCCAACCGGGTGCTACACATCACCTTTGAAGATACGGTAGTCTCCCAGTCAAGACCGGCGCCTCTGCGAGAATCAGGTGAGCGTTACAGAACACAAAGCCTACCGCAAAACTCTCGCCCAGGCGCTATGGAAACCTCGGATACTGACCCTCTAGCCCGGTTACTTGGGGAACTAAGGGCAGAAGTGCATGCAGCTCGTCAGGAAACGAATGCTCTAAGAAGGGAACTAATTATTTCCAAGGAGAGAACAGACAATCTTGCTAGACAAGTGCTACAGTCACAAGCCGGACAGACCCCGTTACCCGCATCAGGGGCAAATCTTCCTTCAACATCCTCTATGAATCCAGTGCAGATCAACCTACCTGGGAATGTACCTCTGGCTCCGCCCGAACGATTTTCTGGTGACCCAAAGAGGTTTGCAGTATTTATCAATCAGTGCCGGTTGCACTTCTTATGCCGGCCAGCAGCCTTTCCAACTGATCAAGCAAAAGTAGCTTTTGTACTTTCGTACCTTAGTGGCAATGCGGCAGACTGGTCGATCCCTCTAGTTAATCAAGATGATCCGGTTCTCCATGATTTTCAAGTCTTTCAGCTTAGTATGGAAAAACTGTTCGCAAGACATTCACAGGGGCAGGCCTTGGACAATGAGCTTCTTTCATTGCGACAGGGTAATCAAGACCTTTTGGCTTATATTGCATCTTTCAATAGGCTAATAGTGGAAACTCAATGGCCTGAGGACAAAAGGATTACGCTGTTTTATAGAGGTCTACGTGGAGAGCTCAAAGACGTTTTAGCCCAAGTAGTGAATCCCCCACAAGACTGTTCGGATTATATAGACTTGGTCGTTCAAATAGATCACAGGCTGCAGAACAGGAAGGCCGATCGTTCCAAGTTTGATGCTCGAGTATTTTCCAAACCGCCAACTCCTTCCAAAGGAGTAGACTCCGGGGAACCCATGCAAATAGGGGGTCTGAAAGGTCCTCTAACACAAAGGGAGCGGGAAAGGAGGAAACAGTTGCAATTATGCCTATATTGCGGAAACTCAGGGCACTTTCTTCGAGACTGTCCGGTGAAACCTGCCAAGAAGGCAGTAGGAGCTGCAGTTACCAAAGTTACAAACTCTGAGCAGGGAAACGACCTCGCCCGACAAGAATAGAGGTCCTCTTGCCGAGCGTGAAAACCAGTTCCGTGACCTCGCATTTCGTGATACCTATGGTCCTCATTAGCCCTGATAATCCGGATCGATTACATGCAATTGAAGCTTACGTCGACAGCGGTGCCATTGGCAATTATGTGGATCATGAAATGGTTTTGAGGATGAATCTAACTCTTTGTCCCAAGGCTGTAAAGGACGTCATTACTACGGTGGATGGTACGGAGATAGCCTCCGGGCCAGTAACGCATACCACTCAAGAGGTGACGCTAGTAAGTCAAGATGGACACCATGAGAAGATCGTGTTCGATGTGATCAAGGCCCCTCAGTTTCAGATTATTCTAGGAATACCTTGGTTAGAGAAACACAATCCTCTGATCGATTGGCGAGCAAGAACGGTCGAGTTTCCAGAATGTGTCTCTACTTGTCACCCTCCACCTGGTGTTGCACTGGCCGCAATTTCTTCAGAGACTCCCCAGTTACCTCCCGAATACCTAGAATACCAAGATGTTTTCCGAAAGGATCAGGCTAACTCTCTACCTCCTCATAGGTCTTATGACTGCCAGATAGACCTGATACCTGGATCTACTCCTCCTTGTAGTAGAATTTATGCCCTCACCGAGCCTGAGAACCTTCACCTTCGACAATACCTGGATCAATACCTGGCAAATGGGTTTATTCGTCCTTCCAAGTCCCCTGCTTCTTCAGCTTTGTTCTTCGTTCCAAAAAAGGAGGGAGACCTTAGAACTTGTATCGATTATCGCTCCCTGAACCAGATCACCGTTAAGAATAGATATCCGTTACCTTTGATCCCTGAACTCCTGGACCAAGTCAGAAAAGCATGCATATATACAAAGCTGGATCTTAGAGGAGCTTACCACTTGGTACGAGTAAAAGAGGGCGATGAATGGAAGACGGCCTTCCGCACCAAGTATGGGCTATTTGAATATCAGGTCATGCCCTTCGGACTTTGCAATGCCCCGGCCGCCTTTCAATATTTTATGAACGATGTCCTCAGAGAGCTCATAGATGTATGTGTTGTTGTTTACATTGACGACATCCTCGTTTATTCTTCATCGGAATCTGAACATCGTAAACACGTGAAAATGGTCCTCGAAAGATTGCGTCAGCACAAACTTTTCGCTAAGTTGGAAAAATGTGTTTTCAACGTGACTGAAGTTGAATTCTTGGGATTCATATTATCACCTGGCGGAGTGCGTATGGATTCAAAGAAGGTCGATGCAGTTCTCAAATGGCCATCACCATCCTCCGTAAAAGGTGTGCAAAGCATGTTAGGCTTCGCTAACTTTTACCGCAGGTTTATCCCCGAATTCTCTCGAATAGTCCAGCCCATCACTGCCTTGTTAAAGAAAAACAAACGTTTTGAATGGTCTACCGAGGCGGAACAAGCTTTCCAGGATTTGAAGACTAAATTTATCTCTGCACCAATCTTAAAACACCCTCGCCCCGAACTCCCCTACATCGTGGAAACTGATGCTTCAAGCCTTGCCATGGGGGCAGTTCTATCACAAAAGGACCCGGTAACCAATCAGTTGCATCCCGTGGCATTTTGGTCCCGCAAATTCTCGCCTCCTGAAATCAATTACACGATTACTGACAAGGAACTTCTGGCTATCAAGTCTGCCTTTAAGGCTTGGCGGCATTATCTGCTGGGGGCCCGACACACCGTTACTGTGATTACGGATCACCGAAACCTGCAATATTTGAAGACCGCAAAAGCCCAATCCTCTAGACAACTCCGTTGGGCATTATTCTTTGCCGAGTTTGACTTCATAATTACCTATCGACCTTGTACAAAGAACGGTAAAGCCGATGCCCTTTCTCGGATGGGAGTGGAAGAACACTTGGTCAACCCTAAACCTGTACCAATCATTCCCGAACAAAGAATTCTGGGTGTAATCGCCACAGAATCCATAGAGGAAGTTAAGGATAAAGCCAGGCAACTTGTAACTCCAGCAGACATACAGAATTGGCATCTGCAGGGAAAGGACTTTGCAGTAAAGGACAACTTATTGTATTTCCAAGAACGATTATACCTACCCAGCACAGATTTACAGAAAAAAGTAATCTCTTGTTATCACGACTCTTTAATGGAAGGTCATCCCGGTATAGCCAAGACCTCAGAAAAGATCAAGCGCTACTTCTGGTGGCCGTCTTGGAAAAAAGATATCAGAGACTTTATAATGTCCTGTGGAGTATGCGCCCAAAACAAGAGTCAAAAGGAAAGACCAGCAGGCCTCTTACGCCCTATTGACATCCCACCTCGCCCTTGGCATACGCTTTCTATGGACTTCATCACCGATCTACCTCCATGCTCCGGATACAATACGATTCTAGTAATCGTGGACTTATTCTCCAAGATGGCGCATTTCATTCCGCTCAAAGGCTTGCCAACAGCAGCAACTCTGGCCCGGGAATTTCTCGAAAACATCGTCCGACTGCACGGTTTTCCTTCGGTTCTAATTTCGGATCGAGGTAGTCAATTTATTTCTCATTTTTGGCGAAGTTGCTGTCGGTCGGCTCAAATTGATGTGAGACTATCGACCAGTCACCACCCTCAGACCGACGGACAAACCGAGAGGACCAATCAAACTCTGGAACAGTATTTACGCTGCATGCTGCAACAAACTGAAAAAACTTGGAAAGATATCCTTTGGATAGCCGAGTATGCCTACAATAACTCTGTCCATTCGGGAACTGGGAAGACCCCGTTTTTTCTTTTGTACGGCAGTCACCCTCGAACCTCGGAGTTGGATCCCCTCCAAGATCTTGAAACACCAGCAGTAGACTACCTGCATTCTACAATCACCCAAGCCTTTAAGGAAGCTGTTTCTCATCTTCAAAGGGCTAAAGAACAATACAAGAAAGGAGCAGATCAACATCGGAAGGAAGCCCCTCACTATCAAGTAGGGGATCAAGTCTGGTTATCCACCAAATATCTATCTCTAAAAGGGCCACGCACATTCAACCCAAGATACCTTGGTCCCTATTCCATCACTACCATAGTAAACCCAGTAGCGGTCAAGTTGGACTTGCCCCCGCACATGAAGATACATCCGGTCTTCCACGTCTCTCTATTAAAACCCGTGCAACCTCAAACCCGACTAACCAAATCTCCAAAACCTATCCTAGTGGATGGAGAACTCGAGTTTGAAGTCAAAAGCATTCTGGACTCCAAGATCTCCAAATCTAAACTATTCTACCTAATTGACTGGAAAGGCTACGGCCCCCAAGAGAGATCCTGGGAACCTGCTGAATATGTCCACGCTCCTCGCCTAATCAAAAGATTTCACCGAACATTTCCTGACAAGCCAAAACCCCCGGAGAAGCCCGGTTTGGGAGGGGCCTTGAGGGGGGGTACTGTCATGATCTCTGCTTCCAAAAGGTCAGGGTTTTCCCAACTCCCTTGGAAGCAGATCCATAACCCAGGTTCCGAGTGCCAACCAGTCCCAATTGGGACCTTTTGGACCCAGTCCTGGCGCCAGTGGCACCAGGCTCATAAATATGCCCAGTCCCAGCGCTGGAAGCGCCGGGCTCATAATGCTTGGGTGGACTTACCTTCAGCACACCATGCTGCTTACTTGCCTGCCAGTTGAGCCTCTGATCCTCTTCTGTTTGGAACTACTTTTCCTGTTGGGTGGGGCTGGAGCCACTCCCTAGATTCAGAACACTGGAACTCTTCTGGAAGGCAGGAACTCTTTTCTTACCAGGAACTCTTTTCTTACTTAGGCGTGGCTGTGGAAGGAGACACCTAAGCACTACAGGAGGCTATTTAAACCACACCCGGTGGATGAATCTTGCTTTGTGTTATTCTGCAACCTCTGCAGCAGAACGCTCATCGTGTCTTCTGCATCCGGTCCTGGGCCTAAGGAAAAAGGCTTACCATCCTGAATCCAGTCTTCAGCAACACCTATAAAGACAGGAAAGAACAGGTTAGCATTCCGGCATCTGAAAGGCAAAGGCTTACCATCCTGAATCCAGTCTTCAGCAACACCTATAAAGACAAGAAAGAACAGGTTAGCATTCCGGCATCTGAAAGGCAAAGGCTTACCTACTCTTCGGCGCTGCATCCCGCATCTGAAAGACAAAACAAGGTGCGTTTAAAGACATTGGGGAACTTTAATACTCACGTGCCATGACTCCTTTCCACATCTAATCCAGTGGGTATTCCGGCACCCTGCAGCCGCTCCGAACTCGTACCTGCAAAATAAAAAGACAGTTAGAGCGCATAGTGAAGCAGGCAACAAGCGCTTACTTATGTGCTTCCAGGCGCTTCTATTCATCACACGGGCTCCATCTTCAACTCACTTCAGCCCGTCATCCGCCATCGCCGGAACCCTGCAAAACAAGAGACATCATTACTAAAGACTTTAAAGACATTTGAATGGCTCGAAACTTACCGTTCGTGCAGTAAACGACGGACAGCAGTCCTCTGAAGTCAAGAGGCCTGCGCTACCTATCCAGTGAAGAAACTGGTTACAGCACCCTGCCCCGAGGCAGATGGAGAGCTCGGCATTCACTTACCTAAGGTGAGAGCGTTAACCTTTGGGGGTCTACAGGAGAGGAGAAGAGGAAAGAGATAGGGACACCCCAATAACCCCAGTCCATTAACCCCATATTTTCTATCTGCAGACATCTTACTCTACACGTCAGGCATACAGTGCACAGAGGTCCAGCCCAAAGAGCCAACCGGGTGCTACACATCACCTTTGAAGATACGGTAGTCGCCCAGTCAAGACCGGCGCCTCTGCGAGAATCAGGTGAGCGTTACAGAGAATCAAGTACACTGCTCAGAGAGGGCAAGCTGAGAATGCAGTGCACTGCTCAGAGAGTGCATGCTGAGAATCAAGTACACTGCTCAGAGAGAGCAAGCTGAGCATCAAGTACACTGCTCAGAGAGGGCAAGCTGAGAATACAGTACACTGCTCAGAGAGTGCATGCTGAGAATCAAGTACACTGCTCAGAGAGGGCAAGCTGAGAATCAAATACATTGCTCAGGAGGGCAAGCTGGAATCTGCTCAGAGAGGACAAGCTGAGCATCAAGTACACTGCTCAAAGAGGGCAAGCTGAAAATCTGCTCAGAGAGGACATGCTGAGAACCATATTCACTGCTCAGAGAGGGCAAGCTGAGATTCTGCTCAGAGAGGGCAAGCTGAGAATCAAGTACACTGCTCAGAGAGGAGAAGCTTAGAATTAAGTACACTGCTCTGAGAAGGCAAGCTGAGAATCAAGTGCACTGCTCAGAGAGAGCACGCTGAAATTCAAGTGCACTAGTACACTGCTCAGAGAGGGCAAGCTGCACATCTGCTCATAGAGGACAAGCTGAGAACCAAGTACACTGTTCAGAGAGGGCACCTTGAGAATTAAGTACACTGCTCAGAGTGGAAAAGCTGAGAATCAAGTACACTGCTCAGAGAGGGCAAGCTGAGAATCTGCTCTGAGAGGGCATGCTGAAAATCAAGTACACTGCACAGAGAGGGCAAGCTGAGAATCAAGTACACTGCGCAGAGAGGGTAAGCTGAGAATCAAGTACACTGCTCAGAGAGGACAAGCTGAGAATCTGCTCAGAGAGGGCAGAGTGAGAATCAAGTACACTGCTCAGAGAAGGCAGCTGAGAATCTGCTCAGAGAGGGCAAGCTGAGAATCAAGTACACTGCTCAGAGAGGGCAAGCTGGGAATCTGCTCAGAGAGGGCAGGCTGAGAATCAAGTACACTGCTCAGAGAAGGAAAGCTGAGAATTAAGTACACTGGTCAGAGAAGGCAAGCTAAGGATCTGCTCAGAGAGGACAAGCTGAGAATCAAATGCAATGCTCAGAGAGGGCATGCTGAGAATCAAGTACACTGCTCAGAGAGGGCAAGCAGAGATTCTGCTCAGAAAGGGTAACCTCAGAATCAAGTACACTGCTCTTAGAAGACACACTGAGAATCAAGTACACTGCTCAGAGATGGCAAGCTGAGAATCTTCTCTGAGAGGGCATGCAGAGAATTAAGTACACTGCTCAGAGAGGGCAAGCTGAGAATCATATACACTGCTCAGTAGTGCAAGCTGAGAATCTGCTCAGAGAGGGCAAGCTGAGCATCAAGTACACTGCTCAGAGAGGGCACGCTGAGAATAAAGTACACTGCTCAGAGTGTGCATGCTGAGAATCAAGTACACTGCTCAGAGAGGGCAAGCTGAGAATACAGTGCACTGCTCAGAGAGTGCATGCTGAGAATCAAGTACACTGCTCAGAGAGGGCAAGCTGAGCAATCAGTACACTGCTCAGAGAGGGCAAGCTGAGAATACAGTACACTGCTCAGAGAGTGCAAGCTGAGAATCAAGTACACTGCTCAGAGAGGGCAAGCTGAGAATCAAATACACTGCTCAGGAGGGCAAGCTGAGAATCTGCTCAGAGAGGGCAAGCTCAGAATCAAGTACACTGCTTAGAGAGGTCATGCTGAGAATCAAGTACACTGCTCAGAGAGGGCAAGCTGAGCATCAAGTACACTGCTCAAAGAGGGCAAGCTGAGAATATGCACAGTGGGGAAAAGCTGAGAATAAAGTACACTGCTCAGAGAGGGCATGCTAAGAATCAAGTACACTGCTCAGAGAGGGCAAGCTGGGAATCTGCTCAGAGAGGGCAGGCTGAGCATCAAGTACACTGCTCAGGGAGGGCAAGCTGAGAATCTGCTCAGAGAGGGCAAGCTGAGAATCAAGTACACTGCTCAGAGAGGGCAAGCTGAGAATCTGCACAGAGAGGGCAAGCTTAGAATCAAGTACGCTGCTCAGAGAGGACAAGCTGAGAATCGCTCAGAAAGGACAAGCTGAGAATCAAGTACACTGCTCAGAGAGGGCAAGCTGGGAATCTGCTCAGAGAGGAAAAGCTGAGCATCCAGTACACTGCTCAAAGAGGGCAAACTGAAAATCTGCTCAGAGAGGACATGCTGAGAACCATATACACTGCTCAGAGAGGGAAAGCTGAGATTCTGCTCAGAGAGGGCAAGCTGAGAATCAAGTACACTGCTCAGAGAGGAGAAGCTTAGAATTAAGTACACTGCTCTGAGAAGGCAAGCTGAGAATCAAGTGCACTGCTCAGAGAGAGCACGCTGAAATTCAAGTGCACTAGTACACTGCTCAGAGAGGGCAAGCTGCACATCTGCTCATAGAGGACAAGCTGAGAACCAAGTACACTGTTCAGAGAGGGCACCTTGAGAATTAAGTACACTGCTCAGAGTGGAAGAGCTGAGAATCAAGTACACTGCTCAGAGAGGGCAAGCTGAGAATCTGCTCTGAGAGGGCATGCTGAAAATCAAGTACACTGCACAGAGAGGGCAAGCTGAGAATCAAGTACACTGCACAGAGAGGGCAAGCTGAGAATCAAGTACACTGCTCAGAGAGGACAAGCTGAGAATCTGCTCAGAGAGGGCAGAGTGAGAATCAAGTACACTGCTCAGAGAAGGCAGCTGAGAATCTGCTCAGAGAGGGCAAGCTGAGAATCAAGTACACTGCTCTGAGAGTGCAAGCTGAGAATCAAGTACACTGCTCAGAGAGGGCAAGCTGGGAATCTGCTCAGAGAGGGCAGGCTGAGAATCATGTACACTGCTCAGAGAAGGAAAGCTGAGAATTAAGTACACTGGTCAGAGAAGGCAAGCTAAGGATCTGCTCAGAGAGGACAAGCTGAGAATCAAATGCAATGCTCAGAGAGGGCATGCTGAGAATCAAGTACACTGCTCAGAGAGGGCAAGCAGAGATTCTGCTCAGAAAGGGTAACCTCAGAATCAAGTACACTGCTCTTAGAAGACACACTGAGAATCAGGTACACTGCTCAGAGATGGCAAGCTGAGAATCTTCTCTGAGAGGGCCTGCAGAGAATTAAGTACACTGCTCAGAGAGGGCAAGCTGAGAATCAAATACACTGCTCAGTAGTGCAAGCTGAGAATCTGCTCAGAGAGGGCAAGCTGAGCATCAAGTACACTGCTCAGAGAGGGCACGCTGAGAATAAAGTACACTGCTCAGAGTGTGCATCCTGAGAATCAAGTACACTGCTCAGAGAGGGCAAGCTGAGAATACAGTGCACTGCTCAGAGAGTGCATGCTGAGAATCAAGTACACTGCTCAGAGAGGGCAAGCTGAGCAATCAGTACACTGCTCAGAGAGGGCAAGCTGAGAATACAGTACACTGCTCAGAGAGTGCAAGCTGAGAATCAAGTACACTGCTCAGAGAGGGCAAGCTGAGAATCAAATACACTGCTCAGGAGGACAAGCTGAGAATCTGCTCAGAGAGGACAAGCTGAGAATCAAGTACACTGCTTAGATAGGTCATGCTGAGAATCAAGTACACTGCTCAGAGAGGGCAAGCTGAGCATCAAAATACACTGCTCAAAGAGGGCAAGCTGAGAATATGCACAGTGGGGAAAAGCTGAGAATAAAGTACACTGCTCAGAGAGGGCATGCTAAGAATCAAGTACACTGCTCAGAGAGGGCAAGCTGGGAATCTGCTCAGAGAGGGCAGGCTGAGCATCAAGTGCACTGCTCAGGGAGGGTAAGCTGAGAATCTGCTCAGAGAGGGCAAGCTGAGAATCAAGTACACTGCTCAGAGAGGGCAAGCTGAGAATCTGCACAGAGAGGGCAAGCTTAGAATCAAGTACGCTGCTCAGAGAGGACAAGCTGAGAATCACTCAGAAAGGACAAGCTGAGAATCAAGTACACTGCTCAGAGAGGGCAAGCTGGGAATCTGCTCAGAGAGGGCAGGCTGAGTATCAAGTACACTGCTCAGAGAGGGCAAGCTGAGTATCTGCACAGAGAGGACAAGCTGAGAATCATCAAGTTCACTGCTCAGAGAGCAAGCTGAGAATCTGCTCAGAGAGGGCAAGCTTAGAATCAATTACGCAGCTCAGAGAGAACAAGCTGAGAATCAAATATATTGCTCAGAGAGGGCAAGCTGAGAATCTGCTCAGAGAGGGCAGGGTCAGAATCAAGTACACTGCTCAGAGAGGACAAGCTGAGAATTAAGTGCACTGGTCAGAGAGGGCAAGCTGAGAATCAAATACACTGCTCAGTAGTGCAAGCTGAGAATCTGCTCAGAGAGGGCAAGCTGAGCATCAAGTACACTGCTCAGAGAGGGCACGCTGAGAATAAAGTACACTGCTCAGAGTGTGCATGCTGAGAATCAAGTACACTGCTCTTAGAAGACACACTGAGAATCAAGTACACTGCTCAGAGATGGCAAGCTGAGAATCTCCTCTGAGAGGGCATGCTGAGAATCAAATACACTGCTCAGTAGTGTAAGCTGAGAATCTGCTCAGAGAGGGCAAGCTGAGCATAAAGTACACTGCTCAGAGAGTGCATGCTGAGAATCAAGTACACTGCTCAGAGAGGGCAAGCTGAGAATACAGTGCACTGCTCAGAGAGTGCATGCTGAGAATCAAGTACACTGCTCAGAGAGAGCAAGCTGAGCATCAAGTACACTGCTCAGAGAGGGCAAGCTGAGAATACAGTACACTGCTCAGAGAGTGCATGCTGAGATTCAAGTACACTGCTCAGAGAGGGCAAGCTGAGAATCAAATACATTGCTCAGGAGGGCAAGCTGAGAATCTGCTCAGAGAGGACAAGCTGAGCATCAAGTACACTGCTCAAAGAGGGCAAGCTGAAAATCTGCTCAGAGAGGACATGCTGAGAACCATATACACTGCTCAGAGAGGGCAAGCAGAGATTCTGCTCAGAGAGGGCAAGCTGAGAATCAAGTACACTGCTCTGCTCAGAGAGGAGAAGCTTAGAATTAAGTACACTGCTCTGAGAAGGCAAGCTGAGAATCAAGTGCACTGCTCAGAGAGAGCACGCTGAAATTCAAGTGCACTAGTACACTGCTCAGAGAGGGCAAGCTGCACATCTGCTCATAGAGGACAAGCTGAGAACCAAGTACACTGTTCAGAGAGGGCACCTTGAGAATTAAGTACACTGCTCAGAGTGGAAAAGCTGAGAATCAAGTACACTGCTCAGAGAGGGCAAGCTGGGAATCTGCTCTGAGAGGGCATGCTGAAAATCAAGTACACTGCACAGAGAGGGCAAGCTGAGAATCAAGTACACTGCGCAGAGAGGGCAAGCTGAGAATCAAGTACACTGCTCAGAGAGGACAAGCTGAGAATCTGCTCAGAGAGGGCAGAGTGAGAATCAAGTACACTGCTCAGAGAAGGCAGCTGAGAATCTGCTCAGAGAGGGCAAGCTGAGAATCAAGTACACTGCTCAGAGAGGGCAAGCTGGGAATCTGCTCAGAGAGGGCAGGCTGAGAATCAAGTACACTGCTCAGAGAAGGAAAGCTGAGAATTAAGTACACTGGTCAGAGAAGGCAAGCTAAGTATCTGCTCAGAGAGGACAAGCTGAGAATCAAATGCAATGCTCAGAGAGGGCATGCTGAGAATCAAGTACACTGCTCAGAGAGGGCAAGCAGAGATTCTGCTCAGAAAGGGTAACCTCAGAATCAAGTACACTGCTCTTAGAAGACACACTGAGAATCAAGTACACTGCTCAGAGATGGCAAGCTGAGAATCTTCTCTGAGAGGGCATGCAGAGAATTAAGTACACTGCTCAGAGAGGGCAAGCTGAGAATCAAATACACTGCTCAGTAGTGCAAGCTGAGAATCTGCTCAGAGAGGGCAAGCTGAGCATCAAGTACACTGCTCAGAGAGGGCACGCTGAGAATAAAGTACACTGCTCAGAGTGTGCATGCTGAGAATCAAGTACACTGCTCAGAGAGGGCAAGCTGAGAATACAGTGCACTGCTCAGAGAGTGCATGCTGAGAATCAAGTACACTGCTCAGAGAGGGCAAGCTGAGCAATCAGTACACTGCTCAGAGAGGGCAAGCTGAGAATACAGTACACTGCTCAGAGAGTGCAAGCTGAGAATCAAGTACACTGCTCAGAGAGGGCAAGCTGAGAATCAAATACACTGCTCAGGAGGGCAAGCTGAGAATCTGCTCAGAGAGGGCAAGCTCAGAATCAAGTACACTGCTTAGAGAGGTCATGCTGAGAATCAAGTACACTGCTCAGAAAGGGCAAGCTGAGCATCAAGTACACTCCTCAAAGAGGGCAAGCTGAGAATATGCACAGTGGGGAAAAGCTGAGAATAAAGTACACTGCTCAGCGAGGGCATGCTAAGAATCAAGTACACTGCTCAGAGAGGGCAAGCTGGGAATCTGCTCAGAGAGGGCAGGCTGAGCATCAAGTACACTGCTCAGGGAGGGCAAGCTGAGAATCTGCTCAGAGAGGGCAAGCTGAGAATCAAGTACACTGCTCAGAGAGGGCAAGCTGAGAATCTGCACAGAGAGGGCAAGCTTAGAATCAAGTACGCTGCTCAGAGAGGACAAGCTGAGAATCGCTCAGAAAGGACAAGCTGAGAATCAAGTACACTGCTCAGAGAGGGCAAGCTGGGAATCTGCTCAGAGAGGAAAAGCTGAGCATCCAGTACACTGCTCAAAGAGGGCAAACTGAAAATCTGCTCAGAGAGGACATGCTGAGAACCATATACACTGCTCAGAGAGGGAAAGCTGAGATTCTGCTCAGAGAGGGCAAGCTGAGAATCAAGTACACTGCTCAGAGAGGAGAAGCTTAGAATTAAGTACACTGCTCTGAGAAGGCAAGCTGAGAATCAAGTGCACTGCTCAGAGAGAGCACGCTGAAATTCAAGTGCACTAGTACACTGCTCAGAGAGGGCAAGCTGCACATCTGCTCATAGAGGACAAGCTGAGAACCAAGTACACTGTTCAGAGAGGGCACCTTGAGAATTAAGTACACTGCTCAGAGTGGAAGAGCTGAGAATCAAGTACACTGCTCAGAGAGGGCAAGCTGAGAATCCAGTACACTGCACAGAGAGGGCAAGCTGAGAATCAAGTACACTGCTCAGAGAGGACAAGCTGAGAATCTGCTCAGAGAGGGCAGAGTGAGAATCAAGTACACTGCTCAGAGAAGGCAGCTGAGAATCTGCTCAGAGAGGGCAAGCTGAGAATCAAGTACACTGCTCTGAGAGTGCAAGCTGAGAATCAAGTACACTGCTCAGAGAGGGCAAGCTGGGAATCTGCTCAGAGAGGGCAGGCTGAGAATCATGTACACTGCTCAGAGAAGGAAAGCTGAGAATTAAGTACACTGGTCAGAGAAGGCAAGCTAAGGATCTGCTCAGGGAGGACAAGCTGAGAATCAAATGCAATGCTCAGAGAGGGCATGCTGAGAATCAAGTACACTGCTCAGAGAGGGCAAGCAGAGATTCTGCTCAGAAAGGGTAACCTCAGAATCAAGTACACTGCTCTTAGAAGACACACTGAGAATCAGGTACACTGCTCAGAGATGGCAAGCTGAGAATCTTCTCTGAGAGGGCCTGCAGAGAATTAAGTACACTGCTCAGAGAGGGCAAGCTGAGAATCAAATACACTGCTCAGTATTGCAAGCTGAGAATCTGCTCAGAGAGGGCAAGCTGAACATCAAGTACACTGCTCAGAGAGGGCACGCTGAGAATAAAGTACACTGCTCAGAGTGTGCATGCTGAGAATCAAGTACACTGCTCAGAGAGGGCAAGCTGAGAATACAGTGCACTGCTCAGAGAGTGCATGCTGAGAATCAAGTACACTGCTCAGAGAGGGCAAGCTGAGCAATCAGTACACTGCTCAGAGAGGGCAAGCTGAGAATACAGTACACTGCTCAGAGAGTGCAAGCTGAGAATCAAGTACACTGCTCAGAGAGGGCAAGCTGAGAATCAAATACACTGCTCAGGAGGGCAAGCTGAGAATCTGCTCAGAGAGGACAAGCTGAGAATCAAGTACACTGCTTAGATAGGTCATGCTGAGAATCAAGTACACTGCTCAGAGAGGGCAAGCTGAGCATCAAGTACACTGCTCAAAGAGGGCAAGCTGAGAATATGCACAGTGGGGAAAAGCTGAGAATAAAGTACACTGCTCAGAGAGGGCATGCTAAGAATCAAGTACACTGCTCAGAGAGGGCAAGCTGGGAATCTGCTCAGAGAGGGCAGGCTGAGCATCAAGTACACTGCTCAGGGAGGGTAAGCTGAGAATCTGCTCAGAGAGGGCAAGCTGAGAATCAAGTACACTGCTCAGAGAGGGCAAGCTGAGAATCTGCACAGAGAGGGCAAGCTTAGAATCAAGTACGCTGCTCAGAGAGGACAAGCTGAGAATCGCTCAGAAAGGACAAGCTGAGAATCAAGTACACTGCTCAGAGAGGGCAAGCTGGGAATCTGCTCAGAGAGGGCAGGCTGAGTATCAAGTACACTGCTCAGAGAGGGCAAGCTGAGTATCTGCACAGAGAGGACAAGCTGAGAATCATCAAGTTCACTGCTCAGAGAGCAAGCTGAGAATCTGCTCAGAGAGGGCAAGCTTAGAATCAATTACGCAGCTCAGAGAGAACAAGCTGAGAATCAAATATATTGCTCAGAGAGGGCAAGCTGAGAATCTGCTCAGAGAGGGCAGGGTCAGAATCAAGTACACTGCTCAGAGAGGACAAGCTGAGAATTAAGTGCACTGGTCAGAGAGGGCACCTTGAGAATCTGCTCAGAGAGGGCACGCTGAGAATCAAGTACACTGCTCAGAGAGGGCAAGCTGAGATTCTGCTCAGAGAGGGCAGGCTGAGAATCAAGTACACTGCTCAGAGAAGGAAAGCTGAGAATTAAGTACACTGCTCAGAGAGCGAAAGTTGAGAATCTGCTCAGAGAGGGCATGCTGAGAATCAAGTACACTTCTCAGAGAGGGCAAGCTGAGAATCTGCTAAGAGAGGACAAGCTGAGAATCATGTACACTGCTCAAAGAGGCAAGCTGAGAATCAAGAACACTGCTCAGAGAGGGCAACCTGAGAATCTGCTCAGAGAGGGCAAGCTGAGAATCAAGTACACTGCTCAGAGAGGGCAAGCTGAGCATCAAGTACACTTAACAGAGAGGGCAAGCTGAGAATCAAGTACACTGCTCAGAGAGGGCAAGCTGAGAATATGCTCAGAGAGGGCAGGCTGAGAATCAAGTACAATGCTCAGATAAGCAGCTGGGAATCTGCTCAGAGAGGGCAAGCTGAGAATAAAGTACACTGCTCAGAGAGGGCAAGCTGAGAATCTGTTCAGAGAGGGCAAGCTGAGAATCAAGTACACTGCTCAGAGAGGGCAAGCTGAGAATCTGCACAGAGAGGGCAAGCTGAGAATCAAGTACACTGCTCTGAGAGTGCAAGCTGAGAATCAAGTACACTGCTCAGAGAGGGCAAGCTGGGAATCTGCTCAGAGAGGGCAGGCTGAGAATCATGTACACTGCTCAGAGAAGGAAAGCTGAGAATTAAGTACACTGGTCAGAGAAGGCAAGCTAAGGATCTGCTCAGGGAGGACAAGCTGAGAATCAAATGCAATGCTCAGAGAGGGCATGCTGAGAATCAAGTACACTGCTCAGAGAGGGCAAGCAGAGATTCTGCTCAGAAAGGGTAACCTCAGAATCAAGTACACTGCTCTTAGAAGACACACTGAGAATCAGGTACACTGCTCAGAGATGGCAAGCTGAGAATCTTCTCTGAGAGGGCCTGCAGAGAATTAAGTACACTGCTCAGAGAGGGCAAGCTGAGAATCAAATACACTGCTCAGTATTGCAAGCTGAGAATCTGCTCAGAGAGGGCAAGCTGAACATCAAGTACACTGCTCAGAGAGGGCACGCTGAGAATAAAGTACACTGCTCAGAGTGTGCATGCTGAGAATCAAGTACACTGCTCAGAGAGGGCAAGCTGAGAATACAGTGCACTGCTCAGAGAGTGCATGCTGAGAATCAAGTACACTGCTCAGAGAGGGCAAGCTGAGCAATCAGTACACTGCTCAGAGAGGGCAAGCTGAGAATACAGTACACTGCTCAGAGAGTGCAAGCTGAGAATCAAGTACACTGCTCAGAGAGGGCAAGCTGAGAATCAAATACACTGCTCAGGAGGGCAAGCTGAGAATCAAGTACACTGCTTAGATAGGTCATGCTGAGAATCAAGTACACTGCTCAGAGAGGGCAAGCTGAGCATCAAGTACACTGCTCAAAGAGGGCAAGCTGAGAATATGCACAGTGGGGAAAAGCTGAGAATAAAGTACACTGCTCAGAGAGGGCATGCTAAGAATCAAGTACACTGCTCAGAGAGGGCAAGCTGGGAATCTGCTCAGAGAGGGCAGGCTGAGCATCAAGTACACTGCTCAGGGAGGGTAAGCTGAGAATCTGCTCAGAGAGGGCAAGCTGAGAATCAAGTACACTGCTCAGAGAGGGCAAGCTGAGAATCTGCACAGAGAGGGCAAGCTTAGAATCAAGTACGCTGCTCAGAGAGGACAAGCTGAGAATCGCTCAGAAAGGACAAGCTGAGAATCAAGTACACTGCTCAGAGAGGGCAAGCTGGGAATCTGCTCAGAGAGGGCAGGCTGAGTATCAAGTACACTGCTCAGAGAGGGCAAGCTGAGTATCTGCACAGAGAGGACAAGCTGAGAATCATCAAGTTCACTGCTCAGAGAGCAAGCTGAGAATCTGCTCAGAGAGGGCAAGCTTAGAATCAATTACGCAGCTCAGAGAGAACAAGCTGAGAATCAAATATATTGCTCAGAGAGGGCAAGCTGAGAATCTGCTCAGAGAGGGCAGGGTCAGAATCAAGTACACTGCTCAGAGAGGACAAGCTGAGAATTAAGTGCACTGGTCAGAGAGGGCACCTTGAGAATCTGCTCAGAGAGGGCACGCTGAGAATCAAGTACACTGCTCAGAGAGGGCAAGCTGAGATTCTGCTCAGAGAGGGCAGGCTGAGAATCAAGTACACTGCTCAGAGAAGGAAAGCTGAGAATTAAGTACACTGCTCAGAGAGCGAAAGCTGAGAATCTGCTCAGAGAGGGCATGCTGAGAATCAAGTACACTTCTCAGAGAGGGCAAGCTGAGAATCTGCTAAGAGAGGACAAGCTGAGAATCATGTACACTGCTCAAAGAGGCAAGCTGAGAATCAAGAACACTGCTCAGAGAGGGCAACCTGAGAATCTGCTCAGAGAGGGCAAGCTGAGAATCAAGTACACTGCTCAGAGAGGGCAAGCTGAGCATCAAGTACACTTAACAGAGAGGGCAAGCTGAGAATCAAGTGCACTGCTCAGAGAGGGCAAGCTGAGAATATGCTCAGAGAGGGCAGGCTGAGAATCAAGTACAATGCTCAGATAAGCAGCTGGGAATCTGCTCAGAGAGGGCAAGCTGAGAATAAAGTACACTGCTCAGAGAGGGCAAGCTGAGAATCTGTTCAGAGAGGGCAAGCTGAGAATCAAGTACACTGCTCAGAGAGGGCAAGCTGAGAATCTGCACAGAGAGGGCAAGCTTAGAATCAAGTACGACGCTCAGAGAGGACAAACTGCGAATCAAGTACACTGTTCAGAGAGGGCAAGCTGAGAATCAAGTACACTGCTCAGAGAGGGCAAGCTGAGAATCTGCACAGAGAGGGCAAGCTTAGAATCAAGTACGACGCTCAGAGAGGACAAACTGCGAATCAAGTACACTGTTCAGAGAGGGCAAGCCGAGAATCTGCACAGAGAGGGCAAGCTGAGAATCAAGTACACTGCTCAGAGAGGGCAACCTGAGAATCTGCTCAGAGAGGACAAACTGCGAATCAAGTACACTGTTCAGAGAGGGCAAGCTGAGAATCTGCACAGAGAGGGCAAGCTGAGAATCAAGTACACTGCCCAGAGAGGTTAAGCTGAAAATCTGCCCAGAGAGGGCATGCTGAAAATCAAGTACACTGCTCAGAGAAGGAAAGCTGAGAATTTGCCCAGAGAGGGCAAGCTGAGAATCAAGTACACTGCTCAGAGAGGGCAAGCTGAGAATCAAGTACACTGCTCAGAGAGGGCAAGCTGAGAATCTGCACAGAGAGGACAAGCTGAGAATCAAGTACACTGCTCAGAGAGGGCAAGCTGAGAATCTGCTCAGAGAGGGCAAGCTGAGAATCAAGTACACTTCTCAGAGAGGGCAAGCTGAGAATCTGCTCAGAGAGGACAAGCTGAGAATCAAGTACACTGCTCAGAGAGGGCAAGCTGAGAATCTGCTCAGAGAGGACAAGCTGAGAATCAAGAACACTGCTAGCAGAGGTTAATGTTAGGGATAATTCTCATAAATGTGCTAATTCCCTCTACCTTATAGCCCTCCTGCTCTTTTGCTAAACCTTGGTACTTTGAACTTTTCATTTTCAATATGTTTTTTGTGTTTTTTTCTTTGGATATGTAGTCTAACCAACTCCATGAGCATCATCTGTTCATGTGTGTCACACAGCACCTTCAGTGCAGTGACACAGGGAAGCCTTTCAGGCTGTCCCAAGGTGTAAATACCTTCTCTGGGATAAACTAATGTTTCCCAGAGGATGTAAGGTTAAATTGACTTTACTAGTATTTTAAATGTCCTAGACCCATCATACACTATCTTCCCTTAGAGTGCTGGAGGGTTACCTAGTATCCCCTATGTCTAGAAACTCACGTTGCAGTCAAATGCTACCCTTTCCTATTGAAATGGCTGGTGGCAGTGGTTTTACAACGAACTACCATGATTTTTCAGACCGCGATCACCAGTAGCTAAAAATCGCGGGAGCCATGTTTTTGAAGATGGCGCCTGATCCCCTTTTGTTAAAACAGGTCCCAGTCTCCTTTTGTTACTGTTTCTTTTTGGAAAGGTCCTTCTAGAGTTGTCTTTGTATGCCAAACCAGGTTTAATCCCTTTGTTCCTATGCCTTTGGCGGGCTTCAAGACAGATCACCACCTCTGGCACCTGAGTGTCTGGGGTGGGCAGGAAGTGAGAGGTGCCCGAAACACCCTGTGGTTAGTCTCCTAGGAGACCCGAATGCATTGTGGCGTGATTGGCTGGCTGACAGTCCAGCAAGGACAGCCACCCAGCTGGTTGAGTGACAGCTAGGCTGGAATGAATGGGGGGAAACTGTTTGAAAGGTGGGCCTCTTGGCTTGGAAGGCAGAGTCGACCACTGGAACAAAAGAACCAAAGACGAGCTGGAAGAGTATGGCTGCTTCAACTCCTGGACCGTTGCTTTGCCCGGTGAAGCCCTGCTGCAGGTCTGAATTGCCAAGTTCATCTCGACAGAGAAGCCCCTTCAAGGACGACTTCTTCCATTGAGCTGAAAGGACCAATCAACTTGTAAACTACCTGGATACCATTCTCAGAGCTGGTTAGGATTAACCAGGGGGAAGGACACCAGCTTGTCTGCTTGTAGAACAGCTACCGGAAGCGAAGATTTGCCAGTTTGCCAGCTTTGTGACTAGTCCCAGTGCAGTGCAGGAGTCCCCCGGCATCCTCCCTCCTGTCCTTACGAGTGAGGCTCAGGAACAGCGAGATCTGCAGGAATTGCCAGGAACAGAAGTCTTCAGCTGCATCTTTTTCTTCAATAGAAGGTACTGTGTAAACCCGATCGAGAGAACTAACCTCTCACTGCGAAAGTCCGTAAAACTTTCAGGCCTGATCAGCTTGTGACCCAACATATGAACCTTTCTTCTACAATCTACGTCTGAGAACTTTGGCAGACTTTACTGTTTAATAACCAGAACCGTTTTGACCTGTACAAGACTGTAGTCCATTTACATTGGCCTACCTATTGCACTGAACTAACTCCTCTGGTGAACTCAAAAGTATTTGCACTGTTTCAGGATTACTGTAATATGTGTTTTATTAGCTAATGCCTTTTTACTCCTACCTTAATGCCATTTTGCTCCTACTTCAAGGGAGCTCAGCTGCTTAAAGTAATAAGTACTGTAGTATATTTTTGTGTGATATTGGTTGCCTCATTTAGTGAATGCTTTATAAATGATTGTGTAAATAAATTAAGAAGTGTTTAACCAAGAAACCTGGGTCTAAGGGCCTCATCACACGGTAGGCAGTAAGTTACCACCTTTACCGGCATGGCGCTAATAACGTGTCCGCGTAGTCCAGAGGTCGCTAATTGCGTGCCATTATGAGTACGCGGGCACGAGCTTAGCGGCATGCCGGTATTGACCCTATCTCCATGCCGGTGAAGACCCCGTAAAGACCCTTAGCGGTACCTATGAAAGCGCTGATTGCACTTCCGACCTCCTGCAACACGGCATTAGCGGTCACCGCTATTAGCGGTCACCGTAAATAAGCGGAACCGGAAGTAGCGTCATCGCACATGAACGGGAAAGAGCACGGCGGCCATCTTGAAAAACACAATCCATTGCCATCCTCCGCCCCAGGACCTGCATCCACACCAGTGCCATACAAAAACATCCAAGAAACCCTGACAATGCCCAAGTTAATTAAAAAAGGAGCGGAGCGGCAGCGAAAGGAGAAATTCACCAATGAGGAGCTCATCATGCTCACGGACACTGTTTCCGCCAATGCGGATGTGGTGTTCGCAAATAGCATGCGGCGTGTGACCCTCATTAAAAAAAAGGCCATCAGGGCAGAGGTGGCCCAGAAAGTCAGTGCGGTGGGCACCACCCGCACTGTGAAACATTGCAGGAAACGGTGGGACGATCTCCATCTACGTGTCTGCAGCATACTGGCTGCCAATCGGAACCTGGCCATGGCCACAGGAGGTGGTGGAGATTCTCCTATCAAACTGAAGGAGTGGGAGGAGACCTGCGCGAACACCATAGGTGTGGAATCCATAGAGGGAGTCGGCGAAATGGAGCGTGGTGCGCCCACAACATCAGATGGAGGTGAGTGTCCACATAAAACACTGCACTTTGAAAGATGAGTTACCCCCCCCCCAAATCTGAGCCCCAAATCAGCTCATGGATGTGGCCACAAACATACATGCACACAACCCTGCCTATGTGTGGGTAACATCCCAACACACACACATGAACGCGCCACCCAGACCCATGCATGAATGACCCACCCAACAGTCCTACAACATGAATGTCCACAAATGCAGTCCTAATGCATAGAACAGCATGATGAACAACATCTGCATGAAGAACGCTGACCTATCACCAATGCCATTGCCCTCTTTGTCCCCCACAGGCTCACAGACTGACAGCAATGAGCAGGACACTGCGACACAGGCTCCCCCTGCCAAGAAACAAGCCAGGGGAAAGGAGTCAGGGAACATCGCCAGCACATCGAGGGGCACAGGGAGGAGTGCACTCAGCAAGCCACCCACATCACCAAGACATGAACCCACGGCAGAAACAATTGCTGCACCCATTCCAGTGATCCCCCCAATGCACAAACCACCCACAGAGCGGCCACTGTCAGCTGCCAACAGTTCCATTGGTGAGGCAGCAGCCACCACACCGCTGTCCGATGTGGAGGACACCTGTGACTTGGCCATGCAAGAGCACAACTCCAGCCCCCAACAATCAAAAGAAGCAAGCCCACAGCCAAAATCACAATCCAGCACCCATGGCCAGTCTGGCAATGAAATCGTGGCAGGGGGCTGGAGCCCACCGGTGTCCTCATCTTGAGCTCGACCCATGGAACAAGGTGCGGCACCCACCCCACGAGCAAGACACAGTGGTCATGACATGGCCCTCATCAGGCAACGACAGGAGGACATAACAGCCCTGGTTGGCCAGCATGTTGATGAGGCAGCACGTTTGAGGGAGGAGTGCAGGGAGAATGTAAGGGAGATAAGACAGGGCATGGAAGCCTGCACCAACAGGCTCTGTGAGGAGATGGCACTAGTGAGGCAGGTCCTCACCTGCATATGGACAGACAGTACCCCCCACCACCACAAGAATAACCATGCACCTCCTCCTCTGCCAGCTCAAGGCAGACAAGCCCCCGGCGCCGGTCCTTGCGATCTCTGCGGTGCACACCCTTCCAACCCCCTAATGGTGGTGGTGGGGATGGGAAGTAGGGCCAGTCCGATGTAGCCGACACATGTACAGCAAGACACCAACGTTGTACCAGCCATACATGGGGTTGTTGTGGGGGGTGAGGGAAAAGGGTGTTTTGGGAGTGTTGTGGGGGGAGGGGGGAAAGGGTGTTTTGGGAGTGTTGTGGGGGAGGGGGAAAGTGTGTTTTGGGAGTGTTGTGGGGGGAGGGAGGAAAGGGTGTTTTGGGAGTGTTGTGGGGGGAGGGAAAGGGTGTTTTGGGAGTGTTGTGGGGGATGGGGGGAAAGGGTGTTTTGGGAGTGTTGTGGGGGAGGGGTGAAATGGTGTTTTGGGAGTGTTGTGGGGGGAGGGGGGATAGGATGTTTGCGTAGTTGGGTCCATGCACTTCTTTACCGCATAATATATTAAACACACTGGTGACACGTTAAAACACATGCTTGGACCTTATCATTGAGTATGTGAGCTTTATTGGGAGACAGGGCCCAGTGTGCGCTTCACCACAGAACCCAGTGGACAAATACCCACATTCATTCAACAAAGTAGGACCATGTGATTCAGAATATTTGGTTGATCAGATGCTGATGCGCATCGCATCCCTCCTGGGCATCGCCTCTTGCATGACCTGCAGCCCCCTCTCCTCCATCCTCATCCCCATCATCATCCTCAGCAGGTGGTTGCATTTCAATGTCAGGGGGCATTGGCACATTCCGTCTGATACACATATTGTGCAGCATGACACATGCCATGGTGATCTTGGCCACCTTCTCATGCCCGTACAGGAGTGCCCCGCCCAACCTGCTGAGGCATCGGAAGCGTGCCTTCAAAAGGCCAAATGTCTGCTCAATTACCACGCGGGTACGGGTATGTGCACGGTTGTATTCCTCTTCTTGCCTGTTCTGTGGGTTCCGTACAGGGGTAAGAAGCCACCTCATCCGGGGATAGCCAACATCACCTGCATGGGTGCAACAATGGGGATGTGTTACTGTTCACATCAAGTGCAACCTGTACATATCACACAAATCAACTTTGCTTTGTGACTGGCATCCACAAATCCCAGCATGCATGGAGACGATCTGTGTAACTGCAATGTGAGAAGGTGAGCTAGTCCTTGCAAGTGGACACGCATCATGCATGCCTCCGGCAGTCATTGCCATGACCTGGGTGAGGACAGGTCTTAAGTGTTCCTGGGCCCAGGCAACGTTTGTACCACACTGCTAGTGTACTGCCACTCTGAAATTGATGTCGCAGTGCTGTGAAGCGGCACTTCAGTAGTGGAGTACGGGTGTTGTTCAGTGCAATGGCTACAGGTGATCCATTTGTATGCACTCAAGGGCGAATATCTGTTGTGATGTTGTTCAGCGCACATTTCTATTTGGCATATTGGCTCCATGTTGCTGATTTGTGTCATATGGGGTATGGTATGATGTGCAATGTGCATGTGGATAGTTGTGTCATGTTTGGCATATTGGATTAATTTCAATGTTGTGCAGCTTCAAAAATGCATGTGGTTTTTTTCCCAGTCCATTGTGGCCTGTAGGAGTATGCGTCTCTTCCCCCCCACAATCACACCCAGTAGGAGTATGCATCTCTTCCCCCCACAAATCACACCCAGTAGGAGTATGCATCTCTCCCCCCCACAAATAACACCCAGTAGGAGTGTGCATCTCTTCCCCCACAATCACACCCAGTAGGAGTGTGCATCTCTTCCCCCACAAATAAAACCCAGTTGGAGTATGCATCTCTTCCCCCAAAATAACACCCAGTAGGGGTATGCATCTCTCCCCCCCAATCACACCCAGTAGGAGTATGAATCTCTTCCCCCCACAAATCACACCCAGTCGGAGTATGCATTTCTCCCCCCCACAAATCACACCCAGTAGGAGTATGCATCTCTTCCCCCACAATCACACCCAGTAGGAGTATGCGTCTCTTCCCCCAAAATAACACCCAGTAGGGGTATGCATCTCTCCCCCCCCAATCACACCCAGTAGGAGTATGAATCTCTTCCCCCCACAAATCACACCCAGTCGGAGTATGCATCTCTCCCCCCCACAAATCACACCCAGTAGGAGTATGCATCTCTTCCCCCACAATCACACCCAGTAGGAGTATGCGTCTCTTCCCCCCCACAAATCACACCCAGTAGGAGTATGCATCCCCCCCCCCCAATCACACCCAGTAGGAGTATGCATCTCTTCCCCCCCATAAATCACACCCAGTAGGAGTATGCATCTCTTCCCCAAAATAACACCCAGTAGGAGTATGCATCTCTTCCCCCCCCAATCACACCCAGTAGGAGTATGCATCTCTTCCCCCCCACAAATCACACCCAGTAGGAGTGTGCGTCTCTTCCCCCCACAAATCACACCCAGTAGGAGTATGCATCTCTTCCCCCCACAAATAACACCCAGTAGGAGTATGCATCTCTTCCCCCCACAAATAACACCCAGTAGGAGTGTGCGTCTCTTCCCCCCACAAATCACACCCAGTAGGAGTATGCATCTCTTCCCCACAATCACACCCAGTAGGAGTATGCATCTCTTCCCCCCACAAATCACACCCAGTAGGAGTATGCGTCTCTTCCCCCCACAAATCACACCCAGTAGGAGTATGCATCTCTTCCCCCACAATCACACCCAGTAGGTGTATGCATCTCTTCCCCCCACAAATCACACCCAGTAGGAGTATGCGTCTCTTCCCCCCACAAATCACACCCAGGAGGAGTATGCATCTCTTCCCCCACAAATCACACCCAGTAAGAGTATGCGTCTCTTCCCCCACAACCACACCCAGTAGGAGTATGCATCTCTTCCCCCCCACAAATCACACCCAGTAGGAGTGTGCGTCTCTTCCCCCCACAAATCACACCCAGTAGGAGTATGCATCTCTTCCCCCACAATCACATCCAGTAGGAGTATGCATCTCTTCCCCCCAAAAATCACACCCAGTAGGAGTATGCGTCTCTTCCCCCCACAAATCACACCCAGTAGGAGTATGCATCTCTTCCCCCCACAAATAACACCCAGTAGGAGTGTGCGTCTCTTCCCCCCACAAATCACACCCAGTAGGAGTATGCATCTCTTCCCCCACACAAATCACACCCAGTAGGGGTATGCATCTCTTCCCCCCACAAATAACACCCAGTAGGAGTGTGCGTCTCTTCCCCCCACAAATCACACCCAGTAGGAGTATGCATCTCTTCCCCCACAATCACACCCAGTAGGAGTATGCATCTCTTACCCCCACAAATCACACCCAGTAGGAGTATGCGTCTCTTCCCCCCACAAATCACACCCAGTAGGAGTATGCATCTCTTCCCCCACAAATCACACCCAGTAAGAGTATGCGTCTCTTCCCCCACAATCACACCCAGTAGGAGTATGCATCTCTTCCCCCCCACAAATCACACCCAGTAGGAGTGTGCGTCTCTTCCCCCCACAAATCACACCCAGTAGGAGTATGCATCTCTTCCCCCACAATCACACCCAGTAGGAGTATGCATCTCTTCCCCCCACAAATCACACCCAGTAGGAGTATGCGTCTCTTCCCCCCACAAATCACACCCAGTAGGAGTATGCATCTCTTCCCCCACAAATCACACCCAGTAAGAGTATGCGTCTCTTCCCCCACAATCACACCCAGTAGGAGTATGCATCTCTTCCCCCCCACAAATCACACCCAGTAGGAGTATGCATCTCTTCCCCCCACAAATCACACCCAGTAGGAGTATGCATCTCTTCCCCCCCACAAATCACACCCAGTAGGAGTATGCGTCTCTTCCCCCCACAAATCACACCCAGTAGGAGTATGCATCTCTTCCCCCACAAATCACACCCAGTAGGAGTATGCGTCTCTTCCCCCCACAAATCACACCCAGTAGGAGTATGCGTCTCTTCCCCCACAAATCACACCCAGTAGGAGTATGCGTCTCTTCCCCCACAATCACACCCAGTAGGAGTATGCATCTCTTCCCCCCCAATCACACCCAGTAGGAGTATGCATCTCTCCTCCCCAATCACACCCAGTAGGAGTATGCGTCTCTTCCCCCCACAAATCACACCCAGTAGGAGTATGCATCTCTTCCCCCCCACAAATCACACCCAGTAGGAGTATGCATCTCTTCCCCCACAATCACACCCAGTAGGAGTATGCATCTCCCCCCCCAATCACACCCAGTAGGAGTATGCATCTCTTCCCCAACAATCACACCCAGTAGGAGTATTCATCTCTTCCCCCACAATCACACCCAGTAGGAGTATGCATCTCTTCCCCCACAATCACACCCAGTAGGAGTATGCATCTCTCCCCCCAATCACACCCAGTAGGAGTATGCATCTCTTCCCCCCACAAATCACACCCAGTAGGGGTATGCATCTTTTCCTCCACAATCACACCCAGTAGGAGTATGCATCTCATCCCCCACAATCACACCCAGTAGGAGTATGCATCTCTCCCCCCCAATCACACCCAGTAGGAGTATGCATCTCTTCCCCCACAATCACACCCAGTAGGAGTATGCATCTCTCCCCCCCAATCACACCCAGTAGGAGTATGCATCTCTTCCCCCACAATCACACCCAGTAGGAGTATGCATCTCTACCCCCACAATCACACCCAGTAGGGGTATGCATCTCTTCCCCCACAATCACACCCAGTAGGATTATGCGTCTCTTCCCCCACAAATAACACCCAGTAGGAGTATGCGTCTCTTCCCCCACAATCACACCCAGTAGGAGTATGCATCCCCCCCACAAATCACACCCAGTAGGGGTATGCATCTCTTCCCCCCCACAAATAACACCGGGTAGGAGTATGCGCCTCTTCCCCCACAATCACACCCAGTAGGAGTAGGCATCCCCCCCACAAATCACACCCAGTAGGGATATGTGTCTCTTCCCCCACAAATAACACCCAGTAGGAGTATGCGTCTCTTCCCCCACAATCACACCCAGTAGGGGTATGCATCTCTTCCCCCCCACAAATCACACCCAGTAGGAGTATGCGTCTCTTCCCCCCACAAATCACACCCAGTAGGAGTATGCATCTCTTCCCCCACAAATCACACCCAGTAGGAGTATGCGTCTCTTCCCCCCACAAATCACACCCAGTAGGAGTATGCGTCTCTTCCCCCACAATCACACCCAGTAGGAGTATGCATCTCTTCCCCCCCAATCACACCCAGTAGGAGTATGCATCTCTCCTCCCCAATCACACCCAGTAGGAGTATGCGTCTCTTCCCCCCACAAATCACACCCAGTAGGAGTATGCATCTCTTCCCCCCCACAAATCACACCCAGTAGGAGTATGCATCTCTTCCCCCACAATCACACCCAGTAGGAGTATGCATCTCTCCCCCCCAATCACACCCAGTAGGAGTATGCATCTCTTCCCCCACAATCACACCCAGTAGGAGTATGCATCTCTTCCCCCCACAAATCACACCCAGTAGGGGTATGCATCTCTTCCCCCCACAAATCACACCCAGTAGGGGTATGCATCTCTCCCCCCCCAATCACACCCAGTAGGAGTATGCATCTCTTCCCCCACAATCACACCCAGTAGGAGTATGCATCTCTTCCCCCCACAAATCACACCCAGTAGGAGTATGCATCTCTCCCCCCACAATCACACCCAGTAGGAGTATGCATCTCTTCCCCCCACAATCACACCCAGTAGGAGTATGCATCCCCCCCAATCACACCCAGTAGGAGTATGCATCTCTTCCCCCCACAATCACACCCAGTAGGAGTATGCATCTCCCCCCCATAACACCCAGTTGGAGTATGCACCCCCCCCCAATCACACCCAGTTGGAGTATGCATCTCTTCCCCCGCAATCACACCCAGTTGGAGAATGCATCTCTTCCACCCCTTAATAACACCCCACATCACACTGCTATTTGCTTGGCCTGCTACTCACCAAGTAGCCACAAACGTTGTCCAGCATGTCACTCCATGTAGCGTGGTATAGTTGAGTTCCGCAGGACCATTGAATCATGGGTTGATCCGGGATATCGGGCACAACAATGCGTGATTATCTTGTTTGAGTCACATACCATTTGGACATTGATGGAGTGGTATTGCCAAGGGAATTTAGCGATACCGGTAATCCCTTACCGGTATCGTTATTCCCTTACCGCCATCCGTGTAATGAGCCTGAAGTGTCTATCTGAATACTTGTAATTATAGACCTCTGTGTAACACCCTTATGGCTCACAGTCCCTCTTGAGATAAGCCTGGCTGCTCAGCTCGCTAAGAAAAAACAGTGTAGCACAGACTTATACCAAAGGTTGGTTTTGCTTACACCTGTAGTCACAGTTGTGTGTAGTGGTCCCAGAGCGTACTACATGCAAACTGTGTCTAACAGCTAAGATCAGGTAGAAGAGATCAGCTCAAAGAGTCTGAGATCATAAACTGTAAAGCGAATCGAGTCTGAAATTTGGAGCCATCCAGTGAGGACGAGATCAGGTCAGGCACACTGCTAAGCGAGTCTTAAATAAGGAGCAGGTGAACTGCTCAGAGATGGTGAGATCAGGAGCATGTACACCACCTAGCAAGACTAAGAATAGAAGCGTGCAGACCTCTCAAAGATTCTAAGATTAAGAGTAAAGCAAAAAGGTTAGGCTGGGACCAGGAGCAAGTACACTGTACAGCGAGGCTTAAATCATAAACATTACTCAGTGATGAAAAGATCAGGCAGCAAAATAAACAAGGTTGTGAATAGTTTCAAGAAGAGGTGCACTGTGCAGCAAGGCCTGGATCAGGAAGAGGTGCACTGTCCAGAAAGGCTAAGATCAGGAAGAGGTGCACTGTCCAGAAAGGTGAGGATCAAGAAAAGGTGCACTGTCCAGCAAGGCCTGGATCAGGAGGAGGTGCACTGTCCAGCAAGGACTTGATCACGAAGATGTGCACTGTCCAGCTAGGGTAGGATAAGTAACAAGTACACTGCCCAGTGAGGCTAGGATCAGGAAGATGTACACTGCCCAGCAAGGCTAGGATAAGGACGAGGTGCACTGCCCAGCAATGACATGATCAAGAAGAGATGCACTGCCCAGCAAGGCTAGGATCAGGAAGAGGTGCACAGTCCAGCAAGGCCTGGATCAGGAGGAGGTGCACCGTCCAGCAATGCTAGGATCAGGGAAGAGGTGCACTGTCCAGCAAGGCTAGGATCAGTAACAGGTACACTGCCCAGTGAGGCTAGGGTTAGGAGGGGGTGCCCACAAAGGCTAGGATCAGTAAAAGGTGCATTGTCCAACCATGACAGGATCAGGAATAAGTGCACTGCCACGCAATGCTAGGATCAGGAAGAGTTGCACTGCCCAGCAAGGCTAGGATCAGGAAGAGGTGCACTTTCCAGCAAGGCTAGGATCAGGAGGAGGTGCACTGCCCAGCAAGGCCTGGATCTGGAAGAGGTGCACTGTCCAGCAAGGATAGGATCAGGAACATCTGCACTGTCCAGCAAGGTCTGGATGGGGAAAAGGTGCACTGTCCAGATAGGGTAGGATCAGGATGAGGTGCACTGCCCAGCAAGGACTTGATCACGAAGAGGTGCACTGTCCAGCTAGGGTAGGATAAGTAACAAGTACACTGCCCAGTGAGGCTAGGATCAGGAAGATGTGCACTGCCCAGCAAGGCTAGGATCAGGACGAGGTGCACTGCCCAGCAATGACATGATCAAGAAGAGATGCACTGCCCAGCAAGGCTAGGATCAGGAAGAGGTGCACTGCCCAGCAAGGCTTGGATCAGGAAGAGGTGCACTGCCCAGTGAGGCTAGGATCAGGAAGATGTGCACTGCCCAGCAAGGCTAGGATCAGGACGAGGTGCACTGCCCAGCAATGACATGATCAAGAAGAGATGCACTGCCCAGCAAGGCTAGGATAAGGAAGAGGTGCACTGTCCAGAAAGGCTAAGATCAGGAAGAGGTGCATTGTCCAGCAATGCTAGGATCAGGGAAGAGGTGCACTGTCCAGCAATGTTAGGATCAGGGAAGAGGTGCACTGTCCAGCAAGGCTAGGATCAGTAACAGTGAGGCTAGGGTTAGAAGGGGGGGTGCCCACAAAGGCTAGGATCAGTAAAAGGTGCATTGTCCAACCATGATAGGATCAGGAATAAGTGCACTGCCAAGCAATGCTAGGATCAGGAAGAGGTGCACTGTCCAGCAAGGCTAGGATCAGGAAGAGGTGCACTGCCCAGCAAGGCTGGTGCTACTCTGTCTGGGGTACTTAGAAGGGGTGGAGGGGGATTTAGGCACCCTGCACTGAGTTACCTAGGCAACTCAAGTCGCTCTCCGTCCTGATTGGCCCAAGTGGTGAGCCGGCCGGCTCACCACTTAGCATGTTTGAGTGACAGCTAGGCTGAGTGAATGGGGGTTTTCTGTATAAAAGCACGGCTTTGGAGACTGGAACTTTAGAAGTCGCCACAGGACCTAAGAATCCGACGAGGGAGAAGCTGAGCCGACCTGCTACGACGACACCACTGGTGGAGCCTTGCTGAACCGTCTCACCACTTTTCCCAACGACAGAGGAGATCTCCAGCCCGGAGAGTCTTCTTCCTTCGACTGGTGGGGATAACCAGTCTGCTTCCTTTTTCGCTTCCTGGAGCATCTCGTGGCCGCCTTGCCTGTGCCAAGCACCCCGACAACCGGGATACCACGTTTTACCACTACCACGAATCAAAGGGTAGTACCTTTAACCGGAAAACTCCGCGGCTGGTTTCTTCCCTGGCAGTGCAACGACCTGCAGCTTTCCTCCACGTCGAGATCGTCTCTTCCTCTGGACGACGCCGCGACTTGCACCCACTGCCAGGAACAATTGCCCATGCTGGAGGGTCCTTTCCACATAAGGTACCGTGGACCGCTTGGCTTCCCTTGCAACCGACTGTACGGGGTAGATTTAGCCCCCGGCTTTCAAACCTGGGTTAGCCTGGGACACCCTGGCTAAACTTTTCTGAGCCTAACTAAAACCTTTCTGAACTCCCTGCAAGACTTTTTAAGCCTGTTGTCATTGTGTGATCTTGGGTGCATTTGTGCCCTGCTCTCTCCAAGAATGGGCCCGGCCTATGGACTTTGGCTCACAAGTAACTTTTGACTTTCCTGCCTTGCTTAAGAGTTCCTAAGCATTAGTGTGGTGTATTTTCCTACATTCTGCCTTTTTCCCTCCCTTTTTCGTTAACTTATTGGAGTACCATCTATAGTTAAGCGCTCACCTCTGTCTGGAAATGAGTGCTGTTAACTAAGACTTGTCTGATAAGGAATAAGGGATGTATATATAATAATAGTAACTGTGTTTAGAGTGATTTACAATAATAGTGCTGGAGTGTTTCAATAAGTGTGTTTTCAAATAAATAATTATATACCTTGATACCAAAGCTCTGGTCAGTGTTTGCTTGTGCTATTGTATCTGAGTGCCTATTGTGTATACTTTACATACTGCCTAACTCTTCTTGAGGGAAGTCTGACTCATCAGCCACAGCTACCAGGTAAATCTGGCTGGTATAGACTGCTACCAAGTGGGTTTACTGCCAACACCTGTAGTCCTAAATCTTTTGCAGTGGTCCCCAAGGGAACTGCACAGGTTTCTGCCTAACAAGTGTCCAGCAAGTCTAGGATCAGGAAGAGGTGCACTGCCCAGCCAGGCTTGGATCAGGAAGAGGTGCACTGTCCAGCAAGGCCTGGATCAGGAAGAGGTGCACTGTCCAGCAAGGCCTGTATCAGGAAGAGGTGCACTGTCCAGCAAGGCCTGGATCAGGAAGAGGTGCCCTGTCCAGCAAGGCCTGGATCAGGAACAGATGCACTGCCCAGCAAGGCCTGGATCAGGAACAGGTGCACTGCCCTGCAAGGCCTGGATCAGGAAGAGGTGCACTGCCCAGTAAGGTCTGGATCAGGAAGAGACACACTGCCCAGCAAGGCCTGGATCAAGCACAGGTGCACTGCCCAGCGAGGCTTGGATCAGGAACAGGTGCACTGCCCAGCAAGGCCTGGATCAGGAAGAGGCGCACTGCCCAGCAAGGCCTGGATCAGGAAGTGGTGCACTGCCCAGCAAGGCCTGGATTGGGAACAGGTGCACTGCCCAGCAAGGCCTGGGTCAGGAACAGGTGTACTTCCCATCGAGGCCTGGATCAGGAAGAGGTGCACTGCGCAGCAAGGCCTGGAGCAGGAAGATTTGTACTGCCCAGCAAGGCTTGGATCAGGAACAGGTGCACTGCCAAGTGTTAGGGAGAATTCTCTCTTTAGGCTGAATTACCTAACCTAGTGAGTCCCCCAGCAGCTTTGCTGGATTTCTGGAGTTTGTTTTTTCCTCCTGCCAAGAGTGAGACTCTTTTTCTCCCACTCTTGGACATGATTTATGGTGTTCCTTTGACTGGTAATGTGTTGTATGGGCTATGGGGTCCTTTACTCCATAGGGTCTCATGTGTTTTTACTATGTGTGTTACACAGCACCCTCCGTGCAGTAACACAGGGGTGTCATAGTGACACCCCACCATAGACTCCATACCCTGGGACTGACTACTGTCTCCCAGGGCATGTAAAGTCACCATTGGCTTTACTAGTCCCAAATTATTAACAGAAACCAGTACAAACCATCATATTGTGGACGTACTGGTAGGGCAAATCGATTGCCCCGGGGTCTGTTAGTCGAGGGGGCATGTCTCCATCCCCCCTGATCGAGTTTTGGCTGGTGGCAGTGGAAACTACTTTTTATATTCGACCGCAAATATTTCCCTATGGGATTTTCCCATTGTTCGAGGCTACCAACTTTAATTATTTAATTCTCATAGCCTTGAACATACCGCTGGTTTATTTATTTAATATTAATTCGCCGGTTGGTATTTTTTGCCAAGACCCAATTCTAAAATGGCGTTTGTGTTCTCTTCTGTGACTCCAACCCAAGTCGAGACCTTTGTTCCACCTTTTGGCAGGCTTCTCCACAGAATCCTCCAAAAGTGGTGCCACTCTGTCTGGGTACCACAGGGGGTGTGGGAGGGGGTTTAGGCACCCTGGACTGAGTTACCTTGGTAACTCAAGTCACACTCTTGTGTGATTGGCCCAAGTGGTGAGCCGGCCGGCTCACCACTTAGCATGTTTGATTGACAGCTAGGCTGAGTGAACGGGGGTATGCTGCATAAATGCAGGGCTTTGGGGACTGGAACTTCAGAAGTCGCCACAGGACCTGAGAATCCGACTTGGGAGAAGCTGAGCCGACCTACCACGACGACACCACCGGTGGAGCCCTGCGGAACCGACTCACCACTTCCCAACGACAGAGGAGATCTCCCGGCTGGAGAGGCTTCTTCCCCTGACTGGTGGGCAGAACCAGTTTTACTTTCTTTCTTCGCACCCCAGACCGGTTTGTGGTCGAACTGCCCGTGCCAAGCAACCCGGCGGCCGAATAGCCACTCACCACTGAACCGCAAATCAACGGACCGCTCCTTGTACCTGAGAAACTCTGCGGCTGGTTTCTTCCCTGGCTGTGCAACGGACTCCTGTCTTCCTCCACGACGAGATCCTCTCTTCCCCCGGACGAAGCACCGACTTGCATCCGCTGCCAGGAACAACTTCCCCCGCTGGAGTGTTCTCACCACTTTAAGGTACCGTGTCCGCCAGGCCTCCCTTTCTAAAGATTGCTACAGGGTAATAATAACCCCTTAACCTTCTGGACAGGGCTGGCCGCCTTGACCCTCTAACTGGTCCCTTTCTTTGGTCCAACTCATTTTTGAACCGTTACAAGACTTTTGTGCACTGCAACCGTGTGACCTTGGCCACATTTTGTTTGATCCTCTTAAAGTGGATCTGGCCTATTGAACTCTAACTTCACGGTTTTACTTTGCCTTCCTCTCTTGTTATGTTCTTGTAAAAGTGTTGGGATCTGTTTCAACTTATTCTCTGTTTTTCTCTCCCTTTTAAAAAAGAACTATTAGAGTGCCATCTACGTTAAGCGCTCACCGCTGTCTGGAAATAAGTGGGGCTTTACTTAAGACTTGTCTAATATTCTTTTAAGGGAGTGTATATCTTTTAGTGACCATGTTTTTGAATTGCTTACTATTAGTGCCTGCGTGTTTTTCTAGATATGGTTTTAAATAAATAATTATATCTCTTTTACACCAAGCCCTGGTCTGCGTTTATTTATTCTATTGTGTTCTCTTGACCTATTGTGAATACTCTGTATACTGCCTAACTCTTCTTGAGCGAAGTCTGACTGCTCAGCCACAGCTACCAAGTGAATCTGTGTGGTACAGACTGCTACCAAGTGGGTTTACTGCCAAACACCTGTAGTCTTAAATCTTTTGCAGTGGTCCCAGAGGGAACTGCACAGGTTTCTGCCTAACACTGGTGTACAGCGGTGGGATTTGTATTGAGTATACACTTTAGAGTGCTTGTTGAACACTTTAGGACAACTAACCACAGAGCTTAGCACTAAAAATCTGATTTTCTAACTATGTCTGCTATGGAGAGTTATAGCCTAGAATCATTGTCTGCCAAAACTGCTGATTGCTTAAAAGTATTGTGTAGACATAAGAATCTTTCTGAGAAGGGCAAGAAAATGGAACTTATAGAAAGATTGTTAGAAAACCAAAGTCTGGGTGGTACAGAGGAATCTACCCCCCCAGCAAATGTAGAAAACAGTGATGGTATTGATCTGAATCAAAGTCTTGATAATGAGTCAGAAGAGGAAAGTGAACCTAATGAAGTTAGCCACTCTGAGCCTCTGTCTGCCTTACTTACTGTACCTACTGGGCCTATACCGGGTCCTATATGTAACCCTGCTTATTTTGAACTTGAACAAATGAAGCTTGAATTAGAGTACAAACGTTTTATTGCTCAATCTGAAAGAAACCAAGAGCTCGAGTTCAGAAGAATGAATGCCCAGGCTGAGCAGAAGCAAGCTGAGTTAAGACTCAGAGAAATAGAGCTTAATCATGAACTAGAAATGAAGAAGTTGTCTGTGGAAAATGCTTCTCTCTCCTCTGGTTCTTCTAAGAGTTCCAGTCCCAAAAGACCCCGGATGCCTAAGGAATTAGTGGGTATGTATGAACCTATATTGGATGTGCTGGATTGGTTGAAAATGTTTGAGTATAATCATGGGCTCCAGGACATCACAGGGAATGAGTTACTTCCCTGGTTGTTCTCTAGGCTTCCCCCTGTTGCAACTAATGTGGTAATGGAGTTGGGGGAGGTGAATAAGAAGGATTATGAATGTGTGAAACTAGCTTTGATAGCTAGATTTGGGAAGACCCCTTCCCAGTACCTTAAGAGGTTTAGGACCCTCAGAAAGCATGATGGTACCCCTTGGGCTACCTGGGTGAGTGAAAGTTTGAAAAACTTCGAGGGATGGATTAAGGGTTAACACTTATGAAGGAATAAGTCTAAAGAGAGAATTCTCCCTAACACTCGCCCCCCCAGACTAAGGGACAGGAGGATTTAATCCACTCCTGGATGAATCTCATACCTCTAGTCGATGACATACATCCTAAAGAGACCATCAGCATTTTGGTGGTGACACCCTAACCTGTTCTCAATGGTGAAATCAAAACCTTGCAGGCAGATTGATCATCTCAATAGTTTTGGGTTTTCCCCTTTCATTTGCATTAACCATCTCAAGGGTTGGTTGTCAGTCTGAATGACAAATGTAGAACCATACAAGTATGGCCTAAACTTCTTCAGAGCCCACACAATAGCAAAACACTCTCGTTCAATGGTTGCCCACCTTGTTTCAGGATCCTTCAGTTTTCTACTGATAAAGCGAATGGGGTGCTCCCTACCCTTCCCATCCAGTTGACTGAGGACTGCACCTATTCCTACATTTGAAGCATCTGTTTGCACAATGAAAGTTTGGTGATAGGAGAGGAGATGACATTCAGTGGAGAAGCTATGGACCCATAGTTCTCAATGAAATTCCTGTAATACCCAGTGAGACCTAAGAAGGCTATCACCTGGGTCTGAGTAGTAGGTGTTGTCCAATTTTGCACAGCTTCAATCTTACTGGGCAAAGGTCTTATTTCTCCACCTCCTACCTCATGTCCAAGGTAGACCACTTTACTCTGTCCAATCTGGCATTTACTCGCCTTTATGGTCAGATTGGCCTTTCCAAGAGCCAGCAAAACTTATCTCAGGTGGTCCACATGTTCTTCCCAGGAATTGCTGACCACTGCTATGTCATCCAAGTATGCCATGCAGAAGTCCTCCATCCCATTCAGAACCTGGTTTACCATCCTTTGAAACGTATCAGGTGCATTTTTCAATCCAAAAGGCATAACCTTAAACTGGTATAAGCCAAGTGGGGTAGAAAATGCAGTTTTCTCCTTGGCATGGTCTTTCGGGGCTATTTGCCAATAGCCTGACGTCAAGTCAAATGTGTTGAGGAACTTGGCTGCACCAAGTCTATCCACCAACTCATCTGTCCTTGGCAAAGGGTGGGCATCAGTCTTAGTGACTGCATTAAGAGCTTTGTAATCCTCTCAGAATCTAAGTTCTTTGGATCCGGCCTTTGGTACTAACACAACTGGGCTAGACCATGGACTAGTAGAGGGCTCTATTACCCCGAGATCAAGCATCTTGTTGACCTCCCCTTTGATGTGGGTTCTTACATTTTCTGACATTTGATATCCTCTGCTTTTGACTGGCAGACAGTCACCAGTGAGTATGTCATGCTGCCCCCAAGGGGTCAAGCCTGGTGAAAGTGAGAACAGAGAGATGCAAACTGATTTAACATAGATTTGCACTCTTCCTGTTGCTCAGGTGTCAGATTTGAAGAGAGATTTACTCCTTCAATATTTTCGTCTAAAGGTAAGCCTCTGAGGAGATCAGGAAGAGCTTTACTCTCTTCTTCTTCCTCGGATGATGCTAGAAGCAAAGCTCCTACATCAGGTCTGGAGACATACACTTTTAGCCTGTTGGTGTGGAAGACTGTTGGAGCCTCCTTGGGGTTGCCCAAGTCCACCAGATAGTTGACCTCTCCAAGTTTACCCACAACTTTGAAGGGTCCCATCCATTTGTCTTGCAAGGCACCCTGCCTTGTTGGAATCATAACGAGAACTAGCTGGCCCTGAGTAAACTCGACCATGTTAGCCTTTTGGTCGTGCCAGTGCTTGACCAATGCTTGTACAGCTTTCAAGTTATCACTTGCTTCTGCCATCATTTGTGACATTCTCCTTTGGAAACCTATCACATAGTCAGTCACTCTGACTGGCTTCGGGGAAGGAGCACTCTCCAACCCCTCCTTGATCAGGGCCAATGGACCTCTGACCGGATGACCATAAAGAAGTTCAAAGGGAGAATAACCTACTCCCTCCTGAGGGACTTCTCTATAAGCAAAGAGAAGGCATGGCAGTAGAAGGTCCCACTTTCTTTTAAGGGGGTCCTCTAAAGCACCTATCATGCTCTTCATGGTTTTATTGAACCTTTCAACCAGCCCATTTGTCTGAGGGTGGTATGCGGTTGAGAACTTGTAAGTAACACTGCAGGTTTTCCACATGGCCTTCATGTAGTGGGACATAAAATTCGACCCCCTGTCAGAGATCACTTCCTTAGGAAACCCAACCCTGGTAAAAATTCCAAGGAGGGCCTTAGCCACAGCCGGAGCTGTAACAGTCCTCATAGGAATTGCCTCAGGGTATCTAGTAGCATGGTCTACTACAACAAGTATAAACCTGTTGCCTGAGGAAGCTGAAGGATCAAGGGGACCAACAATGTCAATCCCTACTCTCTCAAATGGGACTCCCACTACAGGGAGAGGCACTAAAGGTGCCACATTCTTGGAGCCAACCTTACCAGAAGTCTGGCTGGTGTGGCAGCTCCTGCAGTATTTATCTACTTCAGCCCCCATCTTTGGCCAATAAAAGTAGAGTGAGAGCCTTTCCTTAGTCTTCTTGAAACTCAAGTGACCAGCCAAATGAATCTCATGGACTAACTGCAAGAACTGTGGTCTGTTCTCTTGGGGTACTACAAGTCGTTTGTTGTCCCCAGGTGCAGACACCGTTGGTTCACTGTAGAAGAGGCCATCTTCCCATTGTAACCTATATTTCCCAGGTTCTTGCCCTTCAGCCTGAGCATCTGCCTGGTGGCGAAGACCTTCCAGAGTTGGACATTCTCTCTGTCCCTTACTGAAGTCTGCCCTGTTGGGTCCACCTTCTACCAGTAAAGACTGCAGCTCAGGATGGTCAACAGGATCCAGATCTCCAATGAGTTCCTGGCCTTCCACTAGCTCTTCTTCAGAGTCTAGTTCAACCACACAGGGTCGTACCTCCCTCTCAGCCTCAGCTGGAGGGGGGGTTACTGGTGTGACTTTGGACAACCTAGGGGAAGTCCTTGTTGGCTGCACTGGAGTGCTGGCTATGAGGTTCTTTTTAGAAGTTTTAGGTTTCCCTTTTTCTTCTAGTTTCTTAGAGACAGCAGCTGACATCTCCAGTGGAACAGGAGTGATCTCTTTCTTCATAATCTCCCTGGGAGTACCTCTCATGGTTCTCTCCCTTGCAGGTCTGGTGATCTCTTGTAACCTTTTACTAGGAGGTCTGGGGGTATGTGACACTACGGCAAGAGTTTTCAAGTCATTACCCAGCAGAACCCTTCCTGGCACCTCACTTTGTATGCTGACAGGTATCTTCACAGTCACGTCATTACACTGGATGAGAACTGGTAATTGGGGAAGCATTTGCACAGGCCTTCCAGCTAACTTGGTGAGGGATTTGGGTGCCTTAGCAACATCCTCAGCCTGAAAAAACGATTTGTCCACCACAGTTTTGCTGGCCCCAGTGTCCCTAATGGCAGGAGTCTCCTGACCATTCACCTGGACATTGTCCTTATAATACTCTTTAGTATTATCTGGGATAGAATTATAGACATCTAAGTTCTGTTGTTCCCATAAACCCAGAGACACTAAAGAAACACTGGCTGAGACTCCAATGGGTTCATCAGCCAGCAATAGAAAGTTTCCACTTTCCATTTGTACTTCCTCCTCTGGAGCGAAGGCTAAGGAGACAAGCTGGACCCCTGAAGGTTTACCCTTACATGTGGGATATCCTTTCACATGGTCAGTAGAGCCACAAACAAAGCATTTACCAAATGCTTTCTGGAATGGTGGCTTGTTCTGACCTCCTTCTGGTTTGGCACCATGAGGTACACTAGCCTGATTTGGTTTCCCTGGTGGCTTACCCTCTTGGTTCTGTTTGGGGCCCTCTTTGGAATTGGAATTATTAGAATTCTCTTTGGAGTCCTTTTTTGGCTGTTTTCCCCCATCCTTTTTCTGAGTAGCCCCAACATGCTTGTGAGTGGCCCTGTTGGCAACCCACAAGTCAGCAGCCTTAGCTAACTTCCTGGAATCTAATTCCTTTGAATCAGCTAAGTGCTGTCTGAGCTCAGGAGAGCAGGCATCATAAATTGACTCCAACATTACAAGATTCTTCATTCCTTCATAAGTGTTCACCTTGTAACCCTTAATCCATCCCTCTAAGTTTTTTCAAAATTTCACTCACCCAGGTAGCCCAATGGGTACCATCATGCTTTATGAGGGTCCTAAACCTCTTAAGGTACTGGGAAGGGGTCTTCCCAAATCTAGCTATCAAAGCTAGTTTCACACATTCATAATCCTTCTTATCCACCTCCCCCAACTCCATTACCACATCAGTTGCAACAGGGGGAAGCCTAGAGAACAACCAGGGAATTAACTCATTCCCTGTGATGTCCTGGAGCCCATGATTATACTCAAACATTTTTAACCAATCCAACACATCCAACTTAGGTTCATACATACCCACTAATTCCTTAGGCATCCGAGGTCTTTTGGGACTGGAACTCCTACAGGAACCAGAGGAGAGAGAAGCATTTTCCACAGACAACTTTTTCATTTCTAGTTCATGATTAAGCTCTATTTCTCTGAGTCTTAACTCAGCTTGCTTCTGCTCAGCCTGGGCATTCATTCTTCTGAACTCTAGATCTTGGTTTCTTTCAGATTGAGCAATAAAACGTTTGTACTCTAATTCAAGCTTCATTTTTTCAAGTTCAAAATAAGCAGGGTTACATGTAGGACATGGTATAGGCCCAGTAGGTACAGTAGGTAAGGCAGGCAGAGGCTCAGAGTGCCTAACTTCATTAGGTTCACTTTCCTCGTCTGACTCATTATCAAGACTTTGATTCAGATCAATACCATCTCTGTTTTCTATATTTGCTGAGGGGGGGTAGATTCCTCTGTACCACCCAGACTTTGGTTTTCTAACAATTTTTCTATGAGTTCCATTTTATTGCCCTTCTCAGAGAGATTCTTGTGTCTACACAATACCTTTAAGCAATCAGCAGTTTTGGCAGACAATGATTCTAGGGTATAACTCTCCATAGCAGACATAGTTAGAAAATCAGCTTTTTAGTGCTAAGATCTGTGGTTAGTTGTCCTAAAGTGTTCAAAAAGCACTCTAAAGTGTATACTCAATACAAATCCCACCGCTGTACACCAGTGTTAGGCAGAAACCTGTGCAGTTCCCTCTGGGACCACTGCAAAAGATTTAAGACTACAGGTGTTTGGCAGTAAACCCACTTGGTAGCAGTCTGTACCACACAGATTCACTTGGTAGCTGTGGCTGAGCAGTCAGACTTCCCTCAAGAAGAGTTATGCAGTATACAGAATATTCACAATAGGTCAAAAGAACACAGTAGAACAAGTAAACACTGACCAGGGCTTGGTGTAAAAGAGATATAATTATTTATTTAAAACCACAAAAGTCTTGTAATGGTTCAAAAAGGAGTTGGACCAAAGAAAGGGACCAGTTAGAGGGTCAAGGCAGCCAGCCCAGTCCAGAAGGTTAAGGGGTTATTATTACCTTGTAGCAATCTTTAGAAAGGGAGGCCTGGCGGACATGGTACCTTAAAGTGGTGAGAATACTCCAGCGGGGGCAGTTGTTCCTGGCAGCAGATGGAAGTCGGTGCTTCGTCCGGTGGAAGAGAGGATCTCGTCGGGGAGGAAGACAGGAGTCTGTTACACTGCCAGGGAAGAAACCAGCCGCAGAGTTCTCAGGTAAAAGGAGCGGTCCTTTTATTCGCGGTCCAGTGGTAAGTGGCTATCCGGTTGCCGGGTTGCTTGGCACGGGCAATTTGACCACAAGCCGGTCTTGGGTGCGAAGAGAAGAAGGTAAACTGGTTGTGCCCACCAGTCAGGGGAAGAAACCTCTCCAGCCGGGAGATCTTCTCTGTCGTCGGGAAGTGGTGAGTCGGTTCTGCAGGGCTCCACCGGTGGTGTCGTCGTGGTAGGTCGGCTCAGCTTCACCCTCGTCGGATTCTCAGGTCCTGTGGCGACATCTGAAGTTCCAGTCCCCAAAGCCCTGCTTTTATGCAGCACACCCCCATTAACTCAGCCTAGCTGTCAATCAAACATGCTAAGTGGTGAGCCGGCCGGCTCACCACTTAGGCCAATCACACAAGAGTGCGACTTGAGTTACCAGGGTAACTCAGTCCAGGGTGCCTAAACCCCCTCCCACACCCACTGTGGTACCCAGACAGAGTGGCACTACTTTTGGAGGCTTCTGTGGGGAAGCCCGCCAAAAAGTGGAACAAAGGGCTCGACTTGGGTTGGAGTCACAGAAGAGAACACAAACACCATTTTAGAATCGAGTCCTGGCAAAAAATACCAACTGGCGAATTAATAATGAATAAATAAACCGGCGGTTTGTTCGAGGCTATGAGAATTAAATAATTAAAGTTGGTAGCCTTGAACAATGGGAAAATCCCATAGCAATATATTTGCAGTCGAATATAAAAAGTAGTATCCACTGCCACCAGCCAAAACTCGATCAGGGAGGACGGAGACGTGCCTCCTCGACTAACAGACCCCAGGGCAATCGAATTGCCCCGACCAGGACGTCCACAATATGATGGTTTGTACTGGTTTCTGCTAATAATTTGGGACTAGTAAAGCCAATGGTGACTTTACATGCCCTGGGAGACAGTAGTCAGTCCCAGGGTATGGCGTCTATGGTGGGGTGTCACTATGACACCCCTGTGTTACTTCACGGAGGGTGCTGTGTAACACACATAGAAGAAAAACACATGAGACCCTATGGAATAAAGGACCCCATAGCCCATAAAACACATCAACAGTCAAAGGAACACCATAAATCATGTCCAGGAGTGGGAGAAAAAGAGTCTCACTCTTGGCAGGAGAAAAAAAACAAACTCCAGAAATCCAGCAAAGCTGCTGGGGGACTCACTAGGTTAGGAAATTCAGCCTAAAGAGATAATTCTCCCTAACAGACAGTCAGCCAGTCAATCATGCCAGAGTGCATTTGGGTCTCCTAGGAGACTAACCACAGGGAGTTTCAGGCACCTCCCTCACTTCCTGCCCAACCCAGACACTTAGGCGCCAGAGGCGGTCTTCAGTCCTGAAGCCCGCCAAAAAGCATAGTAACAAAGGGACCAAACCAGGTTTGGCGCGCAGAGACAAACTCTAGAAGGACCTTTCCAAAAAGAAACTGCATAAAAAGAAGAACCAGACCTGTTTAAACAAAGGGAGCTCAGACGCCATCTTGAAAAACATGGCTCCTGCGATTTTTAGCTACTGGTGTTCGCAGTCGGGTAAAATCATGGTAGTTCGTTGTAAAACCACTGCCACCAGCCATTTCAATAGGAAAGTGTAGCATATGACTGCTACATGAATTTCTAGATATAGGGGATACCAGGTAACCCCTCCAGCACTCTATGGGAAGATAGTGTGTTCTGGGTCTAGGAATTTAAAAAGACTAGTAAAGTCAATTTAACTTTACTTTCTCTGGGAAACAGTAGTTTATCCCAGAGAAGGTATTTAAAGTTTGGGACAGTCTGAAAGTCTTCCCTGTGTCACTGCACTGAAGGTGCTGTGCAACACAAATGAAAAGATGATGCCTATGGCTCACACTCTCTACATGTAAAACAATCAAGTCCACAAAATGCAGCAAAGTTAATGGGGGTCTCTAAGGTGAAGGGAATTAACGCATTTATGAGAATTCTCCCTAACACAAGGCAAATGAAATCAGTATAACAAATGTCAATTTTAAACAATACAAAGGAAATATTGGACAATGAACGCCAACAAAAGGAAGAAATTGAAGCTGTACTGGATAGAGATACTCCTGAAGGCAGTCAATATTCTCTTAAAGGAAACAAAGAACCACCCTTAGAACCACTCATTCTAAATGAAGCATAAATAGCCATGACTGAGTTAGAAAACACCATTTATCAATCTCAACAATCTGAAAAAGACTTGTCAGTCCTCGAATCACACCTAATTGATGAACAATTCAGCATTTATCTAGAAGTCACTGAAGAAACTGAACATAGTTTTAAACATGAAACTAAAACGTGTTGCTGTAAAGATTATACACCTCTGCTCCTGTATGTGAGTGGTAAAGTTGGTTCTAGTAAAACATTGTTAATTTAAATAATCAGCACATTTCTACAAGACTTAGCAAACAGCCTTCCATCTGTTGTATCAGCCCCCACAGGTTTATCTACCTACACAATAGGAGGTGTAACTTTACTACTGCTCCTCCTAGTAGAACAAAAAACAATTAGAATACTACAAGTTATTCACAGAAGCTGCAGCTGACCTACACAGAATTTTTAAGCAAATGAAAGTGCTCCTGATGTATGGTTTCCAAGTTGCCAAGCTCATATTGGCTTTAATTTGTTTCAGCATGCAAGAAGTCCTACAGAATTACCACAAAGAGCTGTTTGGAGGAAAGCACATTATTGTTTCCAGAGTATTACAATTAACATCAGTGAAAGGCCAAACTATTTTCAAAACATTAGGACACAAACAATGCCATAATACACTTGGCAGCATTGGAAATGTAAATCTCTTGCAACATTTGCGCTACAGAAAACGAACTCAAAACATGTGTCAGTCTGCAGATCTAACATTTTGAAAATCATTATAACTGATCTGCTTCCTAATGATGCAAACTACACCTTAAACACTATAGTAATTCATGAGCTGTATGGACAAAAGACATATGCTCCTGATGTCCTGGAACAAGTTACTCAACAAAATAAAATAAAAATGCATGTGCTTAATGCCAATGCTTGCAAGCTCTAGCCAATTCAATGATACAATGTTGAAAAAAGAAATTCAACCCATAGTGCATATCCGCTCCACAGATAAACTAGGAGGGCATGGTAAGACACTCCCTGTGTGTCAACAAGAAACATCACAACTAAATAGCTTAGAAAAATGTATCTCCAACACAGCTGAATTAAAAAAAAAATGATTAACTTGTGTATAAACTGCAGAGTAATTCTAAAACGTAACCTTGATGTAGAACAAGGTTTAGTCAAAGGAGCAGTTGGTACAGTTCTTGGATTCCAAACATATCCACTGGACAACAACATTCAGTTTGTCAATATCCACTTTGACAAACTTACAGAAGGTAAAAGAATAGGCCTCACAATAGCATGATTCCTTATTTTCAAAGACATGTATGTGTGCAGAAAACAATTCTCTCTATCTCCTGCATATGCTGTCGCTATTGACAAATCACAAGGTTTACCTCTAGATCATGCACTGATCGACATTGGCAGCACATTCTTCAAAGAAGGTATGAGTTACATAGCATTTTCAAATCTCCATACACTTGATGGTCTATCCCTCGTTAACTTAGATGCAAACAAAATCAACGCTTACATTCCTTGCATCCTAGAATTCAACAGGCTACATTCATTGTACACCCCATCTCGATATTTACCCTGTACCTCAAAAAACAGAACCTTTAAAAAGTTAAATAAATAATAGTACCTATACCAGATCTCTCTACAATGCCATCATAAAAAACAAAGAACATCTGCTGTTCCATCAAATAATATAGGCACAGATCTCTGTAATCCAAACACAACTACATGTCCATCAAAAGACAAATTGACAAATATGTGTTGTGAAAAAAGAACTGCACTCCCATCAAAGGATAAAGACAAACAACCCTCTGGTCCATTTAAATTCAATAACACAACTTGAGTAAATTGCTTTCAAAATGTAGCAATCAATCTTCTCTTCCAATTGCCACCAACTGTTCACAACATTTACTTTAACGGCTTGGACCAGTTCTGTTTGAAATGCTCATCCTTCATAAAAATGCCACAAATAAGGCTGACAGCACCTACAGTATCTCAGGTATAAGCAAGAATTGGACTAATGTACAGGAATTGTAAAATTCACCAAAAAAACACAGCCTTCTTACCATATTCAACTAAGTATCTGCATGTTACGCTCACCTGGTATCCACAGGGACGCCACCCAGCCGGGTTACTCGCTGGTATGCTTCTCAGCTTTGCTCTGATGTGGTCTGCGGGGAAGGTTCTGCCTGAAAATACAGGAGGACTGCGTTCAAGACTGACCAACTGGGGTAAGTATCCTCCCTCCACCCCCGTATGATTTCAGTCCCTCTGGCACCTTCTCCTCACCTTGTGGTAGAATTGGGCGTGCTCTCCGTCCTGCCTTCTTTGCAGGGGTGCGTTGTTTTTCATGGACGAGTGCTATCCTGCATGCCTTTATTTGTTTAAAATGTCTCTTTTTTTCTCCCTTAGGTTTGCGGAGCTTCAGCACAGCGAACTGGCTTGGTTGAGCCCTGCTGGTAAATGATGGCGCATTAAGAGCGCTATGATGCGGTAAGTAAGCGTTATGCGCAGCGCTGCGAAGTCTTGCCTTTGCTAACCTGTGTTTTCCTTCCTTGTAGGTCGTGGTGTTCTTCAGCGCAAGTGGAATGTCCGGAGTGGTGCCAGCCGAGAGGCGACCAGCCAGGTAAGCCTTTTGAGCAGTTCGTAATTTGTAAATGTCTCTACTGCTTTCTTTAATGTTGCCTCTATCTTCCTCTTTCAGGTCGTTCTGTCCGGGAGGCGTGCAGATTCGAGGAAGCAGTTCTCAGTAGCTGCGAGTGTTTAAAGATGAAGACTGCAGGTAGGATGCTGCTGCTAATGATGTTCCTTTTGTCTCCTTGCAGGTTCTGCTTCTCCGAGGTTCGAGGGAATAGCTGGACACGGTGAGCGTCACGTTGCAAGCTGCAAAGTAACACAAAGCGTGGTGTCTTGCTCGGGTGTGTTTTAAATAGCCCCAACAAAATAGTCCAGGTAAAGTAGTCCCTAGGCTACCACACCCAAAACACTAGACTGCATAGCTTGGTTCTTAGGAACCAAGCTATGTGGATGCCTCCATGTTGGCTGACAATACAATAAAGTAGTTCCCAAGTTCATTGTTTTTCATGGTGTATGAGCCTGGCGCCAAAGGCCCCAGGAGGACTTTTGAAGAGGATGCCAGGCTCTAGAGGCCTGCGTCCTGACTCCACCTGGCCAATGGGTTTGCCAGAGGGGGTTTTGGGTGAGGGTTCTGACACTGCATCCACTATTATACTTATTTTCTTCACAAAGAAATACACACATGTTCGATAAGCAGTTTCCACAATTGTGGTAGGATGATAAATATCAAATACACTTCAATGATATCATTCAACCATATTACAAATACTGTATACTCCCCGAGAGTACCTATAATTACAATACACATATTACTATGGCCATGACCAGTGTCCAGACAACAATATAAATACGCACAATAAACCTTCAAATAACATGACTCACCCAGAACCCCTCCCAATTCCAATGGTGTCCGCGGACACATGTCTGCCCATGTCAGCAGCTCCGAATATAGCTGACGACAGTCACATTGACTGTAGACTCGTTGACACCTTCAGAGACTTCTTCACTTATATAAATGGCTCCATCTTAACTTATTCCGACTCCCCAGCCTTCCCAGACACTCTTTCAGCCACAAAATAACCCCAATTGAATTTTCCATGCTCTATTCTCACTGTAATGTCCACGCACAAAGGCTGTGGTCCAGGGATCCAATATGGTGTTCAGTTAAAAAAATATGATGCAACTCATTTTTCAACATCACATCAGTGTGCATGTTTGATGTCTGCAAACACTAAGCCGGCCCATGATTGGTGTAGAGGTGACCACGACACACAACTAGGAGATAAATCTGCGGACCAGACAAAGATATCACAAATTTTGTTTTACGTACATGTTGGGCATTTTTATTTTAAACTACTGGACGCATCTATGCCAAATTTGCAAAAGCACACTTTCCTGGCTAAGCCGCCTCACCTGATGCAAGCTTGGTGAAAGTCTTTCCAGCGGTTTAGACTGTAAGCATGGGCAATCTTGGTTTCCATTATTTCAATGAGGATATGTTTGGGACCCCCCTCTATAACTTTGCCCCCTTGTGCAAAACCATGTCCAACTTCACAAAATCATTCAGAGGTGGCCATGTACTTTGTTTGCAAAGTTTTGAAAGGATTAGTCCACCGGTGCCAAAGTTATAAGCACCCAAAAACTGTTCTTCCTGTGGGTTGAGCAACTTAATCATAACTACATAGCTGCTGCCGCAGGCCGTATAAATATATATATATATATATATATATATATATATATATATATATATATATATATATATATATATATATATATATATATATATTCACCACCTATATATATATATATACATATATATATATAGGTGGTGAAAAGGGAAAAACAAATACATATCAAAATCAAAAGCATACCTGTAGAATTTCTTATTAGCTGTGGAACGTCTTGAATCTACAAATAGAAATCTGTAAGAGGAAGAGGGTGAACAGTAGTTTGTGATAGAGGAGGCTCTGAAGCACAGAACAAATGCGCTCTGAGAGTTGAAAGGTACATCTGTTCTGGTGAAGTGAGTAGGTGGGTTACATGTATAGTTTTTGGACGTGATTGGTGGATGGATGTGTTAGTGTTGGAAATTAGCCAATCAGGGAGTGTTGCAGAGATAAATGTAAAAAAGGAATAAGTGCTTCGCTATGCAATGACGTCCATGGAAGTCTGCAATTGTTTGTGGACCGCACATGCCCTCCGTGTTCTGTAACCCATCCCAACATTGAAAGATGACTGCAGATTCTGCAGATATTTTTAATATTGTGGACAGTAGTAACAGAAAATGGGGGCGAGTCATGTTTCGTGATGGTGCAATGTGAGTGTTTGTGATATAGATTAACTGTATTGTTGTGGCCATGGCCAGTTTCCAGATTCTTGGGAGCATGGCAGCAGGCAATGCCCCCAATATTCTAGACACTGGCCATGTCCACGACAATTGTGCACAGTAATTATGGTTATTATAGGGGGTATACAGTATTTATAAAGTGGTTGAAGGGTATTGTGTGGCCATGGTTAACATCCAGATTTTGGGGGCATGGCTGCAGAATGTGTCCCCAAGAAACAGGACACTGGCTATGGTCAGAATAATTTGTGATCAGTCATTATAACCACAATAATGTGCCCAGGGTGAAGGGTATTATTGAAGTGTCCTGTTTCTTGGGTATTTATAATGCTCCCAGAAATGTGTGCACAGGCCATCGGTACAATAATTTCTTCTTAGCTATTGTGGTATGGTAATATGCCCGTAGTAACTGATATTGCCCAAGGATGGTTGGTCGAATATGGTAAAAAGGCTGCAATGTACAAATCTGGGCACTGGTGATTTGTTACAATAATTTACCTTCAGTCACTATGGCTACAGTAAGATGCCCACAGTAATTAATACTTGGTGTGGACACTTAGTTGAATATGGTAAGAAGGCTGTTATCTGTGCTTGTTTCTCTCTAATGAAAATAAATGACAAGTTGTTATAGAACATACTTTGTAAAATTTAATTAGTTACAGTTGTACATGTTTACTTTTTTGACCCTCATAAATAGTACGTTGTGGGCCTCATCACAAGTCTGGTGGTAACCCTTAAATGCGGCGGTAGTGCTATTACCGCCACATTTAAGGGTCTGCCAGATCATGGCCATGGCGGATTTCTCCCCAGCTCTCAGCTGGGGGGAAATCTGCAGCAAAATTGCCGATTTTCAGCGCTAAAGGATAGGACCCTTCAAGGTTGGAGAGGTGAACTATCTGGAGGCTCCCAGAGTCTTTCACATCAACCGTTTGAAGGCATATGTCTCTCGACCTGACAAAGGAGCTTTGCTTCTAGCTTCAGCTCAGGAGGAGGAGGAGAGTGAACCTCTGCCTGACCTCCTCAGAGGCTTACCTTTAGATGAGCAAGTGGGAAGAGTTAATCTCTCTTCCAGTCTAACATCTGACATGCAGGATGAGTGTAAATTACTGTTGAATCAGTTTGCCTCCCTGTTCTCACTTTCACCAGGCTTAACCCCTTGGGCCAGAATGGCATACTCACTGGTGACTATTTGCCTGTCAAAAGAAGGGGGTACAGAATGTCAGACAATGTGAGAACCCATGTAAGGAATGAGGTCAACAAGATGCTTGATATCGGGGTTATAGAGCTGTCTACTAGCCCATGGTCTAGCCCAGTTGTGCTTGTACCAAAGGCAGGATCCAAGGAATTCAGATTCTGTGTAGACTATAGAGCTCTAAATGCAGTCACAAAGACTGATGCCCATCCTTTGCCAAGGACAGATGAGCTGGTGGACAAACTTGGCTCAGCCAAGTACCTCAGCACATTTGACCTAACATCAGGCTATTGGCAAATAGCCCTGACAGACCATGCCAAGGAGAAAACTGCATTTTCTACCCCAGCTGGCCTCTACCAATTCCAGGTAATGCCTTTTGGATTAAAGAATGCACCTTCTGCATTTCAGAGGATGGTCAATCAAGTTCTGAATGGGATGGAGGACTTCTGCATGGCATACTTGGATGACATTGCAGTGTTCAGCTCTACATGGAAAGAACATATTGAACACCTAGGCTATGTATTGCAGGCTCTGGAAGAGGCCTATCTAACCATAAAGGCAAGCAAATGTCAAATTGGTCAGAGTTCAGTGGTCTACCCTGGACATAAGGTAGGAGGAGGTGAAGTAAGGCCACTGCCTAGCAAAGTACAAGCTGTACAAAACTGGGCCACCCCTACAACTCAAACCCAAGTGAGAGCCTTCTTATGCCTCACTGGGTCCTATAGGAACTTCATAGAGAACTATGGGACCATAGCTTCTCCCTTGAATGTCATCTCCTCTCCCAAATTTCCTAAAAAGGTCAAATGGAATGAGGAGTGCAATCAAGCATTTGAAGGTCTGAAGAAAGCCCTTTGTCAAGGTCCAGTCCTAAGAGCTCCTGACTATCACCAACCCCCCATTGTACAAACTGATGCTTCTAATGTAGATATAGGTGCAGTCCTCAGTCAACTGGATGAGCAAGGTAGGGAACACCCCATATGTTTCATCAGCAGGAAGTTAAAGGATCCTTAGACAAGGTGGGCAACAATAGAACAAGAATGCTTTGCTATTGTGTGGTCACTGAAGAGGTTTAGGCCATACTTGTATGGTTCTACCTTCATCATTCAGACTGACCACTAATCCTTGAGATGGCTGATGCAAATGAAAGGGGAAAACCCAAGGTGACTCAGATGGTCAATCTACTTGCAAGGATTTGATTTTTCCATTGAGCACAGAGCAGGAAGTCACCACCAAAATGCTGATGGTCTCTCTAGGATGTTTATAACCGACTAGAGGTATGAGAACCATCCAGGATTGGATTAAATCCTACTGTCCCTTAGTCTGGGGGGGGCGAGTGCTTGGGAGAATTCTCATTTAATGGCTAATTTCCTTTACCTAGTGAGTCCCTCAGTAGCTTTGCTGGATCTATGGAGTTGTTTTCTTTCCACTTGGTAAGAGTGTGAGCTTTTCACCACTCTTACTTGTGTTTTGCTATGTGTTTTTATCTGTGTTTGTGATTGTGGACTCTGGAGTACACCACTTCAGTAGCCCCCTTCTGTTGTGTGTCACACAGCACCTCCTGTGCAGTGACACAGGGTTGTTGTTCAGACTTCCCACTGACTCCATTTTCTGAGGCTGGCTACTGTCCCCCATAAAAAGGTAAAGTTACCATTAACTTTACTTAGTCAAATTAACCACAGATCCAGTACACACCATCTTGCATGGAGTACTGGAAGGGTTAACTCTTAGCCCTTTTCATCTGTACCTCGTAGAGCATTGTTTAGCTCTTTTTAACATTTAGACATGGCTGGTGGCAGTGGTATCTACCCTAATTTTCTACCGCGGTTATCTTATATAACCGTGGTAATATTGTAGGCTATTGTGTTAGCCTCGAACTTAAACCCGCTTGACCAAATGCGTTTTCTTTTGGCTCCGATGCGGTTTATTCACCATTTCTTTTTGTTAAAATCCTTCTTGTGTTTTACTTTGCATGGCAAACCAGGTTTGCCTTCTTTGTTCACTGTCTTTTGGCGGGCTTCTGCTAAGAAGCCCTCCTCAAGGCACCTGGGCGTCTAGGTGGGCTGAATGTGAGGGAGGGGTGTAGTCACCTCCTGCACAGGCTATCCTAGGAAACCCAAGTCACACGTTTTCATGATTGGCTGAGGTGGTTGTCTGGGCTGGACAATCTCCCTGCTGTGTGATTGACAGCCATGCTGTGTGAATGGGGGATTTTCGCATAAAAGGCAGTTCTCTTGGGCTGGAAGTCAGAGAGTCGCCACTAGAACTACAAGGAACTGAAAAGAAGTGGAGGAGAGGTTGACTGCTGCAATTACCCCATACCGGTGAAGCCCTGCTGCAGTCCTGAGCTATCTACCCTTCAACGACTAAGAGTAGATCCAGTCCGGAGTCTTCTTCTCTTGAGTCTGGTGGGGATAACCAGCTCGTCTTCTTCAGCTAGAGGTCACCTTCGTGGTTGAAATCGCTGCACACTGCTGTTGTGTTCCGGATAGCCACCTGAAGAGCCTCTCCTGTTTTTAATGAGCGCACCTTTTATTTGTCGTCGCTGTTGTCGGCCTCTTCCCTGTGTGGTGTAAGCCCCCTTCATCGTCCTTCTTCGTGCCAAAGCCAGGAATTGTGGGTCTACAGGAAACTACCAGGAACAACTGCCGTGGCGTCAGCTTCTTCTTTGAAAAGGTTCTGTGTCCTGCTTGAGGAATCTTGGGTGAAATCCCTATTTCTCACTTATAAGGCTTGCCCTTATTTTTCCTTCCTTCTTATAACTTTTGTTTCCGAACATTTCACAATATCTAAAGTACGTTGGCAATTTTGAATCCCGAACTATCCGGCGTGTGATCCTCGACACAGGAACCCGGTTCCACTGGACACTGGCTCCGGCCTCTTGACTCTTGTATTTCTGCCTATGAGTGTTCTTCGATTCTGTTTGCCTACCTAACATATTGCCTATGATTTTTGGCCCCAACTCTCTCTGGGTATCTCAGGTGCTAAGTGTGTTTTTGCCCTGGTAGCATTTCTTGCCACGGATATGAGTTTTATTTAGTGGACCGATCAGTCAAAAAGTGATCGCAATCGTATCCACGGTAACATGTATTGTTTCGCAACACTGGTTCTCTCAAACACAGGGTACTTACCTTGATTCATACCGTACAAAGTGTATTGGTCAGTTGCAGTGTATTTAACATGTGGTTTTCAATTTAATAGAAGTGTTGTGTTAATAACAAATGGTTTAAAAATACATGTACTTATATTTTCTACCTAAAACCTTGAGTCAGTGTTTGCTTGAGTCACAGCGATTGTGGTCCCTTTGTGTAATCTCTCCTCCTGCTCATATACTCTTGGGATAAGCCTGGCTGCTCCGCTATTGCTACCACTATAACCTAGTAGTACAGACTTGTACCAAAGGTAAAACTTGTACTGCCACCTGTAGTCTTAATTGTGTACAGTGGTCCCTTAGGGCACTGCACAGGATTCTGCCTAACATCGGGGACTCCCCGAACATGTGTAGATGATCGGCGCATTCTGCTCCTCAGCGAGGGCAGGATTGCGGGGTGGTTCGCGAAAAACATAGACATCCTGTGTGGGGTATTGTACAGTCTATTAAACCGTTTGTATTGTGTGGTTCGGCAGCGAAGGTTGAGGGAGACCCTGTTAGTATGTGAACACATTTTCCCCCATAAGTGATCAGTGAGCTCTACGTCCAAATCTACGTCCAAATCGGGGCCGGGGCACCCATCAGCAACAGATTGTATAATGAAGAGACCACCCCATGGGCGCCACCCGAGTTAGCAATGTATTGAATCCCTGGGGAGTCCGGGGGTTCGTTAGGGAAACCCGGCCATGCAGTCCGGAAAGCCGCGCGGAGCCTATAGAACTGCAAATATTCCAATTCCGAACCTGAATGGCCCGGCCTCCATATCTGTGGAGTTATGAACTGCCCACCAGGATAGAAGTCTGTTAGTGCGAGGTACCCCAGGGTTTCCCAGTGCCGCGGCAGGACTATGTCATGTGTGGGTTCCAGCCTGGGGAATCTCCAGGCAGGGAGCCACTTGTAGTATGGTTGCTGTTCCGCACTAACATCAAATATTTGACCCCAGGCATGCACAGTGGTTCCGAGTAGGTCGATGGGCGAATCCAGTAAATACTGCTGGTACAATATTAGTTACATTACGTTAGTGTCTGCTGCCGCCATAATCTCCAACTTGACATGGGGGCGAGAATGGGGCCCGGGATACCAATAGGTGGCGAATTGAGCTTGTGCCATCAGCCAGTACAGCATCAGGTCAGGAGCGGTGAACCAACCTCTATCGTAAGGGAGTGTCATGTCCGACCATTTTTTGCATGCAGCGCTAGAGTGCCATAGGAACTGCATGCACAATGTGTGCAATCTTGTAAAGTATTCCCCCCCTGGTCAGATGGGCACATTACTAAATATGTACAACAGCTTGGGAAGCAGTAACATCTTGACGAGTGAAAGCTTCCCAGCAAGTGACAGTGGAAGGGAGCGCCATCGCATCATTTTGGCCTCAGCCTGCTGTGCCGCAGCCAGATAGTTGTCTACTAGCAATGTGTCTTTGGTCAGGGAAACCTGGACCCCCGGTACTTAATCCCGCCGGGCGACCAGGGGAGTGGATACTCGGTGGCAGGTTGTTGAGTGGAACTAGTGAGGGCAAAATCTCAGACTTGGAATAGTTGATAGTGAATCCAGAATGAGTACCTATGCGAGTAATGTCACGTAAAATTGGGTCGAGGTGGATAGCAGGGTCTCTGATAAACAATAACACATCATCCGTATAGAGGGAAATAATCTCAGGAGTGTCTTTCAGTCGTATCCCCCTGTGCGAGTGGCATTCTCGGATGTGATCAGCCATTGACTCTATCGCCAGGGCGAAGAAAATCGGGGAGAATGGGCAGCCCTGTCAGGTGCCTCTGAAGAGTGGGATCAGAGTTGACGACAGGGAGTTGACTCGGACCCTGGCCACTGGAGAGTTATACAGTAACTTAATGTATCTAATCATGTTAAGACCAATGCCCATAGCCTCCAGTACCACCCACATGTACTTCCAGGATGCCATATCAAATGCCTTCTGAGCATCAAGTGTGACCGCAACCGCATTCGCACCCTGGTCGATTCATGCCATGACGTTGAGCAGCCTCCTAATATTGTGGGAAGTGGACCTCCCGGGTTCAAATCCTGACTGATCGTCATGGACCATGAATGTCATAACTGGGAGGAAGCGGTTCGCTATTACTTTGGCGAAGATCTTAGTGTCAAGATTCATTATCGAGAGGGGCCTGTAAGAGCCGCACTCATTGCTAGGTTTACCAGGTTTAAGTAACACTCTTATAATGGCCTCACGTAGTTTAGGGGCCAGTATGGCTACGTGTTCCTGATGGAATTCTGCTGTGAGCCCGTCGGGGCTCGGCGCCTTACCCTTGGGGAGACTGGATAAGGCCTCGACTATTTCGTCTAGTAGGATTGGGGAATCTAGCTGGTCTCTGGTTGCGGGAGAAATGCAAGTCGTAGGGATCTGTTCAAGGAGATCCCTCATATGCCGCTCTCTATGTTCAGGGGGTTGGGAATAGAGCTTCATGTGGAAGTCTGTGAAGACCTCCAAAATCTGATGGTCGGACCACTGTACAGCACCCCGGCCGTCCTTGACACAAGTAATCTGAGTCTGACCCCACTCTCCCCTAGTCAGGGCAGCCAATGTTCTGCCGGGTCTATCACCCTCTCCATACTTCCGCGCGACTTGTGGATAGCTAACATATTGGACCTTCCCTAGTGGCGTGTTCATTGAATAATTGAAGTTCTTCACTGATTAGGGCGAGGGTAGCAGGATCAAATGATGTTGGGTGTTCCCGCTCCAGTTCGAGTAATCTGGACTGGGAGCAACCGAGGGCTGCTCTTATTGTTTTGAGTGCTCCCTCCTCCCTGGATATGGCCATTCCCCTGATGTAGGCTTTGAAGGCATCCCACCGGACTCCTATGGTAGTGGACTGGGGTGTATTATGCTCAAAGTAGGACTGGATGTCCGCTAGGATGTCAGCCTTAAACACGATATCTTGCAGGGCGGCGGAATTGAATCAACATGTGTTAATGGTCAGGGCAGGCACCCCCAGTTCCAGGGATAGAGTGATTGGGGCATGATCCGACAGAGTACGAGCAAGTATCTGCGTTCCCTCCATCAAGCCCAGCATTCCACTTGACAACAGGAACAGGTCAATTCTGGAGGAACTATCATGTGCGGAGGAGTAATGGGTGTATTCCCGTGTTTGCGGATGTAGTGTCCTCATACATCTTGGATGTCAAGCGCTGCGCTATGTGCCAACAGTCTGCCTGCTGCGCCCGACAGTAGTCTGGGGGCTGTTCCTGTCCGGTCCAGCATAGTGTCTAATATGAAGTTCATCTCCCCTCCCCAAATGATCTGCACCTCCACATAGCCCAGCAATATAGATGCCACCAAGTCCACAAAGTCGGGGGAGTCTACGTTAGGAACGTAAGTGTTCACTAAGAGATATTCTCTGTTAGTAATTGCGCAGTGTAATAGAATATATCTACCCTCTGGGTCAATGTAGCTCTTGTGAAGTAAAAATTTGACTGATTTGTGAATCATTGTCAGCACACCTCTGGCCCGAGTGGAATAGGAGGTAGAGTACCTGTTGGGACCCCATGATGGTACCATACATTTTGTCAGAGGGCCTGTAGAGTGTGTTTCCTGTAAGAATAATATTTTGCACTCATGTTTATGAGCGTAGGCCATAGGTTTACAGGCCTTAGTATAATTACTAAAGCCCCGGACATTCCAGGACATCACCGTAGTAGGCATTCCAGGTGTCTAGGGTACATCCCAACTCTGTTGTCGTAGGATATGTTTACCGCGGTCTGCCACTCTGCAGGCACCCCAATGCAGTGTGATTCACCAGTCTGCCTCTGCCTTTTCCTATATAACTTCTCAACCCATACCCACCCCCTCTCCCACCACCCCTTCCTGATAGGTAGTGTTCCCCGGCTCCCCCCACCCTACAGAACTAGAACTCCCCATAAAACAGGGGTTAGCGGACGAGTCCCAACATGAATCCGCCACGCTACTGGCCCAACCGGGGCCAACACCCAACAATAACCTTACAAGAGTGAACATTGCAATCACAGCGGGGTATGCTGTTGTCGTGTGGTTGATACCTAAAGAAATGCAGGAGATGTAAAGTACCAAGCGATACGTAATGGCAGCCGAACACATAATGATCGCATTTTTTCACAACACCATTGAGCGTGGTAGGACATGCTTGGTCAGGGAGTAAAACACCCCAACCATGAGCGGTCAGCACCCAGGAACATGAGAGGAATTGGTTAAACCTCAAAAGCAAGTATAAGAATGGGCCAGTGTCAAAGAATGGGTAACGTATGGTGAGGAGCAGTTAATGGCCTCTGGTAAGGAGCCACCCAGGTGCGACTGCCTCGAGTGTCAAATGCGTATGCATAGTTGAACCAATAAGTTGTTGTTACCATCAGCACATTGGAAAGCAAACAGAAGTGACCAGATTACATATCCTCTAGGTAGCTGGAGCTCAATCATTGTCAATGGGGTCCCCTATTGGAATGTGAAGTGGTATCTGGGACTCTATAAACTTCACTGCTTCCTCCGGGACGGTGAAAAAGTACAGTTTTTCCTTGAAGGTGATCTTAAGCCGGCCCGGGAACAGAATTGCGTAATGGACGTTGCGCTCTCGTAACAGTTTTTTGACGCCTAAGAACTGGCTCCTCTCCTGCTGCATGCCAACAGAGAAGTCTGGGAATATACGGATGGTGTGTGAGTTGAGGCGCAGGTCGCCCTTCTCGTGTGACAGGCGAATTATAAGCTCCCTATTTCTGTAGTTGAGAATTCTAGTGATGATAGGCCTGGGGAAATCGCCTGGTTTGGGGCGAGGTGATAGGGCCCGGTGAGCTCGCTCGACTGTGAAGTATGGGGACATGGTAGGGTTGCCCAGTAGATCTTTGAGTAAGTTCTCGACTGCCATCTCCATGCACCCCTTAAGGGCATTTTCTGGGACCCCAATGATGCGTAGGTTCTTCCTGCGCGAGCGGGACTCCAGGTCATCACACTTCGCCTTCACGATTTTCATGTCTCAGGTCAGAGTGGGCACCGTGTCCTGCAGGGTGTGCAGCCATCCTCATTTGCACCAATTCTATTTTCTGCCTCATTGATCCTGGTCCCAGATTGGTCAACCCGTGATTTCAGTGATGCAACTTTGGCGTTGATATCGCCCAACTTCTCATGCAAAGAGGCAAAATTCTTGGACATTGATTCCATCATCGCAGTGAGATCAGGGGTCAGTGCACTGGGCTGAGGTTCGGGATCGTGTTCGGGTTCCTTCTGGGTGGATGTCGCAGACCCTAGCTCTGCTTGCGAGGTTGCCTTCGCAAACTTGTCCATGGCACCCACCTTATTGGCCCCCCTGGCTCTGTTAGACATAACGGGTGTAGTAACGGGTGCCGTGGTGTCCCAGCAAGCCAGGCCTAATTCAATGTGGAGAGCAGGGGTGTAGCACAGTGTGGCAGTGCCCAACGGGCACAGGACTCGATAGTAGAGCAACAAGAGGGTTGGCCAGTGGCAGCAGCGGCCGTATTTGGAGTTTATGTAATGGTATGGCTGCAGTGAGGACACGATGGGGTCAGTGGCTCATTCAGCCCTCCAGCATTAGAGATGCAAGGGCAGTGATCAATTGCGTTGTCATGCCGCCAGAGCGATGATAGGTCTAATGGCAGAGGTGTGGTGTCTGGCAGGCCAGCAGTGCAGTATTAGTTAGGCAGTGTTATTTTGGGCCCTCAGGCTGTCAAACGAAATAGTAGATGGGGCCTGCGGCCCTGTAAGCCCAGTCAGGCTTCAGTTACTGTTTGGGCCCATGGGGCCAAATGTGGCAGGACCCCACAGCCCAGTCCAGTTGGCAGGGGGGATGCTAGCAGGGTAGGCCCACCCCCCACCCACAGCCCATACACCTCCAGGCAGCACAGACACCGCTGCGCCGGAAAAAACACCAGTGAGGGAGCAATGGTGCATAGAGGGCCAATGTAGTAGACTCCAGCAGAGGCCAAACCCCCGCCCAGCTCAACACCTACCCTGCGAGCGCAAACTGCAGCCCACGGGGTAGAATCGCCGGGTCCAGCAGCCACTGCCGAGCGTAGGCGCATATGGTGTCAGAGGGGTGAGGGCCCAGCACCGACCCAGGCTGCCAGGCGTGCGGGCCCCAGAGGTGGTCCTCCACTCAGCAGATGAACACTGCCATGCAGGCGGCAGGGCCGGGCCGCAGCGCTGTAGGATGGGAAGGAGGGGTGGCCACCAACATCGGTCCAGGTGTAGCCTCAGCCAACCGGTGCAGCGCGGCCAGTTGGTGAGATCGCTGCGGCACTCGGGGGGGGGGGGACAGCCATGGCCGCACACAAGGGTCCAGTGTAGAGTGCAAGCAGGCAATAGGCGCGGTCTCACACTGCAACCACAGAGGCGACTCCTAGCTAGGTCTCAGGCAGCGCCGGGGACCGCCCACGCGACCAGGCCCGGAACAGCAGCTAGTCGCAGCGGGTCACCCGCAGCTAGGTTCTCGATGAAATTAGAGTAGGGCAGACAGCAGAATATCAGCAACAATCTGGGCCAGTTTAAGGTGATGATACCAACGCGGTCCGCTGATGTGACCGGATTTGTGTCTCAACCTCACGGAGCTCAGAGGCTAGGCAGCCATTTTCGGGCTGCTCAACAGCACCCGCCATATTAGACACCTTTTTCATCTGAGAGATCAATTTATCTGCTTAGACCAAGTAGTAATTCCAATACATATAAGTTGAGGGTCTACTAAATACTGCAAAACCCAAATAGCATAGAGCTCTTACCTTAGTTAGAATGCAGGTGTTAACTTTCCATTTAAAGTTAGATATTTTTTTCCTATTCGTAAGGCAAATTACTACTGATTTCTTTTCGTTGATGACGAGACCATTTACTCCGACATAGGTTGATAGGGCCACCAGTTTCCGCTGAAGCACAATCGGTCAATGAGTAGAAGATCGTCGGCATAAGCACTCCAACAGATTTGTATCCCCTCTACCTTTGGTGGAATGGCCAAACCGCTTCAGAATGTACACATTGAAAAGCGTAGGTGCAAATAGACACCCTTGTCTCAATCCATTGCTAGTTTGAATTAGCTGCGAAAGATCCCCAGCCACGTTTATCCGGATCTGAATGGCTGATTCCTCATGCAGCTGTATGGGAACAGTCAAAAGTCTGGATGGTATTCCCATCAGGGTCAACTTCGTCCAAAGTCTGACCCTATCCACCTTGTCAAAGGCAAGGGAGAGGTCAGTGGAAGCAAGATAGATAGGACTCGCTGATTTCCTGCAAGCCTTTTCGAGTAATAGGGTGAAGAGCAGACCTCCTATTTCCGTGCCCATTCCCTTTCGAAAGCCAAACTGTCGATCCAACAGGATGTGATTTGCCTCAGTCCATTCCACTATACTCCTCAGCACTATTCCTGCAAATATTCTAGAGTCTGTGTCCATGATTCATATAGGGCGGTAGTTATCCGGACACCTTCTGTCCCCCTTTTTATATACTGGAATGATATATGAGACCCTCCAAGAACACAGAATGGTGCGGGTCATTAGAATATCAGAGAATAGGATGAAGAGAACTTTAGCCCAGAATTCTGAGTTTCTCTTAAATGTAATGTTTGTGAGCCCATTCGGGCCCGCTGCCCTTGAATTATTAGCTGCCATAATCTGTTTTTCAATAGAAGCAATAGTAATATTACATTTCCAAGGACCTTTTTTAATTTCAACAAGTGGTTTTGTCAGCGCAAATTTCCCTGCATATTGCGAAGAAAAGTGCATTGCCCAGGCGTCCTCCTGTACACAGACCGATTGCACCTCCGCCTGTGAGTTCTCCATCGAGTTAATTAAAGACCAGAACTGACGGCCCGAAACATCTCTTAAGGCTGTTAACATGGAGATACTGGTGGTCATTACGAGGTAGGAGCTAACCATGCCGCTATTAGCGGCATGACTACCCCCTTACTGGGTACCGGGTCTGGGTTCGTTGAATGAGGACTTCCTGGGCCATTCCGACCTTGGAGGGCCCGGAAATTCCTCATTCCAGGAACCCATCCCCATTCCCATTCGACCGCGCGTACGGCTCAATGGGAATGGGGAGGGTGCTAACAACGGGCCCGTTAAAAACCTGGCCCGTTGTTATCACCCTGGTCTGCTTGCCGGACCTGCTAAGGATGCCTGTTTTACCAGACGTCCTAAGCAGGTCCCTCGAGCAGAACTTGTAATAAGGCGGTATGGGGTTGACGGCTCCAGCACCTTTACCGGCGTCGTTAACCCCTTACCGCCAAACTCGTAATGACCTCCATTATCTTTTTCTAACATGGCCATCTTATGGTTCTTGAGCCAGTTTTTTTTTGCTTGTTTAATTGAACAAATTTGCTTCAATTTTGCGTCCTGATCTAAGTTGGAATTTAAGATTGCGCGGATGCTGAGATTTGTGATTTTTTTTTAACTCTTACCATTTCATCGTAGACATGCGTGCGAGGATATCTAAAGACCCCTTTATTCGTGCATTTCACACAGCTATCAATCAGACAACTAACATAACCTGAAAAAAGGCACAGAAAATAAAAGCGATCTCACAGGCAGCGCAGTGCACTGGTATTCGTGTACAAAAACAGCATTCAATTTGCTTATATTCCCTTCATGCCATTTTATGCGGTTGCCTCCACAAGAGACTTTTGAAACTATGGGTATTTTACCCTGGTTGATAGTGCTGAAATTCCACACTAATTTAGCCTCTAGGAATCTGTGATCACTCATATTAGAGTCGTTCACTGAGAATTCAACACATGCAGACGAGAGGCTATTTGACATAAATATATGATCAATGGTGGATTTATAAAGCCCATTCGACCATGTAAACTCGCTTTCAGACGAAAACATTTATGCGGGTGAGACCCCATGAATCAAATAACTTGCGCCAAATCTGCCCATGAGTGGATTTCCGTGTAGCGGCAAATGGCGCCCCTTCGATCACCCCAGAATTCCCCATAGATCTAATAGATGAGGAGCCCATCTATTTTTTCAGGCCTAATCCATATTTGATTTCTGAATTGAGAGCACCCGCTACTTTAATATTTAATACTCTGTATTTAAGCAACATGGTCGAGAGGCAGGTGTTCAGAGACATTGTTGCAAAACCCAGGGAGCCATGATAACTAGCTGTTAAGCATAATCCTGTGTAGTTCCCTTAGGGAGCACTACAGAAGATTAAGACTACGGGTATGAGCAATAAATCCCCTTTGATATCAGTCCGCACCACAAAGATTTAGTTGGTAGCAGTGGCTAAGCAGTCAGACTTATCTCAAGAGGGAGATGAGCAGTATTCAGGGCTTACACAATAGGTTTTGCAGCACTATGGTACAAGGAAACACTGACCAAAGCTTTGTATTAAAAAGTAGTTATATATTTATTTTATACACTTCTAGTAAAACACATTTATCACAGTCATCAAGCAAGTTAAATTAAGTCAAGGAAAAATATACACACTCCCTAGTTAAATTGTATACCAAGTGAACCAGAGTGAAAACTGAGCAAAACGGCACAGTGAAAACAACACACAAGGGATACTCTAGCAATTTCTCACAAGGGAGGGAAAGCACAAGTTATATAGAAATAGTCTCGTGCACACTCTAGCAACACTTCCCATAAGTTTGTGAACCAGATTAAGCAAAACAGTGCATCAGTATAGGCAATACTTAAATGAAAACTGAGCAAAATGGCATTTCACAAGGTTTAGAAAGGGGAAGAAAAGGGTAGTCATAAGAAGTAGGTGCACCAACACAGTTCTAGTTGAGAATCAATCTAAAAGAAGGCAGTTCTAACAAATATATCCACAGTCAGTAGGCCTGTGCCAGAGTCAGTGGTACAGGGCAAGGGCCCAGGAGCAAAATGTTCTTGTAGCTGCAGTCAAGTCTTTGGTTAACGATTTTGAAGAGATGGATGCAGAAGGTGAAAGACAATGTTAAGAGAGGGGGGCAGCCAACCCAACAGGTAGGTAAAGGATTTAAAACACCTTTAGAGCTACCGTGAAGAAAGGGCGGCCTGGCGGAACAATGTACCTTTGACATGAAGAAGTGGCTCCTGCGGTGGCGGTTGTTCCTGGTAGTTCCTGCAGTTTGTGGGATCCAGCAGAGGAAGAGAGGCTCTTGTTGTGGAGGAAGATTCGAGTTACTGCACTACCCAGGGATGAAACCAGCCATGGTGCTGCCCGACGAATAAAAGGTACGCTCCTTTAAATCGTGGTCCGGGTGGACTGGTGCCTGGCTATCCGGCCTCCGGGTACAGGGATCGGGAGATTCAACCAAGGCAGGTCCGGGAAGGCGATTGGCAAACAGGTTGGCCCCACTAGATCAAGGGAAGAAGGCTCTTGCACTTGAAGATCTTCTCACGACGTGTGGAGAAAAGTGGTGAGACCATGCAGCAGGGCTTCACCAGTGGTTCAGTCATTGCAGATGTCTTTGGTTCTCTCCTCTTTTGCTTCTTAGTTCCAGTGGCAACGTCTTGCTCTTCTAGTCCTCAGGACCCTGCTTTTTTCCAAAAAGATCCCCATTCATACAGCATAGCTGTCGCTCACACAGTGGAGTGGTCATCTTGGCGGGAGACCCTCCAGCCTATCAGGATAGAGTGCAACATGATTTGCTGAGGCAATCCTGTCCAGGGGTTCTACTCCCCCTCCCACACAATGGACCGACCCCAGACTCAGTGGTGCCGAAAGGAGGGCTTCTTGGCAGAAGCCCGCCAAACGAACGAACAAAGGATCCCTGACCTGGCTTTGGAGTTTAGAGGAAGACACGAGAAAGAAGTTATATTAAAGTTCTGGCAAATAAAACCTACCGGAGCAAAGTAAAAATTAGAATGCTGTAGCAGAATGTTAGAGGCTGTCAGAAAATGTGGTAGCCTTGAACAACGGGAAAATCCCATAGGAAAATATTTGCGGTTGAATATTTATGGTAGTAACCACTGCCACCAGCCAGAAACTTTTGAGAGAGGGACTGTTCGGTATGATATGGCATTTGTTACGCACCTATACACACGTGTTTCAAGGCGCAATAAGGCAGGGAGAGGGGAACAAAGGGAGACAGACAACAATCCTACTAGGCCAGGTATCATTTAGATCGCGCAAGTGCATGGGTACGGGGGGACGGGAAAAGTGCAAGGGGGAAAGGGAGAGGGAAAAGTGCAGTACAGGGTTAGTAATGAACAGGATAAATAATAAGGGCCGGCTGGTGGCAAGTGCAAGATAAGTGCAGACAAGTGCTGGGAAGGGGGGCTGTAGGGATACAGAGACAGTCCCGCAGTGCAGGGGTTGCCAGGAAGGCAGTGCAGGGGAGAGTGGCTGGGCCAAGGACCGAGATTGGTGAGTGGCCCAGTTGCTGATTCAGTACAGTTTCAGTGATTTAGCAGGGGAGAGGGAGAGAGAAAGCAGAAGCAAAGAGGAAGGTTTTGAGGTGCTTCCGGAACCGGAGATGGTTCTCCTCAAGTTTCAGGGAGGCAGGAAGGCTGTTCCAGAGGGAGGCCCCTACTGCGGAAAGAGATCTCCCCCCATCTCGTTGCTTGGAGAAGCGGCTGACCCTGAGCGAGTTGGAGGCGGAAGAGTGAAGTGCTCGAGAAGGAAGATATTTAGGAAGGGAGAGTTGAAGGTAATTTGGCCTCAGGCCCCAGAAGGCCTTGTGGACAATGCATCCCAAAACTTAATCCTCACAGCCACAGGGAGCCAGTGAAGCGATTTCAGTCCTGGAGAGATACGGTCCCTGGGCTTGAGGCCAAGGACAAGTCTTGCAGTCCTGTTCTGGATGAGTTGCAGAGGGCGGAGAGTAGAGGCAGGCAGATTTAGATAGAGGCTGTTACAGTAGTCCAGCTTCGAGAGAACCAGGGCTCTGGAGACAGTGAGCTTCTGGGGGAAGGAGAGGAAAGGAAGGATACCTCTGAGGAGGTGCAGCTGGAAGTGTGACTTCTTAGAAACATCAGAAATGTGAGGAGAGAAGGAGAGTGTGGAGTCGAAGATGACCCCGAGGTTTTTTGCCTTGCAGGTAGGAGCAGGAAGAGGGCCAAGAGAGGCCGGCCAGAGAGCTGCAGGGAAGGGAAAAACTATTAACCCTTTCCAGTACCTCCATAGTAAGATGGGTTGTACTAGTTTAGTTCATAACAATTGACTAGTAAAGTCAATTGGGACTTTACATGTCCTGGGAAACAGTAGTCAGTGCCAGGGTATGGAGTCTATGTTTGGGGGTCGCTACGACACCCCTGGGTCACTGCACTGAGGGTGCTGTGTAACACATGTGAATAAAGATGGTTCCTATGGGGGTGAGAAAATCCCATAGACATTAAACACAAAAACAGCCTAAAACACACATAGCAAAAATGCCTAAGAATGGGAAAAAGAGTCTCACTCTTAGCAGGAAAAAGAAACAAACCCTTCAAATCCAGCAAAGCTGCTGTGGGACTCTATATGTAAGAGAAATTTGCCATAGAATGAGGATTCTCCCTAACACTAGCACAGCTCAATTAAGCATGCAGCAGGTGACTAATCCACAGCAGAAAAATCAGGGCAATAGTGGGTTTTATATTAAGCATCAATATAAGGATCGAGTGGTGGACATTAAAAAATTCCAAAACCACTGCTAATACCCCACACAATATTGAGATTGATTCCAGAATTCTCGTGCCGATCGCTACTTTAACTGAAATTAGAAGGCCTCCAGCAGGCCTTCCACAGTGCTCTGACCTGGCAAGTTGATGTCTGCAATCAAAACCATCCAGTTGGAGTGGGGCAGTCATCCATGTTTCTTGAATGCATATCAGATCCAAAGATTTAAATTTGGTACACAAAGCTTTAGAGGCCATCAAGTTTAAATGGCCCCTGGAGTTCCATGATAAAAGTCGCCATTATTGAATGGCATTCAGGTGACTAAAGTTTCTGCTGCATGGTTTTAATTTGGGAGATAGACTCTCTTAGGGATAGAGCAAGCCATCTACTGTCCTGTCCGTCCTACCCCGTAATTGAAACTTTGCCTTCCTTGTATTCCTGCAAGTCCTGCCTGGCAGGATGAGAATTGTTCTGCTGCTCCATCAGATCCCTTCCTTTCTCCCACCCATTATTGAAGATAAGTATGTCGTAACCCACCCTGTTGAATTGCTCACTCTCTTGCAGGATAAGATCAAAAATCTTCCGAGAGTTGGGAACTATTCGAACATGCTCAAGTCTTGGGTGAACAAAGTCCACCAAGCAGATGTCTGCCGAGGAAATCAACCTCAATCTTGTTACCTCATTGAACAAAGACAGGACGCATGATCTATGTAGGGATGGTGGACCTCAATATCACACAGATTGTACAATATTATGCTGGGATAGTCTGGGAAGGCTATTTTCCGTCACTTTACATTCCGTAAATCACTGTCCTTAATATGAGCTGGCATAAGGGGCCCATAAGCCCCAGCTGGTCCGATAGCACAGTGAGTAGAGCGCTCACTTTGACATCTGTGCAGAGCCTGCTGACGCAGGTTTAAATCCCGGTGGGGCCAAACTCAGGCTTTCATCCTTCTGAGGTCGATAAATGAGCACCACAAACTGTGGGTAATAATAAGCAGCGCTCAGATACCTGAGGGTTCGTAGCGCTATATAAATGCTAAATTAATATTATTTATTAATATAAGACCCCTGGACCTCCACGTCCAGTGGTTCCTTTGCTTGGGCAATGACTCTGGAATTGGTGGACAGTACTGTGGTCATCTCCTGTTCCTTTTCACATTTGTCCCCTGGGCCCAACAGGCCTGCCTGTGCCTGGTGTATTTGGCTCCTACCAACCGGGGACACTCCACCCGCTCCGGAGGAGAGACTCCATTTATTTCTGGGGAGTTGGCAAGGTGCACCAATTGTCTAAGCCAAGATATATGTGGCAGAAGTTCCATTATAGTTTTTTTTTATGATCTTTGACAGATCCTGTTTGTTTTGGTCCCCGCACCCTCCCCAGTTACATGCAGTGTGGGATTTATAGATAACACTAAGTCATGAACAAGGGCATCCCTGTTACTGGACTCCCCTGTATTCAACTTTGTTTTACCATCATTGCAAGGAGAGCCAGAATGGTTTAGTTCCCCTGGAAGAAGAGGGTCCTGGTTTCCACCCCATGGTTGCAAGGAAAAGCCAAATCTTTTTGACTCTGCAGATGACATAGGGACATCAGCCAGCTGCTGCGGGGAGACCCGTGGCATCATTTGTCGAGAGGTCAATTTCTCTAGACAGTTGTAATTGTTTCACTTCCTTACAGCCCCCTGTCATATTAGGGGGCAAAGTACATTTCTCAGTCTCTGCTCCTGCATCGACGTCAGAAAATGCAGTGAGGCCCTCCTATTGTTTATTTTCATTTTTTGTTTTTTTTAAGTTTTTTATTTTTTTGTTTGCCAAGGTTGCCCAGGTTGCCCAGGGTGAAATGATATCAGCGTTGGTATTGTGTAGCTGCAACGCCACACGGCTTTCTTCAACGCCACACGGGTTTCTTCAATGCCACACGGCTTTCTTCAACGCCACACGGCTTTCTTCAGCGCCACACGGCTTTCTTCAACGCCACACGGGTTTCTTCAACGCCACACGGCTTTCTTCATTCAATTGAATCAAGTCTGAAAGAGCAACTTCATTTGTCAAAACCTTGGATTCTTTTATTTTTATTTGAGCCTTATTAGACTTCAGGCTTTTCTTTAGCAACCTATATTTTGCTTTCAAAGCCAAGCATTTTTTTTACCCCTTGACAGTGAATAGCCTTCACAGCCGGAACTTTGTTCATCTTCTGGAATTTGGCTCCTAATTACCGGTCCCCTTGCAAGAGTGGCATTTTCTATGATGTCAGTTATACCAGAAGGACTGTCCGGGGACCCATATTGGGAGTTTTCCTTTTCGGGAACCTGCACCAACACCCCAAGAATTTCTTTTCCCCTTCTCCTTCAAGTTTAGGAACACTATTCCCAGCTGCCCCATCAATCTAATTAGGCATAGTTTGTAAGGCTGGAACCCCACCAGAGCTAGGACCCCCACTTACACCTTCTAGTGTTTGGGATCCTTGAGATTTTAATATCATGCATTGGGGGGCGGAGGACCTAGGCTCCTGTGGGCCACATCCATAAGACATGCCCAGTAGGAAACCTTCCACTCTTGGGATTGGATTGGGTATCCAGAGAAATTCGTTTGAGCTCTCTCACTTGCCAATGGGTTAGCTCATGCCCCTTGTACAGGAGATTTAGTATTCTAGAGATCACTGGTAGTGATTCCTCAAAATATTCTTTATTTTTGGGGAAGGGGGAACTAGTCAGTGAGGCCAATGGAACAGGGGCCTGAGTAACAGGCAGTGGTAAATCTACATCGCCCTGTTTCTCAGAACTCGATGTCCCATCCTGCAGACCTGGCTCACATTTCCCATTGCATACTAACATATTTTGGGCCTCAGTAAAGAGTGAGGCTGATGGGAGAGGACATTTGGCATACTCTGTGGGGAGAAAAAGTCCCATTCGGGGCAAGGTGTTAAAGGGGTGTACATTATCTATACCATTATGCGCAGAATTCACGGGAGTACAGGGACCCCGGGAGAGTCTGGTGCGTTTGCGCAATTCCAACTTCACATGCTGGTTTTGTGTCTCTCGTATACTCAAAAAACTGGACTGTGGTGGAGCCTGGGATTCGAATGAGAATGAGAGGCCTACTGGGGTTAACGAGATGTCATCATCGCCCGACTCATGGCCATTCCTCTTTGCGTGTATCTGGGAGTACATATGCGTGAACTCACACATTCTCCACCTCACTTGCATCCAGGACTACACCGCCCCCATCCAAAACACATGGGGCATCTAAGTTCTCTTTATACACATCAACCCCCACCACTTTCAGGGGACAGGGAACATGTAAATCCTCACTCAGGGCTTCGCCTGAGCTCTTTACAGAGGTGGGCGTTGATTGGCAAATGTTTCCATTCCCTAGCACTGTTGCCATTTTGCCTAAAATCACAGGTTCCCCCGGGCTTTTAACCTCAGAACTTCCAACTCGAGTCCCCCAAACCCGGAAAGAACTCGTCAATCCACAGGGGGGTGCAGGAGTAAACTCAGTAGTGAGTGGCGCAACCATTGCTGTCGCCCCTGTGTTCCCTGACACAGGGAACACAGGGGCGACAGCAATGGTTACCGCTGTTACTGAATGAAAGAAATGCAACAGATATAAGAACTACCATGAACAGGCTCCTGCGTATGTATCACGATATTTGCCAGCCTCTTTCAGGCTCAAAAATGTTGAAACTATAGGTACAGCAGACCCAAAAGTAGCTATGAGTCAGGCTTCCCCCCCACACCCACTCACCCTAACAGCCCAACAGCACCTCACTTCCAGCTCACTTCATGCGCGCGCGCCATGCGCGAGACCTGCAGCCTTAGTAGGAGAAGGCAGGAGTCTGGGAGCCTGGGAGTCTGGGAGCGTGGCCAAAACATGCACAGAATCTGCGGCAACAGAAAGAAACAAAAGCCCTTGTTAGGCACTTGCTTTAGCAGTCCCTACGCTGGTCTCTAGAGCCCAAACCACTCATGCAGAGTGCACCCACACTCTCCCAATAGCAATGCGACTGAAAGGCTCCCAGTGTCCAGGATATTTACTCTTGTTAACGGAATGCAAAAAACGCGAAAAAAAGTTCACCAGACATTTCGCCTCTGTAATGCAGCCAACACTTCTTCCCCTCTTTACAGCTCTGTAAAGCTTGTCACAAAATATGAGGGCGCCAGCGAGTAACACAAAGAGCAGAGCCTTCTGACCCAGGCCCCGGGCCACATGAAATGCGGGACGATAGAGGGTCTGGGAGTTTAGGCGCGGGGTGGGGGAAAACGGCGCGAAAGCGTAGGGAGGGGTGTCCGAATGGCGCCACAAGAAACAAAAGCCCAGGAAGGGCAGGAAACAGCACCTGGGAAGGTGCGAATTGTAACAGCAAGGGGTCAGGCGGGTAACCCGGCCACCCCCAGGAAGGAACAAAAGGCCGGGGGGGTATAAGTAAGCCTGGAAAAGGAGAGGCGGCACAAACCAGGTAAGAGCTCACCTCTCTCGGGTAGGCTCTTGGTACCTGGAGAAGGGGAAGGAAAAACGTTTGCTCTTGCGGGCTCACGCATTTTTATACCTCTCTAGAAGTTCATACTATCGCGGTGGTTACAACAGTGCTAGAGCAGGAACGACCCAGAAGTATCAGCGGGGAACGAACAAAGGATACTTTCGCAGTGGTCAAACAGAAGCGCGATCAACAGAATTCAGATGAGAAGGATGGCGGAAGGAAGAGCGAAGAGGGTCCGAGAATTCTCAGAATGGGCAAGAAAGGCAGAGAAGGAGTATGGAGCACAATGGGTGCTAGAAGTAATGCAGAAAGAGGAAAGAGCAAAGGCAACGTCACCGCTGCTGTTCATAGAGCACAGCAGCAGCGAAGGAGAAGACGAAGTACCGCAAGGACAGAAAAGGGGAAGAGCAGAGTCGAAGAGATCAGAGGAACAGACGGAGGCACCGACCAAGAGAAAGAAAAAAGATAAAAAGAAAGGTACTGTGAATAATAATGTGGGGAATAAAATAGTAAAAATGTTAAAAAATTGCGTCACGGTTTCGGGTAAGTCGCCCAGAACCAATGATAAGAAGAGCAGACGGGGGAAGAAAAGCAGGGATGAGTGGCAGGGGAGTTCATCAGACGAATCAAGCAGTGATGACGAAGAAAGGGATCACCTAAAGGCTTGGGTTAAATGGAGAGGAGTGGTGAGCAAAGAAAGGCAGAGTGGGGTGGGGGGGGCAGGGGCGGAACCCAGAGAGGCCCCGGTCCCAGCACCGCAGGGGGCACCAACTGAGCCCAGGGAAGCCCCGGTCCCAGCACCACAAGGGGTACCAGTAGTCCCGGTGCCGCAAGGAGCACCAATTTTACCGACACCACAAGGTGTACCGGTAGGGCCAAACATAGGGGCAGTGGCCACACCACCGGGGGCAACACCGGCGGTGGCAGCGGCGGAAAATGAGGGGCCACTCATGACGAAATATGGCAGGCCAACCATGGGTAAAGACGCACAGGGCAGGTCAATGAAAGCGATGGATTGGTACATAAATGACAAATTAAAGGAAAAAATCTGGAGGAAGGAATTGATCGATATATTTACATTGTTAGATTGTCAAAAGAGGGGGATGAATGTGGCCCTGGAGGACATGAAAGAGGATGAAAAAAGCTTACTAAAAAAGGGGCCAGTAGTAAGGAACTTTGACAATTGGATGTCGGCCTTCACCATAATGTCTACAATTATATTACAAAAATTCCCGGAAGACGGGGTAGCATTAGTGGCATATCAACAGAGGGTGCTGAAGGAGCACAGCATTTGGAGGGGATGCATGGCTGGAGTATGACCATGAGTTCAGAAAGGAGATGGACTGCTTTCCGGATATGGGCTGGGACGAAGAAAACTTTAACCTCTACATTTTTAACGTGCTAAAAGAGAAATGGGATTCCAAGGAGCGGAGCACAGGGGGACAGCAGAGAAGGCAGTACTGGCAGAATGATTACAAAACGGATTATAGATCGAGTGGCAGAAGGTATGAATCCAGCTATGACAGGAATAGAGACCAGAGTTTTCGGAGCAGAAATTACGGGTCACAGAGAGGATGGCAGAGCAGCCTGCCCCCGACAACACAGGGTGGGGGCAGTGGGAGCACGGGGACGGCACGAGCACAACCAGGTCAATGCAGGAGCTTTGAAAAGGGGGTACCATGTAGCTGGGGATGGAAGTGCAAGTTCAGCCACAAGTGCGAGAGATGTAAGGGTGACCACAGCAGCTCCAAGTGCACAAGGGCTGCAGCTCCAAGCGGCAGAAGCGATGAGATGCGGAAATAAGAACTGGGGTGGGAAAGGGGCCACGCTGGTAAAAATCGAGAGGATGGAAAGGTGGCTCCGGAAATACCCCGACCAAGAAGCGGCGGAACAGATCAGACAAGGCTTTAGAGAGGGTTTCAACATCCCATTTACCAGGCAGGGAGCACATGACATTCCCAGGAATCTAAAATCAGCAAGCGAAAACAGGGAGATAGTGACCAGTAAGATCAGGAAGGAAGTAGAACTAGGGAGGCTGGAGGGCCCGTTCAAGGCCCTACCATTCAAAGAATTCTTATGTTCACCACTAGGACTGGTGCCGAAAAAAGAAGAAGGGGAATACAGGCTGATACACCACCTATCCTACCCCCCGTGGGCCTCGGTGAACGACGGCATCGCTCAGAGCGAGGCAACAGTATCATATTCAGACTTGGAGGAGGCGGTGGAACTGGTCAGAAAGGCAGGGAAAGGGGCATGGATGGCGAAAGCAGAGATTAAATCTGCATTCCGGCTGTTGCCAGTCAACAGCTGATCTTAAAGATGGTTATGCATGCATTGGGAGGGTGAATACTTCATCGACAAATGCCTCCCGATGGGGTGCGCCATCGCATGCGCATATTTCGAGAGGGTAAGTTCATTCTTACAATGGGCAGTAACACAGGAGATGAGGGAGTCCATGATGGTGCATTATCTGGACGATTTCTTATTCGTCGGTCCCAAAGGTGCAGATCTATGCAGGGTAACCCTGGTCAAATTCGTAGAAATAACGAGAGAGTGGGGTTTTCCTCTGGCGGAGGAGAAAACGATGGGGCCAACACAGAAAACGATGGGGCAATTCCTAGCTATAGAAATTGACTCAAACAAGGGGAGGTGTCGGATCCCAGAGGACAGCCGGTGGCTTTGGTTTTGGCGCAATACTGGGGAAAAAATGGTGTGCAGGCAAGTGGCCAAAATCATGGCAAGTGGCGGAATGGACAAAGAACATAACGCTGCTGGAGCTCTTCCCGATATGGGTCGCGTTATGCGCATGGAGGGAAGAGCTAGGGAACAAGGAGTTGGCAGTATGGTCAGATAACATGGCAGTGGTGCACGTGTTAAACAAAGGAAGTGCGTCATGCATGATAGTATTAGAATTAATGAGGGCAATCATACTGGAAAGCCTAAAAATGAATACATGCATAAAGGCGAGGCATATCGCTGGAGAAGAAAATGTGGTGGCTGATGCAATCTCTCACTTTCAGTGGGAGAAATTCAGGGAGCTGAGACCGGACGCGGAAAGAACGCTCACGCCACGGAAGGCATGGGTCCCGTTGGAGGCACTAGAAAGGAAAGCACGGTTGGCCTCAAGGTCGACTCAAAAGAAGTGGGAGAAGAACGGAGAAAAGAAAGGGTCATCGACAAGCTGACCAGAAATGCCCTGACATACAAAACGGGTAAGCAGTAGGAAAAGCATGTACAAGATGTGTTGATGGAAACAGGTGTAAAAGAGGTGGAAAAAATGTCAACAGAAACAATTTGTGAATTTCTTGAAGGGGCATTTGCCAAAGGGAAAAGGAAAAGCTAGGCAGCAGCGCACCTGGCGGCGGTGGCATATACCACAAAAGTGGCGGGCTACCGGACCCGACGGACAGCGCTAAAATAAAATATGTTATGAGGGGTTGGGCAAAATTAGAGGGGAAAAAACCAGATAGCAGAAGGCCGGTAAATTTTGGGAAATTGAAAATTCTGCTAAAAGTGATGCAAGACACGTGCAGCAGCACGTACGAAACCGCGCTGTTCAGGGCAGCATTTGCGCTAGCATACTATGGAGCATTCAGAATAGGGGAACTGGTGGCCAGAAATACGGTGGCAGGAGACGGCCTGGCAAGAAAAGACATTAGTATGGGTATCAAGGGGATGTCAATAATGCTAAGGTAATCTAAGACAGACCAAATGGGGAAGGGGAGAGCAATAGATCTCAATTGTATCAGAGAAAAGGACCACTGTCCCAGATGCATCACCCAAGAATTCCTGGCGCTGCGACCAGAGGTCGACGGACAGTTATTGATCCATAGGGACGGCAGCGCGCTCAGCAGGTACCAGTTTCAGGCAGTATTAAAAATGGTGGTGGTGAAAGCGGGATAGGATCCAGCCGAATTTGGGACACACTCTTTTAGGATAGTGGCAGCAACCTCTGCGTGGGTGGGGGGCCTGGGAGCAAAGGGGGTGAGACGAATTGGGGGATGGAAGTTGCAATGTTTTAAGAAATACATAAGGGAGGAACTGATATGACACTTATCTCCCCCGTGTCTACAGAGGCCGGACCATACAAATCGGCATGGATAGTGGGGCACTCTTTCGTGACCCGGGCAGGCAGGTGGCTGGAAGAGGTGAAACAAGGACTACATTTCAGGAACACAATTACGTCCTGGTGGGGCCTCCCGGGGATGCACTGGGAGGACATCCACGACAGGCTATCGGACCTGATAGGTTTCAGGGACCCCCCCCCCCCCCGAGTACCTGGTTATACATCTAGGGGGGAATGACCTGGTGAGCACAAACAGGGGTAAACTACAAAGGAACATCTGCGAGTCACTGCATAACATAGCCCGCAGCTAGTGGAAAACCGAGATTTTTATGTCAGAGATAATACCAAGAAGGGTCTGGCATGGGGCACAGAAGAGGCACACAATTGAGATAGATAGCCAGAAAGAAATTAAATAAATCAGTAGAAAAGTACTGCAAGAGCACAGGGCTGCATTTCATAAGACATGGCTTACACCGGAACAATCCGGACATGTTTCACCAGGATGGGGTGCACCTATCAAAGGAAGGGAGGTTTTTTTTTCCAACAACATTTTTAGGGCGCTCCCGGAACGGGGTTGTAGGTAGGGTGCTTTTGGGGGGGACCTGAGCGGGCGTGAGGAACACCCACTCAGGTGTGGCGGTATGTGCCCAGGAACGAAGGCTGAGGGATAACAAGGACTCAGGAGGAGCCTTGGGCAGCTTCGGAACTGGACACAATGTGCCCAAAAGCATATGGCTGTGTAATTATTTTGTTGTGTTGTATTTTCTGTAAGAAAATAAAATGCCTACGGCCTACAACTTTTCCATACACATAAGTTGTCTGTGATTTATTACTTAGGTAGGGATCTGGTAAGAGAAGCAGAGTGAACCCACACTACTCAGCCTATGACAGGCCCCGGGCCGCATGAAATGCGGGACGATAGAGGGTCTGGGAGTTTAGGCGCGGGGTGGGGGAAAACGGCGCGAAAGCGTAGGGAGGGGCGTCTGAATGGCGCCACAAGAAACAAAAGCCCAGGAAGGGCAGGAAACAGCACCTGGGAAGGTGCGAATTGTAACAGCAAGGGGTCAGGGGGGTAACCCGGCCACCCCCAGGAAGGAACAAAAGGCCGGGGGGTATAAGTAAGCCTGGAAAAGGAGAGGCGGCACAAACCAGGTAAGAGCTCACCTCTCTCAGGTAGGCTCTTGGTACCTGGAGAAGGGGAAGGAAAAACGTTTGCCACCCAACCCACCCTACAATAATAACAGAAGAAGAGGGGTGCAGGCAGGAGCCAGTACGCTGAGTACTCTCTCGGTACACGGTCCAAAAAAGAAGGAGCGGGCAGAAGTAAGAACGCTGAGTACTCTTTCGGTACACGGTCCAAGAAAAGAAGGAGCAGGCAGAAGAAAGGAACGCCGAGTACTCTTTTGGTACACGGTCCAAGACACGTCGTAGGCGGCATGTGCCCAGGAACGAAGGCTCAGGGATAACAAGGACTCAGGAGGAGCCTTGGGCAGCTTCGGAACTGGACACAATGTGCCCAAAAGCATATGGCTGTGTAATTATTTTTGTTGTGTTGTATTTTCTGTAAGAAAATAAAATGCCTACGGCCTACAACCTTTCCATACACATAAGTTGTCTGTAATTTATTACTTAGGTAGGGATTTGGTAAGAGAAGCAAAGTGAACCCACACTACTCAGCCTAAGCCGAACAGCACCTCACTTTCAGCTCACTTCATGCGCGCGCTCCATGCTTGAGACCCACAGCTTTAGTAGGAGAAGGCGGGAGACTGGGAGCCTGGGGGCGTGGCCAAAATGCGCACAGAATTCTTGTTAACGGAGTCCAAACCACGCAAACAAAGGTCCACCAGACGTTTCACCTCTGTAATGCAGCCCGCACTTTCTCTCCTCCTTACAGCTCCTTACAGCTTGTCACAAAATATGAGGGCACCAGCGAGTAACACAAAGAGCAGAGTCTCCAGCCCAACAGCACCTCACTTTCAGCTCACTTCATGCGAAGACAGTAAACACAATGATCCGATATGTAAATCTTCATGGGACCAGCGTCTTGATGATGAATCACCTAATAAGAGACACAAAGTCCCCTATCAGGTAGAGCCCGTGTGTGTCTAAATGGCCTCTGCATTACAGATGCTACTAGCAGGGAGGGTGAGTGCAGATCTCGTCTTAGTCTTGCCTGACATCGGTGTATGCATTTGTGGATGATCCTACTGGTCTTTCAAATGGCCCACAACTTGTAGGTCATGCCGAACCTAGTGGTCCTCACATACTGTGTGCATAACTTTAGATGCCGGCCAGAGTGCTAGAATCTAATATGCAGCTACAACTAAGTGAAAAAATACATGCCGGCACATATAGCAGGTTGAATTGACAAGAGATGATATATATAACATTCTTTTTCAGGCAATTAGTATGGATCAATAAATCCCATTTCACGTGGCCGTGGTTGAATACATATTAGTTTCCATCATGGGGCATACAACACAATTCCCACATTTGTGGTGCCCTATTACCGGTGGCAGTCCCCATTGGTTCAGTACTGTTTGTTCCTTCACTTTTTCTCTGTATGTATGCACCAATCTTTGTCGGTGGTTACTATTGCGTTTCAACGAAAACATTGGTTTCTTTTGAAGGCTCCCTGGATATTTAACCAAGTTCCAATTACGGTTGATAATCGTTTTAATGTCATTGCTGATGGGGTTGTATGTTGTGACACATACAAGTCTGTCGTTTGTCCTTTTTTTCCTGGGGGGTTAAAGTTATTTCTCTATTTGCATTGGATGCTCTTTTGAGGTTATCCTTCACCAATTACCAATTTTTTAGGATACCATGTTCTTTCAATCTCTCTCAGTTGTGCCGCAAGGATGTTAAAGTCTTCCTTCTCAGTACAATTGCAGCAAATCTAGGAATTATCAGTAAAACAAGTTCTGCTTCAGTCCTGCAGGGTGGAAGCTGGAGTAATGGAGCAGGGTGTTTCTATCAGTCGGCTTTCTATACAGCGTTTTATCTAACTTGTTCCCTGATTTTTTTAATCATGAGATTGAGGAAGCTTACCTGATTCGTGCTCCATTCTATAGTGAATTTAATATTCACGTCACGTGTGTTAAGCCAGCTATGAAAGTCAAGTAGAGAAGCTCTTGATGCCCTCCAGATGATGAACACGTCATCTATGTAGCGTCTCCATGTCCTCAGCTGTCTCATATATTCTGTGTGTTCAGTGTTTTTTGCCAGTGCATTGTTGGTTGCAGAAATATACTTGGACTCGAAATCAGCCATATAAAGATTAGCCACATCGGGGGCAAAGGTTGCCCCCATGCTAACTCCTTTTTGTTGTTTAAATAACTGTTTCTTGAATAGAAAAAGGTTTTCTGTCATGGCCAGACGGGAATACTCAATTATGAATCCTGTAGGTCGTTTACGTGCTGATTCTGCTGGTCAAGGAAGTCCCCTAAAATCCCCAGACACTCCATCTGAGGGATGGAGGTATACAAAGACTCAACGTCCATTGTCACTAATACATCATCAGCCTCAAGGTTGAATGTTTGTGTATTCCTGATCATATCCGTGGTGTCCTTGATATATGAGGGCATGAAAAGAACAAAAGGCTTGAGAATAAATTCACTGTATACTATTAATGGTTTGAACAGTGACTCGATGGCAGAAACAATGGGTTGGCCAGGTGGGTTATCTTTGTCCTTATGAATTTTAGGAAGTATGTAGAAGGCAGCATTTTTGGGATGTAATTTATTCAAGAACCATCCTTCTTCTACACTAATCCATTCTTTGTTTATAGCATGGTCAGGCAAGCTCTTAATTTCCTCTTGGAGCCTTTGAGCAGGATCCTGGTCCAGTTTTTTATATGAGTTAGTGTTGCTCAAAAGTCTTAGACATTCTATATCATACTTCAATGTTTCCATGATAACAATAACCCCACCCTTGTCTGCGGGTTTTATAGTTATTTACTCATTTTCACTAAGGTTTCTAAGACATGTTCTCTCGACCCTGCTCAAATTATCTGGCCGGTAGTGTTTCTTTTTTATCACTTCGAGAACTTGTTTGGTTACAATGTCTCGAAGGTGGCAATTTCCAGAGGCCACACATGTAGAGGGGGATTGAAATTAGATTTTACTGTTAGTCCTGTGGTATTTTCTGTCATAATACTGGGAGGTGATCCATTTCCTGTTTCTCTACCGAGACTCGGCAAATGAATTAGAAAAAGTAGTTTTAAGCAGATGTTCCTAAAAAAGTGGTGCAGCTCTAGTTCCGTGTTGAACGGATCCGCTTTAGCTACAGGTCATATGAAAGACCCTTTGAGAGCAGTTGTAATTTGATGGTACCCAGTGTATATGTAGATAAGTTGATAATGGGTATACAATTACTCCTCACTGGTTCGAATACCATTGTCGTGTCCTTACCTCCTGGAATTGGGCTGGTCTTTGTCATGGGCGTCCCCATTGGCCCCCTGTTAAAAGAAAACCTTGCTGTTGATATTGGCCTCTCCCTCTTGGCGGTGGACCTGTTGTCCCACTCGTGGAAGGATCTGAATCACTGGGTGACCCTGAGGTGTTTCAGAAAGTGACTATCCGATTCCCTCTCCTATAATTATGACCAGCCACTAGGGCTGTGAAAAAACCTTCTTTAAGATAAGGGTAGGTTTTCTCCTGTTTGTAATTTGTTATATCCTTCTGCAATTCATATAGCTTGTGGACAAGGGTCAGCTGTCTGAATTATTTTATTTCTTCCTCTACATTCTCAAGTAGTTGTTTTGCATCTTGTATGTTTTTGTTATCTTTGAATTATTTTTCTAGGGCTTCTAATTCTTCACCCTGTTTCTTAGTTTCCTCCTCGGCCGTCTCAATAATGAGAATGATCCAATCGCGGGAACATCTGTTCCTGACCCCACTAAAGTTTTTTTGGAACTTAGTGTTATCTACGAAGAGACGTGGTGTATTTCTTATTTGGAGGCCATCTGAGATAATTCCCGACTTTAAGTATTCCAACACGAACTTGGAATGAAGGTCAGTTCGTGTTAGTTTTGTCTTTTTCTGTATAATTCTTTTTTCGATGTTATCTTTTTCCCTCCCACCCGTTTCTGTTATTTGGGTTTTTGTGGGGAGGGCTGGTGTCTCTAATAACTTTTTGTAATGCTCTTCAGAAAACAAGAACAAGTTGTCATTTTCCATTACTTTAGGATGCATTTATAATCCTAATTCCTTTACGATACACTTCTAATCGTAATTCTAATAAATGCCCTAACAGCCATGTGCTGTGCCAACAATTAAAAAGAATATAGGGTACCTGGTATCAATCTATGGTCCTCCAGGTGAGAAATATAGATATAGCAAAAAATGGACCAAAAGATAACAGATGACAGAGTGCTCTTGATTTTATAATTCACGGTGAATGATTTTTATTCATCATATATCAAAACATCACAAAGCTTAATAACTAACTACAAAAGCTCATAATCTTTAACCCATCATTCAAGCTCATGCATATTCATTCACACAGGCTTTCAAACATTATATACAAAAGGAATGGTTTCCATTTAAGTAAACGCGCACGAATCAACAACATTAAGGGGCCGATTCATGGAACAAACGTGCGCCGAAAATCTTCGCGCAAGCAGGCGCAAGCGGAAAAAAACAGTGCGTTTCATGGAAGTCCCTGCGCGTGTACACCTCGGGAAGTCCCTGCGGGTGTACACCTCGGGATGTGCGCCAAACCCGTGCAAGTCACTGCAACATCCCGAAAGGCGTGCGCGACGTGCACAGTGAAAGCGCACAACCTCGGCGCATACACCAGAAAGTGGGCGGGACACGGGGCGTAACGCGCGGAATGGGGAACAACGCGCGAAAATAAGGGCGTAACTGGGGATGTACTGCAGGGAAGCAGACGGAACACCCACACGCACTCGAACCACACGTATTCATGGAATCGAATAGGGCAAAGCCACGCAGAGCCAAAGACACGCACAAGCTGAAACACGTCCGCCACACGAAGGCAGGCGGTAGAGTGCCAGCGCATCACAAAAGTGGCAACATACAGCAATTGGGCCTGTGCGAGCGGGGTACGTGTATTTCGGGGGCGCGTGGGAAGTTACACACGCGATTGAGCGGGGTACGTGTATTTCGGGGGTGCGCGGGAAGTTACACACTCGATTGAGCGGGGTACATGTATTTCGGGGGAGCGGGAAGTTACACACGCGATTGAGCGGGGTACGTGTATTTCGGGGGTGCGCGGGAAGTTACACACGCGATTGAGCGGGGTACATGTATTGCGGGGGTTTGCAGGAAGTCACACACGCAATCTCATCAGGGTACGTGTATTTCGGGGTGCGGGGAAGTATCCCACGCAACATCAGCAGGGTACGTGTATTCCAGGGGTGCGCGGGAAGTTCCACACGCGATCTCATTAGGGTACGTGTATTATAGGGGTGCGCGGGGAGCAGCAAACGTGAATTGCACGTGTGGGTTCTCCCAGGTGTTCCCTCTACAGCCTCCACGGCCCCTGCAGGTGGCTCACACCACAGGGGCCTACCCAGCACATGTCCTGCAGGCACCCCATCCACCATGGCCATGCCCAGCAGCCAACCCACATGTCAACTTGCACTACTGCCCACCAACGCATGTCCCCCTGCACCCCCAGCCACCAGGGGCACCCTCCACCAAGCCCCCACCCATGACTCCCACCACCCCCACCCCCCAGCCACTAGGGGCAGCCTCCACCAGGCCCCCACCCATGTCTCCCACCACCCCCACCCCCCAGCACTGTGGGGCACCTGCCAGCAGGCCCCCACCCATGTCTCCCAGCACCCCCACCCCCCAGCACTGTGGGGCACCCTCCACCAGGCCCCCACCCATGTCTCCCACCACCCCCACCCCCCACCAGTGCAGGGGCACCCACCACCAGGCCCCCACCCATGTCTCCCACCACCCCCAACCCCCAGCAGTGCAGGGGCAGCCTCCACCAGGCCCCGACCCATGTCTCCCAGCACCCCCACCCCCCAGCCACAAGGGGCAGCCTCCACCAGGCCCCCACCCATGTCTCCCACCACCCCCACCCCCCAGCAGTGCAGGGGCAGCCTCCACCAGGCCCCCACCCATGTCTCCCAGCACCCCCACCCCCCTGCCACCAGGGGCAGCCTCCACCAGGCCCCCACCCATGTCTCCCACCACCCCCACCCCCCAGCAGTGCAGGGGCAGCCTCCACCAGGCCCCCACCCATGTCTCCCAGCACCCCCACGCCCCAGCCACCAGGGGCAGCCTCCACCAGGCCCCCACCCATGTCTCCCACCACCCCCACCCCCCAGCACTGTGGGGCACCCACCACCAGGTCCCCACCCATGTCCAACTCATGTTTCCCAGCACCCCCACCCCCCAGCACTGTGGGGCACCTGCCAGCAGGCCCCCACCCATGTCCAACTCATGTTCCCCACCACCCCCACCCCCCAGCACTGTGGGGCACCTGCCAGCAGGCCCCCACCCATGTCCAACTCATGTTCCCCACCACCCCCACCCCCCAGCACTGTGGGGCACCTGCCAGCAGGCCCCCACCCATGTCCAACTCATGTTCCCCACCACCCCCACCCCCCAGCAGTGCAGGGGCACCCACCACCAGGCCCCCACCCATGTCTCCCAGCACCCCCACCCCCCAGTCACCAGGGGCACCCACCACCAGGCCCCCACCCATGTCTCCCAGCACCCCCACCCCCCAGTCACCAGGGGCAGCCTCCACCAGGCCCCCACCCATGTCTCCCAGCACCCCCACCCCCCAGCCACCAGGGGCACCCACCACCAGGCCCCCACCCATGTCTCCCAATACCCCCACCCCCCAGCAGTGCAGGGGCAGCCTCCACCAGGCCCCCACCCATGTCTCCCAGCACCCCCACCCCCCAGCCACCAGGGGCAGCCTCCACCAGGCCCCCACCCATGTCTCCCACCACCCCCACCCCCCAGCAGTGCAGGGGCAGCCTCCACCAGGCCCCACCCATGTCTCCCAGCACCCCCACCCCCCAGCCACCAGGGGCAGCCTCCACCAGGCCCCCACCCATGTCTTCCAGCACCCCCACCCCACAGCAGTGCAGGGGCAGCCTCCACCAGGCCCCCACCCATGTCTCCCAGCACCCCCACCCCCCAGCCACCAGGGGGAGCATCCACCAGGCCCCACCCATGTCTCCCACCACCCCCACCCCCCCCAGTCACCAGGGGCAGCCTCCACCAGGCCCCCAACCATGTCTCCCAGCACCCCCACCCCCCAGCCACCAGGGGCAGCCTCCACCAGGCCCCCACCCATGTCTCCCACCACCCCCACCCCCCAGCACTGTGGGGCACCAGCCAGCAGGCCCCCACCCATGTCTCCCAGCACCCCCACCCCCCAGCACTGTGGGGCACCCTCCACCAGGCCCCCACCCATGTCTCCCACCACCTCCACCCCCCAGCAGTGCAGGGGCACCCACCACCAGGCCCCCACCCATGTCCCCCACCACCCCCACCCACCAGCAGTGCAGGGGCAGCCTCCACCAGGCCCCGACCCATGTCTGCCAGCACCCCCACCCCCCAGCCACCAGGGGCAGCCTCCACCAGGCCCCCACCCATGTCTCCCACCACCCCCACCCCCCAGCCACCAGGGGCAGCCTCCACCAGGCCCCCACCCATGTCTCCCACCACCCCCACCCCCCAGCCACCAGGGGCAGCCTCCACCAGGCCCCCACCCATGTCTCCCAGCACCCCCACCCCCCAGCAGTGCAGGGGCAGCCTCCACCAGGCCCCCACCCATGTCTCCCAGCACCCCCACCCCCCAGCCACCAGGGGCAGCCTCCACCAGGCCCCCACCCATGTCTCCCACCACCCCCACCCCCCAGCACTGTGGGGCACCCACCACCAGGCCCCCACCCATGTCCAACTCATGTTCCCCACCACCCCCACCCCCCAGCACTGTGGGGCACCTGCCGGCAGGCCCCCACCCATGTCCAACACATGTTCCCCACCACCCCCACCCCCCAGCAGTGCAGGGGCACCCACCACCAGGCCCCCACCCATGTCTCCCAGCACCCCCACCCCCCAGCCACCAGGGGCACCCACCACCAGGCGCCCACCCATGTCTCCCACCACCCCCACCCCCCAGCAGTGCAGGGGCAGCCTCCACCAGGCCCCCACCCATGTCTCCCAGCACCCCCACCCCCCAGCCACCAGGGGCAGCCTCCACCAGGCCCGCACCCATGTCTCCCAGCACCCCCACCCCCCAGCAGTGCAGGGGCAGCCTCCACCAGGCCCCCACCCATGTCTCCCAGCATCCCCACCCCCCAGCCACCAGGGGCAGCCTCCACCAGGCCCCCACCCATGTCTCCCACCACCCCCACCCACCCAGTCACCAGGGGCAGCCTTCACCAGGCCCCCACCCATGTCTCCCAGCACCCCCACCCCCCAGCCACCAGGGGCAGCCTCCACCAGGCCCCCACCCATGTCTCCCACCACCCCCACCCCCCAGCAGTGCAGGGGCAGCCTCCACCAGGCCCCCACCCATGTCTCCCAGCACCCCCACCCCCCAGCCACCAGGGGCAGCCTCCACCAGGCCCCCACTCATGTCTCCCAGCACCCCCACCCCCCAGCAGTGCAGGGGCAGCCTCCACCAGGCCCCCACCCATGTCTCCCAGCACCCCCACCCCCCAGCCACCAGGGGCAACCTCCACCAGGCCCCCACCCATGTCTCCCACCACCCCCACCCCCCCAGCCACCAGGGGCAGCCTCCACCAGGCCCCCACCCATGTCTCCCACCACCCCCACCCCCCAGCAGTGCAGGGGCAGCCTCCACCAGGCACCCACCCATGTCTCCCACCACCCCCACCCACCAGCAGTGCAGGGGCACCCACCACCAGGCCCCCACCCATGTCTCCCACCACCCCCACCCCCCCAGCTGTGCAGGGGCACCTGCCAGCAGGCCCCCACCCATGTCCAACTCATGTTCCCCTGCACCCCCACCCCCCAGCACTGTGGGGCACCTGCCAGCAGGCCCCCACCCATGTCTCCCACCACCCCCACCCCCCCAGTCACCAGGGGCAGCCTCCACCAGGCCCCCACCCATGTCTCCCAGCACCCCCACCCCCCAGGGGCAGCTTCCACCAGGCCCCCACCCATGTCTCCCACCACTCCCACCCCCCCCAGTCACCAGGGGCAGCCTCCACCAGGCCCCCACCCATGTCTCCCAGCACCCCCAACCCCCCAGTCACCAGGGGCAGCCTCCACCAGACCCCCACCCATGGCTCCCAGCACCCCCACCCCCCAGCCACCAGGGGCACCCACCACCAGGCCCCCACCCATGTCTCCCACCAACCCCACCCCCCAGCAGTGCAGGGGCAGCCTCCACCAGGCCTCCACCCATGTCTCCCAGCACCCCCACCCCCCAGCCACCCGGGGCACCCACCACCAGGCCCACACCCATGTCTCCCACCACCCCCACACCCCAGCAGTGCAGGGGCAGCCTCCACCAGGCCCCCACCCATGTCTCCCACCACCCCCACCCCCCCAGCAGTGCAGGGGCACCTGCCAGCAGGCCCCCACCCATGTCCAACTCATGTTCCCCACCACCCCCACCCCTCCAGCACTGTGGGGCACCTGCCAGCAGGCCCCTACCCATTTCCAACTCATGTTCCCCACCACCACCACCCCCCAGCACTGTGGGGCACCTGCCAGCAGGCCCCCACCCATGTCCAACTCATGTTCCCCACCACCCCCACCCCCCAGCACTGTGGGGCACCTGCCAGCAGGCCCCCACCCATGTCCAACTCATGTTCCCCAGCACCCCCACCCCCCAGCACTGTGGGGCACCTGCCAGCAGGCCCCCACCCATGTCCAACTCATGTTCCCCAGCACCCCCACCCCCCAGCACTGTGGGGCACCTGCCAGCAGGCCCCCACCCATGTCCAACTCATGTTCCCCAGCACCCCCACCCCCCAGCAGTGCAGGGGCAGCCTCCACCAGGCCCCCACCCATGTCTCCCAGCAGCCCCACCCCCCAGCCACCAGGGGCAGCCTCCACCAGGCCCCCACCCATGTCTCCCACCACCCCCACCCCCCCAGTCACCAGGGACAGCCTCCACCAGGCCCCCACCCATGTCTCCCAGCACCCCCACCCCCCAGCCACCAGGGGCAGCCTCCACCAGGCCCCCACCCATGTCTCCCACCACCCCCACCCCCCAGCAGTGCAGGGGCAGCCTCCACCAGGCCCCCACGCATGTCTCCCAGCACCCCCACCCCCCAGCCACCAGGGGCAGCCTCCACCAGGCCCCCACCCATGTCTCCCAGCACCCCCACCTCTCAGCAGTGCAGGGGCAGCCTCCACCAGGCCCCCACCCATGTCTCTCAGCACCCCCACCCCCCAGCCACCAGGGGCAGCCTCCACCAGGCCCCCACCCATGTCTCCCACCACCCCCACCCCACAGCCACCAGGGGCAGCCTCCACCAGGCCCCCACCCATGTCTCCCACCACCCCCACCCCCCAGCAGTGCTGGGGCAGCCTCCACCAGGCCCCCACCCATGTCTCCCACCACCCCCACCCCCCCAGCAGTGCAGGGGCACCCACCACCAGGCCCCCACCCATGTCTCCCACCACCCCCACCCCCCAGCAGTGCAGGGGCACCTGCCAGCAGTCCCCCACCCAAGTCCAACTCATGTTCCCCTGCACTCCCACCCCCCAGCACTGTGGGGCACCTGCCAGCAGGCCCCCACCCATGTCTCCCACCACCCCCACCCCCCCAGTCACCAGGGGCAGCCTCCACCAGGCCCCCACCCATGTCTCCCACCACCCCCACCCCCCCAGTCACCAGGGGCAGCCTCCACCAGGCCCCCACCCATGTCTCCCAGCACTCCCACCCCCCCAGTCACCAGGGGCAGCCTCCACCAGACCCCCACCCATGGCTCCCAGCACCCCCACCCCCCAGCCACCAGGGGCACCCACCACCAGGCCCCCACCCATGTCTCCCACCAACCCCACCCCCCAGCAGTGCAGGGGCAGCCTCCACCAGGCCCCCACCCATGTCTCCCAGCACCCCCACCCCCCAGCCACCAGGGGCACCCACCACCAGGCCCCCACCCATGTCTCCCACCACCCCCACACCCCAGCAGTGCAGGGGCAGCCTCCACCAGGCCCCCACCCATGTCTCCCACCACACCCACCCCCCCAGCAGTGCAGGGGCACCTGCCAGCAGGCCCCCACCCACGTCCAACTCATGTTCCCCACCACCCCCACCCCTCCAGCACTGTGGGGCACCTGCCAGCAGGCCCCCACCCATTTCCAACTCATGTTCCCCACCACACCCACCCCCCAGCACTGTGGGGCACCTGCCAGCAGGCCCCCACCCATGTCCAACTCATGTTCCCCACCACCCCCACCCCCAGCACTGTGGGGCACCTGCCAGCAGGCCCCCACCCATGTCCAACTCATGTTCCCCAGCACCCCCACCCCCCAGCACTGTGGGGCACCTGCCAGCAGGCCCCCACCCATGTCCAACTCATGTTCCCCAGCACCCCCACCCCCCAGCACTGTGGGGCACCTGCCAGCAGGCCCCCACCCATGTCCAACTCATGTTCCCCACCACCCCCACCCCCCAGCACTGTGGGGCACCTGCCAGCAGGCCCCCACCCATGTGCAACTCATGTTCCCCAGCCAACATGTCACAACATGTCATCACAATCTAGATCCCTGGTCCCTATGGTCAGCCTCCAAATGCAAAACACCCACCCGAGTATTGCATCCACCCACTCATAATTTGCAATTACATCACAGAACACCAATTGCAAGTTCCGAAACAAACACATTTCCCTCACATACACCCAATGGGTGTCAGTGAATCTCAAAACCCATATCACGAAATGCATGAAACCAATGAGATACCACACATTGAAGTTCACCAAAAAAAATATGTATTAAAGGAAACATAAATAGAATCAAAAATGAAGAAACAGAAATGTGAATGTACAAAAATTAAAAGAAACATGTCCGTGAAAAAAAGCAAAACCAAAAATAAAATTCCAAAGTAATGTTGTCCAAAGTCAATGTCCACAAAACAAAATCCAATGGGAAATAAAAAAGAAAGCCATTGCTCCATGGTTAAAAAGTGGAAAAAAAATACAATCCAACAGTGAACTATGTACATGGGAACAAGCCAGGGTCCATTATCCCAACAAAAGAAAGGAAACCTATCTAACTACACTAACTAATAAAATAAACTATATACAAAAATGTGGCCAATGTCCGAAAGGTCCAAATAAAATCAAAACAAAAATGAAACCAAACACTACCTACATAACTATGTACAAGGGCAGCGGGCTAGTTTCACGGCTCACTTGTGGATGTCCCGGCCCAGGGCATCATCGAACTCCTCCTCAATGTCCCGGAGGCGGTCCTCCTCCATGGCCCCAAGGGTCTGCAGGGCCGTCGACGTCTCCACCTCCAAACCCCTGCGGATTGCCTCGAGGCACTCGGTTCGCCTCAGGGCCCTCCGCATGGAGTTCTCCGCCCTGACCATTGTGAGCCGTGCCTCTTCCGCCCGCTGCCGCTCCGCATCTATGGCGTGGCCCAACCGCTGCCACACTGAAGACACTCTCTGTCCTGGCTCCTCCTGCCCTCCGGCCGATGCCTGCCCCTCCGATGTTGAAGGCCCCGAGCCTTCATGGCTCCCACCACGTTGCTGCTGCTGCTGTGCCTCTGCCCGTGCACGGCCTCCTGCTGCCTGCACATCCTCCGCTGGCTAGGGTGCAGTCGTAGATGTGGCCACCCCTGCTGGACGTCCGACTCCCGACTGTGGCAGGGATACCTCCTCCACCAGCCTGGCCGCACCGTCAGAGGCAGCTCCACAGGGCACCCTGGTGACTGATGGGTGGGAAGTTGGCACAGAGGACGACTGAGCGTAGGGGGTCCAGTTGAGGAGGGGGTCGTAGCAAGCCCCATCAGACGGAGGAATCCGGCCTAGGTGACCTGTCCCAGCAGGCTGTCGTGGTCAACGAGCCATTCGAGATGACGTGCAGTCTCTTCATGAAAAGACTGCAGGTCACCTCGCATGGCCCGTTGACGCAACGCCACACCAGCCAGGACAGGCTCAACCCGGACCTGTATAGCCACGTCCGCAGGCAGAGGAAGGCCAGTTGATGTGAGCTCATCCCCTGTCTGAAAACGGGTCTGGACGTAGGCATCCCTGCTGGTGCAATATGATGCAGTGACAGGATCAGGGAAGGATTGCACACTGGCACCTCCGCGGCGGCCTGTGCTGCCTCCTGTTCCTGGTCCTGCACTGCACCACTAGCACCAGTGGAATCCCCACCTCCAGACCCCGTCTCTGGTGCTTGCACGGCCTCCTCCTCCACCAAACCCCCCACCAACCTGGATGACTCCGTGCCATCTTCCCCTGTTGGGCCTTGTGGGGTCCCAGCTGCCCCTTCTGCTGCCGAGGAGTCCAACTCCAACCTCCGCCTCTTGGACCTCCCCCCGGCAGCTGCGGCCTGGGACGCAGCACCGGACTCCTCACTCCCCGACGAGATCACAACCTGGGAGGGGAGCCGGGCCTTGCGTCTCCGGCTGGCGGTGCAATCCCTGCCGCTGTGCACCACAGCACCTACTCCGCCCTCTTCATCAGTTTACGCTGCAGACAGGGAGAAATAAAACATAGGCATCAGGGCACTGTACAATGGACACATACACACATGACAGTTGTACATGAGTGGCATTGGCAAACCTCAGACATGTCATCACAATCCCCAACACACATGTCATTACAACTCGCACACATGAGCCATACCACAGCCATATCGCAACTGCCACCACCATCCATACACATACAACAGCATGAGCAGCCAAAGGTGAGCCAGACATCACATGCAACACAGGAAGTGCACCACACATGTACACACACCACCACACTTGCATGCATGTGTACACCTCTGCCAAGTATTGCAGTGTTCAGACGGGCATCCATGTCACATCTGCCAATCAGGCTTCCACATACCGCTGTCACATGCATCCATGTTGCATCACTGTTGCACCCTTGTCAAATACACACACATGCACATGTACACAGTGCTGATACATGCAGCCAAAAACAACATACATGCGTGACATCACGGACATGTCTACTTACATACACATTCATCCAAACATGTGTGCCCACACAACTGCATTTGGCATGCAAGCCTACACACACAAGCACCATCCATGTCTCACACATTCCAGCCCTCGCATGTGTCAGCCCCACGGCCCTGTACACCCCCACCCATACTCGACCCCATACAAACAGATGTGCAACCTGCACACTACTGAATAATCACCACACGCACTGCTCACAATCAGGATGCATGTACACTCACCGCTCGACTCCAGACGGGTCTGCCTCTCAAGGACCTGGACGTGGAGCGCTGGGGATATGCGTTCCAGGACCCTCATCTGTTCTTCCGACAAGTGGCCCCGGCGCCCCTTGGCATCCGCTGCCTTCAAGAGGCGCCGGGCCTTGTTCAGGGTCCTGGACCTGAAGTCCTCCCAGCGCTTCTTGACATGTTGTAAGTCGCATACTGCCACCCCCTCCACGTTGATGGCAGTCACGATGTCAGTCCAGATCCGAGTCCGTCCTTCCTTGTCGGCGCGGGAACTTCCGAAGAGGGCATCATACTGCCCCAGGACTTGCTCCACCAGGACACCAACTTCGGTGGCACTGAAGCTGGTGCCCCTCTGCCTCTCTGGCCGGGGGTTGTCAGTGGTCTCAGATGGTGTTTGCCCCGACATGACAACCCCAGAGGCAGGAGTGGGTGGGCAACTGGGTCCTGGGGCTGGGCTGTGGAGCGATGGAATCCCAGTCGGGAGTCTTCGGTTCCAGCAGGGGTGGTCACAGCAACAGCACCCCTGGCTGATGTGCAGGCAGCAAATGGCAGGGCACGTTGGCAGCAGGCAGTCAGGCAGCAGCAGATGGCAGGTGGGAGCGTGCTCAGGGCTCTGAGGGGCAGTAGTTCGGCCTTCTGGGCAGGAGCGTGGTCTTCCGTGTGCTTACGCGTGGCCAGCTTGATACGGATTGATTTGGCACGTGAAAAATCTGCACATCAGCGTGTAATTCGAGGAAAGGCCCTTAGCGCGTAAGCGCGTCTGCATGCATACGCATTTTCATTGGACAGAAGGCCCCTCAAGCGCAAGCGCCCCTGTGACGTGACGCGTACAGACGTGCATGGGCATTTCAGCGCGCGTGAAAAACTGCACGTCCGCGTGTAATATGAGGAAAGGGCCCATGCGCATAAGTGCGCGTGGAAAACTGCACGTCCGTGTGTAATACGAGGAAAGGCCCTTAGCGCGTATGCACGGCAGCACGCATATGCGATTTCATTGGACCAAAGGCCCTTAGCGCGTGAGCGCGTCTGTGACGTGACGCGCACGGGTGTTTCCCTCATTGCACGTGATGACAGAACACACGTGGATTTCCACCAATCGCGTGTGAAAGTTCCCGGCACCCCGGAACACATGTACCCAGGCTAATCGCGTGTGGAATTTCCCGCGCACCCCGAAACACACGTACCCAGGGCAATCGCGTGTACGCTCACTCCCCTCCGATCACACGCGGTGACACTCGGACCTACAGTTTTACCACGTATCCGAATGCGGGAAACCCGCGCACGGCAAAAGACATGCACAGGCGTCAACGCGTCCGCCCACACGAAGGCAGGTGGAGGCGTCCCCGCGCACAGCATAAAAGTGCGCGCAAACAACAAACGTATATACAGCTACGATGAATGCCCCATTTGTCGCTGCACTGATCGTGGGACACCGCATGAGGAGGAGAATAGCCAGGGCATGCATTTTCGCACCACGGACAAGCCTTTTTGGGATGCCTGACGACCAGGTCTACGGCAGGTATAGGTTTCCACCCCATATCATCCTAGACCTGGTCAGGGAGTGGGACGATGACCTCACATCCCCCACCCTTTGCTCCCAAGCATTGAGCCCCTTGGAGAAGCTGCTCAATGTCCTGCATTTTTTGGCCGCTGGGCCATTTCAGCGGACCACTGCCATAGTGGGGGGGTCTTACAGGCCACGCAGTCACGCTGCCTACACCAGGTACTGGCAATCATGACAGCGCGCCCCTCAGTCCGCAGGCACATATACATGCCCAGAACACCCGCAGAAAGGCAGGCCGTTGTCCTGGATTTTTTCAGGGTGGCACACTTCCCCAAAGTGCTCGGTGCCATAGATTGCACCCATGTGGCCCTACGTCCACCTAGGGACATTGAGCACATCTACCGAAACCGCAAGCACTGGCATTCCATCAATGTACAGGTGGTATGTGATGCAAAGGGAATCATCACCTCTGTCTATGCAAACAACCCTGGCTCCACCCATGACAGTTTCATATACAGAATGTCCGCCCTGAGCCGGGCCCTGGAAGCTGGGCAGCATGGCGACACATGGCTCCTAGGTCAGTACAAATGCCCTTGCACATGGATGCAAGTCACACACAGACAAATATCCAAACCCTAATAATCTCAACTATTATCACCTCCCCAGGGGACAGTGCCTACCCTCTGAGCAACCACATGATGACGCCAATCCGGAACCCCACCACACCACCCCAGGTAAGATACAACGCTGCCCATATTGCAACCAGGGGCATAGTGGAGCGCACATTTGGAGTGCTCAAGTCACGTTTCCGCTCCCTTGACCGTTCTGGTGGGCAACTACTCTATGCACCACCAGTAGTGTGCAGGATCATTGTGGCAGCATGTGTCCTGCACAATGTTGCAACACGGCAGGGCGTCCCGGTGGACATGGTGGTGCCCCCACATCCCCAACCACAGGCACAGCCACTGCCCATGGGAGGGGACAGGGCACGTGGCGAGGAAGCCTGGACCCAGCTTGTGGCCACATTTTTCACCTAAACTCCCACCCCTGCGGAGTGCACACAGGCCTGGCACATACCAGGTGACAATCGATGATGACAAAGAGACAGTCAACTGTCACAACCCTACCACCCTGAGATAGTTGCCATGGAAGTGCCACATCGTCTGCATCCCTAGCTACTTAAACACAAGCTATCCTGTGTGACCAAAAGGCACACATATGACATATGACATGATATGGGCCATACACAAGTATTCCAAGGCGCAATGAGGCAGGGAGGGGGGAACAAGGGAACACAGAGAACGGTACTACTAGGCCAGGTGTCATTGAGATCGTGCAAGTGCAGGGGTAGGGGGAAGGGAAAAGTGCAAGGGGAAGGGTGGGGGGGAGTCCAGTACAGGGGAAGTAGCCCAAAAAAATAATACATAGGTCGCCTGGTGGCAACTACAAAGGTAAGTGCAGACAAGTGCTGGGAAGGGAGGGCTGTAGGGATAGAGAGACAGTACTGCAGTGCAGGGGTTGCCAGGGAGGCAGTGCAAGTGGAGAGTGGCTGGGCCAGGGACCGAGGTCGGTGAGAGTGGCCCAGTTGCAGCTCCTGCAGTTGCAGCTCCTGTGCAGTTCCAGTGAAGAATTCTGCAAGGGAGAGGCAGAGAGTAAGCAGAAGCAAAGAGGAAGGTCTTGAGGTGCTTCCAGAACTGGAGATGGTTCCACCCAAGTTCAAGTCAGGCCGGAAGTCTGTTCCAGGGGGAGGGCCCTGCTGCGGAGAGAAATCTACCCCCAGCTAGTTGGTCTGAGAAGCGGATGACCCGGACATGCAAGGTGTGCATCACACACACCTGCAAAACAGGCCATGGCCATCACTGTCATGTCACTCAAACCCTCCCAAACATCAACATGACATGGCAAGCAATACCCATACACCAACGCAGTAACGATAAGGTACACATTGCCATGTCCTAAATGTACAGTGGCATCGGACACTGCTGCCTGACCCGGAATCAGATGAAATGACAGACCAACAAAATCTCCCACCCAAAATAAGTCATTTCCAAATGCATTACAACAGTCGTAGACGTAACATCACAATGAATGCCTGTCTACATGCACATTATGCATTGCAAAATCAACACTGCAGCTCATGTGTGCAGTGTCCTACTCCTGCATCACACTGCTCAGCGCACAGCACAGTGAACAGCCATTGTGTGTGATGCACACCCTGAGCATCACATCTAAGTGACAGACCACATCAAACATCAAATTAGGCATGTACTGGATCCATAATCGGTCACAGAACATGTGCTGCCGGGACACAGTGGGCACCAGAAGGCAAACAGTGTACACATGGATATGCAAGGGTGGGAGTACATGTAGTGCATCAGAGTGCAAGTGTGTGGTTCTGCAAGGACATGCACTCCACATATGCATGTGCACTCAAGTGACCATCAGTGTTCCCTACACATCACATGTGAACATCCACCATGTGTACACCCCAGCATGTCAAACCACAACTATCCCCTCGCACCTGAAAGGAAAAAACAACACATGAACAGGCATTGATCAGCAGAACACAACATGTACATAGGATACCACCATTACTATGTCAGAGTTCCCATCACACTGCAGGGCAAGGCAACTATCAACAACAACCCCCCCACTCCCTCACAAATGACCATGACCCACTGAACAACTGCACCTGGGTCATGGAGCCTCCAAACCTCAATTCCACCTGGCCACAGGATCACCTTTACCCTTCGTCACCATCTCCCACCTTGTGTGTAAAAAGATGCCTGAACCCTCAGAATCCACACTCATTTCCAAAATCACAAAATCCAAGGCATAAAAACGAACCCGAACACCCTCCAGTAGATGACTTGACGTAGCAGTACCTCACAAAGGCCAAGTACTACCACAATGATGCAACAACCAAGGTAGCACAGCAAAACAATGTCACGACAGGATGTGAGGCATGTGTGGTACATGACATAGGATGATGCACCATGAATGGATGTGTACTGTCACAGGTCCCCTGTACAGGCGTGGGAGTGTCACGAAACAACCACCCCCATCATGTCCCGGGTGCCTGCAAGGTCAAACTCACACAGACCCCTGAGACCCTGGTGGGGAATGAGGTTCAGGGATATGCAGTCGGGACAGGTGTTGACACACTGGATGACTGGAATGAGTGGCAGGAGAGGGGAGGAGGAATGACACATGAAACTAGGGAATGCACGAAAATGTACAACCTGCATGAACACATACACAATCCAAACAAACTTGGACATCATTGTCATGGCCTTCTGTAGTCCAGGCTCAGGAGTGGTACGAACCAACCACCCCCTCTAGGGTTTTGGCGCCTGCAAGTTCGGGGCTTACACAGGCATCCGCAACCCCAGTGGGGAAAGAGGATCAGGGAACATTGCTTGGATAGGCACGGGAAGCAGGAACACCGGGTAGAGGGTACAGGTTTCAAAATTGCATAGGATCACGGGTGATTAGGGAGAAAAAACATACCAAATTGAACCACACATACATCCATGCATCAGTACACTCCCCAGCAAGCCTATGCAGAGCAGTTCGTAAGAAAAACAACAAGACACTTAGCTCTGGTTTTGAGTGCTGGCCTCCTGCCTGCGCACTCTCAGGTCCGGTTACAGGAGCACTGCAATGCTGCAAAGAGAGCCACAGTCAACAACCTGTACATGCCAATTACACAAAAACACAACACCAAACATGCCCCATAGCAACAAACTACTCTACAAACAGACAATCTGTGCTCGATGCTTCGTACCCATATATAACATCACCCCTGTGACGGGTCATACACAGTCAATGCAGTAAGTCAGCCGCTGGTGGGTGCGTGGCAAATGGAACACCAATGTGTCACAATTCACACAACATACAATGTTCCCTGGGTAAGCAGACAGACCCATATAGCAAGCCATGACTACAGAGCAAGTTGCGTACCACCATGACCGAAACAAAGTTGGCAGTGCATTTATCATGAAGTACGTGGAAAAGACATGCACTGCACCCGAGTATGTCCCTTGCTGTATGTCCCTGTGAGCTGCCCCTTTCCATGTCTCGGAAGGCTACATGGTTGATACAAGTGCCTCAATGGACCTTGGTGTACCGGAGGGTATGTGCCACTGCCCCTGCATGTGTCCCAGACAACCCTACTATCAACAGCCATCAGTCCACAAACACATCTGAGCTGCATTGTGTGCTTCAACACCAATATTCGTCTAAGCTCACCCTCAGTGCTGTGACTAAGCCTGCATGTGCAACTCGCCTGGTGCAAGCTTTGCTGTGTCGTGGCCCCCCTGTGATGCTCACCTTGCCTGGAGTTCCTTGGAACATGTCAGCAGTTCTAGGATGTGGGTCTGCAATCACTGTGCCTCTGCTTGTGCACACATGTGCATGTGGGCACCAACAAACGGGTCCAGAATTCCGTCGTCCAATGGGCCATGTCTGCTGGCAAAGGTGCTCTGGAGGCTCATCCCCCTGCAGAAAGGGCATGAAACACATGATTAATGCTTCAAAGTCATCTGTGTGTGTCTCATCAGGCATCTCATTACTTGACCATGTCAGAGAGTCACATCACGAATCACACCATCAGTCCGTCTTTCACCTCCAAAGTGTGGAACACTATCTACAGCATGAATTGCAACAAGCACGTGTACAGGAAAGATATGAAACATACTACACAATGCATAGCAATCAATGTCCACATTAATTATGACACACCCCATCTAGCAAAAGCTGAACAGTGGACAATGACACCTAAATTATCCCCACTAGGGGTGTCAACACAAGTCACACAGCACCAGACATGCCACAGATATGACAGTCCAAAGCCCTTGTGTAAAATCCTGTAACACCGAACCATCCTTGCGAGCCCATGGATAAGGGAGGCAGGAGTGGCATATGTGAGTCAAGGACCCCAAGCAGCAAACACATACAAAAGACAACCATGAAGGGCCCAGCTGGAACAGACAGTGGATGCCTTCAAAAGCCACAAAGCACCGCACCGTCACATGAAAGCACAATAGACTAGCAATTTTAAACTAACTCAACTATTAACTAATTACACTAACTATGGAAAACCTACATTACCTATTTAAACTAACTATCAAACAGAAACTTAACTAACTAAACTAAAAGAAAAATCAAAAATGGCCACATACGACCCGGGGGGGAGGGGAGGCACCCAGGAGGGGGGAGGTACAGGGTGCTGCTCAACATCCACATGCGATGATGCTGAGCCAAAAAAAAAATCCTCCATGGGCTCAACGCCTGCACAGCACGACCTATGTGGGAGATAGATGGTCGTCCGAGTCTGGCTCATCCTGGAAAGGAGGACGTGGCACAGTAGCCTGGCCATGCCTAGCCGCAGCTTGCCCCTCGTCGGCAGCAAGTCTGCCGGACGTGTGAGCCTGGTTCTGTGTGGCGATGTGACGTAGGTCTGCATGCAGAACCTCACGTGATACACGTGCTTCCTCTTGCAAGTTAGCACGTGTAACACAGAGTTCCTCCTGCAAGGCCTGGCTGGACAACCGCTGCACCTCCCGGCAAGCCTGTAGCTCAGCCGAGATGGTACGCTCAAGCTGTGCAAACCTCTCCTCTGCCTGCTGCCTCTGGGACATCATAAGGACACCCAGAGAGGATCTGAGGGAAGCATACTCCTCCCTCAGGGCATCCATGTGCGCCTCTGCGTGAGCAGCAATTGCTTGACGCAGAGACGACATTTCAGCCTGGCGTGCCCTGTCTGAGGCCGCCATGCCCAGCCTGAGCGAGCGGGCCGTGGACCGTGCCGCCTGCTGCTGGAGAAGCACCTGCCTAGCAGGGGGGAGCACAGATCGGGCCACACGCTCCATGCTCTCAGCGATGTTCTCCATTGCTGCCCCCTGCCGTTCGGAATTGGCAGTCATGTCTTGCTCCCACTCAGTATACAGCGGTTGCACGCGGCAACAGCGTTGCCGGGTTTGACCCCTGCGGGATCCAAGGACCGGGGGTCCTCGCTGTGTTGGCACCGCCTGTGGCTGCATGACTACATGCCCCGTCGACGTGATGTCCCAGGCACATCAGTGACTGGTGTGGAGGGTGACCCTGCGTCCCGATCCACCACGGGCGGAGGAACCAAGACTGTCTGATCCCTCAGTGCAGGTGTCGCAGACAGAGGAGTGTCCACATCAGAATCACTCACCCCTGACACATGGACTTGATGCTCATCCAACTCAACATGGATGTCAGAGTCGTCATCAAGGCTGGACTCATAGGCAGCCAGAGACAAGATGGACTGCAGCACTTGGGGGTTTTCGTGGCCTACCACCCCACGACCCCCACTAGTGCCGGGTTGATGTGGTGTTACCAACCCTGTGTCTGGCATGACAACACCATCCTCCGCCTCCATTGCGTCATCACCTGAAAAAAAGAGAGAAAAAGGTCAATACACATGTCAGAAGCACACGACACACACACACACCGACAGCAAAGGCATCCGGCAGACATGTGACACACAACATATGACCTGGCATGCATGCTGGGTCTACTTTGAATAGCTTCTGTGATCAGACCTGTTGAAAGGTGGCAGTTTCCATGGAAGTGGGTCTATGCAGTGCAGAAAATGTGTACGCCACTCACTACCTACATGTACAAGCACTACATGGTGTGTGCCAGGAAATGTGAAGGCAGTGCAATGTCAAATTCAGACATCACGTGCATTGTGCATTCAATGTGTACCATGTCTAGAAGCCAAGCACCCCTCCAACCCAGTACCAAAGCAGGGATGCCTAGCATGGTATCAAAAGGCTGACCATACACCTGTGTATTGACAGGCAGTGTTGACTGGCATCAACAGCTTAATGTGATTCAAATTACAACACTGCAAATAATGCTGGGACAGTGGGCAGGACACATGATGAAAACTCAGGAGGCAGCCCACGTGTGAAGAAGAAACAAGAGTTGGACAGAGTCATTGGCCATTGAACAGGCTGAGGCCTGTGAGCCACACAGATTGTCAGGGCCTAAACATGTGTGCAACGCAGAACTGAGCCACAGTTGACATGGGGAGGCCGATGAGATGGCAGGCAATGTATGTAACCAAGGACTCATATTACAGTGATCATCCAGTCAAGGACACATAGGGGCATGCGTGCAATGCACATGGAGCATGAATGGGCACTCATGTCCCTGCGGGACATCTGAGCCATGCACAGTACAAGTGAGATACCCTGCATCGAGTACTAAGGCTGTACCATACGGCATATGTCTGGCAGTTTCTACGCTGGAAGTTAGCATCTACACAGGACACATGAACAAGAAACTACACATTGGCAAGATTGTAGCAGACCAGTGCAAAGGTGGAACTGGAGTGCAGAGTGGCGGAGGAGGGGCAAGGGAGCATGCCCACATGGAGTCCCGCATGCAGGCAGAGGAGACATGCATGACGGTAGCATTGCATTACTTACACATCAGAACCATGTACACATCACATGTAGCAGCAATCATGCACAACACATCCCACAAGTGAAACACACACGTCCTCAACAAACACGCATCAACACTCACTGGACTGGGCATCAAAGTCCAGCATCTCTCCCACTCCTTCGACCAATTCAGGTGGTATGAACTCTGCGCCGTGCGCACCTCATGTCCGAATGAACTGACATGTTCCACTACATGCTTCCAGTGGGTGTCACGTTGGGCAGCCATAGTCTGACTATTGGCACCCACTAGCATGTCACGGCTGTGGCCCCGCACGTAGTCCACGAGGAAGTCCAGTTCCTGCTTACAGAAAGGCTTCTTCCTCGACGTGCAGGAGGTCGTGGCTGTGTGTGGGGTCCCAGCCTGTGCTGCAGGTGCAACCTTCCTCCTCTTGGACTGTGGCGCAGACCCTGGCTGGCTAATGCCGCCCTGACCAGTATGGCCAGTGGGTTCGGTGGATTGAGCCAAGGGAGTGGCAGGTGGAGGGATGACCAAAGGCCTGACTTGTGTCAGTGGCAGCTGGGTGCCCACTAATGGACCCTGCGCAGCAACATCAGCTGTGGCAGGGTCATTGACCGCAGCGGTCCTGGTTGGCAGACTCACAACCGGGGTGCTGTTGGGTGCATCTGCCCCTGCACTTGCCAACACCCGGCTGTTCGGGGCAGCAGATGACATGACTGCCCCAGGGACATGTGTCTTGGTCTGAGCAACCCGGCCTGCCCCTATGGTTTCCCCCCTGGCCTGTTGGAGATCTACCAAGGGCTCTTCAAGTGCCAACGCAGCCTGCACTGGCAGACCCTGAGCCTGGGTGGCGGTGTCCACAGCTGCACCTGCAGCTACCACTACCCTTGGGCCCATGGCAGTCGATGGAACGGACTGCCGGGTCATATGGGTGCCAGTGCCAGATGCAGGAGCTGAATCCCCCGGAACCACAGGGGGTGGTGGCATGGCTGCACCGACACATGGCACAACATTGTGCTCAAGTGGCGCACCCCTGCCTCTTCCCCCTCTGTGGCTGCCCTGGACACCCTGGAGTCCCCCTACTCCCTGGTCACCACGGCCACGTCCCCGACCACGCCCGCCACGAGGAGTACGCCCAGCTGAGGCGCCCCTCACCTTTGGTGGCCTCCCAACCATGGCACAGATGTAGTAGTGCTGGCACAGATGGAGTGGTGCCAATGGGAGGTATACACCACAATTGACCTGGGCAATTGGGGTGAAGGGGTTGGGAAGCAAGATGTTAACAGCCCCCCTGCACCTGCAAGGCTGTATGTGACCCCGGTGATGTGGTGACGGGTCACGCAACGCTCAGGCACCCCAAAACTGCAGTAAAACCGTGCACGCAACCCTGCAGCCTACGTGCTTGGATTCAACGTCCCGCAGTACGCGGTGGCACCCAGTAACACAAATAACGCGTACGTGTGGGACACGCAGTCTACTATGACATTGAAAATGGGTGCGATACACAGGGGCACCCGCAGTGGGAAAAAGAGCGTGTGCGACTCACCGTCTGACTAGCGCGATGCAGAAAAACACGCGTAGCCAATACCCCCGCCAAAAGAAGAGATACGTCCTTGATAGCTGTGAAGTTGTGATGGCGCGCGAAACAACAGGAAGCAGCAACACACGTCGGTCTCCACGAAAGGCACGTACAGAGAACTGCTGGGCCCGCTCACCTTTAACCCGTGCTGAGGGAAACGCACGCGTGCGTCACGTCACTTACGCGCATGGGCCCTTTCCTCGTATTACACGCGGACGTGCAGTTTTTCACGCGCGCTTACACGCATGGGCCCTTTCCTCGTATTGCACGCGGACATGCAGTTTTCCACGCGCGCTTACGCGCATGGGCCCTTTCCTCGTATTGCACGCAGACGTGCAGTTTTCCACGCGCGCTTACGCGCATGGGCCCTTTCCTCGTATTACACGCGGACGTGCAGTTTTTCACGCGCGCTGAAATGTCCATGCACGTCTGTACGCGTCACGTCACAGGGGCGCTTGCGCTTCAGGGGCCTTCTGTCCAATGAAAATGCGTATGCGTGCAGACGCGCTTACGCGCTAAGGGCCTTTCCTCGAATTACACGCTGATGTGCAGATTTTTCACGTGCCAAATCACTCCGTATCAAGCTGGCCACGCGTAAGCACACGGAAGACCACGCTCCTGCCCAGAAGGCCGAACTACTGCCCCCCAGAGCCCTGAGCACGCTCCCACCTGCCATCTGCTGCTGCCTGACTGCCTGGTGCCCACGTGCCCTGCCATTTGCTGTCTGCACATCAGCCAGGGGTGCTGTTGCTGTGACCACCCCTGCTGGAACCGAAGACTCCCGACTGGGATTCCATCGCTCCACAGCCCAGCCCCAGGACCCAGTTGCCCACCCACTCCTGCCTCTGGGGTTGTCATGTCGGGGCAAACACCATCTGAGACCACTGACAACCCCCGGCCAGAGAGGCAGAGGGGCACCAGCTTCAGTGCCACCGAAGTTGGTGTCCTGGTGGAGCAAGTCCTGGGGCAGTATGATGCCCTCTTCGGAAGTTCCCGCGCCAACAAGGAAGGACGGACTCGGATCTGGACTGACATCGTGACTTCCATCAACGCGGAGGGGGTGGCAGTCCGCGACTTACAACATGTCAAGAAGCGCTGGGAGGACTTCAGGTCCAGGACCCTGAACAAGGCCCGGCGCCTCTTGAAGGCAGCGGATGCCAAGGGGCGCTGGGGCCACTTGTCGGAAGAACAGATGAGGGTCCTGGAACGCATATCCCCAGCGCTCCACGTCCAGGTCCTTGAGAGGCAGACCCGACTGGAGTAGAGCGGTGAATGTGCATATATCCTGATTGTGAGCAGTGCGTGTGGTGATTATTCAGTAGTGTGCAGGTTGCACATCTGTTTGTATGGGGTTGAGTATGGGTGGGGGTGTACAGGGTCGTGGGGCTGACACATGCGAGGGCTGGAATGTGTGAGACATGGATGGTGCTTGTGTGTGTAGGCTTGCATGCCAAATGCAGTTGTGTGGGCACACATGTTTGGATGAATGTGTATGTAAGTACGCATGTATGTTGTTTTTGGCTGCATGTATCAGCACTGTGTACATGTGCATGTGTGTGTATTTGACAAGGGTGCAACAGTGATGTCACATGGATGCATGTGACAGCAGTATGTGGAAGCCTGATTGGCAGATGTGACATGGATGCCCGTCTGAACACTGCAACACTTGGCAGAGGTGTACACATGCATGCAAGTGTTGTGATGTGTGTACATGTGTGGTGCACTTCCTGTTTTGCATGTGATGTCTGGCTCACCTTTGGCTGCTCATGCTGTTGTATGTGTATGGATGGTGGTGGCAGTTGCGATATGGCTGTGGTATGGCTCATGTGTGCGAGTTGTAATGACATGTGTGTTGGGGATTGTGATGACATGTCTGAGGTTTACCAATGCCACTCATGTACAACTGTCATGTGTGTATGTGTCCATTGTACAGTGCCCTGATGCCTGTGTTTTGTTTCTCCCTGTCTGCAGCGTCAACTGATGAAGAGGGCGGAGAAGGTGCTGTGGAGCACAGCGGCAGGGATTGCACCGCCAGCCGGAGACGCAAGGCCCGGCTCCCCTCCCAGGTTGTGATCTCGTCGGGGAGTGAGGAGTCCGGTGCCGCGTCCCAGGCCGCAGCTGCCGGGGGGAGGTGAAGAGGCGGAGGTTGGAGTTGGACTCCTCTGCAGCAGAAGGGGCAGCTGGGACCCCACAGGGCCCAACAGGGGAAGATGGCACGGAGTCATCCAGGTTGGTGGGGGGTTTGGTGGAGGAGGAGGCCGTGCAAGCACCAGAGACGGGGTCTGGAGGTGGGGATCCCACGAGTGCTAGTGGTGCAGTGCAGGACCAGGGACAGGCGGCAGCACAGGCTGCCGCGGAGGTGCCTGTGTGCAATCCTGTCCCTGATCCTGTCCCTGCATCATCTAGCACCAGCAGGGATGCCTACGTCCAGACCCGTTTTCAGGCAGGGGATCAGCTCACGTCAACTGGCTTTCCTCTGCCTGCGGATGTGGCTATCCAGGTCCGGGTTGAGCCTGTCCTGGCTGGTGTGGCGTTGTGTCAACGGGCCATGCGAGGTGACCTGCAGTCTTTTCATGAAGAGACTGCACGTCATCTCGAATGGCTCGGTGACCATGTCAGCCTGCTGGGACAGGTCACCCAGGCCGGATTCCTCCGTCTGATGGGGCTTGCTACGACCCCCCTCCTCAACTGGACCCCCTAAGTGCCAGTCGTCCTCTGTGCCATCTTCCCACCCATCAGTCACCTGGGTGCCCTGTGGAGTTGCCTCTGACGGTGCGGCCAGGCTGGTGGAGGAGGCATCCCTGCCACAGTCGGGAGTCGGACGTCCAGCAGGGGTGGCCATATCTATGACTGCACCCGAGCCAGCGGAGGATGTGCAGGCAGCAGGAGGCAGTGCTCAGGCAGAGGCACAGCAGCAGCAGCAACGTGGTGGGAGCCATGAAGGCTTGGGGCCTTCAACATCGGAGGGGCAGGCATCGGCCGGAGGGCAGGAGGACCCAGGACAGAGAGTGTCTTCCGTGTGGCAGCGGTTGGGCCACGCCATAGATGCGGAGCGGCAGCGGGCGGAAGAGGCACGGCTGCCAATGGTCATGGCGGAGAAGTCCATGCGGAGGGCCCTGAGGCGGGCCGAGTGCCTCGAGGCAATCCGCAGGGGTTTGGAGGTGGAGACATCGACGGCCCTGCGGACCCTCGGGGCCATGGAGGAAGACCGCCTCCGGGACATTGAGGAGGCGTTCGATGATGCCCTGGCCCGGGACATCCACAAGTGAGCCGTGAAACTAGCCCGCTGCCCTTGTACATAGTTATGTAGGTAGTGTTAGGTTTCATTTTTGTTTTGATTTTATTTGGACCTTTCGGACATTGGCCACATTTTTGTATATAGTTTTTTTTTATGAGTTAGTGTAGTTAGATAGGTTTCCTTTATTTTGTTGGGATAATGAACCCTGGCTTGTTCCCATGTACATAGTTCACTGTTGGATTGTATTTTTTTTTCACTTTTTAACCATGGAGCAATGGCTTTCTTTTTTATTTCCCATTGGATTTTGTTTTGTGGACATTGACTTTGGACAACATTACTTTGGAATTTTATTTTTGGTTTTGCTTTTTTTCACGGACATGTTTCTTTTAATTTTTGTACATTCACATTTCTGTTTCTTCATTTTTTATTCTATTTATGTTTCCTTTAATACATATTTTTTTTGGTGAACTTCAATGTGTGGTATCTCATTGGTTTCATGCATTTCATGATATGTGTTTTGAGATTCACTGACACCCATTGGGTGTATGTGAGGGAAATGTGTTTGTTTCGGAACTTGCAATTGGTGTTCTGTGATGTAATTGCAAATTATGAGTGGGTGGATGCAATACTCGGGTGGGTGTTTTGCATTTGGAGGCTGACCATAGGGACCAGGGATCTAGATTGTGATGACATGTTGGCTGGGGAACATGAGTTGCACATGGGTGGGGGCCTGCTGGCAGGTGCCCCACAGTGCTGGGGGGTGGGGGTGGTGGGGAACATGAATTGGACATGGTGGGGGCCTGCTGGCAGGTGCCCCACAGTGCTGGGGGTTGGGGGTGCTGGGGAACATGAGTTGGACATGAGTGGGGGCCTGCTGGCAGGTGCCCCACAGTGCTGGGGGGTGGGGGTGGTGGGGAACATGAGTTGGACATGGGTGGGGGCCTGCTGGCAGGTGCCCCACAGTGCTGGGGGGTGGGGGTGGTGGGGAACATGAGTTGGACATGGGTGGGGACCTGCTGGCAGGTGCCCCAGAGTGCTGGGGGGTGGGGGTGGTGGGGAACATGAGTGGGACATGGGTGGGGACCTGCTGGCAGGTGCCCCTGCACTGGTGGGGGTGGTGGGGGTGGTGGGAGACATGGATGGGGGCCTGGTGGAGGCTGCCCCTGCACTGCATGGGGGTGGGGGTGCTGGGAGACATGGGTGGGGGCCTGGTGGAGGCTGCGCCTGCACTGCTGGGGGGGTGGGGGTGGTGGGAGACATGGGTGGGGGCCTGGTGGGGGCTGCCCCTGGTGGCTGGGGGGTGGGGGTGCTGGGAGACATGGGTGGGGGCCTGCTGGCAGGTGCCCCACAGTGCTGGGGGGTGGGGGTGGTGGGGAACATGAGTTGGACATGGGTGGGGGCCTGCTGCCAGGTGCCCCACAGTGCTGGGGGGTGGGGGTGGTGGGAGACATGAGTTGGACATGGGTGGGGGCCTGGTGGAGGCTGCCCCTGCACTGCTGGGGGTGGGGGTGCTGGGAGACATGGGTGGGGGCCTGGTGGTGGGTGCCCCACAGTGCTGGGGGGGTGGGGGTGGTGGGAGACATGGGTGGGGGCCTGGTGGAGGCTGCCCCTGGTGGCTGGGGGGTGGGGGTGGTGGGAGATATGGGTGGGGGCCTGGTGGAGGCTGCCCCACAGTGCTGGGGGGTGGGGGTGCTGGGAGACATGGGTGGGGGCCTGGTGGTGGGTGCCCCACAGTGCTGGGGGGTGGGGGTGGTGGGGAACATGAGTTGGACATGGGTGGGGGCCTGCTGGCAGGTGCCCCACAGTGCTGGGGGGTGGGGGTGCTGGGGAACATGAGTTGGACATGGGTGGGGGCCTGCTGGCAGGTGCCCCTGCACTGCTGGGGGGGTGGGGGCGGTGGGAGACATGGGTGGGGGCCTGGTGGAGGCTGCCCCTGGTGGCTGGGGGGTGGGGGTGGTGGGAGACATGGGTGGGGGCCTGGTGGTGGGTGCCCCTGCACTGCTGGGGGGTGGGGGTGGTGGGAGACATGCATGGGGGCCTGGTGGAGGGTGCCCCACAGTGCTGGGGGGTGGGGGTGGTGGGGAACATGAGTTGGACATGAGTGGGGGCCTGCTGGCAGGTGCCCCACAGTGCTGGGGGGTGGGGGTGGTGGGGAACATGAGATGGACATGGGTGGGGGCCTGGTGGTGGGTGCCCCTGGTGGCTGGGGGGTGGGGGTGCTGGGAGACATGTGTGGGGGCCTGGTGGAGGCTGCCCCTGATGACTGGGGGCGTGGGGGTGCTGGGAGACATGGGTGGGGGCCTGGTGGTGGGTGCCCCTGCACTGCTGGGGGGTGGGGGTGGTGGGGAACATGAGTTGGACATGGGTGGGGGCCTGCTGGCAGGTGCCCCACAGTGCTGGGGGGTGGGGGTGGTGGGGAACATGAGTTGGACATGGGTTGGGGCCTGCTGGCAGGTGCCCCACAGTGCTGGGGGGTGGGGGTGGTGGGGAACATGATTTGGACATGGGTGGGGGCCTGCTGGCAGGTGCCCCACAGTGCTGGGGGGTGGGGGTGGTGGGGAACATGAGTTGGACATGGGTGGGGGCCTGCTGGCAGGTGCCCCTGCACTGGTGGGGGGTGGGGGTGGTGGGAGACATGGGTGGGGGCCTGGTGGAGGCTGCCCCTGCACTGCTGGGGGTGTGGGTGCTGGGAGACATGGGTGGGGGCCTGGTGGTGGGTGCCCCTGGCGGCTGGGGACTGGGGGTGCTGGGAGACATGGGTGGGGGCCTGGTGGAGGCTGCCCCTGGTGACTGGGGGGCGTGGGGGTGGTGGGAGACATGGGTGGGGGCCTGGTGGAGGCTGCCCCTGCACTGCTGGGGGGGGTGGGGGTGGTGGGAGACATGGGTGGGGGCCTGGTGGAGGCTGCTCCTGGTGGCTGGGGGGTGGGGGTGCTGGGAGACATGGGTGGGGGCCTGCTGGCAGGTGCCCCACAGTGCTGGGGGGTGGTGGTGGTGGGGAACATGAGTTGGACATGGGTGGGGGCCTGCTGCCAGGTGCCCCACAGTGCTGGGGGTGGGGGTGGTGGGAGACATGAGTTGGACATGGGTGGGGGCCTGGTGGAGACTGCCCCTGCACTGCTGGGGGGTGGGGGTGCTGGGAGACATGGGTGGGGGCCTGGTGGTGGGTGCCCCACAGTGCTGGGGGGGTGGGGGTGGTGGGAGACATGGGTGGGGGCCTGGTGAAGGCTGCCCTTGGTGGCTGGGGGTGGGGGTGGTGGGAGACATGGGTGGGGGCCTGGTGGAGGCTGCCCCACAGTGCTGGGGGGTGGGGGTGCTGGGAGACATGGGTGGGGGCCTGGTGGTGGGTGCCCCACAGTGCTGGGGGGTGGGGGTGGTGGGGAACATGAGTTGGACATGGGTGGGGCCTGCTGGCAGGTGCCCCACAGTGCTGGGGGGTGGGGGTGCTGGGGAACATGAGTTGGACATGGGTGGGCGCCTGCTGGCAGGTGCCCCTGCACTGCTGGGCGTGTGGGGGTGGTGGGAGACATGGGTGGGGGCCTGGTTGAGGCTGCCCCTGGTGGCTGGGGGGTGGGGGTGGTGGGAGACATGGGTGGGGTCCTGGTGGAGGCTGCCCCTGGTGGCTGGGGGGTGGGGGTGCTGGGAGACATGGGTGGCGGCCTGGTGGAGGCTGCCCCTGCACTGCTGGGGGGTGGGGGTGGTGGGAGACATGGGTGGGGGCCTGGTGGTGGGTGCCCCTGCACTGCTGGGGGGTGGGGGTGGTGGGAGACATGGGTGGGGGCCTGGTGGAGGGTGCCCCACAGTGCTGGGGGTGGGGGTGGTGGGGAACATGAGTTGGACATGGGTGGGGGCCTACTGGCAGGTGCCCCACAGTGCTGGGGGGTGGGGGTGGTGGGGAACATGAGTTGGACACGGGTGGGGGCCTGCTGGCAGGTGCCCCACAGTGCTGGGGGGTGGGGGTGGTGGGGAACATGAGTTGGACATGGGTGGGGGCCTGGTGGTGGGTGCCCCTGGTCGCTGGGGGGTGGGGGTGCTGGGAGACATGGGTGGGGGCCTGGTGGAGGCTGCCCCTGCACTGCATGGGGGTGGGGGTGCTGGGAGACATGGGTGGGGGCCTGGTGGAGGCTGCGCCTGCACTGCTGGGGGGGTGGGGGTGGTGGGAGACATGGGTGGGGGCCTGGTGGGGGCTGCCCCTGGTGGCTGGGGGGTGGGGGTGCTGGGAGACATGGGTGGGGGCCTGCTGGCAGGTGCCCCACAGTGCTGGGGGGTGGGGGTGGTGGGGAACATGAGTTGGACATGGGTGGGGGCCTGCTGCCAGGTGCCCCACAGTGCTGGGGGGTGGGGGTGGTGGGAGACATGAGTTGGACATGGGTGGGGGCCTGGTGGAGGCTGCCCCTGCACTGCTGGGGGTGGGGGTGCTGGGAGACATGGGTGGGGGCCTGGTGGTGGGTGCCCCACAGTGCTGGGGGGGTGGGGGTGGTGGGAGACATGGGTGGGGGCCTGGTGGAGGCTGCCCCTGGTGGCTGGGGGGTGGGGGTGGTGGGAGATATGGGTGGGGGCCTGGTGGAGGCTGCCCCACAGTGCTGGGGGGTGGGGGTGCTGGGAGACATGGGTGGGGGCCTGGTGGTGGGTGCCCCACAGTGCTGGGGGGTGGGGGTGGTGGGGAACATGAGTTGGACATGGGTGGGGGCCTGCTGGCAGGTGCCCCACAGTGCTGGGGGGTGGGGGTGCTGGGGAACATGAGTTGGACATGGGTGGGGGCCTGCTGGCAGGTGCCCCTGCACTGCTGGGGGGGTGGGGGCGGTGGGAGACATGGGTGGGGGCCTGGTGGAGGCTGCCCCTGGTGGCTGGGGGGTGGGGGTGGTGGGAGACATGGGTGGGGGCCTGGTGGTGGGTGCCCCTGCACTGCTGGGGGGTGGGGGTGGTGGGAGACATGCATGGGGGCCTGGTGGAGGGTGCCCCACAGTGCTGGGGGGTGGGGGTGGTGGGGAACATGAGTTGGACATGAGTGGGGGCCTGCTGGCAGGTGCCCCACAGTGCTGGGGGGTGGGGGTGGTGGGGAACATGAGATGGACATGGGTGGGGGCCTGGTGGTGGGTGCCCCTGGTGGCTGGGGGGTGGGGGTGCTGGGAGACATGTGTGGGGGCCTGGTGGAGGCTGCCCCTGATGACTGGGGGCGTGGGGGTGCTGGGAGACATGGGTGGGGGCCTGGTGGTGGGTGCCCCTGCACTGCTGGGGGGTGGGGGTGGTGGGGAACATGAGTTGGACATGGGTGGGGGCCTGCTGGCAGGTGCCCCACAGTGCTGGGGGGTGGGGGTGGTGGGGAACATGAGTTGGACATGGGTTGGGGCCTGCTGGCAGGTGCCCCACAGTGCTGGGGGGTGGGGGTGGTGGGGAACATGATTTGGACATGGGTGGGGGCCTGCTGGCAGGTGCCCCACAGTGCTGGGGGGTGGGGGTGGTGGGGAACATGAGTTGGACATGGGTGGGGGCCTGCTGGCAGGTGCCCCTGCACTGGTGGGGGGTGGGGGTGGTGGGAGACATGGGTGGGGGCCTGGTGGAGGCTGCCCCTGCACTGCTGGGGGTGTGGGTGCTGGGAGACATGGGTGGGGGCCTGGTGGTGGGTGCCCCTGGCGGCTGGGGACTGGGGGTGCTGGGAGACATGGGTGGGGGCCTGGTGGAGGCTGCCCCTGGTGACTGGGGGGGGTGGGGGTGGTGGGAGACATGGGTGGGGGCCTGGTGGAGGCTGCCCCTGCACTGCTGGGGGGGGTGGGGGTGGTGGGAGACATGGGTGGGGGCCTGGTGGAGGCTGCTCCTGGTGGCTGGGGGGTGGGGGTGCTGGGAGACATGGGTGGGGGCCTGCTGGCAGGTGCCCCACAGTGCTGGGGGGTGGTGGTGGTGGGGAACATGAGTTGGACATGGGTGGGGGCCTGCTGCCAGGTGCCCCACAGTGCTGGGGGTGGGGGTGGTGGGAGACATGAGTTGGACATGGGTGGGGGCCTGGTGGAGACTGCCCCTGCACTGCTGGGGGGTGGGGGTGCTGGGAGACATGGGTGGGGGCCTGGTGGTGGGTGCCCCACAGTGCTGGGGGGGTGGGGGTGGTGGGAGACATGGGTGGGGGCCTGGTGAAGGCTGCCCTTGGTGGCTGGGGGTGGGGGTGGTGGGAGACATGGGTGGGGGCCTGGTGGAGGCTGCCCCACAGTGCTGGGGGGTGGGGGTGCTGGGAGACATGGGTGGGGGCCTGGTGGTGGGTGCCCCACAGTGCTGGGGGGTGGGGGTGGTGGGGAACATGAGTTGGACATGGGTGGGGCCTGCTGGCAGGTGCCCCACAGTGCTGGGGGGTGGGGGTGCTGGGGAACATGAGTTGGACATGGGTGGGCGCCTGCTGGCAGGTGCCCCTGCACTGCTGGGCGTGTGGGGGTGGTGGGAGACATGGGTGGGGGCCTGGTTGAGGCTGCCCCTGGTGGCTGGGGGGTGGGGGTGGTGGGAGACATGGGTGGGGTCCTGGTGGAGGCTGCCCCTGGTGGCTGGGGGGTGGGGGTGCTGGGAGACATGGGTGGCGGCCTGGTGGAGGCTGCCCCTGCACTGCTGGGGGGTGGGGGTGGTGGGAGACATGGGTGGGGGCCTGGTGGTGGGTGCCCCTGCACTGCTGGGGGGTGGGGGTGGTGGGAGACATGGGTGGGGGCCTGGTGGAGGGTGCCCCACAGTGCTGGGGGTGGGGGTGGTGGGGAACATGAGTTGGACATGGGTGGGGGCCTACTGGCAGGTGCCCCACAGTGCTGGGGGGTGGGGGTGGTGGGGAACATGAGTTGGACACGGGTGGGGGCCTGCTGGCAGGTGCCCCACAGTGCTGGGGGGTGGGGGTGGTGGGGAACATGAGTTGGACATGGGTGGGGGCCTGGTGGTGGGTGCCCCTGGTCGCTGGGGGGTGGGGGTGCTGGGAGACATGGGTGGGGGCCTGGTGGAGGCTGCCCCTGGTGACTGGGGGGGTGGGGATGCTGGTAGACATGGGTGGGGGCCTGGTGGTGGGTGCCCCTGCACTGCTGGTGGGTGGGGGTGGTGGGGAACATGAGTTGGACATGGGTGGGAGCCTGCTGGCAGGTGCCCCACAGTGCTGGGGGGTGGGCGTGGTGGGAGACATGAGTTGGACATGGGTGAGGGCCTGGTGGAGGCTGCCCCTGCACTGCTGGGGGGTGGGGGTGCTGGGAGACATGGGTGGGGGCCTGGTGGTGGGTGCCCCTGGTGGCTGGGGGGTGGGGGTGCTGGGAGACATGGGTGGGGGCCTGGTGGTGGGTGCCCCTGCACTGCTGGGGGGTGGGGGTGCTGGGAGACATGGGTGGGGGCCTGGTGGAGGGTGCCCCTGGTGACTGGGGGTGCAGGGGGACATGCGTTGGTGGGCAGTAGTGCAAGTTGACATGTGGGTTGGCTGGGGGTCATGGCCATGGTGGATGGTGTGCCTGCAGGACATGTGCAGGGTAGGCCCCTGTGGTGTGAGCCACCTGCAGGGGCCATGGAGGGTGTAGAGGGAACACCTGGGAGGACCCACACGTGCAATTCACGTGTGGTGCTCCCCGCGCACCCCTGTAATACACGTACCCTGATGGAATCGCGTGTGGAACTTCCCGCGCACCCCTGAAATGCGCGTACCCTGCTCGCACGGGCCCAATCGCGTGTGGAACTTCCCACGCACCCCTGGAATACACGTACCCTGATGGAATCGCGTGTGGAACTTCCCGCGCACCCCTGGAATACACGTACCCTGCTGATGTCGCGTGTGAAACTTTCCCCGCACCACGAAATACACGTACCCTGATGAGATCGCGTGTGGAACTTCCCGCGCACCCCTGAAATACACGTGCCCTGCTGATGTCGCGTGTGAAACTTCCCCCGCACCCTAAAATACACGTACCATGATGAAATCGCATGTGGAATTTCCCGCGCACCCCTGAAATACACGTACCCTGCTGAAATCGTGTGTGGCACTTCCCGCGCACCCCTGAGATACGCGTACCCCCAATCGCGTGTGGCATTTCCCGCGCACCCCTGAAATACGCGTACCCTGCTCGCACTGGCCCAATCGCGTGTGGAAATTCCTGAGCACCCCTGAAATACACGTACCCTGCTGAAATCGCGTGTGGCACTTCCCGCGCACCCCTGAGATACGCGTACCCTGCAGAAATCGCGTGTGGAACTTCCCGTGCACCCCTGAAATACGCGTACCCTGCTCGCACGGGGCCAATCGCGTGAGCTACTTCCCGCGCACCCCAGTGATACACGTAGCCCGCTTGCCGTGCTGGTACAGGGTTAGCGCAGCCCTTTGCACTGGATTGGGTATATTGATGGCTTTTCCCTGCGCGAGAGGCGTTCTTGGGGGCGTAACTGGCGCTGCTGCAGGGTCGCTGCGCCACTGTGCGCCACGGCTGGTTTTGGTGGCTGGAATCCATGAATACGCTGTGCGCGGAAATGGATTTTAGCGCACGCGGCTGGCGCAGGGATTCGCACCCGCACACTGTGCGCCAGCCGCGTGCGCCACTTGTGCGCTGAATTCTATGAATTACCCCCTAAGTGTGCTAGGAACTGCATTTTTATATGACTTCTCTCTTTCTAACTGCAACGTAGGAGTTAATTAACAAGCATTGTCAGCAGCCAGGCTGTATGTAAACACTTGTCTGCCTTCTCACCCATTGTGAATCGAATGTGCGATTCCCGCGCCGAAGAATCTAATTACTCCATGCGCATTTCAAAAGCACCAGCACTAGCCGCTTTACGTGCCGGCATGTATTTTTTCACTTAGTTGTAGCCGCATATTAGATTCTAGCACTCTGGCCAGCATCTACAAAGTTATGACATACAAGTTGTGGGCCATTGGAGAGATCAGAAGAATCCTCCATGAATGCATACACCGATGTCAGGCAAGACTAAGACGAGATCTGCACTCACCGTTCCTGTTAGTAGCATTGGTAATGCAGAGGCCGTTTAGACACACGTGGGCTCGACCTAATAGGAGACGTTCTGTCTCTTATTAGGTGATTCATCATCAAGACGCTGACTCTTCGAGAAAAAAAACAGAAGAGCCCTGTGGGGTATAAATGTCAGTAAAAAAATTGCTGCTATTTATTTATGTATGTGGTCAGGGTGAAGTTACCCGAACTGGCCGATGAAGATTTACATATCGGATCGTTGTATTTACTGTTTTCCAGCTCTGTAGGAATGTCTACTTATGATGCATTTCCAGACAGATATTAGAGGGGGTTCCTCCTAGCTCTCCGAAACTCACCTCTATCATCCTGGTAGACTAGGCGAGTAGATGAGTAAATACATAAGAAGTTGCTTTCCTTACATGTATTGATTGTAGTAGATAGCCTTAGATGACAGAGATATACGAAGAGATTAATTAGTTTATCATTGTTTTATAGATCATGCTTCTCAAAGCCATCCTCCTTCGAGGCAGCACACAGCTGGGTGTTGTCTTTACTCCTGATGAAGGTTGGTAGAAATTAAGGGGCAAGACATTTGATGCCCTTCTTACAATCAACCGAAACACGTGTCGACAGTTAGATCTCCTGTAACAAATACAGAGGGACACATCTGTTAATCAGAAAAGGGTTTCAGTTTACAGTTACACTTTGTATTTTGATATGGTTACTTTGTGATACCATTCCTTTTGTGTATAATATTTGAAAGCCTGTGTGAATGAATGTGTATGAGTTTGAATGATGGGTTAAAGATTATGAGCTTTTGTTGTTAGTTATGAAAGCAAGAATCCCCCATAAGGCAGTAACGCCCCTTAGTGAGAGGCAATAAAGGACACACCCCAGGAGGTAATGAGACCAGGACCAAGAGAGGATGAAGTAAAAGGGTTTCATATAAATTGATGTAGGGCATGCGAAGGACTCTGCAAGCTCTGAGAGCACTCTGTCTGACAATAGCAAAGACAGTCATATTTATTACAAAAATACGTCATGCATCCTGTAAGCTCTAGGGGGCACATAGTCTCAGGGATTGGGTGGCGTTGACTAACTATAGGCACTGCATCGAAGAGCTGCTCCAGGATTGGTGGACATCTGCGTGGTGCCAACGTGGGGTGGACAGATCAGCTGGGCTCGTCGGGGTGGAGCTGCCAGGCCAGATGGGGTCTGTGTGGATGATTAGTGTCTGCACTAACACTTTGCCCTTGTGGCCACACATACACACACATCATTTTTCTACAATTCCAGTTGTCCTGCAAATCCTACAATGCGTTAATCTAAGATCAAATGGGAGACAAGAGAGACAGCATGCAATGTGAGGCTTCACCAATACATCAGTGTACAATTACTCTTGACCTAATGACCAGGTCTCATAAATCCAGGTGTCTTATCAGAGGGCACGAGATAAGCTGCCTTGTCATTCTATTCTGTTAGATGTGGTGAGGGACTGTTTTACGATATGTTAGAACAGGGGTGAATAACTGTCTCTATGGCCCGTTAACTTGGGGTGAGCTGGCGTACTATTGGATCAGTAAGGGCACATATCTGGCCCCTCAAAGGCGGTGGGATTTAGGACCAGGTAGCACATAATTCACTTGGCCAAGCCATGGCGGCCTCTGACATGGGGGAGGTAAATACTTGAAGCAGGTCCAGCAGAAATGTGGGGAGGTGAGGCTGTGCTGTCCGAACACCAGCAAGCCCTGGTGGGCCTTGGCGGGAGGAGGGGGGGATGGCCTTGTAGCTCCAAGCGATTCTCTATTCACTGAACTGCACAATATACCATAAGAGGGGACAGATGCTAAAGTTAGTAGCATTAGGAGGATTACATATTTCTGTTGTTTATACATTCATACATTTCGGCATTCATGGCAATGGGGGTTGGCTATAGCACATGGGATACATAACGTTACTTGAACACATACGTGTAATTCATGAGGCCGGCAGAAGAATAGCAACATGAGGTAGTGTCAGGTTGGGTCGTGCACTCAGGAGCACAGACACAATATGTCTGTTTACATTTTCGTTTATAGCAAAAACTAGCATTCTATGTATTGCTTTTCGCTTTACCCTTTTTACTTTAGCAGCAATCATAAATTAGTACAAGGTGAGATCTATGGAGAGCTTTCATTAAACCTTCAGGGCACATAGTATCTTGCGCGGCCGGGGGTCATCCTTGCTTTAATAGCTTTATAAATTTCATGCCTTCCCAACACCCATTTTAGCATTTACAACCAGCCCTGTGAGCCATTGGGGTTAGGTATGTGTAGTTAGCACTCCATCTGGGGGATCTGGGCAGGGGTTCATGTGGGGGGTCATGGACACCATTGGCCTCATTACGACCCTGGCGCTAAGTGAAAAATGATGGCGGTAAATGGTTACCGCCATCGTTTTCCGCTAGGTCCGATTATGACCCGTGACCGCTAACTACGATGCCATTAGCGGCATCGTAGTTAACGCTGCCGCTAACTGCGCCAAGGGCGCGCACACGCGACCTCCCACACCTTACTTAGCGCCATGGCGGAAAGGTACGCGAATGCTGACCCAAGCGGACATGCACCTAACGCCATCACCCAGCCCGTTAAGTACCTTACCGCCATGGTGCTAATTACGCCATCGCGAACCAACCGTAAATGGCCATGTAAAGTGAATGCAGCTGCCACAGGTGCACAGAAACAGCACAGGTGAAGGCAATACAGACTCAGGAAGTACAAAAAGAGCACACCCCACCCCTTCCCACACCCAGTCACACTCCACAATGATACCAATACGACTAGCAATGTTGGGGCTGGAGGACCTGATAGCAATGCAAGTGCTACAACAGCAACAACAGGCAGCACAGAGGAGACGCAGGAGGAGAAGGAGGGCAAGGCAGGCCCAGCAAGCCCCACCAGCACAGCCAGTGCCACCACGCAGGCAGCCCCCAATCCCACGCATCAGAGCCAATCCATTCAACCCCACTGCTGAGCAGATCCACACCCTGTACCGTTTGGACCGGGACACCATCACCGCCATCGTAGACATGACACACAACATCGTCAGCATGATAGAAACTCCAACCGCCATCCCACCCCTACTGAAGGTAGTGTCTGTACTCCACTTCCTGGCCACAGGCACCTACCAGCACACAGTGGGGCACTTGCATGGCATTTCACAACCATTATTCTCACGAACACTCATCCAAGAGCGCGATGCCCTCCTCAAGCACACAGACGACCACATCTCATTACCACGGACTGCCCAGGAGATTGCAAACACCAAAGTGGGTTTCCATGCACTAGCCGGCATACCTGGTTGCATTGGTGCCATCGACTGCATCCATGTGGAATTGGTGGTTCCACGTGCCATGGAGGTACCGTACCGCAACCGGAAACAGTTCCACTCAATCAACGTGCAAATGGTCTGTGACTCCAAAAAGATCATCACACATTGTTGTGCCCGATTCCCCGGATCAACCCATGATTCTATGGTCCTGAGGAACTCCACAATACCACGCTACATGGAGCGACATGCAGGCCCAAGATCCTGGCTACTCGGTGAGTCCAATGTCATGACCATGGAAATGTGAAGTGGGTAGGTGAATGACGTACCAATGCATACACCCAGATACTCCTCACTTTATCAGGCAACTACAACGCGGACGTCAACAGGATCGGTGAAGTCTTTTCCATCGTTCAGGCATGGATGGCCACACATGGCCTCTGCCTGAACGATGACAAGACTGAACTGCACCTTGTCGGCTCACCCAACACTATCCGGAATCTCAGCCCTAGCTACTCCTGCTTCATCATTGACGGCAACACCATTCCCACTGCCAAAAGTGTAAAAACTCTGGGTTTCTATCTCGACACTAACACCAACTTCGCCAAACAAATTAATATGACTGCCTCAGCCACTGCTTACACTGGGAAACTAATCAGAGCCTGGAGACCTCTGATATCACCCAACAATTGCCTTACTCTAGCCAGAGCACTTATACAATCCAAACTGGATTATTGCAACAGCCTGTATGTAGGTGCCAATAAAACGGTTGTCAATAAATTGCAAGTTCTACAAAACAATGCACTCCGTGCCGCCCTTAATATTCCCAGAAGAGAACATATCTCAGCCACAAGAATCTCATGCAAATGGCTCTCCATCCAACAAAAAATAGACCTAAAAACTATCTGCCTCACCTACAAAGCTCTTAACCACCTGGCCCCACCTTATTTAACCGATAAATTCACCTTAAGACAGAATATTCGAGCCACCAGATCCTCTAATACACTACAATTGACAGTGCCCAAATACTCCCTAAAAAGAGCCGGTGGTTACAGCTTCCCAGTTCTAGCCTCACAATTATGGAACACTATTCCTTTGGACATCAAATCTACCCCTACATTTCAACCTTTCAGAACTAAGATCATCACCTGGTTACTCAACAAATAACTAACACTGCATGTATGTATGCATCCGCCACGATGTTACTAATTCCACTATAACTGCTTTCATAACTGCTTTTGTAACTATACTTATACTGCATAAATGTACAAATGTTCTTACCTATGCCTGTAACCTGATGCTTAAGCGCCCATATACCTCTGGGTCAGGAGCGCTATACAAATAAATAAACAAACAAACAAACATACCTCACCTGGCTGAAAGGGGGGGGGATGATGCATACTCCACCGGGCTGAAAGGGGGGGGATGATGCATACTCCACCTGGCTGAAAGTGGGGGGGGGGAATGATGCATACTCCACCTGGCTGAAAGGGGGGGGGAATGATGCATACTCCACCTGGCTGAAAGGGGGGGGGAATGATGCATACTCCACCTGGCTGAAAGGGGGGGGGGGTGATGCATACTCCACCTGGCTGAAGGGGGGGGGATGATGCATACTCCACCTGGCTGAAGGGGGGGGGGTGATGCATACTCCACCTGGCTGAAGGGGGGGGGATGATGCATACTCCACCTGGCTGAAGGGGGGGGGAATGATGCATACTCCACCTGGCTGAAGGGGGGGGGATGATGCATACTCCACCTGGCTGAAGGGGGGGGAATGATGCATACTCCAATTGGCTGTGAGTAGCAGAGAGAACGGAGACAGATGATACCCTAAAGCAACCCAAACTCCACCCAACACCAGTAAAGCCAATACCCAATGTATGCAGCCCTACCATGTGAATGAGGTTGTGTCCCAACCATGACACAACCCTCTGCAAGTGCATTCTACCAATTCAGACCACATTGTCAACAATGAAATGCACCTACATGCACGTCACCAAACACCATCAACCGATAGGCCTGTCCCCCATAACTGCCCACGAAGGAGGCACATGACGGAGAGAAACATCAACACACCATTACACAGACAGCAGGGCCCCCAAAATGTCCCTATCTACATCAGCATTGCTCACTGGGGTCATGATGAGGCCCACAGCAATGTTGCAATGATGTGCGCATTGCCATCACAGGACATGTGCCAGGCCAACTAAACAAACGGCATGAACGGACACAGTGGATGGGCACTCACAAATGCACTCCACCCCTCTGCATACATTGGGTGATGGCATGCAAAACAGGCCATGAGAGCCATGAGCATATACTGGTTGCATTGTGTGAATCAATTAGTGCATTTAGAAGTGGTCCAAAGTAACAGTTGGATGCAAGCCATGGTGGCACATCATGTTCTTGATCAGACGTCATGACTGACACATACATTCTCGCCTACATACAGGTGATGCAGGCTATCCCCTGAAGAGGTGGCTCCTTACACCAGTCCGGAACCCGCAGAACCAGCACGAGGAGGACTTCAACCGTGCACATACACGTACCCGTGTGGTCATAGAGCAGACATTCGGCCTATTGAAGGCACGGTTCCGATGCCTCAGCAGGTCTGGTGGGGCACTCCTGTACCGCCATGAGAAGGTGGCTAAGATGGTCATGGCATGTGTCATGCTACACAATATGTGCGTCAGACGGAATGTGCCCCTGCCCCCTGACGCAGAACTGCAACCACCTGACGATGAGGATGAGGAGGGTGCAGATGGGGCCGCACCTCATGGAGGAGGCGATGCACAGGAGGGGCGTGAAATGCGTCAAAATATCATTGACCACTGCTTCTAGCACACACGGCTGGTGTGCATCACATGGAGACTGCACTTGGGGCACTGTGTGTCTCTGGGACATGCACACTGTGGACTGTACACCAATAAAGCACACATATGCAATGAAAATGTCCACACATTTCATTTCGGAAAAGGAAAAAGTCTATTTCAATCATAAATTGTCGTGACACACCCCCTCCCACCTCCCCCCTCCCCCCTGCACACTCCAACACACCCCCTCCCACCTCCCCCCTCCCCCCTGCACACCCCAACACACCCCCTGCCACCTCCCCCCTGCACTCCCCAACACACCCCCTCCCGCCTCCCCCCTCCCCCCTGCACACCTCAACAAACAAACCTCCCACCTCCCCCCTCCCCCTGCACAACCCAACACACCCCCTCCCACCTCCCCCCTCCCCCCTGCACACCCCAACACACCCCATGTAAGTGTCTACAGATGCCTGTGACAGTGGCCACAGGCTGTTACGAGCCCCCTCTCCCGGCCCCCGGGGCACCCCTGCCTGTGGAGCGCAGGTTCCGTCCTGAACGTCGGACCGGGCTGCTCTGGGCAGAACTGGCAGCGGAGGATGTCCCTGCCTGCTCCCGTGCATGCACGTCCTGTAGGGTGTGGGAGAGCTCAGTGAGCACACGACGCAACCCGGCAAGTTCGCCACAAATGTCCCTTGACATGGCCTGCATAGCATCCCTCAGGGTGGCAGTGCTCTGCGCAATTTCGGCCCTTAGGGTCTCCGTGGCCTGTTCAATGGTTGCCCTAGCCCCCACACATTCCGCAGCATGCTCAGTCAGCAGCGTGGACAGATGTTGCTGCCGTTGTATGATGTCCTCGAGGGACTGCTGCCCCTGCTGGGCCATGCCCAGTGCTGGTGGTGTGATGGAGGGGCTGCTCCCCTCCTGTGGACTAAGAACTGGGCATGGGGTAGAAGGCCACTCCTCTTCCTCTGTGTGCCCCTGTGTATGATCCTCATGGGGGCTGGCATTTGACAAACAGGGGGAATGTAGAAGGTCAGTGGGGCTTCTGACTTCGTGCTCCTCAATGTGAGAGTCTGAACATGCAGCAATTGCAGCTGTTTCACCCATGTTGCTGCTGGCCGCAGACCCGGTGCCTTCTGTGGCAGGCAATGTTGGTACAGGTGGTGCTGCTGCTGCTGGCCTGCTGCCTACTGGGGTGCTTGCCGGTGGGCCGTCCAGTTTGCTTGCAGTGGATTCTGCTTGTTGTGGGGTCTGCCTCACTGCAGCTGAGGTTGAGGGTGCGGGGATGATATTCTTGGCCTTCTTGGCTCTTTTCGTCGCAGGGGTGTCCTGGTCCTCGGGGTGTGATTCTGTGCCTGTGGTGGAGCAAAGGAGGGAGGGCGTTATTGATGGGTCTGCGGACTTTGGAATGACAATGATTGACATGATTCTGGTCAGTAGATGAGGCAGATTTCAGGCAAGGCCATGCAGGTTGTCTCCTTTTTGTGTGGAATGTGGATGGAGGTATGTGGGTGCCAGCAGTGTATACAGTGTGGAGCTCGCATGTGGCTGTGGGCAGTGTCCAGCTAATGTGATGCATTTACACTCTAGGGCAACATTGTGCTACACATGAATGGACTGCAGTGACTATGGCATGTCTTGTTTAAGGCACCTACCTTCATCGCCTGATGTCGGAACTCCCCTTTCCATCCCTCCGACGCCTTCAATGCCTTCCATGCCAATCGTGGTGGCACATATTTCCTCCCACGGTTGGAGTTTCAGTGGGGATTCCGAACCTCCACCGGTACCCAGGGCAAGGTTGCGGTTCGCAGAGATGACGGCTCTGACCCGTATGCGAAGGTCATCCCAACGCTTCCTGCACTGCTGTGGGGTGCAGGGTACGGTCCCCACCGCGCTGACGCGCTCGGCCACCAGGGCCCATATGGCCTTCTTTTTTGCTATCGCCGGCCTGGTCATTTCCGGCGAGAAAACAACAGCTGCATTGTCTTGCAGGGTCTCCGCAAGCATGCAGAGTTCCTCCCGGGTAAATCTTTCCTGGCGCTGGCGGTCACATGCCTTCTTAACAACTTTAGGCATTTTTGGGTGGTTGAATGGGTGGGTGATGGGTTGGGACAGGTGTCAGGGTTGGATCTGGTGTTGTTCGGAAGGATGGCAATGGATTGTGTTTTTAAAGATGGCCGACGTGCTGTTTCCCGTTCCGCCGCGATGACGCTATTTCCGGTTCTGCTTTTTACGGTGACCGCTAATTGCGGCCACCGCTAATTACGGTGGCTGCTACTTACGGTGGCGGAAGTGCACCTTGCTCGCCCTACGATGCCGGTAGGGGCCCTTTCCGCCATGGCGTTATTTACATTACCGCCATGGCGTAATGCTCGTGCGCGATGGGTCGTAATGTGGCGCTCTTTACACCATCGTCCCACGGCGTAAACGCTCATTACGCCGTGGCGGTAATGTCAGCAGATTACCGCCAGGGTGGTAATGAGGCCCCATATATTTTAAATGCTGGGGGTTTGATGCAGGGTCGGGGCATGTCTCATTGGGATGGTTCTTGTTATTTTCCAGACTCCGGCTACAAGTCAGGTCACTTCTCGGGCAGTGATGTACTGCAGAAGGTAAACGATACAGTGTTTGTTCTGATACTTGTTTGTGTCTGGTTGCTCGTGAGAACGGGCCTCCAGCGGATTTGCCATGGGGTGGAGGCACGGGGGAATTACATGGCTCTCTGTGCGCGGTTAGCGGGGGCCAAGCTACAACTTTCGCATGCAGGCTATTTCGCTTGGGCGTTGGTCAGTGCATCTAAAATGGAGTCTTGGCGTTTTCAAAATGGTGTCTATGATATGTTACTGTACGAGTTGTGTGGCCTTATGTGTCAATCAGCAGCCATCCTGCCTCCCGGGCCCAGGTGCATGGGGGGCCGCTGACGAGCCATGAACCTCACGTAGGTGGGCAATGTCGGGTGGGGGTCCTACAGACCTATCCTCCCATACATTTATTAAGTTTTGTGATGTGTTGATATATGATGAATTAAAATCATTCACAGTGAATTATAAAAGCAAGAGCAATCTGTCATCTGTTATCTTTTGGACTTTTTTTGCTATAACGAAGCAGCAAAAGACACTGAGTATAAAATGTAAGCTGGAGGACGGCCTCACTCTGACTGATTATAGGTCTGTGATGAAGCAGCATAAGACACTGAGTGAGGTCATCTGTATAAGGTTAGAGCATAAGACACTGAAGGTTAGTTGTAGGGTGTGCTCACTCTCGCTGATTATAGGCCTATGAAGAAGCAGCATAAGACACTGAGTAATGAAGGTTAATTGTAGAGCGGTCGCGCTCTCACTGATTATAGGCTCGTGAAGAAGCAGCATAAGACACTGAGTGATAAAGGTTAGTTGTAGGGCGGGCTCACTCTCACTGATTATAGGCCTGTGAAGAAGCAGCATAAGACACTGAGTGATGAGGGTTAGTTGTAGGGCGGGCAACTCTCACTGATTATAGGCCTGTGAAGAAGCAGTATAAAACACTGAGTAATGAAGGTTAGTTGTAGAGCGGTCGCACTCTCACTGATTATAGGCCTGTGAAGAAACAGCATAAGACACTGAGTGATGAAGGTTAGTTGTAGGGCGGGCAACTCTCACTGATTATAGGCCTGTGAAGAAGCAGCATAAGACACTGAGTGATGAAGGTTAGTTGTAGGGCAGATTCACTCTCACTGATTATAGGCCTGTGAAGAAGCAGCATAAGACACTGAGTAATGAAGGTTAGTTGTAGAGCGGTTGCACTCTCACTGATTATAGGCCTGTGAAGAAACAGCATAAGACACTGAGTGATGAAGGTTAGTTGTAGGGCGGGCAACTCTCACTGATTATAGGCCTGTGAAGAAGCAGCATAAGACACTGAGTGATGAAGGTTAGTTGTAGGGCAGATTCACTCTCACTGATTATAGGCCTGTGAAGAAGCCGCATAAGACACTGAGTAATGAAGGTTACTTGCAGGGCGGGCTCACTCTCACTGATAATAGGCCTGTGAAGAAGCAGCATAAGACACTGAGTAATGAAGGTTAGTTGTAGAGCGGTCGCACTCTCACTGATTATAGGCCTGTGAAGAAGCAGCATAAGACACTGGGTGATGAAGGTTAGTTGTAGGGCGGGCTCACTCTCATTGATTATAAGCCTGTGAAGAAGCAGCATAAGACACTGGGTGATGAAGGTTAGTTTTAGGGCGGGCTCACTCTCACTGATAATAGGCCTGTGAAGAAGCAGCATAAGACACTGATTAATGAAGGTTAGTTGTAGAGCGGTCACACTCTCACTGATTATAGGCCTGTGAAGAAGCAGCATAAGACACTGAGTGATGAAGGTTAGTTGTGGAGCGGTCACAATCTCACTGATTATAGGCCTGTGAAGAAGCAGCATAAGACACTGAGTGATGAAGGTTAGTTGTAGAGCGGTCGCACTTTCACTGATTATAGGCCTGTGAAGAAGCAACATAAGACACTGGATAATGAAGGTTAGTTGTAGAGTGGTCGCACTCTCAGTGATTATAGGCCTGTGAAGAAGCAGCATAAGACACTGAGTGATGAAGGTTAGTTGTAGGGCGGTCGCACTCTCACTGATTATAGGCCTGTGAAGAAGCAGCATAAGACACTGGATGATGAAAGTTAGTTGTAGAGCGGTCGCACTCACTGATTATAGGCCTGTGAAGAAGCAGCACAAGACACTGAGTGTTGAAGGTTAGTTGTAGGGCGGTCGCACTCTCACTGATTATGTCAGATCAGTGAACCTTAACAGGATAAAGCGCCTGGTGATCGAAGAGGAGCTGTTGAACCCGTAGTGCAGTAATATGTTCTTCCCACCAATGTAACACTCAGTTGTGCATAAAAACAGTCTGAGCGCTCAATTGGTTGAAAGATGTTTGAAGAAGGAACAGGACACTCTGGAACTCCGGGTGACTGCAAGTCTCTTCCAGATATGTGGCGATTTGTACAGGACACACTGATAGCTCTCTAGTCGTCAGTAGGATAAGATGCAGTACAAATCCGACAGGAAAACGACAGTAGAATGGAACTAAACAGTTTTCTGTAATGATACAAGAACGTACATAAGGAAAAGAAAAACGTGAGAGCCAATAACTAAAAAAGAACACTAAATGAAAATTCTTACGTGTATATCCGTATGAAGGACTGCAACGAGGAAGATGTGATGAATAAGCTCCCAAACGGCTCCAAAAGGAATGTCCGAGAAGAACACAGTCTCACAGATGCTGAAGATTTCTTGAGTCCGGTGCAATCCCTATTCCCGCCGGCACGAGTACGCCTAGGAAGTACAGCGAGGTCCCAAAAGTGCTAAAGGCAGTCTCTAGTCCAGCACTTATTTCCTATTCCCGCCGGCACGCGTACGCCTAAGGGGAGAGATCCTTCTTCTGAGTGAAGTTGTAGAACAATCCAAGTGTTCCGGTTCAAAACCAGGTAAGCAGACAAAATGAAACAAGAGACATGAATCAAAGTCAAAAGAAGTCCGGGTCGAAGCAGTACCGTGGGCAAGACAAGAGGAATCCAATGGACAGGCAAGAGGTCGAGAAGTAGCAAGATCAGAAGTACCGTGGGCAAGACAAAAGCAATTCCAATAGACAGGCAAGAGGTCGAGAAAGGACAAGATCCAAATAACAAGCGCCACTGTAGAATTCCGAGGAAAACAATCAGAAGCACCGAAACGGCAAACGGGGCGGACTTAAATATGCGTGGCCACAACGCGAGAGTCACGTGACCGGGAAGCCGGAGCAACACGTGACTGCAGACGTACTCGCGGCCAACGTCGCCATGGCAACCTCCAATGCCTTTGAAACAAACCTGTCAAGGAATGGAAGCGATTGCTGCTGTTCCTAGCTGATCTGACTCTCGAGAGTCCGCCTGGTAAGCGGGAACTTGCAGGAGAAGATGGTGTTCTGACAGTATCCTCCCCCAAAGGTCCCCCCAGACCCCGAGATGCCAGAAACCGGGATAACAGCATGGGGGCATGGATGTTGGATTCAGGTTCCCAGGTGCGATCCTCCGGACCGTACCCCTTCCAATCCACTAAAAACAAACGTACACCACGAGACAGCTTGGTATCCAATATAGCATTAACTTCATATTCCTCCACCCCTTGTACCAACAAGGGGGGGGGACGTGCAGGTAACCTCATCTGCTCAGAACATGGCTTGACCAAAGACACGTGGAACACAGGATGTATTTTCCAGGCAGAAGGCAGTTCCAATTTGACCACAAGGGGACTTATTACCTCCTTGACAACATAAGGACCCACAAAGCGAGGTAACAGGGTCTTGCGACCTGGAATACTAAGATTTTTATTAGAGAGCCAAACACGCATCCCTGCAGTGTACTGCGGTGCTGGCTGGCGATGGCGATCGGCATACTTTTTTGCCTGTTCTTGCGCGTGTGTCAAGTGTTCCATGACGCTCTTACGTAATGACGTCAGGTCCCTAAGACAAGATTGGACCGCCGGACAATCCGAGGATGTAAATAAATCCAAGGGCAGAGAGCGAGGGTGTTGTCCATACATGGCATAGAATGGAGAGGCCCCCGTAGAAGAATGCGCAGAATTATTGTAAGCGAACTCTGCCATGGGCAGTACGGAGAGCCAGGTTTCTTGATGTTGTAGAATAAGGCATCTCAAGTACTGTTCCATGGTAGCATTGAGTCGCTCGGTTTGGCCATCGGTTTGTGGATGGTAGGCCGTAGAATATCTGTCGTCAATGCCCATAGACTGTGTAAGATGTTTCCAAAAACGAGAGGTGAATTGAGCACCCCTGTCAGATATTATGATCTCCGGAAGACCAAAGAACCGGAAGACATTACGTAAAAACAGGTCTGCCAGGATAGTAGCGGATGGAAGACCCCGACAAGGCACAAAAAGGGCCAATTTAGTAAAATTATCAACCACTACCCAGATAGTGTCAAATCCACCAATCGAAGGTAGTTCCACTACGAAGTCCATAGAAAGCATAACCCAGGGTTTAGCAGGTACTGGCAGGGGTTGTAGAAGACCCATTGGTTTGGCCGGGGCGGTTTTACACTGAGCGCAAACTGCGCAGTTTGCAATGTATAACGCAATGTCTTTTGACATACAAGGCCACCAGCACCAACGTTTGAGGAACTCCAACGTCTTACGAGGACCGGGGTGTGCAGCCAACATGGAGTCATGACACCAAGACATGGCAATTCTGCGGGTATGAGAGTCTGGTATATAGATTTTACCTTGAACGTAGGGTAAGGATTGAACGACGTCCAGGTTAAGATCTTCCAGCTCAGGATGTCTTTCTGAGACCCACTGCTGAATGGCAGTTTTCAAAGATGGTTGCAATGTGCAGCCACAAACAACCTGGTTGGGCAAAAGTAGTCGACCTTCTTGTGGCCGAGGTACCGGGTCTTCGTAAAGTCTTGATAAGGCGTCTGCCTTGGAGTGTAACGTCCCCGGACGGTAGGTCAGTACAAAGTTGTACATAGAGAAGAACTCATGCCAACGTGCATGGCGTGCTGTAGTGCATTTTAATGACTGAAGGGCCAGTAGATTTCTGTGATCCGTGAATACTTGAATTGGGGTCTCTGCTCCCAAGAGATGATGCCTCCAAACAGTAAAAGCCTCCCGGACAGACAACAATTCACGTTCAGTGATGGTGTAGTTTACCTCATATGGAGTAAGCTTACGTGAATGATAAGCAACAGGATGGAGGACCCCTGTGTCGGGACATAACTGGGAGAGGACTGCCCCTACTGCCACATCTGACGCATCAGCCTCTACAACAAACGGTTGTTTGACATCAGGATGCTGAAGTACCGGAGCTGAAGCAAAGGCCTCTTTGAGAGTCTCAAATGATTTTTGTGCCTCGGGATTCCATTGAAACGGATGTTTATTACTCGTTAAAGCTGTAAGTGGAGCCACAATGCTAGAGAAGTGCCTGATGAATCGCCGATAAAAGTTCGCAAACCCCAAAAAGGACTGCAAAGCTTTTAGTGTGCCTGGGACTGGCCATTCCAGTACTGCCTTGACCTTGGTTTGGCTCATTTGAACACCCTGGTTAGTGATGTCATAACCCAGGAATTCAACTGAAGTAGTATGGAAAATGCACTTCTCTAGTTTTGCGTATAGTTTATTTTTACGCAAACGTTGTAGCACTTCAGTGACATGTTGAATGTGTAGTTCAAGAGAAGGTGAATAGATCAAGATATCGTCTAAATAGACGATCACGAACCGATCAATCATGTCCTGAAAAACGTCATTGATAAAATGTTGAAACGTGGCAGGGGCATTACATAGCCCAAACGGCATGACCAAATATTCAAAGAGGCCGTATCTGGTTTTGAATGCCGTTTTCCATTCATCTCCCTCTCTTATCCTCACCAGATTATACGCACCTCTGAGGTCCAGTTTGGTGTATATTACTGAAGAGCCTAGCTGGTCCAAAAGTACAGAAATCAGTGGTATGGGGTACTGATTCCGTATCGTGACTGCGTTCAGGTCCCGATAATCTATACATGGTCTCAGGTCCCCCTCTTTTTTCGGAACAAAGAACAGGGGAGATGCAGCAGGAGAACAAGAGGTGCGAATGAACCCAGAAGCCAAAGCCTTGTCCAAATATTCCTTTAACACTGCATCCTCCTTCACAGTAAGAGAGCATATCCTCCCAGAGGGGATCCTAGCTCCCTCCTTTAGATCTATGGGACAGTTATAAATGCGATGAGGCGGTAACTTTTCTGCCTCACCCTTGTCAAAAACATCTGCGAAAGCCTTGTATTCCGGGGGTAAAATAGTATTAACAATACCACCCACCATTGAAACAGATTCCAATAAGGCTTGACATGGGTTGTTTCTTACTTGGGTCAATGGGTCACAATGTCCTGAACAATAAGTCGAGGTAAACGAGACGGATCCAGTAACCCAATCCACCAAGGGATTATGGACCCTAAGCCATGGTAGACCCAGAATTAGTCGAAATTGGGGTGCAGTGATAACATCAAATGATATGACTTCGCTATGACAGCCGTCTATAAGTAAGTTCAGGGGCACTGTAGACTCCGTTACCAACCCTGAGAGCAGTGTGGTACCATCAACTGCATTGACCACTTCAGGTTGTTCCTTTGGTATCAGTGGAATGTTCCAGTCTTTCACATACTGGAGATCAACATAGTTTCCAGTAGCCCCAGAATCCAAAACCGCTTCAGAGGACCAGGTTTCGCCGTCCGGAGATGAAAGAATGACCCGAATGGTGAAAGGAACTGAAATTGTGGAGCCCGGAAGATCAATGCTCGACGAGGGGCTCCCTCTATTGTCGGGCTTTGGAGTTTCCCGACTTCGCGGGTTTCTTGGGACATAAACTCAAGAAATTACCAGAAGAACCACAATAAAAGCATAATTTGTTCCTTTTACGCTTATCTCTTTCTTCGCTAGACAGCGGTCCTCTTATCGCCCCTATTTGCATGGGTTCCCCATTACCTGAAATCGAACTCGTCAGGCTGACAGGGACCGGGGGTAAAATCCTTTTCTCCCCCTTCCTTTCTGCTTTACGGGCATCGATCTGAAGAACTAGATCCAAAAAGTCAGGAAAGGAGACGGGGACCACAGGTACCGTAGAAATGACATCCTTGAGGGAGTCTGACAAACCCTTGTAAAACAAGGCTGCCTTCTTTTCGTCTGGCCAGTTGGTTTCAGCAACCAATTGGTTAAACTTAGCCAGATACGTCAATAGAGAAGAATCGCCTTGCTGTAAATTTAACAACTCCAAATCAGTGGCCTGAGATTTGTATCGGGTGTCAAAAACTCTCGTAAGCGCCTCTATGAGAGCGTCACAGTCAAATAACAAATGACTTCCTTGCTCTAAGAGAGGATTAGCCCAGACTGCGGCAGTACCCCCTAGATAAGACAATATAAAAGCGGCCTTAGTGGTTGGATCGGGAAACGATGTTGGTCTACAAAGAAAATGCAGTCTGCATTGATTGATAAACGTTCTAAAGGCTTTTGGATCACCCAAAAAACGTTCAGGAGGAGCCAACGGAAACTGTGCAGCCATAACTACCGGAACCGGGTCTGCCCTGGCCTGAGCACCGGCCGTACCAGACCCGGAAGCCACTGCGATTGATGGAGGTTCAATGGTGCTAACCCTTAATCCCGCTTGAATATCATCAATACGGCGATGGGTAGCATCATGGGCAGTTTGCATGTCAGCACGTAAATCAGCCACTAATTGAACCAAAGTAGCCAAAGGATCAGTGACTGTGTCCATTTTAAGGCTTCTGATTCTGTCAGATCAGTGAACCTTAACAGGATAAAGCGCCTGGTGATCGAAGAGGAGCTGTTGAACCCGTAGTGCAGTAATATGTTCTTCCCACCAATGTAACACTCAGTTGTGCATAAAAACAGTCTGAGCGCTCAATTGGTTGAAAGATGTTTGAAGAAGGAACAGGACACTCTGGATCTCCGGGTGACTGCAAGTCTCTTCCATATATGTGGCGATTTGTACAGGACACACTGATAGCTCTCTAGTCGTCAGTAGGATAAGATGCAGTACAAATCCGACAGGAAAACGACAGTAGAATGGAACTAAACAGTTTTCTGTAATGATACAAGAACGTACATAAGGAAAAGAAAAACGTAAGAGCCAATAACTAAAAAAGAACACTAAATGAAAATTCTTACGTGTATATCCGTATGAAGGACTGCAACGAGGAAGATGTGATGAATAAGCTCCCAAACGGCTCCAAAAGGAATGTCCGAGAAGAACACAGTCTCACAGATGCTGAAGATTTCTTGAGTCCGGTGCAATCCCTATTCCCGCCGGCACGAGTACGCCTAGGAAGTACAGCGAGGTCCCAAAAGTGCTAAAGGCAGTCTCTAGTCCAGCACTTATTTCCTATTCCCGCCGGCATGCGTACGCCTAAGGGGAGAGATCATTCTTCTGAGTGAAGTTGTAGAACAATCCAAGTGTTCCGGTTCAAAACCAGGTAAGCAGACAAAATGAAACAAGAGACATGAATCGAAGTCAAAAGAAGTCCGGGTCGAAGCAGTTTCGTGGGCAAGACAAGAGGAATCCAATGGACAGGCAAGAGGTCGAGAAGTAGCAAGATCAGAAGTACCGTGGGCAAGACAAAAGCAATTCCAATAGACAGGCAAGAGGTCGAGAAAGGACAAGATCCAAATAACAAGCGCCACTGTAGAATTCCGAGGAAAACAATCAGAAGCACCGAAACGGCAAACGGGGCGGACTTAAATATGCGTGGCCACAACGCGAGAGTCACGTGACCGGGAAGCCGGAGCAACACGTGACTGCAGACGTACTCGCGGCCAACGTCGCCATGGCAACCTCCAATGCCTTTGAAACAAACCTGTCAAGGAATGGAAGCGATTGCTGCTGTTCCTAGCTGATCTGACTCTCGAGAGTCCGCCTGGTAAGCGGGAACTTGCAGGAGAAGATGGTGTTCTGACAGTATCCTCCCCCAAAGGTCCCCCCAGACCCCGAGATGCCAGAAACCGGGATAACAGCATGGGGGCATGGATGTTGGATTCAGGTTCCCAGGTGCGATCCTCCGGACCGTACCCCTTCCAATCCACCAAAAACAAACGTACACCACGAGACAGCTTGGTATCCAATATAGCATTAACTTCGTATTCCTCCACCCCTTGTACCAACAAGGGGGGGGACGTGCAGGTAACCTCATCTGCTCAGAACATGGCTTGACCAAAGACACGTGGAACACGGGATGTATTTTCCAGGCAGAAGGCAGTTCCAATTTGACCACAAGGGGACTTATTACCTCCTTGACAACATAAGGACCCACAAAGCGAGGTAACAGGGTCTTGCGACCTGGAATACTAAGATTTTTGGTAGAGAGCCAAACACTCATCCCTGCAGTGTACTGCGGTGCTGGCTGGCGATGGCGATCGGCATACTTTTTTGCCTGTTCTTGCGCGTGTGTCAAGTGTTCCATGACGCTCTTACGTAATGACGTCAGGTCCCTAAGACAAGATTGGACCACCGGACAATCCGAGGATGTAAATAAATCCAAGGGCAGAGAGCGAGGGTGTTGTCCATACATGGCATAGAATGGAGAGGCCCCCGTAGAAGAATGCGCAGAATTGTTGTAAGCGAACTCTGCCATGGGCAGTACGGAGAGCCAGGTTTCTTGATGTTGTAGAATAAGGCATCTCAAGTACTGTTCCATGGTAGCATTGAGTCGCTCGGTTTGGCCATCGGTTTGTGGATGGTAGGCCATAGAATATCTGTCGTCAATGCCCATAGACTGTGTAAGATGTTTCCAAAAACGAGAGGTGAATTGAGCACCCCTGTCAGATATTATGATCTCCGGAAGACCAAAGAACCGGAAGACATTACGTAAAAACAGGTCTGCCAGGATAGTAGCGGATGGAAGACCCCGACAAGGCACAAAAAGGCCCAATTTAGTAAAACTATCAACCACTACCCAGATAGTGTCAAATCCACCAATCGAAGGTAGTTCCACTACGAAGTCCATAGAAAGCATAACCCAGGGTTTAGCAGGTACTGGCAGGGGTTGTAGAAGACCCATTGGTTTGGCCGGGCGGTTTTACACTGAGCGCAAACTGCGCAGTTTGCAATGTATAACGCAATGTCTTTTGACATACAAGGCCACCAGCACCAACGTTTGAGGAAGTCCAACGTCTTACGAGGACCGGGGTGTGCAGCCAACATGGAGTCATGACACCAAGACATGGCAATTCTGCGGGTATGAGAGTCTGGTATATAGATTTTACCTTGAACGTAGGGTAAGGATTGAACGACGTCCAGGTTAAGATCTTCCAGCTCAGGATGTCTTTCTGAGACCCACTGCTGAATGGCAGTTTTCAAAGATGGTTGCAATGTGCAGCCACAAACAACCTGGTTGGGCAAAAGTAGTCGACCTTCTTGTGGCCGAGGTACCGGGTCTTCGTAAAGTCTTGATAAGGCGTCTGCCTTGGAGTGTAACGTCCCCGGACGGTAGGTCAGTACAAAGTTGTACATAGAGAAGAACTCATGCCAACGTGCATGGCGTGCTGTAGCGCATTTTAATGACTGAAGGGCCAGTAGATTTCTGTGATCCGTGAATACTTGAATTGGGGTCTCTGCTCCCAAGAGATGATGCCTCCGAACAGTAAAAGCCTCCCGGACAGACAACAATTCACGTTCAGTGATGGTGTAGTTTACCTCATATGGAGTAAGCTTACGTGAATGATAAGCAACAGGATGGAGGACCCCTGTGTCGGGACATAACTGGGAGAGGACTGCCCCTACTGCCACATCTGACGCATCAGCCTCTACAACAAACGGTTGTTTGACATCAGGATGCTGAAGTACCGGAGCTGAAGCAAAGGCCTCTTTGAGAGTCTCAAATGATTTTTGTGCCTCGGGATTCCATTGAAACGGATGTTTATTACTCGTTAAAGCTGTAAGTGGAGCCACAATGCTAGAGAAGTGCCTGATGAATCACCGATAAAAGTTCGCAAACCCCAAAAAGGACTGCAAAGCTTTTAGTGTGCCTGGGACTGGCCATTCCAGTACTGCCTTGACCTTGGTTTGGCTCATTTGAACACCCTGGTTAGTGATGTCATAACCCAGGAATTCAACTGAAGTAGTATGGAAAATGCACTTCTCTAGTTTTGCGTATAGTTTATTTTTACGCAAACGTTGTAGCACTTCAGTGACATGTTGAATGTGTAGTTCAAGAGAAGGTGAATAGATCAAGATATCGTCTAAATAGACGATCACGAACCGATCAATCATGTCCTGAAAAACGTCATTGATAAAATGTTGAAACGTGGCAGGGGCATTACATAGCCCAAACGGCATGACCAAATATTCAAAGAGGCCGTATCTGGTTTTGAATGCCGTTTTCCATTCATCTCCCTCTCTTATCCTCACCAGATTATACGCACCTCTGAGGTCCAGTTTGGTGTATATTACTGAAGAGCCTAGCTGGTCCAAAAGTACAGAAATCAGTGGTATCGGGTACTGATTCCGTATCGTGACTGCGTTCAGGTCCCGATAATCTATACATGGTCTCAGGTCCCCCTCTTTTTTTTTCGGAACAAAGAACAGGGGAGATGCAGCAGGAGAACGAGATGTGTGAATGAACCCAGAAGCCAAAGCCTTGTCCAAATATTCCTTTAACACTGCATCCTCCTTCACAGTAAGAGAGTATATCCTCCCAGAGGGGATTCTAGCTCCCTCCTTTAGATCTATGGGACAGTCATATATGCGATGAGGCGGTAACTTTTCTGCCTCACCCTTGTCAAAAACATCTGCGAAAGCCTTGTATTCCGGGGGTAAAATAGTATTAACAATACCACCCACCATTGAAATAGATTCCAATAAGGCTTGACATGGGTTGTTTCTTACTTGGGTCAATGGGTCACAATGTCCTGAACAATAAGTCGAGGTAAACGAGACGGATCCAGTAACCCAATCCACCAAGGGATTATGGACCCTAAGCCATGGTAGACCCAGAATTAGTCGAAATTGGGGTGCAGTGATGACATAAAATGATATGACTTCGCTATGACAGCCGTCTATAAGTAAGTTCAGGGGCACTGTAGACTCCGTTACCAACCCTGAGAGCAGTGTGGTACCATCAACTGCATTGACCACTTCAGGTTGTTCCTTTGGTATCAGTGGAATGTTCCAGTCTTTCACATACTGGAGATCAACATAGTTTCCAGTAGCCCCAGAATCCAAAACCGCTTCAGAGGACCAGGTTTCGCCGTCCGGAGATGAAAGAATGACCCGAATGGTGAAAGGAACTGAAATTGTGGAGCCCGGAAGATCAATGCTCGACGTAGGGGCTCCCTCTATTGTCGGGCTTTGGAGTTTCCCGACTTCGCGGGTTTCTTGGGACATAAACTCAAGAAATGACCAGAAGAACCACAATAAAAGCATAATTAGTTCCTTTTACGCTTATCTCTTTCTTCGCTAGACAGCGGTCCTCTTATCGCCCCTATTTGCATGGGTTCCCCATTACCTGAAATCGAACTCGTCAGGCTGACAGGGACCGGGGGTAAAATCCTTTTCTCCCCCTTCCTTTCTGCTTTACGGGCATTGATCTGAAGAACTAGATCCAAAAAGTCAGGAAAGGAGACGGGGACCACAGGTACCGTAGAAATGACATCCTTGAGGGAGTCTGACAAACCCTTGTAAAACAAGGCTGCCTTCTTTTCGTCTGGCCAGTTGGTTTCAGCAACCAATTGGTTAAACTTAGCCAGATACGTCAATAGAGAAGAATCGCCTTGCTGTAAATTTAACAACTCCAAATCAGTGGCCTGAGATTTGTATCGGGTGTCAAAAACTCTCGTAAGCGCCTCTATGAGAGCGTCACAGTCAAATAACAAATGACTTCCTTGCTCTAAGAGAGGATTAGCCCAGACTGCGGCAGTACCCCCTAGATTAGACAATATAAAAGCGGCCTTAGTGGTTGGATCGGGAAACGATGTTGGTCTACAAAGAAAATGCAGTCTGCATTGATTGATAAACGTTCTAAAGGCTTTTGGATCACCCAAAAAACGTTCAGGAGGAGCCAACGGAAACTGTGCAGCCATAACTACCGGAACCGGGTCTGCCCTGGCCTGAGCACCGGCCGTACCAGACCCGGAAGCCACTGCGATTGATAGAGGTTCAATGGTGCTAACCCTTAATCCCGCTTGAATATCATCAATACGGCGATGGGTAGCATCATGGGCAGTTTGCATGTCAGCACGTAAATCAGCCACTAATTGAACCAAAGTAGCCAAAGGATCAGTGACTGTGTCCATTTTAAGGCTTCTGATTCTGTCAGATCAGTGAACCTTAACAGGATAAAGCGCCTGGTGATCGAAGAGGAGCTGTTGAACCCGTAGTGCAGCAATATGTTCTTCCCACCAATGTAACACTCAGTTGTGCATAAAAACAGTCTGAGCGCTCAATTGGTTGAAAGATGTTTGAAGAAGGAACAGGACACTCTGGATCTCCGGGTGACTGCAAGTCTCTTCCAGATATGTGGCGATTTGTACAGGACACACTGATAGCTCTCTAGTCGTCAGTAGGATAAGATGCAGTACAAATCCGACAGGAAAACGACAGTAGAATGGAACTAAACAGTTTTCTGTAATGATACAAGAACGTACATAAGGAAAATAAAAACGTAAGAGCCAATAACTAAAAAAGAACACTAAATGAAAATTCTTACGTGTATATCCGTATGAAGGACTGCAACGAGGAAGATGTGATGAATAAGCTCCCAAACGGCTCCAAAAGGAATGTCCGAGAAGAACACAGTCTCACAGATGCTGAAGATTTCTTGAGTCCGGTGCAACCCTATTCCCGCCGGCACGAGTACGCCTAGGAAGTACAGCGAGGTCCCAAAAGTGCTAAAGGCAGTCTCTAGTCCAGCACTTATTTCCTATTCCCGCCGGCACGCGTACGCCTAAGGGGAGAGATCCTTCTTCTGAGTGAAGTTGTAGAACAATCCAAGTGTTCCGGTTCAAAACCAGGTAAGCAGACAAAATGAAACAAGAGACATGAATCGAAGTCAAAAAAAGTCCGGGTCGAAGCAGTACCGTGGGCAAGACAAGAGGAATCCAATGGACAGGCAAGAGGTCGAGAAGTAGCAAGATCAGAAGTACCGTGGGCAAGACAAAAGCAATTCCAATAGACAGGCAAGAGGTCGAGAAAGGACAAGATCCAAATAACAAGCGCCACTGTAGAATTCCGAGGAAAACAATCAGAAGCACCGAAATGGCAAACGGGGCGGACTTAAATATGCGTGGCCACAACGCGAGAGTCACGTGACCGGGAAGCCGGAGCAACACGTGACTGCAGACGTACTCGCGGCCAACGTCGCCATGGCAACCTCCAATGCCTTTGAAACAAACCTGTCAAGGAATGGAAGCGATTGCTGCTGTTCCTAGCTGATCTGACTCTCGAGAGTCCGCCTGGTAAGCGGGAACTTGCAGGAGAAGATGGTGTTCTGACAGATTATAGGCCTGTGAAGAAGCAGCATAAGACACTGGATAATGAAGGTTAGTTGTAGAGCAGTCGCACTCTCACTGATTATAGGCCTGTGAAGAAGCAGCATAAGACACTGGATAATGAAGGTTAGTTGTAGAGCGGTCACACTCTCACTGATTATAGGCCTGTGAAGAAGCAGCATAAGACACTGAGTGATGAAGGTTAGTTTTAGGGCGGGCTCACTCTCACTGATTATAGGCCTGTGAAGAAGCAGCATAAAACACTGGATGAGAAAGGTTAGTTGTAGAGCGGTCGCACTCTCACTGATTATAGGCCTGTGAAGAAGCAGCATAAGACACTGAGTGATGAAGGTTAGTTGTAGAGCGGTCGCACTCTCACTGATTATAGGCCTGTGAAGAAGCAGCATAAGACACTGGATAATGAAGGTTAGTTGTAGAGCGGTCGCACTCTCACTGATTATAGGCCTGTGAAGAAGCAGCATAAGACACTGAGTGATGAAGGTTAGTTGTAGGGCGGTTGCACTCTCACTGATTATAGGCCTGTGAAGAAGCAGCATAAGACACTGAGTAATGAAGGTTAGTTGTAGAGCGGTCACACTCTCACTGATTATAGGCCTGTGAAGAAGCAGCATAAGACACTGAGTGATGAAGGTTAGTTGTAGGGCGGTAGCACTCTCACTGATTATAGGCCTATGAAGAAGCAGCATAAGACACTGAGTAATGAAGGTTAGTTGTAGAGCGGTTGCACTCTCACTGATTATAGGCCTGTGAAGAAGCAGCATAAGACACTGAGTGATGAAGGTTAGTTGTGGAGCGGTCACAATCTCACTGATTATAGGCCTGTGAAGAAGCAGCATAAGATACTGAGTGATGAAGGTTAGTTGTAGGGTGGTTGCACTCTCACTGATTATAGGCTTGTGAAGAAGCAGCATAAGACACTGAGTGATGAAGGTTAGTTGTGGAGCGGTCACACTCTCACTGATTATAGGCCTGTGAAGAAGCAGCATAAAACATTCAGTAATGAAGGTTAGTTGTAGGGCGGTCGCACTCTCACTGATTATAGGCCTGTGAAGAAGCATCATAAGACACTGAGTGATGAAGAAGATTAGTTGTAGGGCGGTCACTCCCTCACTGATTATAGCCCTGTGAAGAAGCATCATAAGACACTGAGTGATGAAGGTTAGTTGCGGAGCGGTCACACTCTCACTGATTATAGGCCTGTGAAGAAGCAGCATAAGACACTGAGTAATGAAGGTTAGTTGTAGGGCGGTCGCACTCTTACTGATTATAGGCCTGTGAAGAAGGAGCAGAAGACACTGAATAATGAAGGTTAGTTGTAGAGCGGTCGCACTCTCACTGATTATAAGCCTGTGAAGAAGCATCATAAGACACTGAGTAATGAAGGTTAGTTGTAGGGCGGTCGCACTCTCACTGATTATAGGCCTGTGAAGAAGGAGCAGAAGACACTGAGTAATGAAGGTTAGTTGTAGAGCGGTCGCACTCTCACTGATTATAGGCCTGTGAAGCAGCAGCATAAGACACTGAGTAATGAAGGTTAGTTGTAGGGCGGTCGCACTCTCACTGATTATAGGCCTGTGAAGAAACAGCATAAGACACTGAGTGATGAAGGTTAGTTGCAGAGCGGTCGCACTCTCACTGATTATAGGCCTGTGAATAAGCAGCATAAGACACTGAGTGATGAAGGTTAGTTGTAGAGTGGTCGCACTCTCACTGATTATAGGCCTGTGAAGAAGCAGCATAAGACACTGGGTAATGAAGGTTAGTTGTAGGGCGGGCTCACTCTCACTGATTATAGGCCTGTGAAGAAGCAGCGTAAGACACTGAGTAATGCAGGTTAGTTGTAGAGTGGTCGCACTCTCACTGATTATAGGCCTGTGAAGAAGCAGCATAAGACACTGGGTGATGTAGGTTAGTTGAATGTGAATAAGCAGCATAAGACACTGAGTGATGAAGGTTAGTTGTAGAGCGGTCGCACTCTCACTGATTATAGGCCTGTGAAGAAGCAGCATAAGACACTGGGTAATGAAGGTTAGTTGTAGGGCGGGCTCACTCTCACTGATTATAGGCCTGTGAAGAAGCAGCGTAAGACACTGAGTAATGCAGGTTAGTTGTAGAGTGGTCGCACTCTCACTGATTATAGGCCTGTGAAGAAGCAGCATAAGACACTGGGTGATGTAGGTTAGTTGTAGGGCGGGCTCACTCTCATTGATTATAAGCCTGTGAAGAAGCAGCATAAAACACTGGGTGATGAAGGTTAGTTGTAGGGCGGGCTCACTCTCACTGATAATAGGCCTGTGAAGAAGCAGCATAAGACACTGAGTAATGAAGGTTAGTTGTAGAGCGGTCACACTCTCACTGATTATAGGCCTGTGAAGAAGCAGCATAAGACACTGAGTGATGAAGGTTAGTTGTGGAGCGGTCACAATCTCACTGATTATAGGCCTGTGAAGAAGCAGCATAAGACACTGAGTGATGAAGGTTAGTTGTAGAGCGGTCGCACTTTCACTGATTATAGGCCTGAGAAGAAGCAACATAAGACACTGGATAATGAAGGTTAGTTGTAGAGTGGTCGCACTCTCAGTGATTATAGGCCTGTGAAGAAGCAGCATGATACACTGAGTGATGAAGGTTAGTTGTAGGGCGGTCGCACTCTCACTGATTATAGGCCTGTGAAAAAGCAGCATAAGACACTGGATGATGAAGGTTAGTTGTAGAGCGGTCGCACTCACTGATTATAGGCCTGTGAAGAAGCAGCATGAGACACTGAGTGTTGAAGGTTAGTTGTAGGGCGGTCGCACTCTCACTGATTATAGGCCTGTGAAGAAGCAGCATAAGACACTGGATAATGAAGGTTAGTTGTAGAGCAGTCGCTCTCTCATTGATTGTAGGCCTGTGAAGAAGCAGCATAAGACACTGGATAATGAAGGTTAGTTTTAGAGCGGTCACACTCTCACTGATTATAGGCCTGTGAAGAAGCAGCATAAGACACTGAGTGATGAAGGTTAGTTGTAGGGCGGGCTCACTCTCACTGATTATAGGCCTGTGAAGAAGCAGCATAAGACACTGGATAATGAAGGTTAGTTGTAGAGCGGTCGCACTCTCACTGATTATAGGCCTGTGAAGAAGCAGCATAAGACACTGAGTGATGAAGGTTATTTGTAGAGCGGTCACACTCTCACTGATTATAGGCCTGTGAAGAAGCAGCATAAGACACTGGATAATGAAGGTTAGTTGTAGAGCGGTCGCACTCTCACTGATTATAGGCCTGTGAAGAAGCAGCATAAGACACTGAGTGATGAAGGTTAGTTGTAGAGCGGTCACACTCTCACTGATTATAGGCCTGTGAAGAAGCAGCATAAGAAACTGAGTGATGAAGGTTAGTTGTAGGGCGGGCTCACTCTCACTGATTATAGGCCTGTGAAGAAGCAGCATAAGACACTGGATAATGAAGGTTAGTTGTAGAGCGGTCGCACTCTCACTGATTATAGGCCTGTGAAGAAGCAGCATAAGACACTGAGTGATGAAGGTTAGTTGTAGGGCGGTTGCACTCTCACTGATTATAGGCCTGTGAAGAAGCAGCATAAGACACTGAGTAATGAAGGTTAGTTGTAGAGCGGTCGCACTCTCACTGATTATAGGCCTGTGAAGAAGTGGCATAAGACACTGAGTGATGAAGGTTAGTTGTGGAGCGGTCACACTCTCACTGATTATAGGCCTGTGAAGAAGCAGCATAAGAGACTCAGTAATGGAGGTTAGTTGTAGGGTGGTCGCACTCTCACTGATTATAGGCCTTTGAAGAAGCATCATAAGACACTGAGTGATGAAGGTTAGTTGTGGAGCGGTCACACTCTCACTGATTATAGGCCTGTGAAGAAGCACCATAAGACACTGAGTAATGAAGGTTAGTTGTAGGGCGGTCACACTCTCACTGATTATAGGCCTGTGAAGAAGCAGCATAAGACACTGAGTAATGAAGGTTAGTTGTACAGCGGTCGCACTCTCACTGATTATAGGCCTGTGAAGAAGCAGCATAAGACACTGAGTGATGAAGGTTAGTTGTAGAGCAGTCGCACTCTCACTGATTATAGGCCTGTGAATAAGCAGCATAAGACACTGAGTGATGAAGGTTAGTTGTGGAGCGGTCACACTCTCACTGATTATAGGCCTGTGAAGAAGCAGCATAAGACACTGAGTAATGAAGGTTAGTTGTAGGGCGGTCACACTCTTACTGATTATAGGCCTGTGAAGAAGCAGCATAAGACACTGAGTAATGATGTTAGTTGTACAGCGCTCGCACTCTCACTGATTATAGGCCTGTGAATAAGCAGCATAAGACACTGAGTGATGAAGGTTAGTTGTAGAGCGGTCGCACTCTCACTGATTATAGGCCTGTGAAGAAGCAGCATAAGACACTGAGTAATGATGTTAGTTGTACAGCGCTCGCACTCTCACTGATTATAGGCCTGTGAATAAGCAGCATAAGACACTGAGTGATGAAGGTTAGTTGTAGAGCGGTCGCACTCTCACTGATTATAGGCCTGTGAAAAAGCAGCATAAGACACTGAGTGATGAAGGTTAATTGTAGAGCGGTCACACTCTCACTGATTATAGGCCTGTGAAGAAGCAGCATAAAACACTGTGTGATGAAGGTTAGTTGTAGGGCGGGCTCACTCTCACTGATTATAGGCCTGTGAAGAAGCAGCATAAGACACTGAGTGATGAAGGTTAGTTGTAGGGCGGTCGCACTCTCACTGATTATAGGCCTGTGAAGAAGCAGCATAAGACACTGAGTGATGAAGGTTAGTTGTAGGGCGGTCGCACTCTCACTGATTATAGGCCTGTGAAGAAGCATCATAAGACACTGTGGCCCTCATTACGACCCTGGCGGATTTCGCGGTGCTAAATGCACCGCGAAGCACGGCGGAAAGCCGTCGATAGCGCCATGGGGGTTGGCGGATTTACCACCCCATGCCGACCTTGGCGGAGCGGTAAATCCCCAATCCCCATTCTGCCCTTCCCCATTCCCATTCTTGCCCCATAGGGTATAATGGGAGTGGGGAAGGAGTTAATTACGCCACCGTAAAATACGGTGGCGTAATTAACAACGAGGTCCCGTAGCGCCATGGTTTTCTCCGCCTGGTAAAACCAGGCAGAAAACGGCGCCATGGCGCTACGGGAACTCGTAGTAGGGCGGACGGGTCCGCCGCGAATACCGCTGGCGGAAACCCACTCCGCCAGGGTCCTAATGAGGGCCTGTGTGATGAAGAAGGTTAGTTGTAGGGCGGTCACACTCTCACTGATTATAGCCCTGTGAAGAAGCATCATAAGACACTGCGTGATGAAGGTTAGTTGTGGAGCGGTCACACTCTCACTGATTATAGGCCTGAGAAGAAGCAGCATAAAACACTGAGTAATGAAGGTTAGTTGTAGGGAAGTCGCACTCTCACTGATTATAGGCCTGTGAAGAAGGAGCAGAAGACACTGAGTAATGAAGGTTAGTTGTAGAGCGGTCGCACTCTCACTGATTATAGGCCTGTGAAGCAGCAGCATAAGACACTGAGTAATGAAGGTTAGTTGTAGGGCGGTCGCACTCTCACTGATTATAGGCCTGTGAAGAAGCAGCATAAGACACTGGCCCTCATTACGACCTTGGCGGAGGACCATGGCGCTATTAGCACCATGGTCCATGGCGCTAAGTTGCCAACTCCGCCATGGTGGTTGGCGGACTTACCGCCCCATTCCGACCTTGGCGGGGCGGTAAGTCCCCAATCCCCATTTACCCTTCCCCATTCCCATTTTTGCCCCATAGGGCATAATGGGAGTGGGGAAGGCGTTAATTACGCCACCGTAAATTACGGTGGCGTAATTAACAACAAGGTCCCTTAGCGCCATGGATTTTAACACCTGCTAAAAGCAGGTGTTAAATCCGCCATGGCGCTAAGGGAATTCGTACTCAGCCGGTAAGGGTCGGCGATGTTTACGCCGGCGTAAACCCCTTACCGCCTGGGTCGTAATGAGGGCCACTGAGTGTTGAAGGTTAGTTGTAGGGCGGTCGCACTCTCACTGATTATAGGCCTGTGAAGAAGCAGCATAAGACACTGGATAATGAAGGTTAGTTGTAGAGCAGTCGCACTCTCACTGATTATAGGCCTGTGAAGAAGCAGCATAAGACACTGGATAATGAAGGTTAGTTTTAGAGCGGTCACACTCTCACTGATTATAGGCCTGTGAAGAAGCAGCATAAGACACTGAGTGATGAAGGTTAGTTGTAGGGCGGGCTCACTCTCACTGATTATAGGCCTGTGAAGAAGCAGCATAAGACACTGGATAATGAAGGTTAGTTGTAGAGCGGTCGCACTCTCACTGATTATAGGCCTGTGACGAAGCAGCATAAGACACTGAGTGATGAAGGTTAGTTGTAGAGCGGTCGCACTCTCACTGATTATAGGCCTGTGAAGAAGCAGCATAAGACACTGGATAATGAAGGTTAGTTGTAGAGCGGTCGCACTCTCACTGATTATAGGCCTGTGAAGAAGCAGCATAAGACACTGAGTGATGAAGGTTAGTTGTAGAGCGGTCACACTCTAACTGATTATAGGCCTGTGAAGAAGCAGCATAAGACACTGAGTGATGAAGGTTAGTTGTAGGGCGGGCTCACTCTCACTGATTATAGGCCTGTGAAGAAGCAGCATAAGATACTGGATAATGAAGGTTAGTTGTAGAGCGGTCGCACTCTCACTGATTATAGGCCTGTGAAGAAGCAGCATAAGACACTGAGTAATGAAGGTTAGTTGTAGAGCGGTCGCACTCTCACTGATTATAGGCCTGTGAAGAAGTGGCATAAGACACTGAGTGATGAAGGTTAGTTGTGCAGCGGTCACAATCTCACTGATTATAGGCCCGTAAAGAAGCAGCATAAGACACTGAGTGATGAAGGTTAGTTGTAGGGCGGTCGCACTCTCACTGATTATAGGCCTGTGAAGAAGCAGCATAAGACACTGAGTGATGAAGGTTAGTTGTGGAGCGGTCACACTCTCACTGATTATAGGCCTGTGAAGAAGCAGCATAAGACACTCAGTAATGAAGGTTAGTTGTACGGTGGTCACACTCTCACTGATTATAGGCCTTTGAAGAAGCATCATAAGACACTGAGTGATGAAGGTTAGTTGTGGAGCGGTCACACTCTCACTGATTATAGGCCTGTGAAGAAGCAGCATAAGACACTGAGTAATGAAGGTTAGTTGTAGGGCGGTCACACTTTCACTGATTATAGGCCTGTGAAGAAGCAGCATAAGACACTGAGTAATGAAGGTTAGTTGTACAGCGGTCGCACTCTCACTGATTATAGGCCTGTGAGGAAGCAGCATAAGACACTGAGTGATGAAGGTTAGTTGTAGAGCGGTCGCACTCTCACTGATTATAGGCCTGTGAATAAGCAGCATAAGACACTGAGTGATGAAGGTTAGTTGTAGAGCGGTCGCACTCTCACTGATTATAGGCCTGTGAAGAAGCAGCATAAGACACTGGGTAATGAAGGTTAGTTGTAGGGCGGGCTCACTCTCACTGATTATAGGCCTGTGAAGAAGCATCATAAGACACTGAGTGATGAAGGTTAGTTGTGGAGCGTTTACACTCTCACTGATTATAGGCCTGTGAAGAAGCAGCATAAGACACTGAGTGATGAAGGTTAATTGTAGAGCGGTCACACTCTCACTGATTATAGGCCTGTGAAGAAGCAGCATAAAACACTGTGTGATGAAGGTTAGTTGTAGGGCGGGCTCACTCTCACTGATTATAGGCCTGTGAAGAAGCAGCATAAAACACTGAGTGATGAAGGTTAGTTGTAGGGCGGTCACACTCTCACTGATTATAGGCCTGTGAAGAAGCAGCATAAGACACTGAGTGATGAAGGTTAGTTGTAGAGCAGTCGCACACTCACTGATTATAGGCCTGTGAAGAAGCAGCATAAGACACTGGGTGATGAAGGTTAGTTGTAGGGCGGTTGCACTCTCACTGATTATAGGCCTGTGAAGAAGCAGCATAAGACACTGAGTAATGAAGGTTAGTTGTAGAGCGGTCGCACTCTCACTGATTATAGGCCTGTGAAGAAGTGGCATAAGACACTGAGTGATGAAGGTTAGTTGTGGAGCGGTCACAATCTCACTGATTATAGGCCCGTAAAGAAGCAGCATAAGACACTGAGTGATGAAGGTTAGTTGTAGGGCGGTCGCACTCTCACTGATTATAGGCCTGTGAAGAAGCAGCATAAGACACTGAGTGATGAAGGTTAGTTGTGGAGCGGTCACACTCTCACTGATTGTAGGCCTGTGAAGAAGCAGCATAAGACACTCAGTAATGAAGGTTAGTTGTACGGTGGTCGCACTCTCACTGATTATAGGCCTTTGAAGAAGCATCATAAGACACTGAGTGATGAAGGTTAGTTGTGGAGCGGTCACACTCTCACTGATTATAGGCCTGTGAAGAAGCAGCATAAGACACTGAGTAATGAAGGTTAGTTGTAGGGCGGTCACACTCTCACTGATTATAGGCCTGTGAAGAAGCAGCATAAGACACTGAGTAATGAAGGTTAGTTGTACAGCGGTCGCACTCTCACTGATTATAGGCCTGTGAAGATGCAGCATAAGACACTGAGTGATGAAGGTTAGTTGTAGAGCGGTCGCACTCTCACTGATTATAGGCCTGTGAATAAGCAGCATAAGACACTGAGTGATGAAGGTTAGTTGTAGAGCGGTCGCACTCTCACTGATTATAGGCCTGTGAAGAAGCAGCATAAGACACTGGGTAATGAAGGTTAGTTGTAGGGCGGGCTCACTCTCACTGATTATAGGCCTGTGAAGAAGCATCATAAGACACTGAGTGATGAAGGTTAGTTGTGGAGCGTTCACACTCTCACTGATTATAGGCCTGTGAAGAAGCAGCATAAGACACTGAGTGATGAAGGTTAATTGTAGAGCGGTCACACTCTCACTGATTATAGGCCTGTGAAGAAGCAGCATAAAACACTGTGTGATGAAGGTTAGTTGTAGGGCGGGCTCACTCTCACTGATTATAGGCCTGTGAAGAAGCAGCATAAAACACTGAGTGATGAAGGTTAGTTGTAGGGCGGTCGCACTCTCACTGATTATAGCCCTGTGAAGAAGCAGCATAAGACACTGAGTGATGAAGGTTAGTTGTAGAGCAGTCGCACACTCACTGATTATAGGCCTGTGAAGAAGCAGCATAAGACACTGGATAATGAAGGTTAGTTGTAGAGCGGTCGCACTCTCACTGATTATAGGCCTGTGAAGAAGCAGCATAAGACACTGAGTGATGAAGGTTAGTTGTAGGGCGGTCGCACTCTCACTGATTATAGGCCTGTGAAGAAGCAGCATAAGACACTGAGTAATGAAGGTTAGTTGTAGAGCGGTTGCACTCTCACTGATTATAGGCCTGTGAAGAAGCAGCATAAGACACTGAGTGATGAAGGTTAGTTGTGGAGCGGTCACAATCTCACTGATTATAGGCCTGTGAAGAAGCAGCATAAGACACTGAGTGATGAAGGTTAGTTATAGGGTGGTCGCACTCTCACTGATTATAGGCCTGTGAAGAAGCAGCATAAGACACTGAGTGATGAAGGTTAGTTGTGGAGCGGTCACACTCTCACTGATTATAGGCCTGTGAAGAAGCAGCATAAAACATTCAGTAATGAAGGTTAGTTGTAGGGCGGTCACACTCTCACTGATTATAGGCCTGTGAAGAAGCATCATAAGACACTGAGTGATGAAGAAGATTTGTTGTAGGGCGGTCACACTCTCACTGATTATAGCCCTGTGAAGAAGCATCATAAGACACTGAGTGATGAAGGTTAGTTGTGGAGCGGTCACACTCTCACTGATTATAGGCCTGTGAAGAAGCAGCATAAGACACTGAGTAATGAAGGTTAGTTGTAGGACGGTCGCACTCTCACTGATTATAGGCCTGTGAAGAAGGAGCAGAAGACACTGAGTAATGAAGGTTAGTTGTAGAGCGGTCGCACTCTCACTGATTATAGGCCTGTGAAGAAGCAGCATAAAACATTCAGTAATGAAGGTTAGTTGTAGGGCGGTCGCACTCTCACTGATTATAGGCCTGTGAAGAAGCATCATAAGACACTGAGTGATGAAGAAGGTTAGTTGTAGGGCGGTCACACTCTCACTGATTATAGCCCTGTGAAGAAGCATCATAAGACACTGCGTGATGAAGGTTAGTTGTGGAGCGGTCACACTCTCACTGATTATAGGCCTGTGAAGAAGCAGCATAAGACACTGAGTGAAGAATGGTTAATTGTAGAGCGGTCACACTCTCACTGATTATAGGCCTGTGAAGAAGCAGCATAAAACACTGTGTGATGAAGGTTAGTTGTAGGGCGGGCTCACTGATTATAGGCCTGTGAAGAAGCAGCATAAAACACTGAGTGATGAAGGTTAGTTGTAGGGCGGTCGCACTCTCACTGATTATAGGCCTGTGAAGAAGCAGCATAAGACACTGAGTGATGAAGGTTAGTTGTAGAGCAGTCGCACACTCACTGATTATAGGCCTGTGAAGAAGCAGCATAAGACACTGGATAATGAAGGTTAGTTGTAGAGCGGTCGCACTCTCACTGATTATAGGCCTGTGAAGAAGCAGCATAAGACACTGAGTGATGAAGGTTAGTTGTAGGGCGGTCGCACTCTCACTGATTATAGGCCTGTGAAGAAGCAGCATAAGACACTGAGTAATGAAGGTTAGTTGTAGAGCGGTTGCACCCTCACTGATTATAGGCCTGTGAAGAAGCAGCATAAGACACTGAGTGATGAAGGTTAGTTGTGGAGCGGTCACAATCTCACTGATTATAGGCCTGTGAAGAAGCAGCATAAGACACTGAGTGATGAAGGTTAGTTGTAGGGTGGTCGCACTCTCACTGATTATAGGCCTGTGAAGAAGCAGCATAAGACACTGAGTGATGAAGGTTAGTTGTGGAGCGGTCACACTCTCACTGATTATAGGCCTAGGAAGAAGCAGCATAAAACATTCAGTAATGAAGGTTAGTTGTAGGGCGGTCGCACTCTCACTGATTATAGGCCTGTGAAGAAGCATCATAAGACACTGAGTGATGAAGAAGATTTGTTGTAGGGCGGTCACACTCTCACTGATTATATCCCTGTGAAGAAGCATCATAAGACACTGAGTGATGAAGGTTAGTTGTGGAGCGGTCACACTCTCACTGATTATAGGCCTGTGAAGAAGCAGCATAAGACACTGAGTAATGAAGGTTAGTTGTAGGACGGTCGCACTCTCACTGATTATAGGCCTGTGAAGAAGGAGCAGAAGACACTGAGTAATGAAGGTTAGTTGTAGAGCGGTCACACTCTCACTGATTATAGGCCTGTGAAGAAGCAGCATAAAACATTCACTAATGAAGGTTAGTTGTAGGGCGGTCGCACTCTCACTGATTATAGGCCTGTGAAGAAGCATCATAAGACACTGAGTGATGAAGAAGGTTAGTTGTAGGGCGGTCACACTCTCACTGATTATAGCCCTGTGAAGAAGCATCATAAGACACTGCGTGATGAAGGTTAGTTGTGGAGCGGTCACACTCTCACTGATTATAGGCCTGTGAAGAAGCAGCATAAGACACTGAGTAATGAAGGTTAGTTGTAGGGCGGTCGCACTTTCACTGATTATAGGCCTGTGAAGAAGGAGCAGAAGACACTGAGTAATGAAGGTTAGTTGTAGAGCGGTCGCACTCTCACTGATTATAGGCCTGTGAAGCAGCAGCATAAGACACTGAGTAATGAAGGTTAGTTGTAGGGCGGTCGCACTCTCACTGATTATAGGCCTGTGAAGAAGCAGCATAAGACACTGAGTGATGAAGGTTAGTTGTAGAGCGGTCGCACTCTCACTGATTATAGGCCTGTGTATAAGCAGCATAAGACACTGAGTGATGAAGGTTAGTTGTAGAGCGGTCTCACTCTCACTGATTATAGGCCTGTGAAGAAGCAGCATAAGACACTGGGTAATGAAGTTTAGTTGTAGGGCGGGCTCACTTTCCCTGATTATAGGCCTGTGAAGAAGCAGCGTAAGACACTGAGTAATGCAGGTTAGTTGTAGAGCGGTCGCACTCTCACTGATTATAGGCCTGCGAAGAAGCAGCATAAGACACTGGGTGATGAAGGTTAGTTGTAGGGCTGGCTCACTCTCATTGATTATAAGCCTGTGAAGAAGCAGCATAAGACACTGGGTGATGAAGGTTAGTTGTAGGGCGGGCTCACTCTCACTGATAATAGGCCTGTGAAGAAGCAGCATAAGACACTGGGTGATGAAGGTTAGTTGTAGGGCGGGCTCACTCTCACTGATAATAGGCCTGTGAAGAAGCAGCATAAGACACTGAGTAATGAAGGTTAGTTGTAGAGCGGTCACACTCTCACTGATTATAGGCCTGTGAAGAAGCAGCATAAGACACTGAGTGATGAAGGTTAGTTGTGGAGCGGTCACAATCTCACTGATTATAGGCCTGTGAAGAAGCAGCATAAGACACTGAGTGATGAAGGTTAGTTGTAGAGCGGTCGCACTTTCACTGATTATAGGCCTGTGAAGAAGCAACATAAGACACTGGATAATGAAGGTTAGTTGTAGAGTGGTCGCACTCTCAGTGATTATAGGCCTGTGAAGAAGCAGCATAAGACACTAAGTGATGAAGGTTAGTTGTAGGGCGGTCGCACTCTCACTGATTATAGGCCTGTGAAGAAGCAGCATAAGACACTGGATGATGAAGGTTAGTTGTAGAGCGGTCGCACTCACTGATTATAGGCCTGTGAAGAAGCAGCATAAGACACTGAGTGTTGAAGGTTAGTTGTAGGGCGGTCGCACTCTCACTGATTATAGGCCTGTGAAGAAGCAGCATAAGACACTGGATAATGAAGGTTAGTTGTAGAGCGGTCACACTCTCACTGATTATAGGCCTGTGAAGAAGCAGCATAAGACACTGAGTGATGAAGGTTAGTTGTAGGGCGGGCTCACTCTCACTGATTATAGGCCTGTGAAGAAGCAGCATAAGACACTGGATAATGAAGGTTAGTTGTAGGGCTGGCTCACTCTCACTGATAATAGGCCTGTGAAGAAGCAGCATAAGACACTGAGTAATGAAGGTTAGTTGTAGAGCGGTCACACTCTCACTGATTATAGGCCTGTGAAGAAGCAGCATAAGACACTGAGTGATGAAGGTTAGTTGTGGAGCGGTCACAATCTCACTGATTATAGGCCTGTGAAGAAGCAGCATAAGACACTGAGTGATGAAGGTTAGTTGTAGAGCGGTCGCACTTTCACTGATTATAGGCCTGTGAAGAAGCAACATAAGACACTGGATAATGAAGGTTAGTTGTAGAGTGGTCGCACTCTCAGTGATTATAGGCCTGTGAAGAAGCATCATAAGACACTGAGTGATGAAGAAGGTTAGTTGTAGGGCGGTTGCACTCTCACTGATTATAGGCCTGTGAAGAAGCAGCATAAGACACTGAGTAATGAAGGTTAGTTGTAGAGCGGTCGCACTCTCACTGATTATAGGCCTGTGAAGAAGTGGCATAAGACACTGAGTGATGAAGGTTAGTTGTGCAGCGGTCACAATCTCACTGATTATAGGCCCGTAAAGAAGCAGCATAAGACACTGAGTGATGAAGGTTAGTTGTAGGGCGGTCGCACTCTCACTGATTATAGGCCTGTGAAGAAGCAGCATAAGACACTGAGTGATGAAGGTTAGTTGTGGAGCGGTCACACTCTCACTGATTATAGGCCTGTGAAGAAGCAGCATAAGACACTCAGTAATGAAGGTTAGTTGTACGGTGGTCACACTCTCACTGATTATAGGCCTTTGAAGAAGCATCATAAGACACTGAGTGATGAAGGTTAGTTGTGGAGCGGTCACACTCTCACTGATTATAGGCCTGTGAAGAAGCAGCATAAGACACTGAGTAATGAAGGTTAGTTGTACAGCGGTCGCACTCTCACTGATTATAGGCCTGTGAGGAAGCAGCATAAGACACTGAGTGATGAAGGTTAGTTGTAGAGCGGTCACACTCTCACTGATTATAGGCCTGTGAATAAGCAGCATAAGACACTGAGTGATGAAGGTTAGTTGTAGAGCGGTCGCACTCTCACTGATTATAGGCCTGTGAAGAAGCAGCATAAGACACTGGGTAATGAAGGTTAGTTGTAGGGCGGGCTCACTCTCACTGATTATAGGCCTGTGAAGAAGCATCATAAGACACTGAGTGATGAAGGTTAGTTGTGGAGCGTTTACACTCTCACTGATTATAGGCCTGTGAAGAAGCAGCATAAGACACTGAGTGATGAAGGTTAATTGTAGAGCGGTCACACTCTCACTGATTATAGGCCTGTGAAGAAGCAGCATAAAACACTGTGTGATGAAGGTTAGTTGTAGGGCGGGCTCACTCTCACTGATTATAGGCCTGTGAAGAAGCAGCATAAAACACTGAGTGATGAAGGTTAGTTGTAGGGCGGTCGCACTCTCACTGATTATAGGCCTGTGAAGAAGCAGCATAAGACACTGAGTGATGAAGGTTAGTTGTAGAGCAGTCGCACACTCACTGATTATAGGCCTGTGAAGAAGCAGCATAAGACACTGGGTGATGAAGGTTAGTTGTAGGGCGGTTGCACTCTCACTGATTATAGGCCTGTGAAGAAGCAGCATAAGACACTGAGTAATGAAGGTTAGTTGTAGAGCGGTCGCACTCTCACTGATTATAGGCCTGTGAAGAAGTGGCATAAGACACTGAGTGATGAAGGTTAGTTGTGGAGCGGTCACAATCTCACTGATTATAGGCCCGTAAAGAAGCAGCATAAGACACTGAGTGATGAAGGTTAGTTGTAGGGCGGTCGCACTCTCACTGATTATAGGCCTGTGAAGAAGCAGCATAAGACACTGAGTGATGAAGGTTAGTTGTGGAGCGGTCACACTCTCACTGATTGTAGGCCTGTGAAGAAGCAGCATAAGACACTCAGTAATGAAGGTTAGTTGTACGGTGGTCGCACTCTCACTGATTATAGGCCTTTGAAGAAGCATCATAAGACACTGAGTGATGAAGGTTAGTTGTGGAGCGGTCACACTCTCACTGATTATAGGCCTGTGAAGAAGCAGCATAAGACACTGAGTAATGAAGGTTAGTTGTAGGGCGGTCACACTCTCACTGATTATAGGCCTGTGAAGAAGCAGCATAAGACACTGAGTAATGAAGGTTAGTTGTACAGCGGTCGCACTCTCACTGATTATAGGCCTGTGAAGAAGCAGCATAAGACACTGAGTGATGAAGGTTAGTTGTAGAGCGGTCGCACTCTCACTGATTATAGGCCTGTGAATAAGCAGCATAAGACACTGAGTGATGAAGGTTAGTTGTAGAGCGGTCGCACTCTCACTGATTATAGGCCTGTGAAGAAGCAGCATAAGACACTGGGTAATGAAGGTTAGTTGTAGGGCGGGCTCACTCTCACTGATTATAGGCCTGTGAAGAAGCATCATAAGACACTGAGTGATGAAGGTTAGTTGTGGAGCGTTCACACTCTCACTGATTATAGGCCTGTGAAGAAGCAGCATAAGACACTGAGTGATGAAGGTTAATTGTAGAGCGGTCACACTCTCACTGATTATAGGCCTGTGAAGAAGCAGCATAAAACACTGTGTGATGAAGGTTAGTTGTAGGGCGGGCTCACTCTCACTGATTATAGGCCTGTGAAGAAGCAGCATAAAACACTGAGTGATGAAGGTTAGTTGTAGGGCGGTCGCACTCTCACTGATTATAGCCCTGTGAAGAAGCAGCATAAGACACTGAGTGATGAAGGTTAGTTGTAGAGCAGTCGCACACTCACTGATTATAGGCCTGTGAAGAAGCAGCATAAGACACTGGATAATGAAGGTTAGTTGTAGAGCGGTCGCACTCTCACTGATTATAGGCCTGTGAAGAAGCAGCATAAGACACTGAGTGATGAAGGTTAGTTGTAGGGCGGTCGCACTCTCACTGATTATAGGCCTGTGAAGAAGCAGCATAAGACACTGAGTAATGAAGGTTAGTTGTAGAGCGGTTGCACCCTCACTGATTATAGGCCTGTGAAGAAGCAGCATAAGACACTGAGTAATGAAGGTTAGTTGTAGAGCGGTTGCACTCTCACTGATTATAGGCCTGTGAAGAAGCAGCATAAGACACTGAGTGATGAAGGTTAGTTGTGGAGCGGTCACAATCTCACTGATTATAGGCCTGTGAAGAAGCAGCATAAGACACTGAGTGATGAAGGTTAGTTGTAGGGTGGTCGCACTCTCACTGATTATAGGCCTGTGAAGAAGCAGCATAAGACACTGAGTGATGAAGGTTAGTTGTGGAGCGGTCACACTCTCACTGATTATAGGCCTGTGAAGAAGCAGCATAAAACATTCAGTAATGAAGGTTAGTTGTAGGGCGGTCACACTCTCACTGATTATAGGCCTGTGAAGAAGCATCATAAGACACTGAGTGATGAAGAAGATTTGTTGTAGGGCGGTCACACTCTCACTGATTATAGCCCTGTGAAGAAGCATCATAAGACACTGAGTGATGAAGGTTAGTTGTGGAGCGGTCACACTCTCACTGATTATAGGCCTGTGAAGAAGCAGCATAAGACACTGAGTAATGAAGGTTAGTTGTAGGACGGTCGCACTCTCACTGATTATAGGCCTGTGAAGAAGGAGCAGAAGACACTGAGTAATGAAGGTTAGTTGTAGAGCGGTCGCACTCTCACTGATTATAGGCCTGTGAAGAAGCAGCATAAAACATTCAGTAATGAAGGTTAGTTGTAGGGCGGTCGCACTCTCACTGATTATAGGCCTGTGAAGAAGCATCATAAGACACTGAGTGATGAAGAAGGTTAGTTGTAGGGCGGTCACACTCTCACTGATTATAGCCCTGTGAAGAAGCATCATAAGACACTGCGTGATGAAGGTTAGTTGTGGAGCGGTCACACTCTCACTGATTATAGGCCTGTGAAGAAGCAGCATAAGACACTGAGTGAAGAATGGTTAATTGTAGAGCGGTCACACTCTCACTGATTATAGGCCTGTGAAGAAGCAGCATAAAACACTGTGTGATGAAGGTTAGTTGTAGGGCGGGCTCACTCTCACTGATTATAGGCCTGTGAAGAAGCAGCATAAAACACTGAGTGATGAAGGTTAGTTGTAGGGCGGTCGCACTCTCACTGATTATAGGCCTGTGAAGAAGCAGCATAAGACACTGAGTGATGAAGGTTAGTTGTAGAGCAGTCGCACACTCACTGATTATAGGCCTGTGAAGAAGCAGCATAAGACACTGGATAATGAAGGTTAGTTGTAGAGCGGTCGCACTCTCACTGATTATAGGCCTGTGAAGAAGCAGCATAAGACACTGAGTGATGAAGGTTAGTTGTAGGGCGGTCGCACTCTCACTGATTATAGGCCTGTGAAGAAGCAGCATAAGACACTGAGTAATGAAGGTTAGTTGTAGAGCGGTTGCACCCTCACTGATTATAGGCCTGTGAAGAAGCAGCATAAGACACTGAGTGATGAAGGTTAGTTGTGGAGCGGTCACAATCTCACTGATTATAGGCCTGTGAAGAAGCAGCATAAGACACTGAGTGATGAAGGTTAGTTCTAGGGTGGTCGCACTCTCACTGATTATAGGCCTGTGAAGAAGCAGCATAAGACACTGAGTGATGAAGGTTAGTTGTGGAGCGGTCACACTCTCACTGATTATAGGCCTAGGAAGAAGCAGCATAAAACATTCAGTAATGAAGGTTAGTTGTAGGGCGGTCGCACTCTCACTGATTATAGGCCTGTGAAGAAGCATCATAAGACACTGAGTGATGAAGAAGATTTGTTGTAGGGCGGTCACACTCTCACTGATTATATCCCTGTGAAGAAGCATCATAAGACACTGAGTGATGAAGGTTAGTTGTGGAGCGGTCACACTCTCACTGATTATAGGCCTGTGAAGAAGCAGCATAAGACACTGAGTAATGAAGGTTAGTTGTAGGACGGTCGCACTCTCACTGATTATAGGCCTGTGAAGAAGGAGCAGAAGACACTGAGTAATGAAGGTTAGTTGTAGAGCGGTCGCACTCTCACTGATTATAGGCCTGTGAAGAAGCAGCATAAAACATTCACTAATGAAGGTTAGTTGTAGGGCGGTCGCACTCTCACTGATTATAGGCCTGTGAAGAAGCATCATAAGACACTGAGTGATGAAGAAGGTTAGTTGTAGGGCGGTCACACTCTCACTGATTATAGCCCTGTGAAGAAGCATCATAAGACACTGCGTGATGAAGGTTAGTTGTGGAGCGGTCACACTCTCACTGATTATAGGCCTGTGAAGAAGCAGCATAAGACACTGAGTAATGAAGGTTAGTTGTAGGGCGGTCGCACTTTCACTGATTATAGGCCTGTGAAGAAGGAGCAGAAGACACTGAGTAATGAAGGTTAGTTGTAGAGCGGTCGCACTCTCACTGATTATAGGCCTGTGAAGCAGCAGCATAAGACACTGAGTAATGAAGGTTAGTTGTAGGGCGGTCGCACTCTCACTGATTATAGGCCTGTGAAGAAGCAGCATAAGACACTGAGTGATGAAGGTTAGTTGTAGAGCGGTCGCACTCTCACTGATTATAGGCCTTTGTACAAGCAGCTTAAGACACTGAGTGATGAAGTTTAGTTGTAGAGCGGTCTCACTCTCACTGATTATAGGCCTGTGAAGAAGCAGCATAAGACACTGGGTAATGAAGGTTAGTTGTAGGGCGGGCTCACTTTCCCTGATTATAGGCCTGTGAAGAAGCAGCGTAAGACACTGAGTAATGCAGGTTAGTTGTAGAGCGGTCGCACTCTCACTGATTATAGGCCTGTGAAGAAGCAGCATAAGACACTGGGTGATGAAGGTTAGTTGTAGGGCTGGCTCACTCTCATTGATTATAAGCCTGTGAAGAAGCAGCATAAGACACTGGGTGATGAAGGTTAGTTGTAGGGCGGGCTCACTCTCACTGATAATAGGCCTGTGAAGAAGCAGCATAAGACACTGGGTGATGAAGGTTAGTTGTAGGGCGGGCTCACTCTCACTGATAATAGGCCTGTGAAGAAGCAGCATAAGACACTGAGTAATGAAGGTTAGTTGTAGAGCGGTCACACTCTCACTGATTATAGGCCTGTGAAGAAGCAGCATAAGACACTGAGTGATGAAGGTTAGTTGTGGAGCGGTCACAATCTCACTGATTATAGGCCTGTGAAGAAGCAGCATAAGACACTGAGTGATGAAGGTTAGTTGTAGAGCGGTCGCACTTTCACTGATTATAGGCCTGTGAAGAAGCAACATAAGACACTGGATAATGAAGGTTAGTTGTAGAGTGGTCGCACTCTCAGTGATTATAGGCCTGTGAAGAAGCAGCATAAGACACTAAGTGATGAAGGTTAGTTGTAGGGCGGTCGCACTCTCACTGATTATAGGCCTGTGAAGAAGCAGCATAAGACACTGGATGATGAAGGTTAGTTGTAGAGCGGTCGCACTCACTGATTATAGGCCTGTGAAGAAGCAGCATAAGACACTGAGTGTTGAAGGTTAGTTGTAGGGCGGTCGCACTCTCACTGATTATAGGCCTGTGAAGAAGCAGCATAAGACACTGGATAATGAAGGTTAGTTGTAGAGCGGTCACACTCTCACTGATTATAGGCCTGTGAAGAAGCAGCATAAGACACTGAGTGATGAAGGTTAGTTGTAGGGCGGGCTCACTCTCACTGATTATAGGCCTGTGAAGAAGCAGCATAAGACACTGGATAATGAAGGTTAGTTGTAGGGCTGGCTCACTCTCACTGATAATAGGCCTGTGAAGAAGCAGCATAAGACACTGAGTAATGAAGGTTAGTTGTAGAGCGGTCACACTCTCACTGATTATAGGCCTGTGAAGAAGCAGCATAAGACACTGAGTGATGAAGGTTAGTTGTGGAGCGGTCACAATCTCACTGATTATAGGCCTGTGAAGAAGCAGCATAAGACACTGAGTGATGAAGGTTAGTTGTAGAGCGGTCGCACTTTCACTGATTATAGGCCTGTGAAGAAGCAACATAAGACACTGGATAATGAAGGTTAGTTGTAGAGTGGTCGCACTCTCAGTGATTATAGGCCTGTGAAGAAGCATCATAAGACACTGAGTGATGAAGAAGGTTAGTTGTAGGGCGGTCACACTCTCACTGATTATAGCCCTGTGAAGAAGCATCATAAGACACTGCGTGATGAAGGTTAGTTGTGGAGCGGTCACACTCTCACTGATTATAGGCCTGTGAAGAAGCAGCATAAGACACTGAGTAATGAAGGTTAGTTGTAGAGCGGTCGCACTCTCACTGATTATAGGCCTGTGAAGCAGCAGCATAAGACACTGATTAATGAAGGTTAGTTGTAGGGCGGTCGCACTCTCACTGATTATAGGCCTGTGAAGAAGCAGCATAAGACACTGAGTGATGAAGGTTAGTTGTAGAGCGTTCGCACTCTCACTGATTATAGGCCTGTGAATAAGCAGCATAAGACACTGAGTGATGAAGGTTAGTTGTAGAGCGGTCGCACTCTCACTGATTATAGGCCTGTGAAGAAGCAGCATAAGACACTGGGTAATGAAGGTTAGTTGTAGGGCGGGCTCACTCTCACTGATTATAGGCCTGTGAAGAAGCAGCGTAAGACACTGAGTAATGCAGGTTAGTTGTAGAGCGGTCGCACTCTCACTGATTATAGGCCTGTGAAGAAGCAGCATAAGACACTGGGTGATGAAGGTTAGTTGTAGGGCTGGCTCCCTCTCATTGATTATAAGCCTGTGAAGAAGCAGCATAAGACACTGCGTGATGAAGGTTAGTTGTAGGGCGGGCTCACTCTCACTGATAATAGGCCTGTGAAGAAGCAGCATAAGACACTGAGTGATGAAGGTTAGTTGTGGAGCGGTCACAATCTCACTGATTATAGGCCTGTGAAGAAGCAGCATAAGACACTGAGTGATGAAGGTTAGTTGTAGAGCGGTCACACTCTCACTGATTATAGGCCTGTGAAGAAGCAGCATAAGACACTGAGTGATGAAGGTTAGTTGTGGAGCGGTCACAATCTCACTGATTATAGGCCTGTGAAGAAGCAGCATAAGACACTGAGTGATGAAGGTTAGTTGTAGAGCGGTCGCACTTTCACTGATTATAGGCCTGTGAAGAAGCAGCATAAGACACTGGGTGATGAAGGTTAGTTGTAGGGCTGGCTCACTCTCATTGATTATCAGCCTGTGAAGAAGCAGCATAAGACACTGGGTGATGAAGGTTAGTTGTAGGGCGGGCTCACTCTCACTGATAATAGGCCTGTGAAGAAGCAGCATAAGACACTGGGTGATGAAGGTTAGTTGTAGGGCGGGCTCACTCTCACTGATAATAGGCCTGTGAAGAAGCAGCATAAGACACTGAGTAATGAAGGTTAGTTGTAGAGCGGTCACACTCTCACTGATTATAGGCCTGTGAAGAAGCAGCATAAGACACTGAGTGATGAAGGTTAGTTGTGGAGCGGTCACAATCTCACTGATTATAGGCCTGTGAAGAAGCAGCATAAGACACTGGATAATGAAGGTTAGTTGTAGAGTGGTCGCACTCTCAGTGATTATAGGCCTGTGAAGAAGCAGCATAAGACACTGAGTGATGAAGGTTAGTTGTAGGGCGGTCGCACTCTCACTGATTATAGGCCTGTGAAGAAGCAGCATAAGACACTGGATGATGAAGGTTAGTTGTAGAGCGGTCGCACTCACTGATTATAGGCCTGTGAAGAAGCAGCATAAGACACTGAGTGTTGAAGGTTAGTTGTAGGGCGGTCGCACTCTCACTGATTATAGGCCTGTGAAGAAGCAGCATAAGACACTGGATAATGAAGGTTAGTTGTAGAGCGGTCACACTCTCACTGATTATAGGCCTGTGAAGAAGCAGCATAAGACACCGAGTGATGAAGGTTAGTTGTAGGGCGGGCTCACTCTCACTGATTATAGGCCTGTGAAGAAGCAGCATAAAACACTGGAAATTGAAGGTTAGTTGTAGGGCTGGCTCACTCTCATTGATTATAAGCCTGTGAAGAAGCAGCATAAGACACTGGGTGATGAAGGTTAGTTGTAGGGCGGGCTCACTCTCACTGATAATAGGCCTGTGAAGAAGCAGCATAAGACACTGAGTAATGAAGGTTAGTTGTAGAGCGGTCACACTCTCACTGATTATAGGCCTGTGAAGAAGCAGCATAAGACACTGAGTGATGATGGTTAGTTGTGGAGCGGTCACAATCTCACTGATTATAGGCCTGTGAAGAAGCAGCATAAGACACTGAGTGATGAAGGTTAGTTGTAGAGCGGTCGCACTTTCACTGATTATAGGCCTGTGAAGAAGCAACATAAGACACTGGATAATGAAGGTTAGTTGTAGAGTGGTCGCACTCTCAGTGATTATAGGCCTGTGAAGAAGTATCATAAGACACTGAGTGATGAAGAAGGTTAGTTGTAGGGCGGTCACACTCTCACTGATTATAGCCCTGTGAAGAAGCATCATAAGACACTGCGTGATGAAGGTTAGTTGTGGAGCGGTCACACTCTCACTGATTATAGGCCTGTGAAGAAGCAGCATAAGACACTGAGTAATGAAGGTTAGTTGTAGGGCGGTCGCACTTTCACTGATTATAGGCCTGTGAAGAAGGAGCAGAAGACACTGAGTAATGAAGGTTAGTTGTAGAGCGGTCGCACTCTCACTGATTATAGGCCTGTGAAGAAGCAGCATAAGACACTGAGTGATGAAGGTTAGTTGTAGAGCGTTCGCACTCTCACTGATTATAGGCCTGTGAATAAGCAGCATAAGACACTGAGTGATGAAGGTTAGTTGTAGAGCGGTCGCACTCTCACTGATTATAGGCCTGTGAAGAAGCAGCATAAGACACTGGGTAATGAAGGTTAGTTGTAGGGCGGGCTCACTCTCACTGATTATAGGCCTGTGAAGAAGCAGCGTAAGACACTGAGTAATGCAGGTTAGTTGTAGAGCGGTCGCACTCTCACTGATTATAGGCCTGTGAAGAAGCAGCATAAGACACTGGGTGATGAAGGTTAGTTGTAGGGCTGGCTCACTCTCATTGATTATAAGCCTGTGAAGAAGCAGCATAAGACACTGGGTGATGAAGGTTAGTTGTAGGGCGGGCTCACTTTCACTGATAATAGGCCTGTGAAGAAGCAGCATAAGACACTGAGTAATGAAGGTTAGTTGTAGAGCGGTCACACTCTCACTGATTATAGGCCTGTGAAGAAGCAGCATAAGACACTGAGTGATGAAGGTTAGTTGTGGAGCGGTCACAATCTCACTGATTATAGGCCTGTGAAGAAGCAGCATAAGACACTGAGTGATGAAGGTTAGTTGTAGAGCGGTCGCACTTTCACTGATTATAGGCCTGTGAAGAAGCAACATAAGACACTGGATAATGAAGGTTAGTTGTAGAGTGGTCGCACTCTCAGTGATTATAGGCCTGTGAAGAAGCAGCATAAGACACTGAGTGATGAAGGTTAGTTGTAGGGCGGTCGCACTCTCACTGATTATAGGCCTGTGAAGAAGCAGCATAAGACACTGGATGATGAAGGTTAGTTGTAGAGCGGTCGCACTCACTGATTATAGGCCTGTGAAGAAGCAGCATAAGACACTGAGTGTTGAAGGTTAGTTGTAGGGCGGTCGCACTCTCACTGATTATAGGCCTGTGAAGAAGCAGCATAAGACACTGGATAATGAAGGTTAGTTGTAGAGCGGTCACACTCTCACTGATTATAGGCCTGTGAAGAAGCAGCATAAGACACTGAGTGATGAAGGTTAGTTGTAGGGCGGGCTCACTCTCATTGATTATAAGCCTGTGAAGAAGCAGCATAAGACACTGGGTGATGAAGGTTAGTTGTAGGGCGGGCTCACTCTCACTGATTATAGGCCTGTGAAGAAGCAGCATAAGACACTGGATAATGAAGGTTAGTTGTAGAGCGGTCGCACTCTTACTGATTATAGGCCTGTGAAGAAGCAACATAAGACACTGGATAATGAAGGTTAGTTGTAGAGCGGTCACACTCTCACTGATTATAGGCCTGTGTTTCTGTCAGAGTTGTGTGGCGCATTTTTGATCACTTATGGGCCCCTCTAATAATGTTATTTGGTGAATGCGGCTTCAGTGTTTTACCTAAAAACATCTTTGGTTTTTCAATACATACTGACCTAGAATCTAAAAACTAGCCTTTCAGCATGTTCTTTTAGCCTTCTTCTCAGTTCTGTTTCGGTGTGTGGCCTACACCTGAGTTTATTCTATTTTGTATTGTGTGGGCCATGGAAGTAACACAATGATCTGAATGTTTGCTCTACCTCTCATGCGACATTACTAAAACATCACAATGTGGCAATTAACTATATGATAATTGGTTGCTGTGCCACACATTACATAATGGTTGTTGCCCCTGAGGACGATCCTGTCAATTGTTTCATGGGAGCGAAACATGTTGGGCGCTGATAAAGGTCCACAAAATTGAATACTAAAATGCAGGACTTTTTGCAGACCCACTTCTTATTGTAGAATCCTGTGGAGTTCTGATGTATTTTGCATGTTTGCATCGTTATTACATTTCAAACTGCACTACATCTCTTTTGTATCGTGGCGTCTTTTGATGAATTGATTGCATGAATTGTGTTTCTATGTCTACATTGTGTATTTGTATTCTAGATTGCACATGGTTACTTTGTTTGCGATTTTGTATGTAATGCATCATGTTATTTCAATACATGGAATTATGTTGTAGGAGGGATAGAAGCATTCCCTTCAGGAACTCAAGGAATAATGAATGCTGCTTATTGCTCCAGCAATCAGACACTTACCTGTACTGACAGGGCTTCTTAAAGTTCCCCCCTGCGGACTCTCCCTGACCTGGGCATGGAATGAGTGCTCCCTGGCCCGGGCTAGGGTGCAAAACAGGGGCGTATGTTCATCGATGTTGCAGGCTTCTTCATATTAGAAAAATACATACATGGTTTAATAGACAGTGTTTCTGTAATACGTAATACAAACCGGACCTCTTTTGTCTTCTCTCCCGCAGGGACATCACAATGTTCAAGCTACTGAAGACGAGTTACACAATGGGCCTGTTCTTGGCGCTTTTTGCAATTGCTCTGTTCAGCTACAGCATCCATCAAAGCCACTATAGGGTAAGAAGCCAGCAACTTCACAATGTCCACCAGTGCAGTTAACAAGGTCAGAGGGACAGGCATCAGAGTGACAGAGGGAAACCGTGCCTGATATCAGGGGGACAGGGATGAGAGGGGCAGGCATCAGAGTGACAGAGGGCAACCGATCAGTGTGACAGAGGGTAACCGTGCCCGATATCAGGGGGACAGGGATGAGAGGGGGAGGCATCAGAGTGACAGAGGGTAACAGTGCCCGATATCAGGGGGACAGGAATGAGAGGGACAGGCATCAGAGTGAAAGAGGTTAACCTTGCCCGATATCTGGGGGACAGGGATGAGAGGGGCAGGCATCAGAGTGACAGAGGGTAACCGATCAGTGTGACAGAGGGTAACCGTGCCCGATATCAGGGGGACAGGAATGAGAGAGGCAGGCATCAGAGTGACAGAGGGTAACCGATCAGTGTGACAGAGGGTAACCGTGCCTGATATCAGGGGGACATGGATGAGAGGGACATGCATCAGAGTGACAGAGGGCAACCGTGCTCGATATCAGGGGGACATGGATGATAGGGGCAGGAATCAGAGTGACAGAGTGCAACCGTGCCCGATATAAGGGGGGCATGGATGAGAGGGGCAGGAATCAGAGTGACAGAGGGCAACCGTGCCCGATATCAGGGGGACAGGGATGAGAGGGGCAGGCATCAGAGTGACAGAGGGCAACTGTGCCCGATATCAGGGGACAGGGATGAGAGGGGCAGGCATCAGAGTGACAGAGGGTAACCGATCAGTGTGACAGAGGGTAACCGTGCCTGATATCAGAGGGACAGGGCTGAGAGGGGAAGGCATCAGAGTGACAGAGGGCAACCATGCCCGATATCAAGGGGACAGGGATGAGAGGGGCAGGCAACAGAGTGACAGAGGGTAACCGTGCCCGATATCAGGGGGACAGGGATGACAGGGGCAGGCATCAGAGTGACAGAGGGCAACTGTCCCCGATATCAGGGGGACAGGGATGAGAGGGGCAGGCATCAGAGTGACAGAGGGCAACCGTGCCCGATATCAGGGGGACAGGGATGAGAGGGGGAGGCATCAGAGTGACAGCGGGCAACCGTGCCCGATATCAGGCGGACAGGGATTAGAGGGGCAGGCATCAGCGTGACAGAGGTTAACCTTGCCCGATATCAGGGGGACAGGGATGAGAGGGGCAGGCATCAGAGTGACAGAGGGCAACCATGCCCGATATCAGGGGGACATGGATGAGAGGGGCAGGCATCAGGGTGACAGAGGGTAACCGTGCCCGATATCAGGGGTACAGGGATGAGAGGGGCAGGCATCAGAGTGACAGAGGGCAACCGTGCCCGATATCAGGGGGACAGGGACGAGAGGGGCAGGCATCAGAGTGACAGAGGGTAACCGTGCCCGATATCAGGGGGACAGGGATGAGAGGGGCAGGCAACAGAGTGACAGAGGGAAACCATGCCCGATATCAGGGGGACATGGATGAGAGGGGCAGGAATCAGAGTGACAGAGGGTAACCGTGCCCGATATCAGGGGGACAGGGATGAGAGGGGCAGGCATCAGAGTGACAGAGGGCAACCGTGCCCGATATCAGGGGGACATGGATGAGAGGGACAGGAATCAGAGTGACAGAGGGTAACCATGCCGATATCCGGGAGTATAGTGATGAGAGGGACAGGCATCAGAGTGACAGAGGGTAACTGTGCCTGATATCAGGGGAACAGGGATGAGAGGGGCAGGCATCAGAGTGACAGAGGGCAACCGTGCCTGATATCAGGGGGACAGGGATGAGAGGGGCAGGCATCAGAGTGACAGAGGGTAACTGTGCCTGATATCAGGGGAACAGGGATGAGAGGGGCAGGCATCAGAGTGACAGAGGGCAACCGTGCCCGATATCAGGGGGACAGGGATGAGAGGGGCAGGCATCAGAGTGACAGAGGGCAACTGTGCCCGATATCAGGGGGACAGGGACGAGAGGGGCAGGCATCAGAGTGACAGAGGGTAACCATGCCCGATATCAGGGGGACAGGGATGAGAGGGGCAGGCATCAGAGTTACAGAGGGTAACCATGCCCAATATAAGGGGGACAGGGATGAGAGGGGCAGGCATCAGAGTGACAGAGGGTAACCATGCCCGATATCCGAGAGTATAGTGATGAGAGGGGCAGGCATCAGAGTGACAGAGGGCAACCGTGCCCGATATCAGGGGGACATGGATGAGAGGGGCAGGAATCAGAGTGACAGAGGGTAACTGTGCCCGATATCAGGGGGACAGGAATGAGAGGGGCAGGCATCAGAGTGACAGAGGGCAACCGTGCCCGATATCAGGGGGACAGGGACGAGAGGGGCAGGCATCAGAGTGACAGAGGGTAAACGTGGCTGATATCAGGGGGACAGGGATGAGAGTGGTAGGCATCAGAGTGACAGAGGGCAACCGTGGCTGATATCAGGGGGACAGGGATGATAGGGACATGCATCAGAGTCTCATGGGGGCAACAGTGCCCAATATCAGGGGGACAGGGATGAGAGGGACAGGCATCAGAGTGACAGAGGGTAACTGTGCCTGATATCAAGGGGACAGGGATGAGAGGGACAGGCATCAGAGTGACAGAGGGTAACTGATCAGCGTGACAGAGGGTAACCAAGCCCGATATCAGGGGGACAGAGGTGATAGGGACATGCATCAGAGTGACAGAGGGTAACTGTGCCCAATATCAGGGGGACAGGGATGAGAGGGGCAGGCATCAGAGTGACAGAGGGTAACTGTGCCTGATATCAGGGGAACAGGGATGAGAGGGGCAGGCATCAGAGTTACAGAGGGTAACCATGCCCAATATAAGGGGGACAGGGATGAGAGGGGCAGGCATCAGAGTGACAGAGCGTAACCTTGCCCAATATCAGGGGGACAGGGATGAGAGGGGCAGGCATAAGTGTGACAGAGGGTAACCGTGCCCGATATCAGGGGGACAAGGATGAGAGGGGCAGGCAACAGAGTGACAGAGGATAACCCAGCCAGATATCAGGGGGACAGGGATGAGAGGGGCAGGCATCACAGTGACAGAGGGTAACTGTGCCGATATCAGGGGACACGGATGAGAGGGGCAGGCAACAGAGTGACAGAGGGTAACCGTGACCGATATCAGGGGGACAGGGATGAGAGGGGAAGGTTTCAGAGTGACAGAGGGTAACCATGCCCGATATCAGGGGGACAGGGATGAGAGGGGCAGGCATCAGAGTTACAGAGGGTAACCATGCCCAATATAAGGGGGACAGGGATGAGAGGGGCAGGCATCAGAGTGACAGAGGGTAACCATGCCCGATATCCGAGAGTATAGTGATGAGAGGGGCAGGCATCAGAGTGACAGAGGGCAACCGTGCCCGATATCAGGGGGACATGGATGAGAGGGGCAGGAATCAGAGTGACAGAGGGTAACTGTGCCCGATATCAGGGGGACAGGAATGAGAGGGGCAGGCATCAGAGTGACAGAGGGCAACCGTGCCCGATATCAGGGGGACAGGGACGAGAGGGGCAGGCATCAGAGTGACAGAGGGTAAACGTGGCTGATATCAGGGGGAGAGGGATGAGAGTGGTAGGCATCAGAGTGACAGAGGGCAACCGTGGCTGATATCAGGGGGACAGGGATGATAGGGACATGCATCAGAGTCTCATGGGGGCAACAGTGCCCAATATCAGGGGGACAGGGATGAGAGGGACAGGCATCAGAGTGACAGAGGGTAACTGTGCCTGATATCAAGGGGACAGGGATGAGAGGGACAGGCATCAGAGTGACAGAGGGTAACTGATCAGCGTGACAGAGGGTAACCATGCCCGATATCAGGGGGACAGAGGTGATAGGGACATGCATCAGAGTGACAGAGGGTAACTGTGCCCAATATCAGGGGGACAGGGATGAGAGGGGCAGGCATCAGAGTGACAGAGGGTAACTGTGCCTGATATCAGGGGAACAGGGATGAGAGGGGCAGGCATCAGAGTTACAGAGGGTAACCATGCCCAATATAAGGGGGACAGGGATGAGAGGGGCAGGCATCAGAGTGACAGAGCGTAACCTTGCCCAATATCAGGGGGACAGGGATGAGAGGGGCAGGCATAAGTGTGACAGAGGGTAACCGTGCCCGATATCAGGGGGACAAGGATGAGAGGGGCAGGCAACAGAGTGACAGAGGATAACCCAGCCAGATATCAGGGGGACAGGGATGAGAGGGGCAGGCATCACAGTGACAGAGGGTAACTGTGCCGATATCAGGGGACACGGATGAGAGGGGCAGGCAACAGAGTGACAGAGGGTAACCGTGACCGATATCAGGGGGACAGGGATGAGAGGGGAAGGTAATAGAGTGACAGAGGGTAACTGTGCCCAATATCAGGGGGACAGGGATGAGAGGGGCAGGCATCAGGGTGACAGAGGGTAACTGTGCCCGATATCAGGGGGACAGGGATGAGAGGGGCAGGCATCAGAGTGACAGAGGGCAACCGTGCCTGATATCAGGGGGACAGGGACGAGAGGGGCAGGCATCAGGGTGACAGAAGGTAACCATGCTGGATATCAGGGGGACAGCAATGAGAGGGGCAGGCATCAGAGTGACAGAGGGTAACCATGCCCGATATCAGGGGGACAGCAATGAGAGGGGCAGGCATCAGAGTGACAGAGGGTAACTGTGCCTGATATCAAGGGGACAGGGATGAGAGGGACAGGCATCAGAGTGACAGAGGGTAACTGATCAGCGTGACAGAGGGTAACCATGCCCGATATCAGGGGGACAGAGGTGATAGGGATATGCATCAGAGTGACAGAGGGTAACTGTGCCCAATATCAGGGGGACAGGGATGAGAGGGGCAGGCATCAGAGTGACAGAGGGTAACTGTGCCTGATATCAGGGGAACAGGGATGAGAGGGGCAGGCATCAGAGTTACAGAGGGTAACCATGCCCAATATAAGGGGGACAGGGATGAGAGGGGCAGGCATCAGAGTGACAGAGCGTAACCATGCCCAATATCAGGGGACAGGGATGAGAGGGGCAGGCATAAGAGTGACAGAGGGTAACCGTGCCCGATATTAGGGGGACAAGGATAAGAGGGGCAGGCAACAGAGTGACAGAGGATAACCCAGCCAGATATCAGGGGGACAGGGATGAGAGGGGCAGGCATCACAGTGACAGAGGGTAACTGTGCCGATGTCAGGGGACACGGATGAGAGGGGCAGGCAACAGAGTGACAGAGGGTAACTGTGCCCAATATCAGGGGGACAGGGATGAGACGGGCAGGCATCAGGGTGACAGAGGGTAACTGTTCCCGATATCAGGGGGACAGGGATGAGAGGGGCAGGCATCAGATTGACAGAGGGCAACCGTGCCTGATATCAGGGGGCCAGGGACGAGAGGGGCAGGCATCAGGGAGACAGAAGGTAACCATGCCCGATATCAGGGGGACAGCAATGAGAGGGGCAGGCATCAGAGTGACAGAGGGTAACCATGCCCGATATCAGGGGGACAGCAATGAGAGGAGCAGGCATCAGAGTGACAGAGGGTAACTGTGCCCGATATCAGGGGGACAGGGATGAGAGGGGCAGGCAACAGAGTGACAGAGGGTAACCGTGCCCGATATCAGGGGGACAGGGATGAGAGGGGCAGGCATAAGTGTGACAGATGGTAACCGTGCCCGATATCAGGGGGACAAGGATGAGAGGGGCAGGCAACAGAGTGACAGAGGGTAACTGTGCCTGATATCAGGGGAACAGGGATGAGAGGGGCAGGCATCAGAGTTACAGAGGGTAACCATGCCCAATATAAGGGGGACAGGGATGAGAGGGGCAGGCATCAGAGTGACAGAGCGTAACCTTGCCCAATATCAGGGGGACAGGGATGAGAGGGGCAGGCATAAGTGTGACAGAGGGTAACCGTGCCCGATATCAGGGGGACAAGGATGAGAGGGGCAGGCAACAGAGTGACAGAGGATAACCCAGCCAGATATCAGGGGGACAGGGATGAGAGGGGCAGGCATCACAGTGACAGAGGGTAACTGTGCCGATATCAGGGGACACGGATGAGAGGGGCAGGCAACAGAGTGACAGAGGGTAACCGTGACCGATATCAGGGGGACAGGGATGAGAGGGGAAGGTAATAGAGTGACAGAGGGTAACTGTTCCCAATATCAGGGGGACAGGGATGAGAGGGGCAGGCATCAGGGTGACAGAGGGTAACTGTGCCCGATATCAGGGGGACAGGGATGAGAGGGGCAGGCATCAGAGTGACAGAGGGCAACCGTGCCTGATATCAGGGGGACAGGGACGAGAGGGGCAGGCATCAGGGTGACAGAAGGTAACCATGCTGGATATCAGGGGGACAGCAATGAGAGGGGCAGGCATCAGAGTGACAGAGTGTAACCATGCCCGATATCAGGGGGACAGCAATGAGAGGGGCAGGCATCAGAGTGACAGAGGGTAACTGTGCCTGATATCAAGGGGACAGGGATGAGAGGGACAGGCAGCAGAGTGACAGAGGGTAACTGATCAGCGTGACAGAGGGTAACCATGCCCGATATCAGGGGGACAGAGGTGATAGGGATATGCATCAGAGTGACAGAGGGTAACTGTGCCCAATATCAGGGGGACAGGGATGAGAGGGGCAGGCATCAGAGTGACAGAGGGTAACTGTGCCTGATATCAGGGGAACAGGGATGAGAGGGGCAGGCATCAGAGTTACAGAGGGTAACCATGCCCAATATAAGGGGGACAGGGATGAGAGGGGCAGGCATCAGAGTGACAGAGCGTAACCATGCCCAATATCAGGGGGACAGGGATGAGAGGGGCAGGCATAAGAGTGACAGAGGGTAACCGTGCCCGATATTAGGGGGACAAGGATGAGAGGGGCAGGCAACAGAGTGACAGAGGATAACCCAGCCAGATATCAGGGGGACAGGGATGAGAGGGGCAGGCATCACAGTGACAGAGGGTAACTGTGCCGATGTCAGGGGACACGGATGAGAGGGGCAGGCAACAGAGTGACAGAGGGTAACTGTGCCCAATATCAGGGGGACAGGGATGAGACGGGCAGGCATCAGGGTGACAGAGGGTAACTGTTCCCGATATCAGGGGGACAGGGATGAGAGGGGCAGGCATCAGATTGACAGAGGGCAACCGTGCCTGATATCAGGGGGCCAGGGACGAGAGGGGCAGGCATCAGGGAGACAGAAGGTAACCATGCCCGATATCAGGGGGACAGCAATGAGAGGGGCAGGCATCAGAGTGACAGAGGGTAACCATGCCCGATATCAGGGGGACAGCAATGAGAGGAGCAGGCATCAGAGTGACAGAGGGTAACTGTGCCCGATATCAGGGGGACAGGGATGAGAGGGGCAGGCAACAGAGTGACAGAGGGTAACCGTGCCCGATATCAGGGGGACAGGGATGAGAGGGGCAGGCATCAGAGTGACAGAGGGTAACCATGCCGGATATCAGGGGGACATGGACGAGAGGGGCAGGCATCAGCGTGACAGAGGGTAACCGTGGCCAATATTCTTAATGGTGCCACTAGAGAATTACAGTCGTGTTGCATCATGTTTGCTTGGTCCCAGTAATGTCGCTGAGTCACCCTGGCTGACCTGCACTCCACCTGATCACTATTATGCTGTTGCTAAATGCTTTGATGTTGCCGGAAGTGACTCTGAGTGGCTGCAGCTGTCCTGGCTTCCCCTATGAGTTGGTTATTACAGTGCCTTTTGTGTATTTGAATCGATCCATGCTTCTATACGTTACCAAATGCATCCAAGCCCCTTACGCCTTTGCAGTTATGTTAGTAAGCTATTTTGCAAATACCTAAATCGTACCTAATTGGACCTGTATGATGCCTATTACACACAAACCGTTTACCTCTGGCTGATGTGTTAGTAATCTGCTAGTTCAGTGTTCCTCTAAGTGTCATGCACTGCACATATTCACCAAAACACTGCACCCACTGTTGCCCTTAGCCAGTAATCTGCCCCTCATGTTCCATCGAGCTTCAATGTATCCTTAGGTAACTTTAGGCCAACCCCACCTGCCCTACCCCCCAAACTGAGGCCAGACCATCTAGCCTCCTGAACTATAACTCGCCCTTGTCCAGACCTATAAACAGTATTGCCTCGCACAATGTGGGAAAGCCGAAACCCAGAGGCAGGAAGGAAAGGCTGATGCCCTCTTACCAGCTCTCCACAGACTGCCTGCAGAAATAGCACACACCAAGGCAAGCCGAGTGTACTACACTTACTGCTGGCACCTACGTTCAGGTCGGAAACACGCCTGCGAGCATTTACTGCCCGCGACACCTCTTTACTCCATGACAGACTCCCTTCCTCCCAGAAATCTCCCCATTTACACTGCCCTATACACCACTATCGAATGTTCAGTTAACAGTTCGAAATGCCAACTCCACAATAGTACCCCAAACACCCCTCTAGTCACGATTCAGGTACCCTAGCCACTGGCCACATGCACCAGCCCAGGGCTCCCCCCACCCACCCAAATTAAACAGTCACTGCTCTCCACGCAGATCCAGCAAACGTCATCTACACACACCGAGGGCAATCCCAAGACCACCCGTATAACTCCCCAACTCCTAAACAGATACTTAATCCTCTAAACCACCCCTATTGCTCACACACAACACCCCCATAACTGTACAGTCATGGCATACCCATTGCGTGCACAGTATCAACTCGCCTTCCGCACCTCAGCTCCAGAACACATGCAGTCCCTCAGCATATTTCCTTACCTTTACTAGGATCAGACAGGCAAACAAGACTCTCTCTACGTACACGCCAGAACTATCACCACTCTTGCTTAACTGGCCCCCTACCACACACGACTATCACCACACAGTTGGACACATCAGTTAGTACAGCACACAGGGAACCCCCACCTCACAACAGGAGCAGGGGTACACGAAGCATAAGGACCCCTTCCCACCATCCCCACCACCGTTGACATCGACACCCTGCCCTACACAGCAGCCTCCAACACCAGTCTCAAAGGTGCCCTGATCAATGCTCGATCTATAGGAGCTCATGCCATCGACATACACAATTTACTACTTGATCAACAGCTAGACTTCCTTGCTATCACGGAATCATGGCTACATCCATCATCAGGCCCATCTCTCGCACTAGCCATCCCTCCCGACTATACTATCCTCAGGACAGACGGCCAGGTTACTGTAAGGGGTGGAGTAGCAGTAATCTCCAAAGTCACTATGCAGCTTAGACCATGCCCCATAGACACTGTTCCAGGAAACAAGCTCCTGCTCTTGAAGCTCACTACAGAGGCTAAAACCACCTTCAACCTCCTTCTTATCTACAGACAACCGAATGATATGACCAACCCCGAACTCGAGATCCCTCTGCTCATCACTCCTCTGCTGAAACCTCGCACCAAATTCATTATCCTAGGAGATATCAACCTTGGACTTGATGATACATCAGACTGTAAAGCCACTGCTCTCACCTCTGCCCTCCATGACATGCACTGCACACGCATTGTCAACTCCCCCACGCATACTAAAGGAAGAATCCTTGACTGGAGTCTGACATCTAAGGTAACTAGACGTCTACCATCTATCTCTGAAGTTAGTTGGACTGACCACTTCCTAATACGTTTTAACCTTCTGACCCCTAAGGCACAGGCCCCATCATTCCCTGGTCTTAGACCTTCTCCCCAGAAATACCCAAAAGCTCAATACAGAAAATCTCACCCCCATACTTGTGACACGCTCAAGACTCACTCCTCCACAGATACCAACTCTGACAGTATTTCCGCTCTCTATTACACTTGTCTGAAATCCACTCTTGACATAGTACCCCACTCACTTCCAAAATTCCGCACAAACCAAAGCAAGCTAACTTTTGGTGAAGAATCTATATTATTACTCTGCAGCAAAAGAGCAGTGGAGCACTGTAAAGTACCGGAGAGGGTGTCTGTACTTCTGCTCTCTATATGGTTGAGGAGAGGCACAGAGGACCCCTGCCAAGATTCTCTATTGTGGTAGCAATGGACAAGCAATCAAGGTCTAGCTTCTCAGGAGGTGATGCAGGCTGGTTCTTAAGTACAGTGTAGTCCCCAAGCCCCCACAAAGGAATGTCCACACACTGTATTACTGAAAACACAGTCTTTATATAATTAATACTCAAAGATATGTATTCTATCACAATAACTCACTTTGTACTCAGAAATCAACAACGGTAAATATATACAGTTCTACAGTGGTACCACCAATATTATCAGATCTCATTAAAGTGCATCAACTATACTGTTTAGAATGTCACACAGATCAATAACCAGGAAACCAGCAATAGACATAGGAAGGAAAGCAAGATGGTTGAAACAATAGGCAGAATACTGGCCTCTACCGTTAAGCACAGTTCTGTGTGGAGATCCCCCCACCTGGGCAACCTGTAAAATAAAGATATAGCACAAGCCCAGTCCATATATTGATCAATAGTCTTATTCTCTCCTATAATGTTTTTACCCCCCCCCCCCCAATGTACCTGGTGGAGCAGGGTTCTTCGAAGAAGCGTCGATGGATCCTTCTTGAGTGACTCCTTTTAAAGCAGGAGTCACGGATCGTCGAGAGGCGTCGAAGAAGGTGAACTTGGCGTTGACGGCGTCGATGAGAAGTTCGAGGGTGCCGAGACCACGGTGTCGATCCAGGCAGTGTTCGTCGGCGACGTCCTGCGAGGATGAGGTGTGCGGGGCACCTCAGCGTTTGATAGTTCTGGACCGCAAAGAGTTTCAGATGAACTGTGGCCCAGCAAGGGCGTTGAGTCGTCGAAGTCTTTGTGGCCTTCGGGTGGCGGGAAACCCACCGGCGGATTCTCCTCGGCGCGTCGGCATCCTTGACTTTCTCTGGCAGGGAAAAAAGGTCTTCGGTGCGGACAAGGGAATCCTTCAATTCAACAGTCTTAGGCAAAGGAGCGGACGGCTCCGGTCTTCGATGGCACAGCATCAAGCAATGCCCTCTTCTGGGGCAACACGGCTTCGACGGGCCTCCAGCAGTTACAGCGATACTCCGAACCCTGGACAACAGCAATGGACTTCAACGGCGGTGATGTCCGGGAGCTTCACTTCGTTCTCCTCGTTGGTCCCGTCTCCGGTCGGTAGCCTTTCGAGGGTCTGACTTCCAGGGAGCTTCTTCGAAGGTCAGCGGTGCTCGATGGTCCCTCGGAGCACGGGAAGAGGGCGCCTTACTAGGTCCTCTCTCGGATCAGTCTTCAATGAATTTGGCAGCTTTCAGATCGGGTCAAAGCAAATGCAACAGCAAGTCTTCTTCTTCCAGCTGGGCGTCGAGGATCAGCAGTTCCAGTTACTCTTCAAGTGTAGACACAGCTTCTGAACAATTTCCAGTGGTGAGAGGTCCACAGATATACTATTCTGCCTCTCATCCACACTGCTGGGTCACACTCAGCAGCCAATCATACAGAAGGGCATTCATGCAGTCAGTCAGCCAATCAGGCACACAGTGCATTCAGGCCATCCTCCTCCCTCTCAGACACTCACAACAAGGAATGTTGATTGGGACAAGTACCCAGCCATTCAACACTACACACTGCATTCAGGCCAGTTTCGGGCAGGGCTGTCTCAGTCTTTGTCTCTCATACCAGAAACCAGACAGCCACAACAAGAAGTGTATATTGGTCACACACTCCATTCACCCAGGTCCCACCCAAGGGTGTACCCACAACATACAGTCACTGGGAAGGCTCCAGCCAGTCTGGCCTGGACTTCACAACAACACCATATATGGAACTTCCACCCAACAGCCAGTCAGGGGGAAGGGACAGAGCAGGGCTTCCCAGGACTTTGGGAAAACAAGGTAACAGGCAATAGAAAGCAAGACGCCGCAGGGGCCATCTTGTTTCCTATCAGGAATCAACTGATTCTGATGGCAGGTCCTGGGTATCCCAAAATGGAGGATAGTACCTTTCAAATTCAGCATGGAGCTGCCGCCAGCCCATACCCTGCTCTGTGGGCCACCCACAAGTGCCCAAAAACATACACTAGGGGCACAGGGCTGTAGTCCCACCCATGGGTGCCATAAGGGTATCCCATGGGTCTGTACACCAAACCAAAAACAGGAAGAGCTGCACTGCCAGGAGTCCCAAATGGACTCCTGGACAGAAAACAATACAGAACACAATGAAAAAGGACTATAGGACAAGGACAGGGAGGCCCTGTCCCTCCAATGCATTTCCAGCATCACAAGCACCTCCACAAGAAGAACCCTTCTACCAATATAATGAATGCACTTGCCACAGATAATAAAAACTACAAATTGACAGTGATTGCTCACAAAGCAAACTCCCTCAACACCTGCATCACTAATGTGTCATCAAGTACTAAAGAATTATTCTCCATACTCAGGGAATTAGAATCACCCATCCCCACAGTAGCAATTGCCCACACAGACAAGGATTGGTGTACCACCATCCAAAATGCACTGACACACAAAATCCTCACATTACAAGAGAAAATAAATATCAAGAGAAAACTACTAGAGGGCAAAAGTGTGCCCGTACACTTACTTAGCACCAGCGAAGCTACCACTGCTCCACAATTTAAATTCAGTAAAATATCCCAAGAGCAGGTCTTAGCCACCATCACCACCCTCAACCCTCCAACTGTAAAGACAACAGCTTCCCCCTCAGACTGGTCAGACTCTGTGCACCAGCCTTAGTGCCCATTATCACCGACGTTATCAATGCTTCCTTCACCTCCAATGCAGTCCCAGCCAGTATTCAATCAGCCTGGGAAACCCCACTGCTTTAGAAACCTTCCCTTGATCCCACCACACCCATCACCACTGTTCTCTTCCTACTGAAGATAATTGACCGAGTAGCCTACACCCAAATCCAACACTGCTTGGAAAGCAACCACCTGTTACGAGCTATGCAATCAGGTTTCCGCCCTAAACATAGTACCAAATCAACGCTACTAGACTTAAAAATCCAGATGGAGAGCATCCGAGACTGAGGCAACATAGGAATCTTACTCCTACTCAACCTCTCAGCGGCATTTGACCAGGTAGACCAGGACACATTGTGTGTCCTGGAACTGGCTCAACATTTCAATTCTTCTCCAGAAGCCACCCAATGGATTAAATCATTCCTGTCGGAACGCACCTCCAGAATCTTTATCGGTGATGAGGCGGCTGATCCTATCACAGAACCTCGAGGTGTCCCTCGAGGCTCCTGCCTCTCACCTACACTGTACAATGCATACGGCAAACTACTATTTGCAGCTCTTGACGCCATGGGCGTTAGCTACAGCAACCTCGCAGATGAGACCCACATATTGATTCCTATCAGTGGGGACCACAAACAAGACACTGCCACTATTAATAAAATCGACGCAATCATCCAAAACTGGATGGCTACCCATAGCCTTTGTCTGAACAATGAGAAAACAGAGATCCTCATTGTAGGCTCGCCCCCGCTTAAAATCATCAGACGAAAACTATTCTGCCTTAAATATTGATGGTACCTCTATCCCAGTTCTGAAACAAGTAAAAACACTAGGCGTCTACCTAGATGCTGACCTCAGTGTGACCAACATATCAAGTCCCTATCTTCCTACAGTGCCTATACTATAAAATAGATCTCACTCAGCCCCAGTACTGCCTGACTCTAGCACGAGCCCTCATCCTTTCACCTCGACCTGACCAACATATCATACTCCCTCCTTCCTCCACTGCCTATACTATGAAACAGATCTCACTCAGCCCCAGTACTGCCTGACTCTAGCACGAGCCCTCATCCTTTCACCTCGATGTGACCAACATATCATACTCCCTACCTTCCTCCACTGCCTATACTATGAAACAGATCTCACTCAGCCGCTGTACTGCCTGTCTCTAGCACAAGCCCTCATCCTTTCACCTCAACGTGACCAACATATAAAGTCCCTACCTTCCTCCACTGCCTATACTATGAAACAGATCTCACTCAGCCGCTGTACTGCCTGTCTCTAGCACAAGCCCTCATCCTTTCACCTCAACGTGACCAACATATAAAGTCCCTACCTTCCTCCACTGCCTATACTATGAAACAGATCTCACTCAGCCGCTGTACTGCCTGACTCTAGCATGAGCCCTCATCCTTTCACCTCGATGTGACCAACATATCATACTCCCTCCCTTCCTCCACTGCCTATACTATGAAACAGATCTCACTCAGCCCCAGTACTGCCTGACTCTAGCACAAGCCCTCATCCTTTCACCTCCACGTGACCAACATATCATACTCCCTACCTTCCTCCAGTGCCTATACTATGAAACAGATCTCACTCAGCCCCAGTACTGCTTGACTCTAGCATGAGCCCTCATCCTTTCACCTCGATGTGACCAACATATCATACTCCCTACCTTCCTGCACTGGCTATACTATGAAACAGATCTCACTCAGCCCCAGTACTGCCTGACTCTAGCACAAGCCCTCATCCTTTCACCTCGATGTGACCAACATATCATACTCCCTCCCTTCCTGCCCTGGCTATACTATGAAACAGATCTCACTCAGCCCCAGTACTGCTTGACTCTAGCATGAGCCCTCATCCTTTCACCTCGACGTGACCAACATATCAAGTCCCTACCTTCCTCCACTGCCTATACTATGAAACAGATCTCACTCAGCCCGAGTACTGCCTGACTCTAGCACAAGCCCTCATCCTTTCACCTCGACGTGACCAACATATCATACTCCCTGCCTTCCTCCAGTGCCTATACTATGAAACAGATCTCACTCAGCCCCAGTACTGCCTGACTCCAGCAAAAGCCCTCATCCTTTCACCTCGACGTGACCAACATATCATACTCCCTGCCTTCCTCCAGTGCCTATACTATGAAACAGATCTCACTCAGCCCCAGTACTGCCTGACTCTAGCACGTGCCCTCATCCTTTCACCTCGACGTGACCAACATATCATACTCCCTACCTTCCTCCAGTGCCTATACTATGAAACAGATCTCACTCAGCCCCAGTACTGCCTGTCTCTAGCACGAGCCCTCATCCTTTCACCTCCACGTGACCAACATATCATACTCCCTACCTTCCTGCACTGGCTATACTATGAAACAGATCTCACTCAGCTGCTGTACTGCCTGACTCTAGCACAAGCCCTCATCCTTTCACCTCGACGTGACCAACATATCAAGTCTCTACCTTCCTCCACTGCCTATACTATGAAACAGATCTCACTCAGCCCCAGTACTGCCTGTCTCTAGCACAAGCCCTCATCCTTTCACCTCGACGTGACCAACATATCAAGTCCCTACCTTCCTCCAGTGCCTATACTATGAAACAGATCTCACTCAGCCCCAGTACTGCCTGACTCTAGCACAAGCCCTCATCCTTTCACCTCAACGTGACCAACATATCATACTCCCTACCTTCCTCCAGTGCCTATACTATGAAACAGATCTCACTCAGCCCCAGTACTGCCTGACTCTAGCACAAGCCCTCATCCTTTCACCTCAACGTGACCAACATATCATACTCCATACCTTCCTCCACTGCCTATACTATGAAACAGATCTCACTCAGCCCCAGTACTGCCTGACTCTAGCATGAGCCCTCATCCTTTCACCTCGATGTGACCAACATATCATACTCCCTACCTTCCTCCACTGTCTATACTATGAAACAGATCTGACTCAGCCCCAGTACTGCCTGACTCTAGCACGAGCCCTCATCCTTTCACCTCGACGTGACCAACATATCAAGTCCCTACCTTCCTCCACTGCCTATACTATGAAACAGATCTCACTCAGCTGCTGTACTGCCTGTCTCTAGCACGAGCCCTCATCCTTTCACCTCGTCGTGACCAACATATCATACTCCCTCCCTTCCTCCACTGCCTATACTATGAAACAGATCTCACTCAGCCCGAGTACTGCCTGACTCTAGCACCAGCCCTCATCCTTTCACCTCGACGTGACCAACATATCATACTCCCTACTTTCCTCCACTGCCTATACTATGAAACAGATCTCACTCAGCCCCAGTACTGCCTGACTCTAGCACGAGCCCTCATCCTTTCACCTCGATGTGACCAACATATCATACTCCCTGACTTCCTCCACTGCCTATACTATGAAACAGATCTCACTCAGCCCCAGTACTGCTTGACTCTAGCATGAGCCCTCATCCTTTCACCTCGACTCTAGCACAAGCCCTCACCCGTTCACCTTGTCGTGACCAACATATCATACTCCCTCCCTTCCTCCACTGCCTATACTATGAAACAGATCTCACTCAGCCCGAGTACTGCCTGACTCTAGCACAAGCCCTCATCCTTTCACCTCGTCATGACCAACATATCATACTCCCTCCCTTCCTCCACTGCCTATACTATGAAACAGATCTCACTCAGCCCCAGTACTGCCTGACTCTAGCAAACGCCCTCATCCTTTCACTTCGTTGTCACCAACATATCATACACCCTACCTTCCTCCAGTGCCTATACTATGAAACAGATCTCACTCAGCCCGAGTACTGCCTGACTCTAGCACCAGCCCTCATCCTTTCACCTCGACGTGACCAACATAGCATACTCCCTACCTTCCTCCACTGCCTATACTATGAAACAGATCTCACTCAGCCCCAGTACTGCCCGACTCTAGCACAAGCCCTCATCCTTTCACCTCGACGTGAACAACATATCATGCTCCCTAGCTTCCTCCAGTGCCTAGACTATGAAAGAGATCTCACTCAGCCCCAGTACTGCCTGACTCTAGCACGAGCCCTCATCCTTTCACCTCGATGTCACCAACATATCATACTCCCCACCTTCCTCCACTGCCTATACTATGAAACAGATCTCACTCAGCCCCAGTACTGCCTGACTCTAGCACAAGCCGTCATCCTTTCACCTCGATGTCACCAACATATCATACTCCCTACCTTCCTGCACTGCCTATACTATGAAAGAGATCTCACTCAGCCCCAGTACTGCCTGACTCTAGCACGAGCCCTCATCCTTTCACCTCGATGTCACCAACATATCATACTCCCTCCCTTCCTCCACTGCCTATACTATGAAACAGATCTCACTCAGCCCCAGTACTGCCTGACTCTAGCACAAGCCGTCATCCTTTCACCTCGTCGTGACCAACATATCATACTCCCCACCTTCCTCCACTGCCTATACTATGAAACATATCTCACTCAGCCCCAGTACTGCCTGACTCTAACACGAGCCCTCATCCTTTCACCTCAACGTGACCAACATATTATACACCCTACCTTCCTCCAGTGCCCATACTATGAAAAAGATCTCACTCAGCCCCAGTACTGCCTGACTCTAGCACGAGCCCTCATCCTTTCACCTCGACGTGACCAACATATCATACTCCCTCCTTCCTCCACTGCCTATTCTATGAAACATATCTCACTCATCCCGAGTACTGCCTGACTCTAGCACAAGCCCTCATCCTTTCACCTCGACGTGACTAACATATCATACTCCCTCCCTTCCTCCACTGCCTAGTCTATGAAACAGATCTCACTCAGCCGCTGTACTGCCTGTCTCTAGCACAAGCCCTCATCCTTTCACCTCGTCATGACCAACATATCATACTCCCTCCCTTCCTGCACTGGCTATACTATGGAACAGATCTCACTCAGCTGCTGTACTGCCTGTCTCTAGCACAAGCCCTCATCCTTTCACCTCGTCATGACCAACATATCATACTCCCTCCCTTCCTGCACTGGCTATACTATGGAACAGATCTCACTCAGCTGCTGTACTGCCTGTCTCTAGCACAAGCCCTCATCCTTTCACCTCGTCATGACCAACATATCATACTCCCTCCCTTCCTGCACTGGCTATACTATGGAACAGATCTCACTCAGCTGCTGTACTGCCTGTCTCTAGCACAAGCCCTCATCCTTTCACCTCGTCATGACCAACATATCATACTCCCTCCCTTCCTGCACTGGCTATACTATGGAACAGATCTCACTCAGCCCCAGTACTGCCCGACTCTAGCACGAGCCCTCATCCTTTCACCTCGATGTGACCAACATATCATACTCCCTACCTTCCTCCAGTGCCTATACTATGAAACATATCTGACTCAGCCCCAGAACTGCCTGACTCTAGCACGATCCCTCATCCTTTCACCTCGACGTGACCAACATATCATATTCCCTCCTTCCTCCACTGCCTATACAATGAAACAGATCTCACTCAGCCCCAGTACTGCCTGACTCTAGCACAAGCCCTCATCCTTTCACCTCGACTCTAGCACAAGCCCTCACCCGTTCACCTCGACGTGACCAACATATCATACTTCCTACCTTCCTCCACTGCCTATACTATGAAACAGATCTCACTCAGCCCCAGTACTGCCAGACTCTAGCACGAGCCCTCATCCTTTCACCTCGACGTGACCAACATATCATGCTCCCTACCTTCCTCCCCTGCCTATACTATGGAACAGATCTCACTCAGCCCCAGTACTGCTTGACTCTAGCATGAGCCCTCATCCTTTCACCTCGACTCTAGCACAAGCCCTCATCCTTTCACCTCGACGTGACCAACATATCATGCGCCCAAGCATCCTCCAGTGCCTATACTATGAAACAGATCTCACTCAGCCCCAGTACTGCCCGACTCTAGCACAAGCCCTCATCCTTTCACCTCGACGTGACCAACATATCATACTCCCTACCTTCCTCCAGTGCCTATACTATGAAACAGATCTCACTCAGCCCCAGTACTGCCGGACTCTAGCACGGGCCCTCATCCTTTCACCTCGACGTGACCAACATATCATACTCTCTACCTTCCTTCACCGGCTATACTATGAAACAGATCTCACTCAGCCCCAGTACTGCCTGACTCTAACACGAGCCCTCATCCTTTCACCTCGACGTGACCAACATATCAAGTCCCTACCTTCCTTCACTGCCTATACTATGAAACAGATCTCACTCAGCCGCTGTACTGCCTGTCTCTAGCACGAGCCCTCATCCTTTCACCTCGACGTGACCAACATATCAAGTCCCTACCTTCCTCCACTGCCTATACTATGAAACAGATCTCACTCAGCCGCTGTACTGCCTGTCTATAGCACGAGCCCTCATCCTTTCACCTCGTCATGACCAACATATCATACTCCCTACCTTCCTCCAGTGCCTATACTATGAAACAGATCTCACTCAGCCCGAGTACTGCCGGACTCTAGCACAATCCCTCATCCTTTCACCTCGACGTGACCAACATATCATACTCCCTACCTTCCTCCACTCCCTATACTATGAAACAGATCTCACTCAGCCCCAGTACTGCCTGACTCTAGCACAAGCCCTCATCCTTTCACCTCAACGTGACCAACATATCATACTTCCTCCTTCCTCCACTGCCTATACTATGAAACAGATCTCACTCAGCCCCAGTACGGCTTGACTCTAGCATGAGCCCTTATCCTTTCACCTCGATGTGACCAACATATCATATTCCCTACCTTCCTGCCCTGGCTATACTATGAAACAGATCTCACTCAGCCCCAGTACTGCCCGACTCTAGCACAAGCACTCATTCTTTCACCTCGTCGTGAACAACATATCATGCTCCCTAGCTTCCTCCAGTGCCTATACTATGAAACAGATCTCACTCAGCCCCAGTACTGCCGGACTCTAGCACGAGCCCTCATCCTTTCACCTCGACGTGACCAACATATCATACTCCCTACTTTCCTCCACTGCCTATACTATGAAACATATCTCACTCAGCCCAAGTACTGCCTGACTCTAGCACAAGCCCTCATCCTTTCACCTCGACGTGACCAACATATCATGCTCCCTCCTTCCTCCACTGCCTATACTATGAAACAGATCTCACTCAGCCCCAGTACTGCCTGACTCTAGCACAAGCCGTCATCCTTTCACCTCGACGTGACCAACATATCATACTCCCTACCTTCCTCCACTGCCTATATTATGAAACAGATCTCACTCAGCCCCAGTACTGCCTGACTCTAGCACGAGCCCTCATCCTTTCACCTCGACGTGACCAACATATCATACTCCCTCCTTCCTCCAGTGCCCATACTATGAAACAGATCTCACTCAGCCCCAGTACTGCCTGACTCTAGCATGAGCCCTCATCCTTTCACCTCGATGTGACCAACATATCATACACCCTACCTTCCTCCACTGCCTATATTATGAAACAGATCTCACTCAGCCCCAGTACTGCCTGACTCTAGCACAAGCCCTCATCCTTTCACCTCAACGTGACCAACATATCATACACCCTACCTTCCTCCACTGCCTATTCTATGAAACATATCTCACTCAGCCCCAGTACTGCCTGACTCTAGCACGAGCCCTCATCCTTTCACCTCGACGTGACCAACATATCATACTCCCTGACTTCCTCCACTTCCTATACTATGGAACAGATCTCACTCAGCCCCAGTACTGCCTGACTCTAGCACAAGCCCTCATCCTTTCACCTCGACGTGACCAACATATCATACTCCCTGACTTCCTCCACTGCCTATACTATGAAACAGATCTCACTCAGCCCCAGTACTGCCTGACTCCAGCAAAAGCCCTCATCCTTTCACCTCGACGTGACCAACATATCATACCCCCTACCTTCCCCCACTGGCTATACTATGAAACAGATCTCACTCAGCCCCAGCATTGCCGGACTCTAGCACAAGCCCTCATCCTTTCACCTCGACGTGACCAACATATCATACTCCCTCCTTCCTCCCCTGCTTATACTATGAAACAGATCTCACTCAGCCCCAGTACTGCGTGACTCTAGCACGAGCCCTCATCCTTTCACCTCGACGTGACCAACATATCATACTCCCTGACTTCCTCCACTTCCTATACTATGGAACAGATCTCACTCAGCCCCAGTACTGCCTGACTCTAGCACGAGCCCTCATCCTTTCACCTCGACGTGACCAATATATCAAGTCCCTACCTTCCTCCACTGCCTATACTATGAAACAGATCTCACTCAGCCCCAGTACTGCCTGACTCTAGCACGAGCCCTCCTCCTTTCACCTCGACGTGACCAACATATCATACTCCCTCCTTCCTCCACTGCCTATATTATGAAACAGATCTCACTCAGCCCCAGTACTGCCTGACTCTAGCACGAGCCCTCATCCTTTCACCTCGACGTGACCAATATATCAAGTCCCTACCTTCCTCCACGGCCTATACTATGAAACAGATCTCACTCAGCCCCAGTACTGCCTGACTCTAGCACCAGCCCTCATCCTTTCACCTCGACTCTAGCACAAGCCCTCACCCGTTCACCTTGTCGTGACCAACATATCATACTCCCTACCTTCCTCCAGTGCCTATACTATGAACCAGATCTCACTCAGCCCCAGTACTGCCGGACTCTAGCACGGGCCCTCATCCTTTCACCTCGACATGACCAACATATCATACTCTCTACCTTCCTCCAGTGCCTATACTATGAAACAGATCTCACTCAGCTCCAGTACTGCCCGACTCTAGCACAAGCCCTCATCCTTTCACCTCAACGTGACCAACATATCATACACCCTACCTTCCTCCACTGCCTATTCTATGAAACATATCTCACTCAGCCCCAGTACTGCCTGACTCTAGCACGAGCCCTCATCCTTTCACCTCGACGTGACCAACATATCATACACCCTACCTTCCTCCACTGCCTATATTATGAAACAGATCTCACTCAGCCCCAGTACTGCCTGACTCTAGCACAAGCCCTCATCCTTTCACCTCAACGTGACCAACATATCATACACCCTACCTTCCTCCACTGCCTATTCTATGAAACATATCTCACTCAGCCCCAGTACTGCCTGACTCTAGCACGAGCCCTCATCCTTTCACCTCGACGTGACCAACATATCATACTCCCTGACTTCCTCCACTTCCTATACTATGGAACAGATCTCACTCAGCCCCAGTACTGCCTGACTCTAGCACAAGCCCTCATCCTTTCACCTCGACGTGACCAACATATCATACTCCCTGACTTCCTCCACTGCCTATACTATGAAACAGATCTCACTCAGCCCCAGTACTGCCTGACTCCAGCAAAAGCCCTCATCCTTTCACCTCGACGTGACCAACATATCATACCCCCTACCTTCCCCCACTGGCTATACTATGAAACAGATCTCACTCAGCCCCAGCATTGCCGGACTCTAGCACAAGCCCTCATCCTTTCACCTCGACGTGACCAACATATCATACTCCCTCCTTCCTCCCCTGCTTATACTATGAAACAGATCTCACTCAGCCCCAGTACTGCGTGACTCTAGCACGAGCCCTCATCCTTTCACCTCGACGTGACCAACATATCATACTCCCTGACTTCCTCCACTTCCTATACTATGGAACAGATCTCACTCAGCCCCAGTACTGCCTGACTCTAGCACGAGCCCTCATCCTTTCACCTCGACGTGACCAATATATCAAGTCCCTACCTTCCTCCACTGCCTATACTATGAAACAGATCTCACTCAGCCCCAGTACTGCCTGACTCTAGCACGAGCCCTCCTCCTTTCACCTCGACGTGACCAACATATCATACTCCCTCCTTCCTCCACTGCCTATATTATGAAACAGATCTCACTCAGCCCCAGTACTGCCTGACTCTAGCACGAGCCCTCATCCTTTCACCTCGACGTGACCAATATATCAAGTCCCTACCTTCCTCCACTGCCTATACTATGAAACAGATCTCACTCAGCCCCAGTACTGCCTGACTCTAGCACCAGCCCTCATCCTTTCACCTCGACTCTAGCACAAGCCCTCACCCGTTCACCTTGTCGTGACCAACATATCATACTCCCTACCTTCCTCCAGTGCCTATACTATGAACCAGATCTCACTCAGCCCCAGTACTGCCGGACTCTAGCACGGGCCCTCATCCTTTCACCTCGACATGACCAACATATCATACTCTCTACCTTCCTCCAGTGCCTATACTATGAAACAGATCTCACTCAGCTCCAGTACTGCCCGACTCTAGCACAAGCCCTCATCCTTTCACCTCGACGTGACCAACATATCATGTTCCCTAGCTTCCTCCAGTGCCTATACTATGAAACAGATCTCACTCAGCCCCAGTACTGCCCGACTCTAGCACAAGCCCTCATCCTTTCACCTCGACGTGACCAACATATCATACTCCCTCCCTTCCTCCAGTGCCTATACTATGGAACAGATCTCACTCAGCCCCAGTACTGCCTGACTCTAGCACGAGCCCTCATCCTTTCACCTCGACGTGACCAACATATCATGTTCCCTAGCTTCCTCCAGTGCCTATACTATGAAACAGATCTCACTCAGCCCCAGTACTGCCCGACTCTAGCACAAGCCCTCATCCTTTCACCTCGACGTGACCAACATATCATACTCCCTACCTTCCTCCACTGCCTATACTATGAAACAGATCTCCCTCAGCCCCAGTACTGCCTGACTCTAGCACGTGCCCTCATCCTTTCACCTCGACGTGACCAACATATCATACTCCCTCCTTCCTCCACTGCCTATACTATGGAACAGATCTCACTCAGCCCCAGTACTGCCTGACTCTAGCACAAGCCCTCATCCTTTCACCTCGATATGACCAACATATCATACTCCCTGCCTTCCTCCAGTGCCTATACTATGAAACAGATCTCACTCAGCCGCTGTACTGCCTGACTCTAGCACAAGCCCTCATCCTTTCACCTCAACGTGACCAACATATCATACTCCCTACCTTCCTCCACTGCCTATATTATGAAACAGATCTCACTCAGCCCCAGTACTGCCTGACTCTAGCACAAGCCCTCATCATTTCACCTCGACGTGACCAACATATCATACTCCCTACCTTCCTCCAGTGCCTATTCTATGAAACATATCTCACTCATCCCGAGTACTGCCTGACTCTAGCACAAGCCCTCATCCTTTCACCTCGTCATGACCAACATATCATACTCCCTCCTTCCTGCACTGGCTATACTATGAAACAGATCTCACTCAGCCCCAGTACTGCCTGACTCTAGCACGAGCCCTCATCCTTTCACCTCGACCTGACCAACATATCATACTCCCTCCTTCCTCCACTGCCTATACTATGAAACAGATCTCACTCAGCCGCTGTACTGCCTGTCTCTAGCACAAGCCCTCATCCTTTCACCTCAACGTGACCAACATATAAAGTCCCTACCTTCCTCCACTGCCTATACTATGAAACAGATCTCACTCAGCCGCTGTACTGCCTGACTCTAGCATGAGCCCTCATCCTTTCACCTCGATGTGACCAACATATCATACTCCCTCCCTTCCTCCACTGCCTATACTATGAAACAGATCTCACTCAGCCCCAGTACTGCCTGACTCTAGCACAAGCCCTCATCCTTTCACCTCCACGTGACCAACATATCATACTCCCTACCTTCCTCCAGTGCCTATACTATGAAACAGATCTCACTCAGCCCCAGTACTGCTTGACTCTAGCATGAGCCCTCATCCTTTCACCTCGATGTGACCAACATATCATACTCCCTACCTTCCTGCACTGGCTATACTATGAAACAGATCTCACTCAGCCCCAGTACTGCCTGACTCTAGCACAAGCCCTCATCCTTTCACCTCGATGTGACCAACATATCATACTCCCTCCCTTCCTGCCCTGGCTATACTATGAAACAGATCTCACTCAGCCCCAGTACTGCTTGACTCTAGCATGAGCCCTCATCCTTTCACCTCGACGTGACCAACATATCAAGTCCCTACCTTCCTCCACTGCCTATACTATGAAACAGATCTCACTCAGCCCGAGTACTGCCTGACTCTAGCACAAGCCCTCATCCTTTCACCTCGACGTGACCAACATATCATACTCCCTGCCTTCCTCCAGTGCCTATACTATGAAACAGATCTCACTCAGCCCCAGTACTGCCTGACTCCAGCAAAAGCCCTCATCCTTTCACCTCGACGTGACCAACATATCATACTCCCTGCCTTCCTCCAGTGCCTATACTATGAAACAGATCTCACTCAGCCCCAGTACTGCCTGACTCTAGCACGTGCCCTCATCCTTTCACCTCGACGTGACCAACATATCATACTCCCTACCTTCCTCCAGTGCCTATACTATGAAACAGATCTCACTCAGCCCCAGTACTGCCTGTCTCTAGCACGAGCCCTCATCCTTTCACCTCCACGTGACCAACATATCATACTCCCTACCTTCCTGCACTGGCTATACTATGAAACAGATCTCACTCAGCTGCTGTACTGCCTGACTCTAGCACAAGCCCTCATCCTTTCACCTCGACGTGACCAACATATCAAGTCTCTACCTTCCTCCACTGCCTATACTATGAAACAGATCTCACTCAGCCCCAGTACTGCCTGTCTCTAGCACAAGCCCTCATCCTTTCACCTCGACGTGACCAACATATCAAGTCCCTACCTTCCTCCAGTGCCTATACTATGAAACAGATCTCACTCAGCCCGAGTACTGCCTGACTCTAGCACGAGCCCTCATCCTTTCACCTCGACGTGACCAACATATCATACTCCCTACCTTCCTCCACTGCCTATACTATGAAACAGATCTCACTCAGCCCCAGTACTGCCGGTCTCCAGCACGAGCCCTCATCCTTTCACCTCGTTGTCACCAACATATAAAGTCCCTACCTTCCTCCACTGCCTATACTATGAAACAGATCTCACTCAGCCCGAGTACTGCCTGACTCTAGCACCAGCCCTCATCCTTTCACCTCGACGTGACCAACATATCATACTCCCTACCTTCCTCCAGTGCCTATACTATGAAACAGATCTCACTCAGCCCCAGTACTGCCGGACTCTAGCACCAGCCCTCATCCTTTCACCTCGACGTGACCAACATATCATACTCCCTCCTTCCTGCACTGGCTATACTATGAAACAGATCTCACTCAGCCCCAGTACTGCCTGACTCTAGCACGAGCCCTCATCCTTTCACCTTGACGTGACCAACATATCATACTCCCTCCTTCCTCCACTGCCTATATTATGAAACAGATCTCACTCAGCCCCAGTACTGCCTGACTCTAGCACGAGCCCTCATCCTTTCACCTCGATGTGACCAACATATCATACTCCCTACATTTCTCCACTGCCTATACTATGAAACATATCTCACTCAGCCCCAGTACTGCCTGACTCTAGCACGAGCCCTCATCCTTTCACCTCGATGTGACCAACATATCATACTCCCTACCTTCCTCCACTGCCTATTCTATGAAACGGATCTCACTCAGCCCCAGTACTGCCTGACTCTAGCACAAGCCGTCATCCTTTCACCTCGACGTGACCAACATATCAACTCCCTCCTTCCTCCACTGCCTATACTATGAAACAGATCTCACTCAGCCGCTGTACTGCCTGTCTCTAGCACGAGCCCTCATCCTTTCACCTTGTCATGACCAACATATCATACTCCCTCCCTTCCTCCAGTGCCCATACTATGAAACAGATCTCACTCAGCCCCAGTACTGCCTGACTCTAGCACGAGCCCTCATCCTTTCACCTCGACGTGACCAACATATCAAGTCCCTACCTTCCTCCACTGCCTATTCTATGAAACAGATCTCACTCAGCCCCAGTACTGCTTGACTCTAGCACAAGCCCTCATCCTTTCACCTCGACTCTAGCACAAGCCCTCATCCTTTCACCTTGTCGTGACCAACATATCATACTCCCTCCTTCCTCCACTGCCTATTCTATGAAACAGATCTCACTCAGCCCCAGTACTGCTTGACTCTAGCATGAGCCCTCACCCGTTCACCTTGTCGTGACCAACATATCATACTCCCTCCTTCCTCCACTGCCTATATTATGAAACAGATCTCACTCAGCCCGAGTACTGCCTGACTCTAGCACAAGCCCTCATCCTTTCACCTCGACGTGACCAACATATCATACTCCCTACCTTCCTCCAGTGCCTATACTATGAAACAGATCTCACTCAGCCCCAGTACTGCCTGACTCTAACACGAGCCCTCATCCTTTCACCTCGACGTGACCAACATATCATACTCCCTCCTTCCTCCACTGCCTATTCTATGAAACATATCTCACTCAGCCCCAGTACTGCCTGACTCTAACACGAGCCCTCATCCTTTCACCTCGACGTGACCAACATATCATACTCCCTCCTTCCTCCACTGCCTATACTATGAAACAGATCTCACTCAGCCGCTGTACTGCCTGTCTCCAGCATGAGCCCTCATCCTTTCACCTCGACGTGACCAACATATCAAGTCCCTACTTTCCGCCACTGCCTATTCTATGAAACATATCTCACTCAGCCCCAGTACTGCCTGACTCTAGCACAAGCCCTCATCCTTTCACCTCGACGTGACCAACATATCATACTCCCTCCTTCCTCCACTGCCTATACTATGAAACAGATCTCACTCAGCCCAAGTACTGCCTGACTCTAGCACGAGCCCTCATCCTTTCACCTCGACGTGACCAACATATCATACTCCCTCCTTCCTCCACTGCCTATACTATGAAACAGATCTCACTCAGCCCCAGTACTGCCTGACTCTAGCACGAGCCCTCATCCTTTCACCTCGACGTGACCAACATATCATACTCCCTGCCTTTCTCCAGTGCCTATACTATGAAACATATCTGACTCAGCCCCAGAACTGCCTGACTCTAGCACGAGCCCTCACCCTTTCACCTCGACATGACCAACATATCATACTCCCTCCTTCCTCCACTGCCTATACTATGGAACAGATCTCACTCAGCCCCAGTACTGCCTGACTCTAGCACGAGCCCTCATCCTTTCACCTCGACGTGAACAACATATCATACTCCCTCCTTCCTCCACTGCCTATACTATGAAACAGATCTCACTCAGCCCCAGTACTGCCTGACTCTAGCACACGCCCTCATCCTTTCACCTCGTCGTCACCAACATATCATACTCCCTACCTTCCTCCAGTGCCTATACTTTGAAACAGATCTCACTCATCCCGAGTACTGCCTGACTCTAGCACAAGCCCTCATCCTTTCACCTCGACGTGACCAACATATCATACTCCCTCCTTCCTCCACTGCCTATATTATGAAACAGATCTCACTCAGCCCCAGCACTGCCTGACTCTAGAACGAGCCCTCATCCTTTCACCTCGACGTGACCAATATATCAAGTCCCATCTTCCTCCAGTGCCTATACTATGAAACAGATCTCACTCAGCCCCAGTACTGCCTGACTCTAGCACAAGCCCTCATCCTTTCACCTCGACGTGACCAACATATCATACTCCCTCCTTCCTCCACTGCCTATACTATGAAACAGATCTCACTCAGCCCGAGTACTGCCTGACTCTAGCACCAGCCCTCATCCTTTCAAAACTAGATGACTGTAACATCCCTTTACTGGGCCCCATGACTTCTGATCTGGCCAAACTGCAGCTTCTCCAGAATAAAGCTCTGCGTGCTGCCTTTTGTTTAAAAAGAAAGGATCACATCTCCCATATCAGAAAAGGAGTTCACTGGCTCCAAGTCAGAGCGAGAATCCACTTCAAGGCCCTGATCATTGCTCACAAATGTATCATTCATGACGCCCCCATTTATCTGAATAACAGTGTATCCCAAAAGGTCTCCATGCATTCACTAAGATTGTGTTCTAGCACATTCCTGAATGTTCCACATCACAAAAGCAAAAGGGCGGGAGGCTCTAGCTCCCCAGTAGCTGCACCAATGTTCTGGAACACTCTTCCGACAGACATCAGAAATTAGCAGTCGCACCAGCGCTTCAAGAAAATGATCCAAACGTGGCTCTTTGACATATTTGACTTAACCAAAGCCTTGAATGTCTCTGAATATGTTGTAACTGGATGTATGTCTGTACCAGAACCATAAGACTATAAGAATTCAAGCACTTAAGTAACCAACTGCGTGATACACACGGGTTTGGGTGTGTAAAACATACAATAAATAAAATAATTACATAAATAACAGTGATGAGAATGACATGAGCCAGAGTGAAAGAGGGCCTCTGTAACAGAGGGCCTGAGTGACAGGAAACCAGAGTGACAGGGAATCTGAGTGACAGGGGGTCAGGGTAACAGAGGGCCTGAGTGACAGGGAACCAGAGTGACAGGGAATCTGAGTGACAGGGGGTCAGGGTAACAGAGGGCCTGAGTGACAGCGAACCAGAGTGACAGGGAATCTGAGTGACAGGGGGTCAGGGTAACAGAGGGCCTGAGTGACAGCGAACCAGAGTGACAGGGAATCTGAGTGACAGGGGGTCAGGGTAACAGAGGGCCTGAGTGACAGCGAACCAGAGTGACAGGGAATCTGAGTGACAGGGGGTCAGGGTAACAGAGTACCTGAGTGACAGGGAATCAGAGTGACAGGAGTCAGGGTAACAGAGCTCAGAGTGAAAGGGAATCTGAGTGACAGTGGGTCAGGGTAACAGATGACCTGAGATACACGGAATCCTAGTTACAGGGGGTCAGGGTAACAGAGTACCTGAGTGACAGGGAATCAGAGTGATGGGGCGTCAGGGTAACAGAGAGTCAGAGTGACAGGGAATCTGAGCGACAGGAGGTCTGTGTAACAGGGAAACTGAGTGACAGGGAATCAGAGTGACAAGTGGTCAGGGTAACAGAGAGTCAGAGTGACAGGGAATCAGAGTGACAGGGGGGTCAGGGTAACAGAGGACCTGAGCGACAGGGAATCAGTGTGATAGGGGCTCAGGGTAACAGAGAGTCAGAGTGACAGGGAATCTGACTGGCAGGGGGTCAGTGTAACAGGGAACCTGAGTGACAGGGAATCAGAGTGACAGGGGGTCAGGGTAACATAGAGTCAGAGTAACAGGGAATCAGAGTGACAGGGGGTCAGGGTAACAGAGGACCTGAGTGACAGGGAATCCTAGTGACAGGGGGTTCAGCGTAACAGAGGACCAGAGTGACAGGGAATCAGAGTGATATGGGGTCAGGGTAACAGAGGACCTGAGTGACATGGACTCCTAGTGACAGGGAAGTCAGGATAACAGAGGGCCTTAGTGACAGGGAATCAAAGTGACAGGGGGTCAATGTAAAAGAGATTCAGAGTGACAGGGAATCAGAGTGACAGGTTGTCAGGGTAACAGAGTACCTGAGTGACAGGGAATCTGAGTGACAGGGGATCAGGGTAACAGAAGACCTGAGTGACTGGGAATCCGAGTGACAGGGGGTCAGGGTAAAAGAGGTTCTGAGTGACAGGGAATCTTAGTGACAGGGGATCAGGGTAACAGAGGACCTGAGTGACAGGGAATCCTAGTGACAGGGGGTTCAGCGTAAGAGAGGACCTGAGTGACAGGGAATCAGAGTGACAGGGGGTCAGATTAACCGAGTGTTTAGAGTGACAGGGATCTCTGTGATAGTGGGTTAGAATGACCAGGGTAAGAACAGTAGGGATTGGCTGGGATCAGAGTATCAGAGGTCAAACGGACAGGGAGCAGCATAATAGGTCTCTGATTGACAGAGGGCCTCAGTGACAGTGAAACAGAGGGGCAGAAAGATAGAGTGATGAAGGGTCAAAGTTACAAGAATCAGAGTGACCATGTTTAGAGTAACAGAATGGTCGGAGTAACAGAGATCCGGTGACAGGGATCTGAGTGATAACAAGTAATAGAGACAGAGGGTCAGAGAGATAAGAGTCAGAGTATCTGAGTTTAGAGTAACAGGAAGTCCAGAATGTCCAGAATGTCAAAGGGTCAGATTGGCAGGTGTCAGAGTATCAGACTTCGTGGTAGGGGTCGAGTGTCACATGTCTGCATGACAGATTTCAGTGATGGAGCCAAAGTGTAACCGGTCAGACTTATATGGGCAAGAGTGACATAGGTTCAAGCGTAACATGTGTGAAGTATGTGGGATCCAATTCCATGTCTCTATGACAACATGTGAAAGGGGATAGCTATTACAATGGGAAGGAAGAATGGGGTGTCCATGAAGGGCAAAACTGGCTACCCCCTTTAATCGTTCCTCTTTTGCCTCTCATGTGCCACCATTGCCTTGGACACTAGATGCTGAGTAGGGATTGTTTATTGCTATGTGACAGGGTATTACGGCCCCCTCATCTGCTAAGGTATTGCAGCCCCCCTCCTCTGCTAAGGTATTGCAGCCCTCCTTCCTGTGATAAGGTATTGCAGCCCCCCTCCTCTGCTAAGGTATTACAGCCCCCCTCCTCTGCTAAGGTATTACAGCACCCCCTGCTGTGCTAAGGTATTACAGCACCTCTGCTGTACTTAGGTATTACAGCTCCCCTTCCTGTGCTAAGGTACTGCAGCCCCCTCCTCTGCTAAGGTATTACAGCACCCCTCCTCTGCTAAGGTATTACAGCTCCCTTTACTGTGCTTAGGTATTACAGCCGCCCTCCTCTACTACGGTATTACAGCACCCCTCCTCTGCTAAGGTATTACAGCACCCCTTCCTGTGTTAAGGTATGACAGCTCCCCTGCTGTGATATGGTATTACAGCTCCCCTGCCGTGCTAAGGTATTACAGCACCACTTCCTGTGCTAAGGTACTTCAGCACCCATTCCTGTGCTATGGTATTACAGCTCCCCGTCCTCTGATAATGTATTACAACCCCCCTTCCTGTGCTAAGATATTACAGCTCCCCTGCTGTGCTGAGGTATTGCAGCCCCCATCCTCTGCTAAGGTATTACAGCACCCCTCCTCTGCTAAGGTATTACTGCTCTCCTTCCTGTGCTATGGTATTACATACCTGAATCCTGTGCTAAGGTACTGCAGCCCCCTGCTTTGCTAAGGTATTACAGCACCCCTTCCAGTGCTAAGTTATTGCAGCCCCCTTCCTGTGCTAAGGTATTACAGCTCCCTGCTGTGCTAAGGTATTACAGCACCCATCCTCTGCTAAGATATTACAACCCCCGTCCCGTGCTAAGGTACTGCAGCCCCTCATCATGTGCTAAGGTATTACAGCCCCCCTCCTGTGCTAAGGTATTGCAGCACCTCTTCCTGTGCTAAGGTATTACAGACCCCCTTCCTGTGCTAAGGTATTACAGCCCCCATCCTCTTCTAAGGTATTACAGCCCCCCTTCCAGTGCTAAGGTACTACAGCCCGCCTGCTGTGCTAAGGTATTACAGCTCCCCTCCTGTACTAAGGTATTACAGCTCCCCTTCATTTGCTAAGGTATTAAAGCACCCCTTCCTATGCTAAGGTATTACAGCACCACCTCCTCTGCTAAGGTATTACAGCACCCCTTCCTGTGCTAAGGTACTGCAGCCCCCTGCTTTGCTAAGGTATTACAGCACCCCTTCCAGTGCTAAGTTATTGCAGCCCACTTCCTGTGCTAAGGTATTACAGCTCCCTGCTGTGCTAAGGTATTACAGCACCCATCCTCTGCTAAGATATTACAACCCCCGTCCCGTGCTAAGGTACTGCAGCCCCTCATCATGTGCTAAGGTATTACAGCCCCCCTCCTGTGCTAAGGTATTGCAGCACCTCTTCCTGTGCTAAGGTATTACAGACCCCCTTCCTGTGCTAAGGTATTACAGCCCCCATCCTCTTCTAAGGTATTACAGCTCCCCTCCTGTACTAAGGTATTACAGCTCCCCCTTCATTTGCTAAGGTATTAAAGCACCCCTTCCTATGCTAAGGTATTACAGCACCACCTCCTGTGCTAAGGTATTACAGCACCCCTTCATGTGCTAAGGAATAACAGCTCCCCTTCCTGTGCTACAGTATTACAGCACCCCTTCTTTTGCTAAGGTATTAAAGCACCCCTTCCTGTGCTAAGGTATTACAGCACAGCTTTCTGTGCTAAGGTATTAAAGCACCACTTCCTGTGCTAAGGTATCACAGCTCCCCTCCTCTGCTAAGGCATTACAGCACCCCTTTGTGTTCTAAGGTATTACAGCCCCTTCCAGTGCTAAGGTATTACAGTACCCCTTCCTGTGCTAAGTTATTACAGTACCCCTTCCCGAGCTAAGGTATTACAGCACCCCTTCCTGTGCTACAGTATTACAGCACCCCTTCTTTTGCTAAGGTATTAAAGCACCCCTTCCTGTGCTAAGGTACTACAGCCACCCTTCCTGTGCTAAGGTACTACAGCCACCCTTCCTGTGCTGAGGCATTACAGCTCCCCTTCATTTGCTAAGGTATTAAAGCACCCCTTCCTATGCTAAGGTATTACAGCACCACTTCCTGTGCTAAGGTATTACAGCCACCCTTCCTGTGCTAAGGAATAACAGCTCCCCTTCCTGTGCTAAGGTATTACAGCACCCCTTCCTGTGCTACAGTATTACAGCACCCCTTCTTTTGCTAAGGTATTAAAGCACCCCTTCCTGTGCTAAGGTACTACAGCCACCCTTCCTGTGCTAAGGTACTACAGCCACCCTTCCTGTGCTGAGGCATTACAGCTCCCCTTCATTTGCTAAGGTATTAAAGCACCCCTTCCTATGCTAAGGTATTACAGCACCACTTCCTGTGCTAAGGTATTAGAGCACCCCTTCCTGTGCTAAGGAATAACAGCTCCCCTTCCTGTGCTAAGGTATTACAGCACCCCTTCCTGTGCTACAGTATTACAGCACCCCTTCTTTTGCTAAGGTAGTAAAGCACCCCTTTCTGTGCTAAGGTATTAAAGCACAACTTCCTGCCTGTGCTAAGGTATCACAGCTCCCCCTCCTCTGCTAAGGTATTACAGCACCCCTTTGTGTTCTAAGGTATTACAGCCCCTTCCTGTGCTAAGTTATTACAGTACCCCTTCCCGTACTAAGGTATTACAGCATCCCTTCCTGTGCTACAGTATTACAGCACCCCTTCTTTTGCTAAGGTATTAAAGCAACCCTTCCTGTGCCAAGGTATCAGAGCACCCCTTCCTGTGCTAAGGTACTACAGCCACCCTTCCTGTGCTAAGGTATCAAAGCACCCCTTCCTGTGCTAAGGTACTACAGCCACCCTTCCTCTGCTGAGGTATTACAGCTCCCCTGCTGTGCTAAGGAATTACAGCCCACCTCCTCTGCTAACGTATTACAGCACCCCTTCCTGTGCTTAAGTATTACAGTACCCCTTCCTGTGCTAAGGTATTACAGCTCCCCTGCTGTGCTAAGGAATTACAGCACCCCTCCTCTGCTAAGGTATTACAGCCCCCCTTCCTGTACTAAGGTATTACATCCCCCATCCTGTGCTAAGTTATTACAGCCCCCCTTCCTGTGCTAAGGTTTTACAGCCCCCTCCTCTGCTAAGGTATTACAACACCCCTTCCTGTGCTAAGGTATTACAGCCCCCCTTCCTGTGCTAAGGTATTAGAGCCCCCCTCTTCTGCTAAAGTATTACAGCCCCCCTCCTCTGCTAAAGTATTACAGCCCCCCTGCTGTGCTAAGGTATTACAGCACCCCTTCCTTTGCTAAGGCATTAAAGCACCCCTTCCTGTGCTAAGGTATTACAGCACCCCGTCCTTTGCTAAGGTATTAAAGCAACCCTTCCTGTGCCAAGGTATCAGAGCACCCCTTCCTGTGCTAAGGTACTACAGCCACCCTTCCTGTGCTAAGGTATCAAAGCACCCCTTCCTGTGCTAAGGTACTACAGCCACCCTTCCTCTGCTGAGGTATTACAGCTCCCCTGCTGTGCTAAGGAATTACAGCCCACCTCCTCTGCTAACGTATTACAGCACCCCTTCCTGTGCTTAAGTATTACAGTACCCCTTCCTGTGCTAAGGTATTACAGCTCCCCTGCTGTGCTAAGGAATTACAGCACCCCTCCTCTGCTAAGGTATTACAGCCCCCCTTCCTGTACTAAGGTATTACATCCCCCATCCTGTGCTAAGTTATTACAGCCCCCCTTCCTGTGCTAAGGTTTTACAGCCCCCTCCTCTGCTAAGGTATTACAACACCCCTTCCTGTGCTAAGGTATTACAGCCCCCCTTCCTGTGCTAAGGTATTAGAGCCCCCCTCTTCTGCTAAAGTATTACAGCCCCCCTCCTCTGCTAAAGTATTACAGCCCCCCTGCTGTGCTAAGGTATTACAGCACCCCTTCCTTTGCTAAGGCATTAAAGCACCCCTTCCTGTGCTAAGGTATTACAGCACCCCGTCCTTTGCTAAGGTATTAAAGCACCCCTTTCTGTGCTAAGGTATTGCAGCCCCCCTTCCTGTGCTAAGGTATTACAGCCCCCTCTTCTGCTAAAGTATTACAGCCCCCCTCCTCTGCTAAAGTATTACAGCACCCCTTCCTGTGCTAAGGTAGTACAGCTCCCCTGCTGTGATTGGGTATTACAGCACCCCTTCCTATGCTAAGGTATTACAGTCCTACCTTCCTGTGCTAAGGTATTAAATCCCCCTTCCTGTGCTAAGGTATTACAGCCCCCTTCATGTGCTACGGTATTACAGCTGCCCTGCTGTGCTAAGGTATTACAGCGCCCCCTTCCTGTGCTAAGGTAGTACAGCTCCCCTGCTGTGCTTGGGTATTACAGCACCCCTTCCTGTGCTAAGGTATACAGCACCCCATCCTGTGCTTAGGTATTACAGCTCCCCTGCTGTGCTCAGGAATTGAAGCCCCCCTTCCTGTGCTAAGGTACTATACCCCCCCTTTCCTCTGCAAGGTATGACAGCACCCCTTCCTGTGCTAAGGTATTACAGCTCCCCTTCCTGTGCTATGGTATTACATCCCCCCCTTCCAGTGCTAAGGTATTGCAGCCCCCTTCCTGTTCTAAGGTATTGCAGCACCTCTTCTTGTGCTAAGGTATTACAGACCCCCTTCCTGTGCTAAGGTATTACAGCCCCCATCCTCTTCTAAGGTATTACAGCCCCCCTTCCAGTGCTAAGGTACTACAGCCCGCCTGCTGTGCTAAGGTATTACAGCTCCCCTCCTGTACTAAGGTATTACAGCTCCCCTTCATTTGCTAAGGTATTAAAGCACCCCTTCCTATGCTAAGGTATTACAGCACCAGCTCCTGTGCTAAGTTATTACAGCAAACGCTTCATGTGCTACAGTATTACAGCACCCCTTCTTTTGCTAAGGTATTAAAGCACCCCTTCCTGTGCTAAGGTATTACAGCACAGCTTTCTGTGCTAAGGTATTAAAGCACCACTTCCTGTGCTAAGGTATCACAGCTCCCCCTCCTCTGCTAAGGCATTACAGCACCCCTTTGTGTTCTAAGGTATTACAGCCCCTTACTGTGCTAAGTTATTACAGTACCCCTTCCCGAGCTAAGGTATTACAGCACCCCTTCCTGTGCTACAGTATTACAGCACCCCTTCTTTTGCTAAGGTATTAAAGCACCCCTTCCTGTGCTAAGGTACTACAGCCACCCTTCCTGTGCTAAGGTACTACAGCCACCCTTCCTGTGCTGAGGCATTACAGCACCCCTTCCTGTGCTAAGGTACTACAGCCACCCTTCCTATGCTAAGGTATTACAGCACCACTTCCTGTGCTAAGGTATTAGAGCACCCCTTCCTGTGCTAAGGAATAACAGCTCCCCTTCCTGTGCTAAGGTATTACAGCACCCCTTCCTGTGCTACAGTATTACAGCACCCCTTCTTTTGCTAAGGTAGTAAAGCACCCCTTTCTGTGCTAAGGTATTACAGCACAGCTTTCTCTGCTAAGGTATTAAAGCACCACTTCCTGTGCTAAGGTATCACAGCTCCCCCTCCTCTGCTAAGGTATTACAGCACCCCTTTGTTTTCTAAGGTATTACAGCCCCTTCCTGTGCTAAGTTATTACAGTACCCCTTCCCGTGCTAAGGTATTACAGCACCCCTTCCTGTGCTACAGTATTACAGCACCCCTTCCTGTGCTAAGGTATTACAGCAACCCTTCCTGTGCCAAGGTATCAGAGCACCCCTTCCTGTGCTAAGGTACTACAGCCACCCTTCCTGTGCTAAGGTACTACAGACAACTTTCCTGTGCTAAGGTACTACAGCCACCCTTCCTGTGCTAAGGTATCAAAGCACCCCTTCCTGTGCTAAGGTACTACAGCCACCCTTCCTCTGCTGAGGTATTACAGCTCCCCTGCTGTGCTAAGGAATTACAGCCCACCTCCTCTGCTAACGTATTACAGCACCCCTTCCTGTGCTTAAGTATTACAGTACCCTTTCCAGTGCTAAGGTATTACAGCTCCCCTGCTGTGCTAAGGAATTACAGCACCCCTCCTCTGCTAAGGTATTACAGCTCCCTTTACTGTGCTAAGGTATTACAGCACCCTCCTCTGCTAAGGTATTACAACACCCCTTCCTGTGCTAAGTTATTACAGCCCCCCTTCCTGTGCTAAGGTATTAGAGCCCCCCTCTTCTGCTAAAGTATTACAGCCCCCCTCCTCTGCTAAAGTATTACAGCCCCCCTGCTGTGCTAAGGTATTACAGCTCCCCTCCTGTGCTAAGGTATTACAGCTCCCCTTCCTTTGCTAAGGCATTAAAGCACCCCTTCCTGTGCTAAGGTATTACAGCACCCCGTCATTTGCTGAGGTATTAAAGCACCCCTTTCTGTGCTAAGGTATTGCAGCCCCCCTTCCTGTGCTAAGGTATTACAGCCCCCCTCTTCTGCTAAAGTATTACAGCCCCCCTCCTCTGCTAAAGTATTACAGCACCCCTTCCTGTGCTAAGGTAGTACAGCTCCCCTGCTGTGCTTGGGTATTACAGCACCCCTTCCTATGCTAAGGTATTACAGCCCTACCTTCCTGTGCTAAGGTATTAAATCCCCCTTCCTGTGCTAAGGTATTACAGCCCCCTTCATGTGCTACGGTATTACAGCTGCCCTGCTGTGCTAAGGTATTACAGCGCCCCCTTCCTGTGCTAAGGTAGTACAGCTCCCCTGCTGTGCTTGGGTATTACAGCACCCCTTCCTGTGCTAAGGTATACAGCACCCCATCCTGTGCATAGGTATTACAGCTCCCCTGCTGTGCTCAGGAATTGAAGCCCCCCTTCCTGTGCTAAGGTACTATACCCCCCCTTTCCTCTGCAAGGTATGACAGCACCCCTTCCTGTGCTAAGGTATTACAGCTCCCCTTCCTGTGCTATGGTATTACATCCCCCCTTCCAGTGCTAAGGTATTGCAGCCCCCTGCTGTGCTAAGGTACTGCAGCCCCCCATCATGTGCTAAGGTATTACAGCCCCCTCCTCTGCTAAGGTATTACAGCACCCCTTCCTGTGATAAGTTATTACAGCCCCCCCTTCCTGTGCTAAGGTATTACAGCCCCCCTCCTCTACTAAAGTATTACAGCCCCCCTCCTCTGCTAAAGTATTACAGCCCCCCCTCTGCTAAATTATTACAGCCCCGCTCCTGTGCTAAGGCATTAAAGCACCCCTTCCTGTGCTAAGGTATTACAGCACCCCTTCCTGTGCTAAGGTATTACAGCACCCCTTCCTGTGCTACGGTATTACAGCACCCCTTCCTGTGCTAAGGTATTACAGCACCCCTTCGTGTGCTAAGGTATTACAACACCCCAAATCTGCTAAAGTATTACAGACCCCCTGCTGTGCTAAGGTATTACAGCCCCCCTCCTGTGCCAAGGCATTAAAGCACCACTTCCTGTGCTAAGGTATTACAGCACCCCTTCCTGTGCTAAGGCATTAAAGCACCACTTCCTGTGCTAAGGTATTACAGCACCCCTTCATGTGCTAAGGTACTGCAGCCCCCCTTCCTGTGCTAAGGTATTAAAGCACCCCTTCCTGTGCTAAGGCATTACAGCACCCCTTCCTGTGCTAAGGTATTACAGCACCCCTTCCTGTGCTAAGCCATTAAAGCACCCCTTCCTGTGCTAAGGTATTACAGCACCCCCTCCTGTGCTAAGATATTGCAGCACCCCTGCTGTGCTCAGATATTAAAGCTCCCTTCCTGTGCTAAGGTACTACAGCACCCATTCCTATGCTTAGGTATTACAGCTCCCCTGCTGTGCTAAGGTATACAGCACCCCATCCTGTGCTTAGGTATTACAGCTCCCCTGCTGTGCTCAGGTATTGAAGCCCCCCTTCCGGTGCTAAGGTACTACACCCCCACCCTTCCTGTGCTAAGGTATTACAGCACCCCTTCCTGTGCTAAGGTAGTACAGCTCCCCTGCTGTGCTTGGGTATTACAGCACCCCTTCCTATGCTAAGGTATTACAGCCCTACCTTCCTGTGCTAAGGTATTACATCCCCCTTCCTGTGCTAAGGTATTACAGCCCCCTTCATGTGCTAAGGTACTGCAGCACCCCTTCCTGTGCAAAGGTATTACAGCACGCGTTCCTGTGTTAAGGTTTTCCAGCCCCCCTTCCTGTGGTAAGGTATTGCAGCACCCCTTCCTCTGTTAAGGTTTTACAGCACCCCTTCCTGTGCTCAGGTATTGCAGCCCCCCCTCTGTTAAGGTATTACAGCCCCCCTTCCTGGGATAAGGTATTGCACCCCCCCCCTGTTAAGGTATTACAGCTCCCTCCTCTGCTAAGGTATTACAGCCCCCCCTTCCTGTGCTAAGGTATTACAGCACCGCTCCTATGCTAAGGTATTATAGCACCCTTTCCTGTGCTAAGGTATTGCAGCCCCCTACTCTGCTAAGGTATTACAGCTCCCCTCCTCTGCTCAGGTATTACAACCCTCCTCCTCTGCTAAGGTATTACAGCTCCCCTTCCTGTGCTAAGGTACTACAGCATCCCTTCCTGTGCTAAGGTATTACAGCACCCCTTCCTGTGCTAAGGCATTAAAGCACCCCTTCCTGTGCTAAGGTATTACAGCACCCCTTCCTGTGCTAAGGTATTGCAGCACCCCTTCTGTGCTCAGATATTAAAGCTCCCTTCCTGTGCTAAGGTACTACAGCACCCCCTTCCTGTGCTAAGGTATAAGAGCAAAACTCCTCTGCTAAGGTATTGCAGCACCATGTCCTGTGCTAAGGTATTACAGCTCCCCTTCCTGTGCTAAGGTACTACAGCATCCCTTCCTGTGCTAAGGTATTACAGCTCCCCTGCTGTGCTAAGGTATTACAGCACCCCCTCCTCTGCTAAGGTATTACAACACCCCTTCCTGTGCTAAGGTATTACAGGTCCCCTGCTGTGCTGAGGTTTTCCAGCCACCCTCCTGCGCTAAGGTACTACAGCCACCCTTCCTGTGCTAAGGTATTTCAGCCCCCTCCTCTGCTAATGTATTACAACTCCCTGCTGTGCTAAGGTATTTCAGCCCCCTCCTCTGCTAAGGTATTACAGCCCCCCTTCCTGTGGTATGGTACTTCATCCCCCCTTCCTGTGCTAAGGTACTGAAGCCCCCTGCTGTGCTAAGGTATTACAGCACCCCTTCCAGTGCTAATATATTACAGCACCCCTCCTCTGCTAAGGTATTACAGCCCCTGTCCTGTGCTAAGGTACTGCAGCCCCCCATCATGTGCTAAGGTATTATGTCCCCCCTCCTGTGCTAAGGTCTTACAGCCCCCCTTCCTGTGCTAAGGTATTGCAGCCCCCCTTACTGTGCTATGGTATTACAGGCCCCTGCTGTGTTAAGGTATTGCAGCCCCCCTCCACTACGAAGGTATTACACCCGCCCTGCTGTGCTTGGGTATTACAGCACCCCTTCCTGTGCTAAGGTATTACAGCCTCCTCTTCCTGTGCTAAGGTATTACAGCCCCCTCCTCTGCTAAGGTATTACAGCCCCCCTTCCAGTGCTAAGGTACTACAGCCCCCCTGCTGTGCTAAGGTATTACAGTTCCCCTCCTGTGCTAAGGTATTACAGCTCCCCTTCCTTTGCTAAGGTATTAAAGCACCCCTTCTTGTGCTAAGGTACCTTAGCACCCATTCCTGTGCTAAGGTATTACAGCACCCCTCCTCTGCTAAAGTTTTCCAGCACCCCCTCCTCTGCTAACGTTTTCCAGCCCCCCTTCCTGTGCTAAGGTAATGCAGCCCCCCTTCCTGTGCTAAGGTTTTACAGCACCCCTTTGTGTTCTATGGTATTACAGCCCCTTCCTGTGCTAAGTACCCCTTCCTGTGCTAAGTTATTTCAGTACCCCATCCCGTGCTAAGGTATTACAGCACCCCTTTCTGTGCTACAGTATTACAGCACCCCTTCTTTTGCTACGGTATTAAAGCACCCCTTCTTGTGCTAAGGTATTACAGCAACCCTTCCTGTGCTAAGGTATTACAGCACCCCTTCCTGTGCTAAGGTATTACAGCTCCCTTTACTTTGCTTAGGTATTACAGCCCCCCTCGTCTACTACAGTATTACAGCACCCGTCCTCTGCTAACGTATTACAGCACCCCTTCCTCTGCTAAGGTATTACAGCTGCCCTAATGTGCTAAGGTATTACAGCACCCCTTCCTGTGCTTAAGTATTACAGTACCCCTTCCTGTGCTAAGGTATCACAGCTCCCATCCTGTGCTAAGGAATTACAGCCCCCCCCTCCTCTGCTAAGGTATTACAGCTCCCTTTACTGTGCTTAGGTATTACAGCCCCTTCCTCTACTACAGTATTACAGCACCCCTCCTCTGCTAAGGTATTACAGATTCCCTTCCTGTGCTATGGTACTACACCCCCCCCTTCCTGTGCTAAGGTACTGCAGCCCCCTGCTGTGCTAAGGTATTACAGCACCCCTTCCAGTGCTAAGGTATTGCAGCCCCCTTCTTGTGCTAAGGTATTACAGCTCCCCTCCTGTGCTAAGGTATTACAGCTCCCCTTTCTTTGCTCAGGTATTAAAGCACCCCTTCCTGTGCTAAGGTACCTCAGCACCTATTCCTGTGCTAAGGTATTACAGCACCCCTCCTCTGCTAAGGTTTTCCAGCACCCCCTCCTCTGCTAAGGTTTTTAAGCCACCCTTCCTGTGCTAAGGTATTACAGCTCCCTTTACTGTGCTAAGGTATTACAGCACCCCTTTGTGTTCTAAGGTATTACAGCCCCTTCCTGTGCTAAGTACCCCTTCCTGTGCTAAGTTATTTCAGTACCCCTTCCCGTGCTAAGGTATTACAGCACCCCTTTCTGTGCTACAGTATTACAGCACCCCTTATTTTGCTAAGGTATTAAAGCACCCCTTCCTGTGCTAAGGTATTACAGCAACCCTTAATGTGCTAAGGTATTACAGCACCCCTTCCTGTGCTAAGGTATTACAGCTCCCTTCACTGTGCTTAGGTATTACAGCCCCCCTCCTCTATTACAGTATTACAGCACCCCTCCTCTGCTAACGCATTACAGCACCCCTTCCTCTGCTAAGGTATTACAGCTGCCCTACTGTTCTAAGGTATTACAGCACCCCTTCCTGTGCTTAAGTATTACAGTACCCCTTCCTGTGCTAAGGTATCACAGCTCCCATCCTGTGCTAAGGAATTACAGCCCCCCCTCCTCTGCTAAGGTATTACAGCTCCCTTTACTGTGCTTAGGTATTACAGCCCCCCTCCTCTACTACAGTATTACAGCACCCCTCCTCTGCTAAGGTATTACAGATTCCCTTCCTGTGCTATGGTACTACACCCCCCCTTCCTGTGCTAAGGTACTGCAGCCCCCTGCTGTGCTAAGGTATTACAGCACCCCTTCCAGTGTTAAGGTATTGCAGCCCCCTTCCTGTGCTAAGGTATTACAGGCCCCCTCCTCTGCTAAGGTATTACATCCCCCTACTCTACTAAGATATTACAGCCCCCCTTCCTGTGCTATGGTATTACAGGCCCCTGCTGTGTTAAGGTATTGCCGCCCCCCTCCACTACTAAGGTATTACACCTGCCTTGCTGTGCTTGGGTATTACAACACCCCTTCCTGTGCTAAGGTATTACAGCCCCCCCTTCTTGTGCTAAGGTATTACAGCCCCCTCCTCTGCTAAGGTATTACACCCCCCCTTCCAGTGCTAAGGTACTACAGCCCACCTGCTGTGTTAAGGTATTACAGCTCCCCTCCTGTGCTAAGGTATTACAGCTCCCCTTCATTTGCTAAGATATTAAAGCACCCATTCCTGTGCTAAGGTATTACAGCTCCCCGTCCTCTGTTAAGGTATTACAACACCCCGTCCTGTGCTAAGGTATTACAGCCCCCCTTCCTGTGCTAAGGTACTACAGCACCCCTTCCTGTGCTAAGGTATTACAGCTCCCCAGCTGTGCTAAGGTATTACAGCTCCCCTGCTGTGCTAAGGTATTACAGCACCCCTCCTCTGCTAAGGTATCACAGCACCCCTTCCCGTGCTAAGGTATTACAGCCCCCTTCCTGTGCTACGGTATTGCAGCCCACCCCCCTGTTAAGGTAGTACAGCTCCCTTCCTGTGCTAAGGTATTGCAGCCCCCCCCCTCTGTTAAGGTATTACAGCTCCCCTGCTGTGCTACAGAATTACAACTCCCCTGCTGTGCTAAGGTATTACAATACCACTCCTCTGCTAAGGTTTTACAGCACCCCTTCCTGTGCTAAGGTATTACAGCCTCCCTTCCTGGGCTAAGGTATTGCAGCCCCCCCCCCCTCTGTTAAGGCATTACAACCCCCATTCCTCAGCTAATGTATTGCACCGCCTGTTAAGGTATTACAGCTCCCCTCCTCTGCTAAGGTATTACACCACGCCTTCCTGTGCTAACGTATTACAGCACTCCTTCCTGTGCTAAGGTATTACAGCTCCCATGCTGTGCTAAGGTATTGCAGCCCCCTCCTCAGCTAAGGTATTACAGCCCCCCTCCTCTGCTAAGATATTACAGCCCCCCACCTCTGCTAAGGTATTGCAGCCCTCCTCCTCTGCTAAGGTATTACAGCTCCCCTTCCTGTGCTAAGGTGTTACAGATCCCATGCTGTGCTAAGGTATTACAGCACCCCCTCCTCTGCTAAGGTATTACAGCCCTCCTCCTCTGCTAAGGTATTACAGCACTCCTTCCTGTGCTAAGGAATAACACCTCCACTTCCTGTGCTAAGGTATTACAGCACCCTTCCTGTGCTACAGGATTACAGCACCCCTTCCATTGCTAAGGTATTAAAGCACCCCTTCCTGTGCTAAGTTATAAAGTACCCCTTCCTGTGCTAAGGTATTACAGCAACCCTTTGTGTGCTAAGGTATTACAGCCCCCTTCCTTTGCAAAGGTATTACAGTACCCCTTCCTGTGCTAAGGTATTACAGAACCCCTTCCTCTGCTAAGTTATTACAGTACCCCTTCATGTTCTACGGTATCACAGCACCCCTTCCTGTGCTAAGGTATTAGAGCCCCCCTTCCTCTGCTAAGGAATTAAAGCACCCCTTCCTGTGCTAAGGTATTAAAGCCCCCCCTTCCTGTGCTAAGGTATTACATCCCCCATCCTGTGCTAAGGTACTACAGCATCCCTTGCTTTGCTAAAATATCACAGCTCCCCTCCTCTGCTAAGGAATTAAAGCACCCCTTCCTCTGCTAAGGAATTAAAGCACCCCTTCCTGTGCTAAGGTATTAAAGCACCCCTTCCTGTGCTAAGGTATTAAAGCTGCCCTGCAGTGCTTGGTTATTACAGCACCCCTTCCTGTGCTGAGGTATTACATCCTTCATCCTGTGCTAAGGTACTACAGCATCCCCTGCTGTGCTAAGGTATTACAGCACCCCTCCTCTGCTAAGGTATTACAGCACCCCTTCCTGTGCTAAGGTATTACAGCACCCCTTCCTGTGCTAATGTATTGCAGCCCCCCTCTGTTAAGGTATTACAGCCCCCTGTTGTGCTACGGAAATACAGCTGCCCTGCTGTGCTAAGGTAGTACAGCTCTCCTGCTGTGCTTGGGTATTACAGCACCCCTTCCTGTGCTAAGGTATACAGCACCCCATCCTGTGCTTTGGTATTACAGCTCCCCTGCTGTGCTCAGGTATTAAAGCCCCCCTTCTTGTGCTAAGGTATTACAGCCCCCCTTCCTGTGCTAAGGTACTACAGCCCCCCTTCCTGTGCTAAGATATTACTGCCCCCCTTCCTGTGCTAAGGTATAGCAGCCCCCCCTCTGTTAAGGTATTACAGCTCCCCTGCTGTGCTACGGTATTACAGCTCCCCTGCTGTGCTAAGGTATTACATCACCCCTCCTCTGCTAAGGTTTTAAAGCACCCCTTCCTGTGCTAAGGTATTTCAGCCCCCCTTCCTGTGCTAAGGTTTTGCAGCCCCCCCCTTGTTAAGGCATTACAGCCCCCCTTCCTGTGCTAAGGTATTGCACCCCCTCTTTTAAGGTACTACAGCCCCCCTCCTCTGCTAAGGTATTACAGCTCCCCTGCCCTGCTAAGGTATTACAGCACCCATTCCTGTGCTAAGGTATTACAACCCTCATCCTCTGCTAAGGTATTACAGCACCCCCTCCTCTGCTAAGGTATTACAGCTCCCCTTCCTGTGCTAAGGTATTACAGCTACCCTTCCTGTGCTAAGGTATTACAGACCCCCTCCTCTGCTAAGGTATTACAGCTCCCCTTCCTGTGCTAAGGTATTACAGCCCCCCTGCTTTGCTAAGGTATTACAGCTCCTCTGCTGTGCTCAGGTATTGAAGCCCCCCTTCCGGTGGTAAGGTACTACACCCCCCTTCCTGTGCTAAGGTATTACAGCACCCCTTCCTGTGCTAAGGTAGTACAGCTCCCCTGCTGTGCTTGGGTATTACAGCACCCCTTCCTATGCTAAGGTATTACAGCCCTACCTTCCTGTGCTAAGGTATTACATCCCCCTTCCTGTGCTAAGGTATTACAGCCCCCTTCATGTGCTACGGTATTACAGCTCCCATGCTGTGCTAAGGTATTACAGCACCCCCTTCCTGTGCTAAGGTAGTACAGCTCCCCTGCTGTGCTTGGGTATTACAGCACCCCTTCCTGTGCTAAGGTATACAGCACCCCATCCTGTGCTTAGGTATTACAGCTCCCCTTCTGTGCTCAGGAATTGAAGCCCCCCTTCCTGTGCTAAGGTACTATACCCCCCCTTTCCTCTGCTAAGGTATGACAGCACCCCTTCCTGTGCTAAGGTATTACAGATCCCCTTCCTCTGCTATGGTATTAAATCACCCCTTCCAGTGCTAAGGTATTGCAGCCCACCTCCTGTGCTAAGGTTTTACAGCCCCCTCCTCTGCTAAGGTATTACAGCACCCATTCCTGTGCTAAGTTATTACAGCCCCCCCTTCCTGTGCTAAGGTATTACAGCCCCCCTCCTCTGCTAAAGAATTACAGCCCCCCTCCTCTGCTAAAGTATTACAGACCCACTGCTGTGCGAAGATATTACAGCCCCCCTCCTGTGCTAAGGCATTAAATCACCCCTTCCAGTGCTAAGGTATTGCAGCCCACCTCCTGTGCTAAGGTTTTACAGCCCCCTCCTCTGCTAAGGTATTACAGCACCCATTCCTGTGCTAAGTTATTACAGCCCCCCCTTCCTGTGCTAAGGTATTACAGCCCCCCTCCTCTGCTAAAGAATTACAGCCCCCCTCCTCTGCTAAGGTATTACAGCACCACGTCCTGTGCTAAGGTATTACAGCACCCCTTCCTGTGCTAAGGTATCACAGCACCCCCTCCTCTGCTAAGGTATTACAGCACCACGTCCTGTGCTAAGGTATTACAGCACCCCTTCCTGTGCTATGGTACTTCATCCCCCCTTCCTGTGCTAAGGTACTGAAGCCCCCTGCTGTGCTAAGGTATAACAGCACCCCTTCCAGTGTTAATGTATTACAGCACCCCTCCTCTGCTAAGGTATTACAGCCCCTGTCCTGTGCTAAGGTACTGCAGCCCCCCATCATGTGCTAAGGTATTAGTCCCCCCTCCTGTGCTAAGGTCTTACAGCCCCCCTTCCTGTGCTAAGGTATTGCAGCCCCCCTTACTGTGCTATGGTATTACAGGCCCCTGCTGTGTTAAGGTATTGCAGCCACCCTCCACTACGAAGGTATTACACCCGCCCTGCTGTGCTTGGGTATTACAGCACCCCTTCCTGTGCTAAGGTCTTACAGCCCCCCTTCCTGTGCTAAGGTATTGCAGCCCCCCTTACTGTTCTATGGTATTACAGGCCCCTGCTGTGTTAAGGTATTGCAGCCACCCTCCACTACGAAGGTATTACACCCGCCCTGCTGTGCTTGGGTATTACAGCACCCCTTCTCTGCTAAGGTATTAAACTCCCCCTCCACTGCTAAGGTATTACAACCCTCATCCTCTGCTAAGGTATTACAGCACCCCCTCCTCAGCTAAGGTAATACAGCCCCCCTTCCAGTGCTAAGGTACTACAGCCCCCCTGCTGTGCTAAGGTATTACAGCTCCCCTCCTGTGCTAAGGTATTACAGCTCCCTTTCCTTTGCTAAGGTATTAAAGCACCCCTTCTTGTGCTAAGGTACCTTAGCACCCATTCCTGTGCTAAGGTATTACAGCACCCCTCCTCTGCTAAGGTTTTCTAGCACCCCCTCCTCTGCTAAGGTTTTCCAGCCCCCCTTCCTGTGCTAAGGTATTACAGCACCCCTTTGTGTTCTAAGGTATTACAGCCCCTTCCTGTGCTAAGTTATTTCAGTACCCCTTCCCGTGCTAGGTATTACAGCACCCCTTTCTGTGCTACAGTATTACAGCACCCCTTTTTTTGCTAAGGTATTAAAGCACCCCTTCCTGTGCTAAGGTATTACAGCAACCCTTCCTGTGCTAAGGTATTACAGCACCCCTTCCTGTGCTAAGGTATTACAGCTCCCTTTACTGTGTTTAGGTATTACAGCCCCCCTCCTCTACTACAGTATTACAGCACCGCTCCACCGCTCCTGTCCCCACACGCCGCCTGACTCGCGCATGCCGGGCGCAGCGCGGCCTGAAACCGAGGCTGAGCCTCGTTAACATCAGCTGTAACCGCCGGCAGGCGGATCACGCCGGCGGCCAGCTCCAAGGCCACTCTAAGGCCTGTTGGGTGCCTGTTTGGAGCATCAGGAGCCAGGGGCCAGGAACTCTGCCCTTACCGCTCCAGCCGCAGCAGCACACCTCGGATCAGGGGCAGGAGCACTAGCCTCCTGAGCCGAGGAGCATCTCCAGCTACACACGGCTCGGCCGTGCGTCTGATCACCCTGCCTCACCGATTTTCCCTCAAGGGCTAGGGTTGCCATTGATCTCCAGTTGCTCCCCGATTGCTAAAGCGCTACGCTTCTTGGAATCGACTGACTCCGTCAGACTCTTCCGCCTGGCCCAGCAATGGCGGGCGCATCGCGGCACCAGAGCGAGGCTCTGGCCGCACGAATCAGCTGTTGACCTCCCCATTCATAATTAGCCCCTCCGCCGGCAGGCGGGAACGCCGGCCTCTCAACAAAGGCCCGCACTAAGGCCCCTGTTCGCCTCCGGAGCCTTGGATCCAATGTCTACTCGGACCTCTAATCCATTGTGAGTAGAGGGGTTACCCTCAGTCTACACTACTGTGCTTTCTGGTATGTCTTCTGCTACTCCGCAATCACATACATTTAGACTCGGTTTTTCTTCACCTAGATAACTGTTTGCTACATACACTTATGCCGCCAACTCTGTTGCCTCTTTGCGTTACTGCCACCTCTCATTAGTTCAGTCACTTTCTGCCCCTAATGTGGTATGTCTCATGACTGATACTGGCTGTGCCCTTTGGTCGTTAACCAACCACTGCAACTGTGTTGTGCCTTATGGTCATTAACTGACCACTGCCATTGTGTTGTGCCTTATGGTCATTAACTGACCACTGCCATTGTGTTGTGCCTTATGGTCTTTAACTGACCACTGCCATTGTGTTGTGCCTTATGGTCGTTAACCAACCACTGCCATTGTGTTGTGCCTTATGGTCTTTAACTGACCACTGCAATTGTGTTGTGCCTTATGGTCATTAACTGACCACTGCCATTGTGTTGTGCCTTATGGTCATTAACTGACCACTGCCATTGTGTTGTGCCTTATGGTCTTTAACTGACCACTGCAATTGTGTTGTGCCTTATGGTCATTAACTGACCACTGCCATTGTGTTGTGCCTTATGGTCGTTATCTGACCACTGCAATTGTGTCATGCCCCATGGTCGCTAACTGACCACTGCAATTGTGTCGTGCCTTATGGTCGCTAACTGACCACTGCAATTGTGTCGTGCCTTATGGTCATTAACTGACCAGTGCTACTGTGTAAATGTCATATGGTCGCCCTCGCTCTCCCTACCATACTACGCGCGCTTAGACTCTACCAGGTCAACATGCCCCCCACCAACAGTCTAACTACTGCAAACTCACCTCTGTACTCTTTCAGTACACTACTGACCAGACTGCTGCCTACCCTTCTCATCCTTATACTGCACCCTGGCTGCACCGCACCATACCATACCACCACCTCTATTTACTACTCTTACTTGCATCTTACCTCAACTATGCCATCCCACACTCACCACACCAACCCTTATCTTAACAACCCAGCCCTCTGGATCCAGCACTTCGCCACCAGACCTTTACCTAACCTACCCTGCTCTATCTCCTTGAGAAATGCTAGACTTGGCTCGCGTCTCACCCACGCTTCCCATCACTCAGCTCACCGCATCAAACTGCCTCTCCCTCTGTCACCACCTACACTTTCACCTAATCTACCACCATCTTCCAACTCCCCTAACTTAAACAACATCAAAGGCGCGCTAATCAACGCCAGATCACTCCCGGCTCACGCCCTAGAAGTAGCTGACTTGATCCTCAACCTTGACCTCGACTTCTTAGCAATCACTGAAACCTGGCTCCACCCAGCTTCAGGTCCTCTTCTCTCCCTCGCTATCCCTCCTGACTACAACATTATCAGACATGACCGTAATTCCATCCAATCTAAAGGAGGTGGCATCGCCATCATCCACAAAAACGCTTTGAACTTCCACCTCTCAGCCACACATCACTCCTCCACTCTGGAAGCACTGACTGCTAAACTAGCTCTCACACCCAACCATTCTATCACCTTTCATCTACTCTACCGGCCACCCGGCCCACTATCTACCTTCGCGGAGGACCTCTCCAACATCTTCACACACAGCACCAAAGTTACCTCCCAGGTTATGATACTGGGGGATTTCAATTTAGGCCTCAACGACCCCAAGGACACCGCTGCTTCGTCTATTGACAACATCCTCACTAATGCTGGATTCACTCAGTTCCTAAACCAACCTACCCACAACAAGGGCAGAACCCTTGACTGGCTAGCCGCCCTCAACTGTCCCATCAACATCACCTCTAACCAACAGTGCGCCTGGACAGACCACAACTTAATTACATTCAATATTGAGTCCAAACCTATCAGCCTCCCTCACAACATTGCCCCGGCTATGGCCACCCGTAACAAACGCAACATTACCTGCGATAGACTCCTACCCCTCCTCCTTCCAGCTCTTAATGTTCTGGATCCATCATGCTCTGACCCTACGGCCCTGGTCGACACCTTCAACCGGGCCATGCTTACAGCCTTAGACACCATTGCACCCTCGAAACTGAGAAAATCTAAACCTCGAGCCCACCTAAACTCCTGGTTTACTCCCCATCTCAGAGCACTACGCAAAGAAAAACGAATTGCAGAATCCCACTGGAGAAGCAATCACTCTCTAGCTAACAAATCACGCGTACTCCTGGCCACCCTTAACTACAAGGAAGCTATATTCCAGGCAAAAAAAGACACATATAACAAACGCATCGAGCAAGCCAAATCTAACACCAAAGAATTGTTTAAAATTCTAAAAGAACTTGAAACTCCTGTTACCCCACCTGACACATGTACCAAAGATAGCACCTGGTGCTCCAAAATCCAAGAAGCTCTCCTAGGTAAGATTGCCACTCTCCAAATTAAAATTAACAACAAACAATCTAGCCTTCAATCCAACCCTCTACAGATCCCTATACCTACCACAAACCCCTCTATCACAGACTCTCTGACTCCTTTTAGCTTCTCTCCACTCTCCATTCTCGAAGTGGAAAAGATTATCACTAGCCTTAAACCGTCCAATTGTCAGGGTGACCTCTGTCCTGCACCTATTATCAAGGAAGCTGCTCACGACCTAGCACCTTTCATCACTACGCTCATCAACTCCTCCTTTAGCTCTGGGATTGTACCGGACAATCTTAAGGATGCATGGGTCATCCCGCTTCTGAAAAAACCTACCCTCGATCCCAGTATACCCACAAACTACAGACCTATTACCACTGTACCTTTTTTACTAAAAATCCTCGACCGCGCGGCCTACCTACAAATTCAGGAATACCTTGAATCTAATAACCTTCTGGGACTCAGGCAATCAGGCTTCCGGCCTCGCCATGGCACTGAGACCGCCCTTATTGACTTAAAAACGCAGATCGAAGATCTCAAAGACAAAGGCAAACTGGCATTATTACTTCTCCTGGACCTCTCTGCTGCTTTTGATCTCGTCAATCACAAAATTCTCTGCCATCACCTCAAATCAGCCGCACACTTCTCAGAAAATGCCGCCACTTGGATCAGATCCTTCCTGGATAATAGATCTATGCGTGTATTCTCCCCACTTGCGGCCGCACCACCCGCTCCGGTCGCCTGTGGTGTGCCTCAAGGGTCTTGTATCTCGCCCACGTTATATAACGTGTTTACCAAACCCCTTTTCGATATTTTGGATCACTTGGGCGTCACGTATACCAATTACGCTGATGACACACAGATACTCATCCCCATCACAGGCGATTACACAACTGACTCCCTTGCCATCAACGCCATCTACCAGGTCATCCAAGCGTGGATGGCCCAGCACGGCCTCTGCCTAAATGATGAAAAGACAGAGCTCCTCATTCTTGGTTCACCACAAAAACTCACTAAACTTAACCCTGCCTTCAAGTCTTTCAGCATCGATGGGAATACCATCCCGATTGCTAAGGACACGAAAACCCTTGGGATTTACATCGACTCAACCCTATCCTTGACTAGACAATCCAACGCAGTCTCATCTGCAGCAGCGCTTACTTGCAAGCTCATCACCGCCTGTCGCCCGTTCCTAACCACTGCCAACTGCGTAACCTTGGCCAGGACCCTTGTTCTATCCAAGGTTGACTACTGTAATGCCCTCTATCTAGGTACTAATCTCCGCAACTTAAATAAGCTACAAATTGTCCAAAACAATGCGATCAGAGCGGCCCATAACATTCCTAGGCGCCAGCATATATCTGACACCAGGCGCAACCTGCACTGGCTCTCTATCCCACAGCGCATCTCCTTGAAGTCCTTGGCTCTCACACACAAATGCCTCCACAACCAAGCCCCTCGCTACCTGGCAAACAGATTCTCTTTCCACAATTCCACCAGACCTCGCAGAGCGGCCCAAGCCAACTGCCTTGTCATCCCGCGCTTTAATCTCCTAAGATCTGGTGGAACCAGCTTCCCCATCCTGGCAGCCAAACTTTGGAACTCACTCCCCAATGACCTTAGAGCAGAACCTTCCTTCCTGAAATTCAAATACCTTACCAAAGCATGGCTATCCGCCCAAGACTGCTAACATCAGCTTACTGCCCTACTTGCACTTTGACCTACTCGGCATCCCTTATTAACTATCCTGTAAATCACTGCCTTATCGATATTCATTTGAATGTATATGTTGTAAATTTTGTAAATCTTCCTGTAATAATCTTGTAATACTCTGTCACATTGCCTTGTCATGCTTTCATCTTGTTGTAACTAAGTTAAGCGCCCGGATGCCCCTGGGCCTGGTGCGCTATAGAAATAAATAAAATACTAAATACTAAATACTATTACAGCACCCCTTCCTCTGCTAAGGTATTACAGCTGCCCTACTGTGCTAAGGTATTACAGCACCCCTTCCTGTGCTTAAGTATTACAGTACCCCTTCCTGTGCTAAGGTATCACAGCTCCCATCCTGTGCTAAGGAATTACAGCCCCCCCTCCTCTGCTAAGGTATTACAGCTCCCTTTACTGTGCTTAGGTATTACAGCCCCCTCCTCTACTACAGTATTACAGAACCCCTCCTCTGCTAAGGTATTACAGATTCCCTTCCTGTGCTATGGTACTACACCCTCCCTTCCTGTGCTAAGGTACTGCAGCCCCCTGCTGTGCTAAGGTATTACAGCACCCCTTCCAGTGCTAAGGTATTGCAGCCCCCTTCCTGTGCTAAGGTATTACAGCTCCCCTCCTGAGCTAAGGTATTACAGCTCCCCCTCCTCTGCTAAGGTATTACAGCCCTCCTCCTCTGCTAAGGTATTACAGCACACCTTCCTGTGCTAAGGAATAACACCTCCACTTCCTGTGCTAAGTATTACAGCACCCCTTCCTGTGCTACAGTATTACAGCACCCCTTCCTTTGCTAAGGTATTAAAGCACCCCTTCCTGTGCTAAGGTATTAAAGCACCCCTTCCTGTGCTAAGGTATTAAAGCACCCCTTCCTGTGCTAAAATATTAAAGCTGCCCTGCAGTGCTTGGTTATTACAGCACCCCTTTCTGTGCTAAGGTATTACATCCTTCATCCTGTGCTAAGGTACTACAGCATCCCTTTCTGTGCTAAGGTATTACAGCACCCCTCCTCTGCTAAGGTATTACAGCACCCCTTCCTGTGCTAAGGTATTACAGCACCCCTTCCTGTGCTAATGTATTGCAGCCCCCCCTCTGTTAAGGTATTACAGCTCCCCTGTTGTGCTACGGAATTACAGCTGCCCTGCTGTGCTAAGGTAGTACAGCTCTCCTGCTGTGCTTGGGTATTACAGCACCCCTTCCTGTGCTAAGGTATACAGCACCCCATCCTGTGCTTTGGTATTACAGCTCCCCTGCTGTTCTCAGGTATTAAAGCCCCCCTTCCTGTGCTAAGGTATTACAGCCGCCCTTCCTGTGCTAAGGTACTACAGCCCCCCTTCCTGTGCTAAGATATTACTGCCCCCCTTCCTGTGCTAAGGTATTGCAGCCCCCCCTCTGTTAAGGTATTACAGCTCCCCTGCTGTGCTACGGTATTACAGCTCCCCTGCTGTGCGAAGGTATTACAACACCCCTCCTCTGCTAAGGTTTTAAAGCACCCCTTCCTGTGCTAAGGTATTTCAGCCCCCTTTCATGTGCTAAGGTTTTGCAGCCCCTCTTTGTTAAGGTATTACAGCCCCCCTTCCTCTGCTAAGGTATTGCACCCCCTCTTTTAAGGTACTACAGCTCCCCTGCTTTGCTAAGGTATTACAGCACCCCCTTCTCTGCTAAGGTATTACAGCTCCCCTGCCCGGCTAAGGTATTACAGCACCCATTCCTGTGCTAAGGTATTGCAGCCCCCTCCTCTGCTAAGGTATTAAACTCCCCCTCCACTGCTAAGGTATTACAACCCTCATCCTCTGCTAAGGTATTACAGCACCCCCTCCTCTGCTAAGGTATTACAGCACCCCTTCCTGTGCTAAGGTACTACTGCCCCCCTTCCTGTGCTAAGGTATTACAGTTCCCCTCCTGTGCTAATGTATTACAGCTCCCCTCCTTTGCTAAGGTATTAAAGCACCCCGTCCTGTGCTAAGGTATTACGGAACCCCTTCCTGTTCTAAAGTATTACAGCACCCTGTCCTTTGCTAAGGTATTACAGCTGCCCTGCTGTGCTAAGGAATTACAGCACCCCTTCCTGTGCAAAGGTACCACAGCACCCCTCCTCTGCTAAGGTATTACAGCCCCCCTTCCTGTTCTAAGGTATTACAGCCCCCCTCCTCTGCTAAGGTATTACAGCTCCCCTTCCTGTGCTAAGGTATTACAGCCCCCCTTCCTGTGCTAAGGTATTACAGCCCCCCTTCCTGTGCTAAGGTACTACAGCCCCCCTTCCTGTGCTAAGGTATTACAGCACCCCTCCTCTGCTAAGGTGTTACAGCCCCCCTTCCTGTGCTAAGACATTACTGCCCCCCTTCCTGTGCTAAGGTATTGCAGCCCCCCCTCTGTTAAGGTATTACAGCTCCCCTGCTGTGCTACGGTATTACAGCTCCCCTGCTGTGCTAAGGTATTACAACACCCCTCCTCTGCTAAGGTTTTAAAGCACCCCTTCCTGTGCTAAGGTATTTCAGCCCCCCTTCCTGTGCTAAGGTTTTGCAGCCCCCCCTTGTTAAGGTATTACAGCCACCCTTCCTGTGCTAAGGTATTGCACCCCCTCTTTTAAGGTACTACAGCTCCCCTGCTTTGCTAAGGTATTACAGCACCCCCTCTTCTGCTAAGGTATTACAGCTCCCCTGCCCTGCTAAGGTATTACAGCACCCATTCCTGTGCTAAGGTATTGCAGCCCCCTCCTCTGCTAAGGTATTAAACTCCCCCTCCACTGCTAAGGTATTACAACCCTCATCCTCTGCTAAGGTATTACAGCACCTCCTCCTCTGCTGAGGTATTACAGCACCCATTCCTGTGCTAAGGTACTACAGCCCCCCTTCCTGTGCTAAGGTATTACAGTTCCCCTCCTGTGCTAATGTATTACAGCTCAGCTCCTTTGCTAAGGTATTAAAGCACCCCGTCCTGTGCTAAGGTATTACGGCACCCCTTCCTGTTCTAAGGTATTACAGCACCCCGTCCTTTCTAAGGTATTACAGCTGCCCTGCTGTGCTAAGGTATTACAGCACCCCTTCCTGTGCAAAGGTATAACAGCACCCCTCCTCTGCTAAGGTATTACAGCCCCCCTTCCCGTGCTAAGGTATTACGGCACCCCTCCTCTGCTAAGGTATTACAGCTACCCTTCCTGTGCTAAGGTATTACAGCCCCCCTTCCTGTGCTAAGGTATTACAGGCCCCTGCTGTGTTAAGGTATTGCAGCCACCCTCCACTACGAAGGTATTACACCCGCCCTGCTGTGCTTGGGTATTACAGCACCCCTTCTCTGCTAAGGTATTAAACTCCCCCTCCACTGCTAAGGTATTACAACCCTCATCCTCTGCTAAGGTATTACAGCACCCCCCCTCAGCTAAGGTAATACAGCCCCCCTTCCAGTGCTAAGGTACTACAGCCCCCCTGCTGTGCTAAGGTATTACAGCTCCCCTCCTGTGCTAAGGTATTACAGCTCCCTTTCCTTTGCTAAGGTATTAAAGCACCCCTTCTTGTGCTAAGGTACCTTAGCACCCATTCCTGTGCTAAGGTATTACAGCACCCCTCCTCTGCTAAGGTTTTCCAGCACCCCCTCCTCTGCTAAGGTTTTCCAGCCCCCTTCCTGTGCTAAGGTATTACAGCACCCCTTTGTGTTCTAAGGTATTACAGCCCCTTCCTGTGCTAAGTTATTTCAGTACCCCTTCCCGTGCTAGGTATTACAGCACCCCTTTCTGTGCTACAGTATTACAGCACCCCTTTTTTTGCTAAGGTATTAAAGCACCCCTTCCTGTGCTAAGGTATTACAGCACCCTTCCTGTGCTAAGGTATTACAGCTCCCTTTACTGTGTTTAGGTATTACAGCCCCCCTCCTCTACTACAGTATTACAGCACCGCTCCTCTGCTAACGTATTACAGCACCCCTTCCTCTGCTAAGGTATTACAGCTGCCCTACTGTGCTAAGGTATTACAGCACCCCTTCCTGTGCTTAAGTATTACAGTACCCCTTCCTGTGCTAAGGTATCACAGCTCCCATCCTGTGCTAAGGAATTACAGCCCCCCCTCCTCTGCTAAGGTATTACAGCTCCCTTTACTGTGCTTAGGTATTACAGCCCCCTCCTCTACTACAGTATTACAGAACCCCTCCTCTGCTAAGGTATTACAGATTCCCTTCCTGTGCTATGGTACTACACCCTCCCTTCCTGTGCTAAGGTACTGCAGCCCCCTGCTGTGCTAAGGTATTACAGCACCCCTTCCAGTGCTAAGGTATTGCAGCCCCCTTCCTGTGCTAAGGTATTACAGCTCCCCTCCTGAGCTAAGGTATTACAGCTCCCCCTCCTCTGCTAAGGTATTACAGCCCTCCTCCTCTGCTAAGGTATTACAGCACACCTTCCTGTGCTAAGGAATAACACCTCCACTTCCTGTGCTAAGTATTACAGCAACCCTTCCTGTGCTACAGTATTACAGCACCCCTTCCTTTGCTAAGGTATTAAAGCACCCCTTCCTGTGCTAAGGTATTAAAGCACCCCTTCCTGTGCTAAGGTATTAAAGCACCCCTTCCTGTGCTAAAATATTAAAGCTGCCCTGCAGTGCTTGGTTATTACAGCACCCCTTTCTGTGCTAAGGTATTACATCCTTCATCCTGTGCTAAGGTACTACAGCATCCCTTTCTGTGCTAAGGTATTACAGCACCCCTCCTCTGCTAAGGTATTACAGCACCCCTTCCTGTGCTAAGGTATTACAGCACCCCTTCCTGTGCTAATGTATTGCAGCCCCCCCTCTGTTAAGGTATTACAGCTCCCCTGTTGTGCTACGGAATTACAGCTGCCCTGCTGTGCTAAGGTAGTACAGCTCTCCTGCTGTGCTTGGGTATTACAGCACCCCTTCCTGTGCTAAGGTATACAGCACCCCATCCTGTGCTTTGGTATTACAGCCCCCCTGCTGTTCTCAGGTATTAAAGCCCCCCTTCCTGTGCTAAGGTATTACAGCCGCCCTTCCTGTGCTAAGGTACTACAGCCCCCCTTCCTGTGCTAAGATATTACTGCCCCCCTTCCTGTGCTAAGGTATTACAGCTGCCCTGCTGTGCTAAGGAATTACAGCACCCCTTCCTGTGCAAAGGTACCACAGCACCCCTCCTCTGCTAAGGTATTACAGCCCCCCTTCCTGTTCTAAGGTATTACAGCCCCCCTCCTCTGCTAAGGTATTACAGCTCCCCTTCCTGTGCTAAGGTATTACAGCCCCCCTTCCTGTGCTAAGGTATTACAGCCCCCCTTCCTGTGCTAAGGTACTACAGCCCCCCTTCCTGTGCTAAGGTATTACAGCACCCCTCCTCTGCTAAGGTGTTACAGCCCCCCTTCCTGTGCTAAGACATTACTGCCCCCCTTCCTGTGCTAAGGTATTGCAGCCCCCCCTCTGTTAAGGTATTACAGCTCCCCTGCTGTGCTACGGTATTACAGCTCCCCTGCTGTGCTAAGGTATTACAACACCCCTCCTCTGCTAAGGTTTTAAAGCACCCCTTCCTGTGCTAAGGTATTTCAGCCCCCCTTCCTGTGCTAAGGTTTTGCAGCCCCCCTTGTTAAGGTATTACAGCCACCCTTCCTGTGCTAAGGTATTGCACCCCCTCTTTTAAGGTACTACAGCTCCCCTGCTTTGCTAAGGTATTACAGCACCCCCTCTTCTGCTAAGGTATTACAGCTCCCCTGCCCTGCTAAGGTATTACAGCACCCATTCCTGTGCTAAGGTATTGCAGCCCCCTCCTCTGCTAAGGTATTAAACTCCCCCTCCACTGCTAAGGTATTACAACCCTCATCCTCTGCTAAGGTATTACAGCACCTCCTCCTCTGCTGAGGTATTACAGCACCCATTCCTGTGCTAAGGTACTACAGCCCCCCTTCCTGTGCTAAGGTATTACAGTTCCCCTCCTGTGCTAATGTATTACAGCTCAGCTCCTTTGCTAAGGTATTAAAGCACCCCGCCCTGTGCTAAGGTATTACGCCACCCCTTCCTGTTCTAAGGTATTACGGCACCCCTTCCTGTTCTAAGGTATTACAGCACCCCGTCCTTTCTAAGGTATTACAGCTGCCCTGCTGTGCTAAGGTATTACAGCACCCCTTCCTGTGCAAAGGTATAACAGCACCCCTCCTCTGCTAAGGTATTACAGCCCCCCTTCCCGTGCTAAGGTATTACGGCACCCCTCCTCTGCTAAGGTATTACAGCTACCCTTCCTGTGCTAAGGTATTACAGCCCCCCTTCCTGTGCTAAGGTATTACAGCCCCCCTTCCTGTGCTAAGGTACTACAGCCCCCCTTCCTGTGCTAAGGTATTACAGCACCCCTCCTCTGCTAAGGTATTACAGCCCCCCTTCTTGTGCTAAGTTATTACAGTACCCCTTCTTGTTCTACGGTATCACAGCACCCCTTCCTGTGCTAAGGTATTAGAGCCCCCCTTCCTCTGCTAAGGAATTAAAGCACCCCTTCCTGTGCTAAGGTATTAAAGCCCCCCTTCCTGTGCTAAGGTATTACATCCCCCATCCTGTGCTAAGGTACCACAGCATCCCTTGCTGTGCTAAGGTATCACAGCTCCCGCCTCTGCTAAGGAATTAAAGCAACCCTTCCTCTGCTAAGGAATTAAAGCACCCCTTCCTGTGCTAAGGTATTAAAGCACCCCTTCCTGTGCTAAGGTATTAAAGCTGCCCTGCAGTGCTTGGTTATTACAGCACCCCTTCCTGTGCTGAGGTATTACATCCCCCATCCTGTGCTAAGGTACTACAGCATCCCTTGCTGTGCTAAGGTATTACAGCACCCCTCCTCTGCTAAGCTATTACAGCACCCCTTCCTGTGCTAAGGTATTACAGCACCCCTTCCTGTGCTAATGTATTGCAGCCCCCCCCCCCTCTGTTAAGGTATTACAGCTCCCCTGCTGTGCTACGGAATTACAGCTGCCCTGCTGTGCTAAGGTAGTACAGCTCCCCTGCTGTGCTTGGGTATTACAGCACCCCTTCCTGTGCTAAGGTATACAGCACCCCATCCTATGCTTTGGTATTACAGCTCCCCTGCTGTGCTCAGGTATTAAAGCCCCCCTTCCTGTGCTTAGGTACTACAGCCCCCCTTCCTGTGCTAAGATATTACTGCCCCCTTCCTGTGCTAAGGTATTGCAGCCCCCCCTCTGTTAAGGTATTACAGCTCACCTGCTGTGCTACGGTATTACAGCTCCCCTGCTGTGCTAAGGTATTACAAAACCCTTCCTCTGCTAAGGTTTTAAAGCACCCCTTCCTGTGCTAAGGTATTGCAGCCCCCTCCTCTGCTAAGGTATTAAACTCCCCCTCCACTGCTAAGGTATTACAACCCTCATCCTCTGCTAAGGTATTACAGCACCCCCTCCTCTGCTAAGGTATTACAGCACCACTTCCTGTGCTAAGGTACTACAGCCCCCCTTCCTGTGCTAAGGTATTACAGCTCCCCTCCTGTGCTAATGTATTACAGCTCCCCTCCTTTGCTAAGGTATTAAAGCACCCCGCCCTGTGCTAAGGTATTACGCCACCCCTTCCTCTTCTAAGGTATTACAGCACCCCTTCCTTTGCTAAGGTATTACAGCACCCCTTCCTGTGCAAAGGTACTACAGCACCCCTCCTCTGCTAAGGTATTACAGCCCCATTCCTGTGCTAAGGTATTATAGCCCCCCTCCTCTGCTAAGGTATTACAGCTCCCCTTCCTGTGCTAAGGTATTACAGCCCCCCTTCCTGTGCTAAAGTATTACAGCCCCCCTTCCTGTGCTAAGGTACTACAGCCCCCCTTCCTGTGCTAAGGTATTACAGCACCTCTCCTCTGCTAAGGTATTACAGCCCCCCTTCCTGTGCTAAGGTATTACAGCCCCCCCCTTCTTGTGCTAAGGTATTACAGCCCCCTCCTCTGCTAAGGTATTACAGCTCCCCAGCTGTGGTAAGGTATTACAGCACCTCTCCTCTGCTAAGGTACTACAGGACCCCTTCCTGTGCTAAGGTATTACAGTTCCCCTGCTGTGCTTGGTTGTACAGAAAACCTTCCTGTGCTAAGGTATTACAGCACCCCTTCCTGTGCTAAGGTATTACAGCACCCCTTCCTGTGCTAAGGTACTACAACACCCCTTCCTGTGCTAAGGTATTATAGCACCCCTCCTCTGCTAAGGTATTACAGCACCCTTTCCTGTGCTTAGGTAACAAAGCTCCCCTGTTGGGCTCAGGTATTAAATCCCCCCCTTCCTGTGCTAAGGTATTACAGCCCCTCATCCTGTACTAAGGTAATACAGCACCCCTTCCTGTGCTAAGGTATTACAGCTCCCCTGCTGTGCTAAGGTATTACAGCACCCCTCCTCTGCTAAGGTACTACAGCACCCCTTCCTGTGCTAATGTATTGCAGCCCCCTCCTCTGTTAAGGTATTACAGCTCCCCTGCTGTGCTTGGGTATTACAGCACCCCTTCCTGTGCTAAGGTATTACAGCCCCCCTTCCTGTGCTAAGGTACTACAGCCCCCTTTCTGTACTAAGGTATTGCAGCACCCCTTCCTGTGGTAAGGTACTGCAGCCCCCCTTCCTTATGCTAAGGTATTACAGCACCCCTTCCTGTGGTAAGGTACTGCAGCACCTCTTCCTGTGCTAAGGTATTACAGACCCTCTTCCTGTGCTAAGGTATTACAGCCCCCATCCTCTTCTAAGGTATTACAGCCCCCCTTCCTGTACTAAGGTATTACAGCACCCCTTCCTGTGCTAAGGTATTACAGCCACCCTTCCTGTGCTAAGGTATTACAGAACCCCTTCCTGTGCTAAGGTATTAAAGCCCCCCCTTCCTGTGCTAAGGTATTACAGCACCCCTTCCTGTGCTAAGGTACTACAGCCACCCTTCCTGTGCTAAGGCATTACAGCACCCCTTCCTGTGCTAAGGTATTGCAGCACCCCTTCCTGTGCTAAGGTATACAGCACCCCTTCCTGTGGTAAGGTACTGCAGCCCCCCTTCCTTATGCTAAGGTATTACAGCATCCCTTCCTTATGCTAAGGTATTACAGCACCCCTTTGTGTGCTAAGGTACTACAGCCACTGTTCCTGTGCTAAGGTATTACAGCACCCCTTCCTGTGCTAAGGTACTGCAGTCACCCTTCCTGTGCTAAGGTATCACAGCACCCCTTCCTGTGCTAAGGTACTACAGCCACCCTTCTTGTGCTAAGGTACTACAGCCACCCTTCCCGTGCTAAGGCATTACAGCACCCCTTCCTGTGCTAAGGTACTACAGCCACCCTTCCTGTGCTAAGGTATCACAGCACCCCTTCCTGTGCTAAGGTACTACAGCCACCCTTCCTGTGCTAAGGTATTACAGCACCCCTTCCTGTGCTAAGGTACTGCAGCCCCCCTTCCTGTGCTAAGGTACTACAGCCACCTTTTCTGTGCTAAGGTATCACAGCACCCCTTCCTTTGCTAAGGAACTACAGCCACCCTTCCTGTGCTAAGGTACTACAGCCACCCTTCCTATGCTAAGGCATTACAGCACCCCTTCCTGTGCTAAGGTACTACAGCCACCCTTCATGTGCTAAGGTATTACAGCACCCCTTCCTGTGCTAAGGTACTACAGACACCCTTCCTGTGCTAAGGTACTGCAGCCCCCCTTCCTGTGCTAAGGTATTGCAGCACCTTTTCCTGTGCTAAGGTACTACAGCACCCCTTCCTGTGCTAAGGTACTACAGCCACCCTTCATGTGCTAAGGTATTACAGCACCCATTCCTGTGCTAAGGTACTTCAGCACCCATTCCTGTGCTAAGGTATTACAGCTCCCCGTCCTCTGCTAAGGTATTACAACACCCCGTCCTGTGCTAAGGTATTACAGCCCCCCTTCCTGTGCTAAGGTACTACAGCACCCCTTCCTGTGCTAAGGTATTACAGCTCCCCAGCTGTGCTAAGGTATTACAGCTCCCCTGCTGTGCTAAGGTATTACAGCACCCCTCCTCTGCTAAGGTATCACAGCACCCCTTCCCGTGCTAAGGTATTACAGCCCCCTTCCTGTGCTACGGTATTGCAGCCCACCCCCCTGTTAAGGTAGTACAGCTCCCTTCCTGTGCTAAGGTATTGCAGCCCCCCCCTCTGTTAAGGTATTACAGCTCCCCTGCTGTGCTACAGAATTACAACTCCCCTGCTGTGCTAAGGTATTACAATACCACTCCTCTGCTAAGGTTTTACAGCACCCCTTCCTGTGCTAAGGTATTACAGCCTCCCTTCCTGGGCTAAGGTATTGCAGCCCCCCCCTCTGTTAAGGCATTACAACCCCCATTCCTCAGCTAATGTATTGCACCGCCTGTTAAGGTATTACAGCTCCCCTCCTCTGCTAAGGTATTACACCACCCCTTCCTGTGCTAACGTATTACAGCACTCCTTCCTGTGCTAAGGTATTACAGCCCCCCTCCTCTGCTAAGATATTACAGCCCCCCACCTCTGCTAAGGTATTGCAGCCCTCCTCCTCTGCTAAGGTATTACAGCTCCCCTTCCTGTGCTAAGGTGTTACAGATCCCATGCTGTGCTAAGGTATTACAGCACCCCCTCCTCTGCTAAGGTATTACAGCCCTCCTCCTCTGCTAAGGTATTACAGCACTCCTTCCTGTGCTAAGGAATAACACCTCCACTTCCTGTGCTAAGGTATTACAGCACCCTTCCTGTGCTACAGGATTACAGCACCCCTTCCATTGCTAAGGTATTAAAGCACCCCTTCCTGTGCTAAGGTATAAAGTACCCCTTCCTGTGCTAAGGTATTACAGCAACCCTTTGTGTGCTAAGGTATTACAGCCCCCTTCCTTTGCAAAGGTATTACAGTACCCCTTCCTGTGCTAAGGTATTACAGAACCCCTTCCTCTGCTAAGTTATTACAGTACCCCTTCATGTTCTACGGTATCACAGCACCCCTTCCTGTGCTAAGGTATTAGAGCCCCCCTTCCTCTGCTAAGGAATTAAAGCACCCCTTCCTGTGCTAAGGTATAAAAGGCCCCCCTTCCTGTGCTAAGGTATTACATCCCCCATCCTGTGCTAAGGTACTACAGCATCCCTTGCTGTGCTAAGATATCACAGCTCCCCTCCTCTGCTAAGGAATTAAAGCACCCCTTCCTCTGCTAAGGAATTAAAGCACCCCTTCCTGTGCTAAGGTATTAAAGCACCCCTTCCTGTGCTAAGGTATTAAAGCTGCCCTGCAGTGCTTGGTTATTACAGCACCCCTTCCTGTGCTAAGGTATTACATCCTTCATCCTGTGCTAAGGTACTACAGCATCCCCTGCTGTGCTAAGGTATTACACTACCCCTCCTCTGCTAAGGTATTACAGCACCCCTTCCTGTGCTAAGGTATTACAGCACCCCTTCCTGTGCTAATGTATTGCAGCCCCCCTCTGTTAAGGTATTACAGCCCCCTGTTGTGCTACGGAAATACAGCTGCCCTGCTGTGCTAAGGTAGTACAGCTCTCCCGCTGTGCTTGGGTATTACAGCACCCCTTCCTGTGCTAAGGTATACAGCACCCCATCCTGTGCTTAGGTATTACAGCTCCCCTTCTGTGCTAAGGAATTGAAGCACCCCTTCCTGTGCTAAGGTATTACAGATCCCCTTCCTGTGCTAAGGTACTACATCCCCCCTTCCTGTGCTAAGGTATTACAGCCCCCTCCTCTGCTAAAGAATTACAGCCCCCCTCCTCTGCTAAAGTATTACAGACCCACTGCTGTGCTATGGTATTAAATCACCCCTTCCAGTGCTAAGGTATTGCAGCCCACCTCCTGTGCTAAGGTCTTACAGCCCCCTCCTCTGCTAAGGTATTACAGCACCCCTTCCTGTGCTAAGTTATTACAGCCCCCCCTTCCTGTGCTAAGGTATTACAGCACCCCTTCCTGTGCTAAGGTATTACAGCCCCCCTCCTCTGCTAAAGTATTACAGACCCACTGCTGTGCTAAGGTATTACAGCTCCCCTCCTGTGCTAAGGTATTACAGCCCCCCTCCTCTGCTAAAGAATTACAGCCCCCCTCCTCTGCTAAAGTATTACAGACCCACTGCTGTGCGAAGATATTACAGCCCCCTCCTCTGCTAAGGTATTACAGCACCCCTTCCTGTGCTAAGGTATTACAGCACCCCTTCCTGTGCTAAGGCATTAAAGCACCCCTTCCTGTGCTAAGGTATTACAGCACCCCTACTCTGCTAAAGTATTACAGACCCCCTGCTGTGCTAAGGTATTGACGCCCCCCTCCTGTGCTAAGGCATTAAAGCACCCCTTCTTGTGCTAAGGTATTACAGCACCCCTTCCTGTGCTAAGGTATTACAGCCCCCCTCCTGTGCTAAGGCATTAAAGCACCCCTGCCTGTGCTAAGGTATTACAGCCCCCCTTCCTGTGCTAAGGTATTACAGCCCCCCTCCTGTGCTAAGGCATTAAAGCACCCCTTCCTGTGCTAAGGTATTACAGCACCCCTTCCTGTAATAAGGTATTGCAGCACCCCTGCTGTGCTCATATATTAAAGCTCCCTTCCTGTGCTAAGGTACTACAGCACCCCTTCCTGTGCTAAGGTATTAGAGCACATCTCCTCTACTAAGGTATTGCAGCACCCCATCCTGTGCTTAGGTATTACAGCTCCCCTGCTGTGCTCAGGTATTGAAGCCCCCCTTCCGGTACTAAGGTACTAGACCCCCCCCTTCCTGTGCTAAGGTATTACAGCACCCCTTCCTGTGCTAAGGTAATACAGCTCCCCTGCTGTGATTGGGTATTACAGCACCCTTCCTATGATAAGGTATTACAGCCCTACCGTCCTGTGCTAAGGTATTACATCCCCCTTCCTGTGCTAAGGTTTTACAGCCCCCTTCATGTGCTAAGGTACTACAGCATCCCTTCCTGTGCTAAGGTATTACAGCACGTGTTCCTGTGCTAAGGTTTTCCAGCCCCCCTTCCTCTGGTAAGGTATTGCAGCACCCCTTTCTCTGCTAAGGTTTTACAGCACCCCTTCCTGTGCTCAGGTATTGCAGCCCCCCTCTGTTAAGGTATTGCACCCCCCCCGTTAAGGTATTACAGCTCCCTCCTCTGCTAAGGTATTACAGCCCCCCCTTCCTGTGCTAAGGTATTACAGCACCACTCCTCTGCTAAGGTATTATAGCACCCCTTCCTGTGCTAAGGTATTGCAGCCCCCTCCTCTGCTAAGGTATTACAGCTCCCCTCCTCTGCTCGGGTATTACAACCGTTCTCCTCTGCTAAGGTATGACAGCACCCCTTCCTGTGCTAAGGTATTACAGCTCCCCTGCTGTGCTAAGGTATTACAGCACCCCCTCCTCTGCTAAGGTATTACAGCACCCCTTCCTGTGCTAAGGTATCACAGCACCCCCTCCTCTGCTAAGGTATTACAGCACCCTTTCCTGTGCTAAGGTACTACAGCACCCCTTCCTGTGCTATGGTACTTCATCCCCCCTTCCTGTGCTAAGGTACTGAAACCCCCTGCTGTGCTAAGGTATTACAGCACCCCTTCCAGTGTTAATGTATTACAGCACCCCTCCTCTGCTAAGGTATTACAGCCCCTGTCCTGTGCTAAGGTACTGCAGCCCCCCATCATGTGCTAAGGTATTACGTCCCCCCTCCTGTGCTAAGGTCTTACACCCCCCCTTCCTGTGCTAAGGTATTGCAGCCCCCCTTACTGTGCTATGGTATTACAGGCCCCTGCTGTGTTAAGGTATTGCAGCCCCCCTCCACTACGAAGGTATTACACCCGCCCTGCTGTGCTTGGGTATTACAGCACCCCTTCCTGTGCTAAGGTATTACAGCCCCCTCTTCCTGTGCTAAGGCATTGCAGCCCCCTCCTCTGCTAAGGTATTAAACTCCCCCTCCACTGCTAAGGTATTACAACCCTCATCCTCTGCTAAGGTATTACAGCACCCCCTCCTCTGCTAAGGTAATACAGCCCCCCTTCCAGTGCTAAGGTACTACAGCCCCCCTGCTGTGCTAAGGTATTACAGCTCCCCTCCTGTGCTAAGGTATTACAGCTCCCTTTCCTTTGCTAAGGTATTAAAGCACCCCTTCTTGTGCTAAGGTACCTTAGCACCCATTCCTGTGCTAAGGTATTACAGCACCCCTCCTCTGCTAAGGTTTTCCAGCACCCCCTCCTCTGCTAAGGTTTTCCAGCCCCCCTTCCTGTGCTAATGTATTGCAGACCCCCTTCCTGTGCTAAGGTATTACAGCACCCCTTTGTGTTCTAAGGTATTACAGCCCCTTCCTGTGCTAAGTTATTTCAGTACCCCTTCCCGTGCTAGGTATTACAGCACCCCTTTCTGTGCTACAGTATTACAGCAACCCTTCTTTTGCTAAGGTATTAAAGCACCCCTTCCTGTGCTAAGGTATTACAGCAACCCTTCCTGTGCTAAGGTATTACAGCACCCCTTCCTGTGCTAAGGTATTACAGCTCCCTTTACTGTGTTTAGGTATTACAGCCCCCCTCCTCTACTACAGTATTACAGCACCGCTCCTCTGCTAACGTATTACAGCACCCCTTCCTCTGCTAAGGTATTACAGCTGCCCTACTGTGCTAAGGTATTACAGCACCCCTTCCTGTGCTTAAGTATTACAGTACCCCTTCCTGTGCTAAGGTCTCACAGCTCCCATCCTGTGCTAAGGAATTACAGCCCCCCCTCCTCTGCTAAGGTATTACAGCTCCCTTTACTGTGCTTAGGTATTACAGCCCCCTCCTCTACTACAGTATTACAGAACCCCTCCTCTGCTAAGGTATTACAGATTCCCTTCCTGTGCTATGGTACTACACCCTCCCTTCCTGTGCTAAGGTACTGCAGCCCCTGCTGTGCTAAGGTATTACAGCACCCCTTCCAGTGCTAAGGTATTGCAGCCCCCTTCCTGTGCTAAGGTTTTGCAGCCCCCCCTTGTTAAGGTATTGCAGCCCCCCTTACTGTGCTATGGTATTACAGGCCCCTGCTGTGTTAAGGTATTGCAGCCCCCCTCCACTACGAAGGTATTACACCCGCCCTGCTGTGCTTGGGTATTACAGCACCCCTTCCTGTGCTAAGGTATTACAGCCCCCTCTTCCTGTGCTAAGGCATTGCAGCCCCCTCCTCTGCTAAGGTATTAAACTCCCCCTCCACTGCTAAGGTATTACAACCCTCATCCTCTGCTAAGGTATTACAGCACCCCCTCCTCTGCTAAGGTAATACAGCCCCCCTTCCAGTGCTAAGGTACTACAGCCCCCCTGCTGTGCTAAGGTATTACAGCTCCCCTCCTGTGCTAAGGTATTACAGCTCCCTTTCCTTTGCTAAGGTATTAAAGCACCCCTTCTTGTGCTAAGGTACCTTAGCACCCATTCCTGTGCTAAGGTATTACAGCACCCCTCCTCTGCTAAGGTTTTCCAGCACCCCCTCCTCTGCTAAGGTTTTCCAGCCCCCCTTCCTGTGCTAATGTATTGCAGACCCCCTTCCTGTGCTAAGGTATTACAGCACCCCTTTGTGTTCTAAGGTATTACAGCCCCTTCCTGTGCTAAGTTATTTCAGTACCCCTTCCCGTGCTAGGTATTACAGCACCCCTTTCTGTGCTACAGTATTACAGCAACCCTTCTTTTGCTAAGGTATTAAAGCACCCCTTCCTGTGCTAAGGTATTACAGCAACCCTTCCTGTGCTAAGGTATTACAGCACCCCTTCCTGTGCTAAGGTATTACAGCTCCCTTTACTGTGTTTAGGTATTACAGCCCCCCTCCTCTACTACAGTATTACAGCACCGCTCCTCTGCTAACGTATTACAGCACCCCTTCCTCTGCTAAGGTATTACAGCTGCCCTACTGTGCTAATTTATTACAGCACCCCTTCCTGTGCTTAAGTATTACAGTACCCCTTCCTGTGCTAAGGTCTCACAGCTCCCATCCTGTGCTAAGGAATTACAGCCCCCCCTCCTCTGCTAAGGTATTACAGCTCCCTTTACTGTGCTTAGGTATTACAGCCCCCTCCTCTACTACAGTATTACAGAACCCCTCCTCTGCTAAGGTATTACAGATTCCCTTCCTGTGCTATGGTACTACACCCTCCCTTCCTGTGCTAAGGTACTGCAGCCCCTGCTGTGCTAAGGTATTACAGCACCCCTTCCAGTGCTAAGGTATTGCAGCCCCCTTCCTGTGCTAAGGTATTACAGCTCCCCTCCTGAGCTAAGGTATTACAGCTCCCCCTCCTCTGCTAAGGTATTACAGCACTCCTTCCTGTGCTAAGGAATAACACCTCCACTTCCTGTGCTAAGTATTACAGCACCCCTTCCTGTGCTACAGTATTACAGCACCCCTTCCTTTGCTAAGGTATTAAAGCACCCCTTCCTGTGCTAAGGTATTAAAGCACCCCTTCCTGTGCTAAGGTATTACAGCACCCCTTTGTGTGCTAAGGTATTACAGCAACCTTCCTTTGCTAAGGTATTAAAGCACCCCTTCCTGTGCTAAAATATTAAAGCTGCCCTGCAGTGCTTGGTTATTACAGCACCCCTTCCTGTGCTAAGGTATTACATCCTTCATCCTGTGCTAAGGTACTACAGCATCCCTTTCTGTGCTAAGGTATTACAGCACCCCTTCCTGTGCTAAGGTATTACAGCACCCCTTCCTGTGCTAATGTATTGCAGCCCCCCCTCTGTTAAGGTATTACAGCTCCCCTGTTGTGCTACGGAATTACAGCTGCCCTGCTGTGCTAAGGAAATACAGCTCTCCTGCTGTGCTTGGGTATTACAGCACCCCTTCCTGTGCTAAGGTATACAGCACCCCATCCTGTGCTTTGGTATTACAGCTCCCCTGCTGTTCTCAGGTATTAAAGCCCCCCTTCCTGTGCTAAGGTATTACAGCCCCCCTTCCTGTGCTAAGGTACTACAGCCCCCCTTCCTGTGCTAAGATATTACTGCCCCCCTTCCTGTGCTAAGGTATTGCAGCCCCCCCTCTGTTAATGTATTACAGCTCCCCAACTGTGCTACGGTATTACAGCTCCCCTGCTGTGCGAAGGTATTACAACACCCCTCCTCTGCTAAGGTTTTAAAGCACCCCTTCCTGTGCTAAGGTATTTCAGCCCCCTTTCCTGTGCTAAGGTTTTGCAGCCCCTCCTTGTTAAGGTATTACAGCCCCCCTTCCTCTGCTAAGGTATTGCACCCCCTCTTTTAAGGTACTACAGCTCCCCTGCTTTGCTAAGGTATTACAGCACCCCCTTCTCTGCTAAGGTATTACAGCTCCCCTGCCCGGCTAAGGTATTACAGCACCCATTCCTGTGCTAAGGTATTGCAGCCCCCTCCTCTGCTAAGGTATTAAACTCCCCCTCCACTGCTAAGGTATTACAACCCTCATCCTCTGCTAAGGTATTACAGCACCCCCTCCTCTGCTAAGGTATTACAGCACCCCTTCCTGTGCTAAGGTACTACAGCCCCCCTTCCTGTGCTAAGGTATTACAGTTCCCCTCCTGTGCTAATGTATTACAGCTCCCCTCCTTTGCTAAGGTATTAAAGCACCCCGTCCTGTGCTAAGGTATTACGGCACCCCTTCCTGTTCTAAGGTATTACAGCACCCCGTCCTTTCTAAGGTATTACAGCTGCCCTGCTGTGCTAAGGTATTACAGCACCCCTCCTCTGCTAAGGTATTACAGCCCCCCTTCCTGTGCTAAGGTATTACAGCCCCCCTCCTCTGCTAAGGTATTACAGCTACCCTTCCTGTGCTAAGGTATTACAGCCCCCCTTCCTGTGCTAAGGTATTACAGCCCCCCTTCCTGTGCTAAGGTACTACAGCCCCCCTTCCTGTGCTAAGGTATTACAGCACCCCTCCTCTGCTAAGGTATTACAGCCCCCCTTCCTGTGCTAAGTTATTACAGTGCCCCTTCTTGTTCTACGGTATCACAGCACCCCTTCCTGTGCTAAGGTATTAGAGCCCCCCTTCCTCTGCTAAGGAATTAAAGCACCCCTTCCTGTGCTAAGGTATTAAAGCCCCCCTTCCTGTGCTAAGGTATTACATCCCCCATCCTGTGCTAAGGTACTACAGCATCCCTTGCTGTGCTAAGGTATCACAGCTCCCCCCTCTGCTAAGGAATTAAAGCACCCCTTCCTCTGCTAAGGAATTAAAGCACCCCTTCCTGTGCTAAGGTATTAAAGCACCCCTTCCTGTGCTAAGGTATTAAAGCTGCCCTGCAGGCTTGGTTATTACAGCACCCCTTCCTGTGCTGAGGTATTACATCCCCCATCCTGTGCTAAGGTACTACAGCATCCCTTGCTGTGCTAAGGTATTACATCACCCCTCCTCTGCTAAGCTATTACAGCACCCCTTCCTGTGCTAAGGTATTACAGCACCCCTTCCTGTGCTAATGTATTGCAGCCCCCCCCTCTGTTAAGGTATTACAGCTCCCCTGCTGTGCTACGGAATTACAGCTGCCCTGCTGTGCTAAGGTAGTACAGCTCCCCTGCTGTGCTTGGGTATTACAGCACCCCTTCCTGTGCTAAGGTATACAGCACCCCATCCTATGCTTTGGTATTACAGCTCCCCTGCTGTGCTCAGGTATTAAAGCCCCCCTTCCTGTGCTAAGGTACTACAGCCCCCCTTCCTGTGCTAAGATATTACTGCCCCCTTCCTGTGCTAAGGTATTGCAGCCCCCCCTCTGTTAAGGTATTACAGCTCCCCTGCTGTGCTACGGTATTACAGCTCCCCTGCTGTGCTAAGGTATTACAAAACCCTTCCTCTGCTAAGGTTTTAAAGCACCCCTTCCTGTGCTAAGGTAGTGCAGCCCCCTCCTCTGCTAAGGTATTAAACTCCCCCTCCACTGCTAAGGTATTACAACCCTCATCCTCTGCTAAGGTATTACAGCACCCCCTCCTCTGCTAAGGTATTACAGCACCACTTCCTGTGCTAAGGTACTACAGCCCCCCTTCCTGTGCTAAGGTATTACAGCTCCCCTCCTGTGCTAATGTATTACAGCTCCCCTCCTTTGCTAAGGTATTAAAGCACCCCGCCCTGTGCTAAGGTATTACGCCACCCCTTCCTGTTCTAAGGTATTACAGCACCCCTTCCTTTGCTAAGGTATTACAGCACCCCTTCCTGTGCAAAGGTACTACAGCACCCCTCCTCTGCTAAGGTATTACAGCCCCATTCCTGTGCTAAGGTATTATAGCCCCCCTCCTCTGCTAAGGTATTACAGCTCCCCTTCCTGTGCTAAGGTATTACAGCCCCCCTTCCTGTGCTAAAGTATTACAGCCCCCCTTCCTGTGCTAAGGTACTACAGCCCCCCTTCCTGTGCTAAGGTATTACAGCACCTCTCCTCTGCTAAGGTATTACAGCCCCCCTTCCTGTGCTAAGGTATTACAGCCCCCCTTCCTGTGCTAAGGTATTACAGCCCCCTACTCTGCTAAGGTATTACAGCTCCCCAGGTGTGGTAAGGTATTACAGCACCTCTCCTCTGCTAAGGTACTACAGGACCCCTTCCTGTGCTAAGGTATTACAGTTCCCCTGCTGTGCTAAGGTATTACAGCACCCCCTCCTCTGCTAAGGTATTACTGCACCCTTTCCTGTGCTAAGGTACTTCAGCACCCATTCCTGTGCTAAGATATTACACCTCCCCATCCTCTGCTAAGGTATTACAGTTCCCCTGCTGTGCTTGGTTGTACAGAAAACCTTCCTGTGCTAAGGTATTACAGCACCCCTTCCTGTGCTAAGGTATTACAGCACCCCTTCCTGTGCTAAGGTACTACAACACCCCTTCCTGTGCTAAGGTATTACAGCACCCATCCTCTGCTAAGGTATTACAGCACCCTTTCCTGTGCTTAGGTAACAAAGCTCCCCTGTTGGGCTCAGGTATTAAATCCCCCCCTTCCTGTGCTAAGGTATTACAGCCCCTCATCCTGTACTAAGGTAATACAGCACCCCTTCCTGTGCTAAGGTATTGCAGCTCCCCTGCTGTGCTAAGGTATTACAGCACCCCTCCTCTGCTAAGGTATTACAGCACCCCTTCCTGTGCTAATGTATTGCAGCCCCCTCCTCTGTTAAGGTATTACAGCTCCCCTGCTGTGCTTGGGTATTACAGCACCCCTTCCTGTGCTAAGGTATTACAGCCCCCCCTTCCTGTGCTAAGGTACTACAGCCCCCTTTCTGTACTAAGGTATTACAGCACCCCTTTCTGTGGTAAGGTACTGCAGCCCCCCTTCCTTATGCTAAGGTATTACAGCACCCCTTCCTGTGGTAAGGTACTGCAGCACCTCTTCCTGTGCTAAGGTATTACAGACCCTCTTCCTGTGCTAAGGTATTACAGCCCCCATCCTCTTCTAAGGTATTACAGCCCCCCCTTCCTGTACTAAGGTATTACAGCACCCCTTCCTGTGCTAAGGTATTACAGCCACCCTTCCTGTGCTAAGGTATTACAGAACCCCTTCCTGTGCTAAGGTATTAAAGCCCCCCCTTCCTGTGCTAAGGTATTACAGCACCCCTTCCTGTGCTAAGGTACTACAGCCACCCTTACTGTGCTAAGGCATTACAGCACCCCTTCCTGTGCTAAGGTATTACAGCACCCCTTCCTGTGCTAAGGTATACAGCACCCCTTCCTGTGGTAAGGTACTGCAGCCCCCCTTCCTTATGCTAAGGTGTTACAGCATCCCTTCCTTATGCTAAGGTATTACAGCACCCCTTTGTGTGCTAAGGTACTACAGCCACTGTTCCTGTGCTAAGGTATTACAGCACCCCTTCCTGTGCTAAGGTACTGCAGTCACCCTTCCTGTGCTAAGGTATCACAGCCACCCTTCCTGTGCTAAGGCATTACAGCACCCCTTCCTGTGCTAAGGTACTACAGCCACCCTTCCTGTGCTAAGGTATTACAGCACCCCTTCCTGTGCTAAGGTACTACAGCCACCCTTCCTGTGCTAAGGTATTACAGCACCCCTTCCTGTGCTAAGGTACTGCAGCCCCCCTTCCTGTGCTAAGGTACTACAGCAACCTTTTCTGTGCTAAGGTATCACAGCACCCCTTCCTTTGCTAAGGTACTACAGCGACCCGTCCTGTGCTAAGGTACTACAGCCACCCTTCCTATGCTAAGGCATTACAGCACCCCTTCCTGTGCTAAGGTACTACAGCCACCCTTCATGTGCTAAGGTATTACAGCACCCCTTCCTGTGCTAAGGTACTACAGACACCCTTCCTGTGCTAAGGTACTGCAGCCCCCCTTCCTGTGCTAAGGTATTGCAGCACCTTTTCCTGTGCTAAGGTATTACAGCCCCCCTTCCTGTGCTAAGGTACTACAGCGCCCTTTCCTGTGCTAAGGTAATGCAGCACCCCTTTCTATGTTAAGGTATTACAGCTCCACTGCTGTGTTAAGGTATTACAGCACCCCCTTCTCTGCTAAGGTATTACAGCACCCCTTCCTGTGCTAAGGTATTACAGCACCCCCTCCTCTGTTAAGGTAGTGCAGCTCCCCTGTTGTGCTTGGGTATAACAGCACCCCTCCCTATGCTAAGGTATACAGCACCCCATCCTGTGCTTCGGTATTACAGCTCCCCTGCTGTGCTCAGGTATTAAATCCCCCCTTCCTGTGCTAAGGTATTACAGCCCCCCGTCCTGTGCTAAGGTACTACAGCCCCCCTTCCTGTGCTAAGGTATTACAGCACCCCTTCCTGTGGTAAGGTACTGCAGACCCCCTTCTTTATGCTAAGGTATTACAGCACCCCTTCCTGTGCTAAGGTAGTACAGCTCCCGTGCTGTGCTTGGGTATTACAGCACCCTTTCCTGTGCTAAGGTATTACAGCAGCACTTCCTGTGCTAATGTATTACAGCCACCCTTCCGTTGCTAAGGTATTATAGCACCCCTTCCTGTGCTAAGGTACTACAGCCACCTTTCCTGTGCTAAGGTATTACAGCACCCCTTCCTGTGCTAAGGTACTGCAGCCACCCTTCCTGTGCTAAGGTATTGCAGCACCCTGCTGTGCTAAGGTATTACAGCCCCTTCCTGTGCTAAGATACTACAGCACCCCTTCTTGTGCTAAGGTATTGCAGCACCCCTTTCTATGCTAAGGTATTACAGCTCCCCTGCTGTGCTAAGGTATTACAGCACCCCTTCCTCTGCTAAGGTATTACAGCACCCCTTCCTGTGATAAGGTATTATAGCACCCCTCCTCTGCTAAGGTATTACAGCCCCCCTTCCTGTGCTAAGGTATTACAGCCCCCCTTCCTGTGCTAAGGTATTACAGCCCCCCTCTCTGCTAAGGTATTACAGATCCCCAGCTGTGGTAAGGTATTACAGCACCTCTCCTCTGCTAAGGTACTACAGCACCCCTTCCTGTGCTAAGGTATTACAGCCACCCTCCTCTGCTAAGGTATTACAGCACCCCTTCCTGTGCTAAGGTATTACAGTTCCCCTGCTGTGCTAAGGTATTACAGCAACCCCTCCTCTGCTAAGGTATTACTTCACCCTTTCCTGTGCTAAGGTACTTCAGAACCCATTCCTGTGCTAAGGTATTACACCTCCCCGTCCTCTGCTAAGGTATTACAGCACCCCTTCCTGTGCTAAGGTATTACAGCTCCCCTGCTGTGCTTGGTTGTACAGCACCCCTTCCTGTGCTAAGGTACTACAACACCCCTTCCTGTGCTACGGTATTACAGCACCCCTCCTCTGAGAAGGTATTACAGCACCCTTTCCTGTGCTTAGGTAACACAGCTCCCCTGTTGGGCTCAGGTATTAAATCCCCCCTTCCTGTGCTAAGGTATTACAGCCCCTCATCCTGTACTAAGGTACTACAGCACCCCTTCCTGTGCTAAGGTATTACAGCTCCCCTGCTGTGCTAAGGTATTACAGCTCCCCTGCTGTGCTTGGGTATTACAGCACCCCTTCCTGTGCTAAGGTATTACAGCCCCCCTTCCTGTGCTAAGGTACTACAGCCCAATTCCTGTGCTAAGGTATTACAGCACCCCTTCCTGTGGTAAGGTACTGCAGCTCCCATTCCTTATGCTAAGGTATTACAGCACCCCTTCCTGTGGTAAGATACTGCAGCACCTCTTCCTGTGCTAAGGTATTACAGACCCCCTTCCTGTGCTAAGGTATTACAGCCCCCATCCTCTTCTAAGGTATTACAGCCCCCCTTCCTGTACTAAGGTTTTACAGTACCCCTTCCTGTGCTAAGGTATTACAGCCACCCTTCCTGTGCTAAGGTATTACAGCACCCCTTCCTGTGCTAAGGTATTAAAGCCCCCCCTTCCTGTGCTAAGGTATTACAGCACCCCTTCCTGTGCTAAGGTACTACAGCACCCTTTCCTGTGCTAATGTACTACAGCCACCCTTCCTGTGCTAAGGCATTACAGCACCCCTTCCTGTGCTAAGGTATTACAGCACCCCTTCCTGTGCTAAGGTAGTACAGCTCCCCTGCTGTGCTTGGGTATTACAGCACCCCTTCCTGTGCTAAGGTATACAGCACTCCTTCCTGTGGTAAGGTTCTGCAGCCCCCCCTTCCTTATGCTAAGGTATTACAGCATCCCTTCCTTATGCTAAGGTATTACAGCACCCCTTCCTGTCCTAAGGTACTACAGCCACATTCCTGTGCTAAGGTATTACAGCACCCCTTCCTGTGCTAAGGTAGTACAGCTCCCGTGCTGTGCTTGGGTATTACAGCACCCCTTCCTGTGCTAAGGTAATACAGCAGCACTTCCTGTGCTAAGGTATTACAGCCACCCTTCCGTTGCTAAGGTATTACAGCACCCCTTCCTGTGCTAAGGTACTACAGCCACCTTTCCTGTGCTAAGGTATTACAGCACCCCTTCCTGTGCTAAGGTACTGCAGCCACCCTTCCTGTGCTAAGGTATTGCAGCACCCTGCTGTGCTAAGGTATTACAGCCCCTTCCTGTGCTAAGGTACTACAGCACCCCTTCTTGTGCTAAGGTATTGCAGCACCCCTTTCTACGCTAAGGTATTACAGCTCCCCTGCTGTGCTAAGGTATTACAGCACCCCTTCCTGTGCTAAGGTATTACAGCACCCCTTCCTGTGCTAAGGTATTATAGCACCCCTCCTCTGCTAAGGTATTACAGCCCCCCTTCCTGTGCTAAGGTATTACAGCCCCGCTTCCTGTGCTAAGGTATTACAGCCCCCCTCTCTGCTAAGGTATTACAGATCCCCAGCTGTGGTAAGGTATTACAGCACCTCTCCTCTGCTAAGGTACTACAGCACCCCTTCCTGTGCTAAGGTATTACAGCCACCCTCCTCTGCTAAGGTATTACAGCACCCCTTCCTGTGCTAAGGTATTACAGTTCCCCTGCTGTGCTAAGGTATTACAGCAACCCCTCCTCTGCTAAGGTATTACTGCACCCTTTCCTGTGCTAAGGTACTTCAGCACCCATTCCTGTGCTAAGGTATTACACCTCCCCGTCCTCTGCTAAGGTATTACAGCACCCCTTCCTGTGCTAAGGTATTACAGCTCCCCTGCTGTGCTTGGTTGTACAGCACCCCTTCCTGTGCTAAGGTACTACAACACCCCTTCCTGTGCTACGGTATTACAGCACCCCTCCTCTGCTAAGGTATTACAGCACCCTTTCCTGTGCTTAGGTAACACAGCTCCCCTGTTGGGCTCAGGTATTAAATCCCCCCTTCCTGTGCTAAGGTATTACAGCCCCTCATCCTGTACTAAGGTACTACAGCACCCCTTCCTGTGCTAAGGTATTACAGCTCCCCTGCTGTGCTAAGGTATTACAGCTCCCCTGCTGTGCTTGGGTATTACAGCACCCCTTCCTGTGCTAAGGTATTACAGCCCCCCTTCCTTTGCTAAGGTACTACAGCCCAATTCCTGTGCTAAGGTATTACAGCACCCCTTCCTGTGGTAAGGTACTGCAGCCCCCATTCCTTATGCTAAGGTATTACAGCACCCCTTCCTGTGGTAAGATACTGCAGCACCTCTTCCTGTGCTAAGGTATTACAGACCCCCTTCCTGTGCTAAGGTATTACAGCCCCCATCCTCTTCTAAGGTATTACAGCCCCCATTCCTGTACTAAGGTTTTACAGTACCCCTTCCTGTGCTAAGGTATTACAGCCACCCTTCCTGTGCTAAGGTATTACAGCACCCCTTCCTGTGCTAAGGTATTAAAGCCCCCCCTTCCTGTGCTAAGGTATTACAGCACCCCTTCCTGTTCAAAGGTACTACAGCACCCTTTCCTGTGCTAAGGTACTACAGCCACCCTTCCTGTGCTAAGGCATTACAGCACCCCTTCCTGTGCTAAGGTATTACAGCACCCCCTTCTCTGCTAAGGTATTACAGCACCCCTTCCTGTGCTAAGGTAGTACAGCTCCCCTGCTGTGCTTGGGTATTACAGCACCCCTTCCTGTGCTAAGGTATACAGCACTCCTTCCTGTGGTAAGGTTCTGCAGCCCCCCCTTCCTTATGCTAAGGTATTACAGCATCCCTTCCTTATGCTAAGGTATTACAGCACCCCTTCCTGTCCTAAGGTACTACAGCCACTGTTCCTGTGCTAAGGTATTACAGCACCCGCTCCTGTGCTAAGGTACTGCAGCCACCCTTCCTGTGCTAAGGTATCACAGCACCCCTTCCTGTGCTAAGGTACTACAGCCACCCTTCCTGTGCTAAGGTATTACAGCCCCCCTTCCCGTGCTAAGGCATTACAGCACCCCTTCCTGTGCTAAGGTATTACAGCCACCTTTCATGTGCTAAGGTATTACAGCACCCCTTTCTGTGCTAAGGTACTACAGCCACCCTTCCTGTGCTAAGGTATTACAGCACCCCTTCCTGTGCTAAGGTACTGCAGCCCCCCTTCCTGTGCTAAGGTACTACAGCCACCTTTCCTGTGCTAAGGTATCAAAGCACCCCTTCCTGTGCTAAGGTACTACAGCCACCCTTCCTGTGCTAAGGTACTACAGCCACCCTTCCTGTGCCAAGGCATTACAGCACCCCTTCCTGTGCTAAGGTACTACAGCCACCCTTCCTGTGCTAAGGTATTACAGCACCCCTTCCTGTGCTAAGGTACTACAGCCACCCTTCCTGTGCTAAGGTACTGCAGCCCCCCTTCCGGTGCTAAGGTATTGCAGCACCTTTTCCTGTGCTAAGGTATTACAGCCCCCCTTCCTGTGCTAAGGTGCTACAGCACCCCTTCCTGTGCTAAGGTATTGCATCACCCCTTTCTATGCTAAGGTATTACAGCTCCCCTGCTGTGCTAAGGTATTACAACACCCCCTTCTCTGCTAAGGTATTACAGCACCCCTTCCTGTGCTAAGGTATTACAGCAACCCCTCCTCTGTTAAGGTAGTACAGCTCCCCTGCTGTGCTTGGGTATTACAGCACCCCTCCCTGTGCTAAGGTATACAGCACCCCATCCTGTGCTTCGGTATTACAGCTCCCTGCTGTGCTCACGTATTAAAGCCCCCCTTCCTGTGCTAAGGTATTACAGCCCCCCTTCCTGTGCTAAGGTACTACTGCCCCCCTTCCTGTGCTAAGGTATTACAGCACCCCTTCCTGTGGTAAGGTACTGTAGCCCCCCTTCCTTATGATAAGGTATTACAGCACCCTTTCTTGTGCTAAGGTAGTACAGCTACCGTGCTGTGCTTGGGTATTACAGCACCCCTTCCTGTGCTAAGGTATTACAGCACCACTTCCTGTGCTAAGGTATTACAGCCACCCTTCCGGTGCTAAGGTATTACAGCACCCCTTCCTGTGCTAAGGTACTACAGCCACCCTTCCTGTGCTAAGGTATTACAGCACCCCTTCCTGTGCTAAGGTACTGAAGCCCCCCTTCCTGTGCTAAGGTATTGCAGCACCATGCTGTGCTAAGGTATTACAGCCCCCCTTCCTGTGCTAAGGTACTACAGCCACCCTTCCTGTGCTAAGGTATTACAGCACCCCTTCCTGTGCTAAGGTACTGCATCCCCCCTTCGTGTGCTAAGGTATTGCAGCACCCTGCTGTACTAAGGTATTACAGCTCCCCTGCTGTGCTAAGGTATTACAGCACCCTCTCCTCTGCTAAGGTATTACAACCCCCCTTCCTGTACTAAGGTATTACATCCCCCATCCTGTGCTAAGGTACTACAGCATCCCTTGCTGTGCTAAGGTATTACAGCTCGCCTGCTGTGCTAAGGTATTACAGCACCCCTCCTCTGCTAAGGTATTACAGCACCCCTTCCTGTGCTAAGGTATTACAGCACCCCTTCCTTTGCTAATGTATTGCAGCCCCCCCCCCTCTGTTAAGGTATTACAGCTCCCCTGCTGTGCTATGGAATTACAGCTGCCCTGCTGTGCTAAGGTATTACAGTGCCCCCTTCCTGTGCTAAGGTATTACAGACCCCCTTCCTGTGCTAAGGTACTACAGCCCCCTTCCTGTGCTAAGATATTACTGCCCCCCTTCCTGTGCTAAGGTTTTGCAGCCCCCCTTGTTAAGGTATTACAGCCCCCCTTCCTGTGCTAAGGTATTGCACCCCCTCTTTTAAGGTACTACAGCTCCCCTCCTCTGCTAAGGTATTACAGCTCCCCTGCCCTGCTAAGGTATTACAGCACCCCTTCCTGTGCTTATGTATTGCAGCCCCGTCCTCTGCTAAGGTATTACAGCACCCATTCCTGTGCTACGGCATTACAGCCCCCCTTCCTGTGCTAAGGTATTACAGGCCCCCCTCCTCTGCTAAGGTATTACAGCACCCTTCCTGTGCTACGGCATTTCAGCCCCCCTTCCTGTGCTAAGGTATTACAGGCCCCCTCCTCTGCTAAGGTATTACAGCACCCTTCCTGTGCTATGGTATTACAGGCCCCTGCTGTGTTAAGGTATTGCAGCCCACTCCACAACTAAGGTATTACAGCCCCCCTGCTGTGCTAAGGTATTACAGCTCCCCTCCTGTGCTAATGTATTACAGCTCCCCTCCTTTGCTAAGGTATTAAAGCAGCCCGTCCTGTGCTAAGGTATTACGGCACCCCTTCCTGTTCTAAGGTATTACAGCACCCCTTCCTTTGCTAAGGTATTACAGCACCCCTTCCTGTGCAAAGGTACTACAGCACCCCTCCTCTGCTAAGGTATTACAGCCCCCCTTCCTGTGCTAAGGTATTATAGCCCCCCTCCTCTGCTAAGGTATTACAGCCCCCCTTCCTGTGCTAAGGTATTACAGCCCCCCTTCCTGTGCTAAGGTACTACATCCCCCCTTCCTGTGCTAAGGTATTACAGCCCCCTCCTCTGCTAAGGTATTACAGCTCCCCCTTCCTGTGCTAAGGTATTACAGCCCCCCTTCCTGTACTAAGGTATTACAGCCCCCTCCTCTGCTAAGGTATTACAGCTCCCCAGCTGTGGTAAGGTATTACAGCACCTCTCCTCTGCTAAGGTACTACAGGACCCCTTCCTGTGCTAAGGTATTACAGTTCCCCTGCTGTGCTAAGGTATTACAGCACCCCCTCCTCTGCTAAGGTATTACAGCACCCTTCCTGTGCTATGGTATTACATGCCCCTGCTGTGTTAAGGTATTGCAGCCCACTCCACAACTAAGGTATTACAGCCCCCCTGCTGTGCTAAGGTATTACAGCTCCCCTCCTTTGCTAAGGTATTACAGCTGCCCTGCTGTGCTAAGGTATTACAGCACCCCTTCCTGTGCAAAGGTACTACAGCACCCCTCCTCTGCTAAGGTATTACAGCCCCCCTTCCTGTGCTAAGGTATTACAGCCCCCCTCCTCTGCTGAGGTATTACAGCTCCCCTTCCTGTGCTAAGGTATTACAGCCCCCCTTCCTGTGCTAAGGTATTACAGCCCCCCTTCCTGTGTTAAGGTACTACAGCCCCCCTTCCTGTGCTAAGGTATTACAGCACCCCTCCTCTGCTAAGGTATTACAGCCCCCCTTCCTGTGCTAAGTTATTACAGTACCCCTTCATGTTCTACGGTATCACAGCACCCCTTCCTGTGCTAAGGTATTAGAGCCCCCCTTCCTCTGCTAAGGAATTAAAGCACCCCTTCCTGTGCTAAGGTATTAAAGCCCCCCCTTCCAGTGCTAAGGTATTACATCCACCATCCTGTGCAAAGGTACTACAGCATCCCTTGCTGTGCTAAGGTATCACAGCTCCCCTCCTCTGCTAAGGAATTAAAGCACCCCTTCCCCTGCTAAGGAATTAAAGCACCCCTTCGTGTGCTAAGGTATTAAAGCACCCCTTCCTGTGCTAAGGTATTAAAGCTGCCCTGCAGTGCTTGGTTATTACAGCACCCCTTCCTGTGGTAAGGTATTACATCCCCCATCCTGTGCTAAGGTACTACAGTATCCCTTGCTGTGCTAAGGTATTACAGCACCCCTCCTCTGCTAAGGTATTACAGCACCCCTTCCTGTGCTAAGGTATTACAGCACCCCTTCCTGTGCTAATGTATTGCAGCCCCCCCTCTGTTAAGGTATTACAGCTCCCTTCAGTGCTACTGAATTACAGCTGCCCTGCTGTGCTAAGGTAGTACAGCTCCCCTGCTGTGCTTGGGTATTACAGCACCCCTTCCTGTGCTAAGGTATACAGCACCCCATCCTGTGCTTTGGTATTACAGCTCCCCTGCTGTGCTCAGGTATTAAAGCCCCCCTTCCTGTGCTAAGGTATTACAGCCCCCCTTCCTGTGCTAAGATATTACTGCCCCCCCTTCCTGTCCTAAGGTATTGCAGCCCCCCCCTCTGTTAAGGTATTACAGCTCCCCTGCTGTGCTAAGGTATTACAACACCCTTCCTCTGCTAAGGTTTTAAAGCACCCTTTCCTGTGCTAAGGTATTTCAGCCCCCCTTCCTGTGCTAAGGTTTTGCAGCCCCTCCTTGTTAAGGTATTACAGCCCATATTCCTGTGCTCAGGTATTGCACCCCCTCTTTTAAGGTACTACAGCTCCCCTGCTTTGCTAAGGTATTACAGCACCCCCTCCTCTGATAAGGTATTACTGCTCCCCTGCCCTGCTAAGGTATTACAGCACCCCTTCCTGTGCTAAGGTATTGCAGCCCCCTCCTCTGCTAAGGTATTAAACACCCCCTCCACTGCTAAGGTATTACAACACTCATCCTCTGCTAAGGTACTACAGCACCCCTTCCTGTGCTAAGGTATTGCAGCACCCCTTTCTATGCTAAGGTATTACAGCTCCCCTGCTGTGCTAAGGTATTACAGCACCCCCTTCTCTGCTAAGGTATTACAGCACCCCTTCCTGTGCTAAGGTATTACAGCACCCCCTCCTCTGTTAAGGTAGTACAACTCCCCTGCTGTGCTTGGGTATTACAGCACCCCTCCCTGTGCTAAGGTATACAGCACCCCATCCTGTGCTTCGGTATTACAGCTCCCCTGGTGTGCTCAGGTATTAAAGCCCCCCCTTCCTGTGCTAAGGTATTACAGCCCCCTTTCCTGTGCTAAGGTACTACAGCCCCCCTTCCTGTGCTAAGGTATTACAGCACCCCTTCCTGTGGTAAGGTACTGCAGCCCCCCTTCCTTATGCTAAGGTATTACAGCACCCCTTCCTGTGCTAAGGTAGTACAGCTCCCGTGATGTGCTTGGGTATTACAGCACCCCTTCCTGTGCTAAGGTATTACAGCACCACTTCCTTTGCTAAGGTATTACAGCCACCCTTCCTGTGCTAAGGTACTACAGCCACCCTTCCTGTGCTAAGGTATTACAGCACCCCTTCCTGTGATAAGGTACTGCAGCCCCCTTCCTGTGCTAAGGTATTGCAGCACCCTGCTGTGCTAAGGTATTACAGCCCCCCTTCCTGTGCTAAGGTACTACAGCACCCCTTCCTGTGCTAAGGTATTGCAGCACCCCTTTCTATGCTAAGGTATTACTGCTTCCCTTCTGTGCTAAGGTATTACAGCACCCCCTTCTCTGCTAAGGTATTACAGCACCCCTTCCTTTGCTAAGGTATTACAGCACCCCATCCTGTGCTAAGGTATTACAGCACCCCTCCTCTGCTAAGGTATTACAGCCCCCTTCCTGTGCTAAGGTATTACAGCCCCCCTTCTTGTGCTAAGGTATTACATCACCCCTTCCTGTGATAAGGTACTGCAGCCCCCTTCCTGTGCTAAGGTATTGCAGCACCCTGCTGTGCTAAGGTATTACAGCCCCCCTTCCTGTGCTAAGGTACTACAGCACCCCTTCCTGTGCTAAGGTATTGCAGCACCCCTTTCTATGCTAAGGTATTACAGCTTCCCTTCTGTGCTAAGGTAGTACATCACCCCCTTCTCTGCTAAGGTATTACAGCACCCCTTCCTGTGCTAAGGTATTACAGCACCCCTTCCTGTGCTAAGGTATTACAGCACCCCTCCTCTGCTAAGGTATTACAGCCCCCTTCCTGTGCTAAGGTACTACAGCACCCCTTCGTGTGCTAAGGTATTAGAGCCACCCTCCTCTGCTAAGGTATTACAGCACCCCTTCCTGTGCTAAGGTACTTCAGCACCCATTCCTGTGCTAAGGTATTACACCTCCCCGTCCTCTGCTAAGGTATTACAGTTCCCCAGCTGTGCTAAGGTATTACAGCACCCCCTCCTCTGCTAAGGTATTACTGCACCCTTTCCTGTGCTTAGGTACTTCAGCACCCATTCCTTTGCTAAGGTATTACACCTCCCCGTCCTCTGCTAAGGTATTACAGCACCCCTTCCTGTGCTAAGGTATTACAGCTCCCCTGCTGTGCTTGGTTGTACAGCACCCCTTCCTGTGCTAAGGTATTACAGCACCCCTTCCTGTGCTACAGTACTACAACACCCCTTCCTGTGCTACGGTATTACAGCACCCCTCCTCTGCTAAGGTATTACAGCACCCTTTCCTGTGCTAAGGTACTTCAGCACCCATTCCTTTGCTAAGGTATTACACCTCCCCGTCCTCTGCTAAGGTATTACAGCACCCCTTCCTGTGCTAAGGTACTACAACACCCCTTCCTGTGCTACGGTATTACAGCACCCCTCCTCTGCTAAGGTATTACAGCACCCTTTCCTGTGCTTAGGTAACACAGCTCCCCTGTTGGGCTCAGGTATTAAATCCCCCCCTTCCTGTGCTAAGGTATTACAGCCCCTCATCCTGTACTAAGGTACTACAGCACCCCTTCCTGTGCTAAGGTATTACAGCTCCCCTGCTGTGCTAAGGTATTACAGCACCCCTCCTCTGCTAAGGTATTACAGCACCCCTTCCTGTGCTAATGTATTGCAGCCCCCCCCCCTGTTAAGGTATTACAGCTCCCCTGCTGTGCTTGGGTATTACAGCACCCCTTCCTGTGCTAAGGTATTACAGCCCCCCTTTCTGTGCTAACATACTACAGCCCCCTTCCTGTGCTAAGGTATTAAAGCACCCCTTCTTGTGGTAAGGTACTGCAGCCCCCCTTCCTTATGCTAAGGTATTACAGCACCCCTTCCTGTGGTAAGGTACTGCAGCACCTCTTCCTGTGCTAAGGTATTACAGACCCCCTTCCTGTGCTAAGGTATTACAGCCCCCATCCTCTTCTAAGGTATTACAGCCCACCTTCCTGTACTAAGGTATTACAGCCACCCTTCCTGTGCTAAGGTATTACAGCCACCCTTCCTGTGCTAAGGTATTACAGCACCCCTTCCTGTGCTAAGGTATTAAAGCCCCCCCTTCCTGTGCTAAGGTATTACAGCACCCCTTCCTGTGCTAAGGTACTACAGCACCCCTTCCTGTGCTAAGGTACTACAGCCACCCTTCCTGTGCTAAGGCATTACAGCACCCCTTCCTGTGCTAAGACATTACAGCACAACTTCCTGTGCTAAGGTATTAAAGCCCCCCCTTCCTGTGCTAAGGTATTACAGCACCCCTTCCTGTGCTAAGGTATTAAAGCCCCCCCTTCCTGTGCTAAGGTATTACAGCACCCCTTCCTGTGCCAAGGTATTACAGCACCCCCTTCTCTGCTAAGGTATTACAGCACCCCTTCCTGTGCTAAGGTAGTACAGCTCCCCTGCTGTGCTTGGGTATTACAGCACCCCTTCCTGTGCTAAGGTATACAGCACCCCTTCCCATGGTAAGGTACTGCAGCCCCCTTCCTTATGCTAAGGTATTACAGCATCCCTTCCTTATGCTAAGGTATTACAGCACCCCTTCCTGTGCTAAGGTACTACAGCCACTGTTCCTGTGCTAAGGTATTACATCACCCCTTCCTGTGCTAAGGTACTGCAGCCTCCTTCCTTATGCTAAGGTATTACATCACCCCTTCCTGTGCTAAGGTATACAGCACCCCTTCCCATGGTAAGGTACTGCAGCCCCCTTCCTTATGCTAAGGTATTACAGCATCCCTTCCTTATGCTAAGGTATTACAGCACCCCTTCCTGTGCTAAGGTACTACAGCCACTGTTCCTGTGCTAAGGTATTACATCACCCCTTCCTGTGCTAAGGTATCACAGCACCCCGTCCTGTGCTAAGGTACTACAGCCACCCTTCCTGTGCTAAGGTACTACAGCCACCCTTCCCGTGCTAAGGTACTACAGCCACCCTTCCTGTGCTAAGGTACTACAGCCACCCTTCCTGGGCTAAGGTATTACAGCCACCCTTCCTGTGCTAAGATACTACAGCCACCCTTCCTGTGCTAAGGTATTACAGCACCCCTTCCTGTGCTAAGGTACTGCAGCCCCCCTTCTGTGCTAAGATACTACAGCCACCCTTCCTGTGCTAAGGTATTACAGCACCCCTTCCTGTGCTAAGGTACTGCAGCCCCCCTTCCTGTGCTAAGGTACTACAGCCTCCTTTCCTGTGCTAAGGTATTACAGCACCCCTTCCTGTGCTAAGGTATACAGCACCCCTGCTGTGCTTAGATATTAAAGCCCCCCTTCCTGTGCTAAGGTATACAGCACCCCTGCTGTGCTTAGATATTAAAGATCCCCCTCCTGTGCTAAGGTAGTACAGCTCCAGTGCTGTGCCTGGGTATTACAGCACCCCTTCCTGTGCTAAGGTATTACAGCACCACTTCCTGTGCTAAGGTATTACAGCCACCCTTCCTGTGCTAAGGTACTAAAGCCACCCTTCCTGTGCTAAGGTATTACAGCACCCCTTCTTGTGCTAAGGTACTGCATCCCCGCTTCCTGTGCTAAGGTACTACAGCCACATTTCCTGTGCTAAGGTATCACAGCATCCCTTCCTGTGCTAAGGTACTACAGCCACCCTTCCTGTGCTAAGGTACTACAGCCACCCTTCCTATGCTAAGGTATCACAGCACCCCTTCCTGTGCTAATGTACTACAGCCACCCTTCCTGTGCTAAGGTTCTACAGCCACCCTTCCTGTGCTAAGGCATTACAGCACCCCTTCCTGTGCTAAGGTACTACAGCCACCCTTCCTGTGCTAAGGTATTACAGCACCCCTTCCTGTGCTAAGGTACTACAGCCATCCTTCTTGTGCTAAGGTACTGCAGCCCCCCTTCCTGTGCTAAGGTATTGCAGCACCTTTTCCTGTGCTAAGGTATTACAGCCCCCCTTACTGTGTTAAGGTACTACAGCACCCCTTCCTGTGCTAAGGGTTTTATAGTGATAACACCGAATAAAAAAATCTCGAAACCAAAAATCTCGAATACAAAAGGCCGAAAAAAAAATATCTAATTGTTTTTTATGACGTTTTTTTCTCGAAATGGGGGGGTTCCCCCCCAACCCCCTTTTTTCTATTTTTTTTTATTTTAACCCTTTTTTTTACTTACCTGACCCCAAAAACACATATAACTAAATAAATAAATAATTCGATATTTTTGTTTTTCGAGATTTTGTATTCGAGATTTTTGCAGTTCGAGATTTTGTTTTCGGTATTTTGACCGACCACCGTGCTAAGGTATTGCAGCACCCCTTTCTATGCTAAGATATTACAGCTCCCCTGCTGTGCTAAGGTATTACAGCACCCCCGTCTCTGCTAAGGTATTACAGCACCCCCTCCTCTGTTAAGGTAGTACAGCTCCCCTGCTGTGCTTGGGTATTACAGCACCCCTCCCTGTGCTAAGGTATACAGCACCCCTCCTGTGCTCAGGTATTAAAGCCCCCCTTCCTGTGCTAAGGTATTACAGCCCCCCTTCCTGTGCTAAGGCACTACAGCCCCCCTTCCTGTGCTAAGGTATTACAGCACCCCTTCCTGTGGTAAGGTACTGCAGCCCCCCTTCCTTATGCTAAGGTATTACAGCACCCCTTCCTGTGCTAAGGTAGTACAGCACCACTTCCTGTGCTAAGGTATTACAGCCACCCTTCCTGTGCTAAGGTACTACAGCCACCCTTCCTGTGCTTACAGCACCCCTTCCTGGGCTAAGGTACTGCAGCCCCCCTTCCTGTGCTAAGGTATTGTAGCACCCCTTTCTATGCTAAAGTATTACAGCTTCCCTGCTGTGCTAAGTTATTACAGCACCCCCTTCTCTGCTAAGGTATTACAGCACCCCTCCTCTGCTAAGGTATTACAGACCCCCTTCCTGTGCTAAGGTATTACAGCCCCCCTTCCTGTGCTAAGGTATTACAGCCCCCCTACTCTGATAAGGTATTACAGCACCCCTTCCTGTGCTAAGGTACTACAGCCACTGTTCCTGTGCTAAGGTATTACATCACCCCTTCCTGTGCTAAGGTACTGCAGCCCCCTTCCTTATGCTAAGGTATTACATCACCCCTTCCTGTGCTAAGGTATACAGCACCCCTTCCCATGGTAAGGTACTGCAGCCCCCTTCCTTATGCTAAGGTATTACAGCATCCCTTCCTTATGCTAAGGTATTACAGCACCCCTTCCTGTGCTAAGGTACTACAGCCACTGTTCCTGTGCTAAGGTATTACATCACCCCTTCCTGTGCTAAGGTATCACAGCACCCCGTCCTGTGCTAAGGTACTACAGCCACCCTTCCTGTGCTAAGGTACTACAGCCACCCTTCCCGTGCTAAGGTACTACAGCCACCCTTCCTGTGCTAAGGTACTACAGCCACCCTTCCTGGGCTAAGGTATTACAGCCACCCTTCCTGTGCTAAAATACTACAGCCACCCTTCCTGTGCTAAGGTATTACAGCACCCATTCCTGTGCTAAGGTACTGCAGCCCCCCTTTTGTGCTAAGATACTACAGCCACCCTTCCTGTGCTAAGGTATTACAGCACCCCTTCCTGTGCTAAGGTACTGCAGCCCCCCTTCCTGTGCTAAGGTACTACAGCCTCCTTTCCTGTGCTAAGGTATTACAGCACCCCTTCCTGTGCTAAGGTATACAGCACCCCTGCTGTGCTTAGATATTAAAGCCGCCCTTCCTGTGCTAAGGTATACAGCACCCCTGCTGTGCTTAGATATTAAAGCCCCCCCCTCCTGTGCTAAGGTAGTACAGCTCCAGTGCTGTGCTTGGGTATTACAGCACCCCTTCCTGTGCTAAGGTATTACAGCACCACTTCCTGTGCTAAGGTATTACAGCCACCCTTCCTGTGCTAAGGTACTAAAGCCACCCTTCCTGTGCTAAGGTATTACAGCACCCCTTCTTGTGCTAAGGTACTGCATCCCCGCTTCCTGTGCTAAGGTACTACAGCCACATTTCCTGTGCTAAGGTATCACAGCATCCCTTCCTGTGCTAAGGTACTACAGCCACCCTTCCTGTGCTAAGGTACTACAGCCACCCTTCCTGTGCTAAGGTATCACAGCACCCCTTCCTGTGCTAAGGTACTACAGCCACCCTTCCTGTGCTAAGGTTCTACAGCCACCCTTCCTGTGCTAAGGCATTACAGCACCCCTTCCTGTGCTAAGGTACTACAGCCACCCTTCCTGTGCTAAGGTATTACAGCACCCCTTCCTGTGCTAAGGTACTACAGCCATCCTTCTTGTGCTAAGGTACTGCAGCCCCCCTTCCTGTGCTAAGGTATTGCAGCACCTTTTCCTGTGCTAAGGTATTACATCCCCCCTTACTGTGTTAAGGTACTACAGCACCCCTTCCTGTGCTAAGGGGTTTATAGTGATAACACCGAATAAAAAAATCTCAAAACCAAAAATCTCGAATACAAAAGGCCGAAAAAAAAATATCTAATTGTTTTTTATGACGTTTTTTTTCTCGAAATGGGGGGGTTCCCCCCCAACCCCCCTTTTTTCTATTTTTTTTTTATTTTAACCTTTTTTTTTACTTACCTGACCCCAAAAACACATATAAATAAATAAATAAATAATTCGATATTTTTGTTTTTCGAGATTTTGTATTCGAGATTTTTGCAGTTCGAGATTTTGTTTTCGGTATTTTGACCGACCACCGTGCTAAGGTATTGCAGCACCCCTTTCTATGCTAAGGTATTACAGCTCCCCTGCTGTGCTAAGGTATTACAGCACCCCCATCTCTGCTAAGGTATTACAGCACCCCCTCCTCTGTTAAGGTAGTACAGCTCCCCTGCTGTGCTTGGGTATTACAGCACCCCTCCCTGTGCTAAGGTATACAGCACCCCTGCTGTGCTCAGGTATTAAAGCCCCCCTTCCTGTGCTAAGGTATTACAGCCCCCCTTCCTGTGCTAAGGCACTACAGCCCCCCTTCCTGTGCTAAGGTATTACAGCACCCCTTCCTGTGGTAAGGTACTGCAGCCCCCCTTCCTTATGCTAAGGTATTACAGCACCCCTTCCTGTGCTAAGGTAGTACAACACCACTTCCTGTGCTAAGGTATTACAGCCACCCTTCCTGTGCTAAGGTACTACAGCCACCCTTCCTGTGCTAAGGTATTACAGCACCCCTTCCTGGGCTAAGGTACTGCAGCCCCCCTTCCTGTGCTAAGGTATTGTAGCACCCCTTTCTATGCTAAAGTATTACAGCTTCCCTGCTGTGCTAAGTTATTACAGGACCCCCTTCTCTGCTAAGGTATTACAGCACCCCTCCTCTGCTAAGGTATTACAGACCCCCTTCCTGTGCTAAGGTATTACAGCCCCCCTTCCTGTGCTAAGGTATTACAGCCCCCCTACTCTGCTAAGGTATTACAGCTCCCCAGCTGTGGTAATGTCAAGCTGGGAGGCCCGAGAGGGCCGCGTACCTGCTGTCTTGGTGGTTGGTCTCGCAGAGGTCGCCAGTCTGGAGTCCGAGAACTGATGAACTAGTGGCACGAAGAACCAGCCTCTCCACCACCCAAAAGTGGAACTGGGTGGAGGATGGACCGACTCCTAATGTCACGAAAGGCACTCTCCAGATGAACGTGACAAGAGGACTGTTTAGGCACAGACGGATGAAGCCATGGTCCTGGTGGAGCTTGCTGACGAGACCATGGGCCTCATTACGACCCTGGCGGTAAGGGGTTAACGCCAGCGTTAGCTGCGCCGACCCCTTACCGCCAATTATGAGGTCCCTTAGCGCCATGGCGCTTTTGACACCTGCTTTTAGCAGGTGTTAAAATCCATGGCGCTAAGGGACCATGGAGTTAATTACGCCACCGTAATTTACGGTGGCGTAATTAACGCCTTCCCCACTCCCATTATGCCCTATGGGGCAAAAATGGGAATGGGGAAGGGTAAATGGGGATTGGGGACTTACCGCCCCGCCAAGGTCGGAATGGGGCGGTAAGTCCGCCAACCACCATGGCGTAAACGTAGTTTACGCCATGGTGGTAAAGTCACGGCCCTGGCGGTAACTTACCGCCAGGGTCGTAATGAGGCCCCATGTGTCTTCCAAAAGTCTCTGTACTGCAGCAGTAGGTAGATTGACCGGTGTGGCAGAAAGGGTCTTCGCTGTGGACAAAAGGAGCTTGGCTGGTGCAGATGGTTCCAATGGTACACAGGATCAGGCTCGGAGTCAGGCAGGACAGGAAAGAGGGAGGCCAGATGTAGCTTGCCGTCTAGCCAAATAAAGAGCTGCGTAGACGTGCCCAGGATGGACCAGGAGAGTGCAAGCTAGCCAAGGGTAAGACCCAGATAAACTGTTGGTAGTCTTAGGGCAGGACCCGAGTTGGTGTAAGCTAAAAGGCTGCTGGACAGAACATAAGAAAGTAGTGGGCGGACCCAGGACAGGATCCAGGTAAGGTAAGCTGGGTGGCCTAGGATAGAACCTTGGTAGGATAAGTAGGTTGGCCCAGGGTAGGACCCAGGTAGGTGGCAAGCTGGCCCAGGACAGGGCCCAGGTAGGATAGAAGGTTGGCCCAGGGTAGGACCCAAGTAAGTGGCAGGCTGGCCCAGGACAGGACCCAGGTAAGTGCAGGCTGGCCCAGGACAGGACCCAGGTAAGTGCAGGCTGGCCCAGGACAGGACCCAGGTAAGTGCTGGCAGGCCCAGGACAGGACCCAGGTAAGTGCTGACAGGCCCAGGACAGGACCCAGGAAAATGCAGACTGACCCAGGACAGGACCCAGGTAAGTTCAGGCAGGAACAACGAGGCGAAGCGAAGCAAACCGCGTTGAGACGCGGCCTGCATCGATTCGCGGCCTCTTTTATGGGCCGCCGGCGCCCGAGAGGCCTGGAACGCAAGCCGTTCCGTTTCCGGGCGCCGGCGAACCCACAACGAGGCCTGGAAGGCAAGCCCCTCCGAGGAGGCGAGCCCAGTCCACGGCGCATGCGCGGAACCGAGACAGAGGTCTCCCGCGCATGCGCCGTAGACCGCCGGCCCCGCAACCAGTCGCTCCCCTCCCGGCGAGTCCCCAGACGCGAACGCGCGGGTAGACTCGCCAGGAGGAAATGGGAGCGGCAGACCCCAGTCTCCCGCGTGACATGACACTATGCCCCCTCCCAGGAAGACCCGGGGCCCCAGGTTTCCAGGGAAACCGTCCATAGAACTCACGTATCAGACGGGGTGCATGCACGTGCTGGTGCGGTTCCCATGTACGATCACAGGCTGGGTACCCTTTCCAATCTACCAAATAGTGGAGGACCCCTCTGCGGTAACGGGCATCACAGATCTCGTGTACCTCAAACTCTGGGACGCCCTGCACCAGGACAGAGGCCGGGCGAGGAGAGGTGCGGCCATATGTATCGACCACATAGGGTTTCAACAGGGACACATGGAAAACGGGATGTATACGCCAAGAAGGGGGCAGTCGAAGACGGAAGGCTACAGAGGACAGCCGCTTGGTGATAACGAATGGCCCCAGATATCGGGGAGCCAGTTTGACAGGCAGGTTGTGAAGCGGCAAGTTCTTTGAGGATAACCACACCTTGTCACCCTCCCGGAAATTCGGTTCTGCACTCCTCTTCCTGTCTGCCTGTCTCTTCATCCGATCCTTGGCTTCACTCAAGATCTTGCGTGCTAGTTCCTGTTGTTTCTGGATGTGTAAGACCAGGCCATCAGCAGATGGAACAGTACTAGATGGAACTGGTTGAAAAGGCATCAATCGAGGATGTAGACCAGTAGAACAGAAGAATGGGCTGACTCCAATGGAAGCATGAACAGTATTGTTGTAGGACACTTCTGCAAGATCTAACCCATCTTTCCAATTAGACTGTGTGGCATTGGCAAAACAGCGGAGGTACTCTTCCAAAGTCTGATTGGTCCTTTTGGTTAGTCCATTGGTCTGTGGGTGATAGCCTGAGCTTAGAGCCCTATGGATTCCCAGATGACCACACACCTTGCTCCAAAACGATGAAAGGAACTGGGTTCCCCGATCCGATATGATCTTCTCCGGTAGGCCGTGCAACCGGTAAATCTCGTGCAGAAATGCTGAAGCCATTTGAGTTGCTGTAGGGATTTTCTGGAATGGGATGAAATGGGCTAGTTTGGTGAAGCTATCCACAACCACCATTATACAAGTGTACCCTTCTGATGGAGGCAGATCCACAATGAAGTTGGTGGCGATGGTATGCCATGGATAGGGTGCTATTTCAGTAGGCACTAGCAATCCCAACGGTCGTCTTCTAGGAACCTTGCACTGGGCACAAATAGGACAGCTTTCGATGTACTTCTGGACCTCGGTCGCCCAACCAGGCCACCAGAACTGACGGGATATCAACTCCCGTGTGGCTCTGATCCCGCGATGTCCTCCTAGGGGCGAATCATGGAATCCATGCAGAATGCCCCTTCTAACAGCCCCTCTAGGTATGTAGAGCCTTTTCCGAAAAAACAACAGTCCATCTCGTTCTGAAACCAATTGTCGACTAAGAAGGGTCGTTCTTTCTGGATCCGACCGAGTGGCTTCCGTGATGGACTCAAGGTGAGGAGACAAGGTCAGCAAAAAATGGTGAGGAGAAATCAGTGGCAGATCTGGACAAGACGTCTCTTCCACGTTTTCCAGGGACCTGGAGAGTGCATCCGCCTTCAAATTGGAGGCTCCCGGGACGTAAGTAACATGGAACTCAAACGGAGAGAAGAAGAAGGCCCACCTGGCTTGACGAGGAGTCCGACATTGCAAGGAGCGAAGATATTGCAGATTGCGATGATCTGTCCGCACTTCCACAGAAAAGCGAGCTCCGAGGAGAAAATGTCTCCATTCCTCGAATGCGGTCTTGATGGCCAACAGCTCCTTTTCAATCACCGCATAATTTCTTTCGCTGGGACTCAGCTTGCGAGAATAATAGGCCACTGGATGTTCTACTAACGTGGTCGGATCTTTCTGAAGAAGAACTGCTCCTACCGCGAAGCTGGAAGCGTCGGCCTCCACTATGTAGGGCAACTCTTCCTGTGGATGGCGCAGGATCGGGGCAGCCATAAAAGCCGACTTCAAAACGTCGAAAGCCTGAGAAGCCATGGAATCCCATTCGAAAGAGATCTTGCTGCTGGTTAGCCTGGTGAGAGGCGCCGAGATCTGCGAAAACTGTGGAATGAAGCGCCTATAAAAGTTTGCGAATCCCAAAAAGCGTTGGAGAGCCTTGATATCGTGAGGACGTTTCCATTCTTGTATGGCTTGCACTTTCTTGGGATCCATCCCAATACCTTCCTGATTAATCACAAACCCCAAAAACTCAATGCTGGGTTGGTGAAAGCAGCATTTCTCTGCTTTGGCAAATAGGTTATTGATGGACAGCCGACGAAGGACCTCATGGACGTGTTCCACATGCTCGTCTAAGGATTTAGAAAAAAACAGTATATCGTCCAGGTAAACCCAGACGGATAATCCTAGCAGATCACCAAAGATGTAGTCCATAAATCGTTGAAAAACAGCGGGGGCATTACATAAGCCGAAAGGCATGACCCTGTACTCAAAATGCCCAAAAGGTGTCTTGAAAGCTGTCTTCCACTCATCCCCACTCCTGATGCGCACCAAATGATAAGCCCCGCGTAGGTCCAATTTGGAGAAGATTCGCGCAGTGTGCAGGGTTTCAAGGATACTGCGAATCAAAGGTAAAGGATACCGGTCTTTGGCTGTTATGTCATTCAACTGCCGGTAGTCGACACAGGGTCTCAATGTACCTTCTTTCTTCTTTACAAAAAACAGGGGAAATCCTGCGGGCGATTTAGACGGCACTATGTATCCCTTTCTTAGACTCTCTGACAAGTACTCCTGAAGCACCTGCTTCTCGTCTCGTGTTAGGGCATATAATTTCCCATGGGGAATGACGTGATTAGGCAGCAGTTCTATGGAGCAATCAAAGGAACGGTGTGGAGGAAGGGGTATGTCGCCAGGTTCAGAGAATACCTGTTTAAAATCGGTATATTCCTGTGGGACCAGAGACGTGGAACATAGGTGGACCCCACTGATGTCTGTTTCTAGGGAGGTCGAAACGGCCATGGTGGGAGCCGGTAGCTTGCATTCCTGGGCACACACTGCGGATGAAAAGGTCAAGGTCTGGGTTCTCCAGTCTATCGATGGGTTGTGGTATTGCAGCCAAGGTAATCCCAAGACCACTTTGTAGGTCGGAGATTTTATAACATCCAAGGCAAGTTCTTCGTAATGGTCAGCAATCAGGAGAGCCAGTCCAACTGTGAACTGACTGACGGGTCCAGAAGACAAGGGAGTGCCATCTATGAGCTCCACAGACAGAGGTGTGTGTCTGGAAATGAGTGGTATCTTGTGTCTGGAGACGAACGTTTCGTCAATGTAATTGCCAGAAGCCCCGCTGTCCAATAGACCGAATACTTCCAGGTTCTTGTCTGGCAACTTAATTCGGATCTTCAGGGTCTGTAGTACCGCTGGTTGCATGGGAAGACGAATATAACATATAACTGAAGGGTCTGAGGAAGGGATAGGACCTGTCGTTGCCCTTCCAGTATACGACAGGTCTCTTAGTTTCCCGACTTCTTCTTCTGCGGACGCAAAGGGCACGTACCCAAATAATGCTCGGCTGCTCCACAGTAAAGACACAAACGTAAAGACCTCCTTCGTTTCTTCTCTTCGTCCGTTAAAGGTCCTCTCATGGCTCCTAATTGCATGGGCTCCGGTCCGGATTTGGTCGACCCGAACGAACCTGCGGGTGAGCTGGTCATCCTGGGATTGCTTCTTTCAAGCCGACGTCTCTAAGCCTTTCGTTCGGCTAACCTCTGATCAATACGGAGTACCTGATCAATCAAGAGTTGAAGGCTCTCTGGTTCAGGGATGTGGAGTAACTCATCCTTGTACTCTTCTCTCAGGCCTCGGCGAAACAGTGTCTTCTGTGTGATCTCGGGCCACTGGGAGTCAGTAGCCAAAAGTCGGAAGCGGCTGATGTAGGTTATGATGTCAGTGCTTCCCTGTTTGTAGTCCATCAATTGATTCTGTGCAACGGAGGCCAGGTTAGGCGTCTGGAACACCTCAAGGAAGGCTTTTTCAAAGGCAGCAAAGTCATTCAAAATAGGACTATTTGTAACCACAAACGGAGTTGCCCAAGCTAGTGCGTTCCCAGTTAGGTTCCCCAAGATGTATCCAATCTTGGCCTTATCGTTGTTGAAGTAGGTAGATCTGAAGAGAAAATGTATCCGGCAGTGGTTACAAAACTCTGCCACCCGTCTTGGGTCTCCGTCGAATTTGATGGGTGTTGTATGAGCCAATGATCCCTCTACCTGAGAGGTACTGGGTGCTCCTTGTGTTATCATTTGCCGTAAGGTTTGATTCTCCTGACGCAGGGCGGTCATCTCGGCCCTGAGCGCTAGCAACTCGTTCCGCATGTCTTGCGAATCATCCATCTCCGAATCTGAAGGCAGGCGTCTCAATCTGTCAAGCTGGGAGGCCCGAGAGGGCCGCGTACCTGCTGTCTTGGTGGTTGGTCTCGCAGAGGTCGCCAGTCTGGAGTCCGAGAACTGATGAACTAGTGGCACGAAGAACCAGCCTCTCCACCACCCAAAAGTGGAACTGGGTGGAGGATGGACCGACTCCTAATGTCACGAAAGGCACTCTCCAGATGAACGTGACAAGAGGACTGTTTAGGCACAGACGGATGGAGCCATGGTCCTGGTGGAGCTTGCTGACGAGACCATGTGTCTTCCAAAAGTCTCTGTACTGCAGCAGTAGGTAGATTGACCGGTGTGGCAGAAAGGGTCTTCGCTGTGGACAAAAGGAGCTTGGCTGGTGCAGATGGTTCCAATGGTACACAGGATCAGGCTCGGAGTCAGGCAGGACAGGAAAGAGGGAGGCCAGATGTAGCTTGCCGTCTAGCCAAATAAAGAGCTGCGTAGACGTGCCCAGGATGGACTAGGAGAGTGCAAGCTAGCCAAGGGTAAGACCCAGATAAACTGTTGGTAGTCTTAGGGCAGGACCCGAGTTGGTGTAAGCTAAAAGACTGCTGGACAGAACATAAGAAAGTAGTGGGCGGACCCAGGACAGGATCCAGGTAAGGTAAGCTGGGTGGCCTAGGATAGAACCTTGGTAGGATAAGTAGGTTGGCCCAGGGTAGGACCCAGGTAGGTGGCAAGCTGGCCCAGGACAGGGCCCAGGTAGGATAGAAGGTTGGCCCAGGGTAGGACCCAAGTAAGTGGCAGGCTGGCCCAGGACAGGACCCAGGTAAGTGCAGGCTGGCCCAGGACAGGACCCAGGTAAGTGCAGGCTGGCCCAGGACAGGACCCAGGTAAGTGCTGGCAGGCCCAGGACAGGACCCAGGTAAGTGCTGGCAGGCCCAGGACAGGACCCAGGAAAATGCAGACTGACCCAGGACAGGACCCAGGTAAGTTCAGGCAGGAACAACGAGGCGAAGCAAAGCAAACCGCGTTGAGACGCGGCCTGCATCGATTCGCGGCCTCTTTTATGGGCCGCCAGCGCCCGAGAGGCCTGGAACGCAAGCCGTTCCGTTTCCGGGCGCCGGCGAACCCACAACGAGGCCTGGAAGGCAAGCCCCTCCGAGGAGGCGAGCCCAGTCCACGGCGCATGCGCGGAACCGAGACAGAGGTCTCCCGCGCATGCGCCGTAGACCGCCGGCCCCGCAACCAGTCGCTCCCCTCCCGGCGAGTCCCCAGACGCGAACGCGCGGGTAGACTCGCCAGGAGGAAATGGGAGCGGCAGACCCCAGTCTCCCGCGTGACATGACAGGTAAGGTATTACAGCACCTCTCCTCTGCTAAGGTATTACAGCACCCCTTCCTGTGCTAAGGTATTACAGCCACCCTCCTCTGCTAAGGTATTACAGCACCCCTTCCTGTGCTAAGGTATTACAGTTCCCCTGCTGTGCTAAGGTATTACAGCACCCCCTCCTCTGCTAAGGTATTACTGCACCCTTTCCTGTGCTAAGGTACTTCAGCACCCATTCCTGTGCTAAGGTATTACACCTCCCCGTCCTCTGCTAAGGTATTACAGCACCCCTTCCTGTGCTAGGGTATTACAGCTCCCCTGCTGTGCTTGGTTGTACAGCACCCCTTCCTGTGCTAAGGTATTACAGCACCCCTTCCTGTGCTAAGGTACGACAACACCCCTTCCTGTACTACGGTATTACAGCACCCCTCCTCTGCTAAGGTATTACAGCACCCTTTCCTGTGCTTGGGTAACACAGCTCCCCTGTTGGGCTCAGGTATTAAACCCCCCCCTTCCTGTGCTAAGGTATTACAGCCCCTCATCCTGTACTAAGGTACTACAGCACCCCTTCCTGTGCTAAGGTATTGCAGCTCCCCTGCTGTGCTAAGGTATTACAGCACCCCTCCTCTGCTAAGGTATTACAGCAACCCTTCCTGTGCTAATGTATTGCAGCCCCCCCTCTGTTAAGGTATTACAGCTCCCCTGCTGTGCTTGGGTATTACAGCACCCCTTCCTGTGCTAAGGTATTACAGCCCCCCTTCCTGTGCTAAGGTATTACAGCACCCCTACTCTGCTAAGGTATTACAGCCCCCTTCCTGTGCTAAGGTATTACAGCCCCCCTTCCTGTGCTAAGGTATTACAGCCCCCCTACTCTGCTAAGGTATTACAGCTCCCCAGCTGTGGTAAGGTATTACAGCACCTCTCCTCTGCTAAGGTACTACAGCACCCCTTCCTGTGCTAAGGTATTAGAGCCACCCTCCTCTGCTAAGGTATTACAGCACCCCTTCCTGTGCTAAGGTACTTCAGCACCCATTCCTGTGCTAAGGTATTACACCTCCCCGTCCTCTGCTAAGGTATTACAGTTCCCCAGCTGTGCTAAGGTATTACAGCACCCCCTCCTCTGCTAAGGTATTACTGCACCCTTTCCTGTGCTAAGGTACTTCAGCACCCATTCCTGTGCTAAGGTATTACACCTCCCCGTCCTCTGCTAAGGTATTACAGAACCCCTTCCTGTGCTAAGGTATTACAGCTCCCCTGCTGTGCTTGGTTGTACAGCACCCCTTCCTGTGCTAAGGTATTACAGCACCCCTTCCTGTGCTACAGTACTACAACACCCCTTCCTGTGCTACGGTATTACAGCACCCCTCATCTGCTAAGGTATTACAGCACCCTTTCCTGTGCTGCTTAGGTAACACAGATCCCCTGTTGGGCTCAGGTATTAAATCCCCCCCTTCCTGTGCTAAGGTATTACAGCCCCTCATCCTGTACTAAGGTACTACAGCACCCCTTCCTGTGCTAAGGTATTACAGCTCCCCTGCTGTGCTAAGGTATTACAGCACCCCTCCTCTGCTAAGGTATTACAGCACCCCTTCCTGTGCTAATGTATTGCACCCCACCCCCTGTTAAGGTATTACAGCTCCCCTGCTGTGCTTAGGTATTACAGCACCCCTTCTTGTGCTAAGGTATTACAGCCCCCCTTTCTGTTCTAACGTACTACAGCCCCCTTCCTGTGCTAAGGTATTACAGCACCCCTTCTTGTGGTAAGGTACTGCAGCCCCCCTTCCTTATGCTAAGGTATTACAGCACCCCTTCCTGTGGTAAGGTACTGCAGCACCTCTTCCTGTGCTAAGGTATTACAGACCCCCTTCCTGTGCTAAGGTATTACAGCCCCCTTCCTCTTCTAAGGTATTACAGCCCACCTTCCTGTACTAAGGTATTACAGCACCCCTTCCTGTGCTAAGGTATTACAGCCACCCTTCCTGTGCTAAGGTATTACAGCACCCCTTCCTGTGCTAAGGTATTAAAGCCTCCCCTTCCTGTGCTAAGGTATTACAGCACCCCTTCCTGTGCTAAGGTATTAAAGCCTCCACTTCCTGTGCTAAGGTATTACAGCACCCCATCCTGTGCTAAGGTACTACAGCACCCCTTCCTGTGCTAAGGTACTACAGCCACCCCTTCCTGTGCTAAGGCATTACAGCACCCCTTCCTGTGCTAAGGTATTACAGCACCCCCTGCTCTGCTAAAGTATTACAGCACCCCTTCCTGTGCTAAGGTAGTACAGCTCCCCTGCTGTGCTTGGGTATTACAGCACCCCTTCCTGTGCTAAGGTATATAGCACCCCTTCCCATGGTAAGTTACTGCAGCCCCCTTCCTTATGCTAAGGTATTACAGCATCCCTTCCTTATGCTAAGGTATTACAGCACCCCTTCCTGTGCTAAGGTACTACAGCCACTGTTCCTGTGCTAAGGTATTACATCAACCCTTCCTGTGCTAAGGTACTGCAGCCACCCTTCCTGTGCTAAGGTATCACAGCACCCCTTCCTGTGCTAAGGTACTACAGCCACCCTTCCTGTGCTAAGGTATTACAGCCACCCTTCCCGTGCTTAGGCATTACAGCACCCCTTCCTGTGCTAAGGTACTACAGCCACCCTTCCTGTGCTAAGGTATTACAGCACCCCTTCCTGTGCTAAGGTACTGCAGCCCCCCTTCCTGTGCTAAGATACTACAGCCACCCTTCCTGTGCTAAGGTATTTCAGCACCCCTTCCTGTGCTAAGGTACTGCAGCCCCCCTTCCTGTGCTAAGGTACTACAGCCTCCTTTCCTGTGCTAAGGTATTACAGCACCCCTTCCTGTGCTAAGGTATACAGCACCCCTGCTGTGCTTAGGTATTAAAGCCCCCCTTCCTGTGCTAAGGTAGTACAGCCCCCCTTCCTGTGCTAAGGTACTACAGCCCCCCTTCCTGTGCTAAGGTATTACAGCACCCCTTCCTGTGGTAAGGTACTGCAGCCCCCCTTCCTTATGCTAAGGTATTACAGCACCCCCTCCTGTGCTAAGGTAGTACAGCTCCCATGCTGTGCTTGGGTATTACAGCACCCCTTCCTGTGCTAAGGTATTACAGCACCACTTCCTGTGCTAAGGTATTACAGCCACCCTTCCTGTGCTAAGGTACTACAGCCACCCTTCCTTGGCTAAGGTATTACAGCACCCCTTCCTGTTCTAAGGTACTGCATCCCCGCTTCCTGTGCTAAGGTACTACAGCCACATTTCCTGTGCTAAGGTATCACAGCACCCCTTCCTGTGCTAAGGTACTACAGCCACCCTTGCTGTGCTAAGGTACTACAGCCGCCTTTCCTGTGCTAAGGCATTACAGCACCCCTTCCTGTGCTAAGGTACTACAGATACCCTTCCTGTGCTAAGGTATTACAGCACCCCTTCCTGTGCTAAGGTACTACAGCCATCCTTCTTGTGCTAAAGTACTGCAGCCCCCTTCCTGTGCTAAGGAATTGCAGCACCTTTTCCAGTGCTAAGGTATTACAGCCCCCCTTACTGTGTTAAGGTACTATAGCACCCCTTCCTGTGCTAAGGTATTGCAGCACCCCTTTCTATGCTAAGGTATTACAGCTCCCCTGCTGTGCTAAGGTATTACAGCACCCATGTCTCTGCTAAGGTATTACAGCACCCCCTCCTCTGTTAAGGTAGTACAGCTCCCTGCTGTGCTTGGGTATTACAGCAACCGTCCCTGTGCTAAGGTATACAGCACCCCTGCTGTGCTCAGGTATTAAACCCCCCCTTCCTGTGCTAAGGTATTACAGCCCCCCTTCCTGTGCTAAGGTACTACAGCCCCCCTTCCTGTGCTAAGGTATTACAGCACCCCTTCCCGTGGTAAGGTACTGCAGCCCCCCTTCCTTATGCTAAGGTATTACAGCACCCCTTCCTGTGCTAAGGTAGTACAGCTCCCGTGCTGTGCTTGGGTATTACAGCACCCCTTCCTGTGCTAAGGTATTACAGCACCACTTCCTGTGCTAAGGTATTACTGCCACCCTTCCTGTGCTAAGGTACTACAGACACCCTTCCTGTGCTAAGGTATTACAGCACCCCTTTCTGGGCTAAGGTACTGCAGCCCCCCTTCCTGTGCTAAGGTATTGCAGCACCCTTCTGTGCTAAGGTATTACAGCCCCCCTTCCTGTGCTAAGGTACTACAGCACCCCTTCCTGTGGTAAGGTACTGCAGCCCCCTTCCTTATGCTAAGGTATTACAGCACCCCCTCCTGTGCTAAGGTAGTACAGCTCCCATGCTGTGCTTGGGTATTACAGCACCCCTTCCTGTGCTAAGGTATTACAGCACCACTTCCTGTGCTAAGGTATTACAGCCACCCTTCCTGTGCTAAGGTACTACAGCCACCCTTCCTTGGCTAAGGTATTACAACACCCCTTCCTGTTCTAAGGTACTGCATCCCCGCTTCCTGTGCTAAGGTACTACAGCCACATTTCCTGTGCTAAGGTATCACAGCACCCCTTCCTGTGCTAAGGTACTACAGCCACCCTTGCTGTGCTAAGGTACTACAGCCGCCCTTCCTGTGCTAAGGCATTACAGCACCCCTTCCTGTGCTAAGGTACTACAGATACCCTGCCTGTGCTAAGGTATTACAGCACCCCTTCCTGTGCTAAGGTACTACAGCCATCCTTCTTGTGCTAAAGTACTGCAGCCCCCTTCCTGTGCTAAGGAATTGCAGCACCTTTTCCTGTGCTAAGGTATTACAGCCCCCCTTACTGTGTTATGGTACTATAGCACCCCTTCCTGTGCTAAGGTATTGCAGCACCCCTTTCTATGCTAAGGTATACAGCACCCCTGCTGTGCTTAGGTATTAAAGCCCCCCTTCCTGTGCTAAGGTAGTACAGCCCCCCTTCCTGTGCTAAGGTACTACAGCCCGCCTTCCTGTGCTAAGGTATTACAGCACCCCTTCCTGCGGTAAGGTACTGCAGCCCCCCTTCCTTATTCTAAGGTATTACAGCACCCCCTCCTGTGCTAAGGTAGTACAGCTCCCATGCTGTGCTTGGGTATTACAGCACCCCTTCCTGTGCTAAGGTATTACAGCACCACTTCCTGTGCTAAGGTATTACAGCCTCCCTTCCTGTGCTAAGGTACTACAGCACCCCTTCCTGTGCTAAGGTATTACAGCACCCCTTCCTGTTCTAAGGTACTGCATCCCCGCTTCCTGTGCTAAGGTACTACAGCCACATTTCCTGTGCTAAGGTATCACAGCACCCCTTCCTGTGCTAAGGTACTACAGCCACCCTTGCTGTGCTAAGGTACTACAGCCGCCCTTCATGTGCTAAGGCATTACAGCACCCCTTCCTGTGCTAAGGTACTACAGATACCCTTCCTGTGCTAAGGTATTACAGCACCCCTTCCTGTGCTAAGGTACTACAGCCATCCTTCTTGTGCTAAAGTACTGCAGCCCCCTTCCTGTGCTAAGGAATTGCAGCACCTTTTCCTGTGCTAAGGTATTACAGCCCCCCTTACTGTGTTAAGGTACTATAGCACCCCTTCCTGTGCTAAGGTATTGCAGCACCCCTTTCTATGCTAAGGTATTACAGCTCCCCTGCTGTGCTAAGGTATTACAGCACCCCTGTCTCTGCTAAGGTATTACAGCACCCCCTCCTCTGTTAAGGTAGTACAGCTCCCCTGCTGTGCTTGGGTATTACAGCACCCCTCCCTGTGCTAAGGTATACAGCACCCCTGCTGTGCTCAGGTATTAAAGCCCCCCTTCCTGTGCTAAGGTATTACAGCCCCCCTTCCTGTGCTAAGGTACTACAGCCCCCCTTCCTGTGCTAAGGTATTACAGCACCCCTTCCCGTGGTAAGGTACTGCAGCCCCCCTTCCTTATGCTAAGGTATTACAGCACCCCTTCCTGTGCTAAGGTAGTACAGCTCCCGTGCTGTGCTTGGGTATTACAGCACCCCTTCCTGTGCTAAGGTATTACAGCACCACTTCCTGTGCTAAGGTATTACTGCCACCCTTCCTGTGCTAAGGTACTACAGACACCCTTCCTGTGCTAAGGTATTACAGCACCCCTTCCTGGGCTAAGGTACTGCAGCCCCCCTTCCTGTGCTAAGGTATTGCAGCACCCTGCTGTGCTAAGGTATTACAGCCCCCCTTCCTGTGCTAAGGTACTACAGCATCCCTTCCTGTGCTAAGGTATTGTAGCACCCCTTTCTATGCTAAAGTATTACAGCTTCCCTGCTGTGCTAAGGTATTGCAGCACCCCCTTCTCTGCTAAGGTATTACAGCACCCCTTCCATGGCTAAGGTATTACAGCACCCCTTCCTGTGCTAAAGTATTACAGCACCCCTCCTCTGCAAAGGTATTACAGACCCCCTTCCTGTGCTAAGGTATACAGCACCCCTGCTGTGCTTAGATATTAAAGCCCCCCTTCCTGTGCTAAGGTAGTACAGCCCCCCTTCCTGTGCTAAGATACTACAGCCCCCCTTCCTGTGCTAAGGTATTACAGCACCCCTTCCTGTGCTAAGGTATTACAGCACCCCTTCTTGTGCTAAGGTACTGCATCCCCGCTTCCTGTGCTAAGGTACTACAGCCACATTTCCTGTGCTAAGGTATCACAGCACCCCTTCCTGTCTTAAGGTACTACAGCCACCCTTCCTGTGCTAAGGTACTACAGCCACCCTTCCTGTGCTAAGGTATCACAGCACCCCTTCCTGTGCTAAGGTACTACAGCCACCCTTCCTGTGCTAAGGTACTACAGCCACCCTTCCTGTGCTAAGGCATTACAGCACCCCTTCCTGTGCTAAGGTACTACAGCCACCCTTCCTGTGCTAAGGTATTACAGCACCCCTTCCTGTGCTAAGGTACTACAGCCATCCTTCTTGTGCTAAGGTACTGCAGCCCCCCCTTCCTGTGCTAAGGTATTGCAGCACCTTTTCCTGTGCTAAGGTATTACAGCCCCCCTTACTGTGTTAAGGTACTACAGCACCCCTTCCTGTGCTAAGGGGTTTATAGTGATAACACCGAATAAAAAAATCTCGAAACCAAAAATCTCGAATACAAAAGGCCGAAAAAAAAATATCGAATTGTTTTTTATGACGTTTTTTTCTCGAAATGGGGGGGGTTCCCCCCCAACCCCCCTTTTTTTCTATTTTTTTTTATTTTAACCCTTTTTTTTACTTACCTGACCCCAAAAACACATACAACTAAATAAATAAATAATTCGATATTTTTGTTTTTCGAGATTTTGTATTCGAGATTTTTGCAGTTCGAGATTTTGTTTTCGGTATTTTGACCGACCACCGTGCTAAGGTATTGCGGCACCCCTTTCTATGCTAAGGTATTACAGCTCCCCTGCTGTGCTAAGGTATTACAGCACCCCCGTCTCTGCTAAGGTATTACAGCACCCCCTCCTCTGTTAAGGTAGTACAGCTCCCCTGCTGTGCTTGGGTATTACAGCACCCCTCCCTGTGCTAAGGTATACAGCACCCCTGCTGTGCTCAGGTATTAAAGCCCCCCTTCCTGTGCTAAGGTATTACAGCCCCCCTTCCTGTGCTAAGGCACTACAGCCCCCCTTCCTGTGCTAAGGTATTACAGCACCCCTTCCTGTGGTAAGGTACTGCAGCCCCCCTTCCTTATGCTAAGGTATTACAGCACCCCTTCCTGTGCTAAGGTAGTACAGCACCACTTCCTGTGCTAAGGTATTACAGCCACCCTTCCTGTGCTAAGGTACTACAGCCACCCTTCCTGTGCTAAGGTATTACAGCACCCCTTCCTGGGCTAAGGTACTGCAGCCCCCCTTCCTGTGCTAAGGTATTGTAGCACCCCTTTCTATGCTAAAGTATTACAGCTTCCCTGCTGTGCTAAGGTATTACAGCACCCCCTTCTCTGCTAAGGTATTACAGCACCCCTCCTCTGCTAAGGTATTACAGACCCCCTTCCTGTGCTAAGGTATTACAGCCCCCCTTCCTGTGCTAAGGTATTACAGCCCCCCTACTCTGCTAAGGTATTACAGCTCCCCAGCTGTGGTAAGGTATTACAGCACCTCTCCTCTGCTAAGGTATTACAGCACCCCTTCCTGTGCTAAGGTATTACAGCCACCCTCCTCTGCTAAGGTATTACAGCACCCCTTCCTGTGCTAAGGTATTACAGTTCCCCTGCTGTGCTAAGGTATTACAGCACCCCCTCCTCTGCTAAGGTATTACTGCACCCTTTCCTGTGCTAAGGTACTTCAGCACCCATTCCTGTGCTAAGGTATTACACCTCCCCGTCCTCTGCTAAGGTATTACAGCACCCCTTCCTGTGCTAGGGTATTACAGCTCCCCTGCTGTGCTTGGTTGTACAGCACCCCTTCCTGTGCTAAGGTATTACAGCACCCCTTCCTGTGCTAAGGTACGACAACACCCCTTCCTGTACTACAGTATTACAGCACCCCTCCGCTGCTAAGGTATTACAGCACCCTTTCCTGTGCTTGGGTAACACAGCTCCCCTGTTGGGCTCAGGTATTAAATCTCCCCTTCCTGTGCTAAGGTATTACAGCCCCTCATCCTGTACTAAGGTACTACAGCACCCCTTCCTGTGCTAAGGTATTGCAGCTCCCCTGCTGTGCTAAGGTATTACAGCACCCCTCCTCTGCTAAGGTATTACAGCAACCCTTCCTGTGCTAATGTATTGCAGCCCCCCCTCTGTTAAGGTATTACAGCTCCCCTGCTGTGCTTGGGTATTACAGCACCCCTTCCTGTGCTAAGGTATTACAGCCCCCCTTCCTGTGCTAAGGTATTACAGCACCCCTACTCTGCTAAGGTATTACAGCCCCCTTCCTGTGCTAAGGTATTACAGCCCCCCTTCCCGTGCTAAGGTATTACAGCCCCCCTACTCTGCTAAGGTATTACAGCTCCCCAGCTGTGGTAAGGTATTACAGCACCTCTCCTCTGCTAAGGTACTACAGCACCCCTTCCTGTGCTAAGGTATTAGAGCCACCCTCCTCTGCTAAGGTATTACAGCACCCCTTCCTGTGCTAAGGTACTTCAGCACCCATTCCTGTGCTAAGGTATTACACCTCCCCGTCCTCTGCTAAGGTATTACAGTTCCCCAGCTGTGCTAAGGTATTACAGCACCCCCTCCTCTGCTAAGGTATTACTGCACCCTTCCCTGTGCTAAGGTACTTCAGCACCCATTCCTGTGCTAAGGTATTACACCTCCCCGTCCTCTGCTAAGGTATTACAGAACCCCTTCCTGTGCTAAGGTATTACAGCTCCCCTGCTGTGCTTGGTTGTACAGCACCCCTTCCTGTGCTAAGGTATTACAGCACCCCTTCCTGTGCTACAGTACTACAACACCCCTTCCTGTGCTACGGTATTACAGCACCCCTCATCTGCTAAGGTATTACAGCACCCTTTCCTGTGCTTAGGTAACACAGATCCCCTGTTGGGCTCAGGTATTAAATCCCCCCCTTCCTGTGCTAAGGTATTACAGCCCCTCATCCTGTACTAAGGTACTACAGCACCCCTTCCTGTGCTAAGGTATTACAGCTCCCCTGCTGTGCTAAGGTATTACAGCACCCCTCCTCTGCTAAGGTATTACAGCACCCCTTCCTGTGCTAATGTATTGCAGCCCACCCCCTGTTAAGGTATTACAGCTCCCCTGCTGTGCTTAGGTATTACAGCACCCCTTCCTGTGCTAAGGTATTACAGCCCCCCTTTCTGTTCTAACGTACTACAGCCCCCTTCCTGTGCTAAGGTATTACAGCACCCCTTCTTGTGGTAAGGCACTGCAGCCCCCCTTCCTTATGCTAAGGTATTACAGCACCCCTTCCTGTGGTAAGGTACTGCAGCACCTCTTCCTGTGCTAAGGTATTACAGACCCCCTTCCTGTGCTAAGGTATTACAGCCCCCATCCTCTTCTAAGGTATTACAGCCCACCTTCCTGTACTAAGGTATTACAGCACCCCTTCCTGTGCTAAGGTATTACAGCCACCCTTCCTGTGCTAAGGTATTACAGCACCCCTTCCTGTGCTAAGGTATTAAAGCCTCCCCTTCCTGTGCTAATGTATTACAGCACCCCATCATGTGCTAAGGTACTACAGCACCCCTTCCTGTGCTAAGGTACTACAGCCACCCTTCCTGTGCTAAGGTACTACAGCCACCCTTCCTGTGCTAAGGCATTACAGCACCCCTTCCTGTGCTAAGGTACTACAGCCACCCTTCCTGTGCTAAGGTATTACAGCACCCCTTCCTGTGCTAAGGTACTACAGCCATCCTTCTTGTGCTAAGGTACTGCAGCCCCCCCTTCCTGTGCTAAGGTATTGCAGCACCTTTTCCTGTGCTAAGGTATTACAGCCCCCCTTACTGTGTTAAGGTACTACAGCACCCCTTCCTGTGCTAAGGGGTTTATAGTGATAACACCGAATAAAAAAATCTCGAAACCAAAAATCTCGAATACAAAAGGCCGAAAAAAAAATATCGAATTGTTTTTTATGACATTTTTTTCTCGAAATGGGGGGGTTCCCCCCAACCCCCCTTTTTTTCTATTTTTTTTTATTTTAACCCTTTTTTTTACTTACCTGACCCCAAAAACACATATAACTAAATAAATAAATAATTCAATATTTTTGTTTTTCGAGATTTTGTATTCGAGATTTTTGCAGTTCGAGATTTTGTTTTCGGTATTTTGACCGACCACCGTGCTAAGGTATTGCGGCACCCCTTTCTATGCTAAGGTATTACAGCTCCCCTGCTGTGCTAAGGTATTACAGCACCCCCGTCTCTGCTAAGGTATTACAGCACCCCCTCCTCTGTTAAGGTAGTACAGCTCCCCTGCTGTGCTTGGGTATTACAGCACCCCTCCCTGTGCTAAGGTATACAGCACCCCTGCTGTGCTCAGGTATTAAAGCCCCCCTTCCTGTGCTAAGGTATTACAGCCCCCCTTCCTGTGCTAAGGCACTACAGCCCCCCTTCCTGTGCTAAGGTATTACAGCACCCCTTCCTGTGGTAAGGTACTGCAGCCCCCCTTCCTTATGCTAAGGTATTACAGCACCCCTTCCTGTGCTAAGGTAGTACAGCACCACTTCCTGTGCTAAGGTATTACAGCCACCCTTCCTGTGCTAAGGTACTACAGCCACCCTTCCTGTGCTAAGGTATTACAGCACCCCTTCCTGGGCTAAGGTACTGCAGCCCCCCTTCCTGTGCTAAGGTATTGTAGCACCCCTTTCTATGCTAAAGTATTACAGCTTCCCTGCTGTGCTAAGGTATTACAGCACCCCCTTCTCTGCTAAGGTATTACAGCACCCCTCCTCTGCTAAGGTATTACAGACCCCCTTCCTGTGCTAAGGTATTACAGCCCCCCTTCCTGTGCTAAGGTATTACAGCCCCCCTACTCTGCTAAGGTATTACAGCTCCCCAGCTGTGGTAAGGTATTACAGCACCTCTCCTCTGCTAAGGTATTACAGCACCCCTTCCTGTGCTAAGGTATTACAGCCACCCTCCTCTGCTAAGGTATTACAGCACCCCTTCCTGTGCTAAGGTATTACAGTTCCCCTGCTGTGCTAAGGTATTACAGCACCCCCTCCTCTGCTAAGGTATTACTGCACCCTTTCCTGTGCTAAGGTACTTCAGCACCCATTCCTGTGCTAAGGTATTACACCTCCCCGTCCTCTGCTAAGGTATTACAGCACCCCTTCCTGTGCTAGGGTATTACAGCTCCCCTGCTGTGCTTGGTTGTACAGCACCCCTTCCTGTGCTAAGGTATTACAGCACCCCTTCCTGTGCTAAGGTACGACAACACCCCTTCCTGTACTACAGTATTACAGCACCCCTCCGCTGCTAAGGTATTACAGCACCCTTTCCTGTGCTTGGGTAACACAGCTCCCCTGTTGGGCTCAGGTATTAAATCTCCCCTTCCTGTGCTAAGGTATTACAGCCCCTCATCCTGTACTAAGGTACTACAGCACCCCTTCCTGTGCTAAGGTATTGCAGCTCCCCTGCTGTGCTAAGGTATTACAGCACCCCTCCTCTGCTAAGGTATTACAGCAACCCTTCCTGTGCTAATGTATTGCAGCCCCCCCTCTGTTAAGGTATTACAGCTCCCCTGCTGTGCTTGGGTATTACAGCACCCCTTCCTGTGCTAAGGTATTACAGCCCCCCTTCCTGTGCTAAGGTATTACAGCACCCCTACTCTGCTAAGGTATTACAGCCCCCTTCCTGTGCTAAGGTATTACAGCCCCCCTTCCCGTGCTAAGGTATTACAGCCCCCCTACTCTGCTAAGGTATTACAGCTCCCCAGCTGTGGTAAGGTATTACAGCACCTCTCCTCTGCTAAGGTACTACAGCACCCCTTCCTGTGCTAAGGTATTAGAGCCACCCTCCTCTGCTAAGGTATTACAGCACCCCTTCCTGTGCTAAGGTACTTCAGCACCCATTCCTGTGCTAAGGTATTACACCTCCCCGTCCTCTGCTAAGGTATTACAGTTCCCCAGCTGTGCTAAGGTATTACAGCACCCCCTCCTCTGCTAAGGTATTACTGCACCCTTTCCTGTGCTAAGGTACTTCAGCACCCATTCCTGTGCTAAGGTATTACACCTCCCCGTCCTCTGCTAAGGTATTACAGAACCCCTTCCTGTGCTAAGGTATTACAGCTCCCCTGCTGTGCTTGGTTGTACAGCACCCCTTCCTGTGCTAAGGTATTACAGCACCCCTTCCTGTGCTACAGTACTACAACACCCCTTCCTGTGCTACGGTATTACAGCACCCCTCATCTGCTAAGGTATTACAGCACCCTTTCCTGTGCTTAGGTAACACAGATCCCCTGTTGGGCTCAGGTATTAAATCCCCCCCTTCCTGTGCTAAGGTATTACAGCCCCTCATCCTGTACTAAGGTACTACAGCACCCCTTCCTGTGCTAAGGTATTACAGCTCCCCTGCTGTGCTAAGGTATTACAGCACCCCTCCTCTGCTAAGGTATTACAGCACCCCTTCCTGTGCTAATGTATTGCAGCCCACCCCCTGTTAAGGTATTACAGCTCCCCTGCTGTGCTTAGGTATTACAGCACCCCTTCCTGTGCTAAGGTATTACAGCCCCCCTTTCTGTTCTAACGTACTACAGCCCCCTTCCTGTGCTAAGGTATTACAGCACCCCTTCTTGTGGTAAGGCACTGCAGCCCCCCTTCCTTATGCTAAGGTATTACAGCACCCCTTCCTGTGGTAAGGTACTGCAGCACCTCTTCCTGTGCTAAGGTATTACAGACCCCCTTCCTGTGCTAAGGTATTACAGCCCCCATCCTCTTCTAAGGTATTACAGCCCACCTTCCTGTACTAAGGTATTACAGCACACCTTCCTGTGCTAAGGTATTACAGCCACCCTTCCTGTACTAAGGTATTACAGCACCCCTTCCTGTGCTAAGGTATTAAAGCCTCCCCTTCCTGTGCTAATGTATTACAGCACCCCATCATGTGCTAAGGTACTACAGCTCCCCTTCCTGTGCTAAGGTACTACAGCCACCCTTCCTGTGCTAAGGCATTACAGCACCCCTTCCTGTGCTAAGGTATTACAGCACCCCCTGCTCTGCTAAAGTATTACAGCACCCCTTCCTGTGCTAAGGTAGTACAGCTCCCCTGCTGTGCTTGGGTATTACAGCACCCCTTCCTGTGCTAAGGTATATAGCACCCCTTCCCATGGTAAGTTACTGCAGCCCCCTTCCTTATGCTAAGGTATTACAGCACCCCTTCCTGTGCTAAGGTACTACAGCCACTGTTCCTGTGCTAAGGTATTACATCACCCCTTCCTGTGCTAAGGTACTGCAGCCACCCTTCCTGTGCTAAGGTATCACAGCACCCCTTCCTGTGCTAAGGTACTACAGCCACCCTTCCTGTGCTAAGGTACTACAGCCACCCTTCCCGTGCTTAGGCATTACAGCACCCCTTCCTGTGCTAAGGTACTACAGCCACCCTTCCTGTGCTAAGGTATTACAGCACCCCTTCCTGTGCTAAGGTACTGCAGCCCCACTTCCTGTGATAAGATACTACAGCCACCCTTCCTGTGCTAAGGTATTACAGCACCCCTTCCTGTGCTAAGGTACTGCAGCCCCCCTTCCTGTGCTAAGGTACTACAGCCTCCTTTCCTGTGCTAAGGTATTACAGCACCCCTTCCTGTGCTAAGGTATACAGCACCCCTGCTGTGCTTAGGTATTAAAGCCCCCCTTCCTGTGCTAAGGTAGTACAGCCCCCCTTCCTGTGCTAAGGTACTACAGCCCCCCTTCCTGTGCTAAGGTATTACAGCACCCTTTCCTGTGGTAAGGTACTGCAGCCCCCCTTCCTTATGCTAAGGTATTACAGCACCCCCTCCTGTGCTAAGGTAGTACAGCTCCCATGCTGTGCTTGGGTATTACAGCACCCCTTCCTGTGCTAAGGTATTACAGCACCACTTCCTGTGCTAAGGTATTACAGCCACCCTTCCTGTGCTAAGGTACTACAGCCACCCTTCCTGTGCTAAGGTATTACAGCACCCCTTCCTGTGCTAAGGTACTGCATCCCCGCTTCCTGTGCTAAGGTACTACAGCCACCTTTCCTGTGCTAAGGTATCACAGCATCCCTTCCTGTGCTAAGGTACTACAGCCACCCTTGCTGTGCTAAGGTACTACAGCCGCCCTTCCTGTGCTAAGGCATTACAGCACCCCTTCCTGTGCTAAGGTACTACAGATACCCTTCCTGTGCTAAGGTATTACAGCACCCCTTCCTGTGCTAAGGTACTACAGCCATTCTTCTTGTGCTAAGGTACTGCAGCCCCCTTCCTGTGCTAAGGAATTGCAGCACCTTTTCCTGTGCTAAGGTATTACAGCACCCCTTTCTATGCTAAGGTATTACAGCTCCCCTGCTGTGCTAAGGTATTACAGCACCCCTGTCTCTGCTAAGGTATTACAGCACCCCCTCCTCTGTTAAGGTAGTACAGCTCCCCTGCTGTGCTTGGGTATTACAGCACCCCTCCCTGTGCTAAGGTATACAGCACCCCTGCTGTGCTCAGGTATTAAAGCCCCCCTTCCTGTGCTAAGGTATTACAGCCCCCCTTCCTGTGCTAAGGTACCACAGCCCCCCTTCCTGTGCTAAGGTATTACAGCACCCCTTCCCGTGGTAAGGTACTGCAGCCCCCCTTCCTTATGCTAAGGTATTACAGCACCCCTTCCTGTGCTAAGGTAGTACAGCTCCCGTGCTGTGCTTGGGTATTACAGCACCCCTTCCTGTGCTAAGGTATTACAGCACCACTTCCTGTGCTAAGGTATTACTGCCACCCTTCCTGTGCTAAGGTACTACAGACACCCTTCCTGTGCTAAGGTATTACAGCACCCCTTCCTGGGCTAAGGTACTGCAGCCCCCCTTCCTGTGCTAAGGTATTGCAGCACCCTGCTGTGCTAAGGTATTACAGCCCCCCTTCCTTTGCTAAGGTACTACAGCATCCCTTCCTGTGCTAAGGTATTGTAGCACCCCTTTCTATGCTAAAGTATTACAGCTTCCCTGCTGTGCTAAGGTATTGCAGCACCCCCTTCTCTGCTAAGGTATTACAGCACCCCTTCCTGTGCTAAGGTAGTACAGCACCCCTTCCTGTGCTAAAGTATTACAGCACCCCTCCTCTGCAAAGGTATTACAGACCCCCTTCCTGTGCTAAGGTATTACAGCACCCTTCCTGTGCTATGGTATTACAGCCCCCCTACTCTGCTAAGGTATTACAGCTTCCCAGCTGTGGTAAGGTATTACAGCACCTCTCCTCTGCTAAGGTACTACAGCACCCCTTCCTGTGCTAAGGTATTACAGCCACCCTCCTCTGCTAAGGTATTACAGCACCCCTTCCTGTGCTAAGGTATTACAGTTCCCCTGCTGTGCTAAGGTATTACAGCACCCCCTCCTCTGCTAAGGTATTACAGCACCCCTTCCTGTGGTAGGGTATTACAGCTCCCCTGCTGTGTTTGGTTGTACAGCACCCCTTCCTGTGCTAAGGTATTACAGCACCCCTTCCTGTGCTAAGGTGCGACAACACCCCTTCCTGTACTACGGTATTACAGCACCCCTCCTCTGCTAAGGTATTACAGCACCCTTTCCTGTGCTTGGGTAACACAGCTCCCCTGTTGGGCTCAGGTATTAAATCCCCCCCTTCCTGTGCTAAGGTATTACAGCCCCTCATCCTGTACTAAGGTACTACAGCACCCCTTCCTGTCCTAAGGTATTGCAGCTCCCCTGCTTTGCTAAGGTATTACAGCACCCCTCCTCTGCTAAGGTATTACAGCAACCCTTCCTGTGATAATGTATTGCAGCCCCCCCTCTGTTAAGGTGTTACAGCTCCCCTGCTGTGCTTGGGTATTACAGCACCCCTTCCTGTGCTAAGGTACTACAGCCCCCCTTCCTGTGGTAAGGTACTGCAGCCCCCCTTCCTTATGCTAAGGTATTACAGCACCCCTTCCTGTGGTAAGGTACTGTAGCACCTCTTCCTGTGCTAAGGTATTACAGACCCCCTTCCTGTGCTAAGGTACTACAGCCACTGTTCCTGTGCTAAGGTATTACATCACCCCTTCCTGTGCTAAGGTACTACAGCCACCCTTTCTGTGCTAAGGTACTACAGCCACCCTTCCCGTGCTAAGGCATTACTGCACCCCTTCCTGTGCTAAGGTACTACAGCCACCCTTCCTGTGCTAAGGTATTACAGCACCCCTTCCTGTGCTAAGGTACTGCAGCCCACCTTCCTGTGCTAAGGTACTACAGCCACCTTTCCTGTGCTAAGGTATCACAGCACCACTTCCTGTGCTAAGGTACTACCGCCACCCTTCCTGTGCTAAGGTACTACAGCCACCCTTCCTGTGCTAAGGTATTACAGCACCCCTTCCTGTGCTAAGGTACTACAGCCACCCTTCCTGTGCTAAGGTATTACAGCACCCCTTCCTGTGCTAAGGTACTACAGCCACCCTTCCTGTGCTAATGTACTGCAGCCCCCCTTCCTGTGCTAACGTATTGCCGCACCTTTTCCTGTGCTAAGGTATTACAGCCCCCCTTCCTGTGCTAAGGTACTACAGCACCCCTTCCTGTGATAAGGTATTGCAGCACCCCTTTCTATGCTAAAGTATTGCAGCTCCCCTGCTGTGCTAAGGTATTACAGCACCCTCTTCTCTGCTAAGGTATTACAGCACCCCTTCCTGTGCTAAGGTATTACAGCACTCCCTCCTCTGTTAAGGTAGTACAGCTCCCCTGCTGTGCTTGGGTATTACAGCACCCCTCCCTGTGCTAAGGTATACAGAACCCATCCTGTGCTTCGGTATTACAGCTCCCTGCTGTGCTCAGGTATTAAAGCCCCACTTCCTGTGCTAAGGTATTACAGCCCCCCTTCCTGTGCTAAGGTACTACAGCCCCCCTTCCTGTGCTAAGCTATTACAGCACCCCTTCCTGTGCTAAGGTAGTACAGCTCCCATGCTGTGCTTGGGTATTACAGCACCCCTTCCTGTGCTAAGGTATTACAGCACCCCTTCCTGTGGTAAGGTACTGCAGCACCTCTTCCTGTGCTAAGGTATTACAGACCCCCTTCCTGTGCTAAGGTATTACAGCCCCCATCCTCTTCTAAGGTATTACAGCCCACCTTCCTGTACTAAGGTATTACAGCACTCCTTCCTGTGCTAAGGTATTACAGCCACCCTTCCTGTGCTAAGGTATTACAGCACTCCTTCCTGTGCTAAGGTATTAAAGCCCCACTTCCTGTGCTAAGGTATTACAGCACCCCTTCCTGAGCTAAGGTACTACAGCACCCCTTCCTGTGCTAAGGTACTACAGCCACCCTTCCTGTGCTAAGACATTACAGCACCCCTTCCTGTGGTAAGGTACTGCAGCCCCCCTTCCTTATGCTAAGGTATTACAGCACCCCTTCCTGTGCTAAGGTAGTACAGCTCCCATGCTGTGCTTGGGTATTACAGCACCCCTTCCTGTGCTAAGGTATTACAGCACCCCTTCCTGTGGTAAGGTACTGCAGCACCTCTTCCTGTGCTAAGGTATTACAGACCCCCTTCCTGTGCTAAGGTATTACAGCCCCCATCCTCTTCTAAGGTATTACAGCCCACCTTCCTGTACTAAGGTATTACAGCACTCCTTCCTGTGCTAAGTTATTACAGCACCCCCTTCTCTGCTAAGGTATTACAGCACCCCTTCCTGTGCTAAGGTAGTACAGCTCCCCTGCTGTGCTTGGGTGTTACAGCACCCCTTCCTGTGCTAAGGTATACAGCACCCCTTCCTGTGGTAAGGTACTGCAGCCCCCCTTGCTTATGCTAAGGTATTACAGCATCCCTTCCTTATGCTAAGGTATTACAGCACCCCTTCCTGTGCTAAGGTACTACAGCCACTGTTCCTGTGCTAAGGTATTACATCACCCCTTCCTGTGCTAAGGTCCTACAGCCCCCCTTCCCGTGCTAAGGCATTACAGCACCCCTTCCTGTGCTAAGGTACTGCAGCCCCCCTTCCTGTGCTAAGGTACTACACCCACCTTTCCTGTGCTAAGGTATCACAGCACCCCTTCCTGTGCTAAGGTACTACAGCCACCCTTCCTGTGCTAAGGTACTACAGCCACCCTTCCTGTGCTAAGGCATTACAGCACCCCTTCCTGTGCTAAGGTACTACAGCAACCCTTCCTGTGATAAGGTCCTGCAGCCCCCCTTCCTGTGCTAAGGTATTGCAGCACCTTTTCCTGTGCTAAGGTATTACAGCCCCCCTTTCTGTGCTAAGGTACTACAGCACCCCTTCCTGTGCTAAGGTATTGCAGCACCCCTTTCTATACTAAGGTATTACAGCTCCCCTGCTGTGCTAATGTATTACAGCACCCCCTTCTCTGCTAAGGTATTACAGCACCCCTTCCTGTGCTAAGGTATTACAGCACACCCTCCTCTGTTAAGGTAGTACAGCTCCACTTCTGTGCTTGGGTATTACAGCACCCCTCCCTGTGCTAAGGTATACAGCACCCCATCCTGTGCTTTGGTATTACAGCTCCCTGCTGTGCTCAGGTATTAAAGCCCCACTTCCTGTGCTAAGGTATTACAGCCCATTTCCTGTGCTAAGGTACTACAGCCCCCCCTTCCTGTGCTAAGGTATTATAGCACCCCTTCCTGTGGTAAGGTACTGCAGCCCCCCTTCCTTATGCTAAGGTATTACAGCACCCCTTCCTATGCTAAGGTAGTACAGCTCCTGTGCTGTGCTTGGGTATTACAGCACCCCTTGATGTGCTAAGATATTACAGACCCCCTTCCTGTGCTAAGGTATTACAGGCCCCATCCTCTTCTAAGGTATTACAGCACTCCTTCCTGTGCTAAGGTATTACAGCCACCCTTCCTGTGCTAAGGTATTACAGCACTCCTTCCTGTGCTAAGGTATTAAAGCCCCACTTCCTGTGCTAAGGTATTACAGCACCCCTTCCTGTGCTAGGGTACTACAGCACCCCTTCCTGTGCTAAGGTACTACAGCCACCCTTCCTGTGCTAAGGCATTACAGCACCCCTTCCTGTGGTAAGGTACTGCAGCCCCCCTTCCTTATGCTAAGGTATTACAGCACCCCTTCCTGTGCTACGGTAGTACAGCTCCCATGCTGTGCTTGGGTATTACAGCACCCCTTCCTGTGCTAAGGTATTACAGCACCCCTTCCTGTGGTAAGGTACTGCAGCACCTCTTCCTGTGCTAAGGTATTACAGACCCCCTTCCTGTGCTAAGGGATTGCAGCACCTTTTCCTGTGCTAAGGTACTACAGCCCCCCTTCCTGTGCTAAGGTATTACAGCACCCCTTCCTGTGGTAAGGTACTGCAGCCCCCCTTCCTTATGCTAAGGTATTGCAGCACCCCTTCCTGTGCTAAGGTAGTACAGCTCCCGTGCTGTGCTTGGGTATTACAGCACCCCTTCCTGTGCTAAGGTATTACAGGACCACTTCCTGTGCTAAGGTATTACAGCCACCCTTCCTGTGCTAAGGTACTACAGCCACCTTTCCTGTGCTAAGGTACTACAGCCACCCTTCCTGTGCTAAGGCATTACAGCACCCCTTCCTGTGCTAAGGTACTACAGCACCCCTTCCTGTGATAAGGTACTACAGCAACCCTTCCTGTGATAAGGTCCTGCAGCCCCGCTTCCTGTGCTAAGGTATTGCAGCACCTTTTCCTGTGCTAAGGTATTACAGACCCCCTTTCTGTGCTAAGGTACTACAGCACCCCTTCCTGTGCTAAGGTATTGCAGCACCCCTTTCTATGCTAAGGTATTACAGCTCCCCTGCTGTGCTAATGTATTACAGCACTCCTTTCTATGCTAAGGTATTACAGCACCCCTGCTGTGCTAAGGTATTACAGCACCCCCTTCTCTGCTAAGGTATTACAGCACCCCTTCCTGTGCTAAGGTATTACAGCACCCCTTCCTGTGCTAAGGTATTACAGCACCCCCTCCTCTGCTAAGGTATTACAGCCCCCCTTCCTGTGCTAAGGTATTACACCCCCCATCCTGTGCTAAGGTACTACAGCATCCCTTGCTGTGCTAAGGTATTACAGCTCCCCTGCTGTGCTAAGGTATTACAGCACCCCTTCCTGTGCTAAGGTATTACAGCACCCCTTCCTGTGCTAATGTATTGCAGCCCCCCCTCTGTTAAGGTATTACAGCTCCCCTGCTGTGCTACGGAATTACAGCTGCCCTGCTGTCCTAAGGTATTACATTGCCCCCTTTCTGTGCTAAGGTATTACAGCACCCCTTCCTGTGGTAAGGTACTGCAGCACCTCTTCCTGTGCTAAGGTATTACAGACCCCCTTCCTGTGCTAAGGTATTAGAGCCCCCATCCTCTTCTAAGGTATTACAGCCCACCTTCCTGTACTAAGGTATTACAGCCACCCTTCCTGTGCTAAGGTATTACAGCACCCCCTTCTCTGCTAAGGTATTACAGCACCCCTTCCGGTGCTAAGGTAGTACAGCTCCCCTGCTGTGCTTGGGTATTACAGCACCCCTTCCTGTGCTAAGGTATACAGCACCCCTTCCTGTGGTAAGGTACTGCAGCCCCCCTTCCTTATGCTAAGGTATTACAGCATCCCTTCCTTATGCTAATGTATTACAGCCACTGTTCCTGTGCTAAGGTATTACATCACCCCTTCCTGTGCTAAGGTACTACAGCCACCCTTCCTGTGCTAAGGTATTACAGCACCCCTTCCTGTGCTAAGGTACTACAGCCACCCTTCCTGTGCTAAGGTATTACAGCACCCCTTCCTGTGCTAAGGTACTACAGCCACCCTTCCTGTGCTAAGGTATTACAGCACCCCTTCCTGTGCTAAGGTACTGCAGCCACCCTTCCTGTGCTAAGGTACTACAGCCACCCTTCCTGTGCTAAGGCATTACAGCACCCCTTCCTGTGCTAAGGTACTACAGCCACCCTTCCTGTGCTAAAGTATTACAGCACCCCTTCCTGTGCTAAGGTACTACAGCCACCTTTCCTGTGCTAAGGTACTGCAGCCCCCCTTCCTGTGCTAAGGGATTGCAGCACCTTTTCCTGTGCTAAGGTATTACAGCCCCCCTTCCTGGGGTAAGGTACTACAGCACCCCTTCCTGTGCTAAGGTATTGCAGCGCCCCTTTCTATGCTAAGGTATTACAGCTCCCCTTCTGTTCTAAGGTATTACAGCACCCCCTTCTCTGCTAAGGTATTACAGCACCCCTTCCTGTGCTAAGGTATTACACCACCCCCTCCTCTGTTAAGGTAGTATAGCTCCCCTGCTGTGCTTGGGTATTACAGCACCCCTCCCTGTGCTAAGGTATACAGCACCCCATCCTGTGCTTCGGTATTACAGCTCCCTGCTCTGCTCAGGTATTAAACACCCCTTCCTGTGCTAAGGTATTACACCACCCCCTCCTCTGTTAAGGTAGTATAGCTCCCCTGCTGTGCTTGGGTATTACAGCACCCCTTCCTGTGCTAAGGTATTACAGCACCCCTTCCTGTGCTAAGGTAGTACAGCTCCCGTACTGTGCTTGGGTATTACAGCACCCCTTCCTGTGCTAAGGTATTACAGCACCCCTTCGGTGCTAAGGTAATACAGCACCCCTTCCTGTGCGAAGGTACTTCAGCCACCCTTCCTGTGCTAAGGTATTACAGCACCCCTTCCTGTGCTAAGGTACTGCAGCCCCCCTTCCTGTGCTAAGGTATTGCAGCACCCTGCTGTGCTAAGGTATTACAGCCCCCCTTCCTGTGCTAAGGTATTGCAGCACCCCTTTCTATGTTAAGGTATTACAGCTCCCCTGCTGTGCTAAGGTATTACAGCACCCCCTTCTCTGCTAAGGTATTACAGCACCCCTTCCTGTGCTAAGGTATTACAGCACCCCCTCCTCTGCTAAGGTATTACAGCCCCCTTCATGTGCTAAGGTATTACATCCCCCATCCTGTGCTAAAGTACTACAACATCCCTTGCTGTGCTAAGGTATTGCAGCTCCCCTGCTGTGCTAAGGTATTACAGCACCCCTCCTCTGCTAAGGTATTACAGCACCCCTTCCTGTCTAAGGTATTACAACACCCCTTCCTGTGCTAATGTATTGCAGCCCCCCCTCTGTTAAGGTATTACAGCTCCCCTGCTGTGCTACAGAATTACAGCTGCCCTGCTTTCCTAATGTATTACAGTGCCCCCTTCCTGTGCTAAGGTAGTACAGCTCCCCTGCTGTGCTTGGGTATTACAGCACCCCTTCCTGTGCTAAGGTATACAGCACCCTATCCTGTGCTTTGGTGTTACAGCTCCCCGTCTGTGCTCAGGTATTAAAGAGCCCCTCTTCCTGTGCTAAGGTAGTACAGCCCCCCTTCCTGTGCTAAGGTACTACAGCCCCCCTTCCTGTGCTAAGATATTACTGCCCCCTTCCTGTGCTAAGGTATTGCAGTCCCCCTCTGTTAAGGTATTACAGCTCCCCTGCTGTGCTACGGTATTACAGCTCCCCTGCTGTGCTAAGGTTTTACAAACCCCTCCTCTGCTAAGGTTTTAAAGCACCCCTTCCTGTGCTAAGGTTTTGCAGCCCCCCCTTGCTAAGGTATTACAGCCCCCCTTCCTGTGCTAAGGTATTGCACCCCCTCTTTTAAGGTACTACAGCTCCCCTCCTCTGCTAAGGTATTACAGCTCCCCTGCCCTGCTAAGGTATTACAGCACCCCTTCCTGTGCTAATGTATTGCAGCGCCCTCCTCTGCTAAGGAATTAAACTCCCCCTCCACTGCTAAGGTATTAAAACCCTCATCCTCTGCTAAGGTATTACAGCACCCCCTCCTCTGCTAAGGTATTACAGCTCCCTTCCTGTGCTAAGGTATTACAGCCCCCCTGCTGTGCTAAGGTATTACAGCTCCCCTCCTGTGCTAATGTATTACAGCTCCCCTCCTTTGCTAAGGTATTAAAGCACCCCGTCCTCTGCTAAGGTATTACGGCACCCCTTCCTGTTCTAATGTATTACAGCTCCCCTGCTGTGCTAAGGTATTACAGCACCCCGTCCTGTGCTAAGGTATTACAGCACTCCTTCCTGTGCAAAGGTACTACAGCACCCCTCCTCTGCTAAGGTATTACAGCCCCCCTTCCTGTGCTAAGGTATTACAGCCCCCCTCCTCTCTAAGGTATTACAGCTCCCCTTCCTGTGCTAAGGTACTACAGCACCCCTTCCTGTGCTAAGGTATTACAGCCCCCCTCCTCTGCTAAGGTATTACAGCACCGCTTCCTGTGCTAAGGTATTACAGTTCCCCTGCTGTCCTAAGGTATTACAGCACCCCCTCCTCTGTTAAGGTATTACTGCACCCTTTCCTGTGCTAAGGTACTTCAGCACCCATTCCTTTGCTAAGGTATTACAGCACCCATTACTGTGCTAAGGTATTACAGCTCCCCTGCTGTGCTAAGGTATTACAGCTCCCCAGCTGTGGTAAGGTATTACAGCACATCTCCTCTGCTAAGGTACTACAGCACCCCTTCCTGTGCTAAGGTATTACAGCCCCCCTCCTCTGCTAAGGTATTACAGCACCCCTTCCTGTGCTAAGTTATTACAGTTCCTCTGCTGTGCTAAGGTATTACAGCACCCTCTCCTCTGCTAAGGTATTACTGCACCCTTTCATGTGCTAAGGTACTTCAGCACCCATTCCTGTGCTAAGGTATTACAGCTCCCCGTCCTCTGCTAAGGTATTACAGCACCCCTTCCTGTGCTAAGGTATTACAGCTCCCCTGCTGTGCTTGGTTGTACAGCACCCCTTCCTGTGCCAAGGTATTACAGCACCCCTTCCTATGCTAAGGTACTACAACACCCCTTCCTGTGCAGGGGTATTACAGCACCCCTCTTCTGCTAAAGTATTACAGCACCCTTTCCTGTGCTTAGGTAATACAGCTCCCCTGTTGGGCTCATGTATTAAAATCCCCCCCCTTCCTGTGCTAAGGTATTACAGCCCCTCATCCTGTACTAAGGTACTACAGCACCCCTTCCTGTGCTAAGGTATTACAGCACCCCTTCCTGTGCTAAGGTATTACAGCCCCATCCTCTTCTAAGGTATTACAGCCCCCCTTCCTGAGCTAAGGTATTACAGCACCCCTTCCTGTGCTAAGGTATTACAGCCACCCTTCCTGTGCTAAGGTATTACAGCACCCCTTCCTGTGCTACGGTATTAAAGCCCCCCCCCCCCTTCCTCTGCTAAGGTATTACAGCACCACTTCCTGTGCTAAGGTACTACAGTACCCCTTCCTGTGCTAAGGTACTACAGCCACGCTTCCTGTGCTAAGACATTACAGCACCCCTTCCTGTGTTAAGGTACTACAGCCACCCTTCCTGTGCTAAGGTATTACAGCCACCCTTCCTGTGCTAAGGTATTACAGCACCCCCTTCTCTGCTAAGGTATTACAGCACCCCTTCCTGTGCTAAGGTAGTAGAGCTCCCCTGCTGTGCTTGGGTATTACAGCACCCCTTCCTGTGCTAAGGTATCACAGCACCCCTTCCTGTGCTAAGGTACTACGGCCACCCTTCCTGTGCTAAGGTATTACAGCACCCCTTCCTGTGCTAAGGTACTGCAGCCACCCTTCCTGTGCTAAGGTATCACAGCACCCCTTCCTGTGCTAAGGTACTACAGCCACCCTTCCTGTGCTAAGGTACTACAGCCACCCTTCCTGTGCTAAGGTATTACAGCACCCATTCCTGTGCTAAGGTACTGCAGCCACCCTTCCTGTGCTAAGGTATCACAGCACCCCTTCCTGTGCTAAGGTACTACAGCCACCCTTCCTGTGCTAAGGTACTACAGCCACCCTTCCTGTGCTAAGGTACTACAGCCACCCTTCCTGTGCTAAGGCATTACAGCACCCCTTCCTGTGCTAAGGTACTACAGCCACCCTTCCTGTGCTATGGTATTACAGCACCCCTTCCTGTGCTAAGGTACTACAGCCACTGTTCCTGTTCTAAGGTATTAAAGCACCCCTTCCTGTGCTAAGGTACTGCAGCCCCCCTTCATGTGCTAAGGTACTACAGCCACCCTTCCTGTGCTAAGGTATTACAGCACCCCTTCCTGTGCAAAGGTACTACAGCCACCCTTCCTGTGCTAAGGTATTACATCACCCCTTCCTATGCTAAGGTACTACATCACCCCTTTCTATGCTAAGGTATTACAGCTCCCATGCTCTGCTAAGGTATTACAGCACCCCCTTCTCTGCTAAGGTATTACAGCACCTCTTCCTGTGCTAAGGTATTACAGCTCCCATGCTCTGCTAAGGTATTACAGCTCCCCTGCTGTGCTTGGGTATTACAGCACCCCTTCCTGTGCTAACGTACTACAGCACCCCTTCCTGTGCTAAGGTACTGCAGCCCCCCTTCCTATGCTAAGGTACTACAGCACCCCTTCCTGCGCTAAGGTATTGCAGCACCCCTTTCTATGCTAAGGTATTACAGCTCCCCTGTTGTGCTAAGGTATTACAACACCCCTTTCTCTGATAAGGTACTGCAGCCCCCCCCTGCTTGTGCTAAGGTATTGCAGCACCCTGCTGTGCTAAGGTATTACAGCACCCCTTCCTGTGCTAAGGTACTGCAGCCCCCCTTCCTGTGCTAAGGTACTACAGCACCCCTTCCTGTGCTAAGGTACTGCAGCTCCCCTTCCTTATGCTAAGGTACTGCAGCCCCCCTTCCTGTGCTAAGGTACTACAGCACCCCTTCCTGTGCTAAGGTATTGCAGCACCCCTTCCTGTGCTAAGGTATTACAGCACCCCTTCCTGTGCTAAGGTATTACAGCACCCCCTCCTCTGCTAAGATATTACAGCACCCCTTCCTGTGCTAAGGTATTACAGCACCCCCTCCTCTGTTAAGGTATTACAGCACCCCTTCCTGTGCTAAGGTATTACAGCACCCCTTCCTGTGCTAAGGTATTACACCCCCTCCTCTCCATCCCGCAAGGAACGATTAACTTGTACTTCCGTGTTTACATCAGATTCAGTTTGGTGCCTGATGAAAAGCTCTACCCGAAGTATTCACCCACCTCGCAATCACCTGCGAGCACAGTAAACGGGACAACAGGTACTTGGTGCAGAAGTCGGAAATTTGCCTGGCAACTGCAGTGAGACCGAAACCTTACAGTCTCACACCTAGGACCTTTCTTAAAGAGAGAAGACATTCAAGCTGAGGACTGGTCCCCCCGCAACTGAAGAAGCTAAACCTAGCCACTCCTAATTCCCACAGCGTCATTTCTGGTCATCTGTCCTAGCCCTGATTAAAGTGGTCATTTACCACTGAAACCGGTCGGCTCATCGCAATACTGTACCTGCACAATTAAACGCAAGATGCTAGAATACAGTTTGGTCAACCTTAATGAATACAAGCACTGAACAAGGATCACTAGTGTGTACCTAATACACAGAGTTATGGAGAAAAATTATTTATATTATTAACATCAAACATAAGGAGGAAAAAGAAAAATACGAAAGAAGAATAAAAAGAAACTGACGCGAGGACCCAAGGTCCTAGACGTAGTAAACACACCCACCACCCCTAGTGAAGACTTCCCCTGAGTCAAAACACTCCTGTAACAGTCAAATGTTACCCTTTCCTACTTTAAATGGCTGGTGGCAGTGGTTTAGATCAAACTACTGTGATTTTTCCCGACCGCTAACAACAATAGCTAAAAATCGGGTCAGCCATGTTTTTCAATATGGCTCCCAAGACCTGTAAAAACATACTCAGGTCATCTTTTTTTGCCATTTCTTTTCGGAAAGGTCTTTCTTGTGTTTGTCTCTGCGTGCCAAACTAGGTTTGGTCCCTTTGTTCATTGGTCTTTGGCGGGCTTCAGTGCTGAAGCCCTCCTCTGGCGCCTGAGTGTCTGTGGTGGACAGGATGTGAGGGAGATGCCCGAAACTCCCTGTGCTTAGTCTCCTAGGAGACCTGAATGCACTCTGGCGTGATTGGCCAGCTGGCTGTCCGGCGAGGACAGCCACCCTGCTGGGTGAGTGACAGCTAGGCTGGAATGAATGGGGGAAAAATGCTTAAAAGCAAGTCTCTGGGACTTGGAAAGCAGTGTCGACCACTGGAACAAAAGAACAAAAGACGAGCTGAAGGAAGACGACTGCTGCAACTCCTGGATGACTGGTGAAGCCCTGCAGCAAAACCGAATTGCCTGAAACTCCATCGACAGAGAAGCCTTTCAAGGATAACTTCTTCCCTTGAGTTTGGTGGGAACAACCAACTTGCAAGTCACCTGGACACCGTCCCTATACTGGTCACATTTTCTGCAGAGTGCTGTGGAAAACCGGATAGCTAGTGGCAAGGATACGAGTTTGTGGGCTTTAAGGCACTCACACCTTAAACCAACGTTTTGCCAAGCTTGTGGCCTCTTCCCTGGGCAGTGCAGGAACCTCTCGACATCCTCCTTCTTGTCCTTACGACCGAAGCTCAGGAACAGCGAGATCTGCAGGAACTGCCAGGAACAACTGCCTCAGCTACAGCTTTCTTCACCTATAAGGTACTGTGCAAATGCGGTTTGGAAATCCTTTCTGCCGCGGTGAAAGTTTGTGAAACTTTCCCGACTTCGTAGGCTTGGCCTTCCCTAAACATTCGTCTAACTACGGTGAGTCACTTTGTTAATCAGGCCAATGCTTTATCTAACCGAGCTGGCATTAGCATCTCTTATTAGTGCTGTGTTACAGCTAGTGAAATACATGGGGTGGCAGTGTAGAAAGGGCATGTGGCTTAGTGGATGTGCAACTTGAGGGAACTCTGTTAATTGCTTATGTGTTTAGGAGTAGGCACCATATGGCACTCTTGCCAGAGCCTCATGCACAAAACGTTCCAGTGCGCTATTGTATGGACATGGGACACATCAAAGAAAAATAGGCGCATGTGCTGTTACACAGAGGAGCGCCACATAGACGCCATTAACCAGCAGGGTGGTGACTTGGTCAGCGCACACCACATAGAGGCCATTAACCAGCAGGGTGGTGACTTGGGCAGCGCACACCACATAGAGGCCATTAACCAGCAGGGTGGTGACTTGGGCAGCGCACACCACATAGATGCCATTTACCAGCAGGGCGGTGACTTGGGCAACGCGCACCACATAGATGCCATTAACCAGCAGGGCAGTGACTTGGGCAGCGCACACCACATAGATGCTATTAACCAGCAGGGCGGTGACTTGGGCAGCGCAGACATCATTGCTGCACACGTCACTGCATGGATGTGGCACAGGCTAGGGTCAGGGGGCTCCATGTCATAATGCCGGCGTCAAAAAGTCACCTGATCCCTAAAATTCTTTCCCCAACTATTCCAGGAGGGGTACAATTATATATTATGACCCCCAATAAAGATTACCCCTGCTAACTGTGCAGGGAGTATTAATTCTATTAAAGACTAGGAGGCGAGCATTATGCTTCAACTTCTTTATTTACTACTCTTCAGCAGTTTCAACAAACTATAACACAACCAACAGCAAAGAAATGTCCATATGACTTTCACTTTCCAAAAACTACAACTCCCCAAGTCTCTGTAGTCCTTCACTCTCCAGCTCAGTTATGACCACATCCTGTCCCTGAGCTCCTCCTCTCTTTTACGTGCTCTGAATGCTTCTTAACCATAACTTTTCTCGTCCTGCCAACCGAGCGAAGACTTTTTGAACGCCAACAGATTAACTTCTCAATGGCTGAATTCTCGCCTCCTTCTTCCTTCTTAGTCAACCCCCTCAAGTATTCTTCTGCTCTTCCCCTAGGGAAAACATAAATGTAATATCAGGGTGGAGCCTAGCTTGTCATCATATCCTCACACAATTACATACAATATGATTACAAATAGCTGTGGGTGGGAACTAATGCTCGCCTCCTAGTCTTTAATAGAATTAATACTCCCTGCGCAGCTAGCAGGGGTAACCTTTTTTCTATGACAAGACTGGAGGCAAGCATTATGCTTGTTCAAAGCTTCCCAGCACCGTACTCGCTATACTCTCTGTTGGTTTGAAATAAAATTCCCTGAAGGTACGATCATTCGTCCAGTCTGCTGCTGACATAATATCTTGCAATGGCACTCCTGTCCTATATGCTTTGGACGCCATAGCCCCCCTCACTGAATGCGCACCGTACTGCTGCAAATCAATACCTGCTGCTAGCATTACTTCTCTGACCCATATTGCTGTGGTAGCTGTCTTCACCGCCTGGAAAGGCTTCCTACGCGCTATTAGTAACTGATTCGTACTTGTTGCTCTATTCTCTGCTGTCCTGGCTTCATATTCTTTGATGCAACTTGCTACGCACCATTTGGTATTATTTGTAAAATAGGGATAGTGCACCGTAGATGTGCTCGATTTAGTCCTTTGTACAACTATGAAGGTCACTCCTTCTGGCCCAAATGTCCTATTAATCTCTAATGCTTTAATATCCGATACTCTCTTACAGGATATGAGACATAACAGCATCGCTAGTTTGCCCGAAAACTGCTTAAGAGATAAATAGCTATTAACCAACCAGCTTTCTAATAATCTCAATACTTTCGTCACGTCCCATAAGGTGGCGCCTTAAACTTAGCTCCTCTAAAGAGCCTGCAAACTGCTGGGTGTTCCCCCGCTGGTACTCCTTCAATCGGTACGTGCCCTGCGGAAATCGCTGATCTGTACACCCCTATAGTGCGAAATGCTTTCTCATCTTGAAGCAGCTGCGCTAGGAAGTTCAGTATGGCTACTACAGGTGCAGAAATGGGATGAAAACCTCTCCCTCTATACCAAACTGTCCACTTGGCCCAAGTTGATGGAGCCCAGGATTGGGCAATGAGTTCCGCCTGGCAGTTCCCATGGTCTCCTGATATCCTGCACACGATGAGCGGGAGTGTCCCTCTCCCTCTCAGAGGATGACACTGCCCAGCTGGGCCCGTGAGCAGTCGCTCTCCTTCCGGGAGGACTTTCGGCAGATCTATCAAGTATTCTATCAGCGTCGGGAACCAAACTGGAGCTTTCCACAAAGGTGCTACTAGTACCAGCTCCACGCTCTCCCTCCGACACTTCGCCAGCACTCTGCTCAGCATCATGAATGGGGGAAAAGCGTAATGCGGGCCGCCTGCCCACTCCTGCAGGAATGCGTCTGTGCCTTTTGCGTCTGGATCTAGTCTCCAGCTGAAATAGCTGGGCATCTGCGTTTTGAGCCCGGATGCAAACAGATCCGTGTGCAATGGACCCCATCTCTGATCCAATATCTGAAACACTGCTGGATCTAGCTTCCAATCGCTGGAGTCCGTGAGGTAACGAGAGTTCCAGTCTGCTATTACATTCAGTGGCCCGGGCAAATACTCCGCTGTCACTGATGTACCTGTCTGCAGGCAGAAGTGCCAGAAGTCTTTCGCTAGATCGGCTAGCATCCTGGACTTCGTCCCTCCTAAGTGGTTTATGTATCGTACTGCCGAAATGTTGTCCATCTTTAGCAGGACGCAAGACTTCACTCTGTCTCTCGTGAACGTCTTTATCGCGAAGGAGCCTGCCAGAAGCTCTTGACAGTTTATGTGCAGGCTCAGCTCCTCTTCACTCCATTTTCCTCATGTCTGCAACTCTCTGCAACGAGCCCCCCATCCTAGACGACTGGCGTCCGACTCTACTATGAAGTCCGGCCGGTCTCCGAATATGGCACGCCCATTCCAGGCGTCCATATTCTGCAACCACTATTCCAGCTCCGTGATAGACTCCTGATCTAGCGGTATCGATTGATGATATCTCAACCCTTGTTGAAGGTGTCTTATCTTCAACCTTTGTAAAGCTTGATAGTATAAGGGACCTGGAAAGATGGCTTGTATGGAGGCTGCTAGGAGGCCCACTATCCTCGCTAGAACTCTGAGAGATATCACTTTCTTCCTCAAGCATGCTCTGATCTCTCTCTTGATATCTCGTATCTACCTTGCTGGAAGCTCCAGAGTGGCTTTCCTCGTATCTAGAATGAAGCCGAGGAAATCCAGCCTCTGCGCTTGTTTAGTATCTGACTTCTCCATGTTTACTAGGAAACCCAATGACTGCAACAGGTCTAGAATCCATTTCGTCTGATATTCTAGCGCTCCTCGATCTTATGCTAGGAGCAACAGATCATCTAAGTATATTATCAGCCGTATCCCTTTCTCTCGGATAGCCGCGGCTACTGGTTTCATCATTTTTGTGAATGCCCAAGGCGCCGACACAAGCCCGAATGGCATTGTCCTGAATTGTCAAAACTGTCCTTTCCAATGGAAAGCTAGGAACCTCCTGAAATGCTCCTGTACTGGAACCCTATGGTAGGCATCCTTTATATCTAATCTGGTTAGCCAGTCTCCCTCTCTCAGGGAGTCTCTGAGCTGATGGATCCCTTCCATCTTGAAATGATGGTAAACTATCCATCCGTTCAACTCTTTCAAATTTTCTCCTTCCTGTGAACGAGGAACATGCTGCTGAGGAAACTCTGGGCCCTGGGGCACCTTTCTATGGCTCTTTTCTTCACTAATAGCTCTAATTCGGTATTGAGGGCCACTTGCTCCGCTTTCGCTAGGCGCAGGCGCTGGGGTATTCTGGTCTGCACTGGGGCTTGACTAAACTCTAGCTGCAGACCTCTGACGGTTTGCAAAATCCAAGCATCGCTGGAAAGTGTGTGCCAGTTTTCCCAGAACATACTTGTTCTCCCTCCCACTGGAGGATAAGTTACTGTTCTTACTTGGTGTAAACCCCTGTCCTTGTCCGAAGCCTCTTCCTCGGCGCCCTCTCGAATTATGACCTCTGGCTGGGAAGAATGTGTCTTGTTGCCTGTTCTCCCAGTACTGGGCTCTGTGATTCGAGGGTCTTCTACCTCCTTGATGGCGACCGGTCGAGCGACCCCTGTAACGACCGGTCCCTGCAAAAACTCTCTGAGGAAGATCTTACGTATGGATGCTTGCGCCTTCTCCAGAGAGGTGTATGTGCCTACGAATCGGCCCATCTCTTTTCCGAAAGTCTCCCCAAACAGGAGTCTCTGTGCTGCCTCTCCAGCCTCGTAGGATGCTAGATCACTGAGCTTTGAGTCTATTTTCAAAAGCAGCCCTCTCCTTCTCTCGGAGACTATGGCGCAATTCGCGTTCCCTAGATGGCAAACCGCTCTTTGCGCCCATCCTGCTAGGGCTTCCGGGTCCACTGCTTCGCCTGTGTCCCTCGCCCTTTCTGCCAAGTCCATGATCTTAGCGAGAGGACCGGTTAAGGCCAGGATCTTCTCCTGGCAACTTTTCCATGACCTATCTATCCCTTTCCGGGGATCCTTATTGGTCTTTGTGACAAAGGTGAGCATTTTGGGATCCAAATCGGGAGCTTCTGCTACTTTCCCCGGCAAGTCTGGACGGGGGCATTCCGCTCGGAGACGCTCTCTCACTTCTTTATCTAACGCTTTTCTTAGCCTTGCTGTCATATATTGAGCCACTGTCGGAGAAGGCTGCCAGTCGGAAGATCTCAGATTCCTAATACTGTCCGGATCGAACATATCGTCCTGCTCCTCTTCGAGGTGCTTCTCCTTGCAGGCCCTTTTGCCTCCGCTGGGCTTCGCCCATTCCTCTTTGACTGGCTCCTCCGGCTCTTGAGGGGGCAGGTCCCCTTCCTCTGGCTCCTCTTCCGAGCCTGGGTCTTCATCTCCTTCATTTTCTTCCCCAGGAGAGGGGGTCGTGAGGTCTGGCACGGCCTGACGCTGCAAATATGCTTTCTTAAGCTTCGCGAAGGCGTCGGCGACCTCCGGGGCCTTATCATCCGCCCCATCCGTAGGGCCCTGGGCGTCTGCAGAGGGTTTTCTCTTGCGGGCCTGAATACTCCCCTTAGACCCTGATCCAGAGAGTTCCATGTGCAAGCTGCGTGTCCTCTTGGTGCTTTCTTTAGGCTGATGAAGCATTGTTTCCAACGTCTCCAGCCTCTCCTGTAAGGGTCTCACCCCTTGTGCCATATCATCTACTAGGAATTCCCCAGCACCTCCTTGAAGCTGGCGGCCAAGTCTAGGGACTGCTCCTCCTCACTCCATTCGAATTCCGACATGTTCAAGGTGCTGGTTGCTTTAATACCTGTACAGGTGTCTTTGCTGCCCACTTCCTAATAGATGCTTTTTCAGAGATCTATCTCTTTCTAGTCTGAATATATATTTCTTTATTCTTATTACTATTATTTAGTTATTTATTTTTATTTATTTTTTCTCGTGGCTGCACCGGACTTCTCAATCTGCTATGCCTGTGGTGGTTTGTGGTTCTTTAATACTTATTGGGAGGCTATAGCCTCGTGTGCGTGCCTGCTAGCACCTTTTTATTCGTGATCTGTGTTAATGCTCACTCTTTCCTTCCGCCTCTCTTTCTAGAGGCTATGCTTATATTAGCTTGATAAGTGCTTTTAGAGCGCGTAGAGGGGGATTCAAATAGTTTATATTTGCTTCGTACCGATCGTACAAGCTCCCCTTCCTGAAGCCTCGGGCCGCGTCGCAGAATGAATGCGACGCGGCACGGGTCTCCGGCAAGCTCCGCCCCCACGAGGGTGGGGGCCGGAGTCCTCTGAGGCAGCCCTTCGCAAGGGCTTGATGCGCTCGGCATCCGGCCCTTCCTCTGCAAGGGAGGGGGCCGCAGGAGCGAGCCCGCTCTACCCGCGGGGAGGGGGACTGCTCAAGGGAGCTCAGCGGCCCAACGGCACACCCCTGAAGTGCTGGGAATGTGGCACGGGGCCAAGGCGGCGGACAGAGCTCCCGCTGCTCAAAACTAGTGTTTCGGGTCACCTGCGAAAATCTCGGCGCTCGTATGCGGCGGCAGCCGCGCTCTCGACCCGGACGAAAGTCCTATTTATATAACGGTTTCAGATATGCTTATTACATCTAACGCCTGAAGCTACGCTTGCGCTCAACTTCTAAATCATTCATTAAACTGTGAAAGCATGCCGTCGAGGCACCTTAAGTCAAAAACATATCTAAATCTTACACCAATGCTCTAGAAATACACATTAGCTCGGAGGTAAAGAGAATGCCACTTATCTGCTTGAAGAGCAGTAAAAGGAGTGCCATTGCAAGATATTATGTCAGCAGCAAACTGGGCGAATGATCGTACCTTAAGGGAGTTTTATTTCAAACCAACGGAGAGTACAGCGAGTACGGTGCTGGGAAGCTTTGAACAAGCATAATGCTCGCCTCCAGTCTTGTCATAGAATAAAGGTTACCCCTGCTAGCTGCGCAGGGAGTATTAATTCTATTAAAGACTAGGAGGCGAGCATTAGTTCCCACCCACAGCTATTTGTAATCATATTGTATGTAATTGTGTGAGGATATGATGACAAGCTAGGCTCCACCCTGATATTACATTTATGTTTTCCCTAGGGGAAGAGCAGAAGAATACTTGAGGGGGTTGACTAAGAAGGAAGAAGGAGGCGAGAATTCAGCCATTGAGAAGTTAATCTGTTGGAGTTCAAGAGGTCTTCGCTCGGTTGGCAGGACGAGAAAAGTCATGGTTAAGAAGCATTCAGAGCACGTAAAAGAGAGGAGGAGCTCAGGGACAGGATGTGGTCATAACTGAGCTGGAGAGTGAAGGACTACAGAGACTTGGGGAGTTGTAGTTTTTGGAAAGTGAAAGTCATATGGACATTTCTTTGCTGTTGGTTGTGTTATAGTTTTGTTGAAACTGCTGAAGGGTAGCAAATAAAGAAGTGGAAGCATAATGCTCGCCTCCAGTCTTGTCATAGAATCCTAGAATATTTGGGGAAAGTGTTTGATTGTCTGGAGGGTGCATGTTTAGGGAAATGGCACCACCTAGAGACCATTTTCACCTATTAATGGCCCCCACGTGAAAGGCTGTCAGCAAACAGAGTGAGGGGTGTGTGTCGCCAGAGTATGTCACAGGATGTATTGAGAATATTCATGCCTTTGTTTGTAAGAAAGGAGGGCTTCACTTTTTTCCAGCAAACTCAGCGGGGCAGCGGTCTGGGGGCCCCTTCTGCACCCCCCCCAATCTATTCAGCTCTGCTCCCCGTCCCCGGGCAGTCACCCGCTTCGCCCCCCTCACCCCCCCAGGAAATGCCCCCCTCTCTGCCCTAATGCAGTGCGCCCTTCTCATCTCGGGCTGTCTGAAGGGAACCTTGCATGGCACACGGGCAGGTGATCTGGGCACTGTTTGAGCACAGTCCTTGCTCACAGCGCCTTGAAGCGAGATGGCATCAGCAGCGCTGCAGAGTGGCGAGACGCCTGTGCCCGAGGCAGAACGGCAGGTTGTGCCCTGCCCCTCATGCCACACGCCTGCCTTTTCCTGCTCTACCGGTTCCACCCACATCCCTCCCCCAGGCACCGTCCACCCACATCTCTCCCCCAGGCACCGCCCCACTGCTCAGAGTCCCTGCAAAGGCAGGGGAGCCAGTGAGTGCCACCCACAGGAGGGGCACAGACCTTAGTGTGGGAGGGAGGCGTTCAATGCCCAGAGAGGTGGTGCATCGATCCCACCTCCTCCACGGGCAGACTCACTCCCACACTGGCCCTGTGGGGACTCCTGGCTGAGGTGTAAGGGGGGGGTGGGTTCCCGCCAGACTCTCTCCCACACTGGCCCTGTGGGGACCCCTGGCTGAGGTGTAATGGGGATGGGCTCCCGCCAGACTCTCCCACACTGGCCCTGTGGGGACTCCTGGCTGAGGTGTAAAGGGGGGTGGGTTCCCGCCAGACTCTCTCCCACACTGGCCCTGTGGGGACCCCTGGCTGAGGTGTAATGGGGGTGGGCTCCCGCCAGACTCTCCCACACTGGCCCTGTGCGGACCCCTGGCTGAGGTGTAAGGGGGAGTGGGCTCCCGCCAGACTCTCCCACACTGGCCCTGTGCGGACCCCTGGCTGAGGTGTAAGGGGGGGTGGGCTCCCGCTGACTCCCGGCGTCCTGCTGAATGTGTGGCAGCCGCGCACGTGCACACAGCTCCCTTCTGGGCGGTGGGACCCGAGACTCGGGGATACCTGCTGTCATTTGCCCAGGTGCCCTGGCATGGGTGGCGACTTCTGATTTTCAGCACGTGGGCGAGATTCTGTTTACATGGCACTTACCGAGCCCTGAACACCAATGCTAGGACGATGTGCACCACAACCTTGCAGACGTCATGCCATCGCTGGGCAAGACATGGGAGTCTGCTGCATGGTGTCTGACGGGGCACAGCAGGATGGGAGTCTGCTGCATGGTGTCTGACGGGGCACACCAGAATGGGAGTCTGCTGCAAGGTGTCTGACGGGGCACAGCAGAATGCTTTGCGATTCCTTCAGGAGGCCCCTGCAAACACCCCGTTCTGAAGGCAACACACACTTATTGAAATCACCACCGTTAGAGGCAGCCACGTGCAGTTGCTGTTTGTTACAGTCAACCCCAGTGGTCTCCATGTCCAGAAGGTGCAGTACAGAAGAAGGACAATTGTAAATCAAGAAAATAAAAACCCCAAATCTGCCCAAAAGAGCGGAGTGAGGTAGGTCCGAAGAGATGCCCATTCAAGGCACGGCCTCTCAGCTGAGACTGTGTGCTGTGATCTGATATAAAGCACAGGCCAGCCACTGAGCATGGAAGCACATTCTAAACCTGGAACCATTCCGGAATGGTAAGATAGCTCAGAGTGTTGAGCGGTCGCTGGGGTGATCCGCATGTGATCTGGGGGTCGCAGGCTGGAAACCTTGCAGGCCCACTCAGCCTTTCTGAGGTGTGGACCAACTTCAGCTGAGTGATAGGCTGTGTGCATATCTTCTATGTAAAGCACTATACACATAAGACATCCTTGCATTAGAGTAAAGCCAGCAACCTTGCAGTGCAAGGGTCAGAAGGTCATGAGAAGTGAATACAAAGCAATATTTATTAAATTCAGCCTTTGTTAGGCGCTTAAACAACAGAATTGTGTTTCAAAGCGCCACGAGGCTAAATGGGAAAGGGACGGGAAAAATAAGACCGGCAGAAACAGTCAAATACAGTCATGGTCCTACTAGGCCTTGTAGCATTCGGCCGTGGAGGAGCAGTGAGGAGAAGTGCAGGAGGGAGGGAGCGAGGAAAGGGGGAGCAGAGGAGTAGACAAGTGCAGGTGGAGGGCCCAGGAGGGAAATGCTAATGGGGGCCAAGGAGGAGAACTTCAGGCTAAATGCTATGACAAGAGCGGCCGAGCGGCGTACGCAAGGGCGGTGCAGAGGGGGGGGGCTGGTAATGACTGGGAAGAAGGGCCTGGTATCCTGTGAGACTCATGAGGACCAGGCCACCGGTCACAGCGGCAGAGGGGGGGGTGCTGGTATCGACTGGGAAGAAGGGCCTGGTATCTTGTGAGACTCATGAGGATCAGGCCACCAGTCACAGCGGCAATGGGGGGGGTGCTGGTATCGACCGGGAGGAAGGGCCTGGCATCCTGTGAGACTCATGAGGATCAGGCCACCGGTCACAGCGGCCGCGGGGGGGGGAGGGTGCTGGTATCGACTGGGAAGAAGGGCCTGGCATCCTGTTAGACTCATGAGGATCAGGCCACCGGTCACAGCGGCAGTGGGGGGGGGGGGGGTGCTGGTATCGACTGGGAAGAAGGGCCTGGCATCCTGTGAGACTCATGAGGATCAGGCCACTGGTCACAGCCGCAGAGGGGGGGTGTTAGGCGGAAACCTGTGCAGTTCCCTCTGGGACCACTGCAAAAGATTTAGGACTACAGGTGTTTGGCAGTAAACCCACTTGGTAGCAGTCTGTACCACACAGATTCACTTGTAGCTGTGGCTGAGCAGTCAGACTTCCCTCAAGAAGAGTTAGGCAGTATGTGGAGTATACAAAATAGGGCAATTTTCACAGTAGAACAAGCAAACACGGAACAGAGCTTTGGTGTAAAGATATATAGTTATTTATTTATAAAAACACATCTATGAAAAACACACTGGCACTAATACAGCAAACAACTTCAATCACAATTACTATAAGTAAATCAATCCCCCTAACAATAGTTCGACAAGTCTAGGTTCAACGGCACCACTTATTTGCAGACAGAGGTGAATGCTTTAACCTAGATGGCACTCTAGTATTCGTTAGGATGGGAGAGAAAAGGCAGGGTATGAAATCAACTCGGTACCAACACTTTTACAAACAAATGCAAGGCAAGTAAGACAGGGTCTACTGTAGATCGCAAAGTTCAGAGGCCAGGCCCACTCGGAGAGAGGTGAGGCGATATGTCCCAAAAAGTATCACAGTGGAAATGCACTTCGAGTCTTTGTCGCAAATTGTCACAGAAAGATTGGACCAGTTCAGAACAGAAAGTTAAAGAAGGCTTGGAGGCGACCCAATGGAGAGGGGAGGATTAAGACACCTCACGCTAACCGTCACAAGGGAAGCCAGGCGGACACGGTAATTTGTATGTGGAGAGACAGCTCCGGCGGGGGCAGTTGTTCCTGGTGGTGGATGCAAGTCGGCGCTTTGCCAAGAGAAGAGATGTTCTCGTCGTCGAAGGAAAGTTGAAGATCGTTGCACCACCAGGGAAGAGACCAGCCGCGGAGTGCTCCGTCACAAGGCACCACCTTTTGGTCGTGGTACGGGTTAGTGGCTATCCGGTTGCCGGGGTGCTCAGCACGGGCAATTCGACCACTACGCCCTGGAAGCGAAGAAAAAGCAAAGGGGACTGGTTGTTCCCACCAGTCAGGGGAAGAAGACTCTCCGGCGGGGAGATCTCCTCTGTCGTTGGGAAGTGGTGAGTCGGTTCAGCAGGGCTCCACCGGAGGTGTCGTCGTTGCAGGTCGGCTCAGCTTTACCCTCGTCGGATTCTTAGGTCCTGTGGCGACTTCTGAAGATCCAGTCCCAAAAGCCCTGCTTTTATGTAGAAAACCCCCATTCATTCAGCCTAGCTGTCAATCAAAACACGCTAAGTGGTGAGCGGGGTGGCTCACCACTTGGGCCAATCACAACAGAGTGCGACTTGAGTTGGCAAGGCAACTCAGTCCAGGGTGCCTAAACCCTCTCCCACACCCCCTGTGGTACCCAGACAGAATGGCACCACTTTGGAGGGCCTCTCTGCAGAAGCCCGCCAAAAGTGGAACAAAGGGCTCAAACTTTGGTTTAGGAGTCACAGAGACGAACACAGACGCCATTTTAAAAACCGAGTTCTGGCAGAAAATACCAACCGATAGATTTATTTAAGATAAATAAACCGGTGGTATGTTAGAGATTAACGAGAAAAAGTATTAACCTCCAACAATGGGAAGAATCCCATAGAGTTATATTCGGGGTCGAATATAACAAGTTGTTTCCACTGCCACCAGCCAAAACTCGACGAGGGGGGACGGGACAGTGCCCCCTCGAATAACAGACCCAGGGGTAATCGAATTACCCCTACTAGTACGTCCACAATAGGATGGTTTGTACTAGTTCTGTTAGTAAATTTCGGTCTAGTAAAGCCAATGGTGACTTTACATGCCCTGGGAGACAGTAGTCAGTCCCAGGGTATGGAGTCTATGGTGGGGATCCTCTAGGACGCCCCAGTGTTACGGCACGGAGGGTGCGGTGTAACACACATAGAAAAACATAAGAGACCCTATGGAGTAAAAGACCCCATAGCCCATCGAACACATTGACATTCAAAGGAATTAACCACATTCATGTCCAAGAGTGGGAGAAAAGAGTCTCACTCTTGGCAGGATGGAAAAAAACAAACTCCAGAAATCCAGCAAAGCTGCTGGGGGACTCACTAGGTTAGGAAATTCAGCCTAAACAGAGAATTCTCCCTAACACTCGCCCCCCCCCCCCCACCAGACTAAGGGACAGGAGGATTTAATCCACTCCTGGATGAATCTCATACCTCTAGTCGATGACATACATCCTAGAGAGGCCATCAGCATTTTGGTGGTGACACCCTGACCTGTGCTCAATGGTAAAATCGAACCCTTGCAGGCAGATTGACCATCTCAGTAGTTTTGGGTTTTCCCCTTTCATTTGCATTAACCATCTCAAGGGTTGGTGGTCAGTCTGAATGACAAAAGTAGAACCATACAATTATGGCCTAAACTTCTTCAGAGCCCACACAATAGCAAAGCATTCTCTTTCGATTGTTGCCCACCTTGTTTCAGGATCCTTCAGCTTGCGGCTGATGAAGCAAACGGGGTGTTCCCTACCATTCCCATCCAGTTGACTGAGTACTGCACCTATTTCTACATTTGAAGCATCTGTCTGCACAATGAAAGTTTGGCGGTAATCAGGAGCTCTGAATACCGGGGCTTGGCAAAGATCCTTTTTCAGGTTTTCAAAAGCCTGATTGCACTCCTCGTTCCATCTAAACTTTTTAGGAAATTTGGGAGAGGAGATGACATTCAGTGGAGAAGCTATGGTCCCATAGTTCTCAATGAAATTCCTGTAATACCCAGTGAGGCCTAAGAAGGCTCTCACCTGGGCCTGAGTAGTAGGTGTTGTCCAATTTTGCACAGCTTCAATCTTACTGAGCAAAGGCCTTATTTCTCCACCTCCTACCTCATGTCCAAGATAGACCACCTTGCTCTGTCCAATTTGGCATTTACTTGCCTTTATGGTCAGATTGGCTCGTCCAAGAGCCTGCAAAACATCTCTTAGGTGGGTTACATGTTCTTCCCAGGAATTGATGAACACTGCTATGTCATCCAAGTATGCCATGCAGAAGTCCTCCATCCCATTCAGAACCTGGTTTACCATCCGTTGAAATGTAGGAGGTGCATTCTTCAATCCGAAAGGCATTACCTTAAACTGGTATAAGCCAACGGGGGTAGAAAATGCAGTTTTCTCCTTGGCATGGTCTGTCAGGGCTATTTGCCAATAGCCCGACGTCAAGTCAAATGTGCTGAGGAACTTGGCTGAACCAAGTTTATCCACCAACTCATCTGTTCTTGGCAAAGGGTGGGCATCAGTCTTGGTGACTGCATTAAGAGCTCTATAATCCATGCAGAATCTAAGTTCTTTAGACCCGGCCTTTGGTACTAACACTACTGGGCTAGACCATGGACTAGTAGAGGGCTCTATTACCCCGAGATCAAGCATCTTGCTGACCTCACCTTTGATGTGGGTTTGTAATTTTTATGACATTCGGTATCCTCTGCTTTTGACTGGCAGACAGTCACCAGTGAGTATGTCGTGCTGGCCCCAAGGGGTCAAGCCTGGTGAAAGCGAGAACAGAGAGGCAAACTGATTCAACATAGATTTGCACTCTTCTTGTTGCTCGGGTGTCAGATTTGAATAGAGATTTACTCCTTCAATTTTTTCGTCTAAAGGTAAGCCTCTGAGGAGATCCGGAAGAGCTTCACTCTCTTCTTCTTCCTATGATGATGCTAGAAGCAACGCTCCTACATCAGGTCTCGAGACATACGCTTTGAGTCGGTTGGTGTGGAAGACTGTCGGAGCCTCCTTGGGATTGCCCAAGTCCAGCAGATAGTTGACCTCTCCGAGTTTACCCACAACTCTGAAGGGTCCCATCCATTTGTCTTGCAAGGCACTCTGCCTTGTTGGGATCATAACAAGAACGAGCTGGTCTTGAGCGAACTCAACCATGTTAGCTTTTTGATCATGCCAGTGCTTGACCAATGCTTGTCCAGCTTTCAAGTTATTGCTTGCTTCTGTCATCATGTGCGACATTCTTCTCCGGAGACCTATCACGTAGTCAGTCACTCTGACTGGCTTGGGGGAAGGAGCACTCTCCAACCCCTCCTTAATCAGGGCCAATGGACCTCTGATGGGATGACCATAGAGAAGCTCAAAGGGAGAATAACCTACTCCCTCCTGAGGGACTTCTCTATAAGCAAAGAGAAGGCATGGCAGTAGAAGGTCCCACTTACGCTTAAGGGGTTCTTCTAAAGCACCTATCATGCCCTTCATGGTTCGGTTGAACCGTTCTACCAACCCATTGGTTTGGAGGTGGTAGGCTGTTGAGAACTTGTAAGTAACTCCACAGGTTTTCCACATGGCTTTCATGTAGTGGGACATAAAGTTTGACCCCCTGTCAGAGATTACTTCCTTAGGAAACCCGACCCTAGTAAAAATACCAAGGAGGGCCTTAGCCACAGCCAGAGCTGTAACAGTCCTAATAGGAATTGCCTCAGGATACCTAGTAGCATGGTCTACTACAACAAGTATAAACCTGTTGCCTGAGGAGGTTGGAGGATCGAGGGGACCAACAATGTCAATCCCTACTCTCTCAAATGGGACTCCCACAACTGGGAGAGGCACTAAAGGTGCCACATTCTTGGAGCCAACCTTACCAGAGGTCTGGCTGGTGTGGCAGCTCCTGCAGTGTTTTTCAACTTCGGCCCCCATCTTCGGCCAATAAAAGTAGAGAGAGAGCCTTTCCTTAGTCTTCTTGAAACTCAAGTGACCAGCCAAAGGAATCTCGTGGGCTAACTGCAAGAACTGTGGTCTGTTCTCTTGGGGTACTACAAGTCGTTTGCAGTCTCCAGGTGCAGACTTGGTCGGTTCACTGTAGAAGAGGCCATCTTCCCAGTGCAACCTGTATTTCCCAGGCTCTTGCCCTTCAGCCTGAGCTTCTGCCTGGTGGCGAAGACCTTCCAGAGTTGGACATTCTCTCTGTCCCTTACTGAAGTCTGCCCTGCTGGGTCCACCTTCTGCCAGTAAAGACTGCAGCTCAGGATGGTCAACAGTGTCCAGATCTCCAATGAGTTCCTGGCCTTCCATTAGCTCTTCTTCAGAGTCTAATTCTACCACACAGGGTTGTACCTCCCTCTCAGCCTCAGCTGGAGGGGGAGTTACAGGTGTAACTCTGAACAACCGCGGGGAAGTCCTTGTTGGCTGCACTGAAATGCTGGCTGCTGGTTTCGGTATAGAAGTCTTAGGTTTCCCTTTCGCTTATGATTTCTTGGAGACAGCGGCTGACAATTCCAGTGGAGCAGGAGTGATTTCTTTCTTCGTCATCTCCTGGAGAGTACCTCGCATGGTTCTCTCCCTTGCAGGTCTGGTTAGCTCCTGTAACCGTTTACTACGAGGTCTGGGGGTATGTGACACAACTCCAAGAGTTTTCAAATCGTTACTCAACAGAACACGTCCTGGTTCCTCACTCTGTATGCTGACAGGTATCTTCACAGTCATGTCGTTACACTGGATGAGAACTGGTAATTGGGGAAGCATCTGCACAGGCCCTCCAGCTAACTTGGTGAGGCGTTTGGGTGCCTTAGCAACATCCTCAGCCTGAAAAAAAGATTTATCCACCACAGTTATGCTGGCCCCAGTGTCCCTAATGGCAGGAGTTTCCTGACCATTCACCTGGACACTGTCCTAATAATACTCTTTAGTATTATCGGGGATAGAATTATAGACGTCTAAATTCTGTTGTTCCCACAACCCCAGAGATACTAAAGAAACACTGGCTGAGACTCCAATGGGTTCATCAGCCAGCAGTAGAAATTTTCCACTTGCCATTTGGACTTCCTCCTCTGGAGCGAAGGCTAAGGAGACAAGCTGGATCCCTGAAGGTTTACCCTTACATCTGGGATCTCCTTTCACGTGGTCAGTCGAGCCACAAACAAAGCATTTACCGAATGTTTTCTGGAATGGTGGCTTGTTCTGGCCTCCTTCCGGGTTTGGCACCAGAAGGCACACTATTCTGCTGCGGTTTTCCTTGCGGCTTACCCTTCTGGTTTTGTTCGGGGCCCTCTTTGGAATTTGAGTTATTCGAATTCTCTTTTGAGTCTTTTTTAGTTTTTAGGCTGTTTCCCCTCATCCTTTTTCTAAGTTACCCCAGAGTCCTTGTGAGTAGCCCTGTTGGCAACCCACAAGTCAGCAGCCTTCCTGGAATCCAATTCCTTCGAATCAGCCAAGTGCTATCTGAGCTCAGGAGAACAGGCATCATAAATAGACTCCAACATAAAAAGATTCTTCACACCCTCATAAGTGTTCACTTTGTAACCCTTAATCCATCCCTCTAAGTTTTTCAACCCTTCACTCGCCCAGGTAGCCCAAGGGGTACCATCATGCTTTTTGAGGGTTCTAAACCTCTTAAGATATTGGGAAGGGGTCTTCCCAAATCTAGCTATTAAAGCTAGTTTCACACTTTCGTACACTTTCCTATCCTCCTCCCCCAACTCCATTACCACATCAGTTGCAACAGGGGGGAGCCTAGAGAACAACCAGGTAAGCAACTCATTACCTGTGATGTTCTGGAGCCCATGATTGTACTCAAACAAACTCAGCCAATCCAACACATCCAACTTCGGTTCATACATACCAATTAATTCCTTCGGCATCCGGGGTCTTTTGGGACTGGAGCTTCTAGAGGAGCCAGAGACAGAAGAAGTTTCGACAGACAACTTTTTCATTTCTAACTCATGCTTGAGCTCCATTTCTCGGAGCCTAAGAATTTGTTGCATTTCTTGGTGGTTCTGTTCAGTTTGAGCAGTAATCCTTCTGAATTCCAAGTCTATTTTCATTTTTTCTAGTTCAAGGATTTGAGGACTTAGTGTGGGACCTGTTATAGGCCCTGTAGGTACAGCTGGTAAAGCAGACAGAGGAGCAGGGGAGACAGTTTCGTTAGCCTCTCCTTCCTCTTCATCGCTATCATCAGAACTTTGATTTAGATCAACACCATTACTGTTATCTACATTTGCTGGAGAAGTTGGTTCCTCTGAACCGGTACCCAGACTTTGGTTTTCCAGCAATCTCGCTATCAGTTCTACTTTCTTGCCTCTTACAGAAAGATTCTCTTGTCTACAGACAGCTCTTAAACTCTCAGTATTTTCACCTGACAAGGATTCTTGACTGTAAACTTCCATAGTAGACATGTTTTTTTAAAAGTTGCTTTTTAGTGCTAAGCTTTGTGGTTAGTTATCCTAAAGTGTTGAAAAGCACTCTAAACTGTGTACTCGATACAAATCCCACCGCTGTACACCAGTGTTAGGCGGAAACCTGTGCAGTTCCCTCTGGGACCACTGCAAAAGATTTAGGACTACAGGTGTTTGGCAGTAAACCCACTTGGTAGCAGTCTGTACCACACAGATTCACTTGGTAGCTGTGGCTGAGCAGTCAGACTTCCCTCAAGAAGAGTTAGGCAGTATGTGGAGTATACAAAATAGGGCAATTTACACAGTAGAACAATCAAACACGGAACAGAGCTTTGGTGTAAAGATATATAGTTATTTATTTATAAAAACACATCTATGAAAACCACACTGGCACTAATACAGCAAACAACTTCAATCACAATTACTATAAGTAAATCAATCCCCCTAACAATAGTTCGACAAGTCTAGGTTCAACGGCACCACTTGTTTGCAGACAGAGGTGAATGCTTTAACCTAGATGGCACGCTAATATTCGTTAGGACGGGAGAGAAAAGGCAGGGTATGAAATCAACTCGGTACCAACACTTTTATGAACAAATGCAAGGCAGGTAAGGCAGGGTCTACTGTAGATCGCAAAGTTCAGAGACCAGGCCCACTCGGAGAGAGGCGAGGCGATATGTCCCATAAAGTATCACAGTGGAAATGCACTTCGAGTCTTTGTCGCAAATTGTCACAGAAAGATTGGACCAGTTCAGAACAGAAAGTTAAAGAAGGCTTGGAGGCGACCCAATGGAGAGGCGAGGATTAAGACACCTCATGCTAACCGTCACAAGGGAAGCCAGGTTGACACGGTACCTTGTATGTGGAGAGACAGCTCCGGCGGGGGCAGTTGTTCCTGGTGGTGGATGCAGGTCTGGGCTTTGCCAAGAGAAGAGATGCTCTTGTCGTCGAAGGAAAATTGAAGATCGTTGCACCACCAGGGAAGAGACCAGCCCCCGAGTGCTCTGTCACAAGGTACCACCTTTTGGTTGTGGTACGGGTTAGTGGCTATCCGGTTGCCGGGGTGCTCAGCACGGGCAATTCGACCACTACGCCCTGGAAGCGAAGAAAAAGCAAAGGGGACTGGTTATTCCCACCAGTCAGGGGAAGAAGACTCTCCGGCGGGAAGATCTCCTCTGTCGTCGGGAAGTGGTGAGTCGGTTCAGCAGGGCTCCACCGGAGGTGTCGTCGTTGCAGGTCGGCTCAGCTTTACCCTCATCGGATTCTTAGGTCCTGTGGCGACTTCTGAAGATCCAGTCCCACAAGCCCTGCTTTTATGCAGAAAATCCCCATTCATTCAGCCTAGCTGTCAATCAAAACACGCTAAGTGGTGAGCAGGTGGCTCACCACTTGGGCAAATCGCACCAGAGTATGACTTGAGTTGGCAAGGCAACTCAGTCCAGGGTGCCTAAACCCCCTCCCACACCCCCTGTGGTACCCAGACAGAATGGCACCACTTTGGAGGGCCTCTGTGCAGAAGCCCGCCAAAAGTGGAACAAAGGGCTCAACCTTTGGTTTAGGAGTCACAGAGATGAACACAGACGCCATTTTAAAAACCGAGTTCTGGCAGAAAATACCAACCGATAGATTTATTTAAGATAAATAAACCGGTGGTATGTTAGAGATTAACGAGAAAAAGTATTAAGAAGAATCCCATAGAGTTATATTCGAGGTCGAATATAACAAGTAGTTTCCACTGCCACCAGCCAAAACTCGACGAGGGGGGACGGGACAGTGCCTCCTCGAATAACAGACCCAGGGGTAATCGAATTACCCCTTCTAGTACGTCCACAATAGGATGGTTTGTACTAGTTCTGTTAGTAAATTTAGGTCTAGTAAAGCCAATGGTGACTTTACATGCCCTGGGAGACAGTAGTCAGTCCCAGGGTATGGAGTCTATGGTGGGGATCCTCTAGGACGCCCCAGTGTTACGGCACGGAGGGTGCGGTGTAACATACATAGAAAAACATATGAGACCCTATGGACTAAAAGACCCCATAACCCATAGAACACATTGACATTCAAAGGAATTAACCACATTCATGTCCAAGAGTGGGAGAAAAGAGTCTCACTCTTGGCAGGATGGAAAAAAACAAACTCCAGAAATCCAGCAAAGCTGCTGGGGGACTCACTAGGTTAGGAAATTCAGCCTAAACAGAGAATTCTCTCTAACAGGGGGGGTGCTGGTATCGACTGGGAAGAAGAGCCTGACATCCTGTGAGACTCATGAGGACCAGGCCACCGATCACAGCGGCAGAGGGTGGGGTGCTGGTAATGACTGGTAAGAAGGGCCTGGCATCATGTGAGACTCATGCGGACCAGACCACCGGTCACAGCGGCAGTGGGGGAGGGGGTGCTGGTATCGACTGGGAAGAAGGGCCTGGCATCCTGTGAGACTCATGAGGATCAGGCCACTGGTCACAGCAGCAGTGGGGGGACTAGCAGGGAAGGGGAAAGAGGTAGAGAGCAGCAGAGTTTTCAGCAGTTTTGGGAACTAAGGAGGTCTGGCTCAAGTCTGCGAGGGGCAGATAGGCTGTTCCAGAGGGAGGTGCCAGCCGAGGAGCGAGACCTGCCCCCCACGCTCTGCTTGGAGAAGCATTTGACAGTCAAATAGTTAAGTTAGAGGAGTGTATGGCTCTAGCAGTGAGGTATTTAGGGAGACAGAGTTGGATGTAGCGGGCGTCCCAGGTCCCAGAAGGCCTTGTGGATGATGTAGAGGGTCTTGAATTTGATCCTTGGAGCCACCGGGAGCTAGTGGAGAGATTGTACTGCTCGAGAGATGTGGTCTCTGGGCTTGAAGCCAAGGATACATCTTGCAGCCCTATTCTGGATTTGCTGGAGGGAGAGTAGGGAGGAACGAGGTAGATTAGGGAAGAGGCTGTTGCAGTAGTCCAACCTGGAGAGGACCAGAGCTCTGGAGACATTGAGCTTCTGGGGAAAGGTGAGGAAAAGGACAATGCCTCTGTTAGGCAGAATTATATGCAGTACCCTTTGGGAACACCACACACAATTAAGACTACAAGTGACAGTACAAATTCACCTTTGGTACAAGCCTGTACTACACAGTAAAGTGGTAGCGATGGCTGAGCAGCCTGACTTATCTCAAGAGTAAAGTGAGCAGTATCAGAAGTTACACAAAGGGCAGCAATTACTATGGTTCAAACAAACTCTGACTCAAGGTTTCTGAGTAAAAGAATATACATTTATTTACACCATCAGTTATAAAACAGTTCACTATCATAAAGCAGCAGAAAATCACAATCTCAATACACTACACAACACCCAATCAATTCTGGATAAGTTAAGCTCCAAATGAAGTGTGAGCAAAATGGCACTCCAGCAATTTAAAAGGGAGGGAAAGGACAAGGTTATCAAAAATCAACAACGCCAACAAGTGATGGGAAGGGCAATCTAGAAAAGGCTTACTACAACTAGGATTCAAGTCAATAGGCCTGGGCCAATGTTAATGGTTCAGCGACTTTGCAGAGGATCACACAGTTCAGAGTAGTTCGCGGTTAAGTCTTTGCCAAGAGTTCAAACCGAAGTTGGTCGGAGGAAAGGTTATTGAAAAGAGAAGAGAAGGACAAGCCTTCGGAGAGGCGAAAGATTTCAAACACTTTCACCGCGGACGGAACCAACGACCGGATTTGAACAGTACCTTAAATGAAGAAGAATGCTGTAGCTGAGGCGATAGTTCCTGCAGGCTCAAGGTTCCTGAAGCGACTGTCGGACTGACAAGAAGGAGGAAGACTGGAGGGTCCCGCACTGCCCAGGAAAGAAATCAGCAGCAGAGCAAAGCAACAAATAAAAGGTGCACTCCTTAAAACCCAAACAGGTTCCATTCCTCCTGGTTATCCTGTTGACTGCAGCGATGCACAGCAAATTTGACCAGGAGATGGAGGCCAGCGTTTGGTGTTTTGCGAGCTGGTTGGTGCCACCAAGCTCAAGGGAAGAATATTCCTTGCAGATCTTCTCTGTCGTCAGAGTTCGGGCGATTCAGACCTGCTGCAGGGCTTCACAGGGATGTCCAGTAGTCAGCAGTCATCTTCCTTCAGCTTTTTGTTGGTTCTCTCGTTCCAGTGGCAACTCTGCCTTCCCAGTCCCAGATACCTGCTTTTAAGCAGTTTTCCCCCATTCACACAGCCTGACTGTCTATCACACAGCAGGGTGGCTGTCCTGGCAGGACAACCACCTAGCCAATCAAACTAGAGTGTGACTTGGGTCTCCAAGAAGACCCTGTGCAGGGGGCCTCAAACCCCTCCCTCACATCCTGGTCACCAAGACACTAAGGCGCCTAAGGAGGGCTTCTGTGCAGAAGCCCGCCAAAGGACGGCAAACAAAGGAACCAAACCTGGTTTGGTGCGCAGAATAAAACACGAGACAGACCTTTACAAAAAGAAATGGCGAATAAACCATACCGGAACGAAATAAAATTAAATGGGGTCCAGCGGGTTAGTGTTTGAGGCTACCAACATAGCCTCTAACAGTACCAAGGCTATTTTCATAGCTTGCGGTAAAATAAAAATGGTAGATACCACTGCCACCAGCCAATTCTTAGAGAAAGGGGAACAAAATAATGTTCCATTTGAAACAGACAAAAAGGGATAACTATTAACCCTTCCAGTACTCTATGGGAAGATAGGTTGAACTGGGTCTGTCATTTAAAAAGACTAGTAAAGTCAATAGCAACTTTACAAGTTCTGGGAGACAGTAGACAGTCCTAGAAAATGGAGTTTAGAGTGGGAAGTCTGAAAAGACAACCCTGTGTCACTGCACTAAAGGTGCTTTGTGACACACAGTAAAAAGATGATGCCTATGGAGTAGGTGAGACACCATAGTCCATGAGCACAAAATGTACAACACACAGCAAAACACATCTAAGAGTGGGAAAAAAGGCTCTCTCTCTTACCAGGTGAAAAAAAATAAATCCTAGAAATCCAGCAAAGCTGCAGAGGGACTCAACAGGTAAGGGAAATTAGCCATTCTGGAGAATTCTCCCTAACAGCCGTCCACAGTGAATTCTTTCAACCCGTCTGCAAGCTCTTTGCTCTGGCCTAGAATTCTCTCACCCAAAGCCCTTACTCAATTTTCTGTATTCCGCGTAGATGCAATCTTGCATACCCTTTCAAGCAGTCAATTTATTGTAATCCAGATCCATTTCCCGTCTTTAAACTAGTCGCCAATCCACCTGATCCCACACAGGAACCAATTGGATGGAAAAGTGTTTTCCCATCCAGTAAGATCTCAGGATTCAGCCACACTGATGCTTTAGTTCAGAAAACAACTTCTTCCTTTGTTAAATCCCCAAGAGTCCGCCAGCATTGCCTCAGAAGTTACATGTACTTCCTCTTGCATCCACCATTCTTAGAAGCGCTCTGGGTCATAGAGGCATATTGCCATACATCCATTGCATCCCCAATACATGGTATCAAGTGGCTCACAGAGAAGGCTGGATGGCATCTAGCAAAGCCTGGGACCCCCAAACCCTCTTTCTCACACGGTAGCTGGATCTTCCATAATTCAAAACGGGTTCTTTTCCATCCCACAAAAAAGATTGTAGCATGCTGTCGGTTTTCTTCATTTCCTTTTTCTTTGCCATATGTGGGATCATACTTAAGACATACGTGATGCGTGGCACCAAAGTTATCTTTACTGAATTTGCCTTGGCCCACAAGCTCAATTTGAGCTCAGTCCGTCTGTCCAGATCTTTCTTAAACTTCTCAGTAATACCTCTCAAATTAACAGCCATCATGTGATCCACATCTCTGGTTAACCAAATGCCCAAATACTTCATTCTCTCTAGGCTCCAACTCGATCCATACCTACTCAATTGCTGACTGGTACAGGATTCGCAAGCCACCATTACTTCAGATTTTGTCCAGTTCGTCATGGCATATATCTATTTACGTCATTACCGCCGGGATCGACATATCCACATCCTGCACCACCAGTAACATATCATCCGCTTAAAGGCAAAGCTTCTGTGAGGCTTCTCCAGACTGAACTCCACAAATCATTGGGCCCTTTCTGATGTTTTTAGCTAAAGGTTCCATCGCAAGGATGAATAGCAAAGGGGAAAGTGGACAACCCTGACTCGTACCCCTCTCCAGGCATCTGAGGAGAAGCCAGTTGTATTCACTGAAGCAGCAGGTTTTGTGTACAGTAGATTTATCCACTGTATAAGATTGTCTCCAAATCCGTAGCCTCTCAAAGCTTCCATAAGGAAGTTCCATTCTATGCGGTCGAATGCCTTCTCTGCATCTAAAGAGAGTATCGCCACATCGGAAGTCATGCTCTTACTTTCGTATAGGGTCAGGATCAACCTGCACATTTTCACAGAAGCATGTCTTCCTTTTACAAGGCCTGTCTGAGCCGAGTCCATCACTTGATGCAGAATGTTCTCCATTCGCATCGCTCGTGCCTTAGCCAATATTTTATTGTCAGTATTTATCAGACTTATATGTTTGTAGCTGCCTAACTCTGTTGCCGGCCTGTCCTTCTTCAGAGTTAGTGATATTGAGGCATGTCTTGTGGTAGACTGGAGCAACCGTTTGTCCTTTGACGAAAATAGCATCGCAAGCATCAGTTCATAGACTGCCTCTGGCATAACTTTGTAAAATTCGGCTGTCAATCCATATGGTCCCAGACACTTGCCAGCATTTAGGCGAAATGCCGCCCTTTTCAGCTCTTGCACACTTAAACCCTCATCCATACTAATTCTCGAAGTCTGCTTAATTCTCTTTAGGTTGCGGCCCTTTATGTAAACTTTGACATCGTCCATTTTCATCTTTACGTCCTAGAATATTGTGCTCTAAATTATTTATTCATTTCCTTTGGCTCATATGTCAGGACTCCTGTCTCGCTTTTAATTGCACTAATCGATTTTTCTCTTCGCAAGACCTTAAATCGATGAGCCAACAGCCGACCACATTTCTTTCCCTTTTCTTAGTACAAACAGCTTGTGGCCATACAGTGATTCTATTTTTTCTACAAAGACTTCTAAAACATTGTGCAAGACTTTTACTTACCTGCAAGAAGTGCGTCAGTTCACCTAGACTTTTGCTCAATTGACATTGGCTGGCCTGGCTCCCTGAAAAACTCTTCTTACCTCTGACTTTGTGTTTTACCACTCCTCCAGGAAAGGGTTAATTTACTTTGCATTTGGGGTGGTGTGTTAAAAAGTACTAACCTACTTCAGAATATTTGTTTAACCTTTGTTTTATTGCCAAACCCTTTTCTTTCACACCAAAGTCAGTATTGCTCTAAATGTACCAGTGATATATTAATGTCCACGGTGACCTAGTTATTTAAGTCAACTCAGGGTGTAGGAACCATCTGTGTGCCATCCCAAATGGGTACTTGCTGATTTAGAGAAACTAAGAGTGTTTATTTTGAAGTGTATTTGTGTGTTACTTCTATATTGCCCTTCGGTAGAAGGCTTATTCAAACTGACTGTTAAATAAATGTATAATTGTTTAATCAAGAAATCTTGAGTGTAAGAGTGTATTTGAATTCTTGTCACTGGGAATCTCTGTGTAAAAACCCTACTGCTCACATTCACCCCTCTTGATATAAGCCTGGCTGCTCTGCCACGCTACCAACCTTTGTAGGTCAGACCAAAGTTTGGGTTACCTATTGCCAGGAGGACAAGGTTGCAGTACTCTCCCAAAGGGTACAACACACAATCTTGCCTAACAACAGGACACGCCCCATTTATTAACTTGCACATGTGACAGATTTATGTCACTCCGCTGCGTGTGTATCTTAAAGGAAAAACACACTCCTATTTCATAACAACAAAACAAATGAAGTACTAGCTCACCACATGGACAATTGGTAATTAACGCAGAAACAGTAAGCGTTGTTACTCAGTCACTAGGGCAGCGTCAAGTGTCCGGTTCATGTGTCCAGCACATAATCCTCCAGGTGAGTAGGCCCCTGCCTACCTGCATGTTGCAGATACCGCCGGCCCCCTTCCCAGCTCGACCTCTCCTCACCTGTGACCCTTGGTCCAAGGGAATCTGAGAGCGATCACTCCCCCACCTTCATCGGACTCTTCTGCGTGCCTTCTTCCAGGGGCACACCCCTGGCTGATCGCTCTCCCTGATTCTCATAAAGAGGCTTGCATTTCTCGTGATGGTTGCAGCCTCATCTGAGGCATTTACCATGGATCCATTTACAACTACCACGCCCATAGGGTTGGGTTCATAAGGCATGGACAGTTACCCTTGGGGATGCCTGTTTCTCACAATCACCTCGTCTCCCGGCGCTAGTGGAAAATGTCTGAGTCCTCTTCTGCCATTTTCACTCTCATTCCTGGATCTACTTTCCTCTGCCACCCGGCCGTCTTCGATCACCGCGGACTCTCAGCCCCCTGTATCTGGCTGTAGACTTCTCAGACTTTGCTTGAACATTGCCTCAGCCGGCGCCACTCCTGTGGAGCAGTGGGGCATCACCCGATATTCCCCCTGGAACTGATAGAGGGCCCTCCTGAGACTATGTTCTTGTGATGGGTAATGCAGAACACCTTGGGCCAGATTGGTGTGATTTTCTGGTATTATATTCCATACTCCTTCAAGATTTGGCTGAAACGATCTCCTTCAAAAGGCGGCCCGGTGTCAGAACACAAAACCTGGGGATGGCCACCAGTGGCAAACATTCTTTCTAATGCAGCTGCGACATCGCCAAACAACAACGATTCCAGGAACTCTACCTCTGGATATATCGACCAATCATCCACCACCACCAGAAAGTGTGTGTCTCTCCCAGTCGAACCAAAGTCTGGATGGACAGCCTCCCACGGTTGCGTGCCTCGAGTCATCTACTCAATTAGGGGCTACCTCTGTATCGGGGCTGCCTCCTGACACCTTACGCAGCCTGCCACAAACCCCTCGACCTTTCTTTCTAGGTCGGGGAACCAAACCATCAGCCGTAGGTGTGCTTTTGTTATGGCCATCCCCTGATGTCCCTGGTGGGCCAGCTCAATCGCCTGATTGATCTTGCTAGCAGGTATGACCATCCTGTCCCCCGCAGCAGCAGACCTGAGTCAGCAAACGCCAACTCATCTCGGACCCTCCAAAACTGTTCCAATATTTTGCCGGCCTCCTCAGTCCTTTTGCCAAGGTCTTCCAGAACAGTCTTCCACCCTCCTTTTGAAGGGCTCCTCGGAGAATGCTAAAACAGTAATCATCTTCTGACATCTTTTCCAACTCCTGAATAGGCATTGAGTTCAGAGTGGCGGATTCGATGATTACTTGCACATGTTCTTAAGCTTCCTCCACGTTGCTCACTTTGAGAGCATCCCGGCCTCTGGGTTTCTCGACAGATAGTCGTCCGCATTGTTCGCCCTGGTTGGTACACCAACGACACCGCGTATTCCAATAGAGCCAACATTCACTGCTCAATCCTGGCTGGGGGCTTGGAGGATGACCCACCATGATCGGCACCAGGGGTTTGTGATCTGTCACAACCATCACAGGCCTGCACAATACACATAAGCGAGAGTGCCTGCACCTCCAGAGCAGAGCGAGAGCCTCACGCTCGATCAGCGAATATCTTTGCTGCGTATCAGAAAGGGCATGGCCTGCAAATGCAATGGGCCTCACCTCATCCTTGGCATCCACCTGTGTCAGGACCGATCCAAGGCCAAACAGACTGGCATCAACCACTATTTTCCATGGGAGAGATGGATCAAAGAACGCCATTATGTCTTCGGCCGTGAGGGCCATCTTCATGTCATTGAATGCTGCTTGTTGGAGAGGACCCCACTGCCAGGTGGTATCTTTTCTCATGAGGCTCCTCAGCGACTCTGTTCGTGTGGCCAGGATCCTTATGAATCGGCTGCAATACATTACCATCCTCAGGAAACTGCAAACCTCGGTCACTGACTCTGGGGATTTAGCCTCCATGATGTCCTTAACCTTGCGGGGATCAGGCAACACACCTCCTTCCTTGAACACAAAGCCAAAACATTCAATACTGGTTTTCAGGAACCCACACTTCACTTTGTGGAGAGTGAGGCCCAGTGCCTGAATGCGTTCAAGTGTCTTAACTAAACATGCCATTTGTTCCACCGTCGACCCTGCTAACACCAGGATGTCATTGCTGATATTTATGACCCCTTTTCAGTTCGGCCAAGGCACCCCTGATGATGTTTTAAAACATCTCGGCAGCGGACGACACACCAAAACTGAGGCGTTTGTTCCTGTACAGGTCCTGGAGCGTCGTGAAGGTGGTAATGTACCTTGATTTTGGGTGAAGCACGAATGGGTGGTACCCAGCCCTCAGGTCAAGCTTTGAGAAGAACCATGTACCTTGCAACTCGGCTATGAAGTCGTCAATTGTGGGGGTTAGATGTCTCTCCCTCTTTATCGCCTTGTGGGCAACCGCATCTCCACACACATTCTGCTGGAGTCGGATTGCTTCGGCTTCCGTGCAATGACGATGGGCAACACCCAGGGCATTGGACCTTTGACCTCCTCAATGATAACAAGGTTGATAAGATTCGCTAGTTCTTTGTCCACCAACTGCCTTAGATGAAAAGTGACTCTCTGATGTTTCAGAGCGACAGGTCGGATGGATTCAACCATGCGTAGCCTGATCGGCTCACCCACCAGCTGTCCAATTCCGATGAAAACTTCAGCAAACCTCTCAAGCACCTTGTGCACATCCTCCACATACACAATATCTGCAAAACTCACGATCCCCAGGGCCTCAGCTGCAGCGCAGCTCAATAGGGTGTTGGCACTCACATCCGTGACAAAAACCTGGCCTTGATTGAACTGGTACCATGTTGCACTTGTGACATGAATGCCGCCATCAGAGGGATACATTGGTCTCCTCCAAATGTGAAAATGCATGCTTTTGGACACTTCAGTTCCGGGGGATCCTTTATTGTGTCATAGTGCACCCTCGCCATGACGTTGACAGAGGCCCCTGCGTCCATTAACACCGGAACTGGCGATCCATCTACTCGCACCATGCACTTCGGCTGTCTTCTGTCCTTCGCTTTCATCACGCACATGCTGGTGATGAGAACAATGTTCTCTTCATCATATTCTTCTTCAACCTCTTGGCCTTCTCTCTCCTACTCCTGGTCAACAAGGGCCACATTTGGTGGGCACTGCTGCCTGAAGAACCCGCCCTGATGGGACCTCTCTGAACCACCACCGGGAGAAGACCTTTGCACATAGGTGCGTAGAGGTCAACATTCCCGCACCTCCCACATGCCTTGCCCTTCGCTGTGCACTCTGTTGGGTGTGGAAGGTCATACCCACACTTTAGACACAACTCTGGTGATCTGGTGCGTCTTTCCTTCGTCTGCACTGTGGCCCGCCGGGCCCCTCTAGCGCCTTGGCCGCGATTTATCGCACATACCTCATCAATCTTAAGAGAGCGTATCGCTGCATCCATCTTGGAAGCACGTATGTCTGCCACCTCATGGGAGTGTCCAAGTTCGGGGATTTGGGGCAGGGTTAGGCCTGGTTCCCCCAGCACTTGAAAACGCAGCTTGACAGATGCACACCAATCGTTCAACTGGTTATGAATCATGCCTTGCTCATTCTCCCATGCACAGGTTGCCGCCATGCGCCAGAGACGTCCATGAAAAGAGTCATCATCTTTCTGCCTTGCATTGCATATCAGAAACCTCTCATAATCCATGTTAGTGAAGGGCATGAAATGCTCCTGCAGTGCATTTGTTGCTGCAGCATAGGAATTGTCCACCGGCTGCAAAGTCTTAAAGATCTGAAGCACCGCCAGGCCAGATGAGTATAAGAGAGTCACCACCTTGCTTTCATTGTCAGTCTCCAGTGTGGCCTTGAAGGAGATGTCCATTCGGTCAATCCACGAGTTCCACTGTGGACCCAGGCTGGATGGAGACACTGAAATGTCAAACTCTGGCATCAGGGACAGGGCACCCTGGTGGCGCGGTGCCCACACTCCCACCTGCTCGACTCCACCAGAAGCGCCTCCACCATCTTGATCACCCTGCGCGTGTCGATGGCACTCGCAGGCAACTGACCGTGGGTAGACTGGTCTACGCCCTCCTTCCACACGTGATTCACTGTGCATGTGGACGCATGAGCAGCCCTCTGAACCCAGGGGTCGCAACCCAAACAAGAAGAAGAAAATATTGGAGCGTCCAGCACCACTGACCACTTTGAGTTCACTTGCCAGTACAGCCCCTCCTTGATAGACCTCAGCTAGTCCGCAACCCAAATAGGCGTGCCACACCTAATGTTGGAGAAAACACCAATGTCAACATCCTCCCACTGGCCCTCGTCCAGAAGCAATGAAAAAGCAGTCTATTACTTGTGTCTAAAACGACATTTCGGACCCTTTTGTGTTGTCTCTTGTGTCCTCTTCACAACTGCAGGCAAAATGAAATCAGGAGACTAAAAGAAAAAAGAAATGTTTTTTTCACCACACTTCAGAAAAGTCCACATGTCCGTGGATTGTCCAAATGTTTAGCCAGGGAGGTGCACGAGCACTTCTCTATGGTTCCACAACCTCTGTGACTCGAGCAACAAAGAGGGCGGTCGATGCACTGCAAACGTCAGCTCCGCGGCCGGTGAGCGTTCTTCTCCCCGAGTCAGAACTCGGAATCACTGCTGTCTGGCCCAGCGGGTTCCGTGCCATTGCAAACGACCTCATTGTCGCCAATGTTCTATGGACACCTGTGGGGTCGTGCATACGGTGAGCCTCCTGTTACATCCGCCATGCTTCCCGCTACGCAGTGATGCGGGGCGCGTTAATAAAAGCCCCACCCCCGAGCACGGGAAGGCAGTTCCGGGCAGACCAGCAACCTGAGTGCCGTGCGTTTCTTTCGCTCCTGCAGGAGCTGCGACACATGGGCCGCGCGGCCCTGCATTACATCATCCTGTCTCCCTGCGCGCCGAGCCGCAGAGCCAGGATACAACAATGGCAACGAGGAGAACTGAACAAAGCACACGCGCTCGATGCTCGACATGCTGTTGATGGCCCACGGCCATATAAACACATTTTTGGACACTCGGTGGGGGGGGCACACAATAAACCCCCCCACCCACAACAAAATAAAAAATAACAATATAAACAATAATAGAGGAAAACAAATCCTCAGCAAGCATCAACCTGGTCTCATGACCAAAAGGGCTTACCACCAACACGTGGAAGCGCCACAACTCTTTCTGCCTCCCATGAGTCAGAGGCACCAAGAAACATCGGTGGAGGCCCACTGCTGATCCACATCCACGATATCAGCACAGCTGCACGTGGTGAGTGCCTGATTTTGACGCTAATGCCCATCTGGAAAAATAAAAGGGATCGCCCAGGGACCAGCACCAAGGTGAGGCAAGTGAACGCCAGCAATGGCAACCGGCACATCCACCCCTAGACCCGGCACGCCCTCAAGACTGGCGGCAAATCTATCGATGTCATCACCACAGGCTCGCCCGCAGGGGAACTCCTCGGTAATGATCCAGCCTTTTGATCCATTTACAGACCCGTCATCAGTTGGCCCCAGATGGCAGCTATGGATCCAGAAATTCGAAATGGCGATGGACTGCAAGGACATAACCACTGCCAGGAGGTCGCACCTGCTGTTAAACGTGGGGGACGAGGTACTACGTATATTTAACTCGCTAACCATTGATGATGGCCAGGACATCAACCAACAAGCAAAAGATGCCCTGACGGCGCACTTCGTCCCACAACTAAAACCGGACTATGAAACCTTGATATTCTGCATCACTATTCAGGCAGAAGAAGAAACTTTGGACGCCTACCACACATGGCTCAGGAAGTTAGCAATATCGTGTGAATTCACAAATGTCGAAAAAGAAATCCGGAGGCAACTCATCAATGGCATCCAGTCGGAGAAACTGAGACGGATGGTACTCGGTGTGAAAGGCATCTCCGTAACACAAATCCTAGAACTTGGTTGACAAAGAGAACTGGCACACACCAGGGCTGCCAACATGGGGGCAACGCTACAAAAACTACAGCCCGCCCTCACGACAGCCATGGTGTCCCATGTCACCAATAGACAATTCACGAGGGACGAGGCTGGTGGCAACTATGCACAAAACAGGTGGCAGCCACGTGTCCCGGGTCCCACAGAGTGTGGATGGTGTGGTGGACCTCGACATGGACGGCGAAACTGCCCCACGCAAGGAACAACATGCGGGGCATGAGGTAGAAAGGACCACTATGCAAAAGTATGGCAATCAGGGGGCACCCCGGTACAGCCTCCGCAAAACCCTCAAGAAAAGAGCGGAACCAAGAAGAAGAAGCAGGCCAACGCAAGGCGAGTCGAAACCGCTAACCCAATCGACCGAGGAAGAAGATGATGTCACAGGGACACCACATGAATCCGGAAAGGAACAATGGAAAAAAGGGAGGAAGGTCTACCTAGTGTCGGCGTTGGAGGAAGGGCAGGCAACACAGAGAAAGAGTCTCCGGAGGCACAAATGCCTGGTCACCCTTCAAAATTAGCACGTATGGATGACCATCGACACAGGAGCCTCCGTAAATGTCATGCCCACAAGCACGTTCCAGACGCTGCAACCACAACCAGATCTGAAGGGCACAGACACACTGCTGTTTGCGTACGGCAGCAGGAAGCCCTTACCGGTCATCGGCAGATTCTGCACCACACTCGGCCACGGTGAAAACAGACTACTGTCAAAAATCTATGTCATGAAGGCGGGGATCGAATGCCTTCTAAGTGGGGACGCGCCTGAAGAACTGAGCGTGGTCAAGTTTGTCTGTCAAGTGGATGAAGTGCAAGAAGTCGAGAAGATTTTGGAACACTACCCCAACCTGCAAATGGGGATAGGGTGTTTGAAAGGAAAGACAATCAGGCTCCACATAGATGAATCGGTACAGCCGAAGGCAGTGAGACACAGGAGGACACCATTCCACATGCGAGAGCAGGTAGAAAAAGAACTCAAAGCGTTCGAAGAAGCCGGAATAATAGAGGGAGTGACTGGGCCTACACCATGGGTCTCTCCGATGGTAGTAACAAGAAAGCCCAAACAGCCCGGCAAAGTCCGGATTTGCATAGACATGCGTCTTCAAAACACCGCTATCAAGCAGGAGAGGCACATCACACCCACGCTCGACGAAATCGTGGCCGACCTCACCGGGTCGCAAGTGTTCTCCAAGGTTGATCTGATAGCAGGATACCACCAGCTAAAGCTTCACAGAGACTCTCGCTACATAACAACCTTCTCCACACACCTAGGGCTACGGAGATACAAGCTCCTGAGTTTCGGGATATCATCGGCGGCCAAAGTTTTCCAACAAACAATTCAGGAGGTCATCCGAGACATACTGGGTGTCCTCAATGTGAGCGATGATATCCTGATCCACGCTCATGACGGGGTAGAACTTCTTAAGAGGCTCAAAACGCTATTGGGCAGGCTAGAAGACGCTGGATTAACAATACACAAAGAGAAATGCAAATTTTTCAAGTCGGAAATCACATTCTTTGGTTGAAAATTCAGCAGCACGGCATTTCCCCTGACCCCCAGAAGGTTGCCGACATTCAAGCTGCAAGCCCGCCAATGACACCTACTGAAGTGTGTAGCTTCCTGAGCATGGCCACATACTGTGGGAGGTTCATCCGCAATCTGGCCACTCTCTCGGAACCCCTACGCGAGCTGACCAAACTAAACACCAAATGGGAATGGGGGCAAAAGTGTCAGGAGGCGTTCGAAAACATTGAGGAGTCCCTGTCTGTGGAAACAAAGATGGCATACTATGACACCAAGCTCCCGACAGAGTTATTCGTGGACGCGAGCCCTGTCGGTCTAGGGGCCATCCTCATGCAGGTCACCAAAGAAGGGGAGAAGAGGCCCATCGCATACGCATCAAGAGCTCTCACAATGACAGAACAACGATACTCCCACATTGAGAAGGAGGCCATTGCCGTGCTATGTGGGTGTCGTCATTTTCACCTATACCTCTGTGGACTGAGATTCACGGCAGTCACCGATCACAAACCTCTATTACCCATCTTTATGGGCACGTCTTCACACCCGCCGGCAAGGATAACCAAATGGCTGCTGCACCTCCAGCAGTAGAATTTTGAACTGGCCTACCAGCCGGGAAGTGGAAACCCGGTGGACTTCCATTCAAGGCACCCTCGAGCGGCAATCCCACAAGAAGTTCAAGTAGCCGAAGAGACCGAGGAGCACATATGCCAGGTAGTGCGGGCTATGAGGCCAAAGGCCATCAGCATCGAGTACATTGAGTCAGAGACCCACAAGGACCCCTGTTGCAATCTGGTGAAGGACGCCATCATCTCAGGCGACTGGAAGTCCTTCATGAAGAACACCCACAACAGGACAGTGGAAGCGAAGGCGTTTCTCTCAGGGATATTCACCATAAGACAAGATCTGTCAATCACAGAGCGTGGACTGGTACTAAGGGGTAATCGCATCATCATCCCACTGAGCATCCAGGACAGAATAGTGGCATTGGCCCACGAAGGATACCAAGGGATGGCTCGGACCAAAGCTCAAATCAGGCAACGGGTGTGGTTCCCACAGATCGACGAGAAAATCGAAAGACTGATAAACACCTGCCTACCCTGCCAGCCCGTGGAAAATTGACCTGTACCCTTTTCTGCAGAACTACGGGGTCACCCCTCACAGCACAACGGGTGTCCTGCCAGCCGACCTCATGTATGGCACTGTAATAAAGTCCTTGATCCCACATCACCCCAGCAGGACCCCGGACGAAATCGACAAGGAGCGTACTGAGAGAAGGAGAACGAGTGCCAATGCACACATGAGTGCCAAGAGAAGGTCGAGGCCGTCCGACCACCAGGTGGGCGACCAGGTGGGCATGCTGTAAAACCTGACAAGGTCAAAACTGGACACCAGATACGAAGAGCTCCCATGGACCGTCAGTGGGAAACAAGGGACCATGGTGACAGTAACGAGAGGACGCTGACAGGTGACACGAAATGCGTCATGGCTCAAGGCAGTGCCACGCAACCTGTGGACTGATGGCGAAGGCCACCAAGAAGATGAAGAAGCCCAGTTGAATGAAGGAGACCCGCTCACCTCCAGGACGAGGTAGAAGTGGGCAACAGGACGTGGGAGCAGTGGAGCGAGCCGGACTTGGGTGAGCCGGACATGGAAGGTGAGACACCCAGTGAGACAGTGGGGATCAGCCCCAGAGGCGGGCGATATAGCTTAAGAACTGCCACTAGACCGCCCGCCAGGCTCAAAGACTATGTGTGGTAGCCGGCCTCTTGTAGACTGTAATTAAGGAGGATCCCTGGATGTCTAGTAGTTTAAATTGTTTGAATCATAGCTCACGACATGTTGTTGTTTGATGTTAACCTCATTTGAAATAAAGGAGGAATGTTACATCCGCCCTGCGTCCCGCTACGTGGTGACGCAGGGCGCGTCAATAAAAGCCCCGCCCCCGAGCACGGGAAGGCAGTTCCGGCCAGACCAGCAACCTGTGTGCCGTGCGTTTTTTTTCGCTCCTGCCGGAGCTGCGACACACGGGCCGCGCGGCCCTGCATTACATCATCCTGTCTCCCCGCGCGCAGAGCCGCGGAGCCACGATACAACACCTCCCAGTGCACCATGGGACACGCCCCATTTATTAACTTGCATGCATGATGGAGTTACGCCACTCCGCTGCGTGTGTTTTTTAAAGGACCACCACAGAGGCCACATTTGGAAATGGAAAAAAGACCTTGCGTCTTACGTGCGTGTAATTCACGTCCTTGTGAGTCCCACATTTAAATCCTTGTTTCCTTCCAAGTCTGCAGCATAAAGGAGTCTTCTATCCCTAAAAGAAGAAAACAGCTGCTGCGGCAAACACAGCCCCCCATTACTAAGTGTGCTAAAATGCGTGATTTATACGCGCAACTACAATTGGAGAAGCCCGATGTGGATGCGGAGAAAAAATGAATTAAATCAGGCTTCCATTCTATGCTGAAATTGGGGCCAGGGGCCTCAGTTCTAGAACTTCCTTTCATTTGCATTTCATGACACAGCGCTTTGCCAAAATGCATTCCTTATCCTGTGCATGGTGAATGCAGTCCCCGAGTGCAAGGCCTGCTCCTGAGACTGCCTTCAACCAATGCATGCCCATTGGTGAACATGCATGCACGGGAACCGTGCCACGCACGCCAGGCATGTGCCAGTCTCGCCCTTAATGTGTTATCAGCCTTGAATTAATGCAAGTCATTGTTGTTGTGGCTTTACAATGTTGTTAATACCAACATGTTTTGATATACCGCCATCTTGTGGTATATCACGTTAACTGCAGGGAGTGTTTAACAGTATTAACGAGGACACTCGTCATAAGTAGGCGCCGGAAAACTATATCGGGCTCAGCTGATTGCACCCCATGAAGGACACAAAGTCCTCCTTAAATACATAAAGCGAGACGCAACGCAATGCCAACTCCCCGATAAAGACCTGAGCAAGCTAAGACCCCCATCTTGCTCGCACTGCCTGGTCCCCTCCTGTGCGCCCCCTCCCAGCCCCACATCACCAGACCCGCCGCAATCCACCTCACACTTCCTATTAGAGGAAGGCGCCTGCAGCCTCACACGTCGCCCCACACCTTAGTATTGCAGGGTGTTGCAATGCATGTCTGAGTGCTGGTGACATCACTGACTCTGGAATGCTGTGATGTTAGTGAGTGTAGAGTGCTGTGGTGTTGTGATCTGAACTGAGGTTCTAACAGTTACAGTTGGAGAGTGTAAGTTGGCATAGAGGGACGTGCCGATATCTTCCTGGCAACTTTCATACCAATAAACCTACAGTTAACTTACCTGCTGGTCCGGGTGTTGGTTTATGGTACCACGTTATTTCACTGGCGACGAGGATGGGATCCTATCAAGGAGTAAAGGAACATCACCCTCCATGTTTCCAAGTCCCATGGGTGATGCCAGCTGTGTCAGCTCCTGGTTTCCTGATCTGGGAGCTGTGTTTCAGCAGGCCAGGTGGTTCTGAGGGCAAGTGTTTTGGTGTGCCCAGGAGCAGAGCTGAACAGCACACAGTTCGGTGTGCGGAGGAGGAGGGTACCGTTGGGAAGGTGCTCCAGCAGTGAGAGCAATTCCTAAGCAGGCCGGGTGGTGCTTAAGGATGGCTGATCCTGCCAGAGTCGGAGTCCAGGCCCTTAGGGGTTGGATGGCAGGAGGCGGAGCCATCGTAGGAGCGTGAGGTGGCAGCGGCTCCATTGCTGTGGTTCTGGCTATTCCGTACTAGGCTGTTCCACAGGGGTGCAGTTTAGCGTTCCTCTCAGGCAGTGGGGAGCGGGGTCAGGTGGATTTCCATTGGCCGGTGGTGGTCCGGTCGACAGAGAGCTGCACTGTTAAGTTCGGGGTGCATTATGGAGCGCAGGCGACCAAGACGCTGCGGTTGTGCTGCTGTTGGGTGACAGCAGTGGCAGAGGTTTCTCGGCGCCATGGACTCCGGTGCACTCGCCGTATGTATGGGGGACGGCGATGCGACCTCTACTGCGCCAATAATAAAATGATGATGTCAGTCTGTCATCGTGAGCAGCTGGAACGCAGATTAGAGTTTGAACGCGCTGTGTGTGCAGCGTGCAGTTATGAAATGTACATTGGAGTCGTGTTTCCAATGAGGAGCAACATTACATTGGACTGCTCCAGTGGCTGAAACTACATGTCGGCAAGTGGTGTTGGGACTGGCAAGATCGGTTCACTAGCGGAGGTGAAATGTAGAACCGTTGAAGGGATGACACTCAGTGGAGGTGTGAATAGTGTCTCGGAGCGTGCAATGAGGATTACATTAAGGACAACCTGTTTCACTGGAGTGGCGGTGTGTGTTCCTTCCGGGACATGAAGGGGTGTTGCTGTGTTCTCCTTAAGGACCTGGAAGTGTCGAGTTTTGACTTCTGGGTGCGGTTCTACATGAGGAGGACAGCATGTTCCCATGCAGGACAGTAGTGAGCATATTGTGTGAGGCCGGTTTGTGTGATGTCTCGTTTGTGTGTTGTGGCCTGTATACGTTTTGCACCGGTGTATCTGTGTTACGGGCCAATATGGATGGGCGTGTTTTTGTCGTGGCCCAAATATTATTTTTAATTGAATATGTTTCCAATTCGAATTATATTTTTGTTGAGTAACCTGTTTTTCTTGCAGGTGGGCTGAAACTGTGGATACTTGGACTTTTGGGTTGCGGGTTCTAGTTATTATTGTGTTGTGATAACATGTTTTCTTTTGCAGGTGGGGGCCGAATTGGTCTTTTGACCTGGGCTCGTGGTGGATTGGACTTGTGGGTTGTTTGGTCCATTTCTGTATTGTTGTGCAGTTATAGGGGCTCTAACATTTTATCGCAGAGAATCACCTTCCGAGAAGGAGAACTGGAACTTTCGTCGTTCAGTGAAGGCGATTCAGTGACATAGATATTGAAATGATTTTTTAATTTTGTTCTCTGTCTTCTGTATGGAGGCTGTGGCGTGTGAGTCTAGGCGTTTCCCTTGATATGATATGATATGATATGGCATTTATAACGCGCCTATACACAAGTGTTTAAAGGCGCGACGAGGCAAGGGAGGGGGAACAAGGGAAGACAGACAGCGATCTTACTAGGCCAAGTGTCATTCAGATCGCGCAAGTGCGTGGGAGGGGGGAAAGGGAAAAGTGCAAGGGGGAGGGGAGAGGGGAAGAGCAGTACATAGGATAGTAGAATAACAAGATAGTAACGGCCAGAAGGCGCCAAGTGCAGGGTAAGTGCAGATAAGTGCTGGTAGGGGACTGTAGGGGACTTGGGACTTGGGCAGTTGTTTTCGGGGGAAGGTGGTCCCGTATTGTGGTGTGTTTTGCAAGGGGGGTATTTCCGTAATTTGGTGTGTTGCGGAATGGGTGTTCTATAGAATAGTGTATTTCGCGAGGGTGTTCCGCTTTTCGGATGTCGGATGTAGTGGTTGTGGTAGCCTAGTTGTGGACTAGGGGTCCCGGGTGTGTGGTGATGTACTGCAGTGGTGCAATAGGTGTCCTAGGAGTGTGTGGTGATGTACTGCGGTGGTGCAGTTTGGCAGGCACTAGGGGTCCTGGGTGTGTGGTGAAGTACTGCGGTTGGTGCAGTCTTGCAGGGACTAGGGGTCCTGCGTGTGTGTGATGTACTGCGGTGGGCAGTTGGCAGGGACCAGGGGTCTTGTGGCGTGGTGATTCAAGGCGTATGGTTTGGCGCCACTGTGGGTGACCGTGGTTTTCAGTTTGGGGTTCGGATGTGTGTGCGTTCTCCTTGTGAGAGCTTTTGTGGACTGATGTTTAGGGGTGATGTGCTTGTTGTTGCTCTCTGTTGAGCTGGGATAGTGCTCGGGGGGGTAGCCCTGGTGCCCTGGGGTGCAGATCAGGGTGGAAGGATGTTGGTGCACAGAGGGGTTGGATGGTTAGTGTAATGTACTTTTGTGGAACGCTGGGGCGTGGCAGGCTCTAGCTTTCAAGGGGCAGCTTGAAACTGTTGGAGTGCGTGGTGTTTTGATTTTGTTCCGTAAGTGTTTCCCGGTTCAAGTTGAGGGGAGGTGTTAGGCCTTATTCTACTTCAGTGGGTTCCTCTTTGGTTGTGGTCTTGTGGGGATGTAGTGGAGTTGAATGTATTCTTTGGCACGGTTCGGGTGCAGGTGGAGTAGAATGCATTTTTTGTCATGGTTAGGGTTTGGCACGGTTAGGGTGCAGGTTCGTGCCATCTGTATCTTTTGGCACGGTTAGGGTGCAGATTCTTGGGGTGCCATGTAGGTTTATGGTTGCGCAGTGGTTTTGGTGTTAAGTGTGGCGCAGTGTCCTTAGTGTTGTTAGTGTTGGTTGGCATCCTGTTTTAGATTTTCGTTGGTGTATTTGTTTTGGGGTGGAGAGCGATGCTCCAGGTGGACAGTGTCCTCAAGGTATGTGAGTGGTGTCCATTTGGGGTCTGGTGTGTTGGTGAATTTACATGCTGGCCACACGTACTTATGGGGGTTTTGTTCTAAGAGGAAGGAAGAGTGTTGCAAGAACTTTTTCTGGTGTTGTAAGATCCTTCTTGTTTTCAGAAATCTAAGGAGGTAGAAGTGTTGTAATGTATGTCGGAGTGCTGGTGACATCACTGTCTCTGGAATGCTGTGATGTCAGTGAGTGTAGAGTGCTGTGGTGTTGTGATCTGAACTGAGGTTCTAACAGTTACAGTTGGAGAGTGTAAGCTGGCATAGAGGGACGTGCCAGTAGCTTCCTGGCAACTATCATACCAATAAACCTACAGTTAACTTACCTGCTGGTCCGGGTGTTGCTTTATAGTACCACGTTATTTGACAGGGCTTCTCTACAAATGACCACAAAGATGCACAACTAGAACAGGGCAAGAACAAACAGAGGACGAGTAAGGAGTCTGAACAAAAGAGGCACAACTAGAACAGGGCAAGAACAAACAGAGGACGAGTAAGGAGTCTGAACAAAAGAGGCACAACTAGAACAGGGCAAGAACAAACAGAGGACGAGTAAGGAGTCTGAACAAAAGAGGTACAACTGACCCCAAGAGAAAGTGAAACACAGACCAAGCAGCCAGATCAGAGAGGGGCCCTTTGGCAGAGAATAACATACACTGTAATCTAATACATGTATGATGTATGTAACAGAAGAGGGATATGTCTCATTCTTAATCATGAGTGTAGAATCAGGAAATGTAGTCCGGGGGCGAGGAGGGTGGGGACGGGGAGGCAAGTGACGTGGGGACAGGAAGGGGCAGAACATTTTATGGAAGGCTGAAGTAAAGACGTGTGTAACATGATCCCAGTCTCTGTCTCGTCTGTCTTGCGCAGAGCGGTGCACGGTCAGGCCACACCTCACCAGCGATTCCGGTGAAGCAGGGTAGGAAGCAACATTGGCGACACGGAGGCGGCTCATGTGTGGATAGAAGTGCAGCACGGGAAGCTGGTGCAGCAGGCGGTAGTTGGGAGCTGACGAGGCTCGGCAGGGAGAAGTGTATTGAAGGCGGTGCACGGCCTGCGAAGCATCCTGTGCCTGATGTTGAGATGGTGAATGCTGGATTTCAATCAGGGTGCCCGGGGAGAGGCCTACACAAAGCAGTGCTTTTGCTTACAACAGCAAGCTGCAACACAGTTCACCACAGCCTGGGTGTTAGGGAGAATTCTCATTCATGCATTCATGGCTAATTTCCCTTACCTATAGAGACCCCAGCAGCTTTGCTGGATTTGAAGGGTTTGTTTCTTTTCTCCTGTTAAGAGTGAGACTCTTTTTCCCACTCTTAGACATTTTTGCTATGTGTGTTCTAGGCTGTTTTTTGTGTTTAATGTCTATGGGATTTTCTCAACCCCATAGGAACCTTCTTTATTCACATGTGTTACACAGCACCCTCTGTGCAGTGACACAGAGGTGTCGTAGCGGCCCCCAAACATAGACTCCATACCCTGGGACTGACTACTGTCTCCCAAGGCATGTAAAGTCCCAATTGACTTTATTAGTCAATTTTTATGAACTTAACCAGTACAACCCATCTTACTATTGAGGTACTGAAAGGGGTTAATAGTTTTTCCCCTATGTTCATTTTCGAGAGGGTACCCTACAGTCCCTCTCTCAAAAGTTTCTGGCTGGTGGCAGTGGTTACTACCGTAAATATTCGACCGTGAATATTTCCCTATGGGATTTTCCCATTGTTGGAGGCTACCATTTTTTCTGACAGCCTCTAACATACCGCCGGTCTATTTTATTATTAACTTTACTCCGGTATGTTTTATTTGCCAGAACTTTAATATAAATTCTTTCTCGTGTCTTTCTCTAAACTCCTAACCCAGGTCGGGGATCTTTTGTTCGTCCATTTGGCAGGCTTCTGCCAAGAAGCCCTCCTTTCAGCGCCACTGAGTCTGGGGTGGGTCCATTGTGTGGGAGGGAGAGTAGGACCCCTGGACAGGGTTGCCTCCGCAACCCATGTTGCACTCTATCCTGATAGGCGAAAGGGTCTCCCGCCAAGGATGACCACTCCACTGTTTGAGTGACAGCTAGGCTGTATGAATGGGGCTCTTTTTGCATAAAAGCAGGGTCCTGAGGACTGGAAGAGCAAGACGTCACCACTGGAACTAAGAAGCCGAAGAGGAGAGCAGCCAAAGACATCTGCCCTGAGGACTGGAAGAGCAAGACGTCACCACTGGAACCAAGAAGCCAAAGAGGAGAGAAGCCAAAGACATCTGCAACGACTGAACCACCGGTGAAGCCCTGCTGCATCGTCTCACCACTTTTCTCCACACGACGAGAGAAGATCTTCATCTGCAAGAGCCTTCTTCCCTTGAGCTGGTGGAGCCAACCAGTTTGCCAATCGCCTTCCTGGACCTGCCTTGGTCAAATCGCCAGTACCCAGTACTCGGAGGCCGGATAGCCAGGCACCCATTCACCCGGACCGCGATTTAAAGGAGCGTACCTTTTATTCGTCGGGCAGCACCGCGGCTGGTTTCATCCCTGGATAGTGCAGTAACTCGAACCTTCCTCCTCGACTAGAGCCTCTCTTCCTCTGCTGGATCCCCCAAACTGCAGGAACTACCAGGAACAACCGCCACTGCAGGAGCCACTTCTTCATTTTAAAGGAACATTGTTCCGCCAGGCTGCCCTTTCTTTGCGGTAGAACTAAAGGTGTTTTAAATCCTTTACCTACCTGTTGGGTTGGCCGCCCCTCTCTCTTAACATTGTCTTTCACCTTCTGCATCCACCTTTTCAAAATCGTTAACCAAAGACTTGACTGCAGCTACAAGAACATTTTGCTCCAGGGCCTTTGCCCTGTACCACTGAATATTGCACAGGCCTTTTGACTCTGGCTAAATGTGTTAGAAGTGCCTTCTTTAGATTGCTTCTCAACTAGAACTGTGTTGGTGCACCTACTTCCTATAATCACCTTTTCCATCCCCTTTTTAAAACTTGTGAAGTGCCATTTTGCTCAGTTTTCATTTATGTATTTGCTATACTGATGCACTGTCTTGCTTAAACTGGTTCACAAATTTATGGGAAGTGTTGCTGGGGTGTGTAAGAAGATATTTCTGTATAACTTGTGTTTTCCCTCCCTTGTGAGAAATTGCTAGAGTACCCCTTGTGTGTGGTTTTCACTGAGCCATTTTGCTCAGTTTTCACTCTGGTTCACTTGGTCTACAATTTAACTAGGGAGTGTGTTTATTTTTCTTTGACTTAATTTTAACTTGCTTGATGACTGTGATAAATGTTTTTTACTAGAAGTGTATAAAATAAATATATATCTACTTTTTAATACAAACCTTTGGTCAGTGTTTCCTTGTGCCATAGTACTGTAGGCCTATTGTGTAAACCCTGAATACTGCTCATCTCCCTCTTGAGATAAGCCTGACTGCTCAGCCACAGCTACCAACTAAATCTTTGTGGTACAGACTGATACCAAAGGGGATTTATTGCTCTCACCTGTAGTCCTAATCTGGGGTAGTGCTCCCTAAGGGAACTGCACAGTATTATGCTTAACACTGGTGTACAGCGGTGAGGATAAAAGTATTGGATTTACATTTTAGAGTTCTGCTAGTACCTTGGTTCAAATAACCACAAGGGTAACTATCACAAAAAGTTTATTTTAAAAACAAAGTCAAAAATATGGAAAGTTACAGCCAGGAGACCCTCCTTACTAATACTGCTGATTATTTAAGGGATCTGTGTATACAGAAGGGTCTTCCTGTCAAAGGCAAGAAATTAGAAATGATTGATAGACTGTTAGAGAAACAAAGGCCCTCATTACAACACCGGCGCTAAACCATGGCGCTATTAGCACCATGGTTGGTGCCGGTGTTGTAACGAGTCCGCAATGGTGAAATGGGGAAATACCGCCCCATTCCAAGGTTGGCGGGGTGGTATTTCCCCATTTCCCCATGGCCCTTCCCCATTCCCATTTTTGCCCAATAGGGCTCAATGGGAATGGGGAAGGCAGCAATTACGGTACCGCAAATTGCGGTACCGTAATTGCCTGCGAGGTCCCTTTGCGGGTCCCTACTTTAACGGCTGGTCTAGACCAGCTGTTAAGGTCGGGTCCCGCAAAGGGACCTCGTAGTAAGGCGCTAAGTGGTTAACGGCGCCGCAGCCTTTTATAGCGCCGCAGCCTTTTATGGCGCCGTTAACCACTTAGCGTCAGGGTCGTAATGAGGCCCAAAGTCTGGATAGTGGTGCTGTAGTGCCCACTACCCCAGCAAATGTAGCAAACCTTGAGGAGAATAATGTTGAAGATGTTATTGTTGAAACAGATGAGGAAGAAGAGGAGGATAACAATGTCACCCCCTCTGGCCCTCTGCCTGCTCAACAGCCTCAACCAATGGATACTGGACCCTTACCAGGTCCCATTTAAGTCCTGAATTTATCTCTCTAGAAAAAATTAGACTTGAACTAGAATTAAAAAGAATTAGTGCCCAAACTGAACAGAGACATCAAGAACTAAGGCTCAAAGAAATGGAGCTCAATCATGAGCATGAGATGAAGAAATTGTCTTTGGAAAATGCTTCTCTCCCCGACTCCTCTAGATCTTCCAGTCCAAAAAGACACTGGATGCCTAAAGAGATTGTGGGTATGTATGAACCTAAGTTGGACGTGTTAGATTGGCTAGCTATGTTTGAATATAATCATGGGCTCCAGGATATCACAGGGAATCAGTTGATCCCCTGGTTATTCTCTAGGCTCCCCCTGTTGCATCTGATGTGGTAATGGAGTTGGGGGAGGTGGATAGGATGGATTATGAATGTGTAAAGCTAGCTTTGATAGCTAGATTTGGGAAGACTCATTCCCAGTACCTTAAGAGGTTTAGGACCATCAAAAAGCATGATAGTACCCCTTGGGCTACTTGGGTGAATGAGTGTTTGAAGAACTTAGAGGGATGGATTAAGGGTTATAGGGTTAACACTTATGAAGGAATGAGAAATCTTGTAATGATGGAGTCTATCTATCATGCCTGCTCTCCTGAGCTCAGACAACACTTGGCTGATTCAAAGGAACTGGATTCTAAGAAAATAGCTAAGGCTGCTGACTTGTGGGTTGCCAACAGGGCTACTCACAAGGATTCAGGGGTTACTCAAAAAAAGGATGAGGGAAAGCAGCCTAAGAAAGACAACAAAGAGAATTCAAATAATTCCAATTACAAAGAGGACCCCAAACAAAATTCTAAGGGTAAGCCACAAGGGAAACCTAATCAGGCTAGTGTACCTCCTGGTCCCAGACCAGAAGGAGGTCAGAACAAGCCACCATTCATAAAGATGTTTAGGGAAAATGTTATGTTTGTGGCTCTACTGATCATGAGGAGGAAGTACATATGGCCGGTGGAAACTTTCAACTACTAGCTGAGGACCCCAGTGGAGTAACAGCTAGTGTATCTTTAGTATCCCTAGGGTTGGTGGAACAACAGAATTTAGATGTGTATAATTCTATCCCTCCTAATACTAATGACTATTATAAAGACAGTGTCCTAGTCAATGGCCTACTCCCAGGCAGAGAAGGAAAGCCAGGGAGTTGTGTGTGCTTGCAAACATTTGAATATTTTACTATATGGCAAGCCTTTTACGATTGTAACAGACCATCAGACCTTACTCTTCGTGTACGGTAATCCACAAGCAAAGATGCCAACCGCATTGCAAGATGGGGTCTGTGGTTGCAAGACTATGCCTTTCGTATCATCAATAGGCCGGGGAAGGTGGATTACCCGGCTTACTTCTTGTCGCGTCACCCCAGATTGGGAAGTGCCCCAGAGCCATCAGTGGCGCATCGGTACATCAGATATCTAATTTAACAGGCTGTCACACCTGGAGCTGACCAAGAAGGTAGACAGAGACACTGCATTTCCGATTGTCATGGAAGGCATGCGGTCGGGCAGATGGCGGCTAGCAAAGGAGAGGGCCTGTGTTGAATCAGAAGAGGTAAGGAAATAAGTGGACAGTTTATTGATGGTGATGGAGGAGTTAGCCATGTCTTAAGACAATCTATTGCTCAAAGGAAATTAGATTGTGATACCAAGTCAGCTGAGAAGTCAATTGTTGGAATAGTCTTGACGAAGAGAATGCCGAGACAAAAAGTATGGTTCCCGAAGCTCGACTCTATGGTGGAGGAACTACTTCAGCAATGTCCTACATGCTGTCTAATAACATCCACCCGACACCCTGAACCACTAACCTTGTTGCCACTGCCCTGTGGGGTATGGGAGGAAGTAGCAGTGAAATTCTTTGGCCCTATGGAAGGGTGGAAATATGAGATATCCATAATGGATGAGTTCCCTCGCTATCCGGAACCACAGATGGTTTCCTCCATGGCTGCTCACCATGTCATCCCTGTGCTGGACATAATATTTACAGCATACGGCATTCACAAGCAGGTGAAATCAGACAATGGGCCACCATTCACGAGCCAGGACTTTAAGGCTTTCTCTGAATACATGGGATTCCAGCACAGAAAAGTAACTCTGTTGTGGCTCCAGGCAAATGTCATGATTGAACAGATTATGGCCAATCTGAAGCGTCCCCTACATATCTCACACTTAACGGGACAGCCGTATGAACAGGTACTGCACCAACTATTACGAGATTATAGGAGCACACCACATAGAAATGCCCAGAAGAGGTCATGTTTGGTCGACATGTTCACACTCGATTACCGCATCACAAAGTGGTCACAGGACCACATGCGGAGGACCAAGAAATAAGAGAGAGATGCAGAACCCAAAGAAAGGGTGAAAGATGAACGCAGACCGCTGGAGGCAAGCAAGGCCTTCCTTTTTTTTTATTTTTTTTATTTGGTTGGTTGATAAATCAACCTTTCAAATATGACAATATAACGATTATTTAAGAACAATTGAGAACAATTTGCAATGCACAATATACATAGTGCAATTAAAATTGCAAATAAAACATTTTAAAAAACTTATTTTTTTTCACAGCTTTTGAACAGTTGCATATTTCAATATTCGTAACAATTCACGGGGTTCTGTATTCAAACCTCATTTAAGTAAGTTTATAATAAATTTCAGTGTCCTCCGACAACACTACATCCAAAAATTGTACAATTGCAATTCTAAGTCCCAGCTTTTTGCTTGAAAAGATTCTGCGCCAGATTTCATCAACAGTCAAAGGTACATATGTTCGCAGTTGCTTACTGAAAAGTTTCTTTCTTGTCACATCTAAAGCTGGGCAAACCACTATTAAATGTTTCAATGTCTCACGGCACATTTTGTCATGGCAGAAGCGACAATGATTTAAATCATCAGTGACCAAGCCCCTCCTGGCCATGATTTCCATTGTCGGATATAGGTTAAACCTGAAACGCAGATATTGTTGCCTTATATAAGGTGAAGGGAATTTCAGTAAGTAATCAGACATTACCCGTAATCTTTTGTGACCAAATAGCTGAGTGTCAAAGTCCTTGTAAGTGCAACATTTATCCCTGGTGAATATCCAATCTTTTTGATACAATTTTAGTTTAGCTCGGTTTGGATTTGTCAAAAGGACACGTAAAGGTATAGAAGCATCAGATGGAGCATTCAAGACGCAGTTTCTCCAAGTGCATGGAAAAAGATGGTTAGAATTCACAAGGGAGCATGCAACAGGACTCAAGATATTACGATGTTCAAGACCTAAAAGACATTTGCGTAGGAATGAACACATTTTCCATATTAATTGAACATGAAGTGTAATCAAACCAAGTTCATACCTTATGAGTGGCAATGCGGTACAGTTAGGAAGTTTTAGCAGTGGTTTCCAAAATTTAGACTCGAGCATGTCCCATACTGATGAGCTATGTATTAGTTTAGTTTCAGCACCATACAATATTATAGGAACCACTTTTGTTTGGTAGAATGACATAGCATGGTGAATTGAGAATTTACCGAATTTGGACATTAGGATAGTAGCCTGTGATTTTAATGTTTGAAGCTTGTATGACAAAGAATCTATATATGATTTTTCTGAGATTTTGTTATAGATTGAAATGCCCAAATACTTATATTCAGAACATTCTGCAATTCAACGTTTTGCAAATGCCACTTATATGTTCTTTTACAAGCTGCTTTTGCATTTGTCAAACAGGTCACTACTTGTGTTTTTTCCAAATTGATGGTAAGATTGTTATTTAAAGAATAGGTGGATAGGGTATCAAGTAGATTTTGCAAGCTTCGTGGAGTTGTTGATAAAATAACTAAATCATCTGCATATAGCATCCATGGGATGAATTGTTGTCCCAGTTTTGGTGCATCAGTTAGTATGACAGAAAAGGACTCGCCAAGATCTGAAATAAACTGGTTGAAAAGAAACGAGGCCAGGATGCAACCCTGTTTAAGGCCTCGAGCTGTATGAATAGGCACAGATAGCAACCCTTCTGTTGTCAATCTAACTTGTAGGGTGGTGTTAGTATGAACAAGTTTAATTATTGCAAGAAGTGAAGGTGGACATTCATATTGCAGTAGTTTTTTATACAAAAGATTGCGGTCAATAGAGTCGAATGCAACCCGAACGTCTATGAATGCTAAATATAAGGGTTGATTTTGTGTAAAGCAGTGCGATCTTATCATGTTCAAGGCGACTATGTTTGGGGTAGTACCCAAACCAGAAACAAATCCTGCCTGGAAAGGATCCCTTCTTTGGTGATTGGTGGCCCAGGCATTAAGGTCTCTAAGTACGATGCGGTTGAACATTTTACTGGGTGCATCCAGCAGTGCTATGGGCCTATAACTAGCGGGGTGAGTTCTGTCACCTTTCTTGAAAACTGGTAAGATTATGGAGTGGGTCCAGGTTTCTGGCATTGTTTGAGTCTGAATAATAGTGTTGAACATGTTCCACAAAATGTCAGTCCAAATATCTGGGTGTTGTTTCAAAGCAAAGTTGGACAAGCCATCGGGTCCTGGAGCCCTAGAGGTGGTAGCTTTCTTTATGAAGTATGAGATGTCCTCTTTATCAAAATTCAAAATGAATGTATTTGTTTCCACAGATGCTAAATCATTAGATGAAATTTGTGGGAGCTCGTACAATTGCGTAAAATGTGTAACCCAAGCTTGATGTGGGACATTATTACATTGTAATGCAATTTGATGTCCTGTTGAACTCTGATTAATAGTCGCCCATATTTGGGCAGTGTTTTTCCCAGCAAGATTCCTTAGCATCCAAGCACTATCATTTTGATATAGAGTGGCTTTCATGCTTCGCATCCAATTCCTATGTTTAGTTTTTAACTTTAGCAATAGGCCATTCTTTTGTTCTGATGCTGTTTTAAGAATTTGCCTTTTGCAGGATCTGTATAACTTTTTTGCAGATTGAATTTCTTTGTTGAACACATGCAAATGTACTGATTTTGGCTTTGCCTCATGTGATGCTTTGCGTTGAAACAATTGCATCAAGTTGTGATAGGCAACATGTTTTGTTTTCACCCCACTGGATTCGAGTAGTTCCATAGCATAAAATTGATTAAACCGTTGTAAGGACGTTGCAGACCATCTTAATCTATTGCAGCCTGGGTTGATGGAAAGAAGGCCAGCTGTGCATTGCGAATATGGACTTTCCAAGATGTCTGATATGGTCCAATTAACAAATAGAATATTGTGATCGCTTAAGTTAGTGTGTATAACTTTAAATTTGGTCACATTATTAATTAGGTTCTTGTTGACATATATATAATCAATTACTGCCGTGGATGTACCTCTATGCCATGTGGGGTGAGGGGGGATGTCATCAGCAAAAGTACCATTTAACATTTGCAGACTTCGAGAATCAACAAAATGCAACCATAGATTCGATCTAGATTTGTCATAGAAAGGTTCTAAACAATGTAAATTAAGGTCACCAGCCAGAATGACATGCGGCACCGGTTTATCAACACAGATTAAATCCAGTAAATGGTTTAAATCTTTCATGAAAGCATGATCGGATATTCCTATCGGGTTCCATTACATGTTAATTAGAACATAGCTGGAACCACCAGCTTTAAGCTTCACGGCTTGTAGAAAAGAGCTGGGAGAGAGCCAGTGTTCAGATGAAAATGAGGGAAGTTGTTTAATGGCGATAAGCAGGCCTGAGGTTGGTCTTCCCAATTTTTTCTTAAGAGCGGGATAAAGATATAGATCGTACTTATCCCAAATTGGGAGATCCACAAGCCATGTTTCCTGCATCATAATTATGTCGGCATTCGCAATGGCCAAATTGGGATTGTTAATGAGATGACGATGTCCTCTCGTGTTCCAACTGGCTAAGGTGACCAATAATGTTTTTGATTTGGAATGGCATAGTTAATGCATGTGAGACTCTCTATTACATGTACAGTTCGGTTTGATTGAGTCCTTTATATTTGATTCAGAGTTTTTTGATGTGCCACACTTAATCTCAGCTGTAGCAGATTGTGGTACAACTTCTAGTAAAGGTATGATCGATGAGTTTACTTCAATGATAAAACCTAAACCATAGAGTTGTCTTTTGGCAAGCCAGATTGTATTTAAAACAACTCGTGAATTGATCCATAGTTTCACTGAAGAGAGTGAATGCTCATTATCAAATTCCACTAGCTGTAAATCAACCGAATTAATATCTTCTAGTGCTGCAGGGATTTCTGCGAAGATTGTTAGTATTGACCTGCGGTTCAGATCATATTGAATACTCGGAGAAGGCCTGCAGGCTATGGTTAAAGAGTATAAGGCGGGTCTTTTAATGTTTGATTGCAATTGTTTTTTCGCAGTGTTTGGATGAGGTGGTGCATCAACAAGAGGTGGGGCTACCTGATTCGAGACTTCATTGGCTTTCTGCAGCGCCAATTGAAGTATTTGAAGAAATTGGGGTGGTAGAGAAACCGTACCACCTTCATGTCCAGTCCTCGTATCCAGTTCCTCAACAGTTTTTGATAGACAGGGAACATGAGATGGAAGACTGTTCTGGAGGTGTGGAGTGGAGGATGGACTCCAAGTTGTTTGTTTTTTCTGTTGTTGGGTTAAACAAGAGCAATGAGCATGACAAGAGTCAGCCCATAAAGGTAACGTTGGAGTCGAAGTAGGCACATTAGTGCCAATAGCAATAGATGGAGAATTATGTTCAGTGCTTGCATGCTTTAAGGAAATGCTAGCCGCTAAAGATGATTTTGTCGGAATTGCATGAGGGAGCGCTGTTTTTATGATGTCTGTTGTACCTTTAGATTTACAGCAATTTAAAGCTTTCTGGAACGGCTGTTTACTCATATATTCATCAACAGCGTGTCTAATTTCCTGCCTTCTGAGATCAAGTGCCCCTTGTGTAAGTTCATCAGACTGGTTTACAGGACCTGTCTTACCAACTGAGGGGACAGTTGTGATCTGTGAGCTTTCAGCTCCATGCATGTCGGCCGCCACCGCTAACAGATCGTTGAGAGGAGCGTAAGATTTAACCTTTTTTGGTGGCCTAACTCCCGCACTATCTTTCTGAACTTGTGCTTGCTGTTGATATTTTTTTGCAATAGCAGTAGAAGCTAACATTTTTCCTTTCTGTGTATTTGTAACTGCTTTTATAAACTGTTTAGTTTTTGAAGTACCATTGTTCTTTTGAGTTGGCATGTTTTTTGTTTTCTTCACATCCAAAAATCTGACAGTCTTCTGTTTGTCCGACCGCTTTGATTCAAAAAGTGTGTATACTGGTGTCTGAACTGGCAGCTCTGAACTGGTCTGGGGATTAACCTGCAGCACCTCAACAATACTATGAGGAGTCACAGATTGTCTGTCCAGACTCGCGTCCATCGTATTAACCATGTCTGTAAGAGGCTGTGTAAATGTGGACGGGGCTCCCATATCAGAAGAAGGAGCCATTTGAAAATTGTCTCGAATAGGATCTGAAAAGTGCGGGAGAATGGGGCGCTTGTTCTGCAGAGCTACCGGAAGAGTGATAGAAGGACCAGTGGCAAGAATGGGCCAGCAGACAGTTTGTGTGGCCACGTTAACATTGTTTGATTTACATTTGGCACCACTCGAACCAACCTGTTTTTTTAATGTCGTAGTTTGCATGAAGGCGGATTGCCACGCTAACAATTTTTCGATTTGCAAATTTTGTTTTGATAGTTTCGAATCAAGGGTCTCAAACAGTTTGGCTATAGATTGGATGGCCAAATTTACGGAATTTAAAGTGATTTCTAGTAAATTGGGCCTTAGTATGGCATCATCCTTTTTAGGGGTATTAGAGCCAATAGTACGCGGATTACGCGGCGTTGGAGCCATGTATGAGATTTCAGAGGCAGAACGTGAATGATTATTGTTTGTGAATAAGTCAGGTGAGGCAGAAAGATTTTGTATAGATGAATGGGATAAGTGAGAAGGAGTGACATTCTCTTGTGGTCGGGCTGCCAGATCACTGATTGTGTCATGTATATCTGCAATGGTTTCTTGGGCAGGAGCTGTAAATATGTTGCCCAATATGACACTATCAGTGAGTGACCTATCAGTAATAGCAATTGTTGCGGCAGGGGCGATAATTTCATTTGTGTTGGTAGACCCATTTGGAGCACCAACAGAACTAATATTCTCATTTGAGGGAGTCGGAGATATTGAATCTGAGATGAGCAAAGGAAGGTTTTCTACCACCCTGCTGTTAATGGAGTTTTGCATCATCTCAGATGGATCCTTGCAAAACAGACGGATATCAGCATTTCCAACGGGTTTCAAACTCCGCTTTCGTAACATGTGAGAATTATGTGCAATCGGGGTTGAAGTGCCCGTACAGTTTCTAGGCAAGCTTTTCAAGGCATAAGCCTGTGGCCTGTGCTCATTAGTGCTTCTTGTTAATGGCCCATGTGTGGCATACCTGATTTTAGGGACATTAACACACACTGCATGATTTGAAACTTAAAGAAACAGGTACAAAAACAGTGTTGGGGACCGAAGAGCAGCCAAAATAGCAGTATGTACTTGAAATTAAGAGGCTGCGTATGCTGAAAACACCGGACACAGAGTCGGTGCGTGCCACTCTCCACGCCTCAAAGCCACCAAACAGCCCAACAGCTTAACTTCAGCCCTTCTACCTCAGGGCTTATGCCGCAAGGGCGCTCCAGGCGTGTTAATGAGCCCAGCTGGATGTCACGTGGCTCGTGCTTCACACGGGATACGGTTCGAACTTTTCAAGGCAAAGGCGTCCTTTTCACGTTTCTGCCTTGATTGCCTTTAATGATAATAGTCAAGGCCTTCCACCTTAACGATCGGGGATGTAGTGGTATTGAAGCAAACCAGAACCAGCAAAGGCGATGCCACATTTCATGAGGATCCTCCCATCATCACTACAAAGAAAGGCTCCATGATCACAGCCGAGGGAGATCGACGCCAGGTGACCAGGTACTCCTCACATTTCAAAAGACTGGCGTGAGGGAATCAGCCACGACGACAAAGCTCAACAGAGGGGGAATGGTCTTACTCATCCGACGAGTCCTACCACTGAGATGGTGAGGACTCTGATGTAGTTGGGCCAGATAAGCTGCTGTGCGATGACAGGTGCAGAATGCCAGAGGTGAGAGAAACTCGACCACAAAGGGCGAGAACCAGACCTTGCAGACTCATTGAGGAAACACACGTCAACTGATGTACGCTCAGTCTCTCAATGATCTCCACAAAAAATATACTTCATATAATCCATTATGCGTCAGAGTGATGTCATCCTACGTAGTAATAGTAAAAACACTGTCAAGGGTCGGGATTGGATCTATATATGCCATCATATAGAAGCTTGGATTGTTATTGACCATCCTTTATCAGGTGGACAAAGGTATACAGTTTTTATATCACATCTTTTATATAGAATGCGCATATGTAGAATATTTCATATTGAAAACCTTTATAGTGAATGTATTTAGGGTGGGGTAAAGGGTTAAATATTTTTGGGAAACGGTTGGGATGGGTTTTTAGTCGTGGGAAACAGGAGTTAAAGGGGAAATCCCTCCCCCAAAAAGTACATTCACTATAAAATTTCAATATAAAAGATTTGATATATGTCGATTCTTTATAAATTACTTTGGTCTAAAGACATGTTATAGTGGACAACGTATACCTGCCTCTTCAAACATGTGATTTAAGAAAAAATAGCAGCACTGTGTTTCATTGGTCTTCTGAGCTATAAGGTCCCTTGTTACGGACTAATGCAATTAGTTGCATGCGTGTGCCATGTCTGGAACATTCTGTTCATTCAGCAGCACGTAAGCCAAGACCCAGGTGTAGGGAGATAGGACATGAGGCTGCTCTACCACCCAATTATCCCAACATCTCTCATCACCCATGCCATCTGCCATGAAATTGTCTTTGAAGTTGGCCTTGCAGAGTATTCTCATCCTGGGAATGCACAGGAGGGGAGGCACTCGCTATTGTGTCTGGAACTCTAGGTTCAAACTCTATTTCCATCCTTGGCTCACGTGAGAACAGACCATGATTTGGTCCATTCTGCAGCTTTTCAGTGCTTTAAATTAATTCAAACTTGGCATCCTTTGTGTTCTTTCTTGCACCTTAACATGAGAGGACCCATCCTCTGCACACGCATTCACTTCCGAGTAGATGGCTGACCTTGATTTCTAGGATCTTGACTTCAGGCCAGGCAGCCTTGCCACGCCAGTAACCTGTTATTCTACAGCTTTTGATTCCCCCTTCATGGTTCATGGCTTATTTATTTCATGATACCCATGTCCAGTTTCTATACATGGCGGCTTCACCTGCATTCTATTCACTACGTATAGTTATCCTATGCAATGACTCGATCTACCTTGCGTTACAGCGTCTGCACATTCCTTGAACTTCTGTTTTCTGCAGCACTTTGTTAACGTGTAATCTTCTTCTTTTTCACTTTGATGGTCCACTCGATCCTTTACTTCATCATTTGCCCTCTAAGATCCATACATCGTCTTCATTTAGTATTTCAGGACTTAATGCACACTTTCTTATGACATCATCATTTTATTTTCTTAGCTCTTTCCCATATTCCTTCAGAGGGTTCCTCCTGCAGGCTGTCATCCACTCGAGGGTACGTACTTTCAATAGGATTGTCTCAATGGATATCTCCTTCCAAATACGCAGTATTGTCGCGATAGCTGGTGTCAGGCAAGGCACAGTCTCATGTCTCCAATACAAAGGAGGTAGGGGGTTGGGATCTCCTGTGGGTGTGTACATCTGCTCCTATACACCACAGCGTGCTCTGCTAAGCTCTGCAGCAAGATTCCTAGGTGAGAAGTGCCAGAGAGCCTCTGAACCTGAAACCAAGGAAAAGGCAGCTGCCCGCAACACATTCCTCAGCTTTGGGATGTCCGCCTTAAAGGACAACTCAAGCCCAGTGAAGAAGCTAGGAGAAGTGCCTGAAAGAATACTCAGCATGTCTGTCCATAACCTCCTTTACTAAGTGGCATTGTTTAGGTCTTTAAGCTAGGGCCCAAGATGGTGAGTGGTGAGCCTGCTACCTGTCCTGGGTAATTGCATTACGGGGGCTGTTTTGCCATCACACCTCTTGCGAACCTCCCCTTCCTGCCCAGTTACAGCTTCAAACGAGTGGCTCTTACACCGGAGCCAATCCCCCGCCTCTGATCTGGCCCATCCCCGTGCTGTGTTTGTAGTATGTGTAAGCTTGTGTGTGAGTGTTGGACTGCTTGGTCTGGCATGTTTTGCAGCTGGCGAGGTCCCACTGTAGTCGAACCTTGTCTCTAAACTAATAAGGGAATACGTGTTCTAGTCTTTGAGAAGTACCTTCCTACAATGCCATGTAATCATCTGTCATGTACTTTTCTGTTTCCTTGCAGCTCCACACCATTTTATGCCGAGTCATTTCAGTCCCAGAATCCTTGGAGAACTTGCACAATGCCAGGGAAAACCAGTCGAGGACTGGCATGGTCTTTCCAAAGGGCTATGTGCCGTTTGTGGAGCCCTCACCGATGACAGCTGATTGGAATGACACAGAAGAACAAATACAAATGATTCTTAGTGAAATCGATCAAGTCGTCCCCAAAGTGACATTCACACACATGGACAACGCCACGTGCATTGGGAAGAGCCGGGCATCCATCGTGAACCCCAAGGAGAGATATTGCACTGGGGACAAAGTCACTGTTCAACTCGACATGCACGACTACTTGGGAAACCGGAAGAAATATGGCGGGGACCTCCTGAGAGCCAGGATCTACTCCCCAGATCTCGGGGCAGGTGCCTCCGGGAAGATCTTAGACTTCCAGAATGGAATATATCATGTAGAGTTCACCCTTTTCTGGGCTGGAAAAGTGAAAATATCCCTCCTTCTGATCCACCCCAGTGAAGCAGTGGTGGCCCTGTGGAGAGTGAAGAACACAGGCTACAACTTGATCAGTCACCAGGGCAGATACACCAGTCCAACGCAGAGCATTGATACCAAGTGCAGCTATGACTTGGACACCAAGGACGAGGTGTGTGAGCTCATGGCCAAGAAGGGCGAGTACCCGTTCTACTGCATCAAGCCCCCGCACATGCCCTGCGCCTCGTTGACCATGTTGGGCAGCTTCTTCACCAAGAACTCCTACCTCACCACCCTGGAGAGGCCGCTCTTTAACAGGTAAGGCCACCGTGAGGTAGGGCATCTAGAAGCAAGAACTGCTACCTCAATGCCCTGCAGAGGCCACTCTTTAACAGGTAAGGCCCCTGTGAGGTAGGGTATCTAGAAGCAAGAACTCCTACCTCAATGCCCTGGAGAGGCCGCTGTTTAACAGGTAAGGCCGCTGTGAGGTAGGGTATCTAGAAGCAAGAACTCCTACCTCACTGCCCCAGGGAGGCCGTTCTTTAACATGTAAGGCTGCCGTGGGTGGGTTATCTAGAAGCAAGAACTCCTACTGCACCGACCCGGGGAGGCCGCTCTTTAACAGGTAAGGCCGCCGTGAGGTAGAGTATCTAGAAGCAAGAACTTCTACCTCACTGCCCCAGAGAGAGGCCACTCTTTAACAGGTAAGGCCGCCGCGAGGTGGGATATCTTGAAGTCTTAGAAGAGCTTTGAAGGTGCAGGCTCAGAATTGGGGTGCATTGAGTATTCTGAAGTGCTTCATGGTTTGTTTCTCTGCTACAAGTTTTGGGACTGTTGGTAGCTGGGTGGTGGCCATGAAGGGGCTTGTATAAGAAATGATGGGAGATGTGAGGTGTGGTTGTGGTCGGACATCGTGCAGGATTGTAGGATTGTAAAGCAGAAAACACGTGTTGATTTCTGTGACAATTTAATTTTACCACTCAGAATATTTGGAAACACGTTCAGCCAGTAACATACACAGATACATTATAAGACTTAATTGATTTATTTTATTTTATTTATTTGTTTAGTTGCGAAGAAACTTTACAAAATTACACTAAAATCACAATACAATAAAAAACACAGTATATCAAAACACAGTTTAGCAAACACTGTAAATCAAATCCAAGTCAGATCAAGTCAAATCAAATCCATTATGACAATAAAACAGTAAAACAATAAAACAAGTACAATCTATCATACAATAATAAAACCGAGCATTTACCAGCCATTTACCAGCAATTACCAACCATTTCGTTCAGACAACCCATTATAAGATTTAAGTGCAACGATATGGTGGGGGGCATAGGGCCGAGAAGCTAAGACATTTCAAAGATTCAAAGTCTGACTGCATTCACTGGGCAAGGGAGTACGGTCATCACTGAATGGGATTAAAACATTTTCTGGTGGTCTAGGCGTACAAGAAATGTTAAGGAGATGTGCTACGACCTGCTGCATTTGACCTCACACTGTCCCTGTATCCTGGCCAGTAGAGCAACTCTGCAGTGTGTTGGGGCTCTGGCCCAGGCAACGACACCCCAGTGGTGGAACCCCAAGGATATATTGGGAGAATGAGTGGTGATTGCTGCATTTGACCTGACTCTGTCTCAGTATCCTGCCCAGTAGAGCAACTCTACAGTGTGTTGGGGCTCTGGCCCAGGAAACGGCACCCCAGTGGTGGAACCCCAAGGATATATTGGGAGAATGAGTGGTGATTGCTGCATTTGACCTGACTCTGTCTCAGTATCCTGCCCAGTAGAGCAACTCTACAGTGTGTTGGGGCTCTGGCCCAGGCAATGGGGCCTCAGTGGGTGAACCCAAAGGATATATTGGGAGAATGAGTGGCGATTGCTGCATTTGACCTCACACAGTCTCTGTATTCTGGCCAGTAGAGCAACGCTACAGTGTGTTGGGCTCTGGCCCAGGTAATGAGACCCCAGTGGTGGAACCCCAAGGATATATTGGGGGAATGAGTGGCGATTGCTGCATTTGACCTCACACTGTCTCTGTATTCTGGCCAGTAGAGCAACTCTACAGTGTGTTGGGGATCTGGCCCAGGCAATGACACCCCAGTGGTGGAACCCAAAGGATATATTGGGGGAATGAGTGGCGATTGCTGCATTTGACCACACACTTTCTCAGTAGAGCAACTCTACAGTGTGTTGGGGCTCAGGCCCTGACAAGGGGAAGCCAGTGGTGGAACCCCAAGGATATATTGGGAGAGTGAGTGGTGATTGCTGCATTTGCCTTCACACTTTCTCAGTAGAGCAACTCTACAATGTGTTGGGGCTCAGGCCCAGACAAGGGGACACCAGTGGTGGAAACCCAAGGATATATTGGGGGAATGAGTGGCGATTGCTGCATTTTACCTCACACTGTCTCTGTAACGCAGCCAGTAGAGCAACTCTACAGTGTGCTGGGGATCTGGACCAGGCAATGACACCCCATTGGTGGAACCCCAAGGATATATTGGGAGAATGAGTGGCGATTGCTGCATTTGACCTCACACGGTCTCTTTATTCTGGCCAGTAGAGCAACGCTACAGTGTGTTGGGCTCTGGCCCAGGTAATGAGACCCCAGCGGTGGAACCCCAAGGATATATTGGGGGAATGAGTGGCGATTGCTGCATTTGACCTCACACTGTCTCTGTATTGTGGCCAGTAGAGCAACTCTACAGTGTGTTGGGGCTCTGGCCCAGGCAATGACACCACAGTGATGGAACCCCAAGGATATATTGGGCGAGTGAGTAGTGATTGCTGCATTTGACCACACACTTTCTCAGTAGAGCAACTCTGCAGTGTGTTGGGGCTCAGGCCCAGACAAGGGGAGGCCAGTGGTGGAACCCCAAGGATATATTGGGGGAGTGAGTGGTGATTGCTGCATTTGCCTTCACACTTTCTCAGTAGAGCAACTCTACAGTGTGTTGGGGCTCAGGCCTAGACAAGGGGACCCCAGTGGTGGAAACCCAAGGATATATTGGGAGAATGAGTGGTGATTTCTGCATTTTACCTCACACTGTCTCTGTAACACAGCCAGTAGAGCAACTCTACAGTGTGTTGGGGATTTGGCCCAGGCAATGACACCCAAGTGGTGGAACCCCAAGGATATATTGGGAGAATAAGTGGCGATTGCTGCATTTGACCTCACATGGTCTCTGTATTCTGGCCAGTAGAGCAACGCTACAGTGCGTTGGGCTCTGGCCCAGGTAATGAGACCGCAGTGGTGGAACCCCAAGGATATATTGGGGGAATGAGTGGCGATTGCTGCATTTGACTTCACACTGTCTCTGTATTTTGGCCAGTAGAACAACTCTACAGTGTGTTGGGGCTCTGGCCCAGGCAATGACAACCCAGTGATGGAACCCCAAGGATATATTGGGAGAATGAGGGGTGATTGCTGCATTTGACCTCACACTGTCTCTGTATCTCCGGCCAGTAGAGCAACACTACAGTGTGTTGGGGCTCTGGCCTAGGCAAGGAGACTCCAGTGGTGGAACCCCAAAGATATATTGGGAGAATGAACAGTGATTGCTAGATTTGACCTCACACTGTCTCTGTAATCCAGCCAGTAGAGCAACTCTACAGCGTGTTGGGGCTCTGGACCAGCAATGAGATCCCAGTGGTGGAACCCCAAGGATATAGTGGGGGAATGAGTGGTTATTGCTGCATTTGACCTCACACTGTCTCTGTAGAGCAACTCTACAGTGTGTTGGGGTTCTGGCCCAGGCAAGTGGTGGAACCCCAAGGATATAGTGGGAGAATGAGGGGTGATTGCTGCATTTGACCTCACACTCTCTCTGCATTCTGGTCAGTAGAGCAACCCTACAGTGTGTGTGGGCTTGGGCCCAGGCAATGAGACCCCAGTGGTGGAACCGCAAGGATATATTGGGAGAATGAGGGGTGATTGCTGCATTTGACCTCACACTGTCTCTGTATCCTGCCCAGTAGAGCAACTCTACAGTGTGTTGGGGCTCTGGCCCAGGCAAGGAGAAACCACTGGTGGAACCCCAAGGATATATTGGGAGAATGAGGGGTGATTGCTGCATTTGACCTCACACTGTCTCTGTATCCCGGCCAGTAGAGCAACTCTACAGTGTGTTGGGGCTCTGGCCCAGGCAAGGAGACCCCAGTGGTGGAACCTCAAGGATATATTGGGAGAGTGAGTGGTAATTGCTGCCTTTGACCTCACACTGTCTCAGTAGAGCAACTGTACAGTGTGTTGGGGCTTGGGCCCAGGCAATGAAACCCCAGTGGTGGAACCCCAAGGATATATTGTGAGAATGAGGGGTGATTTCTGAATTTGACCTCAAACTGTCTCAGTAGAGCAACTCTACACTGTGTTGGGGCTTGGGCCCAGGCAATGAGACCCCAGTGGTGGAACCACAAGGATATATTGGGAGAATGAGGGGTGATTGCTGCATTTAACCTCACACTGTCTCTGTAACCCGGCCAGTAGAGCAACTCTACAGCGTGTTGGGGCTCTGGCCCAGCAATGAGACCCCAGTGGTGGAACCCCAAGGATATAGTGGGAGAATGAGTGTGATTGCTGCATTTGACCTCCCACTTTCTCTGTAGAGCAACTCTACATTGTGTTGGGGTTCTGGCCCAGGCAATGAGGCCCCAGTGGGTGAACCCCAAGGATATAGTGGGAGAATGAGGGGTGATTGCTGCATTTCACCACACACTGTCTCTGTATCCCGACCAGTAGAGCAACTCTACAGTGTTTTGGGGCTCTGGCCCAGGCAAGGAGACACCACTGGTGGAACCCCAAGGATATATTGGGAGAATGAGGGGTGATTGCTGCATTTGACCTCACACTGTCTCTGTATCCCGGCCAGTAGAGCAACTCTACAGTGTGTTGGGGCTCTGGCCCAGCAAAGAGACCCCAGTGGTGGAACCCCAAGGATATATTGTGAGAATGAGGGGTGATTGATGAATTTGACCTCAAACTGTCTCAGTAGAGCAACTCTACAGTGTGTTGGGGCTCGGGCCCAGGCAATGAGACCCCAGTGGTGGAACCCCAAGGATATAGTGGGGGAATGAGTGGTGATTGCTGTATTTGACCTCACACTGTCTCTGTACCCCGGCCAGTAGAGCAACTCTACATTGTGTTGGGGTTCTGGCCCAGGCAATGAAACCCCATTGGTGGAACCCCAAGGATATATTGTGAGAATGAGGGGTGATTGCTGAATTTGACCTCACACTGTCTCAGTAGAGCAACTCTACAGTGTGTTGGGGCTCGGGCCCAGGCAATGAGACCCCAGTGGTGGAACCCCAAGGATATATTGGGAGAAAGAGTGGTGATTGCTGCATTTGACCTCACACGGTCTCTGTATCCTTGCCAGTAGAGCAACTCTACAGTGTGTTGGGGCTCTGGCACAGGCAATGAGACCCCAGTGGTGGAACCCCAAGGATATATTGGGAGAATGAGTGGTGATTGCTGCATTTGTCCTCACACTGTCTCTGTAACCCGGCCAGTAGAGCAACTCTACAGTGTGTTGGGGCTCTGGCCCAGGCAATGAGACCCCAGTGGTGGAACCCCAAGGATATATTGGGAGAATGAGTGGTGATTGCTGCATTTGTCCTCACACTGTCTCTGTAACCCGGCCAGTAGAGCAACTCTACAGTGTGTTGGGGCTCTGGCACAGGCAATGAGACACCAGTGGTGGAACCCCAAGGATATGTTGGGAGAATGAGTGGTGATTGCTGAATTTGACCTCATGCTGTCTCTGTATCCTGGTCAGTGGAGCAACTCTACAGTGTGTTTGGGCTCGGGCCCAGGCAATGAGACCCCAGTGGTGGAACCGCAAGGATATATTGGGAGAATGAGGGGTGATTGCTGCATTTGACCTCACACTGTCTCTGTGTCCCGGCCAGTAGAACAACTCTACAGTGTGTTGGAGCTCGGGCCCAGGCAATGAGACCCCAGTGGTGGAACCCCAAGGATATATTGGGAGAATGAGGGGTGATTGCTGCATTTGACCTCACACTGTCTCTGTATCTCTGGCCAGTAGAGCAACTCTACAGTGTGTTGGGGCTCTGGCCCAGGCAAGGAGACTCCAGTGGTGGAACCCCAAGGATATATTGGGAGAATGAACAGTGAATGCTAGATTTGACCTCACACTGTCTCTGTGATCCGGCCAGTAGAGCAACTCTACAGCGTGTGGAGGCTCTGGCACAGTAAGGACACCCTAGTGGTAGAACCACTAGGATATATTGGGAGAATGAGCGGTGATTTCTGCATTTGACCTCACACTGTCTCTGTAATCCGGCCAGTAGAGCAACACTACAGCGTGTTGGTGCTCTGGTCCAGCAATGAGACCCCAGTGGTGGAACCCCAAGTTTATAGTGGGGGAATGAGTGGTGATTGCTACATTTGACCTCACACTGTCTCTGTAGAGCAACTCTATATTGTGTTGGGTTTCTGGCCCAGGCAATGAGGCCCCAGTGGGTGAACCCCAAAGATATAGTGGGAGATTGAGTAGTGATTGCTGCATTTGACCTCTCACTGTCTCGGTATCCTGGCCAGTAGAGCAACTCTACAGCATGTTGGGGCTCTGGGCCAGGCACGGAGACCTCTGTGGTGGAACCCCAAGGATATATTGGGAGAATGAGGGGTGATTGCTGCATTTGACCTCACACTGTCTCTGTACCCCGGCCAGTAGAGCAACTCTACAGTGTGTTGGGGCTCGGGCCCAGGCAATGAAACCCCAGTGGTGGAACCCCAAGGATATATTGTGAGAATGAGGGGTGATTGATGAATTTGACCTCAAACTGTCTCAGTAGAGCAACTCTACAGTGTGTTGGGGCTCGGGCCCAGGCAATGAGACCCCAGTGGTGGAACCCCAAGGATATATTGGGAGAATGAGTGGTGATTGCTGCATTTGACCTCACACTCTCTCTGTAGAGCAACTCTACATTGTGTTGGGGTTCCGGCCCAGGCAATGAAACCCCAGTGGTGGAACCCCAAGGATATATTGTGAGAATGATGGGTGATTGCTGTGTCTGACCTCACACTGTCTCAGTAGAGCAACTCTACAGTGTGTTGGGACTCTGGCCCAGGCACTGAGACCCCAGTGGTGGAACCCCAATGATATATTGGGGGAATGAGTGGTTATTGATGTTTTTGACCTTACACTGTCTCTGTATCCATGCCAGTAGAGCAAATCTACAGCATGTTGGGGCTCTGCCCCAGCCAATTGCTGAGATCACTCGTTTTAAATGTCTCACTGCAAAATCCCACGTTGGCAGAAGCGTAAAGTGATATTAGATACACTTTAAAGCCAGTACAGAAGGGTATTTCGCCACAAGACATGTTTTGGAACTTAATCAGAGCATTTGGCCATGAGCTTAATAATGAGAAATGGTTGAACATGTCACATTGCAGAACTAGTTCCACATAGTGCAGTCTCTAGCCACTGCTACTCCTGGCCAATGGTGTCCAGCTGCACAGCTGCCAAAACACCACAAAGAATAATGAGGGTTCCTGTTCAAGTGGTCCCCAAAATCTGAGCCAGCGTCTATTACTAACTTGTACTGCTCCATTCAGTGCATGAGAGCCCTACGGCTGCACGTTGCTTTCCTCGCCCCATGCCATCACAGCAATATCACAGATCCAAGGGACTGCACATTTGCACCTGGAGAACGGCACTCAGCCAATCAGGTGTCTGGAAACACAGGCGAGAACTCAGTGTGCCACCATGTTTTTCCAGCCACAGGGACCCTTACTGGGTAATATGTTCTTGATTCCCCTCACTCACCCCTCAGCCTCTCAGCCATCCCACACCCTTCCCCTGGCTCTCCTTCCCTTGCCACTTACCTCCTGTCCTCGGCTGTCGCCATAGAAATTGAAAAGGTTCTAGCCCCCGCACAGAGGTGATTGCAACATAATGTGTATCCCCATACTGGCATTTACACCAGCCAGCAGAACGCTATCACGCTTTCGAGGCGCTATGCTAACACATAAGGTACATTTGGCCACTTCCACAATGCTGCAGTAATGCAAATATCTGACAAATGTCCATACTGACAAATTAAGAGGCATATTTGTCAAGTTGGAACAATGCCTCAGGCGTTAATATATTTGCCCATGTCCTGCAATGTCTCAGTGATGCACCTTTCCAGTTTTCATGGTAATCCACATTGCACTGAGTTTCCAAAATGCTGAAGTCATTCATGTATTTGTCACCTTTCACATTGCTACAGTGATGCACACAGTGTTCAAGGATCCACATTGTCACACTGCATGCACAGAGTGTTTACCCAATTTAGACAGTGCACGAGATGCACACACTGCCAGTGTCCCACTGCCAAGTAACAGATCCTGCCAGCTGTTAGCAGTTTTCACAGGCTCAGTACAAAGCCCGAAATGAGGTCCTATTTGCTTTCACATGCACAATATTACTGATTTTTCCCTTGACTTTCTCACTCTATTGCTGGAGTCTTGCAAGGAACAACTAGCAGAGAGAGAGGGAGAGCTCCCAAGGAATTAAACATTGCATGGGAGACAGAGACTGGGAAATCTAGAAGCGAGCTGGGCCTGCCATTTGGGGACCCAGAGGAAGTCTGGGTCATGTAGTTATCTCAAAGATTAGGGTAGTTGTCACATTGATAGATTTTCAGAACCCACGTGTCATTTTTGGATGATGTATTTTTCCTCCTCCCCCAGCTTCCATGGGGGGCTGTGTAGATCCTTTGGGCATTGAATTAAAATTAAATCAATTAATTCACATATAGAAAATCATGGGATGAGCGTTGTTAGAGTACGAAACTAACAAAGTTCATGCCCAGTGTGTTACAGCCGGTATAGACATTAGAGTACTTGGGTGACTACCTTTCTGAAACCCCTGTTTTCTGTACAGAAGGGGAGTTTCCTTAATCCCAAAATAAATAACCCTAAAACTCTGTCATTCCAGTGAATGTAGAGTGTGCAAAACGAAATTTCCCATTTATTTACTTGCATCCCAAACAAAATCCCAATGCCCTGCATGTTATGCAAACTAAAAGCCCACATCGATTTTCCTATTGAGTTCTTTTTCCAAACTTTGCCTTTCAAATAAAAATCCTAAAATGATTTTTTTTCATTATGTCTATTCCCCAAACCCCGCCTTTCAAATAAAAAGCTCAAAACTATTTTCCCATTGGAGTTCCTTTTCCCAGCCTTCCTAATAAAAAAAAAAAAGCTGAAAGGATGTTTGCATTGTATTCCCACTCCCTGTACCTTGCCTTCAAACCACAGGGGTCATATCTAACTGATGCCTGGGGCTGGGGGTTGCTGGGAGAAAAGAGCTTGATAACAGACTGAGCAATCACTGTGTGAGTCATACTGTTTGGTGGGTTAAATTGCAAGAAATCTGATGTAAAGTGGTGACTGTCCATAACTAAATGTTACCTGTGTGTTGTAGTATCTGTTAGTCCATTAGAAATAGAAGTCAGTCAATTGGTGCAAGTAATTTGAAATTGTGATAATGTGTTGTGCCACGGCGTTGGTGCCTGGCGTTTTGATTGTTCTATTATACGTTGCCAAACCCTAAATAAATATATATTCTTTCACCGGCCTGGTTCCTAGCTCATTGGGGTGAAGACGGTATTGGTTGGACGGTGCGAGATGGCTGGGAGGCCTCACTAAAGTTGAATCTGTATAAGCGCTTTGGTGCGTGCCAAATTGCTTGGGGGAAAGGAACTCCCCTAGTTGGGAGTGACCGCCTAATAAATTGTGACACTTTGTGCTAAGTTACATGCATGGCTACTTGCCACATGTATGACCAGGCTTCACAACAGGTAGGACCAGCTTTTACTTTCTAAATATTAGATAAGGTCAGTTAGCGTCATGCCCAGTCATAGGAGTGACCCGTTCTGATCATGGCCATGTACTGATATTACTGATTGCGATCATGTCCAGTGAAATATATTCCCAGTTTCCCAGTAAATACATCTCCAGTTCCCAAATGCTCTGTTGCAGCTGTGGGCAGCTACCACATACCTTGTACCACTGGAGCTCTGGCATAAGGTGGGCAAGCTGAGAGCCCTCATATTTACCATGCTAGACTATTGCAAGTCCACATGTAGCATCTTTATCATCAGTGTGCACTGACTGCAGCATCTTTATCATCACTGTGCACTGACTGCAGCATCTTTATCATCACTGTGCACTGACTGCAGCATCTTTCTTCATCACTGTGCACTGACTGCAGCATCTTTATCATCACTATGCACTGACTGCAGCATCTTTATCATCACTGTGCACTGACTGCAGCATCTTTATCATTACTGTGCACTGACTGCAGCATCTTTATCATCACTGTGCACTGACTGCAGCATCTTTATCATCACTGTGCACTGACTGCAGCATCGTTATCATCACTGTGCAATGACTGCAGCATCTTCATTCATCACTGTGCACTGACTGTGGCATCTTTATCATTACTATGCACAGACTGCAGTATCGTTATCATTACTATGCACAGACTGCAGTATCGTTATCATCACTGTGCACTGACTGCAGCATCTTTATCATTACTGTGCACTGACTGCAGCATCTTTATTCATCACTTTGCACTGACTGCAGTATCTTTATCATTACTATGCACAGACTGCAGTATCTTTATCATTACTATGCACAGACTGCAGTATCGTTATCATCACTGTGCACTGACTGCAGCATCTTTATCATTACTATGCACAGACTGCAGTATCGTTATCATTACTATGCACAGACTGCAGTATCGTTATCATCACTGTGCACTGACTGCAGCATCTTTATCATTACTGTGCACTGACTGCAGCATCTTTATTCATCACTTTGCACTGACTGCAGTATCTTTATCATTACTATGCACAGACTGCAGTATCGTTATCATTACTATGCACAGACTGCAGTATCGTTATCATCACTGTGCACTGACTGCAGCATCTTTATCATTACTGTGCACTGACTGCAGCATCTTTATTCATCACTTTGCACTGACTGCAGCATCTTTATTCATCACTGTGCAGTGACTGCAACATCTTTATCATCACGGTGCACTGACTGCAGCATCTTTATCATCACTGTGCACTGACTGCGGCATCTTTATCATCACTGTGCACTGACTGCAGCATCTTTATCATCACTGTGCACTGACTGCAGCATCTTTATCATCACTGTGCACTGACTGTGGCATCTTTATCATCACTGTGCACTGACTGCAGCATCTTTAATCATCACTGTGCACTGACTGCGGCATCTTTATCATTACTATGCACGGACTGCAGCATCTTTATCATCACTGTGCACTGACTGTGGCATCTTTATCATCACTGTGCACTGACTGCAGCATCTTTAATCATCACTGTGCACTGAGTGCGGCATCTTCATTCATCTCTGTGCACTGACTGCAGCATCTTTATCATTACTATGCACTGACTGCAGTATCTTTATCATTACTATGCACTGACTGTGGCATCTTTAATCATCACTGTGCACTGACTGCGACATCTTTACTCATCTCTGTGCACTGACTGCAGCATCTTTATCATTACTATGCACTGACTGCAGTATCTTTATCATTAATATGCACTGACTGTGGCATCTTTAATTATCACTGTGCACTGACTGCGGCATCTTTATTCATCTCTGTGCACCGACTGCAGCATCTTTATCATTACTATGCACTGACTGCAGTATCTTTATCATTACTATGCACTGACTGTGGCATCTTTAATCATCACTGTGCACTGACTGCGGCATCTTTATTCATCTCTGTGCACTGAATGCAGCATCTTTATCATTACTATGCACTGACTGCAGTATCTGTATCATTACTATGCACTGACTGCAGTATCTTTATCATCACTGTGCACTGACTGCAGCATCTTTATCATCACTGTGCACTGACTGTGGCATCTTTAATTATCACTGTGCACTGACTGCAGCATCTTTAATCATCACTGTGCACTGACTGCGGCATCTTTATTCATCTCTGTGCACTGACTGCGGCATCTTTATCATTACTATGCACTGACTGCAGCATCTTTATCATCACTGTGCACTGACTGTGGCATCTTTATCATCACTGTGCACTGACTGCAGCATCTTTAATCATCACTGTGCACTGACTGTGGCATCTTTATCATCACTGTGCACTGACTGCAGCATCTTTAATCATCACTGTGCACTGACTGCAGCATCTTTATTCATCTCTGTGCACTGACAGCAGCATCTTTATCATTACTATGCACTGACTGCAGTATCTTTATCATTACTATGCACTGACTGCAGTATCTTTATCATTACTATGCACTGACTGCAGCATCTTTATCATCACTGTGCACTGACTGCAGCATCTTTATCATCACTGTGCACTGACTGCGGCATCTTTATTCATCTCTGTGCACTGACTGTGGCATCTTTAATCATCACTGTGCACTGACTGCAGCATCTTTAATCATCACTGTGCACTGACTGCGGCATCTTTATTCATCTCTGTGCACTGACTGTGGCATCTTTATCATTACTATGCACTGACTGCAGCATCTTTATCATCACTGTGCACTGACTGCGGCATCTTTATTCATCTCTGTGCACTGACTGTGGCATCTTTATCATTACTATGCACTGACTGTGGCATCTTTATCATCACTGTGCACTGACTGCAGCATCTTTAATCATCACTGTGCACTGACTGTGGCATCTTTATCATCACTGTGCACTGACTGCAGCATCTTTAATCATCACTGTGCACTGACTGCGGCATCTTTATTCATCTCTGTGCACTGACTGCAGCATCTTTATCATTACTATGCACTGACTGCAGTATCTTTATCATTACTATGCACTGACTGCAGCATCTTTATCATCACTGTGCACTGACTGCAGCATCTTTATCATCACTGTGCACTGACTGCGGCATCTTTATTCATCTCTGTGCACTGACTGCAGCATCTTTATCATTACTATGCACTGACTGCAGCATCTTTATCATCACTGTGCACTGACTGCAGCATTTTTATCATCACTGTGCATTGACTGCAGCATCTTTATTCATATCTGTGCACTGACTGCAGCATCTTTATCATTACTATGCACTGACTGCAGCATCTTTATCATCACTGTGCACTGACTGCGGCATCTTTATTCATCTCTGTGCACTGACTGCAGCATCTTTATCATTACTATGCACTGACTGCAGTATCTTTATCATTACTATGCACTGACTGCAGCATCTTTATCATTACTGTGCACTGACTGCGGCATATTTATTCATCTCTGTGCACTGACTGCAGCATCTTTATCATTACTATGCACTGACTGCAGCATCTTTATCATCACTGTGCACTGACTGCAGCATCTTTATCATCACTGTGCATTGACTGCAGCATCTTTATTCATATCTGTGCACTGACTGCAGCATCTTTATCATTACTATGCACTGACTGCAGCATCTTTATCATCACTGTGCACTGACTGCGGCATCTTTATTCATCTCTGTGCACTGACTGCAGCATCTTTATCATTACAATGCACTGACTTCAGTATCTTTATCATTACTATGCACTGACTGCAGTATCTTTATCATTACTATGCACTGACTGCAGCATCTTTATCATCACTGTGCACTGACTGTGGCATCTTTATTCATCACTATGCACTGACTGTGGCATCTTTATCATCACTGTGCACTGACCGTGGCATCTTTATCATCACTATGCACTGACTGCAGCATCTTTATTCATCACTATGCACTGACTGTGGCATCTTTATTCATCACTATGCACTTACTATGGCATCTATATTACTCACTATGCACTGACTGTGGCATCTTTAATCATCACCGTGCACTGACTGTGGCATCTTTATTCATCACTGTGCACTGACTGCAGCATCTGTATCATCACTGTGCACTGACTGCAGCATCTTTATCATCACTGTACACTGACTGTGGCATCTTTATTCATCACTATGCACTGACTGCGGCATCTTTATCATCACTATGCACTGACTGCACCATCTTTATCATCACTGTGCACTGACTGCAGCATCTTTATTCATCACTGTGCACTGACTGCAGCATCTTTATCATCACTGTGCACTGACTGCAGCATCGTTATCATCACTGTGCACTGACTGCAGCATCTTCATTCATCACTGTGCACTGACTGTGGCATCTTTATTCATCACTGTGCACTGACTGCAGCATCTTTATCATCACTGTGCACTGACTGCAGCATCGTTATCATCATTGTGCACTGACTGCAGCATCTTTATCATCACTGTGCACTGACTGTGGCATCTTTATTCATCACTGTGCACTGACTGCAGCATCTTTAATCATCACCGTGCACTGACTGTGGCATCTTTATTCATCACTATGCACTGACTGTGGCATCTTTATCATCACTGTGCACTGACTGTGGCATCTTTATCATCACTATGCACTGACTGCAGCATCTTTATTCATCACTATGCACTGACTGCAGCATCTTTATTCATCACTATGCACTGACTGTGGCATCTTTATTCATCACTATGCACTGACTATGGCATCTTTATTCCTCACTATGCACTGACTGTGGCATCTTTATCATCACTATATATATATATTTATTTAATTTGATACAGTCTATTTAATAAACTTTACACATATTAATAAGTAAGCATATATGTAGATTAAACTTCCATGAACAGAGTAATAACAATATAACTTCTATGAGCAAAATAATAACAATATAAGAATATGATACATAATGAACTATTTACAAATATAAAATCAATCTCAAACCTCAGATAATATATAAAATAAGGAAGGCAGAAAGAAAAAGAAAAACATTACACATTTATACAATAACATCCCCAATGCTCACTATAAAATATGAATCGCAATACAAAGCCATCAACTATACTTAGTTCATTTCTCATGTCTATCCTACCAAAAAACACTCATAGCACAGCCGTTAACCTCCTCTTAGGGCCGGGGGAGTGACTGTTTTAGGATACGAATACTAATTTCAAATCTGAATATTCAATATTTCTTCTATCCTAATCCAGATGTTGAAGAGAGCTAACATTTCTCGCATACTCTCAGAGTTCATGCAGTGATGCCAGAATAATGACGTTCCGATTGATGCTGGATTATGGGAGAACTTCCCCAGATGACAATGGATTATATCAATCATAGTGCCACATTCTGTCAGAACATGTCTTGCTGACTCTAATACCTTACCTCCTTCACACAACCGACAGGTGCGTTGTTCCAATGGCAGTTGCAGATTTCTGCCCGTGACCAACAATATAGGGAGTTGGTCCATCCTTAATAAAAGGATGAATCGTCGTAATTTTTTTGAAGGGCATAGATTGAGATACCTTTGGGGTTGCAAGAATGAGTACAGCCTATATTGAACAAATGCGTAGCTTTTCAACGCGCTAAGGTGGGCAAAATTCTCTAGCCAATCCCACATTTCTACCCTCTTATCAAGTGCATTTTGAACTTGCTTAGTATATTGGCCTTCTCGCCAAGTCCATCCAATTGTTGCAAGTAGTTTTATCATCATCACAGATGGTGACTGAGGATTTTGTTTCTTGCACAATTCTTGGAAGATAGTAAGCAGGAGAGGGTTAGCTGTTGTACTGCGCATTTTCAAGAAGTGCCCCAATCTCCTTTTCATGACGATAGCCTTCATAGAGGGTAGCCCTAGTTCTAGTCGGATAATTGCCATCGGAACTCCCGGGCTCAAGCCAAGTATATGACGCCAAAATTTCCCCTCGATGATTTGAAGCCAGTTAAGATCTAGGTCTAGAAGTGATTCTAGACCATAAATCATCATAGGGATAAATACCTGCATGTATAATTGGCGCGTACCCCAAAGCGAAAATCCTCCTTGTTTATTAGTAAAGTTGGCTATTAAGGATGTTACTTGTGCCGCTCTCGTTGTACGTGAGAGCTTAAGAGCTACGTAATCCCCATTAGGTTCAAAATCAATTCCTAGATAACGGTAGAGTGGGGCGTAAGGAATCAGGTTATTATTCACTGAGAGGTTCACTCGGGACACTTTTTTTCTGGTAAATCTCATTACCTTAGTTTTGTCTAGGTTAATAATGAGACCATTGGATTCGGCGTACTCCCATAATGCAGTGGCTGACCTACGTAAGCCACTAATAGTATGGTCAAAAATGACCAAATCATCAGCATATGCCATGACAGTACAGGCGGAGTCCCCGATTTTGGGGGGGCAGTTACGGATAGAATTTAGAGCAAGCGGGATATCATGCACATAAAGATTGTACACTAGGGGGGCAGTCACACAGCCCTGTTTGACCCCCCTATTTTGATATACCTTGCTAGTCAGATGTCCCTCCTGGTCCAATTTTAGCCTGACTGAGGTATTATGATGTAACAGTCTGAGAAAATATAGTACGCCAACGGGGCAACCTAGGGCAGCAAGTTTAGACCATAGGCGTTCTCTAGGTACCAGGTCAAAAGCTGCTTTAAAATCGATGTAGAGTGCATACAGCGGCGGTTCATCTCTTTTACGGGCTCTTGCTCTTAATGGATTCATTACCATCAGATTATACCCGGTAGAATAGCCTTTTCTAAAACCACATTGGAATTTAGATAATATATGGGCCTCATCTACCCATGTCTGAAGGTCCTTGAGCAACAGAGCGGCAAATAGTTTGCCTGTCGTGTCTAGCATAGAAAGAAGTCTTTAATTGTTTGGGTCTAGCCGGTTTCCCTTTTTAAATACCGGGATCAACACGGCTGTTTGCCACGACTTAGGTATCATCCCTTGGCTCAAAATTTTCTCAAACATGATTGCCAACAATCTTGCCCAAAACTCAGGTTGTGCTTTGATAACTATATTAGCTAGGCCATTAGGGCCAGGAGCTCTAGAAGATTTTAGAGTTTTTATCTTACAGAAAATCGCTGTGTATGACATATCAAATGGTATACTAGATCTAGGAGGAAGCGGTGGTAGCCACTCCTCTGTCTGTACGATAGCATTTCGATTCAGCAGGAAATCCTCCCATTCCTTTGCACCAATGGGGTTTGCCAGTTGCCCCTTAGCTGTTTCCCTAGCTTCACCCAGAAGTGCCCAAATGCTACGAGTGTTTTTCGAGCAGATGGTATGTATCAATTTCTGATATGCCAGTGTTCTTTCGGAAAATCGTAGATTTTTGATATTGGTTCTATATTTATTCTTGCATTTCCTGATAGCCACCCTAAGATTTTCTATAGGTTCGCTCCTTTGTTTGATCGTGCGCAGCTCCCTTCTAAATTCCCTCTTAGTGTCTCTGATCTTTTTGTTAAACGGGGGTATCCTCCCCTCTGGTCTAGTCATACTCCGATTGGGGGCCGAGGCATGAGTATTAGAAAAAGCACTAATCCAAGTTTCTATAGCTTCTATGGACATATCGTTGAAGTTGGGTATTAGGGGCCAGTTCTCAATGTTTAATGTTTCTGAGGCCAAGTGTATATTCTTGGCAGTCCATCTGATACTAGAGCCCACTTTGTTTACCCAAATTGTACCCATATTACTCTTTTCTGGATTAGAATGGGCAATATTTAGTGCACACTGAAGTACAGCGTGATCACTCCATTCATTTAAAGATACCGTTAGATCAACAACAGATAACAACATTTTAGGGCACATAAATAAATAATCAATTATACTGGAAGAAGACCCATTAGTCCACGTTTGTTTTCCTGGATGGTCACTAACATCGCCAAATCCCAGTCATCAAACAAGAGGCGCCATTGCGAGCCTTCAGTGTCTTTTTTGCTGTGCGTAAGTAACCGCTTGTGTCTTAGCCTAGAGTTTTGTGGGTGTAGCCCTCCTTCTCCCGGTATTCGGCAATTGAAATCGCCAACTACCATTACCGCTCCGTTTCCCTGAGTCGCTGACCAGAATGCCAGCAGCTCATGAAGGGCTGCTTGAAGTGCTTCACTTATCCGGGCATAAGGAGGATTATATACATTTATCAGCAATATCTTTTCTCCTTTTCCCTTAGGTCCATATTCAACCTCCACTGCCAGCAAATTGTTGTCTTGACTACAGGGTATCTGTTTCGAATTCAAATAGCTTACCACCCCAGTAAGCAACCCACCGAATGGTCTACCCTTCTCTCCCCTTTTCGCGAGAGACTGGTAGATCACATAACCATCCAGTAGTAATGGGTCCATCGCCCAGGTCTCTTGTAAACATATTAACTCATGTTTGGCGACAAAATTTCCTGACCCCTCAGCGGACAGCAGATGTGCAAAGCCTCTGCAATTCCACGAAAGTATAGTCCAAGTTCAATGATTGGATAAAGCTTCAGGAAGTGATTCAGCCAGCCATTTTAGCACGTGTTGTATGTCCGCCACTTCCACTTTCTTTCCCTTAGGTACAGTCGGGCATACAACTAGATCAGCTGGACCACTTATTCCGCCGTTGTCAACACAGGGATCTGCAGCATCCAGATCTGCATCTATCTCCACGTCAACTGCCCATAATTCGTCTCGATATTTCCTGATCAACTGTGCGGTTGAGAGGAACTTGCAGTGTAGGGCGGATACACACGAATTCCGCCCCTTCAATGGCTCCACAAACTGAAAGTCATCAGATTGCAACACTCGCAATTCAGGAATGGAGTATAATCGGGTTAGGAGTTCTGACCGAGACAGCCATCTGCGACCGCCGTTATTGTAAAGGTTCTTGATCCGACATATCCTACTGAAAGGAGTGCCTGAACCCTCCTCCGTCGGTTTGATAGGAGGCTGGGTGATATTAGCCTGAGTCAGCAGAGGCTGGGAAGATTTCTCCGGTAGCCCACATAGCCTTTCCTCTATCAACTGATCCTCGACTTCAAGTTGGTCCCACTCTTCGTCCAGCACTTCTGGATCATCCAGGGTCAATATGCCTTTAGGCTCAGTCCCCTCGTCCTCCCTTGCAGGTATCAGCGGCTCCTTCGATTGATCCTTGTTCTGATCTTGATCTGTAATCAGCCAGCTAGTTAGGCAGCCACCACCAATACTGTTCCTTTTCTTAGCTCGGGCAGCCCTTTTCTTTGCTTTTTTTGAGCGGCCCCCGATTTTCACAGATTCTTCTACTTGGGGGCACACTAACAGTTTTTTCCTATTTTGTTGTGCCTTCTTAGCCAATTTGCGCTGTTTGCGAGAGTAAAAGACCATCTCGCTCTGGTCCTTGTTTACAGAGGCTTCTTTAATGGGCATAGCGTTTATCTCCTCAGCTATGTCAATTGCCTCCGCAGGGTAGATTTCTGCCTCATCTTCCACAGGATTTTCATAAGTCCGAGGAGTAGTCGGTGCGGTGGTATTGGCTAAGATGCGTCCGGTCATTTGGAGCAGAATTTTTAGGGCAAACTGTATAGAAGTTACTGATGATTGTATCTCTGCTAGATCATTTGCACCAGGAAACGGGATAGATGGATCCACATCCTCATTATCCGGGCCATCTTCCATTGATACCATTACTAAGTTGGGGGAGGCAGATAATCTGCCCCCCTGCTCAGAGTGTCCCGAGAAAATGACCGGAGAGGCCGCAGGATTCGTTCCTTGCGTCAGATCTTTATCATCCTGCCTCTTGGGTATCAGGGGGGTCATCCCACGTTGTATACTCAGGCATAGATCAAGTAGAGAATTGTTATCGATATCATCGAAGTTAGTAGTGCTCAAACAATCCTCCCCGCCCCCGCCAATGTATGTTGGTTCCTCAATAATCGTGGAATTAATTTCAGGTATAGTGTTTGTAGGGAAGAAACCAGTGATCTTCCCTTGTCCTGGGAGGGTGGTCTTTTTGAGCTTCTTTATGGCAATTTCCTTAGGACTGCCCGTCTCCTCATTCCGCAATACCTCTACTTCTCGTGCTTTCGGCGTCTTCCGTAGGTTATATTTATTTTGTGCTGTCTTTTGACCCGGAGGCATTTTAAGTTGTTTAAAATATGTAGATAATTATAGAGAAGGTGGTAATGCTGTTTTTAAGGTACCACCTGTCTGTCACAAACCCAGGTGAAGTGCAGACTTAATCAGGAGGAGTTACGTAGAGTAGGGGGGGGGGAGGTCTAATGGGCCTCTTTCACTGGAGATACTGGAAGTACTACACACCCCACTTCCAGTTCCAGTACCACCCCAAGCAGAGTAATAGAGAAAAAGGCGAATCAGCCGCCCCTCACCCTCACCACACAGACTTAATGTCTCCCCTGCCCCACAGGTGCAGCTTGCTATAATGCGCCAGAGGGGGGGAGCAGGTACACCAATAGGCACCAGATAGACCGACCGCTGAACTTCCTTAAGTTCAGCGGTCCCAGCCACGGCGCCCGCGCCTTCCTCCCGCCTCCTCGACACGGTTCACGGGAGGAGCACGGCCTCGCAACACCCGCCTCGGGGTTTCTGCGTGATTTTGCTAGCGGGCCGGCCACCAATCACCAGTGGTAGCCCCCCGCGGCTCCTTACTCACTGCGCGTGCTTGCCTCGTCGTTCAGGTTCCCCAGTCCCCCGTCAGCATGCAGGTCGCTCCAGCGGCGATCAGACGCCCAGCGCTCAGCGCTCAGCTTCCCCACAGTACCCCACAGTACTCTGAGGGTTGGCAGACTCGAGTGCTGGAGGACTAGAGGAAAGGACCTCTCAACGGCCGACGGACAGTCAAGCCGCACCGCGATAACAATCTCTCTCTCCCAGTCAGTCAGAGGATTGGGCGGCCGCTTCCGACTTCCGATCATATCATCACTATGCACTGACTGCAGCATCTTCATTCATCACTGTGCACTGACTGTGGCATCTTTATTCATCACTGTGCACTGACTGCAGCATCTTTAATCATCACCGTGCACTGACTGTGGCATCTTTATTCATCACTATGCACTGACTGTGGCATCTTTATCATCACTGTGCACTGACTGTGGCATCTTTATCATCACTATGCACTGACTGCAGCATCTTTATTCATCACTATGCACTGACTGTGGCATCTTTATTCATCACTATGCACTGACTATGGCATCTTTATTCATCACTATGCACTGACTGTGGCATCTTTATTCATCACTATGCACTGACTATGGCATCTTTATTCCTCACTATGCACTGACTGTGGCATCTTTATTCATCACTGTGCACTGACTGCAGCATCTTTATCATCACTGTGCACTGACTGCAGCATCTTTATCATCACGGTGCACTGACTGTCACATCTTTATTCATCACTATGCACTGACTGTGGCATCTTTATCATCACTGTGCACTGACTGTGGCATCTTTATTCATCACTGTGCACTGACTGCAGCATCTTTATCATCACTGTGCACTGACTGTGGCATCTTTATTCATCACTATGCACTGACTGTGGCATCTTTATCATCACTGTGCACTGACCGTGGCATCTTTATCATCACTATGCACTGACTGCAGCATCTTTATTCATCACTATGCACTGACTGTGGCATCTTTATTCATCACTATGCACTTACTATGGCATCTATATTACTCACTATGCACTGACTGTGGCATCTTTAATCATCACCGTGCACTGACTGTGGCATCTTTATTCATCACTGTACACTGACTGCAGCATCTGTATCATCACTGTGCACTGACTGCAGCAACTTTATCATCACTTTACACTGACTGTGGCATCTTTATTCATCACTATGCACTGACTGCGGCATCTTTATCATCACTGTGCACTGACTGTGGCATCTTTATTCATCACTATGCACTGACTGTGGCATCTTTATTCATCACTATGCACTGACTATGGCATCTTTATTCCTCACTATGCACTGACTGTGGCATCTTTAATCATCAGCGTGCACTGACTGTGGCATCTTTATTCATCACTGTGCACTGACTGCAGCATCTTTATCATCACTGCGCACTGACTGCAGCATATTTATCATCACTGTGCACTGACTGCAGCATCTTTATTCATCACTATGCACTGACTATGGCATCTTTATCATCACTATGCACTGACTGTGGCATCGTTATCATCACTATGCACTGACTGCAGCATCTTTATCATCACTGTGCACTGACTGCAGCATCGTTATCATCACAGTGCACTGACTACAGCATCTTCATTCATCACTGTGCACTGACTGCAGCATATTTATCATCACTGTGCACTGACTGCAGAATCTTTATCATCACTGTGCACTGACTGTCACATCTTTATTCATCACTATGCACTGACTGTGGCATCTTTATCATCACTGTGCACTGACTGCAGCATCTTTATCATCACTGTGCACTGACTGTGGCATCTTTATTCATCAGTATGCACTGACTGTGGCATCTTTATTCATCACTGTGCACTGACTGCAGCATCTTTATCATCACTGTGCACTGGCTGTGGCATCTTTATTCATCACTATGCACTGACTGCGGCATCTTTATCATCACTGTGCACTGACTGTGGCATCTTTATCATCACTGTGCACTGACTGTGGCATCTTTATTCATCACTATGCACTGACTATGGCATCTTTATTCCTCACTATGCACTGACTGTGGCATCTTTAATCATCAGCGTGCACTGACTGTGGCATCTTTATTCATCACTGTGCACTGACTGCAGCATCTTTATCATCACTGTGCACTGACTGCAGCATATTTATCATCACTGTGCACTGACTGCAGCATCTTTATTCATCACTATGCACTGACTATGGCATCTTTATCATCACTATGCACTGACTGTGGCATCTTTATCAACATTATGCACTGACTGCAGCATCTTTATCATCACCGTGCACTGACTGCAGCATCGTTATCATCACAGTGCACGGACTGCAGCATCTTCATTCATCACTGTGCACTGACAGCAGCATCTTTATCATCACTATGCACTGAATGCAGCATCTTTATTCATCACTATGCACTGACTGTGGCATCTGTATTCATCACTATGCACTGACTATGGAATTTTTATTCCTCACTATGCACTGACTGTGGCATCTTTAATCATCGGCGTGCACTGACTGTGGCATCTTTATTCATCACTGTGCACTGACTGCAGCATCTTTATCATCACTGTGCACTGACTGCAGCATATTTATCATCACTGTGCACTGACTGCAGCATCTTTATTCATCACTATGCACTGACTATGGCATCTTTATCATCACTATGCACTGACTGTGGCATCTTTATCATCATTATGCACTGACTGCAGCATCTTTATCATCACTGTGCACAGACTGCAGCATCGTTATCATCACAGTGCACGGACTGCAGCATCTTCATTCATCACTGTGCACTGACAGCAGCATCTTTATCATCACTATGCACTGAATGCAGCATCTTTAATCATCACTATGCACTGACAGCAGCAGCTTTATCATCACTATGCACTGAATGCAGCATCTTTATTCATCACTATGCACTGACTGTGGCATCTTTATCATCACTATGCACTGACTGTAGCATCTTTATCATCACTATGCACTGACTGCAGCATCTTTATTAATCAGTGTACACTGCCTGCAGCATCTTTATCATAACTGTGCACTGACTGCAGCATCTTTATTCATCACTGTGCACTGACTGCAGCATCTTTATTCATCACTATGCGCTGACTGCAGCATCTTTATTCACCACTGTGCACTGCCTGCAACATCTTTATTAATCAGTGTGCACTGCCTGCAGCATCTTTATCATAACTGTGCACTGACCACAGCATCTTTATTCATCACTGTGCACTGACTGTGGCATCTATATCATCACTATGCACTGACTGTGGCATCTTTATTCATCACTGTGCACTGACTGCAGCATCTTTATTCATCACTATGCGCTGACTGATGCATCTTTATTCATAAGTGTGCACTGCCTGCAGCATCTTTATTCATCACTGTGCACTGACTGTTGCATCTTTATCATCACTGTGCACTGACTGTGGCATCTTTATCATCACTGTGCACTGACTGAAGCATCTTTAATCATCACTATGCACTGACTGCGGCATCTTTATTCATCATTGTGCACTGACTGCAGCATCTTTATTCATCATTGTGCACTGACTGCATCATATTTATTCATCTCTGTGCACTGACTGTGGCATCTTTATTTATCATTATGCTGTGACTGTGGCATCCTTATTCATAACTGTGCACTGACTGCAGCATCTTTATTCATCACTGTGCACTGACTGCAGCATCTTTATTCATCACTATGCGCTGACTGCAGCATCTTTATCCATCACTGTGCACTGCCTGCAGCATCTTTATTAATCAGTGTGCACTGCCTGCAGCATCTTTATCATAACTGTGCACTGACTGCAGCATCTTTATTCATCACTGTGCACTGCCTGCAGCATCTTTATCATAACTGTGCACTGACTGCAGCATCTTTATTCATCAGTGTCCACTGCCTTCAGCATCTTTATCATCACTGTGCACTGACCACATCATCTTTATTCATCACTATGCGCTGACTGATGCATCTTTATTCATAAGTGTGCACTGCCTGCAGCATCTTTATTCATCACTGTGCACTGACTGTGGCATCTTTAATCATCAGCGTGCACTGACTGTGGCATCTTTATCATCACTGTGCACTGACTGCAGCGTCTTCATTCATCAGTGTGCACTGCCAGCAGAATCTTTATCATCACTGTGCACTGACTGCAGCATCTTTATTCATCACTGTGCACTGACTGCTGCATCTTTATTCATCACTGTGCACTGACTGCGGCATCTTTATTCATCACTGTGCACTGACTGTGGCATCTTTATCATCACTGTGCACTGACTGCGGCATCTTTATTCATCTCTGTGCACTGACTGCAGCATCTTTATCATTACTATGCACTGACTTCAGTATCTTTATCATTACTATGCACTGACTGCAGTATCTTTATCATTACTATGCACTGACTGCAGCATCTTTATCATTACTGTGCACTGACTGCAGCATATTTATTCATCACTGTACACTGACTGCAGCATCTTTATTCATCACTGTGCACTGACTGTGGCATCTTTATTCCTCACTGTGCACTGACTGCAGCATCTTTATCATCACTGTGCACTGACTGCGGCATCTTTATCATCACTGTGCACTGACTGCAGCATATTTATCATCACTGTGCACTGACTGGAGAATCTTTATCATCACTGTGCACTGACTGTGGCATCTTTATTCATCACTATGCACTGACTGTAGCATCTTTATCATCACTATGCACTGACTGCAGCATCTTTATCATCACTATGCACTGACTGTGGCATCTTTATCATCACTATGCACTGACTGCACCATCTTTATCATCACTGTGCACTGACTGCAGCATCTTTATCATCACTATGCACTGACTGTGGCATCTTTATCATCACTATGCACTGACTGCAGCATCTTTATCATCACTGTGCACTGACTGCAGCATCTTTATTCATCACTGTGCACTGACTGCAGCATCTTTCTCATCACTGTGCACTGACTGCAGCATCGTTATCATCACTGTGCACTGACTGCAGCATCTTCATTCATCACTGTGCACTGACTGTGGCATCTTTATTCATCACTGTGAACTGACTGCAGCATCTTTAATCATCACCGTGCACTGACTGTGGCATCTTTATTCATCACTATGCACTGACTGTGGCATCTTTATCATCAATGTGCACTGACTGTGGCATCTTTATCATCACTATGCACTGACTGCAGCATCTTTATTCATCACTATGTACTGACTGTGGCATCTTGATTCATCACTATGCACTGACTATGGCATCTTTATTCCTCACTATGCAATGACTGTGGCATCTTTAATCATCACTGTGCACTGACTGTGGCATCTTTATTCATCACTGTGCACTGATTGCAGCATCTTTATCATCACTGTGCACTGACTGCAGCATCTTTATCATCACTGTGCACTGACTGCAGCATCTTTATCATCACGGTGCACTGACTGTCACATCTTTATTCATCACTATGCACTGACTGTGGCATCTTTATCATCACTGTGCACTGACTGTGGCATCTTTATTCATCACTGTGCACTGACTGCAGCATCTTTATCATCACTGTGCACTGACTGTGGCATCTTTATTCATCACTATGCACTGACTGTGGCATCTTTATCATCACTGTGCACTGACCGTGGCATCTTTATCATAACTATGCACTGACTGCAGCATCTTTATTCATCACTATGCACTGACTGTGGCATCTTTATTCATCACTATGCACTGACTATGGCATCTATATTACTCACTAAGCACTGACTGTGGCATCTTTAATCATCACCGTGCACTGACTGTGGCATCTTTATTCATCACTGTGCACTGACTGCAGCATCTGTATCATCACTGTGCACTGACTGCAGCATCTTTATCATCACTGTACACTGACTGTGGCATCTTTATTCATCACTATGCACTGACTGCGGCATCTTTATCATCACTGTGCACTGACTGTGGCATCTATATTCATCACTATGCACTGACTGTGGCATCTTTATTCATCACTATGCACTGACTATGGCATCTTTATTCCTCACTATGCACTGACTGTGGCATCTTTAATCATCAGCGTGCACTGACTGTGGCATCTTTATTCATCACTGTGCAGTGACTGCAGCATCTTTATCATCACTGTGCACTGACTGCAGCATATTTATCATCACTGTGCACTGACTGCAGCATTTTATTCATCACTATGCACTGACTATGGCATCTTTATCATCACTATGCACTGACTGTGGCATCGTTATCATCACTATGCACTGACTGCAGCATCTTTATCATCACTGTGCACTGACTGCAGCATCGTTATCATCACAGTGCACAGACTGCAGCATCTTCATTCATCACTGTGCACTGACTGCGGCATCTTTATCATCACTGTGCACTGACTGCAGAATCTTTATCATCACTGTGCACTGACTGTCACATCTTTATTCATCACTATGCACTGACTGTGGCATCTTTATCATCACTGTGCACTGACTGCAGCATCTTTATCATCACTGTGCACTGACTGTGGCATCTTTATTCATCAGTATGCACTGACTGTGGCATCTTTATTCATCACTGTGCACTGACTGCGGCATCTTTATCATCACTGTGCACTGACTGTGGCATCTTTATTCATCACTATGCACTGACTGCGGCATCTTTATCATCACTGTGCACTGACTGTGGCATCTTTATCATCACTGTGCACTGACTGTGGCATCTTTTTTCATCACTATGCACTGACTATGGCATCTTTATTACTCACTATGCACTGACTGTGGCATCTTTAATCATCAGCGTGCACTGACTGTGGCATCTTTATTCATCACTGTGCACTGACTGCAGCATCTTTATCATCACTGTGCACTGACTGCAGCATATTTATCATCACTGTGCACTGACTGCAGCATCTTTATTCACCACTATGCACTGACTATGGCATCTTTATCATCACTATGCACTGACTGTGGCATCTTTATCATCACTATGCACTGACTGCAGCATCGTTATCATCACAGTGCACGGACTGCAGCGTCTTCATTCATCACTGTGCACTGACTGCAGCATCTTTATCATCACTGTGCACTGACTGCAGAATCTTTATCATCACTGTGCACTGACTGTGGCATCTTTATTCATCACTATGCACTGACTGCAGCATCTTTATTCACCACTATGCACTGACTGCAGCATCTTTATCATCACTATGCACTGACTGTAGCATCTATATCATCACTATGCACTGACTGCAGCATCTTTATAATCCCTGTGCACTGACTGCAGCATCGTTATCATCACTGTGCACTGACTGCAGCATCTTCATTCATCACTGTGCACTGACTGTGGCATCTTTATTCATCACTGTGCACTGACTGCAGCATCTTTAATCATCACTGTGCACTGACTGTGGCATCTTTATCATCACTATGCACTGACTGCAGCATATTTATCATCACTGTGCACTGACTGCAGCATCATTATCATCGCTGTGCACTGACTGCAGCATCTATATCATCACTGTGCACTGACTGTGGCATCTTTATTCATCACTGTGCACTGACTGCAGCATCTTTAATCATCACCGTGCACTGACTGTGGCATCTTTATTCATCACTATGCACTGACTGTGGCATCTTTATCATCACTGTGCACTGACTGTGGCATCTTTATCATCACTATGCACTGACTGCAGCATCTTTATTCATCACTATGCACTGACTGTGGCATCTTTATTCATCACTATGCACTGACTATGGCATCTTTATTCATCACTATGCACTGACTGTGGCATCATTATCATCACTGTGCACTGACTGTGGCATCTTTATCATCACTATGCACTGACTGCCGCATCTTTATTCATCACTATGCACTGACTGTGGCATCTTTATTCATCACTATGCACTGACTATGGCATCTTTATTCCTCACTATGCACTGACTGTGGCATCTTTAATCATCACCGTGCACTGACTGTGGCCTCTTTATTCATCACTGTGCACTGACTGCAGCATCTTTATCATCACTGTGCACTGACTGCAGCATCTTTATCATCACTGTGCACTGACTGTGGCATCTTTATTCATCACTATGCATTGACTGTGGCATCTTTATCATCACTGTGCACTGACTGTGGCATCTTTATTCATCACTGTGCTCTGACTGCAGCATCGTTATCATCAGTGTGCACTGACTGCAGCATCTCTATCATCACTGTGCACTGACTGTGGCATCTTTATTCATCACTGTGCACTGACTGTGGCATCTTTATTCATCACTATGCACTGACTGTCACATCTTTATTCATCACTATGCACTGACTATGGCATCTTTATTCATCACTGTGCACTGACTGCAGCATCTTTATCATCACTGTGCACTGACTGTGGCATCTTTATTCATCACTATGCACTGACTGTGGCATCTTTATTCATCACTATGCACTGACTGTGGCATCTTTATCATCACTATGCACTGACTGCAGCATCTTTATTCATCACTATGCACTGACTGTGGCATCTTTATTCATCACTATGCAATGACTATGGCATCTATATTACTCACTATGCACTGACTGTGGCATCTTTAATCATCACCGTGCACTGACTGCAGCATCTTTATCATCACTGTGCACTGACTGCAGCATCTTTATCATCACTGTGCACTGACTGTGGCATCTTTATTCATCACTATGCACTGACTGCGGCATCTTTATCATCACTGTGCACTGACTGTGGCATCTTTATCATTACTATGCACTGACTGTAGCATCTTTATTCATCACTATGCACTGACTGTGGCATCTTTATTCATCACTATGCACTGACTATGGCATCTTTATTCCTCACTATGCACTGACTGTGGCATCTTTAATCATCAGCGTGCACTGACTGTGGCATCTTTATTCATCACTGTGCACTGACTGCAGCATCTTTATCATCACTGTGCACTGACTGCAGCATATGTATCATCACTGTGCACTGACTGCAGCATCTTTATTCATCACTATGCACTGACTATGGCATCTTTATCATCACTATGCACTGACTGTGGCATCTTTATCAACATTATGCACTGACTGCAGCATCTTTATCATCACTGTGCACTGACTGCAGCATCGTTATCATCACAGTGCACGGACTGCAGCATCTTCATTCATCACTGTGCACTGACAGCAGCATCTTTATCATCACTATGCACTGAATGCAGCATCTTTATTCATCACTATGCACTGACTGTGGCATCTTTATTCATCACTATGCACTGACTATGGCATCTTTATTCCTCACTATGCACTGACTGTGGCATCTTTAATCATCGGCGTGCACTGACTGTGGCATCTTTATTCATCACTGTGCACTGACTGCAGCATCTTTATCATCACTGTGCACTGACTGCAGCATATTTATCATCACTGTGCACTGACTGCAGCATCTTTATTCATCACTATGCACTGACTATGGCATCTTTATCATCACTATGCACTGACTGCGGCATCTTTATCATCATTATGCACTGACTGCAGCATCTTTATCATCACTGTGCACAGACTGCAGCATCGTTATCATCACAGTGCACGGACTGCAGCATCTTCATTCATCACTGTGCACTGACAGCAGCATCTTTATCATCACTATGCACTGAATGCAGCATCTTTATTCATCACTATGCACTGACAGCAGCATCTTTATCATCACTATGCACTGAATGCAGCATCTTTATTCATCATTATGCACTGACTGTGGCATCTTTATCATCACGGTGCACTGACTGTCACATCTTTATTCATCACTATGCACTGACTGTGGCATCTTTAATCATCGGCGTGCACTGACTGTGGCATCTTTATTCATCACTGTGCACTGACTGCAGCATCTTTATCATCACTGTGCACTGACTGCAGCATATTTATCATCACTGTGCACTGACTGCAGCATCTTTATTCATCACTATGCACTGACTATGGCATCTTTATCATCACTATGCACTGACTGCGGCATCTTTATCATCATTATGCACTGACTGCAGCATCTTTATCATCACTGTGCACAGACTGCAGCATCGTTATCATCACAGTGCACGGACTGCAGCATCTTCATTCATCACTGTGCACTGACAGCAGCATCTTTATCATCACTATGCTCTGACTTCAGCATTGTTATCATCACTGTGCACTGACTGCAGCATCTTTATCATCACTGTGCACTGACTGTGGCATCTTTATTCATCACTATGCACTGACTGTGGCATCTTTATCATCACGGTGCACTGACTGTCACATCTTTATTCATCACTATGCACTGACTGTGGCATCTTTATTCATCACTGTGCACTGACTGCAGCATCTTTATCATCACTGTGCACTGACTGTGGCATCTTTATTCATCACTATGCACTGACTGTGGCATCTTTATTCATCACTATGCACTGACTGTGGCATCTTTATCATCACTATGCACTGACTGCAGCATCTTTATTCATCACTATGCACTGACTGTGGCATCTTTATTCATCACAATGCACTGACTATGGCATCTATATTACTCACTATGCACTGACTGTGGCATCTTTAATCATCACCGTGCACTGACTGCAGCATCTTTATCATCACTGTGCACTGACTGCAGCATCTTTATCATCACTGTGCACTGACTGTGGCATCTTTATTCATCACTATGCACTGACTGCGGCATCTTTATCATCACTGTGCACTGACTGTGGCATCTTTATCATTACTATGCACTGACTGTAGCATCTTTATTCATCACTATGCACTGACTGTGGCATCTTTATTCATCACTATGCACTGACTATGGCATCTTTATTCCTCACTATGCACTGACTGTGGCATCTTTAATCATCAGCGTGCACTGACTGTGGCATCTTTATTCATCACTGTGCACTGACTGCAGCATCTTTATCATCACTGTGCACTGACTGCAGCATATGTATCATCACTGTGCACTGACTGCAGAATCTTTATTCATCACTATGCACTGACTATGGCATCTTTATCATCACTATGCACTGACTGTGGCATCTTTATCAACATTATGCACTGACTGCAGCATCTTTATCATCACTGTGCACTGACTGCAGCATCGTTATCATCACAGTGCACGGACTGCAACATCTTCATTCATCACTGTGCACTGACAGCAGCATCTTTATCATCACTATGCACTGAATGCAGCATCTTTATTCATCACTATGCACTGACTGTGGCATCTTTATTCATCAGTATGCACTGACTATGGCATCTTTATTCCTCACTATGCACTGACTGTGGCATCTTTAATCATCGGCGTGCACTGACTGTGGCATCTTTATTCATCACTGTGCACTGACTGCAGCATCTTTATCATCACTGTGCACTGACTGCAGCATATTTATCATCACTGTGCACTGACTGCAGCATCTTTATTCATCACTATGCACTGACTATGGCATCTTTATCATCACTATGCACTGACTGCGGCATCTTTATCATCATTATGCACTGACTGCAGCATCTTTATCATCACTGTGCACAGACTGCAGCATCGTTATCATCACAGTGCACGGACTGCAGCATCTTCATTCATCACTGTGCACTGACAGCAGCATCTTTATCATCACTATGCACTGAATGCAGCATCTTTATTCATCACTATGCACTGACAGCAGCATCTTTATCATCACTATGCACTGAATGCAGCATCTTTATTCATCATTATGCACTGACTGTGGCATCTTTATCATCACTATGCACTGACTGTAGCATCTTTATCATCACTATGCACTGACTGCAGCATCTTTATTAATCAGTGTACACTGCCTGCAGCATCTTTATCATAACTGTGCACTGACTGCAGCATCTTTATTCATCACTGTGCACTGACTGCAGCATCTTTATTCATCACTATGCGCTGACTGCAGCATCTTTATTCATCACTGTGCACTGCCTGCAGCATCTTTATTAATCAGTGTGCACTGCCTGCAGCATCTTTATCATAACTGTGCACTGACCACAACATCTTTATTCATCACTGTGCACTGACTGTGGCATCTATATCATCACTATGCACTGACTGTGGCATCTTTATTCATCACTGTGCACTGACTGCAGCATCTTTATTCATCACTATGCGCTGACTGATGCATCTTTATTCATAAGTGTGCACTGCCTGCAGCATCTTTATTCATCACTGTGCACTGACTGTGGCATCTTTATCATCACTGTGCACTGACTGTGGCATCTTTATCATCAATGTGCACTGACTGCAGCATCTTTAATCATCACTATGCACTGACTGCAGCATCTTTGTTCATCATTGTGCACTGACTGCAGCATCTTTATTCATCATTGTGCACTGACTGCATCATATTTATTCATCTCTGTGCACTCACTGTGGCATCTTTATTCATCATTATGCTCTGACTGTGGCATCCTTACTCATAACTGTGCACTGACTGCAGCATCTTTATTCATCACTGTGCACTGACTGCAGCATCTTTATTCATCACTATGCGCTGACTGCAGCATCTTTATCCATCACTGTGCACTGCCTGCAGCATCTTTATTAATCAGTGTGCACTGCCTGCAGCATCTTTATCATAACTGTGCACTGACTGCAGCATCTTTATTCATCACTGTGCACTTCCTGCAGCATCTTTATCATAACTGTGCACTGACTGCAGCATCTTTATTCATCAGTGTCCACTGCCTTCAGCATCTTTATCATCACTGTGCACTGACCACAGCATCTTTATTCATCACTATGCGCTGACTGATGCATCTTTATTCATAAGTGTGCACTGCCTGCAGCATCTTTATTCATCACTGTGCACTGACTGTGGCATCTTTAATCATCAGCGTGCACTGACTGTGGCATCTTTATCATCACTGTGCACTGACTGCAGCGTCTTCATTCATCAGTGTGCACTGCCTGCAGAATCTTTATCATCACTGTGCACTGACTGCAGCATCTTTATTCATCACTGTGCACTGACTGCAGCATCTTTATTCATCACTGTGCACTGACTGCAGCATCTTTATTCATCACTGTGCACTGACTGTGGCATCTTTATCATCACTGTGCACTGACTGCATCATATTTATTCATCTTTGTGCACTGACTGTGGCATCTTTATTCATCATTATGCGCTGACTGTGGCATCTTTATTCATCATTGTGCGCTGACTGTGGCATATGTATTCATCACTGTGCTCTGACTGCAGCATCTTTATTCCTCACTATGCACTGACTGCGGCATCTTTATTCATCACTATGCACTGACTGCAGCATCTTTATTCATCACTTTGCACTGACTGCAGCAGCTTTATCATCACCGTGCACTGACCGTAGCATCTTCATTCATCACTGTGCACTGACTACAGCATCATTATTCATCACTGTGCACTGACTGCAGCATCTTTATTCATCAGTGTGCACTGTCTGCAGCATCTTTAACATCACTGTGCACTGACTGTGGCATCTTTATTCATCACTATGCACTGACTGTGGCATTTTTATCATCACCATTCACTGACTGTGGCATCTTTATCATCACTGTGCACTGACTGCAGTATCTTAATTCATCACTGTGCACTGCCTGCATCATATTTATTCATCTCTCTGCACTGACTGTGGCATCTTTATTCAGCACTATGCACTGACTGTGGCATCTTTATTCATTACTATGCACTGACTGCAGCATCTTTATTCATCTCTATGCACTGACTGTGGCATCTTTATTCATCACTATGCACTGACTGCAACATCTTTATCATCACTGTGCACTGACTGCAGCTTCTTTATTCATCATTGTGCACTGACTGCAGCATCTTTATTCATCACTGTGCACTGACTGCAGCATCTTTATCATCACTGTGCACTGACAGCAGCTTCTTTATTCATCATTGTGCACTGACTGCAGCATCTTTATTCATCACTGTGAACTAACTGCAGCATCTTCATTCATCACTGTGCACTGACTGTGGCATCTTTATTCCTCACTATGCACTGACTGCAGCATCTTTATTCATCGCTATGCACTGACTGCAACATCTTTATTATCACTGTGCACTGACTGCAGCATCTTTATTCATCGCTATGCACTGACTGCAACATCTTTATTATCACTGTGCACTGACTGCAGCTTCTTTATTCATTACTGTGCTCTGACTGCAGCAGCTTTATCATCACTGTGCACTGACTGCAGCATCTTCATTCATCACTGTGCACTGACTGCAGCATCTTTATTCATCACTGTGCACTGACTACAGCATCTTTATCATCACAGTGCACTGACTGTGGCATCTTTATTCATCACTGTGCACTAACTGTGGCATCTTTATTCATCACTATGCACTGACTGCAACATATTTATCATCTCTGTGCAATGACTGCAGCATCTTTATTCATCACTGTGCACTGACTGCATCATCTTTATTCATCCCTGTGCACTGACTGTGGCATCTTTATTCATTACTATGCACTGACTGCAGCATCTTTATTCATCTTGCCTTCTCTCGCCCTCTGTTGTAACCATCTCTTCCTTCGTCCTCTCAACTCCTGCCACTGCATACTGTTCTCTCTTTATCTCTGATGTTACCACCCCCTCCTGCACCCACTTAGCTCTCACCAATTCCTGCTGCTCCCACCTGAAGGCCTATCTCCGGAGAGCACTGTCTCTCCAGCTCTTCTTCCTCCTGTCGTCTGCCTTCTTCTGCTTCTAAAACCCAACCTGAACAGCTGACTCTTCTTCTTTTATACTGTGTTTCTTGTGTGTTCTCTTTGTCTCTTTTATCCCCTGCTCCTAAATGTCCTTCTTTTTCAGATCTTATCAAGTTTCAGGTGTCCTGCTGTACCCCCGCCCCCAAGTATTAGCCTCTTCTATCTCTTGGCACACTTTGATCTCTTCTTTCTCCTGGCTCCAGTATTTCCCTCTTTTTCTCATCTTGTCTTGGTTATGCTATGTTTTGTTAAAGGATATTTATACCATGCACTGTCACCACCGGAGTGGTCGCTGGCGCTCTGGCGGATCTGAACGGGAAAGAGGGTGGGTGGGTTAGTAGGGCTCAGTGGGATAAGAGCAAGAACGCTGTGATGGCTTTTTGGTTGGCTGCCGTCATGTGCTGTGGTGCGAGACTGTGGTTTGTTATGTTGTTGCAGTGTAGTGAAGTGCATGCGGTTTGTTGTGCTGGGAGGAATGGTTGTGTTTGGTTTGAGTATGAGAGGTGTATGCAGAAGGGTGAGATGTTTAGTCGGGCTGGTTAAGGGCATCTCTATCTAGATGTGGCTGATGCTAAACTCCAAAATTCTATCTAGATGTGACGCAAGATTATCTTCACAGTTCACATGCCAAAGAACAAAGTGGCACTGCCACGTTCGGACACTAGCCACAGCTAGTAGCCAAACACAAGCTAATCTTCACAATTCTGTCTAGATGTGATGGAGGCTAATCTTTACAACCCTTTCTAGTTGTGGTGCAAGCTGGCATTCACAATTCTTACTAGATGTGACGCAAGCTAGTCTTCACAATTCTTATTAGATGTGACACAAGCTGGTCTTCACAATTCTGTCTCGATGTGGCAGAGGTTTCATGGTAATCCAAAGACATTGACAGAATCTTTTGATGCTTGTTTGCTACAGTTCACCTTGAAGCCAACATCTTCTCCCTCTGATCGCTCTAACGTGAGCTTTATGCTTTTCAGCATGTCAGAGAATGCTCTTGCCTGTCTACACCACTGGCAGCCACTAATATACCCTTACTGGAAGCCTATCCTGCTTTCGCCAATAGTCTACAAGCTATGTTTGCTCGGAGAGAATTAGTGGTCCCCTTTCAGGAAAATCTTCTGGATCTAAAACAAGGAAACATGAAGATTCTGAAGTACATTACCTTGTTCAAACTATTGGCATCAGAGACAGCTTGGCCTGATGATACGTTGCTCACGACTTTTCGCAGAGGGTTAAATGATGATCTGAAGGACGAGGTATCTAGGAGACCCTGGCAGAAAATGCTGATGTCGTGTTTGCCTAGAGCCTCAAGAGGGAGTCTATAATCAGAAAGAAGGAGATCTGGGCACTAGTGGTGCAAAAAGTAAGCGCGGTTGGCAACACCCCCCGCACAACCAAGGACTGCAGGAAGAGGTGGGATGACTTGCGCCTGCGAGTCTGCAATATCCTCTCAGCAAACAGGAGCCATGCCATGGCAACTGACGGAGGAGCAAGCTCTCCCATAAAGCCGTCCCGGTGGGGGGACATATGTGCAAGCCTGATCGGCATGGGGGCCATTGAAGGCATGGGAGACATGGAGTGTGGCAACACGCCATCGGCGGACGGAGGTGAGTGTCCTAAGAAAACACTGTGATGCAGACTCTGATGATAGTCCACCAATATGTCTGTCTAAAGAGGCAAGCCATGGCCAAATACACACACATTCACAGCATAGTTGTCGTACGCAGCACAGACACATGCAGATGCCTGCAGCAAGGCAATGCCATACCTTACACAAACCACACTAAGATGTCAATGGCATAAGTCACAGTGCATGCAGGCCACAACAAATATGCATGTCACATAGCATACGTCTGCCCCAACATGAGTGACCCCGACGTATGCCTGCATTACCCACCCATATAGCAAGCAACGTGATCATCCAAACTCATCTATTACCCTCTATTGTGTAGATGAGCAATAATACAAATGTGTGCATGATGCTTCTCAAACCATCACTCATGCCGTACCTCTCTTCGACCCCCACAGGCTCAGACCAAGACAGCGAGGCCCGGGACTCACCCCCACAGCCAACCACACCCCAGAAGAGGGGCCGGGCTGAGGGCAACAGGCCTTCGACCTCAAAAGCCCAACACAAGACTCGCCATGCACCACAGAGGAAACCACCTCCGGATGCCACGGCACTGGTGCCGCCAAGGGCCGTCGACACAGAACACGCTACTCCACTCACACTGACACAGGACACAGCTGAAGCTGCACTCTCAGCAGAGTCCAGTTCAGTCGGGGAGGCAGCAGCACCCCTGGCTGAGGAGGAGGTGCAGGAAGAGGTGTGGGTGCCCGTGAAGGACTACTCCTCCGAACTGCCTCACACACCAAGTCCAGCACCATTCCCCCAGCTCACATCGGTAGACTCCGACCATGCCACCACCCCAGAGCAGTCTGGGCGTGAGTTTAACCAAGGTGCCATGAGTCCCATAGGGGAGCCAATAGAAAATGTGCATGACACCCAAGCACCCTCCACCTCCACAGGTGTACCGGAGGGGGTGCAGCGGCAGGAGGAGCTAACAGCCCTGGTGCAACAATTTGTAACTGACAATGCCCAAGCAAGGCAGGAGTGGCACGAAAACACTGCCTCTCTGGGCAAGATCTTTGCTGAAAACACAAGTAGACTGTGTGAGGAGGCATCAGCCCTGTGGCAGGTCCTTGACCACGTTGCTGATGCAATTGAGGCTGAGCGTCCGGCCCCACAAATGGAGCTGGCAGCCACCCCATCATCCTCGAGCTCCACACAGACTAGCCCACTACGCAGGGTGCCGCGCATCCTGCGCCGCCCGGACTTGCCGCCACCAGGTGCAGGGAGTGGCAGGAAGTAGACTGGCCAGCCTGATGAAGGCAATAGACACTTGTTGGGACATGTGTGGGGGAGTTGTGGGAGTAAGGGGAGGTGGGTGAGGGTGTGTAAGGGCGTTGTGGGGGGAAGGGGTAGGGAGGTGAGGGTGTGAGGGGGAGTTGTGGGAGGAAGGAGAGCGGGGTGTGGGAGGTGGAGGGTTAGTGCACTTTCATCTTCATTTGACATGTCAATACAAACGTTGTGTTAAAAAAATTACTTGAGTGGACATTCATCATTGCGCATGTGTCATTTATTCATAACCAGTGCATAGTGTACATGTACCCCCACATCCAGTGCCCTCTGTCCAACTATCATGTCACCCTCTGCAGCCATGTGCGTCAGAAATATTGTGCAATCACTGACTGATGCACAGCACGTCCCTCCTGTGCATCGGCACAGAGATGATGTGCAGCCACATCTTCTTCATCCCCTTCATCATCACCAGGTGGTAGCAGTTCAATGTCAGGGGGCAGGGGCACGTTCCGTCAGATACACATGTTGTGCAGCATGACACACGACCGGCTAAGGCAGCGAAACCGTGCCTTCAACAGGCCAAAGGTCTGCTCAAAGACCACACGGGTACGGGTGTGGGATCGATTGTAGTCCTCCTCGTGCCTGTTCTGTGGGTTTCTGACAGAGGTGAGGGGCCACGGCATCAAGGGATAGCCACTGTCACCTGCATGGGAGGCATAAAAAGGTATATGTCAGTCGATTGGTGATGGACAGCTGTTCTAGTGACACATGCCTGCAGATTATTGTTGGTCACATGCACATGTCTCTGGTTGTATGCACACCATTTCTAGGCCCTCATTGGGTCCTGTGCCATGGAATAATGGTGTGGGTTGCATCTTCAAGATGATACACGGTATGCACTGCTGTCTTGTTGCTCATGCATTGTGTACGCATACAGCTGTGTTTGTGTTGAATCTGTGATGTGTTGTGTTCTGTATGATTTTCTGATTGGGAGCGTTGGCAGTAGGCTCTGCAATATTAGGCATTCAGTGCTGATTTTTCCCATGGTGACATGCAGCATTCCTGTGGTTGTGGCGGCCCTGTGACAGACAGTGGATTCCCTTGGTAGTTCTGTTCAATGCACTCCCATGGATGCTTGTCCTGTGTGGTGATTTGCTGGCGAAAGCAACATAATTCATATACACTGCATGTTGCTGGATGGTGTTACGGAGGGTGAGGTCCGCTGAATGAGTGGGGCACGTGTTGTGGGATGTGGGGTGGTTTACTGTTTGTCATGTTGTGATAGGTGTCAACCTTACTTCATTCCAATGGGATTTGGGTGTCATGTTCTGTTCGGGGTGCTTTGGGGCACAGTGTTTAGTGATGTGCACATTGTACTCTCACATCAACAATGACACCATGGTGGTGTGTGCATCTCTCCCCCCATTTCAGTGCCATGTGCCTGTCATGCAACTTACCAAGCAGCCAGGCATGTCGTCCAGCATGTCGCTCCATGAAGCGTGGTAGCGTGGAGCTCCGCAGGACCATTGAGTCATGAGTTGATCCGGGATATCGGGCACAACAATGTGTGATGATCTTGCTGGCGTCGCATACCATCTGCACATTGATTGAGTGGTATTGCTTGCGGTTGCGGTACACCACCTCCATGGCATGCGGGACCACCAACTCCATGTGGGTGCAGTCGAGGGCATCTATACAATTTTGCATTCCTGCCAGTGCATGGAAGCCAACATTTGTATCAAAAATCTCCTAGGGAGCCCGTGGTAGGGATATGTAGTCCCTTGGGTGCTTGAAGAGGGCATCCAGCACTTGCTTCAGAATGCGAGAAAATAAGGGTTGTGATATGCCATGCATGTGCCCCACTGTGTGCTGGTAGGTGCCTGTGGCAAGGAAGTGGAGCACCGACACTACCTTCAGTAGAGGGGGCATGGTGGTGCATATTTCAAAGAGGCTGACAATGTCATCGTGTATCATATCCACGATGGTGGTGATGGTGTCCCGGTCCAGACGGTACAGGGTGTGGATCTGCTCAGGGGTTAGGTTGAAAGGACTGGCTCTGATGCAATGGATTGGGGGCTGCCTGCGTGGTACCGCTGGCTGCACTGGTGGGGCATGCTGGGCCTGTCTCACCCTCCTTCTCCTCCTGCGTCTCCTCTGTGGTGCCTGCTGTTGCTGTTGTTGTTGCTGGTGTGGCAATGCAAGCATGTCCTCCAGCTCCAGTATTGCTACTACTATTGGAATTATCTTGGTGTGGGAAGGGGTGTGGTGTGTGGTTGTGCTCCTTTTGTGCTATCCCAGACTCCATTGCCTCCACCTGTGCTGATTGTGTGCACCTGTGACAGTTGGGAACACTGCACATATCATTTTTCGGTTGGTTCACGATGCTGGTATTACCGGCATCCCAGGATCCCCTATTAGTGCCTTCACGATGCCGGTATTTACTTGTCCGCCTGACTTGTGATTTCCTCCCATTAGCGACATGACGGTATTGCCGGTATGATGGGCAGCGTGCCTGCGCCCATGCCGCTATTAAAGGCACCGTTATTAACGGTGCCTCTAATAGAGGGGTCTTAGGTCAGAATAGCCCGGAGCCGAATGCGATGCCGGTAATCCTTTACCGGCATTGTTTTACCATTTCCTCCAACCTCGGAATGACCCCCTTTGTCACTAATCTACTACAAACGATTAAGAGACAATGGGCTTCATTGCGACCCGGCCGGTAACCATGGCGCTATTTGCGCCATGGTTGCCACCGGCAAACTACTGATTCCGCCTTGGTGAATGGTGGAATTACCGCCCCATTCCAAGGTTTACGGGGGCGGTAATTCCCCATTCACAATGCCCCTTCCCCATTCACATTTGAGCCCCCATAGGGCTCAATGGGAATGGGGAAGGAGGTAATTACGGTACCTCAAATTGCGGTACCGTAATTACCTCCAAAGTCCCTTTGCAGGTCCCGTTCTTAATGGCTGGTAAAACCAGCCGTTAAGGGAGGACCCGCAAAGGGACCTCGGAATTGGGCAGTAAGGGATTACTGATACCGGTGCCCTTACCGGTCCCGGTAATTCCTTACCGCCCGGGTCGTAATGAGGCCCAATGGGCCCGGCACAGCATGTGCACCATCTGCGACGATATGTGCACAAATTCATGTCTTGATCTTTACATTTTTAAATGGGTTCAGCTGATTTTGAATCATTTAAAATGTCGACAGATGGTATATTTCCTAGCTCTTTCCTCACCCCCCGCCCCCCTTAATGTTTGTGCCCTGACGCTCTGTTGCGGGAATCAACACCACGATTTCACGAGAATGAGCTAACCATCAGTCTTCATAAATAGAAACTAGTCTTGGAACACTATAGGATCGACGCTAGTATGCGCGTCTTTCAATACTAGATCATGGCGCCAATTCACCCCCACCCCGCTAGAAATTATATCCTTTTGCTTTATATTCCCCATTGTGTCAATTTCTTCTAGGGGTTTCCCATTGCCGCTTTTTAAAAAAAAGTCATGAACACAGGCCACATCAGTAGTATGTGAATATGTCACCAGTTTGTTAGCGTGGCAGTCGGCTCTTGATAGCTTTTGGTATAAAAGTAATGCGCCTCTCTAGGCTGCGCGATCTTGTAGCAATTTCGGTCCTTACTGTTTAACCCCACTATACTGGCCAGCTTTACTAAATTATTTTGCTGGACTCTTCGAGGTGTGGCGCATCCAAAGGTGTTTTTGGTGCACACAGACTGAACATACCTTCCTTCCCGAGCTCTTCGCTCATCCGTCTCCAACTCCCTCATGGCCAGTCGCTTCTCCAAGCAACGAGTTGGTGGTAGATCTCTCTCTTCGGCAGGGGCCTCCCTCTGGAACAGCCTCCCTGAAACTTGAGGAGAACCATCTCCGGTTCAGGAAGCACCTCAAAACCTTCATCTTTGCTTCTGATTTCTCTCTTCCTCTCCCCTGCTGAAACTGCACTGGTCACATGGCCTCCCTCTCTGCTCACAGGCCCTGCCCTGCCAGTTGCTCAACTGCACTGCCTCCCTGGCAACCCCGCACTTGGAGACTGTTTCTGTATCCCTACAGTCCCCCTACCTGCACTTATGGCTGCACTTGCCACTAGCTGGCCGTTTATTTATTCTTATCCATCTATCCCATGTACTGCACTTCCCCTCCCCCTGCACCCTCTCACTTTCCCTTTTTCCCCCTTCCCATGCACTTGCGTGATCTGAATGACACCTGGCCTAGTAGGATCGTCATCTGTCTTCCCCTGTTCCCTCTCCCTTGCCAGGTCGCGCCTTGAAACACTTGTGTATAGGCGTGTTAAAAATGCCATATCATATCATATCATTACGAGTTTGAAGGTAGCCATGCCGTTTTTAGCGGCATGGCTACCCCCAAACTCGGGTCCGGGTCCTGCAAAACGGGACTTACTGGGCCATTCTGACCTTGGAGGGCCAAGTAATTCCCTATCACGGGACCCGGACCCAGTATGTCCCCATTCCCATTTGAGCCCCCATAGGACTCAATGGGAATGGGGAGGATGCTAACAACAGGCCCGTTAATGCGGGGTCCGTTTTTAGCATCCTGGTCTTCTAGCGGTTCCCGCTCTGCACGTCTGGTCTCGTCTCGTAATGTGGTGGCCCGGAATGAACGGTGCCGGTCCCTTACCGGCACCGTTCATTCCACGGCCACCAGCCTCGTAATGAGGCCCAATGTTTGTAATGTCTTGAATCCCATGGTTATATTCAAAAGCAGCCAACCAATCCAAAATATCAAGCTTAACCTCATACATACTTACTGCATCTTTGGGCATGCAAGGCCTCTTAGGACTGGAAGACCTAGAAGACTCTGGGAGAGAACCAGTTTCAACAGAGAACTTTTTCATCTCTAGTGGATGGTTCAATTCCATCTCTCTGAGTTTAAGTTCTTGATGTTTTCTTTCAGTTTGAGCTTGGATTCTTTTAAACTCTAACTCAAGTCTCATTCTTTCTAAGGAGATACATTCAGGACTTAATGTTGGACCTGGTGGGGTCTCTGTGGTCAGAGGTTGAGGCCTATGAGCAGGTAGAGGTAAAACAGGGCCTACATCTGAAGACTCCTCTTCCTCATCTAACTCATCCATAACATTTGAGTTACTCTCAGAAACATTATCATCCTCATCAACATTTTCCACATTTGCTACAGGTGGGGGGGTTTCAGACCCACTCCTCAGACTTTGGTATTCTAACAACTTTTCTAACAATTCAACCTTTTTGCCTTTTACAGTGAGATTCCTAGCTTTACACATTTCTCTCAATTGATCAACTTTTAAAGTCACTAGGGTCTCCTGTCTGTAGCTTTCCATATTAGTCATGATAAAACAATTGCTCAATAGTGAACAAAAGTAAAAGTAGCACTTTAAATGTAACAAGTATACTTTATCCTCACCGCTGTACATCACTGTTAGGCAGAATCACCTGCAGTACCCTTTGGAAACACTACAGGTAATTAGGACTACAAGTGTAAGCACAATTTCACCTTTGGTAAAAGCCTGTACTACACCGTAAAGTGGTAGCGATGGCTGAGCAGCCAGACTTATCTTAAGAGTTTAAGTGAGCAGTAGAACAAGTTACAGAAAGGACCCATCAATACAGTGATTCAAGTAAACACTTACTCAAGGTTTCTTAGTAAAAGAATATACATTTATTTAATCATTTATAAAACATTACACTAGCGCAAGCAGCTCAATATCACACACTAATACACCACAAAAATCCAACCGATAAGTAACTAACAAGTTTAGCTCAAAAATGAACTGTGAGCAAAATGGCACTTCAGTTACTTGATAAAGGAGGGAAAAGACAAGGTTATAAGAATAGACAACCCAAATACATTCATAGGCAGGGCAAAGGGTTTCAGTTAAATACAACCAGCAATTCTTCTCAACAGGTCTGAGCCAAAGTCAATGGTTCAGAGTCTTTTTTATAGGATAGCGCAGTTCTAGTATTCAACGGTTAAGTCTTTGCCACCGATTTTTTAAGGATTTGGCTAGGCGAAAAGTTTGACGAATGTTTAGGAAGGACAAGCCTTCGTAGTTGAGGAAAGTTTCACGCATTTTCTCGATAGCCAAAAAGATTTCCAGACTGCGTTTGCACAGTATCTTTTTAAATGAAGAAAGCTGTAGCTGAGGCAGTTGTTCCTGACAGTTCGAGCAGATCTCGCTGTTCCTGTGCTTCAGTCGTGGGGACAAGAAGGAGGATGTCGGGAGGTTCCTGCACTGCCCAGGGAAGAGGCCAAAATCTCTAGCAAGATGTCGGTTTAAGGTTTGAGTGCCTTAGTGTCCCCCTGGTTTCCTTCGCTCTGGCTACTTGGTTTTCAAAAGCACTCTGATGAAAATTCGACCAGATGGGGATGGTGTCCAGGTGGCTTGCAAGTTGGTTGTTCCCGACAAACTCAAGGGAAGAAGTTAACCTTGAAGGGCTTCTCAGTCGTCATAGTTTCAGGCAATTCGGACCTGCAGCAGGGCTTCACCGGTCGTCCAGGAGTTGCAGCAGTCCTCTTCCTTCCTCTCCTCTTCGGTTCTTTCATTCCAGTGGTCGACTCTGCTTTCCAAGTCCCAGCGACCCACTTTTAAACAGTTTTCCCCCAAACATTCAGCCTGGCTGTCACTCACCCAGCAGGGTGGCTGTCCTTTCCGGACAGTCAGCCAAAAAATCACATGAAAGTGCGTTCAGGTATCATAGGAGACTAAGCACAGGGAGTTTCGGGCACCTCCCTCACATCCTGTCCACCCCTGACACTCTGGCACCAGAGGAGGGCTTCAGCACAGAAGCCCACATAAGGGCACGAACAAAGGGACCAACCCTGGTTTGGCGCGCAGAGTTACACACTAGAAGGACTTTTCCTAAAAGAAATGGCGAAAAAAGCTGACTGGAGTCTGTTTTTTACAGATAGGTCTGGGGCTCCATATTGAAATCATGGCTACCCCTGATTTTGAGCTACCGTTGTTAGCGGTCGTGAAAAATCCCGGTAGGTGATCTAAACCACTGCTGCCAGCCATTTAAAATAGAAAAAGGTAAAATTTTATTGTTACATGAGTGTTTAGAATCAGGGGAAGCTAAGCAACCCCTCCAGCACTTTATAGTGAGATAGGGTGTGCTGGGTGAGTAAATTTAAAGAGACGAGTAAAGTCAATTTAACTTGACTTGCCCTGGGAGACAGTAGTCAACGCCAGGGAAGGTATTTAAACCTGTGGGGAGTCTGGAAATACAACACTGTGCCACTGCACTGAAGGTGCTGTGTGACACACAGAAACAGATGATGCCACTGGAGTTGTTTAAAACTCCATAACCAAAGAACACAAAAGTAAAACACACACAAAATACATGGAAGTGTGGGGAAAAAAAGGCTCACACTCTTCCCAGGTAAAAATTCAAGTCCTAGAAATCCAGCAAAGTTGCTGGGGGTCTCAAAAGGTAAGGGAAATTAGCACATTTGGAGAATTCTTCCTAACACTCTTCCCCTCCAGACTAAGGGACAGGAGGATTTAATGCACTCCTGTATGAATCTCCGTATTCTAGTCAGTCAAACATCCTGGAGAAACCATCAGCATTTGGTGGCGGCAACCTGACCTGTGTTCACTCGTAAAATCAAACCCTTGCAGGCTGATTGACAATATTAGTAGGTTTGGGTTTTCCCCTTTCATTTGCATCAAACATCTCAAGGGTTGGTGGTCAGTTTGAATCACAAAAGTAGATCCATAAAAGTATGGTCTAAAATTCTTCAATGACCATACAATAGCAAAGCATTCACGCTTAATGGTTGCTCACCTTGTTTCTGGTTCCTTCAGCTTCCTGCTGGTGAAGCAGCAAATAGGGAGCTCCCTACCTTTCTCATCCAGTTGACTAAGGACTGCACCTATACCTGTATTTGAAGCATCTGTCTGCAAAATGAAGGTTTGTTTATAGTCAGGAGCTCTTAGGACTGGAGCTTGTCAAAGGGCGTTCTTTAGGCCTTCAAATGCTTGAGCGCACTCCACATTCCACCTGACCTTTTTAGGGAATATGGGAGAGGAGATCACATTCAAGGGACAAGCTATAGTCCCATAGTTCTCTATGAAGTTCCTATAGTAACCAGTGAGACCTAGGAAAGCTCTCACTTGGGTTTGAGTAGTAGGGGTGGCCCAGTTTTGTACAGTTTGTACTTTGCTAGGCAATGGCCTGATTTCACCTCCTCCTACCTCATGTCCAAGGTAGACCACTTTACTCTGACCATTTTGACATTTAATTGCCTTTATGGTCAGATGGGCCTGCTCAAGAGCCTGTAATACATATCCTAGGTGGTCAACATGTTCCTTCCAAGTAGGGCTGAACACTGCAATGTCATCCAAGTATGCCGTGCAGAAGTCCTCTATCCCATTCAGAACCAGATTGACCATCCCTTGGAATGTAGCAGGTGCATTCTTTAATCCAAAAGGCATTAACTTAAACTGGTAGAGCCTGCTGGGGTTGAGAATGTAGTTTTCGCCTTGGCATGGTCTGTCAGTGCTATTTGCCAATAGCCTGAAGTGAGATCAAATGTACTGAGGTATATGGCTGAACCAAATTTATCCACCAGTTCATCTGTCCTTGGTAAAGGGTGGGCATCAGTCTTGGTGACTACATTAAGAGTTATATAGTCCACACAGAATCTCAACTCCTTGGATCCTGCCTTTGTTACTAGAACAACTGGACTATGTCATAGACCGGTAGAGGGCTCTATTACCCCGAGCTCAAGCATCTTTTTGACCTCCTCCTTTATGTGGGATCTTACATGATCTGACATCCTGTAACCTCATTTTTGACAGTTAAACAGTCACCAGTTTGAATATCATGCTGGCCCCCAGGGGTCAAGCCAGGTAATAGTGAAAACAGGGAGGCAAACTGATTTAACAGAAACTTGCACTCCTTCTGTTGTTCAGGTATCAAGTTAGAAGAGAGATTAACTCCTTCTACTTTCTCATCTAAAGGCTTGCCTCTGAGTAGGTCAGGTAGAGATTCACTCTCCTCCTCCTCTTCGGCTGTAGCTAGAAGCAAAGCTCCCACTTCTGGTCTTATGATATGATATGATATGGCATTTGTAACGCGCCTATACACAAGTGTTTCAAGGTGCGACGAGGTTGGGGGGAACAAAGGGAGACAGGCAACGATCCTACTAGGCCAGGTGTCATTCAGACCACGCAAGTGCAAGGGGACAGGGGACTGGGAAAAGTGCAAGGGGAAGGGGAGAGGGGGAAAGTGCTGTACATGGTTAGTAGAATACAAGATAATTAATAGGGCCAGCTGGTGGCAAGTGCAAGGAAAGTGCAATACATGGTTAGTACAATACAAGATGAATAATAGGGCCAGCTGGTGGCAAGTGCAAGGTAAGTGCCGGGAGAAGGGGCTGTGGGATACAGAGACAGTCCCGTAGTGCAGGTAGGCAGTGCAGGGAAGAGAGGCTTGGCCAAGGACCAAGATCTGTGAGTGGCCCAGTAGCGGATTCGTTGCAGGTTCAGTGATTTTAGCAGGGGAGAGAGGGAGAGAAAGCTGAGGCAAAGAGGAAGGTTTTGAGGTGCTTCCGGAACCGGAGATGGTTCTCCTCAAGTTTCAGGGAGGCAGGAAGGCTGTTCCAGAGAGAGGCCCCTGCTGCGGAGAGAGATCTACCCCCAGCTCTTTACTTGGAGAAGCGGCTGACCCTGAGGGAGTTGGAGGTGGATTAGCAAATAGCTCGAGAAGGAAGATGTTTGGGAAGAGAGAGTTGAAGGTATTGAGGCCCCAGAAGGCCTTGTGGACAATGCAGAGGGTTTTGAACTTAATCCTCGTAGCCACTGGGAGCCAGTGTAGAGATTTCAGTCCTGGAGAGATACGGTCCTTGGGCTTGAGGCCAAGGACAAGTCTCGCAGTCCTGTTCTGGATGAGTTGCAAAGGGTGGAGAGGAGAGGCATAAGCCTTTAAACAGTTGGTGTGAATGACACTGAAAGCCTCCTTAGGATTGTCTAAATCCACCAGATAGTTGACCTCTCCAAGTTTACCCACAACCTTGAAAGGTCCTATACACTGTCCTGTAAGGCCCTCTTCCTTGTAGGCACCATAACTAAAACTTGCTGGTCTTGAGTAAACTCAACCATGTTGGCCTTCTGGTCATGGCAATGTTTGACCAGAGCCTGACCTGCTTTTAAGTCATCAGATGCTTCTGCCATCACGTGTGACATTCTCCTCTACAGACCTATCACATAGTCAGTGACTCTGTCATGCCTGCGCCATGGGCGCATCCATTTACGCTCAATTTGGACTATATGTTTATCATTTATTTACAACACACTCTTGGATCTATCTATATTTACTTTGGAAACTTTATTTCCCATTTGCGAGACTTTGCTGCTTAATTATTATTTCCAACAAACTACGCATACCATAATGCACCTGGCTACAAGCATCGATTCCTGGCTGTTCCTATTGGTTATCAATGGAACTACACCCCCCAGAAGCCCTAGAGACTTGCCCTGCTTCCACCAGCCCAGGAACAGAAAGGGAGGTGGCCGATTGCCTGCAGGTGTGTTTAGCCAGGTGCAACCAATTAGCCTGCCTCTGAGCTGGGCTAGGCAGTATAAAGGCTGCTGCCTGCAGTGGCTCAGCCTCTTGCATCTGAGAGTCCTTCCTCCACCTTTTGCATCTTCCTATGGATCTTGTATGCTGTTTACCTTCACTCCTGCTTGGACCCTGCCTTGTTGCTTGCTCCACCCTGCTGCCTCCAGCCATAGCCTTCCAGGCTCCCTGCCTCACAGCCCTGCTCCTCTGGGCTCTCCACACTGCAGCTGATCATGCTCTGCTGCCTTCCAGTCTCTGCCCTTGCCCTGCCGGGCTCTCCACATTGCAGCGGATCACGCTCTGCTGCCTTCCAGCCTTCGCCCTTGCCCTGCCGGGCTCTCCACATTACAGCGGATCACGCTCTGCTGTCTTCCAGTCTCTGCCCTTGCCCTGCCGGGCTCTCCACATTGCAGCGGATCACGCTCTGCTGTCTTCCAGTCTCTGCCCTTGCCCTGCCGGGCTCTCCACATTGCAGCGGATCACGCTCTGCTGTCTTCCAGTCTCTGCCCTTGCCCTGCCGGGCTCTCCACATTGCAGCGGATCACGCTCTGCTGCCTTCCAGCCTTCGCCCTTGCCCTGCCGGGCTCTCCACATTACAGCGGATCACGCTCTGCTGCCTTCCAGCCTTCGCCCTTGCCCTGCCGGGCTCTCCACATTACAGCGGATCACGCTCTGCTGTCTTCCAGTCTCCGCCCTTGCCCTGCCGGGCTCTCCACATTGCAGCCGATTACGCTCTGCTGCCTTCCAGCCTCCGCCCTTGCCCTGCCGGGCTCTCCACATTGCAGCCGATCACGCTCTGCTGCCTTCCAGCCTCCGCCCTTGCCCTGCGTACCCTCTACATTGCAGCTGATCACGCTCTGCTGCTTTCCTGCCTCAGCCCTTGTCCTCTGGGCTCCCTGCCCTGCAGCCTGCCTCACTCCGGCTGCCTTCAGCCCTTGTCCTCTGGGGCTCCCTGCTCTGCAGCCTACCTCTCTCTGGCTACCTACAGCCCTTGTCCTCTGGGCCTTCCTACTTTGCAGCTTATCCCGCTTCGCTGCCTACTACCTACCTTTTCCTCTGGGTTCTCGGCCTAGCAGCTCTCTACAGTCCTCTGCTACCTTCTACGTTCATCGGCACTGTCCCTCAGGGTTCACCCCTTACTGCCCGGCCCTTACGGGATCCTTGCCGTGCAGTCTGCTTTACTCTGCTGCCCTAAGCCCTTTTCTTCTGGGCGTTCTACCTTACAGTCCTACCCCTGTGGGCTTACTCATTGCTTTCCTGCTCCTCTGAGCTCTCAACCTTGTTCCTTACTATCCTCTGCTATCCTATCCTGTTACACGAATTTCCTTTCATTTCCTTCTGCTAGTTTGCTATCACCTCATTTACTGGATTTGTCTGTAGTATCTTCTCTTGTACTGTTTGTAGACCCCTTTTGTACAGAGCTTGTCTGTTGGTTCCCATCAGTCAACCTCTGCCCCTTCCCTTGTCCTGTTTCTACATTACAGACACCCAGAGCTGCTGTTCCAAGTCATGAGCAATCAGCGTGGGCCTCTGTTATAGCAAACTGTGCAGAAGGCTAGAGTATTTCCAAGGTTCGTGGAATACTCTTTTCCTATATCTGCATACACCCCAAGAGGGTATTCATTCTGTATCTTTTTCCTTGCTACTCTTGCTTACTCTTCGTTCTCTTTCCTTTCCGCCGTGTGTGTTCTTATCTGTCCACTTTATTTGGCACAACCACCCAAACCCTTTCTGGGTGTCCTGTGCCACTCTTAATAGAGTGCCATTCCTGACAGACTCTCACTGGTTTGGGGGAAGGAGCACTCTCCAACCCCTCCTTAATTAGGACCAAAGGGCATCTAGCTGGATGGCCATAAAGAAGTTCAAAGAGACTAAATCCAATTCCCTCCTGAGGGACTTCTCTATATGAAAATAGAAGGCATGGCAGTAGAAGGTCCCCCTTTCTTCTAATGGGTTCCTCTAAAGCAACTATCATGCTCTTCACGGTACGGTTGAACCTTTCTACCAATCCATTTGTCTGAGGATGGTAGGCAGTTGAGAACTTGTAAGTTACTCCACAGTTTTTCCACATGGCCTGCATGTAGTGGGACATAAAATTGGATCCCCTGTCAGAGATAACTTCCTTAGGAAAAACTACCCTGGTAAAAATACCAAGTTGGGCCCTAGCAACAGCCCGAGCTGTAACAGTCCTCATAGGTATGGCTTCAGGATACCTAGTAGCATGTTCTACTACAACCAGGATAAACCTGTTTCCTGAAGATGTGGGAGGGTCTAAGGGACCAACGATGTCGATTCCTACCCGCTCAAAAGGAACTCCCACCACTGGAAGAAGCACCAAGGGTGCCACATTCTTGGCTCTACTCTTGCCAGAGGTTTGGCAAGTGTGACAGCTCCTACAGAACTTGTCTACATCAGACCCAACTTAGGCCAGTAGAAATATAAGGCAAACCTTTCCTTGGTCTTCTTAAAACTTAAGGTACCAGCCAAAGGTAGCTTATGGGCTAACTATAGGAATTGAAGTCTGCTTTCAAGAGGCACTACAAGTCTTCTGTTGTCCCCTGGGATACACTCAGTCGGTTCACTGTAGAAGATGCCATCTTCCCAGTACAACCTATGCTTCCCTGGCTCTTGCCCGTCCAGCTGGGAAGCTGCCTGTTGGCGAAGACCTTCAAGAGTAGGACACTCTCTTTGACCTCTGCTGAAGTCTGCCCTACAGGGTCCACCTTCTGCCAGTAAAGACTGCAGCTCAGGATGGTCTGCAGAATCCAGATCTCCAACAGTAGCAAGATTTTCTTCCAGCTCTGATTTCTCAGCAGCTGAATCAATCACACAAGGTTGTTCCACACACTCAGCCTCAGCTGGTTTAGGAGTCACAGGTGTGACTTTGGAGAGCCCTCTCTGGGGTGTCTTTGTTGGTAGCACAGGAGTGCTGGCTGGTTTCTTCCTGGAGGTTTTAGGTTGCCCCTTTTCCATTTTCTTTTTTGAAATAGCAGTCAGTAAGTCCTGTGGACTGGGAGTTATAGTTTCCTCTACAATCTCCTCTGGAGAGCCCCTTAAGGTACTCTTCCTGGCCTTCCTAGTCTGCTCCTTTTTCCTTGTGCTGGGAGGCCTGGGGTGCTTGATACAACTCCAAGAGTTTTTAAGTCATTCCCCAACTGGACTCTCCCAGGTACTTCACTCTGCCGCCTTACAGGTATCTTGACAGTCATGTCATTGCACTGGATGAGAGCTGGTAACTGTGGAAGCATTTGGACAGGGCCTCCAGCAAGCTTAGTGAGGTATTTGGGTGCCTTAGCAACATCCTCTGACTTGAAAAAAGATTCATCAGCTACAGTTATGCTGGCCCCAGTGTCTCGAATGGCAGGGGTCCCGTGACCATTGACTAGAACACTGTCTTTGTAATACTCTTTAGTATTATCTGGGATAGAGTTGTACACATCTAAATTCTGTTGCTCCCACAGACCCAGGGACACTAAATAGACACTGGCTGAGACTTTCATGGGTTCCTCAGCCAGTAAGCGAATGTTTCCACTTGCCATTGGTAGTTCATCCACTGGGGAGAAGACTAAGGAGACAGTGTGGACCCCTGAAGGTTTACCCTTACATCTGGGATCCTCTTTCACATGGTCAATTGACCCACAAGCATAACATTTACCAAATGTTTTGATGAATGGGGGTTTGTTCTGACCTCCTTCTGGTTTGTCCCCAGTAGGTACACTAGTGTGATTCGGTTTTCCCTGTGGCTTACCCTTGTTATGTTTGTGGCACTCTTTTGGAGTGGAGGTATTAGAATGTTCCTTGTTGTCTTTCTTGTGCTGCTTCCCCTCATCCTTCTTCTGAGTTGCCCTAGAATCCTTGTGAGCAGCCCTGTTGGCAACCCACAAGTCAGCAGCCCTTGCTAACTTCTTTGGATCGATTTCCTTAGAGTCAGCTGGGAGAGCAGGCATCATAAATTGACTCCAACATAACAATATTTCTCATACTTTCATAAGTGTTCACTCTGTAACCCTTAACCCAACCATCTAAGTTTTTCAAACATTCAGTCACCCAGGTAGCCCAAGGGGAACCGTCATGCTTTTTGAGGGTTCTAAACATTTTAAGATAATGAGAAGGGGTATTCCCAAATCTAGCTATCAAATCTAGATTCACAGTTTCATACTCCTTTCCGTCTATATCCCGGAACTCCATTACCACATCAGTTGGAACAAGGGGTAGCCTAGAAAAAAGCCAAGGAATCAGCTGATTCCCTGTAATGTCTTGAATCCCATGGTTATATTCAAAAGCAGCTAACCAATCCAAAATATCACGCTTAACCTCATACATACTTACTGCATCTTTGGGCATGCAAGGTGTCAGGCTCCTGTTGTCCGGCGCAGGGGGAACACAAACACCTGCCTCCTCGTTGGGTCTTAGCACCTGGGAAGGTAAACCACAGGCCACCGTGACCCGCAGGGGAAAGAGGGATAGGGTCCATTGGTTTGGCTGGGTTGAGGGAGTTCAGGTAAACTGGAAAGAGTGTTAGGTAGATGTTATGGATGGGTAGGGTGTATTAGGGGAACTTGCTCCTTGGCTCCTGTATGCTGCCCGGTGGATGTACTCCGCCCATGCATCCATGCTTTCCTCACTCACACTGTGTGCCCCACAGAGGGAAGCCTTTGTACTGGAGCTCCGAAACCAGGACACTAATGGAGGTACATTGCTGTCTTTCACAGCTTCACGGCTACAATTATAGCAAAACCACTCTACAATATCTGCATTAGCTCATGCAGAACGTATCTCTGATTGCATGTATAATCTCAAAACCCCCTTGCATTAAATATCATAAAAGGTACAAACAAGTAAGCAACACTTAGCTCTGATTGCTGACTGGTGCCTCAGGTTCTCCTGGCTTGTTTGTGTTGCTCAGCCAAAGGACGCTCTACATTCCACTGAAAAATACCAAAACATATTGTCAGTGCGGGCGGATACAAATCCAGTTCTTTAGCACATGGGTCAAGAAATGCTCGTAGTTAAATTCACTCTGAGCTGCCTAGATTAGGCCCCCAGTGTTAGGTGCGTGGGCTGATTAGTCACAGGATTCATACGCGATGTCCCCTAATCAAGCAGGGTGTATGAGCAAAGTTTCCTAGTCAAGCAGGGTTCGTGCGCGACACTTCTTGTGTCTCCGTCCCTATCTGCAGTTCGGACAACAACGTGGTCCCAGCTGAGCGCTCAGCTAAGAATCTCCTTGTGCCTCCCAACTACATTCCCAGCAAGCAGTAATAAGAGGTAGACTTATCTCTTTGTTGTTCGCGGGGACTGGGGTGTTCAGGCGGGAGCTTGTGCCCCGGGTAGGCGTGCTTGCCGGAACTCGGATGGGACACGACTTCTCTGCATGAAGTCCAGAATTGCGAGCGTCGCTCCAACGGCGCAGCTTGCTCATGCGCGATAGTGCAGGCGTGGCATTTCCCTGACAGCAGGCTCGTGAAAGGCACGGCCTGCTGGGAAATGTAATTCCAAGGCGGTTCTCCATCCCAGAGTCTTCTTACTGCAAAAGGGATGGAGAACACGCCTTGAATACTGGGTGGGTGTTTCAGGAGTGCCCTTCCCCCTTCTGCAGCCCCCTCAATGGCTGCTACCTGACTTTTTGTCCCAACACTAGGCCCAGCCCTGACACAAGGCCTCCTAGGACTGGAAGACCTAGAAGACTCTGGGAGAGAACCAGTTTCAACAGACAATTTTTTCATCTCTAGTGCATGGTTCAATTCCATCTCTCTGAGTTTAAGTTCTTGATGTTTTCTTTCAGTTTGAGCTTGGATTCTCTTAAACTCTAACTCAAGTCTCATTCTTTCTAAGGAGATACATTCAGGACTTAATGTTGGACCTGGTGGGGTCCCTGTGGTCAGAGGTTGAAGCCTATGAGCAGGTAGAGGTAAAACAGTGCCTACATTTGAAGACTCCTCTTCCTCATCTAACTCATCCATAACATTTGAGTTACTCTCAGAAGCATTATCATCCTCATCAACATTTTCCACATTTGCTGCTGGTGTGGGGGTTTCAGACCCACACCACAGACTTTGGTATTCTGACAACTCAACCTTTTTGCCTTTTACAGTGAGATTCCTAGCTTTACACATATCTCTCAATTGATCAACAGTTAAAGACACTGGGGTCTCCCGTCTGTAGCTTTCCATATCAGTCATGATAAAACAATTGCTTTACTAGTGTTGCTTTGCCTTGGGAGGATTATTTGAACAAAAATAAAAGTAGCACTCTAAATGTAACAAGTATACTTTATCCTCACGGCTGTACACCTGTGTTAGGCAGAATCACCTGCAGTACCCTTTGGGAACACTACAGGTAATTAGGACTACAAGTGTAAGCACAATTTCACCTTTGGTACAAGCCTGTATTACACAGTAAAGTGGTAGCGATGGCTGAGCAGCCAGACTTATCTCAAGAGTTTAAGTGAGCAGTAGAACAAGTTACACAAAGGACCAACCAATACATTGATTCAAGTAGACACTTACTCAAGCTTTCTAAGTAAAATAATATACATTTATTTACTCAATCATTTATAAAACATTATACTAGCACAAGCAGCTCAATATCACACACTAATACACCACACAAATCCAACCGGTAAGTAACTAAACAAGTTTAGCTCAAAAATGAAGTGTGAGCAAAATGACTATTCAGTTACTTAATAAAGGAGGCAAAAGACAAGGTTATAAGAATAAACAGCCCAAATACATTCATAGGCAGGGCAAACGGTTTCAGTTAAATACAACCAGCAATTCTTCTCAATAGGCCTGGGCCAAAGTCAATGGTTCAGAGTCTTTTGTATAGGAAGCACAGTTCGGGTATATAACGGTTAAGTCTTTGCCATGCGTTTTTAAAGGATTTGGCTAGGTGAAAGCTTTGACGAATGTTTAGGGAAGGACAAGCCTTCGTAGTTGAGGAGAGTTTCATGCACTTTCTCGGTGGTCGAAAAGATTTCCGGACTGCGTTTGCACAGTACCTTTTTAAATTATGAATGCTGTAGCTGATGCAGTTTTTCCTGGCAGTTCGAGCAGATCTCGCTGTTCCTGTGCTTCAGTCATGGGGACAAGAAGGAAGGCATCGGGAGGTTTCTACACTGCCCAGGGAAGAGGCCAAAAGCTGTAGCAAGATTTCAGTTTAAGGTTTGAGTGCCTTAAAGTCCCCCTGGTTTCCTTCCCTCTGGCTATCCGATTTTCAACAGCACTCTGATGAAAATTTGACCAGAATAGGATGGTGTCCAGGTGGCTTGCGAGTTGGTTGTTCCCACCAAACTCAAGGGAAGAAGGTAACCTTGAAGGGCTGCTCTGTCGTCGGAGTTTCAGGCAATTCGGACCTGCAGCAGGGCTTCACCGGTTGTCCAGGAGTTGCAGCAGTCCTCTTCCTTCAGCTCGTCTTCGGTTCTTTCGTTCCAGTGGTCGACTCTGCTTTCCAAGTCCCAGAGACCCGCTTTTAAACAGTTGTCCACCATTCATTCAGCCTGCCTGTCACTCACCCAGCAGGGTGGCTGTTCTTGCCGGACAGTCTTCCAGCCAATCAGACCAGAGTGGATTCAGGTCTCTTAGGAGACTAAGCACACAAAGTTTTGGGCACCTCCCTCACATCCTGTCCATCCCATACACTCTAGCACCAGAGGAGGGCTTCAACACAGAAGCCTACCAAAGGGCATGAACAAAGGAACCAAACCTGATTTGGCACGCAGAGTTACACACAAGAAGGACTTTTCCTAAAAGAAATAGTGAAAAAAGCTGACCGGAGTCTGTTTTTACAGATAGGTCTGGGGCGCCATATTGAAAAACATGGCTACCCCTGATTTTGAGCTACCGTTGTGAGAGGTCACGAAAAATCACGGTAGTTGATCTAAACCACTGCCACCATCCATTTAAAATAGGAAAAGGTAACATTTTACTGTTACATGAGTGTTTAGACTTTGGGGAAGCTAAGCAACCCCTCCAGCACTCTATAGTAAGATAGGGTGTGCTGTGTCAGTAAATTTAAAGAGACTAGTAAAGTCAATTTAACTTTACTTGCCCTGGGAGAAAGTAGTCAGTCCCCGGGAAGGTATTTAAACCTGGGGGGAGTCTGGAAAGACACCCCTGTGCCAATGCACTGATGGTGCTGTGTGACACACAGAAAGAGATGATGCCACTGGAGTTGTTTTAAACTCCATAACCAAAGAAAACAAAAGTAAAATACACACAAAATACTTAGAAGAGTAGGAAAAAAGGCTCACACACTTCCCAGGTAAAAAATAAAATCCTAGAAATCCAGCAAAGTTGCTGGGGGTCTAAAAAGGTCAGGGAAATGAGCACATTTGGAGAATTCTCACTAACAACTGTGGCACATTGTGAATAATATACATAGTGAACTGTTAGAATGCTGTTATTAGCACTACTCCATAATGGAGTAGCTCTCCATCGGCTGGCACACCCCGTCTGTACTGTGCGTCCTCAATTGGCTTGAATAATTTCTCTCACGTTTAGGAGGTGAATCAAAGGTGTGGAACACACTATCTATTGGTCAGTGAATGTGATGGTCACGCTAAGCTTGCTCATCAAGTCTTTTCCCATTATGTTTACAGGCGTCTGTCGGGAATATAACAAAGGTAGAGCTAAGTCATGCTTCCCTATCGAAAGTGTAAAATCGTCTGTAAAAGGTACCAAATTTGTCACCCCAGACAATACCTGTGCATTCATGGTGTCGCCTGACATTCGATACCTTCCTCCCTGATGCAGGATCTAGTTGCTCCTGTATCTACAAGAAAGGAAAAGATTGTGTCACATATTGTCACCCCTATATATAGTTCCTCTACCGGGTTGGGAGTAATCGATAGGATGGAACACATGGTGACCGTCTATGGCCTGTCCTATTGTGGGTATAATGGCATTCCATTCCCTTTGAATGGGTTGCCCCGCACAACAGTCACCCCTCCCAATTTCCGAATGGGAGTCATTCCCATGGAGTCTGTGCATGTCAATGTCCTGTCATTTTGCTGTGTGTGGTGACTACATATTATTTTGCATCTGCAGGACAGGTGGTGTCTGTGGGTATGACTGTGTGGGTGACTGGATCTGGGGTGTCTGTGTCATGGGTTGGGATGCCTGCGAGTATGCGTCCAATGTCTGCATGTTGTGTTTTGTCCTGGGCGTAGTACTCGGTCTGTTCCCCCTGATATGTGGACTAATACCCATTCTGTTGCATTCCCCCCTGCTTTTACACACACTGGAAATGTGCTTTATTGGTCCACATACTCAGCACTGGGGTGATCCCCCATTGGCCTCTGATACACTCCTGAGAACCCCTCTTGACTGTGCTGCATCTGGTTCCCATATCTTCTGCCCCTAAGTGGCTCCCCTCTTCCTCTGTACCCGTGATACGCTTGACCCCGCCTCGTGAAATCTCCCCCTGTGGCGTTGGTCTGTACTACACATGCGGGCCCCTTGCCCTTCTGTGCTCATTAACATTGCCTCTTCCATTGCATATTTTGACAACTTCTTCTGTACTAGCTTTCTAATCTAATTGGTTATTATTAAAAAAGGTTAATACCGAGAGGTTTCTAAGCATGAACCCGTGTTTTGATCCTGCATTGCTCCCTGTAGTCTTGCTTCCAAGACAAGCATGTTGCCCCTGAGCTATCCTCCCGTTGCCTCTTTGTGCTTTCTTCCCTCGCGCTTCTTTCTTGCATTCTCTTGCATTAGGCTACAATAGTGTGCTATAGTGAGCTGAATTTTGGTCCATGGTTTGGTTTCCATTCCCACTAACTTCTTGAGCTGCCTTTGCACCTGCTCTGGCAACCCTTGACATAATATAAAATAGAATAATACTACTGTCTTGTCCCACTGTTCTCACGTTTCAAGTCTGGATTTCTCTTGAATAGCTTGAATGTACTGCAAGGGATCTTCATCTTCTCTCATTTTGCATGCCATATTTGCACTAATGTCTTAGGTGTTTGGGTACTGTACTTGTAGAGTGTGCCACACGGCCGCATGGCAGTTGTTAAACGGTGAACCGTTGTATGCCGTGTTCTGGGCGGTTACTCCCTGTTTCTGCTTTTCCATACATCATCAGCAACCTTCCTGGGAAATCGTCGAAAGTAAACCTTTTCTATCCCCTGCCACTAGTGTTGTGCCTGCTGTTAGCCTTTCAATCTCGTATGGCCATTGCCCTGCTCCCGCAGTCAATAATGGTAATTTACACCTCAAATTGTCTTTGTCAATCTGTTGCCATGGTATGTATTGCGGTTGCCCCTCCCTTCGCCAATAAAGGGAATTGCGTCAGTCCGGTCTTCCCACCCTGTCTCCCGGTGTCTTTGGTGGCAGTGAATACCCTTGCTAATTCTCCCCTCCTCCATGCCTGAAGGTCCCTGAGCCTCTGCATATATGGAGTAATGCTATCTGCCCTGCACGATATAGCCCTAGAGTGATGTGTCCTCTCATTCTTGTCACCCCGTAGTCCTCCCGTGTCTTGTCGGCTTCCCGTATCATGTCTCAGTCAGGGCTCTTCTCCATAGACTGATGGGCAGGTACCCCAATTCTTTGTCCTCACTCCCTAATAAGTCATCGTCCGACCCAGTATCTCCACCATCGCTGTCTATATTATCTTGGAAGCTTAGCCTTCTTAATACTGCACCTTCCTGCTGCCCTTCTTCTATGTCAATCACGCTTCCGCACTCCCACCTCACGGACGACCAGATATTGTCTTTGTCTGGCATCATGGCTCCTACCTCGTTCTTGCTCCCCTCTCTTCTCATTGCCACAAAAATGTGCTAAACCCAACTTCACTCGCACTTCCCTCACACCATGCTCATTCTCTTCCCTGCGCTGTCACTCTCTAAGGAGCCATTCCACTTCCAAACTCCTCTTCTCCTTCTTTATCTACACTTGCTTTTCCCTCTCTTCTTCTGCACTTTTTCTCACCATATCCGCATGCTCTCTGTCTCTACATCTCTTGTTGTTTGGTTTTTCACGCTTCTGCCTTCTGTTTGTCCATTTGTACTCTCTTGCGTTCCTCCTTTTACTCCTTCTCTCGTCTCTATACTTCTTCCATTATCACTACCCATTACCGTGCTTCACTCGTGTCCTTACAATCCATTACTCCCTTAGTAGGACCTCCCATTTCTCCCACTGTCTTTCCGTCTAGTTTGAGCAATATTTTTCTGCCTACCCACTTATTCGATACTATATTCTCTGGTCTGTCCTGTCTCCCTTCCATCTCCATGTTGCTCTCGTTCATGTGTGCTTGGATCTCGCTGCGCTCTCTTTTTTCGTATCCCGCATTTTAAGCTTCCTTGACCGTGTGTCCGGTCTCGTTCGGCTCTTCTCTTCTGCTGTATGTAGCATATGCAAATATTGGATTTGTGTACTGCACCACTGCTCTCAATTACCTCGCTGGATATAATCCCTGGACCCCCGCTGTTGCACCTTCACTCTCATGTTCAGGATGAGGAGGGACATGGGCCGAGGGCTTTTTGGCAGTGACCTCCTGTTGGTTCAGTATCCAGTGATGCCGCGACACATCCATTCCGTCGTCCTGGAACCTTTTCCACTGTTCGAAAATGGCCATTTGCTTATTCAATTTCTTCCCCTTGTAGACCTCATGCAAATGCGCGTGTAATGGTTTCTGCACATATTTGTAAAAGCTCCCACCTTTTGGCCATGGTTAAGGCAGTTTACCATCTGTGCTTTGTGTCCATTCCGCGCAATATTTACAAATATTGTCCCTATATCGTGGAAGGGACTGGCGCATGTGCTGTAGGGATGTGTTCCCCACATTGCCGGCACAATACATTATTTTAATATTTACTTGACCACAAGTCTGCGCTATTGATACTTCCGCTGTTATCAAACAAATAGACTTACTTGATGTTAACCTTGAATATTCAAATAACATTTCAATCCACAAACTCACATGCCACTCCAGCTCTCAACCAATATCCTGGGAGTGCTCTGCGTACCTCCCTTCTGCAACCATGCACCGTCTCAGCCACACCTGCCAATATTGCGCATCCGCCTTCCGTGCACTACCACAAACCAACACAATAATGCGTAAGGATGAAGAACCAGAATTGCCAATACCCGCCCACTCACACAATTGACAAAAAACATTTCCCAGTGACACCAAGACCCCGACAAATACAAACCACATATATCCACAGCCGTCTTCCTAGCTCCTAATAGGGGATACCAATATTTTCTGTGCTCAATCTGTACCTAGAGCATCCCCTTGTAGAAAATACGCCTGTTTTTATCCCATAGTGACATCACAATTCCCACCCTTCCCAAAAAAACGAAAAACCAAAGCCATTGGGTAGCTTGGGTAATAACACCTATATAAATCCCCTATATGAGTTGTTAGATTGGTCTTCCCATGTCAGGTGGGTTCGCCTAAGACTCCCCCAAAAACGATCTATTACTTTGTTGCAGGGTCGCAGGACTACCATTGGCCCTTGCATCCTCACTCACCATGTTAGATAGGAAATCATATCGTGCCTTCCTTATTGTATATATTGGCCTAAGCCCAGTCGCTCTGCAAAGAAATCCGCGTTGCAAGGTTCTGACCTTAGATTGATTTAGTCGCCATTTTAGGTTCATCCACCATTTTGATTCTCACTCCAAAGTCACCCTGTGTTCTAAAATGGTGGACAGTGTTCTTCTGTTTGTAACATGGCCATCTCGACCCCTTAAGTGTAAGTTAATGCCTAACCTGCCCGTAGGCCAAATGTTAGGGTCATGTAATGAGACCTTGTCCTTCGTTGACCCGTAGATCAAGGATTACCTGTACCAACGATACTAATCCGCGCACATATATTAAACACAATACTGTTCAAATGCCGAATGTGAACACTTGTTTAACTATATTGTATAGAATATGTACAAAGGCTTAGTGTTCAATCCAAAGACACAATGTTGCTATAGTAACCTATTTGAGTATGTATTAAGAATAATCCATATGCCTATAGATGAATAAATTAGAAATGAACTCGGCATGAACCCCTAGCCCGAGAAATGGTTAACCTGCAAATGGGCTGGACATCATGTTAAGAATTGTATAAAAGCGCAAACATTCTGATGTACAGTCCCACTCACTACTCACACCGAACAGGGCTGGTATCCGCTGTGATGTACTGAGTGCTTGATAGCTATCTGTTGCTTTGTTTCTTTGAAGACTGTTCAGTTATAGAATAAAGATCTGTGTATCTTTGTAAACCCGCGTTTGGTGTATTTCCTTTTGGGTTACTCAGCCTCAATATTCTCTTTTTGCTTTTACAACCACCCCAGGATTTGAGCATCGTGATTGGCTGGAGTGGGTCTCCCAGGCCTGGGACCCTATTCTGTTAACAGCGCTCAGTGTACCTTTTCAAGGTAATGAGAAAGACTGTGTGTCCTCATTGTTGCCACTGATATAGTCACCTAGCCTGGGAGAGTACCTGCCTGTTGCAATGTTTGGTGGACAATACATGTATCAATTCTGTTTGTCTTTGCAGGGAACAGCTGCGCTTCTCAACACGAGTATAAGCCCATTGTTAGACTTGGCTGAGTCACATGGGTGAGGACCACAAAACTAAGCTTTTCAGTCTGCAATTAGTGAGGATTTTATTCTATTATTTTGCCAGTGGCTCCCTGACCTGGGAGCCAGGAATTTTCCACCTACCCTTGTCCTTGGCTGCGAGCACTGGCTCGGTGCGTCACGCTGTAGAGTCTGTGTCTCTTCTTCCCGTATTTTGAGGTCTTTGACTTCATGTGAATTCACTACAGTCTTTCTATGGTCTCCCTATATATTGTATTATATTATTTAGAGGTAAGTAGTACTCAAGCCCTTCCAGGTTCCTTATACTTCCCTGTAGCTCCATATTATTAGTTGCAATAAAGCAGTTGCAAGCTTGCTCCGTGTGAACTTTGCTTTCTTGTGTTTCTGCGTTTGGCTAGTGAGAACAAAAGAATTCTGACATTATGTATATGTATCTTTCCTCTATCTAGAGAACATTGTATGTATGTTCTTTGCATATGGATGCGTGTCTGCGTATCTTCATGCAGAGATATGAGTTTACTTTGTGACTACCGCAGCTATGTCATGTTGTCACTAATGACTTCAGCATGGCTGGACATTTATCATTAGTCAGCCTGGTCCAGTGATGAGGCACCTCTAGCCACGAAGACATCAGCTGGATAGGATTTGAACAGTTGTCGAAGAGAATATCTGTTCCCATACGTTTAATACACTGGACCCCATGGGGATTGGCCAAAAATCGACTGGCATCTCTCTTTTCTCATCCTTTGGGCTGGCATGTGCATAGGGGACACAGGGCCATTCTGAGGACCCTCTCTTCACCCCCCACTCCTTCACCCTTTGTCTCTTATATCCCCTCACCCTGTCTTTCCCACATTTTCTTATCTTACCTTGGTTCAGGTGTTCAGGTATTCCACAGCTTCCCAACCCTTTGTCTCTTCTATCATCTGGCTCCTGCATTTCCCCTCTCATCTTATCTTGGTTCAGGAGTTCAGGTACTCCCCTGCTCCATCACCATTTTTCTCTTCTGTTTTATGTTTCATGTATTTGTCTCTTTTTCCCATGTGTGTCTCTTCTCTCTCATTGTGTCTATTGTCTTATCTCCTTTGTCTGATATTTCCCGTACTTCCCTCGCCCAGTTTGTTCCTCATGTTTCCCATACCTCTTTATTCTACAATCTCCATCTTCTTGGATATTGGTTACTCTCCAGAGTACAGTTGCTCTTGTGAGTAAGTTTACTGGAGTAGACTTCAGCAACACTGTCAACCTGCACAGGTTGTCCGGATCCATTTCCAGTTATGTGTTCTATAATTTGAAATGCTTTCCAGAGTAGTAATTCCTTGTTTTTCTCCTTGATTTCCAGTTCACTTATCCGAGCAGCGATTCCCCATGGTTTGCCAGATCTTGATGTGATCTCCTGCACCAGTAAGTCTTCTATTTGGTATTAGTTTTGCTATAGTTGATGTGAATCTCAGAAAGTGATGTCACTTCCTGTGTGGAAGGAGGGGTGATAGTCCTACACTGCTATACTACAAAATTGACTTCGGACACCTTCGAATGTCTCATCCCCCTGTGTTGCCCTTTTTTAAATGTGTCAATAAATGACAACTCAAAACTTTCAGAGTTTCTTTAATATTATAAAGTTCAATGTTTACATTTTGTTTTACTTATTGTAAAAAATAACATTGCTAATAAAACCTTCTTAATTATAAGAGTCCTCCCCTGTAAACATTTATAACATGGAAAATCCGGTTTATAATTGTACATAAACCATTGACTTTTATGACAAAGCTAAAAAGAATATCTCAACATATATGTCTAAATGGCATTCAACGTACATTCTTTCACCTCATTACAAGGATAGAAAACATACATTAATAGTTAGTTTTAGAGATTTCTATCGTTCATTCAATTGAAGTCTGAAGTTTTTGTCTCAATGCACTTTGGAACTTTTGATTTTGATTCTCTTCAGGAGGGAGTTCTTAACCTCTATACACTGTTAAAAATGATTCTCTATATAACTTTGGTAATTATAAGTTGTTGTCACTTTACTTATTTGTACTTCACTACTCACACGATGGATATGGTATCAGTCCTAGTTCTTGTATATCATCAATTTGAAATAGACAAGTCAGTGACTACTGAACATTGAGAAAATATATGTCTGAGTTCAATTGGTTTTCCTAATGATGTTATGTTAATCACTTATGTTATGAGAGCAATATACATTTACTTACAATTTTCTTTTTATCCAGTGTTATATAGAATGATCAAATACCGTTCAATTTGAAAGGCAGTATGTGCCTAGACGGTGTGTCATACTGTGTAGTGTACAATTTGTGAACTGTATTAGGGACCACTGCAAAAAGTTTAAGACCACAGGAGTAAGCAGTAAACCCAATTGGTAGCAGGCTGCACCACCCAGATTTACCTGGTAGCTATGGCTGAGCAGTCAGACCTCTCTCAAGAAGAGTTAGGCAGTATGTGGAGTATACACAATAGGGCTAAAAATACAGTAGCACAAGCAAACCCTGACCAGAGCTTTGGTATAAAAGTATATAATTATTTATTTAAAAACACACTTGTAAAAATACACTTGCACTAATATGTCAAGCAAGTTCAAACACAGTCACTATAAATACATACACCTCCCTAGTTAATTATTCGACAAGTCTAGGTTAAGACACCACTTATTTAGCAAAACAGAGGTGAGCGCGTAACCGTAGATGGCACTCCAATAATTTGTTTAAAAAGGGAGAGAAAAGGCAGAATAGGAAAAAAACACAGTACCAACACTTTTAAGAAACCACAGCAAGTCAAGAAAGGCAGGGTCTACTGTAGAGCAAAGAGTTCATAGGCCAGGCCCACTCTTGGAGAGAGCAAGGCGGAATGTGTCCAAGATCACACAGTGGAAATGCACTCAAAGTCTTTGCAGAAAAGTCAAAAGAGGTTGGATGAAGTCAGAAAGGTAATGCTAGTAGGTCCGAGGTCACCCCAGGATAGAGAGTCAAGGATTTACAGGGCACCTTGGACAGTCTGTTGCAAGGGAGACCAGGTGGGACACAGTGCCTGAAATGGTGAGAAAGCTCCAGCGGGGGCAGTTGTTCCTGGCAGCGGGTGCAAGTCGGGGCTTCGTCCAGGGGAAGAGATGATCTCGACGTGGAGGAAAGCTGGAGGTCGTTGCACTGCCAGGGAAGAAACCAGCCGCGGAGTTTCCTGGTTAAAAGGTACGACCCTTTTATTTGCGGTAGTGGTGAAGCGTGGCTATCCGGCCGCCAGGGTGCTTGGCACGGGCGATTCGACCACGAGACGATCCAGGAAGGTGAAAAAGGCGAACTGGTTGGTCCCACCAGCTCAAGGGGAAGAAGACTCTTTTGGAAGAAGATCTCCTCTGTCGTCGGGGAAGTGGTGAGTTCGTACAGCAGGGCTCCACCGGTGGTGTCGTCGTTGTAGATGGCTCAGCTTCTCCCCTCTTCGGATTCTTTTAGGTACTGTGGCGACTTCTGAAGTTCCAGTCCCCAAAGCCCTGCTTTTATGAAGCAAAACCGCCATTCATCAGTCTAGCTGTCACTCAAACATGTTAAGTGGTGAGCCGGGCGGCTCACCACTGGGTCAATCACACAAGAGTGCGACTTGAGTTGCCAAGGCAACTCAGTCCAGGGTGCCTAAATCCCCTCCCACACCCCCTGTGGTACCCAGACAGAGCAGCACCACTTTTGGAGGCTTCTGTGGAGAAGCCCGCCAAAAAGTGGAACAAAGGGTTCGACTTGGGTTAGAGTTTCAGAGGCGAACACAAACGCCATTTTAAAACCGAGTCCTGGCAAAAAGACCCAACCGGGGAATAAGTATTAAATAAATAACCCGGCGGTATCTTTAACATTGCACCAAAAAGTGGTGCATTTAAAATGAATGGGAAAATCCCATAGGAAATATTCCAGTGGAATATTTCCAGTGGAATATTTCGCGTAGTATCCACTGCCACCCGCCAGAAACTCGACAAGGGGGGACTGGACAGTGCCCCCTTGGAAAACAGACCCACGGGCAATCTAATTACCCCTACCAGTACTTCCACAATATGATGGTTTGTACTGGTTCTGTTCACAATTTGAGACTCGTAAAGCCAATGGTGACTTTACATGCCCTGGGAGACAGTAGTCAGTCCCAGGGTATGGAGTCTATGTTAGGGGGTAAATATGACACCGCTGTCTTACTGCACGGAGGGTGCTGTGTAACCCACATACCAAAAACACATGAAGCCCTATGGGGTAAAGGAACCCATAGCCCATAAAACACATTCAAAGTCAAAGGACATTCTCAAATCATGCATAAGAGTGGGAGAAAAAGAGTCTCACTCTTAGCAGGAGAAAAAAATAAACCCCAAAAATCCAGCAAAGCTGCTGGAGGACTCACTAGGTTTGGGAAATTAGCCTTAACAGAGAATTCTCCCTAACACTATGGCTCTCATTACGAGTTTGGCGGTAACCATGCCGCTATTGGCGGCATGGCTGCTGCCGAAATCGCGTCGGGGTCTGGGTCCTCGGAATGAGGACTTACCGGGCCATTCCGAGTTTGGAAGGTCCGGCAATTCTTCCCTCCAAGGACCCGGACACGGTCCTTCCTCATTCCCATTTCAGCCCCCATAGAGCTGAATGGGAATGGGAGAGGGAGCAAACAATGGGCCATTACGAGATGGTCCGTTGTTTGCTCCCGCTTCCCCTCGCGGGACCCGGTAAGCACGCCTGGTTTTCCCAGGTGTGCTTACCGTGTCCCGCGAGGCGAACTCGTAATGCGGCGGTATGGAGTGAACGGCGCCGGCACCTTTTACAGCGCCTTTCACTCCGTACCGCCAGGGTCGTAATGAGGCCCTATGTGTTTTCAATTTGTATTCCTGTATTATATAAATCACAAGGTCATTTGATGCCATACATCACAATATTAGATTAGCATGTAGTAAACTAATTTGACCAGATCTTTTTGTATGTGGATGTGATATCAAATTATCTCTAATAATATAACTGCATTGTTGGCAGTTAAGACAAGGAAATGTACCTTTTTTCGGAGTGTTCTTTTCAACTTGAGGTCTAGTCACATCGGTTTCGAAATGATGTACTTTAATGGTACATTGATACAAGAACATTTGGAAACAATTTGTGTAAGGTAGGGTCAAACTTGAATAGTTCCCATTTTTTTGCAGCTATTTTTCATAACTGTCTACTTTGGTCTGAGTATGTTTGAATATACAAAAGATCTGGATTGTCTTTTTTCTTTCAGACAGATAATACATCTGCTTGTGATTTATTAGCAAATTTGCATTTAGCACTTTTGATATCTTTTTGGTTATATACTCTTTCTTCAATTTTTTTGATGTTTCCAAAATTCTATCTTGCATGACATTTTCATCAGACACCATTCGGTAAACTGATATCATTTGTCTATATAAATAAACTTGAAATAGTTGTTTTTGGGTTGAAATTTAGTGCATGGTGTAAATTGTTGTGGTCAGTTGTTTTACGGTAAATGTTAATTAGTAACTTGTTGGTCTTGCATTTTAGGTAAAAATTCAGTAAGTGTAGACCTTCATCGTACATTTCAACCATAAATTTGATTTGCTCATGTATAATTGTTGACAAACTTGAAAGAATTGTTCAAGGATTCTTATAATCTATGCATCGTATCTATTCATGTTTCAGAAAAGGGGACTCATCTATGTATGATCGTAAGGGATATATACATGTATTAGAATTGCTGTTTCTGATACTTGTAAACAGTATCTACTACCAAATTTAATAAAATTATGATAAAGTACAGCATGTAATAAGTCAATCAAAAACAACTTGACTTCCAAGCTTGTTTTCGCTGCATCAGGATCCACCCCAACACCTCAATACCAGCATTATGTCGAATCAAAGTATCTATATTTCTGATCACCGTGGTGAAAATGATACTGTTGTGATCCAAATCTGTAATATTCTGAATTATGCATACAATAATCACTGGTGTACTTAACACTGGTGTCTCGGGAGGATAGTTCAGGGGCAACATGCTCGCCTTGGAAGCAGGATGACACGGAGCCGCACAGGTTCGATACCCGGGTACACGTTAAGAAACCCCTCGGTATTAAGCCTGTTATGAAAGACCTATCATATCAAACATGGTTCTTAATCAGTGGTTGTAAGAATGAACCTATGGACTGTCCCAATGGTTCTAAAAAACTCTTGGCTCCAGCAATAATTGGACGGCCAGGGGGATTATTGAAATCTTTATGAACTTCTGGTAAAACATAATAGTGGCATTGAAGGATTTTTATTAATCAAAAATGGTCTTGTTGTGTAATTAATAGGCTCATTTCCTTTTTTCAGAATTGTTTTAATGCGTGCAGTAATCTCAATGGATGCATTCTGCTTAAGCAATACATATGTATTCGTGTGTAGTAGTTGTTTATTACATTCAACTATATATTCCGCTGTATCTAAAAACACTAAGGACCCTCCCTTGTCTTCTGGTTTGATTGTTCCATTTTCATTCAAAAATAATTCTTTGATTGTTTTCAATTGAATGCAAAATGTTCTTTATGTGCCAAATAATAACTTGTCAAACTTGTGTAATGTCTTTCTCTAAAAACATTCAGGATTTAGTATTTTAGTATATTAGGTACAAAGTTACTGTTAGGTTTAAATTCCTTGTATATTGTAATCCCTCCCACTGCTGCCATTTCCTACATCCAGACTCAGGTGCATTCGGAGAAACAAACTGCCCTTCCATGTGAGCCTGGCCATGTTGCACAGCTCCAATAAGAAAAACTGGTAACCGAGTATCTGAGAGCTTTGTTGCCCGTAAACGGCCGAACCACAAACAATGTTAAAACTGTATGGCAGGCTTACCGGGTATATCAGGCGTGATTGTTCCGCTCGTGTCTGGAACGTATAGGCACAGCAGGAATAGACTGGAACGCATGTTTGGGACTGAAAACCTGTGGAACGCGAATAGACGCAAGGGGCACTTAGCAGGAAAAAAGGGGTTTGCAAGTGTCAAAAATGAGACGTCCTCCACAACTGCGAGTACTTTCGTGGCGCTGCGTGGAATGCTGTAAAAACGAGCGTGCCGTGGAAATGATAAGCACAGAGCTCATAGACCCTGTCAAAGCACCGTTGTCCAAGACTGAGCAACTAAGCCCCCATCAAGCACGCAAGGACCTAGAAATTAGATCTGGCTTGATGAATTCTGTAACAAATTCTGTTACCAGTGTAAGTATTCTAGCCGGGATGAGTGATCAAATGCTTAGTCTAGGAGAGAAGAGATTGGAAAATATTGCTCATCTTTTCAACAACATGAGCTGTGGGAATCTGAAGACATCTTAGTCCTCGAAGATCAAACAGCCGCTTTTTGTCAGCAGTTAAAATCATGACCGGCACTACAAGGTGAATGGGCACAGGTCCCGAACCAGGTGGGTGTGGACATAAACACTCCCAAGAACCGGCGCAACTCGATGGCTGTTGCACTCCAGCTACTTAGGGACCTCAACGAAAAAATCAATCAAAGTGGTAATAACGAGGTCAGTATGGGCAATCAAGGAAATAAGTCTATACCACTTAAAATGCCTAGTCTGGTGTACAAGGGCAGTCTTTATCAGAATGAAGTTAGTTCCGATGACTTAAAAACAAACAAAGTGACCTAAAAAACGAAGACAGATATACTCAAGTCCCTCACTACAATGTATGAGTTCTGGGGAATAGATCGAGTAGAGGAATGAGACAGGGGCCCTCATTACAACACCGGCGCTAAACCATGGCGCTATTAGCACCATGGTTGGTGCCGGTGTTGTAACGGGTCCGCCATGGTTCAATGGGGAATTACCACCCCATTCCAAGGTTGGAGGGGCGGTAATTCCTCATTGAACCATGGCCCTTCCCCATTCCCATTTTCACCCCATAGGGATTAAGGTCGGGTCCCGCAAAGGGACCTCGTAATCAGGCGCTAATGGGTTAACGGCGCCGCAGCCTTTTACGGCACCGTTAACCCATTAGCGCCAGGGTCATAATGAGGCCCAGGGTCCAATTACAACTTTGGAATTACCTATTCAACGGAGTAAGAAAGAGACTACTCGTGCCAACTCAAGAGATTCTGTCTCGTCATCAGATGATTCAACATCCGACTCATCCCTTGTTGAAAGGGCATATCCTAAAAAATGAAGAGCCATACCCCTGAAGAACGTGAAACCATATGAAGTAAACAACCTAATCAGAGAGATGGCAGAAAGTGTGCGCACAGAATTAAGGCCTATCATATCGTCAGCGATTTCTATATCAGTGGCTCCATTTACAAAAATGTATGAGCAATTTAATAATAATTATAAATACCAAAACACACCAATAGCCTTAATGAATTACAAAATGATGAGCATGGAAATGGATTTGAGGGAAATGAAAATCCAAACGCATAACGAGTTACAAAAACTTGAAACATCATCCACTCTACTAAAAGAACAACTAAAAAATAATGCTGACAACAAAAGACTATTAGCGGAAGTCGTCCGTGAAACATTGTCGATCTTAAAAAGAGTCCACCTCGAAAGGAGTAATCGGGAGCTGAGCCTTGGAGTCGCCTCCATAAAAGAGAGGACTGGTCCTCTCTATAAACTTGGCAAATGTCCTAACCCTCAAGAAGACCACTCCACAAATGGCCAGCAAAAAATGGAAGAGGCAGTATGAGTACCCGAGATCTAAGACGGTAGAACTTGACACAGATGGAAGAAAATTTGAAGGAAACAACGAGAAGTCATAGTTTGAGCCCAACTGTGAACATAACTGAACAAAACATAATCAGCGAAATGGAATAAAGGGCTGATCATTTACCAGCGCAACCATCGATGTCTGCAAACGCTGAAAGGCAGGTAGAGAACCCAGAGGGGATTGGCTATGGTAACCAATAAAGCGAAAATAAGAATTAGGAAACCTACACAATCTTCAAGAAACACAAAAGTACCACCACCCTAAAAAGTAGGGAGCTAATTCTAAACAAGGAAAATGTAAAAAGAAAACAAAAAACTGACCAGCTGGTAAGAAGACGAAGGTGAATAGTTCACAGAAGTTTCTAAGAAACCTACAATCCTTGAATGTTATCATCCATGCGGTGGGATCACAAAAAGAAACCGAGCCAAAAAAAACACAGGAATCGACAGAGGAAGAAGATGATATGGCTGAACTGCTGAACCTGCTATACCTTTCCACTTGCGAGACGGAAGACGAGGATGAGGCCCAGGACGAGGATCCGATTGGCGTGAAGAGGATAATTGTGTGCAGTGATTCCGAAGATGAGAGCGAATTTCTAAAATCAGATGACTCTCCAATAAAAACACTAAACACCACAAAAAGTACCTGTGTCATGCCCCCCTCGCCTGAACCCAAAATAAAATCATTTCTTCCTAAAATGGATGACAGACAACAGACGATTGATTGCTTCCGAACAATAGATGAGAGAAGAGCAGCCACTGAAGCAAAGAATTTGATGGGAAAGGGACCTCAGATTTGGTCCCGAATAATGGAGTGGCCTATTAATAGCTTTGGAACAGCTTCAGAGAAGGTATTTGCAATGTTATTACAAGGACAAACAAGAGAAAATGGTCTACTCAACATGTGATGGAGGACGACTGGAGAGTTGATAACCGGATGTCGGCTCAGCCGAGTGACAAACACAACCATCGAAGGCATAAGATTAACTCCAATTATTGTATCTTGTTAGAAAGAACCTCCCCATCCAATTATGGTGCAATCTAAACAGGAACAATGTCCTCTGTCTCTTCATCACATTCCACTTCTGAGGTCCATATCTTCACAAGATATCAAAACAGTTGAAATTATTAAAGAATCAAAATTTGACCGCGTATTACTTCATATTAATTCCAGAGACATAAGAGATACAATTTTAAATGGATTGGAGGATATAAACTTCTTGGGCTTTGATCTAGCTGAGAGCAACCTTGAAAATAACCAAGGAAAAACTATAACAAGATTTAAACAAAAAGCCCAAGAGGAAAGACCACTCTCGAATCAAACAGGTGGCTTTAATGGAATTCAAGTCAAAAATGGTAAAACCATGATGGGATCATTCGGAGGTGAGAGTTTGCAGGAAGATCTAAGGAGACTGCATAAAACAAGTAATAATAAAGAGGACATTTCCTTGTAACAACGATGAAGAGAACAGGGACAGAAAAGCAAAAACCCAGTTAGCAAACAAGATGATGAAAACTGAAGCTGGCTCGCCGGAGCTCTAAACACGAACAAGGCAAGCTAATGTCCAACGACTGCTGATAAAAGTTGGATACAAATATGATCTTGGAATACTAGAGGCTTTGTCCACTTATTCCAAAACCCCTCGACAGCTCTAACAGATCTAGACACACTTTGCCCACAAGAAACCTGGTCGTCAACAACCCCATGTGTATCGGACTATGAAATTGCTTTAAATCCAGCAATAACACAATAAAAGGGCCGTCCAATGTCTGGATTAATCACCCTGGTTAAAAAAAAAGAGGGGTTTTCACATACTGGATTCCTGTGACCTGTCCCTTTACATTCAAATCTCCACGATAGAATACCCTTGGGACTTGGAAGGAAAGAGACAAAGATTTAAAATTGTCAATATATATTAGCAACACAAAGCAACCGGGACTTGGCCTTTCCTCGACGAGTTGTGTGATATAATAGACAATATAATGTCAACTGAGAAAAATCCAAACATCATTTTATGTGGTGATTTAAATTTGGAATGTGTACAAATGAAAGAAGAAAAAAATAAAGAGCGAAAGAAAGAATACACCTGGCAAGATCAACATGGATGAGTGAGATGGAAGCCAGGGAAAGGATGTCTGCTAAACGGGAAGACCTGAGGTGATATTCCACCACAGGTGATGTGGAGGAGAGCCAACCAAGTCTGTGTTGGATTACTTCTTCATATCTGAAGCATTTGCTAAAACAATTCTACACCTGAAAGTAATCAACATGACACAGAGTGACCACAATGTGAATTTATTTTCTCAGGCAGGATTAGCATCGTGGGTGAAGCAGGGTGGCATACAGCCATGGGGCATGCATCTGCCACATCAAAAGAGGTACAAGTATAGGGGTTGTGTGGGTCGTATGTCTTATGGGCAGGGTCTGCGGGTGTGGAGGCTGATTTGTCGAGGCAGATGTTTTTTTCCAGGACCAAGCTCTAGCCCGGTCATTCGCAGGGCAGTGATGTAAGGAGGAAGGTGAGAGATACAGTGTTTAGTTTGTAGCTGTTTGTGCCCAGTCTTTCGTGAGAACAGGCCAGCTACAGGGACACCAGAGGGGAGGAGGTGGGGGAGTAGCTGGCTAACCGTGCGCAGTTCCAGGGGAGAGCTGCAGGCCTGTAGGCTGGCTTTGCTTTGAGGTCTGCCTGGGTACATTCAAAATGGAGTCGGGGCTCGTTAAAAAATGGAGTCGGTTCTTCAACCTTTTACAGATGCGGCACCTATTTGTCAACCCGAGGCTGCCTGGTGCCTTTGGTCAGAGGCGCGTAGTCAGCCATGGGGCGAGCGTAGAGAGCATGCGGGGAAGAGAATGAAGGGTAGGGGGGGGTCGAAAATGACCTTCCCTTCCACACAAGTGTCTTCCTTAAAATGAAATCATGGTATAAATGTTACTCTTGAGTAATGTGACAGGGATGAATTGGAGGATTTCTTCTCAGTGGCAAACTTTTCATTCTTCATGAAAGAGGAAATAGATTCACTGAAGACCAGGTATAAAACCCATGGGTACTCGGGGCAGAATGGGAAACACCGCACATTTGATGTTTTCATACAAGAAAGTAAGAAGGGATTGAGAAGGGAGGTTAGGCGTTCAAAAAAAGTCTGTAGCATGGACATGAGTGATTGTATGACCAAATAAATGTAACAAGATTCTAATAACTGGGTGAGGAAACAAAAGGCATGCATCTATCAACACGAAGGGGGGATGGTTTTAAAGATAAGGGAAAAAGATGCTGGAATGTTTTGTAAGGTAATGGATCCCGGGTCACAGGAGCCTGCTCAGGTGAATCCCATCCCAGAGGAGGTTTGGATGAATTATATTAGCACCAATTACGCAACAGAGGAGAAATATATATATACATGTACACATATTTTTGTATTGTTATTTGATTAAAAAAGTCAACCTTCAATTTTTTATAATCAGTCATAATAATACAGATGATAAAATTCCAGATAAACAAAGAAAAAATAACATAGTCATATACAATATTTCATCCAACAATTCACATTAAAATATAAATAACAAAATAATTAAGAAAGAATTCAATTAATTGAAAAGAAGGCCCCAGCGGTATTAACAAGGTCATCTAACTAAATTGGATCCACGTCTAGCTTCAGAGCTTTAAGGAAACCCGTAACAGCCACTGATATTGATATGATATGATCGTTTATTTATTTAGCGCCTATACACAATGTGTTTCAAAGCGCTTCAAGGCAAGGGAGGGAACAAGGGAAAATACAACCACATTCTTACAGGCCTTGAACAGTAAGGATGTGAAATTAACTATCGTACTCGGCCTGACGACATTTCAGATAGTGCAAGAGCTAAAACATAGATAAGGAAGGGAGGGGGAGTGGGAAGGAAATAGAAACAGAAAGGCGACTACCGTACTAGGCCTGACAACATTTCTGGTAGAGCCGGAGAAAAACAAAAGGTGAGGGAGAGGGGTGCAGAAAGGGAGGGGAGGAACATAACAAGCAACTATCATACCAGGCCTGATGACATTTTAGATAGTGCTTGAGGGGTCGTGGGGATAAAAAAACAGTAATGGGAGGGTGGAGGAAACAGACGAGGTTGCTATCATATTAGGTCCAGGGACAATTCTGATAGAGTAAGTGCATAGAAGAAAGTAAGGGGAGGAGATAGGAAAAGGGAGAAGGGAAAGGAGGAGAGAAAAGAGAGTAAGCAGTCAAAAAGAGTGGAGAAGCAAGAGTGGAGAGCGAATACAATTGCAGAAGTCAGTAGTAACACATAATGTTGCAAGCCAGGATACAAGATGAAGATGGGAACAGCATGATTCAGGGCCACCATGAGTACAAGGTGCAAAGGATGTCCAGCATGAGAGTTGAGAAAGGGTGACGCACCGTGAATGAATGAAGTCCATAAAAGTCAAATCCAGCATTGGCCACAAGACAGTGATGGTGAAGGAAGGCACAAGGTGGCCGGGGCTTGCTAAGTGGTGAAAAAGAGCAGCAGGTAGGAAGGTACTAGGTGGGCGGGGCTTAGGCCAGGTGACCTACCGGCCCCCTTCATTCCGGGAGCGCAAGGGTCGTAATGAGGCCCTCTGTGTGTGAAGCATTTTGATAAACAGAGGGCCGGAGGCCGATCTCTTGCCTCAGCGGCTCCCTCTTGTGGAACAGTCTCCCCCTTCATCTTCATCTTGAGCCGGACCACCTCAAATTCCAGAAGCTCCTCAAGACTTTCCTTTTCTCCTCCTCCTTCCCTTCTCCCTTCCTCTGCTAACTTCACAGTCGCTGTGTTGTGACCAGGGCCCTTATGTGTTTTCAGGGCCCTGGCCTGCCACACCCAATCGCCTCAGATGTTGCCTACACACATCAATTACTTCGGCACCCACGGGCCTACACCACTGTAGGCCTCCACTCACCAACTTATTGCAGCTCAATGCTCCCTAGCACTTACTATACTTGGCACTTACATCTGCTGCTCTCCCACGAGCACAGACATTCCAGCACTTACCCCTTACTCCCTCTTCCTCTCTTCTCTCTCTGCACTTGCACATTCTGAATACTCACAAGGCCAGTAGGTTCTTCTTTATCCTCCAGTGTATATATTGTTTTCAATGCCATGTTCCCTCACCGCCTGCCACCAGTATTAAGCAACGTTTGAATGTGGTACCCTCTGTGAACACTACAAACAACTCTGACTACAGGTATAGGCAAACCAACCTTTGGTATAAGCTTGTACACACAGTTTTGGTAGCGTGTTGAGCAGCCAGGCTCATCTCAAGAGGGGTAAATGTGAGCTGTAGTGGAGTTACACAAAGATTCTCAGTTACAAGTATTCAAATAAACTCTTACACTCAAGGTTTTTTTCATAAACAGTTATACATATATGTATCAGTCAGTTATAAAGCCTTCCTCAGAAGGGAGCAATATAATAGTAATACACAAATACACTTCAATACTGTAAGCTCTAAGTTTCTGAATCAGACAAGACCCTTTTGGAATGGCCCACAGACACAACCTACACCCACAGGTGACTTCAGTAACAAGGCTGCTGGGGATATAAATATCTTAGTGTTGGCATTCAGAACACTCTTAAAAGTTGGTAAAAGGTAAAGGTTATTAGAACACAAGAGATCACAAACATTCCTAAGCTGGGCAAATACTGTTAGATTGCAATAGAAGGGTCATTCAATTCAATAGGCTAAGCCAAAGTCAATGGGCAAAAGTCTTGCATAGGATGAAGCACTTCTGGTAAGTAAATGGAAAAGTCATGGCACAAGTTCTTAGGAGTCTTTGATAAAAAGAAGAATCACATGTAGGGCCACAAGCTAATTAGGCTTGTGAGTTGTAGAAGTTTCAAGCAAATCTTAAGTAAGAGGTAAGTTCTCTTCGACTTGTTCTACAGTACGGCCCTCATTACGACCCTGGCGGAAAGTGACTGACCGGACCGCCACAGCGTAAATAGCGTTTCCGCCATTGCACGAAGGAGCAAAGTGCGGCCCATTCCGACCCATCGGGCACGAGCACCACGCCATGGCGGAAGTGCAAAGTCCGCGATGGCGGAAATGACCACAAAACGGCCCACACCGCCGCCGTACGGCGCCCTAGGTGCAATACCGCCACCCATCTTAGCGGACACCGCAGTGAGCGCCAACCGGAAAGTACGGTGACCGTAAATATACGGAAACGGAAGTAAAAACATGGGCCCGGAACGGGAAACATCCCGCCGTACACCTATAAAACCACAAAATCCACACAACGGGCCTCATTACGACCCTGGCGGTAAGTGAAAAACGATGGCGGTAAATGGTTACCGCCATCGTTTTCCGCCAGGTCCGATCATGACTCCTGACCGTAAACTACGATGCCAATAGCGGCATCGTAGTTAACGCTGCCGCTAACTGCGCTAAGGGTGCGCGCACGCGACCGCCCACACCGTACTTAGCGCCATGGCGGAAAGGTACGCAAATGCCGACCCAAGCGGACATGCACCTAACGCCATCACCGAGGCCGCTAAGTACCTTACCGCCATGGTGCAAATAACGCCATCGCGAACCAACCGTAAAGGGCCAATTCAAGTGAATGCAGCTGCCACAGGTGCACAGAAACAGCACAGGTGAAGGCAATACAGACTCAGGGGAGTACAAAAAGAGCACACCCCACCCCTACCCACACCCAGTCACACTCCACAATGATGGCAATACGACTAGCAATGTTGGGGCTGGAGGACCTGATAGCAATGCATGTGCTACTACAACAGCAACAACAACAACAACAGGCAGCACAGAGGAGACGCAGGAGGAGAAGGAGGGCAAGGCAGGCCCAGCAAGCCCCACCAGCACAGCCAGTGCCACCACGCAGGCAGCCCCCAATCCCACGCATCAGAGCCAATCCAAACAACCTCACTGCTGAGCAGATCCACACCCTGTACCGTTTGGACCGGGACACCATCACCGCCATCGTAGACATGACACACGACGACATCGTCAGCATGATAGAAAGTCCAACCGCCATCCCCCCCCTACTGAAGGTAGTGGCTGTACTCCACTTCCTGGCCACAGGCACCTACCAGCACACAGTGGGGAACCTGCATGGCATTTCACAACCATTATTCTCACGAACACTCATCCAAGTGCTCGATGCCCTCCTCAAGCACACAGACGACCACATCTCATTACCACGGACTGCCCAGGAGATTGCAAACACCAAAGTGGGTTTCCATGCACTAGCCAGCATACCCGGTTGCATTGGTGCCATCGACTGCACCCATGTGGAATTGGTGGTTCCACGTGCCATGGAGGTACCGTACCGCAACCGGAAACAGTTCCACTCTATCAACGTGCAAATGGTCTGTGACTCCAACAAGATCATCACACATTGTTGTGCCCGATTCCCCGGATCAACCCATGATTCAATGGTCCTGAGGAACTCCACAATACCACGCTACATGGAGCGACATGCAGGCCCAAGATCCTGGCTACTCGGTGAGTGCAATGTCATGGAAGTGGGCATGGGAATGACGTACCAGTGCATACTCCACCTGGCAGAAAGGGGGGGGGAAGATGCATACTCCACCTGGCAGAAAGGGGGGGGGGGGAAGATGCATACTCCACCTGGCAGAAAGGGGGGGGGAAGATGCATACTCCACCTGGCAGAAAGGGGGGGGGGGAAGATGCATACTCCACCTGGCAGAAAGGGGGGGGGGGAGATGCATACTCCACCTGGCAGAAAGGGGGGGGGGAAGATGCATACTCCACCTGGCTGTGAGTAACACAGAGAACGGATACAGAGGAAGGGCACTCACAATGCACAAAACCCCTCTGCATACATAGGGTGATGGCATGCAAAACAGGCCATGGCAGCAATGAGCATATACTGGTTGCATAGTGTGAATCAATTAGTGCATGTAGAAGTGAGCCAAGGTAACAGTTCCATGCCAGCCATGGTGGAACATCATGTTCCTGATCAGACAACATGACTGACACATACATTCTCGCCTACATACAGGTGATGCAGCCTATCCCCTGAAGAGGTGGCTCCTCACGCCAGTCCGGAACCCGCAGAACCAGCACGAGGAGGACTTCAACCGTGCACATACACGTACTCGTGTGGTCATAGAGCAGACATTCGGCCTCCTGAAGGCACGGTTCCGAAGCCTCAGCAGGTCTGGTGGGGCACTCCTGTATGGCCATGAGAAGGTGGCAAAGATCGTCATGGCATGTGTCATGCTGCACAATATGTGCGTCAGACGGAATGTGCCCCTGCCCCCTGACGCAGAACTGCAACCACCTGACGATGAGGATGAGGAGGGTGCAGATGGGGCGCCACCACATGGAGGAGGCGATGCACAGGAGGGGCGTGCCATGCGCCAAAGTATCATCGACCACTGCTTCTAGCACACACGGCTGGTGTTTATCGCATGGAGACTGCACTTGGGGCACTGTGTGTCTCTGGGACATGCACACTGTGGACTGTACACCAATAAAGCACACATACGCAATGAAAATGTCCACACATTTCTTTTTTTGAAAGAAAAAAGTGTATTGGAACTATGAACTGTCGTGTCACACCCCCTCCCACCTCCCCCCTGCACACCCCAACACACCCCCTCCCACCTCCCACCTCCCCCCTGCACACCCCAACACACCCCCTCCCACCTCCCACCTCCCCCCTGCACACCCCAACACACCCCCTCCCACCTCCCACCTCCCCCCTGCACACCCCAACACACCCCCTCCCACCTCCCACCTCCCCCCTGCACACCCCAACACACCCCATGTAGCTGTCAACAGATGCCTGTGACCGTGTCCACAGGCCGTCACAAGCCCCCTCTCCCGGCACCCGGGGCACCCCTGGCTGTGGAGCGCAGGTTGCGTCCAGAACGGCGCACGGGGCTGCTCTGCGCAGAACTGGCAGTGGAGGATGTCCCTGGCTGCCCCTGTGCATGCAGCTCCTGTACTGTGTGGGTGAGGTCAGTGACCGCACGACGCAAGCCCGCAAGTTCGGCACAGATGTCCCTGGACATGGCCTGCATGGCATCCCTCAGGGTGGCAGTGCTCTGCGCCACTTCCGCCCTTAGTGTCTCCGTGGCCTGTTCAATGCTGAACCTAGCCCCCACACATTCCGCGGCATGCTCATCCAGCATTGCGGACAGTTGATGCTGCCGCTGAGTGATGTCCTCGAGGGACGGCTGGCCGTGCTGGCCCATGGCCAGTGCAGGTGGAGTGATGGAGGGGCTGGTCCCCTCCTGTGGAGTGTGGACAGGGCATGGGGTGGAAGGCCACTCCTCTGCCTCAGTGTGCCCCTGTGTGTCGCCCTCATGGGGGCTGGCGTCTGAGAAAAAGGGGGAATGTAGTTGGTCAGTGGGGCTTCTGACCTCCTGCTCCATGTCCGAGTCAGAACATGCAGCTGTTGCAGCTGTCTCCCCGATGTTGCTGCTGGCCGCTGACCCCCTGCCTTCTGTGGCAGGCAATGTCGGTGGAGGTGGAGCAGCTGCTGCTGGCCTGCTGCCAACAGGGGTGCTTGCCGGTGGGACCTCCGGTATGCCTGCAGTGGGACCTGCTTGTTGTGGGGTCTGCCTCACTGCAGCTGAGGTTGAGGGTGCAGGGAGGTTGTTGTTGGACTTCGCTCTCTTCGGCGCAGGGGTGTCCTGGTCCTCTGGGTGTGATTCTGTGCCTGTGGTGGAGCAAAGGTGGGAGGGCGTTATTGATGGGTCTACGGACTTCTGAATGACAATGGTTGACATTATTTTGGCCAGTGGATGAGGCAGATTTCAGGCAGTGCCATGCAGGTTGTCTCCTTTTGGTGTGGTATGTGGATGCAGGTATGCGGGTGCCAGCAGTGTATGCAGGGTGGTGCTCGCATGTGGCTATGGGCAGTATTGATTTGTGTTGCATTTACACTCTAGGGCAACCTTGTGCTACACATGATTGGACTGCTGTGACTATGGCATGTCTTGTATGAGGCACCTACCTTCATCGCCTGATGTCGGGGCTCCCCTTTCCATCCCTCCAACGCCTTCGATGGATTCCATGCCGATGGTGGTAGCACAGATCTCCTCCCACGGTTGGAGTTTCAGGGGGGATTCCGACCCTCCACCGGTTCCCTGGGCAAGGTTGCGGTTTGCCGAGATGACGGCTCTGACCCGTATGCGCAGGTCATCCCAGCGCTTCCGGCACTGCTGTGGGGTGCGGGGTACGGTCCCCACCGCGCTGACGCGCTCAGCCACCAGGGCCCAGATGGCCTTCTTCTTCCCGATTGCTGTCCTGGTCATTTCAGGGGAGAAAACAACACCTGCGTTGTCCTGCAGGGTCTCCGCTAGCATGCAGAGTTCCTCCCGGCTGAATCGCTCCTGGCGCTGGCGGTCACATGCCTTTTTCACGGATTTTGGCATTCTCGGGAACTTGGATGGGTGGGTGTTTGGTTGGGACAGGTGTCAGGGTTGGGTCTGGTGTTGTTTGGTAGGATGGTGATGGATTGTGTTTTTAAAGATGGCCGACGGGCTGCTTCCCGTTCCGGCGCGATGACGCTATTTCCGGTTTGGCCTTTTACGGCCGCCGCTAATTACGGTGGCCGAAAATTACGGTGGCCGTAAATTACGGTGGCCGTAAATTACGGTGGCCGCTACTTACGCTGGCGGAAGGGCACCTTGCTCGCTTAGCGATGCCGGTAGGGGCCTTTTCCGCCATGGCGTTAATTGCATTACCGCCATGGCGTAATGCTCGTGCGCGATGGGTCGTGATGTGGCGCTCTTTACGCCATCGTCCCACGGCGTAAATGCTCATTACGCCATGGCGGTAATGACGGGCGATTACCGCCAGGGTCGTAATGAGGCCCAACCACTAAAAACACTACCCTGAAACACACCCCAACCCGTCATCCACCCTAGCGAAACCAAGAAAAATGGGAAAAGTAGCGAAGAAAGCGTGCGACCGCAAGCGGCAGGTCCACTTCTCCCGTGAGGAACTCACCGTGCTAACAGAGACCCTCCAGGAGAATGCTGCCGTCGTCTTCTCCACGCAAATGACCAGGACGGCTCTTGCAAACAAGAAGGCCATATGGGCTCTGGTGGCACAGCGGGTAAGTGCGGTGGGGACCGCACCCCGCAACCCACAGCAATGCAGAAAGCGATGGGACGACCTGCGGATACGCGTCCGTAGCATACTTTCTGCCAACCGCAACATTGCCACAGCCACCGGGGGAGGTCCTGAATCACCCATCAAGTTGACCCCCTGGGAAGAAATCTGTGCCTCCACCATTGGAATGGAGAGCATAGAGGGAGTCGGAGGGATGGAGAAAGGAGTGCAGACATCCGAAGATTCAGGTAGGTGGGCCAAATAAAACAATGCTAAATCCACAATGTCCAATCATGTGAAGTACCATGCGTCCACATAGTGCAACAGAAACACATGTCCAGGAGAACGTCCACACACATCGGCCTGATAGCGCACTTTAAAACTCACAATAAATACATAAATAATTAAAAACCCCTAAAACACCCACTACACGTGCAGCAGGCACACCCTAACTGCAGGCTGCCAAACAACTGCACCCTCACTCCACACACAAATGAAAGCACCTCCAAGGCCCCGACCCAAATCACCCTCAGGTACCACCCCAATGCATGTGATACAATGCCATTCCAATTCCCACAGACCCATTAATAACCCTCGCCCTCCTTTACTCCACCACAGGGTCCGATCCAAACGACGAGCATCAGGACACCCCTAGCAGCACACCTGCAAAGAGGGCCAAGACCAACGGCCAAAGACCCTCCACCTCAGCTGCACGCATCAAGACACGGCAGCAGCACAAATCAGGTGGCAGCACAGAGGAGGGAACATCAACAGGCACCCCAGCAGCCAGCATGCCCACAACACCACCACCACAGGTCCCCCCAACGGATGCCACAGAAGGCACTGCCTCTGGTGGCAGCAGCACCATAGGTGACACCCCATTGATGGCAGCATGCTCCGACACAGAAGACGGGGATGTCGAAGTCAGATCCATCCATGACCTGTCCCAATCCCCCTGTCTGTCCCATCCCGTACAACATGAGGATACCACGCAGGGGCACCCACAAGACGACGACTGGCCATCCCCCACAAGCCCTGTGGCAAGGCAACATGAGGTCACCAGCCCCTCTGTGACACCCCCGCAAATGGCCATGGCCCAGCAGAGGCAACAGTCCCTCGACCAGTTAATCGTGCAACAGCAGCAACTGGCCACGCTCCTCAAGGACCATGCCGATGAATGTGGGGGCACTAAGGCAGACATAGAAACATCAACTGAGACACTTAGGGCAGAAATGGAGAGGAGTACAGAGACACTAAGGGCACAAATGGAGAGTAGCACCGAGAGCCTGAGAGTCCAAATGGAGAGTAGCACCGAGAGCCTGAGAGTCCAAATGGAGAGTAGCACCGAGAGCCTGAGAGTCCAAATGGAGAGAAGCACCGAGAGCCTGAGGGGGGAACTGCATGCGACGTCCAAAGACGTATGTGCCGAACTTGCCGCAGTGCGCCGTGTGCTCACTGAGCTCTCACAAACCCTTAGGGACATGCATGGACGTGAGCAGGCAGAGACATCATCCGTTGCAAGTTCCGTCCAGGGCAGCCCCCAACGTAGATCCGGGAGGAACCTGTGCTCCACAGGCAGGGGTGCCCCTGATACCCGCAGAGGGGGCTTGCAATAGCGACTGCCCACTGACAATGAGCATCTTTGGACACTGGTGTTCTGGGGGGAGGTAGGAGGGTGGAGGGGGTGTTTTGGGCTCACTTGGGTGGCGGGTCGATAGGGTGTTCAACATGATATCACATATGCCATAAACAGTGCACGATCAACCAATGAGATGTGTGGACAATGATCTTTGTGTACTAGGCCATCATAGGTGTACAGTCCATATTGTGCATGTACCAGACACACACAGTGCCACGAGTACCGTGTCCATGTATCAGCCACCAGGCGTGAGTGCTAGAAGCATGCATCAATGAGATGCTGACGAATGTCACGGCCCTCCGGTGCCTCGCAGACTCCTTGAGGTGCTGCCACATCCCCACCCTCATCATGACCATCTTCAGGTGCTTGCAGTTCTGCGTCAGGGGGCATGGGCACATTTCTACGTACGCACATGTTGTGGAGCATGAAACATGCCATGACCATCTTTGCAACCTTCTCATGGCGGTACAGGAGTGCCCCGCCAGACCTGCTGAGGCAGCGGAAACGAGTCTTCAGTAGGCCGAATGCCTGTTCAATGACTACACGGGTACGTGAGTGGGCATGGTTGTAGTCCTCCTCATGCTGGTCCCGTGGGTTCCGGACTGGTGTGAGGAGCCATCTCTTCAGTGGATATCCAGCATCACCTGTATGTGGACGATAAACGTATGATGTGGAATGCCATTGCTACGTACGCACACCCCCCCCCCCCCTTCCTGCCAGGTCATTGCCGAATCACATACCCCACATTATCATGCATGTAATGAGACTCACCGAGTAGCCAGGATCTGTTCCCTGTGTGTCGCTCCATGTAGCGTGGTATTGTAGAGTTCCTCAAGACCATAGAATCATGGGTTGATCCAGGGAATCGGGCACAACAATGTGTAATGATCCTGTTGGAGTCACACACCATTTGTACATTCAGGGAATGAAATTGTTTTCGGTTGCGGTACTGGGCCTCCATGGCATGTGGGACGACCAATTCCACATGGGTGCAGTCGATGGCACCAATGCAACCCGGTATGCCGGCAAGTGCATGGAATCCCACTTTTGTGTTGGTAATTTCCTGCTCCGAGCGTGGTAGAGAGATGTAGTCGTCTGTGTGCTGCAGGAGGGCATCGAGCACTTGCAATAGTGTCCGTGAGAACAGTGGCTGAGAAATGCCATGCAACTGTCCGACTGTGTGCTGGTAGGTGCCTGTGGCCAGGAAGTGTAGTACAGACACCACCTTCAGTAGGGGTGGGATGGCGGTTGGGCTATCTATCATGCTGACAAGGTCAGCCTGTGTCATGTCCACAATGGCGGTTATGGTGTCCCGGTCCAAACGGTAGAGGGTGTGGATCTGCTCATCAGTGAGGTTGAACGGATGTGCTCGGAGGCGTGGGATTGCGGGCCGCCTGCGTGGTGGTAGTGGCTGTGCTGGCGGCCCTTGCTGGCCCTGCCTTGGCCTCCTCCTCCTCCTGCGTCCCCTCCGTGCGGCCGGTTGTAGTTGGTGTTCGTCTTCTTCTTGGAGTTGGAGTACTTGCAGTGCTATCAGGTCCCCCAGGGCCAACATCGCGAGTCCTGCCGGTAGCATTTCGGAGTGGGTGTGGTTGTGGGAGGAGACTGGGTGTGCAATTTATGTGTTTTCAGGCTGTATGGCCTCCACCTGTGGTGATTCATTCCACCTGTGCAAGCTGCTCTCCCCTTTGGCTGAGCACGTCCCGCACACAACACTGCAATTCGAGGAATGGCATCTTGCTATAGCAATCATGTATTTGTACCCGATGGCCGTGTAACATTTGTTGATATGTACATTCGGCTATGGTCCCATTGTTTCACATACAATCTTTGCAGTCGCGAACAGACTTGTGAAGGGTCAGTGGAAAGTAGTACTCGAGTAACGGTGGGCCCTCATGCATCACTGTACCGAGTTGCAACGACGGGCGGGGCGTCCCATTTGTGGGTGAAGGCAGTTGCCATTTTCAGACACAGCCGCACTAGATGGATTAATTTGTGATTTCAAACGGCCACAGATGCCTTTTCGACGTGATGTTGCAAATGAGGAATTCGAAGGGCGGCGCTTTCGGTTTTCGGTTTTCAGCTAGCGGCGAGGAGATGCCCACAGGTCTGACTGCAAATATAACGTTCTATTGTTCAATGTCCTTGAGACAGGGGCCATGGCGAGGATGCAATGATTGATATGAATAGTTTGGGATGCGCAATAGCGACGTGGGCGATGAGGCCGGACGTTCCCAAATACATGTTACTTCACAACACTGGAATTACGGGCTGGGGCACAGTGGATTTTGCAGGCTGCATAACGCACAGACTCAATGGATATTTCTAATGTTATGTGAGTAAATGTTCAGGCGTTTTTATACCGGGATGAGGGAATGATGAATGGATGCATGGGCAGATGATTTGATACAGAGTTTGCCATACAGGGCTTCTTGGAATCTATCCGCCTCCCCTGCGCTATGTGATGCAGGGCTGCCATAGTGGGACCATCGTCTATCTGGCCTTGTTGAGCCCTCCCTGTCTCGACGCGCCTTCAGACACTTGTGTCCATGCACGTTAACATTCCCATCTGATGGATTCTGTTTTGACAGACGCATGCACAGGTACACTCGTTTGTGATGGTGTTTACACCTCGATATAGATGGTTATGAGTCGCAAGTGGTTTTGGGGTGGTGATGATCCTTTGGAGTGGGCTAGCATGCATATGGCTGTGGATTTAGTGTGATCATTGAAGTGAGTTGTTCGAATGTAGTTCTGATGGCCATTCTGTTCTTTTTCTTTTCTTTTGGTTGACAGGTATCTCCTCCCCTTTTGCCACTGCCATCTGTATGCCACTCCTGCAGATGGCTTTTACTCCCGACACCTGCTGCTTCGTGTTAATCAGTGGAGCAGCATTACGATCTTATGGGACGATCGCCAATGGGCCACATGCCCTTACGCAGTACTAGTGGCTCGGAGCAACATTTCGGCCTTTCAGCTGGACTAGTGCCTCCCCATTGGGACGGCCCTGCGGTTCTGTGCGCTTCCATGTTGCCTTTTCGTACGTGAATGTGGCTCTGTGTACCATGATGGAACAGGGCGTCACACAAGTAGTAGCTGGTCATTTCTTGCGGATGCAGCCCACAATGGTGAAATGTGTTTTGGAGTTCATGGCCTAATGGCTGTATGGGCTTGGTGATTTTGTTGTGCATTAAATTTCTATTCTGATATGGGCCGTGTAGCGTTCTTCTTTGCGAGTGATGTGGCATATTCCTATTTGGGGAGCGATGTATTGTGAGGAGACCTGCATTGGGTTCCAGCTTCGGAGTTTAGTTGCGTGGTACTGTGCTGGGCGCGTTTGCCTACGAAGCCCAGTGAGGTCAGGGATGGGGGCTGCCAATATGACTGTTTGAATGTTGTCATGCTCAGGGGCGGGGGATTGGGTTTTGTGTGACTTTTTCGGAATATTGCTGGTCACAGGTGCCTGTGTTTGCGTGCGTTTCTTGGGGGGAGACTGTGGTCATGTCCATTGGAATGGCTTCTGTATTCGTGCCATCTGTGCCCTGCAGCTCCCATTGGCCCCTCTTGTGAATCTTTTGTTCGTTGGCATGCATGGGTGACTTGTACATTTCACTGGTTGCATTGTGACTTCATTGCACCTACGGGGAGTTGTACTTTGTGGGCAGGGAGCGGTGTACAGGCACTCAGTGGGGCCGTTTACGGTTGATTCGCGATGCCGTACTTCTCACCATGGCGGAATGGTACTTTCCGCCGTGCTTGATGGCGTTAGGTGCATGTCCGCTAGGGTCGGAATTCGCGTACCCTTGCGCCATGGTGGTATTTACGGTTTGGCATGGCGCGCGCGTGCGTACTTGGTGCAGTTAGCGTTGGCGTTCACTACGGTGTCGCTAATGGCTTCGTACTTTGCGGTGACGGGTCATAGTCGCACCGAGCGCTATTCGATGGCGGTATTGCATTTCCGCCATCGTTTTTCGATTTCCGCCAGGGTCGTAATGAGGCCCAACGTCAGCAAAGAAGAAAAGGTGCAGCTGATGACTTCTGTTCCTGTGCAGCTTTGCAGATCTCAATGTTCCTGGGCCTTAGTAGTGGGGACAAAAGAGAGAACGTCGGGGGACTCCTGCAATGCACTGGGACTGTCAGAACTGGCAACCGGCAAACTTCACTTTCAGTGGCTGTTTAGCATTTCAGCTCCTCGTGGCTACCGCAAATAGCAACAACACGGTTCCTGGCTGTTGAGGTGGGCTTTCCTTGCTTCTGGGGTCCCGCACTCTGTTGAGGGGGCTCAGGCTTGGTCAGTCCTGCTTCTTGGGAGTCTGGAGTATCTTCCAAAAGCTCTAGGCCAGCTTAAAAGCAACACACACAATCTGGTGTTCCTCTACATGGTTATACGATTTCCAGCAGAAACTCTGTGGAAATTCAACCCGGTTCGAGATGGATGTCCAGGTGGCTTACTTTGGAGTTGATTGGTCCCACCAACTCAAAGGGAGAAGTCGTCCTTGCAGGGGCTTCTCTGTCAATGCAAACTTGGAGGTTCGACACTGCAGCCGAGCTTCACCGGGTGAACCAACAGTCCAGGAGTTGCAGCAGGCGTCTTCTTCAAGCTCTTCTTCGGTTCCTTCATCCAGTGGTCGACTCTGACTCCCAAGCCAAAGGACTTGCCTTTTATTCAGTTCTCTCCCATTCATTCCAGCCTAGCTGTCACTCACCCAGCAGGGTGGCTGTCCTTGCGGGATAGTCAGCCAGCCAATCACCACAGAGTGCATTTGGGTCTCCAAGGAGAATAAGTACAGGGAGTTTCGCATACCTCCCTCACTTCCTACCTACCCCAGACACTCTGGAGCCAGAGGCGGGTTTCTCTCAGAAACCCTTCCAAAGGCGAAATGAACAAAGAGACCAAACCTGGTTTGGCGCCCAGAGAAAATCTCTAGAAGGACCTTTCCACAAAGAACTGGTGAAAAAAGAAGACCAGGCACCATTTTATCAAAGATGGCTCTACGCCATTTTGAAAAAGATGGCTCCCGTGGTTACTTTACCGGAGCCGCGAACAGTCGTGGTAAATGCAAACCATGGTAGTTCAAAACAAAACTACTGCCACCAGCCATTCTGTGAGGAAAGGGTAACATAAAACATGTTACATAAGAAGCTAGACAAAGGGGATACTAAGAAGCCCCTCCAGCACTCTATTGTAAGATAGTGTGTGCTGGGTCTAGAAAGTTACAATGGTAAGTAAAGTCAATTTCACTTCACTGCTCTGGGAAACAGTAGTTTATTCCAGAGAAGGTATATAAACCTTTGGGGAAATCTGGAAGACTTCCCTGTGCCCCTGCACTGAAGGTGCTGTGTGACACAATGTAAAAGATGATGCCTATGGAGTTTGTCAGACTCCATAACCAAAAAAAACACACCGTATAAAATCACATTAAAATACATGAGAGAGTGGGAAAAAGGGACAGACTCCCTCTAGGTTACAAAAATCAAGTCCTCAAAATCCAGCAAAGTTGTTGGGGCTCTCTAAGGTGGAGGGAATTGGCACATTTCTGAGAATTCTCCCTACCAAGTATGTATATGTATCTGTCCTCTATCTACAGAACTTTTAGCATGTTCTTTGTATATTCACGTGTGTGCTTGTGTAATGTTGTGCATGACTGCAAGTGTACTTTGTGACTAACATGGCTACGTCGTGGTGTCACTAATGACATCAGCACAGTGGTTTCTCGGCATTAGTCAACGTCATCTATCAAGGCATTTGGGTCCATGACCAATGTTGAAGCACCTGAATGTTGAAGCACCTGAATGTTGAAGAACATTCACTGGATAAGGTTTGAATGACTGTCGCAGAGAATATCTTTCTGCATACATGTCAGTCACTGGTCCTCCTGGAGACTGGCCGAATAGTGAGTTACTTCAGGCGTTTTTGACTCTTTGGGTCGGCATGCACATGGGGGTGAGGAGGGGCATTCCAGGGACCCCTCTTCACACCGCCCAACGATCAAGGTAGGACGCAAGATTCAATGAATCAATCAAACCGTTTCTTCTATAGTGCACTGTGCCAAAGGCATCACGGCGCTGTCAGGAGCTACAGAGGAAAGGTCTGAAAGAAAACCACTTATGTAAAGAGGAAGGTTTTTAGGCCTTGCCTAAAAGACACAAAATCTGTGGTAGTTCTTAGCCACTAAGGCAAAGAGTTCCAAAGCCTGGGCCCAGCCACAGAGAAGGCTCTTCCACCAAGACGCTCCTTTCTGTATCTAGGGGCGCATAGGAGCGCTGCTTTAGTAGATTCCAAAGTCCGGCTTGGGATATAGCTATAAGATAGGACAGCTGTTCCAAATAATTGTAGTAGTCAATGCTCCCATTGATACCCGCAGCCACTATCTGCGCATGACATTTTTCAGGCACAAAGGGGAGATCCTTCTTTAACTGTTTGAGTTTAAGAAATCCCAGGCCACACACTGCATTAAACTGCATTTGCATTAGTCTCAGGAAGATAGCTCATGGGCAACACGCTCGCCTTGGAAACAAGACGACGCAGAGCAACCCTGATTCGATCCCCGGGTCCGCGCTTAGAAACCTCTATGTATTAAGCGTGTTATAAATAACCAATTAAAACAATAAAAAATAATAAAAATTAACTTGAGCCTCCATGGACAGAGAATCTGGTATTTTAATACCAACATTTCGACCATTTAGACTGGCTCTGGCAATGAACCCAGTGATGCTGATCAAAATGCTGAGGTCCATTTACTGGCTGCCTCCGACGGGCCATTGATCAAGATCTCTGTCTTCCCATCGTTAAGTTTATGCCAATTTGCTACCATCCAGCCCTGTATTGAATCCAGGCAATTTTTTAAACTCTCACCAATTTCTGGCTGACACGGCTGTAGTCGGAACAAAATTTGGGTGTCGTCGGCATAGGAGAAAACCTTGAAACCAAATGAGTGGATATGTGCCAGCAAAGCGCAAATATATACATTTAAAAGTAGAGGGGTCAATGCTGACTCCTGTGGCACCGCACATGTCACTGCAACCGGGGACGAGCGATAAGGGGAAAGATAGACTATTTGAGAGCAAAAAAACAAATAATCCCGGAGCCAGTCCAGAACCGCACCAGAGAGCCCAGCTTCCTTCAGCTTAGAAAGCAAGATACCATGATCAATAGTATCGAAGGCTGCCGTGGTGCAATAAAATTAGACCTGCCGTGCCCCCTTCGTCTCTGATCACGGTAAGGTCATTGAGTACTGACACGAGAACCGACTCAGTGCCCATCATCGGCCGAAAGCCCATCTGGCAGCTATCCAAAATATTCTGTCCTTCCAGAAGGTCCCAAAATTGAGGATTGACCACTGCTTCCAGGACCTTCATAAGAAAGTGTAGCAGTGAGATAGGGCGAAAATATGCCAAAAGTTGAAGCGTCCAAGGATGTTTTTTTTCAAAAGGGGTATTACCAGAGCATCTTTTGATTTCTTGGGGATTTGACCCCAGGGCAAAGACGAATTTCCTGCTTCAGCCAAGGTCCCAAAGAAATCCTGCAGTGCCAGTTTTAATAAATGCAGGGGAATTTCATCAAGAGGAGAGGGCGATTTAGGATGTAGTACTATCTTACTCATTTCCTCTTTATTTGTCGGACTAAAAGCAGAGAAACTGACAGTCGTGTCCCCTAGAATAGAAAATGTTGACATCCCACTGTCAGGAGCCTTAATTATATTTTGTTCCGCAAACGGTCTATTCATAATCTCCTTTCTGATTGTTTCTATTTTCTTAATGAAGAGATCGGAGAGGTCATCACACAAAGCTTGCGAGTTAGCCAGATCAGTATTAGCACCAGGTTTAGTTAGATGTTTCATAAAGAGACCTGACAGGTCATCACACAAAGCTTGCGAGCTAGCCAGATCAGTATTAGCACCAGGTTTAGTTAGATGTTTCATAAAGAGACCTGACAGGTCATCACACAATGCTTGTGAGCTAGCCAGATCAGTATTAGCACCAGGTTTAGTTAGATGTTTCATAAAGAGACCTGACAGGTCATCACACAAAGCTTGTGAGCTATCCAGATCAGTATTAGCACCAGATTTAGTTAGATTTTTTATAAAGAGACCTGACAGGTCATCACACAAAGCTTGCGAGCTAGCCAGATCAGTATTAGCACCAGGTTTAGTTAGATGTTTCATAAAGAGACCTGACAGGTCATCACACAATGCTTGTGAGCTAGCCAGATCAGTATTAGCACCAGGTTTAGTTAGATGTTTCATAAAGAGACCTGACAGGTCATCACACAAAGCTTGTGAGCTATCCAGATCAGTATTAGCACCAGATTTAGTTAGATTTTTTATAAAGAGACCTGACAGGTCATCACACAAAGCTTGCGAGCTAGCCAGATCAGTATTAGCACCAGGTTTAGTTAGATTTGTCATAAAGAGACCTGACAGGTCATCACACAAAGCTTGCGAGCTAGCCCGATCAGTATTAGCACCTGGTTTAGTTAGATTTTTTATAAAGAGACCAGAGAGGTCATCACACAAAGCTTGCGCGCTAGCCTGATCAGTATTAGCACCAGGTTTAGTTAGATTTTTTATAAAGAGACCTGAGAGGTCATCACACAAAGCTTGCGAGCTAGCCCGATCAGTATTAGCAGCAGGTTTAGTTAGGTTTTTCATAAGGAGACCTGAGAGGTCATCACACAAAGCTTGCGAGCTAGCCCGATCAGTATTAGCACAAGGTTTAGTTCGATTTTTCATAAGGAGACCTGAGAGGTCATCACACAAAACTTGCGAGCTAGCCCGATCAGTATTAGCACCAGGTTTAGTTAGATGTTTTATAAAGAGACCTGACAGGTCATCACACAAAGCTTGAGAGCTAGCCCGATCAGTATTAGCACCAGGTTTAGTTAGATTTTTTATAAAGAGACCTGAGAGGTCATCACACAAAGCTTGCGAGCTAGCCCGATCAGTATTAGCACCAGGTTTAGTTATATTTTTATTATTTCAAAGGTCTTTTGGGGGCATTTACTGCTGATTGGACAGTATCACCAAAATACAATGATTTTGCATCTTTTGGAGCTTTGTGATAGACTAGCAGGTGTTTTTTAAACACTGGGTCTCAAGCCGCAGTGCACTTAGCGTAGGTGTATACCAATGAGCACAGCGTGAGGCAGATTTAGCTATCATTTGGAAAGGCGCTAACTCATCTGCCACTGACTCCATAGTACTTGTCAGTCTGGATATATCTGATGGCAGAGGGCCCATGTTGAGGGAAACCTTAGTATAACACCAAGCAACTTCAGAGAAAACCAGAGCGGTATCTATTCTCAACCAATTAGGTCTTAAAGTGGGGACGTTGGGATTAGGAGGGTTTCCCTACTTTCGGAATTGTGAAAGGTATAACATGGTGATCCGTCCATGTGAGGGGGTGACTCGGAAAAACACTCTCAAGTGCATGGGATGCAAATATCAAGTCCAAAGTGTGGCCTTTGACCTCCATGGGGCCCATAACTTGTTGTACTAATTGTGCTTGTTTCATAGTTTTTAGAAGAGCCTTATTGTTTTGGGCTGCTCCCCCCTCTGCCCATACATTGAAATCACCTAGAATAATTAGGTTTTTAAAGTGCAGTGCTAAATGTAATGCATCAGCCACAAAGGCTCTAGAGAAGGTAGCAAGATTAGTAGTCGGAGGGTGATAGCCTGGCAAGAGATGACACACCTGTAGTGAAAAGCGGAATCCCGCACCCTCCCTAGGGGCCAGCCCTTGGTGCCATAATCACTCCTAATCACCTTCCCACACAAGTAAGTTTATACGAAGCACGATGAACTCAGTCTGGAAGAAAGCCAATCACACAGAATATACAATGCTTGCATTTATTTCTATGATGTATAGTGAGGACTAAGCAGCAATTTACAGTAATATGGGAATAAAAGTGCAAGCTGAATAATACCAATTGTCAGTCATAGATGAATATGCAATTATTTATCTTACGCTGCTAGATAACGTAGACTAGATCAGATCACACCCGGGACCCTCGCAGCTACAGGTGCCCGGCACTCCTCGAGAGAGGAGGGGAGGACTGGCCAAGGCCCCCACAGTCCTACACCAGAGCGGGGATGTGATGCTAGGAGTCTCGGCCCAGATAGTGCATGGCTGGTCGTCCAGGCGCTGTTCCTCTTCGTGCGCGCGTTTCACCAAACAGCCCAGGATGAGTCCCTCCCTCACTGGCCCAGGTATAGTTCTCTTATTAGGGGCTGCACGTCATTCACTATGACATACCAGCTCTTCGAGAAGCTTCTGGGCTCATCCTTCCGGGCAGTAAACATGTTGCCAGTCTTGGCTCCCAGGCTTCGTGCACGTTGTTTTGGGGAAGGTCTGGCATTTCTGCGTTATCAGTGCACATGACTCACAGAGCGAAGATGAGCAAGGCTGTGCAGAGCTGTGCCTGGCTCCCAAGGGCTGCATAGAGCTTCTTGCAAAGGCTAGATGTTTATGTCTTCATGAAGGGCCTTCACAGTTAACCCCTTACAAGCATGTGGGCTCACCCAGTTCGAGAGTCCTGGCTGATTTCAGCATTTTCCTCCACGCTTCGAATGAGCTATAATATACTCAAGATAGCTCAGTAGGTTAGTGCAAGTGCAGGTTACTGCAAGCGCCTAAAAGCTTATCACAACATTCCACCCCTTTTGAAGTGAGGCCTGAAAATACTGACTCAGTTCCATGATTTAGAAGCATGTACGGTGTGCTGTAGGCCGATTAAGCGTTTCTCTAGCGCAGACATTCTAGTATAAAGGAAAGACATTCTGTGCAAAAGCCCAATGAAGACGATAAGAATGAATATTAGGGAAATCAGCAACCACAGCAATGGATGCAGCATTATATTAAGCAGCTCTGTGGAGGAGGGAGACCATCCAGTGAATACATCCCACCAGTGGTGAGTAGTAACCGATTGCAGATGGTCAGCAGTTTTGATTAATTGGTTCCTGTCTATTATCAGCTTGCACTCTGCAGAAATAACCGAGGTAGCTAGTGTCTGGAAATCTTTCCAAGCAGTTTGGGCAAATTGTCTAATAGCTTGAAGCCGCGCAGTAATCACCTATAGGGTAGAGTCCAGTTAAGCAAATGCGTGAGCTCGGCATGCAAAGTAGTGTGAGACCACTGGGTTAATGAATATAAGGTGTGAGTAACAATGTCTAAGATAGTCACAACCTGATCTACGCAAAATACTTGAGGATTCCCTACCAACCTGTAATTGTTAATAAGCAAGGAATGATTAGTAACTATGCAAGCTTGATGCTGATCTATTTGGAAAATGTCAGTCCCATTAATGTGATATTGCATCCAGGTGCACTCCCCCGCTACGGGATGCATGCATGGGTCCGGAACCCTCCCAGTTAGGGGACACACCCACCCCTGATCCCAGGGCATGCAGGTGTGACTATGGATGGTGTAGTTTTGGCTGTCTAACCATTCCCCTCGTATTTGCGGAACCCACCAGGAGCCATTGATTTTCATAGGCAATACTATAAAAGGACACCATATTTCTAAAGCATAAGCGGTCCTACTAACTTGCATTAACGCATGGCATGTGTTATTCATGCAATCAAAAGCAAGCGGTTTAATCCATATGTTTGCTGGTAACTGTACCTCTGTGTGGCAGTGGGTTGAAGATAGTCGCCCCCATTCGGAGCGGAAAGCCAACACCTGCTGATTTAGCAAAGTTTGCCACAGAATGCATCGTGTGTCTTTACCAGTCTTGTTGACCTGCCCTATGGCAGAGAAAATGTCTTCATAGCTGAAATTCTGCCAATTCCAATGGTTGCCAATACTTGTAGCAGTGTTGCGCAGGGTAGGGCTTATCAATGGGCCCCACTGGGCCAGGAGTTTTATAGCGGCACTGGCATCAGAACCCATAGTGGCTAACTTATTGCACACAGTTTCTATGTCAAAAGCATTTAAAGCTCCTGTCCCTACCCCTGCTGCCCCCACAATCAATTAATCTAGCCCCCTAGTTATGCGCAATTTGGCGATGGGCCATAGAAATTAACTCCATTTGTAGCAGCTTGGTAGTACTAAGGAAACATTGCCTCGTGATAAATCTATGTCTAAGTGCACCTCTGTAATTATAGACGCGTGCATCACGTGTCTGCAGTTTACGTGTTGTCTAACTACTGGAAAATCTAGCATGTTTACAGTTTCTACTTTGTGTGACTTGAAGGAAACCATTCTCCAAGTGGGATGCCTGCCACATACAATATCTGTTTTAGATACAAACACCATACTACCATCGGGCAGTGGCTGTTTCAACGTACAATTGTATGAAATGCATTTGGTCAGTCTAAAAAATCTTGGCGAGTACACTCGCTGCAGTTCTTGGGACAGAAGAAACATGCAACATCAAACAAATTATTGGATCCATTCACTGAAACGTTTGGGCCTAATATTGCATAAGCACCAGTCATATGAGTCAGTTACAAAAGGTGTCCGACAATATGCCAAGTTATCACTTTTGCAGTTCCATGTGGATACTCATTTGTAGCGCTTTTCTCACAGGTTACTGTGCAGTGCGGTTGTTGTTATCACGCAAGACTGGAGCATCAGGTGTAGTCCATGCGATTCTCAGAGTCCATGTAGCGTCTTGCATCAACCCATTCTTTACAGAGAAAGCATTGGCTTGGCAGGCTAGGAGCACCCACAGCAAGGCAAGTCCCATCCCCTTCATACTGCTCTACGTTCGTGGTGTGAGCCTAGTAGCGGGAATATAAACAGGCACGTCAGAATTATGCAAAAGTACATCATAACTACTTCCAACACCTTGACTTAACACTTCCCCAGACTCAGGTTTTTTGTTTGGATGGTGAACCCACACCTTTTTCCCCGTGCTACCGAGGCCTCCTTCCCCCCTCAGTGTAGTGTCTGGGGATTGCTTGTTCTCTACCACTAGGGGAACAACTGCTTGTTCACAAATCAATTGTGCAATTCAGTCATATTTGGTTAATGGTCCTGCAGATGCACCAGCATTATGTAAAAGTTCCGAAACAGTCCCTCTATAATCAGGATCAATCACACCTCCCAAAATGTCAATGCCTTTTTTCGCCAGGCTGGATCGTGCAGCAATGTGTCCATAAGTGCCAGCCGGCAATTTGATGCCAATACCCAGTGATATGGATTTGGTTTGCCCCACTGGTGCTGCCTGTAGTGGCTTGCACAGGCAGCTTTGCTTCTTTGTCGGTTTTCCACACAACAAGATTCTTTGTGGATTCCACCTTCTCACTTGTCAGTCTCATAAAGTGTGTCTGGTGGTTTCCCAGTGGACGATTGTCCAGTTCAAACAGCGCTTGTGCCAGGTGTTTGGACCACCCCTTGAGAGTGTGAGTCTTAGTCAGCTTCTTTATTTGTTGCTTGAGCAGCCCATTGCTACGTTCCACCAGAGCAGAGGATTCTGGGTACCGGCTGATGTGCAGTGTCCATTTTATGCCTTGCTCTAGTGCCCAGTCCTGCACATTGTGTCCAGTAAAATGGCTGCCTTGGTCTGATTGGATCTCATCCGGGATGCCATAGTGTCTGATGAGGTATTCCATTCCTTGCAAAGTAGCCCGTTGATCTGCATGGGCGGCTGGATAAGCTAATAACAGTCCAGAGTATGTGTCTACCATGGTCAACACATAATGCTTTCCATTCTCAGGCGGTAAAGGGCCAATGTAGTTAACTTGCCATAGGCTAGCAGCTCTTTCACCTCTTTTCAAAGGGCCTTGAGGCTTCCTCTCCAGAGGGTAGTGTTTCACTTCGCAGCACACAGAACATTGGGAGGCAGCTTGTCTGGCTTGATCCATGGTAATGGGCAATTGTCTCCTTTTAGCCCATTGATATGTTCCTGTTTGCCCTAGATGCCCTGAGGTTTGGTGTGACCAGACCGCCATTCGTTGCAATACCTCAGCTTCTTCAGGTGTTGTCACTGGGCGAATCTTTGCCATTTGATCCACTTCGTTGTTGAACAGGGCAGCCAGTGAGGTGTCAGGTGGCATGTGTGCATCGACATGCCCAATGCAGATTTTGCACCTCTCACTTTTGCATCACATCTCTTCCCAGATGTCCGGCACTCCCCAGATCGGAGTGTTCTTGATCTGCCAGCCGTCTCTTCTCCATGCCGATGTCCAATGCGTCAGGCCTTCATATGTGGCCCAACTGTCTGTGTATATGTATGCAGTCTCTGTCTCTTTCACCTGTTCAATCACGGAGGCCACCGCCTGCAGTTGAGCATATTGACTGGATCCTCCCACACCTTCTCTCATTAGCAGTGTTTCTCGGTGGGGCTGGAATGCAACAGCTTGCCTGTGTCTTTGCCCTTAATCATATTTTGCGGTGCCGTCCGTGAACCATGCAGACTTTTGTTCTTCCTCCGTCAATGTATCATAGGCGGATGCGGGTTTGAAAGGAGATTCTGACAGCACCACAGGCGTGCTCGGTTCAGGCATCGCTTCCAAGTTCACTGCCTCCAGCATTTGTTCCTGCAGTCTGGAAACCCCTGTACGGCCAGCTTTCGCACATTGCTGTAAATACCATTTCCATTTGACATGAATGGTGTCTTGCGCTCTGCCACTTTTCCCGATTGCAGCAGTGTCGCGCACCCAGCCCATGATCGGAATTTCTGTGCAAATTGTCACTGGTTGCTCGTCTGTGATTGTTTTAGTCTCGACTAGAGCCCAGTACACTGCAGCAACTTGTTTCCCAAGCGGAGTGTATCTTGTCATAGGATCTGTGAGCTTTCTTGACCAGAGCCCTTCCAGCACTCTTTTCTGTCCTTGCTTTTTCCACAAGCTCCACACAGCAATATCATTGTAGACAAGAATTTCCAGTTCAAACGGATCCGTTTTTGTCATGGGGCCCAGCGTGATGTAATTCTGCAAAGTGTCCTTAGCCTGCTGAAAGACAGACTGTTGCTCTAGGCCCCATGTAAAATCATGTTTCTTCCTGGTGACTTTGTAGATGGGTTTCAGTATCAGGCTTAAATGAGGTATGTGATTTCTCCAAAAACCCATTAACCCGATGAACCTTTGTGCCTCTTTTTTATCTGCTGGTGGAGCCATCTGCTGAACCATGTCAATTACAGGGTTGGGAATTTTCTTTACTGACCCAGACCAGATTGCACCTAAAAATTTCACCCCTTCAGCAGGCCCCTGTACCTTTTTTGGATTTATGGCCCACCCCCGGTCTTGCATGTGTGTGATCAACTTTTCAGCAGCTTTTTCTACATGTTCTTTCTCAGCACTGGTCAGCATGATGTCATCAATGTAGTGTGCAACATACACATCATCCAACTGCACCATCTTTAAGTCGCAGCTAAGGGCGGCACCTTCTTATTCAAAATGCGGTAATCAATTGTCAGAAGCCACGCCCCATCTGGGTGGCGGACAGGCCGGATAGGCGAGTTGAATGGACTTACTGCCGGCCTCATTATGCCAGCTTTTACCAATGATTCAATAGTTTCACTGATCTCTTTATGTCCCCCTGGCAACCTGTACTGTTTCACGCACACTGGCTCAGCAGGAGGAGGTAAATGCAAGGGGGACCATTTGGCATGCCCAACCACCACGGGGTTAAGAACTCTCACATGAACTTTCCGTTTGCCAAAAACAAATTCACCTAAATCTATAGTCACACTTTTCCCACCAACACATCCATGCCAAGGATATATTCCAGTATATCTGCAATCAAGACATTTGCTGTGAAAGGCAATCCCTCGCCAATTGACATTTTTACATTAAAAGCTTTTGCAACAGTTTCTGCTCCCCCATAACCATTGACTAGAACTCTGGGACCAGATAATTTACTGGGATTGCCATTCAAAATGGTTACCTCAGCTCCCGTGTCTAATAGAGCCTCATCCAAATTCAATGTAAGTGGCACAAAAGGGCGTCTTTCTCTGGGACTGGTTCTCTTCATTAACCGTACCTCAAAGACAGAGCCAGCCCTTCAATCAAAAATGGGGTCTGGGACCTCCCACTTGTCCTTTGCTAAATCAGGGTAACCTTTTGCTCGCACTTTGGGCTTCAACACCTCTTCTTCAGAGGGTGCAGAGGGCTTAGTTTTTCCTGATCCCTGTTTTCTCAATTTCTTCCATTTCTCAAGCAGCACAGGTGTGGGTTTGCCGTCTATCTCTTCCCTTGGAATTCCCGCTTTTAGCAGGTCCACCCACATTTGTCTGCGTGTGACCTCGATAGTGTCAGTTTTCTCTTTGGACTTTACATTTTTGCCACGCTTTTTCTCTGAGTCATTACTCGCATCCACTAGGCGCGCCGCTTTGCGCACATCCAGCCATTCGAATTGCCCTAACAGAAGTGCTGCTTCACCAATGGGTTTGCCTTGCGCTGGACCCAGTAATGAAAGCAATGCTCCCTTCATATGGCTCGGAGCGTTTCTCAGCAAGCGAGCGCGCATTCCAGCTATAAATAACTCCATGTCAGGCCCTGCAAAATTTGCACTGCACAGTGCACACAGTAAACCCATCTCTCTAAGCTGATCTGTTGCTTCTGTTATTGATCCCCAAATGCCCCAATTCTCTTCCATATCCGTCGGACTCCCAGACAAATTCAATAGGGCAGTCTGAAGCCAATTAAACAAGAAATGCGAGCCTTGCTGCCCGAGTGCACCGCGCACTATCTGCCCCAACATTACATTAGTAGTGAGTGAACCCATCTTTAACAGTTCTTCTGGAGTTAAGAAGATCGCATCGGCACCCGTATCCCACAAACGAAGATACAACTTCAGAAGTGCTTCACCTGTCTTCTGTCTGAATAATTTGGCAACATCTAAAAGTTCAGTCTGTGTATAATCGCGGACAATCCTAGTATTCTGAATGTTTGCACCGCCAGCTTGGCCTTTTGACTTGATAGTGATTAACGGCCACGCTGGATAAACACATTTCTTTGGAGCACATTCCAGCTCCTCTTCGTCAGAGCAGTCTAACTCTGCAAGCCTGACTTCAACAGATTCATCCCAGTCAAATGTTTGTTCAGTTTCGCTGTCACTGACTTCACCCGACCATAAATTTGGGTCCCAGTTATCTTTCCTAATTAGTGCGTGAATCCTTATCTTTGACGGATTGCCCCGCCGCTGTCTGCGCTTGTGCGTGGCTACACGCACAGCTAAAGAGGCACACCTGTCCTCCATCTGATCAGCCCGCTTAATGGATGATTCAAGGGTCTCTCTCATAATGATTTGTTGCTCCTGGAGCAGGGAAATCTCATCTGTTAGTCTGTGAATCTGCGCATCTTTAAGCAATTCATTCTCATGCAGCTTCCTGAGCGCCTGCAGGAATAACCAGCCTATGTTTCCTGCTGCTTTTAGCTCCCGTCTGCATTTCCCAAGCGGCAAACTCTCCATACACTCACTAATTACCACTGGGGAAACATCATTTTCAAGCATGTCCCATGCCCTCGGTGCCGAGTACCGATGCAAAATGTCTGCCACACCCGACCAAGCATTTGATGCCGGCCATCCTGGAATGTGACAGAGTGCACTATCTCCCACATTGCATTCATCTTTGCTTGTTTTTTTCCAGAAAGGCATCGTGCTCGTAAATCCTGCAATCGACCACGCCAAATGTAGTGAAACGGGGAATCCCGCACCCTCCCTAGGGGCCAGCCCTTGGTGCTATAATCACTCCTAATCACCTTCCCACACAAGTAAGTTTATACAAAGCACGATGAACTCAGTTTGGAAGAAAGCCAATCACACAGAATATACGATGCTTGCATTTATTTCTATAATGTCTAGTGAGGACTAAGCAGCAATTTACAATAATATGGGAATAGAAGAGCAAGCTGAATAATTCCAATTATCAGTCACAGATGAATATGCAATTATTTATCTTATGCTCCTAGAAAATGTAGATGATCAGGTCAGATCACACCCGGGACCCTCGCCGCTACAGGTGCCCGGCACACCACGAGAGAGAGGAGGGGAGGACTGGCCAAGGCCCCCACATTCCTACACCGGAGCGGGGATGTGATGCTAGGAGTCTCGGACCAGATAGTGCACGGCTGGTCGTCCAGGCGCTGTTCCTCTTCGTGCGCGCGTTTCACCAAACAGCCCAGGATGAGTCCCTCCCTCAATGGCCCAGGTATATTCCTCTTATTAGGGGCTGCACGTCAATCACTATGATGTACCAGCTATTCGAGAAGCTTCTGGGCTCATCCTTCTGGGCAGTAAACATGTTTTCGCCTGGAAAGTTACAAGACTGGAAACAGCCAGTCTTGGCTTCCAGGCTTCGTGCACGTTGTTTTGGGGAAGGTCTGGCATTCCTGCGTTATCAGTGCACCTGACTCGCAGAGCGAAGACGAGCAAGGCTGTGCAAAGCTGTGTCTGGCTCCCAAGGGCTGTGTAGAGCTTCTTGCAAAGGCTAGATGTTTATGTCTTCATGAAGGGCCTTCGCAGTTAACCCCTTACAAGCATGTGGGCTCACCGAGTTCGAGAGGCCTGGCTGATTTCAGCATTTTCCTCCACGCTATGAATAAGCTCTAATATACTCAAGATAGCTCAGTAGGTTAGTGCAAGTGCAGGTTACTGCAAGTGCCTAGAAGCTTATCACGACAACACCCAGGATGCATTTACTATGATTCTAACAGTAGGTGTTCCATGTCTGCCGCCAAAATATTAGGCAGCAACGAACATTCATATTGCACACTATAAATCAGTGCAGCCCCCCTCCCGGGTACTTAGCCCTGTGGTCCACCTGAAGGATAGCATAGAACGGTAACAGCATTTGAACAATATCAGGACCAGAAGATTCAGTCAGCCACGTTTCCGTGACAAACACGAAAGCGGGGCAGTGGGATTCTAAAAAGGAATGCATCTCGAGTCTATGCGCCACAAGTGATTGTGCATTAATCAAGCATGCGTACAAGTGGATGGAGGGACCAGGGGCAGGCACTATCTTCGCCTGCATTTCCTGCCAGCCAGCTGGAAAGAGTGTTTGTAGTAGTGCTAAAGTGAGAATGTCCCTATGCCTAACAAACTTACTAATATCATGCTGTGCCTAGAGCACAGACTCTGCCCGGACGAGCGCAGACAAGCCAGACTTTGGTGTGACTCCAGGCTGCACTCGGTCGCTGCCCTCCCGGTGCTGCCGTTTAAATACTATTGCCATTAAATTGCAGAGACCAATCCAAGCGGAGGCTGAATCAAATGAAGAAGAGCGAGGAAGGACTTGCGTTCTAACGGTGCATGCAAGTGTGTAACAAAAGAAAGATGGGAGATGAAGTCCCAGCACGAGCATTGGTCTCCCCAAGTCCAGGCACACTTGCTACCGCTTTTAAAACAAACTTTAGTGAGTTGAATCCAATGATAGCAATAGTTTGCCTTATTTTCCCAGGGCGTCCATTCAGCCACCAGGCTCAGTAGCACTTAACAGGAAACACATTTATTGGTGAGGCAAAAACCTTACTGTCCACATCCAATAATGCTATTGCCTGCAATTTAATGGGTCAGACCTCACACCCAACATCCATTAGGGCCTGGGGCTGGAGAAGAGCAGAGGTGTTGAATAACATCCAGAGATGTCTCATTGTTGGGGTGAACTCTCTCACTCACTCACACTGGGTCTCACCAAGAATGCCAGGAGCCAGGGGGGCATGGCCAGCAGGTGAGGGATGAGGACGTGAATCCTCACTGCTCCCGGGCCGCCGGCTTCATCCTGTTAATATCCTGCTGAATTATGGATCTGACACCCAAGAAAATAACCTGAGCGCACTGCGGAAATCTCCAGTGGCGGATCGCTACAACATATTGCCAAAACGGAGTGGATTTCAAAAGATATGCATGATGGAAGAATAAGACGGCGGATCGAGCAACCTGGAAAAGATGGCCGCCGGGATTGAAACCGAGGCCTGAAAGGAAGAAACGCGGCACAGGGCCGGCGGAATCCACATTGAAGTCCGGTGTATGGGACTAGCAGCCCAGCACGACAACGAGCGGACGGTGCGCCGTCGCTGACTCGGGCGCCCGGAGGCATCGAAACTAGGAGGAGTGGAGCCCAGGGCGAGCAGAGACGGGAGAGAGTACACAGCCGCCTCCAACCCCCCGCCTCCGACCCCACTCCATAACCACCTAGGGCAGCGCGACGGGTGCCGAGGGATCCCCGGCCGCTCCAATTGCGGGAAGAGTCCCATCCCCGCTCCTAACCAGGGACACAACGCATGGGGAGCCGCAACGGGTGAGGGAGGCAGAGTGCGGCAAGCCGTGAATGGACGAGGCAGAGGCCTGAGAGTAGAGCGGCTCTAGGCCCCAGGATAGGGGACTCCCACTACACATGACCAGAGACAGTCGGGGAACACAGCGCCCGCAGCACAGAGACATTTTGGAGCGCCCACTACAAACCCAAGCCTGAAACCGCCATCCAGAAATAACGGCATTGAGGATCGGCGCCCCCGGAATCCAGGCACTGACACCAACTTCGGGTAAGCGAGTGGCAAGCCATAACCCATAGAAACTTATAACGGAAGCTAAAAGACATAAACTGGCCCAATGACTGCATGAAGTAGAGTGGGCTTACACAGCGCCTACAACATACATGAGGCCAAGCATATGGGGAGAGACATAGCAGACCATGCGAATGTAGTGTAATACAGGGGGGAAATCACCTCATTCACTGCTGCAAGTGGAGGCAAATGCCACCCACATACATCTAGCCAGAGAAGAACCTGAACCACCAATGCAGGCGACTCCCCGCTGAATAGAGACCATCTCACCAGCTAGTGCGCCACCCTGCATCATAAGCGCAGTAGGACCTGCAAAGCCTAATCTGCATTGCAAATCGAAACGGATCACACTTCCTGTCGCGGGTGGCATTTGAAATACCGGCCTGCTGGACCTTGATTTCAGGGTGCTACAATCTCACACTGTACAGGACGACAGAGGCGAGACCTCAGAGATTGGTAGGGAGCAAGTGCCACTCAAAAGATAGAAGTGTGGTCACAAACTATAAGTAAACTACCCTGAAGTGGCAGACTCTGAGGCCGGTGAGTCCATCCTCCTATGGATCCGCAATAGAACAAAAAAAGGCTACCCCCGACAGACTTTAAACATTAACCACAACACCGGCAAAAGAGAAATAGAACTCCCAAAGCACCACTGGGACAATCCACAAGGGACCTTTTATAAACTGCAGCTACGAGAACGCAATTGACCAAACGGTCGTAGTTGGAATACACTTCCGACCGGCACAGCAACGTAACTACGGGATAAGAGAGAAAGAAAGTACAGCAAATAATCCTGCATTGGAATATCATGGGGAAAGATAGAGCCAAGAACGCGACAATGCAGAGCAAAATGGAGCAATACACGACCCCCTCCCAATCTCCCCAGCAGGAGCAAGCCACATCCAGTGACGCACTAGGAGCAGAGGAAGAGAATATATCACTTAAGGATGTCATGAATGCCATCGCCAACTCGAGGACCTCGATGGAGATTAAAATGGACGGCATAAGTACAGAGGTATCCCTACTGCGCCACGACATGCAGAAACTGGCAGCCCGTACAGGGGAGGCTGAAGGTCGCATAGCAGAAACGGAAGAGGGCCTACGAAACATAAACCACCAGATGACGGCAACCGTGGCACACCTCAAATCACTGGAGGAACGAGTGGAAGTAGGGGAGGGAAGAGCGAGAAGACCAACATCCAAATTCTCGGACTGCCTGAAAAATCCAAGGGACCAAGCATGGAGCTTTTCCGAGAGCAATGGCTGGAAGATATATTTGCTCCCAAGTTCCTATCAAAATTCTTCTCAGTGCCACGGGCGCACTGCATGCCAACAGGTAGAATTATCCCTGGAGCTCCCCCACACACAGTGATAGCAAAGCTCCTGAACTACCGGGATCGAGACGCGATACTACAGATGGCTAGGACCAAAGGAACCATAACCTACAATGGCTCTAAGATCGCCTTTTTCCCGGACTTAATTAGGGAGGTACAGAAGGCGAGGCAATCCTTCAATCCACTCAAAAAGCATCTAAAATCCCTCAATATAAAATACGGACTCCTGTTCCCCGCACAACTTAAAATTCTATACAACGGCACAACAGACGCCAAAGAAGCATGGAACTGGGTAGAAAGAAACCTTGAAGGTGACTGGAGACTGGGCAGCAGGCAGGATGTCAGCAGAAACAGAACACGACCTGAGAGAGCAGCACCTGAACAACCACAGCCGGGGACAGAACCAATGCCAAATGAAGTCAATAACGGATGCTACCGTGCCTGAACAAGCAGAAGCACAAATTGACAGTGAATGAAGAAGCACCACTTAACAGTACCAACAGCATCGCTGCATGACTTGGGTTCCAATAGCCGGCGGCAGGGACCGCACGTACCCCCTACACAAGCACTTTGTAATTGCGATAAGTAGCACCCTCGGCTACTTAGTACACAGAGGTATTTGCAGACCTGAATGCCTGGAATGTAGAGTACTAACTTGTTTATTTTCTTATTTTTGAGGTTAGTTAATGGGGCAACAGATGCTTCAGTTGGGGTTGGAGTATGGGGCGGAGGGAGTTGGGGATTTTTTAGCTAAAGTTCGCATGAGTCAATGGTCAGCAGGTCACTATTCACAAAAAGCACACAAGACCAAAGCAGATGGGAGAATCCCCCACCAAAGATGGGTCAAGCTACACACAAGTACTCACAAGATAGATGTTGGCGCAGAGAAGGAATGACACCAAAAAACTGTGCCTCCTAACATGGAATGTAAATGGCCTGGGTAACAGTATCAAGTGGAGATTGGTGACGCAATTCCTAAACAGGCACACCCCAGATATAGCACTCCTCACGGAGACACACCTAGCAGGCACAACGTGCTATCTCTTTAAGAGAACTAATTACCGGGTTGCAATGCATGCAGGATTCTCTATGGGGTCGAGAGGAGTATTAATACTATTACACAAAAGGGTTCCCTTCAAGGTCTCGAAAGTAATCCAAGATACAGGGGGGAGATATGTACACATAGCTGGCACACTATGGAATCAAACACATGCCCTCCTAGCGGTTTATTCGCCCCCAACACTAATGTCCGAGTTACTAGAAGACATTACACCTATCCTAGTTATGACAGAAGCAGATAACTGGATTATTGGAGGGGACTTTAACAAAGTCATGGATGTAGAAATTGATCAATCACATATAAGAACCAGGAACCCCACAACACCCACCAAACTGGCAGCGTTCTCATCAGCATTAGGGTTGAGAGATGTGTGGCACAACCTCCACCCTACAGAGCGCGAAAACTCGTTCCACTCAGGTGCACATGCATTGCTCTCTAGGGTGGACTATTTCTTTCTCCCTGAAGTAAATGTACATAAAGTAACAGAGGCCACCCTGCTTCCCCGAGGCATATCGGACCACTCCTCGCTACTGATACAAGTGGAAACAGAAAGACTGCACCGCCCATCAGCCTGGCGACTAGACAATTGCTACTTAGGTTTTCCAGAGCTGGTGGAGAAAATTCAATCGCCCACATCCCTATACCTTGAACTAAACCACAGCTCAATAGACAATCCGACGACGCTATGGGAAGCCTATAAGGCATTTCTAAGGGGTGAGATCATAGGGTGGATAGCAACACAAAGGAAAACACACAAGAAAGATGTGGAAACGGCCGAAATTGAAGTAAGGAGGGCCAAAACATCACACACAAACATTCCTTCACCCGAGAGCAATAGAACTCTAATACTGGCACAAAATAAATTACAGAACATAAAACTGAACTGTGCAAAACAGGCACACAGAGCGATAAGAGCTAGGTTTTACGAGCTGGGTGACAAAGCGGGCAAACTACTATCATGGTTAGAGAAAAGGGAGGAAGGGCACCAGCAAATTAGGTACATAACCAGCGAAGATGAAGAGAAGGTCACAACTGATCAAACGATAGCAGTATGTTTTGTAACCTATTCTGAGAACCTGTACAGTGCCCCCACCGGCCGTATTGACACCTCCATCCTAGAAGAAATCTCCCTGCCATGCTTAAACCAGGAGCAAAAGATGCGCCTTGAAGTAGAGATTACAGAAGAGGAAGTAATAGAGGCTATATCTCAACTCCAACCTGGAAAAACTTCAGGGTCAAATGGGTACCCGATAGAGACATGAAAAAAAATAGGGATAAGTGAGCTGGCGCCACACATACTCAACATGTTACGCCACTCAAAAGAGCTTGGAATTCTCCCCCCAGACTTGAGAAGAGCCAGCATTGTGGTGATCCCCAAAGAAAATAAGCCCCTGGATAAGTGCAGCTCCTATAGGCTGATTTCCCTTATAAACAATGAGGCAAACATTTTAGCGAAAATCCTTGCCAATAGGCTACAGGAAGTGATGACAACTCTGATTCACATAGCCATTGATAAGGCACCAGTGCTACAGGAGCCACTAGCACTCCTCTCAATAGATTTTGAGAAGTCATTCGACTTGGTATATTGGGAAGCATTATGGGCAACGATGAACAAATTGGGCTTTGGAGACCAGTTTATAAGCTGGGTTAAACTCCTATATAACTCCCCAACAGCGGAGATCAGGGTGAATGGTTGGTCTTCACGTAACATCAATCTGGGAAAAGGGACAAGACAAGGATGCCCCTTGTCAGCGATGTTATTCGCATTAGTGATAGAACCTGTAGCGGCGCTGCTGCGAAACACACGGGCATGGACAGGCTTCCGCTGGGCTCAGGACTGGGAGGACAGGGTATCTCTGTATGCCGATGATCTATTGATTTACTTGAGTAATCCAAAGGAGTCCTGCCCAGCGGTTACCCAACTGCTGACAAGATATGGGTCGTTTAGTGGGCTGAAAGTAAATTGGGCTAAATCAATACTGTTTCCACTGAAAGGGATAATTGACATGACTCTAGAAGACAGCCCATATCGTGTAGAGGTGAAACAGTTTTGGTACCTAGGGGTACAAATCACGGGCAATCTGAAGGAGTACTCCCAAAAGAACCTCCACCCTATAGTTGATAGATTTGAAAATGAAGTAAGACACTGGATGACACTACCCCTTACCCTACTGGGAAGAGCGGCACTGTTCAAGATGCTGGCACTCCCGCGATTCCTTTACAGTCTACAAAATGCACCACTCCACATCTCTACAGTAGAGTTTTGCAAGATAGACAGGATACTCAGGAGACTACTATGTGCAGAGGGACACCCACGTATTGCCCTACGCACCCTCCAACGTTCCGTCTGGGAAGGCGGCATTGGACTCCTGCACTTACAGACATACTACTGGGCCTCCCAGATGGCAATCGTAAATGACATACAACACGGAGACACTGAACTCCCACACATACGCGCAGACACAAGTGCAATACAAGGAGTCTCCCCGCTGGAAAGTCTTTACCAGACCATGACACAACCATCCCCCTGCACAATGGCAGCACATAAAACACAGATGTGGATGGAAGCACACAGATACATGGGTTGGGAAGGGAAGTTAACTCCGGCTCAGCCATTATGGGGAAACAGGCACCTACCGGAACTCAATAGGCTCCCCAAATGGACAAACTGGGGGAGGGCGGGCATAACCAGGGTGCGGGATATAACACAGGAAGGCAAAATAATATCCTTTGAGAACCTAGCGAGCAAATTTGGTCTGCCCTTGACAGAACACTTCCGCTATAGGCAAATGTCCCACGCATTAGCTGAAATGCCTGAATGCACGCCAATCGAAAGGAACATTGTTCTTGATCGAGTGGATGTTAAAACAACTTCTGTAATGTATAATGTAATCTCCTCATTCGCAACCCCAGCCCTCTGTAGACTCAAAGCTAAATGGGAGAGAGACGTCGGTCCGCTGCAACCTGAGGATTGGACCATAGCCCTCATGTATCCCAGGGAAGTGGCCATCTCTGCTAGAATTAGACTAGTACAATTTAAAATACTACATAGGATATATTACCCGAGACTAGCATTGTACCAATGGGGCAAAACAGCAGAGCCAAATTGTCTGAGATGCCGACAGGACGAAGAAACCTTTATTCATATCCTATGGGAGTGCCTACAAATACAGACATTCTGGCAAAAATGCTGTGATAGACTTTTGTTGGTAATGGGCGGAACGATTCTCAGAGACCTGAAACTGCTAATACTCGGAGTGGACGAAGAAGGTGAAATGTCGCAATACGAAAAAATAATGTTCTCAACGGCCATGGGCCTTGCTAAGAGGAACATAGCACAACTCTGGGGCTCAAACAGTCCCCCGCAATATGATCAATGGGTGGCAGATGTGGATGTGTGCATTACAATGGAGAACAGAGTATATACAGCCAGAGGATGCCTCGCTGAGGCACGGAAGATTTGGCAAAGGTGGGAGGACAGCTAGAGAAACAATAGAACCAGTACTGCCAATGGGCGAACAAGCTCACAAACTAATCGTTTTAAAACTTTAGCATTTTAAACGCTATTAGCACCATGGTTGGTGCCGGTATCGTAACGAGTCCGCCAATGTTCAATGGGGAATTACCACCCCATTCCAAGGTTGGCGGGGTGGTAATTACCCATTGAAGATGGGCCCTTCCCCATTCCCATTTTTGCCCCATGTTAGAGCGGGTGAGGCGTATGGCGGCTTTCATTGTTGGGTCGGCCTAACTTCGCTCTGCAAATATCGCTGTTGATATTGTTGGTGGCATGGCGTTGGAGGATAGGTACGAGATGTATTCTTCAGCCTCATGGGCTAGGGTGTCATCACCTCTCATTAGTGGGTGCCTGGACAGATAGTCTGCCGGGTTGGCCTCTCCTCCAGGCTTGTGGATGATCACATAGTCATATTATTGTAGCCTTATCCCCCAGCGCTCTATTCGGGGAGGCATTTCTGTCTTGGGGTTTAAAAATATCGAGAGGAGCGCTTGATGGTCTGTTACGAGGGTGAACTTTCAGCCAATTACGAAATGGTGGAACTTTTCACAGGCCCATACCACTGCAAGGCTTTCTCGTTCAGCTTGGGAGTAGGCCTTTTCGGTGTGAGATAGGGCGCGACTGGCGTAGGCTACAACTGCATGTTGTACGTTGTCCTCGGTGTCTGCTTGGGCTAAAATGGCTCCGAGGCCAACTGGGCTGGCATTCACTGTGATGATGGTGTGCCACTCTGGATGGAATTAAGCTAGTTGGCGGTGGTTGGTGAGGTTCTCTTTGATGGTTGAGAATGCCGTTTGGCAGTTTGGGTCCTAAAGGAATGGCTGGTCCTTTTTGAGTAGAGTTCGACGTGGGTCGGTAATTGTGGCATAATTTGGGAGGTAGCGTGCACAGTAACCTGCCATCCCCAGAAATGAGCGCAGTTCCGCGGTTGTTGTGGGGGCTTGGAGGTCAGTGATTGCTTTTATCTTGTCCAGGTCAGCTTTTATGCCTTTGTCAGAGAATATATGTCTGAAGAATCTGAGGCTGGTTTTGTTGATGTCGCACTTGGGTCCATTCAGCGTCAGGCCCGCCTCTTGGAGGATCTTGCAGACATCTGTGAATGCCCTATCGTGTTGCTCTTGGTCCCTCCCAAAGATCAGGGTATCATTGCTGTAGTTTAGGGCATTCACCTCGGATGATATTAGGCGTCTGATCTTGAAAGATTTCTGCGGCGGAAGATATGACAAAGTTGAGGCATTTATATCTAAACAGCCCTTCGTGTGTCGCAAAGGTGGTGATTGCCCTTGACGCCGGGTCTATGACGAGCTGGTGATAGTCCTGATTAAGGTCTAGTTTTGAGAAATGCGTCCCTTTGTTCATTCTGATAAGCATGTCCTCTAGGCTTGGTCCTGGGTGCCTCTCCCTTTGAATGGCGGTGTTGTGAATGCACATGTCGACGCATATGTGTAGGCGCTCATTGTCCTTCGGTACTATTACTATGGGGGATACCCATGATGTTGGCCCTTCTGCCTTTTCGATGATGTCATTGAGGAGTAGGAGTTGGATTTCCTTTGAAACTTGGGCCTGGAGGTGGAAACCCACCTTGCGGTGGGTGTTGCACCACCGGCTTGACTTTGGGGTCGATGTGTAGCTTCACGACATAGTCTTTGAGCATTCCTACCCCCTCAAACAGTTGGGGGAATTGGTCCATGAGGTCCTCTTTGTGAGGGGTTGGCATGTTATTGACATGATGGCATCGCATTCAATAAAAGGGTGTCCTTTTATTATTTCAGTTTGGTCGTATTGTAGGTCGATGAGTGCCAGGGCTCTGGCCGTTCTGTAGCTGAGAAGGCAGCGCCCTACAGAGGGACTCCTTATGACGTGTGTTGTGTTGGATATCGTGAGGTCACGATGCGTCAGGTCACATTGAAATTGCCCTTTGGACGTCATGGGCAGGGCTGCGCCCCATTGGAAGATGTGCGTTCTGGACTTCCGCAGAGGGTAGAGGGCTGCAATCTCATGGTACAGTTCTTCGTTCATTACATTCACTGTCGCCCCGGTGTCAACAACAAATGTATTCCTGGTGTCTCCCATTTGTATCGTCACTCTGGGGGCTGGCGTGTCCTCAATGTCGACATTGAGGAGTCGGACGTACTCTCTATCATACCCGTCTTGTAAGTATTGTAATTGTTGTACTTCATCCTGATGATACCTTGGTGGAGAGTTGTCGTATGGGTCGGTGACTAGTGGGAACGGCTGGGGATGATGTTAGGGAGAATTCTCATTTCATGGCTAATTTCCCTTACCTGGTGAGTCCCACAGCAGCTTTGCTGGATCTCTGGAGTTATTTTTTTCCACTTGGTAAGAGTGTGAGCTTTTCCCCCACTCTTACTTGTGTTTTGCTATGTGTTTCTACCTGTTTTTGGGATTGTGGGCTCTGGAGACCACCACTTCAGTAGCCCCCTTCTTTGCATGTGTCACACAGCACCTTCTGTGCAGTGGCACAGGGTTGTCGTTCAGACTCCCACCGACTCCATTTCTGAGGTGACTACTGTCCCCCAGAAAAGGGTAAAGTTACCATTAACTTCACTTAGTCAAATTTAACCACAGATCCAGTACACCCCATCTTACATGGAGTGCTGGAAGAGTTAACTCTTAACTCTTTTTATCTGTACCTCCTAGAGCATTGTTTCGCTCTTTTAACATTTAGACATGGCTGGCGGCAGTGGTATCTACCCTAATTTTCTACCGCGGTTATCTTATATAACCGTGGTAATATTGTAGGCTATTGTGTTAGCCTCGAACTTGAACCCGCTTGACCAAATACTTTTTCTTTTGGCTCCGGTGCGGTTTATTCACCATTTCTTTTTGTTAAAATCCTTCTTGTGTTTTACTTTGTGCAGCAAACCAGGTTTGCCTTCTTTGTTCGCTGTCTTTTGGCGGTAGAAGCCCTCCTCCAGGCGCCTGGGTGTCTAGGTGGGCTGAATGTGAGGGAGGGGTGTAGTCACCCCCTGCACAGGGTATCCTAGGAAACCCAAGTCGCACTTTGTCATGATTGGTCAAGGTGGTTGTCCGGGCTGGACAACCCCCCTGCTGGGGGATTGACAGCCAGGCTGTGTGAATGGGGGGTTTGCTTTTAAAAGGCAGGTCTCTTGGGCTGAAAGTCAGAGAGTCGCCACTGGAACTACAAGGAAGCGACGAGAAGTGGAGGAAAGGTTGACTGCTGCAACTACCCCATACCGGTGAAGCCCTGCTGCAGTCCTGAGCTATCTACCCTTCAATGACTAAGAGGAGATCCAGTCCGGAATCTTCTTTCCTTGAGCCTGGTGGGGATAACCAGCTCATCTTCTTCAGTCAGAGGTCACCTTTGTGGTCGAAATCGCTGCACACTGCTGTAGTGGTCCGGATAGCCACCTGAAGAGCCTCTCCTTGTTTTAAGGAGCGCACCTTTTATTTGTTGTCGCTGCTGCCGGTCTCATCCCTGTGTGGTGTGGACCCCTCATCGTCCTTCTTCTTGCTGAAGCTCCAGGAACCATGGGTCTGTGGGAAACCAACAGGAACAACTGCCGTGGTACCAGCTTCGTTCTTTGAGAAAGGTACTTGGTCCTATTTGAGGAATCTTGGGTGAAATCCCTATTTCTCTACGCTAAGGCCTATCCTTACTTTTCCCTCCTTCTTATAACTTTTGCTTCCGAACATTGACAATATCGAAGTGCTCTTGGCAACGTTGAATCTCGAACTGTCCGACTGTGTGATCCTCGACAACAGGCACCCGGTGTCACTTGACTTTGATTCCGGCCCTTTGACTCTTGAATTACTGTATATGTGTGTTCTGAGATTCTGTCTGCCTAACCAATATATTGCCTGTGATTTTAGCCCCTAACTCTCTCTGGGTATTTCGGGTGCTAAGTGTGTTTTTACCCCGGTAGCATTTCTTGCCGCGGATATGCATTTATCTAGTAGACCGAACTGCAAAAGTGATCTCAATTGTATTCACGGTAACGCGTTCTTTTTTTCATAACACCGGTCCATTCAAACAGAGGGTGCTTACCTCGAATAATACTTTGCAAAGTGAATTGGTTAGTTGTAGTATATTTTGCCTGTGGTTTTTGAATTAATAGAAGTGTCGTGTTAATAACAAATGGTTTAAAAATAACTGTACTTATATTTTTTACCTGAAACCTTGAGTCAGTGTTTGCTTGAGTCACAGTAATTGTGGTCCCTTTGTGTAATCTCTGCTACTGCTCATATACTCTTGAGATAAGCCTGGCTGCTCCACTACTGCTACCACTCTAACTTAGTAGTACAGGCTTGCACCAAAGGTAAAACTTGTATTTCCACCTGTAGTCTTAATTGTGTGTAGTGGTCCCTAAGGGCACTGCACAGGATTCTGCCTAACACATGGCTGTCTTGTTCGTGAGGTGGCAAGAGTTCTCTTGTATACATTCTCTCTTGCGTCACCAATTGCATTGGGTCACTGTGACGGAAGTCGTAGAGTTCATGGGTTTTCCTGTTGGGTTCAATTTGTAGTCCTTCAAGCGCTCTCACTGTGTTCGGGCGTTGGTAAACGTTCGTGGGGCGCTGTTCATGCTGTTCTCTGTGGGTCTCTGGTGGGCGATTGGCATACTGTTGGCGGGTTGGGCTCGCCTCTGGGAGTTGTTCCTTGCACATGGCTTGGAAGCGGTTTCCTTGTCCACATCGCATGCATCGTTGGGCAATCGCAGGGCATGGTCCTTTGTGTGGGTACTCGAACCCACAGCGGTAGCATTTTTGGAAATTTTGTGTACATTGTGAGGAGTATCTGGGAGTTGGTCTTCTCTGAGCATTCGGGTATCGGTGTAAGGGGTTATGGCTGCGATGACGTCGCCCTTTTTGGGGTTCTCAATGGCTGCTGCTTGAACATCAATCCTTTCGTACACCCTGGCCAAGTCCAGTACTTCTTTGAGGGATAGGGGCTTTTTCAGAAGATGTTTCCTGAACATTGAAGATATACACCCCTTTATTATGCGCAGCCTAATCGCTTTTTCGTCGTTAAAGTTGGCGAAGTCGCACTTTATGATCTTCCTTTGGAGGCGGATGACAAATTCCCCTATTGACTCATGTGGGAGTTGGGCACATTGATTGAAGGTATAGCGTTCGTAATCACGATTGAGTCTTATGACAAGTTTTTCATTAATGGCTTCCAGAAGGCGCGAATAGGTATTGCGGTCTTGCGGGGGAATTGTGCGTATTATGTTTTTAATTTCTCTTCCCGCAACATTGGTGAAGATGCTGATTTTGTTAGGGGGGTCTTGGGTGCCAATGGCACCTACAAAGTCTTCGAATTCCTCAACCCATTCTTCCCATCTCTGGCCTTGGTCATGGTGAGGGTTCAGCGTGAATGGGCTTGGTCTCCTCATGAGGCCGGCATGCGAGGTAAGGCTGGCGTTGGCAGTGAGGGGTGTCCTTGCATTTGCAGCTGCCTGTGCTGCAGCGGCCTGGGCTGGATCAGTCATGGTTGCACCTTGGGTGGTGTTGGCTCTGCGGTAGGTTGGAGCTGTAAGCGGTATTCAAATGGAGTTCCAATCCTGTGTCTCACGTGGAGATGTGTGCAGTACCCCAGGATGTGGTGGTGGTACAGTGAGTCCTGGCCTTGTAAATGGGGAAGGCTTGTGTGCTCCTTTGCTATTTAAGAGTGTTTGGCTCTTTTCCAGTCACTTCGGGGTGTGGCACTCTCTGTGGTGAGCGTGTTGCCCTCTTCCCTAGTGCCTTGGCGTTGTAGGGTGGATTTTGCCGTGGCTTATTTAAGCGTTTTAGGTTTGCTTGCTCACTAGTGTGGCTGAGAAGTGTAGTGAGACAGGGCTGAGGAGCATGCTGATGCGGGCGTCATGATAGGCTCTGGGGATTCCTGCTGCGTTTCACAGTTGATGTATGTCTTGGGCGGGTACGGGTCTGCACCTGGCTCCGTGTTCCCGCTCTGCTCTCTCTCTCCCCCGCGTTTGCACTTCTTACTTGTGCTGGTGGTCGGTTCCGCGGTGCTCCGCTTCTCCGATCCTCTTGCAGGGTCGCTGGGTACGGTCCGGGGCAGTTCCGCTTCTTGTTGCTGCTGGGCTCATCAGGTCTTCTCTGCTGTGGTCAGTGACGGCTTCACTCTCACGGGACTGCGGTTGCCGGGCAGTTCTCTTTCCTCCTCCCCGTTGCTGTTGGGCTCACGGGCCCTCCACTGCTGGGCCCACGGGCAACTCGTTGTCTGATGGGCTCACTGGCTCCCCTCCTGGGCTCCTCCTCCGCTGGTCACATGGGTCCTCCTTTTCTGCTGGGCTCACGGGCCCCCCTCCTGGGCTCCTCCTCTGCTGGGCACACGGGCCTTTGTTTACTGCTGGGCTCACGGGCCCCCCTCCTGGGCTCCTCCTCTGCTGGGCACACGGGCCTTTGTTTACTGCTGGGCTCACGGGCCCCCCTCCTGGACTCCTCCTCTGCTGGGCACACAGGCCCTCATTTACTGCTGGGCGCACGGGCCATCTGTCACTGCTGCAGAGCGCGGGCTCTTATCAGCTTCGTCGCCAGTTGTTCAGGTGAACTCTCTCACTCACTCACACTGGGTCTCACCAAGAAAGCCACGTCTCGCATCAACCATCTTTATCCTTAACGTATCTCAACTGTCGTTCCCTTCCCATGTCCCTCCCATTACGCCCTGTTCCCGCCCTGGGGGGGGTGGGGTGTGTGTGTGTGTGCGCGCGAGTGCGTGCGTGCGTGCGTGCGTGCGTGTGTGTGTGTGTGTGTGTGTTCCCTTAAAGGGCCTGTGTCCCTTATTCAGATACAACACTCATAACCAACATCCATTAGGGCCTGGGGCTGGAGAAGCGCGGAGGCAATGAATAACATCCAGAGATGTCTCATGATCAAACTCCATTCAGCCTGAGATATTTATATCCTGAAGAACCTGCGGTCGAAAGAGACCTGCTCCTTTGGGTATCGAAAGAAATTCCTGAAAACGTGCCACCCATTCGTCCTCCATCACAGCGTTAACTTGTGAGGCGTCTAATTCATTAATTGCACGCCAGAGGGCGGAAGTATTTGGACTGAGTGGGAGGTGAACCAGGTCATTTAGAAAGGCGATTCCCAGCCCACCCAACCCTTTCAGCCAATGTTGGCCATGTTTACTCCATCTTCATCAGAATGATTTATAGGCATGTATTGTGCATTTGTAAGGCACTTACATATCAAGGAAGTGTGATGCAGTCTGAGTTGTGATCAACCATGAGCATAACATGCCCTCCTTCCATGTCTCCAAGTATCTCAGTCACCAGTGAAGTGAAAGTCTCCAGTACATTTCCCAGCTCATTCATACGCATGAATAACCAGGACTTCCAGAGCAAACCCCAAAACAGACATCCATAGCAGGGCTGCTCATTTGCACTCTGCATTCTTGAAAGGCTTAACACCCGCCCCTCCATTCCCCAGTGCAGTGGCGCTGTGCGGCAGTGCCACTCAAGGTCCAGTGCTCCGAACTACCAACAGCCCTGCTCTGTGGGGTCCATTTACATTGAAATGGGGGAATGCGTCAAAAGAAACCAAGTCCATTTAGAATTCCACTGATAGCTCTTTGTTTTCGGCTCAAACTGTACCTATATGAGCATAGATACCCATTTACAGCTGGGAAGACCCTGCATAACCCCTCCTTCCCCGTCCCCCAAATCCCTCTTCCCTTCTGGTAACCTGACTCCGCCCTCATGTGAAAGCTAAGAGCACCCTGAGGCCCTCTAGTAATGGCAGAAGGTACTGTTGCCTAGGTGGAGATGGCGGGGAAAGGTGGGATTATGCTGATAACTTCCAATAGGAACCCAATTGCAGGCCAAGTGGGGGACACACCACTCTAGCCCTCCCCATTAGGCACTGAGCAGGCCATGAGAACTCTCGGTTTCTATGGCCTGTTGCACTGCTGCCTGAGAAACCAGGGGTCAAGGGAAACTCTGAGTTACAAGTGCCTGCAGGTCCGCCCTGTTTTCCTACCTATATAAACTGCCCGTTCATGGCCATTCAGGGCCTAGGGGCCAGCCCGGGCGTGGTCTTTGCTCCACTCTCTCTAGGCCCCTATAGACAGCCAGGAGCATGGAATTTGCTCCATGCTCTTCTGGCCATTGGGAGAGGCAGGCTCGCTGGCCCAGCTCCCTTTCTCTCCCTCCAGCCATCAGGTCAGGACTACATCATCCCGGCCCTCATCGACCATCACTGACTCCCACTGCATTCACAAATCACCTTCAATTCCTGCTGCATCATCTATAAGGCAGTCACCCTTAAGTCACGCAGCTACCTCGCAAGGAAACGCAGCATCTCTGGTGTACAGCACACCACCAGAAACCCGGACACGTGCAGACCTGAAATCTGCCACTGTAAAAAGGAAAATACCAGAAAACAAGCTTTCTCTGTCTACGCCTCAAGACCAATGAACCTCCTCCCAGTCAGCATCAGACTTGCCCCTACAATTCAGCAAAGAACTCAAGCTACACCTCTTCAAGGAGTCTCTCCTCCTCAATCAACATCTAGTCCATCACCTCGCCCCCGCGCCACCTGACTTGCTAGATGCTGTCTGCCTCTCTCTTTCTCGCCATCCTGTACAGCTGTAACCCTCCTCTGTGCCCCTCTGGATCCTACCCCACTACCTCTGTTATGCATATGTACTGTTGTATACCTCTGTAAAGCTCTCTGATGCTTCTCAAAGCTAGGTTCATGCTCGAAAAACAAAATAATAACTCTTAATGCAGAGATATTAGGGGACGATTTCACTAAAATCAAGAGGCCCCCATATGGACATCACAAAGCTCCTTGTTTAGCAGGCTGGCAATACACACTGTATCCATCAAACGATGGAGCCATTTTTAACCAAATTTCCTGGAAGGAAATGAAGGCACACCCCTAAAAGCTCACACCAGAGAGAATACAACGTGCTAGGGAAGGAAGGCACAAGTTGTAAGGAACACAGGTTTTAATCTAACACGCAGATGAGAGCAACAGCAAAGAATTCTTCTGCTAAGAAGGTTCTGCTAAGGAGAGCCACAAGCAGAAACTTTTAAAGGTGCACTGCGTCATGATGATGCGACAACATCCAGTAAAAATCCACACGGCTAATTTAATGGACCCTATACATGTACCACCTTTATCCATAAGGGATGGCGGTCCACTGGTCCCAGCCCAGTCTGTCCCTCTTCCATCACGTGGGTGCTGCGGGGCTCATCTTCTTATCATGTCGAAGGTCAGAAAACAATTTAATTATAATCCTGCTGTACGACTATTTTATCACTCATCCTGTGCACTTGGCAAGCCTTAAGATGGACACATAGGAGGTTCTGGGTCACTCTAACCTTCACACACACATTTCACTCACTCCCCTCCGCATCATCCGGCTCCACGGTCTCCACCCTCGATTTGAACTATAATGTATCCCGCCCAGCACCTCGCAATACAAATCACACGAGAATACATGCAGAAAGTAAGACTAATTACTGGAACGCTCATACTTGATCCTGGTCACGACAAAGTCTTGAGAATATTTAAAGGAAGTGGAATGCTAGTAATGGTTCCAGACAGGATGAAATATTAAAGATTCCAGAGGAGAGTGCATATAATAACGGGAACGTTTCTGCTTCTCGTAGTGAAGAGAACATATCAGAACTGCCTGAATATAGTAGGAAGCAATACAGGAACTCTCAGATTTGTTCTAAATCAAGATAAAGAGGGGACAGTCAAGAAAGAGCAAACTATACCTTTGGGAAAAGCGAATGAACTATATCTGTTCTCTAAAAGAAGAAGAATACATGTGTTTAAAGTTAAACAAGAGGAAGACAAAAAGGAAAGAAGGAACAATACGTTAAAAGAGAGAGTTGAAACTTTGAAAAGCCCTATATCGGAACTGTATAGTTTGATGAAAACGATAACCAAGAACTGTTGAAATGAAGCTGCTGGAAGAACCACGTCACAGTTATTCTAAATAGTGGCAAGGTCAGTAGGTTTGTTTTGGACAGAGGTGTTCGGCAGAAACCTGTGCAGTTCCCTTAGGGACCACTGCAAACAATTTAGGACCACAGGTGTTAGCAGTAAACCCAATTGGTAGCAGTCTGTACCACCCAGATTTACCTGGTAGCTGTGGCTGAGCAGCCAGACTTCTCTCAAGAAGAGTTAGGCAGTATATAGAGTATACACAATAGGGCTAAAAATAAAGTAGAACAAGCAAACACTGACCAGAGCTTTGGCATAAAAGTATATAAATATTTATTTATAAAAGCACACTTATGAAAATACACTGGCACTAATATATCAAGCAAGTTCAAACACAGTCACTATAAGTATATGCACCTCCCTAGTTAATTATTCGACAAGTCTAGGTTAAGACACCACTTACTTAGCAAAACAGAGGTGAGCGCATAACCGTAGATGGCACTCCAATAATTTGTTGAAAAAGGGAGAGAAAAGGCAGAGTAGGAAAATTACACAGTACCAACACTTTTAAGAAACCACAGCAAGTCAAGAAAGGCAGGGTCTACTGTAGAGCAAAACGTTCATAGGCCAGGCCCACTCTTGGAGAGAGCAAGGCGGAATGTGCCCAATATCACACAGTGGAAATGCACTCAAAGTCTTTGCAGAAAAGTCAAAAAGGTTGGATCAGTTCAAAAAGGCAAAGTTAGCAGGTCTGAGGTCAACCCAGTTAGAAAGTCAAGGATTTACGGGACACCTTGGACAATCTGTTGAAAGGGAGACCAGGCGGGACACAGTACCTGAAATGGTGAGAAAGCTCCAGCGGTGGCAGTTGTTCCTGACAGCGGGTGCAAGTTGTGGCTTCAACCAGAGGAAGAGATGGTCTCGACGAGGAAGAAAGCTGGAGGTCGTTGCACTGCCAGGGAAGAAACCAGCCGCAGAGTTTCCCGATTAAAAGGTATAACCCTTTTATTCGCGGTAGTGGTGAAGCGTGGCTATCCGGCCACCGGGGTGCTTGGCACGGGTGATTCAACCACGAGACGATCCAGGAAGGCGAAAAAGGCAAACTGGTTGGTCCCACCAGCTCAAAGGGAAGAAGACTCTCCTGGAAGAAGATCTCCTCTGTCGTCGGGGAAGTGGTGAGTTTCGTACAGCAGGGCTCCACCGGTGGTGTCATCATTGTAGATGGCTCAGCTTCTCCCCTCTTCGGATTCTTTATGTCCAGTGGTGACTTCTGAAGTTCCAGTCCCCAAAGCCCTGCTTTTATGCAGCAAAACCCCCATTCATCAGCCTAGCTGTCACTCAAACATGCTAAGTGGTGAGCCAGGCGGCTCACCACTGACCCAATCACACAAGAGTGCGACTAGAGTTGCCAAAGCAACTCAGTCCAGGGTACCTAATCGCCCTCCCACACATCCTGTTGACCCCAGACAGAGTGGCACCATTTGGAATGAAGGGCTCGAATCGAGTTAGAGTTTCAGAGGCGAACACAAACGCCATTTTAAAACCGAGTCCTAGCAAAAAGACCCAACCGCGGAATAAATATTAAATAAATAACCCGGCAGTATCTTTAACATTGCACCAAAAAGTGGTGCGTTTAAAATCAATGGGAAAATCCCATAGGAAATATTACGATGGAATATTTTGCGTGGTATCCACTGCCACCAGCCAGAAACTCGACAAGGGGGGACTGGACAGTGCCCCCTTGGAAAACAGACCCTGGGGCAATCGAATTACCCCTACCAGTACTTCCACGATATGATGGTTTGTACCGGTTCTGTTCACAATATGAGACTAGTAAAGCCAATGGTGACTTTACATGCCCTGGGAGACAGTAGTCAGTCCCAGGGTATGGAGTATATGTTTGGGGGTAAATATGACACCCCTGTCTTACTGCACTGAGGGTGCTGTGTAACACACTTACCAAAAACCACATGAAACCCTATGGAGTAAAAGACCCCATAGCCCATAAAACACATTACAAAGTCAAAGGACATTCTCAAATCATGCCTAAGAGTGGGAGAAATAGAGTCTCACTCTTAGCAGGAGAAAAAAATAAACCCCAAAAATCCAGCAAAGCTACTGGGGGACTCACTAGGTTTGGGAAATTAGCCTTAACAGAGAATTCTCCCTAACAAGAGGACTCAGCTGGTTTTGGACATTCATTGATGACTGACGAGCAACCCAGTTTGTTTTTTTAGGTAAGGAAGACCTGTAGTTTAGGGAAAGTTAGGAGTTTGCACCTGTTTCAGTTAATAAAATATCAGTAAAATAGAAATTCAGAGCCCATGTCCTTCTTCATACCTGCCACAGCCCCTAACAAGAGGTATTTGTATACCTGATGTAGCCAGGGACGTCATTTCACCAAAATGCCTGGGGTTGCGGAAGTGACATCACACTACCCATGACCTCTGATGACATCACAGCAAGTGATGTTATTTGACCCCGCCCTGAAGTGATATCGCGGGTAGCGATGGAACATGACCTTACACCCCTTGACAAAACAGGAAGTGGCATCACTTAGCATTATTCCTAAGAACACTACGAAAAATATTGTTATAATATGATATACATTTCATACAAGAATGGATCGCCATATGTATCGTTAAGATCAGTGTGTATAGGACATATTACCAAATTACTGTGAATGCAAGCAGACGTGAATGGCAAAATGATGATGTGTTATTACATAGCACTCACGCTTAAGCGCCTTATATAGAAAAAATATACATGCACTATCACCCAACCTGTGTTGGTACTCATTTATTGACCTCAGAGGATGAAAGGCTGAGTTGAGGTGTTTAAAATCAGACTAAATCAGTGACTCAGCCCCTGAAGTGTGCCTGAAATAAACCTTTAATGAGTCTAGCGATTATTGTATAGAATTCCAGAAAGACACATTTTTTGGTATTCCTATTCTTTCTTATTTAGGGTCACTGCTGAAAGTGTTACACTTGTGGACCCCCTGTTCTTTTTTGAATTTTTGTAAACATTTTTAAGAGGCCTGAACAATAAAGCCAGCCACTCCAGAAGCAAAGAGCCACATGGCGCTGGCCACAGCCCAGGAGCTTGCATAAACATTTGTTTTTTAAAAAGACACTTTTTTCCGGGGTAGCAAGGGAGACCTCAGGGGTCGCAGTTGCGACCCCTGCTGACCACTAAATGACGTCCCTGGATGTAACCCCATACCATGAGTCGCAGCCTTTGCACCTACCTTAATTTTGTCTTTTCTGTATCTGCATTCCTGATGTAGCCCCCGTACCATGAGACACGTCTACTGCCGGACAGTGCAGCCACCCTAATTTTCACTTTTGCGTATCGGTATTCCTGATGTAGCCCCCATACCAGGAGGCGTGTCTTTTGCCAGACTGTACACCTACCTTAATCTTGTCGATTGCGTAGCTGCATACCTGATGTAGCCCCGTACCATGAGCTACGGCTTCTGCCAGACTGTGCACCATCCCAAATTTTCTCTTTTGCACATCTGCATACCAGATGTAGCCCCTGTAACAATGGGCGCGGTTTCTGCCAGACTGTGTACCTACCTTCATTTTGTCTTTGCGTATCTGTAAACCTGCAGTAGCCCCCTTTACATGAGGCACGGTTTTGCTAGATTATGAATTCAAGACCACTTGCATGTTGCAACCATTATGCATGGTGTTGCACTATGTAAAATGTCACTTTGCACTTACTGTAACTAGCGCCTAGATGCCTGAGGGTTTTGTGTGCTGCTTTAAACGTAAAAATAAAAATATAATTAAAATTAAAATCTGAATCCAGATGTTTCTTCCGAACATCACTTCTGACAGACATTTCCATGTCATGCTTTCATCCGGATTTCACTTTTCGACCATGGATTGGATTATGGATTGTGATTTCTTTTGGCTGGATCGCACTATGGATTTTTAATGGGACACTCAGTAGATTATTTTTCATGGAGGATCGAGGATTTTCCAAACTGTGAGTATGTTAACATTTTAGATTACAAGGAATTGCTTCCAAATAGTTGTATGTATGTATGTTTCTTCTGTTTCAAACTGTTTTACTATATTTTGAATCCGTTGTCCATAGTCGTGATATTTCTTTTTTTTATTTGTATGTTTTCAAGGGAAATGGTCTGGGATAATTTAAATTCCGGTGCAGATTGTTCTGATATTAAGTCTTTCATATTGTTGATTTTTGCCCTTCCTTCAGTCACTGCATTGTAGCAGTTCCGCCATGATATCTGATATTTAGGTCTCCTTCTTGTTCCATTTTGCGTTAATTGTCCTAACCATGTGCTTTCCATGTAATCCATTAAATCTGTGGTCTGTTCCTCATTGTTTTTGAAGCAATCTGTGTCGACCAAATGTTTGTAAAATGTAATTACTTTGTCTTCTTTTACAAACGCTAAAGCAATCAGTTTTTTTACATTATGTTGGAAAGTGCTATCTTCTATGTATTTGGTGTGCAGCTCTAGTTTTTGCAGTTTCCTCCATATTGCCTGGGTAAAATGGAAAAAACATCCTTGTATACTGGTTTCTTTATATATTCCGGTGAATGCCTTGATTTGTGCCAGTTCATTGTGTCACCATGTATCACCATGATAGTGGTAGATTAGCGAAGCGAAGATTAGCGGAACTAGATGGTTATTAATCGAACCATGTATGCTATAAAATTGCTGGAACGGTTGTGGGCACGATTTGAATGTGGCGTCGCTTTGCCAAATGTCACATTTACCAAGCTGCCTTAAATTACTGTTTATTGTGAACATTATAACTTTTTCATCCTTTACTTGTATTGTTGTATAATGAAAATGTTCTCCATTTTCTGTTTTTTTAAATATTTCCGGTATGCATATTTCTTTGTAATTTCTGGGTGATAGCGGTAGATTTTCCTTTTGTTCTTTTTTTCTGTTGTATATGTTTTTCCGCTGGCATTTGTGCTGCTACGTGCAATGGAATTTTGTTGCACGTTTGAGCTATCACAGACCCGTTGGCCTCAGTCGGGTTTTCCATTGCTTTTCTTTTTAGTTCATTCATTGTTTTTTCAACCACTATAGTGGTTCTGTCCAGTAGATGGTTGTGTTCTCCTTTTATTTTTACCATTGTATTTTCTGTTATCACTCTCCCTATACACTTTGTTTTTGTATATTCTGTGCACTTCCAATATGTTCTTTCGCCTTTTTTTAATTCTTTATTGTATACGTATCCCTCATGAATCAATTGTTCTCCTCCTTTCTGAGACGTAACATATTCCACTTTCTCGCTCATCTTATATCTGAAATAACGAAAACAACAATTCTCTATTTTTGGCATATATTATGTACAGATTAATATTCTATAATAATTTCTATATTTTTATGTAATATTACCTGTATTCACGACAAGTAGCTGCAGTGTACTTTTTTCCGTTTGCTCTGACCTCAGGTTCTGTCAGGTAATGACAGTTTGTCGCAACCGTCATATGTTCGTCAGCGTTCATTTAAGGTTCTTTACTCATGGCTTTTACTCATTCGTTTAACCCTTAGTAATCGTACTTTATGCGCTTTTCGTCATTCATAATGTGTAATATATGCCTAATTTTCGCGGAGGGTGCAAGGGTTCCGTGTGTAGTAGGAGGGGCTGGGGGGACCCCCCCTCCCATAACAACGTAAACTTTTTTTGGACAAGTACTATTGACATTTTGACATTGGGTTATCGAAAATGTTTTCGAAATATTTTTTTAGAACAAATGACCATGGCCATTTTAAGTATGTAATGTCAACATATATACATTCAACATTTTTTTTTCGACATTATTGTTTTTCGGTAATATTTTTTCGATAATATTACTCTAAACCCATGAGCTTCACACTACCAAAAGCAAAACAGCGGGCATGCCTTTCATACGAGAACATATACCGTGGTGAAGTGTGCGTGTGTGTGTGCTGCACCAAATTATGAAAGTGCTGTAGTGAGCTATGCAGCATCTGTCCAGCTGCCACGTAACTCGAAATGTAATGTCATGAGCTGGGCTGTGGGCAGGTGTGTCCCAAAATGTGCTGTGCGTTGTCTATGAATGCGGGAATGTGGCACCAAGCACTATGAATTTTCTGGAATCATGTTGTCCAGTCAAACAGTGATTGCTAAGGTGGCCTGCAGTGTGCTGCAGGTCATGCTCACGCGTGGGGCAATGTGCTACATGAAAAGCGATGTGCTGCATCCACTCTTTGAAATGCAGCACATGCAAGCAATACAATGTTATGTGCCCCAATGCAGGCCAAAAGCAAAAGTGTAATGCAGACACTGCCTATAGCACGTGAAAAGCAAATATGCATTGCTATGTGCTATATGGTAACCTCTTGCCTGTTAGCCTAAACTTATGAGCCCTGCTACTGTCCTCGTAACACTTGGTCATTGTGTCACGGCAGAGGTTCTGATGCACTGTTGAGCAATCTCTTCGAGAAGCTGGCCCTCTCCCATGTTATTCACCAGACTGGATCTGTTGGTTGTCTACACAACCACAAGTCTAGCGTTAGAGCTGCCAAAGTCATGGAAACTGCTCTCCTTAACACTGGTGAAGACTTGCCCTCTAATCTCAATCCCAACTCTCCTTACAGTCTGATCCTTCATGACCTCTCCTCTACCTATGATATGGTCAATCATGCCACCCTTATAAATTGGCTCTGTGATACCCACAGACCTGGCACTGGGCTGGTTGTCCTTCGTCCTCTCTGAACAGCTTTCCAAGATTCAAATGTGCCCTTTTCTCTCCCCATCACACTCTCCACCTGTGGTGTCCCTCAGGGCTCTATCCTCTCCCCGTGGCTCTTGTACATCTACCTTGCCCCGCTAGCCATTTGATCTCTGCCTTCATCTTCTCACTTCCAATGATATGCAGATGACATGCAGCTCTCCTTCAAGCTTCCCTCCACTTATTAGCCAAGGCTGGAGCAAGGAAGGCAATGCTGTCCTAGATAGTTCTGGAGAAGCTGGGGAGCACCTGTTTGGCGGAGACTTTCATAGAGAGGACTTGTCTAGAGACATCATCCAGTGGAATAGGCGAGAAAGAGGAGCGGGGGGCCAAGGGAGGCTTTTGAGTGGGTGATGGGGAGGGGGGTGAAGAGTAGAGTGAGGACAGGATGTCCTGGTTTTGGTTAAGAAGCGAGAAGCAAGCGCAGTGCAGAGGGTCAGAGAAGGCAGGGGAAAAGTGGAGACTGCAGTAGAATTGGAGATTCCTTGCAAATTGTAAACAGTTTGCTCGGGTTGTTAGTGGCCCCAGAGATGCATGTTAGGTAAGATTTTGAAAGGAAGCGCCCCCAATTCAGCACGATCCTCCCCGCAATGAGAGACAATAAGGGACTCTCCCGTAGTGGGAATAAGACCAAGACAGAGTGCGGGTGAGCGTAAGTGGGAGTTTATCCAAGGATAAGGCATGCAAAGAACTCTGCAACCTACGAGAGCGCTCTGTCTGACAATAGCAAAGACAGGCGTATTTCTAATACAGAAAACGTCATCAACACCTAAACACTATAGGGGGCACAAGTTAATTGGGATTGGGTATCGTCGACTAACTATAGGTGTTGCTGCAGCATGGTTGGTCTTGGCAAGACGACGTCACTGGTCAGCCTCGTGGGTTGGGTTGGGCCTGGCAGGCCGGCTTGAGGTCATCCGTGCGGTGTTGGTGCGCTGGGGCAGCCTGTGAAAATGATGAATACCTTTCCTGTCTTAGTTGCCCTAGGCCATGCACACTGCAGTTATTCAGAAAATGACATTTACGTTCACTAATAAATTGTTCCGTAGCTTATCTTATAAAATAAACGCAACACATGAGGAATGCACCTCGTGAGAGGTCTGGTGGTTGTTGGTTGGGGTGAGATTTACCTGAGTCTTATTGACCGGTATTTTAGGTCGCGGGACGGGGCTCTGGGACCTGGGCCGAGTGATACATGTCTGTCTGCTGCGTTAGAAGTTATTATATAGATGGGTCTCTGTGTCTTGTCCCAATGATGGGGGTCGTCCTTACACGGGGTCAGGATTCTTGGGGGGGGTTCGTGGGGATTTATGAGAGGGTGCTGGTAGATCAGTGGGTTCATCCGTGGGTTTATTACCGTGCTGTAAATAACACAGGTGGCGGGCTGTGGCCTTGGTTGCGGCGCCGGGGCCTCTGACTCTCTGAAGTAACGCCAGCTTGGTTGGGGGAGGTGAGGGAGCGCAGCACAAGTCTTAGCTTTTTTATCTGGCAGGCTTGGTGGGGTGGGAGAGGGAATGACCTTGCATATACTCACAAAGGTATTTTCCTCGTGCGTTGCTGATCAGTGAATGCAGAAGTTTTATACTGTTCTGCCTCATTTTAACGTTATTCAGACACACATATACATATATATATATTTCATTTTCGTTACACATTTCTTTAATACAGTCGGTTCCAGTACCTTTTCATTACCTAACATTATGTTCACTACATTGTGTGCGTATTGTATGTACATTAGACGTTATACGAGGGATATCTAGGTTATGGCCTACAGAGATTGATGCTCGCCGCTTTGGGTGATTCAGAAAACATATATGAGTTCAAGTTTCTACATACTATTGAAAAACACTTTTACAGATAGAGGTTACACGTTTGGTCAACATCTTTCTCCGTGGTTATAGCAGCATTAGTCCAGACCTGGAGGGATATCATATAACGTTACATTTTTATGGTTCGTTCACATTTTAAACAGAGGTAGTTCATTAACACCAATACTTGAACTATTTTCTACCTTCTTCAGATAGTGATGCTTCAGCTTTTTTCCCCGTTGCCCCGGCCTTGCGGTCTGGGTCATACGGGGTGCAATATCACATTGTTACTAATATAATGTTGCCGTGTTGGCATCTCGGGTTTAGCTCATCTCCGACTTTCTCATGGGAACGCGCTCGCAGCGGATCTGCCAGGGCTGCTGAGGCGGCAGAGATGCATGAAAGGCCCTCCAAAGGTGGGGGCCTCGTTACAGTGTGCTGAACTCACACCATGTTTGCTGTGCACGATGGCGTCTAGGCCTAACTTAAGTTTCGGTAAATGCAAAGACAGGGTGCGTGTGGGCAATGTCGTCGGCGGGTGAACCCCCCTCCACCTGGGCCCGGGTGGCATGAGGGTGCTCCCACCGAGCCATGGTCCTCACCTGGGGAGGGAGCTGTAGGTGAGGAGGGCCTCGTGGCCATTCCTCCCCTACATTTCCCCCCTTTCGTTACTTAAAGTAACGAATTTCTTTAGCTCTTCTAATCTTCTACATTCTTGTTCTTCTAACACTGCACCATCCCATGCAGGGGTTCCTTTTATAGGCATCCATGCTCTGCACACCCCCCTTAAGCTCTCACCTCTCCTAGCATACTCGTCTGGTGTACATGTCAAATATATACAGTCGCCGGTCTCTTCCAGATCTACCCAGACCTCCTCATACCATTCCAGTTCTACGTCTCGTGGTTCTTTAATCGTGGTGTGCCATAGCTTATCTACTATGTACTTGTCACGGCACATAGGCACTAACTGGTACCTGGGGGTGTTGTCTGTTCCTGTCTGCACGTGTACTTCTTGTGTTGCTTTAATTGTACCACCGGAGTTGCCCATTGTAACCATCATCATTGCACCGTTAGGGACTGCATTAGCACAACATCGGAGGCCCACCTGGCACAGGCAGAACATCACAAGGATGATCACCACTATTGGTATCAGGAACTTCATTGTCACTCCAAGCCATGAGGGAACCCAGGAGAAGATATTGTCGAACCACGAGCTATCCTCAGCTCCACCTTCCATTTTCATCTTCTCGCCCAGGTTATGTACTGCTTCAATAACGTGGGACAGGGACCCATTTTCTGCGTCTTCAGAAGGTACGAACGTGCAGCACGCACTTCCTATTTTTCGGCAAACACCTCCATCGATAGCTGTCAACAGGTCTAGAACATACCTGTTCTGCATGGTCATTAGTCGCAGAGCTCGTAGTTCCACCTTTATTATGTTGAACCCTTCTTCAGTGTCATTGGCCAACTGGATCAGTTCCCACCGTGTGATCTGGAGCCATTTTGCATTTGCTCTTGCTTGGACACTGGACACTAGTGAAGCAAAGAATGTTTCCACGGAGCTGAACAGGCGATACTTGTCTGGGATCTGTGCCAATAAATCAGATGATGCTTGTGATATGTAGTTCGAGGCTCGCTTGTTTCTTGAGAGCTTTTCTTCCTTCCCCCCGGAGGACAGGACATAAAGGTGCGCTTGTGTAGTTGGAGAAGCTGCATTCTGGTTCAAGCCTCCTTTCATCATGTTACTTCTGTCAATATGGCTTTCTGGAATCACCATTAGTGTCGAGTGCAAGGTGGCCATTGAGCAGCTACCACTCCATGATTGGGGAAGGTGCAGGTACGCCTGGTTTCCGCATACCCAGTAGGTGTCCATTAATGCTGCTGTCCCTTTTTTCATATCCGGGATGGTGAGAGTTTTGTTACAGTTCGTGTTCGTTCCCATTGCCATTTTTCCTTCTCCCTTGAAACATAGTTCGTTTTGTATTTCACTTTGTAGCTTGAAGGGTTTCTCCATCGCTGTTACCCATGTTAGTTTAGGGATGTGTTCTTTCCATATTGGCAAGCACGTTCTTTCCATCCACCGCAACTTGTCCGGTTGGACACCTTTCAGCGCTTCTGCCTTGCACAGCACTTCTTCGTCTTTCCATTTGTTTTCGGAAAACAGTGTCCCTTGTATTGCAAAGAAAGGTTCTTTAAGGCAGATCACTCCAGACGCTTGCGAATAGCACGTTTTGTTGTTCTGTACCATTCTGAAAGAGACATCGTGTGCTTGGAAAGTGTTCTTTATTCTACACAGCGTGAGATGAAGGAGACATTGGGCATCCACAATGGGCAATTCTCGTGGCAACAATACTTTAGGTGTGCCTGATGCATGGGGGATAAGTGAGCAGACATAACAGCTCTCATTGGTTGTTTGTTTAGCTGTTGTGCTCATATCTGCATACCATTTATTTGCTTGGTGAGGGTGTCGTGGGTCTTCCATTTTGTCTAACCCTAGCCCATAATACTCATCATACCCTTTTCCACCAGTCTCTCTTCTCCGCCTACTTTTCTCCCTTCTTCTGTACCTTCTCGTTATAGGAGGTGAAGAACCAGGCCCCCCTTCCTCCCTCCCACCCCCCTTTTCTAATTCTTCATATAGGGGCGTGTGTTCTGCCATCATAATCACTTTTCCATCCTCATTAATAAACAAGAGATCGTTGTTTGAAATTGGGGCGGGAGGGATCGTGTGGTTGTTGTATGTTCCAGGTTGGGACATTGTGTCATTATCTACATTTTTGGTTCTCCATTGTGAGAGGACAGCAGTGGGTGGTGTAGTATAGTATCCCCACACAAAGTGTGCTCCATCCCAGATCAAGAAATCACCTTCTTTGATACCTACAGTCGGAATTGTTTTCGTTCCAGGAGCAAGGGTGGTGTTGTTCCCCCCTCCCCCCTCGTTCATCTCGGTAGAGATGAACGCTATAATCCAGTGTAACACCAGACAAAACATTGAGATGAAGAACACGATAGCACACATTGATAAACCACATTCAAATGAATATGTTAATCTAGCCACTAACATTTCTCTAAATCTAACATATCTATTAGTTGCAGGCTGCCCATTCGATGCCATGATAAATCCTGTTTGAGACACAAAAGTTCATTAAATACAAACATGTAAGCATTTCCACATTGTAACGTTTCGGTGATAAAATATAGGGTTGGGTGAGGAAGGGGGTTTGTTGACAGACAAGGTAGCTTTCAGTCAATATTATTTGTAACTTACTATATATATATATAAATAATAAAAAAAAACATGACATTTCTAAAAACAACAATAATAAAAAACATCTTAAATAGTACAGGAAGGGGAAAAAAAAAAAAGAACCCCACGCAAAACTTTCAAAAATTGTAAAAAGAAAATTTACATATACATGTGTACATGTTTTAGTCCAGGACATTTGTTGCGCGCTAATTGTGTTCACTGTTCATCTCATGAAGCACACGAAATTCAAATCATTCATTCCGCACAACTTCATCGTCCGCTGTTGCCTGTGCCTCATCCTGCACCTCACTCTCCGCAGCGCTGTAAGCTTTACGTACATCTGTCAAATGCACCCAATATCGCAGGCCCTTAACCTTTACTGCTGTAGGCGTGCAAAACACTACCTCATAGGGGCCATGGAAGCGTGGTGCGTTCCACCTCCGCACAAAACTTCTAACATATATAAGGTCCCCAGGCATTAGCTGTAGTGGTTTTTCAGGCAAACCGTTTGGTTCAGTCGCGTTCCCCTCCTCTCTTGTCGAGGGGGGGGCTAGTTGCTTTGAAATTACGCGCGCTGCCCTTGTCAATTTTCGCAGGTATTCTGTGAACTCCTCCCCCAATATGGCTGCGCTTCTGTGTGCATCAGAACGCTCACGGAGAGGCGAATGCGCTGTGTGCATTCTTCTTCCCGTGACGATCTCGTGCGGGGACAAATGGTGATCCTTACTTGGCTGGTTTCGTAGCTCAAACAAGGCCAAAGGCAGGCAGTACATCCAAGTCTTTTTAAGGGAAAAACAAAGTTTTGATAATCTGCTTTTTAACAGGCCGTTTATCTTTTCTACGACGCCATTACTTTGAGGATGATAAATCGAACATAATTTGTGCTTTATTCCCAATAATGTAGTCACTTCTTTAAAGAGTTCATTAACAAAATGCGTCCCGTTATCTGAGCGAATAACGTCGCAAATTCCCCAGCGCGGAAACACTTCCCGCACTAGGAACTTCGCGGCGCCCTTCGCGTCAGGGCGGGCACAAGGGCCTGCCTCCACCCACCTCGAAAATGGACATACAACCACAATCATGTATCGAGCCCCGTTACACCTTTCTCCCATGTCTACATAATCAATATGGAGCTCTCTGAATGGGCCACTTGGTTTTGGTATCGTACCCCTTAGTGTACGCAATGTCATACCTGAGTTGTAAATTTGACATGTCGTGCATTCTAGAGCTAACCTTGTGACATGTTCCTGGAGGCAAGGTGTAAACCAATCTTCTTGTATCTCTGCCATTATGTGTTTCTTTGTGTTGTGTGCAGGAAAGTGTAGTTGTTGAAATGCTATTTCTAACAGCGTGATTGGCATTACCACTTTTCCTGAACTCTCTTGTCGCCACAATAAATCAGTCGGTGATTTGCTGCATCCTCTCTTAGTCCACAGCAATTTTTCCTCTGCACTAGCTCCCTCTTGCAGCTCTATTATCTCCTGTGTGGACATCATGTTGTATCCTGTGGGGACTTCTTGGCTTGCTGTGTGGTGCAACATGTACTCTCCTATTTCACCTTTTTGTAGATATGAAGCTGCTTTGGCAGCGGCGTCTGCTGCCGCGTTCCCCAAAGATACAAAATCTGTATTGGTGGTATGAGCTTGACATTTTACGATGGCCACTGCCGTGGGGTCTTGCAGGGCCTCAATCAGTTCTTTCAATAATTCTGCATGCTGGACTGGCGTTCCGTCTGCTCGTCGGAACCCTCTCCGCCCCCACCGGGCCAACCCACCGTGAACTGTTGTTGTCATGTATGCTGAGTCTGTATATATGGTCACTGCGCACCCCTTGGCGGCATGCAATGCTTCTATTAGCGCTATTAGTTCTGCTGCTTGCGCTGAATAGTGTGATGGGAGGCGGTGTTGTACTAGTATCTCATATTCATCTCCCTCTAATCGTACCACTGCCATACCCACATGCTTTTCTCCTGTCTCCATGTCTATTGATGCTGACCCGTCCACAAAATACACCTCACCCTCGGTCAGGGCATTTTCAAAAATCACTTGATCCTTACTTTCGTCACCTATGTACGTGGCGCAGTTGTGGTTTTGCATGTCCTCTATGGTGCATGCCTCTGTGATGAATGTGGCTGGGTTCACTGTTTTACATCTTACTATATGGATGTTAGCGCTGGACAGTATTATCTCATATGCTGTGGCGCGTTGTGTTGTCAATGTGCTCTTTGTTCGCTCTAATATTGCAAAAAGTGAGTGTTCCACGAACAGTGTCACCGGGCAGCCCATTACTATCGTGGCACTTTTTTCAATTGCGAACGCGGCTGCAGCTAGGGATTGCTCGCACGCGAAATGACCTTGCATTACTGCGTCTAGGGTGCCGCTATAGTAAGCGAGTGGTTTGTGCCCTAAAGATGTTTTCTGTGTCAGTACTGCTGTCATCAATGTTCCTTTGCAGTGTGAAAATAAGAAGAATTCGCGCCCATAATCTGGGTTTGCTAGTACTGGAGCGCTTGATATCAGCTCTTTTAGTGAGTTAAATGCTGTGTTCATCACCTCTGTCCATTCTATGTGTTTGTGTTCCTGTTGTGCTTCTTTCAGTGCCTGTAGCAAGGGCCTTGTGTACGCTGCATAGTCCAATATCCATGCTCGGCAATAGTTACACATACCCAGAAATTTCTGCATCTCTTTTACTGTTTTGGGCTCCCCAATTGTTCTAATCGCCTGTGCCCTGTCTGGTATAATTCGCTTGCCATCCTTTGATATCAACTGACCCAAGTATAGGACCTCCGTCAGACAGTATTGTAACTTCCCCTTGTCCACCTTGTACCCCTTATTTGCCAATAATGTCAATAGTGTTATCGAGTCCTGTCTGCATTCTTCCTCAGCCTGTGCACAAACCAATAAATCATCAACGTACTGAATCACTGTGCTTTCTACAGACAAATTCCCCAGATCTTCATGTAGTACCCTGTTAAATATGCTTGGGCTTTCGCAATATCCTTGTGGTAGTCTGCAGTGTTCGAACCTCCTTCCTCCCAATGTAAATGCTGTCAAGTACCTGCTCTCTTCTGCCAAGGGAATCGAAAAGAATGCATTTTTTAAGTCAATCACTGTGAAGTGTGATGCTATTTTTGGAATGTTGCACAGTATTGTCGCCGGGTTCGGGACTAAAGGGAACTCCTTCATTACCACATCGTTCAATGGGCGTAAATCTTGTATCATCCTCCATGAACCCCCCTTCGCTTTTTTGATTGGGTAAATGCATGTGTTGCATGGGGAGTTTGAGGGCACTATTATACCCTGTGCTAGCAGTGCTTCTATTGTCTCTCTGATCCCTTCTTCTGCTTCTCGCGACAGTGGATATTGTTTCACCCGGGGCAGTATTGCTCCTTGTTTTACTTTTATCACCACAGGCTGAACTTCATGTAGCAACCCTACATCGTGGGGGCCATTAGTCCATAAGTTAGCGGGTACTGAACTCATGTCTTCATCAAAAAATGTATGCGGTGCTCCTACTACCGCCATTAGTTCAACTTTAGTTTGTCTGGCTGTAACTACGATGTCGCAGGGCATTGCCAGTTCCATCACTACTTCACCATCTCCCTCAGTGTCAGAAAATAGCTCCTCGTCCGAGAGCTCTCTCAGGGGGATATTTGCATTTGTACACAATACTGTCCGCCACTCACACCCTTCCATGTCAATACCAATCACGCATATTCTGTTTGCTGATACATGTATTGCATGCAAATCCAATGATAGTACTTCCCCAAGAGCAGTGTCAGGGCTTGCTATGGGACGAAAAAGGAATTCTGCTGGTATTCTCCACTCCACCCTTTTTAGTTCTGGTACTATGAGAGCCAATGTTCTCATGCCTTCAACAAACATCTCCTCATTTCTTGGTACCCCTCTGATCTCTTTTATTGTTGTGTGGCCGTGTATTACTGCTAATATACGGAGGGGGCATATGCCTGGCGTTGAACATACGATGCCGCTCCCTGTGAATGATATGGTCATGTTTAGTTTGCTCAAGAGATCTCTCCCCAGTAAGTTGATGGGAGAGTTTTCATAGTACAGTAAGGGTGCTTTCACTGTTTTACCCCCCACTGTCACATCCAATACCTCTGTGTAAGGAACTTCAATTACAGCCCCAGAGAACCCCTGCGTCTCTAACGTTCTATTAGATAACGGGAACCGGCCCTCTCTAATGCATGATTTCTCCGCTCCCGAATCCACCATGAATATGAATTGCTTGTCTCCTATCTGCGCTCCTATCAATGGTTCCTCTGATGCATTGTGGGTCGTAGACAGTACTGGACACGCAAGTGCTCTCTGTGGGCTGTCCTATGCGGGGTGTCTCATTGCCCCCCCTTGATCGAAAATATTCCCCGAAACTACTGACACTCCACTGTAAGGTGCGGGGGCTGGTGCCCCATTAGCTCCTGTGGCGAAAGTATTACCAGGCGTGTAGTGCACATTGTCATTATTCTGTGGGCTGGTTTGTGTTCGGTATTGATGTCCGTGTAGTTGTGCGTTACTCCTTTGTACTACATTGTCTGGTTGCTGGTATTGTCCCATGGGGAGGCCGTAGGGGCTTCCTGGATGGGGGTGTCCGTACTGTTCTATCTCTTGGAAACCGTTGTTTTGTCTGCTCCTACATTCCCTTGAGTAATGCCCCCATCTCCCACAATTCCAACAGCTCCCCTGTGGACCTCTGGGACCCTGCCACCCATTTCCTCCCATTCCTCCATACCCTTGTCCTCCTCTTCGCCCCCTGTACCCACCTCTTCCTCCTCTTGGGGCCCACTCTTGCCACGTTGGACCTCCGTTCTGCTCCTGCTCTGTCCACTGTCGTTGCCCTTGTCCTGCCCAATTCGCTGCTATTCTTCCTTGTATTGCTATTTGCCCCTCCTCTCCTTCCTCTCCCTCCCGTATGAGTGGGAGTCCCGCTACCGCTGCTGCGACCTTCACCAATTTTGATTGCACCAACTTCGCCTCGTCCGCCAACCTTTTCTGTGCTATTTCCCTCTCTCTTTCTTTGATCCTTTTACAATGGTGTACTATTATGCTTTGGATCTCCGGCCAGCCTTTTGCCTCAACACCTGCTATTTTATCTAGTGCCTTTTGCACTTCCTTTGGGAGCCCTCTTTTAATGATGAAGTAAAATAGAGACGTGGATTGGTGCCAGGGCGTACCCGTTTCCGCTCTCCACATCTCCTGCACCCGGAGAATGTAATCCATAGCGTCCTCCCCATCATTCATGGTACATTGCATTACTGACTGCAGATCAGGGGTATCTGGGAAAGTTTCCCGCAGTGCGTCCCACACCCTTGCTCGCACGGTGTTAAAAGAAGCCCCATCATGGCGATCACACTCCAAAGTTACAGCTGGAAAACCCGCTTTAGCCCACACTCTGTCTGCCTGATCCCCTACTGAGGACACTAGTAGGCTTTTCACATCGCCTACTGCCAGCGGTATACCCGCGGTATGTTTTTCAAATGCATATATCCACTTGCTTGCCCCTCCTGACAGCTGTGGTAGTAATTTCATTAAGTTAGCCTTGTCCATCTGAGCCCACGGTATATAGTTCGGCCTCCCACCTCCCCTGTGGAGTAATGGTAGTTGTAATTTCCCTTTTGCCGTTGCAGCTTCCTTTTCCTTGGTCACTGCTGACTCTAATGACGCCATCTTCCCCACCCTATTTCTTAGTCGTCCTATCCATTCATCCTCTATAGTCCCCAGTGAACATGCCCCATCTAGCTCCTCGCCTTCTCCGCCTACTGCCATGCTCAATCTATCACTCTCATCCCCCCCTCCTCTGACATCACATAACAAATCCTCTCTGATCCCTCTCTCTCTCGAGACATCACCAATGCTTCCTTCTGCTGTCCCTACTTCTATTATCCTGGTCGGTTCTTCCTCAATTCTGAACAGTATTTCCCCCTTTTTCCATCCTTCCTCAATTTGTCTACTTTCGCTCGACGCTCTAGACGTGCGTCCAGATTGTGTGGGGGCGCACGCTGTGCGTTCACATATGTCTTTTATTCTTGAGAGCTCATCTCGTGCCACTGTAAGCCTCGACTCTAAGTCACTCGTTAACTTCTCTATGTCCACTCTCTGTGTGCCTCCCTGGGTGTGCTCTCTAGTGTTTTCGTATGGTGGGGGTGCAGTTGGTCTTTGTGGCGTGCTGGTTGAAGGGGGAGGCACATAAATCGGGTCGCTATATCCTGTTGCAGGGGCTGGTTTAGGTAATATTGGGTACAACATAACCACTTCCGCAGGCTGTTCTGTACTTAACTGTTCCTTTTCCTCTCGCGGGATCATTAGTGGATTGTCTGTGGTGGAGGGTAAATCAATATTTGGTGCTGGGGCTTTGGGTGGGGGTACTTCCTCAAACAATCTCCAGAGATCTAATATCTCCTTCCTAGTCTGCCATTTTTTCCCCTTATACTTGAGGCGAATACAGGTACATACCATATCGAGAACGCTTTTGTCAAAAGACCCTCCTTCTGGCCAAATCTGGGGCAACCCCTCCCCTTTCAATTCTGTTAACCATTGATCATGATATTTATTTATGCGTTCAGCATATCCCGGCAAGCTCTTACAAATGTGTGACAAGGGAGTTTCAGCCCCCATCCTCTAAATCGTCAGCGCTACCGCGTTCGCCTTCGTAACTTTTAAATAGGTGTAAATATGCGTACGTATACCTTTATGGCACAGACAAGAGCGGACCTCTCAAAATTGTCACCCACTGTAATTCAGTGCACAAATCTCTTCTCACTCACCATATCTCATCTCTTTCTCATTCTCAGGCACACTTATGTGATTTCACTGGCAATCGATCTAGTACTGGTTATGTCCACACTCTTTGGCACCACCTCACGGCCACCTGTTCGTCTCTAACACTCGTACGGTGCGCGCACCCTTCACAATGCTTTCCACTCACACTCTTTGTCTTTCTCCTCCCTTTCCTCCCTAGCCAGCTGTCCCTGTTTCCCTACTAAGGTTACTGTGTTCACGTCTGTACGTGCCACTACTGAGTCCCCACTTTTTAAGATGTTCTAACTACTTCATACCCTTCTCATTTTCACCCCCTACCCCGTGGAAATGGAAAAAAAAAGAAATAGAGAGAGAGAGAGCACAATCACTAAAAAATATTCCCGGTGTCTCCTTTTGCTAGACACCAATAACTTATTTCTCACTTCTTCATATATTCCCAGTACTAATTTAGATAGTACTATGCGGCGCCGCCTTCCACCCCCTCTCGGAGCTAGGTTTCCGTCACTTCTACCACGTCACTTATTTCTTACTCCTAATGGCCATATGCAAAAGAAAGAATAAAGAAAATTTCAAGACCCGTCTGTAGTAGACCCCCGATATTCTTCTCCTCTACCTGTCCCCGTTCTGTTATTCCCAATTCCCTTTCTTTTCCCCTTGACGATCACTCGCACTCGGTACTCACGTGCCCGTCTTGAACCGATACTCTCCGAAACTGGGTCCGTCCAGGCGGCGTCACCGGTAACTCAACGGTCAGCCCCTGGCTCCGGCGAGCGGCACTCAAAGGGGATTTTTTTCCAATCGGGATCCCGTACCCTTTCTCATTGAGTGCGCACTTCTTATTGTGCCGGTCGCCGTTGGCGGGCGGCCTCCCGGAGACGGCTCACCGTGCGTATCCCTTCTCGACCGGAGATTCTCGTGCCACAAGGGGGTCGTTTAAGAAGGAGTTAGGAAAAATAGTTTGGAGATATCACGCTATCGGGGTCACCACTGAAAGGAAGCGCCCCCAATTCAGCACGATCCTCCCCGCAATGAGAGACAATAAGGGACTCTCCCGTAGTGGGAATAAGACCAAGACAGAGTGCGGGTGAGCGTAAGTGGGAGTTTATCCAAGGATAAGGCATGCAAAGAACTCTGCAACCTACGAGAGCGCTCTGTCTGACAATAGCAAAGACAGGCGTATTTCTAATACAGAAAACGTCATCAACACCTAAACACTATAGGGGGCACAAGTTAATTGGGATTGGGTATCGTCGACTAACTATAGGTGTTGCTGCAGCATGGTTGGTCTTGGCAAGACGACGTCACTGGTCAGCCTCGTGGGTTGGGTTGGGCCTGGCAGGCCGGCTTGAGGTCATCCGTGCGGTGTTGGTGCGCTGGGGCAGCCTGTGACAATGATGAATACCTTTCCTGTCTTAGTTGCCCTAGGCCATGCACACTGCAGTTATTCAGAAAATGACATTTACGTTCACTAATAAATTGTTCCGTAGCTTATCTTATAAAATAAACGCAACACATGAGGAATGCACCTCGTGAGAGGTCTGGTGGTTGTTGGTTGGGGTGAGATTTACCTGAGTCTTATTGACCGGTATTTTAGGTCGCGGGACGGGGCTCTGGGACCTGGGCCGAGTGATACATGTCTGTCTGCTGCGTTAGAAGTTATTATATAGATGGGTCTCTGTGTCTTGTCCCAATGATGGGGGTCGTCCTTACACGGGGTCAGGATTCTTGGGGGGGGTTCGTGGGGATTTATGAGAGGGTGCTGGTAGATCAGTGGGTTCATCCGTGGGTTTATTACCGTGCTGTAAATAACACAGGTGGCGGGCTGTGGCCTTGGTTGCGGCGCCGGGGCCTCTGACTCTCTGAAGTAACGCCAGCTTGGTTGGGGGAGGTGAGGGAGCGCAGCACAAGTCTTAGCTTTTTTATCTGGCAGGCTTGGTGGGGTGGGAGAGGGAATGACCTTGCATATACTCACAAAGGTATTTTCCTCGTGCGTTGCTGATCAGTGAATGCAGAAGTTTTATACTGTTCTGCCTCATTTTAACGTTATTCAGACACACATATACATATATATATATTTCATTTTCGTTACACATTTCTTTAATACAGTCGGTTCCAGTACCTTTTCATTACCTAACATTATGTTCACTACATTGTGTGCGTATTGTATGTACATTAGACGTTATACGAGGGATATCTAGGTTATGGCCTACAGAGATTGATGCTCGCCGCTTTGGGTGATTCAGAAAACATATATGAGTTCAAGTTTCTACATACTATTGAAAAACACTTTTACAGATAGAGGTTACACGTTTGGTCAACATCTTTCTCCGTGGTTATAGCAGCATTAGTCCAGACCTGGAGGGATATCATATAACGTTACATTTTTATGGTTCGTTCACATTTTAAACAGAGGTAGTTCATTAACACCAATACTTGAACTATTTTCTACCTTCTTCAGATAGTGATGCTTCAGCTTTTTTCCCCGTTGCCCCGGCCTTGCGGTCTGGGTCATACGGGGTGCAATATCACATTGTTACTAATATAATGTTGCCGTGTTGGCATCTCGGGTTTAGCTCATCTCCGACTTTCTCATGGGAACGCGCTCGCAGCGGATCTGCCAGGGCTGCTGAGGCGGCAGAGATGCATGAAAGGCCCTCCAAAGGTGGGGGCCTCGTTACAGTGTGCTGAACTCACACCATGTTTGCTGTGCACGATGGCGTCTAGGCCTAACTTAAGTTTCGGTAAATGCAAAGACAGGGTGCGTGTGGGCAATGTCGTCGGCGGGTGAACCCCCCTCCACCTGGGCCCGGGTGGCATGAGGGTGCTCCCACCGAGCCATGGTCCTCACCTGGGGAGGGAGCTGTAGGTGAGGAGGGCCTCGTGGCCATTCCTCCCCTACAATTTCCACAGAGCTGGTAAATCTTCCTTTCCTGGTTCAACCCCAGAACTTTTTGCTTTTCTAGTGGGATATTGTTCATGAATACCTCAGTGAGTGGGAACCTTTTTCTCACCTAATCTTTAACTCTTTTTATAGTTGTCATTTTTAAGACTCTCGATAGTGCCTTTTTAAAGTTATCATGTCTAACAACTTATTGGCAATAAGTGCCTGTTGTTGTTGGGTTGCCCTAGGGGCTCCCCATTTAACTTTCTTATGCTAATCTTGAGTGAACTACAGTTCCCAAGGGTAGAAAGGATCTTTGGATCCCTGTTACATTTTATTCTGTGAAGCCAGCACACCACAACTTATGTGGAGTGCTGGGGAGATACAATGTATCCCCTTTCACATTGAAACTGTAACATTTCTGTTACAGTGATAAGCTTACCTTTAATGGCTGGTGGCAGTGATAACCTTTTACTAATTTAGTGCACCTTTACAGCGGGCTGTGATCACAGCTGCAGTAAAGGCACCTAAGGGTGTTCATTTTACCAAAATGGTCCCTGTCTTCTTTTGCTACCATTTTAGTGTTTCATTTCGTTTCTTGTTCCTTCCCCTGACATCCAGGGTGGGAAATTCCTTTGTTTGAATTTTGTCTTTGGCGGGAGTCCCCTGGACACCCCGCCCAGGCTCCAGTCAGTCTGTAAGCACAGGAAGTGGGGGAGGAGTCCAAAACATCCCCATCCTTTGTCTTACACCTTGCTTCACCTTGATTGGACAACCAGACACCCCTTTCTTGTAAAATGCGGAGAGAGAATGCAGAGGTTGTGCTGTAGTTCCTGATAAATACTGGAAACCTGGAAGCTGAAGTCATGTCAACCACTGGAACAGAAAACTGAAGAGGATGACGAAGGAAAAGCGGCAGAGATGATTTCCAGCAACCAGAGAGCCTGCTGCAGCCCTTCCGTCCAATCAAACTGGGGTCTCTGAAAACGACGACCCGAACCCAGAGCTTGGTGAGACCCACTAGTCTCAAAAAGACCTTCATTTTGAGCCATCCCACGGGTTGATGCAACCTTGCGTTCTTGCAATACCCCAATACCCGGACCTCCAGCCATTGTGCAGTGCATGGTCTTTCGAATTCTGAATCTCGCTGAAATTACTGGGCATCTTGGTGTATCTCCAGAGACACAAATCGAGTCCAAAAAGTCCCCTCACAAGAGTACTGGACCTTTGTAACAACAAGAATTCAATCGCAATATTCAGTCTTCTTCTGTGCTCCTTGAAAGGGCGCCAAATCCGCAGAACCGCATTCAGCCGCGAGGGAAACCTTGCCTAGAGCCTTCTTCATCAATCCCTGCTGCAAAGTCCCTTCTGAGGTCTTGTGTTCAGTCTCCAGGACAAGTAATCCACTGACTAGGTATTTGGCTGCAGTCCCTGAAGTTCTCCTGCTGCAATCTCTTCTTCATTGCTGAGGTACTGTATTGGCTTGGGTATATACTTATGTTAGGCAGAATCCTGTGCAGTTCCCTTAGGGAGCACTACACCAGATTAGGACTACATGTGAGAGCAATAAATCCCCTTTGGTATCAGTCTGTACCACAAAGATTTAGTTGGTAGCTGTGGCTGAGCAGTCAGACTTATCTCAAGTGGGAGATGAGCAGTATTCAGGGTGTTCACAATAGGTCTATTAGACTATGGGACAAGGAAACACTGACCAAAGTTAGGTAGTTAAAAAGTAGATATGTATTTGTTTTATACACTTCTAATCAAACACATGTATCACAAGTATCAAGCAAGTTAAATTAAGTCAAGGAAAAATATACACACTCCCTATGTCAATTGTAGACCAAGTGAACCGGAGTGAAAACTGAGCAAAACGGCTCAGTGAAAACTACACACAAGGGATCCTCTAACAATTCCTCACAAGGGAGGGAAAACACAAGTTATTCAGAAATAGGTTCTTATACACCCTAGCAACACTTCTCATCAGTTGTGAAGCAGTTCAGCAAAACATTGCATCAGTGTAAGCAATACATAAAATTAAAACTGAGCAAAATGGCATTTCACAATGATTATGCAGAGGGAAGGAAGAGTAGTTATAAGAAAGCGGTGCACCACACAGTTCGAATGGAGAATCAATCTCGAGAAGGCAGGTCTAGCAATGTGACCAGAGTCAATAGGCATGTGCCAGCATTAGTGGTACAGGGCAAGGGCCCAGGAGCAAAATGTTCTTGTAGCTGCAGTCAAGTCTTTGGTTAACGATATTTGAAGAGGTGGTTGCAAAAGTTGAAAAGACAATGTTAAGATAGAGGGGCGGCCAACCCAACAGGTAGGTAAAGGATTTAAAACACCTTTAGCACTACCACGAAGAAAAGGGCAGCCTGGCGGAACAATGTACCTTAAAATGGAGAAGTGGCTCCTGCGGTGGCAGTTGTTCCTGGTAGTTCCTGCAGTTTGGGTGATCTGGCAGAGGAAGAGAGACTCTCGTCGTGGAGGAAGGTTCGAGTTGCTGCACTACCCAGGGATTAAACCAGCCGCGGTGCTGCCGACGAATAAAAGGTACGCTCCTTTAAATCGCGGTCCGGGTGGACTGGTGCCTGGCTATCCGGCCTCCGAGTACTGGGTATGGGAGATTCGACCAAGGCAGGTCCGGGAAGGCGAATGGCAAACTGGTTGGCCCCACCAGCTCAAGGGAAGAAGGCTCTTGCAGGTGAAGATCTTCTCTTGTCGTGTGGAGAAAAGTGGTGAGACGCTGCAGCAGGGCTTCACCGGTGGTTGAGTCGTTGCAGATGTCTTTGGCTTCTCTCCTCTTCGGCTTCTTAGTTCCAGTGGCAACGTCTTGCTCTTCCAGTCCTCAGGACCCTGCTTTTATGCAAAAAGATCCCCATTCATACAGCCTAGCTGTCACTCACACAGTGGAGTGGTCATCTTGGCGGGAGACCCTCCAGCCTATCAGGATAGAGTGCAACATGGATTGCTGAGGCAACCCTGTCCAGGGGTCCTACTCCCCCTCCCACACAATGGACCCACCACAGACTCAGTGGCACCGGAAGGAGGGCTTCTGGGAAGAAGCCCGCCAAACCGACGAACAAAGGATCCCCGACCTGGGTTAGGATTGTAGAGAAATACACTAGAAAGAAGTTATATCAAAGTTCTGGCAAATAAAACCTACCGGAGCAAGGTTAATATAAAAATGCACCAGCGGTATGTTAGAGGCTGTCAGAAAATGTGGTAGCTCGAACAATGGTAAAATCCCATAGAGAAATATTTGCGATCGAATATTTATGGTAGTAACCACTGCCACCCGCCAGAAACTTTTGAGAGAGGTACTGTAGGGTACACTCTCGAAAATGAACATAGGGGAAAAACTATTAACCTCTTCCAGTACCTCCATAGTAAGATGGGTCGTACTGGTTTAGTTCATAGGATTTGACTAGTAAAGTCAATTGGGACTTTACATGCCCTGGGAGACAGTAGTCAGTCCCAGGGTATGGAGTCTATGTTTGGGGGTCGCTACGACACCCCTGTGTCACTGCACTGAGGGTGCTGTATAACACATGTGAATTAAGATGGTTCCTATGGGGTTGAGAAAGATCCCATAGGCATTAAACACAAAAATATCCTAGAACACACATAGCAAAAATGCCTAAGAGTGGGAAAAAGAGTCTCACTTCTAGCAGGTAAAAAGAAACAAACCCTTCAAATCCAGCAAAGCTGCTGGGGGACGTTCTAGGTAAGGGAAATTAGCCATCAAATGAGAATTCTCCTTAACAATTTACCTTAAGCCTTTTGGAATTGCTGTGTAGTCCTGGGGTGTTTTCTGTGATTGGGAGGTCCCTCATCCAGTTCACCCAGTCCCACTGCTAGAATCCTGTGAGGGTGTCTTCTGTGAAGCCCCTGGACCCTCTTCTAGCTCTAAAAGTAAAGTTCTCACCTGTTTGCCCAGTTTTCCTAAGGAACTCTGACTTTTGCCACTAAATGACTTATTCTAACACTGCCTGTTGGTCACTAGTCCTAGTGACCCCCCTTCTGCCACTGAGAACACTCATGCTCCAAGAATAAGGGAAAGACTTTCGGCCTCATTCCGAGTATGGAGGTAATCATGGTGCTATTTGCGCCATGACTACCTCCCATACCGGGGCCGAGTCTGCCCTGGTTCAATGGGGACTTACCAGTCCATTCCGACCTTGGAGGGACCGGTAAGTACCCATTGAAAAAACCATTCCCCATTCCCATTTCAGCCCCCAGAGGGCTCAATGGGAATGGGGAAGTAGCTAATAACGGTACTGCAATTTGCGGTACCGTTATTAGCTCTCTGGTTCCTTAGCGGCTCCCGCTAAGGGCGCCTGGTAAAACCAGGTGCCCATTGCGGGACCCGCTAAGGGACCTCGTAGTAGGGCGCAAAGGGATTACTGGCATCGATGTCCTTAACGGTGCCCGGTATCCCTTTGCGTCCTACTCGGAATGAGGCCCTTGGAAGGGATTGGTACTTCGGCCTAGAAAAGAAATCAAGTGTTTTACTTACTTGTAAAGAGTTGGTTGGTAACTGTAATTCTAAGAGTGAACAGTTACACAAGACTTTACTGATCTTGAATGTGTGATGCACTATTCTTAAAAGTATGGTTAACATATGTTCTTCCTTAGCCACTGTTTTGCCAGTCTAATAGAAAGTAGATGTGAAGGTATTTTACTCTCCTGTGATTAGGTTGTGCCTCTTTACTAAAGTAATGGGCCTCATTACGAGAACGGCGGTAGCCATGGAGCTATTAGCTCCATGGCTGCCACCGTTCCGGGCTCCATTACCAGGTTCCTGCAATGGGGACTTACCGGGTTACTCCAACAAAGGAGGACCCGGTAAATCCTCCATGCAGAAACCTTTCCCCATTCCCATTTGAGCCCCCATAGGGCTCAATGGGAATGGGGAGGGAGGTAATAAGGGGCAGATTACATCTGGCCCGTTATTGCCTCCCTCTTCCCCTCGCGGGACCCGGAAAGCACGCCTGGTTTTACCAGGCGTGTGATCCGGGTCCCGCGATGGTAAGCTTGTAATCAGCGCTCCCGGAATGACGGGGGCCGGTGCTGTACCGGCCCCCTTCAAACCGGGAGCGCCAGGGTCGTAATGAGGCCCAATGTGTTGGTTTCACCAGGTTAGTCCTGTTAGGATAACTGTATGCATGTCCCCCAACTGGGTCTTGCTTCCCCTGACTTGCTGCTAGCCTGTCCTTAATAAGTCTACATTAGGTTGTTGCCTACCTAGAATAACTATTCAGTAAAGTGTGACATTGGGTTTTACTTTCCCCTTCATTGTGAAGTTTTACTTACCTTGGGCCTCATTAGGAGAAGCGCGGTAAAACGGGTTCATTACCAGCATGCAGGAACTAGCGGGTCCGTGCTCGTATGACGCCACTAATATCGGGTGATTACGAGTGTGCAAGCATGTGCGAACCCCCATGCTGGTAATGGCCATACCGCCATGGCGCTAAAGTCCCTCCAACCCCCCCTTAGCGCCATCACAGGACCTGCCGATACCACCTCTGCCTAAGAGGCACCCCTTAATACCGACCCGGTAATAATGGCATGCTAATACCGGGCTCGTAACACCAGACCCGAAAGTAACGTCATTGCGTCGGAACGGGAAATGGATCGGCGGCCATCTTTAAATACACAATCCATTGCAATCCTCCCAAACCACCAGTTGTTTTTAGGAGAGACCAGTGCCAATCCCTTCACCATGTCAAAGGCTACCCGGAAAACTAACCCCCGCCTGCGCAAAAAGTGTTTTTCCGATGAAGAACTTACCATGCTGGCAAACACCCTTGCCGCACATGCAGAGGAGATAAATCAGCATAACATGAAGCGTGAGGCGCAGCTGCGCAAAAAGGAGATCTGGGAGGAGGTAGCCCGCAAGGTCTGGGCTGTGGGCACCACCCCACGGACAGTAAAGGACTGCAAAAAGAGGTGGGATGACCTCCGCCTCAGGGTGCGGAATATCCTGGCAAGCAACAGGAGGGAGACCATGGCTACAGGTGGGGGTCCCCACTCACCTGCCAAACTGTCCCGCTGGGAGGAGACGGCAAGCACGTTCATCCAGATGGAGTCCATTGAGGGATTTGGGGAGATGGAGACGGGGTGCCGCAAAGTCTGCAGATGGAGGTGATTGACCCTGCAGATCCCTGTAGGGGAAACCATGACGTATCACAAGTGATTTGGAAGAGAGCCTAGGCAAGGCAATGTATGTCCCAACACACACACATGAACATATCCATGTCCAGATGGAGGGCCAAACCCTGCCACACTAAAATACATGCTGAGTGCCAATCCCATTAACAACACACAGCCAACACACACGGACTGTGCCCATGTAATACATCACACAAACCCCAATACAACGGCATGCCACCTGGCATGCAGCAAACGCCAAAATGCCCCTTCATACTACCCTGTGTGACACACCTGTAAGATATGAATGCATGATAAATTAAATACTCCACAGCACCACATGATGCATCAAGCATGTAACACCATCACTGATGGCCTGCATCTCTTCTACACCCCCAGGCACCGATGGAGAAGATGCCAGCGAGGATCCTACCACAAGGGCATCCATGTCCCGGCCAAAGACAACGGCCACCGACAACACCACCTCCGGGGCAGCCTCACAGCCCACACCAACACCGTGGACACCGAGCTGGCTACACCTACACCCAGGGCACCTGACACCGTGGACACCGAGCTGGCTACACCTACACCAGTGGAAGGCGAGGCTGTTGACCCACTGAGCAACACTGATAATGAAGTGGAGGAGTATGTGGACCAGGATGGACTGACCCATGTGGCATGTGCACACTCCCCAAGCCCCGTGTCCACCCCCCCACCCCACATTCAGCCCTCACCCACCTGCAGCAGTGTGGATCCCTGCCTGCACGATTCAGACCTGAGCAGCATCCACAGGGACAGCACTGCCATTGCAGGCCCCATCACAGCACCCTCGCCACTGCTGCTCTCACCATCAGCCTTGAGGCACGGCTGGCGAGGGTGGAGGCCAGACAGGACTCCATGTTGGACCTGCTCCGGCAATATATCGCGGAATGGGAGGACACGAGGCGTGGGATAGCCCAGGCCATAGCGGGGACCACAGCCGCCATAGCAGCCAACACAGCCGCCGTCAATACCTCAGCATTGTTGATGAGAGACTGTCTGGGGGCCATCACGCAGGTCCTCACATCCATCCTGCTGCACATGCAGCAGCCACAACCAGCACCAGCCGTGCAAATGACCACGGCTTCCTCCCCATCCACCACACCCGCTTCCTCTGCCCCCACTTCCTCTAGACCCTCCAGCCCTGTGCGTCAAACAAGGCGCAGTGCGAGGCACCCTGAAATGCCACCCCCGCACAGCAAGAAGTCCCGGAAATAGTGTGGGAGAACTATGGGAGTGGGTCGGATGGTGTTGGCGGTGAATAGGAGTATTAGGGGGAGTACATTGGGGTGTTTTGGGATTTCACTGGGGTGTTTTGGGAGTTCGCTGGGGGTTTTGAGAGTTCACTGTGGGGTATTGGGAGTTCACTGGGGGGTTTGGGAGTTCACTGGGGGTTTTGGGAGTTCACTGGGGGGTTGGGGGTAGGGGGGTTGCACTTTCCTCCGATGAAATCAATACACCCGTTGTGTTAAAAAAAATCAATGGCTGGACATTCTTCATTTCGTGTGCATCACTTTAATGTATGACGGTGTACAGTGGCCAACTCACCACATTCCCTGTGTGCATGTCCACATGGACACAGTGTACAATGTGTCACTGACACATATCTATCAAGGTCCCTGTGGGTCACAAGTATTTGTCAATCAGTGATTGGCGTACTGCACGGCCATCCTGTGCATCACGTACTGGCAGGGGTGCTGCTTCTCCTCCATATTCGTCCTCATCATCCTCACCCGGTGCATGCATGTCAATGTCAGGTGGCAGTGGTACATTTCTCCAGACGCACATGTTGTGCAGCATGACACAGGCCATGGTGACCTTTGCCACCTTCTCAGGCCTATAAAGGAGTGCTCCACCAGACCTGCTTAGGCAGCAGAACTGCACCTTCAACAGGCCAAAGGTCTGCTCAATCACAACACGGGTACAGATATGTACCCGATTGTACTCCTCTTTATGGCTGTTCTGCGGGTTCCGCACAGGGGTAAGTAGTCACGGCTTCAAGGGATATCCTCCATCACCTGCATGGGAGTACAAAGAGGTCTGTGTGAGTCATTCTGAGCGGCCACCTTCAGGATACACAGTCATGGGCGCAGCTATTTGCTGTCGACCTGCACGTGTCCCTGTACGTATGCACCAATATTGTTTAGATGCATTTGCAATATGGTGTGGTAGTCTGGATGGCGTTGTACTGATGATGCAGGGTGAATTCTTGCATGCTGATGCGGATGTACTGTGGTTGCAGGACGATGTTTTGCCTCCCATTTCTGCTGTGTATACTACACTGTGCATGGTCACACTAGCCACATTGGCACAGTTGCAATCCTGTTCAGTCATGCATTGCTTGACATACACATGGTGGCCAGGTTGTTCGTCTTACATGTGGTCACTGATATACGTAATTGGTCAAATGTGTGCCAGTGATGTGTCATGTTGGGGTTGGGAGGTTCAGGTCAGGAGTCATTAGCTCTGTGTGCATTCTCCACTCACCGTTCATTCCCACCCAGGTGGAGTATGCATCCCCCACCCATTCCCACCCAGGTGGAGTATGCATCCCCCCCATTCCCACCCAGTTGGAGTATGCATCCCCCCCATTCCCACCCAGGTGGAGTATGCATCCCCCCCCTTTCCACCCAGGTGGAGTATGCATCCCCCCCATTCCCACCCAGGTGGAGTATGCATCCCCCCCTTTCCACCCAGGTGGAGTATGCATCCCCCCATTCCCATCTAGGTGGAGTATGCATCCCCCCCATTCCCAGCCAGTTGGAGTATGCATCCCCCCATTCCCATCGAGGTGGAGTATGCATCCCCCCCTTTCCACCCAGGTGGAGTATGCATCCCCCCCATTCCCATCTAGGTGGAGTATGCATCCCCCCCTTTCCACCCAGGTGGAGTATGCATCCCCCCATTCCCATCCAGGTGGAGAATGCATCCCAACACATCACTACTCCGAAGCACTGCCATGGGCCAGTCAGGCAACTCACCAAGCAGCCAGGCACGTCGTCCAGCATGTCGCTCCATGTGACGGGGTAGCGTGGAGTTACGCAGCACCATGGCATCATGTGTTGATCCTGGAAATCGGGCTCAGCAATGTGTGATGATCTTGCTGGAGTCACATACCATCTGCACATTGATGGAGTGGTATTGCTTGCGATTGCGGAACACAGCCTCTATGACATGAGGGACTACCAATTCTACATGGGTGCAGTCGAGGGCACCAACACAATTGGGCATGCCTGCCAGTGCATGGAATCCTACTTTGGTGTCGGCTATCTCCTGGGAAGTCTGTGGTAGGGATATGTGGGTGCTAACGTGCTTCAGGAGGGCATCCAGCACTTTGGTCAGCATGCGTGAAAATAATGGTTGTGAAATGACATGCAGCTTTCCCACTGTGTGCTGGTAGGTGCCTGTGGCCAGGAAGTGGAGCACAGACACCACCTTTAGTAGCGTGTGGATGGCAGTGCGTATTTCTTTGAGGCTGGCAATGTCATTGCCTATCATGTCCACTATGGTGGTGATGGTGTCCCAGTCCAACCGTTACAGGGTGTGGATCTGCTCAGGGGTTAGAATGAATGGACTGGGTCTGATGCGAGGGATTGGTGGCTGCCTACGAGGTACTACTGGCTGCAGTGGTGGTAATTGCTGGGCCTGCTTCACCCTCCTTCTGCTCCTGCGTCTCCTCTGTGCTGCCTGTTGTTGCTGCAGTAGTTGTGGTTGTAGTTGCTGTTGTTGCTGTAGTTGTAGCAGTATAGGCATATCCTCCAGTGCCATGATTGCAACAGCTAGTGGTATCATTTTGGTGTAGGAAGGAGTGTGGTGTGTGGGTGTACTCCTTTTATACTGGCCAGCCTCCATTGACTCCACCTGTGGGGATTGTGTGTACTTGTGGCAATTGGTTTGATTGCTGATTGCTGTTTACGGTGGTCCGCGATGCCTGTTTGGCCGCCATCGTGCAGGCCCTAATTACTGCCTTCAGGATGCCGGTATTTGCATGCCTCTGTGGGTTGTGATGTCCTCCTATTACCGGCATCCTGGTATTTACTCCCCGTGTACGCGCCCATGCCGGTATGAGGGGGCACGGTACGGGTGATGGTGGTATTGGCGGGTTGTCGGGTCGTAATGCACCAGACCCGTTATCGATGCCGGTATTACCATTCTGCCTTCCTTTTTTCATTACCTCCATTCTCGTAATGAGGTCCCTGTGTTAGCTGTGTGCCATCCAAAACAAGTTACCAGAGTTATTGCTTACCTCAATCTGGGGTTCCCTGATTTCCAAAGCATCTGTAATTGTATATTACATCCTTAGGTTTTACTCACCTGGTATAACTGTGTTTTATGACAAAAGTAGTTATAGGTTTTTACTACACCGAGGATAAGTGTTTCACTATTCACCAAAAGTATGTTGTCCTGTTGACTGTTTATGTGATTTGTTCCAAGAGTCACTGAACAACTGGAAGGGCCTACTGCCATTGTATTACTGAATGTAATCTGAAAGTAACGCTGTTTTTTTTTTACTCCCAAAGACTAGGCTTGACCTATACTAGGGCCTCATTACGAGGTTTGCGCTGACGGAATGAAGGGGGCTGGTACAGGACCGGCCCCCTTCATTCCGTCAGGGCTGATTACGAGGTTCCCTTTGCGGGACCCGCATCAGACGTCTGGTAAAACCAGACGTCTTTTCCGGGTCCCACGAGGGGAAGAGGCAGGTAACAACGGGACACTTGTAATGTGCCCGTTGTTACCTCCATCCCCATTCCCATTGAGCCCTATGGGGGCTCAAATGGGAATGGGGAATGGTTCCTGCAAGGAGGACTTACCGGGTCCTCCTATGTCGGAATGACCCGGTTATTCCTCATTGCAGGAACCCGGTAATGGAGCCCGGTTTGGCCTCCAAACTCGTAATGAGGGCCTTGTGTATAACAAGGTTTTGACTTCCCTAGAACTACTGTAAGGTGTTCCAAATAAGGTCTATACTTGGGTCTGTGTATTTCAAGTATAGTGTTGTGTTTTTATACTGTGATCTCATATAATGTGTTAGTACTTACTTACCCCTAGATTTATCTGGGCCTACCTGTATTTAAATAAATCCTTTATTTTTACAATACATTGGGCCTCATTACGAGTTTGGAGGGAGCCATGCAGCCATTAGCACCACGGCTGCCTCCAAACCGGGCTCCATTACCGGGTTCCTGCAATGAGGAATAACCGGGTCATTCCAACATAGGAGGACCCGGTAATTCCTCCTTGCAGGAACCATTCCCCTTTCCCATTTGAGCCCCCATAGGGCTCAATGGGAATGAGGAGGGAGGTAACAACGGGCATATTACGAGTGTCCCATTGTTACCTCCCTCTTCCCCTCGCGGGACCCGGAAAAGACGTCTGGTTTTACCAGACGTCTGATCCGAGTCCCCCAAAGGGAAACTCATAATTGGTGCTCCTGGAATGAAGGGGGCTGGTCCCGTACCGGCCCCTTTCATTCCGGGAGCACCAGGGTCGTAATGAGGCCCATAGTGTTTCAGTGTTTCTTTGGATCATTTGTATTACAATTTCACTTGTACTGTGTCTACTGCCCTCTCTCCCTCCTATAATAAGCCTGGCTGCTGTGTCTGCGCTACCCTGAACTCAGGTGGTACAGCCTTATACTAAGAGTGGAGTCTTGTACTGCCTCACTTAAATGGTTTTGCTAAGCCCTTAGTGGGACTTCAGAAAAACTGTCCTAACAATGCAGGCTTGGATATAGGCTTTCTTCTTCGAGTGGATGGAGAGCCTGTATTGACGTTGGTGCAGAATGTGCTTGAGGCCTGAATCATACCATGTGTCCAGCAAGGAGACAGGCTTCCTGCAGGTCATGACAAGGGCCCTGTACTAAGTGTTGGAGATCGACGGGTGAAGGTTATCAAGGTCTGTGAAAGTGTGACATTCAGCACAATTTATGCAAACTCTCACTGCAGTTTACAGTAAGGGGTGGTCTGGTTGTCCAATCAGGACAGCCAGCCCCCCCCCAGTGGGACTTGGTTCCTTTCACGCAAGGTGGAAGACACAAGGCTGCAGAGTTTTGGACTCCTCCCTTGCTTCCAAACTTCTCAGACACTCTGGAGCCTCGGCGGGCAATGCAAAGTGCCTAACAAATGCCCAATAAAATAAAATAGAAATAAATGAAGATTGGACGTCTTGCTGGAAATGGTTGGCTTTGGCATGGCGTATGGCTGGTTTTATTTGTTGTGGAAATGTTTGAGTGGTGTTCTGGTGGCGGGCATGGGTGGCTTTGGCATAGCGTATGGCTGGTTTTATTTGTTGTGGAAGTGTTTGAGTGGTGTTCTGGTGGCAGGCATGGGTGGCTTTGGCATAGCGTATGGCTGGTTTAATTTGTTGTGGAAGTGTTTGAGTGGTGTTCTGGTGGCGGGCATGGGTGGCTTTGGCATAGCGTATGGCTGGTTTTATTTGTTGTGGAAATGTTTGAGTGGTGTTCTGGTGGCAGGCATGGGTGGCTTTGGCATAGCGTATGGCTGGTTTAATTTGTTGTGGAAATGTTTGAGTGGTGTTCTGGTGGCGGGCATGGGTGGCTTTGGCATAGCGTATGGCTGGTTTAATTTGTTGTGGAAATGTTTGAGTGGTGTTCTGGTGGCGGGCATGGGTGGCTTTGGCATAGCGTATGGCTGGTTTTATTTGTTGTGGAAATGTTTGAGTGGTGTTCTGGTGGCGGGCATGGGTGGCTTTGGCATAGCGTATGGCTGGTTTTATTTGTTGTGGAAATGTTTGAGTGGGGTTCTGGTGGCGGGCATGGGTGGCTTTGGCATAGCGTATGGCTGGTTTTATTTGTTGTGGAAGTGTTTGAGTGGTGTTCTGGTGGCGGGAATGGGTGGCTTGGCATAGCGTATGGCTGGTTTTATTTGTTGTGGAAATGTTTGAGTGGTGTTCTGGTGGCGGGCATGGGTGGCTTTGGCATAGCGTATGGCTGGTTTTATTTGTTGTGGAAATGTTTGAGTGGTGTTCTGGTGGCGGGCATGGGTGGCTTTGGCATAGCGTATGGCTGGTTTTATTTGTTGTGGAAATGTTTGAGTGGTGTTCTGGTGGCGGGCATGGGTGGCTTTGGCATAGCGTATGGCTGGTTTTATTTGTTGTGGAAATGTTTGAGTGGTGTTCTGGTGGCGGGCATGGGTGGCTTTGGCATAGCGTATGGCTGGTTTTATTTGTTGTGGAAGTGTTTGAGTGGTGTTCTGGTGGCGGGCATGGGTGGCTTTGGCATAGCGTATGGCTGGTTTTATTTGTTGTGGAAATGTTTGAGTGGTGTTCTGGTGGCGGGCATGGGTGGCTTTGGCATAGCGTATGGCTGGTTTTATTTGTTGTGGAAGTGTTTGAGTGGTGTTCTGGTGGCGGGGCATGGGTTTTGGGACTGAAGTTTTTCTTGTAGTTTGAGGGGGGAAGGTTTATTGAGTGCTTGTGTGCTGATGGTGTTCTAATTGTTGTGGGGAATGAAAGGATGTGGGAGTGGGGGGCAGTGGTGCTAGGAGTGGTGCTAAGGCTGTGCCTGGAATGTGTTTGATTTACCTGGATGGGGGTTGTGCAGTAGGTTGTGGATTTGTCTATGTTAGAGTGAGTGTAATGAGGATTGCAAAGTGGTTTGATCAGGACACCCAGATTCGATTCTTCATAACTTTTCCTTTACACTTGACTTTGCAGATGAGGCTGCCCCTAAGAAGGAGAAGTGTAAGACAGGGATGGAGGTTCAGTTGCCTGGAGGGTACTTTCTGCAGAACGTCTGGCACCCCATCTCCTGCAGCATGACCAGATACACCACAGAGGCTGAGATCAATGGCTGTCTTAAGGGGAAAGCCCTGCACGTCATGGGAGACTCCACCCTTTTCCAGTGGATGCAATACTTCACCAAAACCCTCCCAAGTAGGTCAGCAGTAAGTCACATGCTCATGTTTGCTGGAGCGGTGGGTGGCCCACCCTCACACACAATGCAGGTAGCACAGGTCGTCAAGGTAATGTGGGCATATAGCTCCCCACCTCTGCCATTTTCATGACTTTGCCAATGACAAAGGTATTTTCTGTAGCACACCGCTGTCATTGGTAAGACTTTACAGCATACGTGCAGACACTGTAAAGCTCTGGCGTCCAGCTAAAAGGAGTGGGTGTCTGAGTGAATCGTGCCTTTATGTTGTGACTAGCTCAAGGATGTGTCAGAGGGGTACTCCAAACTCACAATGCAATTGTGTCACTGTGGCTAGTGGGTGTGGCTCAATGTTGTTAGTCGTACAATTGTAATTTTGAAATTAATGAAGTTGGAAGATAGGAATCTTACATAAAATATTCATTGGGGGTTATGACTTTGTGTCCAATGTGGCTAGGTGTTGATAAGGTAGGCTGTAAAGCGACTAGTGCGTGCAGTCCAATGTGGCTAGGTGTTTCTAAGATAGGCTGTAAAGGGACTAGTGCGTGCAGTCCAATGAGGCTAGGTGTTGCTAAGGTAGGCTGTAAAGGGACTAGTGCGTGCAGTCCAATGTGGCTAGGTGTTGCTAAGGTAGGCTGTAAAGGGACTAGTGCGTGCAGTCCAATGTGGCTAGGTGTTTCTAAGATAGGCTGTAAAGGGACTAGTGCGTGCAGTCCAATGAGGCTAGGTGTTGCTAAGGTAGGCTGTAAAGGGACTAGTGCGTGCAGTCCAATGTGGCTAGGTGTTGCTAAGGTAGGCTGTAAAGGGACTAGTGCGTGCAGTCCAATGTGGCTAGGTGTTTCTAAGATAGGCTGTAAAGCGACTAGTGCGTGCAGTCCAATGAGGCTAGGTGTTGATAAGGTAGGCTGTAAAGGGACTAGTGCGTGCAGTCCAATGTGGCTAGGTGTTTCTAAGATAGGCTGTAAAGCGACTAGTGCGTGCAGTCCAATGTGGCTAGGTGTTTCTAAGATAGGCTGTAAAGGGACTAGTGCGTGCAGTCCAATGAGGCTAGGTGTTGCTAAGGTAGGCTGTAAAGCGACTAGTGCGTGCAGTCCAATGTGGCTAGGTGTTGCTAAGGTAGGCTGTAAAGCGACTAGTGCGTGCAGTCCAATGTGGCTAGGTGTTTCTAAGATAGGCTGTAAAGCGACTAGTGCGTGCAGTCCAATGTGGCTAGGTGTTTCTAAGATAGGCTGTAAAGGGACTAGTGCGTGCAGTCCAATGAGGCTAGGTGTTGCTAAGGTAGGCTGTAAAGCGACTAGTGCGTGCAGTCCAATGTGGCTAGGTGTTGCTAAGGTAGGCTGTAAAGCGACTAGTGCGTGCAGTCCAATGTGGCTAGGTGTTGCTAAGGTAGGCTGTAAAGCGACTAGTGCGTGCAGTCCAATGTGGCTAGGTGTTGCTAAGGTAGGCTGTAAAGCGACTAGTGCATGCAGTCCAATGAGGCTAGGTGTTGATAAGGTAGGCTGTAAAGGGACTAGTGCGTGCAGTCCAATGTGGCTAGGTGTTTCTAAGATAGGCTGTAAAGGGACTAGTGCGTGCAGTCCAATGAGCCTAGGTGTTGCTAAGGTAGGCTGTAAAGGGACTAGTGCGTGCAGTCCAATGTGGCTAGGTGTTGCTAAGATAGGCTGTAAAGCGACTAGTGCGTGCAGTCCAATGAGGCTAGGTGTTGCTAAGATAGGCTGTAAAGGGACTAGTGCGTGCAGTCCAATGTGGCTAGGTGTTTCTAAGATAGGCTGTAAAGGGACTAGTGCGTGCAGTCCAATGAGGCTAGGTGTTGCTAAGGTAGGCTGTAAAGGGACTAGTGCGTGCAGTCCAATGTGGCTAGGTGTTGCTAAGATAGGCTGTAAAGGGACTAGTGAGTGCAGTCCAATGTGGCTAGGTGTTGCTAAGGTAGGCTGTAAAGGGACTAGTGCGTGCAGTCCAATGTGGCTAGGTGTTGCTAAGGTAGGCTGTAAAGCGACTAGTGCGTGCAGTCCAATGTGGCTAGGTGTTGCTAAGGTAGGCTGTAAAGCGACTAGTGCGTGCAGTCCAATGTGGCTAGGTGTTTCTAAGATAGGCTGTAAAGGGACTAGTGCGTGCAGTCCAATGTGGCTAGGTGTTGCTAAGGTAGGCTGTAAAGGGACTAGTGCGTGCAGTCCAATGTGGCTAGGTGTTGCTAAGATAGGCTGTAAAGGGACTAGTGCGTGCAGTCCAATGTGGCTAGGTGTTGCTAAGGTAGGCTGTAAAGGGACTAGTGCGTGCAGTCCAATGTGGCTAGGTGTTGCTAAGGTAGGCTGTAAAGCGACTAGTGCGTGCAGTCCAATGTGGCTAGGCGTTGCTAAGATAGGCTGTAAAGGGACTAGTGCGTGCAGTCCAATGTGGCTAGGCGTTGCTAAGGTAGGCTGTAAAGGGACTAGTGCGTGCAGTCCAATGTGGCTAGGCGTTGCTAAGGTAGGCTGTAAAGCGACTAGTGCGTGCAGTCCAATGTGGCTAGGTGTTTCTAAGATAGGCTGTAAAGGGATTAGTGCGTGCAGTCCAATGTGGCTAGGTGTTGCTAAGGTAGGCTGTAAAGGGACTAGTGCGTGCAGTCCAATGTGGCTAGGTGTTGATAAGGTAGGCTGTAAAGCGAATAGTGCGTGCAGTCCAATGTGGCTAGGTGTTGCTAAGGTAGGCTGTAAAGGGACTAGTGCGTGCAGTCCAATGTGGCTAGGTGTTGATAAGGTAGGCTGTAAAGCGACTAGTGCGTGCAGTCCAATGTGGCTAGGTGTTGCTAAGGTAGGCTGTAAAGGGACTAGTGCGTGCAGTCCAATGTGGCTAGGTGTTGCTAAGGTAGGCTGTAAAGGGACTAGTGCGTGCAGTCCAATGTGGCTAGGTGTTGCTAAGGTAGACTGTAAAGCGACTAGTGCGTGCAGTCCAATGAGGCTAGGTGTTGCTAAGATAGGCTGTAAAGGGACTAGTGCGTGCAGTCCAATGTGGCTAGGTGTTTCTAAGATAGGCTGTAAAGGGACTAGTGCGTGCAGTCCAATGAGGCTAGGTGTTGCTAAGGTAGGCTGTAAAGGGACTAGTGCGTGCAGTCCAATGTGGCTAGGTGTTGCTAAGATAGGCTGTAAAGGGACTAGTGAGTGCAGTCCAATGTGGCTAGGTGTTGCTAAGGTAGGCTGTAAAGGGACTAGTGCGTGCAGTCCAATGTGGCTAGGTGTTGCTAAGGTAGGCTGTAAAGCGACTTATGCGTGCAGTCCAATGTGGCTAGGTGTTGCTAAGGTAGGCTGTAAAGCGACTAGTGCGTGCAGTCCAATGTGGCTAGGTGTTTCTAAGATAGGCTGTAAAGGGACTAGTGCGTGCAGTCCAATGTGGCTAGGTGTTGCTAAGGTAGGCTGTAAAGGGACTAGTGCGTGCAGTCCAATGTGGCTAGGTGTTGCTAAGATAGGCTGTAAAGGGACTAGTGCGTGCAGTCCAATGTGGCTAGGTGTTGCTAAGGTAGGCTGTAAAGGGACTAGTGCGTGCAGTCCAATGTGGCTAGGTGTTGCTAAGGTAGGCTGTAAAGGGACTAGTGCGTGCAGTCCAATGTGGCTAGGTGTTGCTAAGGTAGGCTGTAAAGCGACTAGTGCGTGCAGTCCAATGTGGCTAGGCGTTGCTAAGATAGGCTGTAAAGGGACTAGTGCGTGCAGTCCAATGTGGCTAGGCGTTGCTAAGGTAGGCTGTAAAGGGACTAGTGCGTGCAGTCCAATGTGGCTAGGCGTTGCTAAGGTAGGCTGTAAAGCGACTAGTGCGTGCAGTCCAATGTGGCTAGGCGTTTCTAAGGTAGGCTGTAAAGGGACTAGTGCGTGCAGTCCAATGTGGCTAGGTGTTGATAAGGTAGGCTGTAAAGCGACTAGTGCGTGCAGTCCAATGTGGCTAGGTGTTGATAAGGTAGGCTGTAAAGCGACTAGTGCGTGCAGTCCAATGTGGCTAGGTGTTGCTAAGGTAGGCTGTAAAGGGACTAGTGCGTGCAGTCCAATGTGGCTAGGTGTTGCTAAGGTAGGCTGTAAAGGGACTAGTGCGTGCAGTCCAATGTGGCTAGGTGTTGCTAAGGTAGACTGTAAAGCGACTAGTGCGTGCAGTCCAATGTGGCTAGGTGTTTCTAAGATAGGCTGTAAAGGGACTAGTGCGTGCAGTCCAATGCGGCTAGGTGTTTCTAAGATAGGCTGTAAAGCGACTAGTGCGTGCAGTCCAATGTGGCTAGGTGTTGCTAAGGTAGGCTGTAAAGCGACTAGTGCGTGCAGTCCAATGTGGCTAGGTGTTGCTAAGATAGGCTGTAAAGGGACTAGTGCGTGCAGTCCAATGTGGCTAGGTGTTGCTAAGGTAGGCTGTAAAGGGACTAGTGCGTGCAGTCCAATGTGGCTAGGTGTTGCTAAGGTAGGCTGTAAAGCGACTAGTGCGTGCAGTCCAATGTGGCTAGGTGTTTCTAAGATAGGCTGTAAAGGGATTAGTGCGTGCAGTCCAATGTGGCTAGGTGTTGCTAAGGTAGGCTGTAAAGGGACTAGTGCGTGCAGTCCAACGTGGCTAGGTGTTGATAAGGTAGGCTGTAAAGCGACTAGTGCGTGCAGTCCAACGTGGCTAGGTGTTGCTAAGGTAGGCTGTAAAGGGACTAGTGCGTGCAGTCCAGTGTGGCTAGGTGTTTCTAAGATAGGCTGTAAAGGGACTAGTGCGTGCAGTCCAATGTGGCTAGGTGTTGCTAAGGTAGGCTGTAAAGGGACTAGTGCGTGCAGTCCAATGTGGCTAGGTGTTTCTAAGATAGGCTGTAAAGCGACTAGTGCGTGCAGTCCAATGCGGCTAGGTGTTGCTAAGGTAGGCTGTAAAGGGACTAGTGCGTGCAGTCCAATGCGGCTAGGTGTTTCTAAGATAGGCTGTAAAGGGACTAGTGCGTGCAGTCCAATGCGGCTAGGTGTTGCTAAGGTAGGCTGTAAAGGGACTAGTGCGTGCAGTCCAATGTGGCTAGGTGTTTCTAAGATAGGCTGTAAAGGGACTAGTGCGTGCAGTCCAATGTGGCTAGGTGTTGCTAAGGTAGGCTGTAAAGGGATTAGTGCGTGCAGTCCAATGTGGCTAGGTGTTTCTAAGATAGGCTGTAAAGCGACTAGTGCGTGCAGTCCAATGTGGCTAGGTGTTTCTAAGATAGGCTGTAAAGCGACTAGTGCGTGCAGTCCAATGTGGCTAGGTGTTGCTAAGGTAGGCTGTAAAGGGACTAGTGCGTGCAGTCCAATGCGGCTAGGTGTTTCTAAGATAGGCTGTAAAGGGACTAGTGCGTGCAGTCCAATGTGGCTAGGCGTTGCTAAGATAGGCTGTAAAGGGACTAGTGCGTGCAGTCCAATGTGGCTAGGCGTTGCTAAGGTAGGCTGTAAAGGGACTAGTGCGTGCAGTCCAATGTGGCTAGGCGTTGCTAAGGTAGGCTGTAAAGCGACTAGTGCGTGCAGTCCAATGTGGCTAGGCGTTTCTAAGATAGGCTGTAAAGGGATTAGTGCGTGCAGTCCAATGTGGCTAGGTGTTGCTAAGGTAGGCTGTAAAGGGACTAGTGCGTGCAGTCCAATGTGGCTAGGTGTTGATAAGGTAGGCTGTAAAGCGACTAGTGCGTGCAGTCCAATGTGGCTAGGTGTTGCTAAGGTAGGCTGTAAAGGGACTAGTGCGTGCAGTCCAATGTGGCTAGGTGTTGCTAAGGTAGGCTGTAAAGGGACTAGTGCGTGCAGTCCAATGTGGCTAGGTGTTGCTAAGGTAGACTGTAAAGCGACTAGTGCGTGCAGTCCAATGTGGCTAGGTGTTTCTAAGATAGGCTGTAAAGGGACTAGTGCGTGCAGTCCAATGTGGCTAGGTGTTGCTAAGGTAGGCTGTAAAGGGACTAGTGCGTGCAGTCCAATGTGGCTAGGTGTTGCTAAGGTAGGGTGTAAAGCGACTAGTGCGTGCAGTCCAATGAGGCTAGGTGTTGCTAAGGTAGGCTGTAAAGCAACTAGTGCGTGCAGTCCAATTTGGCTAGGTGTTTATAAGATAGGCTGTAAAGGGACTAGTGCGTGCAGTCCAATGTGGCTAGGTGTTGCTAAGGTAGGCTGTAAAGGGACTAGTGCGTGCAGTCCAATGTGGCTAGGTGTTGCTAAGGTAGGCTGTAAAGCGACTAGTGTGTGCAGTCCAATGAGGCTAGTTTGTTGCTAAGGTAGGCTGTAAAGCGACTAGTGCGTGCAGTCCAATGTGGCTAGGTGTTTCTAAGGTAGGCTGTAAATGGACTAGTGCGTGCAGTCCAATGTGGCTAGGTGTTGCTAAGGTAGGCTGTAAAGCGACTAGTGCGTGCAGTCCAATGTGGCTAGGTGTTGCTAAGGTAGGCTGTAAAGGGACTAGTGCGTGCAGTCCAATGTGGCTAGGTGTTGCTAAGGTAGGCTGTAAAGCGACTAGTGCGTGCAGTCCAATGTGGCTAGGTGTTGCTAAGGTAGGCTGTAAAGGGACTAGTGCGTGCAGTCCAATGTGGCTAGGTGTTTCTAAGATAGGCTGTAAAGCGACTAGTGCGTGCAGTCCAATGTGGCTAGGTGTTGCTAAGGTAGGCTGTAAAGGGACTAGTGCGTGCAGTCCAATGTGGCTAGGTGTTGCTAAGGTAGGCTGTAAAGCGACTAGTGCGTGCAGTCCAATGTGGCTAGGTGTTGCTAAGGTAGGCTGTAAAGGGACTAGTGCGTGCAGTCCAATGTGGCTAGGTGTTTCTAAGATAGGCTGTAAAGCGACTAGTGCGTGCAGTCCAATGTGGCTAGGTGTTTCTAAGATAGGCTGTAAAGCGACTAGTGCGTGCAGTCCAATGTGGCTAGGTGTTTCTAAGATAGGCTGTAAAGGGACTAGTGCGTGCAGTCCAATGTGGCTAGGTGTTGCTAAGGTAGGCTGTAAAGGGACTAGTGCGTGCAGTCCAATGTGGCTAGGTGTTGCTAAGGTAGGCTGTAAAGCGACTAGTGCGTGCAGTCCAATGTGGCTAGGTGTTTCTAAGATAGGCTGTAAAGCGACTAGTGCGTGCAGTCCAATGTGGCTAGGTGTTTCTAAGATAGGCTGTAAAGCGACTAGTGCGTGCAGTCCAGTGTGGCTAGGTGTTTCTAAGATAGGCTGTAAAGGGACTAGTGCGTGCAGTCCAATGTGGCTAGGTGTTGCTAAGGTAGGCTGTAAAGGGACTAGTGCGTGCAGTCCAATGTGGCTAGGTGTTTCTAAGATAGGCTGTAAAGCGACTAGTGCGTGCAGTCCAATGCGGCTAGGTGTTGCTAAGGTAGGCTGTAAAGGGACTAGTGCGTGCAGTCCAATGCGGCTAGGTGTTTCTAAGATAGGCTGTAAAGGGACTAGTGCGTGCAGTCCAATGCGGCTAGGTGTTGCTAAGGTAGGCTGTAAAGGGACTAGTGCGTGCAGTCCAATGTGGCTAGGTGTTTCTAAGATAGGCTGTAAAGGGACTAGTGCGTGCAGTCCAATGTGGCTAGGTGTTGCTAAGGTAGGCTGTAAAGGGATTAGTGCGTGCAGTCCAATGTGGCTAGGTGTTTCTAAGATAGGCTGTAAAGCGACTAGTGCGTGCAGTCCAATGTGGCTAGGTGTTTCTAAGATAGGCTGTAAAGCGACTAGTGCGTGCAGTCCAATGTGGCTAGGTGTTGCTAAGGTAGGCTGTAAAGGGACTAGTGCGTGCAGTCCAATGTGGCTAGGTGTTTCTAAGATAGGCTGTAAAGGGACTAGTGCGTGCAGTCCAATGTGGCTAGGTGTTGCTAAGGTAGGCTGTAAAGGGACTAGTGCGTGCAGTCCAATGTGGCTAGGTGTTTCTAAGATAGGCTGTAAAGCGACTAGTGCGTGCAGTCCAATGTGGCTAGGTGTTTCTAAGATAGGCTGTAAAGGGACTAGTGCGTGCAGTCCAATGTGGCTAGGTGTTGCTAAGGTAGGCTGTAAAGGGACTAGTGCGTGCAGTCCAATGTGGCTAGGTGTTTCTAAGATAGGCTGTAAAGCGACTAGTGCGTGCAGTCCAATGAGGCTAGGTGTTGATAAGGTAGGCTGTAAAGGGACTAGTGCGTGCAGTCCAATGTGGCTAGGTGTTTCTAAGATAGGCTGTAAAGCGACTAGTGCGTGCAGTCCAATGTGGCTAGGTGTTTCTAAGATAGGCTGTAAAGCGACTAGTGCGTGCAGTCCAATGTTACTAGGTGTTTCTAAGATAGGCTGTAAAGTGACTAGTGCGTGCAGTCCAATGTGGCTAGGTGTTGATAAGGTAGGCTGTAAAGCAACTAGTGCGTGCAGTCCAATGAGGCTAGGTGTTGCTAAGGTAGGCTGTAAAGCGACTAGTGCGTGCAGTCCAATGTGGCTATGTGTTGATAAGGTAGGCTGTAAAGCGACTAGTGCGTGCAGTCCAATGTGGCTAGGTGTTTCTAAGATAGGCTGTAAAGCGACTAGTGCGTGCAGTCCAATGTGGCTAGGTGTTTCTAAGATAGGCTGTAAAGCGACTAGTGCGTGCAGTCCAATGTGGCTAGGTGTTTCTAAGATAGGCTGTAAAGCGACTAGTGCGTGCAGTCCAATGAGGCTAGGTGTTGCTAAGGTAGGCTGTAAAGCGACTAGTGCGTGCAGTCCAATGTGGCTATGTGTTGATAAGGTAGGCTGTAAAGCAACTAGTGCGTGCAGTCCAATGTGGCTAGGTGTTGATAAGATAGGCTGTAAAGCGACTAGTGCGTGCAGTCCAATGTGGCTAGGTGTTTCTAAGATAGGCTGTAAAGCAACTAGTGCGTGCAGTCCAATGTGGCTAGGTGTTGATAAGGTAGGCTGTAAAGGGACTAGTGCGTGCAGTCCAATGAGGCTAGGTGTTGCTAAGGTAGGCTGTAAAGGGACTAGTGCGTGCAGTCCAATGTGGCTAGGTGTTTCTAAGATAGGCTGTAAAGCGACTAGTGCGTGCAGTCCAATGAGGCTAGGTGTTGATAAGGTAGGCTGTAAAGGGACTAGTGCGTGCAGTCCAATGTGGCTAGGTGTTTCTAAGATAGGCTGTAAAGCGACTAGTGCGTGCAGTCCAATGTGGCTAGGTGTTTCTAAGATAGGCTGTAAAGCGACTAGTGCGTGCAGTCCAATGTGGCTAGGTGTTAATAAGCTAGGCTGTAAAGGGACTAGTGCGTGCAGTCCAATGAGGCTAGGTGTTGCTAAGGTAGGTTGTAAAGCGACTAGTGCGTGCAGTCCAATGTGGCTAGGTGTTTCTAAGATAGGCTGTAAAGCGACTAGTGCGTGCAGTCCAATGTGGCTAGGTGTTGATAAGGTAGGCTGTAAAGGGACTAGTGCGTGCAGTCCAATGAGGCTAGGTGTTGCTAAGGTAGGCTGTAAAGCGACTAGTGCGTGCAGTCCAATGTGGCTAGGTGTTTCTAAGATAGGCTGTAAAGCGACTAGTGCGTGCAGTCCAATGTGGCTAGGTGTTTCTAAGATAGGCTGTAAAGCGACTAGTGCGTGCAGTCCAATGTGGCTAGGTGTTGCTAAGGTAGGCTGTAAAGGGACTAGTGCGTGCAGTCCAATGTGGCTAGGTGTTTCTAAGATAGGCTGTAAAGGGACTAGTGCGTGCAGTCCAATGTGGCTAGGTGTTGCTAAGGTAGGCTGTAAAGGGACTAGTGCGTGCAGTCCAATGTGGCTAGGTGTTGCTAAGGTAGGCTGTAAAGCGACTAGTGCGTGCAGTCCAATGTGGCTAGGTGTTTCTAAGATAGGCTGTAAAGGGACTAGTGCGTGCAGTCCAATGTGGCTAGGTGTTGCTAAGGTAGGCTGTAAAGGGACTAGTGCGTGCAGTCCAATGTGGCTAGGTGTTTCTAAGATAGGCTGTAAAGCGACTAGTGCGTGCAGTCCAATGAGGCTAGGTGTTGATAAGGTAGGCTGTAAAGGGACTAGTGCGTGCAGTCCAATGTGGCTAGGTGTTTTTAACATAGGCTGTAAAGCGACTAGTGCGTGCAGTCCAATGTGGCTAGGTGTTTCTAAGATAGGCTGTAAAGCGACTAGTGCGTGCAGTCCAATGTGGCTAGGTGTTTCTAAGATAGGCTGTAAAGGGACTAGTGCGTGCAGTCCAATGAGGCTAGGTGTTGCTAAGGTAGGCTGTAAAGCGACTAGTGCGTGCAGTCCAATGTGGCTAGGTGTTTCTAAGATAGGCTGTAAAGCGACTAGTGCGTGCAGTCCAATGTGGCTAGGTGTTGATAAGGTAGGCTGTAAAGCGACTAGTGCGTGCAGTCCAATGAGGCTAGGTGTTGGTAAGGTAGGCTGTAAAGCGACTATTGCGTGCAGTCCAATGTGGCTAGGTGTTTCTAAGATAGGCTGTAAAGCGACTAGTGCGTGCAGTCCAATGTGGCTAGGTGTTTCTAAGATAGGCTGTAAAGCGACTAGTGCGTGCAGTCCAATGTGGCTAGGTGTTTCTAAGATAGGCTGTAAAGGGACTAGTGCGTGCAGTCCAATGTGGCTAGGTGTTGCTAAGGTAGGCTGTAAAGGGACTAGTGCGTGCAGTCCAATGTGGCTAGGTGTTGCTAAGGTAGGCTGTAAAGGGACTAGTGCGTGCAGTCCAATGTGGCTAGGTGTTTCTAAGATAGGCTGTAAAGGGACTAGTGCGTGCAGTCCAATGTGGCTAGGTGTTTCTAAAATAGGCTGTAAAGGGACTAGTGCGTGCAGTCCAATGTGGCTAGGTGTTTCTAAGATAGGCTGTAAAGCGACTAGTGTGTGCAGTCCAATGTGGCTAGGTGTTGATAAGGTAGGCTGTAAAGGGACTAGTGCGTGCAGTCCAATGAGGCTAGGTGTTGCTAAGGTAGGCTGTAAAGGGACTAGTGCGTGCAGTCCAATGTGGCTAGGTGTTTCTAAGATAGGCTGTAAAGCGACTAGTGCGTGCAGTCCAATGAGGCTAGGTGTTGATAAGGTAGGCTGTAAAGGGACTAGTGCGTGCAGTCCAATGTGGCTAGGTGTTTCTAAGATAGGCTGTAAAGCGACTAGTGCGTGCAGTCCAATGTGGCTAGGTGTTTCTAAGATAGGCTGTAAAGCGACTAGTGCGTGCAGTCCAATGTGGCTAGGTGTTAATAAGCTAGGCTGTAAAGGGACTAGTGCGTGCAGTCCAATGAGGCTAGGTGTTGCTAAGGTAGGTTGTAAAGCGACTAGTGCATGCAGTCCAATGAGGCTAGGTGTTGGTAAGGTAGGCTGTAAAGCGACTATTGCGTGCAGTCCAATGTGGCTAGGTGTTTCTAAGATAGGCTGTAAAGCGACTAGTGCGTGCAGTCCAATGTGGCTAGGTGTTTCTAAGATAGGCTGTAAAGCGACTAGTGCGTGCAGTCCAATGTGGCTAGGTGTTTCTAAGATAGGCTGTAAAGGGACTAGTGCGTGCAGTCCAATGTGGCTAGGTGTTGCTAAGGTAGGCTGTAAAGGGACTAGTGCGTGCAGTCCAATGTGGCTAGGTGTTGCTAAGGTAGGCTGTAAAGGGACTAGTGCGTGCAGTCCAATGTGGCTAGGTGTTTCTAAGATAGGCTGTAAAGGGACTAGTGCGTGCAGTCCAATGTGGCTAGGTGTTTCTAAGATAGGCTGTAAAGCGACTAGTGCGTGCAGTCCAATGCGGCTAGGTGTTGCTAAGGTAGGCTGTAAAGGGACTAGTGCGTGCAGTCCAATGCGGCTAGGTGTTGCTAAGGTAGGCTGTAAAGGGACTAGTGCGTGCAGTCCAATGCGGCTAGGTGTTTCTAAGATAGGCTGTAAAGGGACTAGTGCGTGCAGTCCAATGTGGCTAGGTGTTGCTAAGGTAGGCTGTAAAGGGACTAGTGCGTGCAGTCCAATGTGGCTAGGTGTTCCTAAGATAGGCTGTAAAGCGACTAGTGCGTGCAGTCCAATGTGGCTAGGTGTTTCTAAGATAGGCTGTAAAGGGACTAGTGCGTGCAGTCCAATGAGGCTAGGTGTTGATAAGGTAGGCTGTAAAGGGACTAGTGCGTGCAGTCCAATGTGGCTAGGTGTTTCTAAGATAGGCTGTAAAGCGACTAGTGCGTGCAGTCCAATGTGGCTAGGTGTTTCTAAGATAGGCTGTAAAGCGACTAGTGCGTGCAGTCCAATGAGGCTAGGTGTTGCTAAGGTAGGCTGTAAAGCGACTAGTGCGTGCAGTCCAATGTGGCTATGTGTTGATAAGGTAGGCTGTAAAGCGACTAGTGCGTGCAGTCCAATGTGGCTAGGTGTTTCTAAGATAGGCTGTAAAGCGACTAGTGCGTGCAGTCCAATGTGGCTAGGTGTTTCTAAGATAGGCTGTAAAGCGACTAGTGCTTGCAGTCCAATGTGGCTAGGTGTTGATAAGGTAGGCTGTAAAGCGTCTAGTGCGTGCAGTCCAATGAGGCTAGGTGTTGCTAAGGTAGGCTGTAAAGCGACTAGTGCGTGCAGTCCAATGTGGCTATGTGTTGATAAGGTAGGCTGTAAAGCGACTAGTGCGTGCAGTCCAATGTGGCTAGGTGTTTCTAAGATAGGCTGTAAAGCGACTAGTGCGTGCAGTCCAATGTGGCTAGGTGTTTCTAAGATAGGCTGTAAAGCAACTAGTGCGTGCAGTCCAATGTGGCTAGGTGTTGATAAGGTAGGCTGTAAAGGGACTAGTGCGTGCAGTCCAATGTGGCTAGGTGTTTCTAAGATAGGCTGTGAAGCGACTAGTGCGTGCAGTCCAATGAGGCTAGGTGTTGATAAGGTAGGCTGTAAAGGGACTAGTGCGTGCAGTCCAATGTGGCTAGGTCTTTCTAAGATAGGCTGTAAAGCGACTAGTGCGTGCAGTCCAATGTGGCTAGGTGTTTCTAAGATAGGCTGTAAAGCGACTAGTGCGTGCAGTCCAATGTGGCTAGGTGTTAATAAGGTAGGCTGTAAAGGGACTAGTGCGTGCAGTCCAATGAGGCTAGGTGTTGCTAAGGTAGGTTGTAAAGCGACTAGTGCGTGCAGTCCAATGTGGCTAGGTGTTTCTAAGATAGGCTGTAAAGCGACTAGTGCGTGCAGTCCAATGTGGCTAGGTGTTGATAAGGTAGGCTGTAAAGGGACTAGTGCGTGCAGTCCAATGAGGCTAGGTGTTGCTAAGGTAGGCTGTAAAGCGACTAGTGCGTGCAGTCCAATGTGGCTAGGTGTTTCTAAGATAGGCTGTAAAGCGACTAGTGCGTGCAGTCCAATGTGGCTAGGTGTTTCTAAGATAGGCTGTAAAGCGACTAGTGCGTGCAGTCCAATGTGGCTAGGTGTTGCTAAGGTAGGCTGTAAAGGGACTAGTGCGTGCAGTCCAATGTGGCTAGGTGTTTCTAAGATAGGCTGTAAAGGGACTAGTGCGTGCAGTCCAATGTGGCTAGGTGTTGCTAAGGTAGACTGTAAAGGGACTAGTGCGTGCAGTCCAATGTGGCTAGGTGTTTCTAAGATAGGCTGTAAAGCGTCTAGTGCGTGCAGTCCAATGAGGCTAGGTGTTGCTAAGGTAGGCTGTAAAGCGACTAGTGCGTGCAGTCCAATGTGGCTATGTGTTGATAAGGTAGGCCGTAAAGCGACTAGTGCGTGCAGTCCAATGTGGCTAGGTGTTTCTAAGATAGGCTGTAAAGCGACTAGTGCGTGCAGTCCAATGTGGCTAGGTGTTTCTAAGATAGGCTGTAAAGCAACTAGTGCGTGCAGTCCAATGTGGCTAGGTGTTGATAAGGTAGGCTGTAAAGGGACTAGTGCGTGCAGTCCAATGTGGCTAGGTGTTTCTAAGATAGGCTGTAAAGCAACTAGTGCGTGCAGTCCAATGTGGCTAGGTGTTGATAAGGTAGGCTGTAAAGGGACTAGTGCGTGCAGTCCAATGTGGCTAGGTGTTTCTAAGATAGGCTGTGAAGCGACTAGTGCGTGCAGTCCAATGAGGCTAGGTGTTGATAAGGTAGGCTGTAAAGGGACTAGTGCGTGCAGTCCAATGTGGCTAGGTGTTTCTAAGATAGGCTGTAAAGCGACTAGTGCGTGCAGTCCAATGTGGCTAGGTGTTTCTAAGATAGGCTGTAAAGCGACTAGTGCGTGCAGTCCAATGTGGCTAGGTTTTAATAAGGTAGGCTGTAAAGGGACTAGTGCGTGCAGTCCAATGAGGCTAGGTGTTGCTAAGGTAGGTTGTAAAGCGACTAGTGCGTGCAGTCCAATGTGGCTAGGTGTTTCTAAGATAGGCTGTAAAGCGACTAGTGCGTGCAGTCCAATGTGGCTAGGTGTTGATAAGGTAGGCTGTAAAGGGACTAGTGCGTGCAGTCCAATGAGGCTAGGTGTTGCTAAGGTAGGCTGTAAAGCGACTAGTGCGTGCAGTCCAATGTGGCTAGGTGTTTCTAAGATAGGCTGTAAAGCGACTAGTGCGTGCAGTCCAATGTGGCTAGGTGTTGCTAAGGTAGGCTGTTAAGGGACTAGTGCGTGCAGTCCAATGTGGCTAGGTGTTTCTAAGATAGGCTGTAAAGGGACTAGTGCGTGCAGTCCAATGTGGCTAGGTGTTGCTAAGGTAGACTGTAAAGGGACTAGTGCGTGCAGTCCAATGTGGCTAGGTGTTTCTAAGATAGGCTGTAAAGCGACTAGTGCGTGCAGTCCAATGTGGCTAGGTGTTTCTAAGATAGGCTGTAAAGGGACTAGTGCGTGCAGTCCAATGTGGCTAGGTGTTGCTAAGGTAGGCTGTAAAGGGACTAGTGCGTGCAGTCCAATGTGGCTAGGTGTTTCTAAGATAGGCTGTAAAGCGACTAGTGCGTGCAGTCCAATGAGGCTAGGTGTTGATAAGGTAGGCTGTAAAGGGACTAGTGCGTGCAGTCCAATGTGGCTAGGTGTTTCTAAGATAGGCTGTAAAGTGACTAGTGCGTGCAGTCCAATGTGGCTAGGTGTTTCTAAGATAGGCTGTAAAGCGACTAGTGCGTGCAGTCCAATGTGGCTAGGTGTTTCTAAGATAGGCTGTAAAGGGACTAGTGCGTGCAGTCCAATGAGGCTAGGTGTTGCTAAGGTAGGCTGTAAAGCGACTAGTGCGTGCAGTCCAATGTGGCTAGGTGTTTCTAAGATAGGCTGTAAAGCGACAAGTGCGTGCAGTCCAATGTGGCTAGGTGTTGATAAGGTAGGCTGTAAAGCGACTAGTGCATGCAGTCCAATGAGGCTAGGTGTTGCTAAGGTAGGCTGTAAAGCGACTAGTGCGTGCAGTCCAATGTGGCTAGGTGTTTCTAAGATAGGCTGTAAAGCGACTAGTGCGTGCAGTCCAATGTGGCTAGGTGTTTCTAAGATAGGCTGTAAAGCGACTAGTGCGTGCAGTCCAATGTGGCTAGGTGTTTCTAAGATAGGCTGTAAAGGGACTACTGCGTGCAGTCCAATGTGGCTAGGTGTTGCTAAGGTAGGCTGTAAAGGGACTAGTGCGTGCAGTCCAATGTGGCTAGGTGTTGCTAAGGTAGGCTGTAAAGGGACTAGTGCGTGCAGTCCAATGTGGCTAGGTGTTTCTAAGATAGGCTGTAAAGCGACTAGTGCGTGCAGTCCAATGTGGCTAGGTGTTTCTAAGATAGGCTGTAAAGCGACTAGTGCGTGCAGTCCAATGCGGCTAGGTGTTGCTAAGGTAGGCTGTAAAGGGACTAGTGCGTGCAGTCCAATGCGGCTAGGTGTTGCTAAGGTAGGCTGTAAAGGGACTAGTGCGTGCAGTCCAATGCGGCTAGGTGTTTCTAAGATAGGCTGTAAAGGGACTAGTGCGTGCAGTCCAATGCGGCTAGGTGTTGCTAAGGTAGGCTGTAAAGGGACTAGTGCGTGCAGTCCAATGTGGCTAGGTGTTTCTAAGATAGGCTGTAAAGCGACTAGTGCGTGCAGTCCAATGTGGCTAGGTGTTTCTAAGATAGGCTGTAAAGGGACTAGTGCGTGCAGTCCAATGAGGCTAGGTGTTGATAAGGTAGGCTGTAAAGGGACTAGTGCGTGCAGTCCAATGTGGCTAGGTGTTTCTAAGATAGGCTGTAAAGCGACTAGTGCGTGCAGTCCAATGTGGCTAGGTGTTTCTAAGATAGGCTGTAAAGCGACTAGTGCGTGCAGTCCAATGTGGCTAGGTGTTTCTAAGATAGGCTGTAAAGGGACTAGTGCGTGCAGTCCAATGAGGCTAGGTGTTGCTAAGGTAGGCTGTAAAGCGACTAGTGCGTGCAGTCCAATGTGGCTAGGTGTTGCTAAGGTAGGCTGTAAAGGGACTAGTGCGTGCAGTCCAATGTGGCTAGATGTTGCTAAGGTAGGCTGTAAAGCGACTAGTGCGTGCAGTCCAATGTGGCTAGGTGTTGCTAAGGTAGGCTGTAAAGGGACTAGTGCGTGCAGTCCAATGTGGCTAGGTGTTTCTAAGATAGGCTTTAAAGCGACTAGTGCGTGCAGTCCAATGTGGCTAGGTGTTTCTAAGATAGTCTGTAAAGGGACTAGTGCGTGCAGTCCAATGTGGCTAGGTGTTGCTAAGGTAGGCTGTAAAGGGACTAGTGCGTGCAGTCCAATGTGGCTAGGTGTTGCTAAGGTAGGCTGTAAAGCGAATAGTGCGTGCAGTCCAATGTGGCTAGGTGTTGCTAAGGTAGGCTGTAAAGCGACTAGTGCGTGCAGTCCAATGTTGCTAGGTGTTTCTAAGATAGGCTGTAAAGGGACTAGTGCGTGCAGTCCAATGTGGCTAGGTGTTGCTAAGGTAGGCTGTGAAGGGACTAGTGCGTGCAGTCCAATGTGGCTAGGTGTTGCTAAGGTCGGCTGTAAAGGGACTAGTGCGTGCAGTCCAATGTGGCTAGGTGTTGCTAAGGTAGGCTGTAAAGCGACTAGTGCGTGGAGTCCAATGTGGCTAGGTGTTGCTAAGATAGGCTGTAAAGGGACTAGTGCGTGCAGTCCAATGTGGCTAGGTGTTGCTAAGGTAGGCTGTAAAGGGACTAGTGCGTGCAGTCCAATGTGGCTAGGTGTTGCTAAGGTAGGCTGTAAAGCGACTAGTGCGTGCAGTCCAATGTGGCTAGGTGTTTCTAAGATAGGCTGTAAAGGGATTAGTGCGTGCAGTCCAATGTGGCTAGGTGTTGCTAAGGTAGGCTGTAAAGGGACTAGTGCGTGCAGTCCAACGTGGCTAGGTGTTGATAAGGTAGGCTGTAAACCTCGTCTACGGCTTACACATGCAAACTTCTTAGAGCTAGTAAACCATTCCTATCTGACTATAGCTGCCTGATCCTGGCTAGAGCTCTTATACTCTCTAGAATCGACTATTGCAATGCCCTTTACATTGGGGCTAACAAATCCATCACTAATAAACTCCAAACCCTACAGAATAATGCCTTAAGAGCAGCCCTTGGCATAAATAAGAAAACCCACATCTCTGCCTTGAGACATCAACACAAATGGCTCTCCACTCCCAATAAAATACTTCTAAAAACACTCTCACTGACACACAAAGCTTTGAACAACGCAGCCCCCAGTTACCTCATAGACAAACTTCAGAGAAGAACTCCTCTCAGACCCACTAGAATAGGGAACACTAACTGCCTAAATATCCCCAAATACAAACTGACTACCATCGGGGGCAACAGCTTCACTGTTAAGGCAGCCAGAAGCTGGAACTCACTGCCCCAGGAGTTAAGAGCTGACCAACCATATCCACTCTTCAGGAAAAACCTAATAAAGCATATCACTGCCACCAATCCTTAGTTACCCATCACCCTTCCCTGAGGACACTATCCTGCAATCAAGAAACATTATATCTTGCTATACTCTCTCGTTATGTAAATACTGCTGCCCATGCATGTGTACTCATATACGTTTTATATCCTAGTGTACGCACCTTTGATCCAGCCCTATTGCTCATATTGTATATATCCTGTAATCATATAATACTGCCTCCCTTTTGTTCATAGTGTATATATCCCGCTTTCTTGCAAACTAGCCACAGCCCTATTGTTCATATTGTATATATCCTGTCTGTAACCTGTGTAATCATGTAAGCCTTGCATTTCCTTGTCATTGCGCCCTTTTACTTACGAGTCTGGTGCGCTTAACAAATGAATAAACAAACAAACAAACAAACAAAGCGACTAGTGCGTGCAGTCCAACGTGGCTAGGTGTTGCTAAGGTAGGCAGTAAAGGGACTAGTGCGTGCAGTCCAACGTGGCTAGGTGTTGCTAAGGTAGGCTGTAAAGGGACTAGTGCGTGCAGTCCAATGTGGCTAGGTGTTGCTAAGGTAGACTGTAAAGCGACTAGTGCGTGCAGTCCAATTTGGCTAGGTGTTTATAAGATAGGCTGTAAAGGGACTAGTGCGTGCAGTCCAATGTGGCTAGGTGTTGCTAAGGTAGGCTGTAAAGCGACTAGTGTGTGCAGTCCAATGAGGCTAGGTTGTTGCTAAGGTAGGCTGTAAAGCGACTAGTGCGTGCAGTCCAATGTGGCTAGGTGTTTCTAAGATAGGCTGTAAAGGGACTAGTGCGTGCAGTCCAATGTGGCTAGGTGTTGCTAAGGTAGGCTGTAAAGCGACTAGTGCGTGCAGTCCAATGTGGCTAGGTGTTGCTAAGGTAGGCTGTAAAGGGACTAGTGCGTGCAGTCCAATGTGGCTAGGTGTTTCTAAGATAGGCTGTAAAGCGACTAGTGCGTGCAGTCCAATGTGGCTAGGTGTTGCTAAGGTAGGCTGTAAAGGGACTAGTGCGTGCAGTCCAATGTGGTTAGGTGTTGCTAAGGTAGGCTGTAAAGCGACTAGTGCGTGCAGTCCAATGTGGCTAGGTGTTGCTAAGGTAGGCTGTAAAGGGACTAGTGCGTGCAGTCCAATGTGGCTAGGTGTTTCTAAGATAGGCTGTAAAGCGACTAGTGCGTGCAGTCCAATGTGGCTAGGTGTTTCTAAGATAGGCTGTAAAGCGACTAGTGCGTGCAGTCCAATGTGGCTAGGTGTTTCTAAGATAGGCTGTAAAGGGACTAGTGCGTGCAGTCCAATGTGGCTAGGTGTTGCTAAGGTAGGCTGTAAAGGGACTAGTGCGTGCAGTCCAATGTGGCTAGGTGTTTCTAAGATAGGCTGTAAATGGACTAGTGCGTGCAGTCCAATGTGGCTAGGTGTTTCTAAGATAGGCTGTAAAGGGACTAGTGCGTGCAGTCCAATGCGGCTAGGTGTTTCTAAGATAGGCTGTAAAGGGACTAGTGCGTGCAGTCCAATGCGGCTAGGTGTTGCTAAGGTAGGCTGTAAAGGGACTAGTGCGTGCAGTCCAATGCGGCTAGGTGTTTCTAAGATAGGCTGTAAAGGGACTAGTGCGTGCAGTCCAATTTGGCTAGGTGTTGCTAAGGTAGGCTGTAAAGCGACTAGTGCGTGCAGTCCAATGTGGCTAGGTGTTGCTAAGGTAGGCTGTAAAGGGACTAGTGCGTGCAGTCCAATGTGGCTAGGTGTTTCTAAGATAGGCTGTAAAGCGACTAGTGCGTGCAGTCCAATGTGGCTAGGTGTTTCTAAGATAGGCTGTAAAGGGACTAGTGCGTGCAGTCCAATGTGGCTAGGTGTTGCTAAGGTAGGCTGTAAAGGGACTAGTGCGTGCAGTCCAATGTGGCTAGGTGTTTCTAAGATAGGCTGTAAAGGGACTAGTGCGTGCAGTCCAATGTGGCTAGGTGTTGCTAAGGTAGGCTGTAAAGGGACTAGTGCGTGCAGTCCAATGCGGCTAGGTGTTTCTAAGATAGGCTGTAAAGGGACTAGTGCGTGCAGTCCAATGCGGCTAGGTGTTGCTAAGGTAGGCTGTAAAGGGACTAGTGCGTGCAGTCCAATGCGGCTAGGTGTTTCTAAGATAGGCTGTAAAGGGACTAGTGCGTGCAGTCCAATTTGGCTAGGTGTTTCTAAGATAGGCTGTAAAGCGACTAGTGCGTGCAGTCCAATGTGGCTAGGTGTTTCTAAGATAGGCTGTAAAGGGACTAGTGCGTGAAGTCCAATGTGGCTAGGTGTTGCTAAGGTAGGCTGTAAAGGGATTAGTGCGTGCAGTCCAATGTGGCTAGGTGTTGCTAAGGTAGGCTGTAAAGGGATTAGTGCGTGCAGTCCAATGTGGCTAGGTGTTTCTAAGATAGGCTGTAAAGCGACTAGTGCGTGCAGTCCAATGTGGCTAGGTGTTTCTAAGATAGGCTGTAAAGCGACTAGTGCGTGCAGTCCAATGTGGCTAGGTGTTGCTAAGGTAGGCTGTAAAGGGACTAGTGCGTGCAGTCCAATGTGGCTAGGTGTTTCTAAGATAGGCTGTAAAGGGACTAGTGCGTGCAGTCCAATGTGGCTAGGTGTTGCTAAGGTAGGCTGTAAAGGGACTAGTGCGTGCAGTCCAATGTGGCTAGGTGTTTCTAAGATAGGCTGTAAAGCGACTAGTGCGTGCAGTCCAATGTGGCTAGGTGTTTCTAAGATAGGCTGTAAAGGGACTAGTGCGTGCAGTCCAATGTGGCTAGGTGTTGCTAAGGTAGGCTGTAAAGGAACTAGTGCGTGCAGTCCAATGTGGCTAGGTGTTTCTAAGATAGGCTGTAAAGCGACTAGTGCGTGCAGTCCAATGAGGCTAGGTGTTGATAAGGTAGGCTGTAAAGGGACTAGTGCGTGCAGTCCAATGTGGCTAGGTGTTTCTAAGATAGGCTGTAAAGCGACTAGTGCGTGCAGTCCAATGTGGCTAGGTGTTTCTAAGATAGGCTGTAAAGCGACTAGTGCGTGCAGTCCAATGTTACTAGGTGTTTCTAAGATAGGCTGTAAAGTGACTAGTGCGTGCAGTCCAATGTGGCTAGGTGTTGATAAGGTAGGCTGTAAAGTGACTAGTGCATGCAGTCCAATGAGGCTAGGTGTTGCTAAGGTAGGCTGTAAAGCGACTAGTGCGTGCAGTCCAATGTGGCTATGTGTTGATAAGGTAGGCTGTAAAGCGACTAGTGCGTGCAGTCCAATGTGGCTAGGTGTTTCTAAGATAGGCTGTAAAGCGACTAGTGCGTGCAGTCCAATGTGGCTAGGTGTTGATAAGGTAGGCTGTAAAGCGACTAGTGCATGCAGTCCAATGAGGCTAGGTGTTGCTAAGGTAGGCTGTAAAGCGACTAGTGCGTGCAGTCCAATGTGGCTAAGTGTTGATAAGGTAGGCTGTAAAGCGACTAGTGCGTGCAGTCCAATGTGGCTAGGTGTTTCTAAGATAGGCTGTAAAGCGACTAGTGCGTGCAGTCCAATGTGGCTAGGTGTTTCTAAGATAGGCTGTAAAGCGACTAGTGCGTGCAGTCCAATGTGGCTAGGTGTTGATAAGGTAGGCTGTAAAGGGACTAGTGCGTGCAGTCCAATGAGGCTAGGTGTTGCTAAGGTAGGCTGTAAAGGGACTAGTGCGTGCAGTCCAATGTGGCTAGGTGTTTCTAAGATAGGCTGTAATGCGACTAGTGCGTGCAGTCCAATGAGGCTAGGTGTTGATAAGGTAGGCTGTAAAGGGACTAGTGCGTGCAGTCCAATGAGGCTAGGTGTTTCTAAGATAGGCTGTAAAGGGACTAGTGCGTGCAGTCCAATGTGGCTAGGTGTTTCTAAGATAGGCTGTAAAGCGACTAGTGCGTGCAGTCCAATGTGGCTAGGTGTTAATAAGGTAGGCTGTAAAGGGACTAGTGCGTGCAGTCCAATGAGGCTAGGTGTTGCTAAGGTAGGTTGTAAAGCGACTAGTGCGTGCAGTCCAATGTGGCTAGGTGTTTCTAAGATAGGCTGTAAAGCGACTAGTGCGTGCAGTCCAATGTGGCTAGGTATTGATAAGGTAGGCTGTAAAGGGACTAGTGCGTTCAGTCCAATGAGGCTAGGTGTTGCTAAGGTAGGCTGTAAAGCGACTAGTGCGTGCAGTCCAATGTGGCTAGGTGTTTCTAAGATAGGCTGTAAAGCGACTAGTGCGTGCAGTCCAATGTGGCTAGGTGTTTCTAAGATAGGCTGTAAAGCGACTAGTGCGTGCAGTCCAATGTGGCTAGGTGTTTCTAAGGTAGGCTGTAAAGGGACTAGTGCGTGCAGTCCAATGTGGCTAGGTGTTTCTAAGATAGGCTGTAAAGGGACTAGTGCGTGCAGTCCAATGTGGCTAGGTGTTGCTAAGGTAGACTGTAAAGGGACTAGTGCGTGCAGTCCAATGTGGCTAGGTGTTTCTAAGATAGGCTGTAAAGCGACTAGTGCGTGCAGTCCAATGTGGCTAGGTGTTTCTAAGATAGGCTGTAAAGGGACTAGTGCGTGCAGTCCAATGTGGCTAGGTGTTGCTAAGGTAGGCTGTAAAGGGACTAGTGCGTGCAGTCCAATGTGGCTAGGTGTTTCTAAGATAGGCTGTAAAGCGACTAGTGCGTGCAGTCCAATGAGGCTAGGTGTTGATAAGGTAGGCTGTAAAGGGACTAGTGCGTGCAGTCCAATGTGGCTAGGTGTTTCTAAGATAGGCTGTAAAGCGACTAGTGCGTGCAGTCCAATGTGGCTAGGTGTTTCTAAGATAGGCTGTAAAGCGACTAGTGCGTGCAGTCCAATGTGGCTAGGTGTTTCTAAGATAGGCTGTAAAGGGACTAGTGCGTGCAGTCCAATGAGGCTAGGTGTTGCTAAGGTAGGCTGTAAAGCGACTAGTGCGTGCAGTCCAATGTGGCTAGGTGTTTCTAAGACAGGCTGTAAAGCGACTAGTGCGTGCAGTCCAATGTGGCTAGGTGTTGATAAGGTAGGCTGTAAAGCGACTAGTGCGTGCAGTCCAATGAGGCTAGGTGTTGCTAAGGTAGGCTGTAAAGCGACTAGTGCGTGCAGTCCAATGTGGCTAGGTGTTTCTAAGATAGGCTGTAAAGCGACTAGTGCGTGCAGTCCAATGTGGCTAGGTGTTTCTAAGATAGGCTGTAAAGCGACTAGTGTGTGCAGTCCAATGTGGCTAGGTGTTTCTAAGATAGGCTGTAAAGGGACTAGTGCGTGCAGTCCAATGTGGCTAGGTGTTGCTAAGGTAGGCTGTAAAGGGACTAGTGCGTGCAGTCCAATGTGGCTAGGTGTTTCTAAGATAGGCTGTAAAGCGACTAGTGCGTGCAGTCCAATGTGGCTAGGTGTTTCTAAGATAGTCTGTAAAGCGACTAGTGCGTGCAGTCCAATGTGGCTAGGTGTTGATAAGGTAGGCTGTAAAGGGACTAGTGCGTGCAGTCCAATGAGGCTAGGTGTTGCTAAGGTAGGCTGTAAAGCGACTAGTGCGTGCAGTCCAATGTGGCTAGGTGTTTCTAAGATAGGCTGTAAAGCGACTAGTGCGTGCAGTCCAATGTGGCTAGGTGTTTCTAAGATAGGCTGTAAAGCGACTAGTGCGTGCAGTCCAATGTGGCTAGGTGTTGCTAAGGTAGGCTGTAAAGGGACTAGTGCGTGCAGTCCAATGTGGCTAGGTGTTGCTAAGGTAGGCTGTAAAGGGACTAGTGCGTGCAGTCCAATGTGGCTAGGTGTTTCTAAGATAGGCTGTAAAGCGACTAGTGCGTGCAGTCCAATGAGGCTAGGTGTTGATAAGGTAGGCTGTAAAGGGACTAGTGCGTGCAGTCCAATGTGGCTAGGTGTTTCTAAGATAGGCTGTAAAGCGACTAGTGCGTGCAGTCCAATGTGGCTAGGTGTTTCTAAGATAGGCTGTAAAGCGACTAGTGCGTGCAGTCCAATGTGGCTAGGTGTTTCTAAGATAGGCTGTAAAGGGACTAGTGCGTGCAGTCCAATGAGGCTAGGTGTTGCTAAGATAGGCTGTAAAGCGACTAGTGCGTGCAGTCCAATGTGGCTAGGTGTTTCTAAGATAGGCTGTAAAGCGACTAGTGCGTGCAGTCCAATATGGCTAGGTGTTGATAAGGTAGGCTGTAAAGGGACTAGTGCGTGCAGTCCAATGAGGCTAGGTGTTGCTAAGGTAGGCTGTAAAGGGACTAGTGCGTGCAGTCCAATGTGGCTAGGTGTTTCTAAGATAGGCTGTAATGCGACTAGTGCGTGCAGTCCAATGAGGCTAGGTGTTGATAAGGTAGGCTGTAAAGGGACTAGTGCGTGCAGTCCAATGTGGCTAGGTGTTTCTAAGATAGGCTGTAAAGCGACTAGTGCGTGCAGTCCAATGTGGCTAGGTGTTTCTAAGATAGGCTGTAAAGCGACTAGTGCGTGCAGTCCAATGTGGCTAGGTGTTAATAAGGTAGGCTGTAAAGGGACTAGTGCGTGCAGTCCAATGAGGCTAGGTGTTGCTAAGGTAGGTTGTAAAGCGACTAGTGCGTGCAGTCCAATGTGGCTAGGTGTTTCTAAGATAGGCTGTAAAGCGACTAGTGCGTGCAGTCCAATGTGGCTAGGTATTGATAAGGTAGGCTGTAAAGGGACTAGTGCGTGCAGTCCAATGAGGCTAGGTGTTGCTAAGGTAGGCTGTAAAGCGACTAGTGCGTGCAGTCCAATGTGGCTAGGTGTTTCTAAGATAGGCTGTAAAGCGACTAGTGCGTGCAGTCCAATGTGGCTACGTGTTTCTAAGATAGGCTGTAAAGCGACTAGTGCGTGCAGTCCAATGTGGCTAGGTGTTTCTAAGGTAGGCTGTAAAGGGACTAGTGCGTGCAGTCCAATGTGGCTAGGTGTTTCTAAGATAGGCTGTAAAGGGACTAGTGCGTGCAGTCCAATGTGGCTAGGTGTTGCTAAGGTAGACTGTAAAGGGACTAGTGCGTGCAGTCCAATGTGGCTAGGTGTTTCTAAAATAGGCTGTAAAGCGACTAGTGCGTGCAGTCCAATGTGGCTAGGTGTTTCTAAGATAGGCTGTAAAGGGACTAGTGCGTGCAGTCCAATGTGGCTAGGTGTTGCTAAGGTAGGCTGTAAAGGGACTAGTGCGTGCAGTCCAATGTGGCTAGGTGTTTCTAAGATAGGCTGTAAAGCGACTAGTGCGTGCAGTCCAATGAGGCTAGGTGTTGATAAGGTAGGCTGTAAAGGGACTAGTGCGTGCAGTCCAATGTGGCTAGGTGTTTCTAAGATAGGCTGTAAAGCGACTAGTGCGTGCAGTCCAATGTGGCTAGGTGTTTCTAAGATAGGCTGTAAAGCGACTAGTGCGTGCAGTCCAATGTGGCTAGGTGTTTCTAAGATAGGCTGTAAAGGGACTAGTGCGTGCAGTCCAATGAGGCTAGGTGTTGCTAAGGTAGGCTGTAAAGCGACTAGTGCGTGCAGTCCAATGTGGCTAGGTGTTTCTAAGACAGGCTGTAAAGCGACTAGTGCGTGCAGTCCAATGTGGCTAGGTGTTGATAAGGTAGGCTGTAAAGCGACTAGTGCGTGCAGTCCAATGAGGCTAGGTGTTGCTAAGGTAGGCTGTAAAGCGACTAGTGCGTGCAGTCCAATGTGGCTAGGTGTTTCTAAGATAGGCTGTAAAGCGACTAGTGCGTGCAGTCCAATGTGGCTAGGTGTTTCTAAGATAGGCTGTAAAGCGACTAGTGCGTGCAGTCCAATGTGGCTAGGTGTTTCTAAGATAGGCTGTAAAGGGACTAGTGCGTGCAGTCCAATGTGGCTAGGTGTTGCTAAGGTAGGCTGTAAAGGGACTAGTGCGTGCAGTCCAATGTGGCTAGGTGTTTCTAAGATAGGCTGTAAAGCGACTAGTGCGTGCAGTCCAATGTGGCTAGGTGTTTCTAAGATAGGCTGTAAAGCGACTAGTGCGTGCAGTCCAATGTGGCTAGGTGTTGATAAGGTAGGCTGTAAAGGGACTAGTGCGTGCAGTCCAATGAGGCTAGGTGTTGCTAAGGTAGGCTGTAAAGCGACTAGTGCGTGCAGTCCAATGTGGCTAGGTGTTTCTAAGATAGGCTGTAAAGCGACTAGTGCGTGCAGTCCAATGTGGCTAGGTGTTTCTAAGATAGGCTGTAAAGCGACTAGTGCGTGCAGTCCAATGTGGCTAGGTGTTGCTAAGGTAGGCTGTTGTAGTGATACACGAAATTGCAACCTTGCCAATCAGGGCTTTAGATGACAGCATTAGCCGCTGAAAGCCAATAGTGTATTCAAAGTATGTGCTAAAAATGCTGACAGTAGTCTGTTGTAGCACTTCCATTATGCAGTAGTGAGCTACAAGGAATATGATAGACAGGCAGGGAGGGCCCCCAGCTATGTAGCTAATAGGTTTTTGGAGTGTTTGGAACATCATGGCACCTATATAGCGCTTAGATAGCCAGTCTTAAGCGCTATAAACACTAAGCTATGAGTGCATGCCTTTTAGAGCTTGCAGATGGGGTTAATACATCCCTGCTTCCCTTAGAATATTCAGCCTCACTAACGTTGGCCCTGGCTCCAAGCTAATCTTCCTTTTCTCTGGGAAGGTACTGATAAGACATTCCTCAGCCAGCGCAGATGGGAACAAGGGAGGGGGTAGGAGCGAGCAGGGAGCATCTCAGAGAGAGCTGGGTTTTTTCCATGAGCCAGTTGCACAGGGAAAGTTCTGGAACTGTGCGTCATGGTGACTGACAGCAAGAAGTTATAAAATATCCATGCACACATGGATCAGGGGGAGATCGCCTGTGGACTTGATTCGTGCAGAAACAGGTGCCCGGCATTGGCTCATACGGTGTCCTTCAGCATTGTCCTCTGAGCGGGGCTTGTTTACAGCTAGCTTATGAGGGCCCAAGGTCTCCCCAGTGCTGATTAAAGGGACGTAAGACTGTGTTTCTCTATGTTTCTCTATATTTCTCTATGTTTCTCTATGTTTATCTAAGTTCCATGTTTCACTATATTTTGCATTGCTCTAAGTGTTATGCTTTCTAATATTCTGTAACTTGAATACCAAATGTATATGAAATTCACTGCTTAGAATAAATATGCTAATAACACTTTGAGGGTGTCATTTGTCACTTGCATGAGATCACTGCTCAGCACAATAGAACCTGTATTTTGGGCTGAATTGGGTATTTTTGCTCTCAAAGGGCTGGCCCCGAGGAAGATTTTGCCCAATATCAAGACATTTGGTGGCAGCTTTGTGGGATTGTGAAGAGCAGTGCCATGCTGACATGACAAATGGTGTGAGAGAACACAGTGTAGAGTGGGGAGCAGGCTGTCGCATTTCCTTGATGGTCTCACTGCAGCTCTGAGACTTCAAAAGGCAGCAATGTTGTGTCGGCTTGCCGTGGCCGATAGCTTGTGTGGTTAAGACTCCCTTCATGGGATTGGTGCCAGGGAGTACAAGGCAATAAACGAGCGGGAAATGGCTTTGTTTAAAGCACTCCGATGAATGGTTAAGAAAGATGTATGCTCAATTAGAAAAGAATTTTATCATGTGGTTTCCCAAGTTTAAAGTTGTAATTTGGAATGCATAGTGAGACGGAGTTCTCATCTCTATTCTGTCATGAGGGCAGGAAAAAAAATAATAATTGCAGGGATTTGACATGCAAATTGTGAATAGTGATTTAACCATTGACTCAGCCCCAGTGTGCTAGCGAGTGGGGGCTGTAATGTTCGGAGGCGAAGGTTCGTCTTTTTTGATGTATGCTTTTGAAGGGTTGGCATTCCTGAATAATGAGGAAGGGGAATGAGCCATGCTTAGGAGAATGAGTAACATCTGTGCTGAGAGCCTAAAGAGTTTTTTTTCTTTCTTTTGGCAACTGTAAAATTCCATGTGCTAATGGTGGCAAATTCTGTTTAAAGGAAACACACTAAAATGGTTATATTGCATTTTAGGCTGTGCCATGCTTTTATTGGGTGAGAGACTCACTTAAAAGGAAAGTGAGTGAATGTTATTTGGATTTTCGATTTTTGTGTACTGATTTGAAATTGCAGAACCAGCTTGCAATGGTTGGGGGGAAAAACAATTTATATTTTTCTAAATTGCCCCTGGAGTATTTTTGACTGTCCCCATGCTATGCCATGGATTTGTGCTGTTGCCTCAAAAGTGATGTATGCTTTGAAAATAGTGACCTGTTGACTGTGATACATGGGGAAAAATGTTGTTGACACATTAAACAGCCCACAAGCAATAGAGTGTGGGTTGTTCTTGCAGAAAAAAAACGTGCAGGGAGCTGCACTAAATATGGCATTTTTATTTTTTAAATGCACTGAACTGAGTGGTTATAGTTTGGCAATGGTACAACAGAATGAAACATCTGTGTGTGATAAGATAGCACAAAGACTTAATGGGTTGTGAGTTCTCTTGAAAGATCGCACATTACAAGAAAAAAAAGACGCTTTGACATTTTGCAAAATTACATGGAGTAGAAAAATGACAAGAAAAGTGCCGCTTTTGAAAACAAGAGTCTTGCTGTGTGTGCAGAGCTTGTGCCTTGAAGCTGTCTTGGGCGAGGTGCGTGAAGGCAAACAAAAGCAGAAACAGTACAAGAAAGAGTTAATCTGGATGAATTGTCTGAAACGAGTGAAGCCGCCACAGTATAAGAGTTATAGGCAAAAGAGATAAGCTGCGTGCTAATGGCGCTGCCAGGTGCACACGAAAGATAAACATGCCTGCATTCCTGAGGAAGGGGGAGCAAAAACAGAGAGCTGTTCAAAAGGTAAAGAATTTGCCTAGTAAACTGTGGTACGGAGCAAAGGCTTCATGCAGGATGGCAGACGGGCACATCACATCTGAACATTTACCTATGCATCTGTGAATGGGCCAAGAAAAGACAGCTGCCCATTCCAACAGATATTACTGTGCAAACCGCATTCCCATGTGATGAGATGTGAAGTGAAGTAAAGCGCTATTGCTGTGCAAGCTGCATTCCAATGCTCCATGTGATGTGAACTGAAGTAAAGCGCTGTGCACTGGAGAAGAAACCTCTAGGCGCTTTGAGAAGAGAAAATACACATCTGGCAAACTGCAAGCTACATTGCCAGGGGATGGAGTAACTGACAAAGACATTATGGCCTCCCAGATGGAAGCAAAACTGACAAAAGTGCTTAGCCGTTTTGCAAGAGACAACATGCAGAGCGGGGCTTTGAAGTAAAACATGAACACTGCACATTAGCCATGATCCAGAAGCCACACGGCTTAGTGCAAGAATGAATGATTTGTTGAAGCAACAAAAGAAACTGACTCAGACTATCGCACTCAAAGGAGTGGTTCAAAAACAGCAAACGCCCTTTGAAAAAAAAATGATGACAAGTGAAAAAACCAGAGGCTTGAAAAGACACTGCTAAGAAAAGAAAGATAAATACTGAAAGACTTTACCTTTGAAAAATGGAGTGATGCCAGCAGGGCAACCTAAACCAAGATCATGGGACACTGGAAGCAAGTTGGCGCCTGGCATTGGTGATCGCTTTGGTGAAAAAGAAAAGCATTGTGCGACCTGGGTACTTACTATATGGCTTTGTAAAAGCACAGATCAGTCTGAGGTACCATTGACCAGCTATGATTGCATTGCACAAATGAGTTTGTGATTAGGCAGTTACACCCCGTATGGTTGAGTGTAAATAAGCCCCCAGAAACATGCAGAAAGGTGATAAATAATTGCAGTAGCAATGACAAAGTGTGTAGTTACCTGATGAGACTTTTTGAAGATGGGGGTGGTATTATGGGAAGGGGTGGATAACGCTGATATTGAAGTTTTGATGACATCCTAACATTTCTGTTTGTATTTTGCCTAGGCAAAGCACGACAAGACATTTCATAATATAGGAAGATAATGTGCAGTTTGTGGGTGACACTGATCAAAGAAGGGTCAGACGCATTCTCAGAGAAAGCGAGCCACTGCGACATGCTATTTCAACTTTAACGTGCCCTGCACCGCACTCAATGCTGTAACCTGCGAATAGTGTCCAACAGAGTAATAACTTTGCTGAACTGGCACGATGCAGACTTGGCTAATTATCAAGTATTTGATGCTACACATTTAAATGACATGTTTTGCCCTTTCTTGTTTAAAGGACTATGGACAATGAATTGTGGACTGTAACATCAGGCACCACATACAGCTGTGTGACACAGCAATTGAATGCTAACACATTGAAAAATGGTTTTTAAATGCACTGTTGAGATGAATCTGAAAAAACCAAATGGTTTTACTCTTCCAACTGAATGGCTTTAACCAGAGATGTTTTGTTTTTTGAAAAAAAAAAATATTCTACATTGCACGTAGGCAGGAGAATGATTTATGAACTGTTGGGGCAGCAGAATTATGCAAGCAGGAGCGTAATTAATTTTGAGATAGGATGAGTGCGCACATCAAAGTCACCTGTGCGTAGGTTAAGATTCTTAATTGAAGTAATGCTGCCAAGTGTATGAGCTATAATTTGAAATGGTAATCTTTGAAACACTGGATACTTTTACAGCCAGCTTAAGGCAGGTAAATGAAACCATGACTGACTTGATGTTATATTTTATGACACAGAGTGTGACACGGTTTTTTGTTAAACCAACCAGTTTCATGTTTTTGTGGGGACAGCTGTCTCCAGCACACTAATGCAAAGAGTCACCTTTTGATTGTAAACATTTGGAATAATTCTTTGGAAAAGCGCTGCAAATGAGTATCCACATGGAATTGCTAGAGTACTGGCCTGGCACATTGTCAGGCATCTTTTGTCACTGAATGGATACCATTTGTTTAATTTGTCTAATGTGATGTTTTTCTGACCAAGAACTGCAGCGAGTGTTCTCGCCAAGATTTAATGAACTATAACTTGACTAAATGAATTTTTTCCATGGTGTGATGAAACAGCCACTGCCGGATAGTAGTATGGTGTTTGTGGCTAAAGTTAATATTGTATATGGTAGATATCCCACTTGAAGAAGGGTATTCTCCAAGTCACAGAAGGTAGACACTGTGAACCTGTTAGATTTTCCAGTAGTAAGACAACATGTAAATTGTAGACTGGTAATGCACACCTTCATTATTACAGTGCTACACTTAGACATAGATTTATCATGAGGCAATGTTTCCTTAGTACTACCAAGCTGCTACAAATGGAGTCCATTTCTATGGCCCATCACTAGAGTGCGCGTAGCTAGGGAGCTAGATTCATTAATTGCAGGAGCTTTACATGCTTGTGACATAGAAACTGTGCACAATAAGCTAGCCACTATGGGTTCTGATGCCAGCTCTGCTATAGAACTTCTGGCCTAGTGGGGCCCATTGATATGCCCAGCACTGCTACAAGTATTGACAGCCAATTGAAGATAACAGTATTTTAGACATGAAGACATTTTTGTCTGCCATAGGGCAGGTCAACAAGACTGCTAAATACACACAATGCATTGTATGGCAAACATTGTTAAATCAGCAGGTGTTGGCTTTTTACTGGGTGGGGGCGACCATCCTCCACACACTGGCACGCAGAGCTACAGTTACCAGCATACATATGGATTGAATTGCTTGCTTTTGATTGCATGAATAACACATGCCATGCTTTGATGTAAATTAGTAGAATTGTTTTTATTTAGACAACCTGGTGCCCATGGGTTCACCTTGTTCAAGAAATTAGATGGTTTCTGGTTGGGTTCCACCTACCTGGGGGAAGTGTCTAGTCACACAGCCCATAGTCACGCTTGAATGCCCTGGGATCAGGGGGAGGGTAGGCCCTTAGGGTGAAAGGCTGCCAGGTTTTAGAATTGGTAACCATACATAAATGCAATAGTGCATTGTAGATTAGACTACACTGGATTGCCTTGACATTTTAACTGCATGCTGCTTTTTAACTGACAATCAGTTATACAAAATTGATTTAGGTATTTTTGTGTAGGCCAGGTTTTGGCTAGAGTAAATGTCCATGTTCACTTGGCGTAGGTATTTTTGTGTAGGCCAGGTTCTGGCAAGGGTATATGTCACTGTTCACTTTGTGTACATTTTTGTTTAGGTAGTGTTTTACCTTGCATGCCACGCTAACTAACCGCTAGAAGATAGTTTGCTTAAACCTCTTGCAAAGCCCCTAGGTCTTTATCACTGCACTAAATACTATGTTGATAGGTATTAGTCAGCATTTGTCGCACAAACGTTGAATAGGGGTGGAATGTAGTGATACACGAAATTGCAACCTTGCCAATCAGGGCTTTAGATGACAGCATTAGCCGCTGAAAGCCAATAGTGTATTCAAAGTATGTGCTAAAAATGCTGACAGTAGTCTGTTGTAGCACTTCCATTATGCAGTAGTGAGCTACAAGGAATATGATAGACAGGCAGGGAGGGCCCCCAGCTATGTAGCTAATAGGTTTTTGGAGTGTTTGGAACATCATGGCACCTATATAGCGCTTAGATAGCCAGTCTTAAGCGCTATAAACACTAAGCTATGAGTGCATGCCTTTTAGAGCTTGCAGATGGGGTTAATACATCCCTGCTTCCCTTAGAATATTCAGCCTCACTAACGTTGGCCCTGGCTCCAAGCTAATCTTCCTTTTCTCTGGGAAGGTACTGATAAGACATTCCTCAGCCAGTGCAGATGGGAACAAGGGAGGGGGTAGGAGCGAGCAGGGAGCATCTCAGAGAGAGCTGGGTTTTTTCCATGAGCCAGTTGCACAGGGAAAGTTCTGGAACTGTGCGTCATGGTGACTGACAGCAAGAAGTTATAAAATATCCATGCACACATGGATCAGGGGGAGATCGCCTGTGGACTTGATTCGTGCAGAAACAGGTGCCCGGCATTGGCTCATACGGTGTCCTTCAGCATTGTCCTCTGAGCGGGGCTTGTTTACAGCTAGCTTATGAGGGCCCAAGGTCTCCCCAGTGCTGATTAAAGGGACGTAAGACTGTGTTTCTCTATGTTTCTCTATATTTCTCTATGTTTCTCTATGTTTATCTAAGTTCCATGTTTCACTATATTTTGCATTGCTCTAAGTGTTATGCTTTCTAATATTCTGTAACTTGAATACCAAATGTATATGAAATTCACTGCTTAGAATAAATATGCTAATAACACTTTGAGGGTGTCATTTGTCACTTGCATGAGATCACTGCTCAGCACAATAGAACCTGTATTTTGGGCTGAATTGGGTATTTTTGCTCTCAAAGGGCTGGCCCCGAGGAAGATTTTGCCCAATATCAAGACAGCTGTAAAGGGACTAGTGCGTGCAGTCCAATGTGGCTAGGTGTTGCTAAGGTAGGCTGTAAAGGGACTAGTGCGTGCAGTCCAATGTGGCTAGGTGTTTCTAAGATAGGCTGTAAAGCGACTAGTGCGTGCAGTCCAATGAGGCTAGGTGTTGATAAGGTAGGCTGTAAAGGGACTAGTGCGTGCAGTCCAATGTGGCTAGGTGTTTCTAAGATAGGCTGTAAAGCGACTAGTGCGTGCAGTCCAATGTGGCTAGGTGTTTCTAAGATAGGCTGTAAAGCGACTAGTGCGTGCAGTCCAATGTGGCTAGGTGTTTCTAAGATAGGCTGTAAAGGGACTAGTGCGTGCAGTCCAATGAGGCTAGGTGTTGCTAAGATAGGCTGTAAAGCGACTAGTGCGTGCAGTCCAATGTGGCTAGGTGTTTCTAAGATAGGCTGTAAAGCGACTAGTGCGTGCAGTCCAATATGGCTAGGTGTTGATAAGGTAGGCTGTAAAGGGACTAGTGCGTGCAGTCCAATGTGGCTAGGTGTTTCTAAGATAGGCTGTAAAGGGACTAGTGCGTGCAGTCCAATGTGGCTAGGTGTTTCTAAGATAGGCTGTAAAGGGACTAGTGCGTGCAGTCCAATGTGGCTAGGTGTTGCTAAGGTAGACTGTAAAGGGACTAGTGCGTGCAGTCCAATGTGGCTAGGTGTTTCTAAGATAGGCTGTAAAGCGACTAGTGCGTGCAGTCCAATGTGGCTAGGTGTTTCTAAGATAGGCTGTAAAGGGACTAGTGCGTGCAGTCCAATGTGGCTAGGTGTTGCTAAGGTAGGCTGTAAAGGGACTAGTGCGTGCAGTCCAATGTGGCTAGGTGTTTCTAAGATAGGCTGTAAAGCGACTAGTGCGTGCAGTCCAATGAGGCTAGGTGTTGATAAGGTAGGCTGTAAAGGGACTAGTGCGTGCAGTCCAATGTGGCTAGGTGTTTCTAAGATAGGCTGTAAAGCGACTAGTGCGTGCAGTCCAATGTGGCTAGGTGTTTCTAAGATAGGCTGTAAAGCGACTAGTGCGTGCAGTCCAATGTGGCTAGGTGTTTCTAAGATAGACTGTAAAGGGACTAGTGCGTGCAGTCCAATGAGGCTAGGTGTTGCTAAGGTAGGCTGTAAAGCGACTAGTGCGTGCAGTCCAATGTGGCTAGGTGTTTCTAAGACAGGCTGTAAAGCGACTAGTGCGTGCAGTCCAATGTGGCTAGGTGTTGATAAGGTAGGCTGTAAAGCGACTAGTGCGTGCAGTCCAATGAGGCTAGGTGTTGCTAAGGTAGGCTGTAAAGCGACTAGTGCGTGCAGTCCAATGTGGCTAGGTGTTTCTAAGATAGGCTGTAAAGCGACTAGTCGTGCAGTCCAATGTGGCTAGGTGTTTCTAAGATAGGCTGTAAAGCGACTAGTGCGTGCAGTCCAATGTGGCTAGGTGTTTCTAAGATAGGCTGTAAAGGGACTAGTGCGTGCAGTCCAATGTGGCTAGGTGTTGCTAAGGTAGGCTGTAAAGGGACTAGTGCGTGCAGTCCAATGAGGCTAGGTGTTGCTAAGTTAGGCTGTAAAGCGACTAGTGCGTGCAGTCCAATGTGGCTAGGTGTTTCTAAGATAGGCTGTAAAGCGACTAGTGCGTGCAGTCCAATGTGGCTAGGTGTTTCTAAGATAGGCTGTAAAGCGACTAGTGCGTGCAGTCCAATGTGGCTAGGTGTTGCTAAGGTAGGCTGTAAAGGGACTAGTGCGTGCAGTCCAATGTGGCTAGGTGTTGCTAAGGTAGGCTGTAAAGGGACTAGTGCGTGCAGTCCAATGTGGCTAGGTGTTTCTAAGATAGGCTGTAAAGCGACTAGTGCGTGCAGTCCAATGAGGCTAGGTGTTGATAAGGTAGGCTGTAAAGGGACTAGTGCGTGCAGTCCAATGTGGCTAGGTGTTTCTAAGATAGGCTGTAAAGCGACTAGTGCGTGCAGTCCAATGTGGCTAGGTGTTTCTAAGATAGGCTGTAAAGCGACTAGTGCGTGCAGTCCAATGTGGCTAGGTGTTTCTAAGATAGGCTGTAAAGGGACTAGTGCGTGCAGTCCAATGAGGCTAGGTGTTGCTAAGATAGGCTGTAAAGCGACTAGTGCGTGCAGTCCAATGTGGCTAGGTGTTTCTAAGATAGGCTGTAAAGCGACTAGTGCGTGCAGTCCAATGTGGCTAGGTGTTGATAAGGTAGGCTGTAAAGCGACTAGTGCGTGCAGTCCAATGAGGCTAGGTGTTGCTAAGGTAGGCTGTAAAGTGACTAGTGCGTGCAGTCCAATGTGGCTATGTGTTGATAAGGTAGGCTGTAAAGCGACTAGTGCGTGCAGTCCAATGTGGCTAGGTGTTTCTAAGATAGGCTGTAAAGCGACTAGTGCGTGCAGTCCAATGTGGCTAGGTGTTTCTAAGATAGGCTGTAAAGCGACTAGTGCGTGCAGTCCAATGTGGCTAGGTGTTGATAAGGTAGGCTGTAAAGGGACTAGTGCGTGCAGTCCAATGAGGCTAGGTGTTGCTAAGGTAGGCTGTAAAGGGACTAGTGCGTGCAGTCCAATGTGGCTAGGTGTTTCTAAGATAGGCTGTAAAGCGACTAGTGCGTGCAGTCCAATGAGGCTAGTTGTTGATAAGGTAGGCTGTAAAGGGACTAGTGCGTGCAGTCCAATGTGGCTAGGTTTTTCTAAGATAGGCTGTAAAGCGACTAGTGCGTGCAGTACAATGTGGCTAGGTGTTTCTAAGATAGGCTGTAAAGCGACTAGTGCGTGCAGTCCAATGTGGCTAGGTGTTAATAAGGTAGGCTGTAAAGGGACTAGTGCGTGCAGTCCAATGAGGCTAGGTGTTGCTAAGGTAGGTTGTAAAGCGACTAGTGCGTGCAGTCCAATGTGGCTAGGTGTTTCTAAGATAGGCTGTAAAGCGACTAGTGCGTGCAGTCCAATGTGGCTAGGTGTTGATAAGGTAGGCTGTAAAGGGACTAGTGCGTGCAGTCCAATGAGGCTAGGTGTTGCTAAGGTAGGCTGTAAAGCGACTAGTGCGTGCAGTCCAATGTGGCTAGGTGTTTCTAAGATAGGCTGTAAAGCGACTAGTGCGTGCAGTCCAATGTGGCTAGGTGTTTCTAAGATAGGCTGTAAAGCGACTAGTGCGTGCAGTCCAATGTGGCTAGGTGTTGATAAGGTAGGCTGTAAAGCGACTAGTGCGTGCAGTCCAATGTGGCTAGGTGTTGATAAGATAAGCTGTAAAGCGACTAGTGCGTGCAGTCCAATGAGGCTAGCTGTTGATAAGGTAGGCTGTAAAGGGACTAGTGCGTGCAGTCCAATGTGGCTAGGTGTTGATAAGGTAGGCTGTAAAGCGACTAGTGCATGCAGTCCAATGAGGCTAGGTGTTGATAAGGTAGGCTGTAAAGCGACTAGTGCGTGCAGTCCAATGTGGCTAGGTGTTTCTAAGATAGGCTGTAAAGCGACTAGTGCGTGCAGTCCAATGAGGCTAGGTGTTGATAAGGTAGGCTGTAAAGCGACTAGTGCGTGCAGTCCAATGTGGCTAGGTGTTTCTAAGATAGGCTGTAAAGCGACTAGTGCGTGCAGTCCAATGTGGCTAGGTGTTTCTAAGATAGGCTGTAAAGCGACTAGTGCGTGCAGTCCAATGTGGCTAGGTGTTGATAAGGTAGGCTGTAAAGGGACTAGTGCGTGCAGTCCAATGAGGCTAGGTGTTGCTAAGGTAGGCTGTAAAGGGACTAGTGCGTGCAGTCCAATGTGGCTAGGTGTTTCTAAGATAGGCTGTAAAGCGACTAGTGCGTGCAGTCCAATGAGGCTAGGTGTTGATAAGGTAGGCTGTAAAGGGACTAGTGCGTGCAGTCCAATGTGGCTAGGTTTTTCTAAGATAGGCTGTAAAGCGACTAGTGCGTGCAGTCCAATGTGGCTAGGTGTTAATAAGGTAGGCTGTAAAGGGACTAGTGCGTGCAGTCCAATGAGGCTAGGTGTTGCTAAGGTAGGTTGTAAAGCGACTAGTGCGTGCAGTCCAATGTGGCTAGGTGTTTCTAAGATAGGCTGTAAAGCGACTAGTGCGTGCAGTCCAATGTGGCTAGGTGTTGATAAGGTAGGCTGTAAAGGGACTAGTGCGTGCAGTCCAATGAGGCTAGGTGTTGCTAAGGTAGGCTGTAAAGGGACTAGTGCGTGCAGTCCAATGTGGCTAGGTGTTTCTAAGATAGGCTGTAAAGCGACTAGTGCGTGCAGTCCAATGAGGCTAGGTGTTGATAAGGTAGGCTGTAAAGGGACTAGTGCGTGCAGTCCAATGTGGCTAGGTTTTTCTAAGATAGGCTGTAAAGCGACTAGTGCGTGCAGTCCAATGTGGCTAGGTGTTTCTAAGATAGGCTGTAAAGGGACTAGTGCGTGCAGTCCAATGAGGCTAGGTGTTGCTAAGATAGGCTGTAAAGCGACTAGTGCGTGCAGTCCAATGTGGCTAGGTGTTTCTAAGATAGGCTGTAAAGCGACTAGTGCGTGCAGTCCAATATGGCTAGGTGTTGATAAGGTAGGCTGTAAAGGGACTAGTGCGTGCAGTCCAATGTGGCTAGGTGTTTCTAAGATAGGCTGTAAAGGGACTAGTGCGTGCAGTCCAATGTGGCTAGGTGTTTCTAAGATAGGCTGTAAAGGGACTAGTGCGTGCAGTCCAATGTGGCTAGGTGTTGCTAAGGTAGACTGTAAAGGGACTAGTGCGTGCAGTCCAATGTGGCTAGGTGTTTCTAAGATAGGCTGTAAAGCGACTAGTGCGTGCAGTCCAATGTGGCTAGGTGTTTCTAAGATAGGCTGTAAAGGGACTAGTGCGTGCAGTCCAATGTGGCTAGGTGTTGCTAAGGTAGGCTGTAAAGGGACTAGTGCGTGCAGTCCAATGTGGCTAGGTGTTTCTAAGATAGGCTGTAAAGCGACTAGTGCGTGCAGTCCAATGAGGCTAGGTGTTGATAAGGTAGGCTGTAAAGGGACTAGTGCGTGCAGTCCAATGTGGCTAGGTGTTTCTAAGATAGGCTGTAAAGCGACTAGTGCGTGCAGTCCAATGTGGCTAGGTGTTTCTAAGATAGGCTGTAAAGCGACTAGTGCGTGCAGTCCAATGTGGCTAGGTGTTTCTAAGATAGACTGTAAAGGGACTAGTGCGTGCAGTCCAATGAGGCTAGGTGTTGCTAAGGTAGGCTGTAAAGCGACTAGTGCGTGCAGTCCAATGTGGCTAGGTGTTTCTAAGACAGGCTGTAAAGCGACTAGTGCGTGCAGTCCAATGTGGCTAGGTGTTGATAAGGTAGGCTGTAAAGCGACTAGTGCGTGCAGTCCAATGAGGCTAGGTGTTGCTAAGGTAGGCTGTAAAGCGACTAGTGCGTGCAGTCCAATGTGGCTAGGTGTTTCTAAGATAGGCTGTAAAGCGACTAGTCGTGCAGTCCAATGTGGCTAGGTGTTTCTAAGATAGGCTGTAAAGCGACTAGTGCGTGCAGTCCAATGTGGCTAGGTGTTTCTAAGATAGGCTGTAAAGGGACTAGTGCGTGCAGTCCAATGTGGCTAGGTGTTGCTAAGGTAGGCTGTAAAGGGACTAGTGCGTGCAGTCCAATGAGGCTAGGTGTTGCTAAGTTAGGCTGTAAAGCGACTAGTGCGTGCAGTCCAATGTGGCTAGGTGTTTCTAAGATAGGCTGTAAAGCGACTAGTGCGTGCAGTCCAATGTGGCTAGGTGTTTCTAAGATAGGCTGTAAAGCGACTAGTGCGTGCAGTCCAATGTGGCTAGGTGTTGCTAAGGTAGGCTGTAAAGGGACTAGTGCGTGCAGTCCAATGTGGCTAGGTGTTGCTAAGGTAGGCTGTAAAGGGACTAGTGCGTGCAGTCCAATGTGGCTAGGTGTTTCTAAGATAGGCTGTAAAGCGACTAGTGCGTGCAGTCCAATGAGGCTAGGTGTTGATAAGGTAGGCTGTAAAGGGACTAGTGCGTGCAGTCCAATGTGGCTAGGTGTTTCTAAGATAGGCTGTAAAGCGACTAGTGCGTGCAGTCCAATGTCGCTAGGTGTTTCTAAGATAGGCTGTAAAGCGACTAGTGCGTGCAGTCCAATGTGGCTAGGTGTTTCTAAGATAGGCTGTAAAGGGACTAGTGCGTGCAGTCCAATGAGGCTAGGTGTTGCTAAGATAGGCTGTAAAGCGACTAGTGCGTGCAGTCCAATGTGGCTAGGTGTTTCTAAGATAGGCTGTAAAGCGACTAGTGCGTGCAGTCCAATGTGGCTAGGTGTTGATAAGGTAGGCTGTAAAGCGACTAGTGCGTGCAGTCCAATGAGGCTAGGTGTTGCTAAGGTAGGCTGTAAAGTGACTAGTGCGTGCAGTCCAATGTGGCTATGTGTTGATAAGGTAGGCTGTAAAGCGACTAGTGCGTGCAGTCCAATGTGGCTAGGTGTTTCTAAGATAGGCTGTAAAGCGACTAGTGCGTGCAGTCCAATGTGGCTAGGTGTTTCTAAGATAGGCTGTAAAGCGACTAGTGCGTGCAGTCCAATGTGGCTAGGTGTTGATAAGGTAGGCTGTAAAGGGACTAGTGCGTGCAGTCCAATGAGGCTAGGTGTTGCTAAGGTAGGCTGTAAAGGGACTAGTGCGTGCAGTCCAATGTGGCTAGGTGTTTCTAAGATAGGCTGTAAAGCGACTAGTGCGTGCAGTCCAATGAGGCTAGGTGTTGATAAGGTAGGCTGTAAAGGGACTAGTGCGTGCAGTCCAATGTGGCTAGGTTTTTCTAAGATAGGCTGTAAAGCGACTAGTGCGTGCAGTACAATGTGGCTAGGTGTTTCTAAGATAGGCTGTAAAGCGACTAGTGCGTGCAGTCCAATGTGGCTAGGTGTTAATAAGGTAGGCTGTAAAGGGACTAGTGCGTGCAGTCCAATGAGGCTAGGTGTTGCTAAGGTAGGTTGTAAAGCGACTAGTGCGTGCAGTCCAATGTGGCTAGGTGTTTCTAAGATAGGCTGTAAAGCGACTAGTGCGTGCAGTCCAATGTGGCTAGGTGTTGATAAGGTAGGCTGTAAAGGGACTAGTGCGTGCAGTCCAATGAGGCTAGGTGTTGCTAAGGTAGGCTGTAAAGCGACTAGTGCGTGCAGTCCAATGTGGCTAGGTGTTGATAAGGTAGGCTGTAAAGCGACTAGTGCGTGCAGTCCAATGTGGCTAGGTGTTTCTAAGATAGGCTGTAAAGCGACTAGTGCGTGCAGTCCAATGTGGCTAGGTGTTTCTAAGATAGGCTGTAAAGCGACTAGTGCGTGCAGTCCAATGTGGCTAGGTGTTGATAAGGTAGGCTGTAAAGGGACTAGTGCGTGCAGTCCAATGAGGCTAGGTGTTGCTAAGGTAGGCTGTAAAGCGACTAGTGCGTGCAGTCCAATGTGGCTAGGTGTTGATAAGATAAGCTGTAAAGCGACTAGTGCGTGCAGTCCAATGAGGCTAGGTGTTGATAAGATAGGCTGTAAAGCGACTAGTGCGTGCAGTCCAATGTGGCTAGGTGTTGATAAGATAGGCTGTAAAGCGATTAGTGCGTGCAGTCCAATGAGGCTAGCTGTTGATAAGGTAGGCTGTAAAGGGACTAGTGCGTGCAGTCCAATGTGGCTAGGTGTTGATAAGGTAGGCTGTAAAGCGACTAGTGCATGCAGTCCAATGAGGCTAGGTGTTGATAAGGTAGGCTGTAAAGCGACTAGTGCGTGCAGTCCAATGTGGCTAGGTGTTTCTAAGATAGGCTGTAAAGCGACTAGTGCGTGCAGTCCAATGAGGCTAGGTGTTGATAAGGTAGGCTGTAAAGCGACTAGTGCGTGCAGTCCAATGTGGCTAGGTGTTTCTAAGATAGGCTGTAAAGCGACTAGTGCGTGCAGTCCAATGTGGCTAGGTGTTTCTAAGATAGGCTGTAAAGCGACTAGTGCGTGCAGTCCAATGTGGCTAGGTGTTGATAAGGTAGGCTGTAAAGGGACTAGTGCGTGCAGTCCAATGAGGCTAGGTGTTGCTAAGGTAGGCTGTAAAGGGACTAGTGCGTGCAGTCCAATGTGGCTAGGTGTTTCTAAGATAGGCTGTAAAGCGACTAGTGCGTGCAGTCCAATGAGGCTAGGTGTTGATAAGGTAGGCTGTAAAGGGACTAGTGCGTGCAGTCCAATGTGGCTAGGTTTTTCTAAGATAGGCTGTAAAGCGACTAGTGCGTGCAGTCCAATGTGGCTAGGTGTTAATAAGGTAGGCTGTAAAGGGACTAGTGCGTGCAGTCCAATGAGGCTAGGTGTTGCTAAGGTAGGTTGTAAAGCGACTAGTGCGTGCAGTCCAATGTGGCTAGGTGTTTCTAAGATAGGCTGTAAAGCGACTAGTGCGTGCAGTCCAATGTGGCTAGGTGTTGATAAGGTAGGCTGTAAAGGGACTAGTGCGTGCAGTCCAATGAGGCTAGGTGTTGCTAAGGTAGGCTGTAAAGCGACAAGTGCGTGCAGTCCAATGTGGCTAGGTGTTTCTAAGATAGGCTGTAAAGCGACTAGTGCGTGCAGTCCAATGTGGCTAGGTGTTGATAAGGTAGGCTGTAAAGTGACTAGTGCGTGCAGTCCAATGTGGCTAGGTGTTTCTAAGATAGGCTGTAAAGCGACTAGTGCGTGCAGTCCAATGTGGCTAGGTGTTTCTAAGATAGGCTGTAAAGCGACTAGTGCGTGCAGTCCAATGTGGCTAGGTGTTGATAAGGTAGGCTGTAAAGGGACTAGTGCGTGCAGTCCAATGAGGCTAGGTGTTGCTAAGGTAGGCTGTAAAGCGACTAGTGCGTGCAGTCCAATGTGGCTAGGTGTTGATAAGATAGGCTGTAAAGCGACTAGTGCGTGCAGTCCAATGAGGCTAGGTGTTGATAAGATAGGCTGTAAAGCGACTAGTGCGTGCAGTCCAATGTGGCTAGGTGTTGATAAGATAGGCTGTAAAGCGATTAGTGCGTGCAGTCCAATGAGGCTAGCTGTTGATAAGGTAGGCTGTAAAGGGACTAGTGCGTGCAGTCCAATGTGGCTAGGTGTTGATAAGGTAGGCTGTAAAGCGACTAGTGCGTGCAGTCCAATGAGGCTAGGTGTTGATAAGGTAGGCTGTAAAGCGACTAGTGCGTGCAGTCCAATGTGGCTAGGTGTTTCTAAGATAGGCTGTAAAGCGACTAGTGCGTGCAGTCCAATGAGGCTAGGTGTTGATAAGGTAGGCTGTAAAGGGACTAGTGCGTGCAGTCCAATGTGGCTAGGTGTTTCTAAGATAGGCTGTAAAGGGACTAGTGCGTGCAGTCCAATGAGGCTAGGTGTTTCTAAGGTAGGCTGTAAAGCGACTAGTGCGTGCAGTCCAATGAGGCTAGGTGTTGCTAAGGTAGGCTGTAAAGCGACTAGTGCGTGCAGTCCAATGTGGCTAGGTGTTAATAAGGTAGGCTGTAAAGGGACTAGTGCGTGCAGTCCAATGTGGCTAGGTGTTTCTAAGATAGGCTGTAAAGGGACTAGTGCGTGCAGTCCAATGAGGCTAGGTGTTTCTAAGGTAGGCTGTAAAGCGACTAGTGCGTGCAGTCCAATGAGGCTAGGTGTTGCTAAGGTAGGCTGTAAAGCGACTAGTGCGTGCAGTCCAATGTGGCTAGGTGTTGATAAGATAGGCTGTAAAGCGACTAGTGCGTGCAGTCCAATGTGGCTAGGTGTTGATAAGATAGGCTGTAAAGCGACTAGTGCGTGCAGTCCAATGAGGCTAGGTGTTGATAAGGTAGGCTGTAAAGGGACTAGTGCGTGCAGCCCAATGTGGCTAGGTGTTGATAAGGTAGGCTGTAAAGCGACTAGTGCGTGCAGTCCAATGAGGCTAGGTGTTGATAAGGTAGGCTGTAAAGCGACTAGTGCGTGCAGTCCAATGTGGCTAGGTGTTTCTAAGATAGGCTGTAAAGAGACTAGTGCGTGCAGTCCAATGAGGCTAGGTGTTGATAAGGTAGGCTGTAAAGCGACTAGTGTGTGCAGTCCAATGTGGCTAGGTGTTGATAAGGTAGGCTGTAAAGGGACTAGTGCGTGCAGTCCAATGTGGCTAGGTGTTTCTAAGGTAGGCTGTAAAGCGACTAGTGCGTGCAGTCCAATGAGGCTAGGTGTTTCTAAGGTAGGCTGTAAAGCGACTAGTGCGTGCAGTCCAATGAGGCTAGGTGTTGCTAAGGTAGGCTGTAAAGCGACTAGTGCGTGCAGTCCAATGTGGCTAGGTGTTTCTAAGATAGGCTGTAAAGCGACTAGTGTGTGCAGTCCAATGAGGCTAGGTGTTGATAAGGTAGGCTGTAAAGGGACTAGTGCGTGCAGTCCAATGTGGCTAGGCGTTTCTAAGATAGGCTGTAAAGCGACTAGTGCGTGCAGTCCAATGAGGCTAGGTGTTGATAAGGTAGGCTGTAAAGGGACTAGTGCGTGCAGTTCAATGTGGCTAGGTGTTTCTAAGATAGGCTGTAAAGCGACTAGTGCGTGCAGTCCAATGTGGCTAGGTGTTGCTAAGGTAGGCTGTAAAGCGACTAGTGCGTGCAGTCCAATGTAGCTAGGTGTTGCTAAGGTAGGCTGTAAAGGGACTAGTGCGTGCAGTCCAATGTGGCTAGGTGTTTCTAAGATAGGCTGTAAAGCGACTAGTGCGTGCAGTCCAATGAGTCTAGGGGCCTCATTACGACCCAGGCGGTAAGTTACCGCCTGGGCCGTGACTTTACCACCATGGCGTAAACTACGTTTACGCCATGGTGGTTGGCGGACTTACCGCCCCATTCCGAGGTCGGCGGGGCGGTAAGTCCCCAATCCCCATTTACCCTTCCCCATTCCCATTTTTGCCCCATAGGGCATAATGGGAGTGGGGAAGGCGTTAATTACGCCACCGTAAATTACGGTGGCGTAATTAACTCCATGGTCCCTTAGCGCCATGGATTTTAACACCTGCTAAAAGCAGGTGTTAAAAGCGCCATGGCGCTAAGGGACCTCGTAATTGGCGGTAAGGGGTCGGCGCAGCTAACGCTGGCGTAAACCCCTTACCGCCAGGGTCGTAATGAGGCCCTAGGTGTTGCTAAGGTAGGCTGTAAAGCGACTAGTGCGTGCAGTGACTGGCACAGTGCAGGGCTGGATTCTGGCATTGGGTTTCTGGCGGATGATACCATTCCATCACAGTGCAGGTCTGAACTCTGGCACTGGGTATCTGGTGGGTGATACCATTCCATCACAGTGCAGTCTGAGTGCTAGGTTTCAGGTTTGGGTTTACCTCGCTTTAGGTTTATCTGCGGGTTGTGGAGAGATGAGTGATCCTAGAGTTGGCCGATCACATGACACTTCTGACTGCTTTTTGGTTGAGGCCTGCCTGTTGGCCAATGTGGCCCCTGCACTGAGTTAATTGGCAATGACCTAATCTAACATACTGGACAGCTTTAAGAGATTGATGAAACTGAGTCCAGCTAGGGGTGTGTTAGAGAGCTTTTTTGGGCTATATCTAGCATCTCATGGTATTTTGGGATAGTGTTATTTTGTTAGCTCTTGCTAATATATTGGGGCATCTTATTAGTGGTGAGACTAACTTCAAAATTTTGCCTATTAATTATTTTACCAGGGTCACTAACAGTAAGCAATTACTGGACTTAGTACACTCCTATCTGCTCGCGGTATCTTATGTACAATACCACTTTATGCCCTTTTGGCTGTGTTTCAAAATACATTGATCATTTCACTTCACAAAATAGTTGTACTCACACACACGCATAAACATTTTGAAAAGCTCAACTCCCAAAAAAAACTATTTATCTTATGTTTTACCACATGTGGTAATCTGAATTACAGCCTGCAGTAAAATGATCTTACCACCTGTTGGACCCCAGCCTATGCGCTAGCACATTTATTCAGACACATAATGATAATGCAGCGGCTAAGTCACCTTTTCGAATTGTTATTCTTTATTAGAAATTAGAAATATGCAAGTTACTGTTAGCCAGAATTATATGCAGTACCCTTTGGGAACACTACACACAATTAGGACTACAAGTGGCAGCACAAATTCACCTTTGGTACAAGCCTGTACTACACAGTAAAGTGGTAGAAATGGCTGAGCAGCCAGACTTATCTCAAGAGCAAGTGAGCAGTATCAAATAGTTACACAAAGGACAGCAGTTACTATGATTCAAATAAACACTGACTCAAGGATTCCAGGTAAAATAATATACATTTATTTACTCTTCAGTTGTACAACATTTCACTGAGGTAAAGCAGTTCAAAAAATCACACTCTTAATACACCACACCACTCCCAATAGTTTCCAGGCAAGTTAAGCTCACACAATGAAGTGGGAGAAAAATGGCACTCTGTTAATTAAAAAGGGAGGGAAAGACAAAGTTAGGCAGAAATTGAGCAGCACCAACAGATAAGTAAGCAGGGCAATCTAGAATGAGGAACTCCAGTGATAGAATCAAATTAAATATGCTTAGGGCCAAAGTCAATAGGACAAAAAACTTTTGCTCAAGATCACACGGTTCAGGGGAGTTCGCGGTTAAGTCTTTACCAAGAGTTCTGGACGAAGTTGGTCAGCAGAAAAGTTAGTTCAAAGAGAAGAGAAGGACAAGACCTTGGATTGGAGAAAGGTTTCACATACTTTCACCACGGCTGAATGAAACGAACAACTGGATGTTGAACAGTACCTTAAATGGAGAAGAAGCTGTAGCTGAGGTGGACGTTCCTTGTAGTTCCTGCAGGCTCAAGGTTCCTGAAGCGACTGTTGGACTGACACGAAGTAGGAAGACTGGAGGGTCCTGCACTACCCAGGGAAGAAACCAGCAGCAGAGCAAAGCAACAAATAAAAGGTGCGCTCCTTAAAACCCAGCCAGGATCCGACCTTCCTGGCTATCCGTCCCACTGTAGCTCTGTATAGCGAATTTGACCAGAGGAGGGAGTCCTGGGTTGTAGTTTGGTCAAACTGGTTGGTCACACCAGCTCAGGGAAACAAGATACCAGGAGGATCTTCTCTGTTGTTGGATTCTGAAGATTCTGACTTGCAGCAGGGCTTCACCAGGTGGTTCAGTCGTTGTAGGGGTCCTCTTCTGTCAGCTCCTCGTCGGCTCTTTCGTTCCAGTGGTGACTCTGCCTTTCCAGCACCAGAGACCTGCTTTTTATGCAGTTTTCCTCCCATTCGCACAGCCTGGCTGTCAATCACACAGCAGGGTGGGTGTCCTGGCTGGATAGCACCTAGCCAATCAAACAGGAGTGTGACTTGGGTTACCAAGGGAACCAATGTCAGGGGTCCTAAAACCCCTCCCTCACATCCTGACTACCCAGACTTTCAGGCGCCTAAAGGAGGGCTTCTGTGTAGAATCCTGCAAAAAGAAGGTGGACAAAGGAACTAACCTCGGTTTGGCGTGCAGAGACGAACACGAGAAAGACTTTTCCAAAAAGAAATGGTGACTAAACCCAGCCGGAACAATATTAAAAACAATGCGGTCAAGCGGGTTTAAGTTCGAGGCTACCAAGATAGCCTAAAACAATACCATGGTTATTCAAGATAACCGCGGTAGGAAAAATAGGGTAGATAACACTGCCACCAGCCAAGTCTTAATGGAAAGGCAGCAAAACAATGCTCCAAGAGAAACAGACAGAAAGGGATAAGTATTAACCCTTTCCAATACTCCATGTAAGATGGAGTTTACTGGGTCTGTGGTTTAAAGAGACTAAGTAAAGTTAATGGTAACTTTACATGTTTTTGGGAGACAGTAGTCAGTCCCAGAAAAATGGAGTCAGTGGGAAGTCTGAACAACAAACCTGTGTCACTGCACTGAAGGTGCTGTGTAACACACGTTAAAAAGATGATACCTAAGGAGTAGGTGAGGCTCCATAGCCCAAGATCACACAAAAAGGTAAAACACACACAGCAAAACACATGTAAGAGTAGGAAAAAAGGCTCACACTCTTACCAGGTGAAAAAAATAAATCCTAGAAATCCAGCAAAGCTGCTGAGGGACTCAGTAGGTAAGGGAAACTAGCCATTCTGGAGAATTCTCCCTAACACTCGCCCCATCCCAGACTAAGGGACAGGAGGATTTAATCCACTCCTGGATGAATCTCTACCTCTATTCGGTTAAAAACATCCTAGAGAGACCATCAGCATTTTGGTGGTGACATCCTGCTCTGTGCTCAATGGTGAAATCAAACTCTTGCCGGCAGATTGACCATCTTAGAAGTTTTGGGTTCTCCCCTTTCATTTGCATTAACCATCTCAAGGGTTGGTGGTCAGTTTGAATCACAAAAGTAGATCCACACAAGTATGGTCTAAACCTCTTCAAAGACTACACAATGGCCAAACATTCACACTCTATGGTTTCCCACCTTGTTTCTGGTTCCTTCAGTTTCCTACTGATAAAGCAAATGGGGTGCTCCCTACCTTTCACATCCAGTTGACTAAGAACTGCACCTATACCTGTACTGGGATGCATCTGTCTGCACAATGAAGGGTTGGTGATAAAAGTTCTCCATCCCATTCAGAACTTGATTGACCATCCTTTGGAATGTAGCAGGTGCATTCTTTAGTCCAGAAGGCATAACCTTGAATTGGTAGAGGCCTGCTGGGGTTGAGAATGCAGTTTTCTCCTTGGCATGGTCTGTCAGAGCTATTTGCCAATAGCCTGATGTCAGATCAAATGTACTGAGGTACTTGGCTGAACCAACTCTATCCACCAGTTCATCTGTCCTTGGCAAAGGATGGGCATCAGTCTTTGTGACTGCATTTAGAGCTCTATAGTGCACGCAGAATCTAAACTCATTGTCTCCTGCCTTTGGTACTAGAACAACTGGACTAGACCATGGACTTGTAAAGGGCTCTATAACCCCCGAGATCAAGAATCTTGTTGACCTCTCCTTTGATGTGGGATATCACATGTTCTGACATTCTGTAAAATCTGCTTTTCACAGGTAAACAGTCACCAGTGAGAATATCATGCCGGATCCCAAGGGGTCAAGCCTGGTGATATTGAAAACATGGAGGCAAACCGATTCAACAGAACTTTGCACTCCTCCTGTTGTTCAGAAGTCAGCTGAGAAGAGAGATTTACTCCTTCTATTTTCTCATCCAAAGGTTGGCCTCTGAGGATGTCAGGTAGAGGTTCACACTCCTCCTCCTCTTTAGCTGAAGCTAGAAGCAAAGCTCCCACTTCTGGTCTCGAGACATATGCCTTCAAATGGTTGGTGTGAAAGACACTGGAAGCCTCCTTAGGTCTGCCTAAGTCCACCAAATAGTTCACCTCTCCAAGTTTGCCCACAACCTTGAAGGGTCCTATACATTTGTCCTGCAAGACCCTCGGCCTTGTTGGCACCATAACTAATACAAGCTGGTCTTGAGTAAAATCAACCCTGCTGGCGTTCTTGTCATGCCAATGTTTGACCAGAGCCTGACCTGCTTTCAAGTTATTACTAGCTTCTGCCATCATGTGTGACATTCTCCTATGCAGACCTATCACATAGTCAGTGACTCTCACTGGCTTGGGGGAAGGAGCACTCTCCAAACCCTCCTTAATCAGGGCCAAAGGACCTCTGACTGGATGGCCATAGAGAAGCTCAAAGGCACTGTAACCAACTCCCTCCTGAGGGACTTCTCTATAAGCAAAGAGAAGGCATGGCAGTAGACGGTCCCACTTTCTTCTAAGGGGTTTCTCTAATGCACCTATCATGCTCTTCATGGTACGATTAAACCTCTCTACCAGTCCATTTGTCTGTGGATGGTAGGCTGTAGAGAACTTGTAAGTGACACCACAGTTTTTCCACATGGTTTGCATGTAGTGGGACATAAAATTGGATCCCTGTTGGATATCACTTCCTTAGGAAACCCTACTCTGGTAAAAATACAAAGTAGAGCCTTAGGGCCTCATTACACGGTAGGCGGTGAGCCATGGCGCTATTAGTGCCATGGCTCATGCCGGTAAAATACCGGCACCGCCTTGGTGGAAAGGGGATTTACCGCCCCACTCCAAGGTTGGAGGGGCGGTAAATCCCCCTTCCACCATTACCCTTCCCCATTCCCATTTCTGCCCCATAGGGCTCTATGGGAATGGGGAAGGCGCTAATTACGGCACCGCAATTTTGCGGTGCCGTAATTAGCTCCGAGGTCCCTTTGCGGGTTGGATTTTAACGCCTGCAAAAAGCAGGCGTTAAATCCCCCAACCCGCAAAGGGACCTCGTAGTAAGGCGGTAAGGATTTACCGGTACCGGTATTTTACGGGTACCAGTAAATCCTTACCGCCATCTGTGTAATGAGGCCCTTAGCCACAGCCGTAACAGTTCTCATAGGTATAGCTTCTCGGTATCTTGTAGCATGGTCTACTACAACCAGGATAAAACTGTTCCCTGAAGTTGTGGGAGGGTCAAGGGGACCAACAATGTCGATGCCCACCCTCTCAAAAGGAACTCCTACCACTAGGAGAGGCCCCAGGGGTGCCACATTCTTGACTCCACTCTTGCCAGAGGTTTGGCAAGTGCAACAGCTCCTACAGAATTTGCCAACTTCTGCACTGATCTTAGGCCAGTACAAGTAGAGGGAGAGCCTTTCCTTTGTCTTCTTGAAGCTCAAGTGAACAGCCAAATGTATCTCATGGGCTAACTGTAGGAACTGGAGTCTGTTGGCAAGGGGCACTACAATTTGTTTGCAGTCCCCATGGATTGACTCATTTGGTTCACTTTAGAAGAGACCATCTTCCCAGCTCAACCTGTGCTTTCCAACTTCTTGCCCATCAAGTTGGTTAGCAGCCTGTTGTTGAAGACCTTCAGGAGTAGAACACTCTCTCTGTCCTCTACTGAAGTCTGCCCTGTTGGGTCCACCTTCTGCCAGTAAAGACTGCAGCTCAAGATGATCAACAGGGTCAAGATCTCAAACTAAGACAGTGGGCCTCATTATGATTTTGGAGGTAGCAATGGTGCTATTAGCACCATGGCTGCCTCCAAACCGGGCTCCATTACCGGGTTCCTTCCATAAGGAATAACCCGGTCATTCCAACATTGGAGAACCCGGTAATTCCTCCTTGAAGGAACCATTCCCATTCCCATTTGAGCCCCCATAGGGCTCAATGGGAATGGGGAGGGAGCTAATAACAGGCACGTCACTAACGGCCCGTTATTAGTTCCCTCTTTCCCTCGCAGGACCTGGAAAAGACGTCTGGTTTTACCAAACGTCTGGTCCAGGTCCCACAAAGGGAACCTCATAATCGGCGCTCACGTAATGAAGGGTGCCGGTCCCGTACCGGCACCCTTCATTATGTGAGCGCCAGGGTCGTAATGTGGCCCAGTGTCTTTTTCCAGATCTGATTCTTCAGAAACTGGCTCAACCACACAAGCTTGCACCTCACACTCTGCCTCAGCAGATGGAGGAGTCACAGGTGTGACTTTGGACAATCTTGGGGATGTCCTTGTTAGTAGCACAGGGGTGCTGTCTGACTTTTTCCTGGAGGTCTTGGGTTTCTTCTTTGCCTCATTCTTCTTAGAAATAGCAGTGAGCAACGCCTGTGGAGTGGGAGTGATAGTTCCCTCTATCACCTCCTCTGGAGAGCCTCCCATGGCCCTCTCCCTTGCCGGCCTAGTGAGCTCCTGTCTCCTCTTACTGGGAGGCCTGGGGGTACTAGACACAACTCCAAGTGTTTTCAGGTCATTACCTGTCTTGATATGGGCAAAATCTTCCTCGGGGCCAGCCCTTTAAGAGCAAAAAATACCCAATTCAGCCCAAAATACAGGTTCTATTGTGCTGAGCAGTGATCTCATGCTAGTGACAAATGGCACCTTCAACACGTTTTAGTATTTTATTCTAAGCAGTGAATTTCATATACATTTGGGATTCAAGTTAGAGATGATTACAAAGCATAAACGCATGATAAACTTCTTTCCTAATTGAACATACATCTTTCTTGGCCATTCATCGGAGCGCTTTAAACAAAGCCATTTCCCGCTTGTTTATCGCCTTGTACTCCCTTGGCTCCATTCCCAAGCAATAAGTCAGTCACGACTGATTTACTGAAGGGAGTCTTAACCACACAAGCTATCGGCCACGGCAAGCCGACACAACATTGCTGCCTTTTGAAGTCTCAGAGCTGCAGTGAGACCACCAAGGAAATGCGACAGCCTGCTCTTCACTCTACACTGTGTTCTCTCACACACTTTGTCATTTCACAGCAAGGCACTGCTCTTCACAAATCCCACAAAGCTGCCACCAAATGTCTTGATATGGGCAAAATCTTCCTCGGGGCCAGCCCTTTAAGAGCAAAAAATACCCAATTCAGCCCAAAATACAGGTTCTATTGTGCTGAGCAGTGATCTCATGCTAGTGACAAATGACACCTTCAATAAGTTTTAGTATTTTATTCTAAGCAGTGAATTTCATATACATTTGGGATTCAAGTTAGAGATGATTACAAAGCATAAAACTTAGAGAAATGCAAAATATAGAGAAACATGGAACTTAGATAAACATAGAGAAATATAGAGAAACACAGTCTTACGCCCCTTTAATCAGCACTAGGAGACCTTGGCCCTCACAAGCTAGCTGTCAAGCCCCGCTCAGAGGACAGAGCTGAAGGAGTGCCATCAGAGCTCCAATTCCGGGCACTTGATCTGCTCGAACCAAGTCCACAGGACGATCTCCCACCCGAGTCATGTGAGCATGTGTATTTTATAATCTCGTGCTGCCCGTCCGTGACGCACAGTTCCAGAACGTTCCCTGTGCAAAATATAGGCTGGCTCATGGAAAAAACCCAACTCTGTTAATTTCCACTGCTCCTTCTGAGCCCCTCCCTGGCCCATCTGCGCGAAAGCTGAGGAATGTCTTATCAGTGCCTTCCCAGAGAAAAGGAGGATTAGCTTGGGGCCATGCAGGGCTACCGTTAGTGAGGCAGAATATTCTAAGGGAAGCAGGGATGTATTAACCCCATCTGCAAGCTCTAAAAGGCATGCACTCATAGCTTAGTGTTTATAGCGCTTAAGACTGGCTATCTAAGCGCTATATAGGTGCCATAATGTTCCAAACACTCCAAAAATACCTATTAGCTACAGAGCTAGGGCCCTCTCCCTGCCTGTCTATCAACAATGCATAATGTGACCTATCACTCATACTAGGCCTGCATATTCCTTGTAGCTCACTACTGCATAATGGAAGTGCTACAACAGACTACTGTCAGCATTTTTAGCACATACTTTGAATACACTAATGGCTTTCAGCGGCTAATGCTGTCATCTAAAGCCCTGATTGGCAAGGTTGCAATTTTGTGTATCACTACATTCCACCCCTATTCAACATGTGTGCGACAAATGCTGACTAATACACATCAATATAGTATTTAGTGCAGTGATAAAGACCTTGGGGCTTTGCAAGAGGTTTAAGCAAACTACCTTCTAGCGGTTAGTTAGCGTGGCATGCAAGGTTAGTAAAAAACACTACCTAAACAAAAATGTACACAAAGTGAACAGTGACATATACCCTTGCCAAAACCTGGCCTACACAAAAATACCTACACAAAGTGAACATGGACATTTACTCTAACCAAAACCTGGCCTACACAACAATACCTAAATAATTATTGTATAACTGATTGTCAGTTAAAAAGCAGCATGCAGTTAAAATGTCAAGGCAATCCAGTGTAGTCTAATCTACAATGCACTATTGCATTTATATATGGTTACCAATTCTAAACCTGGCAGCCTTCCACTCTAAGGGCCTACCCTCCCCCTGATCCCAGGGCATTCAAGCGTGACTATGGGCTGTGTGACTAGACACTTCCCCCATGTATGTGGAACCCAACCAGAAACCATCTAATTTCGTGAACAAGGTGAACCCATGGGCACCAGGTTATCTAAATAAAAACAATTCTACTAATTTGCATCAAAGCATGGCATGTGTTATTTATGCAATCAAAAGCAAGCAATTCAATCCATATGTATGCTGGTAACTGTAGCTCTGCGTGCCAGTGTGTGGAGGATGGTCGCCCCCACCCAGTAAAAAGCCAACACCTGCTGATTTAACAATGTTTGCCATACAATGCATCGTGTGTATTTAGCAGTCTTGTTGACCTGCCCTATGGCAGAAAAAATGTCTTCATACCTAAAATTCTGCCATCTCCAGTGGTTGCCAATACTTGTAGCAGTGTTGGGCGCATCAATGGGCCCCACTAGGCCAGAAGTTCTATAGCAGAGCTGGCATCAGAACCCATAGTGGCTAGTTTATTGTGCATAGTTTCTATGTCATAGGCATATAAAGCTCCTGCAATTAATGAATCTAGCTTCCTAGCTACGCGCACTCTAGTGATGGGCCATAGAAATGGACTCCATTTGTAGCAGCTTGGTAGTACTAAGGAAACATTGCCTCATGATAAATCTATGTCTAAGTGTATCACTGTAATAATGGAGGTGTGCATTACCAGCCTACAATTTACATGTTGCTTACTACTGGAAAATCTAACATGTTCACAGTGTCTACCTATTGTGACTTGGAGAATACCCTTCTTCAAGTGGGATATCTACCATATACAATATTAGTTTTAGCCACAAACACCATACTACCCTCCGGCAGTGGCTGTTTCATCGCACCATTGGGTAAAATGCATTTAGTCAAGTTATAGTCCATAAAATCTTGGCGAGAACACTTGCTGCAGTTCTTGGTCAGAAAAACATCACATTAAACAAATTAAACAAATCATATCCATTCAGTGACAAAAGATGCCCGACAATGTGCCAGGCCAGTACGATAGCAATTCCATGTGGATACTCATTTGTAACGCTTTTCCAAAGAATTATTCCAAATGTCTACAATCAAAAAGGTGACTCTTTGCATTAGTGTGCTGGAGACAGCTGTCCCCACAAAAACATGAAACTGGTTGGTTTAACAAAAACCGTGTCACACTATGTGTCATAAAATCAAACATCAGTCAGTCATGGTTTCATTTACCTGCCTTAAGCTGGCTGTAAAAGTATCCAGTGTTTCAAAGGTTACCATCTCAAATTAGAGCTCACACACTTGGCAGCATTACTTCAATTAAGAATCTTAACCTACGCACAGGTGACTTTGATGTGCGCACTCATCTTATCTCAAAATAAATTACGCTCCTGCTTGCATAATTCTGCTGCCCCAACAATTCATAAATCATTTTCCTGCCTACGTGTAACGTAGAAGTTTTTTTTTTTTAAAAAGCAAAACATCTCTGGTTAAAGCAATTCAGTTGGAAGAGCAAAACCATTTCGTTTTTTCAGATTCATCTCAAAAAGTGCATTTAAAAACCATTTTTCAATGTGTTTGTGGTGCATGATGTCACAGTCCACAACTCATTGTCCACAGTCCTTTAAACAAGAAAGGCAAGACATGTCAATTAAGTTATTTCCAGCAACTGAATCATTTGAATGTGTAGCATCAAATATTTGATAATTAGCCAAGTCTGCACCGTGCCAGTTCAGCAAAAGTCATTACTCTGTTGGACACCTTTCGCAGGTTGCAGAACAAATAGCAGCATTGAGTGCGGTGCAGGACACGTTTAAAGTTGACTCGCATATTCTCTGAGATCAGTGTCACCCACAAACTGCACACATTTACGCCAATAAGGGCACGCTATTGTCTTGCTTTTTTGCCTAGGCAAAATACAAACAGAAATGTTAGGATTTCATCAAAACTTCAATGTCATTATTCATCAATATCAGCGTTATCCACCCCTTCCCTGAACACCACCCCCATCTTCAGAAGTCTCACCAGGTAACTACACACTTTGTCATTGCTACTGCAATTATTTATCACCCTTCTGCATGTTTCTGGGGGCTTATTTACACTCAACCATACGGGGTGTAACTGCCTAATCACAAACTCATTTGTGCAATGCGATCATAGTTGGTCAAAGGTACCTCAGACTGATCTGTGCTTTTACAAAAGCCATATAATAAGTACCCAGGTCGCACAATGCTTTTCTTTTTCACCAAAGCGATCACGAATGCCAGGCGCCAACTTGCTTCCAGTGTCTCATGATCTTGATTTAGTTTGCCCTGCTGGCATCACTCCATTTTTCAAAGGTAAAGTCTTTCAGTCCAATACCGCCTGCAGTTGTACAAGCAGCTTTGTTTATTTTTCTCCATACAGCTAGTGTCTTTCAAGCCTCTGGTTTTTCACTTGTCATTTTCTTAAAGGGTGTTTGCTAAGTTCTTGGACCACCCATTTGAGCGCGATAGTCCAAGTCAGTTTCTTTTGTTGCTTCAACAAATCATTCATTCTTGCACTAAGCCTTGAGGCTTCTGGATCATGGCTAATGTGCAGTGTTCATGTTGTACTCCAAAGCCCTGCTCTGCATGTTGTCTCTTGCAAAACGGCTAAGCGCATTTTGTCAGTTTTGCTTCCATCTGGAATGCCATAATATCTTTGTCAGTTACTCAAGCGCCTGGCAATGTAGCTTGCAGTTTGCCAGATGTGTATTTTCTCTTCTCAAAGCACCTAGAGGTTTCTTCTCCAGTGCACAGCGCTTTACTTCAGTTCACATCACGTGGAGCACTGGAATGCAGCTTGCACAGCAATAGCGTTTCACTTCACGTCACATCACATGGTTCATGGGAATGCGGTTTGCACAGTAATGTCTGTTGGAATGGGCAGCTGTCTTTTCTTAGCCCATTCACAGATGCACAGGTTCCCCAAATGTTCAGATGTGATGTGCCCGTCTGCCATCCTGCATGCAGCCTTTGTTTTCCTTTCAGTGTTACTGGGCAAATTCTTTACTTCTGATCAGTTCTGTTATTGCATCCCCTTAGAAAGTCTCTTTTCTGCCTTTGCACCCCCTTCCTCAGTTTTCTGCTCACTGACGGTCTTTCACAGGGGAAGGAATGCAGGAATGTCATTGTTTATCTTTCGTGTGCACCTGGCAGCGCCATGAGCACGCAGCAAGCTTATCTCTTTGCCTATAACTCTTACACTGTGGCGGCTTCAATGGAAAGGCACTCGTTTCAGACAGTTCATCCAGATTAACTCTTTCTTGCACTGCTCTTGTCCAGCAACTCAGAAAAGCTCCCATATCTGAAGCATCATTTCACTAAACAGAAGTGCAGTATTCTGCTTTTGTCTGCCTTCCTTTCGCGCACCTCGCCCAAGACAGCTTCAAGGCACAAGCTCTGCACACACAGCAAGACTCTTATTTTCAAAAGAGGCACTTTTCTTGTCATCAGATTCTACTCCATGTAATTTTGCAAAATGTCAAAGCGTCTTTTTGCCTGTTTTAAACTGATTAATGTCTCATTTAAAAGCATACGTTTTTTTTTCTTCTTCTTCTTCCTCGTAACCTTGGCTTCACAAGCTCAATCCAAAGCAATGTGCGATTTTTTTCAAGAGAACCCACAACCTACTAAATCTTTGTGCTATCTTATCACACACAGATTTTTCATTCTGTTGTACCATTGCCAGAATATAACCACTTATGTCAGTGCATTTAAAAATAAAAATGCCATGTTTAGTGCAGCTCCCTGCACGGTTTTCCTGCAAGAACAACCCACACTCTATATTGCTTGTGGGCTGTTAAATGTGTCAACAACATTTTTCACCATGTATCACAGTCAACAGGTCACTATTTCCAAACATGCATCAGTTATAAGGCAACAGTACAAGTCCATGGCATAGCGTGGGAACAGTCAAAAATACTCCAGGGGCAATTTAGAGACAATTTAGAAAAATATAAATTGTCTTTCCCCCCAAACCATTGCAAACTGATTCTGCAATTTCAAATCAATACACAAAAATCGAAAATCCAAATAACATTCACTCACTTTCCTTTTTTAAGTGAGTCTCTCACCCATTATAAGCATGGCACAGCTTAAAATGCAATATAACCATTTTAGTGTGTTTCCTTTAAACAGAATTCGCCACCACTAGCACATGGAATTTACAGTTGCCAAAAGAAAAAACAAACCCTTTAGGCTCTCAGCACAGATGTTACTCTTTCTTCTAAGCACGGCTCATTCCCCACGTTATTTTTCAGGAATGTCAACACTTCAAAAGCATACATTAAAAAAGCGAACCTTCGCCTCCGAACATTACAGCCCCCCACTCACTAGCACACTGGGGCTGAGTCAATGGTTAAATTACTGTTCACAATTTGCATGTCAAATCCTTGCAATTATTTTTCCCTGCCCTCATGACAGAATAGAGTTGAGAACTCCGTCTCACTTTGCATTTCAAATTACAACTTTAAACTGGGGAAACCGCATGATAAACTTCTTTCCTAATTGAACATACATCTTTCTTGGCCATTCATCGGAGCGCTTTAAACAAAGCCATTTCCCGCTTGTTTATCGCCTTGTACTCCCTTGGCTCCATTCCCAAGCAATAAGTCAGTCACGACTGATTTACTGAAGGGAGTCTTAACCACACAAGCTATCGGCCACGGCAAGCCGACACAACATTGCTGCCTTTTGAAGTCTCAGAGCTGCAGTGAGACCACCAAGGAAATGCGACAGCCTGCTCTTCACTCTACACTGTGTTCTCTCACACAATTTGTCATTTCACAGCAAGGCACTGCTCTTCACAAATCCCACAAAGCTGCCACCAAATGTCTTGATATGGGCAAAATCTTCCTCGGGGCCAGCCCTTTAAGAGCAAAAAATACCCAATTCAGCCCAAAATACAGGTTCTATTGTGCTGAGCAGTGATCTCATGCTAGTGACAAATGACACCTTCAATAAGTTTTAGTATTTTATTCTAAGCAGTGAATTTCATATACATTTGGGATTCAAGTTAGAGATGATTACAAAGCATAAAACTTAGAGAAATGCAAAATATAGAGAAACATGGAACTTAGATAAACATAGAGAAATATAGAGAAACACAGTCTTACGCCCCTTTAATCAGCACTAGGAGACCTTGGCCCTCACAAGCTAGCTGTCAAGCCCCGCTCAGAGGACAGAGCTGAAGGAGTGCCATCAGAGCACCAATTCCGGGCACTTGATCTGCTCGAACCAAGTCCACAGGACGATCTCCCACCCGAGTCATGTGAGCATGTGTATTTTATAATCTCGTGCTGCCCGTCCGTGACGCACAGTTCCAGAACGTTCCCTGTGCAAAATATAGGCTGGCTCATGGAAAAAACCCAACTCTGTTAATTTCCACTGCTCCTTCTGAGCCCCTCCCTGGCCCATCTGCGCGAAAGCTGAGGAATGTCTTATCAGTGCCTTCCCAGAGAAAAGGAAGATTAGCTTGGGGCCATGCAGGGCTACCGTTAGTGAGGCAGAATATTCTAAGGGAAGCAGGGATGTATTAACCCCATCTGCAAGCTCTAAAAGGCATGCACTCATAGCTTAGTGTTTATAGCGCTTAAGACTGGCTATCTAAGCGCTATATAGGTGCCATAATGTTCCAAACACTCCAAAAATACCTATTAGCTACAGAGCTAGGGCCCACTCCCTGCCTGTCTATCAACAATGAATAATGTGACCTATCACTCATACTAGGCCTGCATATTCCTTGTAGCTCACTACTGCATAATGGAAGTGCTACAACAGACTACTGTCAGCATTTTTAGCACATACTTTGAATACACTAATGGCTTTCAGCGGCTAATGCTGTCATCTAAAGCCCTGATTGGCAAGGTTGCAATTTTGTGTATCACTACATTCCACCCCTATTCAACATGTGTGCGACAAATGCTGACTAATACACATCAATATAGTATTTAGTGCAGTGATAAAGACCTTGGGGCTTTGCAAGAGGTTTAAGCAAACTACCTTCTAGCGGTTAGTTAGCGTGGCATGCAAGGTTAGTAAAAAACACTACCTAAACAAAAATGTACACAAAGTGAACAGTGACATATACCCTTGCCAAAACCTGGCCTACACAAAAATACCTACACAAAGTGAACATGGACATTTACTCTAACCAAAACCTGGCCTACACAACAATACCTAAATAATTATTGTATAACTGATTGTCAGTTAAAAAGCAGCATGCAGTTAAAATGTCAAGGCAATCCAGTGTAGTCTAATCTACAATGCACTATTGCATTTATATATGGTTACCAATTCTAAACCTGGCAGCCTTCCACTCTAAGGGCCTACCCTCCCCCTGATCCCAGGGCATTCAAGCGTGACTATGGGCTGTGTGACTAGACACTTCCCCCATGTATGTGGAACCCAACCAGAAACCATCTAATTTCGTGAACAAGGTGAACCCATGGGCACCAGGTTATCTAAATAAAAACAATTCTACTAATTTGCATCAAAGCATGGCATGTGTTATTTATGCAATCAAAAGCAAGCAATTCAATCCATATGTATGCTGGTAACTGTAGCTCTGCGTGCCAGTGTGTGGAGGATGGTCGCCCCCACCCAGTAAAAAGCCAACACCTGCTGATTTAACAATGTTTGCCATACAATGCATCGTGTGTATTTAGCAGTCTTGTTGACCTGCCCTATGGCAGAAAAAATGTCTTCATACCTAAAATTCTGCCATCTCCAGTGGTTGCCAATACTTGTAGCAGTGTTGGGCGCATCAATGGGCCCCACTAGGCCAGAAGTTCTATAGCAGAGCTGGCATCAGAACCCATAGTGGCTAGCTTATTGTGCATAGTTTCTATGTCATAGGCATATAAAGCTCCTGCAATTAATGAATCTAGCTTCCTAGCTACGCGCACTCTAGTGATGGGCCATAGAAATGGACTCCATTTGTAGCAGCTTGGTAGTACTAAGGAAACATTGCCTCATGATAAATCTATGTCTAAGTGTATCACTGTAATAATGGAGGTGTGCATTACCAGCCTACAATTTACATGTTGCTTACTACTGGAAAATCTAACATGTTCACAGTGTCTACCTATTGTGACTTGGAGAATACCCTTCTTCAAGTGGGATATCTACCATATACAATATTAGTTTTAGCCACAAACACCATACTACCCTCCGGCAGTGGCTGTTTCATCACACCATTGTGTAAAATGCATTTAGTCAAGTTATAGTCCATAAAATCTTGGCGAGAACACTCGCTGCAGTTCTTGGTCAGAAAAACATCACATTAAACAAATTAAACAAATCATATCCATTCAGTGACAAAAGATGCCCGACAATGTGCCAGGCCAGTACGATAGCAATTCCATGTGGATACTCATTTGTAACGCTTTTCCAAAGAATTATTCCAAATGTCTACAATCAAAAAGGTGACTCTTTGCATTAGTGTGCTGGAGACAGCTGTCCCCACAAAAACATGAAACTGGTTGGTTTAACAAAAACCGTGTCACACTATGTGTCATAAAATCAAACATCAAGTCAGTCATGGTTTCATTTACCTGCCTTAAGCTGGCTGTAAAAGTATCCAGTGTTTCAAAGGTTACCATCTCAAATTAGAACTCACACACTTGGCAGCATTACTTCAATTAAGAATCTTAACCTACGCACAGGTGACTTTGATGTGCGCACTCATCTTATCTCAAAATAAATTACGCTCCTGCTTGCATAATTCTGCTGCCCCAACAATTCATAAATCATTTTCCTGCCTACGTGTAACGTAGAAGTTTTTTTTTTAAAAAAAGCAAAACATCTCTGGTTAAAGCAATTCAGTTGGAAGAGCAAAACCATTTCGTTTTTTCAGATTCATCTCAAAAAGTGCATTTAAAAACCATTTTTCAATGTGTTAGCATTCAAGTGCTGTGTCACACAGCTGTTTGTGGTGCATGATGTCACAGTCCACAACTCATTGTCCACAGTCCTTTAAACAAGAAAGGCAAGACATGTCAATTAAGTTATTTCCAGCAACTGAATCATTTGAATGTGTAGCATCAAATATTTGATAATTAGCCAAGTCTGCACCGTGCCAGTTCAGCAAAAGTTATTACTCTGTTGGACACCTTTCGCAGGTTGCAGAACAAATAGCAGCATTGAGTGCGGTGCAGGACACGTTTAAAGTTGACTCGCATATTCTCTGAGATCAGTGTCACCCACAAACTGCACACATTTACGCCAATAAGGGCACGCTATTGTCTTGCTTTTTTGCCTAGGCAAAATACAAACAGAAATGTTAGGATTTCATCAAAACTTCAATGTCATTATTCATCAATATCAGCGTTATCCACCCCTTCCCTGAACACCACCCCCATCTTCAGAAGTCTCACCAGGTAACTACACACTTTGTCATTGCTACTGCAATTATTTATCACCCTTCTGCATGTTTCTGGGGGCTTATTTACACTCAACCATACGGGGTGTAACTGCCTAATCACAAACTCATTTGTGCAATGCGATCATAGTTGGTCAATGGTACCTCAGACTGATCTGTGCTTTTACAAAAGCCATATAATAAGTACCCAGGTCGCACAATGCTTTTCTTTTTCACCAAAGCGATCACGAATGCCAGGCGCCAACTTGCTTCCAGTGTCTCATGATCTTGATTTAGTTTGCCCTGCTGGCATCACTCCATTTTTCAAAGGTAAAGTCTTTCAGTCCAATACCGCCTGCAGTTGTACAAGCAGCTTTGTTTATTTTTCTCCATACAGCTAGTGTCTTTCAAGCCTCTGGTTTTTCACTTGTCATTTTCTTAAAGGGTGTTTGCTAAGTTCTTGGACCACCCATTTGAGCGCGATAGTCCAAGTCAGTTTCTTTTGTTGCTTCAACAAATCATTCATTCTTGCACTAAGCCGTGAGGCTTCTGGATCATGGCTAATGTGCAGTGTTCATGTTGTACTCCAAAGCCCTGCTCTGCATGTTGTCTCTTGCAAAACGGCTAAGCGCTTTTTGTCAGTTTTGCTTCCATCTGGAATGCCATAATATCTTTGTCAGTTACTCAAGCGCCTGGCAATGTAGCTTGCAGTTTGCCAGATGTGTATTTTCTCTTCTCAAAGCGCCTAGAGGTTTCTTCTCCAGTGCACAGCGCTTTACTTCAGTTCACATCACGTGGAGCACTGGAATGCAGCTTGCACAGCAATAGCGTTTCACTTCACGTCACATCACATGGTTCATGGGAATGCGGTTTGCACAGTAATGTCTGTTGGAATGGGCAGCTGTCTTTTCTTAGCCCATTCACAGATGCACAGGTTCCCCAAATGTTCAGATGTGATGTGCCCGTCTGCCATCCTGCATGCAGCCTTTGTTTTCCTTTCAGTGTTACTGGGCAAATTCTTTACTTCTGATCAGTTCTGTTATTGCATCCCCTTAGAAAGTCTCTTTTCTGCCTTTGCACCCCCTTCCTCAGTTTTCTGCTCACTGACGGTCTTTCACAGGGGAAGGAATGCAGGAATGTCATTGTTTATCTTTCGTGTGCACCTGGCAGCGCCATGAGCACGCAGCAAGCTTATCTCTTTGCCTATAACTCTTACACTGTGGCGGCTTCAATGGAAAGGCACTCGTTTCAGACAGTTCATCCAGATTAACTCTTTCTTGCACTGCTCTTGTCCAGCAACTCAGAAAAGCTCCCATATCTGAAGCATCATTTCACTAAACAGAAGTGCAGTATTCTGCTTTTGTCTGCCTTCCTTTCGCGCACCTCGCCCAAGACAGCTTCAAGGCACAAGCTCTGCACACACAGCAAGACTCTTATTTTCAAAAGAGGCACTTTTCTTGTCATCAGATTCTACTCCATGTAATTTTGCAAAATGTCAAAGCGTCTTTTTGCCTGTTTTAAACTGATTAATGTCTCATTTAAAAGCATACGTTTTTTTTTTCTTCTTCTTCTTCCTCGTAACCTTGGCTTCACAAGCTCAATCCAATGCAATGTGCGATTTTTTTCAAGAGAACCCACAACCTACTAAATCTTTGTGCTATCTTATCACACACAGATTTTTCATTCTGTTGTACCATTGCCAGAATATAACCACTTATGTCAGTGCATTTAAAAATAAAAATGCCATGTTTAGTGCAGCTCCCTGCACGGTTTTCCTGCAAGAACAACCCACACTCTATATTGCTTGTGGGCTGTTAAATGTGTCAACAACATTTTTCACCATGTATCACAGTCAACAGGTCACTATTTCCAAACATGCATCAGTTATAAGGCAACAGTACAAGTCCATGGCATAGCGTGGGAACAGTCAAAAATACTCCAGGGGCAATTTAGAGACAATTTAGAAAAATATAAATTGTCTTTCCCCCCAAACCATTGCAAACTGATTCTGCAATTTCAAATCAATACACAAAAATCGAAAATCCAAATAACATTCACTCACTTTCCTTTTTTAAGTGAGTCTCTCACCCATTATAAGCATGGCACAGCTTAAAATGCAATATAACCATTTTAGTGTGTTTCCTTTAAACAGAATTCGCCACCACTAGCACATGGAATTTACAGTTGCCAAAAGAAAAAACAAACCCTTTAGGCTCTCAGCACAGATGTTACTCTTTCTTCTAAGCACGGCTCATTCCCCACGTTATTTTTCAGGAATGTCAACACTTCAAAAGCATACATTAAAAAAGCGAACCTTCGCCTCCGAACATTACAGCCCCCCACTCGCTAGCACACTGGGGCTGAGTCAATGGTTAAATTACTGTTCACAATTTGCATGTCAAATCCTTGCAATTATTTTTCCCTGCCCTCATGACAGAATAGAGTTGAGAACTCCGTCTCACTTTGCATTTCAAATTACAACTTTAAACTGGGGAAACCGCATGATAAACTTCTTTCCTAATTGAACATACATCTTTCTTGGCCATTCATCGGAGCGCTTTAAACAAAGCCATTTCCCGCTTGTTTATCGCCTTGTACTCCCTTGGCTCCATTCCCAAGCAATAAGTCAGTCACGACTGATTTACTGAAGGGAGTCTTAACCACACAAGCTATCGGCCACGGCAAGCCGACACAACATTGCTGCCTTTTGAAGTCTCAGAGCTGCAGTGAGACCACCAAGGAAATGCGACAGCCTGCTCTTCACTCTACACTGTGTTCTCTCACACAATTTGTCATTTCACAGCAAGGCACTGCTCTTCACAAATCCCACAAAGCTGCCACCAAATGTCTTGATATGGGCAAAATCTTCCTCGGGGCCAGCCCTTTAAGAGCAAAAAATACCCAATTCAGCCCAAAATAGAGGTTCTATTGTGCTGAGCAGTGATCTCATGCTAGTGACAAATGACACCTTCAATAAGTTTTAGTATTTTATTCTAAGCAGTGAATTTCATATACATTTGGGATTCAAGTTAGAGATGATTACAAAGCATAAAACTTAGAGAAATGCAAAATATAGAGAAACATGGAACTTAGATAAACATAGAGAAATATAGAGAAACACAGTCTTACGCCCCTTTAATCAGCACTAGGAGACCTTGGCCCTCACAAGCTAGCTGTCAAGCCCCGCTCAGAGGACAGAGCTGAAGGAGTGCCGTCAGAGCTCCAATTCCGGGCACTTGATCTGCTCGAACTAAGTCCACAGGACGATCTCCCACCCGAGTCATGTGAGCATGTGTATTTTATAATCTCGTGCTGCCCGTCCGTGACGCACAGTTCCAGAACGTTCCCTGTGCAAAATATAGGCTGGCTCATGGAAAAAACCCAACTCTGTTAATTTCCACTGCTCCTTCTGAGCCCCTCCCTGGCCCATCTGCGCGAAAGCTGAGGAATGTCTTATCAGTGCCTTCCCAGAGAAAAGGAAGATTAGCTTGGGGCCATGCAGGGCTACCGTTAGTGAGGCAGAATATTCTAAGGGAAGCAGGGATGTATTAACCCCATCTGCAAGCTCTAAAAGGCATGCACTCATAGCTTAGTGTTTATAGCGCTTAAGACTGGCTATCTAAGCGCTATATAGGTGCCATAATGTTCCAAACACTCCAAAAATACCTATTAGCTACAGAGCTAGGGCCCTCTCCCTGCCTGTCTATCAACAATGAATAATGTGACCTATCACTCATACTAGGCCTGCATATTCCTTGTAGCTCACTACTGCATAATGGAAGTGCTACAACAGACTACTGTCAGCATTTTTAGCACATACTTTGAATACACTAATGGCTTTCAGCGGCTAATGCTGTCATCTAAAGCCCTGATTGGCAAGGTTGCAATTTTGTGTATCACTACATTCCACCCCTATTCAACATGTGTGCGACAAATGCTGACTAATACACATCAATATAGTATTTAGTGCAGTGATAAAGACCTTGGGGCTTTGCAAGAGGTTTAAGCAAACTACCTTCTAGCGGTTAGTTAGCGTGGCATGCAAGGTTAGTAAAAAACACTACCTAAACAAAAATGTACACAAAGTGAACAGTGACATATACCCTTGCCAAAACCTGGCCTACACAAAAATACCTACACAAAGTGAACATGGACATTTACTCTAACCAAAACCTGGCCTACACAACAATACCTAAATAATTATTGTATAACTGATTGTCAGTTAAAAAGCAGCATGCAGTTAAAATGTCAAGGCAATCCAGTGTAGTCTAATCTACAATGCACTATTGCATTTATATATGGTTACCAATTCTAAACCTGGCAGCCTTCCACTCTAAGGGCCTACCCTCCCCCTGATCCCAGGGCATTCAAGCGTGACTATGGGCTGTGTGACTAGACACTTCCCCCATGTATGTGGAACCCAACCAGAAACCATCTAATTTCGTGAACAAGGTGAACCCATGGGCACCAGGTTATCTAAATAAAAACAATTCTACTAATTTGCATCAAAGCATGGCATGTGTTATTTATGCAATCAAAAGCAAGCAATTCAATCCATATGTATGCTGGTAACTGTAGCTCTGCGTGCCAGTGTGTGGAGGATGGTCGCCCCCACCCAGTAAAAAGCCAACACCTGCTGATTTAACAATGTTTGCCATACAATGCATCGTGTGTATTTAGCAGTCTTGTTGACCTGCCCTATGGCAGAAAAAATGTCTTCATACCTAAAATTCTGCCATCTCCAGTGGTTGCCAATACTTGTAGCAGTGTTGGGCGCATCAATGGGCCCCACTAGGCCAGAAGTTCTATAGCAGAGCTGGCATCAGAACCCATAGTGGCTAGCTTATTGTGCATAGTTTCTATGTCATAGGCATATAAAGCTCCTGCAATTAATGAATCTAGCTTCCTAGCTACGCGCACTCTAGTGATGGGCCATAGAAATGGACTCCATTTGTAGCAGCTTGGTAGTACTAAGGAAACATTGCCTCATGATAAATCTATGTCTAAGTGTATCACTGTAATAATGGAGGTGTGCATTACCAGCCTACAATTTACATGTTGCTTACTACTGGAAAATCTAACATGTTCACAGTGTCTACCTATTGTGACTTGGAGAATACCCTTCTTCAAGTGGGATATCTACCATATACAATATTAGTTTTAGCCACAAACACCATACTACCCTCCGGCAGTGGCTGTTTCATCACACCATTGTGTAAAATGCATTTAGTCAAGTTATAGTCCATAAAATCTTGGCGAGAACACTCGCTGCAGTTCTTGGTCAGAAAAACATCACATTAAACAAATTAAACAAATCATATCCATTCAGTGACAAAAGATGCCCGACAATGTGCCAGGCCAGTACGATAGCAATTCCATGTGGATACTCATTTGTAACGCTTTTCCAAAGAATTATTCCAAATGTCTACAATCAAAAAGGTGACTCTTTGCATTAGTGTGCTGGAGACAGCTGTCCCCACAAAAACATGAAACTGGTTGGTTTAACAAAAACCGTGTCACACTATGTGTCATAAAATCAAACATCAAGTCAGTCATGGTTTCATTTACCTGCCTTAAGCTGGCTGTAAAAGTATCCAGTGTTTCAAAGGTTACCATCTCAAATTAGAGCTCACACACTTGGCAGCATTACTTCAATTAAGAATCTTAACCTACGCACAGGTGACTTTGATGTGCGCACTCATCTTATCTCAAAATAAATTACGCTCCTGCTTGCATAATTCTGCTGCCCCAACAATTCATAAATCATTTTCCTGCCTACGTGTAACGTAGAAGTTTTTTTTTTAAAAAAAGCAAAACATCTCTGGTTAAAGCAATTCAGTTGGAAGAGCAAAACCATTTCGTTTTTTCAGATTCATCTCAAAAAGTGCATTTAAAAACCATTTTTCAATGTGTTTGTGGTGCATGATGTCACAGTCCACAACTCATTGTCCATAGTCCTTTAAACAAGAAAGGCAAGACATGTCAATTAAGTTATTTCCAGCAACTGAATCATTTGAATGTGTAGCATCAAATATTTGATAATTAGCCAAGTCTGCACCGTGCCAGTTCAGCAAAAGTTATTACTCTGTTGGACACCTTTCGCAGGTTGCAGAACAAATAGCAGCATTGAGTGCGGTGCAGGACACGTTTAAAGTTGACTCGCATATTCTCTGAGATCAGTGTCACCCACAAACTGCACACATTTACGCCAATAAGGGCACGCTATTGTCTTGCTTTTTTGCCTAGGCAAAATACAAACAGAAATGTTAGGATTTCATCAAAACTTCAATGTCATTATTCATCAATATCAGCGTTATCCACCCCTTCCCTGAACACCACCCCCATCTTCAGAAGTCTCACCAGGTAACTACACACTTTGTCATTGCTACTGCAATTATTTATCACCCTTCTGCATGTTTCTGGGGGCTTATTTACACTCAACCATACGGGGTGTAACTGCCTAATCACAAACTCATTTGTGCAATGCGATCATAGTTGGTCAATGGTACCTCAGACTGATCTGTGCTTTTACAAAAGCCATATAATAAGTACCCAGGTCGCACAATGCTTTTCTTTTTCACCAAAGCGATCACGAATGCCAGGCGCCAACTTGCTTCCAGTGTCTCATGATCTTGATTTAGTTTGCCCTGCTGGCATCACTCCATTTTTCAAAGGTAAAGTCTTTCAGTCCAATACCGCCTGCAGTTGTACAAGCAGCTTTGTTTATTTTTCTCCATACAGCTAGTGTCTTTCAAGCCTCTGGTTTTTCACTTGTCATTTTCTTAAAGGGTGTTTGCTAAGTTCTTGGACCACCCATTTGAGCGCGATAGTCCAAGTCAGTTTCTTTTGTTGCTTCAACAAATCATTCATTCTTGCACTAAGCCGTGAGGCTTCTGGATCATGGCTAATGTGCAGTGTTCATGTTGTACTCCAAAGCCCTGCTCTGCATGTTGTCTCTTGCAAAACGGCTAAGCGCTTTTTGTCAGTTTTGCTTCCATCTGGAATGCCATAATATCTTTGTCAGTTACTCAAGCGCCTGGCAATGTAGCTTGCAGTTTGCCAGATGTGTATTTTCTCTTCTCAAAGCGCCTAGAGGTTTCTTCTCCAGTGCACAGCGCTTTACTTCAGTTCACATCACGTGGAGCACTGGAATGCAGCTTGCACAGCAATAGCGTTTCACTTCACGTCACATCACATGGTTCATGGGAATGCGGTTTGCACAGTAATGTCTGTTGGAATGGGCAGCTGTCTTTTCTTAGCCCATTCACAGATGCACAGGTTCCCCAAATGTTCAGATGTGATGTGCCCGTCTGCCATCCTGCATGCAGCCTTTGTTTTCCTTTCAGTGTTACTGGGCAAATTCTTTACTTCTGATCAGTTCTGTTATTGCATCCCCTTAGAAAGTCTCTTTTCTGCCTTTGCACCCCCTTCCTCAGTTTTCTGCTCACTGACGGTCTTTCACAGGGGAAGGAATGCAGGAATGTCATTGTTTATCTTTCGTGTGCACCTGGCAGCGCCATGAGCACGCAGCAAGCTTATCTCTTTGCCTATAACTCTTACACTGTGGCGGCTTCAATGGAAAGGCACTCGTTTCAGACAGTTCATCCAGATTAACTCTTTCTTGCACTGCTCTTGTCCAGCAACTCAGAAAAGCTCCCATATCTGAAGCATCATTTCACTAAACAGAAGTGCAGTATTCTGCTTTTGTCTGCCTTCCTTTCGCGCACCTCGCCCAAGACAGCTTCAAGGCACAAGCTCTGCACACACAGCAAGACTCTTATTTTCAAAAGAGGCACTTTTCTTGTCATCAGATTCTACTCCATGTAATTTTGCAAAATGTCAAAGCGTCTTTTTGCCTGTTTTAAACTGATTAATGTCTCATTTAAAAGCATACGTTTTTTTTTTCTTCTTCTTCTTCCTCGTAACCTTGGCTTCACAAGCTCAATCCAATGCAATGTGCGATTTTTTTCAAGAGAACCCACAACCTACTAAATCTTTGTGCTATCTTATCACACACAGATTTTTCATTCTGTTGTACCATTGCCAGAATATAACCACTTATGTCAGTGCATTTAAAAATAAAAATGCCATGTTTAGTGCAGCTCCCTGCACGGTTTTCCTGCAAGAACAACCCACACTCTATATTGCTTGTGGGCTGTTAAATGTGTCAACAACATTTTTCACCATGTATCACAGTCAACAGGTCACTATTTCCAAACATGCATCAGTTATAAGGCAACAGTACAAGTCCATGGCATAGCGTGGGAACAGTCAAAAATACTCCAGGGGCAATTTAGAGACAATTTAGAAAAATATAAATTGTCTTTCCCCCCAAACCATTGCAAACTGATTCTGCAATTTCAAATCAATACACAAAAATCGAAAATCCAAATAACATTCACTCACTTTCCTTTTTTAAGTGAGTCTCTCACCCATTATAAGCATGGCACAGCTTAAAATGCAATATAACCATTTTAGTGTGTTTCCTTTAAACAGAATTCGCCACCACTAGCACATGGAATTTACAGTTGCCAAAAGAAAAAACAAACCCTTTAGGCTCTCAGCACAGATGTTACTCTTTCTTCTAAGCACGGCTCATTCCCCACGTTATTTTTCAGGAATGTCAACACTTCAAAAGCATACATTAAAAAAGCGAACCTTCGCCTCCAAACATTACAGCCCCCCACTCGCTAGCACACTGGGGCTGAGTCAATGGTTAAATTACTGTTCACAATTTGCATGTCAAATCCTTGCAATTATTTTTCCCTGCCCTCATGACAGAATAGAGTTGAGAACTCCGTCTCACTTTGCATTTCAAATTACAACTTTAAACTGGGGAAACCGCATGATAAACTTCTTTCCTAATTGAACATACATCTTTCTTGGCCATTCATCGGAGCGCTTTAAACAAAGCCATTTACCGCTTGTTTATCGCCTTGTACTCCCTTGGCTCCATTCCCAAGCAACAAGTCAGTCACGACTGATTTACTGAAGGGAGTCTTAACCACACAAGCTATCGGCCACGGCAAGCCGACACAACATTGCTGCCTTTTGAAGTCTCAGAGCTGCAGTGAGACCACCAAGGAAATGCGACAGCCTGCTCTTCACTCTACACTGTGTTCTCTCACACAATTTGTCATTTCACAGCAAGGCACTGCTCTTCACAAATCCCACAAAGCTGCCACCAAATGTCTTGATATGGGCAAAATCTTCCTCGGGGCCAGCCCTTTAAGAGCAAAAAATACCCAATTCAGCCCAAAATACAGGTTCTATTGTGCTGAGCAGTGATCTCATGCTAGTGACAAATGACACCTTCAATAAGTTTTAGTATTTTATTCTAAGCAGTGAATTTCATATACATTTGGGATTCAAGTTAGAGATGATTACAAAGCATAAAACTTAGAGAAATGCAAAATATAGAGAAACATGGAACTTAGATAAACATAGAGAAATATAGAGAAACACAGTCTTACGCCCCTTTAATCAGCACTAGGAGACCTTGGCCCTCACAAGCTAGCTGTCAAGCCCCGCTCAGAGGACAGAGCTGAAGGAGTGCCGTCAGAGCTCCAATTCCGGGCACTTGATCTGCTCGAACCAAGTCCACAGGACGATCTCCCACCCGAGTCATGTGAGCATGTGTATTTTATAATCTCGTGCTGCCCGTCCGTGACGCACAGTTCCAGAACGTTCCCTGTGCAAAATATAGGCTGGCTCATGGAAAAAACCCAACTCTGTTAATTTCCACTGCTCCTTCTGAGCCCCTCCCTGGCCCATCTGCGCGAAAGCTGAGGAATGTCTTATCAGTGCCTTCCCAGAGAAAAGGAAGATTAGCTTGGGGCCATGCAGGGCTACCGTTAGTGAGGCAGAATATTCTAAGGGAAGCAGGGATGTATTAACCCCATCTGCAAGCTCTAAAAGGCATGCACTCATAGCTTAGTGTTTATAGCGCTTAAGACTGGCTATCTAAGCGCTATATAGGTTCCATAATGTTCCAAACACTCCAAAAATACCTATTAGCTACAGAGCTAGGGCCCTCTCCCTGCCTGTCTATCAACAATGAATAATGTGACCTATCACTCATACTAGGCCTGCATATTCCTTGTAGCTCACTACTGCATAATGGAAGTGCTACAACAGACTACTGTCAGCATTTTTAGCACATACTTTGAATACACTAATGGCTTTCAGCGGCTAATGCTGTCATCTAAAGCCCTGATTGGCAAGGTTGCAATTTTGTGTATCACTACATTACCCAACAGGACTCTCCCAGGCACTTCACTCGGCACACTAACAGGTATTTTGACAGTCATATCATTACACTGGATGAGAGCTGGTAACTGGGGAAGCATTTGCACAGGGCCTCCAGCTAACTTAGTGAGGCATTTGGGTGCCTTAGCAACATCCTCCACCTTGAAAAATTATTCATCCACCACAGTTATGCTGGCTCCAATGTCTCTAATGGCAGGGGTCTCCTGTCCATTCACAAGAACGATATCTTTATAATTCTCTTTAGTATTATCTGGGATGGAATTATGGACATCTAAATTAATTCTGTTTTCCCACAAGCCCAGGGACACTAAAGAAACACTAGCTGAGACTCTCATGGGTTCATTAGCCAGTAGCTGAAAGTTTCCACTTGCCATAGGTACTTTTTCCTCTGGAGAGAAGGCTAAGGGAACAGTGTGGACCCCTGAAGGTTTGTCCTTACATCTGGGACCCCCTTTCACAGGGTCAGTTGACCCAGAAACATAACATTTCCCAAATGTCTTGATGAATGGGGTTTTTTTCTGACCTCCATCTGGTTTGGGTCCAGATGGTGCACTAGCCTGATTTGGTTTCCCTTGTGGTTTACCCTTATGTTGCTGTTTGCGCCACTCTTTTGGATTGGAGGTATTAGAATTCTCCTTGTTATCTTTATTTGGCTGCCTTCCCTCATCCTTCTTTCGAGTAGCCCCAGTATCCTTGTGAGTAGCCCTGTTGGCAATCCCACAAGTCAACAGCCTTAGCTAACTTCTTTGGATCTATCTCCTTAGAATCAGCCAAGTGTTGTCTGAGCTCAGGAGAGCAGGCATCATAAATTGACTCCAACATAAGATTTCTCATACCTTCATAAGTGTTTACTCTGTAACCCTTAACCCAACCATCTAAGTTTTTCAAACATTCACATACCCAGGTAGCCCAAGGGGTACCATCATGCTTTTTGAGGGTCCTAAACCTCTTAAGGTACTGGGAAGAGGTCTTCCCAAATCTAGCAATTAAAGCTAGCTTCACACACTCAAAGTCCATTCTATCCACCTCCCCCAACTCTATCATAACGTCAGATGCAACAGGGGGTAGCCTAGAGAAGAGCCAGGGAAGCAATTGATTCCCTGAAAGACCTTGGGCCTCATTACACGGATGGCGGTAAGGATTTACTGGTACCGGTAAAATACCGGTACCGGTAAATCCTTACCGCCTTACTACGAGGTCCCTTTGCGGGTTGGGGGATTTAACGCCTGCTTTTTGCAGGTGTTAAAAACCAACCCGCAAAGGGACCCAGGGAGCTAATTACGGTACCGCAATTTGCGGTACCGTAATTAGCGCCTTCCCCATTCCCATTATGCCCTATGGGGCAAAAATGGGAATGGCGAAGGGCAATGGTGGAAGGGGGAATTACCACCCCGCCAACCTTGGAATGGGGCGGTAATTCCCGTTTCCGCCAAGGCAGTGCCGGTATTTTACCGGCATGAACCATGGCGCCATCCATGTAATGAGGCCCCTTGAATACCACAGTTATGTTCAAACATTGCCAACCAATCCAAAATATCAAGCTTAACCTCATGCATACCCACAATTTCTTTTGGCATACGGGGTCTTTTAGGACTGGAAGACCTAGAGGACTCTGGGAGAGAAGCATTTTCAAGAGACAATCTTTTGATTTCTAGTTCATGATTCAACTCCATTTCTCTGAGTTTAAGTTCTTGATGCTTTTGTTCAGTTTGAGCATTTAAACATTTGAATTCCAAATCAAGCCTCATTTTCTCTAGAACAATGAATTCAGGACTGAGTGTAGGGCCTATGGGGGTCCCAGTGGACAAGGGTTGAGGTTGCTGAGCAGGCAAGGAGCCAGGGTGGCCTACATTAGGAGACACATCTCCCTCTTCCAACTCATCATTAATAGACACATTATCATCCTCAATACTTTCCACAGTTGCTGGAGAGTCAGGTATTTCAGACCCACTTCCCAGATTTTGGTTATTTAACAACTTTTCAATCAATTCAGACTTTTTGCCTTTGGCAGAGAGATTCCTATCTCTACACAGATTTTTTTAAGTAATCCACAGTGTAACTAAGGAGGGTCTCCTGACTGTAGCTTTCCATATCAGACATGATTAATATTGCTTTTTAGTCATGTTAGCCTTGTGGTTAGTTGATCCAAGGTAATAGCAGCACTCTAAGTGTAATCACTATACTTGATCCTCACCGCTGTACACCAGTGTTAGGCAGAATTATATGCAGTACCCTTTGAGAACACTACTCACAATTAGGACTACAAGTGGCAGCACAAATTCACCTTTGGTACAAGCCTGTACTACACAGTAAAGTGGTAGAAATGGCTGAGCAGCCAGACTTATCTCAAGAGCAAGTGAGCAGTATCAAATAGTTACACAAAGGACAGCAGTTACTATGATTCAAATAAACACTGACTCAAGGATTCAAAGTAAAATAATATACATTTATTTACTCTTCAGTTGTATAACATTTCACTAAAGTAAAGCAGTTCAAAGAATCACACTCTTAATACACCACACCACTCCCAATAGTTTCCAGACAAGTTAAGATCACAAAATGAAGTGGGAGCAAAATGGCACTCTGTTAATTAAAAAGGGAGGGAAAGAGAAAGTTAGGCAGAAAATGAGCTGCACCAACAGGTAAGTAAGCAGGGCAATCTAGAAAGAGGAACTCCAGTGATCGGGTCAAATCAAATAGGCTTAGGGCCAAAGTCAATAGACCAAAAGTCTTTTGCTGAAGATCACACGGTTCAGTGGAGTTCGCGGTTAAGTCTTTACCAAGAATTCTGGACAAAGTTGGTCGGCAGAAAAGTTAGTTCAAAGAGAAGAGAAGGACAAGCCCTCGGATTGGAGAAAGGTTTCACACACTTTTGCCGCAGCTGAACAAAACGAACAACCGGATGTTGAACAGTACCTTAAATGGAGAAGAAGTTGTAGCTGAGGCAGACGTTCCTGGTAGTTCCTGCAGCGACACGGTTCCTGAAGCGACTGTAGACTGACACAAAGTAGGAAGACTGGAGGGTCCTGCACTGCCCAGGGAAGAAACCAGCAGCAGAGCAAAGCAACAAATAAAATGTGTGCTCCTTCAAACCCAAGCAGGGTTCGACCTTCCTGGCTATCTGACCCGCTGTAGCTCTGTACAGCGAATTCGACCAGAGGAGGGAGTCCTGGCTTGCAGTTTGGGTGAACTGGTTGGTCCCACCAGCTCAGGGGAAGAAGATTCCTGGAGGATCTTCTCTGTCGTAGGAGTTCGAGGATTCAGACCTGCAGCAGGGCTTCAACGGGCGGTTCAGTCGTGGTAGGGGTCCTCTTCCACCAGCTCCTCGTCGGCTCTTTCGTTCCAGTGGTGACTCTACCGTTCCAGACCCAGAGACCTGCTTTTTGTGCAGTTTTCCCCCATTCACACCACCTGGCTGTCAATCACACAGCAGGGTGGCTGTCCAGCCGGGGCAGTCACCACAGCCAATCATTTCGGAGTGCAACATGGGTCTCCAAGGAGATCCTGTGCAGGGAGTTCTAAACCCCTCCCTCATATCCTGTCCCCCCCAGACATACAGGTGCTTAAGGAGGGCTTCTGCGTAGAAGCCTGCGACAAGACAGTGAACAAAGGAATCAAATCTGGTGTATTGCGCAGAGTAAAACACGAGAAAAACTTTTACAAAAAGAAATGGCGAATAAACCCATCCAGAACCGTAATAAAACATATACGGTCCAGCGGGTTTAATTTCGAGGCTACCAAGATAGCCTAAAGCAATACCAAGGTTATTTAAGATAACCGCGGTAGGAAAAATAGGGTTGTTACCACTGCCACCAGCCAAGTCTTGATGAAAAGTGAGCGCAACAATGCTCCAAGAGAAACAGACAAAAAGGGATAAGTATTAACTTTTTCCAGTGCTCTATGTAAGATAGGGTGTACTGGGTCTGTAGTTTTACTGAGGCTAATAAAGTTAATGGCAACTTGACATGTTCTGGGAGACAGTAGTCAGTCCCAGAAAATTGAGTCTGAGTTGAGAAGTCTAAAAGACAACCCTGTGTCACTGCACTGAAGGTGCTGTGTAACACACAGTAAAAAGATGATGCCTAGGGAGTAGGTGAGGCTCCACAGTCTCTGAACACAAAAATGTTAAAGACAAACAATGGGCCTCATTACAAGGGTGGCACTCCTGTAATGAAGGGTGCCGGTACGAGAACGGCACCCTTCATTATGGGAGTGCCGATTACGAGGTTCCCTTTGCGGGACCCTGTATGGACGCCTGGTAAAGCCAGGCGTCCCTTCCGGGTCCCGCGAGAGGAAGGGGGAGGTAATAATGGGCCAGGTGTAATGTGCCCGTTATTACTTCCCTCCCCATTCCCATTGAGCCCTATGGGGGCTCAAATGGGAATGGGGATGGGTTCCTGCAAGGAGGAATTACCGAGTCTTGCTATGTCGGAATGACCCGGTAAGTCCTCATTGCAGGAACCCGGTAATGGAGCCCGGGTTTGGAGGCAGCCATGGTGCTAATAGCACCATGGCTGCCTCCAAACTCGTAATGAGGCCCAGAAAACACATGTAAGAGAGGGAAAAAAACGCTCACACTCTTACCAGGTGAAAAAATAAATCCTAGAAATCCAGCAAAGCTGCTGAGCGACTCAGTCCTGAGGGACTCAGTAGGTAAGGGAAATGAGCAATTCTGGAGAATTCTCCCTAACAGCGCTCTCCCTGCCACTGTAACAGCATGCTGGCGCAGGGGGTGGGATAGGAACTGGGGCCCTCTCCACTGCCACCATAACATCAAGCTGGTGAAAGGGGTGGGGATAGGAACTGGGGCCCTCTCCACTGCCACCATAACATCAAGCTGGTGAAAGGGGTGGGGATAGGAACTGGGGCCCTCTCCACTGCCACTGTAACAGCATGCTGGCACAAGGGGTGGGGATATGAACTGGGGTGCTCTACACTGCCACCATAACAACATACTTGAACAAGGGGTGGGGATAGGAACTGGGGTGCTCTCCACCGCCCCTGCAACAGCATGCTGGAACAAGGGGTGGGGATCGGAACTGGGTCGCGCTCCCCTGCCACTGTATCAGCATGCTGGAACAAGGGGTGGGATAGGAACTGGGGCACTCTCCACTGCCACTGTAACAGCATGCTGTGGCAAGGGCTGGCGATAGGAACTGGGGCGCTCTCCACTGCCACCGTAACAGCATGCTGGAATAAGGGGCCGGGATAGGAACTGGGGTGCTCTCCACTGCCACCATAACAGCATGCTGGCGCAAGGGGTGGGGATAGGAACTGTGGCTCTCTTCACTGCCACCATAACAGCATGATGGAGCAAGGGGTGTGGATAGGATCTGGGGCGCTCTTCACTCCCACCGTAACAGCATGCTGGCTCAAGGGGTGGGTATAGGAAATGGGGTGCTCTCCATTGCCACCATAACAGCATGCTGGTGCAAGGGGTGGAGATAGGAACTGGGGCACTCTCCTCTGCCACCATAACAACACACTCAAACTAGGGATGGGGTTAGGAACTGGGGTGCTCTCCACTGCCCCTGCAACAGCATGCTGGAACAAGGGGTGGGGATCGGAACTGGGTCGCTCTCCACTGCCACCATCACAACATATTGGAACAATGGGTAGGGATAGGAACTGGGGTGCTCTCCACTGCCCTTGCAACAGCATGTTGGAACAAGTGGTGGGGATAGGTTCTGGGGCACTCTCCACTGCCACTGTAACAGCATGCTGGAACAAGGGGTGGGGATAGGATCTGGGGGGTTCTCCATTGCCACTGTAACAGCATGCTAGCGCAAGGGGTGGGGATAGGAACTGGGGCGCTGTACACTGCCACCGTAACAACATAATCAAAAAATGGGTGGGAATAGGAACTGGGGTGCTCTCTACTGCCCCTGCAACAGCATGCTGGAACAAGGGGTGGGATAGGAACTGGGGCACTCTCCGCTGCCACTGTAACAGCATGCTGTTGCAAGGGCTGGCGATAGGAACTGGGGCGCTCTCTACTGCCACCGTAACAGCATGCTGGAACAAGGGGCCGGGATAGGAACTGGGGTGCTCTCCACTGCCATCATAACAGCATGATGGCGCAAGGGGTGGGGATAGGAACTGGGGCACTCTTCACTGCCACCATAACAGCATGCTGGCTCAACGGGTGTGAATAGGAAATGGGGCGCTCTCCACTGCCACCATAACAGCATGCTGGTGCAAGGGGTGGATATAGGAACTGGGGCACTCTCCACTGCCACCGTAACAACACACTCGAACTAGGGATGGGGATAGGAACTGGGGTACTCTCCACTGGCCCTACAACAGCAGGCTGGAACAAGGGGTGGGGATCAGAACTGGGTCGCTCTCCCCTGCCACTGTATCAGCATGCTGGAACAAGGGGTGGGATAGGAACTGGGGCACTCTCCACTGCCACTGTAACAGCATGCTGTTGCAAGGGCTGGCGATAGGAACTGGGGCACTCTCCACTGCCACCGTAACAGCATGCTGGAACAAGGGGTGGGGATAGGAACTGGGGTGCTCTCCAATGCCACCATAACAGCATGCTGGTGCAAGGGGTGGGGATAGGAACTGTGTCGCTCTTCACTGCCACCATAACAGCATGATGGAGCAAGGGGTGTGGATAGGAACTGGGGCGCTCTTCACTGCCACCGTAACAGCATGCTGGCTCGAGGGGTGGGATAGGAAATGGGGCGCTCTCCACTGCCACCATAACAGCATGCTGGTGCAAGGGGTGGAGATGGGAACTGGGGCACTCTCCTCTGCCACCATAACAACATACTGGAACAAGGGGTAGGGATAGGAACTGGGGTGCTCTCCACTGCCCTTGCAACAGCATGTTGGAACAAGGGGTGTGGATAGGCTCTGGGGCACTGTCCACTGCCACTGTAACAGCATGCTGGAACAAGGGGTGGGGATAGGATCTGGGGGTTCTCCATTGCCACTGTAACAGCATGCTAGCGCAAGGGGTGGGGATAGGAACTGGGGCGCTGTACACTGCCACCGTAACAACATAATCAAAAAATGGGTGGGAATAGGAACTGGGGTGCTCTCCACTGCCCCTGCAACAGCATGCTGGAACAAGGGGTGGGATAGGAACTGGGGCACTCTCCACTGCCACTGTAACAGCATGCTGTTGCAAGGGCTGGCAATAGGAACTGGGGCGCTCTCCACTGCCACCGTAACAGCATGCTGGAACAAGGGGCCGGGATAGGAACTGGGGTGATCTCCACTGCCATCATAACAGCATGCTGGCGCAAGGGGTGGGGATAGGAACTGTGGCGCTCTTCACTGCCACCATAACAGCATGATGGCGCAAGGGGTGGGGATAGGAACTGTGGCGCTCTTCACTGCCACCATAACAGCATGATGGCGCAAGGGGTGGGGATAGGAACTGGGGCGCTCTCCACTGCCACCGTAACAACATAATCAAAAAATGGGTGGGAATAGGAACTGGGGTGCTCTCCACTGCCCCTACAACATGATGCTGGAACAAGGGGTGGGGATCGTAACTGGGTCGCTCTCCACTGCCACCGTAACAACATGCTGGTGCAAGGGGTGGGGATAGGAACTGGGGTGCTCTCCAAAGCCCTTGCAACAGCATGCTGGAACAAGGGGTGGGACAGGAACTGGGGTGTTCTCCACTGCCACTGTAACAGCATGCTGGCACAAGGGTTGGGGTAGGAACTGGGTCGCTCTCCACTGCCACCATAACAGCATGCTGGCACAAGGGGTGGGGATTTTCCTCCCTCTTGACAAAATCCCACCCAACTTTGCAAAAACATTCATATCTATTTCTAAAATCTTTTTGCAAACCGTTCTCCAGATTCATCAAATGGCATATTTTGGGAACACACCCCCTCGAATATTGTTTCCTCTTGGCAAAACAGCACTACACTTTGCAGAACCATTCATAGACAGGTCTAGAATTAATTTCCTAAATGTTATGTATTTTCATTAAGTGGCGCCAAAGCTATAAACCTTCCAAAAACTGCTTTTCACCAACCCTTTAATGCACAAATAAGCATGCATCTACCCGAACATCTCCGATGTTCACGAACATCACAGGCCTCCCCTGGACATCAGGACTGTTTCGCAGACATCGGAGATGAAAAAAACACCAGTTTTGGGTTATTTTAGGCCATATCCCATCCTCAACACCTCTCACCTCCCCACAGATTGTTTCATTAGTTTACCAAGAGCAATGTTATGTTTTTTAATGTGTTTCTACTGCAATGTTCGCAGACACCGGCGGCTGTCCGTGAATCCAACATGACGGGCGTTTCCAAAAATCTGACGCAACTAACATGTTTGATTGACCAATAAGTGGTCGCGTCCAATGTCCATGGACATCACGCCGCCCGCTGGACCAATCGGAGGCCCGTATGCCGACCGAAAATGGAAATGAGTCCAAGGACCGAACCCAAATTGCACACATTTCTTCTTACCTACTTTTTAGACTTTTTTAAAAAAAAAATACTCGACGGATTTACACCAAATTTACGAAAACACGTTTTCGGGACCAAGCCACCACTCCTGCCGCAAATTTGGTGAAAAACCATCCTGCGGTTGGGGCACTAGGCATGAACAACATTTTTCTCCATTGCATCTATGGGGAAAACCACACATTTTGGGACCCCCCTATATCACAAAACCTCACCAAACTTCACAGAATCAATCTGACTGGGCCATTGCAAAGTTTTGTGAGGATTAATCTGGGGGTCGAAGTTATAAGCCGCCCGAAAATTGCTCTTCCTATGGATTGCTCATTTTAACCATAACTGCAGGTTCATTACCGCAGGCCCTGTAATACATAAAAAAACTTTGCTAAAGGGACATTATGGTTAAGTTGCGCTACTAAAAACATATGAAATTCAGTAAAATAACTTTGTTAAAGGGACATTATGGTTCCAAGTAAAACCGAAAAGCCCTAGAAATTCGCTAGTTATGGTCAGCTAAGCAACCATAACTCGCGCCACCACCGTGCACTGCTAAGACTACCACCCAGGACATCAAATATGACATCATAAATGTCATTGATGACATCACTGATGACATCACATGTCTGGCTACCCCTTTTTCCCTTTACTGACATATCTAGGCCACATGGTTTTCTTCAGTAACACTCAGGAACTAAAAATTGAAAAGGTACTATATTTGTAGACTTAACCTTCTAGTATGTTCTTACATTAATTCCCTTAGGGTCCAATCACATCATATGAAACATATACATAGGGGAAGACACAGGCTTGAAAGACAGCAATCCTTTCTGTGTGTGAAGATAATCAATAGGGTTATCAGCACTTTCTGATAGTTCTGTTGTTTTTTTATTGCTGTACTTTCTCTGGATGTGCTCATATTTGTATACATTGTACTCACACTACTTTCCTTAGTGTCCAATCACATCAAGTGATACATATACATAGGGTAAGTAGCAGCTTTGAAACAGAGCAATCATTTCTCTGCATTAAGATAATCAGTTAGGTTATGAACTCTTTCTGCTACTACTGCTGCTTTTTTGTTTACTTCACTTTCCCTGTATATACTCATATTTGTATGTGTTGTTGTCTCTTTGTGTTTTGTCTGTAATAATTAAATTATGTAGTAAGTGGGTTTTATTTGCTACTTATCACATGTTTCACAGTACGCAAAACTCTAATAAGAAAGCAGTTATCATTTCACTATTCAACAGGGCAACATTATGAATATTGCACCTCCATCATGTATGCTGCACACAATGCCTATGTTTCTACATGAGTAGCTTAGTATACTGGATAGAACTTCATAATAGAATGCTATTTATATCAATGCATTGCTTAATGCACTAATTAGCTCTTGATATTTATTCCAATGATCCTTGACACGTTTTGTCAACATTATAATAATAAGAATCCCTTGTACAGAATTTTCATGAAAAGTAAATGCACATGTGATGTAATCAGTGATGTCATCAATGACATTTGTGATGTCACCTTTGATGTCCTGGGTGGTAGTCTTAGCAGTGGACGGTGGTGGCGTGAGTTATTGTTGCTTAGCTTACCATAACTGGCGAATTTCAGGGGGTTTTCAGTTTTACTTGGAACCATAACGTCCCTTTAACAAAGTTTTTTTACTGAATTTCATAGGTTTTTAGTAGCGCAACTTAACCATAACATCCCTTTAACAAAATTGTTTTACTGAATTTCATAGGTTTTTAGTAGCACAACTTAACCATAACGTCCCTTTAACCAAGTTTTTTTAATGAATTTTATAGGTTTGTAGTAGCGCAACTTAACCATAACATCTCTTTAACAAAGTTTTTTTACTAAATATACATTTTCATAGTGTAAATTTGATAGATGTTTACTATACAAGTAACATAGAACATACCGAACACCCCGCTAATGATTTTGATGTCCGCGGACGGTCATGGACGACATCAACACTACTGAATTTCATAGGTTTTTAGTAGCGCAACTTAACCATAATGTCCCTTTAACCAAGATTTTGTACTGAATTTTATAGGTTTGTAGAAGAGCAACTTAACCATAACATCTCTTTAACAATGTTTTTTTTTACTAAATATACATTTTCATAGTGTAAATTTAATAGATGTTTACTAGAGTTCCCTCACTTTATATACAAGTAACATAGAACATATCGAACACCCCGCTAATGATTTTGATGACCCCGGACGGTCATGGACGACATCAACACTACCCAAACACGCAGGGGGTATCTGAAATTGTTCTATCATACCATATAAACACTGCACACGTTCAAAAAGCATCACATAAACACATTATCTACAATAATAAATAAGTCGTGGAACCTACATATTTAACACATCAACCATCCATTGAAGTACGATATGTAATAAAATGGATTATACCATAACAAAAAAGATATACCTCCAACATAGTTACTTAACAGAAACTGCAGAGCTAGAAGCAACAGTAGACCTACACAACACAACAAATACAACTTACCTGAAACTAGTAAGTAAACTACATTTTTTTTTCATATTGCTCTACTTTTTGTATGAGGTACAGTATAATTAATATATTTTTGTTTTTCACACAGAAATGTGCAGTACTTTGGAGTGGCTGGAAGAACATTTTCCACATGAGGAAATGTCTGAAGATAGTGATAATAATTGTAGACGCTTGTCTTTACAAGCAAATTAATAATCATTACCTTATGTGTACTTAACATATATATATTTATTTTTTACAGACCATACAAACATTGAAAATGTTACTCCAAAAGACACATTGGAAAAGACCCTGGAACGCATTGAACAGAAAGTAGACATGCTTAGCGAAAATTTCAATAGTTTGAAACAGTTAGTGGAGGACCACATAAAAGAAAAAATTAAGTACGATTGTCCTACCTGTACCTGTGCCCCCTCTCCATGTCCCAGTGAACTATCCCTAAACCCTCAACAACAAGATAAACATTTTGATGAGAATTCCATCCCTTCATCTCCTCCCACCTATCCTCTCCAAATCCCTAATTCCCCTGTTTTTGTATCAGTTTCTGCTTCCCCCTTGTCTTGATATGGGCAAAATCTTCCTCGGGGCCAGCCCTTTGAGAGCAAAAAATACCCAATTCAGCCCAAAATACAGGTTCTATTGTGCTGAGCAGTGATCTCATGCTAGTGACAAATGACACCTTCAATAAGTTTTAGCATTTTTATTCTAAGCAGTGAATTTCATATACATTTGGGATTCAAGTTAGAGAAGATTACAAAGCATAAAACTTAGACAAATGCAAAATATAGAGAAACGTGGAACTTAGATAAACATAGAGAAACATAGAGAAATAGAGAGAAACATAGAGAAACACAGTCTTACGTCCCTTTAATCAGCACTGGGAGACCCTGGCCCTCATAAGCTAGCTGTAAACAAGCCCCGCTCAGAGAACAGTGCTGTAGGATGCCGTCAGAGCTCCCATTCCGGGCACTTGACCTTGCACGAACCAAGTCCACAGGACGATCTCCCACCCGAGTTATGTGAGCATGTGTATTTTATAATCTCGTGCTGCCCGTCCATGACGCACAGTTCCAGAACTTTCCCTGTGCAAAATATAGGCTGGCTCATGGAAAAAACCCAACTCTGTTAATTTCCACTGCTCCTTCTGAGCCCCTCCCTGGCTCCCATCTGCGAAAGCTCAGGAATGTCTTATCAGTGCCTTCCCAGAGAAAAGGAAGGGGCCATGCAGGGCTACCGTTAGTGAGGCAGAATATTCTAAGGGAAGCAGGGATGTATTAACCCCATCTGCAAGCTCTAAAAGGCATGCACTCATAGCTTAGTGTTCATAGCGCTTAAGACTGGCTATCTAAGCGCTATATAGGTGCCATAATGTTCCAAACACTCCAAAAATACCTATTAGCTACAGAGCTAGGGCCCTCTCCCTGCCTGTCTATCAACAATGCATAATGTGACCTATCACTCATACTAGGCCTGCATATTCCTTGTAGCTCACTACTGCATAATGGAAGTGCTACAACAGACTACTGTCAGCATTTTTAGCACATACTTTGAATACACTATTGGCTTTCAGCGGCTAATGCTGTCATCTAAAGCCCTGATTGGCAAGGTTGCAATTTTGTGTATCACTACATTCCACCCCTATTCAACGTGTGTGCGACAAATGCTGACTAATACCCATCAACATAGTATTTAGTGCAGTGATAAAGACCTTGGGGCTTTGCAAGAGGTTTAAGCAAACTACCTTCTAGCGGTTAGTTAGCGTGGCATGCAAGGTAAAACACTACCTAAACAAAAATGTACACAAAGTGAACAGTGACATATACCCTTGCCAAAACCTGGCCTACACAAAAATACCTACACAAAGTGAACATGGACATTTACTCTAGCCAAAACCTGGCCTACACAAAAATACCTAAATAATTATTGTATAACTGATTGTCAGTTAAAAAGCAGCATGCAGTTAAAATGTCAAGGCAATCCAGTGTAGTCTAATCTACAATGCACTATTGCATTTATGTATGGTTACCAATTCTAAAACCTGGCAGCCTTTCACTCTAAGGGCCTACCCTCCCCCTGATCCCAGGGCATTCAAACGTGACTATGGGCTGTGTGACTAGACACTTCCCCCATGTATGTGGAACCCAACCAGAAACCATCTAATTTCGTGAACAAGGTGAACCCATGGGCACCAGGTTGTCTAAATAAAAACAATTCTACTAATTTACATCAAAGCATGGCATGTGTTATTCATGCAATCAAAAGCAAGCAATTTAATCCATATGTATGCTGGTAACTGTAGCTCTGTGTGCCGGTGTGTGGAGGATGGTCGCCCCCACTCAGTAAAAAGCCAACACCTGCTGATTAAACAATGTTTGCCATACAATGCATCGTGTGTATTTAGCAGTCTTGTTGACCTGCCCTATGGCAGACAAAAATGTCTTCATACCTAAAATTCTGCCATCTTCAGTGGTTGTCAATACTTGTAGCAGTGTTGGGCGTATCAATGGGCCCCACTAGGCCAGAAGTTTTATAGCAGAGCTGGCATCAGAACCCATAGTGGCTAGCTTATTGTGCACAGTTTCTATGTCACAAGCATATAAAGCTCCTGCAATTAATGAATCTAGCTCCCTAGCTACGCGCACTCTAGTGATGGGCCATAGAAATGGACTCCATTTGTAGCAGCTTGGTAGTACTAAGGAAACATTGCCTCATGATAAATCTATGTCTAAGTGTATCACTGTAATAATGGAGGTGTGCATTACCAGCCTACAATTTACATGTTGCTTACTACTGGAAAGTCTAACATGTTCACAGTGTCTACCTATTGTGACTTGGAGAATACCCTTCTTCAAGTGGGATATCTACCATATACAATATTAGTTTTTGCCACAAACACCATACTACTATCCGGCAGTGGCTGTTTCATCACACCATTGTGTAAAATGCATTTAGTCAAGTTATAGTCCATAAAATCTTGGCGAGAACACTCGCTGCAGTTCTTGGTCAGAAAAAACATCACATTAAACAAATTAAACAAATCGTATCCATTCAGTGACAAAAGATGCCCGACAATGTGCCAGGCCAGTACGCTAGCAATTCCATGTGGATACTCATTTGTAGCACTTTTCCAAAGAATTATTCCAAATGTCTACAATCAAAAAGGTGACTCTTTGCATTAGTGTGCTGGAGACAGCTGTCCCCACAAAAACATGAAACTGGTTGGTTTAACAAAAACCGTGTCACACTATGTGTCATAAAATCAAACATCAAGTCAGTCATGGTTTCATTTACCTGCCTTAAGCTGGCTGTAAAAGTATCCAGTGTTTAAAGGTTACCATTTCAAATTATAGCTCACACACTTGGCAGCATTACTTCAAATTAAGAATCTTAACCTACGCACAGGTGACTTTGATGTGCGCACTCATTTTATCTCAAAATAAATTACGCTCCTGCTTGCATAATCCTGCTGCCCCAACAATTCATAAATCATTTTCCTGCCTACGTGTAACGTAGAAGTTTTTTTTTTCAAAAAACAAAACATCTCTGGTTAAAGCAATTCAGTTGGAAGAGTAAAACCATTTCGTTTTTTCAGATTCATCTCAACAGTGCATTTAAAAACCACTTTTCAATGTATTAGCATTCAAGTCCTGTGTCACACAGCTGTTTGTGGTGCATGATGTCACAGTCCACAACTCATTGTCCATAGTCCTTTAAACAAGAAAGGCAAGATATGTCAATTAAGTTATTTCCAGCAACTGAATCATTTGAATGTGTAGCATCAAATATTTGATAATTAGCCAAGTCTGCACCGTGCCAGTTCAGCAAAAGTTATTACTCTGTTGGACACCTTTCGCAGGTTGCAGAACAAATAGCAGCATTGAGTGCGGTGCAGGACACGTTTAAAGTTGACTCGCATATTCTCTGAGATCAGTGTCACCCACAAACTGAACACATCTACGCCAATAAGGGCACGCTATTGTCTTGCTTTTTTGCCTAGGCAAAATACAAACAGAAATGTTAGGATTTCATCAAAACTTCAATATCATTATTCTTCAATATCAGCGTTATCCACCCCTTCCCATAACACCACCCCCATCTTCAAAAAGTCTCATCAGGTAACTACACACTTTATCATTGCTACTGCAATTATTTATCACCCTTCTGCATGTTTCTGGGGGCTTATTTACACTCAACCATACGGGGTGTAACTGCCTAATCACACACTCATTTGTGCAATGCAATCATAGTTGGTCAATGGTACCTCAGACTGATCTGTGCTTTTACAAAAGCCATATAATAAGTACCCAGGTCGCACAATGCTTTTCTTTTTCACCAAAGCGATCACGAATGCCAGGCGCCAACTTGCTTCCAGTGTCTCATGATCTTGATTTAGTTTGCCCTGCTGGCATCACTCCATTTTTCAAAGGTAAAGTCTTTCAGTCCAATACCGCCTGCAGTTGCACAAGCAGCTTTGTTTATTTTTCTCCATACAGCTAGTGTCTTTCAAGCCTCTGGTTTTTTCACTTGTCATTTTTTCAAAGGGTGTTTGCTGTTTCTTGGACCACCCCTTTGAGCGCGATAGTCTAAGTCAGTTTCTTTTTGTTGCTTCAACAAATCATTCATTCTTGCACTAAGCCGTGAGGCTTCTGGATCATGGCTAATGTGCAGTGTTCATGTTGTACTCCAAAGCCCCGCTCTGCATGTTGTCTCTTGCAAAACGGCTAAGCGCTTTTGTCAGTTTTGCTTCCATCTGGAATGCCATAATGTCTTTGTCAGTTACTCCATCCCTGGCAATGTAGCTTGCAGTTTGCCAGATGTGTATTTTCTCTTCTCAAAGCGCCTAGAGGTTTCTTCTCCAGTGCACAGCGCTTTACTTCAGTTCACATCACATGGTGCATGGGAATGCAGTTTGCACAGTAATAGCGTTTCACTTCACATCACATCACATGGTGCATGGGAATGCGGTTTGCACAGTAATGTCTCTTGGAATGGGCAGCTGTCTTTTCTCAGCCCATTCACAGATGCACAGGTTCCCCAAATGTTCAGATGTGATGTGCCCGTCTGCCATCCTGCATGCAGCCTTTGTTTTCCTTTCAGTGTTACTGGGCAAATTCTTTACTTCTGATCAGCTCTGTTATTGCATGCCGTTAGAAAGTACATCAGCATTTCTGTCTTTGCACCCCCTTCCTCAGTTTTCTGCTCACTGACGGTCTTTCACAGGGGATGGAATGCAGGAATGTCATTGTTTATCTTTCGTGTGCACCTGGCAGCGCCATGAGCACGCAGCAAGCTTATCTCTTTGCCTATAACTCTTACACTGTGGCGGCTTCAATGGAAAGGCACTCGTTTCAGACAGTTCATACAGATTAACTCTTTCTTGCACTGCTTTTGTCCAGCAACTCAGAAAAGCTCCCATATCTGAAGCATCATTTCACTAAACAGAAGTGCAGTATTCTGCTTTTGTTTGCCTTCGCGCACCTCGCCCAAGACAGCTTCAAGGCACAAGCTCTGCACACACAGCAAGACTCTTATTTTCAAAAGAGGCACTTTTCTTGTCATCAGATTCTACTCCATGTAATTTTGCAAAATGTCAAAGCGTCTTTTTTAGCCTGTTTTAAACTGATTAATGTCCCATTTAAAAGCATACGTTTTTTTTCTCTTCTTCTTCCTCGTAACCTTGTAGTTTGGTTTCACCAGCTCAATCCAATGCAATGTGCGATTTTTCAAGAGAACTCGCAACCCACTAACAGGGTAATTCATAGAATTTCGCAGAAAAGTGTCGCAAGCGGCTGGCGCAGAGTGTCCGTGTGCGATTGTCTGCGCCAGGCACGTGCGATAAAACCGATTTCCGCGCACAGCGTATTCATGGATTTCATGCTCCCAAACCAGCCGTGGCGCAGAGTATCGCAGCGAGCCTGCAGCAGCGCCAGTAACGCCCCCAAGAACGCCCTCGCGCAAGGAAAAGCCATCAAAATCGCAAAATCATCGCAAAGGGCTGCGCTAACCCTGGACCACTTTACAGGGCTGCCAAACAAGGAACACAAAGCGGGCAACCTTCATATCAGGAGTACGCGGGAAGTTATACACGCGATTGGCCAGGGTACGTGTATTACAGGGGTACGCGTGAAGTTCAACACGCGATTGGCCAGGGTACGTGTATTACAGGGGTACGCGGGAAGTTCAACACGCGATTGGCCAGGGTACGTGTATTACAGGGGTACGCGGGAAGTACAACACGCGATTGGCCAGGGTACGTGTATTACAGGGGTTCGCGGGAAGTCCAACACGCCATTGGCCAGGGTACATGTATGACAGGTGTACGCGGGAAGTTCAACACGCGATTGGCCAGGGTACGTGTATTACAGGGGTACGCGGGAAGTACAACACGCGATTGGCCAGGGTACGTGTATTACAGGGGTACGCGGGAAGTTCAACACGCGATTGGCCAGGGTACGTGTATTACAGGGGTACGCGGGAAGTTCAACACGCGATTGGCCAGGGTACCGCGATTGGCCAGGGTACGTGTATTACAGGGGTATGCGTGAAGTCTTACATGCGATTAGCCAGGGCACGTGTATTACAGGGGTACGCGGGAATTATCACACGCGATTTGGCAGGGCACGTGTATAATAGGGGTGCGTGGGAATTATCACACGCGATTAGGCTGGGTACGTGTATAATAGGGGTGCGTGGGAATTATCACACGCGATTAGGCTGGGTGGGTCCTCACAGGTGTTCCCTGTACACCCTCCACGGCCCCTGCAGGCAGCCCACAAAACAGGGGACTACCCTGCACACCTGCTCATGTCCCCCTGCACCCCCAGCCACCAGGGGCACCCTCCACCAGGCCCCCACCCATGTCTCCCACCACCCCCACCCCCCAGCAGTGCAGGGGCACCCTCCACCAGGCCCCCACCCATGTCTCCCACCACCCCCACCCCCCAGCCACCAGGGGCATCCTCCACCAGGCCCCCACCCATGTCTCCCACCACCCCCACCCCCCAGCAGTGCAGGGGCACCCTCCACCAGGCCCCCACCTATGTCTCCCACCACCCCCAACCCCCAGCAGTGCAGGGGCACCCTCCACCAGGCCCCCACTCATGTCTCCCACCACCCCCACCCCCCAGCCACCAGGGGCACCTGCCAGCAGGCCCCCACCCATGTCCAACCCATGTCTCCCACCACCCCCATCCCCCAGCAGTGCAGGGGCACCCTCCACCAGGCCCCCACCCATGTCTCCCACCACCCCCACCCCCCAGCCACCAGGGGCACCTGCCAGCAGGCCCCCACCCATGTCCAACCCATGTCTCCCACCACCCCCACCCCCCAGCAGTGCAGGGGCACCCTCCACCAGGCCCCCACCCATGTCTCCCTCCACCCCCACCCGCCAGCAGTGCAGGGGCACCCTCCACCAGGCCCCCACCCATGTCTCCCACCACCCCCACCCCCCAGCCACCAGGGGCATCCTCCACCAGGCCCCCACCCATGTCTCCCACCACCCCCACCCCCCAGCAGTGCAGGGGCACCCTCCACCAGGCCCCCACCCATGTCTCCCACCACCCCCACCCCCCAGCAGTGCAGGGGCACCCACCACCAGGCCCCCACCCATGTCTCCCACCACCCCCAACCCCCAGCACTGTGGGGAACCTGCCAGCAGGCCCCCACCCATGTCTCCCACCACCCCAACCCCCAGCCACCAGGGGCATCCTCCACCAGACCCCCACCCATGTCTCCCACCACCCCCACCCCCCAGCAGTGCAGGGGCACCCACCACCAGGCCCCCACCCATGTCTCCCACCACCCCCAACCCCCAGCAGTGCAGGGGCACCCTCCACCAGGCCCCCACCCATGTCTCCCACCACCCCCACCCCCCAGCAGTGCAGGGGCACCCTCCACCAGGCCCCCACCCATGTCTCCCACCACCCCCACCCCCCAGCCACCAGGGGCATCCTCCACCAGGCCCCCACCCATGTCTCCCACCACCCCCACCCCCCAGCAGTGCAGGGGCACCCTCCACCAGGCCCCCACCCATGTCTCCCACCACCCCCACCCCCCAGCAGTGCAGGGGCACCCACCACCAGGCCCCCACCCATGTCTCCCACCACCCCCAACCCCCAGCACTGTGGGGAACCTGCCAGCAGGCCCCCACCCATGTCTCCCACCACCCCCAACCCCCAGCCACCAGGGGCATCCTCCACCAGGCCCCCACCCATGTCTCCCACCACCCCCACCCCCCAGCAGTGCAGGGGCACCCACCACCAGGCCCCCACCCATGTCTCCCACCACCCCCAACCCCCAGCAGTGCAGGGGCACCCTCCACCAGGCCCCCACCCATGTCTCCCACCACCCCCACCCCCCAGCAGTGCAGGGGCACCCTCCACCAGGCCCCCACCCATGTCTCCCACCACCCCCACCCCCCAGCAGTGCAGGGGCACCCACCACCAGGCCCCCACCCATGTCTCCCACCACCCCCAACCCCCAGCACTGTGGGGAACCTGCCAGCAGGCCCCCACCCATGTCGCCCACCACCCCCAACCCCCAGCCACCAGGGGCATCCTCCACCAGGCCCCCACCCATGTCTCCCACCACCCCCACCCCCCAGCAGTGCAGGGGCACCCACCACCAGGCCCCCACCCATGTCTCCCACCACCCCCAACCCCCAGCAGTGCAGGGGCACCCTCCACCAGGCCCCCACCCATGTCTCCCACCCCCCCACCCCCCAGCAGTGCAGGGGCACCCTCCACCAAAACCCCCACCAACCTGGATGACTCTGTGCCATTTTCCCCCGTTGGGCCCTGTGGGGCCCCAGCTGCCCCTTCTGCTGCCGAGGAGTCGAACTCCGACCTCCGCCTCTTGGACCTCCCTTCGGCAGCTGCGGCCTGGGACGCGGCACCAGACTCCTCACTCCCCAACGAGATCACCACTTGGGAGGGGATCCGGCCCTTGCGTCTCTGGCTGGTGGTGTGACCCCTGCCGCTGTGCTCCACAGCACCTCCTCCGCCCTCTTCATCAGTTGACGCTGCAGACAGGGAGAAAGAAAACACAGGCATCAGGGCACTGTAAAATGGACTAATACACACATGACAGTCATACATGAGTGGCATTGGTAAACCTCACACATGGCATCACAATCCCCAACACACATGTAATTTCAACTTGCACACATGAGCCATACCACAGCCATAATGCAACAGCCAGCACCATCCATTCACATACAACAGCATGAGCCGCCAAAGGTCATCCACACATCACATGCAACATAGGGAGTACACTACACATGCACACACAACACCAAACCTGCATGCATGTGTACACCACCGCCAACTGTCGCAGTGTCCCGATCGACATCCATGTCACACCTGACAATCATACCTCCACATCCTGTGCCATGCAAGCCCACACACACAAGCACCATCCATGTGTCACACAGGACACCCCTCGCATGTCTCACCCTCACAGCCCTGTACACCCCCCCTACTTGGCCACATAAAAATACATGTTCAACCTGCACACTCCTGGCACACCACCACACGCACAGCACTCGACTCCAGACGGGTCTGCTTCTCAAGGACCTGGATGTGGAGCGCTGTGGATATGTGTTCCAGGACCCTCATCTGATCTACCGACAAGTGGCCCCGCCGCCCCTTACCATCTGCTGCCATCATGAGGCGCCGGGCCTTGTTGAGGGTCCTGGACCTGTAGTCCTCCCAGCGCTTCCTGACACGTATGTAGTCGATGTCCATCCAGATCCGAGTCCATCCTTCCTTGTCAGCACGCAATCTTCCAAAGAGGGCATCATACTGCCCCAGGACATGCTCCACCAGGACACCAACTTCCCTGGCACTGAAGCTGGTGCCCCTCTGCCTCCTTGTCCGGGGGTTGGCACTGGTGCCAGCTGTTGTAGTGGCTGACATGGCAACCCCAGAGGCAGGAGTGGGTGGGCAACTGGGTCCTGGGGCTGGGCTGTGGGGCGACGGAAAAGCAGTCGGGAGCCCTTGGTTCCAGCAGGGGTGGTCACAGCAACAGCACCCCTGGCTGATGTGCAGGCAGCAAACGGCTGGGCACGTGGCCAGCAGGCAGTCAGGCAGCAGCAGATGGCAGGTGGGAGCGTGCTCAGGGCTCTGGGGGGCAGTAATCTGGCCTCCTGGCTAGGAGCGTGGTCTACCGTGTGTGAACGCGTGGCCAGCCTGATACAGTGATTTTGCACGCGAAAATCCAACACGGCTGCGTGTAAATCGAGGCAAGGCCCCTAGCGCCTAAACGCATCACCAGCGTATGCGCGTCTATGAAGACACGTGCACGCGTAGGAAAATGTTGCGTGTCAAAGCGTGTGATTGGTGAAAATGGACCTACACGCAGAAGTGACAAAGCGTGTGATTGGACCTACACGCAGAAGTGACAAAGCGTGTGATTGGACCTACACGCAGAAGTGACAAAGCGTGTGATTGGTGAAAATGGACCTACACGCAGAAGTGACAAAGCGTGTGATTGGTGAAAATGGACCTACACGCTGAAGTGACAAAGCGTCTGATTGGTGAAAATGGACCTACACGCAGAAGTGACAAAGCGTGTGATTGGTGAAAATGGACCTACACGCAGAAGTGACAAAGCGTGTGATTGGTGAAAATGGACCTACACGCTGAAGTGACAAAGCGTGTGATTGGTGAAAATGGACCTACACGCAGAAGTCAAAAAGCGTGTGATTGGTGAAAATGGGCCTAGCACGTACACGCCGCGTAAGTGACGCAGTACGTGTGGGCCTGTATATAAGGTACGTGTAGAACACCATTCCCTTGTACGTGCTTTTCGTGGAGAGCGAGTGGGTGAATACTGTACTTCTTGTCGTTTCACATGCGATTTACTTCACAGCGTTTCCAGTTCGTACTCCCTGTTACCTCTGACAGCTTTTTCTCTTTTTTCTCTTGTACTGGTTTACCTGGGCCTGTTCCCTCAAACAGTGTCCCCTTCTACTGTTGTCCTGTCTCCTCAGACAGCGTACATATCTTCTTTTGGCGGGGGTGTTGCCAACCAAACGCGCTCATTTTTCACGCTCTTTTACCTGGCAGACGGTGAGTCACGCACGTATCTAACTTCTGTGCTTGCCCCGTGTGTAGCCTACCCCTTCAGAGGTCATTCTAGGCTGCGTGTGACACGCATACGTTCATTCTTGTGTTACTGGGTGCCACAGCGTAGTGCAGGTAATTCTTTCTGCACACGTGGTCTAGGAGGGGTTGCGTGCACGTCATCTCCCTTTTTTGGGCCTCCTGTGCGTTGCGTGACCCGTCATCTTTCCCCAGGGGTTACATTCAGCCGTGCTAGAGCACTAGGGTACAATTACCATCTGGTACCCAACCCCTTTGACCCCCAATTGCCCAGGACAATTGTCTACAGCCACTCCCATACGCACATTAATATCAGTGCCATGGCTGGGAGGCGAGGATTCCGTAAGGGTGGCAAAGGTGGAAGAGCCACAAGTGGTGGCCGTGGTGGATCCGGTAGGGGACGTGGTCGTAACTTGCAGGGTGAGCCTGTCCCCCCATGTGTGGAGGACCAGTCAAGGGCACCCATCATCCCCCCCCCTCTGACCTCCCCCCCTCCCATTGAGGCTGATGTGGCTGACACCATCCATGCTCAGCCCTTGTTGGACCAGCCCATTGTGGCACCAGACCTGGCTGACTCCATGGCTGACTTCCAGGTCAGCAGGGCTACGACACGTGCGCTGGTGCACGTTGATGCCATCATGCCACGTGGATCTGGGGCAGCAAGGTCATCTGCTGCCCCAAGTAGGCAGGGCGGAGAGGCTGCAGGGGCAGCTGCGGCTCCATCCACCCCAGCTCTCACACACCCAGCCAGGACAGTGTCCGTCCTAGTCCATTCTGCTGACATTCCCCATGACACCATTACACTTGAGCCAATGCCTGCACCAACTCCCATGCTGAGTGTGCAATCCCACACACCTGATACAGAGCCCACCAGGGCTCCTGCCCCTAGTGTCCAGAGCGGCGCAGGACACTCAGGACCACCACCATCTTCCAAGCGGAAGAGGAAGAGTGCTTGTCCGGCACAGGCTGATGCCCCAGACACGGCTACACAGTCCGGTCCGTCGAGGAAGCCCAGCTTCACGGATGACGAACTGAATGCACTTGTCCAGTATGTGTCCGGACATGATAATGAGATGGTCATTGTTGCAGGATCCAAGACCACACCTGCACAACGCCAGGCACACTGGCAGACCGTTGCGGACATCGTAAGTGCCCTTGGAATCGTGAGGCGCACAGCCAATGATTGCTACAAGCGCTGGAATGACCTAAAGCGCAGGGCAAAGAAGAAGCTGGCCTCAAGTCATGCCGCAACTCTAGTGACTGGAGGTGGGTCTCCAGTAGAAGACATGGAACTCACTCCACATGAGTCAGTCGCTGGGACCTACGTCACGGAGGAACAGATCCAAGGCGTGGGAGATCTGCCTGATTACGAAGCATTGTCCGGTGAGTGCACATGCATGTGTGTGTCATCCATGTGCATGGTGTGTGTGTGAGGGCATCTGTTTGTGTGCCAGGTGAGAGTGTGTGCGCCTGAGTCGAATGGGTCAGCCATGTGCTTCATGCAATACATCCTGCGCAGCTGCATTTGGCCATTGCAGTATCCCTTCTGCCAACAGTAGACATCTAGCCCAACAGCACCCCAGTTGCCCTTGAAGTGTCACCTTGCCACAACATTGTTGCTTATTTTCCTATGTTCAATCAGACAGATTGTATACATTCCACCACTTATACTAGGCATTCCTCAGTCCTCTAGTCACATGTCTGGCATGGCCATGGTAAAGTGGAGTGACTTTGTTACCTGGATATCATATGTTCACACATGTCCCTGTGCAATTGGACCATATTGGACTGGCAGCTCCAGGTGATAAAGCAGACCTGTTTGAATTAGAAAAGCTATTGCATGTGGGAACTGGACAGAATGAATAAGTGCTGCCCTCCTCTCCATCTACACTCAATAGCAATGGCACATGCCATCTGTGTGATGGCATGTGTGTGTCACCTGGCAATCACAGGGCAATGTGTGATGCCACTGCCAGGCAGCATGCATGAAATGTGTTCATCTTCCATCTTTGTGTCATGAGTGTCTGCCATTTGCCTGCCCTTCATACGCAGTGAGGGTGCATGCATGGGAGGGTCTTAGTCATGTGGGACATGTCTCAATCAAGTACTGGTTCTCTTGCTTCTCAGCCCTCATTGTGTGCCATGGTGCTAATGCGGGTTTCCATTTCTTTGTCATTATGTCGTTGCAGGGGAAGACGCACCTGATACTGCTGGGGTTGTGGAGATGGTGCAGAGCCAGGAGGGGTCCGAGGGCCGACCAACCACCAGTGAGGGACGTGGTGTGCTGGTGGGTGAAAACCCACAAGTGCTACAGGTCGTGCTCTCAAGGGGTGTCTCTGGCTGCACCTCCCCCGAGCTGTACTCAGCTGTTGACTCGGATGATGAGACCTACGTGCCGTCGCAGGTGAGTGTTCCAGGGAGGGAATCTGTTCTGTCCCACCCACCTGCACCAGGGTCAGAACCCTCAATGGGGATGTCAGTGTTGGCAGCTAGGCCTTTGGTGGTTACGGATGCAGGGTCACACACCGCGACATCTGATCCTGTTCCTGGGCCAGCAGATCAGAGGGGGAATGCAGTCCTGCAGCCTCAGGCAGTGCCGGCACAGCAAGGCGCAGTCCGCCTTGCCCCAGACAGGTGTGGTGCCCGCCGACGTGGTGGCCGTACGCCACCGGCAATACCGCATGGGAGCAATCCATTTACGGTATGGCTACCCAACAGGCAGCATCATCCGAGATGATGGCTCAGGCCATGGATAGGGTGGCCACTTCCATTGTCCCCCCTGAAAGGCTGATGGAGCGACTAGAGCAGGCAACCGACTCCATCTGCCAGTCACACAGGGAGGACATGTTGGCGTCCAACAGGGACAGGCGGGCGGCACTGGCGACTCTGCAGGAGGCCATCTCCATAGAGTCCCAGGGCCACAGGGAAGCCCTGAGGCAGGAGCTACATCAACTCAGGACGACTCTTGTTGAGCTTGAGGCTTCAACACACCAAAGGACAGAACAGCAGCTGGAGGGTCTCACCCGTACGCTCTCAGCTGAGATGCAAGCAACGAGGGCGGAGGTCCGGGCATCCCGTGAGTTGTTGCATGGGGACCTCCGCACCCTCATCCTCCAGAACAAGACCTACCACACCCGCGTGCTTGCAGCCATGGAGGAACAGAGTAGGGCCTTGCGTGGGCTGCCTCCCATAGTGCAACCACCTCCGGATGCAGCTGCACAGGGTGATAATAGCGACAGCAGTGATACTCCCACAATAGGGTAGCCGTGTGGGCCATGAGCCCATGGAGGTGTTTTTTTTTCCCAGGATCCACACAGGTGGTTTCTGGTGTGCACCCTGACCTCGGACCTCCTGGGTGGCCTCCCCAACCCCCCCGGGCCCTTTAATGGCAATTTTTTTTTTTTTTTTATTTATTTATTTTTTTTATTTTATTTTTTTTTTAAATATTTTTCCCAATTTTTTTGGGACAATTTGTTGGCTTCCGTGGTTCCTGTGGGCATACGCTGCATTGTGGCTGGGCACATGCAGGCTTGTCATGTATTAGGTTCAGATGCCTGGGTTTGAGTCACACACACCCCTCCTGCTTCCCGTTTCCATGGGCTTGCAAAGGGTGTGCCCAAGTGACATTGAAGTACATGGTGACATTGGACTCCCACTACATGTGTGGGTAGTCTAGTCAATACTGTGTATACATTCCTAGTGCATATTGCTGTTGTGTTGTACACTGCTTGTTGCATTGATGTGTAACTCATCATCTGTGTCTGCCTCCCAATTTGCAGGACCCTTCCTCATGTCTACACATGGCCCTCTAGTCTGGAGATGGGGTCCTTGTTGGCAGCAGTGCACCTACAACTCTACATGGCACCAACACTGTTCAGTTGGAAGTGGTGGGAGTGCAGGCATATCCAGGTGGTGAGACAACTGATTTATTACATTACTGAAGTCATGTTAATGGTAGTACGTGCTCAAGTTTGTTGTTGGTCCTGCATTACAGTGAGCATTTCAGGTGTAGGAAGTTTCAATTGGGGACACTGTACATCGCAACACTTGTCATGTTGTGGGGATTACTTTGTTTACCTGCACATAGCATGACATGGCACGGTGTGTTGTGTGGCGGTGCTGGGGATGGGTTGGGTGACATGGCACTGTCCTCTTGTTGCATTTAGCAAGTGGGTATTCATTTTGGCTGCTTGAATGTGTTTCTTCACAAAACTGCATTGGTGTTGTGTGTGGGTAGGGATGCACACATTGTAACACTTCCAGGTGAACAATCTCAGGCTGATATGCTTTTCACGGTTGAATCTCCAGACATTCAGGATCAGTGTCAGGTTGAGTCATCATTGATTGTCAGATGGAATGTGCCAGGCCAGTGTGCACTCCACAGGGGAGTGAATACTATGTGAAGTAATTAGCCACTAGCTGTGTACGGGCTGCCTCCCCTCGTGCCCTTTCCCCTACCATGTGCAGCGGCTGTGCATGTGGTTGGGGATGTGGGGCTACCACCATGTCCACGGGTAGGCCCCGGCGTGTTGCAACGTTGTGCAGGACACATGCTGCCACTATGATCCTGCACACTACTGGGGGAGCGTATAACAGATGCCCGCCAGAACGGTCAAGGGAGCGAAAGCGTGACTTTAGCACTCCGAATGTGCGCTCCACTATGCCCCGGGTTGTAATGTGGGCTGTGTTATTTCTTACCTCGGGTGGCGTGGTGGGGTTCCGAATTGGCGTCATCATGTGGGGGCTGAGAGGGTAGGCACTGTCCCCTGTGGAGGTGGTGATTGGTATCATTGGTGGGGTTGTGACCTTGCTCAGTATCCAACATGCATGCATGTGCAGTGGCATACATACTCACCAAGAAGCCACGTATCGCCATGCCGCCCAGCATCTATGTCCCGGCATAGGGTGGACATTCGGTAAATGAAGCTGTCGTGGGTGGACCCGGGATAGTTGGCATATACTGAGGTGATGATTCCCTTGGCATTACATACTACCTGCACGTTGATGGAATGCCAGTGCTTGCGGTTCCTATAGATGTGCTCAGATGCCCTGGGGGGACGTAGAGCCACATGGGTGCAGTCGATGGCACCTAGCACTTTGGGGAATCGTGCCACACCGTAAAAATCCAGGGCGGCAGCATGCCTTTCAGCAGGTGTTCTGGGCAGGTATATGTGCCTGCGGACTGATGGGCGTGCAGTGATGATGTCCAAGACCTGGTGTAGGCAGCGTGACTGGGTGGCCTGTGACACCCCACCCACTATGGCACTTGTCCGCTGAAATGATCCAGTGGCTAAGAAGTGCAGTACATTGAGGACCTTCTCCAGGGGGCTGAGTGCTTGGGAGCACAGGGTGGGTGATGTGAGGTCATCCTCCCACTCACTCACCAGGTCCAGTATTATGTGTGGTGGAAACCTGTACCTTCCATACACCTGGTCATCAGGCATCCCGAAAAGGCTGGTTCTGGGTGTGAATATTCTGGCCCTGACTCTCCTCCTCCTCCTCCTTTGGTAGCCCACTGCCACTGCTGCTAGGAACGGTATGTTCATCCTGGCATCTGGCTTGTTATTTGAAAAGTGCGCAAATTAATGCTTTGCGCGTGTTCTAGGCGAGCGTGTGACCCGCGCACCCCTGGAATCTAGTTCCCAGTCCAATAGCGTGTGGAAATTCCCACGCAGCACGGGATACAGGTGCGCTGACGTACTTGCGTGTGTAAGTGCCCGCGCACCCCTAAAATACACATACATAGGCCAATCGCGTGTACGCGCACTTTTGTCCAATTACACGCGATGACGCACCCCAGAAATACACGTACATAGGCCAATCGCGTGTACGCGCACTTTTGTCCAATTACACGCGATGACGCACCCCAGAAATACACGTACATAGGCCAATCGCGTGTACGCGCACTTTTGTCCAATTACACGCGATGACGCACCCCAGAAATACACGTACATAGGCCAATCGCGTGTACGCGCACTTTTGTCCAATTACACTCGATGACACTCTGACGTGCAGTATTTCCACGTGTGCTCCGTCATCACGTGCTGAGTGGGGAACGCCCGTGCGGGTCACGTCAGACGCGCTTACGCGCTGAGGGACTCTGGTCCAATAGAATCGCGTATGCGTGCTGACGCGCTTACGCGCTAAGGGCCTTTCCTCGGATTTCACGCTGACGTGCAGGATTTTCACGTGCCAAATCACTCCGTATCAAGCTGGCCACCCGAAAACACACGGAAGACCACGCTCCTGCCCAGAAGGCCGAGTTACTGCCCCCCAGTGCCCCGAGCAGCCTCCCACGTGCCATATGCTGCTGCCTGCCTGCCTGCCTGCTGCCACCGTGCCCTGCCATTTGGTGCCTGCACATCAGCCATCTGCAGGGGTCCAGTTGCTGTGTCCACCCCTGCTGGAACTGAAGACTCCCGACTGGGATTACATCGCTCCACAGCCCAGCCCCAGGACCCAGTTGCCCACCCACACCTGCCTCTGGGGTTGCCATGTCGGGCACTTCCACATCTGGCACCAGTGGCAACCCCAGGCCAGAGGGGCAGAGGGGCACCAGCTTCACTGCCACCGAAGTTGGTGTCCTGGTGGAGCATGTCCTGGGGCAGTATGATGCCCTCTTTGGATCGTCCCGCGCCAGCAAGGAAGGACGGGAGAGGATCTGGGCCGACTGTGTGGTTGCCATCAACGCGGAGGGGGTGGCAACCCGCAACCTCCAGAAGATCAAGAAGCGCTGGGAGGACTTGAGGTCCAGGACCCTTGTGAAGGCCCGGCGCCTCGTGGAGGGGGGCCGGGGCCGCATGAGTTCCATCCAGAAGAGGGTCCTGGAACGCATACGCCCAGCGCTCCACGCCCAGGTCCTTGAGAGGGAGGCCCGTCTGGAGTTGAGCGGTAAGTGTCCAAGCATTACTGTGTGAGACAGGGCATGTTGCGGTGTGCTGGTTCTATGATACTTGCCTGTATGTGTGCCATGGGCCATGTATGCATGTATGTGTGCAGGGACATCATGGTAATGCATGTGCGACCAGTGATGTGTGACCCACATGGTTGTTGCATGTGTTGAAATGTGGCATGGGGAGCCCTATGCAGATTTTGGACATGAGAGCATGCCAGTCTCTGTACCTGGACATGGATGGGGGTGAAGGATGGGTGCTGATGCCAGGTACATATATGGTAGCCATGTCTGTGTGCCTGACCTGCGTGTCTGTGACTTGTGCATGCCATGGATGCATGACACATGTGTGTGACAATGCACAGATTCAATGACGCACCCAACTTACCCTTGTTTCGCCTGTGTTCGGTGTGTTTGGGGCCAGATGGATGTGACTGAGGTGAAGTGTGTGCATGTGATATGCATGAGCCATGATGCATGTGAGTTACATATCATTGAATGTTTCAAGAGTCCATTGGAAATGCATGGAAATGTCCATGGCATGCACCATGCCTGTTACTGTGTGTGTTTTGCCTGGACTGACCCATGTGTTGTGGAGGGACATGATGGAAGTGTACTTTGACAGTGGTGCTCATCTGCTATTGCTTCCTGTCTAGAGGACCATTGTACAGTAGCCTGATGCTTGTGTCCTTTGTCTTCCTCTACGCAGCGGCTAGTGAAGAAGAGGGCGGAGACGGCGCTGTGGAGCAAGGCGGCGGGGATGCCCCCACGGCTGCAGCGGAAGGGGTGGGTGAGCCCCCACAGGGGCCTGCTACGGCGGGAGACGGTGAGGAGCCATCCAGGTTGGTGGTTTGCACAGAGGAGGAGGAGGCCGCCACTAGTGCACACATGGGGCCTGGTGGGAGCATCCCTGCTGGTGCAAGTGGTGCAGTCCAGGGCTAGGGGCAGGAGGCAGCACAGGTCACCGTGGAGGGGCCTGTGCATGTCGCTGTCCCTGACCCTGTGAGTGCACCACCATGCACCAGCAGGGATGCCCCGTCCCAGGCCCGTCCGCAGGTAGAGGGGATGTCCATGTCACCTGACTCCCCTCCACCTGCGGACGTGGGAACCCCTGGCCGCGTGGAGAAGGTCCTGATTGGGGTCGCGATGCGCACGGCTGTGATTCGTGATGACGTGCGTGCTTCCCGGGAGGAGCACGCACGTCATCACGAAGTGCACCGTGCCGACGTGGCCCAATTGGGATCGGCCATGTTCGGGGGTTTCCTGCATGTGTTGGCCAATCTGACGGCCCTCTCCTCCTCTGTGCAGGCTATCCACCGGTCGTTCTCCTTGCCGTCTTCCGGCCCAGATGCCACCAGGGCCCCCTGTGGACCTGCCCCGACCAATGCAGCCAGCTCGGTGGGGATCCCATCCCTGCCACAGTTGGGAGTCGGAGGTCCAGCAGGGGTGGACAACACAGCAAGTGGACCCCAGCAGATGGAAGATGTGACAGCATCATCGGGCAGGGCACGTGCACGACGGCGTCGGTGGTTTCCATCAGCCTGGATGCCGTCGTGCTGGCAGAGGCAGTGGCGTCGGAGGCAGCAGCGGGCTCGACGTGGGAGGCATCATGGCTCGGGGCCATCAAGATCAGAGGGGCAGGCATCGGCCGGAGGGCAGGGCAACCCTGGGATGGTGGTGTCTTCCGTGTGGGAGGAGTTTGGCCAGCGGATAGGTGCGGAGCGGCAGCGGGCGGAAGAGGAGCGGCTCGCCATGGTCAGGGCGGAGTTCTCCATGCGTCGGGCATTGAGGCGGGCTGAGTGCCTCGAGGAAGCTCGCAGGGAGTTTGAGGTGGACATGGGGTTGTCCCTGCGAGACCTCGGGGCCAGGACAGAGTCCCGCCTCCAGGACATCGACATGGAGTTCGATGATGCCCTGGCCAGCAACATCACCAAGTGAGCCGCAGGACTTGCCCGCTGCCTTTGTATATAGTTATTTAGTTAGTTAGTGCTAGGTTTCCTTTATTTATTTTTATTATTTTGGACCTCTCGGACAATGGCCACTTTTTTGTACATATATTTTTCATTAGTTAGTAGTAGGTTTCATTTATGGTGTTGGGCTCATGGACCCTGGAACATTCCTGTATATATTTTTTTTTTTTGGGAGATACATTTTTTAATTTCTTATTGTTTACACCATGACGTAATGGTTTTTCATTAATTTCCTACTACATGATATTGCTTTGGACAAAACATTTTTTTTTTATTCCTTTGTTTTTTTGTTTATCACTTTTGTTCTCGGACATGGACCATTTATTTACTTAGCCACATCGTTGTATGTTTGAAAAATTCACTTATTTTTGGTATTTAATACATTTTTTATTTTTTCTTACACTTGTGTTATTTTCTCATTGGTTTCTTACATGTCATGATATGGGTTTTGACATTCACTTGCACCCATTGTGTATGTGTGTGTGACGGACATGTGTTCTTTTGCATACTTGCCATTGGGGTTGTGTCATGTGATTGCATTCACTATGTGGGTGGATGCAATCCTTGCCTGGGTGTTTGTGCTGGGTATGCTGGCCATTACTGCCATGATTGTGTATCGTCAGGACCTGGGGCCAGGGGGACATGTGTGGGGGCCTGCTGGCAGGTTCCCCACAGTGCTGGGGGTGGTGGGAGACATGGGTTGGACATGGGTGGGGGCCGGCTGGCAGGTTCCCCACAGTGCTGGGGGTGGTGGGAGACATGGGTGGGGGCCTGGTGGAGGGTGTCCCTGGTGGATGGGGGGTGGGGGTGGTGGGAGACATGGGTGGGGGCATGGTGGAGGGTGCCCCTGGTGGATGGGGGGTGGGGGTGGTGGGAGACATGGGTTGGACATGGGTGGGGGCCTGCTGGCAGGTTCCCCACAGTGCTGGGGGTTGGGGGTGGCGGGAGACATGGGTGGGGGCCTGGTGGAGGGTGCCCCTGCACTGCTGGGGGGTGGGGGTGGTGGGAGACATGGGTGGGGGCCTGGTGGAGGGTGCCCCTGCACTGCTGGGGGGTGGGGGTGGTGGGAGACATGGGTTGGACACGGGTGGGGGCCTGCTGGCAGGTTCCCCACAGTGCTGGGGGTTGGGGGTGGTGGGAGACATGGGTGGGGGCCTGGTGGAGGGTGCCCCTGCACTGCTGGGGGGTGGGGGTGGTGGGAGACATGGGTGTGGGCCTGGTAGTGGGTGCCCCTGCACTGCTGGGGGGTGGGGGTGGTGGGAGACATGGGTGTGGGCCTGGTGGAGGGTGCCCCTGCACTGCTGGGGGGTGGAGGTGGTGGGAGACATGGGTTGGACATGGGTGGGGGCCTGCTGGCAGGTTCCCCACAGTGCTGGGGGTTGGGGGTGGTGGGAGACATGGGTGGGGGCCTGGTGGAGGGTGCCCCTGCACTGCTGGGGGTGGGGGTGGTGGGAGACATGGGTGTGGGCCTGGTAGTGGGTGCCCCTGCACTGCTGGGGGGTGGGGGTGGTGGGAGACATGGGTGTGGGCCTGGTAGTGGGTGCCCCTGCACTGCTGGGGGGTGGGGGTGGTGGGAGACATGGGTGTGGGCCTGGTAGTGGGTGCCCCTGCACTGCTGGGGGGTGGGGGTGGTGGGAGACATGGGTTGGACATGGGTGGGGGCCTGCTGGCAGGTTCCCCACAGTGCTGGGGGTTGGGGGTGGTGGGAGACATGGGTGGGGGCCTGGTGGAGGGTGCCCCTGCACTGCTGGGGGGTGGGGGTGGTGGGAGACATGGGTGGGGGCCTGGTGGAGGGTGCCCCTGCACTGCTGGGGGGTGGGGGTGGTGGGAGACATGGGTTGGACACGGGTGGGGGCCTGCTGGCAGGTTCCCCACAGTGCTGGGGGTTGGGGGTGGTGGGAGACATGGGTGGGGGCCTGGTGGAGGGTGCCCCTGCACTGCTGGGGGGTGGGGGTGGTGGGAGACATGGGTGTGGGCCTGGTAGTGGGTGCCCCTGCACTGCTGGGGGGTGGGGGTGGTGGGAGACATGGGTGTGGGCCTGGTGGAGGGTGCCCCTGCACTGCTGGGGGGTGGGGGTGGTGGGAGACATGGGTTGGACATGGGTGGGGGCCTGCTGGCAGGTTCCCCACAGTGCTGGGGGCTGGGGGTGGTGGGAGACATGGGTGGGGGCCTGGTGGAGGGTGCCCCTGCACTGCTGGGGGGTGGGGGTGGTGGGAGACATGGGTGTGGGCCTGTTAGTGGGTGCCCCTGCACTGCTGGGGGGTGGGGGTGGTGGGAGACATGGGTGTGGGCCTGGTGGAGGGTGCCCCTGCACTGCTGGGGGGTGGGGGTGCTGGGAGACATGAGTGGGGGCCTGGTGGAGGATGCCCCTGGTGGCTGGGGGGTGGGGGTGGTGGGAGACATGGGTGGGGGCCTGGTAGTGGGTGCCCCTGCACTGCTGGGGGGTGGGGGTGGTGGGAGACATGGGTGGGGGCCTGGTGGAGGGTGCCCCTGCACTGCTGGGGGGTGGGGGTGGTGGGAGACATGGGTGTGGGCCTGGTAGTGGGTGCCCCTGCACTGCTGGGGGGTGGGGGTGGTGGGAGACATGGGTGTGGGCCTGGTAGTGGGTGTCCCTGCACTGCTGGGGGGTGGGGGTGGTGGGAGACATGGGTGGGGGCCTGGTGGAGGGTGCCCCTGCACTGCTGGGGGGTGGGGGTGGTGGGAGACATGGGTTGGACATGGGTGGGGGCCTGCTGGCAGGTTCCCCACAGTGCTGGGGTTGGGGGTGGTGGGAGACATGGGTGGGGGCCTGGTGGAGGGTGCCCCTGCACTGCTGGGGGGTGGGGGTGGTGGGAGACATGGGTGTGGGCCTGGTAGTGGGTGCCCCTGCACTGCTGGGGGGTGGAGGTGGTGGGAGACATGGGTGTGGGCCTGGTGGAGGGTGCCCCTGCACTGCTGGGGGGTGGGGGTGGTGGGAGACATGAGTGGGGGCCTGGTGGAGGATGCCCCTGGTGGCTGGGGGGTGGGGGTGGTGGGAGACATGGGTGGGGGCCTGGTAGTGGGTGCCCCTGCACTGCTGGGGGGTGGGGGTGGTGGGAGACATGAGCAGGTGTGCAGGGTAGTCCCCTGTGGTGTGTGCTGCCTGCAGGGGCCGTGGAGGGTGTACAGGTAATGCCTGGGAGCACACAGCCAAATCACGTGTGGAACTTCCCGCGCACCCCTGAAATCCACGTACCCGGCCAAATCGCGTGTGGAACTTCCCGCGCACCCCTGAAATCCACGTACCCTGACTAATCGCGTGTGGAACTTCCCGCGCACCCCTGAAATCCACGTACCCGGCCATATCGCGTGTGGAACTTCCCGCGCACCCCTGAAATCCACGTACCCGGCCATATCGCGTGTGGAACTTCCCGCGCACCCCTGAAATCCACGTACCCTGACTGATCGCGTGTGGTACTTCCCGGGCACCCCTGGAATCCACGTACCCGGCCATATCGCGTGTGGAACTTCACGCGCACCCCTGAAATCCACGTACCCGGCCATATCGCGTGTGGAACTTCCCGCGCACCCCTGCAATCCACGTACCCGGCCATATCACGTGTGGAACTTCCCGCGCACCCCTGAAATCCACGTACCCGGCCATATCGCGTGTGGAACTTCCCGCACACCCCTGAAATCCACATACCCGGCCATATCGCGTGTGGAACTTCCCGCGCACCACTGAAATCCACGTACCCTGCCTAATCGCGTGTGGGACTTCCCGCGCACCCCTGAAATCCACGTACCCTGCCTAATCGCGTGTGGGACTTCCCGCGCACCCCTGAAATCCACGTACCCTGACTAATCGCGTGTGGTACTTCCCGCGCACCCCTGCAATCCACGTACCCGGCCATATCGCGTGTGGAACTTCCCGCGCACCCCTGAAATCCACGTACCCGGCCATATCGTGTGTGGAACTTCCCGCGCACCCCTGAAATCCACGTACCCGGCCATATCGCGTGTGGAAGTTCCCGCGCACCACTGAAATCCACGTACCCTGCCTAATCGCGTGTGGGACTTCCCGCGCACCCCTGAAATCCACGTATCCTGCCTAATCGCGTGTGGGACTTCCGGCGCACCCCTGAAATCCACCTACCCGGCCATATCGCGTGTGGAACTTCCCGCACACCCCTGAAATCCACGTACCCGGCCATATCGCGTGTGCAACTTCCCGCGCACCCCGGTATACACGCACACGTTTATTTTTTCTTTGTTCATTTGTCCTGGAGGGCCACAGTATTGGACATTCATCATGGCTGTATATAGGTGCTATTTGTTGGCGCACCTTTTAGCGCACATTTCTTCCAGGCGCAGAGACGCTACCGCCTGCTTTCTTGTGGCGGTCGTGTTTGTGCCTGTGCGCTGGTTTGAGCTGGTTTGAGCGTGCGCTTTTTTGCCCTATTCTATTCCATGAATACGTGTTGTGGGCGAGCGTGTGGGCGTTCTGCGCACTTTTACCCTGTGCTTCCCCCGTGACGCCCACATTTTGGCAAGTTGTTCCCCATTCCGAGTGTTACGCCCCGTGTTCCGCCTACTTTTGTTGCGTGCGCCGCGCTATGTGCGATTTTCGCTGTGGCCTGTGCGATTTTCGCTGTGACCTGGCGCACGCCGTTAGATGGCCTCTGCGCCAACGTGCGCCGCGCACTTTCTTATCGCATATCCGATGGTTTTCTCGCGCACGGCCTTCCATGAATCGATGTGCGCTGCTTTTCGTGCGATTTTCGCACTTGCACTGCGATTTTCGCTATTCCACTGCGATTCGCACGTTTTTGGCCACTTGCGCCGCGCTAATTATTCCATGAATCGGCCTGTAAATCTTTGTGCTATCTTATCACACACAGATTTTTCATTCTGTTGTACCATTGCCAGAATATAACCACTTATTTCAGTGCATTTAAAAAAAAAAATGCCATGTTCAGTGCAGCTCCCTGCACGGTTCTTTCCTGCAAGAACAACCCACACTCTATATTGCTTGTGGGCTGTTAAATGTGTCAACAACATTTTTCACCATGTACCACAGTCAACAGGACACTATTTCCAAATCATACATCACTTATAAGGCAACAGCACAAATCCATGGCATAGCGTGGGAACAGTCAAAATACTCCTGGGGCAATTTAGAGGCAATTTAGAAAAATATAAATTGTTTTTTCCCCCCAAACCATTGCAAACTGATTCTGCAATTTCAAATCAATACACAAAAATCGAAAATCCAAATAACATTTACTCACTTTCTTTTTAAGTGAGTCTCTCACCCATTATAAGCATGGCACAGCTTAAAATGCAATATAACCATTTTAGTGTGTTTCCTTTAAACAGAATGTACCACCACTAGCACATGGAATTTACAGTTGCCAAAAGAAAAACAAACCCTTTAGGCTCTCAGCACAGATGTTACTCTTTCTCCTAAGCACGGCTCATTCCCCACGTTATTTTTCCGGAATGCCAACACTTCAAAAGCATACATCAAAAAAGCGAACCTTCGCCTCCGAACATTACAGCCCCCCACTCGCTAGCACACTGGGGCTGAGTCAATGGTTAGATTACTATTCACAATTTGCATGTCAAATCCTCGCAACTATTTTTCCCTGCCCTCATGACAGAATAGAGATGAGAACTCCGTCTCACTTTGCATTTCAAATTACAACTTTAAACTGGGGAAACCGCATGATAAAATTCTTTTCTAATTGAGCATACATCTTTCTTGACCATTCATCAGAGCGCTTTAAACAAAGCCATTTCCCGCTTGTTTATCGCCTTGTACTCCCTGGCTCCATTCCCAAGCAATAAGTCAGTCACGACTGATTTACTGAAGGGAGTCTTAACCACACAAGCTATCGGCCACGGCAAGCCGACACAACATTGCTGCCTTTTGAAGTCTCAGAGCTGCAGTGAGACCACCAAGGAAATGTGACAGCCTGCTCCCCACTCTACACTGTGTTCTCTCACACAATTTGTCACTTCACAGCACGGCACTGCTCTGCACAAATCCCACAAAGCTGCCACCAAATGTCTTGATATGGGCAAAATCTTCCTCGGGGCCAGCCCTTTGAGAGCAAAAAATACCCAATTCAGCCCAAAATACAGGTTCTATTGTGCTGAGCAGTGATCTCATGCTAGTGACAAATGACACCTTCAATAAGTTTTAGCATTTTTATTCTAAGCAGTGAATTTCATATACATTTGGGATTCAAGTTAGAGAAGATTACAAAGCATAAAACTTAGACAAATGCAAAATATAGAGAAACGTGGAACTTAGATAAACATAGAGAAACATAGAGAAATATAGAGAAACATAGAGAAACACAGTCTTACGTCCCTTTAATCAGCACTGGGAGACCCTGGCCCTCATAAGCTAGCTGTAAACAAGCCCCGCTCAGAGAACAGTGCTGTAGGATGCCGTCAGAGCTCCAATTCCGGGCACTTGACCTTGCACGAACCAAGTCCACAGGACGATCTCCCACCCGAGTTATGTGAGCATGTGTATTTTATAATCTCGTGCTGCCCGTCCATGACGCACAGTTCCAGAACTTTCCCTGTGCAAAATATAGGCTGGCTCATGGAAAAAACCCAACTCTGTTAATTTCCACTGCTCCTTCTGAGCCCCTCCCTGGCTCCCATCTGCGAAAGCTCAGGAATGTCTTATCAGTGCCTTCCCAGAGAAAAGGAATATTAGCTTGGGGCCATGCAGGGCTACCGTTAGTGAGGCAGAATATTCTAAGGGAAGCAGGGATGTATTAACCCCATCTGCAAGCTCTAAAAGGCATGCACTCATAGCTTAGTGTTCATAGCGCTTAAGACTGGCTATCTAAGCGCTATATAGGTGCCATAATGTTCCAAACACTCCAAAAATACCTATTAGCTACAGAGCTAGGGCCCTCTCCCTGCCTGTCTATCAACAATGCATAATGTGACCTATCACTCATACTAGGCCTGCATATTCCTTGTAGCTCACTACTGCATAATGGAAGTGCTACAACAGACTACTGTCAGCATTTTTAGCACATACTTTGAATACACTATTGGCTTTCAGTGGCTAATGCTGTCATCTAAAGCCCTGATTGGCAAGGTTGCAATTTTGTGTATCACTACACCCCTCTCTTTCCAAATTTGTGTATATGTATATAATAAAAAAAGTTATGTTTCTTTTAATTAAATTCTTGGTGTCTTATTTTTTTTTTTAAAGCATTTTAAATGTCCGCAGACAGCGTGCCTGTCCGGCCTGTCCGTAATTAACAAAATCTGGATGTCCTACTACACCTATCCGTACCATTCGCAACCAAGATGGAACTTTTCTTAGAACACACCAGCTGTCCGGGATGTTCATGAATTAACAAAATGGGGGTGTCCTAAGGACACTACACCTGTCCGTACCGTTTGTAACCAAGATGGAACTGTCCGTAGAACAGGCGCGGTGTCCGGGATGTCCGTATTCAAACAAAATGGAGGTGTCCTAAGGACACTATACCTGGCCGTACAGTCTGCAGAACATCTACGCACATGCGCACCACATCCGTAAATCCTGTGAACATCGTGCCTGTCCGGAACTGTCCGTCTCACTTGTGTCACACTTTTAATTAGTTTCAGGACCCGAACACTGTCCGTAGAACACCCGCGCGCATGCGCACAACCGCTCCTGTGCATATGCTGTCCTACGTACACCCATTCCCTTCGCGGACGTGTTCCTGACGTCATCATGTGACCGCACCCACGCTAAGCGTGTATCCTAATTTGCGGACTCTGTCCTGTTGCCCAACATTTTAAAAGAACTTATTCAGACAATCCAAATTATTTTACAGTAAGAAATCACCATTTCACATGACCCATGCAATTGCCCTGGCTTTCCACATATTTTTTGTAACTTTTTTGAATGCTTTTCAGTGTTCAATATGTTCTCGAAGCACACCCCTCCACCCCTATGAAAGGCCACACCTCAGAGATGATCTTTGGTGTACTTCTGGCTATTGCAGATTGACTTTTGCTCCTTTTGCTGCTCTGGCTTTAGATTACCTCATCAGCCCTAATGGCATCCATGGCTGCTGTTGCTACATCTGCCTCAGCACCACCCCCAAACCCTCCAACACCACCACCTCCACCTCCCCAAGGGCCTGCAAAGGGGAAAATGCGTGATGATGTAGAGAACGAGGATGAACAGGATGAAGAGAATGAGGTTGAGGAACTCCCTACTACCAGCACTCGCCGGGAGTCTTGGGTGTGGCGGTTGTTTACCGTTAATGGTAACGTACCAAAAGCACATGTGAACAAGGTCACCTGTAACCAGTGCAAATTGGTGCTGAGTTGTGGGAGACGTGGTTCGTACAGCTTTGGTACGACATTCATGAAGCGAAACCTAACTTCGATCCACGGTGCAGACATTTGCAAGGTTGTACCTTGTGATTAACGTAGTAGGTTGAGATCCTCTACAGCATCCTCCGTTTCCACTCCTCTCACCACAAGAGACGCTCCTGTGGGAGAGCGCATCCCTTCAGCTGCTTCACAGGCCATTTGCGATGCTGTTGACCCTTACCTTTCGAGGGTTACAATATTGTGTATGTACTGCGACACAGTACTCTGCAGTGGGGAGAGTTTTCGAAGTGCTTTCGAGACTATGGGCATGGACGACCAGAAGACCTGCTACCTACCTTAATAAGGCTCATCCTACATCTTCCTCTCTCCACCTGTCCTTTCTTATCCCCGTGGTTGGTGTCCCTTCCTTACCCTCCTTTCCTCTCCTCTCCTAGTGTGTCATGTAAAAAGCCAAAGAAAATAAAACAACAAAAATAAAAAAAAATAGGCTCTTTTCAGAGTCGCCTGTCACAGTTTAAAAATAGAAGTATCAAATAAACAGGGCAGGTCCCTGCGCATTTTTAAACGTCCGCGAACAGTCCTAAAACAGATAAAATGTTGGGGTGATGCCCTAGCAAAACCAATGCACTTTTCTATGGGAGTAAGTGGTGGCTCTGAAAAGAGCCTTTTGGTGGTGTGTTTGTGTATTTGAAAAACTTCAACATTTAATGCAAAATAGATGACTGTAATTCCAAAAAAGGTTGCAATGCATTTTGTACATTTCTAAGAAAAATCTGATTTCCAGCATATGTAAGATGGACTCCATCTCTGCGAAAAATCAATATGCTATGCAGCCCTCTAGATAAGGTGCGTATTGAGCCTTTTTACGCAAGTTATTATAGCAAATACGCATGATTTCATGTTTTACTGCATACCATGTACACTGTATTTATTCATTTAAAAAACATACTTTCAACCACTAGATGGCACTGAAGCGTTTCTTTTGTCACCAGCAGCATAGCCTAGGCGGTTCAACACATTTCATATGCATTTAAACACCCAAGTGTTATTTAATTAATCAATGTTGTTTCTATACACCATCACTTCCCATTGATTCCTTCCCTGGTGATGATGATTTCTTTAGCACGGATGGTGGTGAAGCAGAAACAAATTCCAAACCTGAAACACCCTCTCCTCTTTCATCAAGACACGTGAGATTGCGCATTCTAAGAGGTTGTCCCACTAGAAAATCAGATGAACTCTTGTGCATTCTTGTTTGTAGAATATGGACTGAGAACGGTTCGTTTTAGCTCCGCTGTCAGCTATAAATTAGAAAGCATGCTTATTTCCAAAGCAACTACCAGCAGCACAGAGGGACGTGCCAGTGCCTGGGGCATGCCATCAGTGCCACTAAATGACAACTTAGCCAAGAGTCCCACCCTTAACCCAAGGTATAGATGGAAGGAGAGGGGCCTCCGGCATCTCGGGGGTCCTTGGCAGAAGAAGAATGGGTAGACTGGAACTGAAATGCATATCCGCATCTATTGAAGTGTGCCATTGTTCTGTTAATGACCTTTAACTGGATGCTTGTTGTCTGGCCATAATACGTCATTTCATATTAATACAGTTGGGGCAGGCCGGGTTTCTGCCACATTGAGGTTTCTTGCAGGTGATGGCCGAAGCACCACCCTCCTCCCAACCACACACATGTGGCGTGCTTCTTGCTTGGTGATTGTTTTTCTTTCTGGCAAGCAGGTGCTGTGAAGATAAAAATAAAGGCCAAAATTGCAAAAGATTTGTTTGGAGCAAATTTGGCGGCGTGAAGAATTGTTTCATTTGCAGGCTGCTGGAGGACGACCAGGGGCCCTGCTCATGCCGCGATGTGACATTCCCTGTGGCGAGGCCTGCATTGGCTGCTAATAGCGATCTAATTGATGGGTGAAGTCCCATTTCCGCGCTCTCTCCTATATTGCACGCCAAGCATGTTGCTTTGTTGAAAACCGGCCCCCCTCACATAGCTCTGCTAGTACCCCATTTCCATTTGGCGTGAGGGCGTTTAGACGTAGCTGCAATGTCAGCCACGTCCAAACATTCCTTGCACAAAATCGGCGGTGCCAGAAAGGCTTCTGCGCCAAAAAGGGCACGCCGAACAGACCGCCGCGCCAAAGCCATCACGCCAGACCGGCCAGCGCCGAATCGGCAGCGCCTAAAAGGGGTCTACCGTAGCCTTTCATATGTATGATGGTGAATTTCCAACTGAAAGACCACGAGTCCCCATGCAAATCTTTGACAGTTAAAGCGAGCAACACAATGAAGCACCCTTTTACAATGTGTTCATACCCATAATGTCTAATAGCTTGATATACCATACATAACAACACAGTGGAGGTTTGTGACAAATCTCCAAACCTAAGTGAGTTTATGGCAGAACTTGTTTTTGTGTGTGTTTTTAAAGCGCTGAAAATAAAGTGGGTAAATCAGGATGTTTTGCCTTTTGCATTTTATAGTTTTCCATTCAGGATGTGGAAAATAAAGGCACTGTGATATTATTTCGGCCCAACATGCTGCTTTAAGAATTTACATGTTGTCATGATGCTTTAGTATGCAATGTGTTTATTTTGCAAGTAAACCCTATTGCACAGTATAATTCTAGATCTTGACACCCAAAACTAAAATGTTTGTTCTGAGTAAAATGCGGAAGAAGGTGGCTGTGCCCAAATTGAAAGAGTAGATTCGAATCCCAGCTTTGCTGTTTAGCGTAAGTGTGATCCTGGGCAAATAATGTAATTTCACCCTGACTTCAATTTCAAAAATTGTTGTGCCAATAAATGATTAAGTTTACACCCTTACAATAGTACTGTTTTAATAAGTGTAGGGACACATTGGTGTTTCTTGGTGCTCCTCTGCTAGTGGCTCCAATACTGCTGTATAGAATTGCATTATTGCTGCACTGGCCCTCCCCAGTCTTGTAACATTGGATTTGACATGCAGACATAGTATCACCAGCCAGTCAGTGCACCAGAGATTCTACTATAGCGGACTCCGAAAGAACCAACATTACATTTTCTCACCTGTTGCTCCCAGCCACTGAAGTTGCTTGGGCCATCCAGAGTACTGCCCCAACTCTGCAATGTTCTGTTATGCTATGATATTGAGTCTTTCATTGCACACCATCTGCCATGTTCACACTTTCTAGGACCTTCAGGATCTACAAGGAGTGAGTGTTTTCAGACTCTAGAGAGTTAACTGATTGTAACATTTAAGCTGCACTAGAATAGTCTTATTACAATGGTTAATGAAGTTAGATGCCCCTACACAAGTAAGTGTGCCACTCCTCCACAGTCTCTGAAGTTAGTGCCTCTCCCAATATTTGAAGGGTTAGCCCACGCCTACATTTTAGCCTAGGTGCACCCCTGGATGTGCGCACTTGCATTTTGTCAGGCAGAAAGGTGAGGGAAGTCTTTCCCTGAAACTAGCGGTTTTAAAGTTTTACTGTGTTTGTTCAGAAAAATGACTTTAACAAATGCAGTAAAACTTTAAAGCTGTTACTTTCAAGAAAGTCCTCCATCACCTCTCTGCATATTGCACATTAAAATATTAAAATATACTAATCGATAGTTGGTCCCCACACCAGACCATGGGGGGAGGTGGGTAGAACAGTGGTGGCAGAGCCTCCAAGTTTGCCTTGCCTATTTTCTGAAGTGGCCCCTCCTATCGCGACTTAATCCCCGCCCTGAAATGTAGGTTTTGTTGCCCCCCTGCATGGGAGGGAGGTCAGGTAGGTCGTCTCACTCTCACAAGCCACCCCCACTGCTCCCCTCATAGTGCTGAAATAAAGGGGTGGGAGCCAGCACATCTGCAATAATTCCTTTACTTGCTGCACCATGGCCCGTTGCAAACCTGCTCTGTAATGTATAATTTATAAAGTATGCTGAACGGTTCCATTAGCCTGCATGAGAGATGCGGGGCAGCCCGAGAACCAGGTGTGATGCTAGGTCTGGAAAAGACCCGGGGTTAAGCTGATATCAGAACTGTCAGGACTGGGGGCTAGTTCCTGAGATTCTATCAGGGGCTACAATCAAAAGACCAGGGGCTATAGACCCCTTAGCCCCCCCCTAGCAACGCTTCTGCCGGGAACTGAATATATTTCCCATTAACACATGCAGGGAGGCCATGTGCCACTGGCACATGAAGAAAAGAGATGCTCAGTTAGCATGTGCAGATATGAGATGTGCTGCTGCATGTGTATGGAGGCTATGTACATGTGGAGAGGGAGTATGTGTTCTTACATAGTGCTTTTGAGCCAAATTCCTTCAGCTTTTAAGCACTGTGGTAAAAGTTAATATCCGATTTTGAATGGAATGTGATTTATTACAGCAAAACCGAGCAGAATGCCAGGGGAGCACTGTTGGGCATTGTGGTGGGGGCTGGGCAGGACGTTTTCGAGTCAGACCGAATAAGGAAAGGGGAGGGGAAAAATCGGGTACTCTTGGCGCCAGTATATTTTGTCCATTTCCAGCACTAATAGTAACTTGTGTGAACGGTCATTCTTCATTATTGCATTTTTGTAAGAAAGTAGCAACTCCTCTGTGGTCTTCCCTCTGTGCCACACCCATCAAGGCTGCGTCAGCCCTCCACATAATTGGAATTTTGGAAGTGCAGGCAGCCCTCCTGCCCGGTAGCTTTCCACCCTCTCTTTGGATGCAACGTTAGCATGTGCTTTGCCAACATTAGCCTGTGCAGAAGGGAGCCCTGCCGTTAAAACTGGTAAAGAGGACATGTGCCATTAGAACATGGGCAGAGGGGATGCTACGTTAGCACTTGCAGAGAAGACATGTCCCCATAGTACTTACTTAGTAAAGATGTGTCATTTGCACGTGCCAAGAATGGATGTGCCATTAGTATGGAACAGAATTGCAATTAGCATGCAGAGCCGAGATGTGCCGTTAGCATGTGCAGAGACAGGATGTGGAGTTTGCACATGCTAACTGCACATCCCGTCGCTGCACAGGATGTTTAGTTAATAAGTGCCGGGATGGGATGTGTAGTTAGCATGTGCAGAGAGGGTATGTCCCATTAGCATGTGCACAGAGAAGGCATGGCGTTAGCATGCATATCTCCTCTGTGCACATGCGCGCAGTAAGCACACATGTAAAGAGAGCTGTGCCACTAGCATGTGCGCAGAGAAGAGATTTGAGGTCCCTATGGGTAGAGATATGTCCTGTCCACGTGTACAAATATCAGGCTTACTAAACAGAACGTGTTCTGTCAATACGTGAAAACAATATCTAACATTAGCATATGCATAGAGATGTGTTATTAGCATGCACACAGTGTAAAAGTGCAATTTACACATGCAAATGACACAAATTTGCTCTTCAAATGCTAACAGCACATCTCTTAAAATGCTGAAAGGAGATGTGCCTTTACCATGTGCACAGAGTATGTGTCATATGTGTCAAGAGGAGATGTGTAGCTAGCATGTTTGGGGAGGATATATGCCATTATCAAGTGGAGTGATGTGCTGCTACTATGTGCTCAGACAAGATGTGCCGGTTGCATGTGGAGTGAAGGGCTCTGCACAAGCTAGACAACTTTGATCTACAACTCTCGGGTCTACGGGTCTGATTTTGCGTATGCATTGGGTGTATGTGTTGGATATGTTTTACTCTCTTGCAGAGGAGAAACTAATTTTTACTCTCTTGAAATTGCATTTACTCTCTAATTTGAAAAATCATGCATAACATACTCCCACCCCAAGATCTTATCTGGAGCACTAGTGCTACGAAACATAATATTTTCATTGTGAAAAGAGGACATGCCAACATCTCTTAGAAAGGCACAAACAGCCTTACTGACATTGCACCTCGCTTTCTCCACTTGTGGACCAAATGAAGAAGAACGCAGCCACATTTGTCTTTGTGCAATGCGAGAAAAAATTACTTGGGAATTTGGAAACATGTCATTGACCTTCTGAAGTCCTTCTTTCATTGCAAATTGCAAAGAAATTCCAGGCACATTTCCTAAACTGTTCCCTCCACAATGAATTATAATTATGTCTGGATGATGATCTGTCTGTAAAGTAGCACAGGGAGGTACCAAGTCCAGCCACTTCATTCCACGCACTCCATGCCAATACACTTCCACATGTGGGAATCCAAGATCTGCAGATACACCACAACGTTCTGCATGCACCTCCAACCAATGTATCCATGAGTCTCCCAAAATCCAGATAATCTGTTTTCGAAAACACACAGCCATGGCTATCTGTTCTTCTCTCAGGAAAAAGACGTTCTCACAAAATTTCTCCTTACACAACACACCCCCTAAACTTTACTGACCAATCCCTAGCTCTGCTAATTCTCATTTGCATGCCTCTCCACCCCAGAATCCACGTATGCAATACACGCTGTCCGCAGACTACCGCCATGTCCGCAGACATATAGAAGATCTGAGCGTGGTGAATGTACATTTAAATAGTGTTCCCCATTTCCCCTTTAAGGTGGGCTCTGAAAAGAGCTGTATTTTTTGGTTTTTTTGCAGATGCCTGACAGACACCTGTTATGGTTGCTTATAACTCAGTATCACACCCATAGATTAAAATGTTTTAACTGTGGCATATACTCAATTTTAATGTCCACTGACACCACGCGTGTCCTTAGAACAGTTTCAACTTGCCTGCGCACAGCACGGACGGGAATACTATCCTTAGGACACCCCTCATTTTCAGTAATTATGAACATCCCTGACAGCGCGAGCATGGCGAATACATCAGTAGCACCTGCCACCTAAACAAATACAGTATTTCACCCATCTCTTACTCCCTAAACCTCCCCAAGCATTCTTGCACATCAAAACACTCCCCAAAACTGCATTTTGCCACTGCGCTGTCGGCAGAAGATGGCGGGCGCATCGGAACAATCTTACGCACATCACGCCTCACTCCAGCCAATCGGTGGGCACGTTGAGTGTCCGCGGACATGACGCAAGCCAATTAGACAATCGGTGTCCTGCCCGCGGAGCGAACAGGGAAGTGTCTCCGCGGAGCGGACATAGATATCACTAATTTTTTTGGACCTACTTTTTGATCATTTTAAAGAAAACTACTGGATGGATTTTCACCAAATTTACAAAAGCATTTATTCCAATGATCCTTGACACTTTTTGGTCAACATTATAATAAGAACCCTTCTACAGAGTTTTCATGAAAAGTAAATGCACATGTGATGTCATCAGTGACATTTGTGATGTCATCTTTGATGTCCTGGGTGTTAGTCTTAGCAGTGCACAGTGGTGGCGCGAGTTATGGTTGCTTAGCTTACCATAACTGGCAAATTTCAAGGGTTTTTTGGTTTTATTTGGAACCATAACGTCCCGTTAACAACGTTTTTTTTGTGAATTTCATAGGTTTTTAGTAGCGCAACTTAACCATAACGCCCCTTTCACAACGTTTTTTTTACTGAATTTGATAGGTTTTTTGTAGCGCAACTTAACCATAACGTCTCTTTAACAACGTTTTTTTACTGAATTTCATAGGTTTCTAGTAGTGGCACGTAACCATAATGTAAGCGAACATCTCACTTCATTGCACACCTTCCGGAGAATGCCACAAGACCATATGCTGTCGCACAGCATGGTGACGTGTCGGAGAACCCGTACACACTTAACAATTAGATCTATGCCTTGTGGACAGTGTGGAACCACATTTTCTACTGATGTAAGAACTTGCAACTTCAACATTTCCCTTGCACAGCTCCAACACCTATTCGTACTCAGCCATTAACAATCTATTACACAGTACATACTTTTAGCAAAAGTTCTATTTATCTGAAAACGACATCTGCTAAGGCCCTCCCTCCTCCCCAAGAAACAGCACCGCTGCTGTAATGAAGGAGCATGATAAACACTGCCCCTAGCTTACAAATAACACACGCACAACATTTTCCCCCCGTCCACCTACCCCTCCATATTACTGTTTGGTGCCTCTTTGCTCATTTCCCTCCGCAACTTTCGTTCTTAGCTGTCCTCCCAAAAAAAAGCCATTCGTAAACAAAATAAATGTTCCTTTAAGAACCACCTTTCACAGTTAAAAAATATAACTAAAAAAAAAACGCATAGACTCCATCTACTTTATATTTCTCAGTAAAGTACATAGACGCAATAAGATTTTCCAACAGTTCCATTTGTAGTTTCTATTATGCTAATGGGAATATTGTAGCGTTCATCCTCCGTTCCAGGGACTGGAACAGTGAATAAAGGGCCAGCAGGCCAAGTTATCAGCCCAATCGAAGCGAGAGTGCATAACAAGATCTCTGGATCATTACCCCCCTTCCACCCCTAAAATGGGGGATGAATGCCATTAACAATCTAGATTTCCAAAGCAGTAACCCGTGCTACTAAAAAAGAGGATTTTTCGTCCTAAACCGGGACGCCTGTGGCATCCCGGTTTAAGAAACAAAATCATTTTCCAAGATGGCCACCATAGAAAGGGAAGGCGGGTGTTCCATACAGGACCCCTCTTCGCTTTCCATGGCAGCCTGCAAAAAGCAAAAAGGAAACCCTGTCACCATATTACCATGAGCACTTTTTTCTTCCCTTTCAAATGTATCCTAATGTCAAACAACTTTACCACAAAGCCAGTCCCAGGTTGACATGGCCACTTTAATCCTATCTTCTGTCCCTTCTGGTCATGCCCAGTAGCCACATTGTCCGGATCATGACCTTATACCATGACCCCGACATTCTGCCCACTCCCCATGGCTACAGACTACCCCTCAGTCAGTAAAGGTATAGCGCTATTTTTTTAACTACATTATGACACTTGTCAAATACGAAAACACTCCCACATCTGCAACACCATGCTTTTCGTTCGTTGCCAATCAGCCTTACACAAATTTACTGTAAATCCACCCACGTTTTTTTTTCTTCAAAACTGTCAAAAGAATACACAAATAATTTGTCATAGTAGGTGTGCACAAATTCCTTACAAACTTTGTATACTCATTCGCGATCACTAGTCTTGTCCAGTGCTGCATCTGCCTAAGATAAGTTGCCCTGACGTCACTAAATCATATGGCCCGCCCCTGACCCTCACATAACCAACCCTAGTGATATTCAACAACTTTCTCAGTGACGTTCCTCTTCAGTGTAGCCAAATGGGCCCATAAGCACCTACGTATCGTGACGCAGAACCTGTAAATGAACACACAGCGACTTACAACACAGCACGTCACATTTTTAAATAATAAACTGGGTTTTAAAAGAAAACATGAACACTTTACAATTTGTAAAGTACTTTTATTTCACAATAAACTGTCCGAGACCATCAGACTATTCCCATGTTCAATCAAATTGTAACTTTGTTTCTTCGGTCGTCATCGAAAATGTTAATCGTGAGGCACACTTTGTTCTTTTCCCAAACACAAAGTATTCATTTTCGATAAAGCAACCGCTTCGGGTGCACAGTGAATTCCAGGACGTCGGCATGAACTTGGGCCTAGACCACCATAAAAGATGTTATGTTACTCCTAATCGCCAGTGCATCGTACGGACAAATGGGTCCTGCGCGATCGTCCCACAAAACAGTCACGGTTAAGCAGCCGTTCATGAGTATGTGCATCTGGCGTGCGAAAAATCCATCATTTGGCATCTGGAATCCATGCAAATCGCAGTAAGGCAGGATGTAGCTATTTGGAAAACATAACAGAAAATATGTATCAATACCCAACCTTTAGCAAACAATTTCAAAAAAGTCAAAAAGAACGTGGAAACTGATACACAAATCAATGTGGTCATACATGACATTTTAAATAAATATTAGTGTTGAACATGGCTGAATCTAGTGATAGTCTACAAACGGCGAGAATCTGCACTCTCCATAACAAACAAAAAAATGACAACTACACAGAAAGATAGTACTTTAGTTACATTGCCAAAATTAATGTTCAGGTAATAAAAAATTTAATCTCGTTCCGGTGTAGAGTTGTCAAAAGCAAACTTACACGATATTGACCGTCTCCATTGTCTTCATGAAACTCAGACAGCAATGTGCTTGCACCAAAGAATCTTCATGAACTGATATTACATGTGCCTTACAAACGTTTTGAATGCATAACCTTATCAAAAGGTCCTTTTTGCAAACTTTCACTCCCTGCATTCTTACTGAATTTTGCCTTTCGTTCAAGGTCGAAAAACAATTGACCCTTACGGGTTCAGCCGGATGCGTGGGCCTCCTGAGCTCGCAACCAAAAAAGCAAAGCTAGTAATCTTCACTCAGAATCCAAAAACATTCTCACTTTGCAACAAAATGGGCCTCATTACGACCCTGGCGGAAAGTTACCGCCAGGGCCGTGACTTTACCGCCATGGTGCTAACTACGTTAACGCCATGGCGGTAAGGGGATTTACCGCCCCATTCCGACCTTGGCGGGGCGGTAAATCCCCAATCCCCATTTACCCTTCCCCATTCCCATTTTTGCCCCATAGGGCATAATGGGAGTGGGGAAGGCGTTAATTACGCCACCGTAAATTACGGTGGCGTAATTAACACCAAGTTCCCTTACCGCCATGGTTTTTTACACCCGCTAAAAGCAGGTGTAAAAACCGCCATGGCGGAAAGGGAACTCGTGATTGGCGGTAAGGGGTCGGCGCAGCTAACGATGGCGCTAACCCCTTACCGCCAGGGTCGTAATGAGGCCCAATGTGTCAACGCATTCATGAGAACTGGTACTCCCATACACATGCAGACCCGCTGTTTCCATCAAACACTGCAGGTGGCTTCCTTAGATTTCAAACTCTAGGGTGCCAGTCTGACTGCAATATTATTTTAAATACATTGTAAGACAGACACAGTAATTCTTTGCCTGTACTTTATGGACATTATATTGAGCAACAACTTCACATTTATCGTATGACTTTGGTGACAAAAAAACACCACTTTTTTACTTCCTGCTGCTACATCCCATCCCAGCCTCATCAACCCTCACCTTCCGAGACAGTATTTGATAAGGTTAACAAGTGCAATGTTGTGTTGTTTTATATGTTTAGCGGCGATGTCCGCGAACACCAAAACACGAATGAAAGATGGCGGGCGCATCGAAACAATCTGACGCACTTCATGCTCTTCAATATCCAATCAGTGAATGCGTCACATGTCCGCGGACATGACGCTGCCGATTAGCCAATCGATATCTTGTCCGCGGAGCGAACAGGGAAGTGTGACCGCGGAGCGGACACAGATATCACTCATTTTTTTAGACATACTTTTTGGTCGTTTTAAAGAAAACTACTGGACGGATTGTCACCAAATGTACAAAAGCATGCTTTCGGGACCAAGCTCCTGCTACAAATTTGGTGAAAATCCGTCCAGCTGTTTGGGCTGTAGCCGTGCGCAAAGCTTTTCTCCCATTCAGTCTATGCGAAAAAATGCTGTTTTGGGACCCCCCAATAACTTTTCCCCCCTGGACCAAACATCACCAAACTTTGTAAAACAATTCAGAGTGGCCATATACTTATTTTTGCAATGTTTGGTGAGGATTCGTCCAGGGGGAGTGGAGTTATAAGCCACCCAAAAAAGTGCTCTTGCTATGGAAACAGCAAGTTAACTACCGTGGCTGTGTAATATTTATGCATCCTCCCCAGCTTAATGTAGTCCCTAGGGGTCGTTTACAGCTTGCTTGTCGGCTCGCTGTGTTTTGAAAGAGAGCAGAATGGCGGTACCCTGGAGATAAGGGGCTTTTGCACAAGATCACACTCTGTGTTTAAGTGCAGAAGCTGGGAATCGAATACCGCTATGATGATTGCCTGGTCCTGGACTTGGGAGGCTTTTGGGGGAAAGACGTGAGAGCACTATACCATTTTAAAGCAAAGGGGTTATTGAGATGGGTGTGAGGACGTGGACCGTGGTGGAGGCAGTAGAGGCCAACCTCAAGGAACAAGCGTTGGCAAAGCTGACGGTTTGGGCCTTTTTGTAGGTGTGTGCAGAGCAAAGCTTCATTGCGTGGGCTGCTTCGAGCTAGTTTAAATGCATAGTCGGTGTTGAAGTGACCAGGCGTTCCTTCACGGACACGCATTGCTAAAGCCAACAGCTCAGGCTTTTGAATAGGTGTGGGAAACACACTTTTCGTATAAACATAAATGTGTTTGGTTATTTCAGGGTGCAATCAAACATATGGGCGGGCCTCCCGTCATCTATTTATACTATATATAGAATGTATATAAAATGTACCCCACAATGTATATAAAATCTACATAAAATGTATATCAAAATTGATGTAAAAATAATACTGAAATGTATATAAAGTGCATAACATGTATATAAAAAGTACATTAATAATATATAACATTAAATAAAATGGATATTAAAATGTATGTTAAAATTGATATCAAAATGATTATAACATGTGAATAAAAATGTTACTTAAAACTAAATAAAATGTATATAAAATGTGTGAATAAAATGTATATCAACATTTTCGGGGTTCAACCAAATTGATATAAAATGTATTGGGATTCTTATCAAATGTATGTAAAATGTATATCAAAGGGGCGGCACTAAGGATAAGGAGTGGATCTAAGACCAGAAAAGGGGTAGGGCCACCTGTCAAAATTTAACATGGGACCGAAAGGTACCCCCTACAAATACTGTAAAACATTCCTGGTGCAATGTTTACAAATCAGTTTGGTACACAGAGGCCAGAGCAGAAACTCTGTACTTCTCTAACCTCCAAAAAACATAGGAAGACCCGCCCATATTTGAACCTGCGAAGTATAGATTTGAAATCCCTCCCACCTACCATTCTTGCCCGAAACATCTGCAACCTGACAAGTGCCCGGATCCTCCCCTTACTCAATCACTCCTTCCCCCCACACCCAGGACACTGCCATCCTGGTGGACCACTATAACACAATGCTAAGTAAAGCAGTCGACTCCTTGGCCCTGCTCAAAGTCTGGAAAGCCAAAAACTCTCCACACCACAACTCATAGTTCACCACTGATCTCCAGGCCACCGAGCAAACAAAAGGGCAGCCGAATCTGCTTGGCACAAAGGCCCCACCACAGCAAATAAAGCCCACTTTGGGAAAATCTCCCAATTTTACCATCGATTCATGTCACCAAAGCTGCCTTCTACAACAAAAGAATCACCAACCTGTCCTCTAGCTCACGCAAACTGTTAACTATCATCCAAGAGTTATAGGCCCCCACCGCCCCCTTCCACAGTCCAGAAAGACATACGGGGTAATTACGAGTTTGGAGGTAGCCACCTCCAAACCCGGGTCCGATCTCACTAAATGGGGACTTACCAGGTCATTCCGACCTTGGAGGACCCGGTAAGTCCCCAATCAGTAAGCCATTCCCCAATCCCATTTGAGCCTCCATAGGGCTCAAAGGGAATGGGGAAGGCGCTAATAACGGGCATGCATATTAGCTCTAAGGTCCCTTAACGGGTCCCGCTAAGAATGGCTGGCAGACCAGCCGTTCCTGCTGGGACCCGCTAAGGGACCTCGGAATAGGGTGGTAGGGGCTTAACGGCACCGCCATCCTTAACGGTGCCGTTAAACCCCTAACGCCCAACTCGTAATGACCCCCATCTTCTGGTGCAGTGACATCCAAGATACCTTTACAGGTAAAATAACACAACTGCAAGCAATAATAAAAGCAAAACAATCTTGCACACAAGCCACCCCGCCTCCTGTTCTCCAGCTTGGAGCACCAAAGGACATACCCCTCTTTCGCTTCCAACCCATCAGCACATCTGACCTCTCCACCATCATCAAGGGTCTCAAACCATCATGCTGTAAAGGCAAAATCTGCCCAGCCTCCATTGTAAAGGAATGCGTAGAACCCTTGCTCCCACTCATCTCCATCATCATCAACTCCTCCTTCACACCTGCTGTGCCCCATCCTCCCTCAAAGAATCTTGGATCTCTCAAATAATCAAAAAGCCCACCCTTGACCCAGCAATCCCGACCAACGACCGGCCCATATCCACTGTCCCTTTCCTCTTGAAAATTATTGACAGAGTTGCTTTCCTCCAAATCCAGGACTTCCTCAAATCCCGTTACATTCTGAGTACTCAGCAATTGGGTTTCCATGCAAAACAAGGGGCGGAAATAGCTGTTCTAGAGCTCAAGAATCAAGTAGATAATGGCAATGACCTTGGGAACCTGTCCCCTCTCTTGCTTCTTGACCTCTCGACGGGCATCGACCATGTGAACTATCAGACGCTCTGCCATATCCATAGGTGCTGCCATATGGATTGCGTCCTTCCTGTCCAACAGAACTTTGCAAGTCTTTCCTGGCAATGCTGTCGCTAGACCTACGACTATTCCCTGCAGAGAGCCCAAAGGCTCTTGTGTCTCACCTATCCTATACAATGTTTACATAAAATCCCTGTTCGACCATCTTGACTCGTTAGGCATCTCATACACTAACTACCCGACGACATTCAAATTCTCATCCCCCTCTCTGGCGTTCACATACAAGATACTTGTAAAGTGAACACCATCTACGAAGCTATCCAATCCTGGATGGCCTCACACCATCTCTGTCTTAATGGCGAGAAAGCTGAGTAACTCCTCATCGGCCCCCATCCCGCCTGGCCAAATTGGACAAAGCATACAATGGGCCTCATTACAACCCAGGCGGTAAGTTCCCTACTTTACCACCATGGTGTAAACTCTGTTTACATCATGGTGGATGGCGGATTTACCGCCCCATTCCAAGGTGAGTGGGGCGGTTAATCCCCATTCCCCATTTACCCTTCCCCATTCCCATTTTTGCCCCATAGGGCATAATGGGAGTGGGGAAGGCGCTAATTACGGCACCGTAAATTACGGTGCCATAATTAGCACCAAGGCGGGTTAGCGCCTTGCATTTTAACGCCTGCTAAGAGCAGGCATTAAAATGGTAATCAGGCGTTAAGGGTTAACGGCGCCGATGGCGCCGTTAATCCCTTAACGCCTGGGTTGTAATGAGGCCCGATGCCTTCATCATTGACGGTCACAAACTCCCTGTCGCCATGTCAGTAAAAACACTGGGTGATTACCTAGACTCATCACTGAACATGGCATGACAGATCAACCATATTGTCTCCTCATCAGGCTATGCCACGAAGCTCATGAACACTAGTAAACCATTTCAGAAGCGGCTCGAGGCTGCACAAGCCCTTATTGGCTCCAAATTAGACTATCTATCTATCTATCTATCTATCTATCTATCTATCTATCTATCTATCTATCTATATTCTTGTATTGCGCCACTAACCTGAATACCTCAGGGCGCACACAGGAGAAGAAAGAAGACAGACCACAGATAACAAAAACAAACAAAGAAACAAGAAGCACAATAGAAGCACAGGAATCCTGTGCTCACAGAAGCCAAAAAGATGGTAGAATATGGCAGGATAAGAGAATCAGTGCAAAAAGCACTGTGCTAGAAGAATAGATGTGTCCTAACCTTTGTCAAACAGGAAGGTCTTTAATTGTTTCTTAAAGATAAGCAGAGAGTCACTATTAGCAAGATGTTTGGGAAGTGAATTCCAGAGGGCTGGGGCCCAAGAGTCAAAACTTGTACCTCCAAATCTTTTCAGAGTATATGGAGGTTGAACCAAAGCAATATTACTGCTTGAGCGCAGATGCCGATTAACTAATTTCTTTTTTAGCCCAGCAGTAAGATAAGAAGGAGCTTTGCCATATAGGCATTTAAACACAATGGTTAAACCTTTATGTTGTAATCGCTGTTTCCCTGGCAGCCAATGTAGGCTGCGCCTGGCATCAGAAACATGCATATTGTGCCTAAGGCCCATTACAGCACGTACTGCACTGTTCTGTATGACCTGCAAGGTTTTAGGATTAGCCTGCGAGGTACCAATTAGCAGGCTGCTGCAGTAATCCAGTTTACAGTTTACAATTGCAGCTGCGATCAGAGCAAGATTTTCTTTGGACGGATATGGACGTATCTGCCATAAAAGCTGGATATAATAATGACAAGAATATTTAAGGTAATTGGTCTGATGGGTAAAGGATAACTGAGGGTCAAAGAAGACCCCCAGAGTTTTTACAGATTTGGATATAGGAATAACATGTTGACCAATCAAAAAGTTGTCATATTTTTTATCAAGTTTCTGTAATCTCTGCTGGGTACCTAAAATCAACAGCTCAGTTTTGGCATTATTGAGGACTAAAGAGTTTAACGCAATACATTTCTGAATTTCAGCAAAGATGTGATTAATATGCTCTGCATCTTCTTGATACTCTCCAGTAAGTTTGATGACTATCTGCGTGTCATCAGCATAATTGGCGAACTAAATGCCCATTGTAACGCACTACTCAGAAAAAACTTCAATAAGCTACAAATAATGCAGAATAACACCCTGTGGGCTACACTGGAAACAGGCAAGCATGATAACATCTCATACGCTAGAAGGTCTGCCCACTGGCTCACGGTCAAAGACAGAATTATTTTCAAGATCCTTTCCATCGTCTACCGCTGCCTTTCGAATGATGCCCCCTCATACTTTTCCCAAAAACTTAAGAGACACCCCTCAGCGAGGGCCCAATGATCAGCCTACAGGCAGTGTATCATCACACCTAGATTCAAACGTAAAAGGGCACGTGGATTTAGCTTCCCAGTGTGTGCTGCAACCCTCCGAAACAAGCCTGACCTCCCACTTGTGAAACAAACTGCCCTACCACCTGTTTAGGAAGAAACTTAAAACCTATCTCTTCAACTAACCATGTCAATTGGTCACTGTTCCGTCAACCCACTTTACAACTGTACTGTAGTACTGTAACTAGCGCCTAGATGCCCATGGGAATAAGTGCTGGTATAAATGATTAAATAAATACATGCTTAGCTGTCTCAGCAGGCCTCTACATGCTACTCTTACACCTGGGACTTGGAGTGTGCATCAAACCTCCCTTTTACCACCACAAACTATCGTGAACCTCTCCTGGTACCCAGAAATTCCCTTAATGCTTGAGATCTGCATGGTGATGCATAGAGGCTTGGGGGGGGGGTTGAAGGTTTCTCCACCACTTGATTGTGTTTCACAGCTGTTTGTGTGTCTGTGAAGTTCTTTTGGGAAAGTTCAAGCATGCATGATCATGGCAAGATAGGGCCAGTGATGCACTACCTGGCTATAATTTGGCATCAGCTGGCAAATGATGTCACTACCTGGGCATATGATGGGAGAGCATGGTAAATACCTTTCAACTCTGTTGGAAAACCTATAACTGTTGGCTTTGTCAGTGCTTGTTATGTTCAAAGCCAGTATCTCATCAGGTGGCATTTGGTGCCATGAACCCTACGTCTCTAATCTTGTCTCTGTTTCTCTTTCCAGCTTTGAAGGATCTCAACCTGTACGGCTCGGGATGGTATAAATCACTGCTGAAGGTGGACATAGACAGGAACATCCAAATCCGGTTCCAGAGACATGGGGATCCATTTGTTAGCATGGACTTCCACTCAATCCTGGAGAACCCAACCATCCCGGAACAGATTGACCGTATTGGGGGCCATCAGAACACGGTGATCATCTTCACTGCCGGAACACACTTCAAAGGTTTCCCTCTGCACATCTTTATCCGCCACGTGATCAATATCCGCAAAGCCATACAACGCCTGCTCTTGAGGAGCCCAGCTACAAAAGTAATTCTAAAAACTGAAAACACTGCCCATTACCAGGATATCATTGAGACGATCAGTGACTTGCATGGCTACTTTCAGTACCTCATCATGAACTCACTGATGAAGGGCCTGAACATTGCCACCATCGATGCCTGGGACATGACCACCGCCGCTGCTACAAACGCTCTGCACCCACCGCCCGTCATTATCCAAAATGAGATTAGCCTCTTGCTAACCTTCCTCTGTTGAAACTCTGCTATATTTAGTCTTAGTCTAGTTGGCACGTTTTGTAAATTCTGACTACATTTGTAGCGTGCCGGCACACCTGATTCACAGTAATAAATACATTGCTTTCATTGGATAAGCAAGTATTTCCAAAGCAGAATTGGTTGAGGAAGAATTTGTTGAATATGTGTATGTGTGAGGGTGGGTATGTTTAATAGTAAAGGTGCTGCTAGGGAGGGGGGTCCAGGGGAGTTTCCCCTTCTACATTTGCGTTGAAATGGGGCAAACAAAAAATAAAATTGGGCGCATTGTCCCTCAACCAATTGATTTCGAGGAAATCACATAGAACCATTTTCATGATATAGTGCTTAAGTTCTTGTTCAGTGTAACATGTTTTATGTGACACTTCGCCTTGCCACGTGCACCTGCATGATGGGTATGCCCTGTCCTCCTGCTTGACAAATCCTGGGATATTTGTACTCTTGCTACAGCAATGGGAGCCCTGCTTGTGCCATGTTACGCAAGAAATGGAAGTCTGTGAGTCTGCACGACACCATGTGTGCACAGTCCCATCCTCTGTATGGAAGCACATATTGGCTTCCATTTACCAGTCCCTTCTGACTAATAAGCAGGTCGGACATTTCCTGTCGGATGTGCATTTCTTCAGACAGCATGATTTTCCACATATTTCTGGGGCTCTTCATTGGGGGTATCTTTGCCCATACGTCTAGCGATTATACTGCAGGTCTATTTTAAGATGTTTGTCTCAATAGCCATTCTTTAAAATATGTCAATAGTGTCCATTGGATTTTCTGATGCAGACGCCACAATCTGTGTCCCCTTTGTTATGTCCCCAGCATCAATAGTCTTTTGGAACTCCCATTTAGTTTGAGTACTTAAAGTATAGTCTTCACTGTTATGTGGTGGTCTTCAACGACAATGGCCCATTGGCCTTCAAGTTAATTGATGCAGAAAGTGAGTAGACTTCTTTAATCAAACCCACCAAGACCCTGTGGCCTGTTTTACCAGCATACACCGCTACTTCTGGCTTTTTTCCTGTGTTATCTCTGGATCCTGTGTGGAGTGCCATCTATAAATAGGATTTGAGGTTCCTTTAGCATTTGAGTGTTTGTGGATCTGTCCAGGGAGGACTGTACGGGCTTCAGTTGACAACTGTCATCTGGTGATTTCTAGAAGATTGCATGTGCAGTGCGCGCCTCTTCTGCCACACTTAGCAAGGTCTCAGGGTATGGCAGGGCATCTCTCCACCAGAGTCCTTCCTATCTTCCTGCACATGCAGGTGTAGATGCAGCCAATAGACCTAAGGTTACAAGGCAGAACAGGCCCAATACCGATCAGAGGACTGAAGGATGTTTTTCTTCGGAGGTGGGTGCTAAAGTGAATGCAGGAGACCCAAGCCTAGGAAGCAACTAGTCAGGTGCTTCCAAGACATGGTCTCCTCCACAGGTGAAAGGCTCATTCCTGAATATCAGACCATGTGAAAGGTCCTCCCAAGAGGACGAGACAAGCCTCAGCCAGGTTTTCCAATTCACCACGCACAGATGGTTGTCCTTCAATGATATGATATGATATGATATGGCATTTGTAACGCGCCTATACACAAGTGTTTCAAGGCACGACGAGGCAGGGAGGGGGGACAAAGTGAAGACAGACAACGATCTTACTAGGCCAGGTGTCATTCAGATCGCGCATGTGCATGGGAAGAGGGGAAGGGAAAGTGCAAGGGGAAAGGGAGAGGGGAAAGTGCAGTACAGGGATAGTAGAATAACAAGATAAATAATAGAGGGCCAGATGGCGGCAAGTGCAAGGTAAGTGCAGACAAGTGCTGGGAAGGGGGCTGTAGAGATACAGAGACAGTCCCACAGTGCAGGGGTTGCCAGGGAGGCAGTGCAAGGGGAGAGTGGCTGGACCAGGGACCGAGATCAGTGAGAGTGGCCCAGTGCAGATTCAGTGCAGTTTCAGTCAGGAATTTAGCAGGGGAGAAGGGGAGAGAAAGCAGAAGCAAAGAGGAAGGTTTTGAGGTGCTTCCGGAACCAGAGATGGTTCTCATCAAGTTTTAGGGAGGCAGGAAGGCTGTTCCAGAGGGAGGCCCCTGCTGCGGAGAGAGATCTACCCCCAACTCGTGGCTTGGAGAAGCGGCTGACTCTGAGAGAGTTGGAGACGGATGAGCAAAGAGCTTGAGAAGGAAGATATTTAGGAAGAGATAGTTGAAGGTATTTTTGCCCCAGGCCCCAGAAGGCCTTGTGGACAATGCAGAGGGTTTTGAACTTAATCCTCGCAGCTACTGGGAGCCAGTGCAGATATTTCAGTCCTGGAGAGATAAGGTCCCTGGGCTTGAGGCCAAGGACAAGTCTCGCAGTCCTGTTCTGGATGAGTTGCAGAGGGCAGAGAGTAGAGGCAGGCAGATTTAGATAGAGGCTCTTACAGTAGTCCAGCTTAGAGAGAACCAGTGCTCTGGAGACATGGAGCTTCTGGGGGAAAGAGAGGAAGGGGATAATACCTTTGAGGAGGTGCAGCTGGTAGTGTGACTTCTTAGAGACGTCAGAAATGTGAGGAGAGAAGGAGAGTCTGGAGTCGAAGATGATCCCAAGGTTTTTTGCCTTGCAGGTCGGAGCAGGAAGAGGGCCAAGAGAGGCCGGCCAGAGAGCTGCAGGGAAGGAGGTAGTGGGTGTGCCGATTAATAGAATCTCAGTCTTACTGGCATTAAGGCAGAGGTCATTGGAGGCACACCACTCCTGGATAGCAGACAGACAGTCAGAGATGAGGGAAGGAGAGGATGAGGCTGAGGGCAGCCTGAAAATGAGATGGGTATCATCCGCATAGCACTGAAAGTTGGTGCAGAGAGCGGCGCTGCGGTGGGCAAGGAGTGCCAGATATTGGTTGAAAAGCCAGGGAGAGAGGTTAGATCCCCGGGGGACACCACAGGTAGAGAAAAAGATGTCAGAGAGGAAGAACCCCAGTTGGACCTGGGAGGGTCGATTGGAGAGGAAAGAAGTCAGCCACGCCAGAGCCTGACCAGTGATACCCAGGTTATCACGGAGACGGTTGAGCAGGATGGCATGGTTGACAGTATCAAAGGCAGAAGATAGATCAAGGAAGATGAGAACACACGGAGTGTTAGAGTCAAGGTTGGAGAGCAGGTCTTCACGGATGTTCAGGAGACCAGTTTCCGTGCTTCTGGCAGCTCTGAAGCCAGACTGATGATCATGAAGACAACCCACAGATTCAGCATGGAGATTAAGCTGGGTGATGGCCAGTTTCTCCAGGAGCTTTTCCAGGAAGGGAGTGATGGAGATTGGACGATAGTTAGCCGGGCAGGAGGGGTCGGAAGAGGGTTTCTTAAGAAGAGGGTGCACAAGGGAGTGCTTAAAGGGGGATGGGAAGACTCCTGTGGCGAAGGAATGATTGCAGAAGTCAGCCAGGGCAGGAGCCAGGGAGTCGATGTGGTCTTTGATAGTTTTGGAGGAACAGGGGTGAACCTGTTTCAACGAGACTTTCATAGATCGGACTTGTCTGGAAACCTCGTCAGCATAGAAAAGGGGAAAGGCAGAGAAGGAGGGAGGAGGGGTGGCTGCAGAAGGGCCATAGGAAGAGCAGGGAATAGAGGGAGGGAGGTGATAGGAGGAGAGTGAGGACAGGATGTCCTGAGTTTTTTAAATGAAGTGCGAAGCCAGTGCCGTGCAGAGGGCCTGGGAGGGGGCAGGAGAGGTAGAGACTATGGCAGGATTGGCCAGTTCCTTGTAGATTTTAAAGAGTTCAGCCGAGTTGTTAGATGCCGCAGAGACGCGGACTTGGATAAGGGCTCTCTTCTTGGTGAGAACGGAGAGCCGGTATTGCTTTTGGAGCAGGCGGCAGGCCATTTTGTCAGAGGATGAACATGAAGCACGCCATTTCCTCTCTGCCACCCTGCACTTGCGTTTTAGGGTGACGAGATCTGAGTCATACCAGGAGTTACATTTGTCTTTGGGCTTCAGGTGGATTCTCATGACAGGGGCAAGGATATCAAGAGTATCAGATATAGCAGAGTGAAGATTGGAGAGAGCTGTGTCAGGGTGGGAGTCAGCCGAAGGGGGCTGGGGGGATGAGAAGGTGGCGGCGAAAGCCTCAACTGACACGCGCTTCATGGGTTGGATGACCGAGAAGGAGGGTGGCAGTGATGAAGGTGGCTTGGCCTGAGGGCTAGGGTGGGTGAGGTGGGGGATAGGAGAAAGTGATCACTCCAGGAGAGAGGAGTGGAGAGAGGGACAGAGAGGGGAAGGTCAGAGGAGATCAGAGCATCAAGAGTGTGCCCTGCAGAATGAGTCGGCCCAGACGGGAGAATGGAGAGTGAGAGAGAGTCGCAGAGGTTGCGAAAGTGTCCAGAGGGGGGACAGGAGGCATCGAGGTGGATGTTGAAGTCTCCAAGAAAGAGGAGTTGAGTGGTTGAGGCCAAGAGTGAGGAGGTGAAGTCCGCCCACTCGGAGAGGAAGGAGGAAATCTGATCAGGTGGCCGATAGATAGTAGCCACAGCAAAGGAATGGCTGGGAGAGAGAGAGAGTCGGCAGACAAGGCATTCAAAAGAGGAGTAGGCCTGCGTAGGAGTGACAGAGGCAGGAATCCACTCAGGGAAGATAAGGGCAACACCCCCACCAGCACGGTTGGGCCTGGGCACAGAGAGGATCTTGTAGCCGTCAGGTAGGAGTATGTCAAAGCTGGTGACAGAGCTGGCCGTGAAGCATGTCTCAGTGAGACCGAGGACATCGAGGTCCAGTTCCTCAAGAAGGCGACAGATATCAGAGGAATGTTTGACAGCAGAGCGAGAGTTGAGAGTGGCAATGTGGAGAAGGTTGCCATCCTTGAAGGACTTCCGGGGAGGGGTACAGATCAGAGGTACGCCCTGCAGAGGTGTAGAAGGAGCACGAGAGGGGGCAGGGAGGGAGGGGGAAGGCAAGGTAGCCGAGGACAGAGGAGGGGGATAGCAGGAGAAGAAAGGAAGTTGAAGAGGCGCGGGAAGCGTCTAGCAAAGAGGTGAAGGTTGGCCTGAGGGCCTTGGACCAAGATGGTCCCATTAGAGTAGACATTAATGATGGCCTTAGAGGAGTGGAAAGAGGCCAAGAGGACATCCCAACGGGTGCCACCATTAATGGGAGAAGAGGAGAAAGGAGCGAGCACAAAGACCATATGAAGGGTCCATGGGTCAGGTGAAGGCACGACAAATAGGATGTCAGTGAGAGTTTCCTTGGAGGAGGCACTGGTGTAGGTATCAGCGATAGGGAGGCCTGGGTTGGAGACCAGGATGTCCTTTTTAAACTTTTTCCTACCAGATTTAGTGAGGAGAGCAGGTAAGTCAATGGAGAAGCAGTTAGAGAAGATAGGAGAGAGAGATAGAGAGCACCATAGAATAGGTGGGAGAGGGGGGGAAGAAGGGAGGGGGGAAGACAGGTGAGAACAAGCAGACAAGATAGCGAGCGGCAATCCAGTTGTGCAGTAGGACAGACTCTCAGGGTTAAAGATCTCACAGTGTTCAATATGGTACCAGGGAGAAGCCACCTAAGTTTGAGAATCCTGAGAGGGGAGGAAAGGCCTAGTTCACCACACTGCAAGAAACAACAATAAATACGTATTTGGTAACCGGTGGAGAGGCCATAGACCTTCCATTCTGGCTCCTTTGAAAGGAAGGTTCACTGAGGGTTTTGAGGAGGGGGCCCCTGGCTTGCTCAGGCCAATTATGTGGAGGAAAACCTTGGCAGAGCTACAGATCTGTAGACCCTAAACAGTTCCAGAGCAGACACGCCTTGCTCAAGACATGATCGATGATGGTCCAGTGGCAGTGCCCACTCTACTCTGGGGTCTTTGCTGAAAACACTTGTCTGCCTACTGGCATGGGTGGTACCCCCTATCCTGGGAGTGAGAGGCTTTATATGTGCCTACATAGCTTCCATCACACCATCATAGAAAGAAACTGCAGTTTGTTAATTGGCCACTCCAGGGAGTTCCTCCTTCCTTCTGGCCCCTGTGGGCTCCCAGGTACAGCTGGCAAATATGGGTGCTCAAACCCTGTGGCCCCTGGGCTTGATGGGTTATCTCTCCAGAGAACATGTTTGAAGGGACCTTGGTGAGGGTGAGGAGCACTAATCATATGAACTACTTCCTGTCCGTGATCATTGAAGGGAGGTTGACCTCTCGAGTATTCATGAGGTCAGGCTCTTCGGCTGTGGATCCTTCTGCTCCCCCCACAGGCTTCAGATACCGCTGTCTCTATGGCAACAGGAGGCATAGACAGGACACAGATCTAGATACCTGCTAAGAGGAGTAGGATGGGACAGTCCTATCCATGTATAAGGAATTCAATCCATCACGGACAGCAAGATGGTAAGAATGGGCCTGAAGCTGGAGGACTCAGTGGTCTCCAAGGCAGTGGGCCCCTTGTTTTATGCTCTAAGGCTGAGCCAACGACCATCCCTACTCACTTGTACTTAGGATTGCTGCTGAGATGTGAGAAAGGCGACCACTTGAACAGTCACAATAAGCTCATGGTCTCGTCACATGAGATCCTGAGTGTCACATTCCAACCATAGTCATTTGAAATAGCTGAGAACCTCCATATGGAGAAGAACCTGGCGGTCCCCACTACTGTGCCTTTAGGAAAGGACATTAAGCATAGCAACGCCATCTGTAAAGTGATGGACCTGAAAGCCTGGCTCTACTAATGGCAGCTGCATGTGGCTTTACATTTGCCTTTCCCTGGAGCGGCAGAAGGCTCACGTTAATGAGGAGAAAGGGATCTCTGACCCCTACCTGAGCAAGAGGCAGAAATTCAGAATCCTTTGCCACTCCCAGGCATGCCTTCATGTCTCCACTCCCATCATTTAGCGGGTAACACAGAGCTGATGGACGAGATCCACGATTCACAAGATTTATAGAGGTGCCCCCTGCATTGAAGAGGGGCAGGGCACTTACGTCTAAGTCTTTCTTGTTAAGAAGAAAACAAGAGGGTGACTCACCATCTTCAACCTCCTGCATTTTAACCAGTGTAGCCCAGACAAGCTCTTCCAACAGGAACATTGCAGCAGATCTTCAGATCCCTTTAGCAGAATCACTGGATGTGCACGGTAGATACCCCTGAATATCCCTGTGTGGCCCAGGCACCATCACTGGATGTGCACAGTAGACATCCCTGGATATCCCTGTGGGGCCCAGGCACCATCACTGAATGTGCACGGTAGATACCCCTGGATATCCCTGTGTGGCCCAGGCACCATCACTGGATGTGCACGGTAGATATCCCTGGATATCCCTGTGTGGCCCGGGCACCATCACTGAATGTGCATGGTAGATATCCCTGGACATCCCTGTGTGGCCCAGACACCATCACTGGATGTGCACGGTAGATATCCCTGGATATCCCTGTGTGGCCCGGGCACCATCACTGGATGTGCGCAGTAGATATCCCTGGATATCCCTGTGTGGCCCAGGCACCATCACTGGATGGGCAGAGTAGATATCCCTGGATATCCCTGTGTGGCCCAGGCACCATCACTGGATGTGCACCATAGATATCCCACAGTAGATATCCCTGGATATCCCTGTGTGGCCCAGGCACCATCACTGGATGTGCGCAGTAGATATCCCTGGATATCCCTGTGTGGCCCAGGCACCATCACTGGATGTGCACAGTAGATATCCCTGGATATCCCTATGGGGCCCAGGCACCATCACTGGATGTGCATGGTAGATATCCCACAGTAGATGTCCCTGGATATCCCTGTGTGGCCCAGGCACCATCACAGGATGTGCTCGGTAGATATCCCTGGATATCACGGTGTGGCCCGGGCACCATCGCTGGATGTGCTCGGTAGATATCACTGGATATCCCTGTGTGGCCCAGGCACCATCACTGGATGTGCACAGTAGATATCCCTGGATATCCCTGTGTGGCCCAGGCACCATCACTGGATGTGCATGGTAGATATCCCACAGTAGATGTCCCTGGATATCCCTGTGTGGCCCAGGCACCATCACTGGATGTGCATGGTAGATATCCCACAGTAGATGTCCCTGGATATCCCTGTGTGGCCCAGGCACCATCACTGGATGTGCATGGTAGATATCCTACAGTAGATGTCCCTGGATATCCCTTTGTGGCCCAGGCACCATCACAGGATGTGCTCGGTAGATATCCCTGGATATCACGGTGTGGCCCGAGCACCATCACTGGATGTGCACGGTGTGGCCCAGACACCATCACTGGATGTGCTCGGTAGATATCCCTGGATGTCGCGGTGTGGCCTGGGCACCATCACTGGATGTGCACGGTAGATATCCCTGGATATCCCTGTGTGGCCCGGGCACCATCACTGGATCTGCATGGTAGATATCCCTGGATATCCCAGTGTGGCCCGTGCACCATCACTGGATGTGCACGGTGGCTATCCCTGGATATCACCAATACTTCCTACGGTTGCTGGAGTGTTATGACACATAGCCACCAGGTCTTCACCACAATGATCTGTATGGAGGGACACCTCATGGCTCTCAGGAAGACTTTCTCCCACTTTTTGGGAGGATATAACTAGCCCTATGGCTCCAAAGGGCTCTTGGTCACATGTCGTTCGGTGTTCAGACGATGCTGCATGTCCAGTTTCACCTGCCATTGGCCATTAATGGGTGTGGGTCTGAGGATCCTCAGTCACGGCAGGTCTCTGTAATGAACCATGTGCTACAGAAGACCTGGTGGGACACAGTGGAATCCCACGTGATGGTGGGGTTCCATGTCCCCCGCTGAGTCAAAGACCTCTATCGGCACACGTGTGTCTGGGTTCACTTGGGGCGTGCCACTTGTCCTTTCACATCTCTGTGCTCCAGATCAAGGTGCTCTTCATGGCGTGAGAGGCGTTCCCCCCATCCTTGTTGGGCAGGCGAGTGTTGGTCTAAATGGAGAGCATGACAGTGATTTGTATGTGATAGAGCTGGGTGAGCTAGTTCTCTTCAAATGTTGCTTGCCTCCAGAGTCCTTGCTTTGGACTGTGCCTCACCACATTTCGCTCTGTGACACCCGTCTACTGCTGCTGTACAATTTCAGGTCACACTTGCGGGGCCTGTTTTCGCTATCACCACATGAATAGGAGTTGCATGAAAAGGTGGCAATTGACATCTTTTTGAGATGTAGTCTACCTCAATCAACATCTTATAATCGTGGATAGCTCTAAATTCAGTCACTCTGTGTTCTAAATGGTCCAGTGCCATCTTTCATTGGGAGATGTCTTTATGTTTAGTTGGTTGTGGATATTTGTCTGTGTGTCTTCTTTCCACTTTCATTCTCAGAGACTGTTTTTCACCTCGATCCTCAACCATTGAGACTGATATTATGTCCATCTCGGTCCTCAACCATTGAGACTGCGATTGTATCCACCTCGGTCCTCAACCATTGAAACTGCCATTGTGTTCACCTCGGTCCTCAACCATTGAGACTGCCATTGTGTGCACCTCAGTTCTCAACCATTGAGACTGCCATTGTGTCCACCTCGGTCCTCAACCATTGAGACTGCCATTGTGTCCACCTCAGTACTCAACCATTGAAAGTGCCACTGTGTGCACCTCAGTCCTCACCCATTGAGACTGCCATGGTGCCCACCTCTGTTCTCAACCATTGAGACTGCCATTGTTTCCACCACAGTCCTCACCCATTGAGACTGTCATTGTGTCCACCTCGGTCCTCAACCATTGAAACTGCCGTTGTGCCCACCTCGGTCCTCAACCATTGATACTGCCATTGCGTCCACCTCGGTCCTCAACCATTGAGACTGCAATTGTGTCCACATCGGTCCTCAACCATTGAAACTGCCATTGTGACCACCTTGGTCCTCAACCATTGACACTGCCATTGTTTCCAACGCAGTCCTCAACCATTGAGACTGTCATTATGTCCACCTCAGTCCTCAACCATTGAGTCTGGCATTGTGTCCACCTCGATCCTCAACCATTGAGACTGCCATTGTGTCCACCTTGGTCCTCAACCATTGGAATTGCCATTGTGTCCACCTCGGTCCTCAACCATTGAGACTGCCATTGTGTCCACCTCAGTACTCAACCATTGAAAGTGCCATTGTGTCCACCTCAGTCCTCACCCATTGAAACTGCCATGGTGTTCACCTCTGTTCTAATCCATTGAGACTGCCATTGTTTCCACCTCAGTCCTCACCCATTGAGACTGCCATTGTGTCCACCTCGGTCCTCAACCATTGAAACTGCTGTTGTGTCCACCTCGGTCCTCAACCATTGATACTGCCATTGTGTCCACCTCGGTCCTCAACCATTGAGACTGCCATTGTGTCCACCTCGGTCCTCAACCATTGAGACTGCCATTGTGTCCACCTTGGTCCTCAACCATTGAAACTGCCATTGTGTCCACCTCGGTCTTCAACCATTGACACTGCCATTGTTTCCACCTCAGTCTTCAACCATTGAGACTGTCATTATGTCCACCTCGGTCCTCAACCTTTGAGACTGGCATTGTGTCCACCTCGATCCTCAACCATTGAGACTGCCATTGTGTCCACCTCGGTCCTCAACCATTGAAATTGTCATTGTGTCCACCTCGGTCCTCAACCATTGAGACTGCTATTGTGTCCACCTTGGTCCTCAACCATTGAGACTACTATTGTGTCCACCTTGTTCCTCAACCATTAAGACTGCCATTGCGTCCATCACAGTACTCACCCATTGAGACTGCCATTGTGTCCACCACGGTCTTCAACCATTGAGACTGCCATTGTGTCCACCTCGGTCCTCAATCATTGAGACTGCCATTGTGTCCACCTTGGTCCTCAACCATTGAGACTACTATTGTGTCCACCTCGGTCCTCAACCATTGAGAGTGCCATTCTGTCCATCACAGTACTCACCCATTGAGACTGCCATTGTGCCCACCTCGATCCTCAACAATTGAGACTCCCACTGTGTCCACCACGGTCCTCAACCATTGAAACTGCCATTGTGCCCACTTCTGTTCTCAACCATTGAGACTGTCATTGTTTCCACCACGGTCCTCAACTAGTGAAACTGCCATTGTGTCCACCTCAGTCCTCAACCATTGAGACTGCCATTGTGTCCAACTCGGTTCTCAACCATTGTGACTGCCATTGTGTCCATGTTGGACTTCAAAGATTGAGACTGCCATTGTGTCCACCTAGGCCCTCAACCATTGAGACTGCCATGGTGCCCACCTCTGTTTTCAACCATTGAGACTGCCATTGTTTCCACCACAGTCCTCACCCATTAAAACTGCCATTGTGTCCACCTCGGTCCTCAACCATCAAAACTGCAATTGTGTCCACCTCAGTCCTCAACTATTGAGACTGCCATTGTGTCCACCTCTGTCCTCAACCGTTGAGACTGCCATTGTGGTGCCTGAAATAGTATTTGGATATATGGTACTGTAATGAGATAGACATACCTCTGAAAGTCAACCGTACAGAATGCCTGATGTTAGGCACAGTTTGCATGTAGTACCCTCTAGGACCACTACACACAACTATGACTACAAGTGTAAGCAAAACCAACCTTTGGTATAAGTCTGTACCACACAGTTTTTGGTAGCGAGCTGAGCAGCCAGGTGTATCTCAAGAGGGAATGTGAGCTGTAAGGGTGTTACTGGTAGGCAGAATCATATGCAGTACCCTTTGGGAACACCACACACAATTAAGACTACACGTGCAAGTACAAATTCACCCTTGGTACAACCCTGTACTACACCGTAAAGTGGTAGCGAAGGCTGAGCAGCCAGACTTATCTCAAGAGTAAAGTGAGCAGTATCAGAGGTTACACAAAGGACAGCAATAGCTATGGTTCAAACAAACACTGACTCAAGGTTTCTGAGTAAAAGAATATACATTTATTTACACATTCATTTGTAAAAACAGATCACTAAATAAAGCAGCAGAACAATACAAATTTTAATATACTACACAACACCCAATGAATTCTGGACAAGTTAAGCTCAAAATGAAATGTGAGCAAAATGGCACTCCAGCAATTTAAAATGGGAGGGAAATACAAGGTTATACAAAATTAAGCAGCACCAACAAGTAAGTAGGCAGTCCAATCTAGAAAAGGCTTGCTACAATGAGGAGTCAAATCAATAGGCCTGGGCCAATGTTAATGGTTCAGAGTCTTTGCAGAGGATCAAACAGTTCAGAGTAGTTCACGGTTAAGTCTTTGCCAAGAGTTCGAAACGAAGTTGTATTTAAAACACTTACACCGCAGTTAGACAGAACGAACAACCGGGTTTGAACAGTACCTTAGAAGCAGAAGAATGCTGTATCTGAGGCCGAAGTTCCTGGCAGATCCTGCAGGCTCACGGTTCCTGAAGCGACTGTCGGACTGACACGAAGGAGGAAGACTGGAGGGTCCTGCACTACCCAGGGAACAAACCAGCAGCAGAGCAAAGCAACAAATAAAAGGTGCGCTCCTAAAAACCCAAACTGGGTCCGGTCTTCCTGGCTATCCGGTTGTTAGGGAGAATTCTCTGTTTAGGCTGAATTTCCTAACCTAGTGAGTCCTCCAGCAGCTTTGCTGGATTTCTGGAGTTTTTTTTTTTTTCCATCCTGCCAAGAGTGAGACTCTTTTTCTCCCACTCTTGGACATGAATGTGTGTAATTCCTTTGAATGTCAATGTGTTCTATAGGCTATGGGGTCTTTTACTCCATAGGGTATCATATGTTTTACTATGTGTGTTACAACACACCCTCCGTGCCATAGCACTGGGGTGTCCTAGCGGACCTCCATCATAGACTCCATACCCTGAGACTGACTACTGTCTCCCCGGGCATGTAAAGTCACCATTGGCTTTACTAGACCTAAATTTACTAACAGAACTAGTACAAACCATCCTATTGTGGACGTACTAGTAGGGGTAATTCGATTACTCCTGGGTCTGTTATTAGAGGGGGCACTGTCCCGTCCCCCCTCGTCGTGTTTTGGCTGGTGGCAGTGGAAACTACTTGTTATATTCGACCCCGAATATAACCCTATGGGATTCTTCCCATTGTTGGAGATTGATACTTTTCCTCGTTAATCTCTAACATACCACCGGTTTACTTACCTTAAATAAGTCTATCGGATGGTATTTTCTGCCAGAACCCGGTTTTTAAAATGGCGTCTGTGTTTGTCTCTGTGACTCCTAAACCAAAGGTGCCCTTTGTTCCACTTTTGGCGGGCTTCTGTACAGAGACCCTCCAAAGTGGTGCCATTCTGTCTGGGTTACCACAGGGGTGTGGGAGGGGGTTTAGGCACCCTGGACTGAGTTGCCTTGCCAACTCCAGTCGCACTCTGGTGTGATTGGCCCAAGTGGTGAGCCACCCCGCTCACCACTTAGCGTGTTTTGATTGACAGCTAAGCTGAATGAATGGGGGTGTTCTGCATAAAAGCAGGGCTTTTGGGACTGGATCTTGAGAAGTCGCCACAGGACCTAAGAATCCGACGAGGGTAAAGCTGAGCCGACCTGCAACGACGATACCTCCGGTGGAGCCCTGGGGAACCGACTCACCACTTCCCGATGACAGAGGAGATCTCCCTGCCGGATAGAGTGAGGTGTCTTAATCCTCGCCTTTCCATTGGTTCGCCTCCAAGCTTTCTTTAACATGTTGTTCTGAACTGGTCCAATCTTCCCATAACAATTTTGCGATAAAGACTCGAAGCGCATTTCAGTGTCCGGTCAATTGGTTGACAACAAACTGGTCGACTGCAATTTGGTCGACACCATTTGGTCGAATGACAAATGGTGTAATTTTTTATTTTTTATTTATATATGTGTTTTGTGGGTTTTCGTGTGGGGAAAAAAAAAAAGAAAAAAAAGGGGGTTGGGGGGACCCCCCCCCAAAAAAAAAAAAAAAGGGGTAAAAAAAAAATAATTTGACCATTTGGCATTCGACCAAATGGTGTCGACCAGTTGTCCCGTCGACCAAATGTTTTCGACCAATTGACCCGCAACCGCGCATTTCCACTGAGACACTTTTTGGGACATATCACCTTGCATCTCTCCGAGTTGGCCTGGCCTCTGAACTTTGTGATCTGCAGTAGACCCTGCCTTACTTGCCTTGAATTTGTCCGTAAAGTATTGGTACCGAGTTGACTTCATAACCTGCCTTATTTTTCTCTCCCGTCCTAACGAATACTAGAGTGCCATCTAGGTTAAAGCATACACCTCTGTCTGCAAATAAGTGATGCTGGTGAACCTAGACTTGTCGAACTATTGTTAGGGGGATTGATCTTTTTCTTCGTATAGTAATTGTGATTAAAGTTGTTTGCCGTATTGGTGCCAGAGTGTTTTCTACAGATGTGTTGTTATAAATAAATACCTTTATATCTTTACACCGAAGCCTTGTTCTGTGTTTGCTTGTTCTACTGTGTAGAATGCCCTATATTGTATACTCCACATACTGCCTAACTATTCTTGAGGGAAGTCTGACTGCTCAGCCACAGCTACCAAGTGAATCTGTGTGGTACAGACTGCTACCAAGTGGGTTTACTGCCAAACACCTGTAGTCCTAAATCTTTTGCAGTGGTCCCAGAGGGAACTGCACAGGTTTCCGCCTAACACTGGTGTACAGCGGTGGGATTTGTATCGAGTATACAGTTTAGAGTGCTTTTCGACACTTTAGGATAACTAACCACAAAGCTTAGCACTAAAAAGCAACTTTCAAAAACATGTCTACTATGGAAGCTTACAATCGAGAATCCTTGTCAGGTGAAAATACTGAGAGTTTACGAGCTCTCTATAGGCAAAAGAATCTTTCTGTAAGAGGCAAGAAGTTAGAACTGATAGCGAGATTGCTGGAAAACCAAAGTCTGGGTACTGGTTCAGAGGAACCAACTTCTCCAGCAGATGTAGATAACAGTGATGGTGTTGATCTAAATCATAATTCTGACAATAGTGATGAAGAGGCTGAAGAGGAAGGAGAGGCTAACGGAACTGTCTCCCCTGCTCCTCTACCTGCCTTACCAGCTGTACCTACTGGGCCTATAACAGGTCCCACATTAAGTCCTCAAGTCTTTGAACTAGAAAAAATGAAAATAGACTTGGAATTCAGAAGGATTACTGCTCAAACTGAACAGAAGCACCAAGAAATGCAACAAATTCTTAGGCTCCGAGAAATGGAGCTCAAGTATGAGTTAGAAATGAAAAAGTTGTCTGTCGAAACTGCTTCTGTCTCTGGCTCTTCTAGAAGCTCCAGTCCCAAAAGACCCCGGATGCCGAAGGAATTAGTGGGTATGTATGAACCGAGATTGGATGTATTGGATTGGTTAAAACTGTTTGAGTACAATCATGGGCTCCAGGACATCACCGGGAATGATTTACTTCCATGGTTGTTCTCTAGGCTCCCCCCTGTTGCGACTGATGTGGTAATGGAGTTGGGGGAGGCGGATAAGACGGATTATGAAAGTGTGAAACTAGCTTTGATAGCTAGATTTGGGAAGACTCCTTCCCAGTATCTTAAGAGGTTTAGAACCCTCAAAAAGCATGATGGTACCCCTTGGGCTACCTGGGTGAGTGAAGGGTTGAAAAACTTAGAGGGATGGATTAAGGGTTACAAAGTGAACACTTATGAGGGTATGAAGAATCTTTTTATGTTGGAGTCTATTTATGATGCCTGTTATCCTGAGCTCAGACAGCACTTGGCTGATTCGAAGGAATTGGATTCCCGGAGGCTGGCTAAGGCTGATGACTTATGGGTTGCCAATAGGGCTACGCATAAGGATTCTGGGGCAACTCAGAAGAAGGATGAGGGAAAACAGCCTAAAAAAGACTCAAAAGAGAATTTGAATAACTCAAATTCCAAAGAGGGCCCCAGACAAAACCAGAAGGGTAAGCCACAAGGAAACCCGCAGCAGAATAGTGTGTCTTCTGGTGCCAAACCGGAAGGGGGCCAGAACAAGCCACCATTCCAGAAAGCATTCGGTAAATGCTTTGTTTGTGGCTCGACTGACCACGTGAAAGGAGATCCCAGATGTAAGGGTAAACCTTCAGGGGTCCAGCCTGTCTCCTTAGCCTTCGCTCCAGAGGAGGAAGTCCAAATGGCAAGTGGAAACTTTCTACTGCTAGCTGATGAACCCATTGGAGTCTCAGCTAGCGTTTCTTTAGTATCTCTGGGGTTGTGGGAACAACAGAATTTAGATGTCTATAATTCTATCCCCGATAATACTAAAGAGTATTATAAGGACAGTGTCCAGATGAATGGTCAGGAGACTCCTGCCATTAGGGACACTGGGGCCAGCATAACTGTGGTGGACAAATTGTTTTTTCAGGCTGAGGATGTTGCTAAGGCACCCAAACGCCTCACCAAGTTAGCTGGAGGGCCTGTGCAGATGCTTCCCCAATTACCAGTTCTCATCCAGTGTAACGACATGACTGTGAGGATACCTGTCAGCATACAGAGTGAGGTACCAGGACGCGTACTGTTGGGTAACGATTTGAAAACTCTCAGAGTTGTATGGCATACTCCCAGACCTCCTAGTAAACGGTTACAGGAGCTAACCAGACCTGCAAGAGAGAGGACCATGCGCGGTACTCTCCCGGAGATGATGAAGAAATAAATCACTCCTGCTCCACTGGAATTGTCGGCCGCTGTCTCGAAGAAATCAGAAGCGAAAGGGAAACCTAAGACTTCTACCCCGAAACCAGCAGCCAGCATTTCAGTGCAGCCAACAAGGACTTCCCCGCGGTTGTCTAAAGTTACACCCGTAACTCCACCTCCAGCTGATGCTGAGAGGGAGGTACAACCCTGTGTGGTAGAATTAGACTCTGAGGAAGAGCTAATGGAAGGCCAGGAACTCATTGGAGATCTGGATCCTGTTGACCATCCTGAGCTGCAGTCTTTACTGGCAGAAGGTGGACCCAGCAGGGCAGACTTCAGTAAGGGACAGAGAGAATGTCCAACTCTGGAAGGTCTTCGCCACCAGGCCGAAGCTCAGGCTGAAGGGCAAGAGCCTGGGAAATACAGGTTGCACTGGGAAGATGGCCTCTTCTACAGTGAACCGACCGAGTCTGCACCTAGAGACTACAAGCGGCATGTAGTACCCCAAGAGAACAGACCACAGTTCTTGCAGTTAGCCCACGAGATTCCTTTGGCTGGTCACTTGAGTTTCAAGAAGACTAAGGAAAGGCTCTCTCTCTACTTCTATTGGCCAAAGATGGGGGCCGAAGTAGAAAAACACTGCAGGAGCTGCCACACCTGCCAGACCTCTGGTAAGGTTGGCTCCAAGAATGTGGCACCTTTAGTGCCTCTCCCAGTTGTGGGAGTCCCGTTTGAGAGAGTAGGGATTGACATTGTTGGTCCCCTTGATCCTCCAAACTCCCCAGGCAACAGGTTTATACTTGTTGTAGTAGACCATGCTACTAGGTATCCTGAGGCAATTCCTATGAGGACTGTTACAGCTCCGGCTGTGGCTAAGGCCCTCCTTGGTATCTTTACTAGGGTCGGGTTTCCTAAGGAAGTAATCTCTGACAGGGGGTCAAACTTTATGTCCCACTACATGAAAGCCATGTGGAAAACCTGTGGAGTTACTTACAAGTTCTCAACAGCTTACCACGCACAAACCAGTGTGTTGGTAGAACGGTTCACCGAACCATGAAGAGCATGATAGGTGCTTTAGAGGAACCCCTTAAGCGTAAGTGGGACCTTCTACTGCCATGCCTTCTCTTTGCTTATAGAGAAGTCCCTCAGAAGGGAGTAGGTTATTCTCCCTTCAAACTTCTCTATGGTCATCCCGTCAGAGGTCCATTGGCCCTGATTAAGGAGTGGTTGGAGAGTGCTCCTTCCCCCAAGCCAGTCAGAGTGACTGACTACGTGATAGGTCTCCAGAGGAGAATGTCGCACATGATGACAGAAGCAAGTGATAACTTGAAAGCTGGACAAGCATTGGTCAAGCACTGGCACGATCATAAGGCTAACATGGTTGAGTTCGCTCAAGACCAGCTCGTTCTCGTTATGATCCCAACAAGGCAGAGGGCCTTGCAAGACAAATGGATGGGACCCTTCAGAGTTGTGGGTAAACTCGGAGAGGTTAACTATCTGGTGGACTTGGGCAATCCCAAGGAGGCTCCAACCGTCTTCCACACCAACCGACTCAAAGCGTATGTCTCACGACCTGATGTAGGAGCGTTGCTTCTAGCATCATCCGAGGAAGAAGAAGAGAGTGAAGCTCTTCCGGATCTCCTCAGAGGCTTGCCTTTGGACAAAAAAATTGAAGGAGTAAATCTCTCTTCCAATCTGACACTCGAGCAACAAGAAGAGTGCAAATCCATGTTGAATCAGTTTGCCTCTCTGTTCTCGCTCTCACCAGGCTTGACCCCTTGGGGCCAGCATGACATACTCACTGGTGACTGTCTGCTAGTCAAAAGCAGAGGATACCGAATGTCAGAAAACATACAAACCCACATCAAAGGTGAGGTCAGCAAGATGCTTGATCTCGGGGTAATAGAGCCCTCTACTAGTCCATGGTCTAGCCCAGTTGTGTTAGTACCAAAGGCCGGATCTAAAGAGCTTAGATTCTGCGTGGATCATAGAGCTCTTAATGCAGTCACCAAGACTGATGCCCACCCTTTGCCAAGAACAGATGAGTTGGTGGATAAACTTGGCGCCGCCAAGTTCCTCAGCACATTTGACTTGACGTTAGGCTATTGGCAAATAGCCCTGACAGACCATGCCAAGGAGAAAACTGCATTTTCTACCCCCGTTGGCTTATACCAGTTTAAGGTAATGCCTTTCGGATTGAAGAATGCACCTGCTACGTTTCAATGGATGGTAAACCAGGTTCTGAATTGGATGGAGGACTTCTGCATGGCATACTTGGATGACATAGCAGTGTTCAGCAATTCCTGGGAAGAACATGTAACCCACCTGAGAGATGTTTTGCAGGCTCTTGGACGAGCCAATCTGACCATAAAAGCGAGTAAATGCCAAATTGGGCAGAGTAAGGTAGTCTATCTTGGACATGAGGTAGGAGGTGGAGAAATAAGGCCTTTGCTCAGTAAGATTGAAGCTGTGCAAAATTGGACAACACCTACTACTCAAACCCAAGTGAGAGCCTTCCTAGGCCTCACTGGGTATTACAGGAATTTCATCGAGAACTATGGGACCATAGCCTCTCCACTGAATGTCATCTTCTCGCCCAAATTTCCTAAAAAGGTTAGATGGAACGAGGAGTGCAATCAGGCTTTTGAAAACCTGAAAAAGGCTCTTTGCCAAGCCCCAGTACTCAGAGCTCCTGATTACCGCCAACACTTCATTGTGCAGACAGATGCTTCAAATGTAGGAATAGGTGCCGTACTCAGTCAACAGGATGGGAAAGGTAGGGAGCACCCCATTTGCTTCATCAGCCGCAAGCTGAAGGATCCTGAAACAAGGTGGGCAACAATCGAAAGAGAGTGCTTTGCTATCGTGTGGGCTCTGAAGAAGTTTAGGCCATACTTGTATGGTTCTACTTTTGTCAGTCAGACTGACCACCAACCCTTGAGATGGTTGATGCAAATGAAAGGGGAAAACCCGAAACTATTGAGACGGTCGATCTGCCTGCAAGGGTTTGATTTCACCATTGAGCACAGGTCAGGGTGTCACCACCAAAATGCTGATGGTCTCTCTAGGATGTATGACATCGACTAGAGGTATGAGATTCATCCGGGAGTGGAATAAATCCTCCTGTCCCTTAGTCTGGGGGGGGCGAGTGTTAGGGAAAATTCTCTGTTTAGGCTGAATTTCCTAACCTAGTGAGTCCCCCAGCAGCTTTGCTGGATTTCTGGAGTTTTTTTTTGTTTCCATCCTGCCAAGAGTGAGACTCTTTTTCTCCCACTCTTGGACATGAATGTGTGTAATTCCTGTGAATGTCAATGTGTTCTATGAGCTATGGGGTCTTTTACTCCATAGGGTCTAATATGTTTTGCTATGTGTGTTACACCGCACCCTACGTGCCGTAACACTGGGGCGTCCTAGCGGACCTCCATCATAAACTCCATACCCGGGGACTGACTACTGTCTCCCCGGGCATGTAAAGTTACCATTGGCTTTACTAGACCTAAATTTACTAACAGAACTAGTACAAACCATCCTATTGTGGACGTACTAGTAGGGGTAATTCGATTACTCCCGGATCTGTTATTCGAGGGGGCACTGTCCCATCCCCCTCGTTGAATTTTGGTTGGTGGCAGTGGAAACTACTTGTTATATTCGACCCCGAATATAACCCTATGGGATTCTTCCCATTGTTGGAGATTGATACTTTTCCTCGTTAATCTCTAACATACCACCGGTTTACTTATCTTAAATAAGTCTATCGGATGGTATTTTCTGCCAGAACTCGGTTTTTAAAATGGCGTCTGTGTTCGTCTCTGTGACTCCTAAACCAAAGGTTGAGCCCTTTGTTCCACTTTTGGCGGGCTTCTGTACAGAGACCCTCCAAAGTGGTGCCATTCTGTCTTGGTTACCACAGGGGTGTGGGAGGGGGTTTAGGCACACTGGACTGAGTTGCCTTGCCAACTCCAGTCGCACTCTGGTGTGATTGGCCCAAGTGGTGAGCCACCCCGCTCACCACTTAGCGTGTTTTGATTGACAGCTAGGCTGAATGAATGGGGGTTTTCTGCATAAAAGCAGGGCTTTTGGGACTGGATCTTGAGAAGTCGCCACAGGACCTAAGAATCCGATGAGGGTAAAGCTGAGCCGGCCTGCAACGACGACACCTCCGGTGGAGCCCTGCGGAACCGACTCACCACTTCCCGATGACAGAGGAGATCTCCCTGCCGGAGAGTCTCTTCCCCTGACTGGTGGGAACAACCTGTCCCCTTTGCTTTTTCTTCGCTCCAGGACGCAGTGGTCGAATTGCCCGTGCAGAGCACCTCGGCAGCCGGATAGCCACTACCCCTGTACCGCATCCAAAAGGTGGTGCCTTGTGACGGAGCACTCCGCGGCTGGTCTCTTCCCTGGTGGTGCACCGGACTTCACTTTTCTTCGACGACGAGATCATCTCTACTCTTGGCAAAGACCCGACGTGCATCCACCACCAGGAACAACTGCCCCCGCCGTAGCTCTCTCTCCACAAACAAGGTACTGTGTCCGCCTGGCTTCCCTTTCTGCCGGATAGAGTGAGGTGTCTTGATCCTTGCCTTTCCATTGGGTCGCCTTCAAGCTTTCTTTAACGTGTTGTTCTAAACTGGTCCAATCTTTCCATAACAATTTTGCGATAAAGACTCGAAGCGCATTTCCACTGAGACACTGTTTGGGACATATCGCCTTGCCTCTCTCCGAATGGGCCTGGCCTCTGAACTTTGTGATCTGCAGTAGACCCTGCCTTACTTGCCTTGAATTTGTCCGTAAAGTATTGGTACCGAGTTGACTTCATTACCTGCCTTATTTTTCTCTCCCGTCCTAACGAATACTAGAGTGCCATCTAGTAGAACAAGGTGGTCCAGAAGACCACTAAGAACGACCAGCGCTAATGCCAATAGTTATAAATATAAAAGGCAGCGTTCAACATGAATTATTGAGGGTACCTAGACCAAGTGCCTCGGTAAGAAACAAGGTCAATATAATCAGTGAACTGCGCCAATTTACAATAATACATCAATCAGTTGAGTTATATTTTTAATTCCATTCCACAGCCTGACACGTGTTTCGAGCAGAGCTCTTCTTCAAAGGCTGTGCATCAAATTACAATTTAAAACCATTAGCATGTTGACCAATGTATACGCATCATACCAATTGGGCAAACACATAGGGGTTGAAAAAGGGGGAATTGGCCACAATCATAAATGTGTGATACATAACAGCATTGTTTAAATCATTACAGTGTTACATAATCAGTATGATTGGATAACCATAAATGATAAAGAGAAAATACAAATAAATTACCGTTTCCAAAAGACATCCATACGGTTCCGAAACCAATAAGAAGGATGACAAAACAACATGATAAGAAAATAAATGAGGTGCGGTGACTAAGCAACCCTGGATGATAAGATTGGCTGAATTACCAATAATAATTGCAACTGCAGCGACTAATTATAGTAGACTGTCAAGATCCGCAATGGAGGGGGGAATGTTGCCCACGAAGATACAATATATCCGCCAATTCAAAGTAGCCACGATAGTCCGATGTCAGTTGACAATTGAGCAATTAGCAGAAAAAGACAGAGACCCAGAGCACAGAGTTAGGTGAATGAATAGTAAACGAACATGATTTAGTGTCAGGGACCGTGTCGAAGGAGCAGCATCTCACTTACCAGCCTTCTGGCAACAAGTGGCATCTAGATTAAAGCATACACCTCTGTCTGCAAATAAGTGATGCCGGTGAACCCAGACTTGTCGAACTATTGTTAGGGGGATTGATCTTTTTCTTCGTATAGTAATTGTGATTAAAGTTGTTTGCCGTATTGGTGCCAGAGTGTTTTCTATAGATGTGTTGTTATAAATAAATACCTTTATATCTTTACACTGAAGCCTTGTTCTGTGTTTGCTTGTTCTACTGTGTAGATTGCCCTATATTGTATACTCCACATACTGCCTAACTCTTCTTGAGGGAAGTCTGACTGCTCAGCCACAGCTACCAAGTGAATCTGTGTGGTACAGACTGCTACCAAGTGGGTTTACTGCCAAACACCTGTAGTCCTAAATCTTTTGCAGTGGTCCCAGAGGGAACTGCACAGGTTTCCGCCTAACACCGGTTCACTGCAGCTGTGCACAGCAAATTCGACCAGGAGAGGGAGGCCTTGCTTGGTGTTTGGTGTTTGGCGAACTGGTTGGTCCCACCAGCTCAAAGGAAGAACATTTCTTGCAGATCGTCTCTGTCGTCGAAGTTTGGAGCCACAGTAGGGCTTCGCCGGGAGGTTAAATCGTGGTAGTGGTCCTCTTCTTTCAGCTTCTCTTCGGTTCTCTCGATCCAGTGGCGACTCTGCCTTCCTAGTCCCAGCAACCTGCCTTTATGCAGTTTTCCCCCATTCACACAGCCTGGATGTCAATCACACAGCATGGTGGCTGTTCTGACAAGACAGTGACCTAGCCAATCAAACAAGAGTGCGACTTGGGTTTCCAAGGGAACCCTGTGCAGGGGTCCTAAAACCCCTCCCTCACATCCTGTCTACCCAGTCTCTCAGGCGCCTAAGGAGAGCTTCTGTGCAGAAGCCTGCCAAAGAACAACGAACAAAGGAACCAAACCTGGTTTGGCGTGCAGAGGAAAACATGAGAAAGACCTTAAAAAAAGAAATGGTGAATCAACCCTGCCAGAACCAAATAAAAGTAAGTGGGGTCCAGCGGATATAAGTTTGAGGCTACTAACTTAGCCTAAAACAGTACCAAGGCTATTTACATAGACCACGATAGGAGAAATATGGTAGATACCACTGCCACCAGCCAAATCTTAAAGAAAAGGTAACGAAATAATGTTCCATGAGAGATAGACAAAAGGGTATAACTATTAACCCTTTCCAGTACTCTATGGAAGATAGTTTGTACTGGGTCTGTGGTTTTAAAAACACTAATAAAGTCAATGGCAACTTTACATGTTCTGGGAGACAGTAGTTAGTCCCAGAGTTTAAAGTGGGAAGTCAAAAAAGACAACCCTCTGGCCCTCATTCCGAGGTTGGTGCTGGTCATGGCGCTAATACCAATACCGGTACCGCCACCGACGTGGTGGTATGGGGACTTACAAGTCCATTCCGCCCTTTGCGGGACCGGTAAGTCCCCATTTGAAATGCCATTCTCCATTCCCATTTGAGCCCCCATAGGGCTCAATGGGAAGGCGGCAATAACGGTACCGAAAATTGTGGTACCGTCATTGACCCCAGTATCCCTTTGCGGGTCCCATCCTTAACACCTGCTAAAACCAGGCGTTAAGCAAGGGACCCACAAAGGGGCCTCAGAATGGGGCGCAAAGGGATTACCGGCGCCGGTGTCATTACCGGTGCCCGGTATCCCTTTGTGCCCGGGTCGTAATGACCCCCTCGTCAATGCACTAAAGGTGCTGTGTGAGACAAGGTAAAAAGATGATGCTTATGGAGTAGGTGAGGCTCCACAGTCTATGAACACAAAATGTAAAACACACACAGCAAAAACCACATAAGAGTGGGAAAAAAGGCTCACACTCTTACCAGGTGAAAAAAATAAATCCTAGACATCCAGCAAAGCTGCTGCGGGACTGCTGCGGGATTCTGGAGAATTCTCCCTAACAGTTACACAGGGGTCTATAATTACAAGTATTCAAATAGACACTTATAATCAAGGTTTCTTGGTAAAACACTTCTTAATTTATTACACAATTTATAAAGCATTCACTAAATGAGGCAACCAATATCACACAAAAATATTCTACAGTTTTTGCTATAAATACTGTGTTTATTCTTAAAGTCAGAGAGAGTGAGAAGATTGAGCGGTTGCTGATGTTCGTTGTACTCCTAGTTTTATGAACTTGTCATTAAACTAACTCACATTGCCAAACTATTAAGTTGTCTTAATTATTTGATGCATGAGTATGAATCTGCACCCCCATCTATCTCGAGGTGCTGCTACTCATCTTAAAGGGCTGTTTGAAAATCCCCCAGTCAGAGGACTGGCTGGAGATCATCCAGTTCACTGCAACGAAAGAACAGAAGATGAGCTGGTAGAGGATGGCTGCTGCAACTCCTGGACCGTTGGTTTGTCCGGTGAAGCCCTGCTGCAGGTCCGAATCGCCTAGTTCATCTCGACAGGGAAGCCCCTTCAAGGACGACTTCTTCCTTTGAGCTTATAGGACCAATCAACTCTTAAGCCACGTGGATACCATTCTTGAAGCTGGTTAGGAATAATCAGGGGGTTAGGTCTAGGTCATAAGCTTGTGTGCTTGAAGAATAGCTACTGGAATTAAAGATTTGCCAGTTTGCCAGCTTTTTTGACAAATCCCGTGCAATGCAGGAGTCCCCCGACGTCCTCCCTCTTGTCCCCACAACTGAGGCTCAGGAACAGCAAGACCTGCAGGAACTGCCAGGAATAGAAGTCTTCAGCTGCATCTTTTTCTTCAATATAAAGTACTGTGAAAACCTGATCGAGAGAACTTACCTCTCACTGTGAAAGTGCGTAAAACTTTGGCAACTTTCAGCTTGTGACCCAGCATATGAACACTTTCTTCTACAAACTACTTCTGAGAACTTTGGCAAAGACTTTACCGTTTAACAACCAGAACAGTTTTTACCTACACAAGACTCTAGTCCATTGACTTTGGCCTACCTATTACATTTGAACTAACTCCTCTGGTGAACTCAAATTATTTGCACTGTTTCAGGTTTACTGTAATATTCGTTTTATTAACTTATACCTGTTTGCTCCTACTTTAATGCCATTTTGCTCCTACTTCAAGGGAGCTCAACTGCTTAGTACTGGAGGAACTGGCAAAAATAGCGAGAGGTAATGTGGGAGAAGGGGAGGGGGGTGGAACATGTACTGGCAGGAGCAGAGGAGGGACTGAAGAAAGGAGGGAGAGGTAATGTGAGAGTAGGGAAGGGAGGCGGTACATGCATTGGCCTGAGCAGTGGTTAAAAGAGGGCGAGGTAATGTGGGAGAAGGTGAGGGAGGCGGTACATGCACTGGCATGAGCAGAGGAGGGACTGGTGAAACGAGGGAGAGGTAATGTGGGAGAAGGGGAGGGAGATGGTACATGCACTGGCGTGAGCAGAGGAGGGACTGGTGAAACAAAGGAGAGGTAATGTGGGAGAAGGGAAGGGAGGCGGTACATGCACTGGCCTGAGCAGATGATGGAATGCTGAAAAGAGGGAGAGGTAATGTGGGAGAAGGGAAGGGAGGCGGTATATGCACTGGCCTGAGTAGAGGATGAGCTGGTTAAAAGAGGGAGTGGTAATGTGGGATAAGGGGAGGGAAGCGGTACATGCAGTGGCATTAGCAGAGGAGGTACTGGTGAAACGAGGGAGAGGTAATGTGGGGGACGGGGAGGGAGGCGGTGCATGCAGTGGCCTGACCAGTGGATGAGCTGGTTAAAAGAGGGAGAGGTAATGTGGGAGAAGGGGAGGGAGGGAGTACATCTACTGGCATGAGCAGAGGAGGGACTGAAGTAAGGAGGGAGAGGTAATGTGAGAGTAGGGGGGAAGCCGTAAATTCACTGGCCTGAGTAGAGGAGGTACTGGTGAAATGAAGGAGATGTAATGTGGTAGAAGTGGAGGGAGGTGGTATATGCACTGGGATGAGCAGAGGCGGCAAAGGGTGAAACATGGAGGGGTAATGTGGGAGAAGGGGAGGGAGACAGCACAAGCACTGGCATTAGCAGAGGAAGCAATGGTGAAAAGAGGGAAAGGTAATATGGAGAAGAAGAGGTAGGTGGTACAAGAACTGGCATTAGCAGAGGAGGGAATGTTGAAAAGAGGGAAAGGTAATATGGGAGAAGAGGAGTGTGGCGGTACATGGAGTGGTATGAGCAGAGGAGGAGCTGAGGAGGGAGAAGTAATGTGCGAGAAGCGGAGGGAGGTGGTACATGTACTGGCACGAGCAGAGGAGGGACTGAAGAAAGGAGGGAGTGGTAATGTGAGAGAAGGGTGAAGCCATACATGCACTGGCATGAGCAGAGGAGGGACTGGTGAAAAGAGGGAGAGATAATATGGGAGAAGGGTAGGGAGGCGGTACATGCACTAGCCTGAGCAGAGGAGGTACTGGTGAAACAAAGGAGAGGTAATGTGGGAGAAGGGAAGGGAGGCGTTATATGCACTGGCCTGAGCAGAGAATGAGCTGGTTAAAAGAGGGAGAGGTAATGTGGAATAATGGGAGGGTGGAAGTTCATGCACTGGCCTTTGCAGAGGAGGAATTGGTGAAAAGAGGGAGAGGTAATGTGGAATAATGGGAGGGAGGCGGTACATGCACTGGCCTGAGCAGAGGAGAAACTGAAGAAAGGAGAGAGAAGTAATGTGGGAGAAGCTTAGGGAGGCGGTACTTGCAATCGCATGAACAGCGGAGGGACTGGTGAAAAGAGGGAGAGGTAATGTGGGTAAAGGGGAGGGAAGTGGTACATGCATTGCCATGAGCAGAGGAGGAACTGGTGAAAAGAGGGAGAGGTAATGTGAGAGTAGGGGAAAGCCATACATGCACTGGCATGCGCCGAGGCGGGACTAGTGAAAAGAGGGAGAGGTAATGTGCGAGAAGGGGAGGCAGGTGGTACAGGAGCAGGAGTGTAAGAAAAGATGGTTGGTTCTAGGCTCCCCTCCTCACACAGCACTTGAGAAGATTGTGTATGACAAAACGCTTTCAAAAGTCATGAGGGGACTCACTGAGTTCTGCCACACTGGAGATTTGGAGGTGTTTCATAACCTAAAGCACATGCCTAAAAGGTTGGGTTTTGCCATAGATGGTATGGAGGCCAGCACAAGACTGGCTGTACTTGCACACAACGAGAACATTTGAAGGGAACAAGCAGAAACAACAAATAATTTCGGGATGCCTTGTTACAACAAGGAGTTCACCAAAAGAAGCAAACAGTGGGTGGCAAAGCCAATTTTCCAGCGGATGGATTTTGAATTTTGAAAGATCTGACATTGAATGTGCTGGCCATGCAAATGCATGGAATTCATCCAGATTTTGTTTCCAGGGCCCACAGAATATTGCAAAAGAGGTTTGCCCTCCCAAACTTGAACTTGTTGAAAGGTTGACTTCAAGATTCAAATGATGTGTGGCTTTCTTCACAATGTTTGATAAAGACGGTTTCATGATTTTCCCCAGTGTTTGGAAACTTTTTTATTGTACAATAAGTGGGATTGTGTGTCACTTCAGATGTAATTGATAATGTAATTTTAATTAATTACTTTTTGTGAAGTAATGTCACTAGATAGGCCTTAACATTTCTATTTTTCTTTGATTTTTGTATTTATTACCAGAATTTTATTTCATTTTATTTAATTGAAACAGCTGTTGTGCTCTGTTTCATTCATCCCGCATCATCAGCTGAAAAAGATCCCTTGAGTTAGTGCTTACCTTCACCTAACCGCCATTACTCACGTGGAGCTGCCGCTCTGTGAGCCACGCTGTAGTGCATACCTTAGCCCCAAAATGGCAGCCACAGTGTTTGACTGCGTTTGTGTACTATAGGTTGCTAGGCAACCACTTCAGGCACGCTCATAGGCCACCAGGGGTTGCTGGAAGGCGTTAGCTGTCCCCCTCATGCAAAAGTCCCCATTAGCACAAGGCCCTACCTGTCTGCGCCTGTCCGGGCCGTAGGAGAAGGGGGCCAGTCACCCTGCCTGACTACACTGTCAACTCTGTGTGCATCCAGATATGTAAGTACATTTGTGCTTCCCCATGAAGCTTGGTACTTCTAACAAATGACACAATCCCTCTAGACATTGATTGCAATCTTAGTAATCTTAGGAGTACATGACATCATAATTCATGACATGTGCCTGCGAATATAGAGTTTCGGTTCTTCCTGTCAAGGCGCCGCAGCCTCGAGCCTCCTGGTCACTAATTTAGTGAACTGTTTGTTTACCCGTGAGCCTACATGCACTGTATACGCTACTGTATCCGCTTGTTACTTGTATACTGATTATGCACGCTGCCGAAGACTTGCTTCTCTTTCTAGCTGCATCCTGTCAATGGTCTGTATTTCAGTCTGTGCACGATTCAGCAAACTAACATAAGTACTGCAAGACTATCGTGACACCTTACTTGCTACTGTATACCTGCCTGTGCCCCCTCATATTCCACCATACTACACACCCTTATGGTGAGCTCCTTTACCTACTAGGTATGCCACTGAACGTCCCATCCAGTTATACCCATCATTGCTGTACCCATCGCTGCTGATGCCAACCGGCGGTGCGCTGCTCCAGATTACTGTTCTTGAATTTGCATGTATCTTCACCTGTTGTACTTACTGTTAGGGAGAAATCTCTTCAAAGGCTAATTTCCCTTACCTATAGAGTCCCCCAACAGCTTTGCTGGATTTGAGGGGTTTATTTTTTCTCCGGCTAAGAGTGAGACCCTTTTTCCCACTCTTAGACAGATTGCTAGTGTGTGTTTTAGGCTATCTTGTGTGCTTATGGTCTATGGGGTTTTTCTCACCAATCTTCTTTTTAACATGTGTGGTACACAGCACCTTCCGTGCAGTGACACAGGGGGTCGTAGCGACACCCAAAAATAGACATAGACTCCATACCCTGGGACTGACAACCGTTTTCCAGGGCATGTAAAGTCCCCATTGGCTTTAATAGTCAATAATTATGACCTAAACCAGTACAACCCATCTTACTATGGAAGTACTGGAAAGGGTTAATAGTTTTTCCCTAGTGTTAATTTTTGAGGGGGTACCGTACAGTCCCTCTGTCCAATGTTTCTGGCTGGTGGCAGTGGTTACTACTGTAAATATTTGACCGCGAATATTTCCCTATCGGATATTCCCATTGTTCAAGGCTACCACGTTTACTGACAGCCTCTAACATACCGCTGGTTTATTTTAATGTTAACTTTACTCGGGTAGGTTTTTATTGCCAGAACTTTAATAATATTTCTTTCTCGTGTCTTTCTCTGAAATCCTAACCCAGGTCGGGGATCCTTTGTTCGTCCTTTTGGCGGGCTTCTGCACAGAAGCCCTCCTCTCGGCGCCACTGAGTCTGGGGTAGACAGGATATGTGGGAGGGGGAATAGGCACCCTGGACAGGGTTACCTAGGCAACCCAAGTCGCACTCTGCCCTGATAGGCTGGGGGGTTATCCCGCCAGGATAGCCACCCCACTGTGTGAGTGACAGCTAGGCTGTATGAACGGGGTTTTTGCTGCATAAAAGCAGGGTCCTGAGGACTGGAAGACAAGACGTCGCCGCTAGGTTGGCCGCCTTTTTGTCTAACATTATCTTTCTACATCCTGCAACCACCTTTTCAATCATTTAACAAAGACTTGACTGCAGCTACTAGTACATTTTGAACCTAGGCACTTTGCCTTGTAACACTGACTCTGGCACAAGCCTCTTGACTCTGGCTAAATCTATTACAACTGCCTTCTCTAGATTGTTTCTCTTCAAGAAATGTGTTGCTGCACCTAAAACTCTTATAACCACCTTTCCTTCCCCTATATGTATTTCTGAAGTGCCATTTTTCTCGGTTTTCACCAAAGTACTGTTGATGCTAAAGTACTGCCTTGCCTAACTTGTTCACAATCTTCTTGGGAAGTGTTGCTGGTGTGTTAAAGGGTCTAACCCTGTATAACCTGTCCTTTCCCTCCCTTTTGAGAAATTGTTAGAGTGCCATTTCTGCTTGGTTTTCACTGTGCCGTTTTGCTCAGTTTTCACTCTTGCTCAAACTTGTCTACAATTTAAATAGGGAGTTGTGTATATGTTTCCTGACTGTTTTAACTTGCTTTAATAATAGTGATTTGTGTGTGAACATCAGAGTGTGTAAAAAAAAATATATATATTCTTTTTGATACAAAGCTTTGGTCAGTGTTTCCTTTTTCCATAGTATTGTAGCCCTATTGTGTAAACCCTGAATACTGCTCATCTCCCTCTTAAGATAAGTCTGACTGCTTAGCCACAGCTACCAACTAAATCTTTGTGTTACAGACTGATACCAAAGGGGATTTATTGCATATACCTGTAGTCTTAATCTTCTGTAGTGCTCCCTAAGGGAACTGCATAGGATTCTGCCTAACACTTATAGTGGCATCGATCGCATCTAGCCGCCCCTTCCATATTGCAGTAATTATGAACGGTGCCATACCTATTGTTTCTGAAATTAGTCTTTCCGGCCATACCGCTTCCTATTGCCCATGCCACTTAATAACAGTCATCAAGGTAGCAGTACGGTTTTATATTTTAACACACATAATGTGTTTGTTGTTTATTTACATTTAACCAGCTTGCCTTGTACAACTCAGCTTTGACATGCATTTGCCTGATTATCATGGTTAATTTTTTGATTTGCCTTACCTTAAGTTCTCCAATTGCTTCCATGCCCAACTAGTCGGCACTGTCATAATGCCATATCTCACCAATGCCATAAACTCTATAGCCCCACTTGAAAGCAAGAAGGACAACAAATAATTTCATTGCAACTCTTGGTTCTCGGAAGAACTCCAAACCCTCCGAGCTCAAAAGCGTCAGTCGCTTAAAAATTGGCAAACGGATCCGAGTGATTTAAATAAGAGCCTCTTCAAACAAATAGCCCACCAATATAAAAAAAAGCCATCGAAGCAGCAAAATACAACTCCTTTAATGATAGGATCTCAAAGGCCAACTCCCAAGCTAAAGAACTATTCGCAATCTTTAATGAATTAGTCACTCCTCCGGCTACCGCTGACGAGATAACTAAAGACAAAGCCTGGTGTGCCAGCATTCAGTCCGCCATGCTCAACAAAATAAAACTCCTCCAGAACAAAATCCAAAACCACTGCAAAGCCCTCCCAAACCAAAAATCCAACCGCCCTACACAAGACAAGCGTAGTAATCTCAATCACGCTCAATTCTCCTTCAGAGACCTCACTGAACCTGAACCTGTCCTTAATGCGCCAATGACCTAGCACCCCTGATTACTGCCTTCATTAATGCATCTTTTCAAACAGGAACTGTCCCAAACATTCTCAAGGAAGCCTGGGTGCGGCCACTTCTAAAAAAGGCCACACTTGACCCAGCGCAACCCAACAACTACAGACCGAAAACGACAGTCCTGTTCCTCCTAAAAGTCCTGGACAAAGCAGCTCACATCCAGATCCAATCATACTTAGAATCTAACTCCATTCTAGGCAAAAGACAACCTGGCTTCCGTGTCGGGCATGGAACAGAATCCGCCTTATTAGACCTAAAAAATCAAATCTCACAGATCATGGACAAAGGCAAACCTGCCTTGCTCCTCCTCCTCGATCTATCAGCTGTTTTTGACCTGGTAGATCACCAAACACTCACCACCCACCTCACCCATGCATCCCATTTCTCTAATCAAGCAGCATCCTGGATCACTTTCTTCCTTGAAGGAAGAGCTATGAAGGTCTACTCCGACACAGCTAACGGAGAGCCTACCACTATAAACTGCGGTGTCCCCCAAGGATCTTGTACAGCCCCCACCCTCTATAACCTCTTCACAAAACCCCTCTTCGACCTACTTGACTCCATGGGTGTTGCATATACAAACTATGCAGACGACACTCAAGTACTTTTACCCCTATCTGGACACTATCACCAAGACGCCATGGCCCTTCACAACATCTATGCCACTATCCAAGCTTGGATGGCAATCAATGGCCTCTGTCTTAATGGGGAGAAGACTGAAATTCTCATCCTGGGCCAGACAAACATATTATCGATTCTAAGCCCCCAATACAACAACTTCAACATAGACAACTCAACCATCTACGTATCATCCTCTGTCAAGACTCTAGGTGTTCACATTGATGCAAATCTATCGATGAACAAACAAGTCACCGCCATAGCCTCTGCATCAGCGTTCAGCACCAAACTCATCAATGCCATTAAACCCTACTTATCCACCCCCAACCGCTTGGCCATAGCTAGAGCAACTATTGGAGCCAAACTCGATTATTGCAACACCCTCCTAGCTGGCACCTCTGCCAAAAACATTCACAGTCTGCAAACCACACAAAACAATGCCCTCGGAGCCGCCATGAGCATCCCTAGAAGAGACCATATATCCCACGCCAGACGTGAAGCACGGTGGCTCCAGGTCAAAGACCGTATTACTCTGAAAATCCTCACCATCACTCACAGGTGCATCAACAAAACCGCTCCAGCATTCCTATCTGAAGCAATATCAAGGACCACATCCACTCGCCCCACCAGAGCTCAGTACAGCAACCAGCTACACATACCACGCATAAAGAGAGCCACAGCGGGAGGTCTAGGCTTGTCCTATATTGCACAGAAGCTCTGGAACTCACTCCCTGCCACCCTTAGAGCTGAAACATCCATCTCTGTCTTCTGCAACAACCTCAAGGCCACTCTCCTCAACTAGCAAGTGGAGGACTGCCTCCTCCACTTCTGCCATGTATACTGTAATATAACACAAATGTAATATAACTATATTGTAACCTGTATATACACTGCTAATGACTATGGGCCTCATTACGACTCAGGCGGTAAGTGATTGAAATTACCGCCATGGCGTAATGAGCGTTAACGCCATGGTCCGATGGCGATAAGAGCGCCACATTACGACCCATCACGCACGAGCATTACGCCATGGCGGTAACGTAAACTACGCCATGCCGTAAACAGCCCTTACCGCCCTCGTTAACAGCGCAGGGTGACCTACCGCCACCCATCATTGCGCCGACCGTAGTCAGCGGTCACTGTAATTAGCGGTGACCGCAATTAGGCGGAACCGGAAATAGCGTAATCGCGGCGGAACGGGAAACAGCACAGCGGCCATCTTAAAAAACACAATCCATTGCCATCCTACCCAACCACACCACAACCAACCCTCAAACCCTGAGATTCCCATAACCCACCCATTTCCACAGCCAACCATGCCTAAAGTTGTCAAGAAGGCATGTGACAGGCAGCGGCAGGAGCGCTTCAGTCGAGAGGAACTGCAAATGCTTGCAGACACGCTCCAGGAGAAGGCTGATGTTGTCTTCTCCAATGAGATGACCCGAACAGCCATAGGCCGCAAAAAGGAGGTGTGGGAACTTGTGGCACAACGTGTCAGTGCTGTTGGAACCACCCCACGCACCTCCAAACAGTGCCGCAAGAGATGGGACGACCTGCGGATCAGGGTCCGGGGCATTATGTCTGCCAACCGTAACCTGGCCCTGGGAACAGGCGGGGGAGCAGACTCCCCACTGAAGATGCAGCCATGGGAGGAGACATGTGCCTCTCTGATTGGCATTGAGTGCATCGAAGGTGTCGGCGAGATGGAGAGAGGGGCCCCGAGATCTGGAGACACAGGTAGGTGCCTCATATCCAGCCTTGCAAGACACCCTGATACACGTGCACGTGACAATCACAATGTGGCAGACGCAACACATCAGCAGATGAGCCACACCCTGCGCACATGCAGCATGTACACTGTACAGTAGGCAGACACACACCTGCATGCAAAACCGAACCTAAAGGGAGGCAACCTGTATGTCACGGGCTACTAACTCCACCATCTATCCATTTCACTCTTCACAATGCCTGCTCAATGTCCGCTGAACCATCAATAACAGTCACCCTCCTCTGCTCCACCACAGGCTCGCAATCGGACACTGGCAGGGACGACAGCACCAGCACCCCAGCCAAGAAGGCCAGGAAAGTGGGAGAGGGCAACCATGCATCCACCTCTGCTGGACCCAGGCAGAATCCACGCCAGGCTGAAGAGCCCAGGGCAGCAAAGTCCCCCGAGGAAGGGGTCGTGACAGCACCTGCAGCCCAACCACACCCACTGTTGCCCACTGAGGGCAATGCATCAGCAGGGAGCAGTACTGTTGGGGAGACTGCAGCCATCGCTGCCTGCTCCGACAGTGATGTGGAGGATGACACCGGACTTGACCACAACACACAACTGCACTCACCACACCTATCCCCAATCAGCCATCATGGAGATTACACCCAGGGCCCATCGCCAGCTAATTCATGGCCAGCAACTCCAAGCCCAGTGGGAGTTGTGGAAGATGGGAGTAGCCCCATTGGTCCCCCATTGGCACCCCCCATTGGGCCAGAATTCCAGCTGTCGCTGGAGCAGATTGCCAACAGGCAGGAAGCACTGGGCACACTCCTCACGCAGCATGTAGCAGAATGTGTAAGTACCAGTGCAGCCATGGAGAGGAGTGCAGATGGCATCAGGGCTGCCATCCAAACTGCTAGCAGGGACATTTGCACCGAACTTGCTGCAGGGCGGCAGATGATGAGCCAGCTCATCCAGACAATTCTGGACACATGCCGTACTGAGCAGCCCGGTACATCCTCGGCTGCAAGTTCAGCACAAGCCTCTCCCGTCCGCAGGTCATCCAGGACCCTGAGGAGCACAGGCCGGGGGGCCCCAGGTTCCGGGAGAGGGGGCAGTCAATAGTGTGCTGAACTATACTCATTTCACCACGGGCACTGTCACATGTTTGCAGGGTGTTCAGGGGGGAGGGGGAGGGGGGTATTGGGTGTGTTGGAGTGTACAGGGGGGAGGGGGAGGGGGGTATTGGGTGTGTTGGAGTGTACAGGGGGGAGGGGGAGGGGGGTATTGGGTGTGTTGGAGTGTACAGGGGGGAGGGGGAGGGGGGTATTGGGTGTGTTGGAGTGTACAGGGGGGAGGGGGAGGGGGGTATTGGGTGTGTTGGAGTGTACAGGGGGAGGGGGAGGGGGGTATTTGGTGTGTTGGAGTGTACAGGGGGGAGGGGGAGGGGGGTATTGGGTGTGTTGGAGTGTTCAGGGGGGAGGGGGAGGGGGGTATTGGGTGTGTTGGAGTGTTCAGGGGGGAGGGGGAGGGGGGTATTGGGTGTGTTGGAGTGTTCAGGGGGGAGGGGGAGGGGGGTATTGGGTGTGTTGGAGTGTGCAGGGGGGAGGGGGAGGGGTACTGTTATACCTATTCAGTAGTACAATACACTTTTTCTTTTCTCACAAACTAAAAGTGTGGACATTGCTCATTGCGTATCTGTGCTTTATTGTTACAGTCCACAGTGTTGACATACCAGACACACACAGTGCCCCAAGTGCCATCCATATGTCACACACTTGCTGTGTGTGCTAGAAGAATCGGTCAATGACATTCTGACGCATTATATGGCCCTCCTGTGCATCGCTGCCTCCCTGAGGTGCTGCCCCTTCCCCATCATCATCATCCCCATCATCAGGTGGTTGTGGTTCTGCGTCAGGGGGCAGAGGCACGTTTCGTCTGATGCACATATTGTGTAGCATGACACATGCCATGACGATCTTTGCAACCTTCTCATGGCGGTACAGGAGTGCCCCGCCAGACCTGCTGAGGCAGCGGAAACGTGCCTTCAGTAGGCCAAAAGCATGCTCTATCACCACACGGGTACGTGCATGGTTATGGTTGTAGTCCTCCTCATGCTGGTTTGATGGGTTCCGGACTGGTGTGAGGAGCCACCTCTTCAGGGGATGCCCGCATCACCTGTAAAATGTGAGAAAAGAATGTGTCATGAACGAGATTCATATGTGAACAAGACGCACAACCATGCCTTGATTCTGACTGTTACTGTGCACCAATTGGAGTTGTCGATATGGATTTACACCGTGCAACCAGTATGTGTTCATGGCTCTCATGTACTGTTTTGCATGCTAAAACACAATGCAGGGGGGACGATTGCCTTGTGAGTGGCCATCCACTGTGTCCGTTCAGGACGTCATTCATGTGACCTTGCACGTGTCCTGTGAGCTTGAAGCTCACATGATAGCAACATCGATGTCTGGCTCATTATGACCCCAGTGAGCATTACTGGTGTCAATGGGGACAGTTTGTGGGTCTTGTAGTGGTGCATTGATGTCCCTGTCTGTCATGTGCCTCCTTTGTGCGCAGTTGTGGGGGACAGGCCTTTCAGTAGTTGGTGCATGGTGACGTGCATGTTGGTGTTATTCTTTAGGGTCAATGCGGCCACAATTTGCACAATGCACTTGCAAATGGTTGTGTCGTTTTTGGGATGCACTTTCATTCACATGTTGGGATGATTAGGTCAGGCATGATGTGTACACTTCTCTGTTGACGTTAGTGCTGCCACAGGGAATGATCTGGCTACTGCTAGTTGCACCCACCCCCCTGTATCTGCCAGATGTAATATGCATTGGTACGTCATTCAACACCCACTTTGCATTTCCATGCTCATGTCATTAGACTCACCGAGTAGGTAGGATCTTGGGCCTGCATGTCGCTCCATGTAGGGTGGTATTGTTGAGTTCCGAAGGATCATAGAATCATGGGTTGATCCGGGGAATCTGGCACAACAATGTGTGATGATCCTGTTGGAGTCACAGACCATTTGCACGTTGATTGAGTGGAAATGTTTACGGTTGCGGTACGGTACCTCCATGGCATGTGGGACCACCAATTCAACATGGGTGCAGTCAATGGCACCAATGCAACCAGGTATGCCGGCCAGTGCATGGAAACCCACTTTGGTGTTGGCAATCTCCTGGGCAGACCGTGGTAATGAGATGTGGTCATCTGTGTGCTTGAGGAGGGCATCGAGCACTTGCATCAGTGTACGCGAGAATAATGGTTGTGATATGCCATGCAAGTGCCCCACTGTGTGCTGGTAGGTGCCTGTGGCCAGGAAGTGGAGCACGGACACTACCTTCAGTAGGGGGGGGGTGGCAGTGGGTGTATCAATCATGCTGACGATGTCGTTGTGTATCATGTCCACAATGGTGGTGATGGTGTCCCGGTCCAGTCGGTACAGGGTGTGGATCTGCTCAGCGGTGAGGTTGAATGGGCTGGGTCTGATGCGTGGGATTGGGGGCTGCCTGCGTGGTGGCACTGGCTGTGCTGGTGGGGCTTGCTGGGCCTGCCTTGCCCTCCTTCTCCTCCTGCGTCTCCTCTGTGCAGCCTGTTGTTGTTGTTGTTGTTGTTGTTGTTGTTGTAGTTGTAGTTGTTGTAGTTGCTGTTGTAGCACTCGCATTGCTATCAGGTCCTCCAGCCCCAACATTGCTAGTCCTATTGGTATCATTGTGGAGTGTGACTGGGTGTGGGAAGGGGTGGGGTGTGCTCTTTTTGTACTTCCTGTGTCTGTATTGCCTTCACCTGTGCTGTTTCTGTGCACCTGTGGCAGCTGCATTCACTTTACACGGCCCTTTACGGTTGGTTCGCGATGGCGTAATTTGCACCATGGCGTTAAGGTACTTAACGGCCTGGGTGATGGCGTTAGGGGCATGTCCGCTTGGGTCGGCATTCCCGCACCTTTCCGCCATGGCGCTAAGTACGGTGTGGATGTTCGCGTGCGCGCGCCCTTGGCGCAGTCAGCGGCAGCGTTAGCTACGATGCCGCTAGTGACATCGTAGTTTACGGTCACGGGTCGTAATCGGCACGAGCGGAAGACGATGGCGGTAATCGTTTACCGCCATCGTTTTTCGCTTTGCGCCAGGGTCGTAATGAGGGCCTATGTAACTATATTGCAACCTGTATATATATTGCTAATGACCATGTAACTAAGTAACTAAGCTTTGTACTGTAACAAGTGTCACGATGTCCTCGGGCTGTTGTGTGCTATATAAATATGAATAAAACAAAACAAAAGTGCAGTACGGCCCCTTTCTGCAACACTGGTTGCCTTCTTTGGTTGCCCATGCTTAGACTGCCGTACCTCCCTCGCATGACCAATATACTTAGTTAGGTTTCATAGGGGTTAGGAGTTTTAATGTCGGGACAGCCGGTCCCCTGCGCACCTTCTATTGGTGGTTGTGGTTTTGCCTGCAGCCATGCACATGGTTTGTCTGGAAACCAACTCTTGGGTTCCCGGGTGATTTGATACTTGGTGGGGTGACAAACCCTTGTTAGGTGTGGGCGCTGACTGGATTTGAGGGTCCAATATTTGACATTTTTGCTGGTTGTTTCAATCTAGTGATAGTCAAGTATTCTTTAAAAAGTGAAGTGGCAGCTTTTTGAGCCGAACACTTGGCTCAAAACGGCCGTCGCACTCACTTCCTGACTGAATCCATCCAAACGAACGCCGATCCCAGCACCTTAACCTGGGCTGACCAGCTACCAGCTCTACCACGAGCCTGCTGCCACTTCACTGTTGCCTTGATAAAGACTACGGTCAAAACGCGCGTCAGCTTTTTGTTTCACCACTTCTGGCACAAAATGCCACATTGGCTATGCTGTATCTGAACACCAATAAAACACCATGCTTAAACTCTAAAGAATGGACTATCGATAGATTGTAACAATCAGCAAAAATTACAAATATTGGACCCTCAAATCCAGCCAGCGCCCGCACCTAACAAGGGTTTGTCACCCCACCAATTATACTTAGTTACCCTCGCCCATTTTATCTCTCCTTGCTTAACAAGCCCACTTAACTGCCTTGCTGCAAATAATGACTGCCCATACCAACCTGGCACATGCTTTTTTAATGCCCTACCAGCCATTATCTTGTCAACTGCTATTTTCTCATTCAACTGAATATCAATACTTGTCATCTACAGAAATAGCAATAGCCTGCATGACATTCTCGATATTAGCCAAGCTCTTCTAGCCTAACCCTTCATCTAGCCATCACACTGAACATAGCCTCACACCATACTAATCACACTATGCATCTGTTCCTGACACTACGCTATATACTTCTACTATTCTGCATTGGGCTACAGCCTATCCTGGCTTCTAAGACCTCCAGCACACACTCCTCACAGCCCGCCTGTTCAGCGAAGAACATGCCTAATTTCATCTGCACCACCTTGACCATGAGCACTAGGCTCCCACCATCGGATAGTATTCCCCCTTCACCTTTCTTGCCCTCCTGCCTACTTCCTGCAACTAAAACCGTACCCACCATCACATCCTCACTGGACAAACCCTACCTAAACTCACCGGCCCTCTGGCTCAAACATTCTACCAGTACCATTAGCATCCAAAGCCGCCACCCGGACCAAACATCAGACCACCACAATCAAACCAGCAGACTTCCCCAACAATGTATCTATTAAAAGGTACCTTACCTAGTGAAATCACCACACCTGCCAACAACAAGAATGATTGTCCTGACAAAAGCATACCTTTCATTGAAGGTGCTCTAATCAATGCCAGATCACTCCCAGCCCACTCATTAGACATCAAAGGCAACATCATTGCTCAAGACCTTGGGCCTCATTACAAGGAGGGCGGTAAGGGGTTAACAGCACCGTTAAAGGTGCTGGAGCCGTCAACCCCTTACCGCCCCATTACGAGGTCCGCTTGTGGGACCCGCTCAGGGCGCCTGGTTTTACCAGATGTCCTTAGCGGGTTCCGCGAGCGGCCCAGCATGCTAACAACGGGCCCGTCATTAATGGGCCCGTTGTTAGCATGCTCCCCATTCCCATTGAGCCCTAGGAGGGTTCAAATGGGAACGGGGATGGACTGGGTCCGGGTTCCCTGAATGGGGAAATACTGGGCCCTCCAAGGTCGGAATGACCCGGTATTTCCCCATTCAGAGAACCCGGACCCGGGTTTGGGGATAGCCATGCCCTTTTTAAGGGCATGGCTACCTCCAAACTCGTAATGACGCCTCTTGACTTCTTAGCTATTACAGAGACTTGGTTACATGCTGCAGCTCTCTCTCTTGCCATCCCTAACGAGTACTCCATCTTCATATGTGACAGAGACTCTAACCAAACCAAACGTGGGGGTGTCGCCTTCATCTCTAATACATGCTGAGGCCTCAGACCTGTATCCGGCCAACCTCTCCCCTCAGCAGAATAACTGTCCATCAAGCTCCCAGTCTCAGCCACACAAACACTCACCATGCACCTTATTTACAGGCACCTGGGCCAGTATCTACATTTGAAGAAGATATCGCTACCCTTCTCTCTGCAAAAACTAAGTTAAGCTCACAGATCATTCTACTGGGTAACCTTTACCTCGGCTTCCAAGACACTAAGGATGCGAAAGCCCTAGACATCACCAACACAATAATGGAACTGTGTTTCACTCATCGCATATTTAAACCTACTCACATCAAGGGTAGGACTCTTGATTGGTTAGCAGACCTCAACTGCAATATCGACATCCTATTCAACACGCCCCTTGTCTGGGTAGATCACCATCTGATCTCCTTCACCATCAAATACGACAACCGGCGCCCCAAGCAGAACCCCTCTCCTCCGATATGCACGAAGAACAAGGACATAACATTAGATAAACTGCTTCCACTTATACTTACCATCTTTGACAACTCTATCGAATCACACACAGACCCAACTGCGCTAGTAGACATTTACAACCAAACCCTCCTCAAGGCCATCAATACCATCGCCCCACTTAAACTGCGCAAGCCTAAACCCTTTGTGCACCTTAACTCATGGTTTACGCCACACCTCAGAACCTTACGTAAGAAAAAAAGAAATGCAGAGGCCCTCTGGAAGAGCCTCCCCATAGCTTCTAATAAGGACAACCTACTGATGGCATCCCTCAACTACAAAGAGGCGATCTTTCAGGCCAAAAAAGACATGTACAATAACCGAATTATCAAAGCCAAGTTGAGTACTAAAGAACTCTTTAATATACTCAAAGAATTTGAATCCCCGTCAGCTCCCCCTGACACCTGCACCAAAGATACCACGTGGTGCTCCAATATTCAAAAAGCCCTCCTAGGTAAAATCACTATGCTCTAAGAAAAAATGGAATCCAAATAAACAAGTCTCTCACTCGTCTGACCACAAATTGCCCCACAAGCCTCATTCCAGAATACCCGCAAGACATTTAACTTCTCCCCTCTCTCATCCAAAGATGTAGAAAACATAATACATCCAACTGCCAAGGAGACACCAGCCCCTACATCACTTTCATAATCAATGCTTCATTTAATACAAGCATAGTTACCAATAACCTAAAAGATGCCTGGGTCTCAGATTACTGAAGAAACCTTCGCTAGACCATAGTATCCCTACCAATTACAGGCCCATTACCACAGTCCCATTTCTTTTAAAAATCATGGATAGAGCAGCTTACCTGCAGATCCAGAAGCATCTAGAAACTGACAACCTCCTCGGCCTCAGGCATTCAGGCTTCAGACCAAGGCATGGGACGGACACCGCCCGGATTGACCTGAAAACCCAAATTGAAGTACTAAAAGACAATAGCAAGCTGGCCCTCCTCCTACTGCTTGACCTGCCGGCTGTGTTCGGCTTGGTCAATCACCAAGTCCCATTTAACCATGTCATCTCTGCAACACACTTTTCAGACAAAGCCACTAGCTCGGTCCAATCATTTCTAGAGAACAGATCAATGAAGGTCTTCTCTCCATCAGCCTCTGCCGAACCTGCACCAGTCACGTGCGGAGTCCCCCAAGACTCTTGCGTTTCTCCAGCTCTCTACAATGTGTTCACAAAGCCGCTATTCGATGACCTGGACCATTTGGGTGTCACCTACACAAACTATGCAGATGTTAATGTTAATGTTAATGTTAAAGGACATTTGTACCGTGCACTATCACCACTGTAGTGGTCCCTTGGTGCTCTGGCGGCTCTGAAAAAGGGGGCGGGGGGTTGAGTTAGTGGGAGGAGGCAGGAAAAGTGCAAGAGAGCAGTGATGTGCTGTTGGCGGCCTCAGCCCGGTGGGTACTGTTGTGCAAGGCTATGTTGTTTTTGTTTTGTTGTTGCAATGTAGTGAAGTTTGTGCGGTTTGTTGTGCTGTAGGTTTTGGTTGTGTTTGGTTTGGAGTTTGAGAGGTGTATGAAGAAAGGGAAAATTGTTAGTAGGGTTGGTTAGTTTGCATCTCTATCCTGAATTGAAGCGCTCGGCTTGCAGAGTCTCCCCTGTTGCGGCTCTGTCCTGACATGGGTCTGACTGGCCTACAGGTTCCTTATTCCTCTGGCCCCCACATCTAACATGGTCTATCATGGCTCCCTTGTCCTACATTTAGACTCTAGTGGCCAGTGCATCTGTTAATGACAACCTCTCATGTAGTGGGGATGATTGTCAATGTCTCGATAATTCCACACCAACGTGGTACCTGGCGGTAATTAGATTACGGGGCGGACGAAAGTGTAGGTGGGATTGTCTGGGTTAGTTGACTCAGTCTCCGTGTGTGCCACCTATGTTCCTGTTTATCCGATGTCACCCGTCCAGCTGCCGTGGGCTTTACTCTCCCCGGTCAGGGATGTCCGTGTCTTTCCGGTTTAGTTATCCTTTTTACCAGTTTCGTTTTTCAGGTTTAGTCTGTGGTATTGTAGAGCCAGGTTTTTAGTGATTTCCTGAATTTTAGGTGATCTTCAGTGTTTCTCATTTCCTTTGGGATGTTGTTCAAGGTTCTTGCGGCTAAGTGGTAGAAGGAGGTGCCTCCAAGTTTTTTCTTGAGGTGTGGTTTGAGTTCCAGGCGGATTTCGTTGCTCGATCGGAGGGGTCTCCTTGGTTTGTAGACTGTTATTTTCTTTTGTATGAATTCTGCTCCTTGTCCGCTGATTGCCCTGTGCGTTATGCACATTGTTTTGAAGGTGATGCGATGTTTAACTGGGAGCCAGTGTTGGGTTTTTAGGGCTGGAGTGATGCCATCTCTTCTGGATAGTTTGAGGAGTAGTCTTGCTGCTGCATTTTGGATCCGTTGCATTTTCTTCAGGAGGTGTTCAGGTATTCCGAGGTAGAGGCTGTTTGCATAGTCTATTTTAGACATGAATAGAGCGACGATAGTGAGTGTTTTGTGCACGAAGGAGAGGAAAGGTAGTTGGCATCCATCCAGTTGAAGACTTCTTTTAGACAGTCGGTTAGGGTTGGATGGTCGGCATCAGTGTCTTTGATTTTGTAGATTATCTGAGTGTCATCTGCGTAGTTGTAACATGTAATGTTGTATTTTTTGAAGATTCTGATGACCGGAGTCTGGTAGATGGTGAAATATAGTGGAGATAGTGAGGATCCTTGTGGGACTCCACAATCAAATGACAACCAAATACTCATCCCCATCACCGGGGACCACATAGCTGATTGCAAGGCACTGAATGACATCTATCTTGTCATTCAGGCCTGGATGGCGCAACATGGGCTCTGTCTTAACGATGATAAGACAGAGCTACTCCTCCTCGGATCCCAACAGAGACTCAGTAAGCTAGACGCCAGCTACGACTCCTTCATCATAGATGGCAACCCCATCAAGGTCTTGAAAGACGTAAAAACTCTTGCCATCTACTTAGATTCCACTCTAACCCTTGCCAGACAAATCAATGCAATTACATCTTCAACGGCTTACACAGGTAAACTAATTACGGCATGCAGACCCTTTCTAACCACCAACAATTGCACTACCATAGCTAGAGCTTTAGTTTTGTCAAACTCGACTACTGCAATGTGCTCTATCTAAGAACTAGCTGACGAAATACTAACAAGCTACAAGTACTATAAAACAACGCTATCAGGGCTGCCATGAATATCCCCAGTGCCCAACACATTTTGGAAATCAGACACAGCCTCAACTAGCTAACGGTCAACCAAAGAATTGCCTTTTAATCACTCCCTCTCACGCACAAGTGCCTTGCGAACCGTGCACTGAGCTACCTGTCCTATCTATTTGCATGCAACATTTCTGACTGACCCGCTAGATCTGCTCAAGCTCACTGCCTCAAGATCCCAAGGTTAAAGCTACAGAAAGCAGGGGGAAGCAGCTTTCCTGTGCTCGCCGCCTAATTGTGGAATACATTACCCATCTCACTCAGATCTGAACCGTTCTATCTCTCCTTTAGAAACAAAGTCAAAATCTGGCTACTAACGCAAGTACATTAGCCCACCCACCGTGACGCTTCTGCCCATCATGTGGAATTTATTCTGTAATTTGTACATATATTTAACATAAATCTTCCCAATGCCTAATTCTCCTGTTCAATTGCCTATTGAAAATTCCTCTGTACTATGTAATGGATGCTTGATGTATATAGGCAAGCTTGTAATGTAATTATGTAACGCTGTAAACCTAAGATTTGGGCCTATATGCCTAAGGGCTTGGTGAGTTTTACAAATAAACAAAATACAAATAAATCAATATTATTGATTTATATTACAACAATAAATGTCAGTCTGTTTATGTCAAGTATGAGACTCAAATCAAATGCAGAAGAGCCCGATGAGCGTAAAACCAACAGTTACCTGTGGCTATAAACTATCACCTTGTGCCCTAGATGTAGCTCCCGATGAGTGGTCAGTGCTGGATACCTGGGCACTGCTTCTAATTCCTGATTATTCAATCCTATTTTCGATCCTTGTTTGTAATGAGCTCACAATACTTGAACAATTTAAGCAGAAAATTGGAGCAGCAGCCTTACAGAAACTCAATACCTCCAGATCTAGTCCTCTCCAGGCTGGACGACTGCAACAGCCTCTTCCTTAATCTTCATAAATCTTCCCTTAACCCCTACAACTAATCCAGAATACGACTGCAAGACTTGTTCTTGTCCTCAAGCCCAGGGGCTGCATCTCTCAAGGCCAAAAATATCACCACTGGTTACCGGGAGCTGCAAGGATCAGGTTCAAGACCCTCTGCATCATTCGCAAGGCTTTCTGGGGCCCAGAACCCCACTGTATCCAACTCTTTCCCTAAATACACCTCGCTTAGAGACCTTAGGCTATCTATCTGCACTTCTCTGCAGATCAGACGCTATTCCAAGCAGAGAGTGTGGGGTAGATCTCTTTCCTTGGCAGCAGCCTCCCTCGGTAATGGATTCCCTGCCCCTCTCAGGCTTCTCCCTGATCTCCTTAGGTTCCAGAGGATTCTGCAGATCTGACGCTATTCCAAGCAGAGAGTGTGGGGTAGATCTCTTTCCTTGGCAGCAGCCTCCCTCTGTAATGGATTCCCTGCCACTCTCAGGCTTCTCCCTGATCTCCTTAGGTTCTGGAGGATTCTGCAGATCAGACGCTATTCCAAGCAGAGAGTATGGGGTAGATCTTTCCTTGGCAGCAGCCTCCCTCGGTAATGGATTCCCTGCCCCTCGCAGGCTTCTCCCTGATCTGCTTAGGTTCTGGAGGATTCTGCAGATCAGACGCTATTCCAAGCAGAGAGTGTGGGGTAGATCTCTTTCCTTGGCAGCAGCCTCCCTCTGTAATGGATTCCCTGCCTCTTGCAGGCTTCTCCCTGATCTCCTTAGGTTCTGGAGGATTCTGCAGATCAGACGCTATTCCAAGCAGAGAGTGTGGGGTAGATCTCTTTCCTTGGCAGCAGCCTCCCTCTGTAATGGATTCCCTGCCCCTCTCAGGCTTCTCCCTGATCTCCTTAGGTTCCAGAGGATTCTGCAGATCAGACGCTATTCCAAGCAGAGAGTGTGGGGTAGATCTCTTTCCTTGGCAGCAGCCTCCCTCTGTAATGGATTCCCTGCCCCTCGCAGGCTTCTCCCTGATCTACAAAAGTTCTGGAAGCTTTTCATGCGCCACCTTTTCTCTTCTTCATCCCCCCATCTATCACATTGACTGGCTGCCTGTTTCCTTCTGAGCTCCACAAGGCACCATGCCCTCATTGCCCTGTATACCCCAGCACACTGTCTTCCTGTTCCTACCCCCCACAACCTGCACTTGCCCTTCTGTGCCCCTTTACCCTGACAAGCCTGGTGGGGTGTGAATACCTACTGACCCTGGTGCACCCCTGTCCTTGAGCTTAGCAAGTTTTCCTCACTCTAAACCTCCCCTGGCACTTGCCCACCTGGCCTCCCCTTAGCACTTTCCTAGCCCCATTGGCCCTCTTCTTCCCCTCCTCCTCGCCCCTTGCATTAGAATACCTCCTCCTGGCCAACACCTCACTTCCCCCCTAAGCATTTTCTCTTCTGCCCCAACCTATACCCCCCACCCAACTCCCTTCCCCCTCCAATTCTTGTTACTACCCTCCCACGATCCGAATGACACTAGGCCTAGTAGGACCGTTTTTGTTGTTTTCTTCCCTGACCCCCCTTTTTGTGTCGTACAAAGCCTTGAAACAACATTTGTTGTATAAGAGCTTTACAAAAGTTCAATACAATACAAAGCGGACCCCGCCTTATGGGCTTCCATCCTTCAGATCAAATATGACCTATTCTTAAGGATAGGGAATACGAACGAACAATGGGGAACATCCATAATAGTTCCCATATACAAAAAAGGAAAGCTGAGCGATCCCCATAACTATCGACCAATATCCTTAATTGATACCAGCGCCAAAATACTTGCGAGTTTAGTCGTCCATGAGCTTGATAAATTTATATCGCAGAATAACATCTTTTCTAAATCCCAGATTGGATTTAGGAAGGACATGGGGACTACTCTCAAAGCAACTTTGACGACACATATCTTAGCCGGTACCAAAAAGAAGGGAGCGAATCCCATATACATTGCGAGCATTGATATGTCTTCTGTGTTTGATACGGTGGTGAGGGAGCGGATGTGGAAACAAATTACATAAATTGGGATTCCAGCTGTATTCATATTTTGGATCATGAAGCTATACACGTTCACCACATACATGGTCCGAATCACCAGAGATGGAGCAACAACCGTGTCCATTAAACCATCTATTGGACTAAAGCAAGGCTGTAACCTTGCAGCGACTCTCTTTAATTTATATTTCTGTGACTTGGGTAATTTATGGATCGAGATGGGAATGTATCCTGTAAGAATAGGCAGTCTCAGATTACACTGGCTTGTATTCGCAGATGAACTAATCATCATGGAATCCACACCAGCAAGGTTGCAAGCTAAGCTGCATGTATTTGAGAAATATGCCTACGTCCTGAACCTAGCGCCAACTGTAGGTAAAACAAGCATTCTGCTCCTTCACGCAGGAAGGAAACTGAAATCATTTAAATGGAATTTAATTTTCTCTAAATACTGTCGATTCTCTCTAATTCCACTAAAAGATTTCCTAACAATGAAAGTTCAGGTGGTCTTAATTTACATATTAAATATGTGTCTGTTTGACTTAAGTCTATACCTGGATACGCTTCAGGGCCGGCTATTGAAAGGTGCCTTACATCTCTCATTATCGAAACCAAACTGCGTAATCCGGCATGAGCTGTGATGTATATCACTCTTATGTAGGTTTCTATGGCGCTCTTTATGCAATTATGCAAAAATACTAAATCCTCCTACCAATTGTTTTTATAAAGATCTGCAAGCTGTAAAGGAAGCGAAAACTGTGCAATCGGTTAATCTATACAAACAACGAATGCCAGATGTATTAGGTAGTGTATTAGCATCTCAAGAGGATGTGTCTTTCAGACCTGCTTTTGGAAGAAAAAAAACAGTTTGAAAACGATTGGATTGACATTCTTGACTAAGTGAAACACTACGCTACCTTTGCGGAATGTGCCCAATACACGCAGAAGAGACTGCCCTGCTGCCAGTATATCTGCATTTTCCCTGTATTTCCACAAGGTCCTATTACATCCGCTTGAAATGGAACCAGTTCCGAACTAAGGAACGGTGCCGTCCTTGGGCCGGTCTGTCCCCGAGCATGCAGCTTATGAACTCTAGATTTCCAGACTGTAATGAGCCTCATGTAGTTAAGACATCTAGTCCTAGAGCGCCCTCAGGACTGAGTGTATCAGGAAATCTGTGCAGACTCCACTGTATCTTTATGGGAAAAGTTGATGAATGGCAATCACAACCCATTAACCTTTGCACTGGGTCATCTTCTAAGGATTATAGAAAACGATCTTGAATTGTATGAATAACCGCTATGAAAAAGATTATGATGAACTGTGAATTTTAGATTTCTGGATGTTTTCTAAGAAAAATGAATGTGATTTTTATCTGGAGGCTTTCAAAGAAAAATTATTGTGCTTTTTAAAAGAATGTTGGTAATGTTTTAGCAGTATATTGTACATGTGAAATATGTAAATGCATTTTCGTTTTAATGTCTCTTTCATAAAGTTTTTTAAAGGTTTTTTTATTAACCAAATACAAATAATTTTTTTTAAAAAGATCAATAAATAATTAAAATAAATGTAGTCTAACCTCGCTGGAAAGTTGGAATCATAATGAGTGGCTGCAGATTGCAATAGACCAAAGGTTTATGTGCCACAGTGCAAGGCAACACTTAAATAACAGGCAAAGGAATGCGTGAACATTTAGGGGCGCCTGCATGAATGCAGCAATGAATGTGACTGCTGGGATAGATGTGCACAGAAGCTGGTAAGCCTTTAAAAAACACACTCATTCCCGGCATGCTGGACATTTAGTGATGTTCTTTTTTGAAACATATTTTTGCTTGTGGCACGTGTTGCCCTAGGTGCAGAGCCCACCCATCCTAGTGCAAAATCGCCCCTGTGGAACCCCGTGTGGAAGTAAGTATTTCCTCATGTGTGATATCTGAAATATTTTGTTGTTTTTCACTACACCAATTATTGTGCATTTTTGTGACATGTGTTCCCAGGAATGAAATTCACTCTGGCACGCAGTGAATGCTGGATGAAGGGTCCCATGGTTACTTGTGAATAACTTGTCTTTGAATCCACCGCACTAACAATTTGAAGGACAAAATGTGTTGAATTTACACAAAGAATTGATAAGATTTACCATATTGAAAGCTAACATAGGAATTTTAAGTTTCTATTACTGACATATGTCTTTAGAAGAGGTTGGTCGTCCATCACACAGGGGGAATGGAAACACAACAAATCATGTAAGGAAGGATTGCAATAATATTTATTCAAGTGAGGATGGCAAGTGTGCTGCATGCTATTTGATTAACGCTGAGACAGATGAATGTTCAATTTGACGTAAAGAATAGCAATCGTACGTGTTGATTGTAACTTAATTTGATAGTTCAAATAAACATGTACTGTGTTAATTCAATTATGAACTGGGAACTGAAATATATTTTTGCATTCTTGATTTTACACAGTTATTTTGTACCGCCCTGCACCTGCCATGGGTATAATTTACCACTCAACAGGTTCTTCAACCATAGTTTGAGAATAATCAGCAAAAAATTCATAATTTATAAACAAAATATGGGACGATCGCTGGACACCAATATGTCCTTTTGCGATTCCAGCCACAAGGAGCAATATGGCAGCCTATTGGTTCTGAAAACATGCAGATGTGAAAGTGTTGCATTCGTAATTGGAACCACTCATTTGTTTTCTGGAATGGAACGCCATGTGGACGAGTGAAAGTCACTGATTGAACAGAATAACTTCCTGTGATGAATGGAAAGGCTGGGATTAATCGATCGATTCATGGAAGCGGCAATAGAAGATTGTGACACATGCAATGTTCGCTAGCTATTACCTCAATTAGGAAAAAGTTACCAATGTTTCCGTGGACTTAATGACCTCTTTTCAGCATCATGTGAAAAATAAAAGTACATTGATACGATCCGACTATTCCTGTTTTCGTCAAAATAAACAGTTTTTAACATTTTTGTGAAAAGAAACAAATGTTTAGCGTCTGTTGTGGATGTGTATGTTTATGTTCCTGGTTCTGCGTTAGATAATGTTATGATGTTGGTGATGACAGGGTACATTTGCCTACACTGCCTACATGTCCTTCTTATTCTCCTCACACTCTTGGAGTCAAGAAGAGTTATGTATAGATGGACCAGTATTGCACTGGGAAGCATGTGAATATGGGGAGGCAAAGGTTGGAGGAGAGGAAGAGGAACCTGGAGAGGGAGGTCAGGTCTTTAGTGGAAGGGTATGTGATGAATACCAGGGATCCCTCACTGAACCTCTGCCTAAAGTCTCCTCCCCGGTGGCCAGGGAAAAACAGAGGCTTCTTGATCCTGACCCTGGGGTGGTGCTCTGCGGGAGGATCACCTGAGAGGAGAAAAGACTCAGGGAGGTGAGAGGAACCCAGGGGATGAGACACAGGATTGGCCTTCTTTTGAAGGAGACATGTTTCCACTTCCACAATATATAATGGCCTTTTGCCACCATAACCCTTCTGTTGCACGGGTTAACCATCTTAGTGTGGGTGGAATTAGTCAGACCGCTGTATGAATATAACAGATAGACATCTTTCTCAAATTCACGGAACTCAGACAATTGATAATTCCCCTGACTCCCAAAAGTGTCATGGAAGGATGATTGTGACTGTTAAGAGCATTTCACTTAAACAACTATATTCCTCTTTACCAACCATTCTGAAGACTGATTCGCATAATATTCCCTTAGTAAAGGTTATTATAAAGAGAGATTAAAATCTAAGCGGGAAACCAGTTAAGAAAACTAATCTTGTTATCCTGGACTTCAAGTCCCATAACTCCCCCAGTACTGGGACGAGGAAGAGGGATGCAAAGGAACAAAGCTGTAGCAGTCAGCTAATTTACCTTAATGACCCACACTTGAGGGAGACTGAGAGGCTTCAATGGCCCCAACAGGTGCAGGCTGTAGAGAAGCTAGAGAAGCAGAAACAGAAAAAGCAGTGTATAATGTGTGGGCCGTTGCAGCTTCAGTTGGGGCTCAAGGAGCGAGAAGACGCCGGATCCACTGAGGGTCCTGAGAGGGTCTGTACCTCTCAGTATCCCCATGTACAACATGAAGTGCAAAAGAAGTACGCTTCACCCCAGAAAGCATATTGTGCAGAGTTTGCACAGCGGCAGCAGGCATCGCAGAGAATACAAAGAGGTCTCAGGTCTAAAAGAGGTTAGAGGTTCATATGGCAGTGACAAGGGGGACTAAAATTATCTGTTTGTCAGGTTGAAAAAAGCCAATACTACTGGAGGTCAGCAAACATTGAGTGGAAGCAGTTTATCCGGTGAGTCCACCACTTGCAAGTAGCTTAGGAACACTCAGATGCTGATCGCGTGTGCCGAGCTGGCCGAGTAATTTGTGTATGAATGAAAGCGGTATTACTATTGAATATTGAACGAGCAGAAAACAACAAAAGTGGTGTTCAGTGAAAAAAGTAACTGTGATATTCATTTTGTGAACTTGTGAGTTTATGGAAGTCACAACAACCCAGCAGGGGAACTACCCAGAGAACTTAAGTGTGCAAGCAATTCCCAAGCCAAAAGAAAGTAAAACCTGGGCAATTTAAAAAACAACAAATATTGCCAAAGCCAGAGGGAAATGTTAAGAATCCCAAAAGATGAAAAATTCACTGTTTATGTTTTGGGGAAATTATACCTGATTTAAACTCACAGGCAGAGGCAGGAAAATACTTTATCCTGACCACCATTTTGTTATCAATGCAAAAGGGAAAGAAAGGTGGCAAACAGGCAGCCCTTCAGGAATGAGCTATCTAGAGTCGTTGCAGGCGATGCCACCGCCGCTCCAACACCTACATCCTGCGTCGCCCCCACCCTTTACAACATCTACCCTAAACCCCTTATTAACCACCTGGACTCTCTTGGCATTACCTACACAAACTATTCAGATGATACTCAGATTATGACCCCCCTCTCTGGTGACCACACGCTTGACAGCCATAAAGTTAACACGATTTATGAAAAAGTTCAAACCTGGAGGGCTGCCCACTCCTTATGGCTGGATGAGGGAAAACAGAGCTCCTCTTTGTGGGCACCTCTGTCTGGCTCCACAAACTGGCCCCTGCATACAAATCCTTCACCATCGATGGGCATGCCATCCCAGTTGCCTGTCGTCAAAACGTGGGGGGTCTACTTGGATGCCACCCTTAATATGTCAAGACAAGTCAACCACATTGCTTCCACCTCTGCTTATGCCACCAAGCTCCTCCACATAAGCAAACCCTTTCTCTCTATGGACAATCGCATCAGAGTCACTCGAGCCCGTATTGGGTCAAAACATGACTACTGCAACGCCCTCCTTTGTGAAACTGTTTTTTTCCATTTCACATTTCCTGGACTTATTCAAGCCCAGGAATTTCTGCTTAGGACCGTAAATACATGCTTTTACACTTTACATGCTGTATATTCCTGTATATTTTGTGTATATTCCTTTATATTTTGTTGTATATTATTCTTGTGGCTCTATTCTCGCTATTTTTGCCTTGTGATCTTGTAACAAAGTTTTGAGCTGTCTTATAAAATGCGCCCGGTTACCCTTGGGTCGGGTGCGCAATATAAGTAATAAAAACAAACAAACAAACACACAAACGGCTGCCTGTCAAACGATGCACCTGCCTACTTTGCCCAGATGCTGAAAAGGTATTCACCGCCCAGACCACTACGCTTTTCAACCAAGCACCTCCTTTCCTTACCCAAGGTTCCCCAGAAGAAAGCAGGGGGATCCAGCTTCCCGACCTGTGCAGCCACTCTTTGGCACAATCTACCCATCTCCTTGTGAGCCAACACTTCCCACCTCTCATTCGGAAGGAACCTCAAGACTCACCTGTTTTGCTAATCTATTTTTTATCCTCCCTCACTGACTTCTCCATTACTCTACCTGACGCTCTTTACCTGTAACTAGCGCCTAGATGCGTGCAGGCTTTGTGCGCAGCTATGAACATAAAAATAAATAAATGAATGAGCATTGTTTGTAGAACAGTGCTAATGTGGATCAATCTGAATGTTCGATTCACGGAAAGCTGCTAATATTTTGATACCAAACACGACTATTAAAGTTCTCATTTGGAAGTTACCATTGAAACGCTTTTCTTTTCTTGGTTTTGAAGAAGTGGAGGGGCAGGCGAGTATACCCGTAGGGCAAGAAGTGATTGCCCAGAAGAGATCTGGTGAAAGAAAAAACCTGGTAGTAGAAGGTGCAAGTGCTGAAGAGTGGTACTAATAGAAAACAACATATTGAGTCGTGACATTTGGACAAGACTTGTGAAAACTGGTTGAAGAAAAGTTACAATTCTTTCTGCACGTGGGCAGCAGACAGTCAGGCAGCAGCAGATTTCAGGTGGGAGCATGCTCGGGGCTCTGGGGGGCAGTAATTCGGCCTTCTGGGCAGGAGCGTGGTCTTCCGTGTGTTTTCGCATGGCCAGCTTGATATGGAGTGATTTGGCACGTGAAAAAATTGCACGTCAGCGTGTAATTGGAGGAAAGGCCCTTAGCGCGTAAGCGCGTCAGCACACGTACGCATTTTCATTGGACCAAAGGCCCTTAGCGCGTAAGCACTTCTCTGACGTTACGCGCGTGGGCGTTTCCCTCGTGACGTGGGCATAGTGGTTCAGCGCGCATGAAAAAACTGCATGTCCGCGTGTGAATGTGTGTAATCTGAGGAAAGGGACTACGCGCGTGACGTGATGCACGCGGGCGTTTCCCTCAGCACTGGTTAAAGGTGAGCGGGGCCAGCAGTTCGCCGTACGTGCCTTTCGTGGAAACCGACGCATGTAGCTGCTTCGTGTTGTTTCGCGCGCCATCACATCTTCATAGCGATCGAGGACGTATCTCTTCTTTTGGCGGGGGTATTGGATACGTGTGTTTTTCATTATCATGCTAGTCAGACGGTGAGTCGCGCACGCTATTTTTCCCACTGCGGTGCCCCTGTGTATCGCACCCGTTTTCGAGGTCATAATAGCCTGCGTGTCCCACGCGTATGTGTTTTTTGTGTTACTGGGTGCTACCACGTACTGCGGGAGGTTGATTCCACACACGTAGGCTGCAGAGTTGCGTGCATGGTTTTACTGCAGTTTTGGGGTGCCTGAGCGTAGCGTGACCCGTCACTACATCCCCGGGGTTACATACAGCCTTGCAGGTGCAGGGGGGCTGTTAACATCTTGCATCCCACCCCCTTGACCCCAATTGTCCAGGTCAATCGTGGTGTACACCTCCCATTTGCACTACTCCATCTGTGCCGGCACTACTCCATCTGTGCCATTGTTGGGAGGCCACCAAAGGTGAGGGGCGCCTCAGCTGGGCGTACTCCTCATGGTGGGCGTGGTCAGGGACGTGGCCGGGGTGACCAGGGAGACGTGGGACTCCAGGGTGTCCAGGGTGGCCGCAGAGGGGGAAGAGGCAGGGGTGCACCACTTGAGCACGATATTGTGCCATGTGTCGGTGCAGTCATGCCTCCACCCCCTGTGGTTCCGGGAGATGCAGCTTCTGCATCTGTCACTGGCACCCGTGTGACCCGGCAGTCCGTTTCATCGACTGCCATGAGCCCAAGGTTAGTGGTAGCTGCAGGTGCAGCTGTGGACACCACCACCCAGGCTCAGGGTCTGCCAGCGCAGGCTGCGTTGGCGATTGAAGAGCCCTTGGAAGATTTCCAACAGGACCGGAGGGAAACCGTAGGGGCACGCAGGGCTGCCCTGACCAAGACACGTGTCCCTGGGGCAGTAATGTCATCTGCTGCCCCGAAAAGCCGGGTGTTGGCAAGTGCAGGGGCAGATGCAGCCAACAACACTCCGGTTGTGAGTCTGCCAACCAGGACAGTTGCGGTCAATGACCCTGCCACAGAGGATGTTGATACGCAGGGTCCATTAGAGGGCACCCAGCTGCCACTGACACAAGTCAAACCTTTGGTCGTCCCTCCACCTGCCACTCCCTTGGCTCAATCCACCGGTCCCACTGGCCATACTGATCAGGGTGGCATCAGCCAGCCAGGGTCTGCGACACAATCCAAGAGGAGGAAGGTTGAACCTGCAGCACAGGCTGGGACCCCACACACAGCCACGACCTCCTGCACGTCGAGGAAGAAGCCTTTCTGCAACCAGGAACTGGACTTCCTCGTGGGCTACGTGCGGAAACACAGCCGTGACATGCTAGTGGGTGCTAATTGTCAGACTACAGCTGCCCACCGTGATACCCACTGGAAGCAAGTTGCGGAACATGTGAGTGCATTCGGCCATGAGGTTCGCACGGCGCAAGAGTGCAAAAAGTGTTGGAATGACGTCAAATGCAGCGCTAAGGCTAAGCGTGCCTCAAATTACAACTTGACTCTGGTGACTGGCGGTGGGCCTGCACCGGAGGAGGAAGACCTCACTCCGCATGAGTCACTCGTTGCGGAGTTCATACCATCTGAATCGGTCGAAGGAGTGGGAGAGATGCCGGACTTTGATGCCCAGTCCAGTGAGTGTTGATGCGTGTTTGTCGAGGACGTGTGTGTTTTACTTGTGTGATGTGTTGTGCATGACTGCCACTACATGTCACATGTACATGGTTATGATGTGTGAGTAATGCAATGCTTCCCTGATGCATGTCTACTCTGCTGGATGGTGGACATGTGGAGCAGACGGGGGACTGTCCACATCACCATTTTTGCACCCTAGTCACATGCTGGTTACCAGTATGCCCCTCCGGTCCATGTTCCAGCTCACTGGCACTTCTGCATGTAGCGTGGGGTGACCTTCCTCTCAGCCCAGGAACTATGCATAGCATGACTGACGTGCATATGTCCTCTGCCTGCAAGGGGGTAGCCAATGTAGGCATGCTCCCTTGCCCCTCAACCCCCTGCTCTGCACCCCAATTCCATCTTAACACTGGTCTGCTACAATATTGCCCTTGGTTACTTCCCTGGTCATGCCTCCTGTGTACAATCTAACATCCAGCGGCCAATCGGCCAGACATATCCATTGTGGTACATCCTTAGTACTTGAAGCAGGGTGTCTCACTTGGACTGTGCAGAGGTCAGATGCCCTGCAGGGATATGAGTGCCCATTCATGCTCCATGTGAATTTCACGCATGCCCATATGTGTCCATGACTGGATGATCACTGTTGCACAAGTCCATGATGACCCAAATTGCATGGCATTTCATCTGCCTTCCCATGTCAACTGTGGCTCAGTATTGCTTTGCACACATGTTTAGGGTCTGACAATCTGTGTGGGTCGCAATCCTCAGCCTGTTTAATGGACAATGACTCTGTCCAACTGGTGTAGTGTCTTCTTCACACGTGGGTGGACTCCAGAGGTTTCATAATGTGTTCTGCTTACTGTCCCATCATCATTTGCAGTGTTGTCACTTGACTCACATGAATCTGTTGATGCCAGTCAACACTGCCTGGCAATGCACAGGTCTATGGTCAGCCTTTTGATACCATGCTAGGCATCCATGCTTTTGCACTTGGGGGGAGGGGTGCTTTGCTTGTAGATATGCTACCCAATGAATGCACATTGCACGTGATGCCTGAAGTTGACCTTGAACTGCCTTCACATTTTCTGACACACACCATGAAGTCCTTGGACATGTAGGTAGTGAGTGACATACATATTTGCTGCACTGCATAGACCCACTTCAATGCAAACTGACACCTTTCAACAGCGCTGATCACAGAAGCAATTTCAAGTTGACCCAGCAAGCATGCCAGGTTCTATTTTGTGTGTCACATGTCTGCCTGATGTGTTTGGTGTCGGTGTGTGTATGTGTTGTGTGCTTCTAACATGTGTAGTGACCTTTTTTCTCTCTATTTTTCAGATGATGACGCAATGGAGCTGTTGGATGGTGTTGTCATGCCAGGCACAGGGTTGTTATCACTACATTAACCCAGCACAAGTGGGGGTAGTGAGATGGTAGGCCACGAAAACCCCAAGTGCTACAGTCCATCTTGTCTCTGGGCCTCATTACGACCCAGGCGGTAACTTACCGCCTGGGTCGTAATGAGGCCCTCTGTCTGCCTATGAGTCCAGCCCTGAAGAACACTCTGATGACTATGTCGAGTTGGATGAGCATCAGGTCCATATGTCAGGGGTCAGTGATTCTGATGTGGACACTCCTCTGTCCGCGACACCTGCACTGAGGGATCAGACAGTCTTGGTTCCTCCGCCCGTGGTGGATCGGGACGCAGGGTCACCCTCCACACCAGTCACTGATGTGCCTGGGACATCACGTCTAAGGGGGCATGTAGTCGTGCAGCCGCGGGCGGTGCCAACACGACGAGGACACCCGGTCCTTGGGTCCCGCAGGGGTCAAGCCCAGCAACATGGTCACCGCGCACAACCACAGTATACTGAGTGGGAGCAAGACATGACTGCCAATTCTGAACGGCAGGTGGCAGCAATGTAGAACATCGCTGAGAGCATGGAGCGTGTGGCCCAATCTGTGCTCCCCCCTACTAGGCAGGTGCTTCTCCAGCAGCAGGCGGCACGGTCCAGGGCCCGCTCGCTCAGGCTGTGCATGGCGGCCTCAGACAGGGCACGTCAGTCTGAAATGTCATCTCTGCGTCAAGCAATTGCTGCTCAAGCAAAGGCACACATGAAGGCCCTGAGGGAGGAGCATGCTTCCCTCTGATCCACTCTGGGTGTCCTACTGATGTCCCAGAGGGAGCGGGCAGAAGAGAGGTTTGCACAGCTTGAGCGTACCATCTCAGCTGAGCTACATGCTTGCCGGAGGTGCAGTGGTTGTCAGGCCAGGCCTTGCAGGAGGAACTCTGTGTTACACGTGCTACCTTGCAAGAGGAAGCATGTGTATCACGTGAGGTTCTGCATGCAGACCTACATCACATCGCCACACAGAACCAGGCTCACCCGTCCGGCACACTTGCTGCCGACGAGGGGCAAGCTGCGGCTAGGCGTGGTCATGCTCCTGTGCCACGTCCTACTTTCCAGGAAGAGCCAGACTCGGACGACAGTCTATCTCCCACATAGGTTGGGCTGTGCAGGTGTTGAGCCCATGGAGGTTTTTTTTTCCTCGGCATCATCGCATGTGGGTGTTGAGCAGCACCCTGTACCTCCCCCCTCCTGGGTGCCCCCCCGGGTCGTATGTGGCCATTTTTGATTTTTCTTTTAGTTTAGTTAGTTAAGTTTCTGTTTGATAGTTAGTTTAAATAGGTAAAGTAGGTTTTTCATAGTTAGTGTAATTAGTTAATATAGTTTAAAATTGCTAGTCTATTGTTCTTTCATGTGACGGTGTGGTGCTTTGTGGCTTTTGAAAGCATCCACTGTCTGTTCCAGCTGGGTCCTTCAAGCTTGTCTTGTGTATGTGTTTGGGGTCCTTGACTCACATATGCCACTCCTGCTTCTCTTATCCATGGGCTGGCAAGGATGGTTCGGTGTAACAGCCTATTACACAAGGGCAATGGACTGTCATATCTGTGGAATGTCTGCTGCTTTGGAACTTGTGTTAACACCCCTAGTGGGGATGATTGGGGTGTAATTGTCCACTGTTCTTCTTTTGCTAGATGGGGTGTTTAATGATTCATGTGTACATTAATTGCTATGCATTATGTAGTATGTTTCTTATCTTTAATGAACATGTGCTTGTTGCAAATCATGCAGTAGATAGTGTGTTCCACACTGTTGCTGTGAAAGACGGACTGATGGTGTGATTTCTGATGTACGTCTCTGACATGGTCCAGTCATGTAATGCCTGAAGAGACACAGACAGATGAATATTAAGCATTAATCATGTGTTTCATGCACTTTCTGCAGGGGGATGAGCCTCAAGACCACCTTTGCCAGCAGACATGGGCCATTGGACGTCTGGAATCAGGACACGTTTGGTGCTGCCGACATGCACATGTGTGCGCAAGCAGAGGCACAGGGATTGCGAGCATACATACGAAAACTGATGACGTGTTTCAAGGGACTCCAGGCAAGGTGAGCAGCACAGGGGGGTTACAACACAGCAAACCTTCCACCTGGCCAGTTGAACATGCATGCTTAGTAGCAGCACTGATGGTGAACTTGGACAAATATTGTTGTAGAAGCGCACAATACAGCTCAGATGTGTTAGTGGACTGATGGGTAGTTGATGGGAAAGTTGTCTGGGGCACCTTCAGGGGCAGTGGCACATACCCTCCGTTCCACCATAGTCCATTGAGGCACTTGTATTAGCCATGTAGCATTGCAAGACATGGAATGAAGCAGCTCACAGGGACAGACAGCAAGGGACAGATTCGGGGGCAGTGCATTTCATTTCCAAGTAGAAATTGATACATACACTGGATACTTTATTTTGGTCATGGGGGTACAGGACTTGTTCTGAAGTCAGACCTTGCTATATGCATCTGTCTGCTTGCACAGGGAACATTGTATGTTGTGTGAATCGTGACACATTGGTATTCCATTTGCCACGCACCCACTGATGCCTGACTTACTGCATTGACTGTGTATAAACCATCACTGGGGTAATGTTACGTATGGGTATGAAGCATCCACACATGTTTGTCTGTTTGTAGTGTATTTTGTTACTTTGGGGCATATTTGGTGGTGTGTTTGTGTGTTTTGGGCACAAACAGATTATTAACTGTGGCTCTCTTTGCAGCATTGAAATGCTCCTGTTACCGGACCTGAGAGTGCGCAGGCAGGAGGCCAGCACTCACCCCAGAGATAAGTTTCTCTTTGACTTACATTTGAGTAATTTGGTGCTATGTGCATGTGAACAAGTTTGATCTAATTGTGTATGTGTTAATGTGTGTACTACATTTTGGTGCATTCCCTACTTTCCCGTGTCAATCCTACTCCCCTCTCTTGCCCCTCATTCCGGTTATCCAGTATGCCAATGCCTGTCCCGACTGCATATCCCTGACCCTCCTTCCCCACCAGGGTCTCAGAGGCCTGTGTGAGTTAGACCTTGCAGGCACCCAGACTGTTAGGGAGAATTCTCTGTTTAGGCTGAATTTCCTAACCTAGTGAGTCCCCCAGCAGCTTTGCTGGATTTCTGGAGTTTGTTTTTTTCCATCCTGCCAAGAGTGAGACTCTTTTTTTTCCCACTCTTGGACGTGAATGTGGTTAATTCCTTTGAATATCTATGTGTTCTATGGGCTATGGGGTCTTTTACTCCATAGGGTCTCATATGTTTTGCTATGTGTGTTACACCGCACCCTCCATGCCGTAACACTGGGGTGTCCTAGAGGATCCCCACCATAGACTCCATACCCTGGGACTGACTAATGTCTCCCAGGGCATGTAAAGTCACCATTGGCTTTACTAGACCTAAATTTACTAACAGAACTAGTACAAACCATCCTATTGTGGAAGTACTGGTAGGGGTAATTCGATTACCCCTGGGTCTGTTATTCGAGGGGGAACTGTCCCGTCCCCCCTTGTCGAGTTTTGGCTGGTGGCAGTGGAAACTACTTGTTATATTCGGCCCCGAATATAATTCTATGGGATTCTTCCCATTGTTGGAGACTAATACTTTTTCCTGTTAGTCTCTAACATACCGCCTGTTTATTTGTCTTAAATAAATCTATCGGTTGGTATTTTCTGCCAGAACTCGGTTTTTAAAATGGCGTCTGTGTTCGTCTCTGTAACTCCGAACCAAAGGTTGAGCCCTTTGTTCAACTTTTGGCGGGCTTCTGCACAGAAGCCTTCCAAAGTGGTGCCATTCTGTCTGGGTACCACAGGGGGTGTGGGAGGGGGTTTAGGCACCCTGGACTGAGTTGCCGTGCCAACTCAAGTCGCACTTTGGTGTGATTGGCCCAAGTGGTGAGCCACCCTGCTCACCACTTAGCATGTTCTGATTGACAGCTAGGCTGAATGAATGGGGGTTTGCTGCATAAAAGCAGGGCTTTTGGGACTGGATCTTCAGAAGTCGCCACAGGACCTAAGAATCCGACGAGGGTAAAGCTGAGCCGACCTGCAACGATGACACCTCCGGTGGAGCCCTGCTGAACCGACTCACCACTCCCCGCTGGAGAGTCTTCTTCCCCTGACTGGTGGGCACAACCAGTCCCCTTTGCTTTTTCTTCGTTCCAGGACGTAGTGGTCGAATTGCCCGTGATGAGCTCCCCGGCAACCGGATAGCCACTAACCACTGTACTGCGAATAAAAGGTGGTGCCTTGGGACGGAGCACTCCGCGGCTGGTCTCTTCCCTAGTGGTGCAACGATCTTCAACTTTCCTTCGACGACGAGAGCATCTCATCTCTTGGCAAAGCCCCGACCTGCATCCACCACCAGGAACAACTGCCCCCGCCGGAGATGTCTCTCCACATACAAGGTACCGTGTCCGCCTGGCTTCCCTTGTGACGGTTAGCGTGAGGTGTCTTAATCCTTGCCTCTCCATTGGGTCGCCCCCAAGCCTTCTTAACTTTCTGTTCTGAACTGGTCCGATCTTTCTGTGACAATTTGCAACAAAGACTCGAAGTGCATTTCCACTGTGATACTTTTGGGACATAGCGCCTCGCCTCTCTCCGAGTGGGCCTGGCCTCTGAACTTTGTGATCTACGGTAGATCCTGCCTTACTTGCCTTGCATTGTTTCGTAAAAGTGTTGGTACCGAGTTGGTTTCATACCCTGCCTTTTCTCTCCCCTCCTAACGAATATTAGAATGCCATCTAGGTTAAAGCATTCACCTCTGTCTGCAAATAAGTGGTGCTGATGAACCTAGACTTGTTGACATATTGTTAGAGGATTGGAATACTCCTAGTAATTGTAATTTAAGTTGTTTGCCGTATTAGTGCCAGAGTGTTTTTCATAGATGTGTTGTTATAAATAAATACCTATATATCTTTACACCCAAGCTCTGTTCCGTGTCTGCTTGTTCTATTGTGTAAATTGCCCTATTTTGTATACTCCACATACTGCCTAACTTTTCTTGAGAGAAGTCTGACTGCTCAGCCACAGCTACCAGGTGAATCTGTGTGGTACAGACAGCTACCAAGTGGGTTTACTGCCAAACACCTGTAGGCCTAAATCTTTTGCAGTGGTCCCAGAGGGAACTGCACAGGTTTCCGCTTAACACAGATCACGGTGGGGGTGGTTGTTTCGTGCCACTCCTTTGCCTGTACACGGGAGCTGTGACAGTAGACATCCGTTCGTGGTGCATCATTCTATGTCATGTGCCACACATGGTTCAGATCCTGTTGTGACATTGTTTTACTGTGCTACCTTGGTTGTTAACATCATTGTGGTAGTACTTGGCCTTTGTGGCGTACTGTCACACCGCCTCCTAGACCACGGACACACCTTTCCACTCGCCCCTCCTTGTCTACCCATTCCCGCACTACCCGACACTCGTGCATTATGCTCCCCACTCACGTCGCACACATCAGGGCACGGCATGGCATGTTTGGGGGAGCGGGTGTTTATCGCCCTTCACGGAGGTGGCAGATCAACTGGAGGCTCCATCATTTCAGGAACTCACATCCCTTGCGGAGACCGGCGCTTCCCGGCGCTTCACGGATCACGTGACTTTGGTTGCCTAGCAGCATTGCAACGCTTTCGGTTCGCATCACACGTGACTATACGTGCGTCCCTTCAGAGGATAAAAGGAGTCTGTGAACCGAAGGCGTTGCTTCACAGCTGTTTCGTTTTGGATCACGTGACGTTCGCTCTTCATTCAAGGACCTGCTCTGATTCTGACCTCGGCTTGCTCCACGGATTCCTCTTGCTTAAACCTTCAAGTACTTTTGGATTTGCTTGTTACCGACCCACGCTTGCTCCACGGATTCCTCTTGCTTAAACCTTCAAGTACTTTTGGATTTGCTTGTTACCGACCCACGCTTGCTCCAAGGATTCCTCTTGCTTAAACCTTCAAGTACTATTGGATTTCCCTTTTGCCGACCCACGCTTGCTCCACGGATTACTCTTGCTTAACCCTTCAAGTACTTTGGATTTGCCTGTTACTGACCCACGCTTGCTCCACGGATTGCTCTTGCTTAACCCTTCACTGGCTAGGACCTCGGTCCTGCAAATAGGTGGTTACCTGTTCTACCCTACAGCACGTTCCAGCTACAGCTAGGAGACCCACGCCTTGACCCAAGACCTCACAGGTATTCTGGTATTTTGGGTTTATGCACATGGAGGTATTCGGGCCCTGTTTCTTTAATTAACCACTGTATCTTGCTTTACAGCGCTCAAGGGGTTCTTCCGGCTGTTCCCGCGTCCTGGTTTTCCGGACTTCCACCTGTGGCCTTAATATTCACACTGACCATATATCTAAATTGGTCAGGGTGTTTCTTGGGGACAGAGGGGTTTTCCATACTCTACACGACCAACAAACTTCGTAACAGACTGTGAAGCCTTTTTTTTTGGTCGTCCAGAGTATGAATCCCTCCGCCGGGGATCCAGTGACCACTTTGTTACAAGCAGTGGCGGCTCTTAGGACTGACATGAATACCGCCACGGCAGCAATACACCACCGTCTGGATGCCCTGCAAAGCACACGTTTTCCGTTACCCACGGATGCTGAATTCGGTGACACAGTCCCCTCAGACCAACCAGCGCCGGCCATGGCCCCTGCACCCACTCCTATACTGCTTCCTACGCCTGTTCCCCTTGCTGCCCCCGAACGTTATCAGATGGATCCTCGGAAGTATCGCACTTTCATTAATCAATGTAGGTTACATTTCTTGTGCAGACCCCTAGCGTTCCCCGATTCTGTTACAAAGGCCGCATTTCTTCTGTCCCATTTGTCTGGGGTAGCGGCCACCTGGGCCAACCCGATGCTAGAGAACGACCATCCCGCTCTCTATGACTTCGATCTTCTTGTATCAGAAATGGCCAAAGTCTTTGATACACGACATAAAGCCCATTCTAGAGATCTCGAACTTCTGGATCTAACACAAGGCAAACAAACTGTGATAGAATACATCACTAAGTACAACCAACTCGCTGCTGAGACCTCCTGGCCAGAGGAGAAAAAAGCAATCGTATTCTATCGTGGTCTATGCAACTCCATGAAAGATGCTCTCTCGGTAGTTCCTGCCCTTCCCTCAGTGTTCTCGGATTTGGTGGATCTTGCTTTACAAGTAGATGCAAGGGGATCCGAGAGAAGGGCCGAAACATCTTTCCCTGCCCACTCTGGACCTTCCGTATCCACCACCCCTGTTGAACCCATGCAAATAGGAGGTATCCGTAGTCCGATAACCCCATCCGAACGAGAACGCCGGATAAACGACAATGCCTGTTTTTATTGCGGGTTAAACGGACACTTTGCAAGGGAATGCCCCTGACGCCCCAAGAACAAAACATCGGGTTTTCCGAAGGCTCGCCCATGATACAGGGGGCACCGGCGAGCCTGTCTTCGACCCCCTCCGAACCTGCCTTTGGCCCTATTAGACCGATAGTGGTCCATGCCCTGTTAAAACCCACTGGGGAGATCAAACACACAGTCCATATTGTGATCGATTCTGGGGCCACTGGTTGTTTCATCGATACTTCCCTGGCCCGTGGTCTCAATCTGCCCCTGGTTAGGAAAGAACATCCAGAACCAGTACATGCTGTAGACGGTACTTCGCTATCTTCCGGCCTGATCAGGTTCCAAACTGCTCCTATGGAAGTAGTGATTCAAAACATCCATAGGGAAACCCTGGCGTTTGATTTGATTAAGACACCACTGTTCGGCATTATACTGGGAATACCATGGTTGCGACAACATAACCCATTGATCAATTGGCTCAACGGACAGGTCACTTTTGAGTCGGATGTGTGTCAACATTTCTGTCTCATCGACACAGATCCACTGTCCACTCCTGCCACGATTCTTGGTGCCATGGCTGCCACCCATATCAACGACAGTGTTTCAGACCCTGTGCCTTCACACACTGTGGGGGCTGTCACAGCCAACATACCTGCGGCCTACCACGATTTTCACATGGTGTTCGATAAGGCCACTGCTGAAGGCCTTCCCCTTCATAGACCGTACGATTGTCCGATTGACCTGGTTCCGGATGCTCCTATACCCAGGGGTAGGATTTATTCGTTGTCCCGGTCAGAGGAGCAAGCCCTTAAGGATTACATACAAAAGGCTCTGGAGTTGGGTCATATACGTCCTTCTTGTTCTCCAGCTGCTAGTCCAATCTTCTTTGTGCCAAAAAAGGAGGGCGATCTCCGTCCATGTGTGGACTACAGACGGTTAAATGCCATCACCATAAAAAACAGGTACCCTCTTCCGCTCATATCCACGCTACTGGACAGGTTGACTAAAGCATCTGTTTTTACCAAGCTGGACCTCAGAGGGGCGTACAATCTGATTCGTATGCGGCTTCGGATGAGTGGAAGACGGCGTTTTGCTCCCGACAGGGTTTATTCGAATACACTGTAATGCCCTTCTGGCTTTGTAATGCTCCTGCCACGTTCCAACGTTTTGTCAACGACTTATTCTCGGACATCCTGGATACGTTCGTGGTGGTATATCTGGACGATATTCTGATCTATTCATCCTCCCTGGAGGAACATGTCGGGCATGTTAGGGAAGTGCTCTCTCGCCTTAAGGCTAATGCCTTGTTTGCCAAACCTGAAAAATGTCTATTTCATTCCAAGGAAGTGGAGTTTCTGGGTTTTCACATATCCCCTGGAGGCCTGTCCATGAATTTGTCTAAGGTCCATGCCGTCACTGAATGGCCAACTCCCGTTACTCTGAAACAACTTCAATTTTTTCTCGGCTTCGCAAATTGTTACCGGCGATTCATCGCCGGCTTCTCTTCTATTGTTGCTCCACTGACCGCTCTGACCAGCCCCCTTGTCCCGTTCACTTGGACCTCCGCTCATCAGAAGGCTTTTGAGGAACTCAAGGCCAGGTTCGTGTCCGCCCCTGTTTTGCAGCATCCTGATCCCGATCTCCCCTACATTCTAGAGGCAGATGCCTCCTCGTTTGCTCTAGGCGCAGTATTGTCTCAACCATGCCCAACCACGGGTTGTCTACATCCAGTGGCCTATCACTCACGAAAGTTCTCGGTGGCTGAATCACACTATACAGTAACCGAAAAAGAGTTATTGGCCATCAAGGATGCTTTACAAACGTGGCGTCATCATCTCATGGGAGCAAAACATCAGACAGTGGTATATACAGACCACAAAAACTTACAGGACCTGGCCTCTCCAAAATGTGCAAACAGCAGACAGGTGCGTTGGCATTTGTTTTTTGCCTCGTTTGATTTTGTGGTCAAACACAGACCAGGTCGCATTCATGGCAAAGCTGATTCCTTATCCCGTTCTCCCGGAGGGGAGTCCTTGTCCGTGTACCCCGACACACTGCTAGGAAAGGGCCATGTCATCTGTACTTGTACTCCATCCCCCACCATGCTTATTGACATCAGGCGTTGGGTTTCCCAGAATCCTCAGGCACTCAACGAATAGGACATTGCCCTTCACGAGGGGTTACCTTTTATCCACGACAAATTGTTCCTTCCTACGTGTGACATACGCAACCAGGCGTTAACATGGTCACACGATGCCGCTGTAAACGGCCATCCCGGGCAACAGCGTACTCTGGACCTGTTGCAACGCTGGTGCTGGTTGCCTTCCATGAGAAAAGACGTCGAACATTATGTTAACACTTGTTCCATATGTGCCCAATGCAAAACACGCAAAGGACGGCCTTTAGGGCTACTCTTACCGCTACCCGTACCTCCCAGACCATGGCACACCGTCTCGATGGATCTCATCACTGACCTACCCCGCAAACAGGGCTACGATACCATATGGGTTATTGTCGATTCGTACACCAAAATGGCCCGCTTTATCCCCTGTGCTGGTATACCATCTGCTCCAACCCTGGCTCGCTTATTCTTCAGATCTGTCTTCTGCCTCTTTGGTTTACCGCAGGTCATCATATCAGACCGTGGGTCTCAATTCACGTCCTGTTTCTGGCGCACTCTCACCAGACTTCTGGGGATCGATGCTCGCTTCTCTTCGGCTTATCACCCCGAAAGCGACGGGCAGACCGAGCGGGTAAATCAGACTCTGTAGCAGTACTTGCGGTGTTTGTCCCTCCAGTACCAGGACTCCTGGGCCAAACTGCTATTTATTGCTGAATTTGCGTATAATAACTCCCGTCATTCGACCACTGGTTTCTCGCCCTTTTATGCTCTATACGGGCAGCACCCACGTACCCTTCCACTTCCTGATTTCCCCTCTACTACTCCCGCTGCTAATGCCTGTGTTCGTGATCTGGCCGGTGTCCATGCCCAGACCTTGGTCCATCTCTGTGAGGCCCAAACAGTTATGAAGACAAAGGCGGACCGCAAACGGGCTGCAGCCCTGGAGTATCGGGTGGGCGACCGGGTGTGGCTTTTGACCAGGCATTTGCGGATCCCTGGATGTCGCAAGTTGTTGCCTCGTTTTGTGGGCCCTTATAGGATCTCCAGGGTTTTGAATCCTGTGGCTCTCAAGCTTTCGGTTCCCCTTTCTTGGAGGATTCACCCGGTCTTCCATACTTCTCTCCTAAAACCTTACCTGGCTCCTACCCATGTCCTGGTCCCGCCCGCTCCTGTCTCGGTGGCTTCCCAGGATGTTTATGAGGTCAGTGCCATCCTTGGGTCCCGTTTCCATCGGGGTCGACTTCAATACCTGGTGGATTGGCTGGGCTATGGTCCCGAGGATCGCTCTTGGGTTCCCTCCCGGGATGTCCGGGCTCCGCTTCTGGTTTCTCGCTTTCATAGGGACAATCCTACTAGCCCACGGGGTCGTGGGCCTTTGAGGGGGGATTCTGTCACACCGCTTCCTAGACCACGGACACACCTTTCCACTCGCCCCTCCTTGTCTACCCATTCCCGCACTCCCCGACACTCGTGCATTATGCTCCCCACTCACATCGCATACATCAGGGCACGGCATGGCATGTTTGGGGGAGCGGGTGTTTATCGCCCTTCACGGCGGTGGCAGATCAACTGGAGGCTCCATCATTTCAGGAACTCACATCCCTTGCGGAGACCGGCGCTTCCCGGCGCTTCACGGATCACGTGACTTTGGTTGCCTAGCAGCATTGCAACGCTTTTGGTTCGCATCACACGTGACTATACGTGCGTCCCTTCCGAGGATAAAAGGAGTCTGTGAACCGAAGGCGTTGCTTCACAGCTGTTTCGTTTTGGATCACGTGACGTTCGCTCTTCATTCAAGGACCTGCTCTGATTCTGACCTCGGCTTGCTCCACGGATTCCTCTTGCTTAAACCTTCAAGTACTTTTGGATTTGCTTGTTACCGACCCACGCTTGCTCCACGGATTCCTCTTGCTTAAACCTTCAAGTACTTTTGGATTTGCTTGTTACCGACCCACGCTTGCTCCAAGGATTCCTCTTGCTTAAACCTTCAAGTACTTTTGGATTTGCCTGTTGCCGACCCACGCTTGCTCCACGGATTACTCTTGCTTAACCCTTCAAGTACTTTGGATTTGCCTGTTACTGACCCACGCTTGCTCCACGGATTGCTCTTGCTTAACCCTTCACTGGCTAGGACCTCGGTCCTGCAAATAGGTGGTTACCTGTTCTACCCTACAGCACGTTCCAGCTACAGCTAGGAGACCCACGCCTTGACCCAAGACCTCACAGGTATTCTGGTATTTTGGGTTTATGCACATGGAGGTATTCGGGCCCTGTTTCTTTAATTAACCACTGTATCTTGCTTTACAGCGCTCAAGGGGTTCTTCCGGCTGTTCCCGCGTCCTGGTTTTCCAGACTTCCACCTGTGGCCTTAATATTCACACTGACCATATATCTAAATTGGTCAGGGTGTTTCTTGGGGACAGAGGGGTTGTCCATACTCTACACGACCAACGAACTTCGTAACACGTACTGCTACCTCAAGTCATCTACTGGAGGCTGTTCTGGTTTGTTTTACTGTCTGCAGGCTATTTGCTTGGCTTCTGTGTTGCCCTGCTTTGAGTTCTGTTGGATTTTGTGCTTTTGAAAATCTAGGTGGACTCTGAGGGTGCTGGCAACTTTTTACACACAAGGTGGGAGAGGGTGACAAAGGGGAAGGGTGAACCTGTGGCCAGGTGGTATTCAAGGATGTCGGATGAATAACCCAGATGCAGTTGTTCAGTGGGTCGTGGTGATTTGTGAGGGGGGGGGGGTGTTTTGTTGTTGATAGTTGCCTTGCCCTGCAGTGTGATGGGCACCCTGAAATTGTAATTGTGCGTTCCTATTTACATGATGTATTCTGCTGATCAATGCCTGTTCATGTGTTGTGTTTACCTTTCAGGTGTGAGGGGATAGTTGTGATTTGACATGCTGGGGTATACACATGGTGAATGTTCGGATGTGTAGAGGACACTGATGGTCACTTGATTTCACATGCATATGTTGAGTGCATGTCCCTACTGACCCACTCACTGGCACTATGATACACTACATGTACAACCACCCTTCCATGTCCATGTGTACACTCTGTTTGCCTTCTGGTGCCCACTGTGTCCCTGCAGCACATGTTCTATGACCATTTGTGGATCCTGTACATGCCTAATTTGGTTTTTTTATGTAGTTTGTCGCTTAGATGTGATGCTCAGGGTGTGCATCACATACAATGGCTGTTCACTGTGCTGTACGCTGAGCAGTGTGTTGCAGGAGGTGGACATGGCACACAGTAGCTGCAGTGTTGATTATGCAATGCACATTGTGCATGTGGACAGGCATTCATTGTTATGTTTAAAATACAACTTTTGGAATGCATTTGGGTATGACTTATTTTGGGTGGGAGGTTGTTGGTTCAGTCATTTCATCTGATTCCCTGTCAGGCATCATTGTCTGATGCCCATTTACATTTTTCACATGGCAATGTGTACCTTATTGGTACTGTGTTGGTGTATGGCTATTGCTTGCCATGTCATGTTGTGGTTTGGGAGGGTTTAAGTGACATACCAGTGATAGTCATGTCCTGTTTTGCAGGTCTGTGTGATTCACATCTTGCATGTGTGCCTTTTGGTCACACAGGATTGCTTGTGTTTAAGTAGCTAGGGATGCACACAATGTGGCAATTCCATGGCAACAATATCATGGTGGTAAGGTTGTGAAAGTTGACTGTCTCTTTGTCATTATCGATTGTCACCTGGTATGTGCCAGGCCTGTGTGCACTCCACAGAGGTGGGAGTTTAGGTGAAAAAATGTGGCCACAAGCTGGGTCTGGGCTGCCTCGCCACGTGCCCTTTCCTCTCCCATGGGCAGCGCCTGTGCCTGTGGTTGGGGATGTGGGGGAACCACCATGTCCACCGGTACGCCCTGCCGTGTTGCAACATTGTGCAGGACACATGCTGCCACAATGATCCTGCACACTACTGGGGGTGCATAGAGTAGCTGCCTGCCAGAGCGGTCAAGGGAGCGGAAGCGTGACTTGAGCACTCTGAATGTGCGCTCCACTATGGCCCTGGTTGCAATATGGTCCGTGTTGTATCTTACCTGGGGTGGTGTGGTGGGGTTCCGGATTGGCGTCATCATGTGGTTGCTCAGAGGGTAGGAACTGTCCCCTGGAGAGGTGATAATGGTTGTGATTATTGGGGTTTGTGTATTTGTGTGTGTGTGTGACATGCATGCATGTGCACGGGCATTTGTACTCACCTAGGAGCCATGTGTCGCCATGCTGCCCAGCTTCCAGGGCCCGGCACAGGGCAGAAATTCTGTATATGAAACTGTCATGGGTGGAGCCAGGGTAGTTTGCATAGACAGAGGTGATGATTCCCTTTACATCACATACCACCTGTACATTGATGGAATGCCATTGCTTGCGGTTTCGGTAGATGTGCTCAGTGGCCCTAGGTGGACGTAGGGCCACATGGGTGCAATCTATGGCACTGAGCACTTTGGGAAAGTGTGCCACCCTGTAAAGGTCATGGACAACGGCCTGCCTTTTTGCGGGTGTTCTGGGCATGTATATGTGCCTGCGGACTGAGGGGCGCGCTGTCATGATTGCCAAGACCTGGTGTAGGAAGCGTGACTGCGTGGCCTGTGAGACCCCCCCCACTATGGCAGTAGTCCGCTGAAAAGACCCAGTGGCCAAAAAATGCAGGACATTGAGCACCTTCTCCAAGGGGCTCAATGCTTGGGAGCAGAGAGTGGGGGATGTTAGGTCATCTTCCCACTCCCTGACCAGGTCTAGGATGATATGGGGTGGAAACCTATACCTGCCATAGACCTGGTCGTCAGGCATCCCAAAAAGGCTTGTCCGTGGTGACAAAATACGTGCCCTGGCTATTCTCCTGCGGTGTCCCACGATTAGTGCTGCGACAAATGGGACATTCATCGTAGCTGTATATGCGTGTTTGTTGTTTGCGCGCACTTTTATGCTGTGCGCGGGGACGCTTCCGCTTGCCTTCGTGTGGCAGACGCGTTGACGCCTGTGCGCGTCTTTTGCCGTGCGCGGGTTTCCCATATTCGAATCCATGAATATGGGTTGTTCGCGTGCATGTGGCCGTTCCGTGTAGGTCCCTGCAGTACTTCCCCAGTTACGCCTTCTTTTCCACGCGTTATTCCCCAAATCCACGTGTTACGCCCACTGTTCCGTATAAAAGAAGATGGATGAGCACATCCAGCTAAGTCTGGCGCTCTCGACGTGAGCTCTCACGGAGCTCCTTGTTAGTTATTAGTTATTTTTTAATATAACACTTTATACAGAGTTTCATCCAACTGTTGGTTTATTTGTACCTGATGGTTGATGTTCAAAGATAAATTAGAAAAGATTCTCAGACCTAGGGCCTCATTACACGGAAGGCGGTAATGGTTAACGGCCACCGTTAATGGTAACGGTGACCGTTAACCATTACCGCCTTACTACGAGGTCCCTTAGCGGGTTGGTGCTTTAACGCCTGCTTTTTGCAGGCGTTAAAAACCAACCCGCTAAGGGACCTCGGAGCTAATTACGGCACCGCAAAATTGCGGTGCCGTAATTAGCGCCTTCCCCATTCCCATAGAGCCCTATGGGGCAGAAATGGGAATGGGGAAGGGCAATGGCGGAAGGGGGATTTACCGCCCCTCCAACCTTGGAATGGGGCGGTAAATCCCCTTTCCGCCAAGGCGGTGCCGGTAATTTACCGGCATGGTCCAGGGTGCTAATAGCACCCTGGATTACCGCCTTCCGTGTAATGAGGCCCCTAGTCTTTAAACTAGTATTTGAGTGATTAGTTGCAAATAAATGCTAGGTATTCAACAAATAGGAAGCTTTGTTCAATGTTTGTGTGGTTGTCTTTAATGCCAATGCATTTCAGAGCGAATCTCCTTCTTCAGGGCGTTAACCACACTTTTACGTTTTACTGATCATTTATCAGCCAAAATCACTTCACGCACTACATAAACAAATCAGAATGGCAACAAAAGAGTACATCACGTATAGAGGAAATCATAAATCAAATTTGGTTCCAAAAAGAAAGAACATTTAAGCAATATATCAAACCATGTGTATCAAATGTCATAGTCCACCATTTTGAAGAACATTAGTGAACATATAATAAGTAAATTAAAATGTACATACCCAATGGAGGTAATTCCCATTAAACAGAAGGATTAGGTTATGAGGAGAAATCAAGAACATGGCATCTTCTTTAGATCAATATTAATGAACAGTTATACAAATACATTAACACCTCTGTAGTGTCGTACATGCCTAGGATGCACTAAAATTACCTTTGTGATATCCTCTGGTGTCTGACAACATTGTGGGGTTGATAACTCTGTGTTTTCAATGTTACAAGCGTCTGTAAAAAAATGACGAAACCTTAACAATACTATGGGCCTCATTCCGAGGCTGGCGGTAAGGGTTAACGGTCACCGTTAATGGCAATGGTGACCGTTAACACTTACCACCATATTCCGAGTTCCCTTTTACGGGTTGGCATTTAACGCCTGCTTTTAGCAGGCGTTAAAAATCCAACCCGCAAAGGGACCTTGGAGTAAATTACGGCACCGTAATTTACGGTGCCGTAATTTACTCCTTCCCCATTCCCATTGAGCCCTATGGGGGCAGGAATGGGGATGGGGAACCGGTATGGTGAATGGGGAATTACAGGTCCCTCCAACCTTGGAATGGACCGGTAATTACTCCATTCACCATGCCGGATTTCCATGGAGTAAATAGCTCCATGGTTGCTTACCATGGTGCTATTTACTCCATGGATAGTGCCAGCCTCGGAATGAGGCCCTATATCCGTTATTGTACAAGTCTCCTGCGTTTCTATACCTTCCTTTGAATGTGAGTCTGACGCTTACCCCTCAGAGTGTGTGCGTGTGCATCCTCTCACTCTGTGGTCGTGTCTCTTCCACTGATGTTCTGCAATGTAGCGAAGGTTGCAGCAAGCTTGCGCCGCGCTAAGAAACCATTGTATACCCGTTTCCTTGGGAACCCCGTACTGCGTGCGCTGTCATGTGGCGGGAAGCCTACGTGACCACGCTTGGAGTCCCGCGTCCCCATGGATACGGGGAAACGGGACGAATGCAGGGCTGGAATCAGTGCAGTTCAATCGGTATCTAATGTTCTTTTACGATTATCTATCAATGTTTGTTGAAATAAGGCATTGCGCATAAATTCTGATTGTGTAACTAATATCTAAATGGTACTTGGTTTTATGTACATGTTCATATGGCAACCCAAATCTGCGTATGCTATTGCCAGGCACGTGGCCCGCATAGCAACGCCTCGCGTCCCGTGTACCCATGCAAACGGGGAGACAGGACGGAAGGGGTGCACACATGAATTCTCTTACTGTCACACCGCGGCCGTGGAAACTCTGGGCAAGATGGAGGCGTTATTATGCCCCTCTACAGGTCTGCTTGACGCTCTAGTCGTTTTTGGACCGGCAGGTACATAAGGAGGCCACGCCCCCCCCGCGAGTCGCGTTGCAACTCGCCTTCATCGGTCTTCGGACTTTCGCCTGTGCTGCAGTGCCCCGCTTGAGTGTATTCCCTCGATACTTTTCCCGGAGCCTTGATTTTTCCCCTTGTCATCCCCTTTCGTGCATTTTCCATTTCTCGCCTGCCCTGCCCTTTACCTGTCTTCTGTCCTTCGCTTCTCCCGGGTTTCCGGTTAGCCTTTCCGCTGCCGCTTTCCCCGACTCTTCTGCGGTTTTGGTTGATCCTTTCTGGTTTCTTCCACTTCCCTCTTTTTCTTGTGGTCCAGTGACCACAAGAAAACGGTATTCCGTCCGCTGTGTTTTCGGAGCGGTCACATTCTTTTCCGGGTTCCTCTCACTTTCCATTCCATTCGCTCACCCATTCTCTCTCTCTCTCTCTCTCTCCCTTTCTTCCTCGCTCCCTTGCTCTCTCTCGTTCTTTCTCGTGCTTGTTTTCTTCCTCTTATCTTTCATCTGTATTTCCCTTAGTTACTTTCCTAACGCTAGCTGCCTCTTGTCATCTTACCTGTATTCTTGTAGGACTGCTTTCTGTTTGGGGTCTTCTACATCCATCCTTTCTGTTTGGGATTGTTCCTTTTCTCCAAGGTGTGGCCTATCCTCATCCCTATACAGAGCATTAAGCTTGGAGATAATCCCTATCAAGGAAGATCAGAGACTTCTACCATCAGCCATTCGATTCTCCAGATTCTATTTTTGGTGCACGACAATACCAGCCTCTCCAACCTTCACTCCGGATTGGCCAATACCATCTACTATGACACAGGGTTTTTTCTGCCATGCCTGGCTTTTACCCTGTTTGAAGGGACGGTCTCCCTTGGGTTCACCTGACTGCCAGATCAACAGGCGGACAAGGTGGCCTCGGGGGGAAACCGTCCCTACCTCTTCGAACCCAAGAAGGGAAGAAGGACTGTCAAGTCGAGCGACGGAGGAGAGAATCCGGCAAAGAAAAGGAGACAGAGGACATCTAACCCCACCGAAGATCCAGGTGAGGAGTCTCAGGGGGAAGGAAATACCGCATACAGTGACACTTACCTCTGATTGTAATCACATTTCTGTCATTCTAGACGAAATCGAGCGTTAAACTCGGAATGTGCTTGAGAATGTTGCGATTCACTTTAACGTTACTGGACTCGCAATCATAGTACATAGTACAACAAACTGAATTCATACTCTGAAATAAGTAAACAATCATAATGAGAGAATACTGCATTATACATATGCTACAATGCTCTGCTTAGTAAGTCCTGTACACTGATAGTTATCTTCTACATTATACCAATATTGTGCTTACTCATTACACTTTAATAGAGTAACAATAATCCTCGGTCAATGTGTCCATGTTGGTGTTAACCTCCAAACCTTACGATCTCGAGCGCGTTTTACAAAAAGCACGCCCAGTTGATCTCTTCATTCATTCCTCGTGGGGTTAAACATCCCAAGTTCTCAATCCAGTAACATTCCCTTCTGTCGAGTTTGGTCTTTATATTTTCATGAGGATCATTGCTCTGAACTACTTCCAACACCATAAATCGAATCTGAGTCAAGTTATGTCTCTCTTTAATCCAATGTCTTGCGACAGCTGAATTCAAGTTCTTGTTTCGTATACACGAGCGGTGCTCGTTCCAACGAAGCTTTGCTTTTCTTTGGGATTGTCCTACATAAAATTGCCCGCAGGGACATTTGATGCCGTAAATAATATTCATTGAGTCACAAGTCACGAATGATTTCAGCAAGATTTTCTTCCCAGTGTGAGGGTGATTAATGGTCGATCCTTTCAACACATAACTGCAATTGCTGAACTGCAGACACAGAAAAGTTCCAACACGTTTAGTGTCTGGTTGTTTCTTGCGTTGTCTTGTTTGCACTAGACTGTCTCGAAAGTTCCTGCTACGTTGATAGGCAAATGTTGGTAAGTCTTTAAAGAGTGTCTCTGTTTGCTGGTCACAAGATATCACCTGCCAGTGCTTCTTTATAATTGATTTGATACGAGTGCTTTGTGTTGAGAATTTGGTGACGAATACCAATGGGGGTTCTGTTTTCACTTTTCTTGTGGCTGTTAGTAATTCATTTCTAGTCTTTTAGTTCACCTTCTGTTTGGCTTCTGCTATTTCTTCCTGTCTGTTCCACCCACTGCCTGCCTGTCTGCCCACTGTTCCGCCACTTTTGTTCTGTGCGCTGCGCTATGTGCGCTTTCGCTGTGTGCTTAGTGCACGCTGTTTGGAGATGTGTGCGCCAGCGTGCGCCATGCACGGATTTGGCGCACAACCAGTGGGAAAGTAGTGCAGCTTTCTCACGCTTGCACTTCCTTGCGCCTGCTTGTGCTGGGATTTTCGCCGCATGTTTGTTCCATGAATCGGCCCCTTAATCTCACATTTATCAGTGAAAATCTGCAGACCTTGGAAGTGATTCAGTTTTTTCTACATAAGAAAATCTGCTCTCATATTGTTTGCTTGACTTTAGAGTTGCTATGTGTACAATGACAGTGGCCATTTATGTATTGCACACCAGAAAGCTGTTTGTCTCTTGGCTAACATAAGGAAACTTGTTTTAATGTCATTACCATCAATGTGCTTGTGTAGTAGTGAATTCCATCCTGTCGGCGCACTCCATTCCGCTTCATGACGCATACTGCTCAGAGCGCAAGCGGGGCGGGGTGCGGCACAGACACTCTGCTCCCATGCCGGTCCCCTGATGAATAAACTAATTAAAAACCACCTTGCACTAGGGTGGCCAACTGTCCCGCTTTTCGTGGGATTGTCCCACAATTAGGGACTCTGTCCCGCCGTTTGCAGAGTGGCTGTGCGGGACAGGTTGTCCCGACTTTCGTCAGGACAACCTGCCTCCAGCACAGCCAGTCTGCAAACTGAAGTGGCCATCTGCTTAGCGCGGCGCTGCTGACTGCTGCTTTCTTTCCCCGGGTGGCTCTGCAGCCCTGGCTCCTTTAGAGCCTGCAGGTCGAGCTGTAACGCTCAACACCTGGCTTTATTCAAATGCTAATGGTTTGTTCCTGGGTCGTGATGGTCATGTTTGCAGTTAAAAAACGTGACCATCACCTCCCAAGGACAAACCATTTGCATTTCAATTAAGCCTGGTGTCAGAGCGTTACAGCTCGACCTGCAGGCTCTAAAGAAGCCATTAAAAAAATGCAAATTAAAAAGGGGCGGCCCAAACGTGAATGACGTTGTGACATCATCGCCGCCTTGTGGGCAAGTGTCCCGCAAAATACTATGGGCCTCATTAGGACCCTGGCGGAGAGGGTCTTACGCCAGCGTAGTGCATGGCGTACCTCTCCGCCATACTACGAGTTCCCGTAGCGCCATGGAGGTTTTCTCCGCCTGGTTTTACCAGCCGGAGAAAACCATGGCGCTACGGGACCTCGTTGTTAATTACGCCACCGTATTTTACGGTGGCGTAATTAACTCCTTCCCCACTCCCATTATACCCTATGGGGCAAGAATGGGAATGGGGAAGGGCAGAATGGGGATTGGGGATTTACCGCTCCGCCGAGGTCGGAATGGGGCGGTAAATCCGCCAACCCCCATGGCGCTATCGGCGGCTTTCCGCCATGCTTCGCGGTGCATTTAGCACCGCGAAATCCGCCTGGGTCCTAATGAGGCCCTATGAAAGAGTTGGCCACCCTACCTTGCACCCCAGCCGGGCCTCTGCTATGGAGATACTTTATGACAATTAATGAAGTAGTATTTGTAGTGTCCTATTCCTTAGTGCACTTGGGGCACGATTGAATGAGTGCACTTTTCTACAGCAAGTTTATCAAAGTCTGATAAAACACCTTGGGCCTCATTAGGACCCTGGCGGAGAGGGTTTTACGCCAGCGTAGTGCATGGCGTACCTCTCCGCCATACTACGAGTTCCCGTAGCGCCATGGCGGCCTTTTCCGCCTGGTTTTACCAGGCGGAGAAAACCATGGCGCTACGGGACCTCGTTGTTAATTACGCCACCGTATTTTACGGTGGCGTAATTAACTCCTTCCCCACTCCCATTATACCCTATGGGGCAAAAATGGGAATGGGGAAGGGCAGAATGGGGATTGGGGATTTACCGCTCCGCCGAGGTCGGAATGGGGCGGTAAATCCGCCAACCCCCATGGCGCTATCGGCGGCTTTCCGCCATGCTTCGCGGTGCATTTAGCACCGCGAAATCCGCCTGGGTCCTAATGAGGCCCCTTGTTATGTTGTGTTCTGTAATTTCAATTTTGATGATGTAAATACAGATGCAGAAAATGGGGGTGCAGGGCTCTTGCTGCACAGTCTTGATGCCTCTAATCTAACAGGTGTGGCCCCTGTATGCAGATCAGTCCTGCAGGCTGAGAAGTTTAGGTAGGTGGCAAGCCTGCACGTGTGAGTGTGCGTGCGTGTGTTATCATAAAGGTGGAAATGGGGGGAACGCACGTGCGCAAAGGACGCTGCACGGTGCCAGGCACGTCTAAAGCCTCCTGGAAACTAAGCAATTTGATTGCAGGGAACCCTGCGGCATTTGGCCCCGCCTCCTGTGATGGCGTTGAGGGGGGGGAGAGGGAATTGACGTCAATTAAAGTGACCTCATTAAATGTGCGCAAGAGTGCACCCCCAAGTCCTGACTGGTCATTACTGACGGACGTACACGCGCAAGAAAGCCGGAGACACTCATAGGCTGGGAGCATGCGCAGAGTGGAGGACGCGCTATCCTAGGCCCGGAGCATGCGCAGAGTGGAGAATGGCTATCCTAGGCCGGGAGCATGCGCAGACTTGAGAGACGCGTCTCATGAGCTAAGAGCACGCGCAGAGTGGAGAGAAAGCACCTCAGAGGGTGTAAGCGGGCTTCTAGTAAACTAGGAGCATGCGCAGAGGGCAGGGACGGCCTCTCCTAGGCTGGGAGCATGCGCAGAGTGGAGGACGCCTCTCCTAGGCCGAGAGCATGCGCAGAGTGGAGAGACAGCCTTTCCCGGGCTGAGAGCATGCGCAGAGTCGAGACACGGCGTTTCCTGGACTGGGAGCATGCGCAGAGTGGAGGACGCCTCTCCTAGGCCGGGAGCATGCGCAGAGTGCAACGACGGCCTCTCCTAGGCTGGGAGCATGCGCAGAGTGGAGGACGCTCTATCCCAGGCCGGGAGCATGCGCAGAGTGGAGAGACGGCCTCTCCTAGGCTGGGAGTATCCACGCAGAGTGGAGTGCGACCTTTCCTGGGTTGGGAGCATGCGCAGTGTCAGATGTTCAGCTTCTGAGCATGCGCACTGGAGACACTGCCTGGTGTCTCGCCCTCGGCCTGCGGGGGTGTCAGAGAGGCCCGGTTCCCCCTTCTCCGGGAGTCGGAGGTGAGAGGTTTATTATCCCCCCATTCCAGCCTTTATTCTGAGTCCTGGGTTAATATATCCCCATCCTGTTCCCCGAGGTTTAGGACAGAGGGTGTCAGCTCCACAAGCCTCTTCCTCATATGTTCACACTCCTGCCCCCCGCCCCCACGGCCACTCCTCCCCCCTCTGGTCGCTCCTGCTCTCCCCGGCCTCCAGTCCATCAGGTAAATATGAAATAACAGGAGGGCTAAGACACGCCCTATTTTCCCCTGAATCGATCTCAAGATTCCCAGCCACGTTCCCTCTAAATCCAAACGCATCCTCCATTTTTAATTCACAATGAAGTAGGAGATCCCTTAATGTTTTGCAGCCATTTTAGCCCAAAGACGCTCTATCGAACGCGAACCTAGAAACTCTGAAAGCACAGTTCTGTATGCACAGTCCGATCCCCTCAAATACTTTTATGTGCTCTTCGAGACAATTCCCAACTGTGCATGCCTGCTTACGATTGCACTCACTACCTCCTGCTACGAATGTCAGCATCAGCTGCTTCAAGTGCCTCATGCATCTGTGCACAGTCGGCCCTACTGTCTGCTCTGAACTGTGCCACTATACTGATTAATATTAGTTGAATTGATTTTACTCACCTATAAGAACCAGTCAGCTATTCTTGCCTGTTCCCTCAGCTAGTTTTGTTCTGTGAATCCGTATTCAGGTCGCCTGTTACACATCCATTAGCTACCAGCCCACCCATTCCTGCCTGCTCTAGTAAACTCGCATTTAGGTTGCCTGTTCTAGTAAATTTTCATTTAGGTTGCCTGTTCTAGTAAATTTGCTCGGATCACGAGTTTGGCGGTAATGTAATTCCCCATGGAGCCCATTCGGGAATGCCCCATACCCCATGGGGCTCAATGGGGAAAATTTGTGCTTTTACCGCCGGCGGATTTCCCGCCAGCGTTAATAACGCACATTTTCGGTGGATTTCCCCCCAGCTCAGAGCTAGGGTGAAATCCGCCGAAGTCCTGATTTGGCGGACCCTTAAATCCGGCGGTAATAGCGCGACCGCCGGATTTAAGGGTTACCGCCAAAGTCGTGATGAGTATCTACCACTATTCTACACAGTTCTATTTAGAACCATCCTCTATTTGACCACCCTTCACATCTCGAACCTATGCCAGCCACAGGCCCAGCTACCTTACGGAAGTGTACCCCAGGAGCAAACCATCATGGCCACCAATCCTTGCAGCCTCCAACAGCGTAACCTAAGACTCCGCGCCAGACTCCCAAGAATTTATGACCCGCTTCTAATCACAATAGGCACACCTTGCATACCATCAACATTCCACCACACATAGGTAACATTGGCCAACACCGACTACAACTCAATAGTCGAATCTTTATAGAATCCAGTCCCCCCCAAAATGCCAACACAAAGTCCAGCCGTCTTCTGCCCCAACTACCCTACCTGGTATAAAAGGCGCCCTAAAAAACGCCCTTTCTATGGTAGCCCATGCCACTGAAATAGCGGACATAATCCAAAATGAGAACTTAGATCTCCTGGCCATCACGGAATCCTGGCTTCATGCCGCAGCAGGACCAGCCATCATGTTAGCCATCCCAAATAATTATACTCTTATACGCATGGATCGCACCACGTCTAGAGGTGGCGGCCTTGCTATAATTGTCAAAAATCACCTAGCCCTAAGACTCTCCTCACCCCATAACACCAACTCCTGTGAATCCCTCACAGCTAAACTCACCATTGCCAACAACCAAACTATCCCCATCCACCTGATATACCGCCCCCTAGGAACCAAACTATCCCCATCCACCTGATATACCGACCACCGGGCCCCCTAGGAACCAAACTATCCCCATCCACCTGATATACCGACCACCAGGCCCCCTAGGAACCAAACTATCCCCATCCACCTGATATACCGACCACCAGGCCCCCTAGGAACCAAACTATCCCCATCCACCTGATATACCCACCACCAGGCCCCCTAGGAACCAAACTATCCCCATCCACCTGATATACCGACCACCAGGCCCCCTAGGAACCAAACTATCCCCATCCACCTGATATACCGACCACCAGGCCCCCTAGGAACCAAACTATCCCATCCACCTGATATACCGACCACCAGGCCCCCTAGGAACCAAACTATCCCCATCCACCTGATATACCGACCACCAGGCCCCCTCGGTTCCTTTGAGGAAGACCTCATGAACCTATTATCTGACAATCTAAAAAATTCTACTCAATTGCTCATCCTCGGCGACTTCAACCTTGGATTCAATGACCCACGTTACCCCAATGCCCTAAAAATTAACAGCACCCTTGAGGAACTAGGATTTACCCAAAAGATTACAGATCCTACACATATCAAAGGAAGGGCCCTCGACTGGATTGCCGAACATAACTGCCCAACCACCATCACTTCGATAATGCCTCAGCTTTGGTCCGACCACCACATGGTATCCTTCACCCTAGAAGCCACCACACCCACAAACAACAGCATCCGAGCTCCCACCGCACCAACCAGAAATAAAAAAAAATATTACCCCTGAAAATCTTATCCCGCTCATTCTCCCTACCTTAAACTCCATCTCAGATCAGTCTGACCCTGCCTCCATGGTAGAAAAGTACAATGAAGTGATGCTTGCCTCCCTGGACGCTATCACACCACTGAAAATTAGGAAGAGCAAACCCGCCAACACCTAAATACCTGGTTCACACCCCTACTGAAAGACATCAGACAAAAGAAACGAAAAGTGAAAAAACCTGGAGATCAGACCCCTCAGACATCAATAAAAAATAACCTGAAGAAATTAGCTACCCTCTACAAAAAAGAAATCATCCTTGCGAAACAAACATCCTACAACACCCGTATCACTCAAGCCAAATCTAACACCAAAGAATTGTTCGGCATCTTAAAGGAAGTAGAATCCCCTATCCAAGTTCCCGATTCTTGCCTCAAGGATAAAGACTGGTGCACAGGCATACAAAATGCCCTTGCCAACAAGATAACAATGCTCCAGGCGAAGATCCACAACAAAAAAGCTTCCATAACTATCCTAAATACTGTCAACACAGGCACCCCCTCCAAGGCTACCACAAATTCATTACCAACTCTGAAATCCACTCCTTCTCCACCCACACTTGACACCCCTCCCTTCTACTTTCGCAAATTTTCCACTAAAGAAGTTGAGAAAGTCATCCTCACTCTCAAACCCTCCAATTGCCAGGGCGACCCATGTCCAGCCCAAATCATAAAAGACGCTGCCCATGAACTCTCACCCTTCATCACCAAACTCATAAACGCCTAAACTCATACTCAAACTCATAAAAGCGGAGTTGTGAGGAGAGTTGGAGTCTGCAGGAGTCCGCGGGATCCGCGAGGATCTAGCGAGGTATGGAGCCTAATGGTAAATCCTTAAGGCATCAAAAGCTCCCAGAATAGAAAAATGCAAGAGCGGAGCAAGAGCAGCGCGATGACACAGTCATAGGGCCTCATTACACGGAAGGCGGTGAGCCATGGCGCTATTAGCGCCATGGCTCATGCCGGTAAAATACCGGCACCGCCTTGGCGGAAAGGGGATTTACCGTCCCATTCCAAAGTTGGAAGGGCGGTAAATCCCCCTTCCGCCATTGCCCTTCCCCATTCCCATTTCTGCCCCATAGGGCTCTATGGGAATGGGGAAGGCGCTAATTACGGCACCGCAATTCTGCGGTGCCATAATTAGCTCCCAGGTCCCTTAGCGGGTTGGTTTTTAACGCCTGCAAAAAGCAGGCGTTAAAGCACCAACCCGCTAAGGGACCTCGTAGTAAGGCGGTAATGGTTAACGGTCACCGTTACCATTAACGGTGGCCATTAACCATTACCGCCTTCCGTGTAATGAGGCCCATAGCCATTGCCACAGATGTGGATACGGAAACAGATGCGGAGAGGGAGGCAGAGCTGAGTCCTCGCCCACTCAGAAACACTAAACACACCAAAAACACAATAACAAACTTTAACATAAATTCGACCGCAAAGACAAAGTCGCGAAACATGAAAGACTGCCATATCCACAGCCAACCATTCAGGCTAGGGGAGGCTTCTAAGATCTCGCTCCAAGGAGAGCAAAGGGCGGATGAGGACAAAATTCAGGACGAAATCCGAGAAATCCAAGAACAACAACATCAAAGAAATCGGAGCGTACCCCCACAAAACAGAAAAGAAAGCAACAAAGCAAGCATTGGGGACCCTACACACTCACCCTCCCCGTTGCGAGACGCGTCTGATTTTACGGGCAGCGCACCACTGACCGCCGGCATGGCGAGTGGGTTCCCAACGGTGCCAGCCGGAGGGCGGCTCCTGCTGGGCCCTGAGCGGTGCGGGACGCCGGTCTTGAACGCTGGGTAGGGTGCGGGTGCTGGTGCTGCAGCGTTCGCTGATACCGTGGCGTTTGCACCGCCCGTGATGCTGGCCCTCCTGGCCCCCCAGGAAAGCACGATGGTGTGGACGCTGTCGGCTGCAGACACGCTGCCTGAGGGGGTGGAGTCGGCCTCGTATGTGACCTGCTCTGAAATCGGCGCTCGAGATACGGAGTCGCATGGTGTGGGGGGCGGAGGCCGGCCTCTGAATGTGGAACAGGTCGGAGACGCAGGTCTGAACAAACAAACAGAGAGAGAAAAAACGTGCATCACGGCCACAGTACACAGGGAGCCCAGTCTGGCAGATAAGATTCCCAACCAAACCACTGAGAAGGAAAGCGGAATTCCTAGACAAAAACCTGAAAACCTGACGAAATACAACAACAAAGGGTCTCTCAGACCGATAAATCAGGAAAGTGATGACGATATGGAAGCAAACGAGAGCGAATCTACTAATACAGAATCTGACGAAGAAAAAAATTCAGAGTCGGGTTCAGACTTAGAAGACAAACAACTGCTGGCTAACGCCAAAACAAAAAATGTGGATAAACCAATAACAAAAAGAAAGGCTCAAGCTGGCACGACAAAGTTAAAATCACAAAAAAGAAGAAATCAAGAAAAGGAGAAAACAAACCAAGGGAAAGGGGCAGTAAGCAGGCAGCAAAAACTGCGGAAAAAAAGTGAGGTGCAACTGAAATGGCTTCCTACACCCCTGATGTCGGGCACTCTAAAAGCTTTTTTCTGCAAACATCAGAAAAGAAAATTAGACACAGAAACAGAATTGTCAGACGCAGAAATTTTGGAAGCTGTCCAGGAAATCTCGCTGGTCAGCAAAGCGCGCGCAACCAACGCAGTACGATGGCATGCTGCAATCCCACCGACAAATGATCCCTGCCCACCTCGAATCACACTGAGCACAGGGAAAAATACAGAAAACAACCAAGCACCAAAAGACATCACCACATCAGATGTCCTGGCAGGGAACCAACTCCGTGGGGAGAAACACGGCGAAGAGAGTAATGCGGTAAAAGCTGCTTCACAACAAATTGCAAAGGATCTGTCGGGAGAGAGAAATAAGACCCCTCAAGACGAGGAAAGAAGTCGACAGGACCAGTCACCTAATATAGAAAGGCCGCCAGGCACACAGGTGGACGGCACAAAAGCACTACAGAGTAATGATCATCGCCTTGACTGGACCAAAATTCACATTAGTAGGAATCAAGATTCTCTGACCCCAGTCAGATCAGGGGCACAATACCCAAATGCCCACCTAGGGCACAGGAACAGAAGATCCACGTCAGCAAACAGGCCAGACCAGGACCAATCGGGAAAGCATTTAAGGGAGAACGCATTGAGGGAGGGACCCCGAAACGCCGACAGACAAGTGACACTGACATCATCCCCGAAACCCAGACGGACCAGTGAAACATCTTCATCAACCTTAAAAGAATTTCCTAGCAAAAAATCGGATATGGAAACAGTCATGTCAGCCATGATGATCGCCCTAGCTCCTTTTTGCAAACTATATGAGGCGATAAAAGACGGAGTACAAGACAACACCGTAATCCTGGCTAATTTAACAACAAAAATGACCTATATCGAAGGATACATTACCGCCCTAGAAGAGAGAAATAACAACCAACAAAAATGCTGGGAGAAAAAAGTAGAAGACCTTAAACAAGATCTGAAAATATTAGTAGACTCGCTCCAAGCCGAGAAGAAAAGGCAAACAGTAATAGATCAAACACAACGGAATCAAAACGAAATCAGAGAAAGGCTGAAAGAACTGGACGCCTTGCAAGAGTCAAAAGAACAGGCAAAAGAGAAAAACAGGGTCTCTTCAAGCACCACCGACGCGTCAGCACCGAATTTGGGAGAACCAAGTCTCCTAGTCACAAGCAACCCAAGGGTTGTCAAAACATCAGCCAAAGATTTGAAGATCATGCCGCTTCGTTCACCCACAGGAGCGAAGCAAAAACCAAAGCGGGATTACCCAAAGAACGCAACCCAAAAAAAGGAATCCGTAGAAACTGTGGGATCACTGAAACAGAGGCCCCACAACCAGGGCTCCCCAAGTTCAACCGAAGAGTTTTTGGAAGACTCAGACTTGATGAATCTCTCGCAACATTGGGAAGAAAACCCTGGGGACAGAGATCAGGAGGTATTTATCATAGAAAAGGACGAAGAAATAAAAACTTCAGTTCAGGAACAATCAGCAAGCAGAAAAGAAATGAAGGAAGCAGATGGAAACAAGGAATGGCCAGGCCCGCAAGATCGTCAGGAGCCAAATGCAAAGGAAAACGAAAACAAGAAGCGACTCTGCAGCAAAAGAGACAACAAAGAGGACAGGGTCAGAACAAGAAGGCTAGCAACTCCAGAGCCAAGAAGAGAGGACAAAAACGCAAGTAGACAGCAAAGCAAAAATGTAAGAACAGATGATTCAGAACGCACATTCAAAATCAAACAAACCAAAGCAATCAAAGACTACATAGTCTTGAATAGGAGAACTATCCTGCAAATAATAAGCAAAACAACAACGTTAAAAAGCATCAAGTCGGAAGATATCACACTAGTGGAGCTGTACCATATAGGGAATACAGCAAAGGCATACCTCCATGTCAAGGCGGTGGGAATTCAATACATTAACCCTATCGCAGTGAGAGAATTGGAAAAAAGTGGCTTTACATTAACAGAAATAAAAACCATAAGTTACAGCGAAGATACAACGAGGAAGGTACAAGACAGGGAGGAACGAACACATCGATACATATCTAGAACGGAAGAGTGATACAAAGCAAACCAACTGGGCAAAGAATGGCGTGAAAAAAGGCGCTTCAATCCTAATAGATATACCCGCCAGGAGGAACTGGAGCACCGGTATAACCATCGCAACTATACCTCCGAAAACAAGCTCCCATGTGAAAAGAGAGAAAAAAGAGAGGAAGAAAGATACGAGAGTAATCAGCAAAATTATAACCCACGGTTGAACAGAGAGGAGCCTCAAAGGGCAACAAACCTTAGTCCAAGAAGAACAACGCGTAGGAAGTCATCAGAGATAAATCAAATGAGAAACTTGGAAAAAATAGCAGCTGCAACAATACAAGGTCCTTGGTCTTGGCTAAAAGCAACACTAAACCCGAAATCTCAGAGATAGCAGCGAAATTTGACTATGGCACAATCGCAGACAGGAACAGTCAACACACAGAGAGAGGCAAGCGTCGAAAGAATAACCCTAGGTTCATGGAACACGCGATGTCACGCTCACCTGACAGTGGCGAACGACGTGGACCTAACCAGCATGGATATCGTGTGTCTCCAAGAGACATGGCTATTAGAGAAACCAACACTAGATGGATTCGAAGTGGAAATATCACCGGCCATAAAAGGCTTGTTGGGTCGTCCATCGTCGGGCCGGTTGACCGCAATAAAAATGGGCTCCGGTTTGTCTTCGCCAAAGAAAATAATGGAATCTTACGAGTTGCTGGTGACAATCACAACGTGGAGCAAAGAAACGACACCGAGGGAACAGGAAGACACTACCCACCTAGCAATAATAAATACATATTGGAACCCCCAACGGACAAACACAAAAGCATATTGTAGAAAGATGGGTGAGACAATAGACTGGATCTACTCGGAGTTCGAAAAGATTGACATTATCGTGTGTGGCGACTTGAACGCTGATTGTGCGGAACCACAGTGGACCACAAAAGACAAGTCCCCACAAGGTAACACAGTGAAACGGGGAAAGGCCTGGAGGGCAGTTACCAAATCGCGAAATTTATATAACCTTGAAACACTATTCCCTAACCAAGTGAACATCCCGACCTGGGAAAACCTGTCCTCCAAAGCCACTTTGGATTACATCTACGCCTCCCAGGGTCTTCTGATGAGTATCCTGGAATTCAAAGTACAAAGAACCACGCACAGTGATCATAACCTCGTGATGTGCGTATGGAATGGGAAGCAGCCGGTCAACCCAACATATCAGTTTCAAGTGGAGGTGAACATCCAGCAAACTCGATTACGCCTGACGGAAACAGACATTACAAAGATATCCAGAAACTATGGGTGGTCGACTGAAGTAGACGCAACAAATGGCGGCGCAGAGCGTCCAAACTATCTACCGATGTTGCTTCCATTTAGAAGAGTAGTCGCTGGCAAACAAAGACAGGCAACGCATCCTAAACATACCTATGATAAACTGGTAGTCGAAAAGAGGAAAATTGTTCGTAAGCGAAGAGAACTGCGAAGAAAACAAACACCAAAGAAGCATGGGAGCAGTGGCAAAAGGAAACAAAAAAGTACAAACATTGGTTAAAACATCACAAACTCCAACTATACCAACAAGATGCCGAGCAAATGCTGAGAGCCCTCAACACAAAAAAGTCAAGCAATTTCTGGGCACTAATTAAAACTGCGAACTCAAACACGGCCACAGAAATCGCAAACTCAGTGTCAGAGGAGAAATGGGTGTCATATTTAACGGCCCAATTCGACCGCCCGCAAGAGAGAGCACCGGAGAGTGACGAAGATGCCACAGCAGAGTGGGTAGATGTGTCGAACGTGGCTGAAACGAAAACACCATCCTCAAACTAAAAACCTCAAGAGCCCCCGGTCCGGATGGATTAACCAACACAGATCTGAAAAAATCATCAAAAGCATGGGCGGGTGTGATCAGCAAAATCTTCTCCCACTGTAGGAACACTAACATGATCCCCGAAACCTGGCTGAAGGCTATAATCGTCCCCATTTACAAGAAAGGTGGCAGAGAAAATCCAGAAAGCTATAGGCCCATAGCCTTGCTAGACATCGTGGGGAAGATTTTTGCATCACAGTTATTGGACCACTTTAGAACCTGGGCCAAAACGGCTCGATGCAACGATGCCTTTCAAACAGGGTTTCAGAAAAATGGGAGCACTTCTATAAACATCCTATTGATCAACATACTAAAGGCCAAAGTGAGAGAAGGTGCCCCAAAAGTGTATCTTACATTTGTAGACTTGTCGAAAGCCTTCGATAAAATAGATCCGGCTAAACTCTGCGATAAGTTAAATCATTGGAATTGCCCCCCGGCAATCTTGAACTCGATCAAAGCACTCCGTGCCGACACGAAAATCAGGGTGAAATTGAACAAACAAGGTGCACTGTCAAAGGAGATCCAGGTGAAGCGTGGCGTTAAGCAAGGATGCCCCTTAGCTCCGGCCTTGTTTATTACTTTTTTGGGGGACTATCAATCGAAGGAGGAACAAATCAGAGCCTTTCCGCCCAGAATAGGTAAAGCACAAATATCACGACTACTCTATGCAGATGATGCCATCATCATCGACCAAACGCAAATTGGGCTCCAGCGCAAATTAACAAACTTGTAAAAATATATGGAAACGAACCACTTGGAAATCAATATAGCAAAAACAAAAATGCTAGTTTTCGACAAATCAACAAAGAAGTCGGCGCGACCACCAAAATGCTATCTGAACAAAACAAAAATTGAGGTTGTGAATGAGTTCAAATACTTGGGGCTGATCATTGATGGTTCAGCAAGAGACAAAGCAATGCAAGAACATCTATGGAGCAAGGTGAGAACGTTAACAGCACAGACGAGAGCGGTGGACAGAAAATTTGGAAAACTTTCTATGCTACCGGCCATCAATTTTTATAAAGGGAAGGTGGTCCCATCAATCATTTACGGCATGGAAGCTTCACTAAACATCCCCAGAAGTGTGTGGCAGAAGCTGGAAGGCCACGTCTGGAAGTCAGTTTTGGTTCTACCAAAGTCAACTTCCATGCCCGCGATCAGTCGGGAACTAGGCCTTGTCTCGCTAGCCTCACTGGCAGAACAAAGCAAAATGAGACTATGGAGAAAAATCTTGATGTCCGACACCCTACCAATTTACAACATTATCGCAGAAGAACTAAAGAGTGGCTCATGTAAGGCTTTCAAGACTTGGGCAACAAGACTCCAACTCATCTTGACAGAAATAGCCTGTACAGAAGAAGATCTTATATCCAATCCGGACCGAGTGAAACGGAAAATGGAATGGATGGACTGGATTTCGACAATTAAAAAAGCCAGTACTAACAAACTATTGGCCCACCTCCCGCCAACATTTAACAAAGTCAAAAAACCGCAAAACTACTGCCTGAAATTCCCAAACAAAGGCATGCGAAGTATGATCTTGAAGGCTAGACTTAATCTACTAATGACGCACGAAATCTTAGCCATCCGCAGTCCGGCAATGGACAATAGCTGCCGCTTATGCAAGAACACGGACAAAGTAGAAACCTTGAAACACTTGACGCTCCAGTGCCCGATGACCAAACAAAGCAGAGCCACATTCCTCCAACCTCGACTCCAAGGGGTAACAACATTAGAGGAAGAGGTTTTGTGGAACACGCTAATCTCAGGAGAGACAACACGTTGGTCCCTAACAATGGTGAAACTAATAGAAGCAGCCTTTAGATTGATAAACCAGCTAGGCTCAGCGAGAGAGTCACGGAAAACCGGAGACTAAATCCAAGAGGCAAAGAGGGAGGTATTTGCATCGCCTAAAAAACAAACAAGAAAAGAGACTGTGAGGAAAGGACTCCGGACTCAGAAGCACACGTTTTTCGCTTCGGGACTCTCTAAGTTGAGAAAAACCCTTGTAAAAATTAAAAAATACTTTTTAATTAAAATTCAAGTAAAAAAACAAATAAAAAAACGCCTCTTTCACATCAGGTACCATACCTAGCAACCTGAAACACTCCTGGGTCCTCCCCCTCTTCAAAAAGCAAACTTTGGACCCCTCTATCCCAACTAATTACCACCCCATAACCACTGTACCGTTCCTACTGAAAATCCTGGACAAAGTAGCTTACCTACAAATTCAGCACCAACTGGAACTAAACCACTTCCTAGGAGTTCGACAGTCCGGCTTCAGACCACAGCATGGGACTGAGACTGCACTCCTAGACCTTAAGGCACAAATAGACACACTAAGAGATAAAGGTATTACTTCACTCCTTCTACTCCTCGACCTCTCTGCCGCATTTGACCTGGTAGACCATGCAATACTTTGCAATCATCTGGTCAGGGCAGCCTGCTTCTCCCATGAAGCAGTCGCATGGATCCAGTCCTATTTCATGCGGCGTACCCCAAGGATCATGTGTATCGCCCACCCTTTACAATATTTTCACAAAGCCCCTTTTCGATGAACTAGACGGTCTAGGTATCACCTACACCATTTATGCAGATGATAGACAGATCCTCATTACGTTGACGGGAGATTATGACAAGGATTTGGCCTTTGTGAATAGACTCTACCTCATCATCCAGGCATGGATGGCCTTCCACTGTGTATGTCTGAATGATGACAAAACTGAACTCCTCATTCTAGGCACTTCCTCCAACATCAAAAAACTAGGTCCCAACTATGACTCCTTCATAATTGACAATAACATCATTACTGTGGCCAAAGTAGTTAAAACCCTCGGCTTCTACATAGACTCCACGCTTACCTTTGGTAAACAAGTGAATGCCATGGCCTCAGCCACCTCCTACACCTGCAAGTTAATTAGAACAGCCATGCCCTTCCTCTCACCTAATAACTGTGTCACCCTAGCAAGAGCACTAATCCTATCGAAACTAGATTACTGCAACGCCCTCTACATAGGCAGTAACAAATACATCACCGCCAAAATACAGACACTTAAAAATAATTCCCTGAGGGCCGCCCTAAACTTCCCTAAAAACGCCCATATATCAGACCCCAGGAGATCTACCAACTGGCTCACCACAAATGACAAAATCCTCCTTAAAACAGCATCCCTTACCCACAAATGTCTCAACCACGCAGCCCTACAATACCTCATAGACAGATTCACCAGACAAACAGCCTCTCGCCCCCTAAGAAAAGCTAACTCCAACCTTTTGTTAGTACCCAGATACAAACTCACTAAATCTGGCGGGAGCAGCTTTGCTGTTAAAGCAGCACAATATTGGAACTCCCTTCCCCCTGCCCTAAGGGAAGATCTCCCCTAACGGCAATTCAGATCCAATCTGATTCAATGGCTAAAAGATCATGATGCCTAACCTCACCCTTCCGACATCTAGGATCTCGAGTATATTTTGTATATTTGCTCTGCCTTATTTATGTCATACCTGCATTCTTGTAAACTTACTGAATATACATCTGTGATTCTTTGACAATACATATCTACATCATTATAACCGTAGCTGTACCCCTATGTTTAATCTGTAACCTGTAACCTAAGTTGAACAACCCTCTTTATGCCTTCGCGCCCAAATACCCCTGGGTCTGGTGCGCAATATAAATAATAAAAACAAACAAACATAATGTTAGTATATTTGGATAAACCGTTTTTAAATCCAATCTGACACTGGGGCTATACTTATCCTCTTTCCTCCTGATTTAATTTAGCAATTACAATATATGCAATAATCTTGCTGGAAATGTCCAAAAGTGCTTCCAGATGGTACATTGCCTGGTTCAGCTGCTCTGCCTTTTCTTGTATAAGGACTTGTATACTCTCTCGCTATCAGTTGGTAGTTTGCATTGTTCAGAGACTGTCTTTCTTGTATACAGACTTGTATACTCTCTCGCCTTAAAAAGTGTAGTTTGCATTGTTCAGCCGCTCTCCCTTTTCTTGTGTAGGGACTTGTCATGCGCCGATTCTCTTGGTGCATCTGGCCTGCTAGGCGACTGTATCGCCGTTAGGAGGTTCTGTTACGCTCCCGTCTTGTCGGGTGTGTAGGTCTAGTCTTTTGTGCACTTCTCTTTCTTCTGATTTTTAGCTCCTCCCCTTCCACCCCAGATTTGCGTTGCAACTCACTGCTTTCCTTCCGTGAGGTTAACGCTAGTACTTTCTCCCGTGCTGTTCGCTGCTTTCCCTGGTCCCTCGTCTGCTTTCTCCTGCTCCTTCCATCCTTTTCTCTATCCGGTACTCTCCTTTGTTCCTTCCAAGTACTTTGTTCTGCTTCCTTCTTTCTGCGCCGGGTCCTCTGGTTCTGACTCTCTACCCGCCCTGGACTCCGACCTTCTCTTCCCACCTACCTTTTTTCCGGGAAACTTTTCCCGTCTGCTTCTTCCCGCTTACGCTTGCTCCTGTCTGTCTGATTTCCTTTTCTTTCCAGAGCTTACCTGGCTACACACCTCTCCCCAACTTAAGGGTGGTTCTGGTCCTTTTCAGCAGTGTCCACCCTGAGCACCCTGTTTGTGTTGGAGGTTTACCCTCTGCAGCTTTGGAGCCTGTCTACATCCGAGGCTCGTCCTGTCACTTGGAGATTCCGCTTGCATCCTTTGTCATCTGGAAGCTTTGTGTTATTACAGTTGGTCAACCACTGCAGCTCCCGGTGTCACGAGAACAATCTGACAGGATTTTTCTGCCTTTGGGCTTTTTCCTTTGTTGGACACCATCGGGAAGGAACCCCTCTCGCTTGCCATCGTTCGAAAGGCAGCAGAGTGGCTTCGAACCGAGGAAGGCCCTATCTCTACGAAAGAAGACACAAAGGTTCCCTTTCCTAGTAAATGGACTTGTATACTCTCTTGCGTCAGTTGGCAGTTTGTAGGGTTCCGTCTCTCTTCCTTTTTCTTGTATATGGGCTTGTATACTCTCTCGCTGCCAGCTGGTACATTGCAGGGTTCAGCCGCTCTCCCTTTTCTTGTAGAGGGGCTTGTATACTCTCTCGCTATGGGCACTATTTGGGAAAAATACAATAGGCCAAGGTAAGTGAGACTCAAAGCCCGACCCACGGAGCCTCTCCAATTTACATTAGTGTGGTTTAAAAAGAAAACACGAGCAGTGTGTTGGGTGCATTTGGCCCGCTCTCCCTGCCCTCTTATGCAACTCCCAGCCCCCCCACGCTCCCTAAGTGGCTCGAGCTCGGTAGCCTCAACAACCCGGGCGTGCCGTACTCTCCAGCACCATTTGGGAAAAATCCAAGTGGCTAAGGTGAGTGAGAATCAAGGCCCGACTGGCATCCCCTTCAGCTAAGGGCCCCAAGGCAAAGGGCGGCTCCTACAATGGCAGCTCCACACTGTGTCAGCAGGGGAGGCCAGGGCTAGCCGTCAACCAGCAGCAACCACCAAGGTAGGTGTGGCCTGGGTGGGGAGTAGAACAATCGCTGTACTCCAGAAAGTCCTGCCACTCTTCCTACCTTCAGAACATACCACACCAGGCTGTGAAAACTAATTAGTTTCACAACTAGCGAGGATTGCGAGTATTACCTGAATCTCAATTAGAGAGGACTGTGATTGGCCTGCGCCACATTGAGATAGAGCTGTGATTATTGACCTGCGTCATGAGATAGAGCTTTGAATATTGGACTGTGCCACATTGGGATAGAGCTGTGATTATTGGCCTGTGCCGCGTTTCTATAGATTGATGAATATTTACCTTTGTCACTTTGGGATAGTGCTGTTAATATTAGCCTGTGCCCCATTGAGATAGAACTGTGATTATTGGCCTGCGCCACATTGAGATAGAGCTGCGATTATTGACCTGTACCACTTTGTATTTGTATTTGTATTTTGTTTATATAGCGCGCCTGGCCGAAAGGCATTTGGGCATATTTCTTACAAGTTACAGAAGCATGGGGTACAATGAACATAAATCAATATACATTAAAAAAAAATACAGGATACTTACAAGATATTTACGTGGTGTTAGACGACACAGCAAGCAGAGCCAAGCAGGAAAAAAAGTTTACGCTGTTATGGTCAAGGTGTGTGGAGTGGCAAGTGGAGGCTTTAAAAGTCCTGCGCTTTGAGCTAGATTGAGATAGATCTGTGATTAATGGCCTGCTCCACGTTGGGATGGAAGGATGGATGTTAGCATGCACCACATTGCGATAGAACTGTGAATATTAGCCTGTGCCACATTGAGATAGTGGGATGAATATAAGCATGCACCACATTGAGGTAGAACTGTGATTATTGGCTTGCGCCACATTGAGATCGAGATGTGAATATTAGCCTGCGCCACATACAGATAGAGGTGTAAATAGTAGCATGCGCTACATTGAGAGAGATGTGAATATTAACCTGGGTCCCATTTAGACAGAACTGCGAAGATTAGCATTGCGTCACATCTATACAGAATTGTAAAGATTAGCATTGTGTCACATCTAGACAAGTTTGTAAAGATTAGCTTGCATCACACCTAGATAGAATTGTGAAAATTAGCAATGCGTCACATCTAGACAGAATTGTAAATATTGACACTGCGCCACATCTAGACAGGATTGTGAAGATTGGAATGCGTTGCTTCTAAATACTGATGCCACTAACCAACCCCACTAAACAATCTCACCGTCTGCATACACGTCGCACTCTACACAAACACATCCACTCAGCCAAAGCACTACAAACTGCACGCATTTCACTACCTCGCAACAATAAAACATAACACACATAGGGCCTCATTACACGGATGGCGGAGAACCATGGCGCTATTAGCGCAATGGTTCATGCCGGTAAAATACTGGCACCGCCTTGGCGGAAAGGGGAATTACCGCCCCATTCCAAGGTTCGCGGGGCAGTAATTCCCCCCTTCCACCATTGCCCTTCCTCATTCCCATTTTTGGCCCATAGGGCTCAATGGGAATGGGGAAGGCGCTAATTACGGCACCACTGGGTCCCTTTGCGGGTTGGTTTTTAACGCCTGCAAAAAGCAGGCGTTAAATCCCCCAACCCGCAAAGGGACCTTGTAGTAAGGCGGTAAGGATTTACCGGTACCAGTATTTTACTGGTACCGGTAAATCCTTACCGCCATCCGTGTAATGAGGCCCAAAGTCCCGCACAACAACAAATGATGGCTACCAACTGAAAAGCACACCTAAGTGCAGCAAACAGTGTTAACCGAACTGAGGCTGCCAACAGCACATCACAGCTCTCTTGCTCTTTTCCCGCACAACCTTACTAACCCACCCCACCCTCTTTTCTTTTCAGATGCGCCAGAGCGCCAGGGGACCACTCCAGTGGTGATAGTGTGCAGTATAAATATTCTTTAAAATTAAAATATTAGATGGTGCATTGCATGGTTCAGGCGCCCTCCCTTTTCTTGTATAGGGACTTGTATACTCTCTCGCTATCCGATGGTACATTACATGATTCAGCCACTCTCCCTTTTCTTGTATAGGGACGTGTATACTCTCTCGCTATCAGATGGTAGTTTGCTTTGTTCAGCCGCTCTCCCTTTTCTTGTATAGGGACTTGTATACTCTCTTGCTATCCGATGGTACATTGCATGATTCAACCACCCTCCCTTTTCTTGTATAGGGACGTGTATACTCTCTCGCTATCAGATGCTTTGTTCAGCTGCTCTCCTTTTTCTTGTATAGGGACTTGTATACTCTCTCGCTATCAGATGGTACATTGCATGGTTCAGCTGCTCTCCCTTTCCTTGTATAGGGACTTGTATACTCTTTCTCTATCAGATGGTAGTTTACAGGGTTTACAGGGTTCAGCTGCTCTCCCTTTTATTGCATAGGCACTTGTATGATATGATAGTCTATTTATATAGCGCCTATACACAATATCTTTCAAAGCGCTTCAAGGCAAGGGAGGGAACAAGGGAAAATACAATGACATTCTTACAGGCCATAAACAGTAAGGATGTGAAATTAACTATCGTATTCGGCCTGACGACTTTGCTGATAGTGCAAGAGCTAAAACATAGATAAGGAAGGGAGGGGGAGAGTGGGAAGGAAATGGAAACATACAGGCGACTACCGTACTAGGCCTGACGACATTTCAGATAGTGCTGGAAGGGGCGGTGGGGAGGAAAAAAAACAGTAAAGGGGGGGGGGAGACAGACGAGGTTGCTATCATATTCGGTCCAGGGACAATTCTGATAGAGTAAGTGCATAGAAGAAAGTAAGGGGAGGAGATAGGAAAAGGGAGAAGGGAAAGGAGGAGAGAACAGAGTAAGCAGTCAAAAAGAGTGGAGAAGCAAGAGGGTAGATCAAATACAATTGCATAATTCAGTAGTAACACATAGGGCCTCATTAGGACCCTAGGGCCCGTTGTTAGCATGCTTGTCCCCTTGTGGTAAAACCAGACGTCCAGAGCGGGTCCCACCAAGGGACCTTGTAATAGGGCGGTACGGGGTTAACGGCTTCGGCACCTTTACCGGCACTGTTAACCCCTTACCGCCCTCCTCGTAATGAGGGCCATAATGTTGCAAGCCAGGATACAAGATGAAGACGGGAACAGCATGATTCAGGGCCACCATGAGTACAAGATGCAAAAGTCCAGCATGAGAGTTAAGAAAGGGTGATGCACCGTGAATGAATGAAGTCCATAAAAGTCAGATCCAGCATTGGCCACAAGACTGTGATGGAGAAACCAGAATGTATCAGGACAGACTTGTGCAGAAGTAGGCTGGGGAGGAGGGGGGCAAGGTAGAAGAATCGAGCAAAAACAGGCAACATCTGTGTGCGAGAAGGGTGGGGGGAACAAGGGAACATCTCAGGGGTGACCAGAGGGGGTGGGGATGGCCTGTGGGGACAGAGGGAGTAACACATGTTGGTGCATGCTTACCTGCTGTGTGAGCAGGGGGTCGGGCCCTGGGTGGTCGTGGTCCGAACAGGTCCAAACAGGAATTGCCCTTTTCTTTGTCAATGCCTGTCACCTCTCGCCCACTGCATTGCTGCTTTCTGCACCAACTTCCAATGCTATTCAGATGACACCCAGCTCGCCGTCAGACTCCCCACTGCCGCCTCTTCTCCTCCTCTCATGCCGGATTGTTTCTCTGTCATCCAAAAGTGGTGCGCTGTCAACGATCTCTGCCTGAATGCCAGTAAGATGGAGATCCTCCTGCAGATCTGCCTGATACTGCACTGGTTACCTGGTTACCCTCTGAACCACGGGTCCAGGTCCCTGCCCTCCCAACTGCACACCTGCACTGCCTCCTGGCAACCCTGCACCTAGTGCAGGTAGAGGGACTGTAGGGTTACAGATATCACTTGCTGTGCTGCACCTAACCTTGCACTGCCACCCGGTGGCCGCACTTCTTGTTTCTTGATGTGTAGATCCTATGTCCTGCACTTGCTCCTCCCCCTTCCCTCTGCACTTTTCCCCTTTCCTCTCCCCTGCACTTCCGCAATCTCAATGTCACCGGGCCTAGTAAGACAGTTGTCTTGTCTCCCTCTTGTCCCCCTCCCCTGCCTCGTCATGCTCTGAAACACTTGTGTATGGGCGTGCTATAAATAATATATCATATACAGGCTTATATACTCTCTCTCTATCAGATGGTACATGGCATGGGTCAGCCGCTCTGCCTTTTCTTGTGTAAGGGCTGGTATACTCTCTCGCTATCAGATGGTACATGGCATGGCTCAGCCGCTCTCCCTTTTCTTGTATAGGGGCTTGTGTACTCTCTCACTATCAGACGATGCATGGCATGGTTCAACCGCTCTCCCTTCTCTTGTATAGGGGCTTGTATACTCTTTCTCTATCAGATGGTACATGGCATGGTTCAGCCGCTCTCCCTTTTCTTGTATAGGGCAGGGATCGGAATTGAGGGGAGCTGGGAGCTATTTGGCTCCTGCTTCTAGCATAGTAGATTAAGAAATACGAGTAGATCTGACTCTAGCACGTCCTAAGGTATGGTGAGGCGGGCTGCACCACCGGAACCTTGAAATAATAATGTACAATGACACACTTCAATTATTGATCAATTTAAATCAACACAAGTATCCTGATGGTCTTGTTAAGCTGCGATTTAATTCATTTAATTCATACATATCACAGCAGTTGTCCTCTTCATCCTACACGTGTTCCGGCACAAAAAGTGTCTTTGTCAAGGTTGATCTCAGAACATACGAGAAAAACATAACAAAATTGAATAATAATAGTGTTTAGAAAACACATACATCATTTTACATACCATTGGCGGGGTTTGGGAGAGCGGAGAGAGAAGTCGCATCAAGAGGACAAGATAATTAGTTGCATTGCACTTTTTACATCTTTGTGCTATAATTAGCATGTTCTAATAACCCCATGTAGCAGTGAACTATAAGTGAGTAACATCCATGTGGTTCATAGGTTACTAGAAATGCGGTGAATGAGACCGCAGTAGGAGAAACACCCAAAGAATGACCATAGTTCGGATGGCAACATAAGGTGAAATTACCATTGTTAAGGGGTGTCATAGATTCCTTGAACTCATCAACAGTGAGTTCAGTCTCGGTGCTGGATAATTGCTTACAGTTGAGGTAACACTGTCTATACTTGTTAGTGGCCTTAAGAAAATGGGATCAGAGCAGTAAGCGTTTTCCTCGGTGAGTCAAGTAGGAGTAATGGGGGATAATACAAACGTGACATTATGGTTCACAGTAAAACCGAAAAACCCCTGAAATTCCTGGGTGTTAGTCTTAGCAGTGCACAGTGGTGGCGCGAGTTATGGTTGCTTAGCTTACCATAACTGGCGAATTTCAGGGGTTTATCTGTTTTACTTTAAACCATAATGTCACGTTTGTATTATGTCAGGTTTTTAGTAGCGCAACTTAACCATAACGTCCCCTTAACAAAGTTTTTTTTTTTTTTCTAGTGAATTGTACGGGTTTTTAGTAGGACCATTTAAGTGTAAGGTGTAGCTAAGAAAAAAAATTGTACTGCATGTCACAGATTTTCAGCAGGGCAACGTAACCATAATGACCCTTTAAGAAGGGTAGTTTGCTAAACAGTATACACCTTGCGAAGAATGCCACATGAAAGTATAATGGCATACAGCACCGTGACATGTCCCGGAATCAGTACATACTTAACTGTACGATCTATGCCTCGTGGGCATTGTGGAAATAGATTTTATATCCATGTAGGAACGTCCACCTTCAACATTTGCCGTACACAACACCAACACATATTGGTATGCAGCGATTGCCAATGCACTACACATTGTATATTGGTAGTGAAAGTTGTACTTATCGGAAAATGACATCAGGTAAAGGCAGCCATCCTCCCTAAGAAACAGCAGCACTAGTGTAATGTAGAAGCATAAGAAACTGTGGCGCTCCCTTGCACATAACAGACGGACAAAGTTTGTTGCTGTACATCTACCGACTCATATTACCGTTTGATGCCTTTTTGCTCATTGCCGTTAGTATATTGCCTTATTGCCTGCCGTGCCAAAAAATAAAGCCACCCGTAAACAAAGATAATAATGCGTTAATAACAACCTTTCACAGTATAATGAAAAATAAAAAAAGTGCATACACTCCAAGTACTCCATATTTCTCAGTAAAGTACACAGATGCCATAATCTTTGCCAGTAGTAGTGTACATTAGTAAAGCAGTAACGTGTGCTACTAAAAAGGATGTTTACTTGTAATCCGGGGCGGCTTTGGCAGTTCGGATCACAAAACAAAATCCTCTTTCAAGATGCCTGCCATAGAAAGGGAAGGCGGTTATTGCATACATATCCCCTCTTCCCTTTCCATGGTAGGCTGCAAAAAGCACAAGTATGTGACGTGAAGCAGAACCTGTAAATAAACATACAGCGATGTACAACCTAGTAACTTACATTTGGAAATAATACAGTGCAATGTGAAAGAAAACGTGAACATTTTAGAGGTTACAAAGTAGGTTTATTTAACAACAAACTTGCAGAGACCATCGGAGTAATCCCATTTTTAATGCAATGATTACAATGCTTGTAAGGGCGGCATTGCAAATGTTGAAGATGAGGAGCACGTTTTTTTTTTGCTCATACAAAAATGTTGGGGTCTTCGTTGAAGCAGTCGCTTTGTTTCCACAGTGATTTCCCAGAAGTCGTCATGACCTTGAGCCTACAGCACCATAAATGATATCACATTGCTCCGAATAGCGAGTTCAGCGAACGGACAAAGCGGGCTTACATTGTCATTCCACATTATGGTTATGGATAGGCAACCGCTCACCAGCAGTTGTATTTGCTGTCTGAAGAAGCCCTCACTTGGGATTTGGAAATCATGGCACGCACAGTATGGCAATATATACCTAGGCGGGAAAGGTTACAGAAAATACGTGTCAGTCACCAACCTCTACCAATTTTTTTTAAAAGAACACAAAAAATGTGCAAAGTGCTACAGAACAGTACGTGTTCAAACTTGACATTTTAGTAAAATGTTACTAATGTCCATGTGTACCTATAGTAGCAGGCTACAAACACTGAGATTTTGCATGTGCCGTAAGAGGATAAAAATGGCAACTACACGGGAAGACGATAATTCAGTTACAAAATGAAAAAGATTGCACAATTTTAAAAAAATTACGTCTCGTTATTTGAAAGAAGACCAAAAAAATGTGCAAAGTTATACACAAAGCTATGTGGACAAAATTAACGTTTCAAATAAGAAATATTCATGCTAAAAAAGGTTGAGTGTAGTCATACCCTACAAATGTGCAACCTGTGCACTCTGCAATATTACAGGAAAAATGTAACAGTGCAGAAAAATAATGCGGCAATTATATTAGTACAATTAGATGTGCGGTAATATAACAATAAAGCACGGTTCGCTGTAGAGTGGCCAAAAGTAAACTTACAAAATATTTACTGCCTCCATTCTTTTTCTGCAAATCAGACACAAATGTGTTTGCATCGAAGAATCTTTGTTGACTGATATTGCATGTCCCTTACAAACTTTTTAAAACATAACCTTATCAATTGCTAATTTTTTTCGACCCTTTCATTCCGTGAATAGCTAGTAAGTTTCCCTTTCGCTCAAGATCAAAACACAGTTGCCCCTTTTACATTAACTCGGATGCGCGGGCGTATTGAGCGTTCAACTAAAAAAGCAACTCATGTGGCCTTCACTCAGAAGTCAAATACATTCTTTCTTTGAAACAACATATTGAAATCCAATTATGAGAATCGCTACTCCCATACACCTCCAGAAGTGCTGTTTCCAGCAAACACCGCAGATGATGGCCTTAGTTTTCAAAACTTAGGAGGCCAATGTGAGGGAAATATTATTTGAAAAACATTTTAACCCACACGCTGTAATTGATCGTGGTGCAGTGAGCACGAACTTCCATTTAAACGTATCATTTTGGTGACAAGAAAACTCCACTTTTTCAGTTTGTACTTCCACATCTCATTCGCCCCCCTCAAAGGTCACCTTCTGAAATACTATTACTTGAGTGTGAGAAATCCAATGCCCTCTTGTTTTGGAGGTGTTTCTGGCGATATCAGCGCACACTAAAACATGAATAAAAGATAGGGGGGTACCAAAGAAAACTGACTTACTTCATGCTGTTCTTTAACCAATCAGGGAAAGAGTCACATGTTCACGGACATAACCTTTTTCCCCCCATTCAGTCTAAGGGGAAAAGAGACGTTTTGAGAACCCCTGCCCCTTATAACTTTTGCCCCCCTGCACCAAACATCACCAAACATCACCAAACTTTCCAAAGAAAATCAGAGTGTCCGATATATTTATTTTGCGAAGTTTGGTGACGATTCGTCCAAGGGTAGCACAGTTATAAGGCAGCCAAAAAGTGTTCTTTCTATGGAAACAGCAACTCCACCAAAACAACAGTCACTAACGTGCCTGTGTGATGTGCTGCAGTGGTTGACGGCAGGACCTAGAGATTTGGATATATGGCCACATATATTTGAATGTATAGGTGTACATTGGCTTATAACTCCAATGCTTACAAGGTCGTTTCTGGGTGCATGGGCTTCGGCCATGCACCCAAGACTGCAAACCCTCCCCAGAACTGTCTGACATGCTAACCTATAGTACGGGTGTATGCATTGCATTGATATGATGTGGTGGTTCTGGCCAGGGCATAGGGTTTTAGGAATATTATGTATGGGCTACGGGCTGCAGCCATGCAAGCGAAACTCAGTATCCTGCCCACAACGGCCTCAGTGATGTACAGTAGTACGGGTGTATTGATAGGTGTGGTATGCTTCACTTCTGGCCAGAGACTGCACTCCTAGCTGTATGTCCATAGATATTATTACAATGTGTGGATGTGCACTGGCTCATACCTCCAGCACTTATAACTTTGTTCTTGCGTGCATAGTCTTCGGCCATGCACCTAACACTGTACACACTCCCCTCAACCATGTAATTGATAATCAATACTACAGGTGTATTCATGGTTGTAACATGCTGCAGTGGTTGTGGCCAGGGCCTACAGTCTTCGGCCTACGGCCTACGGCCATGCATCCAAGACTCTAGGCCCTGGCTGCAACCACTGCAGCATGTCACGACCATGGTGGCGTACTAATCAATAACACACCCATAAGAAAATGTAATGTAATAACGACATGTACTCAAAAACAATGGTCACTAACACTACACGTGTCCTTCGAACATTTTTAAGGTGCCTGTAGACAGCACAGACTGAAAAACTACCCTTACCTCTCATTATCTGCACGTACAAACATCTTGAAGAAGGCGCCAATGGAGAATACATCATTGACAGTTGCCCCCCAAACAAGTACAGTATTTCATCCATCTCTTACTCTCTGAACCTCCCCAAGCACTGTAGGAGATCAAAATAATTTCCCAAACACCATTTTGCATGGCGAGTACATCATTAACACCTGCCGGCCAAACAAGTACAGTATTTAACCCATCTCTTACTCTGTGATCCTCCCCACGCACTGTAGGAGAGAAAAACAGTTTCCGAAACAGCATTTCGCCTCTGGTAGTGACCGCGCTGTCTTCGGCGGCATCCACGCATTGTGACGCACATCACGGCTTGCTGTAGCCAATCGGCGAAGATGTTGCGTGTCTGCGGTGTTGACGTCACCCCCCCTGGCCAATCGGTATCTTGACCAAGGAGCGAACAGGAAAATGTGACCGTGGAGAGAACATAGATATCACTAATTTATTGAGACATATTTTTTGGTAAGTACTGGACAGATTGTCACCAAATTTACTAAAGCACGCATTTGGGACCAAGCCCCTGCCCCTACCGCAAATTTGGTGAAAATCCGTCCAACGGTTTGATCTGTAGGTGTGTGAGAAGGCCTTCAAAGTCTTAAGACTCCTTGTGCCAGGCCCCTGTCCTCAGGGCCCCTGATTACCAACTACCTGTTATTGTGCAAACAGATGCCTCTGACACTAGGATTGGAGCTGTACTATTGCAAGTAGATGAGAAGGGTAAGGAACACCCTATTGGCTTCATTAGTCGCCAGCCTAAGGACAGAGAGCTCAGATAGTCCACACTAGAGAAAGAGTGTTTCTCTGTTGAGTGGGCCCTAAGGAAGCTGAGGCCCTACCTCTATGGGACCCACTTCACTGTGCAAACTGACCATAAGCCCTTAAAGTGGCTAATGGACACGAAGGGAGAGAATCCAAAGTTGCTTAGGTCATCCATAAGTCTGCAAGACTTTGACTTCACTATTGAGCATAGGCCAGGTGTCCAACATAGCAATGCTGATGGGTTGTCAAGAATGCTTAACCAACCCAAACATGAGACTCATCCACGGGTGGATTAGTTCCCCATGTCCTTAGGTCTGGGTGAGGCGAGTGTTAGGAAAGATTTCATTGTATGTGTAATTTTCCCTCCAGTTGTACGCCCCCAAACTTTTTGCTGCTGTTTAAACACCTTAGTCTGACTTTTCCAGGGTAGCACAGCCTTCTGCTGCACTCCTCTGGGCTTTTGCTCACTTTTTATGGGGAAACTGACATGCCCTTAAGACAGTCAGTACTGGGAGACTTTGTTCCCCTTAGTCCTTTTCCAATGTTGCAACTTTTCTGCAACATGTAACAAATGTACAATGTACTTTCCAGTACAGTGCACTTGGGTCTGTTAGTCATTTCCAAAGACCCTAGATACTCTCGTTGGACTTTTTTGGAGACGTGTAGATGTGTCATGGGCAGGGCTGGTGGCAGCTTATTTTTTCATATAATTTAAACCGTTTCCTGCCATTTAAACCGCCCTTACTGCGTTTGGCACAAATAGGTGGGCTGGCTCCAAAATGGCAATACCGCAAGGTTCTTTCTCCTGTCCTTTGGCCATCTTGCCCCTTTGCCTTCCCCAGGTTGAGCCGACTCAGGTCAGCCCTTATTTGGCCAGGCAGTTTCCCGCAAAACACCAAGCTTTTGCGGGCTTCTGCATGCCTTGTGTGTGTGCGCCTACAGGATGTGGGCTGGAGTGTCATCTGTCCCCAATACACATCCTAGGTGCCAGAGAATCTGGAGTGCTGTGAATGCCTGGGACCACCGTGGTCCATGATTGGTCCATGTATGGAGTGTGTGTTTGTGAGCAGATCTCCCATTGGGTCCTCTTTGTTTTGGCATGAAGGAGACTCTGGATAAGAGGAGGCCCCAAACACCCATACAATGTCGATCTCTGGAGTTCTCACTGAACGAAGGATAGGATTCAAGTATCCTGAAACTAAGAAGCCTAGTCGAGGAACCGCTGGTGCCAACCTTCCTGCTGGAAGGTTGGCACCCTGAGCCCGCTGTTGTCCCTATGCATATGTTTGCCCTAGAAGGTCTGCAAAGATGCTTCGACCCATTAGAATAGTGGGACCAACTATTCTCGGCACCTTCAACAAAACCTGCAAGTAAGCCTTCTCAGAAGTGTCCCTGGGCCAACCAGTGGGCTGACCAGCTTACACAGGACCTTTGCTCTGTCTCCACCGAAACTTGGTGTACTGCTAGCTCTGTTTCCCCGGCACCCTCAGACCGAATTTCGAACACTTGGCATTCCCAGGTCTGAAGTGAGACGAGTGCGCCAGGACCAGAGTAAACACGGTTACCGTGTTGCCCAGCCGCGGCAACAATCTTTGCAGACGTGCTGCATTAGTGACCCTCTTGCCCCTGAAGCCTGCTGCAGTACAACTGGCCTGATCCATCCATCAGGATCGGAGAAATCACCTCTGTCCCGTTTGGGAATCATCGCTGTATCTTCGGTTCTGAGAGCCGCAGCGACATCCTTTTTGTCGCATTTGAACCTGCATCCGCAGTGGACTCAACTGGCGAAGTTCGGTCCGGAGTGCACCTGGGGCCGGTGAGTAATCCTAACCATAACCGGTGGCCCCTAGCGCCTCCATCTATTTTTACGCACAAGTGGTCCCTGGGTTCCCTCTCCTTTCCATTGCTAGTGAGAACTATTCCCGAACCTTGTAACTGCCTCTGCCTTTAAGTGGAGGTCCTCCTTGGAATAGTGGGAATCTATTCTTCATCACCTCACCCACCTTCCTGAGCTGCTAGAGACTACGTTTCGCCCATTGGAACAACCGCGTGTGCCTGCACTGCATAAGGCTCCTCTCTTCTTAGGGTTTAGACTGCCTCTTAGGTGTGTGTTTGATGTTGAAAGGGACTAAAGACTATCCGCACTGCCTATTTTCCTTCCCCCTCTAGGTTGTGAATATAATTCATGCCTTTAGACCCCAATGGTGTTGTATATATCTTGTATTGATAGTTTTGTGTTGGTTTGATAGTATTACTGTGATCCTTTTACTGTGTGTCGAGTTAGAAAGGCCTTGTAATAAATGTGTTTATATTTTTGATATATACACCTGTCTGGGAGTAATTTGTAAGTGTCCTTGCTCTGTGTGCTCATTGAGGTCCTTCAGTCACCCTCACCCCTCCTGAGACCTAGGGCCTCATTACACGGATGGCGGTAAGGATTTACCGGTACCGGTAAAATACCGGTACCGGTAAATCCTCACCGCCTTACTACGAGGTCCCTTTGCGGGTTGGGGGATTTAACGCCTGCTTTTTTGCAAAGGGACCCAGGGAGCTAATTACGGTACCGCAATTTGCACCTTCCCCATTCCCATTGAACCCTATGGGGCAAAAATGGGAATGGGGAAGGGCAATGGTGGAAGGGGGAATTACCGCCCCGCCAACCTTGGAATGGGGCGGTAATTCCCCTTTCCGCCAAGGCGGTGCCAGTATTTTACCGGCATGAACCATGGCGCTAATAGCGCCATGGTTCTCCGCCATCCGTGTAATGAGGCCCCTAGTCTTGACCCCCTGCTATGGCTACCTTGATTGGTCTGGCTTGTCCAGAGGTTACCCTGTTCCAAGAAACTAGGCTGGCCTTCTGAACCTCTGCCCACCAGGTCAGCGTTCAGAAATATGTCTTAACAAACCCCCACCCCCACTCTGCTCTTGAACCCAAACCCACCCACCCCCATCCGCTTTTGAACCCCTGCTCAAAACATCCACCCACCCCCTCTCGCTTTTGAACCCCCACCCACCCACTTTTGAACCCCCACCGCATCTGCCTTTGAAGCACCACCCACCCCACCATCCACTTTTGAACCCCTGATCTGCTCTTGAACCCCCACCCACCACCTTCTGCTTTCACCCCCCCTCCACTCTTGCCCCTGTCCCTCCGACCCCCCTCTGCTCTTGACCCCACACCTACCCCCCCGCTCTTGACCCCCCAACCAACCCACCCACTCTCCCTCTGCTCTTGACCCCACCCTCTGGTCTTGATCTCCCACCCATCCACCCTCCCTCCGCTCTTGACCCCCGCTCTTGACCCCCACTACCCACCCTCCACTCTTGACACCAACCATCCCTCTTGACCCACCCACCCTCCCTCTGCTCATGACCCCCAAAACACCCTGTGTTCTTGACTCCCAATGTCCTCCACTCTTGGCTAAACAACCCACCCTCCACTCTTGACCCCCCCAACCTCCTTCCGCTCTTGACCCCATCTGATCTCCCTCCACTCTTGTCCCGGCCCACCACCCACCCACCCACTCACTCTCCACTCTTGAACCTCCCCACTGTCCTAGGCTTTCCCAAGGAGGTTCGTGCTGACCAAGGAAAGAACTTTATGAGCAAACCGATCAGAGAGATAAAATAATGCTTACATATTGCCACTCTGAGAACCTCCGTTGTGCACCCCCAAACAGATGGATAAGTGGAGAGATTTAATAAAACCCTTACGACAATCCTAAGGAAGTGACAGAAAGGACTGGATCGCATGATAACCTGGGCCCTATTTTGCAGTAAGAAAAACTACTCAAGCATCTACCTGATTCTCTCCGTTTGAATTACTCTACTGTAGGGAGCCCTGAGAGGTATTAGATATGCTCATAGAAACCTGGGAAGAAATAGAAGAAGCACTGATACCTTTGTCCCAGGCTGCCACCTGACTAAGGGATCATATGACCCTAGTTCGAACCTTGGCACAAGCACATATGGAGAAAGCCCCGACCGAACAAAAACAAGACTATGATAAAAAGGTGAAATCCGCTCTTTCTCTGTGGGTCAGAAAGTGTTGGTCCTCTTACCCATCTCTGAGAATAAACTTGTCTCAGTGGCACAGACCCTATGAGATAATAGAACGCACAGGTGCATGTACTTATAGAGTAACCCACCCAGACAAAAGACCCATCTCTATCATATTAACCTGCTAAATGAATGGACAGGAAATCTAACGGCCTCCACATCCTCCATACTAGCCTGTTTGGCACTGGAGGAAGTTGATAACACAGACCTTATTCGCCAGAATCTCCCAAAGGAGAAACAGAGAGACCTGGACAATCTTGTTCGTTCTTTCCCAGATGTATTTTGCGAAAAGCATGGTAAAGTACAGGGCACATACCATTATATCAGAACCCCATCTAAAACCCTATAGGGTCCCAGAATCTAGGAAAAAGATTGTAATTGAAGAAGCGGAAACTATGTAAAGAGCCAACATTATAGGGCCCTCTTCTAGTCCCTGGTCCTCTCCAATCATTTTGGTAACAAAACCCAACCACTCCTGGTGTTTTTTATCGAATTCCGACAGGTTAACACCAATTCTGCTTTTGACGCCTACCCCATGCCACGGATCGATGATTTAATCAATAAACTGGGTAGTGCAGTGTTCCTATCTACCTTAGACTTGACAAAACCAGCCATGAATGACTGGCATGTTGCCCATTTATTAGACTTCAGTGACCACACGTCACCACATTGTGTTAATCCTGGCTGTGGGCTAGCGGTTCACACCTTTATTAATGTATGTGCCATGTGATGTGGGAATGGTCAATGTGTCACTTGGTTCTTGATTTCTGTGTTAACCCTTTCCTTGATATTGAGGGCACCTTACTCTATTCATTTAACTCATTGTCCAGAAGACATTTCATTAGATGTTCAGGATTACAAAGGCTGGAAAGTGCACATTTGCTATTTAAAACAAGAAATGTGTATTTATCTCTTATGGAACACTAATCCTGTTTTTCCTTTTCTTTCAAACAGGGCAACAAAGCAGGAAGCATGGGAAAACAGTGAAATGGTTTTAAAAGCTTTTGTTTATAAAAGAAATTTCCTCTGATAGCTGGGCCTTGGCAACGTTTTCTTGCTCACAACAGTCACTACCAGCCTCGAGTCTCTTTGGGAAAAATATTTCACAGTCTGAAGACATTTCACAGCAAAATAAAGGTGCAATATTAATGATTTTGGAGGAAACATCTGGTTCCTATGTCCAGTCCGTACCAATCATTAGAGAGGTCATCTGTGTCCACTACACTGATGAGAGGCTAATAAGAATGGCTGTTACCTTAAAGTAGAGGCTGGGCATTTTCATGCTTTGCACCACATCCACTAAGAAAAAGGTGCTCAACACCAGCTTTGGACTTGATGCTTCAGAATCTTTGGCGCCCCTGCTATGGTGCTGATGTTCCAGTGGCGGCTGCTAGGATTAAAGCCCAGAAGCACGAAAACCACAAGTCTACAAACTGCTCTGGACATGGAAAGGTTGCCAGCACAAGCTTTTCTTTTTATTTTCAGACTTGCCTGTTCTGGCTGAGGATTGAGGTTCTGTATTGACATTCATGTGTATAAAAATGCACCTGACTTGGTGAGACCAACCAAGAGATTAAGATCATTATGTAAATATTTTGAATTGGACAAGGAGCTCCTTACACAGAAATTGCTATTTAAAAATTAACACCTTGACAATGGAGTTACTCTTTGAATTTTCTGAATGTGAAACAACTTTCAATGAAACTGTTCATTTATGGCAACAACAAAGATGTCTCACCAAAGAGAAAGAACATAAACATTTTGAATGCTGCAAGGCTTTTACAGAAACAAATAATCTATTGATGAATCGGAGAAATCACACTGGGGTGAAACCATATTCGTGTTCTGAATGTAATAAGTCTTTCAAGCGAAAGAGTCATCTATTGCATCATCAGAGAATTCACACTGGGGAGAAACCATATACATGTTCTGAATGTGATAAGGCTTTCAAGCAAAGGGGTCATCTATTGAATCATCAGCGAAATCACACTGGGGAGAAACCATATACATGTTCTGAATGTGATCAGGCTTTCAAACAAAGGGGTAATCTATTGCGACATCAGAGAAATCACATTGGGGAGAAACCATATACATGCTCTGAATGTGATCAGGCTTTCAAGCAAAGGGGTCATCTATTGAGCCATCAGAGAATTCACACTGGGGAGAAACCATATACATGTTCTGAATGTGATAAGGCCTTCATGCAAAAGGGGACCCTATTGAGCCATCAGAGAATTCACACTGGGGTGAAACCATTTACATGTACTGAATGTGATAAGGCTTTCAAGCAAAGGGGTAATCTATTGAGCCATCAGAGAATTCACACTGGAGAGAAACCATATGCATGTTCTGAATGTGATAAGGCTTTCAAGCACAAGGTTAATTTATTGAGCCATCAGAGAAGTCACACTGGCGAGAAACCATATACATGTTCTGAATGTGATAAGGCTTTCAAGCAAAGGGGTCATCTATTGAGTCATCAGAGAATTCACACTGAGGTGAAACCATATACATGTTCTGAATGTGATAAGGCTTTCAAGCACAGGGTTAATCTATTGAATCATCAGAGAATTCACACTGGGGAGAAACCGTATACATGTTCTGAATGTGGTAAGACTTTCAAGCAAAGGGGTCATCTATTGAGTCATCAGCGAAATCACACAGGGGAGAGACCATACACATGTTCTGAATGTGATAAGGCTTTCAAGCAAAAGAGTGAACTATTGAGTCACCTGAGAATTCACACTGAGATGAAACCATATAAATGTTCTGAATGTAATAAGGCTTTCAAGCGAAAGAGCGAACTAGTGATTCATCAGAGAAACCACACTGGGGAGAAGCCATATATATGCCCACAATGCAATAAGGCTTTCAAGCGAAATGATCACTTTGTGATACATCAGAGGAAGCACACTGTGAACCATAAACGTGTTCTGACTGCAATGGGCCTCATCATGAGTCTGGGGGTAGCCATGCCGGTAAAACCAGCACGGCTCCCTCCAGAGTCATTTTTGGACCCGGTAATTGCCCATTCGCGGGTGCCCGAAAATATTGCTCCCCATTCCCATTGAGACCAATAGTCCAATAGGACTCAATGGGAATGGGGAGGACGGATGTGCATCCGTCAAGGACTGCGAGCGGGTGCCGTTCTGCCCGCCAGGTCAGACCTGGTGGGCAGAAGGGTACCCACGCGCAGACCCGTAGTTTGCCGGTCCGGTAACAACGGTGCCAGTACCTTACCGGCACCGTTGTTACCGGACCGGCAAACTCGTAATGAGGCACAATGTCTTTCAAGCAATAAGGTAAACTAGGGCTGCACCAGAGAAATCACGCTTACATGTTCTCACTGTGATGAACCTTACAAGCGTATGAGAAACCTGTGATACATCAGAGATATTACATTATGGGTTTGCAGCGAAGCCTGCCCTATTCCTACATTACAAAAAAAAATTACACGGGGGAGCCATATACATGTTCTAAAGGAAGACTTTCAAGGAAATATGTGAACTTTGGCGACATTGGAAATTCATAAAAGGTGTTGACATGGACTACTCGGATGCCCAAAACATCCACAACTTACAAAGTGTACTGGGACCTGCTGATATTGGAGAATAAAGTTACTAAATCATATAATCAGACAGGCAGTTTGTGAAGTATGATTTATGTATAGAATTAAAGGAAAGTGTCTTGTTATTTGGATTCATGAATAATTGATGACTTGCCAATTAAGTGATGTCTGAAAATGTGTTTTAAGCAGAGCATATTATCTCCCTGTAAGATCAAACAAGTTATTACAAACAATTCATGATTGATGAAAGACTAAAACAGAAGCAAGCCTACATGTGCATAGGATTCACACTTCACATATATACTCGAGTGGGAATATATTACATTGTGCAAAATACTATTACTATTAAATACTTTTTAACCTGTTACTTGCAACAGGGAAAGTACAGCGGTCATTTAAATTGGCGCACCTCAAACCACTACTTAAGGACATGGGAGGAGACATGGAAGACCTCTCCAACTACAGACCAGTTTCAAACATTCCTTACCCAGCAAACTACTAGAAACCTACGTCTACAAACTAACACAATGGGCCTCATTACGACTCATGCGGTAAGGGGTTTACGGCGGCGTAAACAGCGCCGACCCTTACCGCCTGAGTACGAGGTCCCTTAGCGCCATGGCGGATTTAACACCTGCTTTTAGCAGGTGTTAAAATCCATGGCGCTAAGGGACCATGGAGTTAATTACGCCACCGTAATTTACGGTGGCGTAATTAACGCCTTCCCCACTCCCATTATGCCCTATGGGGCAAAAATGGGAATGGGGAAGGGTAAATGGGGATTGGGGACTTACCGCCCCGCCGACCTCGGAATGGGGCGGTAAGTCCGCCTACCACCATGGCGTAAACGTAGTTTACGCCATGGTGGTAAAGTCACGGCCCAGGCGGTAACTTACCGCCTGGGTCGTAATGAGGCCCAATAACACGTACAAAAACACCAGCTGCTGGACCAGGTGCAAGTCAGCTTTCGACCCACAAGGGGAACAGGACCGGCACTCCTATCCATCTGGGATGACCTAAAGACAAACGCAGACTCCATCACAAACTCTGCTCCAATTCTACTCAACCTCCCTGCAGCTTTCGACACAGTCAACCATGACATCCTCATCAAGAGAATGGAAGAAATAGGAATAACAGACTTAGCCATACTCTGGATAAAATCATTCCTAACAAATAGAACGGAAACTGTCTGGATAAAACCCTTAAAATCTGTTTCATGGGACACCGACTGTGGAGTACCACAAGGATCATCCCCTATTCCCACTGTTCTTCAACATCTCACTGGCTCTGCTAATCAAGATCATTAAAAAACACAACCTTACGTGCTACAACTACGCAGACGACACACACATCATCTATAAAATCAAAGATTCACATGAAAAGAACACTGCTGGGAGAATATCTCAAAGAAATCTATGACTGCACTAACACAAACAGCCTAAAACTCAACGCAGGCAAGACAGAAATCATGATTGTATCTTAAAACCTGGAAAAACACCTATATCCCATTGCCCACAGAACTAGGAACAACACCCACACCTTTGAAAATAGTCATAAACCTGGGAATCCTAATGGACAATGCGCTAACATTAGAACGACAAGTAATTGCAATAATCAAGAAATGTGTTTTCCTCCTACACTCGGTAAAAAGAATCCTACCGTTCCTGTCTTTCATCCATAAAACACTGACAATCCTTGCCCTCATCATGTCAAGAATTGACTACACCAACAGCCTCTACCTTGGACCTACTGAAGAAACTGCAACGTATCCAAAACGCAGCGGGCAAACTCCTCAAACTATCACGAAGACAACACATCACCCCAGCACTAAAAATTTTACACTGGCTTCCAGTCAAACACCAAATCACATTCAAAACAATGTGCCTAAGGCACAAAGCAACCACAGCCAAGGATTAGAATTCCTACAAAAGAAAATACCAATTTATCAACCGACTAGAAACTCGTCATGCAACGATATCCGGCTTGAACCAAAACCTTACACAAAGAAAAGGTTTGGGGTATCCTCTTTCTCTCATATGGCAGCAAAAACCTGGTACACCCCCCGAAAGACATCCAAAATGCAAAGGACCACCTAAAATACAGGAAACTACTAAAAACCTGGCTCTTTGCCACAGAACCAAAATTCATCTGGTATCTCCAAAGCCAAGCCCCATCACCAGGCTAAATCCAAGGGACGGGACTACTGCTAGAGATGAAGAAGGATTGAATACTAACCCCCAACAGGAAAGGGAGCACTTGGGACTCATAGGGAGGGAGCCACCCGCTAGGAACAAAGGGAGACCATGCTAGACAGAACACTCTCACGACCAAAACAACTGATAACCATAGCAATCTCAATCCTGGTTGGGGAGGCCCTCCCACGGAGCACTAGACAGCCACAGATATTTGCCGCCGCCTTGCGCCGACCTGGGTGAATAAACCTCGGGGGATTTATCCAACAGACAGCAAGACCACAGAAAGAAACACAAGAGAGATGCCCGAAAGCATGAGATAACCACTAACCCAGCCACTAAAACCTAAATTCTTGGCACACGCCTCTCAAACGCTAAACAAACACAACCACTCTTCTGCACCCCAAACAGCAAGCACTTCACTGCAACAAGACATGATTGACAATAACACGCAGCACCCACCTACGCGGTAATTGGCACTACGCAAGCAAGTTGCAAACCGCTCTGGACCTACTTAATCACCTGTACTTAGCACGACAACTATATTACCATTACTACTGTGCCTCATACTACTGTGTTCGGTTAGTTGTATGACCTATAAACGTGACAATGGGCCTCATTACGACCCAGGCGTTAAGGGTTAACGCCGTCGTTAACCCTTAACGCCTATTCTGATTTTAAAGGCTGCTCTTAGCAGCCGTTAAAATCCATGGCGCTAACCTGCCATGATGCTAATTACGCCACCGTAATTTACGGTGGCGTAATTAGCGCCTTCCCCACTCCCATTATGCCCTATGGGGCAAAAATGGGAATGGGGAAGGGAAAATGGGAAATGGGGATTTACCGCCCCACTCACCTTGGAATGGGGCGGTAAATCCGCCATCCACCATGGTGTAAACAATTAGCGCCTGGGTCGTAATGACCCCCAATGTTCTTTCGCTTGTAATTGCCTCGTTAACCATGACCTAGCTGTTATAGCCTACCCAACCACTGGAGTATCACAGTACCTAACCTTACACCCTGATTGTTTTCATCTACATAATGTTCGTTTACACAGACTTATTTTGGTTCAACTGTATGCTGAATTAGCCTATTTTAAGTATAACAACCCATGCCTATCTTGAATTAGCCTACTTTCAGTGGATTCACTATGTCTATGTTGAATTAGCCTATTTTAATTTCATTTACCCATGCCTATGCTGAATTAGCTGACTACAACTGCTTGTGCAATTGCTTATACCCACGCCTATGAGAAAATAGACTACTCTATGCCCATGCCCACGCCAGACCAGCCTATTCCTATTGCATTGGCCTACATCCACCCTGAACTAGCCCTGCCTAATCTGTGCCGCCACAGAACTATGCTCCCTAGAAAGACTTTGCTGTCCTCACTACTGATTATCCTACTGCTAATCTATACAACCATGTCCCTAAAATACTTACCCTGTCCCCCTTCTGACAGAAACAATAGACTCCGAGCCAGACTACCTTGTCTATATGAGCCCAGAACTAGCAGCATTAAATATCACCAGATACAACTCTACTAACTTAGGCCCCGAACCGGCATCCAAACCACCAACACCAAATGACAAAACAAACCGACCTAAACCACCTAATATTGGACCTCAGAAGCCACCAAACTTGACCACTTTATCTGGAGCCCTTATTAATGCCAGATCTCTAGTGGCTCATGCCACAGAGATAGCAGACCTCCTATCCACTGATGACCGCGACATTTTAGCTGTCACAGAATCCTGGCTGCCTGTTCCTGCCCTTACACTAGCAATACCAGAAAACTGTCAAATAATCAGAATGGACAGACCCAATGCCAGATGAGGCGGCCTAACCATTATTTCTAAAGCTAACCTCGCAATAAGACTCACGCCCCCACCGACACTTAAATCTTGTGAATTACTCATAGCTAAAGTGCCCATCTCCAACTGTCGCACTTTAACTATATACTTTATATACAGACCACCAGTACCTACTGGCACATTTGAGGAGGATTTATCTAGCCTTCTGGCCAACAACACTAAAGACACTTCACAAATACTAATACTGGGTGATTTCAAATGGGATTTAAAGATCCAGAGGACAAACAAGCCCAAGCAATAGCGGCTATGCTTGGAGAACATGGACTAACTCAAAAAGTCATCACCCCAACGCATGTTACAGGAGAACTCCAGATTGGGTAACTGACTTAAACTGCACTACCACTATCAACAAAACAATTCCACAACTATGGACTTATCACCACTTAAATAACTTTTCCATAGAAATAGACAAGCAAGTTCCGAAAGCCAAAGTCATGGCACTGTATCTCCCTACCAGATCTAAAAAAAACATCACGCCTGACATACTGCCTACCGCACCTCCTCCTGTCCATGAACTCTCTCCCAAGTAACTCTTACCCTAACATCCTTGTTGAGGTATATAACAACAGCATGGCAAAGGCCCTTGATATTATTGCGCCTCTCAAACTACGCAATAAAAAACAACAGGCACATCTCAATGCCTGGTTTACCCCCCACCTCAAAGAATTAAGACTCCAAAAAATGAAATTAGAATCCCTGTGGCGCCATTCCCCCACAGAGGAGAACAAATGCCAACTAACCCACTTTGTAAATAGTTACAAAAAAGAGATAATTCACACTAAAAAAGAGCTCTTTAATGACCGAATTTCCAAGGTCAGTTCCAACACCAAGGAACTATTTGTGATTGTTTGCGAGCTAGAATCTCCTATTCCTCAACCGGATAATGTACCTAAAAACAAACAATGTTGAACCAGCATTCAGAATGCCCTAGCCAATAAAATAACAACACTTCAAAATAAAATTGCCTTAAAGGAATGGTTCAGTAAACATTTTTTATTGCGCCTTCGGGTCGGCCATGTGTTTTTAAGCCTAAGTCGCTCAATTTTAGAAAAATTTCCTATGGACCTTACCCGAGTTTTCGTCCATTAGACGCACACGAAAACAGGCATCAGGGAGCTGCCATTTTGTGATAATCCTATCATTTCCCCCATCGCCCTGGCTGACCTGCTTTTGCAGCACTAAATCTTATCCCCCGCCCCTGAGCCTGTCATAAGCAGACACGTACCGCCCATTTCACAAGCCAAAGCACGTCTCGTGTCAACATTCGCTGCGCTTCAGCTAATGATGTGTCGCCATGGAAATGGCAGGACGCCTCTTTCCTCAATAAGTATAAACAGACCGTTTCACAACACACAGCAGCAGATCTTCGATTCCATTCCTCTCTCTGTGTTACTTTGAGTATTCTGTGACTTGTTTCTGTGCTCTGATCAGCTACCTTCATTGCTTGTAGCCCGTGTGAACAGATACCAGTACCACCGCTATAAATTATTTGACTTTGTTTAACACACAATGGCTACAATAATGCTCTACATGTACGAGCCCGAGTATACCGAGGAGGAACTACTGGAAAGGGAAACATGCGAAAACGATGGGGCTTCGGACGGCAGTTGGGAGGACGATTCAACAGCTGAAGAGCCTGGACCTAGTCGCATGGACGGTGTTTCCACCTGGTGCACATGCAATCGGTGCGAGCTAATGCCAACCGAGGACGAGAACTGCTGCTGCTGTGAAAACTCAGGATGCGTGGCCTACATTTCGGAAGGTGAGCCACGACCGCAATGCCTCACCGAGCTGCCAGACTTCAGGGCAGCCTGCCTCACACGGTCCGTGTTGAGGATAATGATGGTGCTTATGCACGAACTTCGCACAACTGTTCGTCCTCGTAATCCGAGTAACGAGTAAGTATACTCTGCTTGTCATGCCACTCCTATTTCATGGTCTTCTACTATATCCAAAATTACATATACATATCATTGTAACGCATGAAAGTCGTTCAATAGTGTGCAGTGTCTAGATAGCATTTGTCCGAGTAGAATGCCATTAGTTACAAGAATTGTCATTGACAACAAACATTTATTAAACTTATCTTGGTCATTTAAAAACAGTTTGTTTCATTCCTTTTCACAGGTGGTACAGGCTGGTGGCCTATTGTTCCTTTACATGGTGGCTTCAACGGGAGGCTTGGACACCGCATTCGAAGAGTAATACCCGCCTGTGCCGTTCGTGCCATAAGAGAAACGTTCCCGAGTGACAGCGGTCAGTACAGGGGATTTTCTCTCACTGTGCTGCAACCTGACCTGTACAATGTGTAAAGTCTTGTATTTTTGTGTCATCAAAATAAGATACAAAATAAAACACCACATATATTTTAACAACGGTTGTTTCGATTTTTTAAATGAATCAAGTGTGTCTCCATTCAAGGATGGACGTCAGGAGTTTCTACTGAGAAGTAAAGGATGAGAGGGGCCTGATGACCCCTCGCTCCCACACACTTGCCTGCATGCCCACCGGCCCATCCATCCCACCCCCTCTATCAAAGGCGGTTCACACCCAGGGATGAGCGCTGGCATGTGGGGCTGTCACGGGCGCAAACGGCCAAGGTGCCAAACAGCATGTAGACTTCAAAAGGTATCCCACGTCCAGGGGCCATCGCTCACATGGCCTCCTCAGACCCCGTGTCTCCAGGCAGGCCTCCCCTGAGGCAGGCCGCCCCCCTGCAAACCACATAATACCACGACATACACACATTCATTCACAAACACATCCCGGTTTCTAATACTTTATAAAGCACTTGATATGTCTCATGAGAACATCTTTGTGCTTTGCAAGTCAACTCCTGAACCTTCTACCTGAGAAGCACTGAGATCTATGCTAATCTGCTCGTCGTCGTGATATCTGTGACCGCTTCGAGCAAGCTCGTCAGTGTGCTACCTGTGGCCATCTATCTGTTCTCCTGCAACATACTGCTCGGCCTGCTGAATCCAACTGTTTGTTGGTCAAGGTAAGGCCATGTATCCTAGTCATATTTCAGTCATTTTTACATTTCTATCTATTTGCGATTACAGTACCCAATAGAGCTATGGTCATTGGTCTCATTGCTATTGACTTGACTTTCAATTGTTCTGCTATCAATCGATCTATTTATTTTCATCTCTGTCAATTGTCATCGAATTGCATCCTTTGGGGGTCCAGTCTATAATGTAAGCATGTTTCCTTTTCGTGCAAGACAGAACATCCAAGGGACGAGTCACATGTTCAGAGTTTAGTCACATAATTTAAAAAATGTCTGTAACTTATGCAAATACTAAGCCGCACATGATGAACTGGTATAGTTCCGGCGACCAAAACAAACCTTGCATTGAGCATGGTATGGTTCATTTACTTTTTTATGACATTTTTATTCATCAAGGTTTTATAATAATGTTGATATTTACTTTTCTGAATTTTCAACAATGCCTGCCTGTTCGATTAGCGGTTGCCCTTCGAAGACCCATGCTAAATCTGAAGGCACTACAATGCATGTATTCCCAAAAACTGTTGATCGAATAAGAGAATGGGTCAGACATTGCGGATATCCACTGGATGAGCTGGAAAGTAGAGTCCAACAAGTCTCAGAGGACAAGAGGGGTGATCGATACCGCATCTGCAGCCGACACTTTTCCTCAACATGTACGCCACATCTTGGGTAACAAAGAAGAATAAACGGCGAACGACACGAAAATTGCTCGCAAACGCTATTCCAACTCTATTCATCCACATTCCGCCACTGGTGAGTCAAGTTTCCGGATTTAGCTTTAGGTCTTGCGGTAGTGTGTTGGTAGCCGAATGGATGAATTGATATTTTAGGTGTTGTGTCCCTTGTAATACTCCCTTGTAATACTTTCAATATTGATATGAGTGTATAGCTTTATTTATGGGCACAGGGAACTGTACTATATTGCGCATTTCAATAGCATTATTCTCAAGTATTCTGTCGGTTTACATGGCAATTTTTTAATATTTGCATTTCATCGTCAAACAATAATTTACCTTTACAACTGCTTGACTATCCACTGAATCTGAAGCAAGAGCATTCTACATCCGTGATGTGCCCGCAGTTAACCACTTCTAGCGCGTATAAGGTAATCATAATTGGCTATTCTGCTACAGACTTGTTTTAAGCATGTCAAGTAATAGTTTTTATGTATCGTGTGATTATTTTACCAATTGTTTGGTTAGTGCTTTCCAATTGATATACACCTTAGTTGTCGTCCCCTGGTGTTTGTTTTCAGTTATAATTAGTGTTATCCAAACTAATGCATGTACTGTCTTTCAGGGAGATGCTCAAGCGTCCACCACATTGACAACAGCCCTAGATGTTCTTCAGCAGCACGAGGTATGGATACTGACAGCTCCATCGACCGTGATCATCAGGACTGGAACACTTGTCGTTTGATTGTTTCACACAATGTTTAAATCGTGTTTGGCTATTGAGATGTACCTGTGTGTTCGTCCTCACGTGTGTTTTATGCTAACAATATTTTGATACACAGTAATGAAAATACTATGTTTCAGGGAGTCGATGGAGCCTCATTCCGTGCTTTCTCTGCGGATACAGAAAATATAGTCGTTGCAGCGCAAGAGGAAGGGGAGACATGCAGATACGAATCAGAGCAACAGCGTGCAGATGTTGAAGGTCGAGTCAAAAAAGTTGCAAAGAAAAGAAACAAAAATAAGGTTAGTAACAAACAGTTCATAACTTTAGAAATTATTTTGTGCTGGGGACTATTTTATGTTTTTTTCCAGTCAATTGTACTATACCTTATCTTGTGTTTAAACTGAACATCCCTTTTCCAGTCTATCTTCTAGTTACCCGTGGGTGTCCGAACTATACATACACAGACAGTGAAGCGAATGAGAGATGTTGCTTGCCAGACCATTTACACTATGGAGGAACTATTAATTCAGACGCTGCGTGTTGATACTAGAGATGCTCATGTCCAATGGCCAGAACATGAAATGAATGTGTCCGGAGAATCCAGCAAAGTTGTATTGGACCATTGCTACAGTGCGACCACACTACCACAACAACATGATACCGGATGTATTAAGATAGCTCTGAAGTAGTCGCAGATCAATTCACACAATCTGCACCCGCCAAACAATTGCCACCAAAAAATCGACATTGTTGTGTTCTCCCATCAATGGTGAAGTAGCAGATGTTGAAATGACGGAGAATGAACCAGCAGCAGCATTCACTGACGCGCATCATAGCTTGATAGCAGCGATATTTCTTTCAAATGTGGTGATATGTCCTCAACGTCACAGGCTGAAACAACTTTGACTCCGGATGACAGTCTAATGAAAGAGGGCAAATACATAGTATTCGACAGTTGTTTGATGAATATCATAAGTATGCTGAAATGTGGGCATTCCGTTAGAGGGAAAGTATGTGGGAAGCCATTGATTCATGTCACTCATCAAAAAAGTCAGTAACGTCAAAATAAATGCCGCCTATAGATTAAATCATACGTTCTCATGGTCTGCACAACCGATGCTGGAGAAACTGCCAGCAGGCAATCTACTGTGTGCAGCTGCATCACTTTTTAGTGGGTCCAGTTTTAGAAAGTTAGAGTCTTTCTTTCAGTTTGTGGCACTCCATTTAATTTAAAAAACGCAGTACTACAAATACCAACATGATTATCTGTTTCCGGCCATTAGTGATGCTTGGAAAATTGAACACTTGTCTCTAGCAAGTGCATTCGAAGGCAAACGATTCAGGCTAGCCGGCAATGGACAGTGCAACAGCCCTGGATTTTCTGCCAAGTACTGCACCTACCACTTTCAGGACATGGATAGTAAGAAAATTGTGAGTTTGGTGGTCGTGCTGGTAACACAATGTACATCCTCAATGGCCATGGAGAAACTAGGATTTATAAAATCAGTGCAATATCTACAATCGAGGGGAATGCACATCGACCTCATAGCCATGACAGACACGTTTCAATAGCCAAGACAATGAGAGAGCAGTTCCCACATATTAAACATCAATTTGACGTATGGCATCTTGCTAAATCAATCAATAAGAAAATCTCGGCTGCAGGGAAAAAAAAGGTTTGGAAAGTATTTCAGAGTGGTCCCAGTCTATCAGCAACCATCTTTGATGGAGCTCCAAAACCTGTGAATGGTCAGTGGAAATACTACTTGGAAAATGGAGGTCACTGATGCACCACTGTACCAACGTGCACCGCTGGTCAGAAAACCTACATTTCCACCAATGTGAACATGGCCCTTTGTCCCCAGTGGAGGCACGGAAGAAGAAGTGGTTGAATCCATCTTCACCGATACACAAAGCCATTGAGAAGATTGTTTTCGATTAAAATCTATCAAGAGATTTGAGGGAACTGACAGAATTCTGTCACACAGGAGGTTTGGAGGTGTTCCACAATATGTTCCTAAAGTACAGGCCAAAGCGCTTGCATTTCTGCATACAGGGCATGAGACATAGGACTCTACTTGCCGTCTTGGCCCATAACGAGAATCTCGGCTGTGATTAATCTAGGACTACAGGTAATGTAAGGATGCCTCGCTACACTAAGGCCTTTTCAAAAAGAAGTAAGCAACGGGTGATCAAACCAGTCTATGAGGAAATGGAGTTTGACTTTGTCAAAAGCCTCATTGTTGCTGTATTAGAGAAGCACAGATATGGAATTTTGAACATTTCTGTGCAGTGCACTGATCCATTGCTACCCAACATTGCCACTGTGCCATGTCCACCCAAAGGAGAGCTGGTTGTAAAGTACAAATCCTGGTTTAAATAATTGTAATACGATTGTCTTTTTGTAAGTAAATGTTATTGAACAGTGTACATACAAAGTACGCTAACCCTAACCCCTACCTTCACCATCCTGGGTGGCGAACAACATGGGTGTCATCTTTGAATTCTCTCTCTATTCACCTCATATCGCTGACCTTGTCTATATGTGTATGTATATATTTTTGTTGATGTAACTAATTTTCGCAATCTCATGTAAATGCTGCGCACTGTTAACCGAGGGGAGGCTTGCGTATTGCAAATAATAAAACAAACGAACAATAAATCTCACTTTCAACTCAACTCCTCAGGTACTTTATAGTTTCCCTGACCTTCCCCCAAAAATTAAAAGTCTCAATAGTTATGGTTCTTTGGGGCTTCAAAGCTCGCAGACAACGAGGACAAAATTGGGGGCCTTTGAACGCGCCAAGCGAGCCGTTGTAGATGGGAGAGAAGCCAGTTCGCATTTGCACATTGAGGCGCAGTACATAGATGGATCCGAAACTTCAAGTTCTCACAGATGGCTTTACTACGGGATGTTGCAAAGAAAGAATGTATTCTCATTTCTAGTGAAGGTCAGCGGCTTTAATTTTCGGCTCGCGCCCTGAAGAGGCCCACAACTCGCAGTGGCAGTATAAGGTTCTATTGTTTTTTGACCTTGAGAGACAGGGACCATGCCAAAAGAACTTCATTTGAAGGGGGGGATAACGTAAGAGACGATAAGGCAGAAAATTCTGAAACTAGACCGAGTTCCATGTTAGTTCAGTATACGAAAAATCATTGTCAAGAGCACAGTGGGATTTACGGACTGCATTACGCAGAGACACAATGGAAATTGCAAATATAATGTAAGTAACTCTTTAGACGCTTTTATACCGGAATGAAGAATTAATGAATGGATGCATGAATGAATGAAGAGCTAGGAAAACGTTTGTGGGATCGTCCTTGTAGCGGGCACGTGGGCATGCAGGTCCACATTCCACACGCATGTAGACAAAAAGTCATTTCTCATTGTGTGCTAACCTCGATTTATTTTGTTACTTTTCGCATTGATTTTAGAGCCAAACGTACTCCATTGCACTATCCTTAAAAGCAAATAGTTTCAGCTCGGCCGTAATAAATAAAATGAATAATATTAATAAAGATCGGCTGGCGGGACTAATTATAAATTTTATGTTTTCAAAACAGGTATATCCTTCCCTACTGCTACTGCCACCAGTTTCAGACCCCGGCAGATGGTTTTTTCAACCGCCAGCTGCAGCTTCTTGTAAACAACTGCACCACTGACGATTTTATGGGACGATCGCCAAGGGCCCATATGCCCTTACGCGGTACCAGCGGCTAGAAGCAACATATCAACCTTTACGCTGGCCTAGTGCCTACTTGATGGAACAGCCTTGCGGTTCACCGTGCGACCAAAGTGCTTCTTTTGACGAAAACCAACACCCTGTGTACCATAAAGGAACAGCACGTGACTCACAATAAACTTTTACGGATTTGCGGATAGAGATAGAATAAAATAAATGGCATTACGAGTTCATATGGCAATTGCTGAATATTCTATAAACATTTAATGTCAAATAAATGTACTTTACCAAATGTACCGTGTTGCTGTTTGATTTTAAAGTACAGTTTCATATTCCAAATTGTGGCGCGCTGTGTTGTGAGTTGATCTGTGTTGGTTTCCGGGTTCTGTGTGAAGTCGCGTAGAAGACAACTGGGCGCGTTTGCCTACGCAGCACAGAAACGCCACGGAGAGAGACGGGGAATATGAATGTTTTGATAATGACAGGCTCAGGGGCGGGGGATATGATTTAGTGCCGCAAAAGCAGGTCACCCAGGGCGATGCGGCAAGTGATAGGATTATCACAAAATGGCAGCACCCTGATGCCTGTTTTCGCGTGTGTTTAATGGACGAAAACTCGGGTAACGTCCATAGGAAATTTTTCTAAAATCGAGCGACTTAGGCTTAAAAACACATGGCCGACCCCTAGGGGCAATAAAAAATGTTTACCAAACCATTCCTTTAAAGCCTCCTTGCCTCCTACTGAGACACGCCTCACCAGTCCCATTAAAAACACTAGCGCTCCAGCCCCATTTAGATTCACCAAAGTCTCCACCCAGGAAACGGAAAAAATCATTGCATCTCCGAAGCCATCTAACTGCAAGGGTGACAGCCGTCCTGCCCAACTCATAAAAGATGCTGCAAGAGACCTAGTGCCCTTCATTACCAAGCTAATTAATGCCTCTTTCATATCCAACACTGTCCCAAGTCCTGGGTTCCACCTCTCCTTAAGAAACCGACCCTTGACCCATCTATCCCCACTAACTATAGGCCTATTAGCACGGTACCCTTTCTCCTTAAAATAATAGACAGAGTAGCCTACTTACAAATTCAGAACCGCCTTGAAGCTAAGCACCACCTAGGCTCTCGCCAATCCAGATTCAGGCCTTAAAACGGCACGGAAACTGCATTAATCGACCTTAAAACTCAGATTGACGAGTTCATGGACAAGGGAAAAACTGCCATGCTGCTCCTCCTCAACCTGTCATCTGCCTTCGACCTGGTGGACCATGCACTTATGTGCAAACACCTAGCGTCGGCATCACACTTCTCGAGCGATTCTATAGCCTGGGTCCAGTCCTTCCGAGATAATAGAGCAATTTGAGTTTTCTCCACATTGGCATCAGCGGACCCGATCCAGACTACATGTGGCGTTCCGCAAGGTTCTTGCGTCTAGCCAGCCATCTATAACATATTTACCAAGCCCCTATTTGACAAGTTGGATAGACTGGGTGTCACTTAGACGAATTATGAGGACAACACCCAGATACTCATTCCCCTTTCAGGCAACTTTGACTCTGATACATCCTTGGTAATTGAGATATACCTCCTCATTCAGGCATGGATGGCATCCCATGGCCTCTGCCTGAATGAGGATAAAACAGATATCTTGATTCTTGGATCCGTGGCCAACTTAAAAAAAACTTAATTCCAACTACTCTGCATTTAACATAGATGGCAACATAGTCAAAGTAGTTAAAGCGGTGAAAACATTAGGATTTTACCTTGATTCCACCTTAAACCTAAGGAAAAAGGAAAGCTCCATGGCATCATCTACTGCTTGCACCTGTAAACTTATCAGAGCATGCAGACCATTTCTAACAACATTTAGCTGCATCCTCCTTGCCAACGCCTTAATACTGCCAAAGTTGGATGACTACAACGCGCTTTACCTAGGAGCCAACAAATATATAACTGACAAAATTCAAACGCTCCAGAATAATGCCCTTAGAACCGCCCTGAACATACCTCTGAGAGAACACATATCGAATATGAGAAGAGAACACCACTGGCTAAAGATAAGTGACAGGATTCTTCTAAAAACAGTTTCACTGGCATACAAATGCCTCAATAATGCAGCTCACCCTTATCTAACAGAGATAATGACTAGGAGAACCTCAACCCGCCCCGCCAGAGTGGCCAACTCCCACTGCCTAGAGATACCTAGATTCAAGCTTGGAAAATCTGGCGGAAGCAGCTTCCCGGTAAAAGCAGCCCAAGCTTGGAATACACTGCCACCTAATTTCAGAGTTGACCAATCCTACCTCAGCTTCAGGCATAACACTCTCAACTGGCTGCGCTCTTGCAATGTATGACTAACCCTGCTACACTATCACTAGCACCAACCGACGTTACGTGTAAAACTTGTACCCTGCACTTGACTTGTAACTTCTTTCTATTTCTGCGCTGTACTTGCTTGCATTTCCTGTACCGGGCCCCCTGCCCCACTGTATTATTCGTACTATGTAACTAAGCTTTAAGTATACGTATCCATTGTTGAGCCCAGTTGCCTTAGGGTTTGGTGCACCATACAAATCAATAAATAAACAAAACGAACCACGCATAGTATCGCACAACAGCACATGGGAGCCCACAGATATGAAAACCGCACCCATGCTCAGCGAACAGCGCTAATCAAACTGAAGCTGTCAACAGAACACCACTAATCTCGCTCTACTTTTATTCCGCTACACCCACCAACCGATCCTACTCTCTTAACTCTCAGATCTGCCAGAGCACCAGAAGACCATGCCGGCATTGATAGTATGCGGCATAAATATCCTATTTTTGTTTTGCTGGTGTTTGAGGTAAGCGAGTGCCTGTTAGGGCACTGGAATATTTTGCCGGCTTCTGGGCGTTAATTCCTGAAGTGCTCTGTGCTCTGTGGATTCCCCTTGCCTCTCCCGCTTCCTGACCTGGCCCTGTTCCCTCCTCCCTCCCGCTCCCCTGCCTTAGTTGGCTAATCGCTGCTCTTAATGCATCCTCCCAGGGTAGCCCTCTGCTCGTGTTGCCCCAACGTCTGAGGGTGTTAGGGAGAATTCTCTGTTTAGGCTGAATTTCCTAACCTAGTGAGTCCCCCAGCAGCTTTGCTGGATTTCTGGAGTTTGTTTTTTTCTCCTGTCAAGAGTGAGTCTCTTTTCTCACACTCTTGGGGCCTCATTACAACCCAGGCGTTAAGGGGTTAAAAGCGCCGTAAAAGGTGTCGGCGCCATTAAACCCTTAACGCCTGATTACAAGGTCCCTTTGCGGGTTGCACTTTAACGCCTGCTTTTAGCAGGTGTTAAAAAACCAACCCGCAAAGGGACCTAGCAGCTAATTATGGCACCGTAATTTACGGTGCCGTAATTAGCGCCTTCCGCATTCCCATTGAGCCCTATGGGCCAAAAATGGGAATGGGGAAGGGCCATGGCGGCATGGGGAATTACCGCCCCGCCAACCTCGGAATGGGGTGGTAATTCCCCATTCCGCCATTGGCGGAGTCGGTAAGTTACCTGGGTCGTAATGAGGGCCTTGGACATGATTTGAAGGGTTCCTTTGACTGTTAATGGGCCTCATTACATGGATGGCGGTAAGGGTTTACCGTACTGGTATTTTACCGGTACTGGTAAATACTTACCGCCTTACTACGAGGTCCCTTTGCGGGTTGGGGAATTTAACGCCTGCTTTTTGCAGGCGTTAAAAACCAACCCGCAAAGGGACCAGGGAGCTAATTACGGTACCGCAATTTGCGGTACCGTAATTAGCTCCTTCCCCATTCCCATAGAGCCCTATGGGGCAAAAATGGGAATGGGGAAGGGCAATGGTGGAAGGGGGAATTACCGCCCCGCCAACCTTGGAATAGGGCAGTAATTCCCCTTTCCACCAAGACGGTGCCGGTATTTTACCGGCATGAACCATGGCGCTAATAGCGCCATGGTTCACCGCCATCCGTGTAATGAGGCCCAATGTGTTTTATGGGCTATGGGGTCTTTTACTCCATAGGGTCTAATGTGTTTTTACTATGTGTGTTACACAGCACCCTCAGTGCAGTGACACAGGGGTGTCATAGTGAAACCCCACCATAGACTCCATACCCTGGGACTGACTACTGTCTCCCAGGGCATGTAAAGTCACATTGGCTTTACTAGTCCCAAATTATGAACAGAAACCAGTACAAACCATCATATTGTGGACGTACTGGTCGGGGCAATTCGATTGCCCCGGGGTCTGTTATTCGAGGGGGCACGTCTCCGTCCCCCCTGATCGAGTTTTGGCTGGTGGCAGTGGATACTACTTATTATATTCGACCGCGAATATATCTCTATGGGATTTTCCCATTGTTCGAGGCTATCAACTTTAATTATTTAATTCCTATAGCCTCGAACATACCGCCGGGTTATTTATTTAATATTAATTCACTGGTTGGTATTTTTTGCCAGAACTCGATTCTAAAATGGCGTTTGTGTTCTCTTCTGTGACTCCAACCCAAGTCGAGCCCTTTGTTTCACTTTTTGGCAGGCTTCTCCACAGAAGCCCCCAAAAGTGGTGCCACCCTGTCTGGGTACCACAGGGGGTGTGGGAGGCAGTTTAGGCACCCTGGACTGAGTTGCCTTGGCAACTCAAGTCGCACACTTGTGTGATTGGCCCAACCGGTGAGCCGGCCGGCTCACCACTTAGCATGTTTGATTGACAGCTAGGCTGAATGAATGGGGGTTTCTTGCATAAAAGCAGGGCTTTCGTGACTGGAACTTCAGAAGTCGCCACAGGACCTGAGAATCCGAAGAGGGAGAAGCTGAGCCGACCCGAAACGACGACACCACCGGTTGAGCCCTGTTGAACCGTCTCACCACTTCCTGACGACAGAGGAGATATTCTTGCCGGAGAGTCTCTTCCCCCTGAGCTGGTGTGGACAACCAGTTCGCTTTCCTTTTCACCTACCAGGACGTCTAGTGGTCGAATTGCCCATGCCAAGCACCCCGGCAACGGGATAGCCACTTACCACAGAACCGCGAATAAAAGGACCACTCCTTTGAATCGAGAAACTCAGCGGCTGGTTTCTTCCCTGGCAGTACAACGACCCCCTGCTTTCCTCCCGAACGAGATCTTCTCTTCTGCCGGACGAAGCACCAACTCGCAACCGCTGCCAGGAACAACTGCCCCGCTGGCGTGTTCTCACCATTTCAAGGTACTGTGTCCGCCTGGCCTCCCTTTCTATAGATTGCTACAAGGTGACAGTAAATCCTTAACCTTCTAGACTGGGCTGGCCTCTTGACCATCTAACTGGTCCCTTTCTTTTGGTCCAACTTCTTTCTGAACAATTCCAAGACTGTTGTGCACTTTTCAACCGGGTGACCTTGGACACATTTCGTTCTGATCCTCTTAAAGTGGATCCGGCTTTCTGAACTCTAACTACATGGTTTGATTCTGCCTTCCTCTCTTGCTGTGTTCTTTTGAAAGTGTTGGGATCTGTTTCAATTTACGCTCTGCCTTTCTCTCCCTTTTAAACCAAATTATTAGAGTGCCATCTGTGTTATGCGCTCACCGCTGTCTGAAAATAAGTGGTGCTTTACTTAAGACTTGTCTAAGATTCTTCTAAGGGAGTGTATATACTTTAGTGACTGTGTTTTTGAACTTGCTTGATATTAGTGCCAGTGTGTTTTCATAGATGTGTTTTTAAATAAATAACTATATATCTTTTGTTTGCTTGTTCTACTGTGTTTACCTGCCCTATTGTATATGCTCTGTATACTGCCTAACTCTTCTCGAGAGAATTCTGACTGCTCAGCCACAGCTACCAGGTAAATCTGGGTGGTGCAGACTGCTACCAATTGGGTTTACTGCTAACTCCTGTAGTCCTAAACTTTTTGCAGTGGTCCATAAGGGAACTGCACAGATTTCTGCCTAACAAAGGGCCCCAAGGCAAAGGGCGGCTCCTACAGCGGCAGCTCCAGACAGTGACCCTCATTACAACTCAGGCGGTAAGGGGTTTACGGCGCCGTAAACAGCGCCGACCCTTACCGCCTGAGTACGAGGTCCCTTAGCGCCATGGCGGACTTAACACCTGCTTTTAGCAGGTGTTAAAATCCATGGCGCTAAGGGACCATGGAGTTAATTACGCCACCATAATTTACGGTGGCGTAATTAGCGCCTTCCACACTCCCATTATGCCCTATGGGGCAAAAATGGGAATGGGGAAGGGTAAATGGGGATTGGGGACTTACCGCCCCGCCAAGGTCGGAATGGGGCGGTAAGTCCGCCAACCACCATGGCGTAAACGTAGTTTACGCCATGGTGGTAAAGTCACGGCCCAGGCGGTAACTTACCGCCTGGGTCGTAATGAGGGCCAGTGTCTGCAGGTGTCAGCAAGGGAGGCCAGTGGCTAGCCGTCAATCAGCAGTGACCATCATGGTTGGTGTGGCCTGGGTGGGGAGTAGAGCAATTACTGTGCTCCGGAAGCCCTGCTTTACCTACCCTCAGAACATAGCACACCAGGCTATTAGTATCAACGAGCTTCACAACTGGTGAGGATTGGGATTATTCCTCGATTGGCAACTAGAGAGGACTGTGACCACTGGCCTGCGCCACATTGAGAAAGAACTGTGAATATTAGCCTGCGCCACATTCAGATAGAACTGTGAATATTAGCCTCTGCCACATTGAGATAGAGCTGTGAATATTAGCCTGCGCCACATTTAGATAGAGCTGGGAATATTAGCCTGCGCCACATTCAGATAGAACTGTGAATATTAGCCTCTGCCACATTGAGATAGAGCTGGGAATATTAGCCTGCGCCACATTAAAATAGAGCTGGGAATACTGGCCTGCGCCGCATTAAAATAGAGCTGGGAATATTAGCCTGCTTCACACTCGGAGAGAATTGAATCACATCTAGAAGTGCCACATTAAAATAGTTCTGTGAATATTAGCCTGTGCCACATTGAGATAGAGCTGTGAATATTAGCCTGTGACACATTGAGATAGAGCCTGTACCACATTAAAATAGAGTGGGGAATATTAGTCTGTGTCACATTGAGATTAAACTGTGAATAGAGCTGGAAATATTAGCCTGCTTCGCACTAAGAGAGAATTGTTAATGTTGCCTTGAATCAAATCTGGAGGGGACTGTGACCATTAGCCTCTGCCACATTGAGAAAGAACTGCAAAACATAGGCCTCTAACCAGTTTTTCAACGTGTCTCAAATCTAGGTGTTCTAATTACTGGCTGCTTTTCTGTGAAGCCTAAGCCTTTCTCCCGTTATCTAGGTGTCTCAAATCTAGCTGTTCTAATTACTGCCTGTCATTCTGTGAAGCCTAGCCCTATTTTTGTCGTCTAGGTGTCAGGAATCTAGTTGTTTAATTATTGCTTGGCATTCATCGAAACCTAGATCCCTCTCCCACCCTCTGATATCCTAAATCTAAGAGTACTCTCTTATTGTAAACCACTTGTGAAACCTAGGCTCCCCGCTATCCTGTCATCTCAAACCTCTGGGTATTCTATCAGCACCTGCCATAATTGAGTCCTAGGCCCCCCGACAACCAAGGACACCCAGCAGCCACTAAAAGCTAGCAATTACAACCAAAATCACTACCCTAGTTAACCTGCCCCCCATATCCCACCATAACCAACAGCGCCACATGTCCAACGCCTAGTACTCTCTTACTCCCTTAGACAGTCCACCCATAGAAAGAGGAACACCCTAACCTAACCGATTGAACAGACAGACTCCCTCTGAGAGCATCCAGGCATCGCAACATAAGAGGATAAAACTCAACATTATCCTAGCACAAGACACGACAGGTGGGCAACTGCCCCTATAAACTCAATAGCCAGACCAACTCCTACCACCGAGGACCCAAAAAGCACAGACGCAGAATCGGACGCTGAAAAAGAGAGCAGGAACATGTAACAACTAATACGGATATGTAAACTCAACCACCTCCAGTAGAAGCCGCCTTGAATACAGAACACACCCTGCCAAATAATACATTCAACAGAACAAACATTGTAGGAGAAAAATCCTTACACCGTACCTCGCAACAACCGCAGAACCTTGATACTTCAACTACACTGACATCTCCAGGCAGGCAGAGAATTCCCCCGAACAACCGAAAAAAAGACGGGAGGACCCAAGAAGAGAATGGGATGATACCAACCCCCGCAGTCCATATATCATAAGAACAGAAGTGCATTACTGATATCCACATAAAACCACAGGAGATAATGAGGCAGTATAAGTCAACAACCCAACTATCAATCTAACAGACCGATTCAATGACGAAACAGCCTCAACGGAACCGCAACCAACTGGCGTCAAAACAGAAGCACCCCAATTGAACACCCACAAATCAAAACGGGGAACAAATAAACCAAACCACACCAAAATGATCCACTGCAATCTAATCAATGCAAGGTCAATGTCCAAACATGCCACCAAAATCTATGACCTCTTATGTGACGGTGGTATCAATATCCTAGTCGTAACTGAAACACGGCTAGATGAAAACTACAAGATCACGCTCAACAACTGCCTGCCTGATAACTTCAAGTGTGTCCAAGCAAAAGGAAAACCAAAAAAAGGTGGCGGACTGGCAATCATCCACAAGGAACAACTGGAAATTAAACTGGAGGACCCATTAAACATCAGTTAAATGCTAAACTCGAATCCTCTGCCTATCAACAAACCTGAAATTCATACTAGTATACAACTTACAATGCAACCTTACCAACTGAAAAATGAGGAACTAGAATCAGCTAGCTATCAATAACACCTTGGCCTACAAAGTAAACACAAGCAGCAATCGACCACCGACAGGAAATAGATAGGAAGGGGTGATTGTAAATATACAGCACCGATACCAGGGTGGGTGACAATGCAAGCCCCAACCTGGTACACTAAGGTCGAAAATAAAACAGCTGGGAACTTGCCATGCCCTCACTCCTAACAATTAGACCAACAGTAAAGAAAAAGAGAAAGAATATGCCTACCCCATAGGACAACCAGATACATAGAACAAGAATTATAAGGATTAAGGCACATAACCCACTTGGCCATAAACTCACATTTCTACATACTTAACTCACACAAAAATCCCCATAACCACCTTCTCGCACAGCAAATCTCATGCCCCTAACCACACAGCTACAACAAACAAACAACACAAGTCGCACCAATAGCACACGAGGACTAACATCGATCCCATATTCACACCCAAGGTCAGCGCATGGTGAAAATGGAACAGAAGCTGCCAACAGGACACCACCTTTGTCACTTTCCTACTCCCTCTTCACCCGACTAATCCCACCCTGCCTTCTTGTTTGCAGATCCGCCTGAGCACCAATTACAATGGTGAGGGTGTGCGGTACAAATACCTATAACATAATATAGAATTGAGACCTGATTGTAACAGATAACCTTACTGTACCAGACAGCCTGATTGTACAAGTTAGAACACTTTTGTATTTAGCCAGATTGTGCCAGATAGCCTGATTGTGGCAGACAGCAGCATTTCGCAGCTAGCCTGATTGTACCAGATAGCCTGATTGTGCCATATAGCAGGATTTCACATCTAGCTGTAATGTGCCAGATAGCCTGACTGTGACAGACAAATGCATTTCACATTCACTCTGTGCCAAATAGACTTATTATGCCAGATCTCTCACATCAAGATAACCATCAGCAAGAAATATCTCACAACTAGGTAGACTATACTCTGTGCTAGTTAGTCCACATAAAATTGCGGATATGAGCCAGCTTCACAATTAGACAGAATTGTGAAGATTAGCATTACATCATATTCAGACAGAACTGTAATACTAGCTTGCGTCATATTGTTAAGGATTCCAATCAGGTGTCACACACTGGACCAGGACACTTGATGTGATGTGATATGATATGATAGGCTATTTATAATGCGCTTAATACCCAGAGGTTTTTAAGCACGGACCCGGATATCGAACCTGTGTTGCTCTGTGTCTTGCTTCCAAGGCGAGCATGTTGGCTCTGAGCTATGGTCTCAGCCTGGGAAGTGGTGCTCAATAGGAATGCTTTTTCTTTAATTTCAATTAATTCAAATTGAGCCAATACCCGACCCGTCTCACACCCCCTTTTACAAATACCCTTGGTCACAATGAACCATGAACCAGGCGGTTGGTGAAAATACATTATTTATTTATTTTAAGAATTCACAAAAAGCACATACATTTTATTAGTGGGCAACAATCACCAAAGTGGTGATAATTACAATAAAAACTACTGAACTACACTTGGTTAACCTTCTCCATGAACACATCCAAAGCACAATTGACTAAGAGCACTTTTTGAATTAGGATAGATAGCACCCAAGTTAAGGTTTCCCCCTGCAATGTTACCTCAACCCACAAATAATCGAATTCGGAGTGGATAGAAAAAAGCAGCAGATAGTCAGGGATAAGAGGCAGCAAAAAGAAACATAATCCGTCCCTCACAAAATAAGAGGCAAAAAAGGATTTTAAACCCTTTGCAAAGGCCTATAATGACACTTGGATTTTGATAAATAATTAATTATATGTGTGTTTTAAATAATGCAACGCATATGTTTTATCACAGTATCAGGGATGTTATATCACTAGTAACCATCAGGCAATGTATCACAAATTCATGCAGTTCACAAAGCAGGTTAAAATTGAAAACCAAGTGCAGCCAAATTCACACGTGGAAAAGTTGTATTTACACTTTTTTCAGCTTTAAATGTCAAATGTTAAAAAAAAGGGTGAAAAACATTGAATTGGAATGCTGTTTTTTGGCAAGGTGAGAGATGCACAGCACAGGGACAATACAGAAATGAAAGGAGGGCTATCACTGGTGAATTGGGAGATATTTGGAAGGTAGAATGAGGTTTGTTTTTAGGAAAATAGAGCAGTGAAAAAGAGAAAATCTGTTTTAAAATTAAAAAGCACATTTTACTTAAACTAAATTATTTATACAATTTGGTTAAAGAAAGACACGGTAGGATCCCGGGTTAATTTGCAACTTAACCCTTTCACCCCGCGTTCAGATCTATATGGGAATTAATTTCAATTATTCCAAATATCGCTAACGAATTGCAAGATGGGGTGAATGAAGGAATGGCGCTAACAAAAGGAAATCACAGACAAGATGCACAAAGGATTCTGACAGTAGGACAAATTACCAAGGCATGGAAATGATTACTTAGAAAGTGGGACAAAGACAAAAGTCAAGATGGGGTAGACTATGTGTGGCTATGGGATAGAGAAATACTCACAGTCCACTTTTGAATCTGGGATTTTGGTCAGTCAACTGGTTGTGGTCACAAAAGATTCTGGTCACCGGATAGCAGACTCACCTGGCAGAAGACAGATGGGCAAAGGTGTGGTCACCGGATGCTAAAGGTCAGCGGGCATGAGGTAGTGGGCAAGAAGCCAGTCTGGTTTCAGGATACTTCTCAAAAAGGGTACCACGGCTTTTCCTTTTGGTTATTGGGATTTTAGTGGGTTTTTCTGGTTCAATGGCCTTGCTGGGATAGGATCAGCTTTTATTTGCCCTGGCTGGGATAGGGTCAACAATGCTTGGGCCTTGCAGTGGAATCAGCTATGCTTTGGCCTTGCAGTGGGATCTGGAATCAGCTATGCTTTGGCTTTGCAGTGGGATCTGGAATCTGGCAGGATGAATGTAGAAGATCAGGAACACATGTGCAGGAAATTCAGGAAAGAGTGCATCCAGAGTTCTCCCAGCCACCCTTTATATAAAGCATAGAGACATCATATAATTATTGGTGGGCAGAACTGAGCTAGGCCTACTTTCAAGACCTGGCTAGGTCAGCCTATTGGTTTAGGAGGTAACCCAGTTTATGGAGCTGGACTTTATGATGTGCAAAGACTTCCCACAGACCTTTTTGCCAAAAATCAGTCATAACATAATTTACACATTTGTACAATTGTGGCACTTTAACAAATCACATGGGCAGATTATATATATAACGCAGAAAATGCCAGTCCAACTCTACAGTTTGTAAGACCTTATTTCGTCCTTGTACCAGCTTTTTGCACTTTTTAGTGAAAAATATTCAACCTAAAATGCCACAACTTTAGGTTTGTGTACATGTTATCATAAGGCCCATTTCTGTTAATTTATAACGTTCCATCATATGTCCTTTCCCCATGAGTCACATGATTCTGGTGTTCGTGTCCCATGCATGCTATTGACAGCCATGATATCTTATTTGAAATCCACAAAAATCATATTTAAACTGTATAACTTTTACATTTATGCTAGGGCCTGTTGCTAAGATAAAAGTCTTTAAAGTTTATTTATAAAATCGCCTTTGGAAACAAATGGGCTGGCCTTTGTCCTTCACTGAAACATGTTTTTCTCTTTAGTTACCACCAACTGCCACTTAAGCTCAGTGTGGAGATGGGGGTTTCCCAGTTTGATTGAAGGTGTATTGCCCCTTCTCCACTTCACAGGTCAGTGTTACAGATTTCCATTGTAAAAGGCTTCAGCCCAGACGTAAGTCTGATGAGTATTTGAACTTTATTTGTCTTGGCCAGTCAAAGTTTTCCAACCTGGTAATTATCAGCCAAGTGTCCTGGAGGTTTATGGCGGTTCCCTTTTGGGGGACGCCTTAACTTGGCCAGCAGGAAAAACCTACTCTGGAGCTTGCAAAATCCAGCCAATGCAGTTCAATTCCTTCATTTTCTTTTATTTTGTGCTGAATCAAAAACAAGCCTGTTGAATAAAACATCCCATATATGTTTCCCAGCAACAAACCCCTTTACTAGGCACGGACACACTTTTATTCAACATTGTATTTTTAAACAAATATTTTTCTTTCTTTGCAAAAGTACATTTAAACACAGTGTTTTTCTTTCAAAAAGGTTCCATTGAATTTCCCACATTGTTCTGTATCCATATTAGTTTCTTGTGGGCACCAATGTATTTGAAACACAGATGCACTGACATTGACATGGACCTAGAGAGCTGGAGTTTCTTTGAATTATTGATCTTTGACACTTTGTAACTCAAAAAGTCAAGCATTTCCCGTGTAGCTGAAGGAAAGCTTGTTTTGATTTCTACAGATCTGAACAACAGCCTGTCATTCAGGGATACTGCTCTTGTCTGCTGGAGCACAGTGAGAATGTGGATAAGCATGGCAAGGTCTCATTAATAGAAGTATTATGATGAGGAACAGGGGGAAAAAGAGCATCAAAGCAGCATCATTTTTAAATGTAAATATTTCCCTTTTTCAATGGGAACTTTGGCTTGCAGCAAAGCAGCACTGCTTTTTGATTCCCCTTATTTTGTACATTTAAGAAACACACTGGCAGGCTTTTTCTGTGTGCCCCCTTGTTCCATCCTGCTCAATATGTGCTTGGCAAGGTGGTGCAGCCATCTTTTTTGGTGTGAGGCAGTAGTGCTGAAAGGAGCCAGCGCAGCCATTTTGCTGTTTCTGCTGAAATGCAGCTATGTTATGGAAGGGAGTACTACTGAGTGGGTAAATACATCCCACAAATTCTAGACCTAATTGTGAAGATTAGCTTTTGTCATATCTAGAAAGAACTGTAATACTAGTGGGCGTCATTTCTAGACAGAATTGTGAAGATTAACTAGCATCTTATCTTGACAAAACTATAATACTGTAACGCTCACCTGATTCCCACGGAGGCGCAGGTATGGCTTCGAGTGCTGATGCTTCTTCAATGGTGAAGCGCAGGACTCTGAAGATGGACAGGAAGGGCCCTCTACTCTCGCTTCTCCGGCTCGCAGGAATATTCCCCTGTGCGTGAAAAGGGAGTATTACCTACTGACTGAGTTATGCTCAAGCCTCCCACTCTCTTCCAACCCTCCACGATACCCTTCCACGATTCCCCGTGAAGTCTCACCTTAGGGTCTGAAAGGACGAGCTCTCCATCCTGCTTCTGACGCAGGGGAGCGTTGAACCCAGTTACTTCACTGAATTGAGGTTGGATGGGAGTTCAGGTAAGCTTGATTATACTGGTAAGGCGCTGTAAAAGTTCTGTTGCAAGTTCAAAAGTTCAAGCTTTAAATAATAATGTTCATTGTCTTTTTTCAGGTGATGAATGAAGATTCCTTTGGAGACTTCTTGCAACAAAGCGCTGATGTTGATGTCTTTTCCCCATAGGGGCTGGGGTTCGGAATGCCGGAGATATGGCGTCGACCCGAAGTGAAACGTGCAGTTCCAGTAAAGATCTGGTAAGTCCTAGATGAGCGCTCAGGTAATGTTTTTGCATTCGCTCATCTAATGTCTTTGTCTTTTTTCCCCATAGGGGCCGGGGTCCTGCTTGGAAGCAGCAAGACCCGAAATGAAATGGGAATGACCCAACAGGTAAGTCTTAGAAGGAAACTGAGCTTTTCCTATTCCCGTCCTTCTCTCACCTCTTATTCTTGTCTTTTTCTCTAGGCTCTGGGAAGTGGCTGTGTATCCGGATGATCGCTGCTGAAGATGGAGGAACCCAGGAAAGGTGAGTGAAATGCAGCGCTGCAGCGATCGTAACGAAATGCTTTTAAAAATGATGTCTTCCCTTTCAGGATCGTCGGTGATGTCTCCGTGGTGCAGATTAGCTGGTAGGTCTCTTGTCTCCCTTTCCAGGTGACCCAGGATGCTGACAGGCGTGGCTGAAGTCCAGATGCAGGAGCTGACACGGTGAGCGTCCAGCTGCGAGGAGCAGAACAACGCAAAGCGTGAGTTGCTGATCGGGTGTGGTTTAAATAGCTTTGGAATAAGTTCCAAGTGTGTATCCTTCCTCCGATCAGGTATGTATCCTTTCCCGACCACACCCGGGTGGAAAGTAGTCCCACAGGTAAAGTAGTTCCTATTCAGGCCTCAAGAGGGCCTGGATGTGGCAGCATGGTCTGCATCAGGTAAGTGCACATTAAAACACTTGAACACATGTCTAGCTTTATGAGCCTGGTGCCTAAGGCGCCAGGACAGAGGTCCAACATGAGCCTGGCGCCTAAGGCGCCAGGACTGCGTCCAAAGGGCCCCAGCTTGGGCCCACTGGCACTCCCCTGGGGGAAATGATGCCTGCCTCTGGGGTTGCTGGGTCGGACCTGGCTCCTTGGAGGTAGGCATCATGACAAATACCAGCTTGCATCATATCCAGAAAGAATTGTGAAGATTACCTTGCATTATATCTAGACAGATATGTAATAGTAGGTTGCATAAAACCTTGACAGAATTGTGAAAGTCAGCTTGCACCACACCTAGATAGGATTGTAAAGATTAGCTGGTGTTGCATCTAGACAGACTTGGGAATGTAAGCTTTCACCACATCTAGACAGAATTGTGAAGATTAGCACTGCATCACATTTAGACAGAATTGTAATACTAGCTTGCATCATATCGAGACAGAATTGTGAAGATTAGACCGAATCACATCTAGACAGAATTAGACAGAATTTGTGAAGACTGGCATTGCTTCAGATCTAGACAGAATTGTAATACTAGCTTGTGTCATATCTAAACAGGATTCTGAAGATTAGCATGGCATCACATCTAGACAGAATTGCAAAGATTAGCATTGCATCACATCAAGATAGAATTATAAAGATTAGCATTGCATCACATCTAGATAGAATTGCAAAGGTTAGCTGCATCACATCAAGATAGAATTATAAAGATTAGCATTGCATCACATCTAGATAGCATTTTAAAGATTAGCATTGCATCACGTCTAGACAGAATTATAAAGATTAGCATTGAATCACATCTAGATAAAATTATAAAGATTAGCATTGCATCACGTCTAGACAGAATTTTAAAGATTAGCATGGCATCACATCTAGACAGAATTGCAAAGATTAGCATTGCATCACATCAAGATAGAATTATAAAGATTAGCATTGCATCACATCTAGATAGAATTGCAAAGGTTAGCTGCATCACATCAAGATAGAATTATAAAGATTAGCATTGCATCACATCTAGATAGCATTTTAAAGATTAGCATTGCATCACGTCTAGACAGAATTATAAAGATTAGCATTGAATCACATCTAGATAAAATTATAAAGATTAGCATTGCATCACGTCTAGACAGAATTTTAAAGATTAGCATTGCATCACATCTAGACAGGATTCTGAAGACTAGCATGTGTCACCTCTAAATAGTGATGCCACTAACCAACCCCACTAAACAATCTCTCCCCTATGCATACAACTCTAACACTCTACACAACCACACCTCCAAAGCATTACAAACTGCACGCACTTCACTACATTACAACAACAAAACAGAACACACATAGCCTTGCACAACAACACATGATGGCTACCAATCGAAAAGCACACCTAAGCTCAGCGAACGGTGTTAACCAAACTGATGTTGCTAACAACACATCACAGCTATCTTGGTCTTTGTACCGCTCAACCTTACTAACCCATCCCACCCTCTTCCCTTCTCAGATCTGCCACAGCACCAGGGGTCCACTCTGGTGGTGATAGTGTGCGGTATAAAAATCCTTTAACATAACATCCTTCTAATGATAAAACTAGTTATTCTCTTTGACGAATCTGTGACGTTCTGTTAAATCCAAGTGGCTGTTTCCTGTCATTTAGCCTATGACCATAAGAAGAAGGGTTACTGTAATTTAAGGCAGAGTATAATAACAGAGATTTCTGATATTATGCGTAGCAAGTCTGTTCCCTACTGGCAGAGTGCCTTTCCTTAACGAAATGCTACACTTCACTGAATTCAAGAGATAGAGAAACTAGCACCATGTTTAAGAACATAATGTTTCCGAAATCTTGTTTGACCATAACATGGTATTACTGTCATTTATGGTAAGTAGAGTATCATATGACAGAAAAGGCTTTGGCCTTATCAAGAGTTGGGCAGTATCCCGGCGGTATTAGCACCGGATGACGGGTTTGGCAGAACGGTAATTGCCCATTCCCCATTGGGCCTATTTGTGAATTCCCCATTGGACCCAATGGGGAGTTTGTGGCGCAACTACTATCAGCGGTATTACCGCACGGTAATAGTACTGAAAATTGGCTAATTCCCTGCGCTTTTACCCTTAAATGCGGCAGTAACCCTATTACCGCCGCATTTAAGGGTCCGCCAAACTCGCAATGAGGCCGTTAATCTCCAAAAGTGTTTAGGCATTTCCTTGAATTTAGTGTCTAGCTACAGGTTCAGCAGTGTGGTAAACAAGTGGTGGTAATTCTATTATCCCCACCTTTTTTTGGGCAGTAACTGAATTGCCACAATGAGAAATTCCCAGATTGACCGTGAAATAAAGGAGTTGCCTCCAGCACGAGACTGTAGATACATTCCTCCACTTTAAGGCCAAAATCAGTGAATTTACCCTGTGAAATGACTGCTTGCAGTAAATCCACCAGAAATCCACATGGCGTCCTATTGTTGGGGATGCATATGCAGCGTCCCGGCCATGCCAAAAGGATTATACTGAGGAAAATGTATTAGCCTGTCACAAACAGCAGAGGCACGATAGTAGATGTGCGAGCATTATAGTTGGAAGCTTTCCACATGATAGCTTCTATAAGAAAATATCGCATAAGTAACAAATGTTTCTTTGAGGTAGTGTAGCGGCTTTAGGTAGGCACACGTATAGGGCATGAGTTGTATTTTTGTAGTGGTAATGAAACCATATTCAGGGTAGAATTAGCATTGGGTGGAAATGAGTGCGAAGAGATGGGACCTGGGTGCGGGAACGACTGAAGCACCACCATACTGGAAGGGAGGCGTAGAATTTTGAATTGAGTATATTCTGTTCACCCCTTCTGTAGCGCAATGCTTTCATGTAGCAAAGATGTGGAATTAGCCCCTTTCCCAGGCCCAGGTAATGAAGTGGAGAGCAGCAGCATCTGCATTGATTAAAGGTTGAATTGTATCGAGTTGCAGGCCTGTGGCGCGCCAAGATTGAAATGTGAATGGCAGAGTGAGGACAGGGCTGTGGCTGTCCTGAAGGACACATTCTTGGTTGGAGTCTTAAGCTGCCAATATACCACACTGAGATTTAGGGTACTGGTGCACCCTGAATAGATGGCTGCCTCACTTGAACTAGTAGGTGGATGGAGAATTGAGTGCATACATTCACAAGGAATAACTTAATTAACAGGGTTTCGGTAAATGCAAGGGTTTATATGGTGGTGGGCAGTAGATAAGGGGGGAGCGAGGATCAGAACATCCCTCATTAGTGACACGAGGAGCAAGAGGTGATGCCAACAAATCTAGTGTAGGGATGGGGAGGCATCTTCAGGGCACCACTGTGTCTGCCATCAAAAGGAGCTTATTGTTACTTCAAAGGGCCAATTTGACCTCTGAGTTATCCACTGAACTCATGTGAAGAAGCTAGTGCACATCACTTGACTCGGCCAATGGGAGAGCATAATTTCAGGTAATGCACCAATCCTGTATCTAGGAGCCAGAATGACAGAGTAAAGGGACTATGGGCCTCATTACGACCCAGGCGGTAAGTTACCGCCTGGGCCGTGACTTTACCACCATGGCGTAAACTACGTTTACGCCATGGTGGTTGGTGGATTTACCGCCCCATTCCAACCTTGGCGGGGCGGTAAATCCCCATTTACCCATTTTCCCTTCCCCATTCCCATTTTGCCCCATAGGGCATAATGGGAGTGGGGAAGGTGTTAATTACGCCACCGTAAATTACGGTGGCGTAATTAACTCCATGGTCCCTTAGCGCCATGGATTTTAACACCTGCTAAAAGCAGGTGTTAAGTCCGCCATGGCGCTAAGGGACCTTGTACTCAGGCGGTAAGGGTCGGCGCTGTTTACGCCGCTGTAAAACCCTTACCGCCTGAGTCGTAATGAGGCCCTATGTGTTAGGGACTCAGGGTAGATTAGTGTGTGACCAAACAGTTAAGAGACTAGGGACTAAAGTGGGTTATTAGGGTGTATGTATACAGTTGGTAGCCATTGATGGTGGGTGGATAACACTGTGGCCCTCATTAGGACTCCGGCGCTAAACCATGGTGCTATTAGCACCATGGTCCATGCCGGAGTCCGCCATGGAGAAAGGGGGAATTACCACCCCATTCTAAGGTTGGCGGGGCGGTAATTCCCCCTTTCTCCATGGCCCTTCCCCATTCCCATTTTTGCCCCGTAGGGCTCAATGGGAATGGGGAAGGCGGCAATTATGGTACCGTAAATTGCGGTAGCGTAATTGCCATGAAGGTCCCTTTACGGGTTCCTACTTTAACGGCTGGTCCAGACCAGCCGTTCAGGTCAGGAGCCGCAAAGGGACCTCATAGTAAGGCGTTAAGGGGTTAACGGCACCACAGCCTTTTACGGTGCTGTTAACCCCTCAACGCCTGGGTCCTAATGAGGCCCTGTATATTGCTTCCATCATGAGTGACATGGAATGCCTTTAAAAACCAAGTACTTGCTTTGAACCAACCCTCTGATACTTTTTTCCTTTTTGTATACAAAATAGTTTTCCTTGCAAAGCAGTGCACCAAGCTTTTTTTTTCCTTAGAGGGGTGTTTGTATTTTCTGGAGGTCTTTGTCATGATGCCTACCTCCAAGGAGCCAGGTCCGACCCAGCAACCCCAGAGGCAGGCATCATTCCCCCCAGGGAAGTTCCAGCGGGCCCAAGCTGGGGCCCTTTGGACGCAGTCCTGGCGCATTAGGCGCCAGGCTCATGTTAGACCCCAGTCCTGGCGCCTTAGGCGCCAGGCTCCTAAAGCTGGACATGTGTTCAAGTGTTTTTATGTGCACTTACCTGATGCAGACCATGCTGCTACATCCAGGCCCTCTTGAGGCCTGAATGGGACTACTTTACCTGTGGGACTACTTTCCACCCGGGTGTGGTCGGGGAAGGATACATACCTGATCGGTGGAAGGATACATACCTGGAACCTCTTCCAAAGCTATTTAAACCCCACCCGAACTGCCACACGTGCTTCGCGTTGTTCTGCACCTAGCAGCTGGATGCTCACCGTGTCAGCTCCTGCTTCTGGACTTCAGCCACGCCTGTCAGCATCCTGGGACACCTGCAAAGGGTACTAAGAAGAGAATTGGAGAGGAAATAGGCCTTACCTGCTAAACCTGCATCACAGAGACAGCTCACCGACGATCCTGAAAAGGAAGACATCATTTTAAAAGCATTTCGCTCTGTTCGCTGCAGCGCTGCATTTCACTCATCTTTCTTGGGCGCCTCCATCTTCAGCAGCGATCATCCGGATTTGCAGCCACTTCCCAGAGCCTAGAGAGAAAAAGACAAGAACACAAGTTGAGAGAAGGAAGGGAATAGGAAAAGCTCAGTTACCTTCTAAGACTTACCTGTTGGGTCATTCCCATTTCATTTCGGGACTTGCTGCTTCCAGGCATTTTCCGGACCCCGGCCCCTATGGGGAAAAAAGCCTCATTACGACCCTGGCGGTCCGGAAATAACGGTGGCGGTAAACCCGTCGCCACCGTTGTTTCCGGACCGCCTGATCCCGACCCCTGCAGGCGGGAGGTGATGTTCCCGCCAGGTCTGACCTGGCGGGTTTAACACCTCCCACATGCAGGCGGACGAGGAAACACCGGCAGCATTACGAGATGCTGCCGGTGTTTCCATGATCCCGATTCCCATTGAGTCCCATAGGACTCAATGGGAATGGGGATTTACACCATTCCGCCTCCGTGATTCCCGGAAAACCGGGGTTGCAATGCCCCGGTAATTCCGGGAATCACGGAGGCGGAATGGTAATACGAGTCCGGCGGTAACCAGGCGGTTTTACCGCCGCGGTTACTGCCGGACTCGTAATGAGGCCCAATGACATTAGATGAGCGAATGCAAAAACATTACCTGAGCGCTCATCTAGGACTTACCAGATCTTTACTGGAACTGCACTTTTCACTTCGGGTCGGCGCCATATCTCCGGCATTCCGAACCCCGGCCCCTATGGGGAAAAGACATCAACATTAGCGCTTTGTTGCAAGAAGTCTCCAAAGGAATCTTCTTTCATCACCTGAAAAAGACAATGAACATTATTATTTAAAGCTTGAACTTTTGAACTTGCAACAGAACATTTACAGCGCCTTACCAGTGTAATCAAGCTTACCTGAACTTCCATCCAACCTCAATCCAGTGAAGTAACTGGGTTCAACGCGCCCCTGCGTCAGAAGCAGGATGGAGAGCTCGTCCTTTCAGACCCTAAGGTGAGACTTCACGGGGGATCGTGGAAGGGTATCGAGGAGGGTTGGAAGGAAGTGGGAGGCTCGAGCATTATTCCGCCAGATTGTAATACTCCCTTTTCACGTACAGGAGGATGTTCCTGTGAGCCAGATTAGCCAGAGTAGAGGGGCCCGTCCTATCCATCTTCAGAGCCCTGCGCTTCACCATTGAAGAGGCATCAACACTCGAAACCAGGCCAGCGCCCACGTGGGAATCAGGTGAGCGTGACAGAACGCGAAGCCTACCCACAATTTCCCACCCGGGCGCTATGGAGACTTCTGAGACTAACCAGCTGGCCCGGCTTTTGGGGGATTTACGGGCAGAGGTGCACTCAACCCGCCAGGAGACTAACGCTCTCAAAAGAGAACTGATCCTATCCAAGGAATGAACAGATGACCTGGCCAAAAGTTTATTGCAGGCCCAGGCAGGGCACATTCCTTTACCGAATTCCGGTGGTACTTCCACATCAATGGGTTTGAATAACCCGGTACAAATCAATCTACCTGGACACATGCCTTTGGCCCCGCCTGAACGTTTTGCGGGGGATCCCAAGAAATATGCCGTCTTTATGAACCAATGTCGTTTACACTTTCTATGCAGACCCGGGGCCTTCCCTAATGACCAGACCAAGGTAGCCTTTATACTATCTTACCTCAGTGGCAGTGCTGCCGATTGGTCTATTCCTTTGGTAAATCAGGATGATCCCATTCTCCAGAATTTTCAGAGCTTCCAGGCCAGCATGGAAAGATTGTTTGCTCGACACTCTCAAGGACAGGACCTTGATAACGAACTGCTATCCTTACGACAAGGTAATCAGGATCTCCTGTCCTACATTGCCACCTTTAATAGACTGGTTGTGGAAACTGGATGGCCAGAAAATAAAAGGATCACATTGTTTCATCGAGGCCTGCGCGGAGAGCTTAAAGATGTTCTAGCTCAGATAGTAAATCCACCCCAGGTCTGCGCAGACTACATAGACTTTGTGGTTCAACTTGATCACAGACTTCAAAATAGAAAAGCTGATCGGTTCAAGTACGAAACTCGAGTACCGATCAAAACCCCCGCTAACTCCATGAGCGCCGATGTATCCAAACCTATGCAAATCAGCGGTGTTAAAGGACCATTAACGCAGAAGGAACGAGAGAGAAGGCAGCAAATGCAACTTTGTCTGTATTGCGGGGCTTCCGGTCACTTTCTTCGAAATTGTCCGGTTAAACCACCTAAGAAGGTGGTTGGAGCCACTGATAACAATTTATTGACACCTGATTCGGGAAACGACTTAGCCCGACAAGCGTAGGGGTCCGCTTGCCGAGCTTGAAAACAAACTCTTTGACCTCGCATTTTGTCATGCCAATGGTGCTCGTGGACCCAAAACAGCCTCAGCAGTTGCATGCTATAAAAGCATACATCGACAGTGGAGCTATTGGAAATTACATAGACCGTGAATTGGCTTCCAGGATTAAGCTCCCTCTCCGCCCGAAAGAAACCCAACATGTCATTACTACAGTAGATGGAACCGAAATAGCCCCAGGGCCTGTAACGCATTCCACTGTGGAATTGACACTGGTGGGTCAGGATGGACATCGGGAAGCAATCGTGTTTGATGTGATCAAGGCCCCATAATTTCAAGTAATTCTTGGAATTCCTTGGTTAGAAACACATAATCCGAGAATAGACTGGCGAGCAAAGAAGATAAGTTTTCCTGATTGCGAACCAACTTGTTATCCAAGAAATCCAGCTATGGGTTTAGCCTCAGCAACTTCCACCTCTGTACAGCTACCGTCAGAATACCAAGAATTCCAAGACGTTTTTCAGAAAGAACAGGCTAACACGTTACCTCCCCATCGATCTTATGATTGCCAAATCGATCTGGTACCCAATGCTCAACTACCTTGTAGTAGGATTTATGCTCTTACGGAACCTGAGAACCTGCATTTGCGTCAGTATTTATATCAGTACCTAGCCAATGGTTTTATTCGCCCGTCCAAGTCTCCTGTCTCTTCAGCTTTGTTCTTCGTGCCGAAAAAAGAGGGCGACCTTAGAACATGTATAGACTTTCGCGCCCTAAACCAAATAACGATTAAGAATCGTTATCCTCTGCCCCTGATCCCTGAGCTTATCGACCAGGTGAAAGACGCTAGTGTGTACACCAACTTAGATCTCCGAGGAGCTTATCACCTGGTGCGTATAAAAGAAGGCGACGAATGGAAGACTGCATTCCGCACCAAATTTGGGCTCTTCGAATATCAGGTGATGCCCTTCGGTTTGTGCAATGCACCTGCCGCCTTTCAGTACTTTATGAATGATGTTTTTCGGGAACTTATTGATGTCTGTGTCATTGTTTATATTGACGACATCCTGGTATACTCTTCTTCAGAAGCCGATCACAGAAAACATGTTAGGGCAGTTCTTGAGAAATTGCGCCAGCACAAACTATTTGCCAAGCTCGAAAAATGCGTTTTTCATACCACAGAAGTTGAGTTTCTCGGATTCATCCTGACACCTCAAGGAGTCCGAATGGACTCGCGAAAGGTGGACGCCATCCTCAAATGGCCATCTCCTAGCTCGGTGAAGGGAATTCAGAGCATGCTTGGCTTTGCCAATTTCTATCGAAGATTCATCCCGGAATTTTCCCGAACAGTCCAACCCATCACAGCTCTCCTAAAGAAAAATAAACGCTTCGAATGGACTCTTGAGGCCGAACAAGCCTTTCAGGACCTGAAAACCAAATTCACCTCTGCACCTGTATTGAGGCACCCACACCCAGATCTCCCTTACATTGTGGAAACCGACGCATCCAGTTCGGCCATGGGAGCTGTCCTGTCGCAAAGAGACCCAGAAACTAACCAACTACACCCTGTGGCCTTTTGGTCCAGAAAATTCTCTCCTCCTGAAATCAACTACGCAATTACCGACAAAGAGTTACTGGCTATTAAATCTGCTTTCAAGGCTTGGCGTCACTACCTTCTCGGGGCAAGACACACCATCACCGTAATTACGGACCACATAAATTTGCAGTATTTAAAGACGGCCAGAGCTCAATCTTCGCGACAACTCCGATGGGCTTTATTCTTTGCGGAATTTGATTTTGTAATTACCTATCGCCCTGGCTGCAAGAATGGTAAAGCAGACGCCTTATCCCGGATTGGCATGGAAGAACCCAACTCGAGTTTAGAACCTGTGCCAATCATACCTGAACAAAGAATCTTAGGCTTAACTTCATTGCAAACTATTGAGGATATCCAAATGCAAGTAAAACAACTTCTAGACTCTTCAGCCTTACTGGAATGGAGTCAAAAGGGTCCTCATTACACCGTTAAGGATGATTTACCCTACTTCCAGGAGCGGTTGTTTCTGCCAAGTAAAGAATTGCAGGAACTTGTTATTGCCCATCATCATGAATCATTAATGGAAGGACACCCTGATATCGCTAAAACAGAGGAGAAAATCAAACGCCACTTCTGGTGGCCTTCTTGGAGAAAAGACATAAACAGGCCGATTCATGGAATAAATGTGCGCCGAAAATCCCGGCGCAGAGGGGCCAATACGTGCGCTGCGCCGAAAATTAGCGAAAAGCGCAGGGAAACCAGCGCACGTCGATTCATGGAAGTCCGTGCGCAAGAAAAGCAGAGGACGTGCGCTGAAAAAGCGCGCGGCGCAGGCCGGCGCACAGGTCAACCAACGTCGTGCGCCACGGCCACTGCGCTATCACTCCGAGCGCAGCGCACAGCTCTAAAGTAGGCGGAACACAGGGCGGGACACTCGGAATGGGGAATAAAATGGGGCACAACACTCGGAATGGGGAAGAATGTGGGCGGCACGGGGAAAGTTTAGGAGGCAAGTGCGCGGAACGCCCACACGCTCGCATACAACACGTATTCATGGAATAGAATAGGGCAAAAAAGCGCACGCTCAAAGCAGCGCACAGGCACAAACAGGCACAAACATGACCGCCACAAGAAAGCAGGCGGTAGCGTCTCTGCGCCTGCAAGAAATGTGCGCTAAAAGGTGCGCCAACAAATAGCACCTATATACAGACATGATCAATGTCCAATACTGTGGCCCTCCAGGACAAATGACGTACAAATGGGTACCCACAAACACAGACACGCGCTGAGAGAAAAAATAAACGTGTGCGTGTACACCGGGGTGCGCGGGAAGTTGCACACGCGATATGGCCGGGTACGTGGATTTCAGGGGGGCGCGGGAAGTTCCACACGCGATTAGTCAGGGTACGTGGATTGCAGGGGTGCGCGGGAAGTTCCACACGCGATATGGCCGGGTACGTGGATTTCAGGGGTGCGCGGGAAGTTCCACACGCGATTAGTCAGGGTACGTGGATTGCAGGGGTGCGCGGGAAGTTGCACACGCGATATGGCCGGGTACGTGGATTTCAGGGGTGCGCGGGAAGTTCCACACGCGATTAGTCAGGGTACGTGGATTGCAGGGGTGCGCGGGAAGTTGCACACGCGATATGGCCGGGTACGTGGATTTCAGGGGGGCGCGGGAAGTTCCACACGCGATTAGTCAGGGTACGTGGATTGCAGGGGTGCGCGGGAAGTTGCACACGCGATATGGCCGGGTACGTGGATTTCAGGGGTGCGCGGGAAGTTCCACACACGATTAGTCAGGGTACGTGGATTGCAGGGGTGCGCGGGAAGTTGCACAAGCGATATGGCCGGGTACGTGGATTTCAGGGGTGCGCGGGAAGTTCCACACGCGATTAGTCAGGGTACGTGGATTGCAGGGGTGCGCGGGAAGTTGCACACGCGATATGGCCGGGTACGTGGATTTCAGGGGTGCGCGGGAAGTTCCACACGCGATTAGTCAGGGTACGTGGATTTCAGGGGTGCGCGGGAAGTTGCACACGCGATATGGCTGGGTACGTGGATTTCAGGGGAGCGCGGGAAGTTCCACACGCGATTAGTCAGGGTACGTGGATTGCAGGGGTGCGCGGGAAGTTGCACACGCGATATGGCCTGGTACGTGGATTTCAGGGGTGCGCGGGAAGTTCCACACGCGAATTGGCTGTGTGCTCCCAGGCATTACCTGTACACCCTCCACGGCCCCTGCAGGCAGCACACACCACAGGGAACTACCCTGCACACCTGCTCATGTCTCCCACCACCCCCACCCCCCATCCACCAGGGGCACCCTCCACCAGGCCCCCACCCATGTCTCCCACCACCCCCACCCCCCATCCACCAGGGACACCCTCCACCAGGCCCCCACCCATGTCTCCCACCACCCCCACCCCCCATCCACCAGGGACACCCTCCACCAGGCCCCCACCCATGTCTCCCACCACCCCCATCCCCAGCACTGTGGGGAACCTGCCAGCAGGCCCCCACCCATGTCCAACCCATGTCTCCCACCACCCCCACCCCCCATCCACCAGGGGCACCCTCCACCAGGCCCCCACCCATGTCTCCCACCACCCCCACCCCCCATCCACCAGGGACACCCTCCACCAGGCCCCCACCCATGTCTCCCACCACCCCCACCCCCCATCCACCAGGGGCACCCTCCACCAGGCCCCCACCCATGTCTCCCACCACCCCCACCCCCCACCCCCCAGGGGCACCCTCCACCAGGCCCCCACCCATGTCTCCCACCACCCCCACCCCCCATCCACCAGGGACACCCTCCACCAGGCCCCCACCCATGTCTCCCACCACCCCCACCCCCCACCCCCAAGGGGCACCCTCCACCAGGCCCCCACCCATGTCTCCCACCACCCCCACCCCCCATCCACCAGGGACACCTTCCACCAGGCCCCCACCCATGTCTCCCACCACCCCCACCCCCCATCCACCAGGGACACCCTCCACCAGGCCCCCACCCATGTCTCCCACCACCCCCACCCCCCATCCACCAGGGACACCCTCCACCAGGCCCCCTGCCATGTCTCCCACCACCCCCACCCCCCATCCACCAGGGACACCCTCCACCAGGCCCCCACCCATGTCTCCCACCACCCCCAACCCCCATCCACCAGGGACACCCTCCACCAGGCCCCCACCCATGTCTCCCACCACCCCCACCCCCCACCCCCCAGGGGCACCCTCCACCAGGCCCCCACCCATGTCTCCCACCACCCCCACCCCCCATCCACCAGGGACACCCTCCACCAGGCCCACACCCATGTCTCCCACCACCCCCACCCCCCACCCCCCAGGGGCACCCTCCACCAGGCCCCCACCCATGTCTCCCACCACCCCCACCCCCCATCCACCAGGGACACCCTCCACCAGGCCCCCACCCATGTCTCCCACCACCCCCACCCCCCATCCACCAGGGACACCCTCCACCAGGCCCCCACCCATGTCTCCCACCACCCCCACCCCCCATCCACCAGGGACACCCTCCACCAGGCCCCCACCCATGTCTCCCACCACCCCCACCCCCCATCCACCAGGGACACCCTCCACCAGGCCCCCACCCATGTCTCCCACCACCCCCACCCCCAGCACTGTGGGGAACCTGCCAGCAGGCCCCCACCCATGTCCAACCCATGTCTCCCACCACCCCCACCCCCCATCCACCAGGGACACCCTCCACCAGGCCCCCACCCATGTCTCCCACCACCCCCACCCCCAGCACTGTGGGGAACCTGCCAGCAGGCCCCCACCCATGTCCAACCCATGTCTCCCACCACCCCCACCCCCCATCCACCAGGGGCACCCTCCACCAGGCCCCCACCCATGTCTCCCACCACCCCCACCCCCCATCCACCAGGGACACCCTCCACCAGGCCCCCACCCATGTCTCCCACCACCCCCACCCCCCATCCACCAGGGACACCCTCCACCAGGCCCCCACCCATGTCCCCCTGGCCCCAGGTCCTGACGATACACAATCATGGCAGTAATGGCCAGCATACCCAGCACAAACACCCAGGCAAGGATTGCATGCACCCACATAGTGAATGCAATCACATGACACAACCCCAAAGGCAAGTATGCAAAAGAACACATGTCCGTCACACACACATACACAATGGGTGCAAGTGAATGTCAAAACCCATATCATGACATGTAAGAAACCAAAGAGAAAATGACACAAGTGTAAGATAATTTAAAATGTATTAAAAACAAATAATAAGTAAACTAATAAAACATACAACTATGTGGCAAAGTAAATAAAAGGTCCATGTCCGAGAACAAAAATGATAAACCAAAAAACAAAGGATTGAAAAATCAATAGAATTTGTCCAAAGCAAAACCATGTAGTAGGAAATCAAAGAAAAACCATTACGTCATGGTGTAAACAATAAGAAATTAAAAAAATGTATCTCCCAAAAAATAACAATATATACAGGAATGTTCCAGGGTCCATGAGCCCAACACCACAAATGAAACCTACTACTAACTAATGAAAAATATATGTACAAAAAAGTGGCCATTGTCCGAGCGGTCCAAAATAATAAAAATAAATAAAGGAAACCTAGCACTTACCAACTAAAATACTATATACAAAGGCAGCGGGCTAGTCCTGCGGCTCACTTGGTGATGCTCGCCAGGGCATCCTCGAACTCCATGTCAATGTCCTGGCGGCGGGACTCCGTCCTGGCCCCGAGGTCTCGCGGGGACAACCCCATGTGCTCACCAAAATCCCTGCAAGCCTCCTCGAGGCACTCAGCCCGCCTCAATGCCCGACGCATGGAGATCTCCGCCCTGGCCATGGCGAGCCGCTCCTCTTCCGCCCGCTGCCGCTCCGCACCTATCCGCTGGCCAAACTCCTCCCACACGGAACACACCGCCATGCCAGGGTTGCCCTGCCCTCCGGCCGATGCCTGCCCCTCTGATCTTGATGGCCCTGAGCCATGATGCCTCCCACGTCGAGCCCGCTGCTGCCTCCGACGCCACTGCCTCTGCCAGCACGACGGCATCCAGGCTGATGGTAACCACCGACGCCGTCGTGCACGTGCCCTGCCCGATGATGCCGGCACATCTTCCATCTGCTGGGGTCCACTTGCTGTGTTGTCCACCCCTGCTGGACCTCCGACTCCCAACTGTGGCAGGGATGGGATCCCCACCGAGCTGGCTGCATTGGTCGGGGCAGGTCCACAGGGGGCCATGGTGGCATCTGGGCCGGAAGACAGCAAGGAGAACGACCGGTGGATAGCCTGCACAGAGGAGGAGAGGGCCGTCAGATTGGCCAACACATGCAGGAACCCCCCGAACATGGCCGATCCCAATTGGGCCACGTCGGCACGGTGCACTTCGTGATGACGTGCGTGCTCCTCCCGGGAAGCACGCACGTCATCACGAATCACAGCCGTGCGCATCGCGACCCCAATCAGGACCTGCTCCACGCGGCCAGGGGTTCCCACGGCCACAGGTGGAGGGGAGTCAGTTGACATGGACATCCCCTCTACCTGCGGACGGGCCTGGGACGGGGCATCCCTGCTGGTGCATGGTGGTGCACTCACAGGGTCAGGGACAGCGACATGCACAGGCACCTCCACGGTGACCTGTGCTGCCTCCTGCCCCTGGCCCTGGACTGCACCACTTGCACCAGCAGGGATGCTCCCACCAGGCCCCATGTGTGCACCAGTGTCGGCCTCCTCCTCCTCTGTGCAAACCACCAACCTGGATGGCTCCTCACCGTCTCCCGCCGTAGCAGGCCCCTGTGGGGGCTCACCCACCCCTTCCGCTGCAGCCGTGGGGGCATCCCCGCCGCCTTGCTCCACAGCGCCGTCTCCGCCCTCTTCTTCACTAGCCGCTGCGTAGAGGGAGACAAAGGACACAAGCATCAGGCTACTGTACAATGGTCCCCTAGACAGGAAGCAATAGCAGATGAGCACCCCTGTCAAAGTACACTTCCATCATGTCCCTCCACAACACATGGGTCAGTCCAGGCAAAACACACACAGTAACAGGCATGGTGCATGCCATGCACATTTCCATGCATGTCCAATTGACTCTTGAAACATTCAATGATATGTAACTCACATGCATCATGGCTCATGCATATCACATGCACACACTTCACCTCAGTCACATCCATCTGGCCCCAAACACAACGAACACAGGCGAAACAAGGGTAAGTTGGGTGCGTCACTGAATCTGTGCATTGTCACACACATGTGTCATGCATCCATGGCATGCACAAGTCACAGACACGCAGGTCAGGCACACAGACATGGCTACCATATATGTACCTGGCATCAGCACCCATCCTTCACCCCCATCCATGTCCAGGTACAGAGACTGTCATGCTCTCATGTCCTAAATCTGCATAGGGCTCCCCATGCCGCATTTCAACACATGCAACAACCATGTGGGTCACACATCACTGGTCGCACATGCATTACCATGATGTCCCTGCACACATACATGCATACATGGCCCATGGCACACATACAGGCAAGTATCATAGAACCAGCACACCGCAACATGCCCTGTCTCACACAGTAATGCTTGCACACTTACCGCTCAACTCCAGACGGGCCTCCCTCTCAAGGACCTGGGCGTGGAGCGCTGGGCGTACGCGTTCCAGGACCCTCTTCTGGATGGAACTCATGCGGCCCCGGCCCCCCTCCACGAGGCGCCGGGCCTTCACAAGGGTCCTGGACCTCAAGTCCTCCCAGCGCTTCTTGATCTTCTGGACGTTGCGGGTTGCCACCCCCTCCGCGTTGATGGCAACCACACAGTCGGCCCAGATCCTCTCCCGTCCTTCCTTGCTGGCGCGGGACGATCCAAAGAGGGCATCATACTGCCCCAGGACATGCTCCACCAGGACACCAACTTCGGTGGCAGTGAAGCTGGTGCCCCTCTGCCCCTCTGGCCTGGGGTTGCCACTGGTGCCAGATGTGGAAGTGCCCGACATGGCAACCCCAGAGGCAGGTGTGGGTGGGCAACTGGGTCCTGGGGCTGGGCTGTGGAGCGATGTAATCCCAGTTGGGAGTCTTCAGTTCCAGCAGGGGTGGACACAGCAACTGGACCCCTGCAGATGGCTGATGTGCAGGCACCAAATGGCAGGGCACGGTGGCAGCAGGCAGGCAGGCAGGCAGGCAGCAGCAGATAGCACGTGGGAGGCTGCTCAGGGCACTGGGGGGGCAGTAACTCGGCCTTCTGGGCAGGAGCGTGGTGTTCCGTGTGTTTTCGGTTGGCCAGCTTGATACGGAGTGATTTGGCACGTGAAATTCCTGCACGTCAGCGTGAAATCCGAGGAAAGGCCCTTAGCGCGTAAGTGCGTCAGCACGCATACGCGATTCTATTGGACCAGAGTCCCTCACCGCGTAAGCGCGTCTGACGTGATCCGCACGGGCGTTCCCCACTCAGCACGTGATGACGGAGCACACGTGGAAATACTGCACGTCAGAGTGTCATCGCGTGTAATTGGCCAAAAGTGCGCGTCCACGCCATTGGCCTATGTACGTGTATTTCAGGGGTGCGCGGCCACTTACACACGCAAGTACGTCAGCGCACCTGTATGCCTGCTGCGTGAGAATTTCCACACGCTATTGGAGTGGGAACTAGATTCCAGGGGTGCGAGGGTCACACGCTCGCCTAGAACACGCGCAAGGCATTAATTTGCGCACTTTTCAATAAACAAGCCAGATGCCAGGATGAACATACCGTTCCTAGCAGCAGTGGCAGTGGGCTACCAAAGGAGGAGGAGGAGGAGAGTCAGGGCCAGAATATTCACACCCAGAACCAGCCTATTCGGGATGCCTGATGACCAGGTGTATGGGAGGTACAGGTTTCCAGCACACATCATACTGGACCTGGTCAGTGAGTGGGAGGATGACCTCACATCACCCACCCTGTGCTCCCAAGCACTCAGCCCCCTGCAGAAGGTCCTGAATGTACTGCACTTCTTGGCCACTGGATCCTTTCAGCGGACAAGTGCCATAGTGGGTGGTGTGTCACAGGCCACGCAGTCACGCTGCCTACACCAGGTCTTGAACATCATCACTGCACGGCCATCAGTCCGCAGGCACATATATCTCCCCAGGACTCATGCAGAAAGGCGGACGTGCATCCAGGAATTCTATGGTGTGGCTCAATTCCCCAAAGTGCTTGGTGCAATTGACTGCACACATGTGGCTCTACGTCCACCCAGGGCAACAGAGCACATCTATAGAAACCGCAAGCACTGGCATTCCATCAACGTGCAAGTTGTATGCAATGCCAAGGGAATAATCACATCAGTATATGCCAACTATCCCGGGTCCACCCACGACAGCTTCATCTACAGAATGTCTACCCTATGCCGGGACCTAGAGGCTGGCCAGCATGGAGATACATGGCTGCTTGGTGAGCATGAATGCCACTGCACATGCATGCATGTCAGATACTGGGTCATGACACAACACCACTAATGATACCCATCACCACCTCCGCAGGGGACAGTGCCTACCCTATCAGCCCCCACATGATGACCCCAATCCGGAACCCCACCACGCCACCCGAGGTAAGGTACAACACAGCCCACATTGCAACACGGGGCATAGTGGAGCGCACATTCGGAGTGCTGAAGTCACGCTTTCGCTCCCTTGACCGTTCTGGCGGGCAGCTGTTATATGCTCCCCGAATAGTGTGCAGGATCATAGTGGCAGCATGTGTCCTGCACAACGTTGCAACACGCCGGGGCCTGCCCGTGGACATGGTGGTGCCCCCACATCCACAACCACATGCACGCCCGCTGCGCATGGGAGGGGAAAGGGCACGGGGGGAGGCAGCCCGTACGCAACTGGTGGCCAACTTCTTCACCTAGGAATCACAGTGCTGGCTAGTGCACACTGCTCTGGCACATACCATCTGACAATCAATGATGACACTACCTGACAATGTCACAAAATTACTTGACAATAAACTGTCAGATACACATCAGCCTGAGATTGTTAACATGGAAGTGTCACTATGTGTGCACCCCTACCTACACATACACCAGCAATGCATCACAACGAAAAGACACAACTCCATCAATCAAATATGCATTGCCACAGGCGATTCACTACATGACAACATTGCCATGTCACCCATTCCCTTCACAGTCCCGCCACTGAGGACACCATGTCATGGTATGTGAGAGCAAACAAACTGGCCATCACAACATGACACCGGTGTCACAAATAGCAGTGCCCCAAATGGAACATAGCCGCACTTGAACAGCTAACCGCGCTGGAGCCACTACTACACACCTGTGTAAGAGTAATTTCAATCAAATTACACACCAACCCACCCTGAAGCCCACCCAAACAAGACACAATGCATGTAATCAATGGTAGTCTCATTACCTGATTCTGCTGGTATGTCCTCACCGTCCAGATGTACAGTGATGGCGCCACGCAAAAGTGTCAGTGCACATCTACCGACATGTAGTCTGACTCCAGAGAGTATGCCCGTGTGAAGAACTGTGTGAAATACCTGCAAAACATGAGCAACATATGTAAGTAGAGGCACATATCAAACCATCATGCACCTATGAGGTCCGAGGACAGGATGCACGCCACAATCCACCTGTGTGGATCATGGGAAACTAAAACACCCCATAGGCTCGTGGCCCACACGGCTACTCTGTTGTGGGAGATGAGTCGCTATCGCTCTGGCCAGACCCTGCAGCTGACTCAGGAGGTGGGGGAGCTGCCTCAGAAGATGGTGTGACAATGGGAGGCAGCCCACGCAAAGCACGAGTTTGCTCCTCCATGGCTGCAAGCAGGCGGGTCTGGTAGTTCTGGTTCTGGGTTATAATCATGCGGAGGTCCCCATGCAGTAACTTCCGGGATGACCTGACCTCCGCACGAGTTGCCTGCATCTCGGCCGAGAGCGTCCGTGTCAGACGCTCCAGCTGCTCCTCTGTCCTTCTATGGGATGAAGCCTCAAGCTCTAACAGGGTCGACCTGAGGTGATGGAATTCTTCCCTCAGGCCTTCCCTGTGGCGCTGGGACTCCATGGAAAGTGATTCCCGCAGAGTCGCCAGTGCCGCCCGCCTGTCCATGTTGGACGCCAACATATCCTCCCTGTGTGCCTGGCAGATGGACTCTGTAGCCTGCTCCAGTCGCTCCATCAGCCTTTCTGGGGGGACAATGGAAGTGGCCACCCTATCCATGGCCTGTGCAATCATCTCGGATGATGCTGCCTGTTGGGTGGCCATACCGTAGATGGATTGCTCCCAAGCGGTATTGCCAGGTGGCATACGGCCACCACGTTGACGGGCACCACACCTGCCTGGGGCAAGGCGGACTGCGCCTTGCTGTGCCGGCAAGGCCTCAGGCTGCAGGACTGCATTCCCTCTCTGATCTGCAGCCCCAGGAACAGGATCAGAGATTGTGTGGTGTGGCCCTGCATCCGTAACCACCGGAGGCTGAGCTGCCGACACTGACATCCCCATTGAGGGCAATGGCCCGGCTGCAGGTGGGTCGGACAGAGGAGATTCTCTCCCAAGAACACTCACCTGCGACTGCACATAGGTGTCATCCTCCGAGTCTACACCTGAATACTGCTCGGGGGAGGAACCCCCAGAGACACCCCTCGACAGCACGACCTGCAGCACTTGTGGATTTTCACCCACAAACACACCACGTCCCTCACTTGTGGAAGGTCGGCCCGGGTTGCCCTCCTGGGACGGCTCAACCACCACATCCCCAGCATCAACAAGTGCTTCGTCCCCTGCAAAGACATGAAAGAGAAAAATGGAAACAGGCATTAGCACCATGGCATGCAACAAGGGCTGATGAACAACAGAGGCAGTAGTTCTACGACACATGTCCCACATGACTGGGAGACCTCCTATGCATTCACCATCACTGGGTCTGTAGGGGAGGCTCAGGGCATACAATGTACAGATTGGAGAGCAACGCCTGCTCACCATGCTGCCTAGCACTGCCATCACACATTGGCCGGTGATTGCCATGTCAAAGGCACATGCCATCACACACATGGCATGTGACATAGCCACCAAGTGAAGAGGGAGAGGAGGGCAACTTTTTTGGATTTCAACCACTCTGGTCCTGACATTGCATCATCACATCAATAAGTTAACATGTTGTACATGGATCTGCTAGTCCAAATTGGCCACGATGCACAGTGCCTTGTCTACATCAACAAAATGCAGTAAACAATGTGATTCCACCTCCCCATCACCTGTAAAGGAATCATATAGCATTCGTGAAGCACCGGTCCAGAAATGTATGAAGGTACAGCGGAGCACTGAGGGGTGGTGGGGCAGAAGGGGATGCCAGTCAACAATCCTACTGGTGCTGGTGTCATTCATGTCACGCAAGTGCAGGGGTGGGTGGCACAATGAAGTGCAAGGGGAAGTGGCGGCTGGAAGTGCTGTACAAGGTAAGTAGGACTTAACGTCAAGGGCAGATGGTGTTAGGCGCAGACAAGTGCTGGGGGGGTGGCCTATAGGGGTACAGAGACAATCATGCAGTGCTGTGGGCTCGGAGGGGACAGGGGAGGTACACACTGCATCTGGCTCAGCAAGGTCCTTGCAGATTTCTATGTGTCCTGCAGAGTTGTCACATGCCGCAGATATGTGCCCTTGGATTGGGGGTCTCATCTTGGTGAAAAGGGTGAGGCGCTATTGCCTTTGGAGCATGTGGCAGGCCAGTTTGCCAGAGGATGGGCATGATGCAGGACATTCCCTCTCTGCCACCCGGCACCTGTGGTTTGGGTTCACAAGATCCGAGTCATGCCAGGACTCTGCATTGGCATGGGGCTTCAGACAGGTGGTCATGACCGTGGCAAAGACATCCAGTGTACCTGACATAGAGTGGAGCATGGAGTGGGCCCTGTCAGGATGGGAGTGAGCCTAAGGGGGAGCTGGATGGGGGGGAGATTTTGGCAGCATGAGCCTCGACTGACACACACTTCATGGGTTGGAATACCAAGAAGGTGTGTGACAGTGGTGAGGGTGGCTTTGCCTGTGGGGTGGTGAGGGTGAGCTGGGAGGAGAGGAGAATGTGATCACTCCAGGATAGAGGAGTGCAGAGATGGACAGAGAGGGGAAAGTCAGATGAGATCAGAGCATCAAGAGTGTGCCCTGCAGAATGAGTAGGGACAGACGGGAGTCTAGAGGGTGAGAGGGAGTTGCTGAGGTCACAGAAAGGTCACGTGGGGGGGTCAACAAGCATGCAGGTGGATGCGTACAGCACCAAGGAAGAGGATTTCTGTGTCTGGGGACATGAGTGAGGAGGAGAGGTGAGGACACTCAGAAAGGAAGTAGTACATTTGACCAGTTTTCCCAGACACAGTACGCACAGTTTGTGAATGTCAAGGTGTGGTAGAGAGAGACGTCACACAAGCCATTCCAGAGTGGAGTAGGTCTAAGTAGGAGTGACAGTGGCAGGAATACCCTCAGGGAAGCCAAGGGCACACCCCCCCTGCACAGTAGTGGCGGGCCAAGGAGAGGGTCTCCTGAACATCAGGTAGGAGTGTGTGAAGGATGCAGACAGAGCTGGCCGTCAGACATGTTTCCATGAGACCAAGGATGTCAAGGTGCATAACCTCATGTAAGTGACAGATATCGGAGGAATGCCTGATGCAGCCGCAGTGAAAGGAGTGTAATTGTGGAGGAGGTTGACAGCCTTGTAGGACTTACGGGGAGTGCTAGAGATCAGAGGTGCAGCATGTGTAGGAGTTGGAGTGGGAGGCGAAGAAGGATCATGGGAGGGTGCAGGGAGGCAGTGCAGGATTGATGAGGAGAGAGGAGGGGGGACAGCAGGAGAGGAAAGGAAGTTGATGAGATGTGGGTAGCATTTCTCAAGGAGAATGAGGTTGGCCTAAGGGCCTTGGACTGAGATGCTCCCATTACCATGCACATCAATTGTGGCCTCTGAGGATTGGAAGGAGGCCAGAAGTACACCCCAACGGGTCCCACCATTGATGGTGGAAGAGGAGCAAGGAGAGAGGACAGGGACCATGTGAAGGGTCTATGGGACAGGCAAAGGCATGTATGAGCAGATGTCAGTGAGAGTTAGCTTTGAGTAGGCTCAGATGCACTTGTCAGCAATAGGGTGGGTCGCATTGGAGGGCAGGGTGCCCTCATTTGACTGTTGGCAAGCAGGTGTCGTGAGTAGGGCACGATGGTCTGAACTGTAGAAGTCATGGAAGATAGACCATGAAGAGCAGCATGGAGTGTGAGGGAATGGGGCTCGAAACCAGACGGTACCAAAGCACACAGGTAGGAGGTGGATGTCAAGGCAACATCCACAGTATGACAGCATGTTGGTTGGCATTTATATACAGAGGACGCATTAGCATGTGGTATCATTGCATGTCAGGCATGTGAAGATGAAACTTGATTGGCTGGGGGAAAGTATAGGAATGGTATGTAAGACATCAGATGAATAGACAGGGGAGTATGAGCAACAATGTAGTGACAAAATGACAATTCAAGGGCAACTTCCATGGTGTAGGGCCATATGTGCACTGTTGCCAGTAGGGATAGTGCTGTGGGCAGATGGTGTTGCACTGAACATACTGGATGAGGCACATGGGTGCCACTATCAACTCTGCCACACACCCCCTTGACAGGCACCCAACATGAATGCTTCACACACACACCATGCACATGGATAATACACACATGCATGTGCACTCACCGGATGATGCCTCGTAATCAGGGAGATCTCCCACACCTTGGAGTTGTCCCTCGGTGACGTAGGATCCAGCTACGGACTCGTGTGGTGTGAGTTCTATTTCCTGTGCTGGGGACCCACCTCCAGTCACCAAGGTTGCGGCATGACTTGAGGCCAGCTTATCCTTTGCCCTGCGCTTAAGGTCATTCCAGCGCTTCTGGCAATCACTAGCTGTGCGCCTCACTACTCCAAGGGCACTTATTCTGTCAGCAATGGTCTGCCAGTGTGCCTGGCGTCTGGCATGTGTGGTCTTGGACCCTGCAACGATGACCATTTCCCTATTATGATCTGACACATACTGAACAAGTGCATTCAGTTCGGCGTCTGTGAAGCTTGGCTTCCTTGATGGGCCGGACTGTGCAGCCGTGCCTGGGGCATCAGCCTGTGCCGGACGTGCACTCTTCCTCTTGCGCTTGGAAGGGGGTGGGGATCCAGAGTGTCCTACGCCGCTGTGGACACTAGGGGCAGGAGCCGTGGTGGACTCAGTACTGGGTGTGTGGGATTGCACACTCAGCATGGGAGTAGGTGCAGGCATTGGGGGTAGTGGGATGGGGTCAGGCCTGATCTGAGGTGCATGAACTAGGACCGACACAGTCTTGGCAGGGTGTATGAGAGGTGGGGTGGATGGAGCCACACCCTGGCTACGGGGGCCAGCAGATGACCTATCTGGCATAGATGCGCGTGCCCTGATGACACCAATGTGCACCGGTGCACGTGCAGTGGACCTGCTGACCTGGATGTCAGCGATGGGATCACCCTCGGACAGGTCTGGTGCCACAATGGGCTGGTCCGACAAGGGCTGATCAGGGTTGGTATCAGCCACATGACCCTCAACTGGGGGGGGGGGGGCATGGGTGTCCCTGACTGGTCCTCCAGACTGGGGGGGACAGGGGCACCCTGCAAGTCACAACCACGTCCCCTAGTGGATCCTCCACGGCCACCACGTGTGGCTCGGCCACCTTTGCCACCCTTACGGCTTGCACGCCTCCCAACCATGGCACTGATGTTATTGTGCGTATGGGAGTCGGTGTGCACAATTGTCCTGGGCAATTGGGTGTCAAAGGGGTTGGGTACCAGATGGTATTCGTACCCTAGTGCAGTGGCAAGGCTATATGACACCCCTGGGGAAAGATGACGGGTCACGCAACGCACAGGCACCCCAAAAAAGTTAAGGAACGTGCACAATACCCCTCCTAGACCACGTGTGCTGATGGAAAACCCTGCACTACGCTGTGGCATCCAGTAACACAATGAACGTATGCGTGTCACACGCAGCCTAGAATGACCTCTGAAGGGGTAGGCTACACACGGGGCAAGCACAGAAGTTAGATACGTGCGTGACTCACCGTCTGCCAGGTAAAAGAGCGTGAAAAATGAGCGCGTTTGGTTGGCAACACCCCCGCCAAAAGAAGATGTGTACGCTGTCTGAGGAGACAGGACAACAGTAGAAGGGGACACTGTTTGAGGGAACAGGCCCAGGTAAACCAGTACAAGAGGAAAAAGAGAAAAAGCTGTCAGAGGTAACAGGGAGTACGAACTGGAAACGCCGTGAAGTAAATCGCGTGTGAAACGACAAGAAGTACAGAATTCACCCACTCGCTCTCCACGAAAAGCACGTACAAGGAAATGGTGTTCTACACTACCTTATATACAGGCCCACACGTACAGCGTCACTTACGGCGTGTACGTGCTTGGCCCATGTTCACCAATCACACGCTTTGTCACTTCTGCGTGTGGATCCTTTTTCACCAATCACACGCTTTGACACTCCTGCGTGTAGCTCACTTTTCACCAATCACACGCTTTGTCACTCCTGCGTGTAGATCCATTTTCACCAATCACACGCTTTGTCACTCCTGCGTGTAGATCCATTTTCACCAATCACACGCTTTGTCACTCCTGCGTGTAGATCCATTTTCACCAATCACACGCTTTGACACTGCATGTGCAGGTAACTATAGACGCACATATGCTGGTGACGGGTTTTCGCGCGATTCGCTGAGTGTGGGATTTTCACGTGCAAAATCACTCCCTATCAGGCTGTCCACGCGTTCAAACACGAAAGACCACGCTCCTGGCCAGGAGGCCAAATTACAGTCCCCCAGAGCCCTGAGCACGCTCCCACCTGCCATCTGCTGCTGCCTGACTGCCTGCTGGCCACGTGCCCCACAGTGCTTGTGGGTGGGGGTGGTGGGAGACATGGGTGGGGGCCTGGTGGAGGGTGCCCCTGGTGGATGGGGGGTGGGGATGGTGGGAGACATGGGTGGGGGCCTGCTGGCAGGTGCCCCTGCACTGCTGGGGGGTGGGGGTGGTGGGAGACATGGGTGGGGGCCTGGTGGAGGGTGCCCCTGGTGGATGGGGGTGCAGGGGGACATGATCAGGTGTGCAGGGTAGTCCCCTGTTTTGTGGGCTGCCTGCAGGGGCCGTGGAGGGTGTACAGGGTACACCTGTGAGGGCCCACCCAGCCTATTCGCGTGTGATAATTCCCACGCACCCCTGTAATACACGTACCCTGGCCAATCGCGTGTTGAACTTCCCGCTACCCCTGTAATACACGTTCCCTGGCCTATCGCGTGTTCTACTTCACGCGTACCCCTGTAATGCACGTACCCTGGCCAATCGCGTGTTGTACTTCCCGCTACCCCTGTAATACACGCACCCTGGCTGTTCGCGTGTGATAATTCCCGCGTACCCCTGTAATACACGTTCCCGGGCCTATCGCGTGTTCTACTTCACGCGTACCCCTGTAATACACGTTCCCTGGCCTATCGCGTGTTCTACTTCACGCGTACCCCTGTAATACGCGTTCCCTGGCTGTTCGCGTGTGATAATTCCCGTGTACCCCTGTAATTCACGTTCCCTGCCTAGTCGCGTGTAGAACTTCCCGCGTACTCCTGATTTGAAGATTGCCCGCTTTGCTTTCCTTGTTTGCCTGCCCTGTGAAGTGGTCCAGGGTTTGCGCAGCCCTTAGCGATGATTTAGCGATTTTGATGGCTTTTCCTTGCGCGAGGACGTTCTTGGGGGCGTTACTGGCGCTGCTGCAGGCTCGCTGCGATTCTCTGCGCCACGGCTGGTTTGGGAGCATGAAATCCATGAATACGCTGTGCGCGGAAATCAGTTTTAGCGCACGTGCCTGGCGCAGACTATCGCAGGCGCACGCTGTGCGCCAGCCGCGTGCGCTACTTGTGCGCTGGATTCTATGAATTACCCTGAAAGTCTTTTGTGTTGTCTTGCGGAATTTGCGCCCAAAACAAGGGTCAAAAGAAAAGGCCAGCCGGCCTACTTCAACCCTTGGATATTCCACCAGCACCATGGCACACCTTGTCAATGGACTTTATAACTGACCTGCCTCCTTGTGGTGGTTACAACACTATCCTTGTAATTGTGGATCTATTCTCCAAAATGGCCCACTTTATCCCTTTAAAAGGGTTGCCTTCAGCTTCCACCTTGGCCAAGGAATTTCTGGAGAATATAGTTCGCATACATGATTTCCCTTCCATATTAGTCTCGGATCGTGGAAGTCAATTTATCTCCCATTTTTGGAAGAAGTGTTGTCAACTAGCACAAATAGATATGCGGTTATCCACCAGCCACCACCCCCATACCGACGGACAAACCGAGAGAACCAATCAGACTCTCGAGCAATATCTTCGGTGCATGTTACACCAATCCGAGTTGAATTGGAAAGACATCCTTTGGATCGCAGAATATGCATACAACAATTCAGTGCATTCTGGAACCGGACAAACTCCTTTTTATACTTTGTATGGTCACCATCCTCAGACCTCTGACCTAGATCCACCTCTGACCCTGGAAATGCCCGCAGTAAATCATCTGCATTCCACAATAACCCGAGCCTTCAAAGAAGCTGCAACTCATTTACAGCAAGCCAAGAAAAAGTATAAAGAAAATGCTGATTTGCACCGAAGTAAAACTCCTCCTTACCAAGTAGGAGACCAGGTATGGCTAGCAACTAAACATTTACCCCTCAAGGGCCCGCGAACCTTCAATCCCAGATTCATAGGACCTTATCCCATCAAAGCTATAATCAACCCAGTGGCCTTTAAACTGGATTTACCGTCCAACATGCGTATTCATCCAGTTTTTCATGCGTCACTTTTGAAGCCAGTACAACCAGGAACCCGACTGTCCAAGCCTCCAGACCAAGTTCAAATTGAAGGGGAATTAGATTTCGAAGTTAAAGACATTTTAGACTCCAAGGTGTTAAAGTCGAAACTCTTCTATCTTGTTGACTGGAAGGGTTATGGACCTCAGGAGAGATCGTGGGACCCTAGTAACCATGTTCACGCACCTCGATTAATACAAAGGTTCCACCGGAGATTTCCGAACAAGCCAAAACCCCTGGAGGGAAGAACCTTGGGAGGGGCCTTGAGGGGGGGTACTGTCATGATGCCTACCTCCAAGGAGCCAGGTCCGACCCAGCAACCCCAGAGGCAGTCATCATTCCCCCCAGGGAAGTTCCAGCGGGCCCAAGCTGGGGCCCTTTGGACGCAGTCCTGGCGCCTTAGGCGCCAGGCTCATGTTAGACCCCAGTCCTGGCGCCTTAGGCGCCAGGCTCATAAAGCTGGACATGTGTTCAAGTGTTTTTATGTGCACTTACCTGATGCAGACCATGCTGCTACATCCAGGCCCTCTTGAGGCCTGAATGGGACTACTTTACCTGTGGGACTACTTTCCACCCGGGTGTGGTCGGGGAAGGATACATACCTGATCGGTGGAAGGATATATACCTGGAACTTCTCTCCCAAAGGCTATTTAAACCCCACCCGAACTGCCACACGTGCTTCGCGTTGTTCTGCACCTAGCAGCTGGACGCTCACCGTGTCAGCTCCTGCTTCTGGACTTCAGCCACGCCTGTCAGCATCCTGGGACACCTGCAAAGGGTGCTAAGAAGAGAATTGGAGAGGAAGAAGGCCTTACCTGCTAAACCTGCATCACAGAGACATCTCACCGACGAACCTGAAAAGGAAGACATTTGACTGCATTTCACTCATCTTTCTTGGGCGCCTCCATCTTCAGCAGCGATCATCCGGATTTGCAGCCACTTCCCAGAGCCTAGAGAGAAAAAGACAAGAACACAAGGTGAGAGAAGGAAGGGAATAGGAAAAGCTCAGTTACCTTCTAAGACTTACCTGTTGGGTCATTCTCATTTCATTTTGGGTCTTGCTGCTTCCAGGCATTTTCCGGACCCCGGCCCCTATGGGGAAAAAAGACAAAGACATTAGATGAGCGAATGCAAAAACATTACCTGAGCGCTCATCTAGGACTTACCAGATCTTTACTGGAACTGCACTTTTCACTTCGGGTCGGCGCCATATCTCCGGCATTCCGAACCCCGGCCCCTATGGGGAAAAGACATCAACATTAGCGCTTTGTTGCAAGAAGTCTCCAAAGGAATCTTCTTTCATCACCTGAAAAAGACAATGAACATTATTATTTAAAGCTTGAACTTTTGAACTTGCAACAGAACTTTTACTCCCATCCAACCTCAATCCAGTGAAGTAACTGGGTTCAACGCGCCCCTGCGTCAGAAGCAGGATGGAGAGCTCGTCCTTTCAGACCCTAAGGTGAGACTTCACGGGGGATCATGGAAGGGTATCAAGGAGGGTTGGAAGGAAGTGGGAGGCTCAAGCATTATTCCGCCAGATTGTAATACTCCCTTTTCACATACAGGAGGATGTTCCTGTGAGCCAGATTAGCCAGAGTAGAGGGGCCCGTCCTATCCATCTTCAGAGCCCTGCGCTTCACCATTGAAGAGGCATCAACACTCGGAACCAGGCCAGCGCCATCCTACCACCACTCATACACCTAGCTCATCGGTGATGTCATCAATGACATTTGTGATGTCATCTTTGATGTCCTGGGTGTTAGTCTTAGCAGTGCACCATGGTGGCACGAGTTATGGTTGCTTAGTTTACCATAACTGGTGAATTTCAGGGGTTTTCCAGTTTTACTTGGAACCATAACGTCCCTTTAACAAAGTTTTTTCATTGAATTTCATAGGTTTTTATTAGTGCAACTTAACCATAACGTCCCTTTAACAAAGTTTTTTCATTGAATTTTATAGGTTTTTAGTAGCGCAACATAACCATAACATCCCTTTAACAAAGTTTTTTCACTGAATTTCATAGGTTTTTAGTAGCGCAACTTAACCATAACGTCCCTTTAACAAAGTTTTTTCATTGAATTTCATAGGTTTGTATTAGTGCAATTTAACCATAACGTCCCCTTAACAAAGATTTTTCATTGAATTTCATAGGTTTTTTTAGTGCAACTTAACCATAACGTCCTCTTAAAAATATTTTTCGTTGCTAAAAAATGTGTTTTTGGATCCCAAAGTTATAAGCCACTATGGGTGTGATATGCTGCGGTGGTTGTGGCCATGCTCCCAAGACTCCATGCCCTGGCCACAACCACCACAGCAAATCACACCCATAGGGTCAAACCTTTTAACTAAGCCATATGAGCACTTTTAATGTCCGCTGAGTGTTCTTAGAACAGTTTCAACTTACTTACGAACAGTACGGACAGGCATAGCGTCCTGAGGACACCCCCATTTTGTTTATTTATGAGCATCCCAGGACACATGATGTGTTCTTAGAACACTTTCTACTTACCTGCGAACAAAACGGACAGGCATACCGTCCTCAGGACACACCCGTTTAGTTTATTTTCGAACATTTCAGGACACTGCGTGTGTTCTTAGAACAATTTCAACTTGCTTGCGAACAGTACGGACAGGCATACCATCCTCAGGACAACCCCATTTAGTTTATTGACGAACATCCACCGTCATCAGGACACCCCCATTTTGTTTATTGATGAACATCCCAGGACACATAATGTGTTCTTAGAACAGCTTCAACTTGCCTGTGAACAAAACGGACAGGCATACCGTCCTCAGGACACAAACACAACGTCCCCTTAACAAAGTTTTTTCATTGAATTTCATAGGTTTTTATTAGTGCAACTTAACCATAACGTCCCTTTAACACATTTGTTTTTTACTGAATGTCTTAGGTTTTCATTAGTGCAACATAACCATAACATCTTGTTCAATGGATGAAGACCACTAGAATCCTAGGTTCTCATTGTGGGAACCCGGGGTGGTAAAAAAAAGATTTTTCTTCCCAAACCGGTACACCTGCGACATACTGGTGTAAGAAAGAAAATCTTTTACCAAGATGGACACCATGGAAAGGGAAGGCGGGGTGTATAAAGAGAACTCAACAGGGCATCGGCGGGGGATGGGAGTGACCAGGAGAGAGACACGGGGCATGAGCCGGTGGGTGGGGGGAACATGAGGGAGACACGGAGCATGAGCGGGGTTTGGGGGGAAAACGAGGAAGACACGGGGCATAAGCGGGGGTACAGGAGGGAGACACAGGGCATGAGCGGGGGGTGGGGGGAACAGGAGAGAAACACGGGGAATGAGCAGGGAGTGGGGGGCAACAGGAGAGAGACACGGGGCATGAGCAGGGGGTGGGGGGCAACAGGAGAGAGACACGGGGCATGAGCGGGGGTTGGGGGCAACGGGAGGAAGACACAGGGCATGAGTGGGGGGTGGGAGGGACAGGAGGGAGACACGGGACATGAGCTGGGGGTGGGGGGACGGGAGAAAGACATGGGGCATAGGCGGGGGTGGGGGAAATGGGAGGAAGACATGGGGCATGAGCAGGGGGTGGGGGGACGGGAGAAAGACACAGGGCATGAGCGGGGGTGGGGGGAATGGGAGGAATACATGGGGCATGAGCGGGGGGTAGGGGGGTACAGGAGGGAGACATGGGGCATGAACAGAGGGTGGGGGAAACAAGAGGTAGACACGGGGCATGAGCGAGGGTTGGGGGACGGGAGAAAGACACGGGGCATGAGCGGGGGTGGGGGGAACAGGGGAGACACAGGGCATGAGCGGGGGGTGGGGGGTACAGGAGGGAGACATGGGGCATGAGCAGGGGGTGGGAGGGACAGGAGGGAGACACGAGGCATGAGCGGGGGGTGGGGGACAGGAGGGAGACACGGGGTATGAGGAGGGGGTGGGGGGACAGGAGGGAGACGCGGGGGGTGGGGAGAAAGGAGGGAGACGCAGGGGGTGGGGAGACAGGAGGGAGACACGGGGCAGGAGCAGGGGTTGGGAGGGACAGGAGGGAGACACGAGGCATGAGCAAGGGGTGGGGGGGAACGGCAGGAAGACACAGGCATGAGCGGGGGGTGGGGGAGACACGAGCACAACACGGGGCATGAGCAGGGGGTGGAGGGACACAAGCAGAACACGGGGCATGAGAGGGGGTGGGGAGGACACAGGCATAACACCGAGCATGAGCGGGGGGTGGGGGAGGACATGAGCACAACAAGGGGCATGAGCGGGGGGTGGGGAGACACAGGCACAACAAGGGGCATGGGTGGGGGGAACACAAGCACAACACGGGGCAAGAGCAGGGGGTGGGGGACACAAGCACAACACGGGGCATGAGCGGGGGGTGGAGGTACACAAGCAGAACACGGGGCATGAGAGGGGGGTGGGGAGGACACGGGCACAACACCGAGCATGAGCGGGGGGTGGGGGAGGACATGAGCACAACAGGGGCATGAGCGGGGGTGGGGGGACACAAGCACAACACGGGGCATAAGGGGGAGTGGAGGACATGAGCACAACACGGGACATGAGCCGGGGGTGGGGGGACACGAGCACAACACGGGGCATGAGCGGGGGGTGGGGTGACACAGGCAAAACAAGAGGCATGAGCAGGGGATGGGGACACAAGCACAACACGGGGCAAGAGCAGGCGGTGGGGGACACGAGCAGAACACGGGGCATAATGGGGAGTGGGGGACATGAGCACAACACGGGGCATGAGTGGGTGGTGGGAGGGACACGAGCACAACACGGGGCCTGAGCATGGGGTGGGGGAGGACACAGACACAACACTGGGCATGAGCGGGGTGTGGGGGAGGACACGGGCACAACACGGGGAATGAGCGGGGGATGGGGACACAGGCACAACAAGGGGCATGAGCAGGGGGTGGGGGAACACAAGCACAAAACGGGGCAAGAGCAGGGGGTGGGGGACATGAGCAGAACACGGGGCATAAGGGGGAGTGGGGGACATGAGCACAACACGGGGCATGAGCGGGGGGTGGGGGGACACGAGCACAACAAGGGGCATGAGCAGGGGGTCGGGGGGACACAAGCACAACACAGGGCAAGAGCAGGCGGCGGGGGGACACGAGCAGAACACGGGGCATAAGGGGGAGTGGGGGACATGAACACAACACGGGGCATGAGTGGGGGGTGGGAGGGACACTAGTACAACACAGGGCATGAGCGGGGGGTGGGGGAGGACACGGGCACAACATGGGGGATGAGCAGGGGGTGGGGGGACACGGGCACAACACGGGAATGAGCGGGGGATGGGGGGACACAAGCACAACACGGGCCATGAGCGGGGGTGGGGGGGACACAAGCACAACACGGGCCATGAGGGGGCCGGGGGGACATGAGCACAACAAGGGGCATGAGGGGGGGTGGGGTGGACACGAGCACAACACGGGGCATGAGCAGGGGGTGGGAGGGACATGGGCACAACACGGGGCATGAGCGGGGGTGGGGGAGGACGCAAGCACAACACGGAGCATGAGCAGGGGTTGGGGGGCACGAGCCCAACAAGGGGCATGAGCGGGGGGTGGGGGGACAGGAGCACAAACAGGGCATGAGCGGTGGGTGGGAGGGACACGGGTACAACACAGGGCATGAGCGGGGGTGGGGGAGGACGCAATCACAACACGGGGCATGAGCAGGGGGTGGGGGACACAAGCACAACAAGGGGCATGAGCGGGGGGTGGGGGGACACGAGCACAAACAGGGCATGAGTGGGGGGTGGGGGAGGACACGGGCACAACAAGGGGCATGAGCGGGGGGTGGGGGAAGACACGAGCACAACGCGGGGCATGAGCGGAGGGTGGGGGAGGACACGAGCACAACACGGGGCATGAGCGGGGGGTGGGGGTGACATGAACACAACACAGGGCATGAGCGGGGGTGGGGGGACACAAGCATAAAACGGGGCATGAGTGGGGGTGGGGGAGGACACAGGCACAACACAGGGCATGAACGGGGTGTGGGGGAGGACATGGCCACAGCACGAGGCCTGAGCCGGGGGTGGGGGAGGACACGAGCACAACACGGGGCATGAGCAGGGGGTGGGGGAGGACACGGGCACAACAAGGGGCATGAGCGGGGGGTGGGGGGACACAAGCACAACAGGGGGCATGAGCGGGGGTGGGGAGAGCACAGGCACAACAAGGGGCATGAGCGGGGGGTGGGGGGACATGGGCACAACACAGGACATGAGCGGAGGGTGGGGGGACACGAGCACAACACGGGGCAAGAGCAAGGGGTGGGGGAGGACACGGGCACAACACGGGGCATGAGCGGGGGTTGAGGGAGCATGAGCACAAGGGGCATGAGTGGGGGGTGGGGGGACACGAGCACAAACGGGGCATGAGCGGGGGGTGGGGGAGGACACAGGCACAACAAGGGGCATGAGCGGGGGTGAGGGGGACACGAGCACAACACAGGGCATGAGCAGGGGGTGGGGGGACACGAGCACAACAAGGGGCATGAGCAGGGGGTGGGGGGACACGAGCACAACAAGGGACATGACCGGGGGTGGGGGGACACAAGCACAAAAAGGGCATGAGCAGGGGTGGGGGAGGACACAAGCACAACACGGGGCACGAGCGGGCGGTGGGAGGGGGACACAAGCATAAAACAGGGCATGAGTGGGGGTAGGGGGGACATGGGCACAACACGGGGCCTGAGCGGGGGGTGGGGGAGACACAAGCACAACACGGGGCATGAGCTGGGGGTGTGGGGGACACAGGCTCAACAAGGGGCATGAGCAGGGGGTGGGGGACACACAAGCACAACACAGGGCAAGAGCACGGGGTGGTGGAGGACACGGGCACAACACGGGGCATGAACAGGGGGTGGGGGAGGACACGAGCACAACAAGTGGCATGAGCGGGGGGTGGGAGAGGACACGAGCACAAGGGACATGAGCGGGGGTGGGGGAGGACACGAGCACAACAAGGGGCATGAGCGGGGGGTGGGGGAGGACACGAGCACAACACGGGGCATGAGCAGGGGTGGGGGGCATGAGCACAAACGGGGCATGAGCAGGGGGGTGGGGGGACAGGGGGGAGACACGCAAGGCTGCTGGTGTCTTACTGTGCAGGCCGCAGATCCCGCTCTTTGGCCCTCTGTAGGCCTGATGCAAAGATAAATTAAGACGGCGGGCGTCTCTGAAAATAGACGCACTGCATACTTCACCGCAGCCAATGGAAGAGTACGTCAGATGTCCACGGACATCACGCAAGCCGCTTGCCCAATCCCCGTCCTGTCCGCGCAGCGAACAGGGAAGTGTGTCCGTAAAGCGGACACAGATATTACTAATTTTTTCACTTACATTTTTGTCATTTTTAAAGAAACTACTGGACGGATTTACACCAAATAAAAATAGCACGCTTTTGGGACCAAGCTGCCGCTCCTGCTGCAAATTTGGTGTAAATCCGTCTAGCGGTTTGGGCTGTAGGCGTGAGCAAAGTTTTTTTCCCATTATGTCTATGGGAAAAAAAAATTGGGATCCCCCTATAACTTTGGCCCCCCTGGACCAAACCTCACCAAACTGTGCAAAGAAATTCAGAGTGGGCCATATACTTGCAAAATTTGGTGACGATTCGTCCAGGGGGAGCGAAGTTATAAGCCGCCCAAAAAGTGCTCTTCCACATAGCACCTAATTTCAGTTGCATCGTGTATTTAACTTTGGAACTTTCATCTTTAAAGCAGCCCCACGTGCACTCTTGGGTGGGGCTACTGCTATTGGATTGCCTGGCACGTTGTGAAAGCAAAAGAAAATATCGAGGCTGAGTACCTTCAAAAGGAAATGCACCAAACGTGGGTTCTAAATATACACAGATCTTTATTCAAGTTAACTGAACCGTTTTCAAAGAAACAAAGTATCGGATAGCTATCAGGCCCTCATTTCATCACAGTGAATACCAGCCCGTTCGGTGTGGGAAGTGAGTAGGACTGAACATCAGAATAGTCGTGCCTTTTATTCAGTAGGTTATCTGATGTTCAGCCCACTTGTAGGTTAACCATTTCTTTGGGCTAGGCGATCCTGCCGAGTTCACCTCTGACTCGCCCAACTATATGCATATGGATCACCTTCAGTGTACATGTTCAACACTTCACAATGACAACAATATATTCTTGGATTCGTCATGAGCCTTAGTACATATATACAATGCAGCTCAACAAGTGTTTGCGTTCGATATTTGAATAACATTGTACTTAGTATATGCTCGCGGATTAGTATCGTTGCCACAGGTAATCCTCTATACACAGGTCAACGAAGGACGAGGTCTTGTTATATGACCCTAACAATTGGCCTGCAGACAGTTTACATATTAACCCATACACAGAGGTCGAGACGGCCATGTTACATTCAAAATGACACTGTCCACCATCTTAGAACACAGGGTCACTTTAGAGTGAGAATCAAAATGGCGGATAAAACTAAAATGGTGGCTACCGCTGATCTGGTCAAGACCTTGCAATGTAGATTTCTTCGCAGAGCGACTTGGCTATAGGCCAATATAAATATATTCATGCAGTATAGGAGGCACGATATGATTTCCCATTTGACAAACCCTCCTTTTGGCATAGGCCAAGCGCTAAACTACTTCTGGTCACTTTACGAATAACTCCACGTCTCAATGTCCATACACCCTGAATCACTATCAGAGATATCTGTTGCCATTAGATCAGTTACCAAAATTTCTTTCAGCACATATTCATTGGCGTTCTTGTCTGGGGCATTTACCTTGCGTCCTAATGTACACATCGCCTGTGCGCAACATCTTCCTAAAATCGAACATAAACCAGGAAGACATTGTATACAACAACAAAGAAACAACAGAATGCCTAAAATGATCAGCAAGACCGAAAGTAGCTTCCGAAAGCAGCTTCCAACCCCAAGATCGCAAGAAGTCCCAGAACCAAGCGCTAAGATCCCAGTTTCCCTCGGGAACATGCACTTCTGAACTTATGACGTGCAGATTTTGTATTGCCTCAAAGATAGTTGGGGAGGAATCTGGCCAAAAATGCAGCAAGCGGACCCCACTCATTTACATACTCCACCACGTTCAGCCAGAATGACATCTAATGCCATCCGGTTCTGAAGTGCTACTAACCTTATTGCTTTCTGTTCTAATGTCATATTATAGACTATGTCAGTGGTCCGTTGATGGTCCTCTCCAGTACTCTCGCTAGTCTCCTGATATCCTCAGAGTTCATTATTTGTCCCCAGAATGGTACAAAGGATTTAGCTACATCGCCCAGAACTTGCGCTGAAGTATCACCATTCTCGTACCGCCGTGGACGAGCCTTTGAAACCTCTACAGTACTGGCTATGAATACCCCGGTAACAGAATCCCTAAATAACAAGTTCCCTGCCAATCCCTGGGTAACCATGGAAATGCTACATTACCGCAAACAAAGTAGACAGGTTTGCCTACATACAAAGGTGTGTCTTCCCCAGTCAAATTCGCAACATTGGCGCAACCTTTCCAATACCAGTACCAGTACCATTCCTCTGTATGCAGAAAGAAACTGAATAAGGGCTATGCTTAACAGTGTAAGAAGAAGGCGGGGCGTCCTTATTGCATATAGGAGCCATCTTAAAAGAGATCAAAGATTGAAAAGGACGAGACAATCTATCAGGCCTAATTAAAGCAACATTGAACTTACTCCTATTCGCAAAGAGTGAGCATCCCAGGGGCGTAAGGACACGTTTCTCAAAATGATTCAAATTAGTTCCATCAAAGTTCCCCGAGATGCTATCATTCCACCGGCCAAAGAACAGTGCAGTAATAGAAGCATAGCAGGCAGTTGTCAAAGGTAAAGGATGAATATACCAAGCTAGCCCCTTATCCCCATGTTGCGGTAAATGTGAGCAGACCCAGCAATTAGATTTGTTAAAAATGGCATGTGTAGAATTCATAATGAGTAATAGTGTATTATTGTAATATCTCTGTCTGTGCTGAGAGTCTCTAGAAGACAGAGTGTGCAGATGCACGATAGGAGTAGAAACAGAGGGTACATTTTCAGTCGGTAACAAATTCTCAAGCGGATGTACTTCTTCTAGATAGCAGAAGCCTAAAACAATATAAAACCAATTATCATTATCAAAAAACAGCAGTACGTTTTCGGGGCCCACATTACAGATTTATCATTTTCGCAGCTGGTCACACATTCACTTATCAGTCCTGTACGAGCGGTAGCAGTTGCAGGCATTGTAATCTTCAAACGAACACGCCAATGTTTTTAGCTGGCGACCTCCAGTCCGAGCGGTTTCTTACTCCTTCCACAAACCCTAGCCAACAGAATCCCCTTATAGAGAATAGATCGGGCCAAAAAGGCAAGCCCTAGAAGATTTTCCTCGATTGCACAGCCGAACCGTTCAATAGGTCTATTTCTTTGGTCAGAGATCGTACCTCGTGCTTCCTGGTACTGAGTGATCTGAGAACAACGTGTCATCACTTCCCGTTGGAAGCGAGGTATCAAGAACAAGAGAGGATGCAAGATCCGGAACAACAGCTTCCGGAAACAAAACTGTTGGAGGGTGTGGAGGCAAAATGGCTGTTTAACCAGGCCCCACAGGCTCAGGGAGAGTTTCTGATGCACTCTTGATGCTGTTTACTGCTTCGGGATTGCTATTTGCAGTACTAACAACTTCTGTATCGTGTGGCACTGGGTGTGGAATCGTCTTGGTGTGCGTCGCATGGATCCAATTTTTCCGGCCTGCCACCACACCGCCGTCTGTGTGACCAGCAGGACTTGGAAGGGGCCCCACCACCGAGGTGCAAGGCAAGAGGATCACTCGAATACTTTTGTCAGGACCCAGTCACCTGGCCGTATGCTGTGACCAGGGCCCTCGTATCGTATAGTTAAAGCCTCTCGCACCTGGTGATAAATCAAATACAAGTTTTTAGTCAACTGGCTACAATAATCTGAAAGAAGTACATTTTCTACATTTCGCAAAGAACGACATTTCAGAAGGTTCCAGATATTAGCAGGCCTCCCCATAACCACCTCAAAGGGAGAGAGCCCAGTCTTAGTTTGAGGGGTTGTACACATGGATAACAACACGATCGGTAAGGCGTCTGGCCATTTTAACTTGGTGCCAGCACATATCTTAGCGAGCTTGTTTTTGATGATGCTGTTATGTCTTTCCACTAATCCAACACTCTGAGCGTGCCTGGCCGAATGGAACCGTTTGTCGATCTGTAATCCCGCACATATCTGCAGAATTACAGGGGCGACAAAATGTGGACCATTGTCTCACCAGATGACTCTTGGTAGCTGAATCTTGGGAAATTTTCCGTTTACATAGTTTTTGCAGTAGTCATGGCTGTAGCGTCTTTAACAGGAAAAGCCTCAACCCATTTGCTAAAAGCACAGATGACAACTAACACGTACTTCAGATTATTACACCGTTCCATTTCGATAAAGTCAAAGTGTATGACCTCAAAGGGGACATAAGGTGGACCAAAACTTCCCCTAGCAGTTGATGTGCCCTTTCCCACATTATGCTGCAAACAGATCATACAGCCCTGAACAAAACGTTTAGCTACTTTAGAGATTTTGTCATTCACCCATACTCTTTCTAGCATTTTTGTGATTTTACGAGCACATATATGTGTGGGGCCATGAGCCATAACAACCATCATCATAATGTACGCGTCGGGAAGTAGCCACTTCCCTTCAACTCTGTCCACCCAACACCCATCATCATCAAGTTTCCCCAAGCCTTCAGCCCATTTCGTAGACTCTTCTAATGTGGCATCGGCTTGGATATCCCTTACAGAATCAATTCCCTCATCCAAAGTACAAACATTTGTGGCCTCCCTTGAAGTATACATTCCTGAAGAGAGATCAGTAGCAGTCTGTTTGGCTATCTGATCAGCAAAATCATTCCCTTTTCCTATATCATCTACAATCTTTTGATGCGCTGCGCATTTTATGATAGCTAGCTGAGTAGGGAGTGCAAGCGCTGAGAGTAGCCGTACTATCAAGGAGCCATGCTGGATTTTTGTACCATGTGAAGTCAAGAACCCTCTTTCTGACCAAAGTCTCCGAAAGTTGTGAACCACCCCAAAGGCATACTGACTGTCAGTGTATATGTTCACGGTAATCCCTTTGGAAAGTTCACAAGCGGGTCAATGCTATAATCTCTGCGGCCTGCGCAGAGTTATGCGTGATTCTCTTGGTCTCCACGACCATGCTTAATGTGGTGATTGCATAAGCAGCTGTGGATGTACCATCCGGAAGTTTGAAGCAGGAACCATCGCAAAACAGCTCCCCTTGTGGATTGTCCAAAGGAGTATCTTTTAGATAAATTCTACCCTTTGTCTCTTATTCGGTAGTATAAAGGCAATTGTGTGACTCTTCGTCACTGCAAGCAGTACCTTGCAGAAAAGGTAAAAGTTCAGCCGGATTAAGGACACAACACCTCTTAATTTGTATGTGCGGTGCAAACAAGATCAATTCATATCTTGTCAACCGTGCGGAAGTGAGGTGTTGCGTTTGAGTTCTGTTTAATAGAACATCTACAGAGTAAGGTACCATTAGGGTTAAAGAATGGCCTAGGACCATTCCCTCGCTCTGTTTTACAGACGCAGCAGCAGCAGCGACAGCTCGCAAAAATCTTGGCAAAGCGCATGCTACAGGATTGAGGGCGGAAGAAAAGTAGCCGCACGGCCTGTTCTTCCCTCCATGTTCCTGCGTTAACACAGCCAAAGCACATCCATCACATTCATGCACAAACAATACAAAGGCCTTTTCATAATTAGGTGTGCCCAAAACTGGTGGCGAGTACAATGCAGTGTTGAGCAAATCAAATGCACGCTGGTGCTCCATGTTCCACAGCAATGGTGAAGAAATGCCCTTCTTCGTCAGAGCCAACATCAGCTTAATCACTAGTGAGAAGTTGGGGATCCACTGTCTACAGTAAGAAGCCATACCTATCAAGGCTCTAACTTCCTTCTGCATATTTGGGACAGAAATGCTAGAAATGAGTTTTATCCATTCAGGTGTCAACCTTCTTCCCTCCTTTGACAGGAGATTGCCTAAATAGGCAGCCTCCTGGCAACAATATTGTGATTTATTAAGCGAAGCTTTGTGTCCATGTTGTGCTAGATGAAGAAGCAACAACACAGTGCCTTCCTTACAAGCGCTCTCTGAGTCAGCAGCTAAAAGCAGGTCGTCGACATATTGAAGCAATGTACAAGTAGAGGGCAACTCGAGGGTATCGAGCTGCTCTTTCAAAGCCCTACTATAGATGCTAGGACTTTCTGTGTAACCTTGCGGTGCACGGGTAAAGGTAAACGAGCGTCTTCCTAAGGTGAACGTGAATAGGTATCTACTGTCCTTATGTATAGGAATGCTAAAGAAAGCGTTCTTTAAGACCACAACACTAAAGTGAGTAGCTGAAGCCGGGATCATAGTTAATATTGTAGTCACATCAGGCACAATGGGAAATTGTGGAGCAACAATCTTATTGATGGCACGTAGATCAAATATGAAACGAAAGGGAATTGCATTATCGCCTTTTTTGTATACAGGTAAAATCTGACTATTGCACAAACTACCTGCAATTTCCTCAATCACCCCTCTGTGCACAAAATCGGAAATGATGCATTTCAAAGCTTGCTCACCATCGACCGAGATCTTGTACTGTGGAATACGTGGTAGCTTCACTCCATGTTTCAAGACTATTTTAACAGGTTCAATTTGCAAAACACCGACGTCATTATCATCAATAGCCCATAAACACTCTGGAACATCCCTAAATTCTGGTGGCAAAGGTCTGGTAAAGAACTGAGAGACAGAAAGTTGCTGTGGTGAAATCGTCAAATGCACTCCATCAGAGGAGCAATGAATTACCGCATTTAATTCCTTCAACAGATTCAACCCCAACAAATTCTCTTCGCAATTCGTAGTGAAGAGGTATGGACAATGGTCCGTAAACAGACCCAAAGAAATAGGTACCGACGAAGAAACCGGACAAACAACAGGTGTGCCAGTAAACCCTACAGAAACATTGGTTTGCCCTGACAGTGGAATGTTTGGAACACTTCTGTGCCCCTGTATCTATCAAGAATAGATGTTTCCTATTTCCCACTATCATTTCAATGTAGGGACCTTTCTGATTAACGGGAATAGGCGTTGGTTCCAAACCCTGCTTCGGGCAGTCCTACTGAAACAGAATGTCGTCGAAAGGAAGTTCTTCAGAGAGGTAAGCAGCAGAAGGATGATCAAAAATGTTCCTATTATCCACACTTGGTACCTGATTATCCTGTGAAAAAGGTTGCTGTGAATCCTGTGAAAATTGGTTTCTACCAGGACCCCCTGACCTAGGGCGGCCTCTGGACCATCTACCCATGTTCCCAAATGTGCTATTTGACCTCTGTCGGAAATTCGGCCATTGTGCACGCCAATGACCCTCTTGCCTACAATAGGCACATTGGTTAATGTTTACAGGACCCAAGGGCGCATTTCCTTGTAGAACATACTGACCTCTAATTTGTGTACTACCCCCTCTAGGGCCTCAAACAATTTGCTGCAATAATACTTTTGTCTTCAAATCACCTTTTCTCTTTTCGACTCTTTCCTTCTCATTATTGACACGATTCTCATAGTACTGAGCCATGTGCAGTACTTCTGATTGAGACTTCACTTGCCAAGCGCTCTCGGAAGACATGATTTACGACTGGATGTCAGGCAGCAATCCACGCACAAATTTGTCTATGAAAAATCTTTTCCCAGTCTCTGTGCCTAAGTCTTGTCCACTGACGTCCGAGAATACCTGTTCGAACCAATTAAAGAACTCGGTAGTACCCTCAGACTTCCCTTGGACACAGGCAGTAAGCTTGTCCCAAATAATTCTCTTTTAGGGAATTATAGTTTTCAATTTTGCAACGAGTCTGTCAGGTAAAGTTAGTATCACCTGAGGCGGTCTTTCGCCAGCTGGCCTTTCTCCATCGAGTATAATTATGTTGGCCCATGTATCTCCTGACCCTGCTACATCGTCTATAGTTCTAACCTGTTTCCACAAATCTACGGGCAGGAGTACGGGAAATAACAGATCAATATCACTTAAAGTAAATACTGAGGATTGCAAAACAGACTCTATTTTTTTATAGAACCCTGTCGGATTTTTCCTAATGTCGGGAATAGATTGTCTAATGGTGTTCACTTCCTGTCTCGAAAACGGAACAATAACAAACTGCGACACATAGTGTGCTGGGATATCCTGAGCTGGTGTACCTACTGCAACATTAGCAGGGATTTCAACTTTTGGGAAGAATGCCGGAGGAACCTCTCTCATAGGCAACTGAGAAATAGGCAACTCCGAGCTCCTACTAAGCAACAGAGCTAAATCGAGCGCTAAAGCAGCTGAAGAAGTGTCAAACGAAAAGGTTCTCTTATAAATACTCAGTAACTCTGCGGGACAACACATCTTTCTTTTTACACACTCATCCTGTAGGTACTCTACCATTACCTGTATCACTTTCCTCTGCATTTCTGGCGTATACTGACTATGTGTGTCATATACTTCAATAGGAGTTATCGATATATCTGAAATCCATCTAATCGCATCTTTTGTGCAAATTCGCGTTTCCTCAGATATCGATTTTCGACACGGAGGAACCGTTTCTCCACATACATAATGTCAAAACTATCTCCATCTTCATCTTCATTCTGTAACCTTTCCAACTCCTTTCTATACTCAAAATACCCTCTCAACATGCTCTTGCACCTTCTCCGCAGTGTCCCTAGAGAACGCTAAAGTATTCAGATCCCTCAACCCTTGTGGGAGATCTGTATCGTTCAACCTGTCCCACATTACACACAAATGAATCCCTAATCCCTCAATAAAAACGTTTTTCTCAAGAAAATTGTCCATATTAGAAAGTGTGGAAAAAACATTAGCTCGATCACCCTTCTCCATACAATGCTTAGCCCACGCAATCAAGTCATGTTTCTTCTCTGGAGGTACAGTATTGCGAGTGACAACCCTCGATCCCGCTCCCTGATCTACTACAAGCGGTATAAAACCACTTGGGAGAGGAAGAGTAGACATGTCCAACGGAGGTGTTACCACTGGTACAACAGGCAAAGGTGGAGGAGCAGGTGAAGGAGCAGTGACAAAAGGAGGACAAACGCCTGGAGGAAGAGGAACAATAGGAGGAGCAGGTGGAGGGATAACATCGGGAAGAGGCAAACCAGCAGGAAGAGGAACATACGGAGGTGGCGCAGTGGCACCAGACCTACGTTCATTTAACAATTTATCAATAAGTTAATCGGAAACATGAAAGTCTTTGGAAGGATAGATTTTCTGGATTCCAAGTGAGAAAGCCCTATCCATATTTCTAGCTGACTCAGACTGTTTATCTTGATCATATAACAACACTTTTTTGGCGTTTGTCTTAAAACGCTGTGCATGCTTTTCTCTACTCTTAAGCTGTTGTAAAGCTTCTTTCTTCCAATTCTGTAATACATCGAATGCTGCTGCAGGTCTAGCCTTTTTCTTCAATAATATAGATTCTAAGTATTCAATACGATGAATTTCAAAACTACCATTGATTGGCCACTGAAGTTCGGAAGCATGTCTAGTTTGTCTGTGCCAAATATCATTAAATACTATGCTACCAATGCCGTGCTTACAGTACATAGTACATGCCAGCGACCCCTCCATTGGTGCCGGTCGGCCAAATTCCAAAGATTGTCTGTTACTGTGGAATAACGACCTGAAACAGGCAGATAATTTCCCAGGCATATCAGAATACTGGTGTTACCTGGTCAATATTTGTAATTGCCTCGATAACTGGACCCTCATCAAGATGCCGACTCGGACCGCGTGCTCACCGTCCAGAGATCGGGCTGTGCAGCGCTGCTGAGTTGTCACTTCTCATTAAGAAAGGGGCCCTTTTGACACCGTCCGATCCCGGTCCAATAGCCGCGTCAACCTTCAGCGAGCTGGCATCAATCTTGAGGGTTCCTATTCGGGCGCCATCTGTGAAAGCAAAAGAAAATATCGAGGCTGAGTACCTTCAAAAGGAAATACAACAAACGCGGGTTATAAAGATACACAGATCTTTATTCAAAGTGACTGAACAGTTTTCAAACAAACAAAGTATCGGATAGCTATCAGGCCCTCAGTTCACCACAGTGAATACCAGCACGTTCGGTGTGGGAAGTGAGTAGGACTGTACATCAGAATAGTCGTGCCTTTTATTCAGTATGTTATCTGATGTTCAGCCCACTTGTAGGTTAACCATTTCTTTGGGCTAGGGGTTTGTGCCGAGTTCACCTCTGACTCGCCCAACTATATGAATATGGATCACCTTCAGTGTACACGTTCAACAATTCACAATGACAACAGTATATTCTTGGATTCGTCATCAGCCTTAGTACATATCTTAATACAATGCAGTTCAACAAGATATTTGAATAACATTCTACTTAGTATATGCTCGCAGATTAGTATCGTTGCCACAGGTAATCCTCTATACACAGGTCAATGAAGGACAAGGTCTTGTTACATGACCCTAACATTTGGCCTGCGGACAGTTTACATATTAACCCATACATAGAGGTCGAGACGGCCATGTTACATTCAAAATGACATTGTCCACCATCTTAGAACGCAGGGTGACTTTAAAGTGAGAATCAAAATGGTGGAGAAACCTAAAATGGCAGCTAACGCTGATCTAAGGTCAAGACCTTGCAACGTGGATTTCTTCGCAGAGCGACTTGGCTTCGGCCAATATACATATATTCATGCAGTATAGGAGGCATGATATGATTTCCCGTTCTACAACGTGCTGACTCACTAGGATTGGCAGGGTGTGGCAGGCAAGCCAAGCCTAGTGGGCGTGTCCACGATCACAGCTATATAAGCTGCTCTGATCCCTGAGACAGTTGCCTTGCGTTATTCTGTACTTCCATGCGGTGTAACGCTCACCGCCGCCTGGGATTCAACTTACCTTGAAACTCCTGTCTCCTGTCTCCATACTTACCACCTGGGGATCCTGTTCTCACCTGTGCGCATCTTCATTGAAATCGCGACTCATCTTCAAATCTTCCGGAATGCAGGCATCTTCATCTTGGCACCGCGGCTCACCTTCAAATCTTCAAGAACGCCGTCATTGTCATCTTGGTACCGCCGCTCACCTTCACATCTTCCGGGAGCTGAAATCTTCATCTTGACACCGCAGCACAACGTGCATCATCCGCGGCCCCAGCACCTGCAAATAAAAACAAAAGGCAAGGTTAGACACTTAACATACATTGGCCCTCATTCCAACCCAGGCGTTAACCCTTAATGCCTGATTTCCACCTTAACGCCTGCTTTTAGCAGGCGTTAAGTACCAAGGCGCTAAGCGTCCTTGGCGCTAATTACGGCACCGTAATTTACGGTGCCGTAATTAGCGCCTTCCCCACTCCCATTATGCCCTATGGGGCAAAAATGGGAATGGGGAAGGGTAAATGGGGATTGGGGATTTACCGCCCCACTCACCTTGGAATGGTGGTTTCATCCATCCTTCCTCCCGGATGCGTTCTGCGCCTCCACAGCTGCTTTTTGGACACATTTCCATCTATTTGTTAATGTTAATGTCAATGTTAAAGGTCATTTGTACCGCGCACTATCACCACCGGAGTGGTCCCCTGGCGCTCTGGTGGCTCTGAAAGAGGGGGGGAGGGTGGGTTAGTGGGTGGAGGCTGGAAAAGTGCAAGATTGCAGTGATGTGCTGTTGGCAGCCTCAGCCCGGTGGTTCCGTCGGCTGGGCCTGGGGTGTATGCGGCCGGTAGTCGTTGTGTGCGGATGTGCGAGTCTATGTGTTTTTTTTTGTTTTGTTGTTGCAGTGTAGTGAAGTTCGTGCGGTTTGCTGCACTAGAGGTTTGTGGTTGTGTTTGGTTTGGAGTTTGAGAGGTGTATGCAGAGAAGGAAATTGTTAATGGTATTCGTTAGTCATCTCTATCCTGGACTGAACTGGTTGGGCTCGTGTAATCTTACCCGACGGGATGCTTGTACACCCTGAGCCTCAGGAAGTACGTGCCCGATTTTCCATTCGAGGCCGTTTGAGGACCTAGCTGTCCCCTCCGCCCGCTCCCTTAATAACCTTGCATGCTCCTCACCCCCTCCACATGACTAGCGCCGCTGCTAGTGTCCATACACCCAGTTGTGTGGTGATTGGTGGTATCTTGTCCGTTCCACAGCCTCGTGGAACCTAGTTGTGGCTGTACGGGCGGTGAGGGATGGTAAGGGTTGGCTGGAGTAGTTGTATCCGTTTCTCTGGGTCTCGCGGGTGGACCCCTGTGTCCAGCGTCAGCCCTACTGGTGCCCAGGGTACTTCTGTCGGTTCTAGCGGTTTGTCAATGTCCTTTTTTGATGATTCGTTTGTCTTATTGTTGTTTCGGTTTTAGTCTCCGGTGTTGAAGAGGTAGGTTTTTAGTAATTTTCTGAATTTAAGGTGGTCTTTGGTGTTCCTTATTAATTTTGGGATGTTGTTCCAGGTTTTCGCGGCTAAGTGGTAGAAAGCGGTGCCTCCGAGTTTCTTCTTGATGTAAGGTTTTTGTTCCAGTCGGATTTCGTTGGTTGACCTGAGCGGTCTCGTTGGCTTGCAGATTGTTATTTTTTTTTGTAGGAATTCTGCTCCTTGTCCGCTGATTGACCTGTGCGTTATGCACATTGTTTTGAAGATGAAACGCTGTTTTACTGGGAGCCAGTGTAGTGTTTTTAGGGCCGGGGTGATGTGGTCTCTTCTGGATAGTTTGAGGAGTAGTCTGGCTGCAGTGTTTTGGATCTGTTGTAGCCTCTTCAGTAGGTATTCCGGTATACCGAGGTAGAGGCTGTTTGCATAGTCGATACTTGACATGATGAGGCCGAGGATGGTGAGTGTTTTGTGTGTGAAGGAGAGGAAAGGTAGTATTTTTCTTGCCGTGTGGAGGAGGAAGAAGCATTTCTTGACTGTTGCGTTTATTTGCGGTTCTAAGGTTAGGGTGTTGTCCATCAGGACTCCCAGATTTTTTACTACCTTAGATGGTGATGGTGTAGATCCCATTTCCGTTAGCCACGGGATGGCGGTTTCCTTCTCTTGGTCTTTGGATATGATCATGATTTCGGTTTTTCCTGGGTTGATGTTCAGGTTGTTGGCATTCATCCAGTTGAAGACTTCTTTTAGACAGTCGGTTAAGTTTGAATGATCGGCTTCGATCTTGTAGATGATTTGAGTGTCGTCTGCATAGTTGTAGCATTTGATGTTGTGTTTCTTGAAGATTCTGATTACTGGGGTTTGGTAGATGTTGAAGTACAGTGGTGATAGTGAGGATCCTTGTGGTACTCCACAGTCGTACTCCACAGTATTTGGAAGAAAACAGAAGGGAAAACGTTATTCAGGGATTAACAATAACATTGAGAGCAATAATACCAAGACAGAAAACAGAAAGGGGAAAAGACAAGAGACACTGAGAGAAAACAGAAAGGGGAAAAGACAAGAGACATTGAGAGACACCACCAACCAGGAGAAGCATAGTCGCAGCTGGCCTGGACTATTACTTACCAGGGATCAGTGAAAGAACTATATACCATCAACAAGCGTCCCTGCCAGAAGTAGCAGGATGGAGAGCTCATCATCCATACTTACCAGGTGAGCCTTATGGGCTGGTACGTGCCCACAGAAATCGCACCTTGGGTAGAAGGGTTTTGGAGGTACAAGAGTCACCAATCAGTGCACTTATATTTTCTCATATTCACCAATTGTTGCCGCCCACAGCTTATCGGCAGTGGGTGAGACCTGAAGGGGGTGATCTAACTCCTGGGTGGGCTGCAACCGTGCCCCAACACCTCCACAGAGACCAGGTGAAGGTAACAGAACACAAAGCCTCTACAACTCTCTGCATGGGCATTATAGAAACTTCAGAGACAGATCTATTGGTCCAACTACTGGAGGAATTGCGGGCTGAAGTACATGCTTTAAGGCATGAGACCAGTGCATTAAGGAGGGATCTTATTGTAACTCGAGAAAGAACTGATGACTTGGCAAGACAGATGCTACAGGCACAAGCAGGACAGGTTCCCTTGCCTGGGATGGCCCACGCTTCTGCGCCACAATAATCAACACAGGTCCAAGTGGTTCTTCCAGGGGCAATGCCCTTAGCCCCGCCTGAACGCTTCAACGGTGATCCAAAAAGGTTTGCCAGATTCATGAACCAATGTCGCCAACATTTCTTATTCAGACCAGGAGCCTTTCCTAATGATCAAGCCAAAGTTGCATTCGTACTCTCATATCTACGAGGCAACGTGATGGACTGGTCAATACCATTAGTAACTCAAGATGATCCTTTGCTTCGGAACTTTGGGGATTCCCAACATGAGATGGAGAAATTGTTTGCCCGACATACTCAAGGACAAGCTCTGGACAATGAGTTATTGTCACTCAGACAGGGGAATTAAGATCTATTAACCTACATAGCCACCTTCAATCGTCTCATAGCCCAAACCAACTGGCCAGAAGAGAAGAGAACTATCAACTATCAAGGGTTACGTGGGGACCTTAAGGATGTGTTGGCTCAAGTTGTGCACCCACCTGAGGGGTGTGCGGACTACATAGACCTAACAGTGCAACTCGCGGACATTACCTTTGATCTTATCGGTGCTCCTCAGTTCCAGATGATATTGGGAATGCCTTGGCTGGAGACCCATAATCCTAGGACCGACTGGCGTAAATGAGTTCTGACCTGTTCTCAAGACTGTGCCGACACCTGTTACAACAAAGACGTCATCAACCTGAAACCCAAGAAAGGTATCGCGCTGGGCCTCAATGGCTCTTTACCACTTCAATATCTGGATTACCAGGATGTCTTCCAAAAACAACAAGCCAATGTTTTGGCCCCGCATAGACCCAACGATTGCCAAATAGACCTCGTGCCCGGAGCCCAAATTTCCTGCAGCCGGATTTATGCTCTAACAGAGCAAGAAAACCAACATCTTAAAACTTACTTGGATCAGTATCTGGCAAACGGTTTTATCCGCCCATTCAAGTCCCCTGCTTCGTCGCCCCTCTTACTGATTTCTTGCAGACCCCAAGAATCGGTATCTGCACGAGTCATCTGAACAACACAGAGTAGCTGACACACGTTACCACTGCGCACTGAAGGCTCCTAAACACATACATATCCGAGGCACTGAAGCAATCAAAGCTGGTATGATAGACACACATATCCGGTGCACCTAAACTCTGCATAGATACACCACGCTCTAATTTTAACTTTTTCCTATTTTTAGACCCCACCCCATCCTTACTACCAAAGGCGTGGCTGAGCAAGATACTTACCTAAGCCCACCCCTTCTCTACCAGTCCTGAGGAAAGCATCTGAACAATAACTACATCAACAGTGGTGATCTCTTGTTCAAGCTGGAAACATGAATGAGTGTTGACTTGATAGGTGTATGGTTAATAAAGCTACACTCTAAGTCACTTTTAGCACTAACCCTCTCACTGTGTTTTGAACATACCATAATGACGTGATCTGACTGTATAATGTTACGAACCAACGTGGGCACTAGGAAAATTGTTTGGTCTAACTTGGCAACACTTGTCAAATATGTTAAACAGCCTCCAGTAGGTTTTTATGTAAACTAAGATATGAGAAAAATAAACATTTAGTTTGAATAAGGACAGAGTGGTGATCTGTTGTATGCATGTACAGATAAAATTGTCACATCTGTTAATTGTTTTGTGTAAATACACCTGTAAGTGTCAAAAAGGAGGGGTAGCCTGAGTCCTCTGAAGATTGTTTAGTTCATTACCCTCATGACAGAGGCCCCCTATAACAAAAAAGAGGGCCCACCAAACCCCTGTAGGATGCAGATAATACTTCTTTTAATCCATCATGCTTTCCATGTAGGATGCAGAGAGTATGTATTGTGATCCATCATGCTTTACCTGTAGGATGCCAAAAGTACTTATTGTAATCCACCATGCTTACCCTTTAGGATGCTAAGAGTACTTATTGTGATCCATCATGCTTCCGTTTAGGATGCAGAGAGTACTTATTGCGATCCATCATGCTTTACCTGTAGGATGCCAAAAGTACTTATTTTGGTCCATCATGCGTTCCCTTTAGGATGCAGAGAATACTTATTGTGATCCATCATGCTTTCCCTTTGGGATGCAGAGAGTACTTATTGCTATCCATCATGCATTCCCTGTACAATGCCAAAAGTACTTATTGTGATCCATCATGCTTACCCTGTATGATGCAGAGAGTACTTATTGTGATCCATCATGCTTTCCCTTTAGGATGCAAGGAGTACTTAGTGAGATCCATCATGCTTTCCCTGTAGGATGCAGAATACTTATTGTGATCCATCATGCTTTCCCTGTAGAATTCAGAGTACTCCCTGTGATCTTTCATGCTTTCCCTGTAGGATGCAGAGAATACTTATTGTCATCCATCATGCTTTCCCTGTAGGATGTAGAGAGTACTTATTGTGATCCATCATGCTTTCCCTGGAGAATGCAGAGAATACTTCTTGTGATCCATAATGTGTTCCCTGTAGGATGCAGAGAGTACTTATTGTGATCCATCATGCTTTCCCTTTAGGATGCAAGGAGTACTTAGTGTGTGATCCATCATGCTTTCCCTGTAGGATGCAGAGAGTACTTCTTGGGACCCATTGCTTTCCCTGTAGAATGCAGAGAGTACTTATTGTTATCCATCAGACTTTCTCTGTTGGATGCAGAGAGAACTTAGTGTGATCCATCATGCTTTCCCTATAGGATGCATAGAGTACTTATTTTAATACATCATGCTTTCCCTGTAGGATGCAGAGAGTACTTATTGTGATCCATCATGCTTTCCCTGTAGGATGCAGATAGTACCTCTTTTAATCCATTGTGCTTTCCTGTAGGATGCAGAGAGTATGTATTGTGATCCATCATGCTTTACCTGTAGGATGGCAAACGTACTTATTGTGATCCATCATGCTTATGCTTTAGGATCAGAGAGTAATTATTGTGATCCATTATGCTTTCCCTTTAGTATGTAGAGAGTACTAAATGCGATCCATCATGCATTCCCTGTATGATGCCAAAAGTACTTATTTTGATCCATCATGCTTACCCTGTATGATGCAGAGAGTACTTATTGTGATCCATCATGCTTTCCCTTTAGGATGCAAGGTGTACTTAGTGTGAGACATCATACTTTCCCTGTAGGATGCAGAGAGTACTTATTGTGATCCATCATGCTTTCCCTGTAGAATGCAGAAAGTACTTATTGTCATCCATCATGTTTTCCCTGTAGGATGCCAGAAGTGCTTATTGTGATCCATCATGATGTCCCTGTAGGATGCAGGGAGTACTTATTGTGATCCATCATGCTTTCCATGTAGGATGCATGGAGTACTTATTTTAATCCATCAAGCTTTCCATGTAGCATGCAGAGAGTACTTATTGTGATCCATCATGCTTTCTCTGTAGGATGCATATAGTACTTCTTTTAATCCACCATGCTTTCCCTGCAGAGAGTACATATTGTGATCCATCATGCTTTACCTGTAGGATGCAGAGAGTACTTATTGTGATCCATCAAGCTTTTCCTGTAGGATGCAGAGAGTACATATTGTGATCCATCATGCTTTCCCTGTAGGATGCAGAGAGTACTTATTGTGATCCATCAAGCTTTTCCTGTAGGATGCAGAGAGTACTTATTATGATCCATCATGCTTTCCCTGTATGATGCAGGGAATACTTATTGTGATCCATCATGCTTTCCCTTTAGGATGCAGAGTACTAATTGCAATCCATCATGCATTCCCTGTAGGATGCAGAGAGTATGTATTGTGATCCATCATGCTTTGCCTGTAGGATGCAGCGAGTACTTATTGTGATCCATCATGCTTCCCAGTAGGATGCAGAGAATACTTATTGTGATCCATCATGCTTTCCCTGTCTGATGCTGGGAGTACTTATTGTGATCCATCATGCTTTCCCTTTAGGATGCAGAGAGTACTTATTGTGATCCATCATGCTTTCCCTGTAGGATGCAGAGAGTACTTATTGTGATCCATCATGATTTCCCTGTAGAATGCAGAGTACTTACTGTGATCTCTCATGCTTTCCCTGTAGGATGCAGTGAGTACTTATTGTGAACCATCGTACTTTCACTTTAGGATGCAGAGAGTACATATTGTGATCCATCATGATTTCCCTGTATGATGCAGGGAGTACTTACTGTGATCCATCATGCTTTCCCTGTGGGACGCAGAGAGTACTTATTATGATCCATCACGCTTTCCCTGTATGATGCAGGGAGTACTTATTGTGATCCATCATGCTTTCCCTTTAGGATGCAGAGAGTACTTATTGTGATCCATCATGCTTTCTCTGTAGGATGCAGAGAGTACTTATTGTGATCCATCATGCTTTCCCTGTGGAATGCAGAGTACTTATTTTGATCCATCATGCTTTCCATAACACTGTCCTAGGTTAAGCCTCTATTTTCCATACTGGTAACATTTATTTCCATTCTGCCTGATTCATGGCCACCCATATCTCGCATGCTTCAGAATGGATGAAAGAGCCTTCTCCTTGTCGGCCCCATTTCAGTGTAAGTTGGCAACATTTCTTTGTTGAAGCATCAATTCCCATATCATAATGTTAACAGGTGTTTATTTTATCACATTTTTATATTGCTTAATAGATCATCCCTGGAAGGATGAAAGGCTAAGAAGGCCCTGCCTCTGGGCTCAAACTTGTGAATGACATACTGCCCTTGTGTCAGAGATGAGCACTTTACTCAGTAGCTATCCACCTGCTAAAAGAGAAATCTCACCCAAATAGGCAGTGTATCATCCTCCTGCACCAGGACACCATGAATTTGGCATCTATTACCACCAAACCAGCAGATAACTAACTTATTCCTAGACACGGCCATCTGTAGAAGTGTATCATCCTCCTGCACCTGGACACCATGAATTATGCGTTCTGCATCTATTACCACCAAACCAGCAGATAACTAACTCCTTCCAAGACAGTTTGTCAAGATGTATCCGCTCCACCCTGAGGAGCATTAGTCGCTCCTTGAGCTGCAGATTCAAGCCATTGGCAGAACTCTTAGGTTATCACACTGATTAAGCTTAGCTATAATGCACTTCTTAGTGAGTTGCCACTTTGCAGAGCTGGTCAGTTCGCAGTTCATCTTAGCTTGAACTGACATAACACTCTGAGGGGGGACTTTGAAGAAGCGATTCCCGCCTCTTTCATTAAAAGAGGTGGCAGGAGTGGCGGGTCGAGGTGGGAGCTTCATAATTGGGTTACTCCTGATAGATCCCCCACAGACAGCTGTTATCCCCCTGCCTAACGCCTGTGATGTGACCTTTGGGGTCTATCTCTTCAGCAACCTCCCTGTCTACCATTCTAAATTCCCTCCATTGCTACCTTCTCCTAATGCTCCACTCTAAAGCCTCAGAAAGCTGACTCCTATAGGCATCAAATATTGATGTATATATTTTAAACCTTACTTATATAAAGAACTGTGTTAGCACATACCATAGTGTGTGGACATTCCTTTGTGGGGGCTTGGGGACTACACTGTACTTAAGAACTAGCCTGCATAACCTCCTGAGAGCTTAAGCCATGGTTGCTCGTCCATATCCGCATAGAGAATCTTGGATGGGGTGCTCTGTGCTTCTACTCTGCCAAATAGAGGGCAGGAGTACAGATAATCCACCTCCAGTCTTTACAGGAGTCACGAATTGAGCTTTCACTCATACGCCGATGACACTCAAACCTATATTGAAGCAAATAACATTGAAGACGCGCTTAGGAGAGTTAATCAGAGTATGGCTGACATTGATAAGTGGATGACGGATAATCAACTACAACTCAATGCAGCAAAGACGAAGATTATCCTGTCTGGGCCCAAGGTGAGAGTTACGGCCGAGAAGCCAATATTCTTCCCCTGTATTCTTGGTGAGAGGCTACAATTTGCTCCAAAAATTAAAAACTTAGGCTGTGTCTGGCAGCAGAATCTTAGTAGTGAAGCCCAGATGGGGCTAAGGTCAAGTCAGTGTACTACTCCCTGCGGTTGCTTAGGAATGTACATCCTTTCCTACCATCAGAAGAGAATCAGGGCTCTGGAGACGTTGAGCTTCAGGGGAAAGGTGAGGAAGGGTAGAATGCCTCTGAGTAGGCAAAGCTAAAAGTTGGACTTCTTGGCAAGGTCTGTGATGTGTGGAAAGAGAGAGAGAGGAGTCAAAGATGATCCCAAGGTTTTTTGCCTCATAGGTGGGTGAGGGGACCCAAGGAGGGTGGCCCGAGAGTGGCGGGAAACAAGGAGCAGGCATCCCAATTAGAAGGATCTCCGTCTTACTGGCATTAAGGCAGAGATCACTGGCAGAGCACGATGCCTGAATAGCAGTCAGGTATGACAGAGGAGAGAGAGGAGGTAGAGGGTGGCAGCTTCAAGGAGAGCTTTGTGCCATCTGCATAACACTGGAAATGAAGGGAGAAAGTGGGGATCAAGTGGGCCAGAGGGGCAAGGTAGATGTTGAAGAGCCATGGCGATAGGATAGAGCTGTGAGGGATACCACAGGTAGAGAGTGAGGTGGACAAAAAAAGAGCCATTTGCACTTGGTATTGGTCTGTCTGAAAGGAAGGAGGTCAGCCACGCCAGTGCCCTGTCCGTGATGCCTAAGGTATCATGGAGACAATTTATGAGGATGTAGTTGTTGACTGTGTCAACGGCAGAAGAAAGATCGATGAGGATAAGAACAGAGGGGGTGTTTGAGTCCAGGTTTGTAAGCAGGTCTTCAGTTGTTCTGGAGAGCAGTTTCCATGCCTCTGGATACCCTGAAACTGGACTGGTGGTCATGGAGGCAGTCAGCAATTTTAGTGTGGAGGGTCAGTTGGGGGATAACCAGCTTCTCCATGCGTTTGCCCAAAAAAGGGGTGATATAGGGCGATAGTTAGCCTGGGAAGAAGGGTCTGCAGATGGCTTTTTTAGGAGAGGGTGCACAAGACATGGCCACACCAGAGCTGTCTCATTCTGCACTGTTATCCACACTGGATAATGGGTGAATTCTTTTCAATGGTGATATTTGTTTACTATGGATAAATGCAACTATTACATGATAGTGCAGATAAAGGGCCTGTTTTTAGCGATTCTCATTTAGGGTGGCCAACCATTGCGTATTTTGAGAGATTGTACTAATTTAGTGGGTTGGGTCCTGATTTTCGCACAGAGCCTGCCCGGGACGGTTAAATGTCCCCACTTACCTCCTCTGCAGAGGGATAGGTTCTCTTAATCCTTCCCAGCTGAACTTCACACTTTTTCTTGTGATAGTTCACACATGTGGGAGGCACAGCTGACCCCTCTGAGGTCTGCTTTGTGTTATCAAAGCATGACATAAAGAGCTAGTAAAGGTTGCTGGTCCAGGCACCCAGTGCCCGGGGAAGCACTGTTGTCCCCTAGGATGTGCAAATGCTGGCTGATGATAGGAGGGGCACATAAGACTGCACGCTTTGTGGAATCATGCCTCCCGATGAAGCCCTCACACTGCAGTGCCTTTTATTTCACTGTGGATACAGGTTTAAAATCACATGAAGTTGTTCAGATTCACGTATGTGTCCAGGCTGCTACTGGAATTTGCCATTTAGGAGGAAGACAATCAAAGCTATAATTATATTATTTTGCTCTCACATGTTTTTATGACAACATTGCAATACAATTGAATGAATGCACTTTTCTACAGCAAGTTTATCAAAGTCTGACAAAATACCTGTAACGTTATGTTCTGTAATTTCACTTTTGATTATGTAAATATAGATGCAGAATATGGGGGTGCAGGGCTCCTGCTGAGCAGTCTTGATGATTCCAATCTAATCGGTCAGTTCCCTGTGTGCAGATCAGTCCTGCAAGCTGGGAAATGGTGATAGGTGTTGCACGTGTGTGTGCAAAATGCCTTCAGCACTAATGTTATAATAAAGGTGGAAATTGGGTGGAACGCACGTGCGCAAAGGACGCTGCACTGAACCAGGCAAAGTGCTGAGTGCTTGGGAAGCGCGTCCACGCCTGAAGCCTCCTGGAAACGAATGTGTAAAGTTACCCCCCCCCTCCCTTCCCACCTTCCCAATGCTTTACTGATCGCAGGGAACCCCGCAGCACCTGCTCCCACCTCCTGTGATGATGGGGTGAGTGATGGCGGTCATTAAATGTGCTCATGAGTGCACCCCTGTGTATTACAAGTCCTGATTGGTCAGGTCGGACACGCGCAGGAAAGCACACGCATGCGCAGAGTAGACAGGCGGCCCCTCACATGCCAGGAGCATGCGCAGAGCGGAGAGAGGCCTCTCATAGGGTAGGCGCATGCGCAGTACTGGGTGTCCGTTTCTGAGCATGCGCACAGGAGACACTGCCTCGTGTCTCGCCCTTGGCCTGCGAGGGTGTCAGAGAGGCCCGGTTTCCCCTTCTCCGTGAGTCGGAGGTGAGAGGTTTATTATTCCCCCCATTCTAGCCTTTATTCTGAGTTCTGAGCTAATATATCCCCTTCCCAGAGGTTTAGGACAGAGGGTGTCAGCTCCACAAGCCTCTTCCTCATATGTTCACACTCCTGCTCTCCCCATGGTCAATCCTGTTCTCCCCAGGCCACTCCTGCTCTCCCCCCTGGCCACTCCTGCACCCCCAGCCACTTCTGCTCTCCCCCTGGCCGCTCCTGCCCCCTCCCCCTGGCCACTACTGCCCCCTCCCCCTCGCCACTCCTGCGATCCCCCCTGGCCACTCCTGCACCCCCCCAGCCACTGCTGCTCTCCCCCTGGCCACTCCTACTACCTCACCCCGCCACTCCTTCCCTCCACCGGCCACTCGTGGCCACTCCTGTACCCCCCACCACTCCTGCCCCCCACCCGGCCGCTCCTGCTCTCTGCCAGGCCGCTGCAGACCTTCCCCACACCCACGGCCACTCCTGCTCTCCTCTGGCCAGTGCCTTTAGTGACACTGGTAAATGAGCCAGGGCTCATTAAGGGGAGGGGTGGCTGCCTTTTGTAGAGATCAGCCTCCCTTCCCCATGGGAGAGAGGCATACCTGCCTAACCTCTGGGTTTTGGCCAGAAACTCCGGGTTTTTAGCCTTTTCTCCAGGTCTCCGGGGAAGACCCTCGAGTCTCAGGGTTTTCGCAGCAGTTTCCGGATCAGTCCAATCCTCCATCCGATTGGCTGCAAAATACCGCTCCTGGTAGCCAATCGGGTGGAGGTTTGCGCAGACCCGGAAACGGCACGAATGTGCCTCCTATGAGCCTGTTGCTGGGGTGGGGGCAGCTTTTACTGACTGCTTTTTCTTTTTAATGCTTTTAACGTTGCTAGCAAATTGGCAAAATGAATGCAGGTGAAGCAAAATAACCCACATTTGTTTTGCTTCACTTTTCATTCTTTTTTGTCGAGTTTCAATGCGAACGCGCGCTTATTTTGCTATCATTCTGTTTGCCAAGGTTACCAGGGCTCAAGTCGAGGGTACGACTAATTTTTAACTCACCACTGCACTAAATAACCTGATGAAAAACAACTAAAGTGAAATGTCCAATTTCGGTACTGTAAAATTCAGGGAAATCCTCTGTATTGGTTCTTGGAGTTTACATGTGCGAATGCCTTTTGTCCTATGCAATTTGGGTGGTTGTGAAAAGCCAATTTAATGAAATATGCATATTTCAATTTGAACTGCAAATTTCTGACGTCACATCACATTGCAACAGAGTTTACCTTTTTGACATGTGGGCAGAGCCATATGAAAATGGGCGGAGTTTTGTGTGACTGGGCGGGGCATACATCTCAGGAATTTTGATTTTCAAATGTAGGCAGGTATGGGGAGAGGGTGCTGCTCTCTGCATTTATTTTCCATAGACTTGCCTTGCAGTCGGGAGTGGCAGCGTCACCATTAAGGCTGAAAGGGTGAGGCCGCTGGAAGCTGAGGCCTTTTTCTTAAAGACTGAAACTCCTGCGAAGGTGCGGGAGCTTCAGGATTTAGAAAACAAGGACTCTGCTGCCAGCGGCTTCACGTTTCTCTCCATAATGGTGGTGGCGGCGGCCTACAGGCCTCTCTTGTTTGAAGGGATGCCTCGCAGGTGCGTCGCCACCATTATGGATGAAAGGCATTTATTTCTGAAGCCTGAAGCTCTCACACACAAGCGAGTGCTTCAGGCTTTAAAAAAACAATCCTTGTCATGTAGTGGCTGGGCTGCCAGGGGAGACTAGTGAGCCCCTGCAGGGCCCCGCCTCAAAGCGAGATTTCGGCTGGCCCAGGCCCACTTGAAGCCCTGCCCATGGCCACCCCTGCCCCCCCTGAACTCCTCGCCGCTCCTGTTCTCGCGTGGTTGCTCCTGCTCACCCTATCCTGCCTCTATGTGCTCATCCATTGCCACTTCCTAGCTCCCATAAGAGCCATCTCTTGGGTCAATTTAGAACCCCCACATTTCAAGGGCCTGGAACCCCTTTATTGTGCCCATAGGTGGGTGCAGCTTATTTATCATTTACCGGCGTAACCGCTTGATGTGCTTCTTATTATTGACAAATATTCCCAGCTATATATATTCATCTACTGCTTGTGTGCGCTCTTTTCCAATTCTCCCCCTGAAACTAGAAGGATCTGATCTTTATTACGTAGCAGCATATGTATTTATATGTATTTCCTTTCATTGGCAGCACTATAAGTAGACCCCGTGTTCTGCAGCCACTGTAGGCAGATCTGGGCCTAGTCCATTAGTACTAAATCCGCTGCATCACCCGGCAGCGTAAGGGGAGCCATCCCAGCCTCTAGTCCACCAGGTAAATATTAAATAACAGGAGGGCTAAGACACCCCCTGGCGACTTCTGCTCCCCCCCTGGCCACTCCTTCTCTCCCACTCCCTCTTCTGGCCACTCCTGCTCTCCACGGCCTCCAGTCCATAATGTAAATATTAAATAACAGGAGGGCTATGATACCCCCGTGGCCACTCCTGCTCCCTCCTGGATACTCCTTCTCTCCCCCCTCCCCCTTCTGGCCGCTCCTGCTCTCCCAGACCTCCCGTCTATCAGGTAAATATTAAATAACAGGAGGGCTAAGACGCCCCCCCCCTTGTCTCTCCTGCTCCTCCCCTGGCCACTCCTGCTCTTCCCCTCCCCCTTCTGGCCGCTCCTGCTCTTCCCGGCCTCCAGTCCATCAGGTAAATATTAAATAACAGGAGGGCTAAGACACGCCCTATTTTCCCCTGAGTCGATCTGAAGATTCTCAGCCACGTTCCCTCTAAATCCAAACGCACCCTCCATTTTTAATTCACAATGAAGTAGGTGATCCCTTAATGTTTTGCTGCCATTTTAGCCCAAATGCGCTCTCTATCGAATGCGGATCTAAAAACTCTGAAAGCACAGTTCTGTTTGCTAAAAATCTCAAAATCATAATGTTAGTAAATTTGGATAAACCCTTTTTAAGTCCAAAGTGACACTGGAGCAATACTTATTCTCTTTCCTCCTGATTTACTTTAGCAATTACATTACATGCAATAATCTTGCTGGTAATGTACAAAAGTGCTTCCAGGTGTCATTCTTTGCATGGTTCATCCGCTCTTCTTTTTCTTGTATAGGGGCTTGTATACTATCTCGCTATCAGATGGTATTTTGCAGTGTTCAGCCGCTCTCCCTTTTCTTGTATAGGGACTTGTATACTCTCTATCAGATGGTAGTTTGCTTTGTTCAGCTGCTCTCCCTTGTCTTGTATAGGGACTTGTATACTCTCTATCAGATGGTAGTTTGCTTTGTTCAGCTGCTCTCCCTTGTCTTGTATAGGGACTTGTATACTCTCTATCAGATGGTAGTTTGCTTTGTTCAGCTGCTCTCCCTTGTCTTGTATAGGGACTTGTATACTCTCTATCAGATGGTAGTTTGCTTTGTTCAGCTGCTCTCCCTTGTCTTGTATAGGGACTTGTATACTCTCTATCAGATGGTTGTTAGCTTTGTTCAGCTGCTCTCCCTTGTCTTGTATAGGGATTTGCGTTAGGCAAGATTGTATGGTATCAGGTAATATTATACCCATATATATGGTCGCCGTATATAATATCGCCAGGAAAAGGTTGTGGCGATATTATATGCGTGACCATATATATGGGGACAGGGGCAGCAAAAAAATGAAAAAAAGGGAATGGGGGTTGCGGGGGTGGCCCCCCGCATGTTCCATGCAATAATGTCCCCTCAAAAAACGGCCATTTTTAGGCGACATTTTTGCATGGCGATATTTTTGAGGGGACATTATTACATGTAACCGATTGTATGCAGTAACCCTGTGGGAGACTACACCAGTCTTGTCCTCTTGGTATTAGGTAACCCACTTATTGGTATGGGTCTGCACTACACAAGTCGGTAGAGTGACTGAGCAGCCACACATATCTCAAGAGGGGTACATGTGAGCTGCAGCATCGAAATAAATCCACACATACAAGTATCCAAATAACACTTACACTCACAGTTTTCTAGTAAAATAATTATTTATTCAACAGTCAATTTTAAATAAGCATTCTTTAAAAAGGGCAACGTGCAACAATAAAAATACAATTCATAACACTTTCTCAAAATCAAGATAAGCAAGTGGATACTTGTTAGTGATGTTTCATACACACTTCCTCCACCCTGAGGTGACTTCAATTACTAGGACGGTATTGGCATTTCTATATCACTTTTTGCAATGGCAGAATGCTTTCTTTAGCTACTAAGACACAATTCTGAGTGAGGATTCCCACCCACCTGGGCAACCTGTAATAAAAGTATTAACAAGCCCAGTCCATTATTGTTAAATAAGTCTTGCTTCCTGGTCAGAAAGTTCGACCAGCCCAATGTACCTGAGATAGAAGAGTTTTTTTGACGGTTCGTCGATGGATCCCTTTAAAGCAGTAGTCACAGGGTGTTGAGATTCCTCGAATGAAAGTGAAACTCTGGCGTCGAGACAGCAGCTTCGATCTTCATGCTGCTCTTCGATGATCGTTCGAGGAAGGTCTGGGAAGATGAGGCATGCGGTCTGTCTTGATGCAAAGTGTTCAGTGCCGCATAGAAGACTCATTGATGGATGTCGGATGGCAGCGGGTGTCGTGTCGGGAGTTGCTTCGGTGGTCCTCCGGCCTGTCGGTGCTGCAGCCGCAGCATGTACCTCGGGATAGCTTTGGCGATCAGGACTCGACCATGGGATGGACCTCGGATCTTCACTCAGTCAGTGTCCTCGGGACATCTTTGTCGGCTTCGGGTGGTGAGAAACCCACTGGGTAAACTTTCTGCACTAACCCACGACCTCAACCTTCTCTGGTGGGACAAAGCAGTTGACGGTGATGGCGCGGGAGCCCTCTGTCAAATTTTAGAGCTAGTTGTGAAGCGACTCTGTGGCTCCAGAGTGTACTCAAGATACTTTCTGGTAAGAAAGAAGACCGGGGGCTGGAAGCCCATTCTGGATCTACGACTACTCAACAAATACATCAAGTCCCAGAAATTCAGTATGGTCACGTTGCAGCATGTGCTCGGCCAACTGGAGGAGGGAGACTTTGTCGTCTTTGGATATAGAGGACACGTACTTCCACATCCCCATTTACGAAAAACATTGCAAGTTCCTGCGCTTCCTCGTACAAGGGAAGCACTACCAGGTCAAGGCTCTCCCCTTCGTACTGAAGTCGGTACCCAGAGTCTTTACGTAGTGCCTGGCTCCGGTGGCGACTGTCTTCAGCTATAGGGAATTCATGTGTACCCATACATCGACGACTGACTCATCCGGGCCAAGTCAAGGGACACCACTGTCGATCACAGGGAGAGGACCGTCTGGCTGCTGACAGATCCGGGGTCCTCGGTGAGCTATGCAAAATCCTGCTTGACTCATCGCAGCACGCGCTGTTCCTGGGGTCCAGGCTCAACACGGTATCCTGCCTGGTGCTCTGTCGGAGGAGAGGATAGCGGCCATTTTGGGCAAGGTGCAATGCTTGTTCGCACTAAAGATCACCACGGTAAGGCATCCAGTTGATGCTCGGCATGATGTTGTCATGTATCTTCCTGATCCGGCTCTGCAGGCTGCGGTTGTGACCGCTCCAGGAATTCTTGGACTCCCGTTGGATCCAGGGGCCTCATTACGACCCAGGCGCTAATGGTTAACGGCGCCATAAAAGGCTGCAGCGCCGTTAACCTATTAGTGCCTAATTACGAGGTCCCTTTGCGGGACCCGACCTTAACGGTTGGTGCGGCACCGTACTTAGCGCCTTCCCCATTCCCATTGAGCCCTATGGGGCAAAAATGGGATTGAGGAAGGGCCATGGAGGAAGGGGGAATTACCGCCCCGCCAACCTTGCAATGGGGTGGTAACTCCCTCTTTCTCCATGGCGGAGTCGGTAACTTACCGGCATGGACCATGGTGCTAATAGCACCATGGTCTTCCGCCAGGGTTGTAATGAGGCCCCAGGTGTCCGGAAGCTTCAAGGACAGGATCGTGCTCGACGAGGAGTTATGTTGAGTGATAAGGTGGTGCGGCGTGCGCTCCAACATCGCCGGGGGCACAGACTTCCAGAGTCCCCCATACCAGGAGACTGTCACTACGGACGCTTACCCGGAGCGGTGGGGAGCACAAACTGGTCCTCTCCATGCCAGAGGCCTGTGGCTGCCGGGGGAGAAGGCGCTATACTTCAGTGTACTGGAACTATGGGCTGTGTTTTGGGCCCTCAAGTCTTTTATTCCGTCCCTCACGGGCAAAGTGGTGAGGGTATTCTTGGACAATACCACCACAATGTTTTACATCGGGAAGCAGGTGGGCACCAGCTCCCCAGCGCTCTCCAGAGAGGCACAGGAGTTGTTGCACTGGGCCATCACCCTGGGATGTTCCTCATTCCTTTTTACCTGTCGGGAGTCAAAAATACTGTCGCCGACTCCCTCAGAAGGGAGCTGCGCTCTTGCCACGAGTGGGAGCTTCGGCAGGATCAAGTGGACAATCTCTTCCTCAGGTGGGGCAGTCCCCATATCGTTCTGTTTGTGTTCGCCACAAAGTGCCAGAGGTTCGCCAACAGGTTCCCCCAGCCAGGGAGCATGGGGGACGCATTCTCCTTCCCTTGGGAAGGCCTGTTCCTGTACGCATTCACTCAGTTGTCACTGCTACTATGAGTCATCAGTGAACTCAGCCGGTGCAGTATGATCCTTGTCGCGCCAGCGTGGCCGAGGCAAATATCGTACCCCAACCTTCTTAGCATGTCCGCGTCCCCTCCAGTCAGCAGTGGCCGCAGATCTTCTTGCCAGGGAAGGTGGTGCAATTCTGCACCACTACCCTTGATCGCTGAACCTGAAGGCCTGGCTCCTGCAGCATTAGAATTTGGTGGTTTACAAGCTGCCTGTGGACTGAAGGGAGGTCCTCGCCAAGGAAAGAGAGTAGGACAAAAATTTAATTGTTTCGCGACTTGGTGCAAGTCGCAGAAGATTAACCCTCTGAGGGTCACGGCCCCACAAGTCCTTCCGTACTTGTTGTTGGCTAAATCAGTGCAGGCTCACGCCTCCATCAAAGTACATCTGGCGTCTGTCTCCCATTACACCAGGACTCCGCAACAGTTTTCTCTTTGGTCCCACCGTCTAGTGAAGGAGTTCATCAAAGGACAGTTCAGTTAGTTCCCGCCGGTGAAGGGTCCTGCCCCGGTGTGGAAACTCTATGTGGTGCTTACTAGGCTCATGGGGGCCCCATTCGAGCCGATGCAGGAAGTTCCACTTAACTTCTTGTCTTGCAAGACAGCTTTCCTCGTGGCCATCACCTCTGACAGGACAGTAGGTGAGAACCAGGCCCTGTCCTACAAGCAAACTTATTTGACTTTCCAAGAGACGAAGGTGGTGCTGCGGACACACCCTTCTTTCATGCCTAGGGTTCTGTCAGAATTTCATTTCAACGAGCACTTGGTGTTGCCTGTGTTTTTTCTGACGCCTTTGCCACCGGCTGAAAGGAATTTGCACTCGCTGGATGTGGCTCGAGCACTGACGTTTTATGTGGCCCGCACAAAGAGTCTGTAAAAACCTCTCAGCTTTTTGTGAACTTTGGTCCTGTGAACCATGGGAAGGCCCTGTCCAAGGCTTCCATCTCCAGGTGGCTCTCCGGGTGCATCACTCATTGTCACTGGGTGGCTGCTGCAACTACGGCGTTCCTATCTGGTGTGCCCCTGCGGGACATCTGCAGGGCTGCTACGTGGAGGTCTGCGCACACCTTCACTACATTCTAATGCGTCGATGGGGATTCCAGGGAGGAGTCTAGAGTCGGCCGAGCAGTGCTACGCAACCTGTTCACTTGAAGGTGAGCCTGGTGAGGAGGTAAGAGTAATTGCTTCTGTTGAGCCTTGCAAGGATTCACATGCAAACCCTCCCTCTTGCCCCTCTGCGGCTCTTCTCGGTCATACTGTCACTTTACATGCTACCAAATCTGAAGATGGCTGCCAGAGGAGGAGCTTGGGGAGATGGTAGTAATTGGCGGGGGGCTGTATGCCCCAGAGCTCAGTGATTGGTTTATAGGAGAAAGACAGTTATTAAACGAAAGTGAAACTGGTTTCTCTTTTACCGAGGATTCCCAGCCTGACGACGGGGAATATTCATGAGCATGTGAATCCATGTCAGACCCATGCTGGAGAACAGCAGTTACAGGAAAGTAACTTGTTCCTTTTCTTGTATAGGGGCTTGCATTCTCTCTCGCTGTCTGATGGTAGTTTGCTTTGTTCAGCCGCTCTCCCTTTTCTTGTATAGGGACTTTTTGCCACCCTGTTTGCCAAGCCCCCATCCTAGGAACCTTTACAGAAAAAGAATACAATTTCAAAATGGAACATCGAATGAGATAAGGATGATATCCTGATGCAAATCAAACCACTTAATTCCTCACAAACACCTGGGCCAGATGGGCTGTCAAACAATACCTTGAAGCTAAATCCGGAAGCATGGGCTGATTTCTGCGCTTCCCTATTCTCCACGATAATGGACACAAACTAGATTCCATCTTCATGGAAAACTGAGACGTTGATTCATATAGTCAAAAAAGAAGACAGCGCTTCTGCAAATAACTGCCCTCTGCTTGCCATGTAAGATCTATTGGGAAATCTCTTTGCTTGAGTACTGCTCAGGCAATTAACACAATGGGCAAAACCAGCCAATAGAATGGATCCTAGGTAGACCGGATTAGATAAAGGCGCAGGAACTATCATCAATCTTCTGCTAATAAATCTCCTAAAGCTGGAAGCTATGAGAGCAAAAACGAAAATCTATGCTGTTTTCATAGATTTAAAACAAGCGTTCAACAGTGTCCACCGTCGGAGATTGTGGCTGAAGCTACAGATGTGGAATTGTCCACCGAACCTGATATCTGCCATTCAAGAGCTGTACTCTGACACGTTAGTTCAGGTCAGGTTATCTAACCACGGCGCATTATCCAAGAAAATTGACACATGGAACAGACTGGGCTGCCCACTTGCTGCATTTCTGTTCAGCTTGTGTATCTCTGATCTGAATACATCCCAACATATACTACGAACATTTCCACCTATCTTAAATGGTACTGCTATACCCTGGATGATATATGCAGATTACCTTGTGTTGTTAGACAAAACATTGATTGGTCTTCAACACAGTCTAAAAGCACTTTTCAACTACCTGGGTATCAATGGGCTAACCATCAACTCCACAAAAACCCAAACATTGGACCTCATTACGAGTCTGGCGGTAACCGAGGTGGTAAAACCGCCTCGGTTACCGCCGGACTCGTATTACCATTCCGCCTCCGTGATTCCCGGAATTACCGGGGCATTACAACCCCGGTTTCCCGGAAATCACGGAGGCGGAATGGTGTTAATCCCCATTCCCATTGAGTCCTATGGGACTCAATGGGAATGGGGATCATGGAAACACCAGCAGCATCTCGTAATGCTGCCGGTGTTTCCTCGTCCGCCTGCAGGCAGGCGGTGTTAAACCCGCCAGGTCAAACCTAGCGGGAACATCACCCCCGCCTGCAGGAGTCGGGATCAGGCGGTCCGGAAACAACGTTGGAGGCGGGTTTACCGCCACCGTTATTTCCGGACCGCCTGATTTGTAATGAGGCCCAATGTCTTTCTCTAACCAGCAAGGGCAGTGTAAAGAGAATTGTTCCCTTTACTTGGGCCTAACCAAGTTGACACAAGTACAAAAGATCAAATATCTAGGGGTATGGCTCAATACTGCTTTAGACGACATGATTGGGGAAATGCCCTTCGCACTAAAGTGCGCTCTCTGGCGCATCAAGCCTACCTACTACATTGAAATTTCTTGTGTTTGAGGCTTAACCTCCTTCCGACTAGAGAAGTATTAACACACCGAAAACAACTAAAAGCAGATCTGAATTATTGTTGTTTCTGTCTTAACTAAGCGGAAACCATACAACATATTCTTATGGACTCTGATGTGCTGGCTGAAACGAGACAGCAATATCGGAACATATTGCAAATAGATGCGACACCGATGTCCAAAGACACTCAATGGTCCTCTTTGCTACTAGGCAGGCACAAATCACTTATATTCAGGGTAGTCCAATTTTGGCTGGAAGTAACCACTTTGAAGAATTCTTAATTCCAGAACATTATATATTTGATGATTTGGAAAATCTATTGATGTTTTGTAGTAAAAGGTTTGTAAATTACTTATTTGTTTTTTAAAGTATAGGGACTTGTATATTCTCTTGCTATCGGATGGTAGTTTGCATTTTTCAGCCGCTCTCTTTCTTGTATACAGACTTGTATGCATTCTCGCCATCAGATTATAAATTGCATGGTTCAGCCGCTCTCCATTTTCTTGTATAGGTACTAGTATACTCTCTCGCTATCACATGGTAGTTTGCAGGCGTCAGCTGCTCTAATTTTTATTGTATAGGGGCTTGTGTACTCTCTCGCTATCAGATGGTGCATTGCATGGTTCAGCCACCCTCCCCTTTTCTTGTATAGGGACTTGTATAATCTCTCGCTATCAGATGATATGATATGATAGAGCATTTATAACGCGCCTATACACAAGCGTTTTAAGGCGTGACACAGAAAGGGAGGGGGAACACAGGGAGGACAAATAACGATCCTACTACGCCAGCTATCATTCAGCTTGCGCAAGTGCATGGGAAGGGGGAAGGTGGAAAGCGCAGCGGGGGGCAGTGCATTACATGGAAAAGAAAATAAATACAATAAGTAAAGGTATCAGCCTGCAAGTGGCAAGTGCAAAGGTAAGTGCGGTATCAGGTGTCAAGTACTGTTAGTGGGGCTGTAGGGATACAGAAACAGTCTCCAAGTGTGGGGATTGCCAGGTAGGCAGTGCAAGTGATTGTGACTGGCGGGGGAGGGACCTGGACCCGAGATCAGATGGTGGCCAGGTAGCCAGTGCAGTTCAAGGTTCAGCCAGGAGGTCAGCAGGGGAGAGGAGGAGAGAAAGCTGAAGCAAAGAGAAAGGTTTTGAGGTGCTTCCGGAACCGGAGATGGTTCTCAAGTTTCAGGGAGGCAGGGAGGCTGTTCCAGAAGGTGGCCCCAGCCGAAGAAAGAGATCTACCGCCAACTCGTTGCTTGGATAAGCGACTGACCCTGAGGGAGTTGGAGGCGGATGAGCGAAGAGTTCGAGAAGGAAGATATTTGGGAAGAGAGAGTTGAAGGTATTGGGGACCCCGTCCCCAGAAGGCCTTGTGGACAATGCAGAGGGTTTTGAACTTGATCCTCGCAGCCACCGGGAGCCAGTGCAGAGATTTCAGTCCTGGAGAGAAACGATCCAAGGTCGTGAGGCCAAGGACAGTCTCGCAGTCCTGTTCTGAATGAGTTGCAGAGGGCGGAGCGTAGAGGCAGGCAGATTTAGAAAGAGGCTGTTGCAATAGTCCAGCCTAGAGAGAACCAGAGCTCTGGAGACAGTGAGCTTCTGGGGGAAAGAGAGGAAAGGAAGAATACCTCTGAGGAGGTGTAGCTGGTAGTGTGACTTCTTAGAGATGTCAAAGATGTGTGGAGCGAAGGCGAGTGTGGAGCTGAAGATGACCCATAGGTTTTTTGCCTCGCAGGTCGGGGCAGGGAGAGGGCCAAGGGAGGCCGGCCAGAGAGTGACAGGAAAGGTGGGAGTGGGTGTGCCGACGAGGAGAATCTCAGTCTTACTGGCATTAAGGCAGAGGTTGTTGGCGGCACACTACTCCTGGATGGCAGATTGACAGTCAGTGATGAGAGAAGGAGAAGAGGTGGCCGAGGGTAGCCTGAAAATGAGCTGAGTGTCATCCTCATATCACTGAAAGTTGGGGCAGAGAGCGGCAATGTGGTGGGCAAGGAGTGCCAGGTGTTGTTGAACAGCCAGGGAGAGAGATTAGACCCCTGGGGAACACCACAGGTAGAGAAAAAGATAGCAGAGAGGAAGAACCCAAGCTGGACCTGAGAGGGTCGGTCAGAGAGGAAAGAAGTCAACCACGCCAGGGCCTGACTGGTAATATCCAGGTTATCATGGAGACGGTTGAGCAGGATGGCATGGTTGAGCATTTCAAAGGCTGAGGAGAGATAAGATGAGGACACAGGGGGTGTTAGGGTCAAGTTTGGAGAGCAGGTCTTCACAGATGTTCAGGAGAGCAGTTTCCGTGCTTCTGGCAGCTCTGAAGCCAGACTGATGGTAATGAAGACAACCAACATATTCAGTGTGAAGATTAAGCTGGGAGATGGCCAGTTTCACCAGGAGCTTGCCCAGGAAGGGAGTGATTGTGATTGGGCAATATTTAGCCGGGCAGGAGGGGTCGGCAGAGGGTTTCTTAAGAAGAGGTTGCACAAGGGAGTGCTTCAGGGGGGGTGGAAAAACTCCAGTGGCGAAGGAGTGGTTGCACAAGTCAGCCAGAGCAGGAGCCAGGGAGTCAATGTGGTCCTTGAGGGTTTTTTTGGAGTAGGGGAGAATCTGTTTTGATGAGACTTTCATAGATCGGACTTGTCTAGAAACCTCATCTGTGGAGAACAGGAGAAAGGCAGAGAAGGAGGGAGAAGAGGTGGCTGCATATGGGCCAGAGGAAGAGCAGGGAGGCTCGATGGTACATTGCATGGGTCAGCCCCTCCCTTTTCTTATATAGGGACTTGTATACTCTCTCGCTTTCAGCTGGTTCATTGCAGGGTTCAGCTGCTCTCCCTTTTCTTGTATAGGGACTTTGGGATAGTGTTGTTAATATTGGCCTACACCCCATTGAGATCGAACTGTGATTATTGGCCTGCATCACTTTGAGACTTTGAGATAGAACTGTAAATATTAGCCTGCGTCACTTTGAGATAGAACTGTGAATATTGGCCTGCGTCACATTAATACAGCAGGCATACTGTATTACAGCAGGAGTCATACTATGATAATATCATAAATCATGTAGTGTAAGGACATGGCATACAGCACATGTCAATATACTATGATCATATCAAAAATCATGTAGTGTAAGAACATGGTTGTACAAAACTGGCATACAGCACTCCTACTTGTATTGCTATGGTCACGTAAAAGGTTAGACCGTGGGTCGTTTAAGTAACGCAGAGCAGAGCAGTGTGAGCCACATGATTAAATATACACTAAAATTATTAATTTAAAGAAACATATTCATTTCATGTTCAGTATTCAAACCTTTTGTTGGTACCTCAACATTTACATATAAGCCTGGACTCCATTTGGTGCAGAATGAGTGTGCGATTGCCCTCACATTTATTGGTGGTGGCTTTCTGTAATCCTATAAATTAGATATCTCTCGTCAGGCAACTGGGGCTCTTTCTGCCAGGGTTGCGCAAGTGGTAGTATGGAAACCTGGCTTTTAAGATTTGTCAGGTGTTCTCTAATACAGATTTTCTGCTCTCTTATGGTGCTCCGAATGTGAATCTTTTTGCAGATGCATATGACAGCATAGACCACGTATGCAATTGATAACGTTTGTGATAACAATCTCCCCTCCATGTTCTTAAGTGAATCTGTTACAGTTGTTATGTGCGTGTTGGCACATATTACAGGTGCCACACTGGTAGAACCCAGGTGATGGTGACAACCAATTGGCAGCATTCCCTGTTGGATATGAGTCACTGCTCAGGAACGAGGGGCAAAGCAGATTTCTAATAGTAGGCGCCCTCGTGTAAACACATTTGGGTTTGGGGGAAATGTGTTGTTTGATATCTTTATGCCTGCACAATAAGTGCCAGTGCTTCTGCACTATGCTATATAGACTGTGTGCATCAGTCGAGTACTGGGTAATGATATTGGTGGTTGCTTTATTTTCGGATAAGTTTCTCAGTTTAGGTTGTAATACCTCAGTCCTTGTGCATTGTTGGATTCTTCTCAAGACTCTGGCTAATCATGGGTGCTGGGTATCCTCTGGCTTTGAATCTCATGGACGAAAGCGCACATTCAGCTTCAAAACCTATTTCTTGGCTGCAATTTTTTCGATCCTGATGAAACGCCCCTGCATGAATGTTATTAATAGTAGTTCTGCGATGACAGCAGGAAGCATGGAGAGTGGAGTTTACCTTTGTCGGTTTTCTGAATGTTTTTGTCTCGATTGCATTATTCTATATATATCTCTATTACACGGCCCGCGGTAGCGGCTGTGTAGTTATGGTTAAGTTGCTAAACTCATAAGAAGACCACTTTTTCCAGCGGCTTATAACTTCGCTCGCTCTGGAGGAATCATCACCAAACTGTACAAAAAAAGTATATGGCTGGCTCTGAATTTTTTCACCAAGTTGGGTGTGGTTTTGTGCAGGGGGGGCAAAGTTATAGGGGCTGTCCCACATTTTTTTTTTCATAGACTGAATGGGGGAAAACGTTGCCCACGGCTACAGGCTGAACGGCTGGACAGATTTTCACGTAATTTGCGGCAGGGCTTGGGTCAGAAAGCGTGCTTTTGTGTGTCTGGTGGAAATCCAACCAGTACTTTTGTTGCAAAGAACTGAAATGTATGTGTAAAAAAATTAGTGATATCTGGGTACGCTCCGAGAACCCATTTCCCTGATCGAAGTCTCATTGGCTTGTGGTACGCCGTGATGCAGGATCAGGTGGTTGAAAGAGGGCGATGCAAAGAAATTGACAACGTGTTGTGCTGTAGCCTAGTGCTGCCGGTGGTTATGGTGACTGCATTGTTTGATGGCTGTGTGTTTTTGGCGAAATGTTCCCATGCTTGCCTGCCTTGTAGTGGTTGTGGGTAAGGCGTAGGCCTTTGAGTGCATGGGCAGAGCATGGGAGAGCAGTGAGGCAATTTGCGGGTAGGTCATCAGGCGAGTACCTTGTGTGGCAATGGCGTCGACGCTACCTTGGGAATGGGGACTGGATTGTAGATGATGGAAAGAAATTGAGAATGGGTGACAGTGCTACATGGAAGGATTTCTTACCATCACAATTTTGCTATATGCACCATGCACGCGGCTAATCTCATATACTTCATTGGCGGGTAGCTGCACAGGCGACTATCATATTTTGGTCAGTGCAGGCAGACTGTATTGGGGATGGGGAGTGAGAAAATATGAGGATATTTGCAGTCGGTGTACTATGTTGTGTTGTGCCTGAAAAGTTCCTACTGACTTTTGTGCATGGCTAGGGCCCTTGGACCTAACTGTGGCCACTGGGTGGAAGTAGGTGTGAGAATGTTGCCTTGTTTGGGTCCGTTAGTGTACCCATACGAACCTGTAGTCAGAAAAGCTCTGTGGCCACATGCTCTCATGCATGCCTATTGCCTTCCAGTGGGAGTGTACAAGGGCTCGGCTCTTGGGGGCATGGCCAGAGGCTGTAGGCCTCTGCATGTATTCAAGAGCGCAGGCCTTCGGCACAACACCTGCAACGCAATGCAGGCATATATGGGACCACTGTGATAATGGTTTGTGAATTGCACACATCCGTACAAAGAGTGAATTCCCTTTGTCGTTGCTCATTTGCATAAGTTATTATACCCATACCTTCTGACATTCCGCTGTTGGCTAGGGGTGCTGGTGGTTATGTTGCCGTAGTGGGTTACCAGTGTGTTGGTGGCTGTGGTACGTTTGGCAAGTATGGTGTGGGGCGCCATGTTCCCATGCATGCCTCCATTGCCTTGTAGTGGTTGTGGTCAAGGCCTAGGCTTTTGGGTGCCATAGGCCTCCACATGTACCTAAGTGGCTAGGGCTTGGCCACAGCCTTGTTTGAGGGAGGGCAGTAAGACATTGGCACATGGAAGGATTTTTTACCATCACAGTTTTGCGATGTGGACCTTTGACCCAGCTACTCACTTACACTTCATTGGGGGGTAGCTGCAGGCAGACTCCATTGGGGATGGGGAGTGCATTGGAGGCAATATGAGGGTGTTTGCAGTCGCTGTACTATGTAGTGGTCCACCACCCGTATATTGGAATGTAGAAGGTGTGGCACGCGCAGTAAGGTGCAATATATTTGAGAAGAAAGAGGAATAAGAGTAGATGTAAGTAGCCAGTACTAGTGGCAGCGTACAGGACAAGAGTTTGCAGACAGTATGTCGTCATAGGTGGCTGCCTCATGGACCATGTACTGTGTGTTAGTAGCGTCATATGTTAACCCACTGCCTTGCTCTCTGTTTTGTAGGTGATACTGTGATTGTACGTGCCACACAAGCAAAATGTCTTTGAAACGGTGCCACCAGACGCCCTTTTCATGTGTTTCCTTTTTTCAAAACATGACAGCGGTAGCAAGTGTTGTTCAACCCATGGCACAATGTGTCTTTGCGTCTGCAAAGACATTAATAAAAGAAGAACCCTCATGGGGGTCACCTCGGATTACTGGAGAGTTGGTTTGCTAAGAAGTGCGTCAATGAAATGTGAGCTTTTGAGGTTTGTGTGGCGGTTGACTGCTGCGTGCACCTGTGGCCGTTACACCTTTCAATACACTGAGGGTGCGTACAACTAGTAATAGTGTGAAAGGGCATAGTAAGGGCAAAACAGGGAATGTAGAACTGCATAAGTGAGCAGAAGGTGTGCTGTTTTAGTGCGTTTCCTTTCCGTCTTGTCCTTTATGTCTGCATTTGCAGAGGGTGGGGTAGAATGCCAACAAAAGGAAGTGTAAACACAGTTGGAATTTACGGGGAATGGTGGAGACATGGCACTGTAATGGACCGTCCTTTCTACCGTCACAAAGCTCCGTACAATGTACCGGGAGAATGTGTGCAGTATAGTAAATTTATAAATTTGCATACAGAACTGCAGGTTAATACATTTTTTTTTTCAATAAGTTTTTATTAACCATTTGTAATTCATACAACAAAGAGCAATACCAGGAAGAACAAAACCAAAAACAAACACAGAACCTCCGAAAACCCCATTAACCCACCCCTCCCCCAACACCCCCCCCAAACCCCTCCCAGATTCTACAGGTTCTCTAAGCGGCCATGTTCGACAAATAGGAAAACGAGAATAAGTAGCACAGTTCAACCAAGAAGGTCCGATTCATCTTGAGGGCTAACTATGCCCAACAGCTCCATCGCCCTGGGGCACCAGGCCCGGCGAGCTCCCGCCTTTACGAAGGACAACAGGGCGGCCCATTCCGAGTAAAACCGCAAATGCATGCCCTGAAGCGCATAGGTGAGCCACTCCGTTGCCACCAAAGCCCACAGTTTAGCCACCCACTCGTGTTCTTGAGGCGGGTCCTTCGAATTCCACTTCTTGGTCAGGACCATTGCCACCGACATCATCATTATCACATATAGTTTGCGGGCGGCTTTGGTGGACAGTGTGGCAAGCATTCCACTTAGACCCACTATGTCACGCCCCCAACTCCATCCTGCAAAGGACCCAACACCTGGGTTATCGCCTGCCGAACCAAAGACCAAAAAGCAGCCAGTCTCGGGCACTCCCACCAAATGTGAGGCCAGGATCCCACTTCGCCACACTCCCTCCAGCAGAGCGCCGAGTACATGGGGTACATCTTGTTTAACTTAAGGGGGGTAAGGTGCCATCTAAGAAGCTTCAGCCACATTTCCTGGATTTGGATAGACCTAGCGAGCTTCGGGATTTGGAACCACAAGCTAAGCCACTCCTGTTCCCTTACGCCAGCCCCTGTATCAGACTCCCATTTACTCATACAGGACCTGGAATGTAGTGCCTCTTCCCGTTTTATGAGCTTATAAATGGACAACATCACTGCCCTGTCCCCCGAGTTAGTATCTAAATACTTTTCAAATTGGGAAAGAGGGCGCAAAAGGTTAATACATTTTATTTGTAATACACATGTCAAGTAAAGTTGTACTTGCATAACTTCGGCAAATTCCATGCTTCCATTGGGCGGCTGAGAAATTGCAGTGTACGGTGTATGGAATCGTTGCAGACTACCTTTGGGCACATGGGCAGAGAAACTGCAGTGTAAATTATATATCCTTTTTTGGTGCACTTCCATACAATCTCTGGCCTTGGAGCTAAACATGCTTCCCCCTCAAGGCAGTTTTACAATGAGCGTTTGTCCTGTCCACGGAGAGGTATGTTAGGTATTGCCTTCTGGAGGTGATGCTGGAACAAAAAAAAAGGAATCAGACGGCAACGTGTTTCGATTGTAGCATGCATTTATGAATGGTGGTAGTGTTATTATGGTGAAGGTAGTACGACGTATAAGTAGAGATAGTGGTGCCGTACACATGCTGCCCTGAATGCACCGATGGCAACATACAAAAAATGTGCGTATGCAGTCCCTAAGGAACATTTATATGTGTAGCGTGTTATGAGGCAACAGTGGACGATGGCAGACTGTGTTTTCGCTACCTCAGCATATGTGGGTGGGTGGCCCATGGTAAGCAGTTTGGTGTCATGCAGCATGACCATGTTTGGGGCTGCTGTTCATGAAAGAAAATGACTTACTGTGTACATTCTTCAAACTTTGTAAGGGGGTTATAGTGTTGAAATGGTGTTTCCTTTATACAATAAGAAAGGTAAACAGAAGTTTAAAAACTTAAGCAATAACGCATTGTTTGCAATATGGCTGCCGAGCTATGAACCATGCGCTGCAGTGAAATGTGTTGGATATGTTTTTTTTTTAAATGGTGTACATAACAATGAAAATGACCTAATGGCCTACACTGTGCCAGTGGAAAGCCAGGAGCCAAATCTTGCAGCAGTTAGGACAGCTACGTAAGATGTATGGATGCATTCATCAAGTTGCATGGTTGTGATTGTGCAGATGGTCGGGTAGTTTACTGTAGTGTAGTGCATTCAGTGTGTCCACTTATTTTAGGCTTAGTTGAACATTATACGTAGGAAACCGGTCATCTATTGTGTGGAAGAAATGGCAGCCAATGTCAACTGCAGTGGCTAAGGGATAGGTGGCTGTGTTATGTGTGGGGTTAGTGGTACGCGGATAGATGTTGGTATGCATAGTTGTACAGTGCAGCAGCAATTGTGGGCAGGATGTACACTGTTGTGTGCATGGCTGGAGCCCCTACATTGTACTGGGTGTAGTGAAGTGTGTAGGGCGTAGGCACAAGCTGTGTAGTGTAATATAGATGTGCATTGCAAATGGTGGCATTTCTATGTGTATTGCAGAAATAAGTGCACACATTGCACTGTGGACATTGTAGAGACGTATAATAGCAATCGTTGCAGACTTACAGTTTGGATTGAGGAGGGCCTGTACTCTGTTTTGTGTAGCGAATGTGAAATGTTGTAGTACTGGTTGCTGCATTATCTGTGGGAAAAGAGAACAGAAAATAGTAGAGCAGCTATTTCATTAGTTTGCAGTCCGCTACATAGCATATATTTCTTTGCTTTGTGGACCCTCATAACTAATACTTCATAAGTACAATGCTTTGAACCAGTGTACTGTGCAATGAGCACAGTTCATGTGTTTCTTTGCATAGTCATTGGGTCTGTGGGGAAAGAAAATACATGCTGGGTTAAAACAAACCTTCAAAATGTCTTTGCTGCTATGGTGCCCAAGGAATGATAGTCACGTTTGGAGTGGGTACAGCACTTTTTAAGGTGTACTCTTGAAGAAGGAGGAAATGTAATGGTTTACGATTTCTGGCCAATACATGTTGGTAGGATGGGTGGCGTAGTATAGCAGGTGGGGGTTTGTAAATGTATACCTGCTTCCTTTTTGTTGGTGTCCTGTAACTGCTCATACTTTAGAAGTGTTTCAGGATATGTTTATAGCACAGTAGTTGTTGAAGGTTGAGTTGGGTGGTTTTAATGTTGCAAATCAAATTGTAGTATTCTGGTTGCAGTTAGATACCAGGTGGCGTATTCTAACTGTTTGCAGTGTCCCATTTGTAAAGGGTATGTTTACAAGTGTGTGCATGCCTGTTGCTACTTGCACATCTGTGTACATTCTGAAGTGGCAGTGTACCAATATGGGTTTACGTGGTGATACGCCCATATGTGTTGGAGTTGTATGACTATTCTCAGAGAGCTGGTGACTGATCTGCATATGTGGTGGTTTCAGAGGCTACTGGGGATAGTTTTTAACCCTCATACTTAGTACTGTTCCTTTCACGTATCCTGTGGAAAGTACTGCTACTGTGATTTGTGTACATGTATTGTTTGTGTGAGTGTATTCATTGGGTTCATTGGGGATACAATTGTCCAACACACTCTGTAGTGCATTTCGTCAATGCTTGCAATGTGCTAAATTGCTGTTTTTGTCCACTTATAAAGGTACTGGTTGGTGCTGGGCAGTAAGGTCTAGTAGGTGTGTACATCAATGAGTACATTTTGGCGTCACGAATATTAAGTAGGCATTTGCAAGATTTGCAGGTAATCTCTGCTTTGGATTGATGGAAGTATCATTGTATTCCCACCATGCCACTTGATTTCTAATACATGCAGTATAGTGACCTGCACTGGTTATGGCTACAGTTGTGAAGGCTTTCTTGCCAAGTGATACCTGTCCGTGTGTGAAGGCAGTAACTTTGCTGTGTTTTTGGTTCCATCGGCATTGTATCTTAGGAGCATTAATATTACATATTGACTATGTGAGTGTATATGTAGTGTCGAACGATTATCAGAATTGCACAACGTACACAATATGCTATGGTTTGCATTTTGCACCAGTTGCTGAAATGGAATGGAGTCACAGGTATTGATACATACATGAAGCATCCGTTAGGAACTTGTTCCTGAATTACATGGTTGCAAAGACTGCATGTATGTAGGAAATGTGAAAGATTTCATTTATGTTTTTCCTTTCCAGTATTTGTAGTAAGTACATGAGAAATTCCTGTGGATCTTCTTGTCGGTTTAAAGTGAATTTCACCATTCCTGCACTGTAGTCCAATTCTTGCCTTATTCCTGAGACACTGTAAATGATGCCAGGATTACTTACTGCTTTTCTGTGAAGGATGAGCATTTGCAAACACAACTGGTCTGCACCATTTAAATCAAAGTTTTCAACAATTGCTGGCATTTGGAATAGAACATGCATTGTCACATTTGCATAGCAATAATTATCACCTGTTGTATTGGAAAATCTGAGTGGACCAGGTACTTCTTTGTCTGAGCACTTTGATGGAAGGGTACATGGTGTCTTTGAAGAGGCATTTTTGTTTGTGGGTGGAGTTGGGTATGTCTTGTCTTTTTTTACTCCTTTTGTTTGTTTGTTTATTTGATATGGTGCAGCCGAGACCCGTAGGTATGTGTAAGTGGTTTTGGTAGTTGATGGTAGTATGAGCTGCTTTCAATTTCTTACTGTTGCCAAATCATTTAGTACTTCTGATGGAATGAGCCTTCTTTTCAAACCTTTCAGTTTCTGAGGAATAGGGTACATTTTCAGATGGGGTGTGTACAGTGCACATAGTCTGTTGTACTCTATGATGCAAGGAATGTCTGCACTGACTGCAGTTGAATCAAAATTGGACCATCCTGAGCTGCAGCCATTACTGGCAGAAGGTGGCCCCTATAGGGCAGACTTCAGCAGAGGTCAAAGGGAGTGCCCTACTCATGAAGGCCTTCGCCAACAGGCAGCTTCGAGCTGGACGAGCAATAACCAGGGAAGCACAGGTTGAACTGGGAAGATGGCCTCTTCTACAGTGAACCAACTGAGTCTATCCCACAGAACTACAGAAGACTTGTAGTGCCTCTAGGGACAAGACACCAGTTCCTACAGTTAGCCCACAAGATTCCTTTGGCTGGTCACTTGAGTTTCAAGAAGACCAAGGAAAGGCTTTCTCTTTATTTCTACTGGCCTAAGTTAGTGTCTGATGTAGATACATTCTGTAGGAGCTGTCACACTTGCCAAACCTCTGACAAGAGTGGAGCCAAGAATGTGGCACCCTTGGTGGTGGGAGTCCCTTTTGAGAGTTTAGGAATCAACATTGTTGGTCACTTAGACCCTCCAACATCTTCAGGCAATCGATGTATATTGTTTGTAGTAGACCATGCTACTAGGTATCCTGAAGCTATACCCATGAGGACTGTTACAGCTCAGGCTATTGCTAAGCCCGTACTTGGTATTTTTACCAGGGTAAGTTTTCCTAAGGAAGTCATCTCTGACAGGGGATCAAACTTTATGCCCACTACATGCAGGTCATGTGGAAAAATTGTGGAGTGACTTACAAGTTCTCACCTGCCTACCATCCTCAAACAAATGAATTGGTAGAGAGGTTTCGCCGTACTATGAATAGTATGATAGGTGCTTTAGAGGAACCCCTTAGAAGAAAGTGGGACCTTCTACTGCCATGCCTTTTCTTTGCTTATAGCGACGTCCCTCAGGAGGGAGTTGGATTTAGTCCCTTTGAGCTTCTCTATGGTCATCCAGTTAGAGGTCCATTGGCCCTAATTAAGTAGCGGTTGGAGAGTGCTCCTTCTCCCAAGCCAGTGAGAGTCACTGACTATATGTTGGGTCTCCAGAGGAGAATGACACGCATGATGACAGAAGCTTCTGATAACTTAAAAGCAGATCAGGCTCTGGTGAAGCATTGGCATGACCAGAAGGCCAACATGGTTGAATTTATTCAAGACCAGCAAGTTTTAGTCATGGTACCTACAAGGCAGAGGGCCTTACAGGACAAATGGATTGGACCCTTCAAGGTTGTGGGAAAACTTGGAGAGGTCAATTATCTAGTGGATTTAAGCAATCCTAAGGAGGCTCCCAGAGTCTTTCACACAAATCGTCTAAAAGCCTATGTCTCAAGACCAGAAGTGGAAGCTTTGCTTCTAGCTTCAGTTCAAGAGGAGGAGGATAGTGAACCTCTACCTGACATTCTCACAGGACAGCCTTTAGATGAGAAAATAGAAGGAGTTAATCACGCTTCTAATGTGACACTGGAACAGCAGGAGGAGTGCAAAGGTCTGTTAAATCAGTTTGCCTCCTTGTTTTCACTATCACCAGGCTTGACCCCTTGGGGCCAGCATGATATTCTCACTGGTGACTGTTTACCTGTTAAAAGCAGAGGTTATAGGATGCCAGATCATGTAAGAACCCACAAAAGGAGGTGGTCAAAAGGATGCTTGATCTCGGGGTAATAGAGCCATCTACCAGTCCATGGTCTAGTCCAGTTGTGCTAGTGCCAAAGGCAGGATCCAAGGAATTGAGATTCTGTGGGACTATAGAACTCTAAATGCAGTCACAAAGACTGATGCCCTTAATTTACCAAGGACAGATGAACTGGTGGACAATCCTGGTTCAGCCAAGTACATTTGATCTCACATTAGGCTATTGGCAAATAGCTCTGACAGACCATGCCAAGGAGAAAACTGCATTCTCCACCCCAGCAGGCCTCTACCAGTTTAAGGTAATGCCTTTTGGATTAAAGAATGCACCTGCAACATTCCAAAGGATGATTAATCAGGTTATGAATGGGATGGAGGACGTCTGCATGGCATACTTGGATGACATTGCAGTGTTCAGCCCTACTTATGTTTTGTAGGCCCTTGAGCAGGCCCATATGACCATAAAGGGAAGCAAATATCAAATTGGTCATAGCAAAGTGGTCTACCTTGGACATGAGGTAGGAGGAGGTGAAATAAGGCCATTGCCTAGCAAAGTACAAGCTGTACAAGACTGGGCCACCCCTACTACTCATACCCAAGCGAGAGCCTTGCTAGGCCTCACTGATTATTACAGACACTTCGTAGATAACTATGGGTCAATAGCTTCTTTCTTGAATGTAGTCTCCTCACCCAAGATCCCCAAGAAGGCCAGGTGGAATGAGGAGTGCACTCAAGCATTTGAAGGACTGAAGAAAGCCCTTTGTCAAACTCCAGTCTTAAGAGCTCCTGACTACAGCCGTTATAAATGCCATATCATATCAAACCTTCATTGTGCAAACAGATGCTTCCAATACAGGTATAGGTGCAGTTCTGAGTCAGCTGGATGAGAAAGGTAGGGAACACCCTATCTGCTTCATCAGTAGGAAACTGAAGGAACCTGAGACAAGGTGGGCAACCATTGAAAGAGAATGTTTTGCAATTGTGTAGTCTCTGAAGAAGTTTAGACCATACTTGTATGGATTCACATTTGTGATTCAGACAGATCACCAACCCTAGATGAAGGGGGAAAATCCTAAATTGTTAAGGTGGTCAATCAGCCTACAGGGGTTTGATTTTACCATTGAACACAGGTCCGGGTGCATTCACCAAAATGCTGATGGTCTCTCCAGAATGTATGATCGACTGAAGATTCATCCAGGAGTGGATTAAATCCTCCTGTCCCTTAGTCTGGGAAGACGAGTGTTAGGGAGAATTCTCAAAAATGTGCTAATTCCCTTCACCTTAGAGTCCCTCAGCAACTTTGTTGGATTTTTGGAGTTTAGTTTTTTACCTGGAGAGACTATGAGTTTCCTTTATTTTTGTGCAGGAAACCATGTGCCTACAACATCTTCGTATTGATGGTTATACTTCTTTTACTGTCTCAGCCAAAAAAGGAATGGATGGGCACCACTGTGGTGGGTTGGCCATCTTTGTCAACAGTAATCTTAGAGTTTTTGTTAAAATTATACATACATCTGACGCTCTTCTGGCCAATTTCTTCCCGAAACTCATTCCTCCATTACATATTTACTAATACCTATATATTGGAACCTTGCAAAAATGTCCATGAGTATGTTCTTTGACCATCTTGACATTGTCCTGGATGATGTGTTATTATTTAATCTCCAGTATGAAATAATCCTGGGTGGGGACTTTAATTCTGACTGTCTCAAACACTTGAAGGGCTCTTCCTTGTCACCTAATGAAGTCTGTGATCGAGGTTCTTCCACTTGAGATCAAAGTTGGGTCCATTACTGTTATGCTTGACCTAAACATGGCGCTGGTGCGCAGTGTCTTCTGGGAGCACTCAGAGCCATAATGGATATTTACTTCAGGCCGCAGTGAAAAGCTGTACTCATTTTGCTGAGAGCTGGATTTACTTTGCTGAAGAAAACTTGCTTTCCAAACCTGGTATACAGTCAAGGACATTCTGCTGGGAAAGCTGGCTTTGTTATGTCTTGTTATGAGTTATGGGACTGTTTTCCGTGGCGCTTGTTTTTAGAGGAGGGAAGCGCTTTGCTCCTTGAGGTTACTGTCGGTTGACCCAGCTGGCAACCAACGGTTGCCCATCAATGCGGAAATGCATTTGCCAGAAGGTTTGAGAAATTACCACCCCTTTTTGAGGAGTGCATATATGCGGAACCCCTCAACGGTCAGACGGGACAAGTACAAACACCCCAGTCGGAGGGAGGACGCTTCCGTCCGGCATACCTGTGGGCTGTTGTGCTCTCGGCCTGGCTCTGCAATTGCATTGGTCATTCATGACTGTCCGTGCACTCTGGGTGAGCAATACATTTTGGCGCTGTGAGCAGGGTTTTTGTGATGAATTGTTCCAAATATTAAAGAATCTGTTTGAACGCAGATAGGCTTTGTTTACATTGCAAGCGAAAGTAATTTGGCATTGAGTGTTGAACTGTGTTAATCTGTTTTTTTTTCTTGTTATATATAAAGAGGTTTTGTACAGTATTGCAATGATGAATAGTTTGTTCAGGAAAAAGAGCGTTCCCGCTGGCGGTGAATGTTCTGATGTTATCATTTCAGGCTGGGCTAAGAGCCCATGTGATAAATTGGCCCAGGTGTCGGCATGCGGTGCAGGGCTAAGTGAAACATGGGATCAAGGATTGGGAGATGCTGATCCGTCTGATGTAATGTTGTGTTTACAACACGTTTCAGTGGAAAGGGGAAGGGAATGCGCTGCGCTGGGTAGGCGGGGTTGGGTCCTCCTGCATGCCTATAGGAAAGTACATCAAAGGAATTTGGAAATGAAAAATTAGATTTTGCGATTGGAAAGAGTGCTGGCTGCAGAAAGGCATACTGCGTTAATGCAGCAGATTCAAAGTAAACTTTTTAAAGATAAGGCTGACACATACCAGGCTGTGGCTGAGAGGGCAGCAGTCAGAGTAGCCCGGTATACGTATAGCAAAAGACGGGGAGGGGTCAACCAAAGAAAGGTGGCAGCTGTAATCGCTACGGCCGGTGTGGACTGGGATCCGGATAATTGGGGTGGTGACATTTGTGACTTAACCAGTCCAGGGAGTAGTTCAGCAAATGAGTCAGACCCCAAAATGGAAATTAAGCAGAAGACAGTGGTTGCTAAATCAGTTAGAAGACGGCGAGCCAGGCCCCACCCTCATAATCCTGCAGGCGGGGTTGTGGATTTAACCACGCTGGAGGATTACACCCAGCAGGAGGTTGGGGAAATTATTACCCGTTTGAGGCAAAAATCAGGGGAACCATTATTGACATGGATGGTGAAGTTGCTAAATGGGGGCGCTGCGGGGTTGTTGGTAGATTCCACTGTCGCACCGCATTTTCTACCCTTGTCAACTGACACCAATGTACAGGAGGTCTTAAGGGCAGGGCCGGCCCCTGATGAGAATGGTCACGATTCACAGGTGTCTTTGTTGCACCTAGCAGCCCAAGCATGTAACCGTAAATACCCCATTACCACAGATTGGCCTAGCGAGGAAACAAAGTGGTATACTTTGAAAGAGGCAATTCAAAAGGTCAGAGAGCATGCTATGAAAGAGGCAATTCACGTAGATGCTCCAGGACACATGGGGGCCGTGCCACTCTCAGTTTCAACTAGGAACATGGTGATTAGAACTGCACCACCCTCATACAAAAGTGTCATTATGACTTTGCTCGTAGGTATGACAGGCAAACCCACTGATGAGGTAGTGGATGCCATTCGGCAATTGGCAGATTTAGGGGAGTGGGACAAGAGTGATGACAAGCCATGGGAGAGAGAGGGGCGTAGTGAGAGAAGAACTGAAGGCAGGAGGCAAGATAGTAGAGACTCCCGAGTGTCCAGAAAGGACATGTTTTTGGCTTTGTTAAAAGTGTCATGATGCCTACCCCCGGGCATCCAGACCAAGTCCATCAACCCCGGAAGCAGCCATCATGTTACCTGGAGCAAACCCAGCAACCCCTGTTAGGGGCTATCTGGGTACAGTCCTGGCGCTTATGGCGCCAGGCTCATATGGGACATCAGTCCTGGCGACATAGGCGCCAGGCTCATATGTTAAAACTTACCTGATGCAGACCATGCTGCAAGGGATCCAAGCATCCAAGCCCATGTGAGGCTTGAAGGGACTATTTTATCATAGGGAGTATTTTGTTACTCGGGTGTGGCTGTGGAGGAATACTTACCTGGGACTACTTTGAAGGCTATTTAAACCACGCCCGAGGAGCAGTACATGCTTCGCATTATTCTGCATCCAGCAGCGTAACGCTCACCGTGTCTGCAGTCAGCATCCAGCATCCTGCCACGCCCGCCTCGAGTCCAGAGCGCCTAGAAAGAAGGGAAAGAAGAAGAAAGGTTAGAACAAGAACTTTACTGGATTTCTTACCTGATTTCGGATTCAGCGCATCTTCGAACCAGAAACAGACTTCATTTTAAACGCGTCGCATCATACTCACCGTTCCTCGCAGCATCTCTACGATCCGGTGCTGTCTCCATCACCTGGTTGCCACATTCCAGCGCCTAAGGGGGACAGGAAAACAACAAGGTGAGCCAAGGGAACAAACAAGGACAATCCCTTTCCACCATATGCTCACCTGATTTACCGCAGGAGGTATTATCCACCAGCACGCCAAATCTTCCTACGCTGCACCTGCAAGAAAAGAGAAAGCAGCGAGTTAAACCTTGGCATCATTTACCGGACAGTGTTACAAAACACAGACTCTTACCTGAATGCTTTCAGCTGCCACAAGACGATCATCTTTTGGGTCTAAGCTGCAAAAGAAACAAGGAATTGGACAAGAGTGATTAATCGTACATTTTGAACTCATTAGAACTATAAACTTACGGCCTTTCGCCCGGAGGTTTGGAGCCAAGATTTGTCCAGAACTCTACCAATATCGTCAAGCCAGTGAAGTAACTGGCCATCAACGCACCCCTGCATTCTTCGCAGGATGGAGAGCTCATCATACAAAACTATAAGGAGACTACTTCTACGGGTCAAGCAGACGAAGCTAGGTGGGCCAGTCCAGTCAGTCATGTCTGCACTATGCATCACGTTGGTGGAGACCGTGGCTGTCCAGTTCCGCTCGACACCCCTGTGGGAGCCAGGTGAGCGTAACAAAAAGATGGTGTGCCACGAGAAGAAATTGATGGCATTGAAACTAGGGTAATGTATGAACTATACAAAAGGAGAGGGCTTGCAGCCAAAGAGCGCTATAAACAGGTTAAGAAACAGGTAGTGACCAAGCCACAGGGGGACACCTCACCTTCCGCTCCTCCTGAGGAAGAACAAGAAGAAGGGTCTCTGGGGACACCTTCCCCGTACCAGCCAACATATGCTGATTTGAGGAAGGTGGTGAGTGCGATGCTAGAGGCAGAGTCAAGTCACACTAATTCGAAATTTGACTAGGGTTACGGCCAAGCTCCGGCAGCGTCTGCTCGCACAAAAGTTGATAAGCGGCCCCATGTTAATGTTAAGATTTTTTGGGGGGCAGGAAATACGCAAGGGGTGTGAGCATTGATAGACACCGGGGCGGAGGCCTCTCTGATTCATGGCAATCCAGCACGATTCAAAGGCAGACAATTTAGTATTACATCTCAAGACAGAGCCAAATCAGGGAAGGGTGGAGTTGTGAAATTACATGAGCAAGTAGCCAACATACCGTCCTCAGATTACATACCACCGGAAGTGCCTGAAAAACGCGAGTCTCCCGTGAAATGGGGAGTACCTTATGGAGATTTGCCCGTGGAGCAGACAGAGCATGCCTGGTTCACGGATGGCTCAGCCTGATATGTGGGAACTGAGCGATACTGGAAAGCAGTGTCGTACAATCCCAAGACAAAAAAGATTTTGAGAACGTCAGGGAAGGGGAAGAGCAGTCAGTTCGCAGAGCTTTACGCAGTTTACCAGGCATTGAAACAAGAGACCCCTGGTCGATGTTATTTGTACACGGATTCATGGTCAGTGGCGAATGGGTTGGCGGTGTGGTTGCCAACCTGGCAAAAGAATGGGTGGAAGATTCAATCAAAAGAGTTGTGGGGAAAAGAACTGTGGCAAGATATTGCAGAAATGTTATCACAAAGTGAAGTCACTGTGTATCATGTGGACGCGCATTGTGCTACAGACTCATTAGAACGTTGGTTTAATTCTGTTGCAGATGAACACACCAAGATTTCATCTGTGGATGCAGAGGTTCAGGAAGACAATTTGGAGGGTTTGGCCAAGTGGGCTCACCAGAAATGGGCGCACCTTGAAGAAAAGGCTACTATCAGGTGGGCACAAGCTCGAGGAATCAGTATTCCTTTAGAGGTAGTGAAAACGATAATTTTGCAATGTTCAATGTGCCAACACCAACAGCATAGGCCTATCCCTAAGATTGTTCGGGGTACATTGCGAAGAGGAAAATTACCAGGTCAAATTTGGCAAATTGATTATATCGGTCCTATGCCAATCAGTAAAGGTTGTCAGTATGCATGCACTATTGTGGATACATACTCAGGATACATGATGGTTTTGCCTTGCAAGCGTGCCACACAACTGAATACCATTAGGTTGTTAGATCAGATTATATTGCATTACGGAGTGCCTTTGCAGGTTCAAAGTGACAATGGGTCACACTTCAAAGGCAAATTGATACTGGAATATTGTCAGTAAAAGAGCATTGAGTGGCTCTACCATGTGCCTTATTACCCTGCCGCTTCAGGGCTGATTGAACGAATGAATGGGTTGTTGAAAGAACAGCTGCGCAAATCTGGAGATGGCAATTTGGCAGGCTGGCGTGATCGTGTGTTTGATGCGGTGCAAGTGCTGAACAATAGGCCTGTGAATGAGCATGAAACTCCTTTGATGCGGCTAATGACTCCTGCTTTACAGATTCAACCCAATTCAGTCAGACGGCCCTTCTTGAGTGCCCTCCCTTTAAGGCAGGAGTCACGGGTCGTCGAACGTCCGACGGTGAACAGGGTGAACTATGGCAGGGAAGTGGCAGCTTCGTTCCTAGCGGTTCTCATCGATGACAGAGCGTTGGCACCCTGCAAGGAGGAGGCGTGCAGGGCACCTCGGTGACGATAGTTCTGGACCGCAAAGAGATGATGAAGAACTGTGGTCCAGCAAGGGCGTCGAGTCGCTGGCGTCTCTCTGGTCTTTAGGTGGCGGGAAACCCACCGGTGGATGCTCCTCGGCACGTCTACAGTCAGGCCTTCTCCAGCGGGAGACAAGCGGGTGACGATGCAGACAAGAGCATCCGATGATCAATGAAAGTTCTTAGGCAAACGGGAGCACGGCGGCTCCGGTCGGCAACGGCGGCCGTCGCCAGTGGCGGACAACAGTCCGAGGACTTCTCTTTGAGATTCCGCAGCAGTCCCCGTTTCGGGTCGGCAGCCTGTCGAAGTCTGTCTACCAGGGAGCGCTGGCAAAGATCAGCTGTGTATGATGGTCCCTCGTAGCTCGGGAAGAGGGCGCCTTACCAGGTCCTCTCTGAGTCAGTCCTTGGAAACACGCAGCCTTCAGATTGCGAGGGAGAGCCACAGCACTCCTTCTCGTCCAGCGGGGTTTCAAAGGTTAAGCGTCAGTTACTCCAGTTACTCGTCGTAGTGGACTTCAGCTTCTGAACACGATTCCTAGCAGTGAGAGGACCCCAGATATACTGTTGATCTCCCATTCATTCCGCTGGGTCACACTCAAGCATCCAATCACAACTACGGGCATTCATGCAGGCAGGCAGCCAATCAGGCACACAAGATATTCAGGCTATTCACTTCTCTCCAGACACTCACAACAAGTTATGTGTATTGGGACAAGTACCGAGCCATTCAACACTCCAAGCTGCATTCATACCGGTTTTGGGCAGTGTTGTCTCAGTCATTGTGTCAACCACCAGATACTAGACACCCACAACACAGAATGCATATTCGTCACACACTCTATTCACCCAGGTCCTACCCACAGGAGGTACCCACAACATACAACACCAGGAAGGCTCCAGCTAGTCTGGCCGGGCCTTCACAACAACACCATATATGGCATTTCCACCCAACAGCCAGTCAGGGGGAAGGGACAGAGTCAGGGCTTCCAAGGACTTTGGGAAAACAAGGTAATGGGGAATAGAAAGCAAGAGGCCACAGGGGCCATCTTGTTTTCCATCAGGAATCAACGGATCCCAATGGCAGGGCCGGGGTATCCCAAAATGGAGGATAATCCGCGCACCTGTCAATTTCAGCATGGAGCTGCCACAAGCCCATACCCTGCTCTGCAGGCCACCCACAGGTGCCCAAAAACATACACTAGGGGCACAGGGTTGTACCCCCACCCTTGGGTGCCATAAGGGTATCTCACGGGTCCGTTCACCAAACCAAAAGAGAGAGAGCTGCACCGCCAGGAGACCCACATGAACTCCTGTGCGGAAAACACGACAGTACACACGATAAAAAGCAGCAAAGGACAAGGATACGGAAGCCCTGTCCCTCCGATGCATTTCCAGCATCACATATGTGCTAGCGCACGTTTCTTTCTTCTTAGTGCAACCAAGTCCTCATTAAACCAGAAGCACGACCGTTTGTCAGTGCGTTTTGTTTTAGTGGTTATTGGTGCTACTGCGTTGATACTGGAGGTGAGACAGATTTTGTAGATATCCGCTAGGATACATGGGTTGTCACTAGTAATTGTCATGGACTCTAGTGCTGTGCTGAGTATGGGACTGATGTTGTCAGGTGTGAGCTTGCAGAGGTTTCTTGCTTCGTACGTGCGTGTTGATTTCTGTTCAACAGGGAGGGGTTCAGCAGTGGTGATATTGAACTGGATGATGAAATGATCCGTCCAGCTAAGTGGGGAGAATCAATGTCAATAATGGAATAATGCGTAACAATCCAGTCTAGGGTTCTACCCTTTATATGTGTAAGGGCGTTGACAAGTTGTTTAATGCTCATGTCCTTAAGAGACGCATAGAGGGCTTCTGCTTTGGTATCACAGCTATCATTGAAACCTAAATTTATGTCTCCAAGGATGACGCATTTGGTTTTTGGTTTGATGAGTGGAGCCAGTATAAGGAAGATGTCTGATTCAGGATGACTATTTAAATTAGGCGCTCTATATAACACAATGAAGTTAATGGTGGTTTTATCATTAATAGCTAGTTTACTATGAAGTAATTCATAGCCAGCTACAGTGTCAACGGGGCATACTCTCAATTTGAGGTTGGTCCTAGCAATAATGGTAACTCCACCTCCCTGAGAGTGAGTCCTGTTTGCTCTGAATATGGTGTATTCAGTTGGGATGGCAAGTGATAGAAGAGGGCCTGAGGCTTGGTGCAACCAGGATTAGTTGACGACTAGGAAGTCCAGATGCAAATATAATATGAAATCATGAATTTCAGTGGCGTGGGCTTTTAGGGATCGAGCATTAATAAGTGCACCTTTCAGGTTGGGGGTGTGATTCTGTTCAGGGGTGGTTGATTCAGTGAGATGGTTAGGGTGAGAGGTGAGGTGATTATGTTGAGGTGAGATGTTGGGAGGAGGGGGAGATACGGAGCTTAGGATTTCATTTAGCCTGTAAGCATTAGAGTTTGCGGTGGTTCTAAGATCATGCCTAAGAGTACTGGATCTAAGACAGTGGCATCTGGTTTTGCCCAGAATCGGGAGGGAGGGGTAGTTTCCAATATTAGGTAGGATTGGAGTGTGCTCTATTGTGAGTGAAATGGAGTGAGGGGTATTAGAATATGTACAGTCATGTAGGTTAGTGGTACTAGTATGGGAGGTGACTGCTGGAAATGGTGGTGTAATAGGTAGAAATGGTGTGGGGCATGTGATTGGAAAGTGCCGGGGACAAGCAGGTTTGGCTAGACCATACTTGAAGGGTACAAACTGATTGCCCAAACAAGGTATTCTATTGGCAGAAAGGAAACATGGTGATTATAAGGCAAATGTGCAGGGTGGATAGATAAAGCCCTAATAGTGGCAAAGCTAACATGTCCCTTGATGCTACAATGAAGTACAGCTTACTTCGAGGTACTAAGTAGTAAGTAGGATTTCAAGACTGAACGAGGCAGGGCTAGCTACTTAGGGGCTGCATAGGTGAGCAGCTAATCCGGCAATTGACACTAATAATATGCTCTTGGTGCAAGCTGGTAACGCTAGTGGTAGGACACAGACAATAACATCCCACAGTTAGCAAGACGTCTAAGCCTAACAGCAAAATGGTAGTATCGGCCAGGAATATAATCAAAATCAAAGTAAAGTATTTACGAGGTAGCTGTCAGAGAAGATATGCATGGAATGCAGGTCATGGGTTCGGGAACAAGGAATAATAATTATAAACACCAATTGGGAATCAAAAAAAGTGTTTAAAGGAGCAATAATATACGCTTATCTCTAATTTGTAACACTAAATACCACAGTACAAAACATGCACAGCATAAATAAAGTAGAACGTAGGTGAGGTGGGGGGCATGTTATAAACTGACGTTAGCTTAGTTTGTAGACACTGGTTTCATTTGATGTACATGAGTGAATGGCCAAATCTGGTATCACACGGCAGGGATGACTTAGAGTACTGATGTAAGGAGTGCCAACGATAGGGGGCTGGCTGATGATATGAGACTGCTAAATTTGAAAAGTACCTTAGGATTTGCCTTTGAATCCGCGTGGCCGTAGTACTCAGCAGTGCTCATGTAGCTGTAGGATGTAGAGACATGCTGAGTAGGTGTGCGGCCAGGATTGGGGGCTGCACGTACCGGCCACGGACAGGCACAGACAGGTCTGTGCCTTATTGGGGTGCCTTGGTGGGAGGGCCGGCTATCGCCAACCGGCGCAGCTGTGACAAAGAAGTAGCTGAGTCGGGCCAGTGAGCTGCTCCGGGCCTCGTCAGCTGAACGTTGCTTAGGCAACCAATGCGACGCCATACGCTGCCGCCATTTTGATGTAGATCCTCATGTTTACACCGGGGAGGATTTAGTCAGACACGCTTGCTAGCATTCGTCGCGGTGAACACACTGCGGGGGATAAGGGGCTGAGGTGGATGGTGCTGCTTGCACAATCTGGACACCTTACCCCACAAAACGAGCGCTGCTGGCAGCTAGAGCCATCTGCTGGTGCTCCGTGCTATGGTCAGGTTAGCTGGTGTTCTGGTGAGGGTGTAGGCTGGGCTCCTGCCCGCCCGATGGTACGAAGAGAATGTACAAAGAGAATATAGTCTCTATACATTGGGCTTCAGACAGCATTTCATCACTGTGATTATGTATTGGCAGCATACTTTACCTTGATTTTTTTCTTTAACAATGTTTATAAGAAGAAAGTAGTATTCATATGGAAAATTACTGTGCATTGTATTTAAATTTTTCTTTTATCTGTTTGTAATTTTCTTTTGTTTTGTAAAGATTTTAAGTTCAAATACAAATAAAAAAATATATGTATGTCTACCTGACGACAAGCGGGTGGAGGCGCTTGAGATCTTCCAGGAGGGAGAGTTGGCATCGGACCATGCCATCACTGTGACGCTGGACATCGCAGACACAGGGTCCGACAGATGGGGAATGGTGTCTGCCTCCATCGTCGTGGATGGTTAAAGGCCACAACGTCTGCCAAGAGGTCCAAACAAGGGTGCTGGACTTGCCCTTTGATGGAGACAACATCTTTGGGAAAGCCATTGACAAATTGTTGCAGGCCATTAAGGTGGACACAGAGACGGACTGTGCCCTGGGAACTTTTCAGCAGCATCGTCCATCCTTTTGTGCCTCTGGCTGAAAAAACGGGCAGATCGTTGAAGGGGTTCGGTGGAGGGTCCCCCTCGTACCGTGAACTCTCCCGATCCACGACCCAAGCGGCCTACAGGGGCTGCTCCTAGGCTTTTGGTGGAGATTGCCGACGTTGTTGCTCCCAAGGCGGCATGTAGGCCCTGAAGCAAGATTGAACCGGTCAGGATGTCAGGCTCCCACCCATGAACCCTGTTGGGAGGCCGGCTGGCGGGCTTCGACAGCGAGTGGGAAAAGATCTCCACCGACTGATGGATGTTGGACGCTCTCACCCATGGACACACTCTAGAGTTCCAGCAGAAGTGTTTGTTTGTTTGTTTGTTTTATTTAGTATAGCGCTCCAGACCCAGGGGTAAATGGGCGCTTAAGGACAGGTTACATAGTTACAGTAAATAATCAGATATACAATTGTGGCGTTAAGATGCCAAATATAATATGTACAGGCAGGTAGTAGGAACATTTCAAAGTATGTACCATATATACAGTTGGTACTGATCTTAGTCAATCTATTCAAAGTATGTACCATATATACAGTTGGTACTGATCTTAGTCAATCTATTCAAAGTATGTACAATAAATGCAGTTGGGACTGAGCTTAGTTTATCTGAGGATTTCCTTCTCCAGAAGCCAACTAATGACTAATCTTCTGAACAATTGGAAGGATTTGGTCAATTTAATACTCAGTGGCAAGGTGTTCCAGAGTTGAGGGGCAAGGACACTAAAGCTTGAGCCCCCCGCTCTTTTGGCGGAGAATCTGGGCACGGTGAGGGAGAGAGTATTGGATGATCTGGTGAGTCTTGTGTTAGGCTTGAGGGAGAGTTTATTGGTGAGGGTCTGGGGGGAAAGGTGATTTAAGGCTTTATAGGTGAGGCAGAGGGTTTTCAGGTCGATCTTTTGTTGGATAGATAACCATTTACAAGATATTCTTATGTGGGAGATGTGCTCTCTCCTGGGAATATTTAGTGCTGCTCTCAGCGCATTATTCTGGAGGATCTGTAGTTTCTTGATTATAGCTTGGTTGGCACCAAGGTAGAGGCTGTTGCAATAATCAAGCTTCGATGGTATGAGGGCCCTCGCCAGAATGAGGCAGCTGTTTGTAGATAGAAAGGGTCTACAAGCCCTAATTAATTTTCCCGTGTAGGCGGTAGCTGAGGCGGTCATATTAACTTGTTTGGAGAGGTTGGTGTTGGCGTCAAGGCAGAAGCCTAAGGTTTTCACATGATTCACAACTGGAATGATGTTGCCATCTATGATGAATTTGGAGTAGTCAGGGCTGAGTTTCTGTAGGTTATTGGGGGAACCGACCTTGAGGAGCTTGGTCTTCTCATCATTCAGACAGAGGCCATGTGTGGCCATCCATGTCTGAATGATGGCGAAGATTTCGTTGATCCTGGTGGCGTCAGTGTTGTAGTTGCCAGTGATGGTGAGGAGTATCTGGGTGTCATCTGCGTAGTTGGTGTAGGTGACACCCAGATGGTCCAGTTTGTCAAAGAGGGGTTTAGTAAAGATATTGTAGAGGGTAGGGGAGACGCAGGACCCTTGTGGGACACCGCATGTGATGGGGATGGGGTCTGCTGCAGCCACAGATGAGAAAACCCTCATGGTTCTGTTGGCTAGGAAGGATTGTATCCAAGTGACAGCAGAGGGTGAGAAGTGGGCAGCAGAAGAGAGGTGGTTGCAGAGTATTTTATGGTCAACCAGGTCAAAGGCTGCTGAGAGGTCTAGGAGGAGTAGGATGGCTGCTTTGTTTTTGTCCTCGATGTCATCAATCTGACTTTTGAGGTCAACAAGGGCCGTTTCTGTTCCGTGTTGAGGACGAAAGCCAGATTGACGCAGGCCTAACAGTTGATTGGTCTCCAGGTAATCTTGGATTTGCAGGTAGGCGACTCTGTCGAGGATTTTTAGCAGGAAAGGGACCGTAATGATGGGCCTATAATTGGTGGGTATGGCCGGGTCGAGAGATTGTTTTTTTAGGAGGGGGAGAAACCAGGACTGTTTCAGGTTGTTAGGTACAGAATTGGTCGAGAAAGATAGGTTTATTAGTTTGGAGATGAAGGGGGCTAGGTCTCGTGCAGCATCTTTGATGATCTGGGCGGGGCAGCTGTCCCCTTGACAATTAGAAAGTTTAAGGGATGCTATGAGTTTTTGGATTTCAGGTATAGTAACCGGTTTGAAAGTAAAGCCGGAGGTGTTACTGGTCGGGGTGGGTGTGCTGGGTATGAGGGCATTGCAGTTTGAGAGTTGTAGTCTTTTGGCCTCAATTTTGTTTTGGAGACCAGTAATTTTGTTGGCCAGGGCATTTTGGATACTGACGCACCAGGGCTTGTCCTTCACGCAGGTATCGGTAGGAGGGTTAGGGTTTTCTAATTCCTTCAGGATGGTGAAGAGTTCTTTAGCGGAAGATTGGGCATTATTTATTCTAGTATTGTAGGTTTCTTTTTTAGTGCAGATTATCTCTTTCTTATAGAAGGAGGAAATGGTTTTGAGATTAGATTTATTTTCTGCAGTGGGGTTGGATTTCCATAAGGTTTCCATCTTGGCTTTCTTTTTTCTTATAGATTTGAGTTCTGGTGTGAACCAAGGGTTCAAGTGGGCTATGGGTTTACCTTTGCGTTCCTTTAGGGGTGCAACAGCATCAATGGCGCTGGTGAGGGCATCATTGTAGGTGTTGACTAGAAGGTTAAGGTCGGCAGTGGCAGGGAGTGTGTTTAGAGAAGGGAGGATCAGAGGTGTGAGGGTCTCTGCAGAGATATTGCGCTTGTTTCTAGACAGGCAGGCTGGTGCATAGGGGCGCTGCTTGGGGTTGGGATTATTTAGGTTGATTTCAAATGATATGAGGGAGTGGTCAGTCCATACGAGGGGTTGTGGGGCTTTGCAGGTGATATTGCAGTTGTGGGCTGCGACCCAATCTATGGTTCTACCTTTCTGGTGGGTGGGTAGTGTAACGACTTGAATGAAGTCGTGCTCGGATAAGGCGTCGGCCAGGGAAGCAGCTGGAGAGTCGTTAGGGTCATTAAATCCTAAATTGAAGTCTCCTAGAACGATAATTTGGGAGTGGGGTTTGGAGTTCTCTGCTATGAGAGTGGTAATGTCTTCCTCAAAGGATCCTGTGGGGCCTGGGGGCCTATATATTATTTGCACGGTAATGGTACTCTTAGGGGTGGTTTGTACTTTGAAGGTGAGGTGCTCGCAGGACTTTAGCGGGGGGGAGGTGATAAGCCTGAAGTCGAGTGAGGATTTGAAAATGATAGCTACACCTCCTCCGCGAGCATTAGGTCTGTCTGCTCTGAGGATAGAGAAGTTGTCGGGGACGGCAAGAGTGAGGTAGGGTCCTGCTGCTTCATGTAACCAAGTTTCTGTAGTAGCAAGGAAGTCGAGGTCTCCTGAGAGGATAATGTCAGCGATTTCGGTGGGGTGGTGCTACTAGAGATCTAACATTGAGTAGTGCACCTTTTAGAGAAGTTGCGTTAGTGGTTTTAGCGCTATCCTTAGTGGTTGAGGTCTTAGTCATAGGTTTGGTAGGCAATTTGCTAGATGTGGTGGGGAGTATATCGCCGAGTCTATTATTGCGGTCTTGGAGGGTGGGGTAGGTTGTGGGGCAGTGATCTAATGGTTTGGGAAGGAGAAGGTTGGAGGCAGTGTGGTTGGCATTTGTTGAGTTGGTACTGTTAGGTAGGATGTTGGCTGGTGTGGCCTTGCTTTTAGCGATGAGTTGTTGGTGAGGTGTGTGTGTGAAGGGTGGAAGGGAGGGGAGGAAGGGTGTGGGGGAGGGGATGGGCTGGTGCCCAGGGCAGCCTAGTTTGGCTAGTCCATTGTTGTATGGTATGTAGCTGTTGTTGCTACATGGAGTGTTATTGTTTAAGATACAGAAAGGGAACATGGTGAGTATGAGCCAATGGATCATAATTGGAATTGAGGAGAGAGTGGGCAGTTTGGTTGTTGACACAGCAAGGTAGGCAGGGGCTAGGTTCGAGCTAGCTGGTGTGGTGCAGAGGCGGGCAACTTCAATTAGAGCACAGTCGAGGTTACTGATTGAAATTGCTGTTATAGTGCAGAAAGGGCAGTTTCAGTAATACAACCACAGGTAGGCACAGGCTAAGTTCGAGATTATAGCTAGGGTGCAAAAGGGCAGTTCAAATGATGCAACAACCGGTAGGCACAGGCTAAATGCGGGATTATAGCTAAGGTGCAAAGGGCAGTTCAAATGAAGCAATCACAGGTAGGCACAGGCTAAGTTCGAGATTATAGCTAGGGTGCAAAAGGGCAGTTCAAATGATGCAACAACCGGTGGGCACAGGCTAAATGTGGGATTATAGCTAAGGTGCAAAGGGCAGTTCAAATGAAACAATCACAGGTAGGCACAGGCTAAATGCGGGATTATAGCTAGGGTGCAAAGGGCAGTTCAAATGAAGCAATCACAGGTAGGCACAGGCTAAATGCGGGATTATAGCTAAGGTGCAAAGGGCAGTTCAAATGAAGCAATCACAGGTAGGCACAGGCTAAATGCGGGATTATAGCTAGGGTGCAAAAGGGCAGTTCAAATGAAGCAATCACAGGTAGGCACAGGCTAAGTTCGAGATTATAGCTAGGGTGCAAAAGGGCAGTTCAAATGATGCAACAACCGGTGGGCACAGGCTAAATGCGAGATTATAGCTAAGGTGCAAAAGGGCAGTTCAAATGAAGCAATCACAGGTAGGCACAGGCTAAATGCGGGATTATAGCTAGGGTGCAAAGGGCAGTTCAAATGAAGCAATCACAGGTAGGCACAGGCTAAATGCGAGATTATAGCTAAGGTACCGCCGATACCACCGGTAGACTGGCAGGAACAGCACATCCATCAACTCCTGCAGGAAGTATGGGCCATGTTAAAAAAAGGAGGCGATCGAGCTGGTTCCAAGGCGACTCCGGGAATCCAGAGTCTACTCTAGATATTTCTTGGTAAAGAAAAGCCCGGGGGCTGGAGGCCTATTCTAGACCTGTGGCGCCTCAACAAATACTTCAAGTCCCAAAAATTCAGGATGGTCATGTCGCAGCACGTGCTCGGCCAACTGGAGGAAGGAGACTGATTGTTGTTGCTGGATCTGGAGGACGCATTCTTCCACGTCCCCATTCATGAGAAGCATCGGAAGGTCCTACACTTCTCGTGAATCAGGGTAGGCACTCCCATTTCAAGGCCCTTCCCTTCGGACTGAAGTCGGCGCCCAGGGTGTTCACGAAGTGCCTGGCGCCGGTGGCTGCCCATCTACATCTGCAAGGGATACATGTGTACCCATACCTCGACGACTAAAGGGAGGTTATGGTTGCAAGTAAAACCAAAAAAAAAAACAGAAATTCACCAGTTATGGTAAGCTAAGCAACTATAACTCACACCACCACTGTTAAGGCTAACACCCAGGACATGAAAAATGACATCACAAATATCATTGATGACGTCACATATGACATTAATTTCCCTACAAGGGGTTGAGTTTATAATGCTGGAAACAAGATGTTAGGGGTGATTGGTAGAACTATCATGAACTACTTAATGTATTAAAGAATGTTGTCTTGTAAACAAATCATTATATTCTAGTGTTGTTAGTAGAGGAACCTAATCATACATCCATATAGGCAAAGGTTGCAGCATGCACCATAGAAGTAAATAGTTTTAATCTGGTAATTTCCGATAGTAAAATAATGAATACTACCTTATGAGAGTTTTGAGTAATGTTAAACATGGAATAAATAGGTAACAATTGAAAACGTACCACAAACTTGTGTTAGTAGAAAAAATACATATAAAAATGCACAATGCATACAAATTGGAGTCACATACAGGGAAACTGAAGTAAGGAAGAAAGAAACAGCACCAAAAAATGGCAATAACATTAGAGTTAATCATCATGTACACACATACATGCTCATTGCCCCATGCATGTGCACCTGAGCTCAGATTAACCTCTAAGGAAAGAACTTTAAGAACAATACAAAGGTTAATGTGCAGATATATAGCACCTTTTAAATTTTGGAAATTCTCATTGTAAGTAAAAACAAAAAACTAGCCTAATCATTTCAGTAAACAAAAACAAGTAGCCCAGATATGTGATCTCATCAATTATGTCATTTTTCACATCCTGTGTGTCAGAATTAGCAGTGCACAGTGATATGATTGATTAGGAAATCCTGACCAGCAGCCTTGCGCTCGCTCCCAGGAAGGGGCGGAGCCTATTGGCGGTCACGTGTTGTGTCACGTGACTTTTTCCAGCTACAAAAGCCGGATACAGCCGCCCGAGCGGCGAGACCTTTGTGGCAAGCATACTCAGTCCGGCACCCAGCATCCAGCGAAGCCCGTGCTGAATTGTGGAGTTGCAGAGATCCAGCAGCCTTGCGCTCGCTCCCAGGAAGGGGCGGAGCCTATTGGCGGTCACGTGTTGTGTTACGTGACTTTTTCCAGCTACAAAAGCCGGATACAGCCACCCTTGCGGCGTTAAGCCCGTCAGGGGTAAAGGCACCGGGCTGTTAAGCGGCTGTTACGCGGAGGTGAGCATAAGATCCACCAGGAGTTCAGAGACGAATACTGGTTCCCTCAGTCTGCTGTACGCCATCACACTCAGGAATCAGCTACAACACAGCACAAATACAAAATGGTGACTACAATATTGAAGGAGGGGCCGCAGACTCGGCAAAAATCACTGCTACATAGAAGGAAGCCACCACAGAGATTAAATAAGGAGGTAAGCCTGGCGGACGTGTCGGCAACGAATGATCTAACTGGGTCAATTATAAATGTGGACAGTCTGGAAACTAGTCGACCGTTAAAAGGTATAATACCCTCTTTAGCCATTTTGTCACAGATGGTAATGGGTTTCCCGCAGACGAAGACTGCGTTCACGGGAAATGAAAGTAATGATGTCATTATAACTCCTCACAATATGCATCTAGATAAACTTGAGAGCCATATTGCTGAACCGGAAAAAGCCTTTTCGCCGTCGATATACATTGATGCCTATGAAACCCCACAAATCTCTCCCTTTGAACTAACTGACCACGATCTGTTGGGTATTAATATTCCAAATGTTCTATCTCAGAACAATGGGCCTCATTACGACCCTGGCGGAAAGTGACTGACCGGACCGCAACAGCGTAAATAGCGTTTCCGCCATTGCACGAAGGAGCAAAGTGCGGCTAATCACGACCCATCGGGCACGACCATTACGCCATGGCGGAATCCGAAAGGCTGCGATGGCGGAAATGACCCCAAAACGGCCCTTACCGCCGCCGTACGCTGCACCAGGTGCAATACCGCCACCCATCTTAGCGGTCACCGTAATGAGCGGTCACCGTAACGAGCGGGCACCGCAAATTACGGCCACCGTAAATATACGGAAACGGAAGTAAAAGCATGTGGCCGGAACGGGAAACAGCACGCCGCACAACTATAAAAACCGAATCCCAACACAACCATTAAAAATCCGACCCTGACACACATCCCAACCCGTTAGCAACCCCAGTTAAAAAAATAAATATGGGAAAGGTAGCCAAGAAAGCGTGTGACCGCAAGCGGCAGGTACACTTCTCCCGAGAGGAACTGACCGTGCTCACCGAGACCCTCCAGGAAAATGCCGCCGTCGTCTTCTCCAGTCAAATGACCAGGACGGCCCTTGCCAACAAGAAGGCCATATGGGCCCTGGTGGCACAGCGCGTAAGTGCGGTGGGGACAACACCCCGCACGCCACAGCAATGTCGCAAGCGGTGGGACGACCTGCGGATCCGCGTACGCAGCATACTTTCTGCGAACAGGAACATCGCCACAGCTACCGGGGGGGGTTCAGAGTCGCCCATCAAGTTGACCCCCTGGGAGGATATCTGCGCCTCCACCATAGGAATGGAGAGCATAGAGGGAGTCGGAGGGATGGAGAAAGGAGTGCCGACATCCGGAGAATCAGGTAGGTTGGCCAAGAGAAACAATGCGAAATCCACAAACCACGAACATGTGCAGTACCATGTGACCCCATAGTGCAATACATACTTTGCCCTGACAGCGCCCTCTAAAAGTCAGAATGAATAAACAAATCAATCAAGATGCCATAAACAACCCCTACATGTGCAGCATGCACCCCCTAACTGCAGGCAGCCAAATGAATGCATCCTCAATCCACACGAAAATGAGACCACCTCCAAGGCCCAGTCCCAAATCAGCCTCATGTACCACCCCAATGCATTTGATACGTTGCCATTCCAAATCCGACAGACCCATAACTAACGCTCGCCCCTCTTTACTCCACCACAGGGTCCGATACCAACGACGAGCTGCAGGACACCCCTACCAGCACGCCTGCAAAGAGGGCCAGGACCAACGTCCCAAGAGCCTCCACCTCAGGTGCAAGGATCAAGACACGGCAGCAGCAGGAATCAAGTGGCAGCACACTGGAGGGGACTGCAACAGGCACCCCAGCAGCCAGCAAGTCCACAACCCCAGCACCACAGGTCCCCCCAAAGAACGTATCTGATGGCACTGCCTCTGGTGGTAGCAGCACCATAGGTGACACAGCTGTCATGCCAGCATGCTCCGACACGGAAAACAGTGCTGGCGACGTAGGTACCATCCATGACCTTTCCCAATCCCCCTGCATGTCCCATCCCCTACACCATGACGAAACCACGCAGGGGCACCCTGAAGACGACGACTGGCCAACCCCCACAAGTCCTGTGCCAAGGCAACATGTGTTGAGCAGCCCCCCTGTCACACCACCGCAAATGTCCATGGCCCAGCAGAGGCAACAGTCCCTCGACCTGCTGATCGAGCAACAGCAGGAAGTGTCCACGCTACTCAAGGACCATGCAAATGAATGCGGGGGTTCCAGGGCAGCCATGGAAACATCCACCGAGACACTCAGGGCACAAATAGAGAAAAGTAGTGAGAGCCTCAGGGGAGAAATGGAGAAAAGCACCGAGAGCCTGAGAGCACAAATGGAGAAAAGCACCGAGAGCCTGAGGGGGGAACTGCATGCGACGTCCAAAGACGTTTGTGCTGAACTTGCTGCTGTGCGCCGTGTGCTCTCGGAGCTCTCACAAACCCTCAGAGACATGCATGGACGCGAGCAGGCAGAGACATCATCCGTGGCAAGTTCCGTCCAGGGCAGCCCCCAACGCAGATCTGGCAGGAACCTGCGCTCCACGGGCAGGGGTGCCCCTGATACCCGTAGAGGGGGCTTGCAATAGCGTCCAACCACGGACAGCATGCATATTTGGACACTGGTGTTGGGGGGGGAGGTAGTAGGGTGGAGGGGGTGTGTTGGGCTTCACTGGGTGGCGGGTCCATAGGGTGTATAAATCAAATCACATTAACAATACAGCATCTCATTATCATCCAATGACATGTGTGGACATTGATATTTGCGTACGAGGCCTTCATAGGCGTACAGTCCACAATGTGCCTGTACTACACACACACAGTGCCACAGGTCCCCTTTCCGTGTAATAGGCACCATGCGTGGTTGCTAGAAGCATGCATCTATGATGCTCTGTCGGATTGCACGTGCATCCTGTGCCTCATGGACTCCTTGAGGTGCCTCCACATCCCCACCCTCATCATCATCATCATCTTCAGGTGCATGCAGTACAGCGTCAGGGGGCATGGGCACATTCCTACGTATGCACATGTTGTGCAGCATGACACATGCCATGACCATCTTAGAAACCTTCTCATGGCTGTACATGAGTGCCCCGCCAGACCTGCTGAGGCTGCGGAAACGAGCCTTCAGTAGGCCGAATGCCTGTTCAATGACCACACGGGTACGTGAGTGGGCATGGTTGTAGTCCTCCTCATGCTCGTTCTGTGGGTTCCGGATTGGTGTAAGGAGCCATCTCTTCAGTGGATACCCGGCATCACCTGTATGAGACGAATAAAGGGTGTCAGTGGAATGATAGTGCTAAGTAGCCCCCCCCCCCCTCCTGCAAGGTCATTGACGCATCAAATGGGCCACGATGTCATGCATGGAATGAGACTCACCGAGTAGCCAGGATCTGTGCCCTGCGTGTCGCTCCATGTAGCGTGGTATTCTTGTGTTCCTCAGGACCATAGAATCATGGGTAGATCCTGGAAATCTGGCACAACAATGCGTAAAGATCTTGTTGGAGTCACACACCATTTGCACATTGATTGAATGAAATTGTTTCCGGTTGCGGTACTGGACCTCCATGGCATGTGGGACAACCAATTCAACATGGGTGCAGTCGATGGCACCAATGCAACCCGGGATGCCGCCAAGTGCATGGAATCCCACTTTTGCGTTGGTAATCTCCTGGTACGTGCGTGGTAGTGTGATGTGGTCGTCGGCGTGCTTCAGGAGGGCATCGTGCACTTGGAAGAGTGTCCGTGAGAACAGTGGCTGTGAAATGCCATGCAACTGTCCCACTGTGTGCTGGTAGGTGCCTGTGGCCAGGAAGTGGAGTGCAGACACCACCTTCAGTAGGGGTGGGATGGCGGTTGGGCTATCTATCATGCTCACGAGGTCAGCATGTGTCATGTCCACAATGGCGATTATGGTGTCCCGGTCCAAACGGTAGAGGGTGTGGATCTGCTCAGCAGTGAGGTTGAACGGATCGGCTCGGAGGCGTGGGATTGCGGGCCGCCTGCGTGGTGGTAGTGGCAGTGCTTGTGGGCCTTGCTGACCCTGCCTTGCCCTCCTCCTCCTCCTTCTCCTCCGTCTCCCCTGTGCGCCCGGTTGTTGTACCTGTTGTTGTTCGTCGTCTTCTTGTAGTTGTAGCACTTGCAGTGCTATCTGGTCCCCCAGGCCCAACATCGCTAGTCCTGCCGGTAGCATTTTGGAGTGGGAGTGGTTGTGGGAGGGGTTTGGGTCTGCTATATATGTGCTGTCGGCCTGTATGGCCTCCACCTGTGCTGATTGAATGATTCTGTGGCAGATGCTATCCCTTCTGGCCGAGCACGTCCCGCACGTAAGGCTGCATTTGGCCGCATGGCATCTTGGGATTGGAATCATGTATCAAATCCCGATGGCAGTGTGATGTACTTTGATTGATTTTCATGCTATGCTCCCATTGTTACACATGCTATGATTGCAGCCGCTTACATACCTGTGAAGAGTCAGTGGTATGTAGGGCTCGATCGATGGCCGACCCTCATGCAGCACAGTAACGTACTTCACCGACGGGCGTGGCGTCCCATTTGTGATTGCAGCCAGTTAGCATTATGACACACAGCCGCACTACATTGATGTAATTGTGAATGCAAGCGTTCACAGTAGCCTTTTCGACGTAATGTTGCAAGTGAGGAATTCGAAGGCCAGCATTTTTGGTTTTGAAGTAGCGGCGAGGATACGCCCACAGGTCTGGCTGGAAATGTAACGTTCTATTGTAGAATGTCCTTGGGACATGGCCCATAACGAGCAGGCAATGAATGATATGAATTGAATGGGATGCGCAATAGCGTAGTGGACGATAAGGCAGGACGTTCCCAAATCCATCTTGCTTCACAACACTACAGATCCGGCCAGGGGCACAGTGGTTTTTGCAGACTGCATTACGCACAGACGCGATGGAAGTTTCACATATAATGTGAGTGAATATTCATGCGTTTTCATTGCGGGATGAGGGAATGATGAATGGATGCATGGACTGATGATTCCGTTTAGGGTCTGCCATGTACATGGGTTTTTTGATTCACTCCCCTTCCCCTGCGCTATGTGATGCAAGGCTGCCATAGTGGGACATACGTCTATCTGCCCTTGTCGGATCCTCCCTGTCTCGACGCGCCTTCATACACTTGTGTCTAGGCACGTTACTAATCCCATGTCATGGGTTCTATCTTGACGGACGCATGCACAGTAACCGACGTTGCCAATGGTGTATTTACCTCGATTGATTTCGTTATGATTCGATACTGATTTAGGGGTGTGTATATTCCTTTGGAGTGGGCTAGCATGCATATGGGTGTGGATTTGGTGTGTTGAATGAAGATTGTAATGCATCATGAGTCCCGTAATGCAATCGGTTAATTTGTGTTTCTTTTGGGTGACAGGTATCTCCTGCCCTATTGCAGATGCCATCTCTACGCCACTCCTCCAGATGGTTTTTACTCTCGACTCCTGCAGCTTCGGGTGAATCAGTGGAGCACCATTTCGATCTTATGGGACGATCGCCAATGGGCCACATGCCCTTACGCAGTACTGGTGGCTAGGTGCAACATTTCGGCCTTTCAGCTCGACTAGTGCCTGCCTCATGGGACGGACCTGCGGTTCTTGCCGCTTCCATGTTGCCTTTTGGAACGTTGATGTAGGCCCTGTGTGCCATGATGGTACAGGGCGTCACACAAGTGGAAGCTGGTCAATTATTGCAGATGCAGCCCTCGGTGATGATGGTTGTTTTGGTGTTATTTTGCAAATTGCTGTGGGGCCTTTGTCATTTGGATGTGCATTTAAATTGTATTCCGATATTTGTCGTGTTGCGTTGTTCTTTGCAGGTGATGTGGCGATTTTCGCTTTGTGGCGGTATGTATTGCGAGATGATCTGCATTGTGTTCCGCCTTCTGAGTTGAGTTGTGTGGTACAGTACTGGCCGCGTTTGCCTACGTAGCACAGTATGGTCACGGATAGGGGCTGCCATTGTGACTGTTTACATGATGTGCTGTTCAGGGGCGGGGGATTGGCTTTTGGCCGACTGGTGCCTGTCAGCCAGGTCGATTGGTGGAATGATGGGATGTTCCGAATGTGGCTGGTCACAGGTGACTGTGTTTGCGTGCGTTTGTTGGAGGGGGACTGGGGTCATGTCCATTGGAATAGCTTCTGTATTGATGCCATCTGTGCCCTGCAGCTCCCATCGGCCCCTCTTGGGATGAGCCTGGCTGCTCAGTCACTCTGCCAACTTGTGTGGTACATGCTTCTGCTGATGGTTGGTTTGTTTACTGGCAAGAGTACAGGGCTGGTGCAATCCCCCTCAGGATGCTGTTTTGGATGTTGCCTTGCGCTGGTGGCAAGCGATGGGGGACTACTGTTGTTTTGTGTCATGTGTTCTTGATTTTCATTTTGATGTATTGTACCTTCACATGCCTGTGCTGCATCAGTACGGCTATGGTGACATGCCGTACATGGATGCCCACTCACGGGGCGCTTTGAGCCCCTGCATGCTTTTCTACGTTGGCATGCATGGGTGAATTGTAGATTTCACTGGTTGCATAGTGTGGTTACATTGCGCCTGCCAGGAGTTGTGCAATGTGGCCAGGGAGTGGAGTACAGGCACTCAGTGGGCCATTTACGGTTGGTTCACGATGCCGTATTTCTCGCCATGGCGGAATGGTACTTTACGACGTGCTTGATGGCGTTCAGTACATGTCCGCTAGGGTCAGAATTCGCGTACCGTTGCGCCATGGCGGTGATTCCGGTTTTGCAAGGCGCGCGTGCGCGTACTTGGTGCAGTTAGCGTTGCCGTTCACTGCGGTGTCGCTAATGGCATCGTACTTTACGGTGACGGGTCATGATCGCAACGAGCGGTGTTCGATGGCGGTATTGCATTTCCGCCATCATTTTTCCATTTCCGCAAGGGTCGTAATGAGGCCCAATGACTCATTTCCTCCCCCCCTAGTGGATTATAGAGGATCAGGAAAACAGTCCGCACCTTTTTTTCCAATGTTTCCTCTTGCTACAAAAAACATACCCATGCCTTCAATACCTTCCAATACTATGAAGGCAGTTGGCTTTAAACCAGTTAATAAAATCAAAGCGGGGGGAGGGGCGGAGGATGTGTGTGTTGATTCTATGCCGACTGAATTGACGAATGTAATGCCATTTGAACTTACTACAGCGGCGGAGAAAGACCTTAGCCAACGGGCCTGCCTTGAGGCCGCGGGCACAAATAAAGCACATGCATTTCAGATGCAAAATTCACAGGACTCACTCAGAGGTAAGAAACCCACAGAAGTACCATCGACAGAACTTTCAGGTCGCGAAGCAAGGCTGGCGACAAGGCTAAAAGCCGATTTTATAGCAACCTATGAGCGTCTAAACGATAGCTTTCGACAACAGCAAACGGTACATTCATCCAGAAAAGAATCTGCGGGCAATAAAGTAGCAGGAAATTCATCTTGGAATGCATCTTTCAGGTCTGAGGGATCCGTGTCAGCTGTAGAAAACTCAATACTTCAAAAATCGGATGCAAACTTGGATTCGGTAGGCTTAAAGGATGTAGAGGCAAGAGCTGTTATGAGTAACTCCAAGTTGTCTGGTCGGATAAAGGAAAAAAGAGCTCCCCTTGGAGACAATCAAGATGTCTCCGAACAAGATAGGTCTGAACTCCCCTCTAAAAGCTCGCTATCTACAGCGGCCGGAATACAAATCCATAATAATGTGTTGGCCGCAACATCAATTGCCTTACTACCCTTTATGAAATTATATGAATCCTTGCATGACGCTGTGAATGACCAATTAACGCTTTTAGCCTCTGCCAATGCAAAGATTTCATCATTAGAAACCTTCTCACAAGTAATAATGCATAGATTGGTCCACGAAGCTGAAACATCACTAAAATGGCAAAGTAGATTGTGCGAACTAGCTCGACAGGCAAATGGTGATAATGCAGGCTTAATTGACGCAGTAATCGAATGTACAAAATGGATACGTCATAATAATCCAACGAATAACCAGACAGGTAGCGTAGGAGCTGATGATCCGCCTAGAGTACCATTATTGACTGAAGCATCAAATAGTAAGCCCGGCATGATCCCAAATCCTTGTTGTGAACGTCCAGGATTGTCTAATGGAAAAAAAGGCACCGTGCGTCCAGTCATTGAGCAAATGAATATTGAGAAAATCAGCCCTGACGTAAGTGATAAGGGCTTGAAGTCAAACAAAGCAAGCAAAAAGCAAACGTCGGGGATCCAGATCAATCCCTTGATCCAGACAGAAGCATCCGACAATACCAAGAATGATGTCGTGATTGTAGCATCAGTAGAGTCGGAGCTAGTACAAGGGGAACGGCTCCCAGGGCCTGACGTGGAAAGAGCTGTTCCAGGAAATCTATCTGAAATCCTCTCATTTGGAATCTTTAATAAATCAACAACAGCAGAGAAAGTGACCAAAATCCAACCCCTGGATAAAAAGAGAGGAGAAAGAAATATACAGACGCACTCTACCCAGAGGCAAGTGGCCAAACGCGCGCGTAAAACAAGCAGCAAAAAATTCATACGGAATTTATCAACACCGGCACGCCTGTCAATGTTTCAACGCCAGGCGACACAATCAAAGGAGTCCGATAATTCAACAAAAGAAACCGAATCAACGAGAGAACCAAAACGATGCTTGAAAAGAACAAGAGACTGTTCAGGTTGTAAGGATGATGAAACATCTGAATCATCTATTGACTTATGTGAATTTTCAACCTATTCAATTGATGATGACGACGAAAAAGAAGCAGCTGCCCCTACGGTGGATGAATTATCGGGTGACATGGGTAAGGCCAAAGAGTCTCAGTCTAGACCGGGCCCTCGAAAGGTCATTCCACCACAAGGAAGTGGGCAAGCAAGCAAAAGCATCAAAAAGGTGCCTCAGCCTATTTCAATAAATTCAGAAACAAAAGAGCAGAGCGGTAAATTGCCAGCTGTCTGTGCTCAGCCTAATGACATGTGCGGTAAACTTAATCCGAAATTAACAAGAGCACAAATTGAAAAGCTTGGCAGAAATTCTAATCTGAAAAACACAGAGTCGAATGCTCCATTTGAGAGAAACATCTGGAAAATACAAATCAAAAATATCCTATTAGAACAAAAAGAAGTAAACTTGAATCGTCGGAACATACTAAAACTATTACAGTGCATTCCAACTCTTCGAGCTACTAAATCAGATGATATAGCGGTAGTTGAGTATATGTCTGAAGACCATCTAGACTGGGTAAACTTACATCTGAAGTCCAGAACGTTAAAGGAAGCCGTAAAGGAGGCTGCTACCGACTTTTTGTTCTTCGGCTTCGAAATTATATGTGCTGATGACCAGGATGCAGAAAGATTTTCCAATTCTTCTACGGAACAAACAGAGAATGAAAATAGAAGAAAAGAACTGTGGGACCACATGAGGATAAAGCGATCACCGTGCCAAAGACACGTAAAGCAAACTGGACAGTAACTCAGTGGGGACGGATTGGACATTAATAATCAATTAATGTCATGGAACACACGAGGCTTTTCGCATCTCTTTGAAGGTAAATGGCAATTAACGGACAAAATTTCAATTATATGTTTACAAGAAACATGGTTACGTGAATGCCCAGTGTGCGATGGATACACTGTCCTTCTCAACCCGGCAGGAAAGAACTTGTTTGGCCGTCCCTTCTCTGGTCTGATAACCATGATAAGTAACAGTGAGGACTGGAAGATTCTATCAACTAAGATTCCAAACATGTTCGCACAAGTCACGACAATTCAAAACTCCAAGTCCTTAAATTTCAGGGACCAGGTGACTTTGATAGTGAACATCTATTGGAATCCAGCAATGATATCACAATCAAGATTCATTGCCGATGTTATGACTGCAATTGATGAGTGCTTACTCTCATACACTGATCCTGCAACTATAATATGTGGGGATTTCAATTATTCCTGGGTAAATAAACCTCTGATAAAAAGAACAACAACTGTATCGAGAAGTAATAATCATTTGCAGGATCGGGGAGAAAGATGGGCAAAGGAACTTGCCCTTAGAGATTGCTCTATGTTGAATGGCTGCACTCATGGTGACATCCCCCAGGTTTTACCTGGAAGAGAGGAGACTCTAGGAAGACGCTCGATTATATATGGGTATCCAGGAACTTTTTAGATCAAATAACTACTCTCAAAGTCATCGAGACAGAAAAAAGCGACCATGACGCACTAATGCTGAAATGGCTGAAAGTTCAAAAAACAACCTTGATAAAATACCCAGAGAAGATCACTATAAACAATGGAGGAAATAGGCTACGTCTGAGTGCAACAAAGCTGGATAAGATAAAATCCAGTTTCGCAAACGCGACTGACACAACGGCAAGGATAAATTATACCTTATTATTACATCAATACAAAATAAAGTCCAATAAACGAAAAGGGCATGATGTAGAAGTAAAACATACTTTTAATCCAACAATAAAACGAGAGAAGCAAAATCTTCGGAACGACATCAGGCTCTTAAGAAAGGATCCTAACCCCTGTAATATCATACGAATTCAAAAAAGAAAACAGCGTTACCGAAACTGGATGAAATCTTTCAACTTGAGTCGAGTCCAAGATCAAGCCGAACAGATGTTGAAACTTATTCTGCAAAAAGATAGTAGGCATATTTGGGAGATAATTAACACCGCGGGATTAAACATACTTATGCAATGTCAAACGGTGTAAGTGGAGCAAGCTGGGTGATGCATTTCACTACCACATTTGATGATTGCAACTGTAATAAGGTCCCCCAACCAGTGCTCCCCGACGTAAGATGGAATGTGGCAGACACAGAGGAAGATATTAAACGGGCAATTCAGAAACTAAACTCTTCCAGAGCAGTCGGCCCCGATGGAATTTCGAACATGATGCTAAAAAACCATAGCTCTGTATGGGCGAACCTGATGAGTACCTTGTTTGAAAGAATTGCTCTGGAAAGAGTACTGCCTGATTCTTGGTGCAAGGCGGTGGTTGTTCCAATATTCAAAAAGGGTAATCGGGACGATCCAAACAACTATCGCCCGATTGCCCTTTTGGATACAATTGGGAAGGTATTTGGATCTTTTCTCCAGAAACGTCTTGCTCACTGGGCGGAAGAAGTTGCAGCGGTCGATCCACGTCAAACTGGATTCACAAAGGGCGTGGGCGTCGAGCTTAACTTGATGCTTTTGAACTGCCTAAAACTAGACGCACTGAGGTGTAAGAGAAAAGTATACTTCGCCTTTATAGATCTGAGTCAGGCTTTCGACAGTATAAATCGTAACCTGCTGTGGAAAAAACTTCGTGCCTGGAAATGTCCAAACGAGCTGTTGGCCCCTTTGATTGCGCTACATTCCAACACATCCATCAGAGTTCGGCTAAATGAGCAAGGTGACTTATCTGATGAGATACTGACAAAACGAGGAGTCAAACAGGGTTGCCCTCTAGCAGCCCAGCTATTTAAGCTCTTCATCTCTGACCTACCTCTATCATTAAGTGATTTAAGAGTCTTTCCTCCGTTGGTGAATGGTCATGAAATAAGTTGGGCTGTTTATGCCGACGATATTGTGTTCATGGACTCTACTCCTATTGGACTGCAGCGCCTACTGAATAAATTCCAGCGATATTGCATGCAAAATGACCTACGAATGAACACCGAAAAGTCAAAAATCATCCAGGTGGGCCAAAATAAATCAAAGAGACCAGGTAACTTTGAATGGAAGATAAAAAATGAACCTCTCGAGTTAAATAATAGTATAAGATACTTAGGTGTCTTGTTCAACACCTCAATTCGAGAATGGGAGTGGTCCCAAGACCTGGTGGCCCGGATGAAAATGTATGCACTACAAGGAGCCAAACTGCATGCAGCATACGGAAAATTTACTTTAAAGCCGGTTCTATCATTCTACCTTCAAAAGGTAATTCCCGCGATAACTTTTGCATGTTGGAATCTGCCAGAAGACCTGTGGGACAAGCTCGAAGGTAGTTTTTGGCGTAAAGTGCTGAGATTACCAAACAGCTCATCAATTGTGGCAATACGATATGAGCTATGTATTGAGGCTCTATATGGAACAGTTCTGTGGAAATCATTCTCCATGTTTAGGAAATTGCGGATGGATACGGTAGTAAAACCGTATGAAATATTACATTCGGTTTCTGAACACTCATCTGCCTTCTTATTAAAGGAGTGGGAGAGAAAACTACTTCTTGTATTAGAAGATGCTGGAGTTTCGGCAGAGACTGTAATACTTTGCCCCCAAATTGCGAAGAAAAAAATCCGTCATTACAACTGGTTAAGAAACGAAGAATGCAGAAACAAATTGAAAACCGCCCTAAACCTTGGAAATGCGCTAAATAAACTTGATGCAATTCCAAAATACCTGGCGAAATTCCCATCACAATACCACCGCAATATGTTCCTGCGGATGAGACTCAACCTATATAAAACTAGGGAGATACAGTTTCTGAGGAATGATCCATTGGTGCAGAGGACAGAATGTAGATTCTGCAAACTTGGCCAAGAATCGGTGAGACATCTAATATTGGACTGTGAAGCCATTACAGAGCAGCGTAGTCTGCATTTAGATCGCTTTGCTCCCCAGTCAGGAAACATGGATTCCTGGTGGTGTTACCTGATCTCAGGTTTTAACACTCAGTTAACCTGCGAAGTAATAAATTTTATGGATGCACTACACTTAAACAACTTGGAATGCAAGTAGTGACCTCAGTTAGTGAAAACTGAGGACTTGAGGTACAAATGTAACAAAAAGTTTTTCTTTCTTTTGTAATAAACTAATGTTAATGAAAAAAAAAAAAAAAAAAATAAGAGCCTTTTATTGTAAAAGAGACTTTAGTGCATAAGGCCCGGGTATTTGTATCCTGAACTGAATCCTCGTGGTGGAGAAGCCAGAGTGCGTGCTAAGCTCCGGTGTGCCACCTTCCCCCGTGCAGAAAACCTGGGGAAGGGAAGCTAATTATCCAGCTGTCCTGACATATTGTTTCTTGTACACTTTCATTTTCCCACACCATTTGTTATTAGGAGTAAAGATTGGCAAGAGGTTTATTAGTATTGGCCCTTTTTATTTTGACAAGACTCCACTAGGACTGTGTTATATTTTACTTTGATGGTTGTAGCTTACTCCCATCCTTTGATTTATTCTTTGATAGGCATTCATCCAACCCATTGCACTTCAATAAACACCCTTGAACCGTGTACCACTTGTGTTGGTCTTCCTTCATGAAACCACGCCTTCCTTAAATGTGGTGTCAGGAGTGGGATGTAACTCAATTGATACTAATTGGGGAAACCTAATATTTTAAAAACGTAATCGAGCCTCAGACCCCTCAGTTGCAGCTAAAGAATCCATTGGCTTAGACATATGTAGTAGTACGGAAGCTCCTATCCCCCCCCGGAAAGAGAGGACTCATTCCCACAGACCTGGTCCTAATACCTATATCCGGCTGTTACTTCAGGTTCTCCCCAAAATGCGGCCTTGCATGGAAATATGCTTTAGACAGTTTTGCAGGAGCCATACACCCAGACTTTAGAGGAGATATAAAATTTTTAATACGAAACCATGGGGAAAATACGACCCGAAGATAAAATATCCCAGGGAATTCTTGAAAAGGCTTTGTTACCCCACTTTGAAGAGGAGAGGGAAGTTAAGGTCACAGAGAGAGTAGATCAGCGTGTTGGAGAGGCCAATAAGAAAACTGACATTAGTCCCCCCGGACCCTCTAAATGATGAGGCAACTATCCTCCCTGATTTAGCATTTGCCTAGCAAAATAATACAATGCTGGCTGAGGCCTTCTTATTTATTTTAATTATTACATTTGTTATACGCCCAGACCCTTGTGTATCACGGCGAGGTTACAGACATCTTGATATAGCATACAATACAAAGGCCATTATGGCGCAATTACATTGACAAAGGGTAGAGTAATGACTCAGTGTATAATACTGAAGGGCACAGTTATTTACAATGCAAAAGGGTATCTACAGGTTCAGAATGAGTTATATAAGCATAGGGGTATATACAGGTACAGAATTAATTACATATGTTCTGATTGTGGTTGATATTAGTATAAGTTGAATAATCAGGTTTTTAGCATTTTTTAAATCCCATAAGTGTTTCCTCATTTTTAAAGGATAGTGGTAGAGCGTTCCAGTGTTTGGGCACAATGGCCCTCATTACGACCCTTGCGGAAATCGACTGACCGGAGCGCCACAGCGTAAATAGCGTTTCCGCCATTGCACGAAGGAGCAAAGTGCGGCCCATTCCGACCCATCGGGCACGAGCACCACGGCATGGCGGAAGTGCAAAGTCCGCGATGGCGGAAAAGACCCCAAAACGGCCCACACCGCCGCCGTACGGCGCCCCAGGTGCAATACCGCCACCCCTCTTAGCGGTCACCGCAGTGTGCGCCTACCGGAAAGTACGGTGGCCGGAAATATACGGAAACGGGAGTTAAAACACGGGCCCGGAACGGGAAACATCCCGGCGTACACCTATAAATACACTAAAACCACACAACCACTAAAAACACTACCCTGAGACACACCCCACCCCGTCAACCACCCTAGCGAAACCAAGAAAAAGGGGAAAAGCAGCGAAGAAAGCGTGCGACCGCAAGCGGCAGGTCCACTTCTCCCGTGAGGAACACACCGTGCAAACAGAGACCCTCCAGGAGAATGCTGCCGTGGTCTTCTCCACGCAAATTACCAGGACGGCACTTGCAAACAAGAAGGCCATATGGGCTCTGGTGGCACAGCGGGTAAGTGCGGTGGGGACCGCACCCCGCACCCCACAGCAATGCCGCAAGCGATGGGACGACCTGCGGATACGCGTCCGCAGCATACTCTCTGCCAACCGCAACATTGCCACAGCCACCGGGGGAGGTACTGAATCACCCATCAAGTTGACCCCCTGGGAAGAAATCTGTGCCTCCGCCATCGGAATGGAGAGCATTGAGGGAGTCGGAGGGATGGAGAAAGGAGTGTAGACATCCGAAGATCCAGGTAGGTGGGCCAGATAAAACAATCCACACAGTCCATCCATGTGAAGTACCATGCGGCCACATAGTGCAACAGAAACACATGTCCAGGAGAACGTCCACACACATCGGCCTGATAGCGCACGTTAAAAACCACAATAAATACATAAATAATTAAAAAACCCTAAAACACGCACTACACGTGCAGCAGGCACACCCTAACTGCAGGCTGCCAAACAACTGCACCCTCACTCCACACACAAATGAAAGCACCTCCAAGGCCCCGACCCAAATCACCCTCAGGTACCACCCCAATGCATGTGATACAATGCCATTCCAATACCCACAGACCCATTAATAACCCTCGCCCTCCATTACTCCACCACAGGGTCCGATCCAAACGACGAGCATCAGGACACCCCTACCAGCACACCTGCAAAGAGGGCCAAGACCAATGGCCAAAGACCCTCCACCTCAGCTGCACGCATCAAGACACGGCAGCAGACCAAATCAGGTGGCAGCACAGAGGAGGGAACATCAACAGGCACCCCAGCAGCCAGCATGCCCACAACACCACCACCACAGGTCCCCCCAACGGATGCCAGAGAAGGCACTGCCTCTGGTGGCAGCAGCACCATAGGTGACACCCCATTGATGGCAGCATGCTCCGACACAGAAGACGGGGATGTCGAAGTCGGATCCATCCATGACCTGTCCCAATCCCCCTGTCTGTCCCATCCCGTACAACATGAGGATACCACGCAGGGCCAGCCACAAGACGACGACTGGCCATCCCCCACAAGCCCTGTGGCAAGGCAACATGAGGTCAACTGCCCCTCTGTGACACCCCCGCAAATGGCCATGGCCCAGCAGAGGCAACAGTCCCTCGACCAGTTAATCGTGCAACAGCAGCAACTGGCCACGCTCCTCAAGGACCATGCCGATGAATGTGGGGGCACTAAGGCAGACATAGAAACATCAACTGAGACACTTAGGGCAGAAATGGAGTGAAGTACAGAGACACTAAGGGCACAAACGGAGAGTGGCACCGAGAGCCTGAGAGTCCAAATGGAGAGAAGCACCGAGAGCCTGAGGGGGGAACTGCATGCGACGTCCAAAGACGTATGTGCCGAACTTGCCGCAGTGCGCCGTGTGCTCACTGAGCTCTCACAAACCCTTAGGGACATGCATGGACGTGAGCAGGCAGAGACATCATCCGTTGCAAATTCCGTCCAGGGCAGCCCCCAACGTAGATCTGGGAGGAACCTGCGCTCCACAGGCAGGGGTGCCCCTGATACCCGCAGAGGGGGCTTGCAATAGCGACAGCCCACTGACAATGAGCATCTTTGGACACTGGTGTCCGGGGGGGAGGTAGGAGGGTGGAGGGGGTGTGTTGGGCTCACTTGGGTGGCGGGTCGATAGGGTGTTCAACATGATATCACATATGCCATAAACAGTGCACGATCAACCAATGAGATGTGTGGACAATGATCTTTGTGTACTAGGCCATCATAGGCGTACAGTCCATATTGTGCATGTACCAGACACACACAGTGCCACGAGTCCCGTGTCCATGTATCAGCCACCAGGCATGAGTGCTAGAAGCATACATCAATGAGATGCTGACAAATGTCACGGGCCTCCTGTGCCTCGCAGACTCCTTGAGGTGCTGCCACATCCCCACCCTCATCATGACCATCATCCGGTGCTTGCAGTTCTGCGTCAGGGGGCATGGGCACATTTCTACGTACGCACATGTTGTGGAGCATGACACATGCCATCACAATCTTTGCAACCTTCTCATGGCGGTACAGGAGTGCCCCGCCAGACCTGCTGAGGCAGCGGAAACGGCCCTTCAGTAGGCCGAATGCCTGCTCAATGACTACACGGGTACGTGAGTGGGCATGGTTGTAGTCCTCCTCATGCTGGTCCCGTGGGTTCCGGACTGGTGTGAGGAGCCATCTCTTCAGTGGATATCCAGCATCACCTGTATGTGGACGAGAAACGTAGGATGTGGGATGCCATTGATACGTACGCACACCCCCCCCCCCTTCCTGCCAGTACATTGCCAAATCACATACCCCACATCATCATGCATGCAATGAGACTCACCGAGTAGCCAGGATCTGTTCCCTGCGTGTCGCTCCATGTAGCGTGGTATGGTAGAGTTCCTCAAGACCATGGAATCATGGGCTGATCCAGGGAATCGGGCACAACAATGCGTAAAGATCCTGTTGGAGTCACACACCATTAGTACATCCAGGGAATGAAATCGTTTTCGTTTGCGGTACTGGGCCTCCATGGCATGTGGCACGACCAATTCAACATGGGTGCAGTCGATGGCACCAATGCAACCCGGTATGCCGGCAAGTGCATGGAATCCCACTTATGTGTTGGTTATTTCCTGCTCCGAGCGTGGTAGGGAGATGTAGTCGTCTGCGTGCTGCAGGAGGGCATCGAGCACTTGGAATAGTGTCCGTGAGAACAGTGGCTGAGAAATGCCATGCAACTGTCCGACTGTGTGCTGGTAGGTGCCTGTGGCCAGGAAGTGGAGTACAGACACCACCTTCAGTAGGGGTGGGATGGCGGTTGGGCTATCTATCATGCTGACTAGGTCAGCCTGTGTCATGTCCACAATGGCGGCTATGGTGACCCGGTCCAGACGGTAGAGGGTGTGGATCTGCTCATCAGTGAGGTTGAACGGATGTGCTCGGAGGCGTGGGATTGCGGGCTGCCTGCGTGGTGGTAGTGGCTGTGCTGCTGGGCCTTGCTGGCCCTGCCTTGGCCTCCTCCTCCTCCTGCGTCTCCTCCGTGCGGCTGGTTGTAGTTGTTGTTCGTCTTCTTCTTGGAGTCGGAGCACTTGCAGTGCTATCAGGTCCCCCAGGGCCAACATCGCGAGTCCTGCCGGTAGCATTTCGCTCTGGTTGTGGGAGGAGACTGGGTGTGCAATTTATGTGTTTCCAGGCTGTATGGCCTCCACCTGTGGTGATTGATTCCACCTGTGCAAACTGCTCTCCCCTTTGGCCGAGCACGTCCCGCGCACTACGCTGCAATTCGGGGAAAGGTATCTTGCTATTGCAATCATGTATTTTTACCCGATGGGCGTGTAAGATTGGTTGATATGTTCATTCTGCTGTGGTCCCATTGTTTCCCATACTATCTGTGCAGTCGCGAACGGACTTGTGAAGGGTCAGTGGAACGTAGTACTCGAGTAACGGTGGGCCCTCATGCATCACTGTACCGAGTTGCAACGACGGGCGGGGCGTCCCATTTGTGGGTGAAGGCAGTTGCCATTTTCACACACAGCCGCACTCGATGGAATAATTAGTGATTTCAAACGGCCACAGATGCATTCTCGACGTGATGTTGCAAATGAGGAATTCGAAGGGCGGCGCTTTCGGTTTCCAGCTAGCGGCGAGGAGATGCCCACAGGTCTGACTGCAAATATAACGTACTATTGTTCTATGTCCTTGAGACAGGGCCCATGGCGAGGGAGCAATGATTGATATGAATAGTTTGGGATGCGCAATAGCTACGTGGGCGATGAGGCCGGCCATTCCCAAATACATGTTACTTCACAACACTGGATTTACGGGCTGGGGCACTGTGGATTTAGCAGGCTGCATTACGCACAGACTCAATGGACGTTTCTAATGTCATGTGAGTAATTATTCAGGCGTTTTGATCCCGGGATGAGGGAATGATGAATGGATGCATGGGCAAGTGATTTGGTGCAGAGTTTGCCATGTACAGGGCTTCTTGGGATCTATCCGCCTCCCCTACGCTATGTGATGCAGGGCTGCCATAGTGGGACCATCGTCTATCTGGCCTTGTTGGGCCCCACCTGTCTCGACGCGCCCTCAGACACTTGTGTCCATGCACGTTAACATTCCCATCTGATGGATTCTGTTTTGGCAGACGCATGCACAGGTACACTCGTTCGTGATGGTGTTTACACCTAGGTATAGATGGTTATGAGTCGCAAGTGGCTTCGGGGTGGTGATGATCCTTTGGAGTGGGCTAGCATGCATATGGCTGTGGATTTCGTGTGCTCTTTGAAGTGAGTTGTTCGAATGTAGTTCTGATGGCCATTCTGTTCTTGTTCTTTTCTTTTGGTTGACAGGTATCTCCTCCCCTTTTGCCACTGCCATCTGTATGCCACTCCTGCAGATGGATTTTACTCCCGACACCTGCTGCTTCGTGTTAATCGGTGGAGCAGCATTACGATCTTATGGGACGATCGCCAGTGGCCCACATGCCCTTACGCAGTACTGGTGGCTCGGAGCAACATTTCGGCCTTTCAGCTGGACTAGTGCCTCCCCATTGGGACGGCCCTGCGGTTGTGTGCGCTTCCTTTCTGCCTTTTCGTACGTGATTGTGGCTCTGTGTACCATGATGGGACAGGGCGTCACACAAGTAGTGGCTGGTCATTTCTTGCGGATGCAGCCCACAATGGTGAAATGTGTTTTGGAGTTCATGGCCTGATGGCTGTATGGGCTTGGTGATTTTGTTGTGCATTAAATTTCTATTCTGATTTGGCCCGTGTAGCGTTTTTCTTTGCAAGTGATGTGGCATGTGCCTATGTGTGGGGCGATGTATTGTGAGGAGATCTGCATTGGGTTCCTGCTTCGGGGTTTAGTTGCGTGGTACTGTGCTGGGCGCGTTTGCCTACTGAGCCCGTGAGGTCAGGGATGGGGGCTGCCTATATGACAGTTTGGATGTTGTCATGCTCAGAGGCGGGGGATTGGGTTTTGTGTGACAGATGGCGGTCAGCCAGGTGGACTGGTGGAATGATGTGATTTTCGGAATGTTGCTGGTCACAGGTGCCTGTGTTTGCGTGCGTTTCTTGGTGGGGGACTGTGGTCATGTCCATTGGGATGGCTTCTGTATTCGTGCCATCTGTGAGCTGCAGCTCCCATTGGCCCCTCTTGTGTTGCTTTTGTTCGTTGGCATGCATGGGTGCTTTGTACATTTCACTGGTTGCATTGTGACTTCATTGCACCTACAGGGAGTTGTACTTTGTGGGCAGGGAGCGGTGTACAGGCACTCAGTGGGGCCGTTTACGGTTGATTCGCGATGCCGTACTTCTCGCCATGGCGGAATGGTCCATTCCGCCATGCCTGATGGCGTTAGGTACATGTCCGCTAGGGTCGGAATTGGCGTACCGTTGCACCATGGTGGTGTTTGCGGTTTGGCATGGCGCGCGCGCGCGTACTTAGTCCAGTTAGCGTTGGCGTTCACTACGGTGTCGCTAATGGCTTCGTACTTTGCGGTGACGGGTCGTAGTCGCACCGAGCGCTATTCGATGGCGGTATTGCATTTCCGCCATCGTTTTCCCATTTCCGCCAGGGTCGTAATGAGGGCCAATGTATTGGAAACTGCTACCCCCTGCCCTGGTGTTTTTGAACCGGGGTATTGTTAATAGTGACTGGCTGTTGGATCTAAGAGCTCTGGCGCGTTCAACGAAGTGGTCTGCTGAGTGGCGCTGTCTCGCTGGGACTCTATTCGTGAGACACTGATACGCTTACTTCACTGTGCTTTGGCAGTGGACTTTGCCGGCACGCCCTTCACGGAATCAGCCCCTCCCTCCAACTCATGACTCTCCCATTAATACCACTGCGCGTGCACGTTCAGCGCGTGCATTCAACGTAGTGGTCTGCTGAGTGGTGCTGTCTCGCTGGGACTCTGTTCATGAGACACTGAGACGCTTTCTTCACCGTGCTTTGGCAGTGGACTTTGCCGGGTAGGCGCAACTCATGAACCAGCAAATCCTACATTGCAGACTTTTGGCGTTAAGCCAATCTAGTAAACAATATTTGTTCTCCTTTGTTTGTTTTAGCACGCCCTTCACGGAATCAGCCCCTCCCTCCAACTCCTGAATCTCCCATTAATACCACTGCGTGTGCGCGATCAGCATGCGCGTTTAACGGAGTGGTCTGTTTAGTGGTGCTGTCTAGCTTTCTAGCGAGCAGCGAGGCACCCTATTTTGTAGTTAGCACGATTTCTGTAAATTGTCATTTTGATCAACTTCAAACTCAAAAAGTGAGTAAATATGCAATCTCCTCTCCCCTTGCTTAAAACTGGCATGCCGGCAAATATATTGCCCATTCTTCATAAAGCCGCCATCAGCTCCATTACGGCAATCAGTAGGAAAAATCCTTGCTTGGTTTCTTGTTCAACGCCGGTAATGGGGAGAGTTTGTAAAGGGCAGAGAGAGTCGCAAAGGGTCTCCCATGGCTGACATTTGTCAGTTTTGCAATGGCCTGCTTAAAACCAAGCTGTTTAATTTGACCCCAGACAAATCTCTCCAGAAAAGTGCTTTACCTGTGAGTATGCCGCAAGTCATCAATGATTTACCCGAAACTGTGAACAAAAGGCTAACAAATTTGAATGACGTTGTAGCTAACACGATTGAAGCTGGTCTAACTGCAAATGCTGCTTAGCGGTGCTACTCTGGTTCTATATCTCATGTTTCATTGTCAGATAGTGTGTTATTGCATAATTTACCGGCTTCAGCACCATTAAATGATGTTATTTGTGTGGAGTCTTGTGTCTGCCCTGATATTGCGATAATTGATTTAAACACGGGCAAATCAAGTTTTTCGCAACAACTGCTTTCGGCAGATTGTTAAAAAACAATCATATTAACCTGTAATGTTTTCTGATATTGATTTAGATTGCTCAGCTATTGAAATCTCATATCTTGTTCCGACTCCACATCGCCCCCAAAGATCTCCCTCCTTACCTCTTAACCGAGAATCAGAGGTGGCTGAAAAGACTTTAGCAAACACAACATTGATTGCCATGAATGTAGTGTTACGATCTTTATACAAATTATTTTAATCCATAGACAGTAAAATACTTAAACAACTAGATAAAGTAATGACATGGCAAACCGATATCGGTTTACTATTACAGCAAAAAATGATTGAGCCGCCTCCCAGCGAATTAGTTCAGAGAATTCCTGTTGTGACAGCGACTATTGGTACTCAAACCCTAGGTTGAATGATCATAGTAATCATTAAAAGCGCAAACACACTCTGGCAGTGTCGCTAATTGAAGGCATTATTAAAAATGTGATTGATCAGTCCACACCGCCTATATTGAAGGAGTGGGCCTTGAAATGATCCCTGCGGATAATACTCTGACTAGCACTCCCTATACCATTTTTACCAAAAGTGTACAAAAGGGTATAAAATCACTTCCGGTCAAGAACTTACTCAAAAAGCAGAAAAATCTAAAAGACCCAAAGAAGGACAACACATCAAAAAATAAAAATGTCCTTCGCCACCTAAAAATACCACTGAAAGGTGCCATAATTGCTTTGACAGCGGTGTCTAAAAAATCTCAACACTTAGCAAATGTCCGTGCCATTGCAAATAACATCAACACTACTAAGCCTGTGCTTCCCTATGCTCCTTTGGATGCCCTGATAGAAGAGGCGGTGGCGATTAGAATCACCAAGCCCCTGCTGCATCCAAAACAAAACTTGGTACTGCCAAAAATAATTGGGTGGCCTGATTGCTCTGTCACTGAGTTGTACCGTCAGGAAATTCGACGGGCAGTGGATTCATACATGGCTGGCTTCTCATTGACCGGCAAATGCACCAGTGGTGCCTCCAAGAATCCACCCCGGATGGTAGATCCCTCTAATTCACAACAAAATCAAATTTCTTATGTACAGCAGACTTCCTTGGCACAAGCGGTGCAATGTTCTGAGAAACTTCCTCATAAATCCAGTCCTTTAAAAAGCAAACAATGTGAGGGAGGTTCCCAACATCAACTACATCAGATGACATCCTTGGAAAAAAATCGAACATTGTTAGAAGAAGTTGCCTCTGAGTTGCTCCAATTAATCCAAGCCGCGCTACGTAAAGATGTGAAACAATCACATTCTAATATCATAGAACCTATAGTGATATCGAAACGAAAAACGACTATATGTCCTAAACAAAAACGCCCAGCCAATTACTTCTTAAAGTTGGAGTGTAGACCAGACCCAAATACACAATATGATCTAAATCGTTGATCAATATTGTCTATTTTCTCTGATGTGCCACAATTGGAGGATATCTTTTCAAATGACATAGCCCTGGTTGAATTTCCTAATAAATCAAATGTTCATGCTGTTAGAATCTGGATGCAATCCAGAGTCATTCAGAATACTTGGTGGTCGACAAGAAAACAGCTGTTTGATTTAGGATTTGTGTTATCAGTGGAAGCTGAAATTGATGACAAAGATTTGACTTCCAAGAACACACATAAGGTGATGCAAAAAGTAACATATGAAAGTCAATCTAATGGCCAGAAAGCAAACTGGTTCTCCAATGGTATGGGCTGCCAAAAGTAACTAGTCCAAGATCTTGCTCTGAGAGAATACACAGTAATCAGCTGGAACACAAGAGGTTTTTCTCACATACTAAATAACAACAATAGCTCCTTATGTATTTTCAATCTATTAATGCTGCAAGAGACGTGGTTAACATCCGTGCCAATTTGGGATAATTATGACGTTCTTTTGATTCCTGCTGAAAAAGGCCTTCGAGGAAGACCCAGTGCTGGCCTCCTAATAGCCATTCAGGCAAGTCCGGTTGCTAGTATTACCCACTGGGTCTCGCCCAACGCCTATATTCAAATGGTTTGTCTGCAATTGTATGTAACAATGTATGCTATTGTAAACATACACTGGAACCCGGTAGGAATATCAGACGAATGCTTCTTAAATGATCTAGGCGAAGTGTTAAATTTAATCTTATTGGATGCTTCAGTATCAACATTTTTGATTGCAAGCGATCTGAACCTGGATTGTTTGAACGTTAGCTCAACAAATAATACCAGTAGGATCTTGAAGTGGAATCAATTTGTGCAACATCATAATTTGCTTAGATTAAACGGAGCATTTAAGTCTGATATCCCCCCGGGTTCGACGTGGAGTAGAAGCGCCTCTTCGTCGGCCATTGATTACATCTATACCAATGGTGACTTTTTTTCTGATTTTACTGATTTCGAAATTGTTCATACAACTGCTAGTGACCACAAATAATTAACAGCAAAGTGGCAACTCCAAGGTGCACCCTTCTCAGAGAGAGACAATCATGCTTAAGGTCACCTTACACTAAATAATGCTGGTAATAGACTTTGATGGTCGGAGAGGTCCCTGGGTAACTTTCACACATGCTTGTATTATGTAGCAATAAGAGTCTGTACAAGTAATGATAGTAACCCCGTGGTTTATTCTGACATGATGCAAGCATTTCAAACAAAATCGACTAGCACCTCGAAAAAACAGGGTATCAGTTTACCAAAAATGCATGTGTATGATCATGAAGTAAAACTACGAAAAAGCTTGTTTCGATCACAGAAACATGAAGCAATGAATCTTCAAATTGAAAGCAGGTTTAGTGCCCTCACAAATATCAGAACCAGATATAAGAACTGGCTGAAGTTTAGGCGTGCCAAGCTCATCCATATAGACAGTCAGTTGTTATTAAATCCTGGAATCCGCAGAGGTATGATATGCCCAAATCGCCCCAGAATTTATTACCCAGACACCCCCGCAAAGTCCGAAATGTGGGAAAAAATACGCATTTTCCTCACATTTCGCTCGACTCACCCATCGAAACACGCCCCCAACAACACATGGCCTACTGTCCCGCGTTCCCACAGGTGTCCCGATGAAAACGGTACATCACATGTGTGGGTGCACCTACCTGGCCGCCAAGGGGAAAGCCTAAAACACAAGTAACCCCAAGTCTGTTTTCAGAGGGAAATCTCAGACATTCTGCCGACCGGCACAATGTACAGATATGGGCCTCGGGTGTCCAAGCCACCAAGGAAAACAGGGAACCCCATGCATTTCCTGAAGAGGACACCCGTGGGAATCCGCAGAGGTATGATATGCCCAAATCGCCCCAGAATTTATTACCCAGACACCCCCGCAAAGTCCGAAATGTGGGAAAAAATACGCATTTTCCTCACATTTCACTCGACTCACCCATCGAAACACGTCCCCAACAACACATGGCCTACCGTCCCGCGTTCCCACAGGTGTCCCGATGAAAACAGTACCTCACATGTGTGGGTGCACCTACCTGGCCGCCAAGGGGAAAGCCTAAAACACAATTAACCCCAAGTCTGTTTTCACACCGGAAATGTCACACTCTCACATCATACAGATATGGGCCTCGGGTGTCCAAGCCACCAAGGAAAACAGGGAACCCCATGCATTTCCGAAAAGAGGACACCCGTGGGAATCGGCAGAGGTATGATATGCCCAAATCGCCCCAGAATATATTACCCAGACACCCCCGCAAATTCCGAAATGTGGGAAAAAATATGCATTTTCCTCACATTTCGCTCGACTCACCCATCGAAACACGGCCCCAACAACACATGGCCTACTGTCCCGCGTTCCCACAGGTGTCCCGATGAAAACGGTACCTCACATGTGTGGGTGCGCCTACCTGGCCGCCAAGGGGAAAGCCTAAAACACAAGTAACCCCAAGTCTGTTTTCAGAGGGAAATCTCAGACATTCTGCCGACCGGCACAATGTACAGATATGGGCCTCGGATGTCCAAGCCACCGAGGAAAACAGGGAACCCCATGCATTTCCGGAAAGAGGACACCCGTGGGAATCCGCAGAGGTATGATATGCCCAAATCGCCCCAGAATTTATTACCCAGACACCCCCGCAAAGTCCGAAATGTGGGAAAAAATACGCATTTTCCTCACATTTCGCTTGACTCACCCATCGAAACACGCCCCCAACAACACATGGCCTACCGTCCCGCGTTCCCACAGGTGTCCCGATGAAAACGGTACCTCACATGTGTGGGTGCACCTACCTGGCCGCCAAGGGGAAAGCCTAAAACACAAGTAACCCCAAGTCTGTTTTCAGAGGGAAATCTCAGACATTCTGCCGACCGGCACAATGTGCCGATATGGGCCTCGGGTGTCCAAGCCACCGAGGAAAACAGGGAACCCCATGCATTTCCGAAAAGAGGACACCCGTGGGAATCCGCAGAGGTATGATATGCCCAAATTGCCCCAGAATTTATTACCCAGACACCCCTGCAAAGTCCGAAATGTGGGGAAAAAAACGCTTTTTCCGCACATTTCGCTCGACGCACCCATCGAAACACGCCCCCAACAACACATGGCCTACCGTCCCGCGTACCCACAGGTGTCCCGATGAAAACGGTACCTCACATGCGTGGGTGCACCTACCTGGCCGGCAAGGGGCAAGCCGAAAACGCAAGCAACCCCCAGTCTGTTTGCAGAGGGGAATCTCAGCCATTCTGCCGACCGGCACAACATACAGATATGGGCCTCGGGTGTCCAAGCCACCAAGGAAAACAGGGAGCCCCATGCATTTCCGAAAAGAGGACACCCGTGGGAATCTGCAGAGGTGTGATTTGCGCACATCGCCCCAGATTTTTTTACCCAGACACCCCTGCAAAGTCCGAAATGTGGGGGAAAAAACGCTTTTTCCGCACATTTCGCTCGACGCACCCATCGAAACACGCCCCCAACAACACATGGCCTACCTTCCCGCGTTCCCACAGGTGTCCCGATGAAAACGGTACCTCACATGCGTGGGTGCACCTACCTGGCCGGCAAGGGGCAAGCCGAAAACGCAAGCAACCCCCAGTCTGTTTGCAGAGGGGAATCTCAGCCATTCTGCCGACCGGCACAACATACAGATATGGGCCTCGGGTGTCCAAGCCACCAAGAAAAACAGGGAGCCCCATGCATTTCCGAAAAGAGGACACCCGTGGGAATCCGCAGAGGTGTGATTTGCGCACATCGCCCCAGATTTTTTTACCCAGACACCCCTGCAAAGTCCGAAATGTGGGGGGAAAAACGCTTTTTCCGCACATTTCGCTCGACGCACCCATCGAAACACTCCCCCAACAACACATGGCCTACCGTCCCGCGTTCCCACAGGTGTCCCGATGAAAACGGTACCTCACATGCGTGGGTGCACCTACCTGGCCGGCAAGGGGCAAGCCGAAAACGCAAGCAACCCCCAGTCTGTTTGCAGAGGGGAATCTCAGCCATTCTGCCGACCGGCACAACATACAGATATGGGCCTCGGGTGTTCAAGCCACCAAGGAAAACAGGGAGCCCCATGCATTTCCGAAAAGAGGACACCCGTGGGAATCCGCAGAGGTGTGATTTGCGCACATCGCCCCAGATTTTTTTACCCAGACACCCCTGCAAAGTCCAAAATGTGGGGGAAAAAACGCTTTTTCCGCACATTTCGCTCGACGCACCCATCGAAACACGCCCCCAACAACACATGGCCTACCGTCCCGCGTTCCCACAGGTGTCCCGATGAAAACGGTACCTCACATGCGTGGGTGCACGTACCTGGCCGGCAAGGGGCAAGCCGAAAACGCAAGGAACCCCCAGTCTGTTTGCAGAGGGGAATCTCAGCCATTCTGCCGACCGGCACAACATACAGATATGGGCCTCGGGTGTCCAAGCCACCAAGGAAAATAGGGAGCCCCATGCATTTCCGAAAAGAGGACACCCGTGGGAATCCGCAGAGGTGTGATTTGCGCACATCGCCCCAGATTTTTTTACCGAGACACCCCTGCAAAGTCCGAAATGTGGGGGAAAAAACGCTTTTTCCGCACATTTCGCTCGACGCACCCATCGAAACACGCCCCCAACAACACATGGCCTACCGTCCCGCGTTCCCACAGGTGTCCCGATGAAAACGGTACCTCACATGCGTGGGTGCACCTACCTGGCCGGCAACAGGCAAGCCGAAAACGCAAGCAACCCCCAGTCTGTTTGCAGAGGGGAATCTCAGCCATCCTGCCGACCGGCACAACATACAGATATGGGCCTCGGGTGTCCAAGCCACCAAGGAAAACAGGGAGCCCCATGCATTTCCGAAAAGAGGCCTCCCTGGGCCTCCTCCAAACAGCTGCGTGAGGTACACCCCAACTCCATTTGGGGTGAGGGGGGAGAGGGCCACCCCAAAAGGTGGGGCAGGACCCCCAATAGATGGGGCAGTAGGGTTTGGGCACCCTGGGGGCAGATAGCCACACTAATGTGGCCATCTGCACCAAGCAAAGTTGGGTAAACAAAAAAAAATATACAAAACCACAGGCTGCTTTTTAGGGGGGGCTGAGGGCCACCCTAAATTGGCAGCGCATGATGTACCGCAACGGGGGGTGGCCCTCAACCCCCCCCACCCCAAATGGAGGGCCCCACTGTGATGCTGGAAATGCATCTGAGGGACAGGGCCTCTGAATCCTTGTCCTTTTTCTGTTTTTACCATGTGTTCTGTCATGTTTTCTGCCCCGGAGTCCATGTGGGACTCCTGGCAGTGCAGCTCTCTCTTTTGGTTTGGTGAACAGACCCATGGGATACCCTTATGGCACCCATGGTTAGGGGTACAACCCTGTGCCCCTAGTGTATGTTTTTGGGCACCTGTGGGTGGCCCCAGAGCAGGGTATGGGCTGGTGGCAGCTCCGTGCTGAGTTTGACAGGTGCTCCGGGTGTTCTCCATTTTGGGATACCCAGGCCCTGCCATTGGGATCAGTTGATTCCTGATAGAAAACAAGATGGCCCCTGTGGCCTCTTGCTTTCTATTGCCTGTTATCTTGTTTTCCCAAAGTCCTGGGAAGCCCTGTCTCTGTACCTTCCCCTGACTGGCTGTTGGGTGGAAGTTCCATGTATGGTATTGTTGTGAAGGCCCAGCTAGACTGGCTGGAGCCTTCTCAGTGACTGTATGTTGTGGGTACCTCCTGTGGGTGGGACCTGGGTGAATGGAGTGTGTGACCAATATACACTCCTTGTTGTGGTTGTCTGGTTTCTGGCATGAGAGACAAAGACTGAGACAGCCCTGCCCGAAACTGGCCTCAATGCAGTGTGTAGTGTTGAATGGCTGGGTACTTGTCCCAATCCACATTCCCTGTTGTGAGTGTCTGGAAGGGAGGAGTGTGGCCTGAATGCACTGTGTGCCTGATTGGTTGACTGACTGCATGAATGCCCTGCAGTATGATTGGCTGCTGAGTGTGTGCCAGCAGCGTGGATGAGAGAGAGGATAGTATATCTGGGGACCTCTCACCACTGGAAAAGTGTTCAGAAGGAACCATTGGTTGAGAAGTGACCATTGGGCTCCTAAAGCAGCCAGGGAGCTGAGTCTCCACTCTACGAGTAACTGGAACTGCTGATCCTCGACGTCCAGCTGGAAGAAGAAGACTTGCTGTGGCATTTGCTTCGACCGATCTGAAGGCTGACGAGATCGTCGAGGGCTGACCCGAGAGAGGACCTGGTAAGGCGCCCTCTTCCCGTGCTCCGAGGGACCATCGAGCACCGCTCCATCTTCGCCAAAGCGCCCTGGAAGACAGACCCTCGAAAGGCTGTCGACCCGAGACAGGACCGCTGAGGAGATCGAAGTGAAGCACCCGGACATCAACGCCGTCGAAGTCCATTGCCGTCGACCAGGGTTCACAGGTTTGTGTAACCGCTGGAGGCCCGTCGAAGTTGTGTTGCCCAGCCGTGGGAACCACTCGACGCCGTGCCGCCGACGACTGGAGCCGTCCGCTCCTTTGCCTAAAAACATTCAATCGAAGGACTCTCTCGACCGCATCGTTGACCGCTTATCCTGCCGGAGAAAGTCGAGGACGACCAACGCGCCGAGGAGAAACCTGCCGGTGGGTTTCCTGCCACCCGACCACCTCAAAGACTCGGACGACTCGACGCCCTTGCTGGGCCTCCGTCTCTACAATCTTTGCGGTCCAGAACTATTGTCATCGAGGTGCCCCGCACACCTCCGCCTTGCAGGACGCCGACGCTCCGACGCCGACGAGCACCGCTCGGTCGAGGCTGCCGCCTCATCGACATCGTTCTACCTCGTTTGTCGATGGACGTTCGACGCCCCGTGCCTCCCGCTTGAAAGGGAAGGCATTCAAGAAGGGCCGTCGATTCCCCGTCGCCGAACAGCGAGTTCCTCGACGTTTGTCGACGTCTCTTCAAGGAGCTCGACTCCGCCAGGTACATTGGGGGGGTAAAAACATTATAGGAGAGAATAAGACTTGCAGAGCAATATATGGACTGGGCTTGTGCTATATCTTTATTTACAGGTTGCCCAGGTGGGGGGATCTCCACACAGAACTGTGTCCAGTGGTAGGGGCCAGTATTCTGCCTATTGCTCAACCATCTTATTTTCTCTCCTCTCTCTATTGCTGGTTTCACTCTATTGGTCTGTGTGACATTGTACAGTATTGTTCATGCACTGTAATGAGATCTAGGGTGGTACCACTTTAGGATTGTAAATATTTGCCATTGTAGATTTTGCCGGAGTACAAAGTGAGTTATTATGATAAATGTACATAACCTTAAATATTGATTATATAAAGACTGTGTTCTAACCAATACAGAGTGTGGATATTCCTTTGTGGGGGCTTGGGGACTACACTGTACTTAAGAACCAGCCTGCATCACCTCCTGAGAAGCTAGGCCTTGATTGCTCGACCATTGCTACCGAATAGAGAATCTTGGCTGGGGTCTCCTGTGCCTCTCCTCCACCATATAGGGAGCGGAAGTACAGACACCCCCCACCGGTCGTTGAGGCCCTTCTCTCACACTGGTGGCAAGCGGTGGGATGCTTATGGCTTTAAGAATCAGTGTATAACCGTGCCACTTACAAAGGATATTTGCCCTTTATTAAAATAAGGTTTAGTTGTGTACAAGGTAACTGCATTACAAACAATGGAGTCTATTGCGAATGGCAAATTAACTCGGATGAGCTTGGAGGCTCTCCAGAGTGCTTGTGAAGCTAGGGAGTTAGACTTTGTGGATAAGTCTAGGGCTGAGCTGATAGCTGCCCTGGTGGACTACCAGACTGATAGTGAAACTCTTGATGAAGGGGGGAATGCAACCAATGAGGACTCTGCCCCTGGGGTTTCTGCTGAATCTGTTTCTGGGAATGCCGCCATTCCTGCTGCCTCTGTTCCAAACTCCAGCAATTCCTTAGAGCTTGAGTTATTAAGGATGAAATTGGCCTTTGAATACCGCAAGTTGGAAATAGATGCTGAGCTTAAGAAAGAGGAGTTGGCTCAACAAGTGGAGCTCAAGAATAGGGATCTTGAACTCAAAAATAAGGACCTTGAACTCAAGAGCCAGGACACTGAATGTCAGAGGATCCAGCTAGAGAAAGCTAGAGTGGAGACTTCAGCTAAAACCAGTGAGAGTGTCAGGTCCCCAGCCACCAAGTTTATGAAAGATTTGGTGGGTGTATTTGTGGAGGGTTCGGATATCCTCCAATGGATTGAAGCGTTTGAAATGGCTTGTGCGATTCATGATGTGGATAAAAGAGATTGGGCGAAGTGTTTGTTAAACAGAGTGCCTCAAACCGGGTATGACTGTATTCTGAAGCTGAGTGTGGAAGAAAGGGGTCAGTACGAGTGTATGAAGTCTGCTTTGATTGCCAAGTTCGGCAAGACACCTACCCAATACCTTAGAAGGTTCAGGGATTTTGAACATGATGGGGTGGATCGATGGATACAAGGTTAAGACTTTTGTTGAATTGTCCCACCTCTTGTTTTTTGAGCATTTCTCTGAAGCCTGTTCACCAGAGCTGCATCAGTATGTGGCTGACCAGAACATTTTGGACCCCTTTAAGCTGGCTAGGTTGGCTGACAAGTGGGTCTCCCACCGGGTGTCCCCTAAGGACTCCAGTGGGAAGGACAAGGACAAAGAGAAGGGGGCCTCTCAGAAAGCTGAGGAGTCCCCCAAGCAGTCACAGTCGGGTAAACCAAAACCTTCCTCTCCTAAGACCCAAAAATCTAGTGGGGATAAGTCATCTGGGGGTGGGAATAATAGTAGTGGTCCACCTGCTGCAAAGCAGGCTCCCAGTGGTTCCAGTACCGTACCCCGCACTCCTGGCACTTGTTGGGACTGTGGGGCTCTGGATCACAAAAGGGGTGACCCCAAGTGTAAAGGTAAGGCACTTGGAGTACAGGCTGTCAGCCTGACCTACCCTTACCCCGTGTCTGAGGTGGAGGCCACTGTCCTCCCCTCCTCTACAGGAATCACCTTTGGTGCTCCGGTGGAGATTTCCTTAGTGTCCCTTGGGGCCTGGGACCAGTACGCGGAAGTACTGGCGACTATCCCACAGAACACCCGTAGGTTTTTGAGAAGTGTCCTCTTGAATGGCCAGCCTTCTACTGGTTTGAGAGACACTGGGGCAAGCATGACAGTGGTGGACAGGACCCTGCTCAGGCCAGAGGACTATGAAGGTGCTCCTCTGCAAACCACCAGGTTAGCTGGTGGGCCTCCCTAATTATCACCTGTAGCCTTAGTCACACTCATGATTGGCGACAAGACAGCGAAGCTTCCTGTCCTGGTTCAGGACAATGTCCCTGCTAACATTTTGTTAGGGAATGATCTAGTAGAGTTGGGGTTGATCTCGGATGGTCTTCCCATGACTGCTGCTGCAGTCACTAGGTCACAGGTGACACCGGGTCTGGCTGTGGGTCAGGTACCCAAGCCAAAGGCGAGGCCTAAGGCAAGAAGAAGGAAGACCAAGAAGGCCACCTCTGTGGAGGGAGCACCTTCTCTTCCTGCTGTTCCGACAGCACCCATTGGGATCCATGCTCCGGGCGGGCTGGGTCCAGTGGAAAACCCAAACTCAACTCCTTTGGGAGAAGAGACAGAAGACTCTCCTGTGGGAGAGGTTCTCAACCCGGAGGATCATCCCGACCTTCAATGCTTGTTAGCTGAAGGGGGACCCTCGCGGGCGGACTTCTGTAAGGGACAGAGAGAGTGCCACTCTCTCGAGGGACTGAGGAAACAGGCCCTGGCCCAGGCACAAGGAGAGGTGCCTAGGACATTCCGGATTTATTGGGAGGGTGAGCTCCTTGTTAGTGAGCCCACTAAGCCTGAACCTGGTGCCCGCAAGAAGTTGGTGGTACCCCAGGTTTACAGGCCCTTCCTACTGCAGTTGGCGCATGAGGTGCCCTTGGCTGGTCATCTTGGGACCAAGAAGACTAAGCAGAGGCTCTCTGCCCATTTCTACTGGCCACGGATGGGAGTAGAGGTGGAGTCCCACTGCAGGACCTGCCCAACTTGTCAGTTGTCTGGCAAGACTGGAGGCAGTGTCATTGCCCCACTGCAGCCGTTGCCAGTGGTTGGCACACCATTTGAGAGGGTGGGCATCGACATCATCGGTCCCCTTGACCCTTCCACTTCAGGTGGACATCGGTTCATCCTGGTCTTGGTAGATCATGCCACCAGGTACCCTGAGGCGATACCCCTTCAGACGGTTACGGCCAAGGTGGTTGCCCGGGCTCTCCTGGGCATTTTCACCCGTGTTGGATTCCCCAAGGAGGTTGTCTCTGACAGAGGATCCAACTTCATGTCGAGTTACATGAAAACCATGTGGAAAGAGTGCGGGGTAACCTACAAGTTCTCCACCTCTTACCACCCCCAGACCAATGGTCTGGTTGAGAGATTTAATAAAACTCTCAAGGGCATGCTAGGGGCTTTGGAAGAACCCCTAAGGAGGAAATGGGATCTCCTCCTGCCATGCCTGCTGTTTGCTTACAGAGAGGTACCCCAAGAGGGTGTTGGTTTCAGCCCCTTTGAGTTACTCTTTGGACATCCCGTAAGGGGGCCCCTCGCCTTGATCAGGGAAGGCTTGGAAGCCACCCCTCGGGTCCCGCCAAGCAAGTGGGGGACTATGTGTTAGGCCTCAGACGGAGGATGACACAGATGATGGGTCAGGCAACAGCAAATCTCAAGGCCAGCCAAGAATTGAATAAGTACTGGCATGACCTTAAAGCCTCGCAAGTGGATTGGACTCTGGGACAGGAAATCCTTGTGATGGAGCCTACCAAGCCTAGGGCTTTGGCAGACAAGTGGACTGGACCCTTCAGGATCATCTCCAAGATGGGCGAAGTCAATTATCTGGTTGACATGGGAGCCCCTGGGGTAGCCCCTCAGCTATTCCATGTCAACAGGCTCAAGCCTTTCCACCGGCGAGCGGAAGTCTCATGTCTCTTGATAGCTTCTGGGCAAGAAGAGGATGAGAGTGAGCCCCTTCCTGATTTGCTGCATAGCAACCCTCAGGATGGCTCAGTGGAGGGAGTACATCTCTCTCCATATTTGACAACAGAGCAACAGAGGGCCTGTAGGGCTTTGCTCCAACAGTATGCCTCTCTGTTTTCACTGAAGCCAGGCCTTACACCGTGGGGTAAGCACGAAATTGACACTGGTGACAGTGTGCCTGTCAAAAGCAGGTGCTACCGTATGTCAGATACCGTCAAGAACCACATCCAGGCTGAGGTCGCCAAGATGTTGGATCTGGGTGTTATTGAACCCTCAACCAGTCCCTGGTCCAGTCCAGTGGTCCTTGTCCCCAAGGCAAGTTCCCAGGCGGGTACCAAGGATTGGAGGTTCTGTGTGGACTACCGAGAAGTCAATGCCGTCACCAAAACTGACGCGCACCCATTGCCCAGGGCTGATGAGCTCGTGGACACCATCGGTGCTGCCAAGTTTGTGAGCACCTTTGACCTTACCTCAGGCTATTGGCAAATAGCTCTGATGGACCATGCCAAGGAAAAGACGGCCTTCTCAACACCTGAGGGACTCTACCAGTTTAGGGTCATGCCTTTTGGGTTGAAGAATACCCCTGCCACCTTCCAGAGATTGGTCAACCATGCGCTCAGTGGGCTGGAAGCCTTTTGTGTGGCTTACTTAGACGACATTGCGTCTACAGTTCCACCTGGGAAGAGCATTTGACACATCTGGATAAGGTGTTGCAGGCCTTGAAAAGGGCTAACCTCACTATCAAGGCCACCAAGTGCCAGATAGCTCAGGGGAAAGTTACCTATCTTGGTCATGAGGTAGGAGGGGGTCAAATCCAACCTCTCTCCAGTAAAGTACAGGATGTACAGAACTGGGAGACTCCCACTACTCAAACCCAGGTGAGAGCCTTTTTGGGCCTCACTGGGTATTATCGCAATTTCATGGCAGACTATGGGACCATAGCTGCCCCCCTGACAGCTCTAACGTCACCCAAACAACCTAGGAAGGTTAATTGGACCGAAGACTGCCAGAGGGCCTTTGATGGCTTGAAAGAAAGTCTGTGTAGGGCACCTGTGTTGAGTGCGCCTGACTACAGCCGACCCTTTATCGTCCAGACGGATGCCTGCGACACCGGAATTGGAGCTGTCTTGTCCCAGTTAGATGACAAAGGGAGAGAACACCCTATCATATTCATCAGTAGACAACTCAAGGGTAGAGAACTTAGGTGGGCTACTATTGAAAAGGAGTGTTTTAGTATAGTTTGGAGCCTTAGGCGTTTTAGGCCCTACCTTACGGGGTCTACCTTCAAGGTCCAAAAAGATCATAAGCCCCTGAAGTGGCTTTTGCAGATGAAGGGTGAGAACCCGAAATTGCTCAGGTGGTCCATTAGCCTGCAAGGGCTAGACTTCACCATAGAGCACAGACCAGGGAAGAGTCACGATAATGCAGATGGCCTTTCCAGAAGGTATGTTGACCGTCTGGATGAGGGTGTCTATCCCGTGGGAGATTAGACACCCTCCACCTCAGTCTGGGGGGGGCGACTGTGATGCTGGAAATGCATCTGAGGGACAGGGCCTCTGAATCCTTGTCCTTTTTCTGTTTTTACCGTGTGTTCTGTCATGTTTTCTGCCCCGGAGTCCATGTGGGACTCCTGGCAGTGCAGCTCTCTCTTTTGGTTTGGTGAACAGACCCATGGGATACCCTTATGGCACCCATGGGTAGGGGTACAACCCTGTGCCCCTAGTGTATGTTTTTGGGCACCTGTGGGTGGCCCCAGAGCAGGGTATGGGCTGGTGGCAGCTCCGTGCTGAGTTTGACAGGTGCTCCGGGTGTCCTCCATTTTGGGATACCCAGGCCCTGCCATTGGGATCAGTTGATTCCTGATAGAAAACAAGATGGCCCCTGTGGCCTCTTGCTTTCTATTGCCTGTTATCTTGTTTTCCCAAAGTCCTGGGAAGCCCTGTCTCTGTCCCTTCCCCCTGACTGGCTGTTGGGTGGAAGTTCCATGTATGGTATTGTTGTGAAGGCCCAGCTAGACTGGGCGGAGCCTTCTCAGTGACTGTATGTTGTGGGTACCTCCTGTGGGTGGGACCTGGGTGAATGGAGTGTGTGACCAATATACACTCCTTGTTGTGGTTGTCTGGTTTCTGGCATGAGAGACAAAGACTGAGACAGCCCTGCCCGAAACTGGCCTGAATGCAGTGTGTAGTGTTGAATGGCTGGGTACTTGTCCCAATCCACATTCCCTGTTGTGAGTGTCTGGAAGGGAGGAGTGTGGCCTGAATGCACTGTGTGCCTGATTGGTTGACTGACTGCATGAATGCCCTGCAGTATGATTGGCTGCTGAGTGTGTGCCAGCAGCGTGGATGAGAGAGAGGATAGTATATCTGGGGACCTCTCACCACTGGAAAAGTGTTCAGAAGGAACCATTGGTTGAGAAGTGACCATTGGGCTCCTAAAGCAGCAAGGGAGCTGAGTCTCCACTCTACGAGTAACTGGAACTGCTGATCCTCGACGTCCAGCTGGAAGAAGAAGACTTGCTGTGGCATTTGCTTCGACCGATCTGAAGGCTGACGAGATCGTCGAGGGCTGACCCGAGAGAGGACCTGGTAAGGCGCCCTCTTCCCGTGCTCCGAGGGACCATCGAGCACCACTCCATCTTCGCCGAAGCGCCCTGGAAGACAGACCCTCGAAAGGCTGTCGACCCGAGACGGGACCGCTGAGGAGATCGAAGTGAAGCACCCGGACATCGATGCCGTCGAAGTCCATTGCCGTCGACCAGGGTTCACAGGTTTGTGTAACCGCTGGAGGCCCGTCGAAGTTGTGTTGCCCAGCCGTGGGAACCACTCGACGCCGTGCCGCCGACGACTGGAGCCGTCCGCTCCTTTGCCTAAAAACATTCAATCGAAGGACTCTCTCGACCGCATCGTCGACCGCTTATCCTGCCGGAGAAAGTCGAGGACGACCAACGCGCCGAGGAGAAACCTGCCGGTGGGTTTCCCGCCACCCGACGACCTCAAAGACTCGGACGACTCAACGCCCTTGCTGGGCCTCCGTCTCTACAATCTTTGCGGTCCAGAACTATTGTCACCGAGGTGCCCCGCACACCTCCGCCTTGCAGGACGCCGACGCCGACGAGCACCGCTCGGACGAGGCTGCCGCCTCATCGACATCGTTCTACCTCGTTTGTCGACGGACGTTCGACGCCCCGTGCCTCCCGCTTGAAAGGGAAGGCATTCAAGAAGGGCCGTCGATTCCCCGTCGCCGAACAGCGAGTTCCTCGACGTTTGTCGACGTCTCTTCAAGGAGCTCAACTCCGCCAGGTACATTGGGGGGGGTAAAAACATTATAGGAGAGAATAAGACTTGCAGAGCAATATATGGACTGGGCTTGTGCTATATCTTTATTTACAGGTTGCCCAGGTGGGGGGATCTCCACACAGAACTGTGTCCAGTGGTAGGGGCCAGTATTCTGCCTATTGCTCAACCATCTTATTTTCTCTCCTCTCTCTATTGCTGGTTTCACTCTATTGGTCTGTGTGACATTGTACAGTATTGTTAATGCACTGTAATGAGATCTAGGGTGGTACCACTTTAGGATTGTAAATATTTGCCATTGTAGATTTTGCCGGAGTACAAAGTGAGTTATTATGATAAATGTACATAACCTTAAATATTGATTATATAAAGACTGTGTTCTAACCAATACAGAGTGTGGATATTCCTTTGTGGGGGCTTGGGGACTACACTGTACTTAAGAACCAGCCTGCATCACCTCCTGAGAAGCTAGGCCTTGATTGCTCGACCATTGCTACCGAATAGAGAATCTTGGCTGGGGTCTCCTGTGCCTCTCCTCCACCATATAGGGAGCGGAAGTACAGACACCCCCCACCGGTCGTTGAGGCCCTTCTCTCACACCCACCTCATGCAACCCTCCCTGGGGGCAGATAGGGGGGCCCCACCTCATGCATCCCTCCCTGGGGTCAGATGCCCCTTCCTAGGAACAGATATCTGCCCCCAGGGAGGGTTACAAGGGGTGCCCCCTTTCTACTTCGGTTGGGGGGGCACCCCCCCCCATGGGGGGACACCCCCCCCTTTCATTCAGTAAAAAATCCATGGTGGCTAGTGGCCCCCACCCCTTCCCCCAACCCTGTTTCCCATCATTTCATTTTTATTTTTTATTTTACATTCCCTTGGGGCAAATGGTCAGCCATCTGCCCCAGGGTTCACATGCACGTGCCCCCATGCTTTGGGGTCGGGAGGGGGGAGAGGGCTGCTTACTTGAAGCAGCCCCCTTCCCCCCCACCTCACAAAGAGATCCATGGTGGTCTAGTGGGTTGCTGGTCACGGATCGAGCGCTCTGCGCCGATCCGTGACCAGCAATGCCTCATATGTGATGTCCTTGGAAAGGGGACAAAGTCCCCTTTCCAGGGACACCACTTTCTGCTCAATCCCTGGTGGCCTAGTGGGCCCCAGGACCCCAAACCCCCTCCCACCTCCCCCCATCCCTCGGATTATTATTATGTTTTCTTTTATATATTTCCCTGGGGTTAATTTTCATGTGTCCCCATGCTTTGGGGGCCGGGGGGGGGGGAGGGCTGCTTACCTGAAGCAGCCCCCCTCCCCCCCAACTCACAAACAGATCCATGGTGGTTCAGTGGGTTGCTGGTCACGGATCAGCGCTCTGCGCTGATCCGTGACCAGCAATGCGGCATATGAGTGGTGTCCCTGGAAAGGGGAGAAAGTCCTCTTTCCAGGGACACCACTTTTAGGTCAATCCCTGGTGGCCCAGTGGGCCCCAGGGCCCAAAACCCCCTCCCACCTCCCTCCTTCCCTCGACATTTTTTTTATTTTTATTTTTCCCCCACCCCTGGGGGCAGTGATCATCTGCCCCCAGGGGTCCCTGGCGCTGTGGCCCCATGCTTTGGGGCCACGGGGGAAGGGGACCGCTTACCTAGTAAGCAGCCCCCCCTCCCCCACGCGTCACAAAAGGATCTTCGTTTGATCGGTGACGTTGCTGCCCGCGGATCGAGGTGCCCTGCGCCCGATCCGCGGGCAGCAAAGCCACACAATGGGTATCGTTGGAAAGGGGAAGATCTCCCCTTTCCAACGATACCCACCTCGATCTCCGGCTTGAAATACAGCCGGAGATCGAGGCGGAACAAGAAGGGCACTCACCTTCTCTCTCCAACGCAGCAGCCGAAAACGGCTGCTGCGGTGGAATTACTTTCCGTTTCACGCCGACGTGCGTCACGCACGTCGGCGTGAAACTGAAGGAAATCCAACCCCCGGGCAGTGAGGGGGGACCTCCCCCTCACATAGCCCGGGGGTTGGATTACAGTTTTGAGCGATCCCTGCTTTGCAGGGATCGCTCAAAACAAGGTGCCGAAAAGGACGAGCTATCTCGTCCTTGGCACTGCGTGTGCACTTCCAAGGACGAGATACCTCGTCCTTGGCACTTAAAGGGTTAAGTGGATGAATATTTGTGTTATGTAATTGGAAAGGTTGATTTTATCAACTAAACAAATAAAAAAAATAAAACGTGATTTCTTTTTCGGCAATCACATGGTTTAGGTAGATGGGAGCGTTTTTGTGGAAGCATTTGAAGGTGATACACAGAGTTTTGAAAATAATTTTGGCTTTGATGGGTAGCCAGTGTTGTTCTCTTCTGACTTTGGAGATATGATCAGTTTTTCTGATTCCGAGTGCGGCTCAAAGGGCTTTATTTTGTATGAATTGTAATTTGTTAAAGGTTTGATTTGGAGGTGCCCAGTAATAATACATTGCAATAGTCGAGCCGTGATAAAATCAGGGGCCTGGCTAGAGTGATGCAATTGGTGGGGGTCAGGAATTGGCGACTGAGGGATATGAGTTTGGAGGTGTAGGAAGTGGAGGATGAGAGGGTGTTGATGTGCTTCGTCATAGAAAGGTTAGAGTCCAGGTAGACTCCTAACGTTTTGACATGTTTGAATACCGGTATTGTGGTGCCGTCTATGTTGATGGCTGTGTAGTCTGGATGCAAAGCGCTTATTTTAGATTGGGGGCCCACGATGAGAATCTCTGTTTTCTCATCGTTGAGGCAGAGACTATTTAAGGCCATCCAGTTTTGGATAATGGCTTAGATATTGTTGATAGTCAGGGTGTCTTGGGTGTAATTCCCCGAGAGTGGGATAAGGATCTGGGTGTCATCTGCAAAATTGGTGTAGATGACACCCATATCATCCAGTGCTGAGAAGAGGAGCTTTATAGATGCGTTGTAGAGTGTGGGTGAGAGGCAGGAGCCTTGAGGGACGCCAATAGTGACTGGTATGGGATCTGCGGCTTCTTTGCCTATGGACACCCTTGATGTCCTTTCTGCAAGGAAGTATTTGACCCACGTGGTGGCGTCTGAGGAGAAGTTAAAATCTCTAGCTAGGGTGGCGCAGGGTTTTTTATGATCCACAAGATCGAACGCTGCGGATAAGATACAGAGTTTTCCTGAGTCTCTGATGGAATCCATTTGGATTTTGAGATCCAAGAAGTCTGTTTATGTGCAGTGGTTAGAGCGGTAGCCGGATTGTCTGGTGCCAAGGAGTTGGTTCTTTCCAAATGAGCTTGGAATTGGTTGTATGCTATTTTATCAAGGATTTTCAGTAGAAACGGGACTGTTGTTATTGACCTGTAATTGGTGGGCACCGGCTGGTTTCTTTTAGGCGAGGAGTAACTCAGGCTTCCTTGATACTGGCTGGAACCAGGTTGGCATTAAAGGATGCGTTTATGAATTTAGTTATGATGGGTGTCAGTGTGTGGGTGCAAGATTTGACTATTTTTGCTTGGACAGAGTCTCCTTTGCAGTTATAGGCTTTGAGCTTAGATATAGTATTGAGCGCTAGATCTTGTGAGACAGGAGTGAAGTGAAATATGGGGTTGTTATTCTCATTGAAGGGAGGTAGGTGCTTGTCGGTAGCAGGTTTTTTTGCTAGAAGTAGTTTTTTGGTTGTAATTCTGTTTTGCAGTGAGTTAATCTTGGCAGCTCGGGCGTCTTGGATAGTGGTACACCACTCTTTGCTAGTGTTAGTGGAATTGCTGGCTGGGGCTGATTTTCCAGTTCTTTTAGTATTGAGAATAATTCTTTTGAGTCTGATACAGCGTTGCTAATCCAAGCATTGTAAGCATTCGCTTTATGGGTGATAATGGCTTTTTTGTAGGTTCTATTCGCCTCCTAGTAGGCTGTTTTGGTCTATGTTGTGGGATGTTTTCTAAAGGTGTGTTCAAGGGCGCATTTGGTTCTCCTGAGTGTGACAAGATCATCATTGAACCAGAAGCATGATCGTTTATCTGTGCGTTTAGATTTGGTGGCGAGAGGAGCTACCGCATTGATGGTGGATGTGAGGCAGTTGTGGTAGGCATCTGCTATTAGGCAGGGATTGTTATTGGAGATAGGCAAAGTGTCTAGCGCTTTGGAAAGCAGTGGCTCTAAGTTTTCAGGGGTGAGTTTGCGAGGATTTCTGGTTTCTTAGGAGTTGGAGGTTTTAGGATTGGTTGTAGGGGGTTCAGTGACATTGATGGTGAACATAATGTTGTGATGGTCTGTCCAGTCTAGGTGGGAAATAGAGCCTATGGCAATGTCAGTATTGAGCGAGAGGATCCAATCAAGGGTTCTTCCTTTGATGTGGGTAGGGGCATTCACTAGTTGTATGAAGCTCATGTCCTTCAGGGAGGAGTGTAGTGCTTCTGCTTTATGGTCAAGACTATCATTAAATACTAGGTTTAGGTCTCCCAGGATGACGCACTTGGTATTGGGCTGGATGAGGGGAGCTAATAGTAACGGTATGTCTGTTTCGGGATGGCTAATGGGGTTAAGGGATCTCTAAATTGCTACTATATTAATGGTAGTTTTTCCATGTATGGTAAGTTTGGCGAACAGTATTTCGTAACCTGCCATGTTTTCAATTGTGCATGATCTTAATTAGAGTTTGGTCTTTGCGATAATGGCAACACCGCCTCCATGCGAGTGAGTCCTATCCATTCTGAGGATGGTGTAGTCTGGAGGGATGGCGATAGTGTATCTTACAGGTAATAACTGGGGATGAAGCCCTAAGAAAAGGCAGCCCCTTTTTCCTTTTGAAACAATGTCTTCTTTATCGGAGAGAAACAGGAAGGTTGGACTGAAATTCAGTTGGTGACACCCAAGACCCACCAGAGGATAGTGGTGGAAATTGCACGCTCCCATTTGACGGGAGAGGGGGACACTTGAGGCAGTCTGAGACTCAAGCCCACATTCGTGGGAAGTTCTGTTGGCACGGTTTACATGTGACTATAAAGAACCTTATCCAAACGTGTGAGATGTCAGAAAACCAGCTCACATATTACTTCACCGGCAACCTTGAACCCACTACCCATACAAGAAGTCCCCTTTTCCCAAATAGGTATGGACTTTGTAGGTCCCTTAGAAACCTTGAAATTGCAGAATAAATTCATCCCGGTGATTGTGGATTATGCCACGAGATACGCTGAAGCTTTCCCCATGAGAAACCGCACTACCCAACAGATTTTAAAACATCGGCTGCCCTTCTTTTCTCAAGTAGGTTTTCCCAAGGAGATTCAAACAAACTAGGAAAATAACTTTATGAGCAAACTGATCGGAGATACATATTGCCACTCTGAGAACCCAGTTTACCACCCTTAGACAGACGGATACGTGGAGAGATTTAATAAAACCCTTCAGACAATCCTAAGGAAGTGAGGGAAATGACTGGGATCGCATGATACCCTGGGCTTTATTTGCAGTAAGAAAAACTCCTCAAGCATCTACCAGATTCTCTCATTTTGAATTACTCTACTGTAGGGAGCCACAAGATGTATTCGATATGCTCATAGAAACCTGGGAAGAAAGAGAAGAAGCTCTGATACCTTTGTCCCAGGCCGCCACCCGTCATAAAGATCATATAACCCTAGTTAGAACCTTGATACAAAAACATATGGAGAAAGCCCAGACTGAACACAAACAAGACTATAATAAAAAGGCGAATGTCCACTCTTTCTCTGTGGGTCAGAAAGTGTTGATCCTCTTACCCACCTCTGAGAAATTACTAGTCTCAGTGGCACGGACCCTAAGAGATAATGGAACGCACAGGTGCATGTACTATAGAGTAGCCTAACCAGACAATAGACGCATCACTATAATATTAACCTGCTAAAGGAATGGAAGGAAAATCCAACAACCTCCACATCCTCCATACTAGCCTGTTTGTTACCGGAGGAAGTTGATAACACAGACCTTATTCCACAGAATCTCCCAAAGGAGAAACCGAGAGACCTGGTCGATCTTGTTAGTTCATTCTCAGATGTATTTTGCGAAAAGCCTGGTGGAGTACAGGGAACGTACCATATCAGAATCCCAAAGGGAAAGGTAGTCCATCTAAAACCCTATCGACTCGCAGAATTTAGGAAAAAGATAGTCATTGAAGAATGTTAATGTTAAAGGATATTTGTACCGCTGTTAGGGAGAATTCTCTGTTTAGACTGAATTTCCTAACCTAGTGAGTCCCCCAGCAGCTTTGCTAGATTTCTGGTTTGTTTTTTTCTCCTGCCAAGAGTGAGACTCTTTTTCTCCCACTCTTGGACATGATCTGTGGTGTTCCTTTGAATGTTAATGTGTTTTATGGGCTATGGGGTCCTTTACTCCATAGGGCCTCATGTGTTTTTCCTATGTGTGTTACACAGCACCCTCCGTGCCGTAACACTGGTGTGTCATAGTGACCCCCCACCATAGACTCCATACCCTGGGACTGACTACTGTCTCCCAGGGCATGTAAAGTCACCATTGGCTTTACTAGTCCCAAATTACTAACAGAACCAGTACAAACCATCCAATTGTGGACGTGCTGGTAGGGGCAATTCGATTGCCCCTGGGTCTGTTATTCGAGGGGGCACTGTCCCGTCCCCCCTCGTCAAGTTTTGGCTGGTGGCAGTGGATACTACTTTTTATATTCAACCGCGAATATAACTCTATGGGATTTTCCCATTGCTCGAGGCTAATACTTTTTTAACATAGCCTCTAACATACCACCAGTTTATTTATTTAATATTAATTCACCGGTTGGTATTTTCTGCCAGAACTCGGTTTTAAAATGGCATTTGTGTTTGCCTCTGTAACTCCAAACCAAAGGTCGAGCCCTTTGTTCCACTCTTTGGCGGGCTTCTCCATAGAAGCCTCCAAAAGTGGTGCCACTCTGTCTGGGTAACACAGGGGGTGTGGGAGGGGGTTTAGGCACCCTGGACTGAGTTACCTTGGTAACTCAAGTCGCACTCTTGTGTGATTGGCCCAAGTGGTGAGCCGGCCGGCTCACCACTTAGCATGTTTGATTGACAGCTAGGCTGAGTGAATGGGGGTGTGCTGCATAAAAGCAGGCTTTTGGGACTGGAACTTCGGAAGTCGCCACAGGACCTGAAAATCTGACGAGGGAGAAGCTGAGCCGACCTGCTACGACGACACCACCGGTGGAGCCCTGCTGAATCGACTCACCACTTCCCAACGACAGAGGAGATCTCCCTGCTGGAGAGTCTTCTTCCCCTGACTGGTGGGCACAACCAGTTTACCTTCCTTTCTCGCATCCCACGACATCTTGTGGTCGAATTGCCCGTGCCAAGCACCCCGGCAACCGGATAGTCACTTACCACTGGACCGCGAATAAAAGGACCGCTCCTTTTAATTGAGAACTCCGCGGCTGGTTTCTTCCCTGGCAGTGCAACGGACTCCTGCTTTCCTCCCCGACGAGATCCTCTCTTCCTCCGGACGAAGCACCGACTTGCACCCGCTGCCAGGAATAACTGCCCCCGCTGGCACATTCTCACCATTTTAAGGTACTGTGTCCGCCAGGCCTCCCTTTCTAAAGATTGCTACAAGGTAACAATAATCCCTTAACCTTCTGGACTGGGCTGGCCGCCTTGACCATCTAACTGGTCCCTTTCTTTTTGGTCCAACTCTTTCTGAACTTATTGCAAGACTTTTGGGCACTTTGAACCGTGTGACCTTGGACACATTTCGACCGGAGCCTCTTAAAGTGGGTCCGTCCTTGTTAACTTTGACTTTACGGTTTTAACCTGCCTTCTTCTCCTACTGTGTTCTTCCGAAAGTGTTGGGATCTGTTTCTATCTTTGCTCTGCCTTTCTCTACCTTTTAAACCGATTGATTAGAGTGCCATCTTTGTTAAGCGCTCACCGCTGTCTGAAAATAAGTGTTGCTTTACTTAAGACTTGTCTAACTAATCGTTGAAGGGAGTGTATATATTTTAGTGACCATGTTTTTGAACTGCTTGATATTAGTGCCAGTGTGTTTTACTAGATGTGTTTTTAAATAAATAATTATATCTCTTTTACACCAAGCTCTGGTCAGTGTTTGCTTGTTCTACGGTGTTCTTTTGTCCTATTGTGAATACTCTGTATACTGCCTAAACCTTCTTGAGAGAAGTCTGACTGCTCAGCCACAGCTACCAGGTAAATCTGGGTGGTACAGACTGCTCCCAATTGGGTTTACTGCCAACCACCTGTAGTCTTAAATCTTTTGCAGTGGTCCCAGAGGGAACTACACAGGTTTCTGCCTAACAACCGCGCACTATCACCACCGCAGTGGTCCCCTGGCGCTCTGGCGGATCTGAAAAGGGAAGGGGGGTGAGTTAGTGGGAACGAGCAGGAAAGGTGCAAAAGAGCAGTGATGTGCCATTGGCAGACTCAGTACGATTAACGCCGTTCGCTTAGGTTGGGGTGCTTTCCGGTCGGTAGCCGTCGTGTGCTGTTGTGCAAGGCTATGTGTGGTTTGTTTTATTGTTGCCGTGTAGTGAAGTTTGTGCGGTTGTTTGTGCTTTGGGGTTGTGGTTGTGTTTGGTTAGAGTTTGAGAGGTGTATGCAGGGGGGTGAAATTGTTAGTGGGTTGGTTTTTGACATTGCTGTCTGGAAGTGATGAGCTATATGTCCACGTTCTTTCTAGGTTTGGCGCATGAATATCTCTGCATTTCTATCTAGATCCAGCACTAGCTAATATTCACAATTCTTTCTATATATGACACACATGAATATTCCCAACTAAATCCAAATGTGGCACTGGCTCACCTTCAAAAATCGTGTCTATTTGTGAAGCAAGCTAGCATTCACAATTCTATCTAAATCTGGCATCAGTAATATTCCCAAAGCAGCCTAGATGTGGCACTGGCCAATAATCGCTATTCTATCTAGATATGGCTCTGGCCGACATTCACAATCCTATCTAGTTCTGACACAGGCTATTGTTCACAACCTTATCTAAGTGTGGCACTTGCTAACATTCACTATTCTATCTAAGGGTGGCACTTGCTAACCTTCACAATCCTATCTAGATGCGACACAGGCTAATGTTCACGATTCCATCTAAGTCAGGGATTTTAAGAAAAAGGGGAATATGTCTTGGGTTGACTGGGTGAGTGCTGCGCACATGAACATGATGGGGTGGATCGATGGATACAAGGTTAAGACTTTTGTTGAATTGTCCCACCTCTTGTTTTTTGAGCATTTCTCGGAAGCCTGCTCACCAGAGCTGCGTCAGTATGTGGCTGACCAGAACATTTTGGACCCCTTTAAGCTGGCTAGGTTGGCTGACAAGTGGGTCTCCCACCGGGTGTCCCCTAAGGACTCCAGTGGGAAGGACAAGGACAAAGAGAAGGGGGCCTCTCAGAAAGCTGAGGAGTCCCCCAAGCAGTCACAGTCGCGTAAACCAAAACCTTCCTCTCCTAAGACCCAAAAATCTAGTGGGGATAAGTCATCTGGGGGTGGGAATAAGAGTAGTGGTCCACCTGCTGCAAAGCAGGCTCCCAGTGGTTCCAGTACCGTACCCCGCACTCCTGGCGCTTGTTGGGACTGTGGGGCTCTGGATCACAAAAGGGGTGACCCCAAGTGTAAAGGTAAGGCACTTGGAGTACAGGCTGTCAGCCTGACCTACCCTTACCCCGTGTCTGAGGTGGAGGCCACTGTCCTCCCCTCCTCTGCCGGGATCACATTTGGTGCTCCGGTGGAGATTTCCTTAGTGTCCCTTGGGGCCTGGGACCAGTATGCGGAAGTACTGGCGACTATCCCACAGAACACCCGTAGGTTTTTGAGAAGTGTCCTCTTGAATGGCCAGCCTTCTACTGGTTTGAGAGACACTGGGGCAAGCATGACAGTGGTGGACAGGACCCTGCTCAGGCCAGAGGACTATGAAGGTGCTCCTCTGCAAACCACCAGGTCAGCTGGTGGGCCTCCCAAATTATCACCTGTAGCCTTAGTCACACTCATGATTGGAGACAAGGCAGCGAAGCTTCCTGTCCTGGTTCAGGACAATGTCCCTGCTAACATTTTGTTAGGGAATGATCTAGTAGAGTTGGGGTTGATCTCGGATGGTCTTCCCATGACTGCTGCTGCAGTCACTAGGTCACAGGTGACACCGGGTCTGGCTGTGGGTCAGGTACCCGAGCCAAAGGCGAGGCCTAAGGCAAGAAGAAGGAAGACCAAGAAGGCCACCTCTGTGGAGGGAGCCCCTTCTCTTCCTGCTGTTCCGACAGTACCCATTGGGATCCATGCTCCGGACGGGCTGGGTCCAGTGGAAAACCCAAACTCAACTCCTTTGGGAGAAGAGACAGAAGACTCTCCTGTGGGAGAGGTTCTTAACCCGGAGGATCATCCCGACCTTCAATGCTTGTTAGCTGAAGGGGGACCCTCGCGGGCGGACTTCTGTAAGGGACAGAGAGAGTGCCACTCTCTCGAGGGACTGAGGAAACAGGCCCTGGCCCAGGCACAAGGAGAGGTGCCTAGGACATTCCGGATTTATTGGGAGGGTGAGCTCCTTGTTAGTGAGCCCACTAAGCCTGAACCTGGTGCCCGCAAGAGGTTGGTGGTACCCCAGGTTTACAGGCCCTTCCTACTGCAGTTGGCGCATGAGGTGCCCTTGGCTGGTCATCTTGGGACCAAGAAGACTAAGCAGAGGCTCTCTGCCCATTTCTACTGGCCACGGATGGGAGTAGAGGTGGAGTCCCACTGCAGGACCTGCCCAACTTGTCAGTTGTCTGGCAAGACTGGAGGCAGTGTCATTGCCCCACTGCAGCCGTTGCCAGTGGTTGGCACACCATTTGAGAGGGTGGGCATCGACATTGTCGGTCCCCTTGACCCTCCCACTTCACGTGGACATCGGTTCATCCTGGTCTTGGTAGATCATGCCACCAGGTACCCTGAGGCGATACCCCTTCGGACTGTTACTGCCAAGGTGATTGCCAGGGCTCTCCTAGGCATTTTCACCGGTGTCCAGTTGTAATGTCGAATCAATAATGTCGAATTACAAAAATGTTGAATCCAAAAAGTCGAAAACAAAAATGTCGAATTTTAATTTTTTTTATTTATATATTTTTTTTGGGCTCCGGGGGTAAAAAAAAAGGGGTAAAACAAAAAAAAAATTTAAAAAAGGGGGGTTGGGGGGGGGGGGGGGGACACCCCCATTTCGGAAAAAAAGCAACCAAAATAAAAAATTCGACATTTTTGTTTTCGACTTTTTGTTTTCGACTTTTTGACTTTCGACATTATTGGATTCGACTTTTTCACTATAAACCATTTTCACCCGTGTTGGATTCCCCAAAGAGGTTGTCTCTGACAGAGGATCCAACTTCATGTCTAGTTACATGAAAACCATGTGGAAAGAGTGCGGGGTAACCTACAAGTTCTCCACCTCTTACCACCCCCAGACCAATGGTCTGGTTGAGAGATTTAATAAAACTCTCAAGGGCATGCTAGGGGCTTTGGAAGAACCCCTAAGGAGGAAATGGGATCTCCTCCTGCCATGCCTGCTGTTTGCTTACAGGGAGGTACCTCAAGAGGGTGTTGGTTTCAGCCCCTTTTAGTTACTCTTTGGACATCCCGTGAGGGGGCCCCTCGCCTTGATCAGGGAAGGTTTGGAAGCCACCCCCCCGGGTCCCGCCAAGCAAGTGGGGGACTATGTGTTAGGCCTCAGACGGAGGATGACACAGATGATGGGTCAGGCAACAGCAAATCTCAAGGCCAGCCAGGAATTGAATAAGTACTGGCATGACCTTAAAGCCTCGCAAGTGGATTGGACTCCGGGACAGGAAATCCTTGTGATGGAGCCTACCAAGCCTAGAGCTTTGGCAGACAAGTGGACTGGACCCTTCAGTATCATCTCCAAGATGGGCGAAGTCAATTATCTGGTTGACATGGGAGCCCCTGGGGTAGTCCCTCAGATATTCCATGTCAACAGGCTCAAGCCTTTCCACCGGCGAGCAGAAGTCTCATGTCTCTTGCTAGCTTCCGGGCAAGAAGAGGATGAGAGTGAGCCCCTTCCTGATTTGCTGCATAGCAACCCTCAGGATGGCTCAGTGGAGGGAGTACATCTCTCTCCAGATTTGACAACAGAGCAACAGAGGGCCTGTAGGGCTTTGCTCCAACAGTACGCCTCTCTGTTTTCACTGAAGCCAGGCCTTACACCATGGTGTAAGCACGAAATTGACACTGGTGACAGTGTGCCTGTCAAAAGCAGGTGCTACCGTATGTCAGATACCGTCAAGAACCACATCCAGGCTGACGTCGCCAAGATGTTGGATCTGGGTGTTATTGAACCCTCAACCAGTCCCTGGTCCAGTCCAGTGGTCCTTGTCCCCAAGGCAAGTTCCCAGGCGGGTACCAAGGATTGGAGGTTCTGTGTGGACTACCGAGGAGTCCATGCCGTCACCAAAACTGACGCGCACCCATTGCTCAGGGCTGATGAGCTCGTGGACACCATCGGTGCTGCCAAGTTTGTGAGCACCTTTGACCTTACTTCAGGCTATTGGCAAATAGCTCTGACGGACCATGCCAAGGAAAAGACGGCCTTCTCAACACCTGAGGGACTCTACCAGTTTAGGGTCATGCCTTTTGGGTTGAAGAATGCCCCTGCCACCTTCCAGAGATTGGTCAACCATGTGCTCAGTGGGCTGGAAGCCTTTTGTGTGGCTTACTTAGACGACATTGCCGTCTACAGTTCCACCTGGGAAGAGCATTTGACACATCTGGATAAGGTGTTGCAGGCCTTGAAAAGGGCTAACCTCACTATCAAGGCCACCAAGTGCCAGATAGCTCAGGGGAAAGTTACCTATCTTGGTCATGAGGTAGGAGGGGGTCAAATCCAACCTCTCTCCAGTAAGGTACAGGATGTACAGAACTGGGAGTCTCCCACTACTCAAACCCAGGTGAGAGCCTTTTTGGGCCTCACTGGGTACTATCGCAATTTCATGGCAGACTATGGGACCATAGCTGCCCCCCTGACAGCTCTAACGTCACCCAAACAGCCTAGGAAGGTTAATTGGACCGAAGACTGTCAGAGGGCCTTTGATGGCTTGAAAGAAAGTCTGTGTAGGGCACCTGTGTTGAGTGCGCCTGACTACAGCCGACCCTTTATCGTCCAGACGGATGCCTGTGACACCGGAATTGGAGCTGTCTTGTCCCAGTTAGATGACAAAGGGAGAGAACACCCTATCATATTCATCAGTAGACAACTCAAGGGTAGAGAACTTAGGTGGGCTACTGTTGAAAAGGAGTGTTTTAGCATAGTTTGGAGCCTTAGGCGTTTTAGGCCCTACCTTACGGGGTCTACCTTCAAGGTCCAAACAGATCATAAGCCCCTGAAGTGGCTTATGCAGATGAAGGGTGAGAACCCGAAATTGCTCAGGTGGTCCATTAGCCTGCAAGGGCTAGACTTCACCATAGAGCACAGACCAGGGAAGAGTCATGGTAATGCAGATGGCCTTTCCAGAAGGTATGTTGACCGTCTGGATGAGGGTGTCTATCCCGTGGGAGATTAGACACCCTCCACCTCAGTCTGGGGGTGGCGACTGTGATGCTGGAAATGCATCTGAGGGACAGGGCCTCTGAATCCTTGTCCTTTTACTGTTTTTACTGTGTGTTCTGTTATGCTTTCTGCCCCGGAGTCCATGTGGGACTCCTGGCAGTGCAGCTCTCTCTTTTGGTTTGGTGAACAGACCCATGGGATACCCTTATGGCACCCATGGGTAGGGGTACAACCCTGTGCCCCTAGTGTATGTTTTTGGGCACCTGTGGGTGACCGCAGAGCAGGGTATGGGCTGGTGGCAGCTCCGTGCTGAGTTTGACAGGTGCTCCGGGTGTCCTCCATTTTGGGATACCCCGGCCCTGCCATTGGGATCTGTTGATTCCTGATAGGAAACAAGATGGCCCCTGTGGCCTCTTGCTTTCTATGGCCTGTTATCTTGTTTTCCCAAAGTCCTGGGAAGCCCTGTCTCTATCCCTTCCCCCTGACTGGCTGTTGGGTGGAAGTTCAGCTAGACTGGCTGGAGCCTTCCCAGTGACTGTATGTTGTGGGTACCTCCTGTGGGTGGGACCTGGGTGAATGGAGTGTGTGACCAATATACACTCCTTGTTGTGGTTGTCTGGTTTCTGGCATGAGAGACAAAGACTGAGACAGCCCTGCCCGAAACTGGCCTGAATGCAGTGTGTAGTGTTGAATGGCTGGGTACTTGTCCCAATCCACATTCCCTGTTGTGAGTGTCTGGAAGGGAGGAGTGTGGCCTGAATGCACTGTGTGCCTGATTGGCTGACTGACTGCATGAATGCCCTGCAGTATGATTGGCTGCTGAGTGTGTGCCAGCAGCGTGGATGAGAGAGAGGATAGTATATCTGGGGACCTCTCACCACTGGAAAAGTGTTCAGAAGGAACCATTGGTTGAGAAGCGACCATTGTGTTCAGCAGCGTTCTGGAGCTGAGTCTCCACTCTAAGAGTAACTGGAACTGCTGATCCTCGACGTCCCGCTGGAAGAAGAAGACTTGCTGTGGCATTTGCTTCGACCGATCTGAAGGCTGACGAGATCGTCGAGGGCTGACCCGAGAGAGGACCTGGTAAGGCGCCCTCTTCCCGTGCTCCGAGGGACCATCGAGCACCGCTCCATCTTTGCCGAAGCGCCCCGGAAGACAGACCCTCGAAAGGCTGTCGACCCGAGACGGGACCGCTGAGGAGATCGAAGTGAAGCACCCGGACATCGACGCCGTCGAAGTCCATTGCCGTCGACCAGGGTTCGCAGGTTTGTGTAACCGCTGGAGGCCCGTCGAAGTTGTGTTGCCCAGCCGTGGGAACCACTTGACGCCGTGCCGCCGACGACTGGAGCCGTCTGCTCCTTTGCCTAAGAACATTCAATCGAAGGACTCTCTCGACCGCATCGTCGACCGCTTATCCTGCCGGAGAAAGTCGAGGACGACCAACGCGCCGAGGAGAAACCTGCCGGTGGGTATCCCGCCACCCGACGACCTCAAAGACTCGGACGACTCGACGCCCTTGCTGGGCCTCCGTCTCTACAATCTTTGCGGTCCAGAACTATTGTCACCGAGGTGCCCCGCACACCTCCGCCTTGCAGGACGCCGACGCTCCGACGCCGACGAGCACCGCTTGGACGAAGCTGCCGCCTCATCGACATCGTTCTACCTCGTTTGTCGACGGACGTTCGACGCCCCGTGCCTCCCGCTTGAAAGGGAAGGCATTCAAGAAGGGCCGTCGATTCCCCGTCGCCGAACAGCGAGTTCCTCGACGTTTGTCGACGCCTCTTCGAGGAGTTCGACTCCACCAGGTACATTGGGTGGGTAAAAACATTATAGGAGAGAATAAGACTGGCAGAGCAGTATATGGACTGGGCGTGTGCTATATCTTGTTTTACAGGTTGCCCAGGTGGGGGGATCTCCAGACAGAATTGTGCCTAGTGGTAGGGGCCAGTATTCTGCCTATTGCTTAACCATCTTATTTTCTCTCCTCTCTCTATTGCTGGTTTCACTCTATTGGTCTGTGTGACATTGTACAGTATTGTTCATGCACTTCAATGAGATCTAGGGTGGTACCACTTTAGGATTGTAAATATTTGCCATTGTAGATTTTGCCGGAGTGCAAAGTGAGTTATTATGATAAATGTACATAACCTTAACTATTGATTATATAAAGACTGTGTTCTAACCAATACAGAGTGTGGATATTCCTTTGTGGGGGCTTGGGGATACACTGTACTTAAGAACCAGCCTGCATCACCTCCTGAGAAGCTAGGCCTTGATTACTCGACCATTGCTACCGAATAGAGAATCTTGGCTGGGGTCTCCTGTGCCTCTCCTCCACCATATAGGGAGTGGAAGTACAGACACCCCCCACCGGTCGTTGAGGCCCTTCTCTCACAGTGTGGCATTTTCTAACATTCACTATTCTATCTAAGGGTGGCACTTGCTAACCTTCACAATCCTATCTAGATGCGACACAGGCTAATGTTCACTATTCCATCTAAGTGTGGCACATGTAAACATTCACAATTCCATCTAATGTGGTACATACTAACCCTAACAATTCTATCTTAAGTGTGGCATTTTCTAACATTCATAATTCTATCTAAGTGTAGCCCTTGCGAACATTTATAATCATATCAAGATGTGATGCAGGCTAGTGTTCATGATTCCATCTGAGTGTGGCACATGCTTCCATTCAGAATTCTATCTAGATGCGATGCAGGCTAATGTTCACAATTCTATCTAATGTGGTACTTACTAATCCTCACAATTCTATCTAAATGTGGCACTTGCTAACGTGTGGCTCATGTTAACATTCACAATTCTATCTAGATGTGACGCACACTAATGTTCACGATTGCATCTAAGTGTGGTACATGCTAACATTCACAATTCTATCTAGATGTGACGCAGACTAATGTTCACAATTCCATCTAAGTGTGGCACATGCTAACATTCTTAATCCTATCTAGATGCGACACAGGCTAATCTTCACAATTCCATCTAAGTGTGGCACATGCTAACATTCACAATTCTATCTAATGTGGTACATACTAACCCTAACAATTCTATCTAAGTGTAGCACTTGCTAACCTTCAGAAATCTATCTAGCTGCGACGCAGGCTAGTGTTCATGATTCCATCTAAGTGTGGCACATGCTAACATTCACAATTCTATCTAAGTGTGCCACTTGCTAACATTTATAATCCTATATAGATGCGACGCAGGCTAGTGTTCATGATTCCATCTAAGTCTGGCACATGCTTCCATTCAGAATTCTATCTAGATGCGATGCAGGCTAATGTTCACAATTCTATCTAATGTGGTACTTACTAATCCTCACAATTCTATCTAAATGTGGCACTTGCTAACGTGTGGCTCATGTTAACATTCACAATTCTATCTAGATGTGACGCAGACCAATGTTCACGATTGCATCTAAGTGTAGTACATGCTAACATTCACAATTCTATCTAGATGCGACACAGGCTAATCTTCACAATTCCATCTAAGTGTGGCACATGCTAACATTCACAATTTTATCTACATGTGACTCAGACTAATGTTCACAATTGCATCTAAATGTGGGACATGCTAACATTCACAATTCTATCTAGATGTGACGCAGACTAATGTTCACAATTCCATCTAAGTGTGGCACATGCTAACATTCTTAATCCTATCTAGATGCGACACAGGCTAATCTTCACAATTCCATCTAAGTGTGGGACATGCTAACATTCAAATTCTATCTAGATGTGACTCAGACTAATCTTCACAATTCCATCTAAGTGTGGCACATGCTAACATTCACAATTCTATCTAATGTGGTACATACTAACCCTAACAATTCTATCTAAGTGTAGCACTTGCTAACCTTCAGAAATCTATCTAGCTGCGACGCAGGCTAGTGTTCATGATTCCATCGAAGTGTGGCACATGCTAACATTCACAATTCTATCTAAGTGTAGCCCTTGCGAACATTTATAATCATATCAAGATGTGATGCAGGCTAATGTTCACAATTCCATCTAAGTGTGGCACATGCTAACATTCACAATCATATCTAGATGTGATGCAGGCTAGTGTTCATGATTCCATCGAAGTGTGGCACATGCTAACATTCACAATCCTATCTAGATGTGATGCAGGCTAGTGTTCATGATTCCATCGAAGTGTGGCACATGCTAACATTCACAATCATATCTAGATGTGATGCAGGCTAGTGTTCATGATTCCATCGAAGTGTGGCACATGCTAACATTCAGAATTCTATCTAGATGCGATGCAGGCTAATGTTCACAATTCTATCTAATGTGGTACTTACTAATCCTCACAATTCTATCTAAATGTGGCACTTGCTAACGTGTGGCTCATGTTAACATTCACAATTCTATCTAGATGTGACTCAGACTAATCTTCACAATTCCATCTAAGTGTGGCACATGCTAACATTCACAATTCTATCTAATGTGGTACATACTAACCCTAACAATTCTATCTAAGTGTAGCACTTGCTAACCTTCAGAAATCTATCTAGCTGCGACGCAGGCTAGTGTTCATGATTCCATCGAAGTGTGGCACATGCTAACATTCACAATTCTATCTAAGTGTAGCCCTTGCGAACATTTATAATCATATCAAGATGTGATGCAGGCTAATGTTCACAATTCCATCTAAGTGTGGCACATGCTAACATTCACAATCATATCTAGATGTGATGCAGGCTAGTGTTCATGATTCCATCGAAGTGTGGCACATGCTAACATTCACAATCCTATCTAGATGTGATGCAGGCTAGTGTTCATGATTCCATCGAAGTGTGGCACATGCTAACATTCACAATCATATCTAGATGTGATGCAGGCTAGTGTTCATGATTCCATCGAAGTGTGGCACATGCTAACATTCAGAATTCTATCTAGATGCGATGCAGGCTAATGTTCACAATTCTATCTAATGTGGTACTTACTAATCCTCACAATTCTATCTAAATGTGGCACTTGCTAACGTGTGGCTCATGTTAACATTCACAATTCTATCTAGATGTGACGCAGACTAATGTTCACAATTGCACCTAAGTGTGGGACATGCTAACATTCACAATTCTATCTAGATGTGACGCAGACTAATGTTCACAATTCCATCTAAGTGTGGCACATACTTACATTCACAATTCTATCTAAATGTGATGCAGCCTAATGTTCACAATTCCGTCTAAGTGTGGCACATGCTAACATTCACAATTCCACCTAAGTGTGGCATTTGCTAACCTTCACAGTCCTATCTAGATGCAACGCAGGCTAATGTTCACAATTATTTCTAATGTGGTACTTACTAACCCTCACAATTCTATGTAAGTGTGAAACTTTGCTAACATTCATAAATTGTCTAGATGCGATGCAAGGCAGCATTTACAATCCTGTCTCGGATAGACGCAGGCTGATGGTCACAATTCTATCTAAGTATGAGTGATGTAAGTGATGTTCGCCTGGCAGTCTTTGTTTTTGGTAAGGTCATGTAGAGTGGCAGGCCTTTCTGGAGTAGAGTGATTGCTTTACTCCCCACCCATGCCACACTTACTTTTTTAGTTGCTGTGGGTTGACGGCTGGCCACTGGCTTCTCCTGCTGACACCTGCAGACACGATGTGGAGTCGCCACAGTTTGAGCCGCACTTTGCCTCTGGGCCCGTAGCTGCAGGGCTGCATGGGTAGAGGGCTGCCCTGTGAGGGTCCGTTATGACCATGAGGCACAGCCAATTAGTGCCAGAGGGTGGGCAGGGAGGCGGGAGGAGGAAGGGGAAGGGCGTGGCAGAAGAGGGGGTAGAAACCAGGGGCTGAGGGGCCCGAAAAATTAAACAAAATGGCTAAGCAAGCCCAGAGAGGGTCAAGGAGCCTTGCTTCTCACCTGCACAGCCCAGATGGAAAGCGGCGTGCAGGCCGAGCTGCGTGCAGAGGATTCACCAAGCTACACACAGGAGGCAGCCAATCAGGGCGGGAGGGCGGGCAGGGAGTGGGAGGAGGAAGGGAAAGGACGTGGCAAAAGAGCGGGTCGAAACCAGGGGCTGGGGGGGGCCACAACAATTCAACAAAATGGCTAAGCAAGCCCAAAGATGGTCAAGGAGCCTTGCTGCTCACCTGCACTGTCCAGATGAAAAGTGGCGTGCAGGTTGAGCTGCGGGCAGAGGATTCACTAAGCTACATACAGGCAGCCAATCAGGACCGGAGGGTGGGCAGGGAGGTGTGAGGAGGAAGGGAAAGGATGTGGCAGAGGAGCGGGTAGAAACCAGGGACTGGGGGGCCAAAAACATTAAATAAAATAGCTAAGCAAGCCCAGATAGGGTCAAGGAGCCTTGCTGCTCACCTGCACAGCCCAGATGGAAACTATGTAAAGAGCCAACATTATAGGGCCCTCTTCTAGTCGCTGGCCCTCCCCAATTGTTTTGGTAACAAAACCCAACCACCCCTGGCAGTTTTGTATCGACTTCCGACAGGTTAACACCATTTCTGCTTTCGACGCCTACCCCATGCCATAGATCGATGATTTACTCAATAAACTGGGTGGTGCAGAGTTCCTATCTACCTTCGACTTGACAAAACCAGCCATGACTGACTGACAGGTTGGCCATTTCTTAGACTTCAGTGACCACACGTCACCACATTGTGTTAATCCTGGCTGTGGGCTAGTGGGTCACACCTTTATTAATTTATGTGCCAAGGCATGATGTGGGAATTGTCCATGTGTCGCTTGGTTATTGATATCTGTCTTAACCCTTTCCATGATATTGAAGGCACATTACTATATTCATTTAACTCGGTATCCATATGAAATCCTGAACTTCTACTGAAATGTCTTAAGCTGAAAAGTGCCTTTTTGATTGTTCACATTTTCTTTTTAAAACAAGAAATATGTATTTGTCTCTTATGGAACACTAATCCTGTTTTTCCTTTTCTTTCCAACAGGGCAACAAAGCAGGAAGCATGGAAAACAGTGAAATGGTTTTAAAAGTTTTTGTTTATTAAAAGAAAGTTTCCTCTTATAGCTGGGCCTCGGAAACGTGTTCTTGCTCATGACAGTCACTACCAGCCGCGAGTCTGTTACTGTGCGAAAATATTTCGCAGACTGAAGACATTTCACAGCAAAATAAAGGGGCAATTATTAATGATTTTGGAGGAAACATCTAGTGCCTATGTCCAGTCAGTACCACTCAATACAGAGGTCACCTGTGTCAACTACACTGATGAGAGGCTAATAGGAGTGGCTGCCACCTTAAAGTAGAGGCAGGGCATTTTCATGCTTTGCACCACATTCAGTTAAAAAAAAGGTGCTCAACACCAGCTTTGGATTTGATGCTTCAGAATCAATGGCACCCCTGCTGTGGTGCTGATGTTCCAGTGGCAGCTGCTAGGATCAAAGCCCAAAAGCATGAAAACCACAAGTCTACAAACTGCTCTGGACATGGAAAGGTTGCAAGCACAAGCTTTTTTTTTTAATTTTAAGACTTGTTTGTTCTGTCCGAGGACTGAGGTTCTTTCTTGACATACATGTGTACAAAAATGCACCTGACTTGGTGAGACCAACCAAGAGATTAAGATCATTATGTAAATATTTCGAATTGCACAAGGAGCTCCTTACACAGAAATCACTATTCAAAAATCAACACCCTCACAATGGAGATACCTTTGGAATTTTCTGAATGTGAAACAACTTTCGATGAAACTGGTTATATAAGGCAACATCAGAGATTTCTCACTGAAGAGAAAGAACATAAATGTTTTCAATGCTACAAGGCTTTTACAGAAACAAATAATCTATTGATGAATCGGAGAATTCACACTGGGGAGAAACTATATGCATGTCATCAACGTAAGGCTTTCAAGAAAAAGAGTGAACTATTGATTCACCACAGAAATCCTGATGGGGTGAAACCATATACATGCTCTGTATTTAATAAGTCTTTCAAGCAAAATGATCAACTTGTGATACATCAGAAAAGTTACACTCGGGTGAAACCATATACATGTTCTGAATGTGATAAGTCTTTCACGTTGAAAAGGAATCTTTTGACACATCATAGAATTCACACTGGGGTGAAACCATATACATGTTCTGAATGTGAAAAGTCTTTCACGGTGAAGGAAAGTCTTTTCATACATCATAGAACTCACACTGGGGGAAAACCATATACATGCTCTGAATGTGATCAATCTTTCAAGCAAAGGGGTCATCTATTGCGTCATCAGAGAAGTCACACTGGGGAGAAACCATATAAATGTTCGGAATGTGATAAGTCTTTCACAGTGAAGATTAGCCTTTTGACACATCAGAGAAACCACACTGGGGAGAAACCATATACATGTTCTGAATGTGATAAGGCTTTCAAAGACAAGAGTAGTCTTTTGACACACCATAGAAATCACACTGGGGGGAAACCATATTCATGTTCTGAATGTGATAAGGCTTTCATGGACAAGAATAGTCTTTTGACACACCAGAGAAATCACTCTCGAGAAAAACCATATACATGTTCTGAATGTGATAAGGCTTTCACGGACAAGAATAGTCTTTTGACACACCAGAGAATGCACACTTGGGGGAAACCATATACATGTTCTGAATGTGATAAGTCTTTCAAAGACAAGAGTAGTCTTTTGACACACCAGAGAATTCACACAGGGGAGAAACCATATACATGTTCTGAATGTGATAAGTCTTTCACGGGGAAGAATAATTTATTGCTTCATCAGAGAACTCACACTGGGGTGAAACCATATGCATGTTCTGTATGTAATAAAGCTTACACGCGAAAGAGTGATTTATTGATTCATCACAGAATTCACACTGGGGTGAAGCCGTACACATGTTCTGAATGTGATAAGTCTTTCACAGGAAAGAGTAATTTATTGACTCATCAGAGAACTCACACTGGGGTGAAACCATTTGCATGTTCTGAATGCGATAAATCTTTCAAGCAAAAGGGTCAACTATTGCATCATCAGAGAATTCACACTGGGGAGAAACCATATACATGTTCTGAATGTGATAAGTCTTTTGCTGGGAAGACTAATCTTTTGAGACACCAGAGAAAGCACACTGGGGAGACACCATATGCATGTTCTGAATGTAGTAAGGCTTTTAAGGAAAAGAGTAATTTAATCATTCATCAGAGAAGTCACACTGGGGTGAAACCATATACATGTTCTGAATGTGATAAAGCTTTCAAGCAAAAGAGTGAACTATTGAGTCATCAGAGAATTCACACTGGGGAGAAACCATATACATGTTCTGAATGTAATAAATCTTTCAAGCGAAAGAGTGAACTATTGTGTCATCAGAGAATTCACTCTGGGGAGAAACCGTATACATGTACTGAATGTGATATGGCTTTCAAGCAAAGGGGTACTCTATTGATTCATCAGAGAAATCACACTGGGGTGAAACCATACACATGTTCTGAATGTGATAAAGCTTTCAAGCAAAGGGGTAATCTATTGAGTCATCAGAGAATTCACACTGAGGTAAAACCATACACATGTTCTGAATGTGGCAAGGCTTTCAAGCGAAAGAGCGAACTATTGCTTGATCAGAGAAAACACGCTGTGGGGAAGCCATATGTGTCCTCAATGTGATCAGGCTTTCAAGCAAAATGATAATTTTGTGATACATCAGAGAAATCTCAATGTGATAAAGCTTACAAGCGTAATGAGAAACCTGTGATACATCAGAGAAAGTACACTGATGAGAAACCATAAATGTGTTCTGAATGCAATGTCTTTCAAGCAATAAGGTAAACTAGGGCTGCACCATAGAAATCACACTTACATGTTCTCGTTGTGATGAAGCTTACAAGCGTATGAGAAACCTGTGATACATCAGAGAAATAACACTATTTGCAGCAAAGCCTGACCTATTCATACATCACAAAAAAATCACACGGGTGGGAGCCATGTACATGTTCTAAATGAAGACTTTCAGGAGAATCTGTGACCTATGGCGACATTGGAAATTCATAAAAAGTGTTGATATCGACTGCTCGGATGCCCAAAACATGTCTTGTTATTTGGATTCATGAATAATTGATGACTCGCCAATTAAGTGATTTCTGAAAATGTGTTTTGAGCAGTGCATATTATCTCCCTGCAAGATCAAACTTCCAGTTATTTAAAACAATTCATGATTGATGAAAGACTAAAACACAAGCAAGCCTACATGTGCATAGGATTCACACTACAGGTATATACTCGGGGGGGGGGGGTTGAATAGATTACATTGTGCAAAATACTATTACTGTTAAATACTTTTTAACCTGTCACTCGCAACAGGAACAGTACCGAGATAATTCGAATTGGTGCACATGAAACCACTATTCAAGGTCACGGGAGGAGATGTGGAAGACCTCTTCAACTACAGACCGATTTCAACATTTCCTACCCAACTAAACTACTAGAAACCTACTTCTACAAACTAAGACAAGAACACGTAGAAAAACACCAGATGCTGGACCATGCACAAGTTGGCTTTAAACCCAAGGGGGAACAGGACCGGCACACCTATCCATCTGGGATGACCTAAAGACAAACGCAGACTCCGGCACAAACTCTGCCCTAATTCTACTCGACCTCTCTGCAGCTTTCGACACAGTCAACCATGACATCCTCATCAAGAGAATGGAAGAAATAGGAATAACAGACTTAGCCATACTCTGGATAAAATCATTCCTAACAAATAGAACGGAAACTGTCTGGATAAAACCCTTCAAATCCACTCCACGGGACACCGACAAGGATCATCCCTATCCCCACTGTTCTTCAACATCTACCTTGCGCTGCTATTCAAGGCCATTACAGAATACAACCTTACGTGCTACATCTATGCAGACGACACACAAATCAGCTATAAAATCAAAGATACACAAGAAGAAAACACAACGCTGGGAGAATGTCTCAAAGGACTCTAGGACTGGATGAACACAAACAGCCTAACACCCAACCCAGGCAATACAGAAATAATGATTGTATCCAAAAACCCGGAAAATAATACCTATGTCCCACAGAACTAGGAACAGCACCCACACCATCAAAAATAGTCCAAAATCTGGGAATCCTAATAGACAACATGCTAACGTTAGAACCATAAGTAAATGCAATAACCAAGAAATGTGTTTTTCCTCCTACACTCGGTAAAAAATATCCTACCATTCCTGTATTTCACCCATAAGACACTGACAATCATCGCCCTCATCCTGTCAAGAGTTGGGTATGCCAACAGCCTCTACCTTGAAATGCCAGAACACCTACTGAAGAAACTGCAACATATCCAAAACTCCTCCTCAAACTATCACGAAGGACCGCATCAACCCAGCACTAAAAATGCTACACTGGCTTCCAGTCAAACAACGAACCACATTCAAAACAATGTGCATAACACACAGAGCAATCCACGGCCAAGGAGGAGAATTCCTACAAATGAAAAAACTATTTGCCAACCAACCAGAACACTCAGATCATGCAACAATATATGCCTTGGACCAAAACCTTACACAATGGAAAAGCTATGGGGATCCTCCTTCTCTCATCTGGTAGCAAAAACCTGATACACCCTCCCGAAAGACATCCGAAATACAAAGGACCACCTAAAATTTAGGAAACTACTACAAAATGGTCTCTTTGCCACAGAACCAAAATGAATCTTGTACCTACAAAGCAAAGCCCCCTCGCCAGACATTAAATACTAACACCTGACAGGAAAGAGAGCACTTAGAACTCATAGGGAGGGGACCACCCCATAGGAATAAAGAGAGACAATGTTGTACATAGCACTCTCACGATCAAAAAACAATTGATAACCGTAGCAATCTCAAACCTGGGTGGGGGAGGCCCTCACCTCCTGTCCCTCCCTCAGAGCACTAGACAGCCTCAGATATAGGCCACCGCCTTGTGCAGAACCCGGCGAATGAACCGCAGGAGAATGCTCCAACAGACAACAAGACCATAGAAAGAAACAAAAGACAGATGCCCGAAAGGATGATATAACCCCACTAACCCAACTGCTAAAACCTCAACTCTTGGCACGCCCCTCTCAAACGCTAAACAAACACAACCACTCTCCTCCACCCCAAACCACAAGCACTTCACTGCACTGCAACAAAACAAATCACGCATTGTATTTCACAACAGGTAATGGGAGCCCACAGACCCGGAAACCGCACCCATGCTCAGCGAACAGCGCTCACCGAACTGAAGATGTCAACAGAACACCACTAATTTCTCTCTACCTTTATCCTGCTACACCCACCAACTGATTCTACCCTCTTAACTTTCAGATCCGCCAGAGCACCACGGGTCCAATTGGCGTTGATAGTGTGCGGTATAAATATCCTAAACCATAACATAAAATTGAGCCTGATTATGCCAGATAACCTTTCTGTACCAGACAGCCTGATTGTGCACGTTAGCACCATTTTGCATTTAGCCAGATTGTGCCAAATAGCAGGATTTCACATCTAGCTGGATTGTGCCAGATGGCAGCATTAAGCCTGATTATGCCAGATAACCTGGCTGCCAGATAGCAGCATTTCACATTTACTCTGTTTGTGCCAGATATACTGATTATCTCACATCAAGATATCAGCGAGCAAAATCTCACAACTAGGTACACTGCTCTCTGCTAGCTAGTCCACATAAAATTGCAGATATGAGCCAGCATAACAAATAGACAGAATTGTAAAGATTAGTATTATGTCATATCTAGACAGAACTGTAATACTAGCTTGCATCATATCTAGACTGATTTGTGAAGATTAACTTGCTTCATATATAGAAAGAACTGTAATACTAGCAGGAATCATTTCTAGACAGAATTGTGAAGATTAACTAGCATAATATTTAGACAAAACTATAATACTAGCTTGCATCAAACCTAGACAGAATTGTGAATTTCAGATTGCACCACACCTAGATAGGATTGTAAAGATTAGCTGGCGTCGCATCTAGACCGACTTGGGAATGTCAGTTTGCACCACATCTAGACAGAATTGCAAAGATTAGCATTGCGTCATATCTAGACAGAACTGTAATAGTAGCCTGCTTCGTACCCAGACAGATGTGAAGATTAGCCTCTGTCACATCTAAAAACAATTGTAATACTAGCTCACCTCCCATCTAGACAGAATTGTGAAGATTAGCATTGCGTCACGTCTAGAAGGAATTGTAATACTAGCTTGGATCACATCTAGACAGAATTGCAAAGATTAGCATGGCATCACATCTAGACAGAATTGCAAAGATTAGCATGGCATCACATCTAGACAGAATTGCAAAGATTAGCAATGGCATCACATCTAGACAGAATTGAAAAGATTAGCATGCGTCGCCTCTAAATAGCGATGTCACTAACCACCCCCACTAAAGAATCTCTCCCCTCTGACTGCAACTCTCACACTTTACACAACCACACCTCCAAAGCACTACAAACTGCACACACTTCACTACATCGCAACAACAGAACAGAACGCACATAGCCTTGCACAACAACACATGATGGCTACCAATCGAAAAGCACACCTAAGCTCAGCAAATTGTTAACCGAACGGATGCTGCAAACAGTACATAACAGCTCTCTTGCTCTTTTTCCCCGCTGAACTTTACTAAACCATCTGGCTCTCTGTCCTAACCAAGAAGAGAACTTATATCCAAACCGGCATCTCTGTGGCATCTAACAACTTGGCTGAACTCTTTAAAATCTGCAAGGAACTGGCCAATCCTGCCACAGTCTCTACCTCTCCTGTCCCTTCCCAGGCCCTCTGCACAGCACTGGCTTCTCACTTTATCTCTAAAACTGAGGACATCCTGTCCTCTCTCTCTTCCTATCCCTTCCCTCCCCCTACTCCCTGTTCTTCCTCTGGCCCTTATGCAGCGACCTCTCCTCCCTCCTTCTTTGCCTTTCCCCTGTTCTCCGCTAATGAGGTTTCTAGATCTATGAAAGTCTTGTCAAAACAGGTTCACCCCTGTTCCTCCAAAACCATCAAGGGCCATATTGACTCCCTGGCTCCTGCCCTGGCTGATTTCTGCAATCACTTCTTCTCCACTGGAGTCTTCCCATCCCCCTGAATCACTCCCTCGTGCACCCTCTTCTTAAGAAACCCTCTTCCGACCCCTCCTGCCCGGCTAACTATCGCCCAATCTCCATCCCTTCCTGGGCAAGCTCCTTGCTTAATCTCCACACTGAATCTGTTGGTTGTCTTCATGACCATCAGTCTGGCTTCATAGCTTCCTGAAGCACGGAAACTGCTCTCCTGAAAATCTGTGAAGACCTGCTCTCCAACCTTGACTCTAACACCCCTTGCGTCCTCATCTTGCTTGATCTCTCTTCTGCCTTTGATACTGTCAACCATGCCAACCTGCTGAACCGTCGCTGTGATAACCGGGGTAGCGCTGGTCAGGATCTGGCTTGGCTGGCTTCTTTCTTCTCCGACCGACCGTCCCAGGTCCAACTTGGGTCCTTCCTCTTCGCTATCTTTTTCTCTACCTGTGGTGTCCCCCAGGGGTCTAACCTCTCTCCCTGGCTGTTCAACCAATACCTAACACTCCTAGCCCACTGCATCGCCGCTCTATGCCCCAACTTTCAGTGCTATGCGGATGACACCCAGCTAATTTTCAGGCTACCCTCGGCCTCCTCTTCTCCTTCACTCATCTCTGACTTTCTGTCTGCTATCCAGGAGTGGTGTGCCGCCAATGACCTCTGCCTCAATGCCAGTAAGACTGAGCGTCTCCTCCTCTGCACACCCGCTCCCTCCTACCCTGTAGCTCTCTGGCCGGCCTCCCTTGGCCCTCTTCCTGCTCCCACCTGCAAGGCTAAAAACCTTGTGGTCATCTTCAACTCCACACTCTCCTTCTCGACTCACATCTCTGACTTCTCTAAGAAGTCACACTACCAGCTGCACCTCCTCAGAGGTATTCTTCCTTTCCTCTCCTTCCCTCAGAAGCTCACGGTCTCCAGAGCTGTGGTTCTCTCTAGGCCAGAATATTGTAACAGACTCTTTCTGAATCTGCCTGCTTCTACTCTCCGCCCTCTGCAACTGCAAGATTTGTCCTTTGCCTCAAGCCCGGGGATCGTATCTCTCCAGGACTGAAATCTCTGCATTGGCTCCCAGTGGCTGCGTGGATTAAGTGAAAACCCTATACATCATTCTCAAGGGCTTCTGGGGCTTCAATACCTTCAACTCTCTCTTCCTAAATATCTTCCTTCTCAAGCTCTTAGATCATCCGCCTCCAACTCCCTCAGGGTCAGTCGCTTCTCCAAGCAACAAGTTGGTGGTAGATCTCTTTCTTCGGCTGGTGCCTCCCTATGGAACAGCCTCTGTGCCTCCCTTAAACTTGAAGAGAACCATCTACGGTTCCAGAAGCACCTCAAAACCTTTCTCTTTGCTTCTGTCTTTTCTCCTCCTCTCCTCTGCTGACCTGGCTGTAACCGGAAATGCACTGGCTACCTGGACACTCTCTGATCTCGGGCCCAGGTCCTTCCCCCGCCAGCATCACACACCTGCACTGCCGACCTGGCAACCCCCACACTTGGGGACTGTTCTGTATACCTACAATCTCCCTACCAGCCCACACTTACCCATGCACTTGCCACATGCTGGCCGTTTATTTACTTTTTGTTATCATCTTTCCCATGTACTGCACTGTCCCTGCCCCCTTCCCACGCACTTGTGCGATCTGATTGACACCTGGCCTAGTAGGGTCGTTGTCCGTCCTCCCTTTGTTCCCCTCCCTTGCGTTGTTGCGCCTTGAAACACTTGTGTATAGGCATGTTACAAATGCCATATCATATCATCCCACCCTTTTCCCGTCTCAGATCCGCCAGAGCGCCAGTGGACCACTACAGTGGTGATAGTGTGCAGTATAAATATCCTTGACCATAACACCCTTCTAAGTATTTAACTAGTTATTCTCTTTGACGTACCTGTGAGGTTTTGTTAAATACAAGTGGCTGTTTCCTGTCGTTTAGTCTATGACTAAAAAAGGGTTACTATAATTTAAGACAGAGTATAATAACCAAGACTTCTGTTTACATGCATAACAAGTATCTTCCAGACTGGAAGAGTGCCTTTCCATACCGAAATGCTACCCTTCACTGAATTCAATGGATAGAGAAAAAAGATAGTGGTGGTCATTCTGTTATCCCCACCTTTTCTTTTTGGGCAGTAATGGAATTAGCACAGTGAGAAATTCTCAGATTGACCTTGAAATAAAGGAGTTACCTCCAGCATGATACTGAAGATAAATCCTCTACTTTAAGGCCAACATCAGTGAATTGACCCTGCTTGCAGTAAATCCACCAGAAATCCACATGGCGTCCTATTGGGGATGCACATGCAGCGTCCCAGCAATGCCAAAAGGTTCAGACTGAGAAACATGCATTATCCCGTCACAAACAGCAGAGGCACGAGAGCAGATGTGCGAGGATTATAGTTGGAAGCTTGCCACATGATAGTGTCTATAAGAAAAATATAGGATAAGCAACAAATGTATCTTGGAGGTAGTGTAGTGGCTTTAGGTAGGCACCCGTATAGAGCATGAATTGTGTTTTGTAGTGGTAATTAAACTGTTATAATGTGTCTTGGTTGGAATGCCACCATGTCACATAGAGTTATCTCTTATAGATGGTCTAATGTTATCAGAGTGTTCTTATCAGAGTGTTCTTGGTTTCTTTTGTGGTATTCTATGTTTTGCCAGTTGGAGAATTGCAGAGCTGCTTGTAACTGCACTGGCTCTGTTGGGGGTCCTTTATCATATTAACTTAAGAAATAAAGCTTATAACCAAATGCTGTGTATCTCCCAGTTTCCAACATAACATTGGCGATGAGGATCTGTGGCGTGTGGACCCCCAGCAGCAAGACAAGCTGCTCTGCTCTGCCACGAGCGTTGCAGCGGCCTACGTGGGACGTCTTGCCTCGCTTTACTATCAGTAAGTGCTCCCTTGCGCCCAGTAATTGCAATACCCTAATCTCTACAAGAGAACGTCGAGCGAACACCATTGCAGCCTGCGAGAGCTACTCACCCCCATTCGGCGCGCTGGCTGTGCTTACCGTACTTCTCGCTGTACAAGCGAATGCCTGTTTTGTAGCATGGCGTGTGCTATGGCTGTGGACAGAGATAGCAAATCCAGTTCCTCCAAGACGATTTTGTAGCGACGATGTGTTGCTGCATATGCGCCCAGGCAGTTTGTTTGTTTATTTTATTTATATAGCGCACCAGACCCTGGAGTATAAGGGCGCTTAAAGACAGGTTACAGAGGTACAAAATATAAAGAAGAAGCAGCTATACATTATGCAGAGAAGGTGTGCAAACTATGCAAACAACGAAAATTAGATCATGCAGTTAGGACATTAGGATAGTATGTACAAAATATACAATGGTTGAGGTCTTAGTTGGGTATTGGATTGGATTTAGTTTTGTCTAGTAGCCACCCAATGACAAACTTCCTGAACAGAAGGAATGAGGCGGCCGATTTGATATTCAATGGCAGGGAGTTCCAAAGTTGAGGGGCGAGGACCGTGAAGCTTGCGCCGCCAGCTCTTTTAGAGGTGAATCTAGGCACAATGAGGCAGAGAGTGTTAGAAGATCTGGTGATTCTAGTGTTTGGCTTCAAAGCCAGTTTGTTGGTGAGATATTGGGGGGCAAGGTGATTTAGGGCTTTGTAAGTAAGGCAAAGTGTTTTTAGCTCAATTTTTTGTTGAATGGAGAGCCATTTGCAAGAAATTCTGATGGGGGAGATGTGCTCTCTCCTGGGGTTATTTAAAGCTGCTTGCAGCGTGTTGTTTTGGAGGACCTGGAGTTTGTTAATTATCCCTTAGTTGGCTCCTAGGTAGAGGCTGTTGCAATAGTCCAACTTAGATTGTATGAGCGCCCTAGCCAGGGTAAGGCAGCTATTAGTGGACAGAAACGGCTTGCAGGCTCTGATAAGTTTCCCGGTGTAGGCGGTGGTAGAGGCAGTCATGCTGACTTGTTTTGAGAGGTTGGTGTTGGCGTCAAGATAGAAGCCTAAGGTTTTCACGTTATTAGCGACGGGGATGATGTTGCCATCAATGGTGAAGTTGGAATAGTCTAGGCTGAGTTTGTGTAGGTTATTGGGGGAGCCGACCAGGAGGAGTTCCGTCTTCTCATCATTCAGGCAGAGGCCATGTGTGGCCATCCATGCCTGAATAATGGAGAAAATATCGTAAATCCTAGTGGCGTCCACCTGGTAGTTGCCAGAGATGGTCAGGAGGATCTGGGTATCGTCTGCGTAATTTGTGTAGGTGACACCCAGATGGTCCAGTTTATCAAAAAGAGGTTTTGTGAAGATGTTATAAAGGGTGGGAGAGACGCAAGATCCTTGTGGGACACCACAAGTGATGGGGATGGGGTCTGCTGCAGCCGTGAGTGAGAAGACTCTCATAGTTCTATTGGCTAAGAAGGATTGTATCCACATGACGGCCGAAGGGGAGAAGTGGGCAGCAGATAAGAGGTGGTTGCAGAGTATTTTATGATCGACCAGGTCAAAGGCTGCTGAGAGGTCTAAGAGGAGTAGGATGGCCACTTTTCCTTTGTCTTTGATGTCATCAATCTGACTCTTGAGGTCAACAAGGGCAGTTTCTGTTCCGTGTTGTGGTCGAAAGCCAGATTGACGCAACCCAAGCAGTTGATTAGATTCTAAGTAGTCCTGAATTTGAAGGTAGGCAACTCTATCAAGGATTTTTAGTAAGAACGGGACTGTAGTGATAGGCCTGTAGTTTGTGGGAATGGCCGGGTCTAGGGATTGTTTTTTTAGGAGGGGGAGGACCCATGACTGTTTCAAATTGTCGGGTATAGAGTTGGTGGAGAAGGATAGGTTAATGAGTTTGGAGATGAAGGGTGAGAGGTCTCTTGCTGCGTCTTTGATGATCTGGGCAGGGCAGCTGTCCCCTTTGCAATTAGAAGGCTTGAGGGACGCTATAATTTTTTGGACTTCCGGTATGGTGACCTTTCTGAATGTGAAGCCAGTGGTGGTGTTAGTAGGGGTGGATGTGCTGGGGGTGGATGGGTTGCTGTTAGATAGTTGTAGTCGTTTAGCCTCAATTTTGGTTTGAAGGCTGCTAATTTTGTTGACAAGGGCCGATTGGACGCTAGCGCACCAGGGCTGGTCTTTCATGCAAGTGTCTATTGGAGGGTTGGGGTTTTCTAATTCCTTCAGGATGGTGAAGAGTTCTTTAGCAGAGTATTCTGCTTTGTCAATTCTCACATTATAGACTTCCTTCTTAGTGCGGATTATCTCTTTTTTGTAAAGGGAGGAGATAGTCAGGAGATTGGTTTTGTTTTCGACTGAGGGTGTAGTTTTCCATATAGTTTCCAGTTTGGCCTTCTTTCTGAGGATTTTAAGTTCGGGGGTGAACCAGGAATTTAGATGCGCTCTAGGTTTGCCTTTGCGTAACTTTAGGGGGGCCACGGCGTCAATGGCGTTAGTCATGGCGTAATTGTAGGTGTTGACTAGGAGGCTGAGGTCCGCAGTGACGGGGAGCGAGTTGAGGATGGGGAGAACTAGTGGTGTGATGGTGTCCGCCGAAATGTTGTGCTTGTTTCTAGTTAGACAGGCGGGTGCGAGAGGGCAGTGTTTAGGATTAGGGTTGTTGATGCTGATGTCAAAAGGTATGAGGAAGTGGTCAGTCCATGCAAGAGGTTGGGGTATTTTGCAGGTAATGTCACAATTATGGGCCGCGACCCAGTCGATGGTTCTGCCCTTCTGATGGGTCGGCAGTGTGTTGATTTGGGTATAGTTATGCTCAGATAGGGCGTTAGCGAGGGGTGAGGCAGGAGTGTCATTAGGGTCATTGAACCCAAGGTTAAAGTCTCCTAGAATGATATTTTGTGAGATAGGTTTGGAATTCTCAGCTATAAGTGAAGTAATATCTTCCTCAAAGGTATCTGTGGGACCCGGGGGTCTATATATTAGTTGCAAGGTAATTGTACTCTTAGGGGTGGTTTGTATTTTGATGGTGAGATGCTCGCATGATTCTAGAGGAGGGGAAGTGATAGATCTGAGGTCAAGTGTGGACTTGAAGATGAATGCTACACCTCCTCCACGCGCATTAGGTCTATCCGCTCTAAGGATAGAGTAGTTGTTGGTTACAGCAAGTGATAAGTGGGGTCCTGCTGCCTCGTGTAGCCATGTTTCTGTAATAGCCAGCAAGTCGAGGTTCGTTGAGAGGATAGTGTCAGCGATTTCAGTGGGATGAGCGACAAGGGATCTGACATTCAGTAGAGCTCCTTTCAGAGATGCAATATTGTTAGTATTAGTACCGTTCTTATTGGTCTCCTTAATCTTGGGTTTTGTGGGCAATTTGCTGGGTGTAATGTTGAGTCTCGAGCCTAGTCTGTTATTGCGGGTTAAGAGGTCTGGGTGGGCTGCTGGCCAGTAGCCTGGTAGTTTGGACTGGTTAGTGTTGGTGACCGTGCAGTCATTTTTTGGAGGGCTAGGAGTGTTAAGAGAGGTACTGACTAGTGTAAGGCTAGTTGTGATCGTGTGAAGTCTGTGGATGTCAAGGGAAGAAATAGGGGCATTCAGCAGCGAACTGTGTTATTATAATTAAGGGATAATAAAGGAAGGAAAAGGATCTGAAGCAAGGGCAGCAGCAACGGGAGCGAGAGCAGTGAGAGCTGAGGCATAAACAAGTCAAGCAATTAGGAAGTGTAAAACAGTGAAGAAGCAGTGCTGTACAAAGAAGCAATTAAGAGGTGTGGTGAAGCCAATATGAGCAGTGAAAGCTGAGGCACAGTGCACATGCAATAAAAGGAGTTAGGACGTGTAATACAGTGCAGAAGCAGCACAAGGACTATTTAGAGATGCAGAGAAGCAACTCAAGGAATGGAAAAGCAGTGGAAGTGAGAATACAGTGCAGGAAGCAAAATCAAGAGTTTTTACAGTCGACAGGTGTTGCGGAAGCAAGGGAGACATATATCAAGTGTGGTACCATATACAGGAGTGCACAATACTGTGTGAAGAGTGAGCGAAGATGGCTATGCCCGGCATAACGGGGCCGCCTGTGTTCATGCCTACTCCGGGTCCTGCAAAGATATTGTGGGCCCAATGGTGCAAAGGATTTAGGCATTATGTTAAAGTGTCTGGTGGTAACTCATATTCCAGTGAGAGGAAACTTGCTTTAATGTTGCATTTTTTAGGCTACAAAGGTGTCATGATAAGCTGCTAGGCGCTTGCAGTAACCTGCATTTGCACTAACCCACTGAGCTATCTTGTGTGTATTAGAGCCTATTCGAAGCGTGGAGGAAAATGCTGACATCAACCAGGCCTCTCGAACTGGGTGAGCCTGCATGCTTGCAAGGGGTTAATTGCGAAGTCCTTTCCTGAAGACATAAAACATCTAGCATTTGCAAGAGGCTTTACGCAGCCCTTGGGAGCCAGGCACAGCTTTACACAGCTTTGCTCGTCTTCGCTCTGCGAGTCAGGTGCACTGATAAGGCAAGAATGTTAGATCTTCTCAAAACACAGTGCCCGAAGCCTGGGAGCCAAGACTGGCTGTTTCCAGTCTTGTAACTTTCCAAGCGAAAATATGTTTACTGCCCGGAAGGGTGAGCCTAGAAGCTTCTCGAAGAGCTGACACTTCATGATGATTGACATGCAGCACCTAATAAGAGAACTATACTTGGACCTGGGAAGGAGGGACTCGCCCTGGGCTGTTGGAAAGACGCGCGTACCAAGAGGAACAGTGCCTGGACGACCAGCTGTGCACTATCTGGGCCGAGACTCCTAGCATCACATCCCCGCTCTGGTGTAGAACTGTGGGGTGCTTGACCAGTCCTCCCCTCCTCTTCCGAGGAGTGCCGGGCACCTGTAGCGGCGAGGGTCCTGGGTGTGATCTGATCGTACCTTCATCTACATTTTATTAGGAGCGTAAGACCAAATAATTGCATATTCATCGGTGATTGATAATTGGCATAATATAGCTTGCACTTTCTATTTCCACATTATTGTAAATTGCTGCTTAGTTCTCATTAGACACTGTAGATAATAAATGCAAGCATCATATATTCTGTGTGATTGGCTTTCTTCCAGACTGGGTTCATCGTGCGTCTTAAACCTTATTTGTGTGGGAAGGTAATTAGGAGTGATTCACTTTGCACAAAGGTCTGGATCCCAGGGGGGTGCGGGTACTGTTTATCACTACAGAAGGCCTAAGGATTTTTGAAACTTTACCACAGTTACTGGGTGACGGGGGAGGTGATCAACAAATGAATTTGAAACTGCCCTCCTCAAATTAGACTTGCATTTTAACCCTAAAACCAGCACAATTTTAGAACGTTTCAATTTCTGCATTCTAATTCAAGAACAAGGAGAATTTGTGGAGGAATACGTTACCGCTTTGCGCCATTTAGCTTTGTCATGTAAGTTCCAAGGATCCTTCGACAAGCACATAAGGGACCAGTTTATAACACACTGCAGTTAGAATAAGATATGCAAGGAATTGTGGTTGAGAGATGAGCCCTCCCTAGATGAAGTATTGGATACAGAGAGACGTGTGGAACACTCGTTGGCTTGTGTGGCGAAGCTAACGAAGAAAGAAAGTATTGAGCCTAAGGAAGGAAAAACTGAAGTATTGAATGTGGGCGAATCTAGGATCAAGAAAAAGGGCAAGGACAGACAACCGACAAAGGGATCTACAGAGTATAAATCCAGACAAGGAAATTACCAGAAAGTTGAGAAAAGAGAAGGGAGACTGTGCTTTCGCTGTGCAAGTAGCAGTCATTTTTCAGCATCAGTGGCCTGCCCGGGACGGTGGGCTATGTGTGCAGAGTGCAAGAGAAAGGGGCACTTTACAAACTGTTGCAAAAACTTCCAATTTGATCAGTTCAATTGAAGGAGAGTATTTTATGTTAATTAAGAAGAAGAAGGGAGATCATCGGATGAAGAAGTGACATTGCCTACACAGAATATTACTGTTAATACCATAAATGTTGTATGGAATGGTGAAAGGGAGGACGCATATGAGCCTCCATATGCATCAGTTAGAGTGAATGGACGTGAAGTGCGTATGATGGCTGACTCTGGCTGCAAAATTACTTTGATTTCAAGGGATGTGTTTGTGAAGGGAGATGTCTGAAATTTGTTAAGATCTGATATTAATCCTGGGGATATAACCAGGATAGAATAGAATTGTTAAGATATTGCATAGGAACATTATAGTTTATAGGTTGCCATTGTGAAGGAAAAATATATGTGACAAAGAAGACACTGTTGGGATGGAGAGAGCAAAGGAATTTAAATTTAAAGATGAGACTTGATTCTAATGAGGAGGAACAAGTACTACAGGTGGCATGTACGCCAGTTGAGAGACATCCTAAGGTTTTCAAGAAGGGTGTTGGGAAAGTAAAAGGGATGCAGCATCAGATAATTATAAAGAAAGGGAGTGTACCTGTTGTTGCCAAGTTGAGGCCAGTTCTATTAGCGCTAAGGGATGGAGTCAAGAAAGAATTGGAAAAGTTGTTGAAGTTGGGTGTGATATGATATGATATGATATGGTATTTGTAACACGCCTATACACAGGTGTTTCAAGGCGCGACGAGGCAGGGAGGGGAGGGACAAGGGGAGACAGACAACGATCCTACTAGGCCAGGTGTCATTCAGATCGCGCAAGTGCAGGGGTGGGGGAGGGGGAAAAGTGCAAGGGGAAGGGGAGGGGGGGAAGTGCAGTACAAGGTAAGTGGCGTAAAGTAATAAATAAATAAATAAATAGGGCCAGCTGGTGGCAAGTGCGAGGTAAGTGCAGAGCAAGTGCTGGGGAAGGGGGGGGCTGTAGGGATACAGAGACAGTCCCGCAGTGCAAAGGGGTTCCAGGGCATCAGTGCAAGAGGAGAGTGGCTGGGCCAAGGACCGAGGCCGTCTAGAGTGGTCCAGTTGCAGGATAAGTGCAGTTTCAGTGAAGAATTAATTAGCTGTTCAGCAGGGGAGAGGGAGAGAGAAAGCAGAAGCAAAGAGGAAGGTTTTGAGGTGCTTCCGGAAGGTGTGATTGAAAAGGCAGGTGATGTGGATTGGACGTCACCCGTGGTTGTTGTAAAAAAGGTATCTGGCGAGTTGAGTTTATGAGTTGATTTTCGAGAACTGAATAAGTGTGTGTTGGTCGACCGGCATCCACTACCGAACATGGGAGAGATGTTGGCGAGTGTGGGGCATGGTAAAATATTTACGAAGTTGGACATTGCGTTGGCTTATCACCAAATAGAGTTAGACGAAGGATGTAGAAAGTTGACAGCATTTATCACGCATTAAGGCGTTTTCCAGTTTAAGAGGATGCCATTTGGATTAGTGTCGGCCTCATCGGTATTTCAAAAAGTGATGGACAGGCTGCTTAAGGGAGTAAAGGGTGTGTTTTGTTTTCAAGACGATGTGCTGGTGTGCGGGGAGACGGTTGAGGAACATGATAAGATGTTGGACATCGTTTTAAAGATTTTTGAGAAGAGAGACATCACACTGAGAGAGGAAAAGTGTAAATTCGGTGTGGCCAAGGTAGAGTATTTGGGACATGAAGTGTCTGGTGAAGGGGTGAAACCGAAAGAAAGTCTTGTGGATCCTATTAGAGAGGTGATTAGGCCCCCAAGCAAGGTGGAATTGAGGTTGTTTCTCGGTATGATAGAGTTCTACCAAAAATGTGTGGAGAATTACGCGATCAAAGTGTTGGAGATGAGAAAATTGTTAAAGAAAGGCAGTGAGTTTGTGTGGAATGAGGAATGTGAAAGGGAATTTGTGAGGATGAAGGAGGAGATAAATTTAGCTCATCCTTTCAGTTGCTTTAAAACGAGGAGAACCACAATTATTACAGTGGATGCGAGCGAAAGAGGTATTGGTGCTGTGTTGTTACAGGTGTGTGATGATGGGAGCGAAAGGGTGATTGCTCATGCGTCTCAAGGATTGAGAGAAGCGGGAGTGCGGTACTCTGTGTTAGAGAAGGAAGCCTTGGCGTGCTATTGGGCTTTGGAGAGATTAAAAAATGTTGTGTGGGGTTCTGACTTTGTTATACGAATGGATCATAAGCCTCTCAAGATGATTTTTGAGAATAAGGGTTTAGATAAAGTCTCGCGGAGGGTAGCTGGATGGGGCACCAGAATGTAGTGTCACTGATTTAGAATGGAGGTAATACCGGGAAAGGAGAATGTTCTGGCGGACAGTTTGTCGTGATTGAAAGTATCTTCATATGATGAGGTTGAGGATGTTAACATGGAGATGATCTTTGTCAATTCTGAGGGCACTGTGTCCAAGGAGGAGTGGCTTGAGGAAATGAAGAAGGACGAGATGATGGTCTGATTAATGAATTATGTATCATCGTCTACCTGGCCAGAGAGGGTTGATCTCTTAGAAAGGGAGAAATCATTTTGGGAAGTGAGGGATGAGATGCGTGTTTTGGATGGCATACTATTCAGATGGTAGCATGCAGTGGTTCCCCAGGGCATTTGTGGTAAAGTGATTGATTTGGTTCATTGTGGTCACATAGGTGTTAGTAAGACCAAAGGTGTTTTTAGATGCGATTATTGGTGGCCGGGGTTCGATAGGGATATTGAGAGACAGTTGAGTGAGTGTCCTGTATGTGTTGAAAGTGGTAAAATTGTGACAGCAAGAAAACAACCTATGGTAGAGATAGATGTCCCTTTAGCGGCATGGTGTGATGTAGCTGTGGGCATTTTAGGTCCTGTGGACCTGGGTTATGGTAGGGGTAGGTTCGTGGTTTTGGTAATGGACCTATTCTCGAGAATGTGTGAATTCAAAGTTGTGAGGGAAATCACAAGTGAGAGCATGGTTGATGTTCTTCAAGATGTATTTGCAAGGGAAGGAATGCCGGGAAGTATTCTCACAGATAATGGTACGCAGTTCACTGCAGCGTGTTTTGCTAAGTATTTGCGTGAATGTGGGGTTAAAACACAAGAGATCAACTTTCTACCATCCCAAGACTAATGGCATGGTGGAAAGAATGAATAGGTGCGTGATGGAGAGTATTCGCATGGCCCAAGAGAATGGGTATGACATAAAGGTGGCAATTCAGGATAGGTTGTGGGCTTTACGAATTATTATTATTATTTTTATTATTATTATTATTATTATTATTATTATTTATTTGATTGTGTAAAGCGCTCAGCAGCCCAAGGGTAGTGTGTCTTAGTTACATATAAATGATCATACAATGGTTACAGGCTAGGTGATAGTGTATGTATTTACAGGAAAGGTTTGAAGATAGTTACATTTTATTGTGTAAGGAGTGAGATCTTGAGTTTCCTACGAAATGCAGGGAAGGTGCAGAGAGAGTGAGGCATTTGTGTGTGAGGGTGAGGATTTTGAATGTGATACGCTCTTTGACCCGGAGCCAATGAGCCGATTGTCTGGCCTTGGAGATATGCTCCCTTCTTGGGATGCTTAGTGCGGCACGGAGAGCATTGTTCTGTGTGACTTGTAGTCTGTTTAGGTTTTTTGCTGATGTGCCTGCCAGAAGGGCATTGCGATTGTCTAGTTTGGCTCCAATGGTTGCTCTAGCTATTGATAGGAAGTTGGGTTTGGATAAGTTTGGTTTTATGGCGTTAATTAGTTTGGTGGTATGTGCAGAGGAGGACGTGATGACGCTAAACTGTCTGGTCATGGTTAGTGAGGAGTCTAAGTATACTCCCAGTGTCTTGACGGCTGTAGATACAGGGATGATGGAGTTGTCAATGGTAAAGTTGGTGTACAATTTATCAAGTTTGGCTAAGGTGTTCTTTTGGCCTAGTATCATAATATCTGTCTTGTCCCCATTGAGGCAGAGGCCATTTACCGCCATCCAAGCCTGGATGGTGGAGCAGATCGTATAGAGTGCATTGGCGTCTTTGTAGTATGAACCTGAGAGAGGTAGAAGTACTTGTGTATCGTCAGCGTAATTTGAATATGCGATACCAAGTGAGTCAAGCTTGTCAAAGAGAGGCTTCATGAACAAGTTGTATAGTGTGGGTGCTGTGAAAGATCCCTGAGGGACTCCGCAGTGGATTGTGGTGGGTCTAGCGTTTGCTATATCCGAGAAGACTTTCATGGCTCTTCCTTCGAGAAAGGAGGTGACCCAAAGAGCTGCTTCTTTGGAAAAGTTAGCTGAAAGTGTAAGGTGTAATGTGAGAGTCTTATGGTCAACCAGGTCGAAAGCGGCTGAGAGATCTAAAAGAAGCAGCAAGGCTGGCTTGCCTTTGTCCATGATTGGAAGTGAGGCCTAGCATTTTGGATTGAGTGCATTCTGTTCACCCCTTCTGTAGCGCAATGCTTTCCTGTAGCAGAGATGTGGAATTATCCCCTTTCTCAGGCCCAGGTAATGAAGTAGAGAACATCATCTGCGTTCAATAAAGGTTTAATTGTATCTGGCTGCAGGCCTGTGGCACACAAAGATTGGAATGTGAATGGCAGAGTGAGGATAGGGCTGTGGCCGTCCTGAAGGACAAATGTATGGTTGGAGTCTTAAACTGCCAATATACCAGACTGAGATTTAGGGTACTGGTACAACCTGAACACATGTCCACCTCATTTGATCTAGCAGGCGGCTGGAGAATTGAGTACATACATTCACAAGAAATAATTAACAGGGTTTCGGGAAATGCAAGGGCGAATATGGGAGTAGGCCGTAGATAAGGGGGGATCGAGGATCAGAACATCCCTTCATTAATGATACGAGGAGCAAGAGGTGATGCCACAAAATCTAGTGTTGGGCTGGGGAGGCATCTTCAGGCTGCCACTCTGTCTGCCATCAAATGAGCACTTCCTTCTCATTGGCCCTTCTTCCCTGTTCCTGCACTTTGCCACCTCCCTTCCATCTTGTATTTCTCGCTAATGCACTTGCACGATCTGAATGTCGCAAGGCCTATTTGGATCGCTACTCTCCTCCTTCCTGTTCCCCCACCTGCCTTGCTCTGCCTTGAAACACTTGTGTATAGGCGCATTCAAAATGAACAATAAATAAAATGGTGATATTTGCCTAGTAAAGTCCACTGAGAGATTATTTTTTGATTCTACATTTTTATCCTTGAAAAAGAGGCCATACAGCCTACCCTTGTACAAAATCATCATTGTTTTTCTGTTTCTTACTTACAAACCGTTTATCAAAATGAATTTTCTGTTAATGTTAAAGGTATTTGTACCACACACCGTCACCAACAGAATTGGTCCCAAGCCGCTCAGGCGGATCTGAAAACAAGAGGCGGGTGGGTTAGGTTAGTCGGGTGAAGAGGGAGTATGAAAGTGAAAGAAGTTTGTTTGTTTGTTTGTTTGTTTATTAATTTGTATAGCGCACCTGACCCAAAGGTATATGGGCGCTTAATCTTCGAGTTACAGGCAAGGTAGGGTACAATTATACAGTGATGAAGCAAAGGTATACAAGACAGGATAGCAATTCGTGCATAGACAGTAATATAGCAATTCGTGCATAGACAGTAATATGCTGGCATGGTGCAAAATACAATCAAGCAGGAGGTATGCATTCAATCATGGTAGGTTAATTGTTGAGTAACCAGGTGATGACCTTAGTTCTGAAAGGTTGGAAGGTGGGTGTAGATTTGATATCCAGTGGAATGGTATTCCAAAGTTGTGAAGCCAGAACTGGGAAGCTGGAACCACCAGCTCTTTTGAGGGAGAATTTGGGCACAGTCAATTGTAGTGTATTAGAGGATATAGTGGTTCTTGTGTTCTGTCTTAGTGTGAATTTGTTGGTGAGATAGGGTGGGGCAAGGCCGTTGAGTGCTTTATAGGTGAGGCAGATAGTTTTTAGATCTATTTTTTGTTGGATGGATAGCCATTTGCATGCGATTCTGGTAGCCGGAATATGTTCTCTTCTGGGAATATTCAGGGCGGCACGGAGTGCATTATTTTGTATAACTTGCAGTTTATTGATTACCGTTTTGTTGGCACCTACGTAGAGACTATTGCAGTAATCTAGTTTAGATTGTATAAGTGCTCTGGCTAAGGTGAGGCAGTTGTTAGGGGAGATCAGCGGTCTACAGGCCCTGATTAGTTTGCCTGTGTAGGCCGTGGCTGAGGCAGTCATATTAATTTGTTTGGCTAGGTTAGTGTTCGTGTCGAGGTAAAAACCAAGGGTTTTTACACTCTTGGCGATAGTGATGGTGTTGCCGTCAATGGTAAGGCTAGTGTAGCTAGGACTAAGTTTCCGAATGGTGTTGGGTGAGCCGACAAGGAGCAGTTCAGTCTTGTCATCATTCAGGCAGAGGCCATGTGTGGCCATCCATGCCTGAATGATGGAGAAGACTTCATTGATCCAAATGGCGTCCGAATTATAGTTGCCGGTTAAGGTGAGGAGTATCTGGGTGTCGTCTGCGTAGTTGGTGTAGGTGACACCCAGATGGTCCAGCTTGTCGAATAGGGGCTTTGTAAAAATGTTATACAAAGTGGGTGATACACACGATCCTTGTGGGACACCACAAGTAATAGGAATAGGGTCGGCCGCTGCTAGGGGTGAGAAGACCCGCATGGTCCTATTGTCCAGGAAGGATTGGATCCATGAAATTGCGGAGTGGGAGAAGTGTACTGCCGATGACAGATGGTTGCACAGGATTTTGTGATCAACCAGATCAAAGGCAGCGGATAGGTCAAGAAGAAGAAGGATGCCAGCTTTACCTTTGTCTTTGAGACCGTCTATCTGGCACTTGAGATCGACCAGGGCCGTTTCTGTCCCGTGTTGTGGACGAAAGCCGGACTGGCGAATTCCTAGTAGATGGTTTGTCTCAAGGTAATCCTGGATTTGTAGAAGTGGGGTGCTGTTGGCAGCTTCAGTTCGGTTTTCACTGTGCACTGAGCTTTGGTGTGTATAGCGGACTGATGCAAGATCTTGTTTGCTGTTGATACTGTTTATGTGTTGTTTGTTGCGGTGTGGTGAAGTGAGTGTGGTTTGCTGAGCGAGAAGATGGTTGTGTGGGTTTTTGTGTGAGTTAGATATGCATGGATTAGAGCATATGGTTAGTGGGTTATATATTTTAGGCCTTATAGATCTTGTTCAATGTATCTGGTTGGCCTATAGGTAGGCATATTTTCCACTTTCCTTTACTGTCCGACTAATTTTATGAGTGCTGGCGTAGCACATTCACAGTTGTGTTGTTTTTTAACTTAGTGTAATAGGAAGGGGCGTGTCCACTACTCTGGAATTGGTACTGTAAATTAGCAGTCACCCACTCCCTCTCTATCTATTTTCTCTCAGTTGGTAAGTTGATATGCCATTGATAGTTCTTCCTTAACTTATGTTTGTGGGTGATAGCTAAGGGGGAACGGGAGTATTGGGTTCTTCACTCAGCATTGTTTTAGCTGTGTGTAAGCCCCTGTGGGCGTTCTTCTAGTTATGCGGTGAAGCGCAAGTTTTTGAGGAATTTTCTGAATAGTAGGTGATTCGCTGTTCTAATGGTAGCCAGTGTAGTGTTTTCAGCGCTGGTGTGATGTGTTCTCTTTGGGGTAGTTTGAGGAGCAGTCTGGCTGCTGCATTTTGTTTGCATTGTAGTTTTTTTAGAAGTCGTTCAGGCATGTATTGGGAAGATAGCTCAGGGGCAACATGCTCGCCTTGGAAGCAAGACAAAACAGAGCAACACAGGTTCAATCCCCGGGTCTGCGCTTAAATACCTCTGGGTATTAAGCACATTTTAAATAACCTATCATATCATATCATGCCCAGATATAGTCTATTGGCGTAGTCTACTCTGGACATGATGAGAGCGATGGCGTGAGTGTTTTGTTGGCGAATGACAGGAATGGTAGGATTCCTTTTACCGCTCGCAGGAGAAAGAAGCATTTTTTGATTAGAGCGTTTACTTGTGGCTCTAGAGAAAGTTTGTTGTCCATCAGGACTCCCAGGTTTTTTACACTCGACGATGGGGCTGGGGTTGTACTGAGTTCCCTTGGCCCAGGGATGTAGTGGTTGTCTCCTCCATTTTTTTGTGATGATCATCATTTCTGTTTTGCCTGGGTTGAGCTTTAGGTAGTTTGAGTTCATCCAGTGTATATTTCACAAAGGCAGTTCTCTAATGTTGTGTTTTCTTCTTGAGTGTCCTGTATTTTGTAGACTATTTATGTATCATCGGCGTAGTTGTAGCAGGTGAGGCCATGTCTTTTGATGATCTTGATTAGTTGAGAAAGGTAAATGTTGAATATTAACGTGGAGAAGGATGATCCCTGTGGTACTCCGCTGGAGGATTCTCTTGGGTTGGATTTGAAAAGTTTCATCCATATGGTCTCTGTTCTGTTTGGTAGGAAGGATTTGATCCATAGTAGGGCGAGGCTGGTGATTCCAATGTCTTCCAATCTTGTGATGAGGATGTCGTGTTTAACTGTGTCGAGGGCCGCCTAGAGGTCTAGAAGTATCAAAGCAGTACTGTTGTCTGAATCTGCGTTTGCCTTTAGGCCATCCCATATTAATAGGAGTTCTGATCCCGTTCCTCTCATTGGTCTAAAGCCTACTTGTGCCTGGTCTAGTCGGCGGTGCTCTTCTATGAATTCTTGGATTGTTCTGTATATGCATGCTTCGAGCAGTTTAGCTGGGTACGGGATGTTGGAGATGGTTCTGTAATTGGAGAGGTCATCTACGTTTCCTGCTGTATCTTTGAGTAGCGGCCTGATGTATGCTGATTTTAAGGATTATGGCACTTTCCCTGTTGAGATTGAAAGGTTGAAGACATTCCTGTGCTATTCCATTGGTGTTCCTAGATGTCCGGGTGGCAGTGATCCGCGGGGGAACCAGTTTTGTTGCTTTGATTTACCAGTTTGATGAATGTCTCCACTGATATTTGAGGGAAGCTTCTGAGTTTGTTTGGGGGTTTCATAGTCTGTTTGCATGGTCTGTTTTGTATGTCTGATGGATGGCAGTATTTTGGTTTTGAATGGTCTGCTAGATCATTGCATTGTTTCTTCGATGGTATTAGTACATTGTTGAAGCCAGTTGGATTTTTTATTTCATTTATGATTTTAAAGAGTTCTTTTTGGGTGTTTGCTGCTTTGAAGATTTGGTTGTCATAGTATTTCCTTTCTACAGCATGGGGTCTGGCATGGATTCACATGCTCATGAATATTCCCTGTCGTCAGGCTGGGAATCCTCAGTAATGAAAAATAAATCAGTTTCAGTTTAGTTTCTGAACTGTCTTTCTACTAATAACTCTGGGTCATACTGCCCCCAGCCAATGACTGCCCTCTACCTAAGACCCTCCTCTGGCAGCCATCTTCAGATGTTTACCACACGTTCAAGTGTTAGGAGTCCTTGTGCTATAGCTCTCGAGCTTTTACTTTTTTCCTAAGAGTTTACTCTTATTTTTCGGTCAATTTAAGCCTCAAGCTCTACCGATCCTTCTTCCGATCAACGGGTACCCGTTTCGGAATTTTTCCATGCTCCTCAAGGGCGAATTTTCATTGAGTTTCTTTTCTTGGAGGATTCCCAGAAGATCTTTGAGGCCTACCCCACGTGAACATGGCCCAGGACAAAGGAGACACTACGCCCGTTGGATCCAAGGTCTTTTGGATCTGCCATGGATGAGGATTACAGAATGTCTTCAAGGAGGATGAGCACTCCCGATGCCTCTACTGCCTTCACAACGACAAGTCGCACATGGAAGAGAACTGTGTGTTCTGCTGTAAGAACATGTCCGTCCGGACATTGAAGGACCCTCAGACTAGACTCACTAACTGGCTGGAGGGGAAGAGCCCAGCAACAGGTGAGAAGAAGAAGAAGTCCGAGCGGTCTTCTAAGACATTTGAGGGCATTCCGGCGATGGGGGCCCAACCAAAGGCAAAGCACTGCGAGTCCGTGGGCACCAGGAGTGCCGTTGGTTTGGGCTCCTCGGCTGCCAGGCAGGGTGCAATGTCACCAATGCCATCATCCACGAGCCAACTCTCTGGCTCTGTGAAAAGGAAGACGGAGAACCCGGGTACGCTTCGGTAGAAGCCCCGGTCGATCCCGACGGAGACAGCGAAGGGGGATCGAGGCGGTGACCCTCCCCCTACAGTGAAGGCCTCGAAGGTCGTGAAGGCCCAGATTCACTCGGCTAAGGCCTCGATTGAAGGAGTCGTAGCGGCCCTGGCGCAGCCTGCACAGGCTACCCCAGTGGTGATGACCTCCGGGCCTAGAGTTTCCCTTCCACCCAGGTGGGAAACATCTTTCCAGCCAACCAACGCCACAAGACAATTCAGGAGCAATCTTGATGGCTTTGCAGACCCTGTGTACGGAGATAAGGACAAGGTTGCCCTTACCACCAGTGGACAATTCAGCGGTGCCTGGACCGTCGGGAAGCCCACCGAACAAGCAGAGGCGAGTCCATCCTCCACCTCCCTTCCAGCCGTCACCCCCATCCCCTCTGCCTAGGGACGAGACAGGGACGGCGACAACGAGGACGGACGACAACGGTGGTGACAACGGGACGGATCTCCCATCACCCCCTGCCCGGCCCCCCTCCCTCCCCAATGAAATTGGCTCTTTTCACGCTATGATCGCCAGGGCATCAGAGCTTTTCCAGCTATGCCCCGAAGATCAGAAGGAAGGATTGCTCTACCAACGACGGGAGGCCAAGAGGAAGACCGTCCTCTCAGTCCCCTTACTGGACGACATCTGGGACGAATGACTGTCCCTTCTGAAGAACCCATCCATGGCCCCGGCGAAGAGGGACCATTACGAGAAGAAGTACCGGGTCCCGGACTCCGCTCCTATGTGCCACAGGGCACAGCCGTCCCTGGATTCAGTGGTCTCTGCGACGGCCAAGAAGAAATCGGCAGGAGCGACGGCATCAACTTCCACTTTCCCGCTGGGCGCCGAGGGGAAGAAGCTGGATGTCATGGGACGATGGGTCATCTCGTCGGCAGCGACAACCATCAAGGCGGCCAACGCCCTCGCGATCCTGGCATGCTATGACAGGGAGCTATGGTTCAAGATCCCTCCCATCCTAGACTTCCTCCCAGATAACAAAGGGGCAGAAGACCTTTAAATCCTGCAGGAAGGTGAGGTGGCTTCGAACCACGCCATCATGGTGGCCATGGAAATCGCTGATAGCGGCTTTCTCCAGATGGGCAACGACGTTTGCCTTCGCCAGCACGGTTGGCTCAGGACCATTGATTTCCATCAGGACGTGCATATCAGGGTACTGGACATGCCCTTTGACAGGAACAATCTGTTCGGCAAGGCAGTGGACAAGTCACTGCAGGCCATCAACGCAGACTCCGAGACGGCCCGGGTGCTGGGACAACAAAATCGAGGAAGGCGACTTCCTGTCGTCGCAGGTGGGCTGAATGTAAGGGAGGGGTGTAGTCATCCCCTGCACAGTGTATCCTAGGTAACCCAAGTCGCACTTTGCCATGATTGGCTGAGGCAGTTGTCCGGGCCGGACATCCGCCCTGCTGCGTGATTGACAGCCAGGCTGTGTGAATGGGGGATTTTCGCATAAAAGGCAGGACTCTTGGGCTGGAAGTCAGAGTCGACACTGGAACTGCAAGGAAACGAAGAGAAGCAGAGAAGAAGACGGCTGCTGCAACTACCCCGTACCGGTGAAGCCCTGCTGCAGTCCTGAGCTATCTACCCTTCAACGACCAGAGAAGATCCAGTCCGGAGTCTTCTTCCCTTGAGCCTGGTGAGGTCAACCAGCTCATCTTCCACAGCCAGAGGATCCTCTTCGTGGTCGAAATCGCTGCACACTGATGTAGTGGTCCGGATAGCCATCTGAAGAGCCTCTCCTGTTTTAAAGGAGTGCACCTTTCATTCACTGTCCCTGCTGCTGGCCTCATCCCTGAGTAGTGCAGCTCATTCCAGACGTCCTCCTTCTTGTCTCCACGTCTGAAGCTCCAGGAACTGTGAGTCTGCAAGAAACTACCATGAACAACTGCCGTGGCATCAGCTTCTTCCAAGAATAAGGTACTGTGTCCAGCTTCGAGGAACTAGGGTGAACCCTTTTCTCTTCAGGCTTGACCTTGTCTTCCTTCCCTCTTATAACTTTTGCTTCCACTGTTGACAATATCCAAGTACTCCTGGCAACGTTGAATCTTGAACTGTCTGACTGTGTGATCTTCGACAACAGGAACCCGGTTCCACTTGACACTGGCCCTGGCCTATTGAGTTTTATTTTCCTATCAGCAAGTGTTCTCTGATTCTGTCTGCCTTGACAAAAGTATTGCCTATGATTTTTGCCCCCAACTATCTCTTGTTAAGTCAGGTGCTAAGTGTGTTTTTACCCTGGTAACATTTTTTGCCGCGGATACGCGTATCTTTCTTAAGACCGAACTGTCATTACTGTCAAAAAGTGATCGCATATGTATTCCCGGTAACATCTTTTGTTTCACAACACCGGTCAGTCTAAACAGGAGGTACTTACCTTGAGTTGTTCTACACAAAGAGAATTGGTAGTTTGTAGTGTATTTTACGTGTGGTTTTTAATTTGATAGAAGTGAAGTGTTTTGCAAAACAGATGGTTTAGAAATAAATGTACTTTTACTTTTCAACCAAAAACCTTGAGTCAGTGTTTGCTTGAGTCACAGTAATTGTGGTCCTTGGTGTAATTTCTACTACTGCTCATTTGCTCTTGAGATCAGTCTGCCTGCTCCGCTACTGCTACCACTTTAACAGTGTAGTAGAGGCTTGTACCAAAGGTGAACTTGTATTGCCACTTGTAGTCTTAATTGTGTGTAGTGGTCTGTTAGGCAGAAACCTGTGCAGTTCCCTTAGGGACCACTGCAAAAGGCTTAAGACTACAGGTGTTTGCAGTAAACCCAATTGGTAGCAGTCTGTACCACCCAGATTTACCTGGTAGCTGTGGCTGAGCAGCCAGACTTCTCTCAATAAGAGTTAGACAGTATATAGAGTATACAAGATAGGTACCAAAATACAGTAGCACAAGCAAACACTGACCAGAGCTTGGGTATAAAAGTATATAATTATTTATTTAAAAACACACTTTATAAAATACACTAACACTAATATGGCAAGCAAGTTCTAACACAGTTACTATTAATATGTATACATCCCTGATCACTTATTGAACAAGTCGTAGTTAAAACACCACTTATTTTCAGACAGAGGTGAGCGCTTAACCTAAGATGGCACTCCGATAAGTTAATTAAAAAGGGAGGGAAAAAGGCAAAATTAGGAACATACACAATACCAACACTTTAGGTGAACCAGAGCAAGTCAGACAAGGCAGAGTCTACTGAGGAGTACGAAAGTCATAGGCCAGGCCCACTCTTGGAGAGGGCAAGGCAGAATGTGTCCAAGATCATACAGTTGAATAGTTCTTTAAAAGAGTCTTGCAGATAGTTCAAGAAAGGGTTGGATTAAGGCAGGAAAAGTTATGTAGCAGGTCCCAAGTCACCCCAGGATAGAAAGTTAAGGATTTACGGGACACCTCGAACAGTCTGTTGCAAGGGAGACCCGGCGGGACTCAGTACCTGAAATGGTGAGGAAGCTCCAGCAGGGGCAGTTGTTCCTGGCAGTGGGTGCAAGTCAGTGCTTCATCCAGAGGAAGAGAGGGTCTCAATGTGGAGGAAAGCTGGAGGTCGTTGCACTGTCAGGGAAGAAACCTGCCGCGGAGTTCTTCGGTTAAAAGGTACTACCCTTTTATTCGCGGTAGTGGTGAAGCGTGGCTATCCGGCTGCCGGGGTGCTTAGCACGGGCGATTCGACCATGAGATGATCCAGGAAGGCAAAAAAGAGGGTGAACTGGTTATCCCCACCAGTTCAGAGGAAGAAGATTCTCCGGGATGAAGATCTTCTCTGTCGTTGGGAAGTGGTGAGACTGTTCAGCAGGGCTCCTCCGGTGGTGTCGTCCTTGCAGGTCGGCTCAGTTTCTCCCTCTTCGGATTCTTTGGTCCTGTGGCAAGTTCTGAAGTTCCAGTCTCCAAAGCCCTGCTTTTATGCAGAAAACCCCCATTCATCAGTGCTAGCTGTCACTCAAACATGCTAAGTGGTGAGCCGGGCGGCTCACCACTGGTCCAATCATACAAGAGTGCAACTTGAGTTGCCGAGGCAACTCAATACAGGGTGCCTAAACCCCCCTCCCACACATTCTGTAGACCCAGACAGAGTGGCACCACTTTTGGAGGCTTCTGTGGAGAAGCCCGCCAAAAAGTGGAACAAAGGGCTCGACTTGGGTTGGAGTTACAGAGGCGAACACAAACACCATTTTAAAAGCGAGTCCTGGCAAAAAGACCCAACCGGGGAATAAATATTAAATAAATAACCGGGCGGTATCTTTAACATTGCACCGAAAAAGTGGTGCGTTTAAAATGAATGGGAAAATCCCATAGGAAATATTCTGGTGGCATATTTTGCGTGGTAACCACTGCCACCAGCCAGAAACTCGACGAGGGGGGACTGCACAGTGCCCCCTCGAAAAACAGACCCAGGGACAATCTAATTACCCCTACCAGTACTTCCATAATAGGATGGTTTGTACTGGTTCTGTTCACAATTTAAGACTAGTATGGAGTCTATCTTTGGGGGTCACTATGACATCCCTGTGTTACTGCACTGAGGGTGCTGTGTAACACACTTACCAAAAACCATATGAAACCCTATGGAGTAAAAGACCCCATAGCCCATAAAACACATTACAAAGTCAAAGGATATCTCAAATCATGTCTAAGAGTGGGAGAAATAGAGTCTCACTCTTAGCAGGAGAAAAAAATAAACCCCAAAAATCCAGCAAACCTGCTGGGGGACTCACTAGGTTTGGGAAATTAGCCTTTACAGAGAATTCTCCCTAAAACTCCCCCCCCCAGACTAAGGGACAGGAAGATTTAATCTACTCTTGGATGAATCTCATACCTCTAGTCGATGACATACATCCTACAGAGACCATCAAAATTTTGGTGGTGACACCCTGACCTGTGCTCAATGGTGAAATCAAACCCTTGCAGGCCGATTGACCATCTCAATAGTTTTGGATTTTCCCCCTTCATTTGCATCAACCATCTCAAAGGTTGGTGGTCAGTCTGAATGACAAAGGTAGAACTATACAAGTATGGCCTAAACTTCTTCAGTGCCCACACAATAGCAAAACATGTATCTTTCAATTGTTGCCCACCATGTCTCAGGATCCTTCAGCTTTCTGCTGATGGAGCAAATGGGGTGCTCCCTACCTTTCTCATCCAGTTGGCTAAGGACTGCACCTATACCTACATTAGAAGCATCTGTCTGCTCAATGAAAGTTTGGTGGTAGTCAGGAGCTCTCAATACTAGTGCTTGGCAAAGAGCTTTCTTCAGGTTTTCAAAGGCCTGATTGCATTCCTCATTCCATTTGACCTTCTCATGGAATTTTGGAGAGGAGATTGCATTCAGTGGAGAAGCTATGGTCCCATAGTTCTCTATGAAATTCCTGTAATAACCAGTGAGGTCTAGGAAGGCTCTCACCTGAGTTTGAGTAGTAGGTGTTGTCCAACTTTGCACAGCTTCAATCTTAATGAGCAAAGGCCTTATTTCTCCACCTCCTACCTCATGCCCAAGGTAGACCAATCTGGCATTTACTTGCCTTTATGGTCAGATTGGCCTGTCCAAGAGCCTGCAAAACATAACCACCTAGGTTAACATGCTTTTCCCAGGATTGGCTGAATACTGAAATGTCATCCAAGTATGCCATGCAGAAGTCCCCCATCCCAGCCAGAACCTGATTTACCATCCTTTGGAATGTTGCAGGTGCATTTTTCAGTCCAAAAGGCATAACCTTAAATTGGTATAAGCCAACTGGGGTAGAAAATGCAGTTTTCTCCTGGGCATGGTCTGTCAGGGCTATTTGCCAAATAGCCTGATGTAAGGTCAAATGTGCTGAGGAACTTGGCTGAACCAAGTCTATCCACCAACTCATCTGTCCTTGGCAAAGGGTGGGCATCAGTCTTGGTGACTTCATTAAGAGCTCTATAGTCCACGCAGAATCTCAATTCTTTGGATCCTGCCTTTGGTACTAACGCAACTGGGCTAGACCATGGACTAGTAGAGGGCTCTATTACCCCGAGATCAAGCATCTTCCTGACCTCCCCTTTCATGTGGGTCCTTACATTTTCTGACATTCTATATCCTCTGCTTTTGACTGGCAGACAGTCACCAGTGAGTATATCATGCTGGCCCCAAGGGGTCACGCCTGGTGAAAGTGAGAACAGGGAGGCAAACTGATTTTACATAGATTTGCACTCCTCTTGTTGCTCAGGTGTCAGATTTGAAGAGGGATTTACTCCTTCAATCTTTTCATCCAAGGGTAAGCCCCTGAGGAGATCAGGGAGAGCTTCACTCTCTTCTTCCTCTTCTGTTGAAGCTAGAAGCAAGGCTCCTACTTCAGGCCTGGAGACATACGCCTTTAGTCGGTTGGTGTGGAAGACTCTGGGAGCCTCCTTGGGATTGCCCAAGTCCACCAGATAGTTCACCTCTCCAAGTTTACCCACAACCTTGAAGGGTCCCATTCATTTATCTTGCAAGGCCCTCTGCCTTGTTTGTTAGGATCATAACTAGAACTAGCTGGTCTTGAGTGAACTCAACAATGTTAGCCTTTTGGTCATTCCAATGCTTGACCAAAGCTTGCCCAGCTTTCAGGTTATCACTAGCTTCTGCCATCATGTGTGACATTCTCCTCCGGAGACCTATCACATAGTCAGTCACTCTGACTGGCTTGGGGGAGGGAGCACTCTCTAACCCCTCCTTAATCAGGGCCAAGGGACCTCTGACTGGATGGCCATAAAAAAGTTCAAAGGGAGAATAACCTACTCCCTCCTGAGGGACTTCTCTATAAGCAAAGAGAAGGCATGGCAGTAGAAGGTCCACCTTTCTTTTAAGGGGGTCTTCTAAATCACCTATCATACTCTTGATGGTTATGTTGAACCTTTCTACCATCCGTTTGTCTGAGGGTGGTAAGCGGTAGAGAACTTGTAAGTAACTCCGTAGGTTTTCCACATGGCTTTCATGTAGTGGGACATAAAATGTGACCCCCTGTCAGAGATTACTTCCTTAGGAAACACAACCCTGGTAAAAATACCAAGGAGGGCCTTAGCCACAGCCTGAGCTGTAACAGTCCTCATAGGAATTGCCTCAGGGTATCTAGTAGCATGGTCTACTACAACAAGGATAAACCTGTTGCCTGAGGAGGTTGGAGGATCAAGGGGACCAACAATGTCAATCCCTACCCTCTCAAATAGGACTCCCACAACTGGGAGAGGCACTAAAGGTGCCACATTCTTGGAACCAACCTTACCAGAAGTTTGGCAGGTGTGGCAGCTCTTGCAAAACATATCTACCTCAGCCCCCATCTTTGGCCAATAAAAGTAGAGTGAGAGCCTTTCCTTGGTCTTCTTAAAACTCAAGTGACCAGCCAAAGGGATCACATGGACCAGTTGCAAGAACTGTTGTCTGTTTCCTTGAGGTACTACAAGCCGCTTGTAGTCTCCAGGTGCAGACTCAATCGGTTCACTGTAGAAGAGGCCATCTTCCCAGTGCAACCTATACTTCCCAGGCTCTTTCCCATCAGCCTGAGAAGCTGCCTGTTGGCAAAGACCTTCCAGAGTTGGACATTATCCCTGTCCCTTACTGAAGTCTGCCCTGTTGGGTCCACCTTCTGTCAGTAAAGACTGCAATTCAGGATGGTCAACATGTTCCAGATCTCCAATGAGTTCTTGGCCTTCCACTAGCTCCTCTTCAGAGTCTAGCTCAACCACAGAGGGTTGTACCTCCCTCTCAGCCTCAGCTGGAGGTGGAGTTACAGGTGTAACTTTGGACAACCTAGGGGAAGTCCTTGTTGGAAGCGCTGGAGTGCTTGTTGCTGGCTGTTTCCTAGAAGTCTTGGGTTTCCCCTTTGCTTCTTTTTGTTCAGAGATAGCAAGTTGTAACTCCAGTGGATTAGGAGTGATATCCTTCTTCATCATCTCCTGGGGAGTACCTCTCATCGTTCTCTCCCTTGCAGGTCTTGTGAGCTTCTGTAACCTTTTACTAGGAGGTCTGGCGGTATGTGACACTACTCCAAGAGTCTTTAGGTCATTACCCCAAAGAACCCTTCCTGATACCTCACTGTGTATGCTGACAGGTATCTTCACAGTCATGTCATTACACTGGATGAGAACTGGTAACTGGGGAAGCATCTGCACAGGCCCTCCAGCTAACTTGGTGAGGCGTTTAGGTGCCTTAGCAACATCCTCTGCCTGAAAAAAATATTTATCCACCACAGTTATACTGGCCCCAGTGTCCCTAATGGCAGGAGTCTCCTGACCATTTACCTGGACACTGTCCTTATAATACTCTTACAGTATTATCTGGTGGCACTCACGTCGGAAGCGACGGCACTGCCGTGCGGCTTGATGTGCAATGCTGATTTCCAGGTCCCCTTCTCTAATCAACGTGATTAGGTGTTCACAGTGGCTGCAACTTCACGCAGCTCCTTCACAGCTTCCCGGAGGATGGAGACGTGGCTGCGGCTGTAGTCTGGTGCGGTCAGGTGCCTGAAGAGCCGTGTGAAGAGCTGCCAGCACACCAGCATGCCAGCCGACAGCACCGGGAAATGGTGTCCAGGGTGTCCAGGTCTAGGATCGAGTTTGACGACAGGCGGCCGGTGAGAAGGATATGATGGTATGATATTCAGGGACCCGGGGAAAGTCACGGAGCGCTATATTCCTCTTCTAGGCGCTATTGCGAAAGAGGGAGGTTTCGAGTCAAAATAAGAGCAGGTGGGCAGTCCCTCATACAGGCGTAGTTCTCCCTGGACAGAGGGACCACGCACTTGTTGAGTGGGCCTCTCAGACTGCTGGTGTATTGCCTAATAATCGTCCAGTGTATCCCGCTGTCCCCCCTGTACACGAGGGGTTGGAGAACCCTACAGGAAATAATATGGAGCATTCGAAGTCCTTGACTGAGCGCCATCAAGAGGAGCCTGGAGTCCTTCCGCCCTCCTTTGACCAATCTATTCTCGATCAATGGCCGGATTTCATGGCCAGCATCGCCAAAGAGCTGCTGCTTTGTACAAGCCCCTTTGATCTGGAACTTTTAGTGAACTCCCTTAGTAAACTTGCGGTGGATCCAAGATCCTTGAGTAAGAACATGGCGTCACAAACTAACAAATCTTTTTATCTACATGCCGGAACTGGGACATACAACCTGGATAAGGCCTGCCAATTTAATCCTCAAAAAGAGCTATAGACAAGGCCTCGCAATCGGACTACGATAGCAAGGCGGCTCAGATACCACGTAGTCTTTTAATAAACAAAAGTAGCCCAAATTCAAAGTCCTTCATTGTCACTCCTTCCTTGGAACCAGCCGTTGCCACTACAGAAGGGGCACAGAAATTGGGACAAGAAGTGTATAATCAATCGAATGCCCCCCTAAAGCTGGGCTCTTCCCAGAACCTGTGCATTAGAAAATGTCGGACGCCTAGGATTGAAGATACAATAACTCAGGACTTTGTTTCAGACCCAAGAAATGTAATCATCACTAATATCAGCAAGGTCAATGGGCATGAACCCAAAGAAGCCCTACAACTTAAAGTCCTAGCCTGTTCTTAGACAAAGAATATATTTTCAACAGACAATTTCTTCATCTCCAGCTCATGCTGAAGCTCCATTTCTCTGAGCCTTAGTTCTTGGTGCCTTTGTTCGGTTTGAGCATTAAGTCTCTTAAACTCCAATTCAAGATTCATTTTCTCTAGTTCAAGACATTGAGGACTAAGTGTGGGACCTGGCAAAGGTCCAGTAGGTACAGCTGGTAGAGCAGGTAGAGACCTAGTGGGGACAACTACATCATCCCCACCCTCCTCTTCTGGTTCTGACTCAAGATTATCAACACTTTCCTCAATATTAATATCATTACTGTTATCTACATTTGCTGGAGTGGTAGGTTCCTCTGAACCACCATCCAGACTTTGGTTTGCTAACAACCTTTCTATTAGCTCCATTTTCTTGCCTTTAGTCAGGAGATTCTTATGCTTACAGAGAACTCTTAAACAATCAGCATTTTTTGTAGCAAGGGACTCTTGACTATAACTTTCGATAGTTGGCAGGTTAGAAAATAAACTTATTAGTGCTAAGCTTTGTGGTTAGTTGCACTAAGGTATCTATAAGCACACTAAAATGTATGCTCAATACAAATCCCACCGCTGTACACCAGTGTTAGGGAGAAACCTGTGCAGTTCCCATAGGGACAACTGCAAAAGGCTTAAGACCACAGGTGTTGGAAGTAAACCCAATTGGTAGCAGTCTGTACCACGGAGATTTACCTGGTAGCTGTGGCTGATCAGCCAGACTTCTCTCAAGAAGAGTTGGACAGTATATAGAATATACAAGATAGGTACCAAAATACAGTAGCACAAGCAAACACTGACCAGAGCTTGGGTAAAAAAGTATATAATTATTTATTTAAAAACACACTTTATAAAATACACTAACACTAATATGGCAAGCAAGTTCTAACACAGTTACTATTAATATATATACATCCCTGATCACTTATTGAACAAGTCTTAGTTTAAACAACACTTATTTTCAGACAGAGGTGAGCGCTTAACTTAAGATGGCACTCCGATAAGTTAATTAAAAAGGGAGGGGAAAAGGCAGAATTAGGAACATACACAATACCAACACTTTAGGTGAACCAGAGTGTTAGGGAGAATTCTCTGTTTAGGCTGAATTTCCTAACCTAGTGAGTGCCCCAGCAGCTTTGCTGGATTTTTGTGGTTTATTTTTTTCTCTTGCCAAGAGTGAGACTCTTTTACCCTCACTCTTGGACATGATTTGAGCGTTCTTCTTTGGATCTAGATGTGTTTAATGGGCTGTGGGGTCTTTTACCCCATAGGGCTTCATGTGTTTTTGTGATGTGTGTTACACAGCACCCTCAGTGCAGTGACACAGGGGTGTCATAGTGACCCCCCAGTATAGACTCCATACCCTGGGACTGACCACTGTCTCCCAGGGCATGTAAAGTCACCATTGTCTTTACTAGTCTTAAATTCCCCTCCACCACTCCTAAGTACCCCAGACATAGTGGCACCACTTTGGAGGGCTTCTGTGGAGAAGCCCGCCAAAAAGTGGAACAAACGGCTCGACTTGGGTTGGAGTAGTATCCACTGCCACCAGCCAAAACTCGATCAGGGGGGACGGAGACGTGCCCCCTCGACTAACAGATCCTGGGGCAATCGAATTGCCCCAGCCAGTACGTCCACAATATGATGGTTTGTACTGGTTCTGTTCACAATTTAAGACTAGTAAAGTCAATGGTGACTTTACATGCCCTGGGAGACAGTAGTCAGTCCCAGGGTATGGAGTCTATGTTTGGGGGTCACTATGACACCCCTGTGTTACTGCACTGAGGGTGCTGTGTAAGACACTTACCAAAAACCACATGAAACCCTATGGAGTAAAAGACCCCATAGCCCATAAAACACATTACAAAGTCAAAGGATATCTCAAATCATGTCTAAGAGTGGGAGAAAAAGAGTCTCACTCTTAGCAGGAGAAAAAAATAAACCCCAAAAATCCAGCAAAGCTGCTGGGGGACTCACTAGGTTTGGGAAATTAGCCTTTAAGAAGAATTCTCCCTAACATGGTCCCTAAGGGCACTGCACAGGATTCTGCCTAACAACACCAAGAGCCGGAGGTTCGCCAGCAGGTTTCCCCGGCCGGGAGAGCATGGCCGACACATTCTCATTCCCCTGGGACGGCCTGCTCCTGTATGCGTTCCCGCCGTTGCCGCTGCTGCTGCAACTCATCAGTCAACTCAGGCTGTCCCGGCGCAGGATCATCTTTGTCGCACTGGCGTGGCTTAGGTAGATCTGGTTCCCGGACCTTCCGGACATGTCAGCGCCCCCCCAGTCAAACTGCCGACGGACGCAGATCTTCTCACCAGGGAAGGGGGTGCCATGCTCCATCACGACCGGGGATCGTTGAACCTGCAGGCCTGGCTCCTGAAGCACTAGAGTTTAGAGGGTACAATTTCCCGGCGGACTGCAAGGAGGTGCTTGCAAAGGCCAGGGCACCCTCGACTCTTAAGTGCTATGGAAAAAAAAATGGAAGAGGTTCTCTGTCTGGGGCCGTGCACAGAAGATCAACCCTCTGCGGATTAAGGCCCCTTAAGTGCTGCCAGACTTGCTTTCTCTAGCCAAGGTGGGGCTGGCGCACGCCTCCATCAAGATCCACCTGGCCGATATCTCCCGCTACACCAGTACTCCGGGGGAGTCGTCGCTGTGTTCTCACTGCCTGGTCAAAGAGTTCATGAAAGTACTGTTCTGTTCTTTCCCACCGGTGAAGGCTCCGGCCCCGACGTGGGAGCTCAGCGTGGTGCTGACCAGGCTCATGGGTCCCCCATTTGAGCCCCTACACTGGGCACCGCTGAAGTTCCTATTGAGGAAGACAGCATTTCTTATGGCCATCACCTCTGCACGACGAGTGGGAGAGATCCAGGCCCTCTCCTGTAAACCTCCATATCTGACATTCCACGAGACGAGGGGAGTGCTGAGGACACACCCCTCCTTCATGCCCGAGGTGCCGTCAGACTTCCATCTCAACAAGCCTATGGTGTTACCTGTTTTTTTCCCATCACCTTCGTCGGCGGCTGAGAGGACTTTGCACTCGCTGGATGTGGTTAGAGACTGAAGTTCTATGTGGACCGCACGAAGAGCCTTCGGAAAACATCACAGCTGTTTGTGAACTTTGGCCCTGTGAACCAAGGGAAGGCCCTTTCGAAGGCTTCCATTTCCAGGTGGCTTTCCGGCTCCATCATGCACTGTCACCAGTTGGTAAACCAACCGTTGCCCGGCCGTCCGAGAGCCCATTCGACCAGAGCGATCGCTTCTACCACGGCCTTCGTGTCTGGTGTGCCCCTGCTGGACATATGCAGGGCTGCTACGTGGAGGTCGACGCACACCTTCACGAAATTCTACTGCGTCGACTGGGATTCCAGGGAGGAGTCCAGGGTTGGCTAGGCAGTGCTGCGCAACCTGTTTGCTTGAAGGTGAGCCTGGTGAGGAGGTAAGAGATGCTTAATGTTGAGTTTTTTAAATGTTTAATGTTGAGTCTTGCCACCTCCCGTGGTTGTGCATGTGTGTACTGCTATGTATTCTTGTATTCATGAGCATGTGAATCCATGCCAGACCCCATGCTGGAGAAGGAACAAGTTACTTACCTATAACTGTTGTTATCCAGCATGGGTCTGGCATGGATTCACATGCGAACCCTCCCGCCTAACCCTCTGCAGCTCTTCACTTGGTCCTACTGCCACTTTACGTGCTACCAAATCTGAAGATGGCTGCCAGAGGAGGGGCTTAGGTAGAGGGTAGTCACTGGCTGGGGGCAGTATGACCCAGAGACCAGTGATTGGTTGTTAGGAGAAAGGCAGTTGAGAAGTGAAACTGAAACAGATTTTTTCTTTACTGAGGATTCCCAGCCTGACGACGGGGAATATTCATGAGCATGTGAATCCATGCCAGACCTATTCCTTTTTGTAGGAGCAGATATGTTGTTGAAATTTGAATTTTTCCTGCAGTCGTTATTGACCCTCCATTCTATTTGCAGTTCTCATTTTTTTTATTTTCATGGCGCTGAGTAGGGTCGATTGTTGCGATCCAGTTGTGTAGTAGAACTATTTCTTAGTCCAGGTCAGCTTTGTCCATAGTTGTTGCTTGTGGTTTGTGGAGTTTCAGAGGTTCAGTTAGGTTGGAGTTTTTGATGGTTCTCCAATTTCTTTTCATGATGATCGGTGGCTTCTCGTATTGCTTGTTTATTAGAGTGGCCAGTGCAATTATGAAGGGAATGATGAGGGGATAAAGTATTGCGTTACTCAATTACAAGTCTGGCATTCTGGCAGTAAGGGGGCTGGAATTACCTCCAGCATTTTGGTTGAGGTTTTTCCTCCACCTCACTGCCAAACCTACAATTTGGTGGTGCGGTAATGTGGCAGAAATAGAGATACCACCACATTACCACAGATTTTTCACGCACCACCAAACACATAATGAGGCCCTCTGTTCTATTGTTATGGGAAATTCTGCATTTGCAAGGGGGCACGAGGCCACATTGGATGCCCAGGCCACATTGGATGCCCATTTGTTTCATTGTTGGGTGCAGTTTCTGCATTTGCGAGGGGGCACGATGCCACATTGGATGCCCATGTGTTTCATTGTCGATTGCAGTTTCTGCATCTGCGAGGGGGCACAATGCCACATTGGATGCCCTTTTGTTTCATTGTTGGGTGCAGTTTCTGCATTTGCGAGGGGGCACGATGCCACATTGGATGCCCATGTGTTTCATTGTCGGGTGAAGTTTCTGCATTTGCAAGGGGGCACCAGGCCTCATTGGAAGCCCATTTGTTTCATTGTCGGGTGCAGTTTCTGCATCTGCAAGGGGGCACAAGGCCACATTGGATGCCCATTTGTTTCATTGTTGGGTGCAGTTTCTGCATTTGCAAGGGGGCACGATGCCACATTGGATGACCATTTGTTTCATTGCTGGGGGCAGTTTCTCCATTAACAAGTGGGCACGATGCCACATTGGATGCCCATTTGTTTCATTGTTGGGTGCAGTTTCTGCATTTGCAAGGGGGCACAATGCCACATTGGATGCCCATTTGTTTCATTGCTGGGGGCAGTTTCTGCATTAACAAGTGGGCACGATGCCACATTGGATGCCCATTTGATTCATTGTTAAGTGCAGTTTCTGCATTTGCAAGGGGGCACGAGGCCACATTGGATGCCCATTTGTTTCATTGTTGGGTGCAGTTTCTGCATTTGCACGGGGGCACAATGCCACATTGGATGCCCATTTGTTTCATTGTTGGGTGCAGTTTCTGCAAGGGGGCACAATGCCACATTGGATGCACATTTGTTTAATTGTTGGGTGCAGTTTCTGCATCTGCAACGGGGCACAATGCCACATTGGATGCCAATGTGTTTCATTGTTGTGTGCAGTTTCTGCATCTGCAAGGGGCACAATGCCACCTTGATTGCACATTTGTTTCATTGTTCAGTGCAGTTCCTGCATTTGCAAGTGGGCACGATGCCACATTGATGCCCATTTGTTTCATTGTTGGGTGCAGTTTCTGCATTTGCACGGGGGCACAATGCCACATTGGATGCCCATTTGTTTCATTGTTGGGTGCAGTTTCTGCAAGGGGGTACAATGCCACATTGGATGCACATTTCTTTAATTGTTGGGTGCAGTTTCTGCATCTGCAACGGGGCACAATGCCACATTGGATGCCAATGTGTTTCATTGTTGTGTGCAGTTTCTGCATCTGCAAGGGGCACAATGCCACCTTTATTGCACATTTGTTTCATTTTTGTGTGCAGTTTCTGCATTTGCAAGGGCGCACAATGCCACATTGGATGCCTATTTGTTTCACTGTTGGGTGCAGTTTCTGCATTTGCAAGGGGGCACGTTGCCACATTGGATGCCCATTTGTTTCATTTTTGGGTGCAGTTTCTGCATTTGCAAGGGGGCACGAGGCCACATCGGATGCCCATTTGTTTCATTGTTGGGTGCAGTTTCTGCATTTGCAAGGGCGCACAATGCCACATTGGATGCCTATTTGTTTCACTGTTGGGTGCAGTTTCTGCATTTGCAAGGGGGCACGTTGCCACATTGGATGCCCATTTGTTTCATTTTTGGGTGCAGTTTCTGCATTTGCAAGGGGGCATGATGCCACATTGGATGCCCGTTTGTGGGGGCACGGGGCCCATTGGATGCCCATTTGTTTCATTGTTGAGTGCAGTTTCTGCATTTGCAAGGGGGCACGAGGCCACATCGGATTCGCATTTGTTTCATTGTTGGGTGCACTTTCTGCATTTGCAAGGGGGCACGATGCTACATCGGATGCCCATTTGTTTCATTGTTGGGTGCAGTTTCTGCATTTGCAAGGGGGCACGATGCCACATCGGATGGCCATGTGTTTCATTGTTGGGTGCAGTTTCTGCATTTGCAAGGGGGCACGATGCCACATTGGATGCCCATGTGTTTCATTTTTGGGTGCAGTTTCTGCATTTGCAAGGGGGCACGATGCCACAATGGTTGGCCATGTGTTTCATTGTTGGGTGCAGTTTCTGCATTTGCAAGGGGGCACGATGCCTTATTGGATGGCTATTTGTTTCATTGTTGGGTGCAGTTTCTGCATTTGCAAGGGGGCACGATGCCACATTGGATGCCCATGTGTTTCATTGTTGGGTGCAGTTTCTGCATTTGCAAGGGGGCACGATGCCACATTGGATGCCCATGTGTTTCATTGTTGGGTGCAGTTTCTGCATTTGCAAGGGGGCACGATGCCACATTGGATGCCCATGTGTTTCATTTTTGGGTGCAGTTTCTGCATCGGCAAGGGGGAACGATGCCACATCGGATGCCCATTTGTTTCATTGTTGGGTGCAGTTTCTGCATCTGCAAGGGGGCACGATGCCACATCGGATGCCCACTTGTTTCATTGTTGGGTGCAGTTTCTGCATTTGCAAGGGGGCACGAGGCCACAATGGATGCCCATTTGTGGGGGCACGGGGCCCATTGGATGCCCATTTGTTTCATTGTTGAGTGCAGTTTCTGCATTTGCAAGGGGGCACGATGCCACATTGGATGCCCATTTGTTTCATTGTTGAGTGCAGTTTCTGCATTTGCAAGGGGGCACGATGCCACATTGGATGCCCATGTGTTTCATTGTTGGGTGCAGTTTCTGCATTTGCAAGGGGGCACGATGCCACATTGGATGCCCATGTGTTTCATTGTTGGGTGCAGTTTCTGCATTTGCAAGGGGGCACGATGCCACATTGGATGCCCATGTGTTTCATTTTTGGGTGCAGTTTCTGCATCGGCAAGGGGGAACGATGCCACATCGGATGCCCATTTGTTTCATTGTTGGGTGCAGTTTCTGCATCTGCAAGGGGGCACGATGCCACATCGGATGCCCACTTGTTTCATTGTTGGGTGCAGTTTCTGCATTTGCAAGGGGGCACGAGGCCACATCGGATGCCCATTTGTTTCATTGTTGGGTGCAGTTTCTGCATTTACAAGGGGGCACGAGGCCACATCGGATGCCCATTTGTTTCATTGTTGGGTGCAGTTTCTGCATTTGCAAGGGGGCACGAGGCCACATCGGATGCCCATTTGTTTCATTGTTGGGTGCAGTTTCTGCATTTGCAAGGGGGCACGAGGCCACATCGGATGCCCATGTGTTTCATTTTTGGGTGCAGTTTCTGCATTTGCAAGGGGGTACGATGCCACAATGGATGGCCATGTGTTTCATTGTTGGGTGCAGTTTCTGCATTTGCAAGGGGGAACGATGCCACATTGGATGCCCATTTGTTTCACTGTTGGGTGCAGTTTCTGCATTTGCAAGGGGGCACGATGCCACATTGGATGCCCATTTGTTTCATTTTTGGGAGCAGTTTCTGCATTTGCAAGGGGGCACGATGCCACATTGGATGGCTATTTGTTTCACTGTTGGGTGCATTTTCTGCATTTGCAAGGGGGCACGATGCCACATTGGATGCCCATTTGTTGCATTTTTGGGTGCAGTTTCTGCATCTGAAAGGGGGCACGATGCCATATTAGATGCCTATTTGTTTCATGTTTGGGTGCAGTTTCTGCATTTGCAAGTGGGCACGATGCCACATTGGATGGCTATTTGTTTCACTGTTGGGTGCATTTTCTGCATTTGCAAGGGGGCACGATGCCACATTGGATGCCCATTTGTTTCATTTTTGGGTGCAGTTTCTGCATCTGCAAGGGGGCACGATGCCACATCGGATGCCCATTTGTTTCATTGTTTTGTGCAGTTTCTGCATTTGCAAGCGGGCACAATGCCACATTGGATGCCCATTTGATTCATTGTTGAGTGCAGTTTCTACATTTGCAAGGGGGCACGATGCCACATTGGATGCCTATTTGTTTCATTGTTGAGGGCAGTTTCTGCATCTGCAAGTGGGCACGATACCACATTGGATGGCTATTTGTTTCATTGTTGGGTGCAGTTTCTGTATTTGCAAGGGGGCACGATGCCACATTGGATGCCTATTTGATTCATTGTTGAGTGCAGTTTCTGCATTTGCAATGGGGCACGATGCCACATTGGATGCCTATTTGTTTCATTGTTGAGGGCAGAGTCTGCACTTGCAAGGGGGCACAATGCCACATTGGATACCCATTGGTTTCATTGTTGAGTGCAGTTTCTGCATTTGCAATGGGGCACGATGCCACATTGGATGCCTATTTGTTTCATTGTTGAGGGCAGAGTCTGCACTTGCAAGGGGGAACAATGCCACATTGGATGCCCATGTGTTTCATTGTTGGCTGCAGTTTCTGCATCTGCACGGGGGCATGATGCCACATTGGATGCCCATTTGTTTCATTGTTTTGTGCAGTTTCTGCACTTGCAAGGGGGCGGCACGATGTCACATTGGATGCCCATTTGTTTCATTGTTGGTTGCAGTTTCTGCATTTGCAAGGGGGCACGATGTCACATTGGATGCCCATTTGTTTCATTGTTGGGTGCAGTTTCTGCATTTGCAATGGGGCACGATGCCACATTGGATGCCTATTTGTTTCATTGTTGAGGGCAGAGTCTGCACTTGCAAGGGGGCACAATGCCACATTGGATGCCCATGTGTTTCATTGTTGGGTGCAGTTTCTGCATCTGCACGGGGGCATGATGCCACATTGGATGCCCATTTGTTTCATTGTTGATTGCAGTTTCTGCATTTGCAACAGGGCACGATGCCACATTGGATGCCTATTTGTTTCATTGTTGAGGGCAGAGTCTGCACTTGCAAGGGGGCACAATGCCACATTGGATGCCCATGTGTTTCATTGTTGGGTGCAGTTTCTGCATCTGCACGGGGGCATGATGCCACATTGGATGCCCAATTGTTTCACTGTTGGGTGCAGTTTCTGCATTTGCAACAGGGCACGATGCCACATTGAATGCCCATTTGTTTCATTTTTGGGTGCAATTTCTGCATTTGCAAGGGGGCACGATGCCACATTGGATGCCCAATTGTTTCACTGTTGGGTGCAGTTTCTGCATTTGCAACAGGGCACGATGACACATTGAATGCCCATTTGTTTCATTTTTGGGTGCAGTTTCTGCATTTGCAAGGGGGCACGATGCCACATTGGATACCCATTTGTTACACTGTTGGGTGCAGTTTCTGCATTTGCAAGGGGGCACGATGCCACATTGGATGCCCATTTGTTTCACTGTTGGGTGCAGTTTTTTGTTTCACTGTTGGGTGCAATTGCTGCATCTGCAAGGGGGCACGAGGCCACATTGGATGCCCATTTGTTTCACTGTTGGGTGCAGTTTCTGCATTTGCAAGGGGGCACGATGCCACATTGGATTCCCATTTGTTTCACTGTTGGGTGCAGTTTCTGCATTTGCAAGGGGGCACAATGCCACATTGGATGCCCATTTGTTTCATTTTTGGGTGCAGTTTCTGCATTTGCAAGGGGGCACGATGCCACATCGGATGCACATTTGTTTCATTGTTTTGTGCAGTTTCTGCATTTGCAATTGGGCACAATGCCACATCGGATGCCTATTTGTTTAATTGTTGGGTTTGGTTTCTGCATCTGCAAGGGAGCACGATACCACTTTGGATGCCCTTTTGTTTCATTGTTGGTTGCAGTTTCTGCATCTGCAAGGGGGCACGATGCCACATTTGATGCCCATTTGTTTCATTGTTGGGTGCATTTTCTGCATTTGCAAGGGGGCACGATGCCACATTGGATGCCCATTTGTTTCATTGTTGGGTGCAGTTTCTGCATTTGCAAGGGGGCACGAGGCCAAAATGGATGCCCATTGGTTGCTTGGTTGGGTGCAGTTTCTGGATTTGCAAGGGGGCACGATGCCACATTGGATGCCCATTTGTTTCACTGTTGGGTGCAGTTTCTGCATTTGCAAGGGGGCACGATGCCACATTGGATGCCCATTTGTTTCATTTTTGGGTGCAGTTTCTGCATTTGCAAGGGGGCACGAGGCCACATTGGATGCCCATTGGTTGCTTGGTTGGGTGCAGTTTCTGCATTTGCAAGGAGGCACGATGCCATATTAGATGCCTATTTGTTTCATTTTTGGGTGCAGTTTCTGCATTTGCAAGGAGGCACGATGCCACATTGGATGCCCATTTGTTTCACTGTTGGGTGCAGTTTCTGCATCTGCAAGAGGGCATGATGCCACATTGGATGCCCATTTGTTTCACTGTTGGGTGCAGTTTCTGCATTTGCAAGGGGGCACGATGCCACATTGGATGCCTATTTGTTTAATTGTTTGGTGCAGTTTCTGCATTTGCAGGGGGCACGATGCCACATTGGATGCCCATTTGTTTAATTGTTGGGTTTGGTTTCTGCATCTGCAAGGGGGCACGATGCCACATTGATTGCCCATTTTTTTCATTTTTGGGTGCATTTTCTGCATTTGCAAGGGGGCCCGATGCCACATTGGATGCCCATTTGTTTCATTGTTGAGTACAGTTTCTGCATTTGCAAGGGGGCACGAGGCCACAATGGATGCCCATTGGTTTCTTGGTTGGGTGCAGTTTCTGCATTTGCAAGGGGGCACGATGCCACATTGGATGCCCATTTGTTTCACTGTTGGGTGCAGTTCTTGCATTTGCAAGGGGGCACGATGCCACATTGATGCCCATTTGTTTCATTTTTGGGTGCAGTTTCTGCATTTGCAAGGGGGCACGAGGCCACAATGGATGCCCATTGGTTGCTTGGTTGGGTGCAGTTTCTGCATTTTCAAGGGGGCACGATGCCACATTGGATGCCCATTTGTTTCACTGTTGGGTGCAGTTTCTGCATTTGCAAGGGGGCACGATGCCACATTGGATGCCCATTTGTTTCATTTTTGGGTGCAGTTTCTGCATTTGCAAGGGGGCACGAGGCCACAATGGATGCCCATTGGTTGCTTGGTTGGGTGCAGTTTCTGCATTTGCAAGGGGGCACATTACCACATTGGTGCCCATTTGTATCATTGTTGCGTGTGTTAGGGAGAATTCTCTCTTTAGGCTGAATTTCCTAACCTAGTGTGTCCCCCAGCAGCTTTGCTGGATTTCTGGAGTTTGTTTTTTTCTCCCACTCTTGGACATGATTTATGGTGTTCCTTTGACTGTTAATGTGTTTTATGGGCTCCTTTACTCCATAGGGTCTCATGTGTTTTTACTATTTGTGTTACACAGCACCCTCCGTGCAGTAACACAGGGTTGTCATAGTGACACCCCACCATGGACTCCAAACCCTGGGACTGACTACTGTCTCCCAGGGCATGTAAAGTCACCATTGGCTTTACTAGTCCCAAATTATTAACAGAAACCAGTACAAACCATCATATTGTGCACGTACTGGTCCGGGCAATTCGATTGCCCCGGGGTCTGTTAGTCGAGGGGGCACGTTTCCGTCCCCCCTGATCAAGTTTTGGCTGGTGGCAGTGGATACTACTTTTTATATTCAACCGCGAATTTATCTCTATGGGATTTTCCCATTGTTCGAGGCTACCAACTTTAATTATTTAATTCTCATAGCCTCGAACATACCGCTGGTTTATTTAATTAATATTAATTCACCGGTTGGTATTTTTTGCCAGGACTCGATTCTAAAATGGCGTTTGTGTTCTCTTCTGTGACTCCAACCCAAGTCGAGCCCTTTGTTCAACTTTGTGGCGGGCTTCTCCACAGAAGTCTCCAAAAGTGGTGCCACTCTGTCTGGGTACCACAGGGGTTGTGGGAGGGGGTTTAGGCACCCTGGACTGAGTTACCTTGGTAACTCAAGTCGCACTCTTGTGTGATTGGCCTGCCGGCTCACCACTTAGCATGTTTGATTGACAGCTAGGCTGAGTGAATGGGGGTTTTCTGCATAAAAGCAGGGATTTGGGGACTGGAACTTCAGAAGTCGCCACAGGACCTGAGAATCCGACGAGGGAGATGCTGAGCTGACCTACCACGACGACACCACCGGTGGAGCCCTGCGGAACCGACTCACCACTTCCCGACAACAGAGAAGATCTCCCGGCTGGAGAGGGTTCTTCCCCTGACTAGTGCGCACAACCAGTTTTTACCTTCTTTCTTCGCACCCCTGACCGGTTTGTGGTCAAACTGCCCGTGCCAAGCACCCCGGCGGCCGGATAGCCACTCACCACTGAACCGCGAATCAACGGACCGCTCCTTGTACCTGAGAAACTCTGCGGCTGGTTTCTTCCCTGGCAGTGCAACGGACTCCTGTCTTCCTACCCGACGAGATCCTCTCTTCCCCGGACGAAGCACTGACTTGCATCCGCTGCCAGGAACAACTGCCCCCGCTGGAGTGTTCTCACCACTTTAAGGTACCGTGTCCGCCAGGCCTCCCTTCCTAAAGATTGCTACAAGGTAATAATAACCCCTTAACCTTCTGGACTGGGCTGGCTGTCTTGACCCTCTAACTGGTCCCTTTCTTTGGTCCTACTCTTTTTGAACCTTTTCAAGACTTTGGTGCACTGCAACCGTGTGACGTTGGACACATTTCGTTTTGATCCTCTTAAAGAGGATCCGGCCTACTGACACTGAATTCACTGTGTTACTTTGCCTTCCTCTCTTGTTGTGTTCGAAAAAAAGTGTTGGGATATGTTTCAATTTTTTCTCTGCTTTTCTCTCCCTTTTTAAAACGAATTATTAGAGTGCAGTCTACGTTAAGCGCTCACCGCTGTCTGAAAATAAGTGGGGTTTTACTTAAGACTTGTCTAATATTCTTTTAAGGGAGTGTATATCTTTTAGTGACCGTGTTTTTGAATTGCTCACTATTAGTGCCTGTGTGTTTTTCTAAATGTGGTTTTAAATAAATAATTATATCTCTTTTACACCAAGCCCTGGTCAGCATTTACTTGTTCTACTGTGTTGTCTTGACCTATTGTGAATACCCTGTATACTGCCTAACTCTTCTTGAGGGAAGTCTGACTGCTCAGCCGCAGCTACCAAGTGAATCTGTGTGGTACAGACTGCTACCAAGTGGGTTTACTGCCAAACACCTGTAGTCTTAAATCTTTTGCAGTGGTCCCAGAGGGAACTGCACAGGTTTCTGCCTAACACTGGTGTACAGCGGTGGATTTGTATTGAGTATACACTTTAGAGTGCTTATTGAACACTTTAGGACAACTAACCACAGAGCGTAGCACTAAGAAGCTGATTTTCTAACTATGTCTGCTTTGGAGAGTTATACCCTAGAATCATTGTCTGCCAAAACTGCTGATTGCTTAAAAGTATTGTGTAGACATAAGAATCTCTCTGAGAAGGGCAAGAAAATGGAACTTATAGAAAGATTGTTAGAAAACCAAAGTCTGGGTGGTACAGAGGAATCTACCCCCCCCAGCAAATGTAGAAAACAGAGATGGTATTGATCTGAATCAAAGTCTTGATAATGAGTCAGAAGAGGAAAGTGAACCTAACAAAGTTAGCCACTCTGAGCCTCTGTCTGACTTACCTACTGTACCTACTGGGCCTATACCAGGTCCCACATGTAACACTGCTTATTTTGAACTTGAAAAAATGAAGCTTGAATTAGAGTACAAACGTTTTATTGCTCAATCTGAAAGAAACCAAGAGCTAGAGTTCAGAAGAATGAATGCCCAGGCTGAGCAGGAGCAAGCTGAGTTAAGACTAAGAGAAATAGAGCTTAATCACGAATTAGAAATGAAAAAGTTGTCTGTGGAAAATGCTTCTCTCTCCTCTGGTTCTTCTAGGAGTTCCAGTCCCAAAAGACCCCGGATGCCTAAGGAATCAGTGGGTATGTATGAACCTATATTGGATGTGTTGGATTGGTTGAAAATGTTTGAGTATAATCATGGGCTCCAGGACATCACAGGGAATGAGCTACTTCCTTGCTTGTTCTCTAGGCTTCCCCCTGTTGCAACTGATGTGGTAATGGATTTGGGGGAGGTGGATAGGAAGGATTATGAATGTGTGAAACTAGCTTTAATAGCTAGATTTGGGAAGAACCCTTCCCAGTACCTTAAGAGGTTTAGGACCCTCAAAAGGAATGATGGTACCCCTTGGGCTAACTGGGTGTGTGACTGTTTGAAAAACTTAGAGGGATGGATTAAGGGCTACAAGGTGAACGCTTATGAGGGAATGCAAAATCTTGTTATGTTGGAATCAATTTATGATGCCTGCTCTCCTGAGATCAGACAGCACTTGGCTGATTCAAAGGAAATAGATTCCAGGAAGCTAGCTAAGGCTGCTGACTTGTGGGTTGCTAGCAGGGCCACTCACAAGGATTCAGGGGTCACTCAGAAAAAGGATGAGGGAAGGCAGCCACCAAAAGGGAACCAAGAGATTTCTAATACCTCCCAACCCAAAGAGGGCCCCAGACAACGAAATAACCAGGGTAAACCCCAGGGTAAACCACAACAGGCTAGTGTACCTTCTGGTCACAAACCAGAAGGAGGTCAGGCCAAGCCACCCTTTCAGAGAGCATTTGGAACATGCTATCGCTGTGGGGCAACTGACCACATCAAAGAAGACCCCAGATGTAAGGGTAAACCTACAGGGATCAGCACAGTCTCCTTAGCCTTCACTCCTGAGGAGGAAGTCCAAATGGCTAGTGCTCACTTTGAAGTCTTTGCTGAAGAACCTTTGGTTCTTCAAGCAAGTGTAACAGTAGAGTTCATGGGTCTGGTTAGTGATCAGAATAGGAGTGTGTACAACTCCATACCAGAAAACTCTAAAGTTTATTATATGGACAGTGTTCTTGTCAACGGCCAGTATACCCCTGCCAGGCGAGACTCTGGGGCCAGCAGAACAGTAGTGGATGAAAGCTTTTCCAGTCCTCCTGAGGATTTTGCTAAAGCACCCAAAGGTCCCACTAAGATGTCTGGAGGCCCTGTCCAAATGGTTCCAATTCTACCAGCCCTCATTCAGTATAATGACATGACAGTGTTGATTCCTGTCAGTGTTCAGACTGAGGTGCCTGGGAGAGTCCTGTTGGGGAATGATCTAAGAACTCTAGGAGTAGTATCCAGTACCCCCAGGCCTCCCAGTATGGAGACCCAGAACCAAACCAAATTGGCTAGAGAGGCCACCTTAAGGAACCACTCTCAGCCTGTGGGAACCTCTACTGAGAACCCCACTACAAGCCCTGGTGTTGGCAAGTTGATCTCTCACCCAGGCAAATTTCAGGCTAAAATGTTAGGGAAATGGGAGCCCCAACCAAGCTCCATCATTGTTCCCCCAGTTATAGAGTCTGTGACTCCCCCTGCTTCTGAGGAAGAGGTGGATAGACCTACTGGAACCCTAACTAGGCCTAAGAGAACTGGTAATTCTCAGTGCTGGTGGAAATCCAGGAAAGAAAAGGCCAAAAACCTTCAGACTGTTGGACCTTCCACAGAAGACTCCAACCCAATTCCTAGTCTTAAGGGGGAAACTCCTAAAGTAGGTAAAGGTAGATCTAAGAGGAAGGAGAAGCCTGTACCTTGCTTATCTCCATTCCCTCTGACCAAGAGGCCTAAAACCCAACCTTCTCCCAACAGAGAGGTGATGAGGACCTCTGGAGGCCCCTCTAGATCTAAGGGAATTCCTTATAAGGACCCCTTAAAAACGCCTAACCCAGGTTCAGAAGTTGTACCAACCAGATCCCCTATAACTTTAAAAAGAATGATGTTCCTCAAAGGGTTTGTAGGTCATATAGCTTACAAAGGAAAACCTTTGATTTGACCATAGGACACAGGTCAAGGTGTCACCACCAAAATGCTGATGGTCTGTCCAGGATGTATGTCATCGACTAGAGGTATGAGTGAGATTCATCCAGGAGTGGATTAAATCCTCATGTCCCTTAGTCTGAGGGGGGGGGGGGTGGAGTGTTAGGGAGAATCCTCTCTTTAGGCTGAATTTCCTAACCTAGTGAGTCCCCCAGCAGCTTTGCTCGATTTCTGGAGTTTGTTTTTTTTCTCCTGCAAAGAGTAAGACTCTTTTTTCTCCCACTCTTGGACATGGTTTATGGTGTTCCTTTGACTGTTAATGTGTTTTATGGGCTATGGGGTCCTTTACTCCATAGGGTCTCATGTGTTTTTACTATGTGTGTTACACAGCACCCTACGTGCAGTAACATAGGGGTGTCATAGTGACACCCCACCATGGACTCCATACCCTGGGACTGACTACTGTCTCCCAGGGCATGTAAAGTCACCATTGGCTTTACTAGTCCCAAATTATTAACAGAAACCAGTACAAACCATCATATTGTGGATGTACTGGTCGGGGCAATTCGATTGCCTCGGGGTCTGTTAGTCAAGGGGGCACGTCTCCGTCCCCCCTGATCGAGTTTTGGCTGGTGGCAGTGGAAACTACTTTTTATATTCGACTGCAAATATTTTCCTATGGGATTTTCCCATTGTTCGAGGCTACCAACTTTAATTATTTAATTCTCATTGCCTCGAACATACCGCCGGTTTATTTAATTTATATTAATTCACCGGTTGGTATTTTTTGCCAGGACTCGATTCTAAAATGGCGTTTGTGTTCTCTTCTGTGACTCCAACCCAAGTCGAGCCCTTTGTTCCACTTTTTGGCGGGCTTCTCCACAGAAGCCTCCAAAAGTGGTGCCACTCTGTCTGTGTATCACAGGGGTTGTGGGAGGGGGTTTAGGCACCCTGGACTGAGTTACCTTGGTAACTCAAGTCGCACTCTTGTGTGATTGGCCCAAGTGGGGCATGAGGCCACATTGGATGCCCATTTGTTTCATTTTTGGGTGAAGTTTCTGCAGTTGCAAGGGGGCATGATGCCACATCAGATGCCCATTTGTTTCATTGTTTTGTGCAGTTTCTGCATTTGCAAGGGGGCACAAGGCCACATTTGATGCCCATTTGTTTCATTTTTGGGTGCAATTTCTGCATTTGCAAGGGGGCACAATGCCAAATTGGATGCCCATTTGTTTCATTTTGGGGTGCAGTTTCTGCATTTGCAAGGGGGCACGAAGCCGCATTGGATGCCAATTTGTTTCATTGTTGGGTGCAGTTTCTGGATTTGCAAGCGGGCACGAGGCTACATTGAATGCCCATTTGTTTCATTGTTGCGTTCAGTTTCTGCATTTGCACGGAGGCACAATGCCACATTGAATGCCCATTTGTTTCATTGTTGGGTTTGGTTTCTGCATCTGCAAGGGGGCACGATGCCACATTGATTGCCCATTTGTTTCACTGTTGGGTGCAGTTTCTGCATTTGCAGGGGGGCACAATGCCACATTGGATGCCCATTTGTTTCATTGTTGGGTGCAGTTTCTGCATTTGCAAGGGGGCACGATGCCACATTGGGTGCCCATTTGTTTCACAATTGGGTGCAGTTTCTGCATTTGCAAGGTGGCAGGAGGCCAAATTGGATGCCCATTTGTTTCACTGTTGGGTGCAGTTTCTGCATTTGCAAGGGAGCACAATGCCACATTGGATTCCCATTTGTTTCATTGTTTGGTGCAATTTCTGCATTTGCAAGGGGGCCTATCTGGGTCCTACAGAGCAGGGTGCCAAAGTCCTTGTTTGATGTTAATTTATAGTTTTTTTTAATTATATTTTTATTTGGTTTGTTACATACCTTTAAAAAGATGAAGCGAAAAAAAATAAAGAGACGCTGGGCCTCATTACGAGTCCGGCGGCAACCAGCCGTGTTTTCCGGCTCGTTTACCGCCGGACTCGTATTACCATTCCGCCTCTGTGACTCCCGGAATTACCAGGGCATTACGACCCTGGTGTCCCGGGAATTCCAGAGGCGGAATTCGGTAAATCCTCATTCCCATTGAGTCCCACAGGACTGAATGGGAATGGGGAAGTGGAAACACCGGCACCATCTCGTGATGGTGCTGGTGTTTCCACGTCCGCCTGCAGGCGGGTGGTTTTAAACCCGCCAGGTCAGACCTGGCAGGAACATCACCTCCTGCCTGCAGGACTCGGGATCGGGCGTTCCGAAATTAACAGTGGCGGCGGATTTACCGCCACTGTTATTTCCGGACCGCCCAACCCGTAATGAGGCCCACTTTCTACATTTTCATCAATACATTAAATTAGATTATTTTTCTCTTGCACAAGGACACTAGTCAGCCAAAAAAGTTTAAAAGAAAAAAGACTAAAGCCAAAACAAGCAAAGAAAGAAAAGAGAAGCAAAACAAAAAGGGAAGGGTTTACATTATGCATTTAGCATCTGTAGAATGTGCGTTATGGCCTCCAAGAAGATGACCAGAGCTCAATGAGCACCAGTCGTCAGCATCGAGGGACTCTTTTCTTTATAATATCCCTCAATTGCTTAGTTCTTTACTCTTGTAGGGCTGGGCAAAACAATGTTAAATGGGACAAGGTTTCATCATATTTTTCACACAGCCGACACCTTAAGTCTCTTTGTTCATGACTTGCCCACAGATGCATAACCTCTTTGGTCTTGAATTGATTTAGACGAAATTTCATAAAAAGTTGTCTTTTGTGTCTATCTGGAAATTCCTGACGATATTTTGGAATCGTCTTCATACGTTTTACTTCCCAAGGGACTGCTTGCATGACCCTATGTTTCTTTCATTTGGTACATGTGTTTATCCAGTCCAGCTGCCGTAGTGTTAATTTGACACTATCCAGATTAGTTTTTAACACTTGGCTAGTGGGGTCTGAATTGGCCACATTTTTTTCGCGGCGGATCATCCATGCCGTCAATATTGAATCTTTATTACACACGGCAGAGTTCTTAATGCAAATAGTGTAATCGCAGGTTCTGCGATCATCTTCTGATACAAATTTAGGGTATTCCAGGTTATTCTCGCATTGATTGATATCAACCCCAATTCATATCTTATGCATACCGTCGGAACCCCTTTCGGTAACCATAAAACCCTTGCCCAAAACATATTTTCCAAGGTGGCCTAAAGGTCAGCATTGCATCCTAACGCACATTTCACTCCTTGTATCATAGCCGGTACCACTTTCCGGTTATAAAAATTCAATGCGGGGCACAGCGAGAACTTCCCAAATGTTTTATTCACAATGGAGGCTTGAATACCTAATTGAATCATCATTTACACTGGAGCTAATCCACAGGCCAAGATAACAAGTGGTGTTGACCAGCCTAATGGGTTGTTTCTCAAGCCACCATTTGAGACTCTTTGAGTGCCTCCATTTCTGCTGAGATTATGTAATATTAAAATCTCAGATTTCTTGGGATTGTTCGAGAGACCGTTTTCTTTAACGTTCTGAATCACTGAACTTTCTCGTACAGCTTTAGGAAATGTGACACCCGTTGTGCTTCAGTTACCATGTTGTCCTTGGCTGCCTGTTGTGAGCTGCATGTGTTGTTAATTATGCTCCAGAAATGTCTGGTGGTCTTGTCAGTGAGGGAAGCCATCATCCTCTCCGCATCTTGTTGTTCCATCAATGCTCTGTGTGCAATTAACCAATTTCTGTATTTTTGCTCCATTGTTTTTTTTGCTGTAATTTGCTGTTCCATATTTAATGTTCTGCAATGTCTCAGTTCTTTCCTTAGTTGGCGTCTTCGTTAGGCTATCTCTAGATCATACATATGTTTTGTTTGAAAGCTACACTGTTTCAGGCCAATATTTTTTTCTGAGTAGTAGGATAGTAAATGTGAATATTCTACTTCCTTACTTGATTGAAAGGACTCTGTGAGTATACATATATCTTCTTTCTTCAATCTCAAGCGCCTCCTGTTTGGTTCTACTTCAACATCCTTGACCCATCCGGATCTCGGTTTGGCCCGCTTTGAGAGCATGGGACAGGTTCAGTATACAATGATCGCTTGCTGGATTTGGGCTAACTTGTAATGATTTAGCACACAGGTTCAGTTATTCCGACAAGAAAAAATAGTCCAAAACGGACTGCTGATTATTGCGTCTCCAGGTGGACTTTGCAGGAATATCTCCTAACAGTTTCCATTTTGCACCTATAGGTTTCGTATTTCCATTTCGTTGTTCCAGTTATTCGCCAATTTTAGAATATTTAATTGGTTTTCATGCCAAGCAGCAGTTTTTAATATGCAATTAAGGTTTAAATCTCCGCACAGAATGATTCTCTGAGAAAGTTCAGTACTGTTGATTCCGTCAATGATCTCAGTAATGTCATCCATGAATTTAGTTGTACCGGCTGCCTTGTGTTGCCAGTTAACATTAATTACATGGATTTTATAGACATTGGGCCTCATTAGGACCCTGGCGGAGAGGGTGTTACGCCAGCGTAGTGCATGGCGTACCTCTCCGCCATACTACGAGTTCCCGTAGCGCCATGGAGGTTTTCTCCGCCTGGTTTTACCAGCCGGAGAAAACCATGGCGCTACGGGACCTCGTTGTTAATTACGCCACCGTATTTTACGGTGGCGTAATTAACTCCTTCCCCACTCCCATTATACCCTATGGGGCAAGAATGGGAATGGGGAAGGGCAGAATGGGGATTGGGGATTTACCGCTCCGCCGAGGTCGGAATGGGGCGGTAAATCCGCCAACCCCCATGGCGCTATCGGCGGCTTTCCGCCATGCTTCGCGGTGCATTTAGCACCGCGAAGTCCGCCCGGGTCGTAATGAGGCCCATTCCCTTCAAGTTCACTTCCAACGTTTAAGGTGGTGGTTTGTATGAAGGGACTATGGATCTTTGCATCGATGATTCGTAGGCCGGTGGATTTCTTAACAAGAGTTGTCCAGCAGATGGCCTTAGATCTTTTAATGGCTGGATTGATTGAGTTTTCAAAGGTGTCTGCTAATGGGCACGTTTCAAGCCACGTTTCTTGGAGACACACAATATCACATGCTTGTAAGAGCTGTCCAGATTCTCCAAAAAGATGCTTGAAACCCCTTGTATTCCATGAGGCAATGCTGTATACAGTCTCCCTTTGGTCACTCAGGCGTTAGCTTGACTGGCCTCTGTTCAAGGTGGAAGCAATCCAGTTCCAATTCTCTGTTTTTGAAGTGGCCCTTGAGTCACAGGCTTCTGCGCCTCGCTTTTCTTGGACTATACAATCACGATCTCCTGAGATTGTGTCTTACTCACTTTTCTTGGTCAAGTGAACAACTAGAACATCTCTTGCATGAGCACCTGACCGCTCCCTCGCCCTTCCCATTCTACTTTCAAAGTGAGGTTCTTTTTGTTCGTATTATTTTGTACTATTAGGCAATTTGTTGGCGGATATGGAGATATTGCATGGGAAGCAAAAGGCAGATCCGTTGCTACCGTTAGGTCAAAACCCAAGGATATGAACATTGGAGCAGCGTTCAGGATCAAGTCACTTATTATTCTTGAGTCGAAGTGCAGTTGTACACAATCGTTTTGGGTTTCCTTTGTAAATTCTACCGTTTTAATGTCAGTTGACTCAGTTGTTCTCAATGCCGGCACATGGTGGAAAAGGCAGAGCACATTATATCGGTTGAGAGTTAGTCCATCTTTAACTAAGAAAATACGCTCCAAATTTAGTTGGTACTTCGAAGGTTTGAGCTTTGGAGCTTCGAGCTTTTTTTGCCCCCTGGTTTTGTTTTGAGGCTGACTTTATTCTTTATATTCCGAAGTTGGATGTATATTGGTAGGTTTCTTATACTCAGCCCTAGTGCTTTTAGTGCAGTTATTCTCGCCATAGTCCACCTTATCCAGCACCAGAGGTTCTTGTGGGGCTATTTTGTCTTTCCTTCCATTCACAATTTGAGAATCTGCTAGTGTTTTCAGGCATTTGTCATCAAGTGTCATACACACAGGAGACTCTGTATCTCCGGTGTGAGACATGAATTTAGGTGATGGTGAGATAATTTGAAAAAAACTCGCCTGAGTTAACTTAGGTACGACATTTGGAACCGCTTCGAGAGAGATAGTCTCCTTGGCAGCTGATCGCTTTTCAGTGTCTAGCATCGAGGCTACTTGCACGTCGTGAACCTCAGTAACTTCTTCCTCATGAGTAGACATGTCTAGTAGTTCATTCATGATTTCAATTTCCTCTTGGGATGGATCGGACAACTTTGGGACGCTTGGATTAGATGGATTAATTTTCTGGACATTCTTTTGTGTTTTTGCATCATTAGACATATCAGTATTTACAAAAACATTTACTGCTTTTATATTTCTTAAGAAATTTCTCGAATTATTTGTTGGACTATGTTTTCTTTTTGCTTGATTTTTAGTTTTTTTGGTTTGATTGGGCTTGCTATTTGAGTTCTTCTTTGGTTCAAAGATCGTGAAATTGCCCTTGGCCACTGGCGGGTCAGCTGGTTCATTGAACACTATATGGTCCAGGACACCGTCAGCATTGGCTGATGTTGAGGGCCGGGGAGATAGCACTTCCTCCACAGAACGTTGCTCTAACTCAGAGTTTTCAGCAGAAGCCTCATCTCCAACCACAATTGAATTATTTGAGAGGTTCACCACTAATTCCTCAGTAGCGTCTACACTGAAGACATCTGATTTCAGCCGAGAGTGAACTTCTTTCGAGATTTGGACAATCTTTTCAGAAGGTGAAGCTAGACCAGTCTCATTCTTTTCCACTCCCACATTTCTATTCAAGGTTTTATTAATTTTAGCGCTTGTAATGTGAGGACTTGTGTTGAGTGTTAACACTTCAGAAGTAACTGGGTGGTTGTGTTTTTAGTAAGTTCAAAGCTTCTCTGGCAACCTCTGCGCTGTGATTTGTTTTCTGATCAGCGAAATCTTTGAGACTTTGTGCAAGATATTTATTTTCCTCATGTGTTTTTGTTTTGAATGTAGCAGTACCCATTCTGATCTTAATTAGTTTCAAATTCATTAAAGCAGAAAGCGTTGTTAGATCCTTTAAGCTCTCATTCTCCTGCTCGTACATGTTCAGTAGGGAAGTGATGGATATAGTCAAAGCTGACATCATTCTAGGTTGTATATCTTGTAAGACTCCCTTAATCATTTCAACAGTTCTTGAGGTGTGAACCCAGGGTCGTCGATTCTCTTTTGTCACAGTACACTGAATTTTTGGATATTCCCGTTCTATGAACGAGGAGTCAGACAATGACTCATCTGATGAAGAGGCTCCTGACTGATCTTGAACAGGTTGATGGTTAACTCGGACATTCATGTCGCGAGACGTGTTCAGATCTGGATTTACCCTTAATTGCACTGATCTTTGCTGTGAGCAAATTAGAGGGGGTGATTGCATGGAATCCAGGCGCCTTCTTTTGGGTACACCTGCAACCCATTTGCCTTGAAGGTTTACACCTTGGGATGCTCTGTAGATGCTGGATTCGATAATTCCTTTGTATTTCTCCACTGAATCGTTTCCTGAGATGCTGCTAGTTATTGTTTGTTCTACCAATGTTGATCTGGGTGAGGTCTTGTGGTCATTTATTCACAACGGCCAGGGAATTTCGTCTGGTGTTTACGCCTGACTTATCCTCACCCATTGTGGCATCTAATTGTTTGTAACCTGAAGGATTTGCTGCTAAAAATGTAGGTTCAAAGAAAATGTTGTCCGATTTGTTGCCTCCGCCCCTTGGAACGGGCTCATTAGAAACTGCCGCCTCATCAGAAGTAGGGCACTCCTGCTCAGATCTCTCAAGCATACGTTGTATAGAGTCAAACTCTTAATTTCCGTCCGCTTTCTCAATCTCTCGCATTGTCTCTAGGTCGTATCTTACAATGTCAAGACTCAGAGGACTGTTGTTCCCAAACACCTCCACCCTCGACGGGTTGGCTCCCTCCTCATCTCTGAACTCACATCCTGCTGCAGAGTTCGCCATAGTGAAACGTGTTTTAAGGGCCTTTAGGTTTTTGCAAGTTGGTGTAACCCTCCCATTTCTGTTTGTGTTGGCTCTCCACGCCAGAATACGTAGCGAGGGTACCACCGGGCTCTCTGCGGATTTCTCCCTCGACACTGCGAGGTACAGTTAGCATGCGGGGTCGGCAAATCTATATGAGTCCTTTTGGGAGTTGTGAGCGGCAGATAGGTTAATGTAGTGAAGTATCCCGCCTGGACACACAAGCCGGACTCCACTTCATGGCAAGTATTGTCTACATCTGCATATTCGCTGCCTATAGCATTTTCACAAGCACACGCGCACACAGTGCAATGTCTTACTTGCTTCACTTTTGCTTTGACTTTGGCCTGTCCGACGTCAGAAGTCTGGTCCGGCAGTGACTTGCCCGCGCTGCCTGTCTCAAGCAAGCACTCCACGCTTTAGCTGCAGGCGCCTGAGAGTAGTTCAGGGCGGAGGCACGGAACTCGGAGCCTCACAGAGCCCCCAAGGACTCCAAAGACTCTGCACTGACTCGTCGCTGCTCCGTGGGGGAGCTGAGTATAAGTTCCTTTGCTCTTCCTCAAGTTAATGGCCACGGAAATCAGACTTTAGGCTCACGCTGGAAACAAAGGAACAGTGCAGTAACAGTATTCACTCCAAAGACTCTGCATCGACTCTTTAATCTTAATGAGGTACTCTTCATGCCTCTTCAGGGTCACCTCTTCCCAGTACTGTCCTCTCCAGGACTCCTTTGATCTTTCTCTTCCTATTCCCAGAATTTTCAGGAGATGACTGATTGTCATTATCATAGAGAGAATTTTGGTCCCTGTTGAGAGCCATAGAAGCTCCACAAGACAACTTAACGCCAAACAACATCAACCAGCACACCTGGGAAAATCTTTTTGCCGAAGTGTTCAAATCCGTCATGACTGAAGACAGCAAAGGTATCCAGCATAACACCATGAACTGGATTAACCTCAAAAACAAAGAAGACATCTTGGAGGTAATCAAAAAGCTGAAAAACTCCAGGACCCAACGGTATTACTAACTTTGAACTAAAGGCTCATCCCGAGGAAAGGGCTGATTTCCTAAGTGTAATCTTTCGGCGATGTGCAGAAACGAGATCCTTGCCCACATCATGGACAACTGCAACGATAATTCCTATCTTTAAAAAAGGAGACAAAAGAATCCCCACAAATTCCGGCCGATAGACTTTCTTCATGCCATGCCTCCGCTTTCTCTCCCTCTCTCCCCTGCCAAAATCACTGAACCTGCACTGAATCTGCAACTGGGCCACTCACCGATCTCGGTCCTTGGCCCAGCCACTCTTCCTGCACTGCCTCCCTGCACTATGGGACTGTCTCTGTATCCTACAGCCCCTCCTCCCGGCACTTACCTTGCACTTCCCACCAGCTGGCCCTATTATTTATCTTGTATTCTACTAACCCTGTACTGCACTTTCCCTTCCCCTCTACCCTTGCACTTGCGCGATCTGAATGACACCTGGCCTAGTAGGATCGTTGTCTGTCTCCCCTTGTCCCCCCCTTTCCTCGTCGCGCCTTGAAACACTTGTGTATAGGCGCGTTACAAATAACTTATCATGTCATATCATAAAGGTATACGGATCCTTACTGCAAAAGAAATTCCAAACCTGGGCCGCTTCAGCAAACTGTAACGATCACCTGCAAGCAGGCTTTAAGAAAAATGCTGGGACAGCTGGAAACATCTTGATATTCAGCATCTTGAAAAGCAAAGCCCTACAACACAGACAATGGCTTTTTGTCATGTTCGTAGATTTTCACTCAAGCGTTCAACCACATTGAAAGACATCGTCTGTGGAAGAAATTAAAAGACTGGAACTGTCCGGAAAACATCCTGGCTCCAATCCATGCCCTACATTATAACACTTCTATGAGGGTTCGGCTAACTCGAGAAGGAGATTTATCGGCAGAAATTCCAATCACATGTGGAGTCAAGCAAGGCTGCCCATTGGCCTCAGCATTATTCCTGGCTTACATAGGGGACCTTCAAGAGAGTGCGGGGTCAATTTGTGCATTCCCTCCAAAAATTGGAAATGAACAGTTGGACGACTTCTCTATGCCGACAAGCTCACACTATTCGAAGAAAAACACCAATCGGACTTCAGCGGCAACTCAATGGCCTTTTACACTACAGAGACGAAAACCTCCTTGAAATGAATAGGAAAAAAACAAACGTCTTGATTCTTCACAAAAATAAAATGAAGACTGAAGATAAAAAATGGCATTTGGGAGAATCACTAATTGAGGCAGTCCAAACCATCAAATACTTAGGAGTACAACTAGACAGCTCCAAATATGAGACCACCATGCAATCAGTTCTCTATGGAAAGATAAAAAACTAGCGATCCAGGCAAAAGTAATAGATAGAAAATTCAGCAAGTTCTCTTTAAGTCCTACAATACATTTCTACAAAATGAAGGTGGTGCCCGCCGTGACGTACAGCACTGAAGCTATGCCGACCATCCCAAAGAATCTCTGGCTTAAATTAGAAGCCTCTTTCTGGAGACCAGTGCTCAAGTTGCCGAATTCTACATCAGGAGTCGCAATAAGGCATGAAATGAGTCTTCAATCGCTTGAGTGCACTTTGCGCTGTAACTCAATAATGCTGTACAAGAAGTGCAGAATGGACGACAGCAACGCAATATTCAAAATGATCAAGTGTGAGATGGACACGGGCAAATGTGAGATGTTGACAAATTGGCAAAAGGAAAATGAACCCTTACTTGTCACCATTGCCTAAGAAGAAGAAGAACTAATTCGTAATCCATGCAGAGTTCTGTGCAAAATCAAAGAGTTAGATTGGGCCAAGACGACTGAAACAACGGCCAAAAACAATTAAACAATTGACCTCACATCTACCTCTCAATACAAAAAAACTGAATCAACTGCAAAATTACATAAAGAAATTCCCTAATAGGCGGGCACGTAATCTGATACTAAGAGCGCGCCTAAACTTAATAGAAACAAACGAGATTTTATACATCAGAGGTCTCGCACAATCACCAAGTCGCCGCTTCTGTCAGGACAAATCAAGTCAACCACAAGAAACAATTTGTCATCTTCTGATGGTTTGTCCAGAGACACATGCAATAAGACAACGCTACTTATTACATGTGGCAGGAACAGACATACTGCGACAGAAAGAAACATGGTGGAGTAGGCTCATAGGAGGCGACAGAATCAGCTGGCAAATTACTGCAGCAAAAAGTTTAGAACATATTGTGAATAATCTGCTGAATGGAAATCAGTAACTTGTTGGAAATGTCTCTTCAACAACATCTAAATAACAAACTTAATGAAGTGGTTGATGCAAGTTAACTCAGACAAAACATGATTGGTTTACTATATTGTAAAAATCCTTTGTTGATTAAACAATAAAAAAAATTATCATAGTTCATTTGATTTTATTTATTTATTTATAAGGCACAGGAGCTCGCAGGTATCAGGGTGCACCAACATAAACACATGTGAGACAAACACAAAACTAGATGAAACACAAATGCTGCAATGGAAAGTAAGGTCCAGAAGTGCTTTATTCAAAGAAGAAGGTCTTCGGCTTGCAACGAAAACTGAAGAGGTTTTCCTTAACTCTCTGATTAGGAGGAAGAGAGTTCCAGATTTTAGCTGACCAAACTGCAAAATATTTACCTAAGCCATTGGTCCGGGTGAAACATAAATACCCAACGAGCCAAATCTGAGAGGAGCGAAGGGATCTGGGCGCGGCGTAAGGAAGAATCCTGGCTTTTAGGTAGGCACTGGAGGGGCCGTAAACACCATTGTGTGCCAATACCACTGCTTTGAAAGATAAACGAGCGACGATAGGAAGCCAATGGAGATATGATCCCGCCCCGTTTTGCATTCTGAGAAATGTGATGTTTAGACAGGCTCCTTGTGGGCTCCAGTGAGTTACAATAATCAAGTCTAGACAAGATTATAGCCTGAGCAATGGAGCAAGTTTTCCTCAGCAGTTGGAGATAGTAGGAACAGTTTTAAGACACTTGGGGCCTCATTACACGGTAGGCGGTAAGGGTTTACCGGTACCGGTAAATCCTTACCGCCTTACTACAAGGTCCCTTTGCGGGTTGGGGAATTTAATGCCTGCTTTTTGCAGGCCTTAAAAACCAACCCGCAAAGGGACCAGTGGAGCTAATTACGGTACCGCAATTTGCGGTACCGTAATTAGCGCCTTCCCCATTCCCATAGAGCCCTATGGGGCAAAAATGGGAATGGGGAATGGCAATGGTGGAAGGGGGAATTACCGCCCGCCAACCTTGGAATGGGGCGGTAATTCCCCTTTCCTCCAAGGCGGTACCAGTAAATTACTGGCATGAACCATGGTGCTAATAGCGCCATGGTTTGCCGCCTACCGTGTAATGAAGCCCTTGGTTTACGTGAGAGTCGGTGGTAAGAGATAAATCCAGGCATGTGCCAAGTGTTTTGACCCTTTCTCCAATCGGGATACAACAATTATCAAGGCAAAAGGATTGGTATTTAGAGTTCAATTTAGCATTGGTTTGCGGTAAGACAAAGATCAGTAACTACCACTTTCTTCACATCCACGCTGACATCAGAGGGGACATGTTTCCTTCCTCAACAGCTGCCGCTCTACTGAAGAGCCTCTCTCCCCCCCTCTGATGAGTCATCTGGAGCTGCTGACCCTCGACAGCCACATTGATGAAGGTAAGCTGTTTTAGGACTTGCACATCGAGTGGCGCACGTTTTGAATTTGCACGCACTACTTGCATAATTTAATTTAGACTATTTTACAAAAGGCCTGATCTGTATTTGTGAGCACCTGAAAACACATGCTCTCACTAAGTGGGTCATTTATTTCTCATTGGAAACACCATCTTCCAAGATGGCCACCTCATTCGCCAGCACTGGAGTGATGTGTGAGCTCCAGGCCATACGATCCTGATTGGCTGCAGCATCGGTCATCTATACCAATCCAGAAGCCAGCAGACGAACACGCTGCCCCCACTTATGGCCCCCCTTAAGGCCCCTGTCTGTGCCAGTTCAGGCCTTGGAGGGCTTGCAAGGCCCCCTCCTGGCACCGTCACAGCACCTCATGGAACAGCCACCAGGCATGCAGCCTGTTACCCTGCAAACTCGGACCTCTGGAACTTTGTGCACCCCTATAGAATACTTGTGAGTCATGGCTGGACATTGTTATTGCTTTTCCACTAACCTAAAAAGCTGTTGAAATAAGGTGTGTCTATGCCATTCGGCCTTCCTTGCCTTACTCAATCCTTCTTGTCTATGCATGTCTGTGCTTCTGGTGTAATCTGAATACTGTTGTGTTTTTAACATCTCTGCACCCAATTTTGCATTGCATTCTGTGCTTCTGGTGTAATGCCACTATCTACAGGGCACCTCACTCTACCACCCTGTTCCTCTCTGAATGGGCTGATTTCTCCTCCTCTCATCCACCTCCAAACTCCTTCTCCTGGGTGACTTCAACATCCACCTTGACTCCTCAATCACAGCATCCACTCTCTTCTGTTACCTCTACACCTCTCTCTACCTCTCCATTCTCCCCTCTGTTCCTACCCACTCAGCTGGACACATGCTCGATTCCATCATCCACACTTGTCTCTTGCTCTCATCTCCACTCACCACCCACTCTCCAGATCAGACCATTCTCTCTTCTCCTCTCACCTGGGCCCTCTCTGCCATCTGACTGCACCTCCCCCAAGCCTGCAAATCTTGTTCACGAACATCTGTCCAATGAAACAAGTGTCCGCTGCTGCCTTCATTCCCCCACTCCCCCCACTGCAGACTACCTCTGACTCAGCTCTCAGTAACCACCATCTTGCCAAGACTAACGCTCTTGACATTCTTGCCCCAGACATGAGGATCCACCTGAAACATGCCTCCAAGCGTAACACCCGGTTTGACTCTGAACTTGCAGCCCTGAAATTCAAGTGAAAAGCTGCGGATCGCAAGTGACAGACCTCAGGCTCACCCTCTGACAAACTGGCCTGTCGCCTGCTCCAAAGGCAATACAGACTCTCCATCTGTGCCAAGAAAATTGCCCACATCCAGGCTTGCATCTCTGGTGCATCCAACAACATGGATGAACTCTTTAAAATCTGCAAGGAACTAGCCAACCATTCTGCAGTCTCCACCTCTCCTCTTCCTTCCTCAGCAATGCACTGGCCACACACTTGACTGAAAAATCTCAGGACATCGGAGCACCTTCGCTTCTCTGTCCCCCTCCCCTGCCCCCACTCTCATGCCACCTAGGGCGCCCCATTCCCCCTCTGACATTCTCTCCTAATTCTCTCCTATCACATCTGACGAGGTCACTAGAATACTCCCCTCTATAAAGGTCTCCTCCAAACAGTTTTTCAAAAAAGGTAGCAGGTGCCCCTCTCAAGAAAGAACATGATAACCTGTTCTGTGTTTTTCCCCACTTAGAGAGTCCGCAGCCATCGCTTTTTGCTCACTGTACCATTCACAGATGGGAAATATCCATTTGCATATCAGTCTCTGTCCCGCCACATGGGCAGTTCAGCACCGAAATGCTATGGCAATTCCCTTCTGCACAAGAGTACCAACAGCAACCCCATACACGTGTTTCAGCCTTGTTGGGCCTCATCGGTGTGGTGGAGCTGTGCCTCCCTGAGCACAGTGAGCAAGGGGTCCACGTCTGGGTTCCCTCTGGTAAATCAGGGTGACCAGCCACAAGTTCCTTGCAAATATTTTTCAAACAGGTCTCCCCTGTTCTTGGCCCTACACTTGCTTATTTCTGCAATCACTCTCTTGCTACCAGGTCTTTCCCCTCTTTCCTCAAGAACTCCCTTGTGCGCCCCCTCCTGAAAAAGCCTTCCGCAGACCCCTCATATCCGGCTAACTACCACCCCATCTCTATCCCTTTCTTGGGAAGCTCTGGAGAAGCTGGTCATCACCCAACTGCCCAGCACACTAAACTTGTTGGCTGCCTCTACAACCATCAATCTGGATTCCAAGCATCCAGAGGCAGGGAAACTGCTCTTCTGAACCCCCATGAAGAACTTCTTGCATCTCTTTACTCTAGCTCTCCAACTGTTCTCATTCTACTTGATCTCTTCTCTGCATTTGACCCAGTCAACCACTCCATCCTCATAAAATGGCTCCACAATACCCTAGATACCTCAGAGCGGATGGTGGAGTGACTGACCTCCTACCTCAGTGACCGTCCATCCCAGGTTATCCTGGGATCTTTCTTCTTGCCCATGTCTATCTCCACCTGTGGCATCTGCCAGGGCTTCAACCTTTCTCCCCGGCTCTTTATCATCTATGTTGCCCCACTTGCACACCTAATTTCCACCTACCCCCCTAACTTCCAGTGTTATGCATATTCAAACTACCCTCTGATCCTCTCCTTACCTCCTCTATCATTCTTGACTGCCTATTTGCCATCCAGTCCTGGTGTACCTCCAGTGATTTCTGCCCCATTGACAGCAAGACTGAGATCCTTCCCATTGTGAATCCTGCTCCCTCTTTCTTAGCTTCACTTTGGCCTCTCTCTATGAGTTCTCTCCCTTATCCTTCATCTGAAGTCAGAAACCATGGAGTCATCTTCGACTCATCTCTCTCCTTCCTCCTTCAAATCCAGGACCTTGCCGAGAAGGCACACATTCAACTTCACCCCCTCAAAAGAATCCTTCCTTTCCTCACTTTTCCCCAGAATCTTAATGTCTCTAGAGCTCTGGTTCTCGCTAAGCTAGACTACTGCAACAGCCTCTTCCTTAATCTACCCTCTTCCTCTCTACGTCCCCTCCATGTAATCCAGAATAGGGCTGGAAGATGTATCCTTAGCCTCAAGCCCAGGACCCACATCTCTCCAGCCCTAAATCTTTCCACTGGCTCTGGGTTGATGGAAGTATCATATTCAAATCGCTCTGCATCATCAATAAGGCTGCCTGGGGCCGGGGACCACGCTATCTACAACTGGCTCTCACTAAATACACGCCCTCCAGATCTTTACGTTCCTCTGGCACCAACTCTCAGCGTGTTAAAAGAATCACTTAACAGCAAGCTGGTGAATTATCTCTCTCATCTGCTGGCTCCTTTCCTCTTCATCTTTAACCAGATCTCCTCAAATTCCATAAACTCTTCACGACTTTCATTTTTACATCCTCCTTCCCCCTCCCTCCTTTGCTAAACCCCACAGTCACTGAGATTGTTGACCGGGGCCCCTATGTGCCACCTGGGTTCTGGCTCTCACCCCCTATCGCCTTCAGGCTCTGCCCACTCCCAGCACTTGCTTTAGGCGCCCACTGGACTGTGCCACCACAGGCCTGCACTTATTTATTGGCAGCTGACCACCCTCACCAAGTGATCTCTGCCAGTCTCTTAACAGTTTGCCACTTACTCCCTAGAACTTCCATCCGTGTTACTCCTGGCACTTACCCCCCTCCCTCTTCCCTCTATCTCTCCGCATTTGCACGGTCTGAATGCTCACAAGGCCTAGTAGGACCTCCTCTCTCTTTCACTGTTATATGTGCCTTTCATTCCTATATTCCCTCCCTGTTGTCCTGTGGACGCTTTGAAACACAATTTACTTGATGTATAAGCGCCTTACAAATGCACAATAAATGAATAAATTGGGGCACATCCGATTTAAATTCATCCAGGACTCAATTGAGGCGTAGATGTTCCACCAGGTGATTCCAGTCCAGGGAGTAATCACCCGATAGTTACCAGTTGGGTGTCCATCTGGATAATTTGTAATAGTAGCTGGCAGTGCTAGAGGCATCTCAGGTTTAGTGGTTGGCAGTGCTAGAGGCATCTCAGGTTTAGTGGCTGGCAGTGGTAGAGGCATCTCAGGTTTAGTGGCTGGCAGTGCTAGAGGCATCTCAGGTTTTGTGGCTGGCAGTGCTAGAGGCATCTCAGGTTTAGTGGTTGGCAGTGCTAGAGGCATCTCAGGTTTAGTGGCTGGCAGTGGTAGAGGCATCTCAGGTTTAGTGGCTGGCAGTGCTAGAGGCATCTCAGGTTTAGTGGCTGGCAGTGCTAGAGGCATCTCAGGTTTAGTAGCTGCCCGTGCTAGAGGCATCTCAGGTTTAGTGGCTGGCAGAGGTAGAGGTATCTGAGGTTTAGTGGCTGGCAGTGCTAGAGGCATCTCAGGATTAGTGGCTGGCAGTGGTAGAGGCATCTCAGGGTTAGTGGCTGGCAGTGCTAGAGGCATCTCAGGTTTAGTAGCTGCCCGTGCTAGAGGCATCTCAGGGTTAGTGGCTGGCAGTGCTAGAGGCATCTCAGGTTTAGTAGCTGCCCGTGCTAGAGGCATCTCAGGTTTAGTGGCTGGCAGAGGTAGAGGTATCTGAGGTTTAGTAGCTGGCAATGTTAGAGGCATCTCAGGATTAGTGGTTGTAGTGCTAGAGGCATCTCAGGTTTAGTGGCTGGCAGTGCTAGAGGCATCTCAGGATTAGTGGCTGGCAGTGCTAGAGACATATCAGGTTTTGTGTGTGGCAGTGATAGAGGCATCTCCTGTTTATTGGCAGGCAGTGCTAGAGGCATCTGAGGTTTAGTAGCTGGCAGTGCTAGAGGCAGCTCAGGTTTAGTGCGTGGCTGTGCTAGAGGCATCTCAAGTTTAGTAGATGGCAGTGCTAGAGGCATCTCAGGTTTATTGGCTGGCAGTGCTAGAGGAATCTCAGGTTTATTAGCTGGCAGTGCTAGAGGCAGCTCAGATTTAGCGGGCGGCAATGCTAGAGGCATCTCAGGTTTAGTAGCTGGAAGTGCTAGAAGCAGCTCAGGCATAGTGGGTGGCAGTGCTAGAGGCATCTCAGGTTTAGTAGATGGCAGTGCTAGAGGCATCTCAGGTTTAGTAGATGGCAGTATTAGAGGCATCTCAGGTTTATTGGCTGGCAGTGCTAGAGGCATCTCTGGTTTAGTAGCTGCCCGTGCTAGAGGCATTTCAGGTTTAGTGGCTGGCAGTGCTAGAGGGTCTCAGGTTTAGTGGCTGGCAGTGCTAGAGGCATCTCAGGTTCAGTGGCTGGCAGTGCTAGAGACATATCAGGTTTTCTGGCTGGTAGTGGTAGAGTCATTTCAGGTTTAGTGGTTGCAGTGCTAGAGGCATCTCAGGTTTAGTGGCTGGCAGTGCTAGAGGCATCTCAGGATTAGTGGCTGGCAGTGCTAGAGACATATCAGGTTTTGTGTGTGGCAGTGATAGAGGCATCTCCTGTTTATTGGCAGGCAGTGCTAGAGGCATCTGAGGTTTAGTAGCTGGCAGTGCTAGAGGCAGCTCAGGTTTAGTGCGTGGCTGTGCTAGAGGCATCTCAAGTTTAGTAGATGGCAGTGCTAGAGGCATCTCAGGTTTATTGGCTGGCAGTGCTAGAGGAATCTCAGGTTTATTAGCTGGCAGTGCTAGAGGAATCTCAGGTTTATTAGCTGGCAGTGCTAGAGGCAGCTCAGATTTAGTAGCTGGAAGTGCTAGAAGCAGCTCAGGCATAGTGGGTGGCAGTGCTAGAGGCATCTCAGGTTTATTGGCTGGCAGTGCTAGAGGAATCTCAGGTTTATTAGCTGGCAGTGCTAGAGGCAGCTCAGATTTAGTAGCTGGAAGTGCTAGAAGCAGCTCAGGCATAGTGGGTGGCAATGCTAGAGGCATCTCAGGTTTAGTAGCTAGAAGTGCTAGAAGCAGCTCAGGCATAGTGGGTGGCAGTGCTAGAGGCATCTCAGGTTTAGTAGATGGCAGTGCTAGAGGCATCTCAGGTTTAGTAGATGGCAGTATTAGAGGCATCTCAGGTTTATTGGCTGGCAGTGCTAGAGGCATCTCAGGTTTATTAGCTGGCAGTGCTAGTGGCATCTCATGTTTAGTGGCTGGCAGTGCTAGAGGCCTCTCAGGTTTAGTAGCTGGCAGTGCTAAAGGCATCTAAGGTTTAGTGGCTGGTGGTGCTAGAGGCATAACAGGTTTAGTAGCTGACAGTGCTAGAGGCATCTCAGGTTTAGTGGCTGGCAGAGGTAGAGGTATCTGAGGTTTAGTGGCTGGCAGTGCTAGAGGCATCTCAGGATTAGTGGCTGGCAGTGCTAGAGACATATCAGGTTTTGTGGCTGGCAGTGCTAGAGGCATCTCAGGATTAGTGGCTGGCAGTGCTAGAGACATATCAGGTTTTGTGGCTGGTAGTGGTAGAGGCATTTCAGGTTTAGTGGTTGCAGTGCTAGAGGCATCTCAGGTTTAGTGGCTGGCAGTGCTAGAGACATATCAGGTTTTGTGTGTGGCAGTGGTAGAGGCATCTCCCGTTTATTGGCAGGCAGTGCTAGAGGCATCTGAGGTTTAGTAGCTGGCAGTGCTAGAGGCAGCTCAGGTTTAGTGCGTGGCTGTGCTAGAGGCATCTCAAGTTTAGTAGATGGCAGTGCTAGAGGCATCTCAGGTTTATTGGCTGGCAGTGCTAGAGGAATCTCAGGTTTATTAGCTGGCAGTGCTAGAGGCAGCTCAGATTTAGTGGGCGGCAATGCTAGAGGCATCTCAGGTTTAGTAGCTGGAAGTGCTAGAAGCAGCTCAGGCATAGTGGGTGGCAGTGCTAGAGGCATCTCAGGTTTAGTAGATGGCAGTGCTAGAGGCATCTCAGGTTTAGTAGATGGCAGTATTAGAGGCATCTCAGGTTTATTGGCTGGCAGTGCTAGAGGCATCTCTGGTTTAGTAGCTGCCCGTGCTAGAGGCATTTCAGGTTTAGTGGCTGGCAGTGCTAGAGGGTCTCAGGTTTATTGGCTGGCAGTGCTAGAGGCATCTCAGGATTAGTGTCTGGCAGTGCTAGAGACATATCAGGTTTTCTGGCTGGTAGTGGTAGAGTCATTTCAGGTTTAGTGGTTGCAGTGCTAGAGGCATCTCAGGTTTAGTGGCTGGCAGTGCTAGAGGCATCTCAGGATTAGTGGCTGGCAGTGCTAGAGACATATCAGGTTTTGTGTGTGGCAGTGATAGAGGCATCTCCTGTTTATTGGCAGGCAGTGCTAGAGGCATCTGAGGTTTAGTAGCTGGCAGTGCTAGAGGCAGCTCAGGTTTAGTGCGTGGCTGTGCTAGAGGCATCTCAAGTTTAGTAGATGGCAGTGCTAGAGGCATCTCAGGTTTATTGGCTGGCAGTGCTAGAGGAATCTCAGGTTTATTAGCTGGCAGTGCTAGAGGCAGCTCAGATTTAGTGGGTGGCAAAGCTAGAGGCATCTCAGGTTTAGTAGCTGGAAGTGCTAGAAGCAGCTCAGGCATAGTGGGTGGCAGTGCTAGAGGCATCTCAGGTTTAGTAGATGGCAGTGCTAGAGGCATCTCAGGTTTAGAAGATGGCAGTATTAGAGGCATCTCAGATTTATTGGCTGGCAGTGCTAGAGGCATCTCAGGTTTATTAGCTGGCAGTGCTAGTGGCATCTCATGTTTAGTGGCTGGCAGTGCTAGAGGCCTCTCAGGTTTAGTAGCTGGCAGTGCTAAAGGCATTTAAGGTTTAGTGGCTGGCGGTGCTAGAGGCATAACAGGTTTAGTAGCGGACAGTGCTAGAGGCATCTCAGGTTTAGTGGCTGGCAGAGGTAGAGGTATCTGAGGTTTAGTGGCTGGCAGTGCTAGAGGCATCTCAGGATTAGTGGCTGGCAGTGCTAGAGACATATCTGGTTTTGTGGCTGGCAGTGCTAGAGGCATCTCAGGATTAGTGGCTGGCAGTGCTAGAGACATATCAGGTTTTGTGGCTGGTAGTGGTAGAGGCATTTCAGGTTTAGTGGTTGCAGTGCTAGAGGCATCTCAGGTTTAGTGGCTGGCAGTGCTAGAGAAATATCAGGTTTTGTGTGTGGCAGTGGTAGAGGCATCTCCCGTTTATTGGCAGGCAGTGCTAGAGGCATCTGAGGTTTAGTAGCTGGCAGTGCTAGAAGCAGCTCAGGCATAGTGGGTGGCAGTGCTAGAGGCATCTCAGGTTTAGTAGATGGCAGTGCTAGAGGCATCTCAGGTTTAGTAGATGGCAGTGTTAGAGGCATCTCAGGTTTATTGGCTGGCAGTGCTAGAGGCATCTCAGGTTTATTAGCTGGCAGTGCTAGTGGCATCTCATGTTTAGTGGATGGCAGTGCTAGTGGCCTCTCAGGTTTAGTAGCTGGCAGTGCTAGAGGCATCTCCGGTTTAGTAGATGGCAGTGCTAGAGGCATCTCAGGATTAGTGGCTGGCAGTGCTAGAGACATATCAGGTTTTGTGGCTGGTAGTGGTAGAGGCATTTCAGGTTTAGTGGTTGCAGTGCTAGAGGCATCTCAGGTTTAGTGGCTGGCAGTGCTAGAGACATATCAGGTTTTGTGTGTGGCAGTGGTAGAGGCATCTCCCGTTTATTGGCAGGCAGTGCTAGAGGCATCTGAGGTTTAGTAGCTGGCAGTGCTAGAAGCAGCTCAGGCATAGTGGGTGGCAGTGCTAGAGGCATCTCAGGTTTAGTAGATGGCAGTGCTAGAGGCATCTCAGGTTTAGTAGATGGCAGTGTTAGAGGAATCTCAGGTTTATTGGCTGGCAGTGCTAGAGGCATCTCAGGTTTATTAGCTGGCAGTGCTAGTGGCATCTCATGTTTAGTGGATGGCAGTGCTAGAGGCCTCTCAGGTTTAGTAGCTGGCAGTGCTAGAGGCATCTCCGGTTTAGTAGATGGCAGTGCTAGAGGCATCTCAGGTTTAGTAGATGGCAGTGCTAAAGGCATCTCAGGTTTAGTGGCTGGCGGTGCTAGAGGCATATCAGGTTTAGTAGCTGACAGTGCTATGGGCATTTCAGGTTTAGTGGCTGGCAGTGCTAGAGGCATCTCATGTTTAGTGTATGGCAGTGCTAGAGGCCTCTCAGGTTTAGTAGCTGGCAGTGCTAGAGGCATCTCAGGTTTAGTAGATGGCAGTGCTAAAGGCATCTCAGGTTTAGTGGCTGGCGGTGCTAGAGGCATATCAGGTTTAGTAGCTGACAGTGCTATGGGCATTTCAGGTTTAGTGGCTTACAGTGCTAGAGGCATCTCAGGTTTAGTAGCTGGTAGTGCTAGAGGCATCTCAGGTTTAGTAGCTGGCAGTGCTAGAGGCATCTCAGCTTTAGTAGATGGCAGTGCTAGAGGCATCTCAGGTTTAGTGGTTGGCAGTGCTAGAGGCAACTCAGGTTTAGTGGCTGGCAGTGCTAGAAGCATATCAGGTTTAGTGGATGGCAGTGCTAGAGGCATCTCAGGTTTAGTAGATGGCAGTGCTAGAGGCATCTCGGGTTTAGTAGATGGCAGTGCTAAAGGCATCTCAGGTTTAGTGGCTGGCGGTGCTAGAGGCATATCAGGTTTAGTAGCTGACAGTGCTATGGGCATTTCAGGTTTAGTGGCTGGCAGTGCTAGAGGCATCTCTGGTTTAGTAGCTGGCAGTGCTCGAGACATCTCAGGCTTAGTAGCTGACAGTGCTATGGGTATCTCAGGTTTAGTGGCTGGCAGTGCTAGAGGCATCTCAGGTTTAGTAGCTGGCAGTGCTAGAGGCATTTCAGGTTTAGTGGCTGGCAGTGCTAGAGGCATCTCATGATTAGTGGCTGGCAGTGCTAGAGACATATCAGGTTTTGTGTGTTGCAGTGGTTGAGGCATCTCCAGTTTATTGGATGGCAGTGCTAGAGGCATCTCAGGTTTAGTAGATGGCAGTGCTAGAGGCATCTCAGGTTTAGTATATGGCAGTGCTAGAAGCATCTCAGGTTTAGTAGATGGTAGTGCTAGAGGCATCTCAGGTTTAGTGGCTGGCAGTGCTAGAGGCATCTCAGGTTTAGTAGCTGGCAGTGCTAGAGGCATCTCAGGTTCAGTGGCTGGCAGTGGTAGAGACATCCAGGTTTAGTGGCTGGCAGTGCTAGCGGCATCTCAGGTTTGTGGCTGGCAGTGGTAGAGGCATCTCAGGTTTAGTGGCTGGCAGTGCTAGAGGTATCTCAGGTTTAGTGGCTGGCAGTGCCAGAGGCATCTCAGGTTTAGTAGCTGTCAGTGCTAGAGGCATCTCAGGTTTAGTGGCTGGCAGAGGTAGAGGTATCTGAGGTTTAGTGGCTGGCAGTGCTAGAGGCATCTCAGGATTAGTGGCTGGCAGTGCTAGAGGCATCTCAGGATTAGTGGCTGGCAGTGCTAGAGACATATCAGGTTTTGTGTGTGGCAGTGGTAGAGGCATCTCCAGTTTATTGGCAGGCAGTGCTAGAGGCATCTGTGGTTTTGTAGCTGGCAGTGCTCGAGACATCTCAGGCTTAGTAGCTGACAGTGCTATGGGTATCTCAGGTTTAGTGGCTTACAGTGCTAGAGGCATCTCAGGTTTAGTAGCTGGCAGTGCTAGAGGCATTTCAGGTTTAGTGGCTGGCAGTGCTAGAGGCATCTCATGATTAGTGGCTGGCAGTGCTAGAGACATATCAGGTTTTGTGTGTTGCAGTGGTTGAGGCATCTCCAGTTTATTGGATGGCAGTGCTAGAGGCATCTCAGGTTTAGTAGATGGCAGTGCTAGAGGCATCTCAGGTTTAGTATATGGCAGTGCTAGAAGCATCTCAGGTTTAGTAGATGGTAGTGCTAGAGGCATCTCAGGTTTAGTGGCTGGCAGTGCTAGAGGCATCTCAGGTTTAGTAGCTGGCAGTGCTAGAGGCATCTCAGGTTCAGTGGCTGGCAGTGGTAGAGACATCCAGGTTTAGTGGCTGGCAGTGCTAGCGGCATCTCAGGTTTGTGGCTGGCAGTGGTAGAGGCATCTCAGGTTTAGTGGCTGGCAGTGCTAGAGGTATCTCAGGTTTAGTGGCTGGCAGTGCCAGAGGCATCTCAGGTTTAGTAGCTGTCAGTGCTAGAGGCATCTCAGGTTTAGTGGCTGGCAGAGGTAGAGGTATCTGAGGTTTAGTGGCTGGCAGTGCTAGAGGCATCTCAGGATTAGTGGCTGGCAGTGCTAGAGGCATCTCAGGATTAGTGGCTGGCAGTGCTAGAGACATATCAGGTTTTGTGTGTGGCAGTGGTAGAGGCATCTCCAGTTTATTGGCAGGCAGTGCTAGAGGCATCTGTGGTTTTGTAGCTGGCAGTGCTAGAGGCAGCTCAGGTTTAGTGGGTGGCAGTGCTAGAGGCATCTCAGGTTTAGTAAATGTCAGTGCTAGAGGCATTTCAGGTTTATTGGCTGGCAGTGCCAGAGGAATCTCAGGTTTATTAGCTGGCAGTGCTAGCGGCAGCTCGGATTTAGTGGGTGGCAATGCTAGAGGCATCTCAGGTTTAGTAGATGGCAGTGCTAGAGGCATCTCAGGTTTAGTAGATGGCAGTGTTAGAGGCATCTCCGGTTTATTGGCTGGCAGTGCTAGAGGCATCTCAGGTTTATTAGCTGGCAGTGCTAGTGGCATCACATGTTTAGTAGCTGACAGTGCTATGGGCATTTCAGGTTTAGTGGCTGTCAGTGCTAGAGGCATCTCAGGTTTAGTAGCTGGCAGGGCTCGAGGCATCTCAGGTTTAGTAGCTGGCAGTGCTAGAGACATCTCAGGTTTAGGGCTGGCAAGGCTAAAGGCATCTCAGGTTTAGTGGCTGGCAGTGCTAGAGGCATCTCAGGTTTAGTAGCTGGCAGTGCTAGAGGCATCTCAGCTTTAGTAGATGGCACTGCTGGGGGCATCTCAGGTTTAGTAGATGGCAGTGCTAGAGGCATCTCAGCTTTAGAAGATGGCAGTGCTATAGACAACTCAGGTTTAGTGGCTGGCAGTGCTAGGGGCATCTCAGGTTTAGTGGCTGGAAGTGCTAGAGGCATCTCAGGTTTAGTAGATGGCAGTGCTAGAGGCATCTCAGGTTTAGTGGCTGGCAGTGCTAGGGGCATCTCAGGTTTAGTGGCTGGCATTGCTAGAGGCATCTCAGGGTTAGTGGCTGGCAGTGCTAGAGGCATCTCAGGTTCAGTAGATGGCAGTGCTAGAGGCATCTCAGGTTTAGTGGCTGGCAGTGCTAGAGTCATCTCAGGTTTAGTGCCTGGCAGTGCTAGAGGCATCTCCGGTTTAGTGGCTGGCAGTGCTTGAGGCATCTTAGGTTTAGAAGCTGGCAGTGCTAGAGGCATCTCAGGTTCAGTGGCTGGCAGTGGTAGAGACATCCAGGTTTAGTTGCTGGCAGTGCTAGCGGCATCTCAGGTTTGTGGCTGGCAGTGGTAGAGGCATCTCAGGATTAGTGGCTGGCAGTGCTAGAGGCATCTCAGGATTAGTGGCTGGCAGTGTCTAGAGACATATCAGGTTTTGTGTGTGGCAGTGCTAGAGGCATCTCCAGTTTATTGGCAGGCAGTGCTAGAGGCATCTGTGGTTTTGTAGCTGGCAGTGCTAGAGGCAGCTCAGGTTTAGTGGGTGGCAGTGCTAGAGGCATCTCAGGTTTAGTAAATGTCAGTGCTAGAGGCATCTCAGGTTTATTGGCTGGCAGTGCCAGAGGAATCTCAGGTTTATTAGCTGCCAGTGCTAGCGGCAGCTCAGATTTAGTGGGTGGCAATGCTAGAGGCATCTCAGGTTTAGTAGCTGGAAGTGCTAGAAGCAGCTCAGGCATAGTGGGTGGCAGTGCTAGAGGCATCTCAGGTTTAGTAGATGGCAGTGCTAGAGACATCTCAGGTTTAGTAGATGGCAGTGTTAGAGGCATCTCCGGTTTATTGGCTGGCAGTGCTAGAGGCATCTCAAGTTTATTAGCTGGCTGTGCTAGTGGCATCACATGTTTAGTGGATGGCAGTGCTAAAGGCATCTCAGGTTTAGTGGCTGGCGGTGCTAGAGGCATATCAGGTTTAGTAGCTGACAGTGCTATGGGCATTTCAGGTTTAGTGGCTGGCAGTGCTAGAGGCATCTCAGGTTTAGTAGCTGGCAGTGCTCGAGGCATCTCAGGCTTAGTAGCTGACAGTGCTATGGGTATCTCAGGTTTAGTGGCTTACAGTGTTAGAGGCATCTCAGGTTTAGTAGCTGGCAGTGCTAGAGGCATCTCAGGTTTAGTGGCTGGCAGTGCTAGAGACATCTCAGGTTTAGTAGATGGCAGTGCTAGAGGCATCTCCGGTTTAGGGCTGGCAAAGCTAAAGGCATCTCAGGTTTAGTGGCTGGCAGTACTAGAGGCATCTCAGGTTTAGTAGCTGGCAGTGCTAGAGGCATCTCAGCTTTAGTAGATGGCACTGCTAGGGGCATCTCAGGTTTAGTAGATGGCAGTGCTAGAGGCATCTCAGCTTTAGAAGATGGCAGTGCTATAGACAACTCAGGTTTAGTGGCTGGCAGTGCTAGGGGCATCTCAGGTTTAGTGGCTGGCAGTGCTAGGGGCATCTCAGGTTTAGTAGATGGCAGTGCTAGAGGCATCTCAGGTTTAGTGGCTGGCAGTGCTAGGGGCATCTCAGGTTTAGTGGCTGGCAGTGCTAGAGGCATCTCAGGTTCAGTAGATGGCAGTTCTAGAGGCATCTCAGGTTTAGTGGCTTGCAGTGCTAGAGTCATCTCAGGTTTAGTGGCTGGCAGTGCTAGAGGCATCTCCGGTTTAGTGGCTGGCAGTGCTTGAGGCATCTTAGGTTTAGTGGCTGGCAGTGCTAGAGGCATCTCAGGTTTAGTAGATGGCAGTGTTAGAATCATCTCAGGTTTAGTGGTTGGCAGTGCTAGAGGCATCTCAGGTTTAGTGTCTGGCAGTGCTAGAGGCATGTCAGGTTTAGCAGCTGCCAGTGCTAGAGGCATCTCAGGTTTAGTGGCTGGCAGAGGTAGAGGTATCTGAGATTTAGTGGCTGGCAGTGCTAGAGGCATCTCAGGATTAGTGGCTGGCAGTGCTAGAGACATTTCAGGTTTAGTGGCTGGCAGTGCTAGAGGCATCTCATGATTAGTGGCTGGCAGTGCTAGAGACATATCAGGTTTTTTGTGTTGCAGTGGTTGAGGCATCTCCAGTTTATTGGATGGCAGTGCTAGAGGCATCTCAGGTTTAGTAGATGGCAGTGCTAGAGGCATCTCAGGTTTAGTATATGGCAGTGCTAGAAGCATCTCAGGTTTAGTAGATGGTAGTGCTAGAGGCATCTCAGGTTTAGTGGCTGGCAGTGCTAGAGGCATCTCAGGTTTAGTAGCTGGCAGTGCTAGAGGCAACTCAGGTTCAGTGGCTGGCAGTGGTAGAGACATCCAGGTTTAGTGGCTGGCAGTGCTAGCGGCATCTCAGGTTTGTGGCTGGCAGTGGTAGAGGCATCTCAGGTTTAGTGGCTGGCAGTGCTAGAGGCATCTCAGGTTTAGTAGCTGGCAGTGCTAGAGGCATTTCAGGTTTAGTGGCTGGCAGTGCTAGAGGCATCTCATGATTAGTGGCTGGCAGTGCTAGAGACATATCAGGTTTTGTGTGTTGCAGTGGTTGAGGCATCTACAGTTTATTGGATGGCAGTGCTAGAGGCATCTCAGGTTTAGTAGATGGCAGTGCTAGAGGCATCTCAGGTTTAGTATATGGCAGTGCTAGAAGCATCTCAGGTTTAGTAGATGGTAGTGCTAGAGGCATCTCAGGTTTAGTGGCTGGCAGTGCTAGAGGCATCTCAGGTTTGTGGCTGGCAGTGGTAGAGGCATCTCAGGTTTAGTAGCTGTCAGTGCTAGAGGCATCTCAGGTTTAGTGGCTGGCAGAGGTAGAGGTATCTGAGGTTTAGTGGCTGGCAGTGCTAGAGGCATCTCAGGATTAGTGGCTGGCAGTGCTAGAGGCATCTGTGGTTTTGTAGCTGGCAGTGCTAGAGGCAGCTCAGGTTAAGCGGGTGGCAGTGCTAGAGGCATCTCAGGTTTAGTAAATGTCAGTGCTAGAGGCATTTCAGGTGTATTAGCTGGCAGTGCCAGAGGAATCTCAGGTTTATTAGCTGGCAGTGCTAGCGGCAGCTCGGATTTAGTGGGTGGCAATGCTAGAGGCATCTCAGGTTTAGTAGCTGGAAGTGCTAGAAGCAGCTCAGGCATAGTGGGTGGCAGTGCTAGAGGAATCTCAGGTTTAGTAGATGGCAGTGCTAGAGGCATCTCAGGTTTAGTAGGTGGCAGTGTTAGAGGCATCTCCGGTTTATTGGCTGGCAGTGCTAGAGGCATCTCAGGTTTATTAGCTGGCAGTGCTAGTGGCATCACATGTTTAGTGGATGGCAGTGCTAGAGGCATCTCAGGTTTAGTAGCAGGCAGTGCTAGAGGCATCTCAGGTTTAGTAGATGGCAGTGCTAAAGGCATCTCAGGTTTAGTGGCTGGCGGTGCTAGAGGCATATCAGGTTTAGTAGCTGACAGTGCTATGGGCATTTCAGGTTTAGTGGCTGGCAGTGCTAGAGGCATCTCAGGTTTAGTAGCTGGCAGGGCTCGAGGCATCTCAGGTTTAGTAGCTGGCAGTGCTAGAGACATCTCAGGTTTAGGGCTGGCAAGGCTAAAGGCATCTCAGGTTTAGTGGCTGGCAGTGCTAGAGGCATCTCAGATTTAGTAGCTGGCAGTGCTAGAGGCATCTCAGCTTTAGTAGATGGCACTGCTGGGGGCATCTCAGGTTTAGTAGATGGCAATGCTAGAGGCATCTCAGCTTTAGAAGATGGCAGTGCTATAGACAACTCAGGTTTAGTGGCTGGCAGTGCTAGGGGCATCTCAGGTTTAGTGGCTGGAAGTGCTAGAGGCATCTCAGGTTTAGTAGATGGCAGTGCTAGAGGCATCTCAGGTTTAGTGGCTGGCAGTGCTAGGGGCATCTCAGGTTTAGTGGCTGGCATTGCTAGAGGCATCTCAGGTTTAGTGGCTGGCAGTGCTAGAGGCATCTCAGGTTCAGTAGATGGCAGTGCTAGAGGCACCTCAGGTTTAGTGGCTGGCAGTGCTAGAGTCATCTCAGGTTTAGTGCCTGGCAGTGCTAGAGGCATCTCCGGTTTAGTGGCTGGCAGTGCTTGAGGCATCTTAGGTTTAGAAGCTGGCAGTGCTAGAGGCATCTCAGGTTCAGTGGCAGGCAGTGGTAGAGACATCCAGGTTTAGTTGCTGGCAGTGCTAGCGGCATCTCAGGTTTGTGGCTGGCAGTGGTAGAGGCATCTCAGGTTTAGTGGCTGGCAGTGCTAGAGGCATCTCAGGTTTAGTGGCTGGCAGTGCCAGAGGCATCTCAGGTTTAGTAGCTGTCAGTGCTAGAGGCATCTCAGGTTTATTAGCTGGCAGTGCTAGCGGCAGCTCGGATTTAGTGGGTGGCAATGCTAGAGGCATCTCCAGTTTATTGGCAGGCAGTGCTAGAGGCATCTGTGGTTTTGTAGCTGGCAGTGCTAGAGGCAGCTCAGGTTTAGTGGGTGGCAGTGCTAGAGGCATCTCAGGTTTAGTAAATGTCAGTGCTAGAGGCATTTCAGGTTTATTGGCTGGCAGTGCCAGAGGAATCTCAGGTTTATTAGCTGGCAGTGCTAGCGGCAGCTCGGATTTAGTGGGTGGCAATGCTAGAGGCATCTCAGGTTTAGTAGCTGGAAGTGCTAGAAGCAGCTCAGGCATAGTGGGTGGCAGTGATAGAGGAATCTCAGGTTTAGTAGATGGCAGTGCTAGAGGCATCTCAGGTTTAGTAGATGGCAGTGTTATGTTATGTTATGTTACCTAAATTTGTAGAGCGCACGGTCGCCCAGGGGCATCATGGCGCTGATGAGGAAACTGTCACACAGGAAGAGCAGTAATAGTCGGGGGGCTAGAATAAGGTAGTTTTCAGGGCTTTCCTGAAAGCCAGATGGTTGGAGATAGACTTGAGTGGCAGTGGGAGGGCGTTCCACAGCCTTGCCGCAGCAATGGAAAAGGCTCTGCCTTTCCATTGCTGCGGCAAGTGTTAGAGGCATCTCCGGTTTATTGGCTGGCAGTGCTAGAGGCATCTCAGGTTTATTAGCTGGCAGTGCTAGTGGCATCACATGTTTAGTGGATGGCAGTGCTAGAGGCATCTCAGGTTTAGTAGCAGGCAGTGCTAGAGGCATCTCAGGTTTAGTAGATGGCAGTGCTAAAGGCATCTCAGGTTTAGTGGCTGGCGAAGCTAGAGGCATATCAGGTTTAGTAGTTGACAGTGCTATGGGCATTTCAGGTTTAGTGGCTGTCAGTGCTAGAGGCATCTCAGGTTTAGTAGCTGGCAGGGCTCGATGCATCTCAGGTTTAGTAGCTGGCAGTGCTAGAGACATCTCAGGTTTAGGGCTGGCAAGGCTAAAGGCATCTCAGGTTTAGTGGCTGGCAGTGCTAGAGGCATCTCAGGTTTAGTAGCTGGCAGTGCTAGAGGCATCTCAGCTTTAGTAGATGGCACTGCTGGGGGCATCTCAGGTTTAGTAGATGGCAGTGCTAGGGGCATCTCAGGTTTAGTGGCTGGAAGTGCTAGAGGCATCTCAGGTTTAGTAGATGGCAGTGCTAGAGGCATCTCAGGTTTAGTGGCTGGCAGTGCTAGGGGCATCTCAGGTTTAGTGGCTGGCATTGCTAGAGGCATCTCAGGTTTAGTGGCTGGCAGTGCTAGAGGCATCTCAGGTTCAGTAGATGGCAGTGCTAGAGGCATCTCAGGTTTAGTGGCTGGCAGTGCTAGAGTCATCTCAGGTTTAGTGCCTGGCAATGCTAGCGGCATCTCCGGTTTAGTGGCTGGCAGTGCTTGAGGCATCTTAGGTTTAGAAGCTGGCAGTGCTAGAGGCATCTCAGGTTCAGTGGCTGGCAGTGGTAGAGACATCCAGGTTTAGTTGCTGGCAGTGCTAGCGGCATCTCAGGTTTGTGGCTGGCAGTGGTAGAGGCATCTCAGGATTAGTGGCTGGCAGTGCTAGAGGCATCTCAGGATTAGTGGCTGGCAGTGTCTAGAGACATATCAGGTTTTGTGTGTGGCAGTGCTAGAGGCATCTCCAGTTTATTGGCAGGCAGTGCTAGAGGCATCTGTGGTTTTGTAGCTGGCAGTGCTAGAGGCAGCTCAGGTTTAGTGGGTGGCAGTGCTAGAGGCATCTCAGGTTTAGTAAATGTCAGTGCTAGAGGCATCTCAGGTTTATTGGCTGGCAGTGCCAGAGGAATCTCAGGTTTATTAGCTGCCAGTGCTAGCGGCAGCTCAGATTTAGTGGGTGGCAATGCTAGAGGCATCTCAGGTTTAGTAGCTGGAAGTGCTAGAAGCAGCTCAGGCATAGTGGGTGGCAGTGCTAGAGGCATCTCAGGTTTAGTAGATGGCAGTGCTAGAGACATCTCAGGTTTAGTAGATGGCAGTGTTAGAGGCATCTCTGGTTTATTGGCTGGCAGTGCTATTGGCATCTCAAGTTTATTAGATGGCTGTGCTAGTGGCCTCACATGTTTAGTGGATGGCAGTGCTAAAGGCATCTCAGGTTTAGTGGCTGGCGGTGCTAGAGGCATATCAGGTTTAGTAGCTGACAGTGCTATGGGCATTTCAGGTTTAGTGGCTGACAGTGCTAGAGGCATCTCAGGTTTAGTAGCTGGCAGTGCTCGAGGCATCTCAGGCTTAGTAGCTGACAGTGCTATGGGTATCTCAGGTTTAGTGGCTTACAGTGTTAGAGGCATCTCAGGTTTAGTAGCTGGCAGGGCTAGAGGTATCTCAGGTTTAGTGGCTGGCAGTGCTAGAGGCATCTCAGGTTTAGTGGCTGGCAGTGCAAGAGGCATCTCAGGTTTAATAGCTGGCAGTGCTAGAGACATCTCAGGTTTAGTAGATGGCAGTGCTAGAGGCATCTCCGGTTTAGGGCTGGCAAAGCTAAAGGCATCTCAGGTTTAGTGGCTGGCAGTACTAGAGGCATCTCAGGTTTAGTAGCTGGCAGTGCTAGAGGCATCTCAGCTTTAGTAGATGGCACTGCTAGGGGCATCTCAGGTTTAGTAGATGGCAGTGCTAGAGGCATCTCAGCTTTAGAAGATGGCAGTGCTATAGACAACTCAGGTTTAGTGGCTGGCAGTGCTAGGGGCATCTCAGGTTTAGTGGCTGGCAGTGCTAGAGGCATCTCAGGTTTAGTAGATGGCAGTGCTAGAGGCATCTCAGGTTTAGTGGCTGGCAGTGCTAGGGGCATCTCAGGTTTAGTGGCTGGCAGTGCTAGAGGCATCTCAGGTTCAGTAGATGGCAGTGCTAGAGGCATCTCATGTTTAGTGGCTTGCAGTGCTAGAGTCATCTCAGGTTTAGTGGCTGGCAGTGCTAGAGGCATCTCCGGTTTAGTGGCTGGCAGTGCTTGAGGCATCTTAGGTTTAGTGGCTGGCAGTGCTAGAGGCATCTCAGGTTTAGTAGATGGCAGTGTTAGAATCATCTCAGGTTTAGTGGTTGGCAGTGCTAGAGGCATCTCAGGTTTAGTGTCTGGCCGTGCTAGAGGCATGTCAGGTTTAGCAGCTGCCAGTGCTAGAGGCATCTCAGGTTTAGTGGCTGGCAGTGCTAGAGACATTTCAGGTTTAGTGGCTGGCAGTGCTAGAGGCATCTCATGATTAGTGGCTGGCAGTGCTAGAGACATATCAGGTTTTGTGTGTTGCAGTGGTTGAGGCATCTCCAGTTTATTGGATGGCAGTGCTAGAGGCATCTCAGGTTTAGTAGATGGCAGTGCTAGAGGCATCTCAGGTTTAGTATATGGCAGTGCTAGAAGCATCTCAGGTTTAGTAGATGGTAGTGCTAGAGGCATCTCAGGTTTAGTGGCTGGCAGTGCTAGAGGCATCTCAGGTTTAGTAGCTGGCAGTGCTAGAGGCAACTCAGGTTCAGTGGCTGGCAGTGGTAGAGACATCCAGGTTTAGTGGCTGGCAGTGCTAGCGGCATCTCAGGTTTGTGGCTGGCAGTGGTAGAGGCATCTCAGGTTTAGTGGCTGGCAGTGCTAGAGGCATCTCAGGTTTAGTAGCTGGCAGTGCTAGAGGCATTTCAGGTTTAGTGGCTGGCAGTGCTAGAGGCATCTCATGATTAGTGGCTGGCAGTGCTAGAGACATATCAGGTTTTGTGTGTTGCAGTGGTTGAGGCATCTCCAGTTTATTGGATGGCAGTGCTAGAAGCAGCTCAGGCATAGTGGGTGGCAGTGCTAGAGGCATCTCAGGTTTAGTAGATGGCAGTGCTAGAGGCATCTCAGGTTTAGTAGATGGCAGTGTTAGAGGCATCTCCGGTTTATTGGCTGGCAGTGCTAGAGGCATCTCAGGTTTATTAGCTGGAAGTGCTAGTGGCATCACATGTTTAGTGGATGGCAGTGCTAGAGGCATCTCAGGTTTAGTAGCAGGCAGTGCTAGAGGCATCTCCGGTTTACTAGATGGCAGTGCTAAAGGCATCTCAGGTTTAGTGGCTGGCGGTGCTAGAGGCATATCAGGTTTAGTAGCTGACAGTGCTATGGGCATTTCAGGTTTAGTGGCTGGCAGTGCTAGAGGCATCTCAGGTTTAGTAGCTGGCAGTGCTCGAGGCATCTCAGGCTTAGTAGCTGACAGTGCTATGGGTATCTCAGGTTTAGTGGCTTACAGTGTTAGAGGCATCTCAGGTTTAGTAGCTGGCAGTGCTAGAGGCATCTCAGGTTTAGTAGATGGCAGTGCTAGAGACATCTCAGGTTTAGCGGCTGGCAGTGCTAGAGGCATCTCAGGTTTAGTGGCTGGCAGTGCAAGAGGCATCTCAGGTTTAGTAGATGGCAGTGCTAGAGGCATCTCAGGTTTAGGGCTGGCAAGGCTAAAGGCATCTCGGGTTTAGTGGCTGGCAGTGCTAGAGGCATCTCAGGTTTAGTAGTTGGCAGTGCTAGAGGCATCTCAGCTTTAGTAGATGGCACTGCTAGGGGCATCTCAGGTTTAGTAGATGGCAGTGCTAGAGGCATCTCAGCTTTAGAAGATGGCAGTGCTATAGACAACTCAGGTTTAGTGGCTGGCAGTGCTAGGGGCATCTCAGGTTTAGTGGCTGGCAGTGCTAGAGGCATCTCAGGTTTAGTAGATGGCAGTGCTAGAGGCATCTCTGGTTTAGTAGCTGGCAGTGCTCGAGGCATCTCAGGCTTAGTAGCTGACAGTGCTATGGGTATCTCAGGTTTAGTGGCTTACAGTGCTAGAGGCATCTCAGGTTTAGTAGCTGGCAGTGCTAGAGGCATCTCAGGTTTCGTAGATGGCAGTGCTAGAGGCATCTCAGGTTTAGTGAATGGCAGTGCTAGAGGCATCTCCGGTTTAGTGGCTGGCAGTGCTTGAGGCATCTAAGGTTTAGTGGCTGGCAGTGCTAGAGGCATCTCAGGTTTAGTAGATGGCAGTGTTCGAATCATCTCAGGTTTAGTGGTTGGCAGTGCTAGAGGCATCTCAGGTTTAGTGGCTGGCAGTGCCAGAGGCATGTCAGGTTTAGCAGCTGCCAGTGCTAGAGGCATCTCAGGTTTAGTGGCTGGCAGAGGTAGAGGTATCTGAGGTTTAGTGGCTGGCAGTGCTAGAGGCATCTCAGGATTAGTGGCTGGCAGTGCTAGAGACATATCAGGTTTTGTAGCTGGTAGTGGTAGAGGCATTTCAGGTTTAGTAGCTGGCAGTGCTAGAGGCATCTCAGGTTTAGTGGCTGGCAGTGCTAGAGGCATCTCAGGATTAGTGGCTGGCAGTGCTAGGGACATATCAGGTTTTGTGGCTGGCAGTGGTAGAGGCATTTCAGGTTTAGTGGCTGGCAGTGCTAGAGGCATCTCATGATTAGTGGCTGGCAGTGCTAGAGACATATCAGGTTTTGTGTGTTGCAGTGGTTGAGGCATCTCCAGTTTATTGGATGGCAGTGCTAGAGGCATCTCAGGTTTAGTAGATGGCAGTGCTAGAGGCATCTCAGGTTTAGTATATGGCAGTGCTAGAGGCATCTCAGGATTAGTGTCTGGCAGTGCTAGAGACATATCAGGTTTTGTGGCTGGTAGTGGGAGAGGCATTTCAGGTCTAGTGGTTGGAGTGCTAGAGGCATCTCAGGTTTAGTGGCTGGCAGTGCTAGAGGCATCTCAGGATTAGTGGCTGGCAGTGCTATAGACATATCAGGTTTTGTGTGTGGCAGTGATAGAGGCACCTATTGTTTATTGGCAGGCAGTGCTAGAGGCATCTGAGGTTTAGTAGCTGGCAGTGCTAGAGGCAGCTCAGGTTTAGTGGGTGGCTGTGCTAGAGGCATCTCAAGTTTAGTAGATGGCAGTGCTAGAGGCATCTCAGGTTTATAGGCTGGCAGTGCTAGAGGAATCTCAGGTTTATTAGCTGGCAGTGCTAGAGGCAGCTCAGATTTAGTGGGTGGCAATGCTAGAGGCATCTGAGGTTTAGTAGCTGGAAGTGCTAGAAGCAGCTCAGGCATAATGGGTGGCAGTGCTAGAGGCATCTCAGGTTTAGTAGATGGCAGTGCTAGAGGCATCTCAGGTTTAGTAGATGGCAGTGTTAGAGGCATCTCAGGTTTATTGGCTGGCAGTGCTAGAGGCATCTCAGGTTTATTAGCTGGCAGTGCTAGTGGCATCTCATGTTTAGTGGCTTACAGTGCTAGAGGCCTCTCAGGTTTAGTAGCTGGCAGTGCTAAAGGCATCTAAGGTTTAGTGGCTGGCGGTGCTAGAGGCCTCTCAGGTTTAGTAGCTGACAGTGCTAGAGGCATCTCAGCTTTAGTAGATGGCACTGCTAGGGGCATCTCAGGTTTAGTAGATGGCAGTGCTAGAGGCATCTCAGCTTTAGAAGATGGCAGTGCTATAGACAACTAAGGTTTAGTGGCTGGCAGCGCTAGGGGCATCTCAGGTTTAGTGGCTGGCAGTGCTAGAGGCATCTCAGGTTAAGTAGATGGCAGTGCTAGAGGCATCTCAGGTTTAGTGGCAGGCAGTGCTAGGGGCATCTCAGGTTTAGTGGCTGGCATTGCTAGAGGCATCTCGTGTTTAGTGGCTGGCAGTGCTAGAGGCATCTCAGGTTCAGTAGATGGCAGTGCTAGAGGCATCTCAGGTTTAGTGGCTGGCAGTGCTAGAGTCATCTCAGGTTTAGTGGCTGGCAGTGCTAGAGGCATCTCCGGTTTAGTAGCTGGCAGTGCTGGAGGCATCTCAGGTTAAGTAGCTGACAGTGCTATGGGCATCTCAGGTTTAGTGGCTTACAGACCTAGAGGCATCTCAGGTTTAGTAGCTGGCAGTGCTAGAGGCATCTCAGGTTTCGTGGCTGGCAGTGCTAGAGGCAACTCAGGTTTAGTGGCTGGTAGTGCAAGAGGCATCTCAGGTTTAGTAGATGGCAGTGCCAGAGACATCTCAGGTTTAGTAGATGGCAGTGCTAGAGGCATCTCAGGTTTAGGGCTGGCAAAGCTAAAGGCATCTCAGGTTTAGTGGCTGGCAGTGCTAGAGGCATCTCAGGTTTAGTGGCTGGCAGTGCTAGAGGCATCTCAGGATTAGTGGCTGGCAGTGCTAGAGCCATATCAGGTTTTGTAGCTGGTAGTGGTAGAGGCATTTCAGGTTTAGTGGCTGGCAGTGCTAGAGGCATCTCAGGATTAGTGGCTGGCAGTGCTAGGGACATATCAGGTTTTGTGGCTGGCAGTGGTAGAGGCATTTCAGGTTTAGTGGCTGGCAGTGCTAGAGGCATCTCATGATTAGTGGCTGGCAGTGCTAGAGACATATCAGGTTTTGTGTGTTGCAGTGGTTAAGGCATCTCCAGTTTATTGGATGGCAGTGCTAGAGGCATCTCAGGTTTACTAGATGGCAGTGCTAGAGGCATCTCAGGTTTAGTATATGGCAGTGCTAGAGGCATCTCAGGATTAGTGTCTGGCAGTGCTAGAGACATATCAGGGTTTGTGGCTGGTAGTGGGAGAGGCATTTCAGGTCTAGTGGTTGGAGTGCTAGAGGCATCTCAGGTTTAGTGGCTCGCAGTGCTAGAGGCATCTCAGGATTAGTGGCTGGCAGTGCTAGAGACATATCAGGTTTTGTGTGTGGCAGTGATAGAGGCACCTACTGTTTATTGGCAGGCAGTGCTAGAGGCATCTGAGGTTTAGTAGCTGGCAGTGCTAGAGGCAGCTCAGGTTTAGTTGGTGGCTGTGCTAGAGGCATCTCAAGTTTAGTAGATGGCAGTGCTAGAGGCATCTCAGGTTTATTGGCTGGCAGTGCTAGAGGAATCTCAGGTTTATTAGCTGGCAGTGCTAGAGGCAGCTCAGATTTAGTGGGTGGCAATGCTAGAGGCCTCTCAGGTTTAGTAGCTGGCAGTGCTAAAGGCATCTAAGGTTTAGTGGCTGGCGGTGCTAGAGGCACATCAGGTTTAGTAGCTGACAGTGCTAGAGGCATCTCAGGTTTAGTCGCTGGCAGAGGTAGAGGTATCTGAGGTTTAGTGGCTGGCAGTGCTAGAGACATCTCGGGATTAGTGGCTGGCAGTGCTAGAGACATATCAGGTTTTGTGGCTGGTAGTGGTAGAGGCATTTCAGGTTTAGTGGCTGGCAGTGCTAGAGGCATCTCAGGTTTAGTGGCTGGCAGTGCTAGAGGCATCTCAGGATTAGTGTCTTCAGTGCTAGAGACATATCAGGTTTTGTGGCTGGTAATGGTAGAGGCATTTCAGGTTTAGTGGTTGCAGTGCTAGAGGCATCTCAGGTTTAGTGGCTGGCAGTGCTAGAGGCATATCAGGTTTTGTGTGTGGCAGTATTAGAGGCATCTCCCATTTATTGGCAGGCAGTGCTAGAGGCATCTGAGGTTTAGTAGCTGGCAGTGCTAGAGGCAGCTCAGGTTTAGTGGGTGGCAGTGCTAGAGGCATCTCAGGTTTAGTAGATGGCAGTGCTAGAGGCATCTCAGGTTTATTGGCTGGCAGTGCTAGAGGAATCTCAGGTTTATTAGCTGGCAGTGCTAGAGGCAGCTCAGATTTAGTGGGTGGCAATGCTAGAGGCATCTCAGGTTTAGTACCTGGAAGTGCTAGAAGCAGCTCAAGCATAGTGGGTGGCAGTGCTAGAGGCATCTCAGGTTTAGTAGATGGCAGTGCTAGAGGCATCTCAGGTTTAGTAGATGGCAGTGTTAGAGGCATCTCCGGTTTATTGGCTGGCAGTGCTAGAGGCATCTCAGGTTTATTATCTGGCAGTGCTAGTGGCATCACATGTTTAGTGGATGGCAGTGCTAGAGGCATCTCAGGTTTAGTAGCTGGCAGTGCTCGAGGCATCTCAGGCTAAGTAGCTGACAGTGCTATGGGTATCTCAGGGTTAGTGGCTTACAGTGCTAGAGGCATCTCAGGTTTAGTAGCTGGCAGTGCTAGAGGCATCTCAGGTTTCGTAGATGGCAGTGCTAGAGGTATCTCAGGTTTAGTGGATGGCAGTGCTAGAGGCATCTCAGGTTTAGTAGAGGCATCTCAGGTTTAGAGATGGCAGTGCTAGAGACATCTCAGGTTTAGTGGCTGGCAGTGCTAGAGGCATCTCAGGTTTAGTGGCTGGCAGTGCAAGAGGCATCTCAGGTTTAGTAGCTGGCAGTGCTAGAGACATCTCAGGTTTAGTAGATGGCAGTGCTAGAGGCATCTCAGGTTTAGGGCTGGCAAGGCTAAAGGCATCTCAGGTTTAGTGGCTGGCAGTGCTAGAGGCCTCTCAGGTTTAGTAGCTGACAGTGCTAGAGGCATCTCAGCTTTAGTAGATGGCACTGCTAGGGGCATCTCAGGTTTAGTAGATGGCAGTGCTAGAGGCATCTCAGCTTTAGAAGATGGCAGTGCTATAGACAACTAAGGTTTAGTGGCTGGCAGCGCTAGGGGCATCTCAGGTTTAGTGGCTGGCAGTGCTAAAGGCATCTCAGGTTAAGTAGATGGCAGTGCTAGAGGCATCTCAGGTTTAGTGGCAGGCAGTGCTAGGGGCATCTCAGGTTTAGTGGCTGGCATTGCTAGAGGCATCTCGTGTTTAGTGGCTGGCAGTGCTAGAGGCATCTCAGGTTCAGTAGATGGCAGTGCTAGAGGCATCTCAGGTTTAGTGGCTGGCAGTGCTAGAGTCATCTCAGGTTTAGTGGCTGGCAGTGCTAGAGGCATCTCCGGTTTAGTAGCTGGCAGTGCTGGAGGCATCTCAGGTTTTGTGGCTGGCAGTGCAAGAGGCATCTCAGGTTTAGTAGCTGGCAGTGCTAGAGACATCTCAGGTTTAGTAGATGGCAGTGCTAGAGGCATCTCAGGTTTAGGGCTGGCAAGGCTAAAGGCATCTCAGGTTTAGTGGCTGGCAGTGCTAGAGGCATCTCAGGTTCAGTAGATGGCAGTGCTAGAGGCATCTCAGGTTTAGTAGCTGGCAGTGCTAGAGTCATCTCAGGTTTAGTTGCTGGCAGTGCTAGAGGCATCTCAGGTTTAGTAGCTGACAGTGCTAGAGGCATTTCAGGTTTTGTGTGTGGCAGTGGTAGAGGCATCTCCCGTTTATTGGCAGGCAGTGCTAGAGGCATCTGAGGTTTAGTAGCTGGCAGTGCTAGAGGCAGCTCAGGTTTAGTGGGTGGCAGTGATAGAGGCATCTCAGGTTTAGTAGATGGCAGTGCTAGAGGCATATCAGGTTTTGTAGCTGGTAGTGGTAGAGGCATTTCAGGTTTAGTGGCTGGCAGTGCTAGAGGCATCTCAGGATTAGTGGCTGGCAGTGCTAGGGACATATCAGGTTTTGTGGCTGGCAGTGGTAGAGGCATTTCAGGTTTAGTGGCTGGCAGTGCTAGAGGCATCTCATGATTAGTGGCTGGCAGTGCTAGAGACATATCAGGTTTTGTGTGTTGCAGTGGTTAAGGCATCTCCAGTTTATTGGATGGCAGTGCTAGAGGCATCTCAGGTTTACTAGATGGCAGTGCTAGAGGCATCTCAGGTTTAGTATATGGCAGTGCTAGAGGCATCTCAGGATTAGTGTCTGGCAGTGCTAGAGACATATCAGGGTTTGTGGCTGGTAGTGGGAGAGGCATTTCAGGTCTAGTGGTTGGAGTGCTAGAGGCATCTCAGGTTTAGTGGCTCGCAGTGCTAGAGGCATCTCAGGATTAGTGGCTGGCAGTGCTAGAGACATATCAGGTTTTGTGTGTGGCAGTGATAGAGGCACCTACTGTTTATTGGCAGGCAGTGCTAGAGGCATCTGAGGTTTAGTAGCTGGCAGTGCTAGAGGCAGCTCAGGTTTAGTTGGTGGCTGTGCTAGAGGCATCTCAAGTTTAGTAGATGGCAGTGCTAGAGGCATCTCAGGTTTATTGGCTGGCAGTGCTAGAGGAATCTCAGGTTTATTAGCTGGCAGTGCTAGAGGCAGCTCAGATTTAGTGGGTGGCAATGCTAGAGGCATCTGAGGTTTAGTAGCTGGAAGTGCTAGAAGCAGCTCAGGCATAATGGGTGGCAGTGCTAGAGGCATATCAGGTTTAGTAGATGGCAGTGCTAGAGGCATCTCAGGTTTCGTAGATGGCAGTGTCAGAGGCATCTCAGGTTTATTGGCTGGCAGTGCTAGAGGCATCTCAGGTTTATTAGCTGGCAATGTTAGTGGCATCTCATGTTTAGTGGCTTACAGTGCTAGAGGCCTCTCAGGTTTAGTAGCTGGCAGTGCTAAAGGCATCTAAGGTTTAGTGGCTGGCGGTGCTAGAGGCACATCAGGTTTAGTAGCTGACAGTGCTAGAGGCATCTCAGGTTTAGTCGCTGGCAGAGGTAGAGGTATCTGAGGTTTAGTGGCTGGCAGTGCTAGAGACATCTCGGGATTAGTGGCTGGCAGTGCTAGAGACATATCAGGTTTTGTGGCTGGTAGTGGTAGAGGCATTTCAGGTTTAGTGGCTGGCAGTGCTAGAGGCATCTCAGGTTTAGTGGCTGGCAGTGCTAGAGGCATCTCAGGATTAGTGTCTTCAGTGCTAGAGACATATCAGGTTTTGTGGCTGGTAATGGTAGAGGCATTTCAGGTTTAGTGGTTGCAGTGCTAGAGGCATCTCAGGTTTAGTGGCTGGCAGTGCTAGAGGCATATCAGGTTTTGTGTGTGGCAGTATTAGAGGCATCTCCCATTTATTGGCAGGCAGTGCTAGAGGCATCTGAGGTTTAGTAGCTGGCAGTGCTAGAGGCAGCTCAGGTTTAGTGGGTGGCAGTGCTAGAGGCATCTCAGGTTTAGTAGATGGCAGTGCTAGAGGCATCTCAGGTTTATTGGCTGGCAGTGCTAGAGGAATCTCAGGTTTATTAGCTGGCAGTGCTAGAGGCAGCTCAGATTTAGTGGGTGGCAATGCTAGAGGCATCTCAGGTTTAGTACCTGGAAGTGCTAGAAGCAGCTCAAGCATAGTGGGTGGCAGTGCTAGAGGCATCTCAGGTTTAGTAGATGGCAGTGCTAGAGGCATCTCAGGTTTAGTAGATGGCAGTGTTAGAGGCATCTCCGGTTTATTGGCTGGCAGTGCTAGAGGCATCTCAGGTTTATTATCTGGCAGTGCTAGTGGCATCACATGTTTAGTGGATGGCAGTGCTAGAGGCATCTCAGGTTTAGTAGCTGGCAGTGCTCGAGGCATCTCAGGCTTAGTAGCTGACAGTGCTATGGGTATCTCAGGGTTAGTGGCTTACAGTGCTAGAGGCATCTCAGGTTTAGTAGCTGGCAGTGCTAGAGGCATCTCAGGTTTAGTAGATGGCAGTGCTAGAGGCATCTCAGGTTTAGTAGATGGCAGTGTTAGAGGCATCTCCGGTTTATTGGCTGGCAGTGCTAGAGGCATCTCAGGTTTATTATCTGGCAGTTCTAGTGGCATCACATGTTTAGTGGATGGCAGTGCTAGAGGCATCTCAGGTTTAGTAGCAGGCAGTGCTAGAGGCATCTCAGGTTTAGTAGATGGCAGTGCTAAATGCATCTCAGGTTTAGTGGTTGGCGGTGCTAGAGGCATATCAGGTTTAGTAGCTGACAGTGCTATGGGCATTTCAGGTTTAGTGGCTGGCAGTGCTAGAGGCATCTCAGGTTTAGTAGATGGCAGTGCTAGAGGCATCTCAGGTTTAGTGGATGGCGGTGCTAGAGGCATCTCAGGTTTAGTAGAGGCATCTCAGGTTTAGTAGATGGCAGTGCTAGAGACATCTCAGGTTTAGTGGCTGGCAGTGCTAGAGGCATCTCAGGTTTTGTGGCTGGCAGTGCAAGAGGCATCTCAGGTTTAGTAGCTGGCAGTGCTAGAGACATCTCAGGTTTAGTAGATGGCAGTGCTAGAGGCATCTCAGGTTTAGGGCTGGCAAGGCTAAAGGCATCTCAGGTTTAGTGGCTGGCAGTGCTAGAGGCATCTCAGGTTCAGTAGATGGCAGTGCTAGAGGCATCTCAGGTTTAGTAGCTGGCAGTGCTAGAGTCATCTCAGGTTTAGTTGCTGGCAGTGCTAGAGGCATCTCAGGTTTAGTAGCTGACAGTGCTAGAGGCATTTCAGGTTTTGTGTGTGGCAGTGGTAGAGGCATCTCCCGTTTATTGGCAGGCAGTGCTAGAGGCATCTGAGGTTTAGTAGCTGGCAGTGCTAGAGGCAGCTCAGGTTTAGTGGGTGGCAGTGATAGAGGCATCTCAGGTTTAGTAGATGGCAGTGCTAGAGGCATATCAGGTTTTGTAGCTGGTAGTGGTAGAGGCATTTCAGGTTTAGTGGCTGGCAGTGCTAGAGGCATCTCAGGATTAGTGGCTGGCAGTGCTAGGGACATATCAGGTTTTGTGGCTGGCAGTGGTAGAGGCATTTCAGGTTTAGTGGCTGGCAGTGCTAGAGGCATCTCATGATTAGTGGCTGGCAGTGCTAGAGACATATCAGGTTTTGTGTGTTGCAGTGGTTAAGGCATCTCCAGTTTATTGGATGGCAGTGCTAGAGGCATCTCAGGTTTACTAGATGGCAGTGCTAGAGGCATCTCAGGTTTAGTATATGGCAGTGCTAGAGGCATCTCAGGATTAGTGTCTGGCAGTGCTAGAGACATATCAGGGTTTGTGGCTGGTAGTGGGAGAGGCATTTCAGGTCTAGTGGTTGGAGTGCTAGAGGCATCTCAGGTTTAGTGGCTCGCAGTGCTAGAGGCATCTCAGGATTAGTGGCTGGCAGTGCTAGAGACATATCAGGTTTTGTGTGTGGCAGTGATAGAGGCACCTACTGTTTATTGGCAGGCAGTGCTAGAGGCATCTGAGGTTTAGTAGCTGGCAGTGCTAGAGGCAGCTCAGGTTTAGTTGGTGGCTGTGCTAGAGGCATCTCAAGTTTAGTAGATGGCAGTGCTAGAGGCATCTCAGGTTTATTGGCTGGCAGTGCTAGAGGAATCTCAGGTTTATTAGCTGGCAGTGCTAGAGGCAGCTCAGATTTAGTGGGTGGCAATGCTAGAGGCATCTGAGGTTTAGTAGCTGGAAGTGCTAGAAGCAGCTCAGGCATAATGGGTGGCAGTGCTAGAGGCATATCAGGTTTAGTAGATGGCAGTGCTAGAGGCATCTCAGGTTTCGTAGATGGCAGTGTCAGAGGCATCTCAGGTTTATTGGCTGGCAGTGCTAGAGGCATCTCAGGTTTATTAGCTGGCAATGTTAGTAGCATCTCATGTTTAGTGGCTTACAGTGCTAGAGGCCTCTCAGGTTTAGTAGCTGGCAGTGCTAAAGGCATCTAAGGTTTAGTGGCTGGCGGTGCTAGAGGCACATCAGGTTTAGTAGCTGACAGTGCTAGAGGCATCTCAGGTTTAGTCGCTGGCAGAGGTAGAGGTATCTGAGGTTTAGTGGCTGGCAGTGCTAGAGACATCTCGGGATTAGTGGCTGGCAGTGCTAGAGACATATCAGGTTTTGTGGCTGGTAGTGGTAGAGGCATTTCAGGTTTAGTGGCTGGCAGTGCTAGAGGCATCTCAGGTTTAGTGGCTGGCAGTGCTAGAGGCATCTCAGGATTAGTGTCTTCAGTGCTAGAGACATATCAGGTTTTGTGGCTGGTAATGGTAGAGGCATTTCAGGTTTAGTGGTTGCAGTGCTAGAGGCATCTCAGGTTTAGTGGCTGGCAGTGCTAGAGGCATATCAGGTTTTGTGTGTGGCATTATTAGAGGCATCTCCCATTTATTGGCAGGCAGTGCTAGAGGCATCTGAGGTTTAGTAGCTGGCAGTGCTAGAGGCAGCTCAGGTTTAGTGGGTGGCAGTGCTAGAGGCATCTCAGGTTTAGTAGATGGCAGTGCTAGAGGCATCTCAGGTTTATTGGCTGGCAGTGCTAGAGGAATCTCAGGTTTATTAGCTGGCAGTGCTAGAGGCAGCTCAGATTTAGTGGGTGGCAGTGCTAGAGGCATCTCAGGTTTAGTAGATGGCAGTGCTAGAGGCATCTCAGGTTTAGTAGATGGCAGTGTTAGAGGCATCTCCGGTTTATTGGCTGGCAGTGCTAGAGGCATCTCAGGTTTATTATCTGGCAGTGCTAGTGGCATCACATGTTTAGTGGATGGCAGTGCTAGAGGCATCTCAGGTTTAGTAGCTGGCAGTGCTCGAGGCATCTCAGGCTTAGTAGCTGACAGTGCTATGGGTATCTCAGGGTTAGTGGCTTACAGTGCTAGAGGCATCTCAGGTTTAGTAGCTGGCAGTGCTAGAGGCATCTCAGGTTTCGTAGATGGCAGTGCTAGAGGTATCTCAGGTTTAGTGGATGGCAGTGCTAGAGGCATCTCAGGTTTAGTAGAGGCATCTCAGGTTTAGAGATGGCAGTGCTAGAGACATCTCAGGTTTAGTGGCTGGCAGTGCTAGAGGCATCTCAGGTTTAGTGGCTGGCAGTGCAAGAGGCATCTCAGGTTTAGTAGCTGGCAGTGCTAGAGACATCTCAGGTTTAGTAGATGGCAGTGCTAGAGGCATCTCAGGTTTAGGGCTGGCAAGGCTAAAGGCATCTCAGGTTTAGTGGCTGGCAGTGCTAGAGGCCTCTCAGGTTTAGTAGCTGACAGTGCTAGAGGCATCTCAGCTTTAGTAGATGGCACTGCTAGGGGCATCTCAGGTTTAGTAGATGGCAGTGCTAGAGGCATCTCAGCTTTAGAAGATGGCAGTGCTATAGACAACTAAGGTTTAGTGGCTGGCAGCGCTAGGGGCATCTCAGGTTTAGTGGCTGGCAGTGCTAGAGGCATCTCAGGTTAAGTAGATGGCAGTGCTAGAGGCATCTCAGGTTTAGTGGCAGGCAGTGCTAGGGGCATCTCAGGTTTAGTGGCTGGCATTGCTAGAGGCATCTCGTGTTTAGTGGCTGGCAGTGCTAGAGGCATCTCAGGTTCAGTAGATGGCAGTGCTAGAGGCATCTCAGGTTTAGTGGCTGGCAGTGCTAGAGTCATCTCAGGTTTAGTGGCTGGCAGTGCTAGAGGCATCTCCGGTTTAGTAGCTGGCAGTGCTGGAGGCATCTCAGGTTTTGTGGCTGGCAGTGCAAGAGGCATCTCAGGTTTAGTAGCTGGCAGTGCTAGAGACATCTCAGGTTTAGTAGATGGCAGTGCTAGAGGCATCTCAGGTTTAGGGCTGGCAAGGCTAAAGGCATCTCAGGTTTAGTGGCTGGCAGTGCTAGAGGCATCTCAGGTTCAGTAGATGGCAGTGCTAGAGGCATCTCAGGTTTAGTAGCTGGCAGTGCTAGAGTCATCTCAGGTTTAGTTGCTGGCAGTGCTAGAGGCATCTCAGGTTTAGCAGCTGACAGTGCTAGAGGCATTTCAGGTTTTGTGTGTGGCAGTGGTAGAGGCATCTCCCGTTTATTGGCAGGCAGTGCTAGAGGCATCTGAGGTTTAGTAGCTGGCAGTGCTAGAGGCAGCTCAGGTTTAGTGGGTGGCAGTGATAGAGGCATCTCAGGTTTAGTAGATGGCAGTGCTAGAGGCATATCAGGTTTTGTAGCTGGTAGTGGTAGAGGCATTTCAGGTTTAGTGGCTGGCAGTGCTAGAGGCATCTCAGGATTAGTGGCTGGCAGTGCTAGGGACATATCAGGTTTTGTGGCTGGCAGTGGTAGAGGCATTTCAGGTTTAGTGGCTGGCAGTGCTAGAGGCATCTCATGATTAGTGGCTGGCAGTGCTAGAGACATATCAGGTTTTGTGTGTTGCAGTGGTTAAGGCATCTCCAGTTTATTGGATGGCAGTGCTAGAGGCATCTCAGGTTTACTAGATGGCAGTGCTAGAGGCATCTCAGGTTTAGTATATGGCAGTGCTAGAGGCATCTCAGGATTAGTGTCTGGCAGTGCTAGAGACATATCAGGGTTTGTGGCTGGTAGTGGGAGAGGCATTTCAGGTCTAGTGGTTGGAGTGCTAGAGGCATCTCAGGTTTAGTGGCTCGCAGTGCTAGAGGCATCTCAGGATTAGTGGCTGGCAGTGCTAGAGACATATCAGGTTTTGTGTGTGGCAGTGATAGAGGCACCTACTGTTTATTGGCAGGCAGTGCTAGAGGCATCTGAGGTTTAGTAGCTGGCAGTGCTAGAGGCAGCTCAGGTTTAGTTGGTGGCTGTGCTAGAGGCATCTCAAGTTTAGTAGATGGCAGTGCTAGAGGCATCTCAGGTTTATTGGCTGGCAGTGCTAGAGGAATCTCAGGTTTATTAGCTGGCAGTGCTAGAGGCAGCTCAGATTTAGTGGGTGGCAATGCTAGAGGCATCTGAGGTTTAGTAGCTGGAAGTGCTAGAAGCAGCTCAGGCATAATGGGTGGCAGTGCTAGAGGCATATCAGGTTTAGTAGATGGCAGTGCTAGAGGCATCTCAGGTTTCGTAGATGGCAGTGTCAGAGGCATCTCAGGTTTATTGGCTGGCAGTGCTAGAGGCATCTCAGGTTTATTAGCTGGCAATGTTAGTGGCATCTCATGTTTAGTGGCTTACAGTGCTAGAGGCCTCTCAGGTTTAGTAGCTGGCAGTGCTAAAGGCATCTAAGGTTTAGTGGCTGGCGGTGCTAGAGGCACATCAGGTTTAGTAGCTGACAGTGCTAGAGGCATCTCAGGTTTAGTCGCTGGCAGAGGTAGAGGTATCTGAGGTTTAGTGGCTGGCAGTGCTAGAGACATCTCGGGATTAGTGGCTGGCAGTGCTAGAGACATATCAGGTTTTGTGGCTGGTAGTGGTAGAGGCATTTCAGGTTTAGTGGCTGGCAGTGCTAGAGGCATCTCAGGTTTAGTGGCTGGCAGTGCTAGAGGCATCTCAGGATTAGTGTCTTCAGTGCTAGAGACATATCAGGTTTTGTGGCTGGTAATGGTAGAGGCATTTCAGGTTTAGTGGTTGCAGTGCTAGAGGCATCTCAGGTTTAGTGGCTGGCAGTGCTAGAGGCATATCAGGTTTTGTGTGTGGCAGTATTAGAGGCATCTCCCATTTATTGGCAGGCAGTGCTAGAGGCATCTGAGGTTTAGTAGCTGGCAGTGCTAGAGGCAGCTCAGGTTTAGTGGGTGGCAGTGCTAGAGGCATCTCAGGTTTAGTAGATGGCAATGCTAGAGGCATCTCAGGTTTATTGGCTGGCAGTGCTAGAGGAATCTCAGGTTTATTAGCTGGCAGTGCTAGAGGCAGCTCAGATTTAGTGGGTGGCAATGCTAGAGGCATCTCAGGTTTAGTACCTGGAAGTGCTAGAAGCAGCTCAAGCATAGTGGGTGGCAGTGCTAGAGGCATCTCAGGTTTAGTAGATGGCAGTGCTAGAGGCATCTCAGGTTTAGTAGATGGCAGTGTTAGAGGCATCTCCGGTTTATTGGCTGGCAGTGCTAGAGGCATCTCAGGTTTATTATCTGGCAGTGCTAGTGGCATCACATGTTTAGTGGATGGCAGTGCTAGAGGCATCTCAGGTTTAGTAGCTGGCAGTGCTCGAGGCATCTCAGGCTTAGTAGCTGACAGTGCTATGGGTATCTCAGGGTTAGTGGCTTACAGTGCTAGAGGCATCTCAGGTTTAGTAGCTGGCAGTGCTAGAGGCATCTCAGGTTTCGTAGATGGCAGTGCTAGAGGTATCTCAGGTTTAGTGGATGGCAGTGCTAGAGGCATCTCAGGTTTAGTAGAGGCATCTCAGGTTTAGAGATGGCAGTGCTAGAGACATCTCAGGTTTAGTGGCTGGCAGTGCTAGAGGCATCTCAGGTTTAGTGGCTGGCAGTGCAAGAGGCATCTCAGGTTTAGTAGCTGGCAGTGCTAGAGACATCTCAGGTTTAGTAGATGGCAGTGCTAGAGGCATCTCAGGTTTAGGGCTGGCAAGGCTAAAGGCATCTCAGGTTTAGTGGCTGGCAGTGCTAGAGGCCTCTCAGGTTTAGTAGCTGACAGTGCTAGAGGCATCTCAGCTTTAGTAGATGGCACTGCTAGGGGCATCTCAGGTTTAGTAGATGGCAGTGCTAGAGGCATCTCAGCTTTAGAAGATGGCAGTGCTATAGACAACTAAGGTTTAGTGGCTGGCAGCGCTAGGGGCATCTCAGGTTTAGTGGCTGGCAGTGCTAGAGGCATCTCAGCTTAAGTAGATGGCAGTGCTAGAGGCATCTCAGGTTTAGTGGCAGGCAGTGCTAGGGGCATCTCAGGTTTAGTGGCTGGCATTGCTAGAGGCATCTCGTGTTTAGTGGCTGGCAGTGCTAGAGGCATCTCAGGTTCAGTAGATGGCAGTGCTAGAGGCATCTCAGGTTTAGTGGCTGGCAGTGCTAGAGTCATCTCAGGTTTAGTGGCTGGCAGTGCTAGAGGCATCTCCGGTTTAGTAGCTGGCAGTGCTGGAGGCATCTCAGGTTAAGTAGCTGACAGTGCTATGGGCATCTCAGGTTTAGTGGCTTACAGACCTAGAGGCATCTCAGGTTTAGTAGCTGGCAGTGCTAGAGGCATCTCAGGTTTCGTGGCTGGCAGTGCTAGAGGCAACTCAGGTTTAGTGGCTGGTAGTGCAAGAGGCATCTCAGGTTTAGTAGATGGCAGTGCCAGAGACATCTCAGGTTTAGTAGATGGCAGTGCTAGAGGCATCTCAGGTTTAGGGCTGGCAAAGCTAAAGGCATCTCAGGTTTAGTGGCTGGCAGTGCTAGAGGCATCTCAGGTTTAGTGGCTGGCAGTGCTAGAGGCATCTCAGGATTAGTGGCTGGCAGTGCTAGAGCCATATCAGGTTTTGTAGCTGGTAGTGGTAGAGGCATTTCAGGTTTAGTGGCTGGCAGTGCTAGAGGCATCTCAGGATTAGTGGCTGGCAGTGCTAGGGACATATCAGGTTTTGTGGCTGGCAGTGGTAGAGGCATTTCAGGTTTAGTGGCTGGCAGTGCTAGAGGCATCTCATGATTAGTGGCTGGCAGTGCTAGAGACATATCAGGTTTTGTGTGTTGCAGTGGTTAAGGCATCTCCAGTTTATTGGATGGCAGTGCTAGAGGCATCTCAGGTTTAGTAGATGGCAGTGCTAGAGGCATCTCAGGTTTAGTATATGGCAGTGCTAGAGGCATCTCAGGATTAGTGTCTGGTAGTGCTAGAGACATATCAGGGTTTGTGGCTGGTAGTGGGAGAGGCATTTCAGGTCTAGTGGTTGGAGTGCTAGAGGCATCTCAGGTTTAGTGGCTGGCAGTGCTAGAGGCATCTCAGGATTAGTGGCTGGCAGTGCTAGAGACATATCAGGTGTTGTGTGTGGCAGTGATAGAGGCACCTACTGTTTATTGGCAGGCAGTGCTAGAGGCATCTGAGGTTTAGTAGCTGGCAGTGCTAGAGGCAGCTCAGGTTTAGTGGGTGGCTGTGCTAGAGGCATCTCAAGTTTAGTAGATGGCAGTGCTAAAGGCATCTCAGGTTTATTGGCTGGCAGTGCTAGAGGAATCTCAGGTTTATTAGCTGGCAGTGCTAGAGGCAGCTCAGATTTAGTGGGTGGCAATGCTAGAGGCATCTGAGGTTTAGTAGCTGGAAGTGCTAGAAGCAGCTCAGGCATAATGGGTGGCAGTGCTAGAGGCATCTCAGGTTTAGTAGATGGCAGTGCTAGAGGCATCTCAGGTTTCGTAGATGGCAGTGTCAGAGGCATCTCAGGTTTATTGGCTGGCAGTGCTAGAGGCATCTCAGGTTTATTAGCTGGCAGTGCTAGTGGCATCTCATGTTTAGTGGCTTACAGTGCTAGAGGCCTCTCAGGTTTAGTAGCTGGCAGTGCTAAAGTCATCTAAGGTTTAGTGGCTGGCGGTGCTAGAGGCATATCAGGTTTAGTAGCTGACAGTGCTAGAGGCATCTCAGGTTTAGTCGCTGGCAGAGGTAGAGGTATCTGAGGTTTAGTGGCTGGCAGTGCTAGAGACATCTCGGGATTAGTGGCTGGCAGTGCTAGAGACATATCAGGTTTTGTGGCTGGTAGTGGTAGAGGCATTTCAGGTTTAGTGGCTGGCAGTGCTAGAGGCATCTCAGGTTTAGTGGCTGGCAGTGCTAGAGGCATCTCAGGATTAGTGGCTTCAGTGCTAGAGACATATCAGGTTTTGTGGCTGGTAGTGGTAGAGGCATTTCAGGTTTAGTGGTTGCAGTGCTAGAGGCATCTCAGGTTTAGTGGCTGGCAGTGCTAGAGGCATTTCAGGTTTTGTGTGTGGCAGTGGTAGAGGCATCTCCCGTTTATTGGCAGGCAGTGCTAGAGGCATCTGAGGTTTAGTAGCTGGCAGTGCTAGAGGCAGCTCAGGTTTAGTGGGTGGCAGTGATAGAGGCATCTCAGGTTTAGTAGATGGCAGTGCTAGAGGCATATCAGGTTTTGTAGCTGGTAGTGGTAGAGGCATTTCAGGTTTAGTGGCTGGCAGTGCTAGAGGCATCTCAGGATTAGTGGCTGGCAGTGCTAGGGACATATCAGGTTTTGTGGCTGGCAGTGGTAGAGGCAGTTCAGGTTTAGTGGCTGGCAGTGCTAGAGGCATCTCATGATTAGTGGCTGGCAGTGCTAGAGACATATCAGGTTTTGTGTGTTGCAGTGGTTAAGGCATCTCCAGTTTATTGGATGGCAGTGCTAGAGGCATCTCAGGTTTACTAGATGGCAGTGCTAGAGGCATCTCAGGTTTAGTATATGGCAGTGCTAGAGGCATCTCAGGATTAGTGTCTGGCAGTGCTAGAGACATATCAGGGTTTGTGGCTGGTAGTGGGAGAGGCATTTCAGGTCTAGTGGTTGGAGTGCTAGAGGCATCTCAGGTTTAGTGGCTCGCAGTGCTAGAGGCATCTCAGGATTAGTGGCTGGCAGTGCTAGAGACATATCAGGTTTTGTGTGTGGCAGTGATAGAGGCACCTACTGTTTATTGGCAGGCAGTGCTAGAGGCATCTGAGGTTTAGTAGCTGACAGTGCTAGAGGCAGCTCAGGTTTAGTTGGTGGCTGTGCTAGAGGCATCTCAAGTTTAGTAGATGGCAGTGCTAGAGGCATCTCAGGTTTATTGGCTGGCAGTGCTAGAGGAATCTCAGGTTTATTAGCTGGCAGTGCTAGAGGCAGCTCAGATTTAGTGGGTGGCAATGCTAGAGGCATCTGAGGTTTAGTAGCTGGAAGTGCTAGAAGCAGCTCAGGCATAATGGGTGGCAGTGCTAGAGGCATATCAGGTTTAGTAGATGGCAGTGCTAGAGGCATCTCAGGTTTCGTAGATGGCAGTGTCAGAGGCATCTCAGGTTTATTGGCTGGCAGTGCTAGAGGCATCTCAGGTTTATTATCTGGCAATGTTAGTGGCATCTCATGTTTAGTGGCTTACAGTGCTAGAGGCCTCTCAGGTTTAGTAGCTGGCAGTGCTAAAGGCATCTAAGGTTTAGTGGCTGGCGGTGCTAGAGGCACATCAGGTTTAGTAGCTGACAGTGCTAGAGGCATCTTAGGTTTAGTCGCTGGCAGAGGTAGAGGTATCTGAGGTTTAGTGGCTGGCAGTGCTAGAGACATCTCGGGATTAGTGGCTGGCAGTGCTAGAGACATATCAGGTTTTGTGGCTGGTAGTGGTAGAGGCATTTCAGGTTTAGTGGCTGGCAGTGCTAGAGGCATCTCAGGTTTAGTGGCTGGCAGTGCTAGAGGCATCTCAGGATTAGTGGCTTCAGTGCTAGAGACATATCAGGTTTTGTGGCTGGTAGTGGTAGAGGCATTTCAGGTTTAGTGGTTGCAGTGCTAGAGGCATCTCAGGTTTAGTGGCTGGCAGTGCTAGAGGCATTTCAGGTTTTGTGTGTGGCAGTGGTAGAGGCATCTCCCGTTTATTGGCAGGCAGTGCTAGAGGCATCTGAGGTTTAGTAGCTGGCAGTGCTAGAGGCAGCTCAGGTTTAGTGGGTGGCAGTGATAGAGGCATCTCAGGTTTAGTAGATGGCAGTGCTAGAGGCATCTCAGGTTTATTGGCTGGCAGTGCTAGAGGAATCTCAGGTTTATTAGCTGGCAGTGCTAGAGGCAGCTCAGATTTAGTGGGTGGCAATGCTAGAGGCATCTCAGGTTTAGTACCTGGAAGTGCTAGAAGCAGCTCAGGCATAGTGGGTGGCAGTGCTAGAGGCATCTCAGGTTTAGTAGATGGCAGTGCTAGAGGCATCTCAGGTTTAGTAGATGGCAGTGTTAGAGGCATCTCCGGTTTATTGGCTGGCAGTGCTAGAGGCATCTCAGGTTTATTATCTGGCAGTTCTAGTGGCATCACATGTTTAGTGGATGGCAGTGCTAGAGGCATCTCAGGTTTAGTAGCAGGCAGTGCTAGAGGCATCTCAGGTTTAGTAGATGGCAGTGCTAAATGCATCTCAGGTTTAGTGGTTGGCGGTGCTAGAGGCATATCAGGTTTAGTAGCTGACAGTGCTATGGGCATTTCAGGTTTAGTGGCTGGCAGTGCTAGAGGCATCTCAGGTTTAGTAGATGGCAGTGCTAGAGGCATCTCAGGTTTAGTGGATGGCGGTGCTAGAGGCATCTCAGGTTTAGTAGAGGCATCTCAGGTTTAGTAGATGGCAGTGCTAGAGACATCTCAGGTTTAGTGGCTGGCAGTGCTAGAGGCATCTCAGGTTTTGTGGCTGGCAGTGCAAGAGGCATCTCAGGTTTAGTAGCTGGCAGTGCTAGAGACATCTCAGGTTTAGTAGATGGCAGTGCTAGAGGCATCTCAGGTTTAGGGCTGGCAAGGCTAAAGGCATCTCAGGTTTAGTGGCTGGCAGTGCTAGAGGCATCTCAGGTTCAGTAGATGGCAGTGCTAGAGGCATCTCAGGTTTAGTAGCTGGCAGTGCTAGAGTCATCTCAGGTTTAGTTGCTGGCAGTGCTAGAGGCATCTCAGGTTTAGTAGCTGACAGTGCTAGAGGCATTTCAGGTTTTGTGTGTGGCAGTGGTAGAGGCATCTCCCGTTTATTGGCAGGCAGTGCTAGAGGCATCTGAGGTTTAGTAGCTGGCAGTGCTAGAGGCAGCTCAGGTTTAGTGGGTGGCAGTGATAGAGGCATCTCAGGTTTAGTAGATGGCAGTGCTAGAGGCATATCAGGTTTTGTAGCTGGTAGTGGTAGAGGCATTTCAGGTTTAGTGGCTGGCAGTGCTAGAGGCATCTCAGGATTAGTGGCTGGCAGTGCTAGGGACATATCAGGTTTTGTGGCTGGCAGTGGTAGAGGCATTTCAGGTTTAGTGGCTGGCAGTGCTAGAGGCATCTCATGATTAGTGGCTGGCAGTGCTAGAGACATATCAGGTTTTGTGTGTTGCAGTGGTTAAGGCATCTCCAGTTTATTGGATGGCAGTGCTAGAGGCATCTCAGGTTTACTAGATGGCAGTGCTAGAGGCATCTCAGGTTTAGTATATGGCAGTGCTAGAGGCATCTCAGGATTAGTGTCTGGCAGTGCTAGAGACATATCAGGGTTTGTGGCTGGTAGTGGGAGAGGCATTTCAGGTCTAGTGGTTGGAGTGCTAGAGGCATCTCAGGTTTAGTGGCTCGCAGTGCTAGAGGCATCTCAGGATTAGTGGCTGGCAGTGCTAGAGACATATCAGGTTTTGTGTGTGGCAGTGATAGAGGCACCTACTGTTTATTGGCAGGCAGTGCTAGAGGCATCTGAGGTTTAGTAGCTGGAAGTGCTAGAAGCAGCTCAGGCATAATGGGTGGCAGTGCTAGAGGCATATCAGGTTTAGTAGATGGCAGTGCTAGAGGCATCTCAGGTTTCGTAGATGGCAGTGTCAGAGGCATCTCAGGTTTATTGGCTGGCAGTGCTAGAGGCATCTCAGGTTTATTAGCTGGCAATGTTAGTGGCATCTCATGTTTAGTGGCTTACAGTGCTAGAGGCCTCTCAGGTTTAGTAGCTGGCAGTGCTAAAGGCATCTAAGGTTTAGTGGCTGGCGGTGCTAGAGGCACATCAGGTTTAGTAGCTGACAGTGCTAGAGGCATCTCAGGTTTAGTCGCTGGCAGAGGTAGAGGTATCTGAGGTTTAGTGGCTGGCATTGCTAGAGACATCTCGGGATTAGTGGCTGGCAGTGCTAGAGACATATCAGGTTTTGTGGCTGGTAGTGGTAGAGGCATTTCAGGTTTAGTGGCTGGCAGTGCTAGAGGCATCTCAGGTTTAGTGGCTGGCAGTGCTAGAGGCATCTCAGGATTAGTGTCTTCAGTGCTAGAGACATATCAGGTTTTGTGGCTGGTAATGGTAGAGGCATTTCAGGTTTAGTGGTTGCAGTGCTAGAGGCATCTCAGGTTTAGTGGCTGGCAGTGCTAGAGGCATATCAGGTTTTGTGTGTGGCAGTATTAGAGGCATCTCCCATTTATTGGCAGGCAGTGCTAGAGGCATCTGAGGTTTAGTAGCTGGCAGTGCTAGAGGCAGCTCAGGTTTAGTGGGTGGCAGTGCTAGAGGCATCTCAGGTTTAGTAGATGGCAGTGCTAGAGGCATCTCAGGTTTATTGGCTGGCAGTGCTAGAGGAATCTCAGGTTTATTAGCTGGCAGTGCTAGAGGCAGCTCAGATTTAGTGGGTGGCAATGCTAGAGGCATCTCAGGTTTAGTACCTGGAAGTGCTAGAAGCAGCTCAAGCATAGTGGGTGGCAGTGCTAGAGGCATCTCAGGTTTAGTAGATGGCAGTGCTAGAGGCATCTCAGGTTTAGTAGATGGCAGTGTTAGAGGCATCTCCGGTTTATTGGCTGGCAGTGCTAGAGGCATCTCAGGTTTATTATCTGGCAGTGCTAGTGGCATCACATGTTTAGTGGATGGCAGTGCTAGAGGCATCTCAGGTTTAGTAGCTGGCAGTGCTCGAGGCATCTCAGGCTTAGTAGCTGACAGTGCTATGGGTATCTCAGGGTTAGTGGCTTACAGTGCTAGAGGCATCTCAGGTTTAGTAGCTGGCAGTGCTAGAGGCATCTCAGGTTTCGTAGATGGCAGTGCTAGAGGTATCTCAGGTTTAGTGGATGGCAGTGCTAGAGGCATCTCAGGTTTAGTAGAGGCATCTCAGGTTTAGAGATGGCAGTGCTAGAGACATCTCAGGTTTAGTGGCTGGCAGTGCTAGAGGCATCTCAGGTTTAGTGGCTGGCAGTGCAAGAGGCATCTCAGGTTTAGTAGCTGGCAGTGCTAGAGACATCTCAGGTTTAGTAGATGGCAGTGCTAGAGGCATCTCAGGTTTAGGGCTGGCAAGGCTAAAGGCATCTCAGGTTTAGTGGCTGGCAGTGCTAGAGGCCTCTCAGGTTTAGTAGCTGACAGTGCTAGAGGCATCTCAGCTTTAGTAGATGGCACTGCTAGGGGCATCTCAGGTTTAGTAGATGGCAGTGCTAGAGGCATCTCAGCTTTAGAAGATGGCAGTGCTATAGACAACTAAGGTTTAGTGGCTGGCAGCGCTAGGGGCATCTCAGGTTTAGTGGCTGGCAGTGCTAGAGGCATCTCAGGTTAAGTAGATGGCAGTGCTAGAGGCATCTCAGGTTTAGTGGCAGGCAGTGCTAGGGGCATCTCAGGTTTAGTGGCTGGCATTGCTAGAGGCATCTCGTGTTTAGTGGCTGGCAGTGCTAGAGGCATCTCAGGTTCAGTAGATGGCAGTGCTAGAGGCATCTCAGGTTTAGTGGCTGGCAGTGCTAGAGTCATCTCAGGTTTAGTGGCTGGCAGTGCTAGAGGCATCTCCGGTTTAGTAGCTGGCAGTGCTGGAGGCATCTCAGGTTAAGTAGCTGACAGTGCTATGGGCATCTCAGGTTTAGTGGCTTACAGACCTAGAGGCATCTCAGGTTTAGTAGCTGGCAGTGCTAGAGGCATCTCAGGTTTCGTGGCTGGCAGTGCTAGAGGCAACTCAGGTTTAGTGGCTGGTAGTGCAAGAGGCATCTCAGGTTTAGTAGATGGCAGTGCCAGAGACATCTCAGGTTTAGTAGATGGCAGTGCTAGAGGCATCTCAGGTTTAGGGCTGGCAAAGCTAAAGGCATCTCAGGTTTAGTGGCTGGCAGTGCTAGAGGCATCTCAGGTTTAGTAGCTGGCAGTGCTAGAGGCATCTCAGCTTTAGTAGATGGCAGTGCTAGGGGCATCTCAGATTTAGTAGCTGGCAGTGCTAGAGGCATCTCAGCTTTTGAAGATAGCAGTGCTAGAGGCATCTCAGGTTTAGTGGTTGGCAGTGCTAGATGCATCTCAGGTTTAGTAGATGGCAGTGCTAGAGGCATCTCAGGTTTAGTGGCTGGCAGTGCTAGGGGCATCTCAGGTTTAGTGGCTGGCAGTGCTAGGGGCATCTCAGGTTTAGTGGCTGGCAGTGCTAGGGGCATCTCAGGTTTAGTGGCTGGCATTGCTAGAGGCATCTCAGGTTTAGTGGGTGGCAGTGCTAGAGGCATCTCAGGTTCAGTTGATGGCAGTGCTAGAGGCATCTCAGGTTTAGTGGCTGGCAGTGCTAGAGGTATCTCAGGTTTAGTGGCTGGCAGTGCTAGAGGCATCCCCGGTTTAGCGGCTGGCAGTGCAAGAGGCATCTTAGGTTTAGTGGCTGGCAGTGCTAGAGGCATCTTAGGTTTAGTAGATGGCAGTGCTAGAATCATCTCAGGTTTAGTGGCAGACACTGCTAGAGGTATCTCAGGTTTAGTGGCTGCCAGTGCTAGAGGCATCTCAGGTTTAGGAGATGGCAGTGCTAGAAGCATCTCAGGTTTAGTGGCTGGCAGTGCTAGAGGCATCTCAGGTTTAGTAGCTGCCAGTGCTAGAGGCATCTCAGGTTTAATGGCTGGCAGAGGTAGAGGTATCTGAGGTTTAGTGACTGGCAGTGCTATAGGCATCTCAGGATTAGTGGCTGGCAGTGCTAGAGACATATCAGGTTTTGTGGCTGGTAGTGGTAGAGGCATTTCAGGTTTAGTGGATGGCAGTGCTAGAGGCATCTCAGGATTAGTGGCTGGCAGTGCTAGAGACATATCAGGTTTTGTGTGTTGCAGTGGTAGAGGCATCTCCAGTTTATTGGCAGGCAGTGCTAGAGGCATCTGAGGTTTAATAGCTGGCAGCGCTAGAGGCAGCTCAGGTTTAGTTGGTGGCATTGCTAGAGGCATCTCAGGTTTAGTAGCTGGAAGTGCTAGAAGCAGATCAGGCATAGTGGGTGGCAGTGCTAGAGGCATCTCACGTTTAGAAGATGGCAGTGTTAGAGGCATCTAAGGTTTAGTAGATGGCAGTGTTAGAGGCATCTCAGGTTTATTGGCTGGCAGTGCTAGAGGCATCTCAGGTTTATTAGCTGGCAGTGCTAGAGGCATCTCATGTTTAGTTGCTGGCAGTGCTAGAGGCCTCTCAGGTTTAGTAACTGGCAGTGCTAGAGGCATCTCAGGTTTAGTGGCTGGCAGTGCTAGAGTCATCTCAGGTTTAGTGGCTGGCAGTGCTAGAGGCATCTCCGGTTTAGTGGCTGGCAGTGCTTGAGGCATCTTAGGTTTAGTGGCTGGCAGTGCTAGAGGCATCTCAGGTTTAGTAGATGGCAGTGTTAGAATCATCTCAGGTTTAGTGGTTGGCAGTGCTAGAGGCATCTCAGGTTTAGTGGCTGGCAGCGCTAGAGGCATGTCAGGTTTAGCAGCTGCCAGTGCTAGAGGCATCTCAGGTTTAGTGGCTGGCAGAGGTAGAGGTATCTTAGGTTTAGTGGCTGGCAGTGCTCGAGGCATCTCAGGATTAGTGGCTGGCAGTGCTAGAGCCATATCAGGTTTTGTAGCTGGTAGTGGTAGAGGCATTTCAGGTTTAGTTCCTGGCAGTGCTAGAGGCATCTCAGGTTTAGTGGCTGGCAGTGCTAGAGGCATCTCAGGATTAGTGGCTGGCAGTGCTAGAGCCATATCAGGTTTTGTAGCTGGTAGTGGTAGAGGCATTTCAGGTTTAGTGGCTGGCAGTGCTAGAGGCATCTCAGGATTACTGGCTGGCAGTGCTAGGGACATAACAGGTTTTGTGGCTGGCAGTGGTAGAGGCATTTCATGTTTAGTGGCTGGCAGTGCTAGAGGCATCTCATGATTAGTGGCTGGCAGTGCTAGAGACATATCAGGTTTTGTGTGTTGCAGTGGTTAAGGCATCTCCAGTTTATTGGATGGCAGTGCTAGAGGCATCTCAGGTTTAGTAGATGGCAGTGCTAGAGGCATCTCAGGTTTAGTATATGGCAGTGCTAGAGGCATCTCAGGATTAGTGTCTGGCAGTGCTAGAGACATATCAGGGTTTGTGGCTGGTAGTGGGAGAGGCATTTCAGGTCTAGTGGTTGGAGTGCTAGAGGCATCTCAGGTTTAGTGGCTGGCAGTGCTAGAGGCATCTCAGGATTAGTGGCTGGCAGTGCTAGAGACATATCAGGTTTTGTGTGTGGCAGTGATAGAGGCACCTACTGTTTATTGGCAGGCAGTGCTAGAGGCATCTGAGGTTTAGTAGCAGGCAGTGCTAGAGTCAGCTCAGGTTTAGTGGGTGGCTGTGCTAGAGGCATCTCAAGTTTAGTAGATGGCAGTGCTAGAGGCATCTCAGGTTTATTGGCTGGCAGTGCTAGAGGAATCTCAGGTTTATTAGCTGGCAGTGCTAGAGGCAGCTCAGATTTAGTGGGTGGCAATGCTAGAGGCATCTGAGGTTTAGTAGCTGGAAGTGCTAGAAGCAGCTCAGGCATAATGGGTGGCAGTGCTAGAGGCATCTCAGGTTTATTAGATGGCAGTGCTAGAGGCATCTCAGGTTTCGTAGATGGCAGTGTCAGAGGCTTCTCAGGTTTATTGGCTGGCAGTGCTAGAGGCATCTCAGGTTTATTAGCTGGCAGTGCTAGTGGCATCTCATGTTTAGTGGCTTACAGTGCTAGAGGCCTCTCAGGTTTAGTAGCTGGCAGTGCTAAAGGCATCTAAGGTTTAGTGGCTGGCGGTGCTAGAGGCATATCAGGTTTAGTAGCTGACAGTGCTAGAGGCATCTCAGGTTTAGTCGCTGGCAGAGGTAGAGGTATCTGAGGTTTATTGGCTGGCAGTGCTAGAGACATCTCGGGATTAGTGGCTGGCAGTGCTAGAGACATATCAGGTTTTGTGGCTGGTAGTGGTAGAGGCATTTCAGGTTTAGTGGCTGGCAGTGCTAGAGGCATCTCAGGTTTAGTGGCTGGCAGTGCTAGGGGCATCTCAGGTTTAGTGGCTGGCAGTGCTAGGGGCATCTCAGGTTTAGTGGCTGGCATTGCTAGAGGCATCTCAGGTTTAGTGGGTTGCAGTGCTAGAGGCATCTCAGGTTCAGTAGATGGCAGTGCTAGAGGCATCTCAGGTTTAGTGGCTGGCAGTGCTAGAGGTATCTCAGGTTTAGTGGCTGGCAGTGCTAGAGGCATCCCCGGTTTAGTGGCTGGCAGTGCAAGAGGCATCTTAGGTTTAGTGGCTGGCAGTGCTAGAGGCATCTTAGGTTTAGTAGATGGCAGTGCTAGAATCATCTCAGGTTTAGTGGCAGACACTGCTAGAGGTATCTCAGGTTTAGTGGCTGCCAGTGCTAGAGGCATCTCAGGTTTAGAAGATGGCAGTGCTGGAAGCATCTCAGGTTTAGTGGCTGGCAGTGCTAGAGGCATCTCAGGTTTAGTAGCTGCCAGTGCTAGAGGCATCTCAGGTTTAATGGCTGGCAGAGGTAGAGGTATCTGAGGTTTAGTGACTGGCAGTGCTATAGGCATCTCAGGATTAGTGGCTGGCAGTGCTAGAGACATATCAGGTTTTGTGGCTGGTAGTGGTAGAGGCATTTCAGGTTTAGTAGATGGCAGTGCTAGAGGCATCTCAGGATTAGTGGCTGGCAGTGCTAGAGACATATCAGGTTTTGTGTGTTGCAGTGGTAGAGGCATCTCCAGTTTATTGGCAGGCAGTGCTAGAGGCATCTGAGGTTTAATAGCTGGCAGCGCTAGATGCAGCTCAGGTTTAGTTGGTGGCATTGCTAGAGGCATCTCAGGTTTAGTAGCTGGAAGTGCTAGAAGCAGATCAGGCATAGTGGGTGGCAGGGCTAGAGGCATCTCACGTTTAGAAGATGGCAGTGTTAGAGGCATCTAAGGTTTAGGAGATGGCAGTGTTAGAGGCATCTCAGGTTTATTGGCTGGCAGTGCTAGAGGCATCTCAGGTTTATTAGCTGGCAGTGCTAGAGGCATCTCATGTTTAGTTGCTGGCAGTGCTAGAGGCCTCTCAGGTTTAGTAACTGGCAGTGCTAGAGGCATCTCAGGTTTAGTGGCTGGCAGTGCTAGAGGTATCTCCGGTTTAGTGGCTGGCAGTGCTTGAGGCATCTTAGGTTTAGTGGCTGGCAGTGCTAGAGGCATCTCAGGTTTAGTAGATGGCAGTGTTAGAATCATCTCAGGTTTAGTGGTTGGCAGTGCTAGAGGCATCTCAGGTTTAGTGGCTGGCAGCACTAGAGGCATGTCAGGTTTAGCAGCTGCCAGTGCTAGAGGCATCTCAGGTTTAGTGGCTGGCAGAGGTAGAGGTATCTGAGGTTTAGTGGCTGGCAGTGCTAGAGGCATCTCAGGATTAGTGGCTGGCAGTGCTAGAGCCATATCAGGTTTTGTAGCTGGTAGTGGTAGAGGCATTTCAGGTTTAGTGGCTGGCAGTGCTAGAGGCATCTCAGGTTTAGTGGCTGGCAGTGCTAGAGGCATCTCAGGATTAGTGGCTGGCAGTGCTAGAGCCATATCAGGTTTTGTAGCTGGTAGTGGTAGAGGCATTTCAGGTTTAGTGGCTGGCAGTGCTAGAGGCATCTCAGGATTAGTGGCTGGCAGTGCTAGGGACATATCAGGTTTTGTGGCTGGCAGTGGTAGAGGCATTTCAGGTTTAGTGGCTGGCAGTGCTAGAGGCATCTCATGATTAGTGGCTGGCAGTGCTAGAGACATATCAGGTTTTGTGTGTTGCAGTGGTTAAGGCATCTCCAGTTTATTGGATGGCAGTGCTAGAGGCATCTCAGGTTTAGTAGATGGCAGTGCTAGAGGCATCTCAGGTTTAGTATATGGCAGTGCTAGAGGCATCTCAGGATTAGTGTCTGGTAGTGCTAGAGACATATCAGGGTTTGTGGCTGGTAGTGGGAGAGGCATTTCAGGTCTAGTGGTTGGAGTGCTAGAGGCATCTCAGGTTTAGTGGCTGGCAGTGCTAGAGGCATCTCAGGATTAGTGGCTGGCAGTGCTAGAGACATATCAGGTGTTGTGTGTGGCAGTGATAGAGGCACCTACTGTTTATTGGCAGGCAGTGCTAGAGGCATCTGAGGTTTAGTAGCTGGCAGTGCTAGAGGCAGCTCAGGTTTAGTGGGTGGCTGTGCTAGAGGCATCTCAAGTTTAGTAGATGGCAGTGCTAGAGGCATCTCAGGTTTATTGGCTGGCAGTGCTAGAGGAATCTCAGGTTTATTAGCTGGCAGTGCTAGAGGCAGCTCAGATTTAGTGGGTGGCAATGCTAGAGGCATCTGAGGTTTAGTAGCTGGAAGTGCTAGAAGCAGCTCAGGCATAATGGGTGGCAGTGCTAGAGGCATCTCAGGTTTAGTAGATGGCAGTGCTAGAGGCATCTCAGGTTTCGTAGATGGCAGTGTCAGAGGCATCTCAGGTTTATTGGCTGGCAGTGCTAGAGGCATCTCAGGTTTATTAGCTGGCAGTGCTAGTGGCATCTCATGTTTAGTGGCTTACAGTGCTAGAGGCCTCTCAGGTTTAGTAGCTGGCAGTGCTAAAGTCATCTAAGGTTTAGTGGCTGGCGGTGCTAGAGGCATATCAGGTTTAGTAGCTGACAGTGCTAGAGGCATCTCAGGTTTAGTCGCTGGCAGAGGTAGAGGTATCTGAGGTTTAGTGGCTGGCAGTGCTAGAGACATCTCGGGATTAGTGGCTGGCAGTGCTAGAGACATATCAGGTTTTGTGGCTGGTAGTGGTAGAGGCATTTCAGGTTTAGTGGCTGGCAGTGCTAGAGGCATCTCAGGTTTAGTGGCTGGCAGTGCTAGAGGCATCTCAGGATTAGTGGCTTCAGTGCTAGAGACATATCAGGTTTTGTGGCTGGTAGTGGTAGAGGCATTTCAGGTTTAGTGGTTGCAGTGCTAGAGGCATCTCAGGTTTAGTGGCTGGCAGTGCTAGAGGCATTTCAGGTTTTGTGTGTGGCAGTGGTAGAGGCATCTCCCGTTTATTGGCAGGCAGTGCTAGAGGCATCTGAGGTTTAGTAGCTGGCAGTGCTAGAGGCAGCTCAGGTTTAGTGGGTGGCAGTGATAGAGGCATCTCAGGTTTAGTAGATGGCAGTGCTAGAGGCATATCAGGTTTTGTAGCTGGTAGTGGTAGAGGCATTTCAGGTTTAGTGGCTGGCAGTGCTAGAGGCATCTCAGGATTAGTGGCTGGCAGTGCTAGGGACATATCAGGTTTTGTGGCTGGCAGTGGTAGAGGCATTTCAGGTTTAGTGGCTGGCAGTGCTAGAGGCATCTCATGATTAGTGGCTGGCAGTGCTAGAGACATATCAGGTTTTGTGTGTTGCAGTGGTTAAGGCATCTCCAGTTTATTGGATGGCAGTGCTAGAGGCATCTCAGGTTTACTAGATGGCAGTGCTAGAGGCATCTCAGGTTTAGTATATGGCAGTGCTAGAGGCATCTCAGGATTAGTGTCTGGCAGTGCTAGAGACATATCAGGGTTTGTGGCTGGTAGTGGGAGAGGCATTTCAGGTCTAGTGGTTGGAGTGCTAGAGGCATCTCAGGTTTAGTGGCTCGCAGTGCTAGAGGCATCTCAGGATTAGTGGCTGGCAGTGCTAGAGACATATCAGGTTTTGTGTGTGGCAGTGATAGAGGCACCTACTGTTTATTGGCAGGCAGTGCTAGAGGCATCTGAGGTTTAGTAGCTGGCAGTGCTAGAGGCAGCTCAGGTTTAGTTGGTGGCTGTGCTAGAGGCATCTCAAGTTTAGTAGATGGCAGTGCTAGAGGCATCTCAGGTTTATTGGCTGGCAGTGCTAGAGGAATCTCAGGTTTATTAGCTGGCAGTGCTAGAGGCAGCTCAGATTTAGTGGGTGGCAATGCTAGAGGCATCTGAGGTTTAGTAGCTGGAAGTGCTAGAAGCAGCTCAGGCATAATGGGTGGCAGTGCTAGAGGCATATCAGGTTTAGTAGATGGCAGTGCTAGAGGCATCTCAGGTTTCGTAGATGGCAGTGTCAGAGGCATCTCAGGTTTATTGGCTGGCAGTGCTAGAGGCATCTCAGGTTTATTAGCTGGCAATGTTAGTGGCATCTCATGTTTAGTGGCTTACAGTGCTAGAGGCCTCTCAGGTTTAGTAGCTGGCAGTGCTAAAGGCATCTAAGGTTTAGTGGCTGGCGGTGCTAGAGGCACATCAGGTTTAGTAGCTGACAGTGCTAGAGGCATCTTAGGTTTAGTCGCTGGCAGAGGTAGAGGTATCTGAGGTTTAGTGGCTGGCAGTGCTAGAGACATCTCGGGATTAGTGGCTGGCAGTGCTAGAGACATATCAGGTTTTGTGGCTGGTAGTGGTAGAGGCATTTCAGGTTTAGTGGCTGGCAGTGCTAGAGGCATCTCAGGTTTAGTGGCTGGCAGTGCTAGAGGCATCTCAGGATTAGTGGCTTCAGTGCTAGAGACATATCAGGTTTTGTGGCTGGTAGTGGTAGAGGCATTTCAGGTTTAGTGGTTGCAGTGCTAGAGGCATCTCAGGTTTAGTGGCTGGCAGTGCTAGAGGCATTTCAGGTTTTGTGTGTGGCAGTGGTAGAGGCATCTCCCGTTTATTGGCAGGCAGTGCTAGAGGCATCTGAGGTTTAGTAGCTGGCAGTGCTAGAGGCAGCTCAGGTTTAGTGGGTGGCAGTGATAGAGGCATCTCAGGTTTAGTAGATGGCAGTGCTAGAGGCATCTCAGGTTTATTGGCTGGCAGTGCTAGAGGAATCTCAGGTTTATTAGCTGGCAGTGCTAGAGGCAGCTCAGATTTAGTGGGTGGCAATGCTAGAGGCATCTCAGGTTTAGTACCTGGAAGTGCTAGAAGCAGCTCAGGCATAGTGGGTGGCAGTGCTAGAGGCATCTCAGGTTTAGTAGATGGCAGTGCTAGAGGCATCTCAGGTTTAGTAGATGGCAGTGTTAGAGGCATCTCCGGTTTATTGGCTGGCAGTGCTAGAGGCATCTCAGGTTTATTATCTGGCAGTTCTAGTGGCATCACATGTTTAGTGGATGGCAGTGCTAGAGGCATCTCAGGTTTAGTAGCAGGCAGTGCTAGAGGCATCTCAGGTTTAGTAGATGGCAGTGCTAAATGCATCTCAGGTTTAGTGGTTGGCGGTGCTAGAGGCATATCAGGTTTAGTAGCTGACAGTGCTATGGGCATTTCAGGTTTAGTGGCTGGCAGTGCTAGAGGCATCTCAGGTTTAGTAGATGGCAGTGCTAGAGGCATCTCAGGTTTAGTGGATGGCGGTGCTAGAGGCATCTCAGGTTTAGTAGAGGCATCTCAGGTTTAGTAGATGGCAGTGCTAGAGACATCTCAGGTTTAGTGGCTGGCAGTGCTAGAGGCATCTCAGGTTTTGTGGCTGGCAGTGCAAGAGGCATCTCAGGTTTAGTAGCTGGCAGTGCTAGAGACATCTCAGGTTTAGTAGATGGCAGTGCTAGAGGCATCTCAGGTTTAGGGCTGGCAAGGCTAAAGGCATCTCAGGTTTAGTGGCTGGCAGTGCTAGAGGCATCTCAGGTTCAGTAGATGGCAGTGCTAGAGGCATCTCAGGTTTAGTAGCTGGCAGTGCTAGAGTCATCTCAGGTTTAGTTGCTGGCAGTGCTAGAGGCATCTCAGGTTTAGTAGCTGACAGTGCTAGAGGCATTTCAGGTTTTGTGTGTGGCAGTGGTAGAGGCATCTCCCGTTTATTGGCAGGCAGTGCTAGAGGCATCTGAGGTTTAGTAGCTGGCAGTGCTAGAGGCAGCTCAGGTTTAGTGGGTGGCAGTGATAGAGGCATCTCAGGTTTAGTAGATGGCAGTGCTAGAGGCATATCAGGTTTTGTAGCTGGTAGTGGTAGAGGCATTTCAGGTTTAGTGGCTGGCAGTGCTAGAGGCATCTCAGGATTAGTGGCTGGCAGTGCTAGGGACATATCAGGTTTTGTGGCTGGCAGTGGTAGAGGCATTTCAGGTTTAGTGGCTGGCAGTGCTAGAGGCATCTCATGATTAGTGGCTGGCAGTGCTAGAGACATATCAGGTTTTGTGTGTTGCAGTGGTTAAGGCATCTCCAGTTTATTGGATGGCAGTGCTAGAGGCATCTCAGGTTTACTAGATGGCAGTGCTAGAGGCATCTCAGGTTTAGTATATGGCAGTGCTAGAGGCATCTCAGGATTAGTGTCTGGCAGTGCTAGAGACATATCAGGGTTTGTGGCTGGTAGTGGGAGAGGCATTTCAGGTCTAGTGGTTGGAGTGCTAGAGGCATCTCAGGTTTAGTGGCTCGCAGTGCTAGAGGCATCTCAGGATTAGTGGCTGGCAGTGCTAGAGACATATCAGGTTTTGTGTGTGGCAGTGATAGAGGCACCTACTGTTTATTGGCAGGCAGTGCTAGAGGCATCTGAGGTTTAGTAGCTGGCAGTGCTAGAGGCAGCTCAGGTTTAGTTGGTGGCTGTGCTAGAGGCATCTCAAGTTTAGTAGATGGCAGTGCTAGAGGCATCTCAGGTTTATTGGCTGGCAGTGCTAGAGGAATCTCAGGTTTATTAGCTGGCAGTGCTAGAGGCAGCTCAGATTTAGTGGGTGGCAATGCTAGAGGCATCTGAGGTTTAGTAGCTGGAAGTGCTAGAAGCAGCTCAGGCATAATGGGTGGCAGTGCTAGAGGCATATCAGGTTTAGTAGATGGCAGTGCTAGAGGCATCTCAGGTTTCGTAGATGGCAGTGTCAGAGGCATCTCAGGTTTATTGGCTGGCAGTGCTAGAGGCATCTCAGGTTTATTAGCTGGCAATGTTAGTGGCATCTCATGTTTAGTGGCTTACAGTGCTAGAGGCCTCTCAGGTTTAGTAGCTGGCAGTGCTAAAGGCATCTAAGGTTTAGTGGCTGGCGGTGCTAGAGGCACATCAGGTTTAGTAGCTGACAGTGCTAGAGGCATCTCAGGTTTAGTCGCTGGCAGAGGTAGAGGTATCTGAGGTTTAGTGGCTGGCAGTGCTAGAGACATCTCGGGATTAGTGGCTGGCAGTGCAAGAGACATATCAGGTTTTGTGGCTGGTAGTGGTAGAGGCATTTCAGGTTTAGTGGCTGGCAGTGCTAGAGGCATCTCAGGTTTAGTGGCTGGCAGTGCTAGAGGCATCTCAGGATTAGTGGCTTCAGTGCTAGAGACATATCAGGTTTTGTGGCTGGTAGTGGTAGAGGCATTTCAGGTTTAGTGGTTGCAGTGCTAGAGGCATCTCAGGTTTAGTGGCTGGCAGTGCTAGAGGCATTTCAGGTTTTGTGTGTGGCAGTGGTAGAGGCATCTCCCGTTTATTGGCAGGCAGTGCTAGAGGCATCTGAGGTTTAGTAGCTGGCAGTGCTAGAGGCAGCTCAGGTTTAGTGGGTGGCAGTGATAGAGGCATCTCAGGTTTAGTAGATGGCAGTGCTAGAGGCATCTCAGGTTTATTGGCTGGCAGTGCTAGAGGAATCTCAGGTTTATTAGCTGGCAGTGCTAGAGGCAGCTCAGATTTAGTGGGTGGCAATGCTAGAGGCATCTCAGGTTTAGTACCTGGAAGTGCTAGAAGCAGCTCAGGCATAGTGGGTGGCAGTGCTAGAGGCATCTCAGGTTTAGTAGATGGCAGTGCTAGAGGCATCTCAGGTTTAGTAGATGGCAGTGTTAGAGGCATCTCCGGTTTATTGGCTGGCAGTGCTAGAGGCATCTCAGGTTTATTATCTGGCAGTTCTAGTGGCATCACATGTTTAGTGGATGGCAGTGCTAGAGGCATCTCAGGTTTAGTAGCAGGCAGTGCTAGAGGCATCTCAGGTTTAGTAGATGGCAGTGCTAAATGCATCTCAGGTTTAGTGGTTGGCGGTGCTAGAGGCATATCAGGTTTAGTAGCTGACAGTGCTATGGGCATTTCAGGTTTAGTGGCTGGCAGTGCTAGAGGCATCTCAGGTTTAGTAGATGGCAGTGCTAGAGGCATCTCAGGTTTAGTGGATGGTGGTGCTAGAGGCATCTCAGGTTTAGTAGAGGCATCTCAGGTTTAGTAGATGGCAGTGCTAGAGACATCTCAGGTTTAGTGGCTGGCAGTGCTAGAGGAATCTCAGGTTTTGTGGCTGGCAGTGCAAGAGGCATCTCAGGTTTAGTAGCTGGCAGTGCTAGAGACATCTCAGGTTTAGTAGATGGCAGTGCTAGAGGCATCTCAGGTTTAGGGCTGGCAAGGCTAAAGGCATCTCAGGTTTAGTGGCTGGCAGTGCTAGAGGCATCTCAGGTTCAGTAGATGGCAGTGCTAGAGGCATCTCAGGTTTAGTGGCTGGCAGTGCTAGAGTCATCTCAGGTTTAGTTGCTGGCAGTGCTAGAGGCATCTCAGGTTTAGTAGCTGACAGTGCTAGAGGCATCTCAGGTTCAGTAGATGGCAGTGCTAGAGGCATCTCAGGTTTAGTAGAGGCATCTCAGGTTTAGTAGATGGCAGTGCTAGAGACATCTCAGGTTTAGTGGCTGGCAGTGCTAGAGGCATCTCAGGTTTAGTGGCTGGCAGTGCTAGAGGCATCTCAGGTTTAGTAGATGGCAGTGCTAGAGGCATCTCAGGTTTAGTAGATGGCAGTGCTAGAGGCATCTCAGGTTTAGTGGATGGCGGTGCTAGAGGCATCTCAGGTTTAGTAGAGGCATCTCAGGTTTAGTAGATGGCAGTGCTAGAGACATCTCAGGTTTAGTAGATGGCAGTGCTAGAGGCATCTCAGGTTTAGGGCTGGCAAGGCTAAAGGCATCTCAGGTTTAGTGGCTGGCAGTGCTAGAGGCAAATCAGGTTTAGTAGCTGACAGTGCTAGAGGCATCTCAGGTTCAGTAGATGGCAGTGCTAGAGGCATCTCAGGTTTAGTGGCTGGCAGTGCTAGAGTCATCTCAGGTTTAGTTGCTGGCAGTGCTAGAGGCATCTCAGGTTTAGTAGCTGACAGTGCTAGAGGCATCTCAGGTTCAGTAGATGGCAGTGCTAGAGGCATCTCAGCTTTAGTAGATGGCACTGCTAGGGGCATCTCAGGTTTAGTAGATGGCAGTGCTAGAGGCATCTCAGCTTTAGAAGATGGCAGTGCTATAGACAACTAAGGTTTAGGGCTGGCAAGGCTAAAGGCATCTCAGGTTTAGTGGCTGGCAGTGCTAGAGGCATCTCAGGTTTAGTAGCTGACAGTGCTAGAGGTATCTCAGGTTCAGTAGATGGCAGTGCTAGAGGCATCTCAGCTTTAGTAGCTGACAGTGCTAGAGGCATCTCAGGTTCAGTAGATGGCAGTGCTAGAGGAATCTCAGGTTTAGTGGCTGGCAGTGCTAGAGTCATCTCAGGTTTAGTTGCTGGCAGTGCTAGAGGCATCTCAGGTTTAGTAGCTGACAGTTCTAGAGGCATCTCAGGTTAAGTAGATGGCAGTGCTAGAGGCATCTCAGGTTTAGTGGCAGGCAGTGCTAGGGGCATCTCAGGTTTAGTGGCTGGCATTGCTAGAGGCATCTCAGGTTTAGTGGCTGGCAGTGCTAGAGGCATCTCAGGTTCAGTAGATGGCAGTGCTAGAGGCATCTCAGGTTTAGTGGCTGGCAGTGCTAGAGTCATCTCAGGTTTAGTTGCTGGCAGTGCTAGAGGCATCTCCGGTTTAGTAGCTGGCAGTGCTTGAGGCATCTCAGGTTAAGTAGCTGACAGTGCTATGGGCATCTCAGGTTTAGTGGCTGGCAGTGCTAGAGACATATCAGGTTTTGTGGCTGGTAGTGGTAGAGGCATTTCATGTTTAGTGGCTGGCAGTGCTAGAGGCATCTCGGGTTTAGTGGCTGGCAGTGCTAGAGGCATCTCAGGATTAGTGGCTTCAGTGCTAGAGACATATCAGGTTTTGTGGCTGGTAGTGGTAGAGGCATTTCAGGTTTAGTGGTTGCAGTGCTAGAGGCATCACAGGTTTAGTGGCTGGCAGTGCTAGAGGCATTTCAGGTTTTGTGTGTGGCAGTGGTAGAGGCATCTCCCGTTTATTGGCAGGCAGTGCTAGAGGCATCTGAGGTTTAGTAGCTGGCAGTGCTAGAGGAAGCTCAGGTTTAGTGGGTGGCAGTGCTAGAGGCATCTCAGGTTTAGGGCTGGCAAGGCTAAAGGCATCTCAGGTTTAGTGGCTGGCAGTGCTAGAGGCATCTCAGGTTTAGTAGATGGCAGTGCTAGAGGCATCTCAGGTTTATTGGCTGGCAGTGCTAGAGGAATCTCAGGTTTATTAGCTGGCAGTGCTAGAGGCATCTCAGATTTAGTGGGTGGCAATGCTAGAGGCATCTCGGGTTTAGTACCTGGAAGTGCTAGAAGCAGCTCAGGCATAGTGGGTGGCAGTGCTAGAGGCATCTCAGGTTTAGTAGCAGGCAGTGCTAGAGGCATCTCAGGTTTAGTAGATGGCAGTGCTAAAGGCATCTCAGGTTTAGTGGTTGGCGGTGCTAAAGGCATATCAAGTTTAGTAGCTGACAGTGCTATGGGCATTTCAGGTTTAGTGGCTGGCAGTGCTAGAGGCATCTCTGGTTTAGTAGCTGGCAGTGCTCGAGGCATCTCAGGCTTAGTAACTGACAGTGCTATGGGTATCTCAGGTTTAGTGGCTTACAGTGCTAGAGGCATCTCAGGTTTAGTAGCTGGCAGTGCTAGAGGCATCTCAGGTTTAGTAGATGGCAGTGCTAGAGGCATCTCAGGTTTAGTGGATGGCAGTGCTAGAGGCATCTCAGGTTTAGTAGAGGCATCTCAGGTTTAGTAGATGGCAGTGCTAGAGACATCTCAGGTTTAGTGGCTGGCAGTGCTAGAGGCATCTCAGGTTTAGTGGCTGGCAGTGCAAGAGGCATCTCAGGTTTAGTAACTGGCAGTGCTAGAGACATCTCAGGTTTAGTAGATGGCAGTGCTAGAGGCATCTCAGGTTTAGGGCTGGCAAGGCTAAAGGCATCTCAGGTTTAGTGGCTGGCAGTGCTAGAGGCATCTCAGGTTTAGTAGCTGACAGTGCTAGAGGCATCTCAGGTTCAGTAGATGGCAGTGCTAGAGGCATCTCAGGTTTAGTGGCTGGCAGTGCTAGAGTCATCTCAGGTTTAGTTGCTGGCAGTGCTAGAGGCATCTCAGGTTTAGTAGCTGACAGTGCTAGAGGCATCTCAGGTTCAGTAGATGGCAGTGCTAGAGGCATCTCAGCTTTAGTAGATGGCACTGCTAGGGGCATCTCAGGTTTAGTAGATGGCAGTGCTAGAGGCATCTCAGCTTTAGAAGATGGCAGTGCTATAGACAACTAAGGTTTAGTGGCTGGCAGTGCTAGGGGCATCTCAGGTTTAGTGGCTGGCAGTGCTAGAGGCATCTCAGGTTAAGTAGATGGCAGTGCTAGAGGCATCTCAGGTTTAGTGGCAGGCAGTGCTAGGGGCATCTCAGGTTTAGTGGCTGGCATTGCTAGAGGCATCTCAGGTTTAGTGGCTGGCAGTGCTAGAGGCATCTCAGGTTCAGTAGATGGCAGTGCTAGAGGCATCTCAGGTTTAGTGGCTGGCAGTGCTAGAGTCATCTCAGGTTTAGTTGCTGGCAGTGCTAGAGGCATCTCCGGTTTAGTAGCTGGCAGTGCTTGAGGCATCTCAGGTTAAGTAGCTGACAGTGCTATGGGCATCTCAGGTTTAGTGGCTTACAGAGCTAGAGGCATCTCAGGTTTAGTAGCTGGAAGTGCTAGAGGCATCTCAGGTTTCGTGGCTGGCAGTGCTAGAGGCATCTCAGGTTTAGTGGCTGGTAGTGCAAGAGGCATCTCAGGTTTAGTAGATGGCAGTGCCAGAGACATCTCAGGTTTAGTAGATGGCAGTGCTAGAGGCATCTCAGGTTTAGGGGAGGCAAAGCTAAAGGCATCTCAGGTTTAGTGGCTGGCAGTGCTAGAGGCATCTCAGGTTTAGTAGCTGGCAGTGCTAGAGGCATCTCAGCTTTAGTAGATGGCAGTGCTAGGGGCATCTCAGGTTTAGTAGCTGGCAGTGCTAGAGGCATCTCAGGTTTAGTAGATGGCAGTGCTAGAGGCAGCTCAGGTTTAGTGGATGGCAGTGCTAGAGGCATCTCAGGTTTAGTAGAGGCATCTCAGGTTTAGTAGATGGCAGTGCTAGAGACATCTCAGGTTTAGTGGCTGGCAGTGCTAGAGGCATCTCAGGTTTAGTGGCTGGCAGTGCAAGAGGCATCTCAGGTTTAGTAGCTGGCAGTGCTAGAGACATCTCAGGTTTAGTAGATGGCAGTGCTAGAGGCATCTCAGATTTAGGGCTGGCAAGGCTAAAGGCATCTTAGGTTTAGTGGCTGGCAGTGCTAGAGGCATCTCAGGTTTAGTAGCTGACAGTGCTAGAGGCATCTCAGGTTCAGTAGATGGCAGTGCTAGAGGCATCTCAGGTTTAGTGGCTGGCAGTGCTAGAGTCATCTCAGGTTTAGTTGCTGGCAGTGCTAGAGGCATCTCAGGTTTAGTAGCTGACAGTGCTAGAGGCATCTCAGGTTCAGTAGATGGCAGTGCTAGAGGCATCTCAGCTTTAGTAGATGGCACTGCTAGGGGCATCTCAGGTTTAGTAGATGGCAGTGCTAGAGGCATCTCAGCTTTAGAAGATGGCAGTGCTATAGACAACTAAGGTTTAGTGGCTGGCAGTGCTAGGGGCATCTCAGGTTTAGTGGCTGGCAGTGCTAGAGGCATCTCAGGTTAAGTAGATGGCAGTGCTAGAGGCATCTCAGGTTTAGTGGCAGGCAGTGCTAGGGGCATCTCAGGTTTAGTGGCTGGCATTGCTAGAGGCATCTCAGGTTTAGTGGCTGGCAGTGCTAGAGGCATCTCAGGTTCAGTAGATGGCAGTGCTAGAGGCATCTCAGGTTTAGTGGCTGGCAGTGCTAGAGTCATCTCAGGTTTAGTTGCTGGCAGTGCTAGAGGCATCTCCGGTTTAGTAGCTGGCAGTGCTTGAGGCATCTCAGGTTAAGTAGCTGACAGTGCTATGGGCATCTCAGGTTTAGTGGCTTACAGAGCTAGAGGCATCTCAGGTTTAGTAGCTGGCAGTGCTAGAGGCATCTCAGGTTTCGTGGCTGGCAGTGCTAGAGGCATCTCAGGTTTAGTGGCTGGTAGTGCAAGAGGCATCTCAGGTTTAGTAGATGGCAGTGCCAGAGACATCTCAGGTTTAGTAGATGGCAGTGCTAGAGGCATCTCAGGTTTAGGGGAGGCAAAGCTAAAGGCATCTCAGGTTTAGTGGCTGGCAGTGCTAGAGGCATCTCAGGTTTAGTAGCTGGCAGTGCTAGAGGCATCTCAGCTTTAGTAGATGGCAGTGCTAGGGGCATCTCAGGCAGTGCTAGAGGCATCTCAGCTTTTGAAGATGGCAGTGCTAGAGGCATCTCAGGTTTAGTGGTTGGCAGTGCTAGATGCATCTCAGGTTTAGTAGATGGCAGTGCTAGAGGCATCTCAGGTTTAGTGGCTGGCAGTGCTAGGGGCATCTCAGGTTTAGTGGCTGGCAGTGCTAGAGGCAAGTCTGGTTTAGTAGCTGGCAGTGCTAGAGGCATCTCAAGTTTAGTGGTTGGCACTGCTAGAGTCATCTCAGGTTTAGTGGCTGACAGTGCTATGGGCATTTCAGGTTCAGTGGCTGGCAGTGCTAGAGGCATATCTGGTTTAGTAGCTGGCAGTGCTAGAGGCATCTCAGATTTAGTAGCTGACAGTGCTATGGGCATCTCAGGTTTAGTGGCTGACAGTGCTAGAGGCATCTCAGGTTTAGTAGCTGGCAGTGCTAGAGGCATCTCAGGTTTAGTAGATGGCAGTGCTAGAGGCATCTCAGGTTTAGTGGCTGGCAGTGCTAGAGGCATCTCAGGTTTAGTGGCTGGCAGTGCAAGAGGCATCTCAGGTTTAGTAGCTGGCAGCGCTAGAGACATCTCAGGTTTAGTAGATGGCAGTGCTAGAGGCATCTCAGGTTTAGGGCTGGCAAGGCTAGAGGCATCTCAGGTTTAGTGGCTGGCAGTGCTAGAGGCATCTCAGGTTTAGTAGCTGGCAGTGCTAGAGGCATCTCAGCTTTAGTAGATGGCTGTGATAGAGGCATCTCAGATTTAGTAGTTGGCAGTGCTAGAGGCATCTCAGCTTTAGTGGATGGCAGTGCTAGAGGCATCTGAGGTTTAGCGGTTGGCAGTGCTAGAGGCATCTCAGGTTTAGTGGCTGGCAGTGCTAGGGGCATCTCAGGTTTAGTGGCTGGCAGTTCTAGAGGCATCTCAGGTTTAGTAGATGGCAGTGCTAGAGCAATCTCAGGTTTAGTGGCTGGCAGTGCTAGGGGCATCTCAGGTTTAGTGGCTGGTAGTGCTACGGGCATCTCAGGTTTATTTGCAGGCAGTGATAGAGGCATCTCAGGTTCAGTAGATGGCAGTGCTAGAAGCATCTGAGGTTTAGTGGCTGGCAGTGCTAGAGGCATCTCAGGTTTAGTAGATGGCAGTGCTAGAGGCATCTTAGGTTTAGTAGCTGGCAGTGCTAGAGGCATCTCGGGTTTAGTGGCTGGCAGTGCTAGAGGCATCTCAGGTTTAGTGGCTGCCAGTGCTAGAGGCATCTCAGGTTTAGTGGTTGGCAGTGCTAGAGGCATCTCGGATTTAGTGGCTGGCAGTGCTAGAGGCATCTCAGGTTTAGTAGATGGCAGTGCTAGATGCATCTCAGGTTTAGTAGCTGGCAGTGCTAGAGGCATCTCAGGTTTAGTAGATGGCAGTGGTAGAGGCATCTCAGGTTTAGTGGCTTGCAGTGCTAGAGGCAACTCTGGTTTAGTGGCTGGCAGTGCTATAGGCATCTCAGGCTTAGTGGCTGGCAGTGCTAGAGGGATCTAAGGTTTAGTAGCTGGCAGTGCTAGAGGCAGCTCAGGTTTAGTGGGTGGCAGTGCTAGAGGCATCACAGGTTTAGTAGCTGGCAGTGCTAGAGGCATCGCAGGTTTAGTAGCTTGCAGTGCTAGAGGCATCTCAGGTTTAGTAGATGGCAGTGCTAGAGGCATCTCAGGTTTAGTAGCTGGCAGTGCTAGAGGCATCTCAGGTTTAGTAGATGGCAGTGCTAGAGGCAACTCTGGTTTAGTAGCTGGCAGTGCTATAGGCATCTCAGGCTTAGTGGCTGGCAGTGCTAGAGGCATCTCAGATTTAGTAGCTGGCAGTGCTAGAGGCAGCTCAGGTTTAGTGGCTGGCAGTGCTAGAGGCATCACAGGTTTAGCAGCTGGCACTGCTAGAGGCATCGCAGGTTTAGTAGCTTGCAGTGCTAGAGGCATCTCAGGTTTAGTAGATGGCAGTGCTAGAGGCATCTCAGGTTTAGTAGCTGGCAGTGCTAGAGGCATCTCAGGTTTAGTAGATTGCAGTGGTAGAGGCATCTCAGGTTTAGTGGCTGGCAGTGCTAGAGGCAACTCTGGTTTAGTAGCTGGCCGTGCTAGAGGCATCTCTGGTTTAGTAGCTGGCAGTGCTATAGGCATCTCAGGCTTAGTGGCTGGCAGTGCTAGAGGCATCTCAGGTTTAGTAGCTGGCAGTGCTAGAGGCATCTCAGGTTTAGTAGCTTGCAGTACTAGAGGCATCTCAGGTTTAGTAGATGGCAGTGCTAGAGGCATCTCAGGTTTAGTAGCTGGCAGTGCTAGAGGCATCTCAGGTTTAGTAGCTGGCAGTGCTAGAGGCATCTCAGGTTTAGTAGATGGCAGTGGTAGAGGCATCTCAGGTTTAGTGGCTGGCAGTGCTAGAGGCAACTCTGGTTTAGTAGCTGGCAGTGCTAGAGGCATCTCAGGTTTAGTGGCTGGCGGTGCTAGAGGCATCTCACGTTTTGTGGCTGGCGGTGCTAGAGGCATCTCACGTTTCGTGGCTGGCAGTTTTCCCCACACATCTTTTGCAGAGCTGGATCCATTGTTTTTAGAACTGCAGCAGCATGTTTTGTTTTATTATTATTTATATGTGTCTTCTGGCCTAAATGAAAAGACCTTAACACATTTCATTACATAGTTAAAATGTATTCAAATTTGAAATAAAATAGCACGTGAATCGAAAGAAAACACAAATACATTCACAAACTTAATGTTCGTAAAAAAAACAATACAAGGCAATTAATAATGACCGCAAACAATGGTCCAAATAAAAACACTCCCAAAGGAAATCCCAAGGATGCAATCTAATTCCTGCAATGAAGTAGGCAAACATATAATTCCTAAGAGTCATCAATTCTGAGCATTCACAGAACACATGCTTGATTGACTCCACGGAGGATAAAAAAGGGCTGCAGGTAGAGTCTTCCACATCTGTAACCTTCCATCAAAATGTGTTTTCCTTGGTCGATATCAGATTTAGGTGGAAGCATAATAGAGTTCTGACAAATACCCAAGATGTATGCAATAGCAAGTTCGGTGCACAAGAACCCAGCTTACGGTTCACTCTACCTACAAGAAACCATCTTACGGTTCACTCTACCTACAAGAACCCAGCTTACGGTTCACTGTACTTACAAGAACCCAATTTACGGTTCACTCTACGTACAAGAACCCAGTTTACGGTTCACTGTACTTGCAAGAACCCAGGTTACGGTTCACTCTACTTACAAGAACCCAGCTTACGGTTCACTCTACCTACAAGAACCCAGTTTACGGTTCACTCTACCTACAAGAACCCAGTTTACGGTTCACTCGACCTACAAGAACCCATCTTACGGTTCACTCGACCTACAAGAACCCAGCTTACGGTTCACTCTACCTACAAGAACCCATCTTACGGTTCACTCTACCTACAAGAACCCAGCTTACGGTTCACTCTACCTACAAGAACCCAGCTTACGGTTCACTCTACCTACAAGAACCCAGTTTACGGTTCACTCTACCTACAAGAACCCAGCTTACGGTTCACTCTACCTACAAGAACCCAGCTTACGGTTCACTCTACCAGCAAGAACCCAGCTTACGGTTCACTCTACCTACAAGAACCCAGTTTACGGTTCACTCTACCTACAAGAACCCAGCTTACGGTTCACTCTACCTACAAGAACCCAGCTTACGGTTCACTCTACCAGCAAGAACCCAGCTTACGGTTCACTCTACCTAGAAGAACCCAGATTACGGTTCACTCTACCAGCAAGAACCCAGCTTACGGTTCACTCTACCTACAAGAACCCAGCTTACGGTTCGCTCTACCAGCAAGAACCCAGCTTACGGTTCACTCTACCTACAAGAACCCAGCTTACGGTTCGCTCTACCAGCAAGAACCCAGCTTACGGTTCACTCTACCTACAAGAACCCAGCTTACGGTTTGCTCTACCTACAAGAACCCAGCTTACGGTTCACTCTACTTACAAGAACCCAGCTTACGGTTCGCTCTACCTACAAGAACCCAGCTTACGGTTCACTCTACCTACAAGAACCCAGCTTATCGTTCACTCTACCTACAAGAACCCAGCTTACGGTTCACTCTACCAACAAGAACGCAGCTTACGGTTCACTCTACCTACAAGAACCCAGCTTACGGTTCACTCTACTTACAAGAACCCAGCTTACGGTTCACTCTACCTACAAGAACCCAGCTTACGGTTCACTCTACCTACAAGAACCCAGCTTACGGTTCACTCTACCTACAAGAACCCAGCTTACGGTTCACTCTACCTACAAGAACCCAGCTTACGGTTCACTCTACCTACAAGAACCCAGCTTACGGTTCACTCTACCTACAAGAACCCAGCTTACGGTTCACTGTACTTGCAAGAACTCAGGTTACGGATCACTCTACTTACTAAAACCCAGGTTACGGTTCACTCTACTTACAAGAACCCAGCTTACGGTTCCGTCTACCTTCAAGAACCCAGCTTACGGTTCATTGTACTTACAAGAACCCATCTTACGGTTCACTCTACCTACAAGAACCCAGCTTACTGTTCACTGTACTTACAAGAACCCAGCTTACGGTTCACTCTACCTACAAGAGCCCAGCTTACGATTCACTGTACTTGCAAGAACCCAGGTTACGGTTCACTCTACCTACAAGAACCCAGCTTACGGTTCACTCTACCTACAAGAACCCAGTTTACGCTTCACTCTACCTGCAAGAACCCAGCTTACGGTTCACTCTACCTACAAGAACCCAGCTTACGATTCACTGTACTTGCAAGAGCCCAGGTTACAGTTCACTCTACCTACAAGAACCCAGCTTACGATTCACTGTACTTGCAAGAACCCAGCTTACGGTTCACTCTACTTACAAGAACCCAGGTTACGGTTCACTCTACTTACAAGAACCCAGCTTACGGTTCACTCTACTTGCAAGAACCCAGTTTACGGTAAACTCTACTTACAAGAACCCATGTTACGGTTCACTCTACCTACAAGAACCCAGCTTACGGTTCACTCTACTTGGAAGAACCCAGTTTACGGTTAACTCTACTTACAAGAACCAGGTTACGGTTCACTCTACCTACAAGAACCCAGCTTACGGTTCACTCTACTTGCAAGAACCCAGTTTACGGTTAACTCTACTTACAAGAAACCAGTTTACGGTTCACTCTACCTACAAGAACCCAGCTTACGGTTCGCTCTACCAGCAAGAACCCAGCTTACGGTTCACTCTACCTACAAGAACCCAGCTTACGGTTTGCTCTACCTACAAGAACCCAGCTTACGGTTCACTCTACTTACAAGAACCCAGCTTACGGTTCGCTCTACCTACAAGAACCCAGCTTACGGTTCACTCTACCAACAAGAACGCAGCTTACGGTTCACTCTACCAGCAAGAACCCAGCTTACGGTTCACTCTACCTACAAGAACCCAGCTTACGGTTCACTCTACTTACAAGAACCCAGCTTACGGTTCACTCTACCTACAAGAACACAGCTTACGGTTCACTCTACCTACAAGAACCCAGCTTACGGTTCACTCTACCTACAAGAACCCAGCTTACGGTTCACTCTACCTACAAGAACCCAGCTTACGGTTCACTCTACCTACAAGAACCCAGCTTACGGTTCACTCTACCTACAAGAACCCAGCTTATCGTTCACTCTACCTACAAGAACCCAGCTTACGGTTCACTCTACCAACAAGAACGCAGCTTACGGTTCACTCTACCAGCAAGAACCCAGCTTACGGTTCACTCTACCTACAAGAACCCAGCTTACGGTTCACTCTACTTACAAGAACCCAGCTTACGGTTCACTCTACCTACAAGAACACAGCTTACGGTTCACTCTACCTACAAGAACCCAGCTTACGGTTCACTCTACCTACAAGAACCCAGCTTACGGTTCACTCTACCTACAAGAACCCAGCTTACGGTTCACTCTACCTACAAGAACCCAGCTTACGGTTCACTGTACTTGCAAGAACCCAGGTTACGGATCACTCTACTTACTAAAACCCAGTTTACGGTTCACTCTACTTACAAGAACCCAGCTTACGGTTCCGTCTACCTTCAAGAACCCAGCTTACGGTTCATTGTACTTACAAGAACCCAGCTTACGGTTCACTCTACCTACAAGAACCCAGCTTACTGTTCACTGTACTTACAAGAACCCAGCTTACGGTTCACTCTACCTACAAGAGCCCAGCTTACGATTCACTGTACTTGCAAGAACCCAGGTTACGGTTCACTCTACCTACAAGAACCCAGCTTACGGTTCACTCTACCTACAAGAACCCAGTTTACGCTTCACTCTACCTGCAAGAACCCAGCTTACGGTTCACTCTACCTACAAGAACCCAGCTTACGATTCACTGTACTTGCAAGAGCCCAGGTTACAGTTCACTCTACCTACAAGAACCCAGCTTACGATTCACTGTACTTGCAAGAACCCAGCTTACGGTTCACTCTACTTACAAGAACCCAGGTTACGGTTCACTCTACTTACAAGAACCCAGCTTACGGTTCACTCTACTTGCAAGAACCCAGTTTACGGTTAACTCTACTTACAAGAACCCATGTTACGGTTCACTCTACCTACAAGAACCCAGCTTACGGTTCACTCTACTTGGAAGAACCCAGTTTACGGTTAACTCTACTTACAAGAACCAGGTTACGGTTCACTCTACCTACAAGAACCCAGCTTACGGTTCACTCTACTTGCAAGAACCCAGTTTACGGTTAACTCTACTTACAAGAAACCAGTTTACGGTTCACTCTACTTACAAGAACCCAGGTTACGGTTCACTCTACTTACAAGAACGCAGTTTACGGTTCACTCTTCTTACAAGACTGCAGCTTTCGGTTCACTCTACCTACAAGAAACCATTTTACGTTTCACTCTACTTACAAGAACCCAGGTTACGGTTCACTCTACTTACAAGAACCCAGGTTACGGTTCACTCTACTTACAAGAACGCAGTTTACGGTTCACTCTACTTACAAGAATGCATCTTACGGTTCACTCTACTTACAAGAATGCAGCTTTCGGTTTACTCTACCTACAAGAACCCATTTTACGGTTCACTCTACTTACAAGAATGCAGCTTTCGGTTCACTCTACTTACAAGAACCCAGTTTACGGTTCACTCTACTTACAAGAACGCAGCTTACGGTTCACTCTACTTACACAAATGCAGCTTACGGTTCACTCTACTTACAAGAATGCAGCTTTCGGTTCACTCTACCTACAAGAACCCATTTGATGGTTCACTCTACTTACAAGAACCCAGCTTACGGTTCACTCTACTTACAAGAATGCAGCTTTCGGTTCACTCTACCTACAAGAGCCCATTTTATGGTTCACTCTACTTACAAGAACCCAGGTTACGGTTCACTTTACTTACAAGAACGCAGTTTACGGTTCACTCTACTTACAAGAATGCAGCTTTCGGTTCACTCTACCTACAAGAACCCATTTTACGGTTCACTCTACTTACAAGAACCCAGCTTAGGGTTCACTCTACTTGCAAGAAACCAGTTTACGGTTCACTCTACCTGCAAGAACCCAGCTTACGGTTCACTCTACTTGCAAGAAACCAGCTTACGGTTCACTCTACTTACAAGAACCCAGCTTACGGTTCACTCTACTTGCAAGAACCCTGTTTATGGTTAACTCTACTTACAAGAACCCAGGTTACGGTTCACTCTACCTACAAGAACCCAGCTTACGATTCACTGTACTTGCAAGAACCCAGGTTACTGTTCACTCTACCTACAAGAGCCCAGTTTACGGTTCACTGTACTTGCAATAACCCAGGTTACGGTTCACTCTACCTACAAGAACCCAGCTTACGGTTCACTCTACCTACAAGAACCCAGCTTACGGTTCACTGTACTTGCAAGAACCCAGGTTACGGTTCACTCTACTTACAAGAACCCAGCTTACGGTTCACTCTACTTACAAGAGCCCAGCTTACGGTTCACTCTACCTACAAGAACCCAGCTTTCGGTTCACTCTACCTACAAGAACCCAGCTTACGATTCACTCTACCTACAAGAACCCAGCTTACGGTTCACTCTACCTACAAGAACCCAGTTTACGGTTCACTGTACTTGCAAGAACCCAGCTTACGGTTCACTCTACCTACAAGAACCCAGCTTACGATTCACTCTACCTACAAGAACCCAGCTTACGGTTCACTCTACCTACAAGAACCCAGCTTACGGTTCGCTCTACCTACAAGAACCCAGCTTACGGTTCACTCTACCTACAAAAACCCAGCTTACGGTTCACTCTACCTACAAGAACCAGCTTACGATTCACTGTACTTGCAAGAACCCAGGTTACGGTTCACTCTACCTACAAGAACCCATCTTACGGTTCACTGTACTTGCAAGAACCCAGGTTACGGTTCACTCTACCTACAAGAACCCAGCTTACGGTTCACTCTACCTACAAGAACCCAGTTTACGGTTCACTGTACGTGCAAGAACCCAGGTTACGGTTCACTCTTCTTACAAGAACCCATTTTACGGTTCACTCTACTTACAAGAACCCAGCTTATGGTTCACTGTACTTACAAGAACCCATCTTACGGTTCACTCTACCTACAAGAACCCAGGTTACGGTTCACTCTACCTACAAGAACCCAGCTTACGGTTCACTCTACCTACAAGAACCCAGTTTACGGTTCACTCTACCTACAAGAACCCAGCTTACGGTTCACTCTACCTACAAGAACCCAGCTTACGATTCACTGTACTTGCAAGAACCCAGGTTACGGTTCACTCTACCTACAAGAACCCAGCTTATGGTTCACTGTACTTGCAAGAACCCAGGTTACGGTTCACTCTACCTACAAGAACCCAGCTTACGGTTCACTCTACCTACAAGAACCCAGCTTACAGTTCACTGTACTTGCAAGAACCCAGGTTACGGTTCACTCTACTTACAAGAACCCAGCTTACGGTTCACTCTACTTACAAGAACCCAGCTTACGGTTCACTGTACTTACAAGAACCCAGCTTACGGTTCACTCTACCTACAAGAACCCAGCTTACGGTTCACTGTACTTGCAAGAACCCAGGTTACGGTTCACTCTACTTACAAGAACCCAGGTTACGGTTCACTCTACTTACAATAACCCAGCTTACGGTTCACTCTACCTACAAGAACCCAGCTTACGGTTCACTGTACTTACAAGAACCCAGCTTACGGTTCACTCTACCTACAAGAACCCAGCTTACGGTTCACTGTACTTACGAGAACCCAGCTTACGGTTCACTCTACCTACAAGAACCCAGCTTACGGTTCACTGTACTTGCAAGAACCCAGGTTACGGTTCAGTCTACTTACAAGAACCCAGCTTACGGTTCACTCTACCTACAAGAACCCAGTTTACGGTTCACTGTACTTACAAGAACCCAGCTTACGGTTCACTCTACCTACAAGAACCCAGCTTACGGTTCACTCTACTTACAAGAACCCAGCTTACGATTCACTCTACCTACAAGAACCCAGTTTACGGTTCACTGTACTTACAAGAACCCAGCTTACGGTTCACTCTGCCTACAAGAACCCAGCTTACGGTTCACTGTACATGCAAGAACCCAGGTTACGGTTCACTCTACTTACAAGAACCCAGGTTACGGTTCACTCTACTTACAAGAACCCAGCTTACGATTCACTCTACCTACAAGAACCCAGCTTACGGTTCACTGTACTTACAAGAACCCAGGTTACGGTTCACTCTACCTACAAGAACCCAGCTTACGATTCACTGTACTTACAAGAACCCATCTTACGGTTCACTCTACCTACAAGAACCCAGCTTACGGTTCACTGTACTTACAAGAACCCAGCTTATGGTTCACTCTACCTACAAGAGCCCAGTTTACGATTCACTGTACTTGCAAGAACCCAGGTTACGGTTCACTCTACCTACAAGAACCCAGCTTACGGTTCACTCTACCTACAAGAAGCCAGTTTACGGTTCACTCTACCTACAAGAACCCAGCTTACGGTTCACTCTACCTACAAGAACCCAGCTTACGATTCACTGTACTTGCAAGAACCCAGGTTACGGTTCACTCTACCTACAAGAACCCAGCTTACGATTCACTGTACTTGCAAGAACCCAGCTTACGGTTCACTGTACTTGCAAGAACCCAGCTTACGGTTCACTCTACTTACAAGAACCCAGGTTACGGTTCACTCTACTTACAAGAACCCAGCTTACGGTTCACTCTACTTGCAAGAACCCAGTTTACGGTTAACTCTACTTACAAGAACCCATGTTATGGTTCACTCTACCTACAAGAACCCAGATTACGGTTCACTCTACTTGCAAGAACCCAGTTTACGGTTAACTCTACTTACAAGAACCAGGTTACGGTTCACTCTACCTACAAGAACCCAGCTTACGGTTCACTCTACTTGCAAGAACCCAGTTTACGGTTAACTCTACTTACAAGAACCCAGTTTACGGTTCACTCTACTTACAAGAACCCAGGTTACGGTTCACTCTACTTACAAGAACGCAGTTTACGGTTCACTCTTCTTACAAGACTGCAGCTTTCGGTTCACTCTACCTACAAGAACCCATTTTACGGTTCACTCTACTTACAAGAACCCAGGTTACGGTTCACTCTACTTACAAGAACCCAGGTTACGGTTCACTCTACTTACAAGAACGCAGTTTACGGTTCACTCTACTTACAAGAATGCAGCTTACGGTTCACTCTACTTACAAGAATGCAGCTTTCGGTTCACTCTACCTACAAGAACCCATTTTACGGTTCACTCTACTTACAAGAATGCAGCTTTCGGTTCACTGTACTTACAAGAACGCAGCTTACGGTTCACTCTACTTACACGAATGCAGCTTACGGTTCACTCTACTTACAAGAATGCAGCTTTCGGTTCACTCTACCTACAAGAACCCATTTTATGGTTCACTCTACTTACAAGAACCCAGCTTACGGTTCACTCTACTTACAATAATGCAGCTTACGGTTCACTCTACTTACAAGAACCCAGCTTAGGGTTCACTCTACTTGCAAGAAACCAGCTTACGGTTCACTCTACTTGCAAGAACCCAGCTTACGGTTCACTCTACTTGCAAGAAACCAGCTTACGGTTCACTCTACTTACAAGAACCCAGTTTGCGGTTCAGTCTACTTACAAGAACCCACCTTACAGTTCACTCTACTTACAAGAACACAGTTTACGGTTCAGTCTACTTACAAGAACCCAGTTTACGGTTCACTCGACTTACAAGAACCCAGTTTACGGTTCACTCGACTTACAAGAACCCAGTTTACGGTTCCCCTACTTAAACCTGTATAGCTCTTATAAGTCTTTAATCCAGTCATGTTGGCAGACTTTTTTCCTTGATTACATATTCATAGATACTACCTCTTCCAGGCTTGTGGAGGCCACGCTCAAACGCATAACGCATGATTGCACCAGGGCACTGTCGATTCAGGCTTTGACTATATCCATCTGCTCACAGATAGAACATGCAGATGGTTGGCAGACTTTCAGGCCCAATTGGGTCCTTTTCCACAGTATCTTGGAATGTAAGGAAATCAGACCCAACTCAGCTCCATTTACTACTATTGGAACAGATTTGGGGAGGCCCAGGGTACTTTCTCACACCAGCCCTTCCACATAATCAAAATGATGCTCTGTTAACTGGTGATGAACCTCCGACGCTTAGCGAACACGCGGAACCACCTTTGATTTGTAGAACTTGAGCAGCGGCTTCAGTGAGAATTTACCAAAGTTATGATGTAATGACTTTATTTGGCATAGCATATGCTTAACCTGAGCAGATATTGAAACGTAGATATTTCCAGTTTCGCACCTCTTTGGTTTTTTGTGAGTTCAATATCCAGCTCGTTGAACGCTTCCTACGGCCAGCATGAAAGACCAACATTTCTGATGTTGTGGTGTTAACGGTCAGTACGTTCTTTGCTGCATATTCACCAAAGGCCTTAAGGAGACGCTGGGTGCCAATCTTAGAGTGGTACAAAAGTAGAATGTCATCTGCGTAAGTAAACCAAAATATTGTACACCCAAGCACAGAGGGGAGATGAACACCGCATCTACAAGTTCCTCGCCAATGACTGAGAAATAGACATTAAATAACGGTCGCCATGACGCATCCCTGACGGAACACATTAATTATTTCAATAATTGAAGATGTTTCCCATGTGATTTAGGGCCTCATTACACGGTAGGCGGTAAGGGTTTACCGGTACCGGTAAGGGCACCGATACCGGTAATCCCTTAACGCCTTACTACGAGGTCCATTTGCAGGACCCGATCTTAACGGCTGGTGTAGACCAGCCGTTAAAGTTGGGACCCGCAAAGGGACCTTGGTGCTAATTACGGTACCGCAATTTGCGGTACCGTAATTAGCCCCTTCCCCATTCCCATTGAGCCCTATGGGACAAAAATGGGAATGGGGAAGGGCCATGGAGAAAGGGGGAATTACCGCCCCACCAACCTTGGAATGGGGTGGTAATTCCCCTTTTCTCCATGGTGGTACCGGTATGGTACCGGCGGCAACCATGGTGCTCATAGCACCATGGTTTACCGCCTACCGTGTAATGAGGCCCGTAATCCCACGCATACTGCGCATGCCGGAGTGAAGGTTTATCAAAATGGACAGCAGGTTATTGGAGTTACCCCACTTCCTTAATTTCATTCAAAGCAAGTTTACTTCGATCTTGTCAAAGGCCATCAATAAATCGATGGAGACAGCATAAATGTCAGGAGCTCTCTTTTGCCATATGTTCGGCTGCAAGTGGTCGATAATAGAACCCGCTGTGGCCGTCCCTGCCCCTTCACGGAATCAGATTTAGTTGGGTTTATGATGCCTGTGTTAACTGTCCATGAGGAGAGTTCAACCAAAACCAGGAAAGCTAAGATTTTCGAGTCAGAATCTAGGAGATCTATAAAAAGAGGACAATGATTGTCGCTGCTTTTGAAAGTAGGAACTATCGTAGCAGTATGCCATGAACCATGACATTTTTGCTGGGCGAGAGCAGATTTAAACACTCCATATAATAGAGAGGCCCAGAACGTTGGGTTGATCTTTAGGACTCCCTTACAGAGCCCACATGGTGCTGGAACCCTTGAGTGGCAGAGCTTCCGTATAAGTGCTCTATAAGTGCTTCAAGCATTTCAGATCACCTATGTGTGTGGCCATCTCACTCACACTATACTCGTTCCTGCTTATCACACAGACTGTGACCTGTTCTCCTTACAAGGTCAGTTTAGGGGCCTCATTAGGAGTGTGGCGGCCACGGACTGTACGTTGCCGGTAAGGGACTGGCATCATAGATTCCGGGCCGTCACATTCTGAGGTCTGCAGCGGGTACCGCTGAAGACGTCTAGTAAAACCAGGCGTCCTTAGCGGGACCCGCTAGTATTCCAGGATGCTAACAACGGGCCCGTCATTAACGGGACCGTTGTTAGCATTCTCCCCATTCCCATTGAGCCCTACGGGGCTCAAATGGGAATGGGAAATGTTTTTTTCCGGAGCCCAGAAAAGGGCAATAACCAGGTCTGCCAAGGACGGCATGACCCGGTTATTGCCGTTTTCTGGGCCCCCCAAAAAAAAAAAAAATCATTACCATCGGCAGCCGTGCCCTTAACAAGGGCACAGCTACTGCCAGGGTTCTAATCAGGCCCTATGTGTCCTAAGCACATCAGAACACCAATGTGTGTGGCCCATCTCACTCACACTATCCTGCCTCCCGCTCATCACACAGACTGTGACCTATTCTTCTTACAAGGTCAGTCTATGGGCCTCATTACGAGTACGGCGGTAGGGGGTTAACAGCACCGGTAAGGATGCTGGTGCCGTTAACCCCCTACCGCCGCATTCCTAGGTCCCTTAGTGGGTCCCGCTAAGGGACCAGGGAGCTAATAACGGGCCCGCTATTTGTGGGCCCGTTATTAGCTCCTTCCCCTTTCCCATTGAGCCCTATGGGGGCTGGAATGGGAATGGGAATGGTTTTCAGAATGGGGACTTACCGAGTCGCCCAAGGTTGGAATGACCCGGTAAGTCCCCATTCCGACTGCCCGGTCCCGGACACGGGTTTGGTGGCAGCCATGGCGCTATTAGCACCATGGCTACCTCCAAACTTGTAATGAGGCCCTATGTGTCCTAAGCACATCAGAACACCTATGTTTGTGGCCCATCTCACTCACACTATCCTCCCTCCTGCTCATCACACAGACTGTGACCTATCCTCCTTACAAGGTCACTCTATGGGGGTCATTACAAGGTAGGAGGTAACCATGCCGCAATTAGCCGCATGGCTACCCCCGTACCGGGTCCGGGTTCCTTGAATGAGGAATTACCGGGCCATTCCGACCTTGGAGGACCCGGTAATTCCTCATTCAAGGAACCCGGACCCGGTACATCCCCATTCCCATTCGAGCCCCCATAGGGCTTAATCGGAATGTGGAGCATGCCAACAACGGGCCTGTTAATAACAGGCCTGTTGTTAACATGCTGTTCTGCTCCCGGGACCCACTAAGGCCACCTGGTAAAACCAAGCATCCTTAGCGGGTCACGCGAGCAGATCTCGTAATGAGGCGGTAAGGGGTTGAAGGCTCCGGCACCTTTACTGGCGCCGTTAACCCCTTACCAAGTCCCACAAGGTTGAATGACACGGTAAGTCCCCATTCCGACTGCCCGGTCCCGGACACGGGTTTGGAGGCAGCCATGGCGCTATTAGCACCATGGCTACCTCCAAACTTGTAATGAGGCCCGTCCTCAGCACATCAGAACACCTATGTGTGTGGCCCATCTCACTCACACTATCCTCCCTCCTGCTCATCACAGAGACTGTGGGCCTCATTCCGAGGTTGTAGGTAGCCATGGTGCTATTAGCACCATGGCTACGCCCTTACCGCATACCAGGTCCGGGTTCCCTGAATGGGGATTTACCGGGTCATTCCATCCTTGAAGGACCCAGTATTTTCCATTCAGGGAACCCATCCTCATTCCCATTCGAGCCCCCATAGGGCAAAGAGCAATGGTCTTGTAGTTCCAGTGGCGACTCTCTGACTTCCAGCCCAAGAGACCTGCCATTTATGCGAAAATCCCTCATTCACACAGCCTGCCTGTCAATCACACAGCAGGGGGGTTGTCCAGCCCAGACAACCACCTCAGCCAATCATGGAAAAGTGCGACTTGGGTTTCTTAGGATACCCTGTGGAGGGGGTGACTACACCCCTCCCTCGCATTCAGCCCACCTAGACACCCAAGCACCTAGAGGAGGGCTTCTTGGTAGAAGCCCAACAAAAGACAGTGAACAAAGAAGGCAAACCTGGTTTGCTGCACAAAGTAAAACACAAGAGGCAGTTTAACAAAAAGAAATGGCAAATAAACCGCACCAGAGCCAAAAGAAAAAGTATTTGGTCAAGCGGGTTTAAGTTTGAGGCTAATACAATAGCCTAAAACAACACCACGTTTATATAATATAATCACAGTTTAAAAGTTAGGGTAGATACCACTGCCACCAGCCAAGTCTTAAAGTTAAGGGAGCAAAACAAAGCTCCAAGATGCCCAGACAAAAAGGGACACAAATGAACCCTTTCCAGTACTTCATGTAAGATGGGGTGTACTGGGTCTGTAATTTAAAGTGACTATATAAAGTTAATGTCAACTTCACCTGTTTCTGGGGGACAGTAGTCAGCCCTAGACAAATGGGAACTCTCAAAACTAACCCTGTGTCACTGCACTGAAGGTGTTGTGTAACACACACAAAAAGTGGTGCTCTGGAGTAGGTGGCTCCAGTGCCCAAGATCACACCAAAAGTGAGAACACACACAGCAGAACACATGTAAGAGTGGGAAAAAGGCTCACACTCTTACCAGGTGAAAACAATTAACCCTAGAAATACAGCAAAGCTGCTGAGGGACTCATTAGGTAAGGGGAATCAGCCATTTATTGAGAATTCTCCCTAACAGTGGCCCTGTGACAAGCAGTAGATTCCCTTGGTGGTTTTGATTTGTGCACTCTCATGGATGCTTGTCCTGTGTAGTGATTTGCTGAAGACATTTACACTGTGTATACTCACAGCATGTTGCTGGATTGTGTTATGGAGGGTGAGGTCTGATGATGGGTGGTGCACGTGTTGTGGGATGTGGGGTGATTTTAAGTTTGGCATGTTGTGATAGGTGTGCAGCTTACTTCATTGCTATGGGAATTGGTTGTCATGTTCAGTTTGGGATGCTTTGGGGCACAGTGCTTTGGGATGTTGACCTTGTGCTGTCACCACGACAATGACACCATGGTGGTGTGTGCATCTCTCCCCCCATTACACTGCCATGTGCCTGTCATGCAACTTACCAAGCAGCCAGGCATGTCGTCCTGCATGTCGCTCCATGTAGCATGGTAGCGTGGAGTTCTGCAGGACCATTGAGTCATGAGTTGATCCTGGAAATCGGGCACAGCAATGTGTGATGATCTTGCTGGAGTCACATACCATCTGTACATTGATTGAATGATATAGCTTATGATTGCAGTACACCACCTCTGTTGCATGCTGACCACCAATTCCACATGGGTGCAGTCAAGTCACTAATACAATTTGACATGCCTTCCAGTGCATGGAAGCCAACTTTTGTGTCAAAGATCTCCTCGGCAGTCCATGGTAGGGATATGTAGTTTCTTGAGTGCTTCAGGAAGGCATCCAGCACTTAGTTCAGCATGCGAGAAAATACGGGTTGTGATATGCCATGCATGTGCCCCACTATGTGCTGGTAGGTGCCGGTGGCCAGGAAGTGGAGCACAGACTCTACCTTCAGTAGAGGTGGGATGGCGGTACGTATTTCAATCAGGCTGACAATGTCGTTCTGTATCATGTCCACAATGGTGGTGATGGTGTCCTGGTCCAGACAGTACAAGGTGTGGGTCTGCTCGGGGGCTAGATTGAAGGGACTGGGTCTGACGTGAGGGATTGGGGGCTGCCTGCGCGGTACCACTGGCTGCACAGGTGGGGCTTGCTGGGCCTTCCTCACCCCCATTCTCCTCCTGCATCTCCTTTGTGGTGTGTGTTGTTGTTGCTGGTGTAGTGGTGTAGCAATGCAGGCATGTCCTCCAGACCCAGTATTGCTACTACAAGTGGAATCATTTTGGTGTGATAAGGGGTATGGTGTGTGGGTGTGCTCCTTTTGTGTTTGGCCAGACTCCATTGCCACCACCTGTGCTGCTTGTGTGCACCTGTGGCAGTTGGGAACACTGCACATTGCTGTTTACGGGTGCTTCACGATGCTGGTATTGCCGGCATCCCGGTATCCCTTATTAGCGCATTCATGATGCCGGTAATTGCATGTCCGCCTGACTTGTGATGTCCTCTTGTTTACGCCATCCTGCTATTGCCGGGCCCAAGGGCTGCGTGTGACCGTGCATGCCGGTACGGGGGAGCACGCTATCAGCGGTGGCGCAAATACCGGATTGTTGAGTCGGAATAGCCCGGAGCGGTATGCGGTGCCGGTAATCCTTTACCTGCATTGTTTTTCCGTTACCTCCAACCTCGTTATGACCCCCTATGTTTCCTAAGCTACCATGGCTAAGCACATCATATCGCTTATGTGTGTGGCCCATCTCACTCACACTATCCTCTCTCCTGCTCATCACACAGACTGTGGGGGTCATTCCGAGTTTGGAGGTAGCCATGCAGCAAATTGCGGGCCTGTTATTAACTCCAAGGTCGCTTAACGGTTCCCGCTAAGAACGGCTGGTCAGACCAGCCGTTCCTGGTGGGACCCCCTAAGGGACCTCGGAATGTGGCGGTAGGGGGTTAACGGCACCAGAATCATTACCGTTGCCGTTAAACCCTGACTGCCATACTCAGAATGAGGTCCCATGTTTTGGTAAATGGAATGACGGCGTCACCGGAAATTTAGATGGTACAAATGTCAATGAATTTGAAATATTGGTCCTAGCACCCATTGGGTGCTCTGTATTTGCAAACAGAAGCAAACCCAATATTGCTTCTACTAGACCCTCTGATAGGCTTTCCAGACCTTAACAATCTCTGATCACTTTTAAGATGTTCCCATGGGTAATAAGGGTGCCATGCCTCCTTCATATACCATTAATCATGGTCCTGACTCTGTCCCATTCTGTATACGAAATGAGGGTTCCCAATCAATGGGCTCATTTGATAGGTGCATGAATACTGCTGTTCTGGTGAGTGAGGATAGGCCACTCTACATAGGGGGCCTCGTCTATTTTGTATGTGGGAACAAAGCATATCCATGGTTGCCAAGAGACTGGAAGGGTACATGGTATTTAGGGATACTCCTTCCTGGTGTATATATCGCTACCATTAAGGAAATATCCAAGGCTTGTCCCAGGCGGGATGAGGGAGGTGACACTCCCTTACAGATTTTGGGTGATGTTGTTCAATCCTTTGTACCATTCTGGGGACAGATAATCAACTCACAGGATATTAGGATATTGGCAAGGGTTTTAGAGAAAACCATTAAAGAAACCACTGACATTCTGTTCAATATGACGCTCGAAGATTAGTGGCTCTACAGAACAGGATGGTGCTTGACTTCATTCTGGCACAGCGTGGTGGTGTATGCAAAATGGTTGTTAATCTTAGATGGGAGTCTCCTCCTGCAACTTGCTTAATATGTGTTTAAACACTTCACAGTCACAATCCCGCAGACCACAGAATAACGTAAAACACTAACTTGTTCTTTTTGCATTAGGATAGAAGACTGTAAGGCTCACCTAACCTCCGCTCACCATACCTGGGGAACAGGCACCATGAGAAGAAGCCAGGGAAACCCCCTTGGGGAATAAAACCCTGTGGAGCAGACGGTTGTGTTGTTACAGCTCCGTAGGATGCTTCCGTCTCAGGAGTTTATGGTCAGGAATCGGTAGTCCCATGAAGAGTAGAGTTCATATCCCTGGTTAGCCCTAGAAAAGGAAAGTTCACAGTTAGAAAGGATAGAGTGATGCGGAAAGCTCACCTGGACTGCTCTATACCTTTTGGTACACTGCTTCGAGGCGTAGGTCGAGGGCGGGGCCTCTGTCTTGGGCTGGAGCTGATTATATTAGAAGAAGGGACTGCAGGTTAGGAATATGAACAGGAAGGAAAGTATGGAGGAAAGTAAGTTTATAGAGCGTGAGCCCGCCGGTGTAGACAAAGTTTGTGATGGAGTCAGAAGGCGAGGATCTTACGTGGATCTCGTTAGGATTGCTGGGAAACGTAGTCCCGCTGCGGGAAAATGATGTCTGTGAGAAATGAGGAAAAGGTTAAGTCCTAACACTGGTATGTTGCCGTTAGAGGGATAGTCTAGCCCAATTACCTACTTGCATAAGGGACACAAGAGTTTCTCGCGGAACAATGGTGATCGAGGAAACAGTTAATGATCTCGAACGAAGACAAATCCCTCTGTAGGTGTAGGAAACAGGTTAGAACAGAAAGAAGGGAGAGTATTCCTAAGTCGCAAGAATGGTGAGTTCAGTATCTCGCACTTATGAAGCGTGGCTTCTGATAGCAGTAGCAACGCGCTGTGATGAGGAATCCCGGGAAGGAAGTACTCTTGCAGAGCGTGGGGGAGGAGCATCATAGGTTATCCCGGTCTGGACAACTAGAGCGTTGCACAGCAGATCGTTATCCATCTTAGTGAGAGCGGGGAAAATGCTCGACATATGTCACCATCACTGCCATAAGGACCATATCCGGGGCCTACCCCAGGGAGCAGGCATAACCGTATGCCCCCTCCGAAAGGGAGCAAAGCCAGGTTTACCCGGATGAAAACGGTAAAACCTACGAATCAGGCGAGGGGCATGCACAGCGGAGGCTGGTTCCCATGAACGCTCAGCAGGGGAATAGCCTTTCTAATCTACAAGGTATTGGAGAACCCCCCTCCGATACCTGGAATCGCAAATCGATGACACCTCATACTCAGGGCCGGCATCGCTCAATATAGGCGGGGGGATCCCGCAGAGTGTGGATGAAACCGAGTACGTATATCTGGTTTCAGCTATGAGACATGGAATGTAGGATGTATATGTCTCCAAGAATACGGAAGTTGTAGTTTGAAGGCGGCAGAACCTCTTCTAGCCAAAACAGGAAAGAGCCCAAAGAATCTCAGAGACAACTTGGAAGGAATCAGTCTTATAGGGATTAATTTGCTTGCCAGCCAGACATTGGGCCTCATTACACGGTAGGCGGTAGGGATTTACCGGTACCGGTAAAATACTGGTACCGGTAAATCCCTGCCGCCTTACTACGAGGTCCCTTAGCGGGTTGGAGTTTTAACGCCTGCTTTTTGCAGGCGTTAAATACCAACCCGCTAAGGGACCTCGGAGCTAATTACGGCACCGCTAAATTGCGGTGCCGTAATTAGCGCCTTCCCCATTCCCATTGAGCCCTATGGGGCAGAAATGGGAATGGGGAAGGGCAATGGCGGAAGGGGGATTTACCGCCCCTCCAACCTTGGGATGGGGCGGTAAATCCCCTTTCCGCCAAGGCGGTGCCGGTATTTTACCGGCATGAGCCATGGCGCTAATAGCGCCATGGCTCACCGCCTACCGTGTAATGAGGCCCATTGTCACCAATTTGGATGGACGGTGTTGGGGTCCGATGCTTGTCAACCTGTACTTTACTATGGGCTTGAGGATCCAGCAGGGCTTCTCGAGCTCATTGGTGACCCTGTTGTATGTCATTGATTAGTTCATCGATATCTGGATAGGGAGTGGAATGCGGGACTGATGAAGGGAATACTGAAGGATGACAGCCATAAGTACAATAAAAAGGACTAGCACGAATGGTTGAATGTGTTGCGTTATTATACTCAAATTCAGCTAGTAGCAGAAGACCCTTCCAATTGTCTTGAGTAGCAGAAATATAACACCTCAAATAGGCCTCCAGGGTCTGATTCAAGCGCTCAGTTTGGCTGTTTGTTTGTGGGTGATATCCCGAGGTTAAGGCCTGGGATATTCCCAAGATGTTACATATATGTTTCCTGTATTTAGAGGTATATTGTGGCCCACGGTCTGAAATAATGGCTTCTGTTAATCCGTGGAGGGAAAAAATTTGATCCACAAATATTCTTGCTATGAGGGGTGCTGATGGGATAGAAGGCAGAGGGACAAAATATGCCAATTTAGTCATAGAATCAATGGTTACCATTACTGTAGTGCATCCCTCAGATTCTGGTAGATCTACAATAAAGTCTGTGGATATTATTTGCCAGGGTCTTGTAGGAACCTGCATTAAAACAAGTCCACCTACTGGAGGAATCCGAGGCATCTTGGTTTGAAGGCAAATAGGACATGAAGCAACGTATTCTTGAATGTCTTTTCGAAGTGTAGGCCACCAAAAATGTCTTTAATCTGTTCTAGAGTATTTGAGATTCCTCTGCGGCCTGCTGCCTTTGAATCCTGACACATCTGAAGAACTTCTTTATGGAGGTCGTCATCCGGCATGAACATCTTATCATCTTTGAACAGTAATCCCTGGCTCTTGGTAAATCCATGCTTAAGGAGTAAGTCTGGTTGAGTAGATTCCAGTGCTCCTGTTTTGTCTTCAATCTTCTGTAGAAAGGAATGAATAACAGGCTCCAATACGGTCTTTGGAGATATAGGTTCTGACTGGAAGGGAGAATGTTCCCGGGAATCTCTTTGGGAAAGGGCATCTGCCTTTAGATTAGATTTACCAGGAATTAATGTAAAAGTCAACCTGAATGGAGAAAAGAAATTAACCCATCTTGCTTGTCTACTGTTGCAGGTCTGAGCATATTTGAGTGCACCGAGGTTATGATGATCTGTTATGATTTCTATCAGATATACAGCGCCTAAAAGTACACCATTCCTCAAAGGCCCGTTTGATCACCAACCGTTATTTTTCTAAGATGGTGTAATTGATCTCAGCAGGAGCTAGGATCTTGGAAAGGTAGACAACGGGTCTTTCAAAGTTGTTTTCGTCTGGTTGTAAGAGGACTGCCCCCAAAGCCTGATGCGAAGCATCTGATTCTACAATGAATCTTCAATGTCGATCGGGTACCGCTAAGATGGGAGCCCGAGTGAATAGTTCTTTCAGTTCTGTAAAAGATGTCTGCGTTTTGGTAGTCCAAGACAAGGCAACCCCTTTTTTAAGGAGATGTGTTATTGGTTGAGTTAGAGTTGAGAAATGCGGAACAATTTGCCTATAAAAATTGGCAAAACCAAGAAATCTCTGGGCCTCATTACACAGATGGCGGTAAGGATTTACCGGTACCGGTAAAATACCAGTACCGGTAAATCCTTACCGCCTTACTACGAGGTCCCTTTGCGGGTTGGGGGATTTAATGCCTGCTTTTTGCAGGCGTTAAAAACCAACCCGCAAAGGGACCCAGAGAGCTAATTACGGTACCGCAATTTGCAGTACCGTAATTAGCGCCTTCCCCATTGAGCCCTATGGGGCAAAAATGGGAATGGGCAAGGGCAATGGTGGAAGGGGGAATTACCGCCCCACCAACCTTGGAATGAGGCGGTAATTCCCCTTTCCGCCAAGGCGGTGCCGGTATTTTACCTGAATGAACCATGGCGCTAATAGCGCCATGGTTCTCCGCCATCCGTGTAATGAGGCCCTCTGTATGTCTTTGATTGTCTATGGTGCAGGCCACTCTACAATGGCTGAAACTTTAGTCGGGTCCATGGATATGCCTTGACCAGATAGTTTGTAGCCTAAATAAGCCACTTGATCTTTATGAAACACGCACTTCTCTATTTTGCAATAAATGTGGTTTTGTTGTAATCTCTGCAGAACCTCTCTTACATGGGTGATATGATCAGACAAAGAGGAGGAAAACACCAGAATGTCATCTAAGTAAATTATGACAAAATGTAAGGCTATGGGCCTCATTCCGAGTTTGGAGGTAGCCATGGCACTATTAGCACCATGGCTGTCTCCAAAATCGGTCCGGGTCCGGTCTGGTGGAGGGGAGACTTACCTGGACATTCTGCCCTAGGCGGACCCGGTAAGTCCCCATTCCAAAAGCCATTCCCCATTCCCATTTGAGCCCCCACAGGGCTCAATGGGAATGGGGAAGGCGCTAATAACGGTACCGCAAATTGCGGTACCGTTATTAGCTCCAAGAACAAACCAGCTGTTCCTGGTGGGACCCGCTAAGGGACCTCGGAATTGGGCATTAAGGAATTACCGGCACCGGTCTCCTTACCGGTGCCCGGTATCCCTTACCTCCCAACTTGTAATGACCCCCTATGTCTGCAAAGATGTGATCCATAAATCTTTGGAAAATTGCAGGTGCATTAGCTAAGCCAAAGGGTGTGACCCTATATTGGAAGTGACCAAAAGGAGTCCTAAACGCGGTCTTCCATTCATCATCAGCCCGAATGCGGATCAGGTGATAAGCACCGTGTAAATCAGGTTTGGTGTAGATGTTAGCTCCCCTAACCGCCTCCAGAATGTCAGGGATAAGGGGCATAGGATATTTGTCAGGTAAAGTGATCTTATTTAGCCCTCTAAAATCAATACAAGGGCGTAGCTCAGTAGTGTTCTTTTTAGGGATAAAAAATAGAGAGGCTGCTGCAGGTGAAGTAGATTTTGTGATCAATCCATTCTCTAGATTAGTATGTAAATATTCCTTCAGTACTTCTTTTTCCTTGGCCGATAGAATATACATACGGCCAAAGGGAAGAGGACTGTCCGGAAGCAGATCGATAGCACAATCGTCTCTACAATGAGGAGGTAGCTGGGAGTGTTCTGTCTTAGAAAGTACCTTCTGGTATTGCTAATATTCGAAGGTAGTGCAGAGATTGCGTTGAGTATTGTGTTTGTGGTGAAAGGTGATTTGTGAATGAGTTCCTTCTTAGGTTTCGTGGAAACTAGGTCATGGAAGCAGCGAACGCAGTGTTCTGATCCCAGAAATAGAGTCTCCGCTGTCCAGTTAATGTAAGGGTTATGGAATTTTAACCAAGGTAGTCCCAAAATACTAGGATAATGAGCTGTCTTTATTATGTCCAGTTCTACAGTTTCTTTATGAGCAGCAATGGTCATGGTTAGGGAATAAGTGTGGTCTTTAATGGGGCCTGATGTAAGTGGACTGCCATCTATGCTTTCTACTGGAATAGCCATGTCCTTTGCTGCTCTCGGAATCCCATGACTCCTTGCCCATGCGTCATCAACAAAATTACCAGCCGCTCCAGAGTCTATTAAGGCTGGCACATTCTCTAACCTTATATTGTTCCAGGTCAAGGAAATTCCCAGGACAGTCATATTGTTTTCTGTAGGGGTGGTTTGTTGGGATGAAGAGGCACTCTGTAGGGAACTAGTAGTTCGTGAACCCTGCACCGTTGTTCCCTTTACGGTCGGGCACTGGTGTTTCCCGCCTTTCTAGGAGGGGTTAGAGGGCACTCCTTGACTGTATGAGTTCTTTCCCCGCAGTACATAAAGAGACCCAGGGCCTCATTACGACCCAGGCGGTAAGTTACCGCCTGGGCCGTGACTTTACCACCATGGCGTAAACTACATTTACGCCATGGTGGTTGGCGGACTTACCGCCCCATTCCGACCTTGGCGGGGCGGTAAGTCCCCAATCCCCATTTACCCTTCCCCATTCCCATTTTTGCCCCATAGGGCATAATGGGAGTGGGGAAGGCGTTAATTACGCCACCGTAAATTACGGTGGCGTAATTAACTCCAGGGTCCCTTAGCGCCATGGATTTTAACACCTGCTAAAACCAGGTGTTAAGTCCGCCATGGCGCTAAGGGACCTCGTACTCAGGCGGTAAGGGTCGGCGCTGTTTACGCCGCCGTAAAACCCTTACCGCCTGAGTCGTAATGAGGCCCCCAGAGTCTTCCTTCTAGTACATTCTTCTACTGATAAAGGACCGTGGGTGCTTCCTATTTGCATAGGTTGATCTGTAGCTAGAGGTTTAGAATGGGAGGTTACGCTTCTGGATTCAGTCTAGAGATCCTACCCTTTCTTCTTTCTCTATGTCTTTCTTGTAATCTGTAATCTAACTGCATGACTAAAGCTATATACTCCGCCATATTGTGAGGACGTGGGACTATGGACACCTCGTCCTTCAATTCCTCTGAAAGTCCACGTCTAAATATAGTAATCAAAGCATCATCTGCCCAGGGTGTGGCCTCATCACGAGTTGGGCTATTAGCCCTACCGCCAAACCCCCGGTGCAATTAGCGCCGGATCACGGGTTTGGTGGAACAGTTAGTGCACATTCCCCATTGGGCCCATTCGGTAATTCCTCATTCCCCATTGGGGAAAATTCGTGCTATTACCGCCGGCGGATTTCCTGCCGGCGGTAATAGTGCCAAAAATCGGCAATTTTGCCACAGATTTCCCCCCAGCTCAGAGCTGGGGGGAAATCCGCCAAGGCCATGATATGGTGAACCCTTAAATGTGGCAGTAATAGCGCTACTGCCACATTTAAGGGTTACCACCAAACTCGTGATGAGACCCTGGCCCTCATTCTGAGTTGGGCGGTAGCCATGGTGCTATTATCACCATGGCTGCCTCCCATACCGGGTCCGGGTCCGGTCTGGTTCAATGGGGACTTACCGGGTCATTCCGACCCTGGAGGAACCGGTAAGTCCCAATTGAACCAACCATTCCCCATTCCCATTTGAGCCCCCACAGGGCTAAATGGTAATGGGGAAGGCGCTAATAACGGGCCCGCGATTAGCAGGCCCGTTATTAGTGCCCTGGTCCCTTAGCAGGACCCATAAAGGACGTGTGGTCAGACCACACGTCCTTTACAGTTCCTGCCAAGGGACCTCAGAATTGGGCGGTAAGGGTTTAACGGTCTCATTACCGGTGCCCGGTATCCCTTACCTCCCAACTGGAAATTATGGCCCCTGTGTCAGAAGCCAATTGTTTAAAACGGGTGATATAGGTGAGAATATCTTGACTACCTTGCTTCAAGTCCAACAATCGTTCCTGCAAGGCTATAGTGACTTACTGCCTACCAATCATGCTTTTAACACTGTTACAGAAAGCAGGATACAAATCCAGTATAGGATTGTTATTGGTGACTAAAGGAGTTGCCCATGCCAAGGCTGCTTCAGTCATTTGCGCAGTCATGTGTCCCACTTTGTCACGGTCTGTGGGAAAAAAGGGCGCCTAGAAGGTGAATTGAATTGTGCATGATTCTTGGAATTCTTTAACAGAATGGGGATTGCCATCGAAACACCCTGAAGGTAAAGGGCCAGGGGATACCTCAGAGCTCTGCGCGGTTCTGCCTACTTCCTACCTTAATGTCGCGTTCTCCTGTTTCAATTGTTGGTCTTCTGTTGATGGCGACTGTACCGCTGCTACCAGCTGCTGGATTTGTTGTTCCATGGCAGTGGTGTTGTTGTATTCTGTGTGTACAAAAAAGTGGCTGTGGCGTCTCTAAACACTTCCTATATATATATATATCTCTTTTTGAGGCGTTGCTATCTGTTAACCTTAGATGGGAGTCTCCTCCTGTAACTTGCTTAATATGTGTTTAAACTCTTCACAGCCACAATCCCGCAGACCACAGAATAACGTAAAACACTAACCTGTTCTTTTTGCATCAGGATAGAAGACTGTAAGGCTCACCTAACCTCCGCTCACCATGCCTGGGGAACAGGCACCATGACAAAAAGCCAAGGAAACCCTTGTGGGGAATAAAAACCCTGTGGAGCAGACGGGTGTGTTGTTACGGCTCTGTAGAATGCTTTTATCTCCGGAGTTTATGGTCAGAAATCGGTAGTCTTGTGAAGAGTAGAGTTCCTATTCCTGGCTAGCCCTAGAAAAGGAAACTTTACAGTTAGAAAGGATAGAGTGATGCGGAAAGCTCTCCTGGACTGCTCTATACCTTTTTGTACACTGCTTCAAGGTGTAGGTCGAGGGCGGGGCCTCTGTGTTGGGCTGGAGCTGATTATGTTAGAAGAAGGGACTGCAGGTTAGGAATATGAACAGGAAGCAAATTATGGAGGAAAGTAAGTTTATAGAGCGTGAACCCACCGGTGTAGATATAGTTTGTGATGGAGTCGGAAGGCGAGGATCTTACGTGGATCTCGCTAGGATTGCTGGGAAACATAGTCCTGCTGCGGGAAAATGATGTCTGTGAGAAATGAGGAAAAGGTTAAGTCCTAACATTGGTATGTTGTCGTTAGAGGGATATTCTAGCCCAATTACCTACTTGCATAAGCACACAAGAGTTTCTCGCAGAATGATCGTGATCGAGGAAACAGTTAATGTTCTCAAACGAAGACAAATCCCTCTGTAGGAGTAGGAAACAGGTTATAACAGAAAGAAGGGAGAGTATTCCTAAGTCGCAAGAATGGTGAGTTCAGTATCTCGCACTTACGAAGCGTGGCTTCAGATAGCAGTAGCAACGCGCTGTGATGAGGAATCCCAGGAAGGAAATACTCTTGCAGAGCGTGGGGGAGGTGCATCATAGGTAATCCCGGTCGGGAAAACCAGAGCGTTGCACAGCAGATCGGAATCCATCTTAGTGGGAGCGGGGAAAATGCCCGAAATATTTCGCCAGCGCTGCCATAAGGACCATGCCCATGGCCTACCCCTGGGAGCAGGCATAACAATGGTGGGTTCCACGTGTTGTGTTTTCGTGCCAGACTCCTCCCCCACCACATTTCAAGCTATAAAAAGGGTGCACGTCTTGAGCACTGAGATACATTTCCCTGAGGGAAATTGGAATATCAGTACATGGTTCTGGGACATGTTACGTACCTGGGGCTGGAAAATACTTTCAGTACTAGCTGTGATTCTCAGTATAATACTATTTTGTTGTTGTGTCCACTGTCTACCTGCCATTTGTTCCATGTTAGGAGGCTGCTGTGCACAAGCCATTGATAAACCAAAACCTAGTCCACATTTGCCGAAGTATGTCACTAATGCCTTGGTCATGCAGGATTTCATGATAAAGGAATTTATGGCACTCAATGTTTATGATGATAGCAATTCAGGGTGTTCTGATGATGACACATGGTCTTCGGATGATGATGATGCCATGTTCAGATGATGCTCTTGACTTAGGCCAAAAGGAGAGTTTGTGAAAATGTATTTGCATTAATACCGCAGGATAATGTATATTGTCCTAAGCACATTTGCATTGCACCATAATATCACAATGAATGAGCAATGGACAAGCCGGCTGCACTGCCATTTTGTTTTATCCGCCATCTTGATTGCTTTCTGCTTTCCGCCCATTTCTGTAACTCAACACTGAGTACGGTAAAGGACCGCTGCATGAACTTTATGATGCTTACATAGGCAGAAATGTCAAAGCTGCTGAGCGTATTGTTTGTCTTACACTGTAGAACCTTGAAGCTGTACGAGAGCACTACTAATCTGCAATTTAGGTGCCATCCTTGTCCAGCAGTGCCTTCCCCCCATTAAGCAATTAAATCGAATGATGTGCAGCTGAACGTGCTCCTCTGCAGAAATCCATATTTACTGAGCTAGACTGACCTCAGGCTCGAAGAGCAACAATAGATAACATAGGTGAGTCAAGCCAAGAAATGTACTTTGTACTCGAGAACACAGTATACCCCCATGTGCAAATTCGTCTTGTTCCCAGACAGTAAATTGTCTGAAGGAAGACGGCAAGGTATGCAGTAATGATATTTAGGTAATGGTAACTACGTAGGGAGGTCATGAACCCTGGACTTTGCATTACATGTGGGGGTTGGACAAAGTGGGCAAATGCTGTCCAGGACTTCGAATCATGCTATATATGTGAGTACTTGTTGCATGATCGCTCTCTCTCCCCTCACAGTGTCTGCATGCATACATCGTGGGGTGTTGAGAACTGAGTAGCTACTTGTCAATAATAAATGCAATTGTTACTTTGACCTCGTGACTAGCGTATTTTGATTATTTGATAGTAAGCCTCACTTTTTGGTCTTTCAGATGGCGCCCGAATAGGGACCCTCATATTGATGCCACATTGCATTGACGAGGAGAAGGCCATCTGTTAGGGAGAATTCTCCATAATGGCTAATTTCCCTTACCTACTGAGTCCCTCAGCAGCTTTGCTGGATTTCTAGGATTTATTATTTCACCTGGTAATACTGTGAGCCTTTTTTCCCACTCTTACATGTGTTTTTGATGTGTGTTGTACCTTTTTGTGTTCATGCATATGGTGGGTCATTACGACCCAGGCGGTAAGTACGCCAACTTTACCACCATGGTGTAAACTACGTTTACACCATGGTGGATGGCGGATTTACCGCCCCATTCCAAGGTGAGTGGGGCGGTAAACCCCCATTTCCCATTTTACCCTTCCCCATTCCCATTTTTGCCCCATAGGGCATAATGGGAGTGGAGAAGGCGCTAATTATGCCACCGTAAATTACGGTGGCGTAATTAGCACCAAGGCGGTTTAGCGCCATGGATTTTAACGGCTGCTAAAAGCAGCCGTTAAAATCGGAATCATGCGTTAAGGGTTAACAACGGTGTTAACCCTTAACGCCTGAGTTGTAATGAGGCCCATGGAGTCTCACCAACTCCATAGGCATCATCTTTTTACTGTGTGTCACACAGCACCTTTAGTGCAGTGACACAGGGTTGTCTTTTTCATACTTCCCACTTTAAACTCCATTTTCTGGGACTGACTACTGTCTCCCAGAACATGTAAAGTTGCCATTGACTTTACTAGTCTTTTTAAATGTACAGACCTACTACAAACTATCTTCCATGGAGTACTGGAAGGATTAATAGTTATCCCTTTTTGTCTGTTTCTCATGGAACATTATTTTGTTCCCCTTTCTTTAAGAATTGGCTGGTGGCAGTGGTATCTACCATTTTTATTTTACTGCAAGCTATGAAAATAGCCTCTGTACTGTTAGAGGCTATGGTGGTAGCCTAAAACTTTAATCCGCTGGATCCCTTTTAATTTTATTTGGTTCTGGTAGGGTTTATTCGCCATTTCTTTTTGTAATGGTCTTTCTCGTGTTTTATTCTGTGCGCCAAACCAGGTTTGGTTCCTTTGTTCGCCATCCTTTGGCGGGCTTCTGCCCAGAAGCCCTCCTTAGGCACCTTAGTTTCTGGGTGGGCTGAATGTGAGGGAGGGCTTTTAGGCCCCCTCACAGGGTCTCCTTGGAGACCCAAGTCACACTATAGTTTGATTGGCTCGGTGACTGTCCGGCCAGGACAGCCACCCTGCTGTGTGATTGACAGCCAGGCTGTGAGAATGAGGGATTTGGTGCATAAAAAGCTGGTCTCTGGGAGTGGAAGACAGAGTCGCCACTGGATTGAGAGAAGCTGAAGGAAGACGACTGCTGCAACTACTAGACATCCCGGTGAAGCCCAGCTGCAGGTCCGAATCGCCTGAACTTCGTCGACAGAGGAGATCTGCAAGGAGATTTCTCCCCTTGAGCCTGGTGGCACCAACCAGCTCACAGGAAACCGGATAGCCAGCTTGAGAGAGTCCCTTTGTGCGTTTAAGGAGCACACCTTTTATTCATCGCTTTGCTCTGCTGCTGGCTTCTTCCCTGGGCAGCGCAGGACCTTCCAGTCTTCCTCCTTCTTGTCAGTCCAACAGTCGCTTCAGGAACCATGAGCCTGCAGGAACTGCCAGCAACTACCGCCTCAGCTACAGCATTCTTCTTCATCTAAGGAACTGTTCAAATCCAGTCGTTCGTTCCGTCCGCAGTGAAAGTGTTTTAAATCTTTCGCTTCTCCGAAGGCTTGTCGTTCTCTACTCTGTTGAATAATTTTTCCTTGGACCAACTTTGTTTTGAACTCTTGGCAAAGACTTAACAGCGAACTACATTGAACTGTGTGATTCTCTGCAAATACTCTGAACCATTAATATTGGCCCAGGCCTATTGATTTGAATCCTAGTTGTAGTAAGCCTTTTCTAGATTGCCCTGCCTATCACTTGTGAGTGTTATTGATTTTTGATAACCTTGTTCTTTACCTCCCTTTTTAAATTGCTGGGGTGCCATTTTGCTCACACTACATTTTGAGCTTAACTTATCTAGAATTGATTGGGTGCGGTGTAGTGTATTAAGATTGTGACTTTCTGCTGCTTTATATTAGTGAACTGTTTTATAATTGAGGGTGTAAATAAATGTATATTCTTTTACTCAGAAACCTTGAATCAGTGTTTGTTTGAACCATAGTAATTGCTGTCCTTTGTGTAACTTCTGATACTGCTCACTTCACTCTTGAGATACGTCTGGCTGCTCAGCCATTGCTACCATTTTACTGTGTAGTACGGCTTGTACCAAAGGTGAATTTGTACTTACACTTGTAGTCTTAAGTGTGTGTGGTGTTCCCAAAGGGTACTGCATATGATTCTGCCTAACACCGTCGGTCGAGATCAGTGAGTGACGGGGCGCCCCTGCAAGTGAGACACAACTCCTCCGCAATGCTGTCACACATGATCTCTGGACGACGTGCAGCGTTTAGTGGGTATCGCGACAAGGGTTCCCTGAATCGAGGCTTGTTTGATGAAAGCGGCAGCCACAACGAATGTTGTCCATTGGACTTGGTTGTTTGAAATCAGGTGAGTCGTGACCCGAACTATAAGCGCACTAGTATTTGGTTGGTAGTAGAGATTATTTGCGCACATATATCTTAGCCAGGTAAGATAGTGATTTTTGGTATGCCTGGGAAATTGTCATCCTGTTTCGTGATATTTTTTCACCGAGGAAGACAATCTTTGGAACATGGTCAACCAGCGCCACCCTAAGGGTTAGCAGGATTTTGAAATGTACTGCAAATACGGCATAGGAGCTATCGTATTCAATGCTATTTGGCACAGACAGACCAGACATGTTCCAGAACTTCAGTGGCCAGACTTTGCCAGTTTTGAAATTGCTCGTATCGAGCATTTGGAATCTGTATTGTTGCGTAAGAAAGTTAGGCCTGTAGCATTTGATGCTGTCAGAGATTGGAGGAAGGAAGCTATGCAGTGCCTCAGAAGTTGAGAGAATCATGCGCATAGACATATGGCAAATGCAGAGAAAGCCCTAGTGCATGATCAGCAGAAACAGTCAGAATCCGTTAAAGGTATGCATAGGGCTTTTCAATTAGATGTACAAAAGATATGTCCGTCCCAAGATTTGCGTGCATCAGATAAGTTGATTATGATATTGTTGAATGAGCGTAGGACTGATTCATGTACTGACCCAACTTATCGCATCAGGAACACACCAGTCAAGTGTCACTAGGGGCTGTGGAGAAGTGTGACTGGCAAATATGATGTTGGCGAGCTGCGGCTTATATTGTTCGTCAATCTATTGGCAAAGGGACTAACGAAAATAGCACCTTTGTTGAGCGGTCACTGCCTGCTTCCTGTGAAGAAACTCTATGCTTTTGGGGTTTGACAATGTGTGCAGGCACTTTTTTGAATATTACTTTAATTTTGCTTCTGAGTTGTTTGAAAAGGAGTTAGTTACACAGAAAGCAGCATGTGATTTGGCCCTCTGCTGGCCAAACATATTAGTCACATAATGTATGTTGATGCAAAGAGGAAGAAAATGGGGTTGACTCCCTCAATGTGGTCTTTATTAGTGCGCTTGTAGCAGATTGCTGCCCTGTGCTCTGCTTAGATTCCCCCCACCCAGTGAACTTCCCCTGAGGCAGAGTGGCCCTCTGCAAGGACAGTGAGATGGGGATTGAGAGACAGCGCAGCATGCACACCCATTCCAGAGGATTACTGCGGGTCCCCCATACTGCCCGAAACCCATTACAACATGGCTCTACCAGCAGCTGCCAATGCCAGGAATGGGCATCTCCTTTCAATGGTGTGGCTCCAAGCTACCCCAGTGCAAACCACTTATCGTTCGAAGCTGGCAAATTCTTAGCCTCTCTGCCGAGATGGGTGGATCGTAACGCTTTGTATCTGACAACCAAGCTTGTCTTAACATCATGTTCATCACCCTGCAGTTTGGTTTCCCTTGTTTCCTTAATCTTGTGTGGACTTTAGCCTGGTCCTGTCTATCTTCCACCTGTTGCTTCTTCTGTTGTCCTCCTGTTGCTTCTTCTCTTTAGTGCTTACGTGGTTCTGTTCCACTTTGCCTCATCTCTTCTTCCTTTTTATAATGTGGTATCCTTCCCTACCCCCCTGCTCCAGTCCTCTACTGTTTTTTTTTGCCTTCTGGCTAAGGAAGAGGCGGCGGAATGAAAGGTAGAAATATTTGTATTCATGTATAAGTTCAGCTAGGATGGCATGACATAGTTCATCCTCCAGGTGTACAGTCCCGCCCCACAATGCCAGGTGATAAACAGACAACATGTACTTAAAGCAGTAGAGGCAACAGTAAACCAACGTGGTCTCCAGCTTTATGCCAATGAGATCACCAGAGTGTTATGGACTCCTAAATAATTAATGAGCAACATGTATCTCCCTACTGGTTCTCAGTTAATCATTAATTTTCAATCTTAATTCTATAGATAACATTTTCACTCTAAAAGATACTAGGCTCTTTAAATACTCTCCTTCTATGCTTGTTTATATCTAGACAACCCAATTTACTTCAATGATAATATTGCCATTTTTTGAAGAGACTAAGGGCCTCATGACGACCCGGGCGGAATGGGTTTAACGACGCTGGTAAAGGTGCCGGCGTCGTTAAACCCAATCCACCCTATTACGAGACGTCCTTTGCGGGTCCTGTGAGAGGACCAGGGAGCTAACAACAGCCCTCATTAACGGGCCCGTTGTTAGCTCCCTCCCCATTCTCATTGAGCCCTATGGGGGCTAGAATGGGAATGGGGATGGGTAAGGAGAACAGGTCACAGGGGGTCATTCCGAGGTTGGAGGTAAGGGATAAACGATGCCGGTAAAGGATTACCAGCATCGCTTACCGCTCTGGGCTATTCCAACAAGCCAAATCGCTATTAGCGGCATCGTAAACAACGGTGCCTCTAATAGCGGCATGGGCACAGGCACGCCGTCCATCATACCGGCAATAGCGACATGCCGTAAACCAGAGGAGATCACAAGTGAAGCGGACATGCAAATAATGGCATCATGAAGGCGTTAAAAGTGGTTTCCAGCATGCCGTAAATACCGGCATTTCTGACCAACCGTAAAATGCCATGTGCAGTGTTCCCAACTGCCACAGGTGCACACCATCAGCACAGGTAGAGGCAATGGAGTCTGGGTCTGACCAAAAGGAGCACACCCACTCACCACCCCTCTCCAGACCAAGATCAATCCAATATTAGCATCAACACTTCAGCTGGAGGACATGCATGCATTGCAACACCAGCAACAACACCAACAGCAGGCACCACACAGGAGACGCAGCAGGAGAAGGAGGGTGAGACAGGCCCAGCATGCCCCACCAGTGCAGCCAGCTTAACCATGCATTCAGCCCCCAATCCCAATCATCAGAGCCAGTCCCTCCAAACCAACCCCGCAGCACAACCAAACCCTGTACCGTCTGGACCTTGGACATGATACATGATTGTCAGCCTCATTGAAATACGCACCGACATCCCCCCTCTAATGAAGGTAGTGTTGGTGCTCCACTTCCTTTCCACAGCCACCTACCAGCACACAGGGCCTCATTACAACTTTGGAGGCAGCCATGCCCTTAATAAGGGCATGGCTGCCTCCAAAATTGTTTCCGGGTTCCCTGAATGGGGAAATACCAGGCCTTTCGAGTATGGAGGGCCCAATATTTCCTCCTTCAGGGAACCCGGACCCGGTCCTTCCTCATTCGAGCCCTCATAGGGCTCAATGTGAATGGGGAGGGAGCTAACAACTGGCCCATTACGAACGGGCCCGTTGTTAGCTCCCTGGTCCCTTCGCAGGATACCGCTATGGACGTCTGGAAAAAGCAGACGTCCAGAGCGGGTCCCGCGAGGGGACCTCGTAATAATGCAGAGTGGGTTTAACGGCGCCGGCACCATTACCGGCACCGTTAAACCCATTCCGCACAAGTTATGATGAGGCCCACAATGTGGTACATGCATGGCATATCACCAACCTCATTCACTTGCATCCTGAAGCAAGTGCTGGATGCCCCCCTCAAGCACACAACGGAATACAAATCCCTACCACGGACTCCCCTGGAGATTCTTGAAACAAAAGGTGGCCTCCATGCCATGGATGTGTTTTAACGCATTTGCAAACTATACCACTACAAACAGGTGGCGGTGACGCAAACAAGATCATCACACATTCTTGTGCCCGATATCCCGGATCAGCCACAGGAATGCTGCATATCACCATGGGTAATATCAGCGCAGAATGCCTAACATTGCAGAGCCTACTGCTAACACTCCCCATCAGAAAATCCTACAGAACACAACACATCACTAAATTTACACAAACACATCTGTATGCGTACACAATGCATGAGCTACAATACGGCAGAGCACACCGTGTATCTTCTTGAAGATGCAACCCACACCATTATTCCATGGCACAGGGCACATTAAGGGCCTAAAAATGGCATTCATACAACCAGTCACATGTGCATGTGACCAACGATAATCTGCCGAAATTTGTGACTAGTACAGCTGTCCATCATCAATCGAGGCTTTTCATGCCTCCCATGCAGGTGACAGTGGATATCCCTTGATGCCGTGGCTCATCACCCCTGTCCGAAACACACAGAACAGGCATGAGGAGGACTACAATTGATCCCACACCCTTACCGTGTGGTCATTGACCAGACCTTTGGCCTGTTGAAGGCATGGTTTTGCTGCCTTAGGCCGTCAGGTGGGGCACTCCTCTACAGGCATGAGAAGGTGGCCAAGACCATCATGGCATGTGTCATGCTGCACAACATGTGTATCCGACGCAACGTGCCCCTGACCCCTGACATTGAACTGCTACTACCTGGTGATGATGAAGGGGATGAAGAAGAAGTGGTTTCACATCATTGCGGTGCCGATGCACAAGAGGGACGTGCTGTGGGTCAGTCAGTGATGGCACAATATTACTGACACACATGGCTGCAGAGGGTGACATGATATTCTGACAGAGGCCACTGGGTGTGTGGGTACATGCACACTATGCACTGTATATGAATAAATGACACATGCGCAATGATGAATGGCCACTCCGGTCTTGCTTTTGACACAACGGGTGTATTAAATATAACAATGATAACGATAGTGCAAAGACCCTCCACCACCCTCAACCCTCTCCGCCTCCCCCCACAACTCCCACACACACCCTCTCCCTCCTCCCCCTCCTCCCACAACTCCCCCCACACATGTCCCATCAAGTCTCCAATGCCTACATGAGGCTGCCCAGAATATCAATTTGCACTCCCTGGACCAGGTGGTGGCATGTCTGGCCGACGCAGGGTACGTTCTGACCTGCAGAGCGGGCTCGTCTGGGTCGAGCTAGATGATGACGGTGTGGCCGCCTGCTTGAATTGGGTAGCCGGACGCCCTGCCTCCATGGCATCGGCTATGCGGCCTAGTACCTGGCGGAGGGCGGAGACCTCCTCGCAGAGGCAGCTAGTGTTTTCGGCAAATATTTTGGCCATGGAGGCGGTGTTCTCTGAGATGGACCTGCCTAGAGAGGCTATGTTCTCCTGCCACTCCTGCCTGGCCAGTGTGTTGTCCTCAACGAACTGCCGCACAAGGGCAAGCAGCTGTTCTGCACGCTGCGGCCCTATGGGTGCACCTTTGGAGGTTGATGGTTCCTGGCTGTCCTGCTCAGCCTGCTCAGCCTCAATATTCGGCACAATGGGACTGAAGTGCCCTTGCATTAGCTCCTGCCAAGACTGCTCCGGGGTGGTAGCGTGGTCTGTTTCAAGGGATGATATTTAGGGGGATGCTGCTGGACTGGGCGTGCGGAGCGGTTCTGATACATCGTCCTCAACGGGCACCCATGCCTCATCCTGTGGGTCCTCCACAGCCTGGGGTGCTGTGGCTGCCACCTCCCCAGCCAAACTAGACTCCTCAGAGTGTGGTGCCTCAGCTGATTCCTCAGGCTGGGCAATGGGTGTTGGTGCTTCGGCCTCTACGGCCCTTGGCGGCACCGGTGCACTGGCAACCTGGGGTGTCTTGCCTGGTGGTGCACGGCGGCCGCTGGGTTGTCCCTTCGAGGTCGAAGGGCGGTTGGCATCATCCAGGGACCTCTTCCGCGGTGTGGTCTTCGCAAGGGTTGCGTCCTGCCCATCGCTGTCATGGTCAGAGCCTGTGGGGGTTGAAGAGAGGGACGGCATGAGTGATGTTTGGATAGGCATCATACATACATTTGCACAATTGATCATCCACTCAATTGAGGGTAAAAGGCATTTGAGTTTAGATGAGCACGTAGTTCGATACATGGGTGGGTTATGCAGGCATACGTCGGTGTCACTCATGTTGGCCAAGAGCTATGCTATCTGACATGCATATTTGTTGGGGCCTGCATGCTGTGTGATTCATGGCATTTACATCTTTGGGCCTCATTACACGGTAGGCGGTAACCATGGCGCTATTAGCGCCATGGTTGCCGCCGGTATTTTATCGTGTCCACCTTGGTGGATGGCGGAATTACCGCCCTACTCCAAGGTGAGCGGGGGCAGTAATTCCCCATTCACCAAGGCCCTTCCCCATTCCCATTTTTGCCCCCATAGGGCATAATGGGAATGGGGAAGGTGCTAATTACGGTACCGCAAATTGCTCCGAGGTTGCTTTGCGGCACCCAACTTTAACGGCTGGTAAAACCAGCCGTTAAAGTCGAGTCCTGCAAAGGGAACTCGTAGTAAGGCGGTAGGGGTTTACCAGTACCGGTGCCCTTACCGGTATCGGTAAACCCCTACCGCCTACCGTGTAATGAGGCCATTTGTGTGGTATGTGTCAGATGCTGCATTGCCTTGCTGCAGGCATCTGCATGTGTCTGTGATGCGTCCGCCTACTTTGCTGGGAATGTGTGTGTGTTGGACCATGGCTTGCCTCTTTGGACTGAGATATTGGTTGACTTTCAACAGACTCTGTATTACAGTGTTTTATTGGGACACTCACCTCCATCGGTCGATGTTGTGGCGCCACACTCCATCTCGCCGACACCTTCTATCCCCTCCATTCCGATCATGCTGGCGCAGATGTCCTCCCATGGGATCAGCTTGATGGGTGAGCTGGGACCTCCTCTGTGTTAGGCAGAAACCTGTGCAGTTCCCTTAGGGACCACTGCAAAATGTTTAAGACTACAGGTGTTGGCAGTAAACCCAATTGGTAGCAGTCTGTACCACCCATATTTACCTGGTAGCTGTGGCTGAGCAATCAGACTTCTCTCAAGAAGAGTTAGGCAGTATATAGAGTATACCCATTAGGTACAACAATACAGTAGCACAAGCAAACACTGACCAGAGCTTGAGTATAAAAGTATATAATTATTTATTTAAAAAACACACTTGTAAAAATACACTGGCACTAATATGTCAAGCAAGTTCAAACACAGTCACTAGAAATATATACACCTCCCTGATTAATTATTCGACAAGTCTTAGGAAAAGAACACCACTTATTATCAATACAGGGGTGAGCGCTTAACCAAGATGGCACTCCAATAATTATTTAAAAAGGGAGGGAAAAGGCAGAATTAGGAAAGCACACAATACCAACACTTTTAAAAGAACCACAGCAAGTCAAGAAAGGCAGAGTCTACTGTAGAGCAAGAAAGTTCATAGGCCAGGCCCAATCTTGGAAAGAGCAAGGCGGAATGTGCCCAAGATCATACAGTTGAAGTACACTTTAATAGTCTTTGCAGATAGTTCAAAAAGGAGTTGGATCAGTTCGGAAAAGTTAGTTAACAGGTCCCAGGTCTCCCCAGGATAGAGAGTCAAGGATTTACGGGACACCTTGAACAGTCTGTTGCAAGGGAGACCAGGCGGGACACAGTACCTGAAATGGTGAGAAAGCTCCAGCGGGGCCAGTTGTTCCTGGCAGTGGGTGTAAGTCGGTGCTTCGTCCAGAGGAAGAGAAGGTCTCGACGTAGAGGAAAGCTGGAGGTCGTTGCACTGCCAGGGAAGAAACCAGCCGTGGATTTTCTTGGTTAAAAGGTACTACCCTTTTATTCGCGGTAGTGGTGAAGCGTGGCTATCGGGCCGCCGGGGTGCTTGGCACGGGCGATTCGACCTTGAGACGATCCAGGAAGGTGAAAAGAGGGTGAACTGGTAAACCCCACCAGTTCAAAGGAAGAAGACTCTCCAGGATGAAGATCTTCTCTGTCGTCGGGAAGTGGTGAGGCGGTTCAGCAGTGCTCCACCGGTGGTGTCGTCATTGCAGGTCGGCTCAGCTTCTCCCGCTTCATATTCTTTAGGTCCTGTGCCGACTTCCGAAATTCCAGTCCCCAAAGCCCTGCTTTTATGCAGAAAACCCCCATTCACCAGTCCTAGCTGTCACTCAAACATGCTAAGTGGTGAGCCGGGCGGCTCACCACTGGGCCAATAACACAAGAGGGCAACTTGAGTTGCCGAGGCAACTCAGTCCAGGGTGCCTATTCCCCCCTCCCACACATCCTGTAGACCCAGAGTGGCACCACTTTTGGAGGCTTCTGTGCAGAAGCCCGCCAAAAGTGGAACAAAGGGCTCGACTTGGGTTGGAGTTACAGAGGCGAACGCAAAAGCCATTTTAAAACCGAGTCCTGGCAAAAAGGAACCAACCGGGGAATAAATATCAAATAAATAACCCGGCGGTAACTTTAACATAGCACCAAAAAAGTGGCACGTTTAAAATGAATGGGAAAATCCCATAGGAAATATTACGGTGGAATATTTCACGTGGTAACCACTGCCACCAGCCAGAAACTCGACGAGGGGGGACTGCACAGTGCCCCCTCGAAAAACAGACCCAGGGGCAATCTAATTACCCCTACCAGTACTTCCACAATATGATGGTTTGTACTGGTTCTGTTCACAATTGGAGACTAGTAAAGTCAATGGTGACTTTACATGCCCTGGGAGACAGTAGTCAGTCCCAGGGTATAGAGTCTATATTTGGGGGTCACTATGACACCCCTGTGTTACTGCACTGAGGGTGCTGTGTAACACACTTACCAAAAACACATGAAGCCCTATGGAGTAAAAGACCCCATAGCCCATAAAACACATTACAAAGTCAAAGGACATTCTCAAATCATGCCTAAGAGTGGTAGAAAAAGAGTCTCACTCTTATCAGGAGAAAAAAAATAAACCCCAAAAATCCAGCAAAGCTGCTGGGGGACTCACTAGGTTTGGGAAATTAACCTTTGCAGAGAATTCTCCCTAACACTCTGGTTGCTATTGCCTGGCTCCTGTTGACTGAGAGTATGTTTCTTACTCTGAGTCGCAAGTCGTCCCAGCGCTTACGGCAGTCTTTGGTGGTGCGTGGGGTGTTTCCAACAGCACTAACTTTCTGTGCCACAATTGGCCCGATCTCCTTCTTTTTTAAGATGGCCTCCCTCTTCATGCTGTTGGCAAAGACAATCCCAGCATGCTCCTACAGTGTCCCGGCTAGCATCTCCAACTAATCCTTGTTGAATCTCTCCTTGCGCTGGCGGGCATCTCCCTTCTTGAGGGCTTTTGGCATTGTGATGTGTTTGGAGAAGGTTTTCTGACAAACAGCAGAGTCCCACAGGTCCTTTGTGGTGAGGATGGCAATGGATTGTGTTTTTAAAGATGGCCACCATGCTCCTTCCCGTTCCTGTGCGCTGCCGCTACTTCCAGTTCCGCTTATTTACGGTGACCATTATTAGCGGTGACTGCTAATAACGGTCACCGCTATTAGCGGTCACCGCTAATGCCACATTGGTACATGCCGGTAGTGCTATCTGCGCTATGCGTGATGCCGCTAAGGGCATTTTTCGTGCCTTTAATGGCATGGCGGTAATGCACTTACCGGCATGGCGCAAAGCTCGTGCCTGCGAAGTCGTAATGGTCTACTGTTAGCGGACTAATGACTGCACGGACACGCTATTTACGCAATGCTGTTAAGGACCGTTATTTACCTCCAACCTCAGAATGACCCCCCGTGTCTTGGTCCGGGTTCTGTGAATGAGGAATTACCGGGTCATTCCAACCTTGGAGGACCCGGTATTTCCTCATTCACAAAACCAATCCCCATTCCCATTTAAGCCCCAATAGGGCTCAATGGGAATGGGGATGGAGCTAATTATGGGCCCGTTAATAACAGGCCCGTTATTAGCTCCTTGATCCCCGCTAAGGACGTCTGGGCCCTCATTACGACCCAGGCGGAAAACCATGGTGCTAATAGCACCATGGTCCATGCCGGTAACTTACCGACTCCGCCATGGAGAAAGGGGGAATTACCACCCCATTACAAGGTTGGTGGGGCGGTAATTCCCCCTTCCTCCATGGCCCTTCCCCATTCCCATTTTTACCCCATAGGGCTCAATGGGAATGGGGAAGGCGCTAAGTACGGTACCACAAATTGTGTACGCTATATTGCGACAGTCGAGGTCATTGAAAAGTGGAAAGGTAAATATGTTGTAGAGAGTCAGGGCAGTGCAGGAGCCCCGAGGGACGCCGCAGTGGATGATGGTGGGGGTGGTTGAGGCAGTGTCTGAGAAGACCTTCACGAGTCTGTCATTTAGAAATGAGGCTACCCACGAGATTGCTTCTGGTGAAAAATTAGCTTCATTTTTTAGGTGAATGCCTAGAATATCATGGTTGACAAGGTCGAAGGCGGCGGACAGATCCAGTAGGAGGAGGAGTGCCAGTTTGCCTTTGTCCGTGATGTCCCCAAGTTGTATTTTTAGGTCGAGTAGGGCCGATTCTGTCCCGTGACCTGGTCGGAAGCCTGACTGTCTTTTGCCTAGGATATTGTTAGTTTCAAGGTATTCCTGGATTTGCGTGTAGGCAACTTTGTCCAGGATCTTGAGCAAGAAAGGCACGGTGGTGATGGGCCTATAGTTATTGGCAATTTCTGGGTCAAGCGTGTTTTCTTTAGAATGGGGCATACCCAGGATTCTTTTAAACTGTCTGGAACTGTGTTGGCGTTGAAGGAGGCGTTAATGAAGGATTTGAGAAAGGGGGCGAGTGTTTCAGTGCAGTCTTTTATAAGGCTGGCTGGACAGGGGTCTCCTTTGCACTTGGAGGGTTTGATCTTGTTCATTATCTCAATGATTTCCTGTTCTGTTACTATGGGGGCTCGAATGGGAATGGGGAAGGCAGGGCCCAGCTTCCCTGAGGAGGAAATACCGGGCCCTCCGAACTCGGAATGGCCCGGTATTTCCCCATTCAGGGAACCCGGACCCGGACACGATTTTGGAGGCAGCCAACGTGCTAATAGCACCATGGCTGCCTCCAGAGTCGTAATGAGGCCCTTTGGGCCTCATTACGAGAATGGAGGTAGCCATGGAGCTATTAGCTCCATGGCTGCCTCCGTTCCGGGCTCCATTACCGGGTTCCTGCAATGGGGACTTACCGGGTTACTCTGACATAGGAGGACCCGGTAATTCCTCCTTGCAGGAACCCATCCCCATTCCCATTTGAGCCCCCATAGGGCTAAATGGGAATGGGGAGGGAGGTAATAACGGGCAGATTACATCTGGCCCATTATTGCCTCCCTCTTCCCCTTGCGGGACCCGAAAAGCACGCCTGGTTTTACCAGGCGTGCGATCCGGGTCCCGCGATTGGAAGCTCGTAATCGGTGCTCCTGGAATGAAGGTCCCCTTCATTACGGGAGCGGCAGCCTTTACGGGCCTCATTAGAAGGTTGGAGGTAACCATGCCCCTTTTAGCGGCATGATTGCCTCCATACCGCAATCTGGGCCCGGGTTCCTCGAATGAGGAATTACCGGGCCATCGCAACCTTGGCGGACCCGGTAATTCCCCGTCTGAGGAACCCGGACCCAGTCCATTCCCATTCAAGCCCCCATAGGGCTCAATGGGAATGGGGATGGAGCTAACAACAGGCCCGTTAATGACTGGCCCGTTGTTAGCTCCCTGGTCCCCTCGCGGGACCCGGTAAGGACGCCTGGTTTTTCCAGGCGCCCATTGCGGATCCCGCAAGGAGACCTTGTAATAGGGCGGAACGGGTTTACCGGCACCAGCACCTTTACCAGTGCCCGTAAAACCATTCCGCCAACCTTATAGTGAGGGCCTATGGGCCTCATTACGACCCAGGCGGTAAGTTACCGCCTGGGCCGTGACTTTACCACCATGGCGTAAACTACGTTTACGCCATGGTGGTTGGCGGACTTACCGCCCCATTCCGAGGTCGGCGGGGCGGTAAGTCCCCAATCCCCATTTACCCTTCCCCATTCCCATTTTTGCCCCATAGGGCATAATGGGAGTGGGGAAGGCGTTAATTACGCCACCGTAAATTACGGTGGCGTAATTAACTCCATGGTCCCTTAGCGCCATGGATTTTAACACCCGCTAAAAGCAGGTGTTAAAAGCGCCATGGCGCTAAGGGACCCCGTAATTGGCGGTAAGGGGTCGGCGCAGCTAACGCTGGCGCTAACCCCTTACCGCCAGGGTCGTAATGAGGCCCTATGTCTCCTTATTAAGGGCATGGCTACCTCCATACTCGTAATGAGGCCCAAGGTTTCTGAGTAAAAGAATATACATTTATTTACACATCAGTTGTATAACGTTTCACTAAAGTAAAGCAGTGTAAAAAATCACACTCTTAATACAACACACCACTCCCAATAGGTTCCAGACAAGTTAAGCTCACAATTGAAGTGGGAGAAAATTGGCACTCCAGAAATTTAAAGGGGAGGGAAAAACAAAGGGCCTCATTACACGGTAGGCGGTATTAGCACATGGACCAAGGTGCTATTAGCACCTTGGGCCATGCTGGTAAAATACCGGCACCGCCTTGGTGAAAAGGGGAATTACCGGCCCATTCCAAGGTTGGCGGGGCGGTAATTCCCCCTTCCACCACTGCCCTTCCCCATTCCCATTTTTGCCCCATAGGGCATAATGGGAATGGGGAAGGTGCTAATTACGGCACCGCAATTTTGCGGTGCCATAATTAGCACCAAGGTCCCTTAGCGGGTTGGTTTTTAACGCCTGCAAAAAGCAGGCGTTAAAGCACCAACCCGCTTAGGGACCTCATAGTAAGGCAGTAATGGTTAACGGTCACCGTTACCATTAACGGTGACCGTTAACCATTACCGCCATCCGTGTAATGAGGCCCAAAGTTAGGCAAAAATTGAACAGCCCCAACAGGTAAGTAAGCAGGGCATCTAGAAAGAGGAACTACAGTGATGGAATCAAATCAAAAATGCTTACGGCCAAAGTCAATAGGACAAAAGTCTTTTGCTCAAGATCACACAGCTCAGCGTAGTTCACGGTTAAGTGTTTGCCAAGAGTTCTGGATGGAGTTGGTCAACAGAAAAGTTAGTTTAAAGGGTAGAGAAGGACAAGCCCTCGGATTGGAGAAAGATTTCACACACTTTCTCCACGGCTGAACGAAACGAACAACCGGATTTGCACAGTACCTTTAAATGGAGAAGAAGCTGTAGCTGAGGCAGACGTTCCTGGCAGTTCCTGCAGGCTCACGGTTCCTGAAGCGACTGTCGGACTGACATGAAGTAGGAAGACTGGAGGTTCCTGCACTGCCCAGGGAAGAGACCAGCAGCAGAGCAAAGCAACAAATAAAAGGTGCGCTCCTTAAAACCCAAGTAGGGTCCGAATTCCTGGCTATCTGGCCCACTGTAGCTCTGTACAGCGAATTCGTCCAGAAGTGGTGGTCCTGGCTTGCAGTTTGGGTGAACTGGTTGGTCCCACCAGCTCAGGGGAAGAAGATTCCTGGAGGATCTTCTCTGTCACTGGAGTTTGAAGATTCAAATCTGCAGCAGGGCTTCACCGGGCGGTTCAGTCGTGGTGGGGGTTCTCTTCCGTCAGCTCCTCGTCGGTTCTTTCATAAGTCTGAACTACACAGTAAAAGTGGTAGCCATGGCTGAGCAGCCAGACTTCTCAAGAGCAAGTGAGCAGTATCAATAGTTACACAAAGGACAGCAATTACTATGATTCAAACAAATACTGACTCAAGGACTCACTGGGCGGTTCAGTCGTGGTAGAGGTCCTCTTCCGTCAGCTCCTTGTTGGTTCTTTCGTTCAAGTGGCGACTCTGCCTTTCCAGACCCAGAGACCTGCTTTTTATGCAGTTTTCCCCCATTCACACAGCCTGGCTGTCAATCACACAGCAGGGTGGCTGTCCCGCTGGGACAGTCACCACAGCCAGTCAGTTCAGAGTGCGACATGGGTCTCCAAGGAGACCCTGTGCAGGGAGTCCTAAACCCCTCCCTCACATCCTGTCCCACACAGACATACAGGCGCCCGCAAAAAGACGGCGAACAAGGGAACTAAACCTGCTTTGGCACGCAGAGTAAAACACGAGAAAGACATTTTCAAAAAGAAATAATGAATAAACCCAGCCGGAACTAAAATAAAACATATATGGTCTAGCGGGTTTAAGTTTGAGGCTACCAAGATAGCCTAAAACTATACCAAGGTTATTTAAGATAACCGCAGTAGGAAAAATAGGGTAGTTACCACTGCCACCAGCCAAGTCTTGATGAAAAGGGAGCGAAATAATGCTCCAAGAAAAACAGACAAAAAGAGATAAGTATTAACCCTTCCAGTACTCTATGTAAGATAGGGTGCACTGGGTCTGTGGTTTTACAGAGGCTAATAATAAAGTCTCATAGTCAATAACAAAGACCCTAGATACTCTCGCTGGACTTTTTTGGAGATGTGCAGATGTGTCATGGACAGGGCTGGAGGCAGCTTATATTTTCATGTAATTTGAATCCTTTCCTGCCATTTAAACCGTACTTATCGCGTTTGGCATGAATAGGTAGCCTGGCTCCAAAATGGCCATGCCACAAGGTTCTTTGTCCTGTCCTTTGGCCATCTTGCCCCTTCCCCAGGTCGAGTCAACCCGGGTCAGTCCTTATTTGGACATGCAGTTTCCCGCACAACACCAAGCTTTCGCAGGCTTCTGCATGCCTTGTCTGTGTGCCTCCAGGATGGGGGCTGGGGTGTCTGTCCCCAATACACATCCTGGGTGCCAGAGAGTCTGGAGTTCTGTGAATGCATGGGACCGCCGTGGTCCGTGATTGGTCCACGTATGGAGTGTGTGTTTGTGAGCAGATCTCCCATTGGGTCTTCTCCGTTTTGGCGAGAAGGGAACTTTAGATAAAACAAGGCCAAAAACACCCATACCATGTCGATCTCTGGAGTTCTCACTGAATGAAGGATAGGATCCAAGTATCCTGAAACTAAGAAGCCGAGACGAGGAACCACTGGAAGGTTTGACACCCTGAGCGCACTGTCGTCCTGAGGGACCCCTCTGCATGTGGTCGTCCTAGAGGGTCTGCGGAGATGCTTCGACACATTAGAATAGTGGGACCAACTACTGTTAGGGAGAATTCTCTCTTTAGGCTGAATTTCCTAACCTAGTGAGTCCCCCAGCAGCTTTGCTGAATTTCTGGAGTTTTTTTTTTTCTCCTGCCAAGAGTGAGACTCTTTTTCTTCCACTCTTGGACATGAATTATGGTGTTCCTTTGACTGTTAATGTGTTTTATGGGCTATGGAGTCCTTTACTCCATAGGGTCCCATGTGTTTTTCCTATGTGTGTTACACAGCACCCTCCGTGCAGTAACACAGGGGTGTCATAGTGACACCCCACCATAGACTCCATACCCTGGGACTAACTACTGTCTCCCAGGGCATGTAAATTCACCATTGGCTTTACTAGTCCCAAATTATGAACAGAAACCAGTACAAACCATCATTTTGTGGATGTACTGGTTGGGGCAATTCGATTGCCCCGGGGTCTGTTAGTCGAGGGGGCACGTCTCCGCCCCCCTGATTGAGTTTTGGCTGGTGGCAATGGAAATTACTTTTTATATTCGACCGCGAATATATCCGTATGGGATTTTCCCATTGTTCGAGGCTACCAACTTTAATTATTTAATTCTCATAGCCTCGAACTTACCGCCGGTTTATTTATTTAATATTAATTCGCCGTTTGGTATTTTTTGCCAGGACCCGATTCTAAAATGGCGTTTGTGTTCTCTTCTGTGACTCCAACCCAAGTCGAGCCCTTTGTTCCACTTTTTGGCGGGCTTCTCCACAGAAGCCTCCAAAAGTGGTGCCACTCTGTCTGGGTACCACAGGGGGTGTAGGAGGGGGTTTAGGCACCCTGGACTGAGTTACCTTGGTAACTCAAGTCGCACTCTTGTGTGATTGGCCCAAGTGGTGAGCCGGCCGGCTCACCACTTAGCATGTTTGATTGACAGCTAGGCTGAGTGAATGGGGGTGTGCTGCATTAAAAGCAGGGCTTTGGGGACAGGAACTTCAGAAGTCGCCACAGGACCTGAGAATCCGACAAGGGAGAAGCTGAGCCGACCTACCACGATGACACCTCCGGTGGAGCCCTGCAGAACCGACTCACCACTTCCCGACGACAGAGAAGATCTCCCGGCTGGAGAGGCTCGTTCCCCTGACTGGTGGGCACAACCAGTTTACCTTCTTCTCTTCACACCCAGACCGGTTTGTGGTCACAATTGCCCGTGCCAAGCACCCCGGCAACCGGATAGCCACTTACCACTGGACCGCAAATCCACGGACCACTCCTTGTACCTGAGAAATTCCGTGGCTGGTTTCTTCCCTGGCAGTGCAACGGACTCCTGTCTTCCTCCCCGACGAGATCCTCTCTTCCCCCGGACGAAGCACCGACTTGCATCCGCTGCCAGGAACAACTGCCCCCGCTGGAGTATTCTCACCACTTTAAGGTACCGTGTCCGCCAGGCCTCCCTTTCTAAAGATTGCTACAAGGTAATAATAATCCCTTAACCTTCTGGACTGGGCTGGCCGCCTTGACCTTCTAACTGGTCCCTTTCTTTTGGTCCAACTCTTTTTGAACCTTTGCAAGACTCTTGTGCACTTCAACCATGTGACCTTGAACACATTTCGTTCTGATCCTCTTAAAGTGGATCCAGCCTACTGAACTCTAACTTCACGGTTTTACTTGCCTTCTTCTCTTGTTTTGTTCTTGTGAAAGTGTTGGGATCTGTTTCAAATTATACTCTGCTTTTCTCTCCCTTTTAAAACAAATTATTAGAGTGCCATCTGCGTTAAGCGCTCACCGCTGTCTGAAAATAAGTGTTGCTTTACTTAAGACTTGTCTAATATTCTTATAAGGGAGTGTATGGGCCTCATTACATGGTAGGTGGTAAGGGTTTACCGGTACCGGTAAACCCTTACCGCCTTACTATGAGGTCCCTTTGCGGGTTGGAGAATTTAACACCTGCTTTTTGCAGGCGTTAAAAACCAACCCGCAAAGGGAACAGGGAGCTAATTACGGTACCGCAATTTGCGGTACCGTAATTAGCACCTTCCCCATTCCCATTATGCCCTATAGGGCAAAAATGGGAATGGGGAAGGGCAATGAGGGAAGGGGGAATTACTGCCCCACCAACCTTGGAATAGGGCGGTAATTCCCCTTTCCACCAAGACGGTGTCGGTATTTTACCGGCATGGACACCGTCCGTGTAATGAGGCCCTATATCTTTTAGTGACCGTGTTTTTGAACTGCTTACTATTAGTGCCTGTGTGTTTTTCTAGATGTGTTTTTTAAATAAATAATTATATCTCTTTTACACCAAGCTCTGGTCAGTGTTTATTTGTTCTACTGTGTTCTCTTGACCTATTGTGAATACTCTGTATACTGCCTAACTCTTCTTGAGGGAAGTCTGACTGCTCAGCCGCAGCTACCAAGTGAATCTGTGTGGTACAGACTGCTACCAAGTGGGTTTACTGCCAAACACCTGTAGTCTTAAATCTTTTGCAGTGGTCCCAGAGGGAACTGCACAGGTTTCTGCCTAACAACTACTCTCTGCACCTTCAACAAAACCTGCAAGTAAGCCTTCTCGGGAGTGGCCCTGGGCCAACCAGTAGGCTGACAAGCTTACTGTTAGGGCGATTTCTCACACAAGTGCTAAATGCCTTCTACCTTAGAGCCCTCCAGCTCTTTTGCTATATTTTGGGGCTTTGAACTTTTCATTTTCAATATGTTTTACTTTTGTGTTCTTTGGTTATGGAGTTTTAAAACCACTCCATAGGCATCATCTTTTTCTGTGTGTCACACAGCACCTTCAGTACAGCAGCACAGGGGCGTCTTTCAGACTCCCCAAGGTTTAAATACCTTTCCTGGGACTGACTACTGTCTCCCAGGGCATGTAAAGTTAAATTGACTTTACTAGTCTCTTTAAATGTACTGACCCAGCACACCCTATCTTACTATAGAGTGCTGGAGGGGTTGTCTAGCTTCCCCTGAGTCAAAACACTCATGTAACAGTAAAATGTTACCTTTTCTTATTTTAAATGGCTGGTGGCAGTGGTTCAGATCAACTACCGTGAGTTTTCGCGACCGCTAACAATGGTAGCTCAAAATCACGGGTAGCCATGTTTTTCAATATGGTGCCCCAGACCTATCTGTAAAAACAGACCCCGGTCACCTTTTTTTGCCATTTCTTTTAGGAAAAGTCCTCCTTGTGTGTAACTTTGCACACCAAACCAGCTTTGGTCCCTTTGTTCGTGCTCTTTGGTGGGCTTCTGTGCTGAAGCCCTCCTTTGGTGCCAGAGTGTCTGGGGTGGACAGGATGTGAGGGAGGTTACCGAAACTCCCTGTACTTAGGGCCTCATTACACGGTAGGCGGTAAAGGTTTACCGGTACCAGTATTTTACCAGTACCAGTAAATCCTTACCGCCTTACTACGAGGTCCCTTTGCGGGTTGGGGAATTTAACGCCTGCTTTTTGCAGGCGTTAAAAACCAACCCGTAAAGGGACCCAGGGAGCTAATTATGATACCGCTATTTGCGGTACCATAATTAGCGCCTTCCCCATTCCCATTATGCCCTCTGGGGAAAAAATGGGAATGGGGAAGGGCAATGGTGAAAGGGGGAATTACCGCCCCGCCGACCTTGGAATGGGGCGGTAATTCCCCTTTCCACCAAGGCGGTACCGGTAAATTACCGGCATGAACCATGGCGCTAATAGCGCCATGGTTTCCCGCCTACCTTGTAATGAGGCCCTTAGTCTCCTAGGAGACCTGAATGCACTCTGCTGTGATTGGCCAGCTGTCTGTCCAGCAAGGACAGCCACCCTTCTGGGTGAGTGACAGACAGGTTGAATGAATGGGGGGAAACTGTTTAAAAGCAGTTCTCTGGGACTTGGAAAGCAGAGTCGACCACTGGAACGAAAGAACCAAAGAGGGGAGGAAGGAAGAGGACTGCTGCAACTCCTGGACGACCGGTGAAGCCCTGCTGCAGGTCCGAATTGCCTGAAACTCCGATGACAGAGAAGCCCTTTAAGGTTAACTTCTTCCCTTGAGTTTGGTGGGAACAACCAACTCGCAAGCCACCTGGTCACCGTCCTATTCTGGTCGAATTTTCTTCAGAGTGCTGTTGAAAACCGGATAACCAGAGGGAAGGGAACCAGGGGGACTTTAAGGCACTCACACCTTAAACCAACATCTTGCTACAGCTTTTGTCCTCTTCCCTGGGCAGTGCAGGAACCTCCCGACGTCCTCCTTCTTGTCCCCACGACTGAAGCACAGGATCTGCTCGAACTGTCAGGAACAACTGCCTGAGCCTCAGCTTTCTTCATTTAAAAGGTACTGCGCAAACACGGTCTGGAATTATTTTCGGCCATCGAGAAAGTGCGTGAATCTTTCCTCAACTACGAAGGCTTGTCCTTCCCTAAACATTGGTCAAACTTTTCGCCTAGCCAAATTCTTTAAAAATCTGTGGCAAAGACTTAACCGTTATTTACCAGAACTGTGCTATCCTATACAAAAGACTCTGACCATTGACTTTGGCCCAGGCCTATTGAGAAGAATTGCTGGTTGTATTGAACTGAAACCCTTTGCCCTGCCTATGAATGTATTTGGGATGTCTAATCTTATAACCTGGTCTTTTCCCTCCTTTATTAAGTATCTGAAGTGCCGTTTTGCTCACACTTTATTTTTGAGCTAAACTTGTTTAGTTACTTACCGGTTGGATTTTTGAGGTATATTAGTGTGTGATATTGAGCTGCTTATGCTAGAGTGATGTTTTACCAATGATTGAGTAAATAAATGTACATTATTTTACTGAGAAACCTTGAATAAGTGTTTATTTGAATCACTGTATTGGTTGGTCCTTTGTGTAACTTGTTCTACTGCTCACTTAAACTCTTGAGATAAGTCTGGCTGCTCAGGCTTCGCTACCACTTTACTGTGTAGTACGGGTGTGTACCAAAGGTGCATACACTTGTAGTCCTAATTACCTGTAGTGTTCCCAAAGGGGACTGCAGGTGATTCTGCCTAACACTTATGCCGGACTTTTGCTCTGTCTCTGCCGTCGTTTCGAGGAGTGTTAGGCAGAAACCTGTGCAGTTCCCTCTGGGACCACTGCATAAGATTTAGGACTACAGGTGTTTGGCAGTAAACCCACTTGGTAGCAGTCTGTACCACACAGATTAACTTGGTAGCTGTGGCTGAGCAGTCAGACTTCCCTCAAGAAGAGTTAGGCAGTATACTGAGTATTCACAATAGGTCAAGAGAACACAATAGAACAAGTAAACACTGACCAGGACTTGGTGTAAAAGAGATATAATTATTTATTTAAACCACATCTAGAAAAACACACAGGCACTAATAGTAAGCAATTCAAAAACACGGTCACTAAAAGATATGCACTTCCTTAAAAGAATATTAGACAAGTCTTAAGGAAAGCCCCACTTATTTTCACACAGCGGTGAGCACTTAACGTAGATAGCACTCTAATAATTCGTTTTTAAAAGGGAGAAAAAAGCAGAGAATAAATTGAAACAGATCCCAACACTTTTTCACAAACACAACAAGAGAGGAAGGCAAGGTAACACAGTGAATTCAGAGTCAGTAGGCCGGATCCGCTTTAAGAGGATCAAAACGAAATGTGTCCAAGGTCACACGGTTGCAGTGCACAAAAGTCTTTTAACGGTTCAAAAAGGAGTTAGACCAAAGAAAGGGACCAGTTAGAGGGTCAAGGCGGCCAGCCCAGTCCAGAAGGTTAAGGGATTATTATTACCTTGTAGCAATCTTTAGAAAGGGAGGCCTGGCGGACACGGTACCTTAAAGTGGTGAGAATACTCCAGCAGGGGCAGTTGTTCCTGGCAGCGGATGCAAGTCGGTGCTTCGTCCGGGGGAAGAGAGGATCCCGTCGGGGAGGAAGACAGGAGTCTGTTGCACTGCCAGGGAAGAAACCAGCCGCAGAGTTTCTCAGGTACAAGGAGCGGTCAGTGGATTCGCGGTCCAGTGGTAAGTGGCTATCCGGTTGCCGGGGTGCTTGGCACGGGCAATTCGACCACCAGACGTCCTGGGATGAGAGGAAAAGAAGGTAAACTGGTTGTGCCCACCAGTCAGGGGAAGAAGCCTCTCCAGCCGGGAGTTCTTCTCTGTCGTCGGGAAGTGGTGAGTCGGTTCCGCAGGGCTCCACCGGTGGTGTCGTCGTGGTAGGCCAGCTCAGCTTCTCCATCATCGGATTCTCAGGTCCTGTGGCGACTTCTGAAGTTCCAGTCCCCAAAGCCCTGCTTTTATGCAGCAAACTCCCATTCACTCAGCCTAGCTGTCGATCAAACATGCTAAGTGGTGAGCCGGCTGGCTCACCACTTGGGCCAATCACACAAGAGTGCGACTTGAGTTACCAAGGTAACTCAGTCCAGGGTGCCTAAACCCCCTCCCACACCACCTGTGGTACCCAGACACAGTGGCACCAATTTTGGAGGCTTCTGTGGAGAAGCCTGCCAAAAAGTGGAACAAAGGGCTCGACTTGGGTTGGAGTCACAGAAGAGAACACAAACGCCATTTTAGAATCGAGTCCTGGCAAAAAATACCAACCGGCGATAGATTATTAATTAAAGAAACCTGCGGTATGTTCGAGGCTATGAGAATTAAATAATTAAAGTTGGTAGCCTCGAACAATAGGAAAATCCCATAGGGAAATATTCGCGGTCGAATATAAAAAGTAGCATCCACTGCCACCAACCAAAACTCGATCAGGGGGGATGGAGACGTGCCCCCTCGACTAACAGACCCCAGGGTAATCGAATTGCCCCGACCAATATGTCCACAATATGATGGTTTGTACTGGTTTCTGTTAATAATTTGGGACTAGTAAAGCCAATGGTGACTTTACATGCCCTGGGAGACAGTAGTCAGTCCCAGGGTATGGAGTCTATGGTGGGTTGTCACTATGACACCCCTGTGTTACTGCACGGAAGGTGCTGTGTAACACACATAGGAAACACACATGAGACCCTATGGAGTAAAGGACCCCATAGCCCATAAAACACATTAACAGTCAAAGGAACACCATAAATCATGTCCAAGAGTGGGAGAAAAAAACAAACTCCAGAAATCCAGCAAAGCTGCCTGGGGACTCACTAGGTTAGGAAATTCAGCCTAAAGAGAGAATTCTCCCTAACAAGGAGGCCCTCGAAACGCTAGCTCTGTGTCTCTGGCACCCTCAGACCGAAATTCGAACACTTGGCATTCCCAGGTCTGAAGTGAGATGAGTGCGCCAGGACCGGAGTAAACACGGTTACCGTGTTGCCCAGCCACGGCATAAATCTTTGCAGGTGCACTGCATTTGTGACCCTCTTCCCCCCGAAGCCTGCAGCAGTGAAACTGGCCTGATCCATCCATTAGCAGCGGAGAAATCACCACTGTCCCATTTGGGAATCATCACTGTATCGCCGGAACTGAAAGCCGCAGAGACGTCTTTTTTGTCGCGTTTGAACATGCAGCCGCAGTGGACCCAACTGGCAAAGTTTGGTCCGGAGTGCCCCTGGGGCCGGTGAGTAGCCTTAACCATAACCGGTGGCCCCTAGCGCCTCCATCTGTTTTTACGCACGAGTGGCCCCTGGGGGTCCCTCTCCTTTCCACTGCTAGTGTGAACTAGCGACCTAGTCCCGAACCTTGGAATCACCTCCGCCTTCAAGTGGATGCCCTCCTCGAATAGTGGGAATCTATTCTTCATCGCCTCACCCACCTTCCTGAGCTGCTAGAAACCCCTGAAGAGACCCGGCTTTGCCCATTGGAACAACCGCGTGCGCCTGCACTACATGTACTATTGAGTTTCAGGCTCCTCTCTTCTTAGGGCTTGGACTGCCTCTTAGGTGTGTGTTTGATGTTGAAGGCGACTAAAGAGTATCTGCACTGCCTATTTTCCTTCCCCTATAGGTTGTGAAAATATTTCGTGCCTTTAACCCTTTAGACCCCAATGGTCTTGTATATATCTTGTATAGATTGTGCTGTGTTGGTTTAGTAGGATTGCTGTGATTCTTTTACTGTGTGTTGAGGTACAAAGGCCTTGTAATAAATGTGTTTATATTTTTGATATATACACCTGTCTGGGAGTAATTTGTAAGTGTCCTTGCTCTGATTGCTCATTGAGGTCTTTCAGTCACCCTCACCCCTCCTGAGACTTAGGGCCTCATCACGAGTTGTAATAGCCCTAACACTGATAAAGAGGGTGGGGGATCTGATAAAACTTCCTCCCAAAAGGGCCGCAAAAAGAAAAATAAGGGTAAGTCACACGAGAACTCACAGGCTAGTGGAGGTTATCCTCCAAAACAGAACTCAGGTAACAGTAAGCCTCCCTATGTCCCAAGACCCAGTGGATCTTGTGTGGCTTGTGGAGCAAGTGACCATGTGAAGGGGGATCCCAGATGTAAGGTCAAAACCTTGGGGGTCCACTCTGCTAATCTGGACTTCTCCTCCAATGAGGATGAAGAGATTACAGGGGCATCCTTCTCCTCAGATTCCTTCCCCAGTGGGATAGATTCTGAGGTCGTTTTAGTTTCCCTGGGTTCCTGGGAGCCTAAGGTCTCAGAGGCTTATGCTAGGATTCCAGACAATACCAAGCACTACTTTAAAGACAATGGGCCTCATTATGAGGTTGGCAAACTCGGGTCCAGCTCCGGGTCCGGGGAATTCCCCTTGCACAGGACCCAGAGCCGGTACATCCCCATTCCCATATGAGCCCCCATTGCGGAAGCATCCATCTTCCATCCGGCCGCGTCTCGTGTCTCACAGCTGCATTGAGGCCGCATTTACATCTAAGGTAAGTAAACAGAAGAGAGACATTATTGCGGGCATAAATAGGAGCAACATATAAAGACATTAAACAGAACGAACAGCATCACAAGAGCTCAAGAAAGACTTACCAATCTTATGGAGAAGCATAGTCGCAGCTGGACTGGACTAATCCTTATCAGGGATCAGTGAAGGAACTAGATCCCATTCGAGGCGCCCCTGCCAGAAGTAGCAGGACGGAGAGCTTATCTTCCATAATTCACAGGGGAGCTTTATGGGCCGGCGTATGCTCACGGAAACCGTACTTTGGGGTGAAGGGTTCGAGAGGTACAACAATCACAGATTGGCGCATTCACACACTCTTATCTCCACGCAGGAGCAGTATCACCACGTACCACCGCTCACAGCTTTTCTACTGAGGAAGAGGCCTGAAGGGGGTGATTCAAGTTCAGGGAGGGCTGCAACTGTGCCCCAACTGTGCCCCAACGCTTCCGCAAAGACCAGGTGAGTGTTACACATTGGGCCTCATTACACGGTAGGCAGTAGCCATGGCGCTATTAGCGCCATGGCTACCCCTACCGCCGTCGGAGTCCGGTTTCTGGAATAGGGATTTACCAGTCTATTCCAACCTTTGCGGGACCGTTAAATCCCCATCCCAGGAATCATTCCCCATTCCCATTTGAGCCTCCATAGGGCTCAATGGGAATGGGGAAGGAGCTAATAACGGTACCACAATTTGCGGTACCGTTATTAGCTCTGAGGTCCCTCAGCGGGAACCGTCCATAACACCTGGGCAGAGCAGACGTTAAGGACAGGACCCGCTGAGGGACCTCGTAGTAGGGCGGTAGGCGATTACCGGCACCGGTGCCCTTACCGGTGCTGGTAATCCCCTACCGCCTACCGTGTAATGAGGCCCAATTTGTCCTGGGTGACTTTATCCTTTGGGCTAATGATACCTTGGATAAAAAAGCTTGCTCCCTGACTGCGCTCTATTGGATTCAGTCAGGTGCTCTCTGCCCCCACCCATAAGGCAGGACACACTTTAGACTGGGTTATGACACACTGGGCCGCATTCCGAGTCCGGCGTTAACCCTGCCGATGCTACCTGTGGGTTGCTGTCAGACTCCAAATAATTTAACGGCGCCTGACCTCCCGATGCCAACAGCACATTCTGAGTCCGGCAGCTGGGAAGTCAGGCGCTGGTCATTTTGTAAATCCTCATTCCCATGGAGTCCTCTGGGGACACAGGAGCACCGGCACCGTTAACAATGGTGCTGGTGCTCCCGTGACAATTCTGCCTGCCGTTGCCGCTGTGCCCGACAGGGTCAGACCTGTCCGGCACAGCGGCTCCGGCAGGCAGACTTGTCATTTGTCGATCAGGAAACAAGGGTGTTGGTGAGCTTACTGACACCCTTGTTTCTGGACGGCAAACTTATAATGAGGCCCACAGTGTCTCTATGACCGAAACTAGCATTGTCTATGGTCCGACCATATGTTGGTGAATGTCTCAATTTTATTACCAATCAGCCCCGCTTATCCCAAACCTACTCCCAAACATTGTGATATGGTTAGGAATTTGAAGAAAATATCGCCACAATCTCTATCAAGTCAGCTGCTAATTAAACTTAGACCAGCTGATACCTTTAAAAAATCCAACGACTTGGCCTGCCATCTTACTGACACAATTAACGTAATCATTGACAACATGGCTCCTAAAAAACATCGACTAGTGAAATCAAAACCCAGTAACAGTAACTGGTTCAACGGTTCTATTGTTGGCTTACGCAGACTGAAGAGAAAAACAGAAAGAACTCTTCTCCTCTTTCTCATTCTTTATAAAACAATTTTTTTTAAAATTATTATTATTTGTATTTAATCAATAAAAGATTTTTACAAAGTCTTTTGCCGTTTTTGATACAAAAATTCTAACGAGAGTACTTAGAACACCACTATCGACTGTGGTTTTATTTCATAAGTCATTTGAGCAATCTTGGCATAAGACTGATCAATATCCGTTAGACGTTTACGTTTACTGGGTTGGCTGGTTTCCATGCAATATCCAAGAGTTTTGCTGCGGCCCTTGACCATCTAGCTGAGTCACCAGCAATTAGCCGACACCAACCCGTTTCTTCACTTAGTACTGATGGATGAGATAATAGTGGTGCCAAGTACGCCTCTCTTTCTTTAGACATTTCTGGACAAGACGTCAGGAGGTGCATCACTGTTTCAAGCTGATCTGGGTTTTTACATAATCGACAGGAGGATATTGTAGATTGCAATCTAATGGCCAAAATGTCTCTTGTGTGTAAGGTATTTAACCATGCTCTCATAAACGTTCTTCTCAGATCTTTCTCAGGAAATTTTTCACAATATCTCAGTGGTGTTTTTGGTTTAATGTGGCCGGGCGGGAGATCTTTCAGTAGTTTGTAAAACAGGATTTTTTTTTTGGTCAAAATCCAATCTTGCTGCTCTATTTTTTCTTTCACTCTGCCTGGATTTGAGATTAAGTGTTCTTCCGTACAGGCTATCTCTTCCAATTTGTCTTTTAATTTCTTTACCCAATTATTTAGAGGTTTGCACCCCCCTCTTTGTATTTCTTCTGCTACCACCTGGAAGATAGGGAGGGAGTCCGGCAACAGAATTTTTCTAAATAGTTGCAGCGCGCCTTGATCAACTATTGATGCAAGAGACATAAGACCTAAGTCCCGTCGAATAGCCGCCATAGAGGCTGACTTTGGCAGACCCAGCATCGTCTTCCACACAAAACCTTCAAGCTTTACCCACAGATCTTGAGGTAGGGTTAGGTTTGCACTCATTCCATATAGTAGTGCTGGAACTATTTTAGACTTGTAGAATTGTAGAGCTGGCGTCAACGAAAACTTTCCACATTTTTTATCCACTGCTTTTAGTTGTGCTGTCAGATTTCTTGTTTTTTCCCACAGGGTCTTCGTGATGGTGTTTTCTTTCAGGGAATTGTCGATCCACACCCCAAGATATTTATATTCTTTCACCACTTCCAGTTTGGTGTTTTCAAGGAACCAAGACGGTAAGGTTTTGTGGTCAACTGTCGATTTTGTGAAGAAAAGAATTTTTGTATTCTGAATGTTAATTTCCAAGTTGTTATTTTTCATGTAGGCAGAGAGGTGCACTAGTTGACGTTGCAGACCTACTTTTGTCTGGTCCATCAGGATCAGGTCATCCGCATACCATAACCTGGAAACTTTTGACAGTCCCACGTTTGGGGGGAATGAACAAATTTTCTTTTCAGTGTACTGAAAATCTCCAATTAAGGCAACAAACAGCGCTGGGGCCAGCGGGCAACCTTGCTTGACCCCACATTTCGGGTGGATTATGTTTGAAAGGTGGCCTTGCTGGCTCAAACGGATACGCATAGTAGTTTTTGTGTGAAGGGCCATAATTGGATCCAATATTGGAGTCGGGCATTTCGAGGTTCTTAATTTTGCCCAAAGTTTGTCACGATCCATCATGTCAAAGGCCTTCGAGAGGTCGACCAAAGCCAAATGGACTTTCGGGGCACCTGATTTCACTCTTGCTTTTATGATGTTAAGAATAAAGATGTTGATCGCCATCCCTGTACCCTTTTGGAAACCTGTCTGGAAGATGTCTGCTGCTGGAGAACCTTTAGCCCACTTTTGGAAATGCGAAAGGATCAAAGTCCTGAATATTTTTCCCAAAATGTCCAACAAGGCAATTGGCCTGTAATGGGACGGACTTTCTCTGCACCCTTTTTTAAAAATAGGGACCAATACGGCCTCTGTCCAGGATGCAGGAATCGGTTTGGCTTTGTGGCATTAAAAAGTTCACTTATAACTGGAGCCCATTCTTCCGGATGTTTTTTAATGTCTATGTTGGTCAGACCGTCCGGGCCAGGAGCTCTTGAAGATTTCAGTTTTGCTATTGTTTTTAAAATGTCTTCCACATCTGTCAAGGGGATCCAGTGTTGACTGGGCGGCTGGATTTTCCTGTCTACTGATATTGAGGGCAGCTGAAAAAGGACACCGAAATACGACACTCAGTTTTGTTCTGGGACTGCGTTAGAAATAGAGGGAGTCCTTTGCCCATTTGTAGCTTTCAATAAGTTCCAGAAGTCTCTTGTATTTTTTGAAACCAGGGACTTCTGCATGGCTTCAGCGTCCTTTTGATATAGACTCGCAGCATGATGTTTAATCCATGGTTTGTAGTGGTATGCTCCCTTTTGGTAAGCGGACCAGGCCGTTACTGGTTGGCAGCTCACTGGTTCTCTGAGGGCTTGAAAGAGCCGAGGGATATGAAGGCGTCTCTGCGCGAAGGGCCTGGACTGGTGTTTTAGAAATTTCTTCAATGATCGTTACCTTTTGGAGTGGTGATTTAGATTTTGGGTCCAGCCTGGGATAAAATAAATCAGTTTTTCTCGCTTTATGTGCGGGAGGGGGTCTTGTACTGCCTCCAAAATCTCTGCATCGGAAAGCTCTGAATCATGGTCCAATTTCCTATTATGTTGTTTTAGGAAGTATTCTTTTATGGAGGACGATATCAGAGGAGTTGGGAGGCACTTTGCACTCCCTTGAATTTTGGGTCCCACTTTTCTTTGTTTTTTTGTAAATAATTTATTTGGTGTGGATTTTACTTTTGGCGTTCCTTTTAAATTTGTTTCCTTTGATATGAGATCAAAGGCCTCATCATCAGTTCAATGGCAGTCACTCTGGGCCTTTGTAGAATCAGTCCCCAGTTTAGGATTTGAGTCTTTGAAGGCCTGTGCCGAGTTTTCGGTTTTCTGATCCTGATTTACTTTTTCTGGTGGCGCTGGTATGAGGTCTAAGAGCTTATCTTTTTCGGTGCAGCTTTTTTCCAAAACTTCATCATCAGAACTCCTTGGGTCGTATATTATGGAGTGCTCTTCTTGATCAGATGTCAGAGAATCGCTTGAGGCAATTCTGATAGGGCGCTCAGTTGACAAATACGGCACCTGATTTCCTCTAGATGTGTTGATATTTCTATGGATCAAGACTGTGGTTTGGACCTTCAATCGGGTGGAAGCCTGATCCTGCCTGTCCCCGGCCCCATTTCCCTCCCCATTTCCCACAATCGGGAGGTTTTGTGGTAGTTTATGGTGTAATAGGGCATCTTCTGTTGTGAGGGGCACATTTTCCGCCCCCATCCGTTCAGGCCCCCTCCGATGCCATCCTACGACAGACTCAGGCGCGGGTCCCCTCGTCGATACGGTGGAACAGGTGGGGGTTTGAAGTTTTGCTTGCGGGCTCCCTCGCTCTGTTGGCTCCATAGGCTTGCTGGCTGTTTGTTTTGGTTCTTTGCCGTCAGGAACCCCGGCCTGACTATGTGCCAGCAGATTCTCCTGGACCAAAAGGTCCCCTCCACAAACCGGCGCTTGTCCTTTTTCGTGACCGTCTCCTGGTTTAGTACAAGATGTGAAAGCGGATGGCGGGCATTCTGCTAATGATTTTAGCGCCGCCTTGTTCTTTGAGTAATCTCCCACTATAGGAATCAGTTCCGGTTGAAGATCAGGGGGAGTCTGGGATGGAGACGGCAAGAAACCTTCTCCCCCGGATTCATTTAGAAGTGTGTTACTTCGCAAGCAACGTTTCTCGAGGATTGCCTCGGACGGAGTGGGCGGCGCCATGTTGATATCGGTAGGTCCAGCGAACCCAGATGCCAGAATTTGGAGGCACTGAATCTGGGGTGAGAGGGAAAAGTTGTTGGGATGCTTAATTGGACACCCTGGGCAGTTTATTTTAGGATGTGTGGATGAAATGTTTATACAGGACTGGTTTGTTTCCATAGCAAGGGGGAAGCAGAAAAGAAAGGGGGGGAAACCCGCTTACCGCTTCTCCCGACTCCGGACACCGGACAAACTGCTCGCACACCGTGCAGTGCTCCGCGCATGCGCAGTGTTTATGCAGATGGAAACAGGAATCCTTCAGTAGCAGTAGAAAGCGGACTGCGGAAAACGCTCAGGCAGCAGTCTTAAGGCAGCAAAAAGCACAGCGGTCTGTTCACCAGTTCTCCACCAGACACACTGCTTGCATACAAACAATCCATTTTTAACTTAAAGAATGCAATCATTGATGCTAAATTCCCCAGTTTTAATAACAGGATCTCTACTGCTAAATCAAATGTACATTAATGTTAGGCGATCCTCTGCACACCGATCCTCTGCACACCGATCCACTGTACACCAGAATACTGCTCACATTTCCCCAACACCTCCCTCCAGGGTTCGATGCTCATGTGATTCGGTTTACCCAAAGGACCGAAAGCTCCGTACCAGGTACGATTTACGGGCTCGATTGCAGCCCTTCCTGCACTGGCAGTTGCCATGGAGAACATACAGCACCACGCCAATCGTTCACTTGCTCACGTGATCCAGAGTGGCGTTTCCCACGTGACCTTGGTGGACGTCACATGACTCCGAAATGCTCAGTATATAAGGCTTGAGGCACGGAACACTCATTGCTTCTCAGCTGTCTTCAGACCCTGTTTGGCGCTACGTTTGGATAACACTACTGGTTTACCTTGATCTTGGAACTCTCTCTTGGACTCCTTCGGATTACCCCTTTGTACCTTTGCTTGGAACTGTTTACCTGTTGCTGGATTTCTGACACGACCCTAACTTGTCTTCGGATCATCCCTTGGTACCTTGTTGAATTTCTACGCCATTTCCCTTTTGGGATTCAAGTCACGCCTTCAGTCCTACAGGTGGCTTATCCTGCAACCACGCTTGTCTGCGGTCCTCATGTTCTAGGCACTGCCTCATCTGAGTCTCGAACCTCCCTCCTAGGTTTCCTGGGTTTTCCAAACACCGGATAGGTAAGGCTATTCAGATCCTTTGGTTCTTGCGATATATTGTAATTGCCTGGTACTTAACCTTGTTCTTTTTGACAGCAGCATCGGTGTTCCAGAGGTTCCGTGGATCCGGGAAGTAACATCTCCCACCTGTGGCCCCAAAGGTCGCACAGCGGGTTTCTTTTAGTTCCCATATGCATCACTTGGGGACGGAGGTCTCAACGGTCTACACGACACTCAAGTCAGAACAGACTGAGAAGCCGTATAGTCGTGTTAGACAATGCAGGGATCCACGGAAGAACCCATAGCTGCTTTAGTTCAGGCGATTACAGTATTAAGGGCAGATATGGCTGCCGCTAATACGGTGATTCACCAAAGGTTAGATTCCATACAGAGTGTTCAGCATTCTCTTCCTGCAGACCCTGAATTCGGGGATGCTAGCACTTCAACCACACCTCCTCCGTTGGCAAGTACCCCAACTCCAACTCCGGTGGTCCTCCCAACCCCTTCCCCTTTGGCAGCTCCTGAACGTTATCAAGGTGACCCCAAGAAGTTCAGGACCTTCATCAATCAGTGCAAGTTACATTTCTTGTGCAGACCTCTGGCATTTCCTAATTCCACTGCTAAAGCCGCCTTTGCCCTTTCCCATCTGGCCGGGACAGCTGCCGCTTGGGCTAACCCTTTATTGGAGAACAATAGCCCGGTTCTCTATGATTTTGATTTGTTAGTTCTAGAGATGTCTCGAGTCTTCGATACCAGACACAAGGCACAGTCTAGGGATTTGGAGTTGTTAGAACTAACCCAGGGCAGAGGGACCTTGATAGATTACATCACCCGGTTCAACCAATTGGTCACCGAGACATCATGGCCAGAAAGCAAGCGGGCGGTTATATTTTATAGGGGGTTGAATAACGCAATGAAAGATGCCTTGGCAGTGATTCCTTCCATGCCCACTTAGTATCCGGAACTAGTGGATCTTGCCCTGCAGGTAGATGCACGTCGATCAGAGCGCAGAGCTGAGTTGGGGGTTTCTACCCATCCTACAGTTGTCAGTACCACTGCTTCTAGTACTGAAGAACCTATGCAAGTAGGAGGTTTACGTAGCCCTATCACGACATCTGAGAGAGAACGTAGAAGGGCGGATAATGCATGCTTTTATTGTGGCACCACGGGACATTATGTGAAGGAATGTCCTCGACGTCCCAAGAAGTCTTAGGTTTTTCGGACAGCTTGACCTTAGATCCGGAGACCAGGTCGAGTGTCCAGTCTTCATCTCCGGGTACCACTCTTGCTTTTGCTCGTGTCCAGCCCATCTTTGTACAGGCCACTCTTTGTCCCTCTACGGGTATCTCTCATGCAGTCACGATCATCATTGACTCAGGTGCCACTGGGAACTACATAGACATTGCGTTAGCCCATTCTCTCAATCTACCTTTAGTGGTAAAAACCCGACCTGAAACTGTTCAGGCCGTAGATGGCACTGCACTAGTCTCTGGTCCCGTTAGACACCAAACTGCTCCCCTATTATTGACCATACAAGATATTCACACAGAGACGATAAGTTTTGACTTGATCACCACACCTCAATTCGGTATCATATTAGGAATACCATGGTTACGTGAACGCAATCCTCGGATTAATTGGCAATCAGGCACGGTGCTCTTCGAGTCTGATATTTGTCAAAACTATTATCTCCCAACCCATCATGCAACAGATACTCCTTCTCGGGCTTTGGTAGCTCTAGCTCAACTCACGCTGAATGATGATGGATCAGAGGTTGTGAATTCCCACACCGTTGGAGGGGTGGTGTCAGGGATTCCATCCGAGTATAAAGCATTCGAATCAGTTTTCGATCGCAGTTCTTCCGAGGTACTTCCTCCACACAGACCATATGACTGCCCAATTCAATTAATACCGAATTCTACCATTCCTTCGGGCAGGATTTATTCTCTGTCCCCCTCGGAAGAACAAGCATTGAAACAGTATGTACAGAACGCCCTACAACTAGGACATATCCGCCCCTCTACTTCACCAGCTGCAAGTCCCATATTTTTTGTACCTAAGAAAGAGGGGGACTTACGTCCTTGTGTGGATTATCGGTGTCTTAACGCTATCACGAAAAAGGGTAGGTATCCAATTCCGTTGATCACACCTCTTCTGGACCACTTATCCCATGCCTCTGTTTTCACCAAACTGGATCTTCGCGGCGCATACAACCCAGTGCGCGTTCGCGAAGGCGATGAGTGGAAAACTGCTTTTTGCAAGCATTACGGTTTGTATGAATACCTAGTAATGCCCTTCAGTCTATGCAACGCCCCGGCAACATTCCAGCGTCTTATGAATGACATATTCAGGGACATTCTGGACGTATACATGGTTGTTTATTTGGACGACATCTTGATCTTTTCACGGAATCTTGATGACCATGTAAAGCATGTCCGGGAGGTTTTATCCCGTCTGAGGGAACATTCCCTATTTGCCAAACCCGAGAAATGTCAATTCCATAAAACGTCTGTTGAGTTTCTGGGCTTCCACATTATCCCTGGGGCACTATCCATGAACAAATCCACGGTTAAAGCAGTCCTAGATTGGCCAGTTCCTCAGGCACTCAAGTCCTTGCAGGCCTTTTTGGGCTCCGCCAACTTTTATAGACGCTTTATTTCGTCCTTTTCCATGATTGTAGCCCCACTTACGGCCCTGACCAGCCCTCAGGTACCCTATCGGTGGCAGAAGGAACATCAATAATCTTTTGAGGCTTTGAAAACCGCTTTCACCACCGCACCGGTGCTCCAGCACCCCAATCCCGATCTTCCATTCATAGTTCAGGCGGATGCCTCTTCTTTTGCCCTCGGTGCGGTGTTGTCTCAGACATGTCCTACAACAGGCAAGTTGCACCCGGTGGCATACCACTCCCGTAAATTTTCCAATACTGAGACCCATTATACTGTAACGGAGAAGGAACTTCTGGCTGTCATGGACGCCTTTCGTGTCTGGCGCCATCATCTTCTGGGGGCTAAGCATCCAAACACTGTATACTCAGATCATCGAAATCTACAGGATCTGGCCTCCTTAAAGTGCATCAGTAGCAGACAGGTCCGGTGGCACCTTTTCTTTTCCGCTTTTGATTTCCACATTATGCATCGTCCTGGAAACTCACATGGAAAAGCGGACGCCTTTTCACGTTCTCCGGGTGGGGTCGAGTTGCCAACCTTCCCCGATACTGTTCTTGGTAAGAGCCATGTGATTTGTCTCTGCACTCACTCTCTGTCATTGTTGGATTCTGTGCGAGCCTGGACGAGCAATCATTCTGACCAACTGTGGGATTGGGACCCCGTTTATTGTGATGGTTTGCCTTTCGTGCATGAATGCCTGTTTCTTCCCACGCCTGACACTCGTAACCTGGCCCTTGAGTGGTCTCATGATGCTCCCTTTAATGCCCATCCTGGCCAAGAGCGCACTATGGATCTCCTAAAGCGCTGGTGCTGGTGGCCCTCTATGAAGCGCGATGTGGAATGCTATGTCAATTCATGCGCTGTTTGTGCTCAGGCCAAACATCGAAGAGGACGACCAGTTGGGCTGCTGCTTCCGCTTCCGGTACCTCCAAGACCTTGGCATACACTGACAATGGATTTCGTGACCGATCTCCCCAAGGTACGAGGTTTTGACATCATCTGGGTGGTGGTAGACACGTTCACAAAAATGGCTTGTTTTGTTCCTTGTAAGGGAATTCCTTCGGCCCCAGTCTTGGCAGACTTGTTTTTTGAATATGTGTTTGTGTTATTTGGGCTTCCTTCAGTCATTATATCCGATCGTGGGTCACAGTTCACCTCTCGTTTTTGGAGATCATTGACTAAATCACTTGGCATCAATACCAGGTATTCTTCGGCCTATCACCCTGAGACTGATGGGCAGACTGAAAGGACAAATCAATCTATGGAGCAATATCTTCGGTGTCTTATATTGCAGCAACAGGCCTCCTGGTTGAGTGCTTTACGGCTTGCCGAGTTCGCATACAATAACACGGCTCATTCTGCTACAGGTTTTTCTCCTTTCTACGCCCTCTATGGCCAACACCCCAAGGTCTTGCCTGTCCCTGACGCCTCTGTCTCTTTGAATCCTGTGGCCACGGCTTGTCTTAGGGATCTGTCTGCTGTTCATGCTAGTACTTTGGTCCATCTTACTGAAGCAAAGGCTTCTATGAAAGCTTGTGTTGACGGCAAGCGCCTGGCTGCGCCTCCCCTGGTGGTGGGTTCTAGGGTGTGGTTGCCTTCCCGTCACCTTCGCCTGTTGGGTTGTCGGAAACTTCTGCCTCGTTTCGTTGGCCCGTATGTGATCTCTCAGGTTGTGAATCCAGTGGCTTTTCGTTTGGTTCTCCCGAGTTCTTGGGGAATCCATCCTGTTTTTCATGTTTCTCTCCTCAAGCCTTGTCCTGATTCTTCCCGCCTCCGGACCCCTGCAGCCCCGGTGTCCCTGGCCTCTCCTGATGTTTTTGAAGTGCCGGCCATTTTGGGTTCCCGTTGGTTCAGGGGTAGGCTCCAGTATTTAGTGGATTGGAAGGGTTATGGACCGGAAGAGCGTTCTTGGGTTTTCGCTTTGGATCTTGACGCTCCTCGGTTGGTAGCCCGGTTCCATAAGGATCACCCGTCTTGCCCACGGGGTCGTGGGCCGTTGGGGGGGGCTATGTTAGGCGATCCTCTGCACACCGATCCTCTGCAAACCGATCCACTGCACACCAGAATACTGCTCACATTTCCCCAACACCTCCCTCCAGGGTTCGAGGCTCATGTGATTCAGTTTACCCAAAGGACCGAAAGCTCCGTACCAGGTACGATTTACGGGCTCGATTGCAGCCCTTCCTGCACTGGCAGTTGCCATGGAGAACATACAGCAGAAGGGGCGGCATTACACTTCCACGCCGATCGTTCACTTGCTCACGTGATCCAGAGTGGCGTTTCCCACGTGACCTTGGTGGACGTCACATGACTCCGAAACGCTCAGTATATAAGGCTTGAGGCACGGAACACTCATTGCTTCTCAGCTGTCTTCAGACCCTGTTTGGCGCTACGTTTGGATAACACTACTGGTTTACCTTGATCTTGGAACTCTCTCTTGGACTCCTTCGGATTACCCCTGTGTACCTTTGCTTGGAACTGTTTACCTGTTGCTGGATTTCTGACACGACCCTAACTTGTCTTCGGATCATCCCTTGGTACCTTGTTGAACTTCTACGCCATTTCCTTTTTTGGGATTCAAGTCACGCCTTCAGTCCTACAGGTGGCTTATCCTGCATCCACGCTTGTCTGCGGTCCTCATGTTCTATGGACCGCCTCATCTGAGTCTCGAACCTCCCTCCTAGGTTTCCTGGGTTTTCCAAACACCGGATAGGTAAGGCTATTCAGATCCTTTGGTTCTTGTGATATATTGTAATTGCCTGGTACTTAACCTCGTTCTTTTTGAGAGCAGCATCGGTGTTCTAGAGGTTCCGTGGATCCGGGAAGTAACATCTCCCACCTGTGGCCCCAAAGGTCGCACAGCGGGTTTCTTTTAGTTCCCCGTGCGTCACTTGGGGACGGAGGTCTCAACGGTCTACACGACACTCAAGTCAGAACAATTAATTATTTGCAATCCCCAAGGAATTCGAAGGAGAAACTACAGATGCAATTACACTGAAAAAGGACTCATCATGGTACCAAACAATACATGATGAATTTAAGCAGAAAATCTCAGGACATCTGGAATCCAAAGCAGCACAGCAAGACCACGATCTACCCCCAAGTCCCATTATGACTGATACCCTGAACAGCATAGACCACGTCCCCGATAGGAACATGAGCAAATCTCAGGACATCTAGAATCCATAGCAGCACAACAAGACCACAATATGCCCCAGGTCCCATTATGACTGATACCCTGATACCCTGAACATCATAGACCACGTCCCTAATAGGGAACATGAGCAAATCTCAGGACATCTAGAATCTGTAGCAGCACAACAAGACCAAGATCTGCCCCCAGGTCCCAATATGACTGATACCCTGATACCCTGAACAGCATAGACCACGTCCCTGATAGGGAACATGAGAAAATCTCAGGACATCTGGAATCCATCGCAGCACATGACCACGATCTGCCCCCAGGTTCCATTATGACTGATACCCTGAACAGCATAGACCCCACGTCCCTGATAGGGAACATGAGCAAATCTCAGGACATCTGGAATCCATCGCAGCACAAGACCACGATCTGCCCCCAGGTCCATTATGACTGATACCCTGATACCCTGAGCAGCATAGACCACATCCCTGATAGGGAACATGAGCAAATCTCAGGACATCTAGAATCCATAGCAGCACAACAAGACCACAATCTACCCCCAGGTCCCGTTATGACTGATACCCTGAACAGCATAGACCACGTCCCTAATACGGAACATGAATAAATCTCAGGACATCTGGAATCCATTGGAGCACAAGACCACGATCTGTCCCCAGGTTCCATTATGACTAATACCCTGAACAGCATAGACCACGTCTCTGATAGGAAAATGAGCAAATCTCAGGACATCTGGAGTCCATAGCAGCACAAAAAGACCACGATCTGCCCCCAGTTTCCATTATGACTGACACCCTGAACAGCATAGACTATGTCCCTGATAGGGAACATGAGCAAATCTCATGACATCTGGAATCCTGAGCAGCACAAGAAGACCACGATCTGCCCCCAGGTCCCATTATGAATGATACCCTGAACAGCATAGACCATGTCCCTAATAAGGAACATGAGCAAATCTCAGGACATCTAGAATCCATAGCAGCACAACAAGACCACGATCTACTCCCAGGTCCCATTATTACTTATAACCTGAACAGCATAGACTACGTCCCTGATAGGGAACATGAGCAAATCTCAGGACATCTAGAATCCATAGCAGCACAACAAGACCACGATCTACCCCCAAGTCCCATTATGACTGATACCCTGATACCCTGAACAGCATAGACCACGTCCCTAATAGGGAATATGAGCAAATCTCAGGACATCTAGAATCTGTAGCAGCACAACAAGACCAAGATCTGCCCCCAGGTCCCATTATGACTGATACCCTGATACCCTGAACAGCATAGACCACGTCCCTGATAGGGAACATGAGCAAATCTCAGGACATCTGGAATCCATCGCAGCACAAGACCACGATCTGCCCCCAGGTTCCATTATGACTGATACCCTGAACAGCATAGACCCCACGTCCCTGATAGGGAACATGAGCAAATCTCAGGACATCTAAAATCCATAGCAGCACAACAAGACCACGGTCTGCCCCCAGGTCCATTATGACTGATACCCTGAACAGCATAGACCACGCCCCTAATAAGGAACATGAATAATTCTCAGGACATCTGGAATCCATCGCAGCACAAGACCACGATCTTCCCCCAGGTCCATTATGACTGATACCCTGAACAGCATAGACCACGTCCCTAATAAGGAACATGAGAAAATCTCAGGACATCTAGAATCCATAGCAGCACAACAAGACCACGATCTACCCGCAGGTCCCATTATGACTGATACCCTGAACAGCATAGACCATATCCCTAAGAAGGAACATGAGCAAATCTCAGGACATCAAGAATCCATAGCAGCACAACAAGACCACGATCTACTCCCAGGTGCCATTATTACTTATAACCTGAACAGCATAGACTACGTCCCTGATAGGGAACATGAGCAAATCTCAGGACATCTAGAATCCATAGCAGCACAACAAGACCACGATCTACCCGCAGGTCCCATTATGAATGATACCGTGAACAGCATAGACCACGTCCCTGATAGGAACATGAGCAAATCTCAGGACATCTAGAATCCATAGCAGCACAACAAGACCAAGATCTGCCCCCAGGTCCCATTATGACTGATACCCTGAACAGCATAGACCACGTCCCTGATAGGAACATGAGCAAATCTCAGGACATCTAGAATCCATAGCAGCACAACAAGACCACGATCTACCCGCAGGTCCCATTATGACTGATACCCTGAACAGCATAGACCATGTCCCTAATAGGAACACGAGCAAATCTCAGGACATCTAGAATCCATAGCAACACAACAAGACCACGATCTGCCCCCAGGTACCATTATGACTGATACCCTGAACAGCATAGTCTACGTCCCAGATAGGGAACATGAGCAAATCTCAGCACATCTAGAATCCATAGCAGCACAACTAGACAACGATCTACCCCAGGTCCCATTATGACTGATACCCTGATACCATGAACAGCATAGACCGCGTTCCTGATAGGAACATGAGCAAATCTCAGGACATCTAGAATCCATAGCAGCACAACAAGACCACGATCTGCCCCCAGGTCCCATTATGACTGATACCCTGAACAGCATAGACCACGTCTCTGATAAGGAACATGAGTAATTCTCAGGACGTCTAGAATCCATAGCAGCACAACAAGACCACGATCCTCCCCCCAGGTCCAATTATGACTGATACCCTGAAAAGCATAGACCACGTCCCTAACAAGGAACATGAGCAAATCTCAGGACATCGAGAATCCATAGCAGCACAACAAGACCACAATCTGCCCCATGTCCCATTATGACTGATACCCTGAACAGCATAGACCAAATCAACTGATAGGACCATGAGCAAATCTCAGGACATCTAGAATCCTTAGCAGCACAACAAGACCACGATCTGCCCCCAGGTCCCATTATGACTGATACCCTGAACAGCATAGACCACGTGACTAATAAGGAACATGAGTAAATCTCAGGACATTTAGAATCCTTAGCAGCACAACAAGACCACGATCTGCCCCCAGGTCCCATTATGACTGATACCCTGAACAGCATAGACCACGTCTCTGATAAGGAACATGAGTAATTCTCAGGACGTCTAGAATCCATAGCAGCACAACAAGACCACGATCCTCCCCCCAGGTCCAATTATGACTGATACCCTGAAAAGCATAGACCACGTCCCTAACAAGGAACATGAGCAAATCTCAGGACATCGAGAATCCATAGCAGCACAACAAGACCACAATCTGCCCCAGGTCCCATTATGACTGATACCCTGAACAGCATAGACCAAATCAACTGATAGGACCATGAGCAAATCTCAGGACATCTAGAATCCTTAGCAGCACAACAAGACCACGATCTGCCCCCAGGTCCCATTATGACTGATACCCTGAACAGCATAGACCACGTCTCTGATAAGGAACATGAGTAATTCTCAGGACGTCTAGAATCCATAGCAGCACAACAAGACCACGATCCTCCCCCCAGGTCCAATTATGACTGATACCCTGAAAAGCATAGACCACGTCCCTAACAAGGAACATGAGCAAATCTCAGGACATCGAGAATCCATAGCAGCACAACAAGACCACAATCTGCCCCATGTCCCATTATGACTGATACCCTGAACAGCATAGACCAAATCAACTGATAGGACCATGAGCAAATCTCAGGACATCTAGAATCCTTAGCAGCACAACAAGACCACGATCTGCCCCCAGGTCTCATTATGACTGATACCCTGAACAGCATAGACCACGTCTCTGATAAGGAACATGAGTAATTCTCAGGACGTCTAGAATCCATAGCAGCACAACAAGACCACGATCCTCCCCCCAGGTCCAATTATGACTGATACCCTGAAAAGCATAGACCACGTCCCTAACAAGGAACATGAGCAAATCTCAGGACATCGAGAATCCATAGCAGCACAACAAGACCACAATCTGCCCCATGTCCCATTATGACTGATACCCTGATACCCTGAACAGCATAGACCATATCCCTGACCGGACCATGAGCAAATCTATTTTAAATTTAAACTATGTTCGGAGGAACATTTTCTAAAAACAGTGGCCAGTATGAAACCAACATCCTGTTTAGGGGATAGTTGTCCATCCAATGTGATTAAAGACTGTGTTACGCTCACCTGGCTCCCACAGGGGCGTCAGTGGGACCCGGACTGCTGCGGTCTCCACCAACGTGATGCGTAGTGCAGAGATGACAGACTGGACTGGCCCTCCTAATCTCTTCTGCTCTCCTGCAAGTGGAGAGAGGAATTTAGCCACCCGTGGATTCTAGTGATGGCACCTCCCTGCTCTCCCCACTAATCACCTCTGAAATCCCCCTCCAGTACTCTCACCTTATATTCTTGAAAGATGAGCTCTCCATCATGCGTGGATTGCAGGGGCGCATAGATACCAGTTGCTTCACTGGTTAGAAGTCGTTGGGGGAGTTCTGACGCAAGTTGACTCTGAAGTTCTTGGCAAAGACCAGTAAGTATAGAGTTCATAGAGTTCAATATGTCCGATGTTCACTCTTGTCCCATTCCTTTCTTATCTTGCAATGGAGTTCAAGATAAGATGGTCTCGTGGCGGTAGATGGCATTCAGGTAAGTGTCTGTACTACCCGATGCTGTCCGGTAAATAATGCATGTATTTAACGTGTTGTTTTCTCTCCGTATTCAGATATGGCGTTTGAAGAAGTGGAGAGTTAAAGAATAATGACTCTGGTGGTAAATCAGGTAAGTCTATGGTGGTAAGAGAGATTGTATTTTTTGGCTCTCTCTGCTCACCTGGTTATTTCTTTTGTCCCCAGATGCCGGAGCCCGGTGAAGAAATGATGGAGGTAGCGCCGGATCGTAAGGTGCTGTGAGAACTGGTGAGTATGGCGCGGCGCTGCAGCTGGCGATGCGATGCGTGTAGAAAGAATGTCCTTTCCAGGTGCTGAGACGTGATGGTTCCGGAATCAGGTGACAAACTGGAATAAAGTTCGTTTTCTAACCTTGCCTTCTGCTTTCCTTCTTCTCTAGGAGCTTCGGATTCAGGACGGGCGTGGCAGAGGTCTTGATGCTGACTTGCAGGCACGGTGAGCGTTACGCTGCTGGATGCAGAATAACACGAAGCGTGTGTTGCTGGTCGGTTGTGGTTTAAATAGCTTCAAAAGTAGACTCAGGTAAGAAGTACCAACAACCACACCCGAGTAAAAAATAGTCCCTGTAATAAAATAGTCCCTTCCAGGCTTCACGTTGGATTGGAGTCATTTGCAGCATGGTCTGCCTGAGGTAAGTAATGACTATGAGCCTGGCGCCTTAGGCGCCAGGACTGATTTCTTCTATGAGCCTGGTGCCTAAGGCGCCAGGACTGAACCCAGATAGCCCCTTGCCGGGGCTGCTGAGGTTTTAATAAATGTCTTGATGCCTGCTCCTGAGGCTGATGGGCTTGGTCCAGATGCCTGGGGGTAGGCATCATGACAGCAATCCCCCCCAAGGCCCCTCCTAGAATTGTTTTTCCCCTGGGCCTTGGTTTGTCTGGGAAGATCCGATGGAATCTTTTCACCAACCGAGGTGCATGGTCACTGGGCTCCCATGACCTTTCTTGTGGTCCGTAACCTTTCCAATCGATTAAATAAAAGAGTTTTGATTTAACCATCTTAGAGTCCAGGATATTTTTTACCTCGAATTCAGGTTCTCCATCTATCAGGATGGGGTCAGGTGGTTTGGTTAATTTTGTTCCAGGTTGAACTGGTTTTAGAAGTGAAACATGAAAGACAGGATGGATCCGCATATTAGAGGGTAGTTCTAATTTAACGGCCACCGGGTTGATAATGGCCTTACTGGTGTAAGGTCCCAAATATCTAGGATTAAAAGTTCGAGTTCCTTTTAGAGGTATGTGTTTCGTAGCCAGCCAAACTTGATCTCCAATCTGGTATTGGGGAGTGTCACTTCTATGTTGATCAGCATTTTTCTTGTATTTCTCTTTTGCTTGTTTCAAATGTTCAGTTGCCTCCTTAAAGGCCTCTGTAATAGTAGAGTGCAGATGGGTCACTGCCGGCATTTCTAAGTGCTGGGGCAAATCGAGTTCTGAGGTTCGAGGATGATGTCCATACATGGTATAAAAGGGGCTTTGTCCGGTTCCTGAATGTACTGAGTTATTGTATGCGTATTCAGCAATCCATAAAATTCCCTTCCAATTGTTTTCAGTCTGGTGTAGCATGCAACGTAGGTATTGTTCAAGAGTCTGGTTGGTCCACTCCGTTTGACCATCGGTCTGGGGATGGTGACTGGTTGATAACCTCACGTCGATTTGCGCCAATTGGCAACATTTCTTCCAAAATTGCGAAATGAATTGACTACCTCGTTCAGAGACCAACACAGAAGGAAATCCATGTATTCGAACAATGTTTTCTAGAAATTCTTTGGCCAAAATTGAAGTGGAAGGTAATCCCTTTAAAGGAATGAAGTGGGCCATCTTGGAAAAAAGATCAACAATAACCAGATGGTGTTAAATCAATTACACGGAGGTAGATCTGTAATAAAGTCTAAAGACAAGATGTGCCATGGTGCAGGTGGAATATCCAAAGGTTGTAAAAGACCGGCTGGCTTTTTCTTTTGACTTTTGTTTTGCGCGCAGATACCACAAGACAGCACAAATGATTTTACGTCTTTTCGCCAGGTGGGCCACCAGAATTGTCTCTTAATTTTAGCTTCAGTCTTTGCAATACCTGGGTGTCCTTCCATCAGAGCATCATGGTTATTGGAGATGACTAGTTCTTGTAGTTCCTTGAGTGGTAGAAATAGATGCCCTTCATAGTAAGGTAAGTCATTTATGACTGAATAATCATGGCCCTTTTTCACCCAATCTTGCAGGGCTGCTGAATCGAAAAGTTCTTGGATTTTTAAATGAATATCTTCTAGAGTCTGTTGAGTAGTTATACCAAGAATTCTTTTTTCTGGAATTATAGGCACCAGCTCTGGGTTCGAATATGCTTCTCCCATCTCTATTCGGGAGAAGGCATCTGCCTTACCATTCTTGCATCCTGGTCAACAAGTGATCACGAAATTGAATTCGGCAAGGAATAATGCCCATCGAAGTTGACGCGATGATTGGGCCTTGGCTGTCTTTAAATACTGCTGGTTCCTTTGATCAGTGGTTACAGTAATGGTGTGCCTTTTACCGGGAAGATAATGCTGCCAAGCCTTGAAGGCAGATTTGATGGCTAACAATTCTTTATCGGTAACCACATAGTTTAACTCGGGGGCTGAAAACTTCCTGGACCAAAATGCTACTGGATGAAGTTGACCGGTTTCCGGATCCTTCTGGGACAGGACAGCTCCCATGGCTAAACTGGATGCATCGGTTTCGACTACATATGGGAGCTCGGGGCGTGGATGCTTCAAGACAGGTGCTGACATGAATTTCAATTTCAGCTCTTGGAAGGCCTTTTCAGCCTCCTCGGTCCACAAGAAGCTTTTGTTTTTTCGCAAAAGTGCTGTGATGGGGTGTACGACATGTGAGAAGTCAGGAATAAATCTGCGATAGAAATTAGCAAATCCAAGCATGCTTTGTACCCCTTTAACTGAACTGGGTGATGGCCATTTGAGAATTGCATCCACCTTTCCAGAGTCCATTCGGACTCCATTTGGAGTCAGGATAAATCCAAGGAATTCAACTTCTGTAGCATGAAAAACACATTTTTCCAATTTTGAATTTTGCATATAACTTGTGCTGATGTAGTTTCTCGAGGACTGCACGAACGTGCTTAACATGGTCTGATTCCGAGGAGGAGTATACTAGAATGTCGTTGATGTATACGACAACACAGACATCAATGACTTCACAAAGGACATCGTTCATAAAATACTGGAAGGCTGCTAGTGCATTGCACAACCCAAAGGGCATCACCTGATATTCGAATAATCCGTACTTGGTACGAAAGGCAGTTTTCCATTCATCCCCCTTTTTTACACGTACCAGATGATATGCCCATCAGTGATCTAATTTAGTGTAGATGCAAGCATCCTTTACTTGGTCTAGTAATTCGGGGATCAGAGGTAATGGGTATTGGTTCTTCACCGTAATCTGATTTAATGCGCGGTAGTCTATACACGTTCTGAGGTCACCTTCCTTTTTAGGTACGAAGAATAAAGCTGAGGATGCAGGGGACTTGGATGGACGAATTAAGCCGTTAGCGAGGTATTGATCCAAGTATTGTCGTAGGTGTAGGTTTTCAGGTCCCGTAAGGGCGTAGATCCTAATGCATGGAGGTGGTGCACCGGGTATGAGGTTGATTTGATAATCGTATGGTCTGTGAGGCGGTAAGGTGTTTGCCTGTTCTTTTTGGAAAACGTCCGGGAATTCTAGGTATTCCTGAGGTAACGGCACGACTGGGTTAGTGACTGTGGCCAGGCCTTTGTTCAAGGTTTTTTCTGGGTAACAGGTGTGCGCACAATCCGGGAATGTTATTCTCTTCTCTCGCCAATCAATACAAGGATTATGTGTTTCCAACCAAGGAATCCCCAGTATTATTTGGAACTGCGGGGCTTTGATTAATTCAAACACAATAGTCTGTTGATGCCCATCTTGACCCAGCAATGTCATCTCTGTAGTGGAATGAGTTACAGGCCCAGAAGCAATTTCAGTTCCATCGACTGTGGTGATGACATCCGAAGTGGTCTTTTTGCAGAGAGGTAGAATCATCCGAGAAGCCAATTTGTGGTCCATATAGTTTCCTACGGCCCCACCATCGATATATGCCCTTACTGTGTGTATACGTGATAGCTGCCTTGGGTCAATAAGAACCATTGGTATGATTAGGTGCGAGGTCTGAGTGTCCTTCTTCAAGCTCGGCAAGCGGACATCTACGCTTGTTGGGCGTGGTCGTTTCCCGAATCAGGCTCTGTTTGATCTTTAACAGCCACTCCAACTGCTTTCTTGGATGGTTTTATAGGGCAATCCCGTAGAAAATGTCCTGAGGCCCCACAGTACAGACACAATTGCATCTCCCGTCTCCTTTCTCTTTCCTTTTGTGTTAGGGGTCCCTTAACCCCTCCGATCTGCATAGGTTCTGATGCATCATTCCTTTGGGGTTAACATTAGGTTTAACCAATACCCGATTCTCGAACTTAGCTTGATCAGCCTTTCTATTCTGAAGTCGGTGGTCTAACTGGACCACTAAGTCTATATATTCTGCGCAATCCTGAGGTGGGTTCACAACTTGGGCCAAAACATCTTTGAGTTCACCCCGAAGTCCACGATGAAATAATGTGACTCGTTTTTCTTCTGGCCACCCGGTTTCCACCACTAACCTATTGAAGGTTGCGATATAGGTTAGCAAATCCTGATTACCTTGTCATAGGGATAAAAGTTTGTTATCCAAGGCCTGTCCTTGTGAATGTCTGGTGAATAGTTTTTCCATGCTCAATTGAAAACCCTGAAAATCCCGAAGAAGAGGGTCATCCTGGTTGACTAGTGGAATTGACCAATCTGCTGCGCTACCACTAAGGTATGATAGTACAAAGGCTACTTTAGCTTGATCGTTTGGGAAAGCCCCAGGTTTGCATTAAAAGTGCAAGTGACATTGGTTCATGAACACGGTGAACCTTTTCGGGTCCCCAGCAAAACGTTCAGGTGGAGCTAAAGGAATGCTCCCTGGTAGAACCACTTGCACAGGATTGCTCGATGAAACAGGAGTTGGATTCCCCCCCAGCCCAGGTAGGGGTGTTTGCCCAGCTTGGTTTTGCAGCAGTTGTCTAGCAAGATCATCAGTGTGCTCCTTTGACATGATCAGCTCCCTCCTGAGGGCATTAGTTTCTTGGCGCGCGGAGTGCACTTCAGCCCAAGTTCCCCTAACAATTGGGCTAGTTGGTCGGTTTCTGAGGTTTCCATGGCGGCCGTGTGGGTGTTTGTAGAGAGGCTTCATGTTCTGTTACGCTCACCTGGCTCCCACAGGGGCGTCGGTCGGACCCGGACTGCTGTGGTCTCCACCAACACGATGCCTAGTGCAGAGATGACAGACTGGACTGGCCCTCCTAATCTCGTCTGCTTGACCCGTAGAAGGATTCTCCTGCAAGTGGAGAGAGGAATTTAGCCACCCATGGATTCTAGTGATGGCACCGCCCTGCTCTCCCCACTAATCACCTCCGAAATCCCCCTCCAGTACTCTCACCTTATATTCTTGAAAGATGAGCTCTCCATACTGCGTGGATTGCAGGGGCGCATAGATACCAGTTGCTTCACTGGTTAGAAGGCGTTGGGGGATTTCCGGGCGAGAGTTGACTCTGAAGTTCTTGGCGAAGACCAGTAAGTATAGAGTTCATAGAGTTCAATATGTCCGATGTTCACTCTTGTCCCATTCCTTTCTTATCTTGCAGTGGAGTTCGAGAAAAGATGGTCTTGTGGCGTTAGATGGCATTCAGGTAAGAGTCTGTATTACCCGATGCTGTCCGGTAAATAATGCATGTATTTAACGTGTTGTTTTCTCTCCGTTTTCAGATGCGGCGTTTGAAGAAGTGGGGAGTTAAAGAATAATGCCTCCAGTGGTAAATCAGGTAAGTCTATGGTGGTAAGAGAGATTGTATTTGTTGGCTCTCTCGGCTCACCTGGTTATTTGTTTTGTCCCCAGATGCCGGAGCCCAGCGAAGAAATGATGGAGGCAGCGCCCGATCGTAAGGTGCTGTGAGGACTGGTGAGTATGGCGCGGCGGTGCAGCTGGCCATGCGACGCGTGTAGAAAGAATGTCCTTTCTAGGTGCTGAGACGTGATGGTTCCGGAATCAGGTGAGAAACTGGAATACAGTTCGTTTTCTAACCTTGCCTTCTGCTTTCCTTCTTCTCTAGGAGCTCTGGATTCAGGACAGGCGTGGCAGAGGTCTGGATGCTGACTTGCAGGCACGGTGAGCGTTACGCTGCTGGATGCAGAATAACGCGAAGAGTGTGTTGCTGGTCGGGCGTGGTTTAAATAGCTTCAAAAGTAGTCCCAGGTAAGAAGTCCCTAGAACCACACCCGAGTAAAAAATAGTCCCTGTAATAAAATAGTCCCTTCCAGGCTTCACATTGGATTGGAGTCATTTGCAGCATGGTCTGCCTGAGGTAAGTAATGACTAGGAGCCTGGCGCCTTAGGCGCCAGGACTGATTTCTTCTATGAGCCTGGCGCCTAAGGCGCCAGGACTGAACCCAGATAGCCCCTAGCCGGGGCTGCTGAGGTTTTAATAAATGTCTTGATGCCTGCTCCCGAGGCTGATGGGCTTGTTCCAGATGCCTGGGGCTAGGCATCATGACAGTATGAATATGCTAGTACCATGGGTAACACGTCTTGTTAACTTATCGTTTGCAGAGGCAATTGTTCCTTTCAGTCTTGAAGGAGGCATGGATTAACCCCCTCCTCAAGAAGAACTCCTTGGATCCCAATATAGCTAAACACTACTGTCCAGTTACCAATGTACCATTCCTGTTGAAGATCATGGACCGGGTTGCACATGGCCAAATGCAGGGCTTTCTCGAAAGCAACAGTCTCCTGAACCCCAAGCAATCCGGATGCAGGTCTAAACATGGGACGTAGACTGCACTCCTGGGCTTGAAATCGAATATCGCCAGCACGGTAGATCACAGCAGTCCAGCACTACTGATGTTGCTTGATCTATCTGCCCCGTTCGACTTGGTGGATCATGCACGGTTTGTCACCAGATTGGCAGAACAGGTTCACTGCTCTCAGTCTGCATCAGCCTGGATAACTTCCTTCTTAGGGCCTAGAAACGCAAGAGGGGCAGTAAACGATGCCACTACAAATCCCACACTAGTCACATGTGGAGTGCCCCAAGGGTCTTGTGTCTTGCCGACCTTATTTAACATTTATATAATGCCCCTCCTTGCACTCCTTGATGACCTGGGTGTCCGGTATACTAATTATGCCGATGACACTCAGGTCGTAATTGAATTGTCAGGCTGCTATACTAGAGATACCCTACTTGCTAACTCCATATATCATGCTATACACGTGTGTATGGTGACCAATTCCTTAGCATTCAATTCTGACAAGGCGGAACCTCTAATAGCAGCATCCGGAAATAAGATTAAAAAATGTGGTTCCGAATACAAAGGTTTCACCACCGCAGTCAACATTATGAAAGTATCTAAGTCAGTCACGACTTTAGGTGTCACCTTTGATGCTGAATTGTCCATGAAGCCACACATGGCCCAAGTTCGAGCAGCTTGTGGATACACCATTAAACTGCTCAACTATATTCATCCATACATTTCTCCAAAAAACAGAGACCTTCTGACTACAGCTTTGATTAACTCCCACCATGGCTTACCAGACATTTGGTAGAAAAAAAAAGGTCGACAGGACAAATGGTCGACACCATTTGGTCGAAAGCCAAATGGTCGAAATTTTTTTTTTTGTATTTTCACTTTTTTTTTTTTTTTGGGGGGGTCCGCCCCAACCCCCTTTTTTTCTAAAAAACCTTTTTTCCCTAAAGAAAACCTAAAAAATATATATATAAATAAAAAAAAAATGCGACCATTTGGCTTTCGACCAAATTCCGTCGACCATTTGTCTTTCGTCCAAATGTCTTTCGACCAAATGACTGGACAGCCCCACCATGATTATGGTAATAGTCTTCTGGCAAGAACCTGTTATGTTCTGATCTCAGGATTACACATAAGGATACTCATGGAAGCTGCAGGTATTCTTTAGGTTACTTTCCGAAAGTAGCATAGATCATCAGGTCTCATCAGGTACATTAAGAGATAAAGAAGTACAGAGAGGAACCCAGCGGCTCCCACCACCCAGGCTACATCTTCCTACTGTCCCATTGGTCGACCGGTTTTGATGGCATTCAACGTTAAACCATCTTCTTCTGGACCGTTGTTTGTAATGTGGTGATTCAAGTTCCCCATAGGCATTATAGCAGAATAACAGCCGCATTGTTTCAAAAGACATGTATTGCTCAAAATCTTATTATGAAAGGAAGTAGTCCTTGCCACATCATTGACTGGCTGTGAAAATACTCTGGTGGACAAGTGAGAGGGAGGGGAGAAAAGGTGCATGCTCATGGTTGTATGATATCAACCTGAGTATAGTTCTGGTTGTACAAAACATGCCTATTTATAAATCATTCTAATTATATTGGCATCTTAGTATGTATCCACCCACCTAATGTTAGTAGATGGACTGTGTGGAGAGCGGAGCAATGTGGTTCTTAAATAAGCCTGCTTCTGGCGGGTGTCTCACATCTCTAAACAAGGTGAAGAGAGAGGGCGTCGGCTGTAACAAGTGCGAAAAGAGGGGATAGTAACAGATGTAACATGACGCTTGCGGGATCGCGAGTGCTTACCTTGCTGTGCTGCTTCAATGGGCATGCATCAGTCACTGTCCGCTCAATCTGATAGAAAGCGGTGTATTTCTTACGAGCGCTGATTAAAATTAGTTCTGTGCTCGTCACAAGGGGCGTGGTCTGTAGATCATGTGACCGCAATACGCGGCGGCTGTTAGGCAGAATTATATGCAGTGCCCTTTGGGAACACCACACACAATTAAGACTACAGGTGACAGTACAATTTCACCTTTGGTACAAGCCTGTACTACACAGTTAAAGTGGTAGCAGTAGCGGAGCAGCCAGACTTATCTCAAGAGTAAGTGAGCAGTATCAAATAGTTACACAAAGGACAGCAATTACTATGATTCAGGCAAACAATGACTCAAGGTTTTCAAGTAAAAGAATATACATTTATATCACTCTTCGGTTGTATAACATTACACTATTATAAGCAGTCTAAAAATCACTCTCTTAATACACCACACCACTTACCTTAAATTCCAGGCAAGTTAAGCTCCCAAAATGAAGTGGGAGCAAAATGGCACTCCAGCAATTTAAAAGGGAGGGAAAGACAAAAGTTAACAAAAATGGATCCACACCAACAGGTAAGTACTTAGGGCAAGTGAACAAGAGAGACTACAATGATAAAATCAGATAGAAAAGGCTTAGGGCCAAAGTCAATGGTTCAAAAGTCTTTTGCTCAAGATAATACAGTTCAGAGTAGTTTGCGGTAAAGTTCGTGGCACGGTTTCCGGAGCAGGTTGGTTGGTAGAAAAGTTAGTTCAAAGAGAAGAGAAGAACAAGCCCTCGGATTGGAGAAAGATTTCAAACACGTTCACTGCGGATGAACGAAACGCACAACCGGATTTGCACAGTACCTTAAAACGGAGAGGGAGCTGTAGCTGAGTCAGAAGTTCCTGGTAGTTCCTGCAGGCTCACGGTTCCTGAAGCGACTGTCGGACTGACAAGAAGTAGGAAGACTGGAGGGTCCTGCACTACCCAGGGAAGAAACCAGCAGCAGAGCAACGCAACAAATAAAAGGTGTGCTCCTTAAAACCCAAGCAGGGTCTGACCTTCCTGGCTATCTAGCCCACTGTAGCTCTGTACAGCGAATTCGACCAGAGGAGGGGTCCTGGCTTGCAGTTTGGGTGAACTGGTTGGTCGCACCAGCTCAAGGGAAGACGTTTCCTGGAGGATCTTCTCTGTCGTCAGATTCTGGAGATTCGGACCTGCATCAGGGCTTCGCTGGGCAGTCCTCTTCTTCCAGTTCTTCGTTGGTTCTTTCGTTTCAGTGGCGACGCTGCTCTCCTAGTCCCAGAGACCTGCTTTTTATGCAGTTTTCCCCCATTCATACAGCCTGGCTGTCAATCACACAGCAGGGTGGCCAGTCCGCTTGGTCAATCAGACAGGAGTGCGACTTGGGTTACCAAGGGAACCCATGGCAGGGGTTCTAAACCCCTCCCTCACATCCTGCCTACCCAGACTCTCAGACGCCTAAAGGAGGGCTTCTGTGTGGAAGCCCGCGAAAAAGCGATGAACAATGGGACCAAACGTGGTTTGGCGGGCAGAGTAAAACACGAGAAAGACTTTAACAAAAAGAAATGCTGAATAAACCCGGCCGGAGCCAAAATAAAATGTATTTGGTCAAGTGGGTTTATGTTTGAGGCTAATATAATAGCCTAAAACATTACCACGTTTATGTAAGATAATCGCGATAGAAAAGTTAGAGTAGATACCACTGCCAACAGCCAAGTCTTAATGTAAAGGGAGTGAAACAATCCCCCAAGAGTTACAGACCAAAAGGGATAAGAATTAACCCTTTCCAATACTCCATGGAAGATGGGGTGTACTGGGTCTGTGGTTTAAAGTGACTAAGGTAAAGTTAATGGCAACTTTACGCTTTTCTGGGGGACTGTAGTCAGCCCCAGAAAATTGAGCCAGTGGGAAGTCTAAAAGACAACCCTGTGTTACTGCACTGAAGGTGCTGTGTAACACACATGAAAAATATGGTGCCCTGGAGTAGGTGAGGCTCCAGTGCCCAAGATCACACAAAAAGTAGTAACACACATAGCAAAACACATGTAAGAGTGGGAAAAAAGGCTCACACTCTTACCAGGTGAAAAAAATAAATCTTAGAAATCCAGCAAAGCTGCTGAGGGACTCAGTAGGTAAGGGAAATCAACCATTTATGAGAATTCTCCCTAGCAGCGGCCATGATGGAATGGGCCAGGAGGCATGGTGTTGTGCCAAGGGACTCATATTTGTATATATGGTGTGGAATGTCAAGCAGTAATTGGCATTAATGTAAAAAAACACTTTATATAATTGAGTTTGCAGAAGCTCAATGGTTTGTTGTCATACATGATACACAGTCTCTGGCAATACCATGAGATAAGCTAGGTGTCGAGATAATAGCACAAAGCTCTTAATATAATAGCATGTGCAATGGATTATGCATGATGTTTTGTGATTGTGACTTTGGACTACATTCATATATTGGAGCTATTGATGTTACAGAAGGTGCAAAGGGGAGGAATCCTGCCTCGAGTAGCCTAAAACATGCTAATGGCTAATGGTGCATGGCCAAGTGACTCATCGTGGTCACACTGTATGGACATTTTAGGATATACATGCTAACGGGGTATCACAGCTAATTCCTGCCACTGGATGGATTCATTTAAAAACGGTGTTAAGACTGTTCTCTTTCATTTATCTCCTGATTACATCTTAGGTTGGCCTTTCCTCCATGCCAATCCTGCTCTTTATGTCTTAAGTCTCGTACGTAACTATGTGGCTTTGAGGCCCACGGGCGATTTAGCACGTTACAAAAATTATAAATACATAAAATCAAATAAATAAATAAGTGCAGGAGGGGGGAGGGAGATGTGCAGTAGTGGGGTGCTCAAAGGGAGGGGGTGAGCAAGTGATAGGGGAGCCAAGACCACATGTGCAAGGGGAAAGAGAGGGGGAAGGGAGGATGAGTGCAGTGGACAAGGTGGACCAGGTTAGGGCTAGTCCGGGGAAGAGTGCCCAAGGGCAAGTGCTGGCAAGGGATGCTGGGAGGACTGGTAGGGGGTGGCCTGGCCCCTGTATGACTTTGAAGGGACCAGGCCCCCGTTGCCGCGACAGAGGGACGTTAGCACAGGAGGGGGAGAGGGAAGGAAGAGGAGAAAATGAAAGTCTTGAAAAGTTTCCAAAACTTAAGAAAATCGGCTCACGTCTGAGAGAGGCAGGTAGGCCGTTCCAGAGGGCAGAACCAGCCGAGGAAAGGGATCTACCTCCCAATCTCTGCTTGGGGAAGCATTTGACCAGCAGAGAGTTGGAGCCAGAGGACCTAAGTATTCTAGCTGGGAGATATTTAGGGAGGAACAGCTCGATGTAGAGAGGTCCTAGGCCCCAGACAGCTTTGTGGATGATGCTAAGGGTCTTGAATCTGATCCCTGTAGTAACCGGGAGCCAGTGGAGAGATTTTAGGGCTGGAGAAATGCGGTCCCTGGGCTTGAGGCCAAGGATTAGTATTGCAGTCCTATTCTGGATTTGTTGAAGGGTGTCATGCCTGCGCCATGGGCGCATACATTGGCGATCAATATGGACAAATTGTTATTCATTTATCTACAGAAAACTCTTGGATCAACCGCTATTCACTATTTGGACTTTATTTCCCATTTGCAAGACTTTGGTGCTTTTTTATTTTTCCCAGAAAACCACACTTACCATAATGCAGTTGGGCATAATGTACTTCTATTCCTGGCTATTCCTATTTTTCTTCATCAGAACTACAATCCCCAGAAGACCTAGGGATTTGCTCTGCTTCCACCAGCTCAGGAACAGAGAGGGAGGTGGCCGATTGTCTGCAGGTGTGCTGAGCCAGGTGCATCCAATTAGCCTGTCTCTGTGTAGGGCTGGGCAGTATAAAGGCTGCTGCCTGGGAGAGCTCAGTCTCTTGCATTGAGAGTCCTTCTGGCACCTTATTTGCTTCGAGCTACAAACTTTGTATTCTGTTTCCTGATTTCACCTGCTCTTTGTTCCAGTGCCCTGGTGGGCTCCTGCCTTGCAGCCTGCTACACCCTGCTGCCTACAGCCCTAGCCTTTTGGGCTCCCTGCCTCAGCCCTACTCTTCCTGGCTCCTGCCATGCAGCTGATCACGCTCTGCTGCCTTCCAGCCTCCGCCCTTGCCCTGCCGGGCTCTCCACATTGCAGCCGATCACGCTCTGCTGCCTTCCAGCCTCCGCCCTTGCCCTTCCGGGCTCTCCACATTGCAGCCGATCACGCTCTGCTGCCTTCCAGCCTCCGCCCTTGCTCTGCCGGGCTCTCTACATTGCAGCCGATCACGCTCTGCTGCTTTCCAGCCTTAGCCCTTGTCCTCTGGGCTCCTTGCTCTGCAGCCTGCCTCACTCCGGCTACCTACAGCCCTTGTCCTCTGGGCTCCCTGCTCTGCAGCCTGCCTCACTCCGGCTACCTACAGCCCTTGTCCTCTGGGCTCCCTGCTCTGCAGCCTGCCTCACTCCGGCTGCCTACAGCCCTTGTCCTCTGGGCTCCCTGCTCTGCAGCCTGCCTCACTCCAGCTGCCTACAGCCCTTGTCCTCTGGGCTTCCTACTTTGCAGCTGATCACGCTCCGCTGCCTACTACCTACCTTTTTCCGCTGGGTTCTCGGCCTAGCAGCCCTCTACAGTCCTCTGCAACCTTCTACGGTCAGCGGCCCTGCCCCTCGGGGGTCACTCCTTGCTGCCCGGCCCTTCTGGGTTCCTTGCCGTGCAGCCTGCTTTACTCTGCTGCCCTAAGCCCTTTCCCTCTGGGCTCTCCACCTTACAGCCCTGCTCCTGTGGGCTTGCTCATTGCTTTCCTGCTCCTCTGAGCTCTCAACCTTGTTCCTTACTGTCCTCTGCTATCCAATCCTGTTACACGACTTTCCCTTCATTTCCTTCTGCTAGTTTGCTATCAACCTCCTTTTCCTGGATTTGTCTGTAGGTATCTTCTCCTGTACTGTTTGTAGACCCTTTTGTACAGAGCTTGTCTGTTGGTTCCCATCAGTCAACCTCCGCCCCTTCCCTTGTCTCGTTTCTACATTACAGACACCCATAGCTGCTGTTCCAAGTCATGAGCAAACAGCGTGGGCCTCTGTTATAGCAAACTGTGCAGAAGGCTTGAGTTTTTCCTAAGGTTCGTGGACTACTCTTTTCCTATATCTGCATACACCCCAAGAGGGAATTCATTCTGTACCTTTTTTCTTGCTACTCTTGCCTACTCTTGGTTCTCTTTCCTTTCAGCTGTGTGTGTACTTATCTGTCCACTTTATTTTGGCACAACCACCCAAACCCTTTCTGGGTGTCCTGTGCCACTCTTAATAGAGTGCCATCCTTGACAAAGGGTGTGAAGGGAGGAAAGAAGCAGATTGAGGAAGACGCTGTTGTAGTAGTCCAGCTTAGAGAGAATCAGGGCTCTGGAGACGTTGAGCTTCTGGGGGAAGGTGAGGAAGGGTAGAAGGCCTCGAGTAGGCAAAGCTGAAAGTTGGACTTCTTGGCAAGGTCTGTGATGTGTGGAGAGAAAGAGAGAGAGGAGTCAAAGATGATCATAAGGTTTTTTGCCTCACATGTGGATGAGGGAGGAGGTCTAAGGAGGGTGGCTAAAGAGTGGGGGAAACCAGGATCAGGCATCCCAATTAGAAGGATCTCCGTCTTACTGGCATCAAGGCAGAGATCATTGGCAGAGCACCATGCCTGAATAGCAGTCAGAGGAGAGAGAGGAGGTAGAGGGTGGCAGCTTAAAGGAGAGCTTTGTGCCATCTGCATAACACTGGAAATGAGGGGAGAAGGTGGGGATCAAGTGGGCCAGAGGGGCTAGGTAGATGTTGCAGAGCCATATCGATATGATAGAGCCCTCAGGGGTGCCAAAGGTATAGAGTGACGTGGAGGAGAGAAAAGGAGCCATTTGTACTTGGGATAGTCTGTCTGAAAGGAAGGAGGTCAGCCACACCAGTGCCCTGTCCGTGATGGCTAGGGTATCATGGAGACAATTTATGAGGATATATTTGTTGACTGTGTCAAAGGCAGAAAAAAGATCGAGGAGGATCAGAACAGAGGGAGTGTTTGAGTCCAGGTTTGTAAGCAGGTCTTCAGGAGAGCAGTTTACATGCCTCTGGATGCCCTGAAACTGGACAGGTGGTCATGGAGGCAGTCAGCCATTTTGGTGTGGAGGGTCAGTTGGGGGAAAACCAGCTTCTCCTTGAGTTTGCCCATATATGGGGTGATATTGGGCGATAGTTAGCCTGGGAAGAAGGGTCTGTGGATGGCTTTTTAGGAGAGGGTGCACAAGAGATGGCCACACCAGAGCTGTCTCATTCTGCACTGTTATCCACACTGGATAATGGGTGATTTATTTTCTATAGTGATATTTCTTTACGTTTACTATGGATAAATTCAAGGTATTAGATGACATTGCAGATAAAAGGCCGGTTTTTACCGATTCTCATTTAGGGTGGCCAACCATTTTGTATTTTGCGGGACTGTGCCAATTTAGTGAGTTGGGTCCTGCGTTTCGCAGAGCCTGCCTGGAACTGTTAAAGGTCCCCACTTACCTCCTCTGCAGAAGGATATGTTCTCTTAATCCTTCCCAGCTGAACTTCAGACTTTTTCTTGTGATAGTTCACACATGTGGGAGGCACAGCTGATCCCTCTGAGGTTTACTTGGTGTTATCAAAGCATGACAGAAAGAGCTAGTAAAGGTTGCTGGTCCAGGCCCCCAGTGCCTAGGAAGGACTTTTGCCCCCTAGGATGTGCAAATGCTGGCGGTCCAGGCCCCCAGTGCTTGGGGGAGGACTGTTGCCCCCTAGGATGTGCAAATGCTGGCGGTCCAGGCCCCCAGTGCCTGGGGGAGGACTGTTGCCCCCTAGGATGTGCAAACGCTGGCTGATGATAGGAGGGCCACATAAGACTGCAGGCTTTGTGGAATAATGCCCCCCCCCCGTGACGCCCTCACACTGCAGTGCCTTTTATTTCACTCTGGATACAGGTTTAAAATCCCATGAAGTTGTTCAGATTCACGTATGTGTCCAGGCTGCTACTGGAATTTGCCATTTAGGAGGAAGACAATCAAAGCTATAATTATTTTATTTTGATCTCACATGTTTTTATGGCAACATTGCAATACAATTGATTATTATGTAACATTTTCAACCCCAAAACTTAACAAATAATTATATCAACTGAAGGTGGGAAGATATTTGATCAAATGCTGCTTATTTCGCACACAAGGCCTAAATCCTGGTTTCACCACTTAACCAAAGTGTGTGATCCTGGGCAAATGTTTAATCTCACAGTTATCTGTCAACATCTGCAGACCTTGGAGGTGATTCAGTTATTTCTACATAAGAAAATCTGCTCTCATATTGTTTTCTAGACTTAGTTGCTATGTGTACAATGACAGTGGCCATGTATGTATTGCACACCAGAAAGCTGTTTGTCTCTTGGCTTACACAAGGAAACTTGTCATAATGTCACTACCATCAATGTGCTTGTGTAGTAGTGAATCCCGTCCTGTCGGCGCGCTCCACTCCGCGTCATGGAGCGCAAGCGGGGCGGGGGGCGGCACAGAGACAGGCTACTCCCATGCCGGCCCCCTGATGAATAAACTAATTAAATACCACCTTGCACCCGAGCAGGGTCTCTGCTATGGAGATACTTTACTCCTGACTATTCTTTACGGGACACAATGGAAGGAGTGCACTTTTCTAGAGCAAGTTTATCAAAGTCTGATAATACACCTTGTAACGTTATGTTCTGTAATTTCACTTTTGATTATGTAAATACAGATGCAGAATATGGGGGTGCAGGGCTCCTGCTGCACAGTCTTGATGATTCTAATCTAACAGGTCAGTGCCCTGTCAGCAGAATAGTCCTGCAGGGTGTTAGGTACGTGTGGTTCGTGTGTGTGTGTGTGTGTTATCATGAAGGTGGAAATGGGGTAGGAACGCATGTGCGCAAAGGACGCTGCGCGGAACCAGGCAAAGTGCTGAGTGCTTGGGGGGCGCGTCCACGCCTGGAGCCTCCTGGAAACTAATGTGTAAAGGTGACCCCGCCCCCCCTTCCCCTATTCCTTTATTGATCGCAGGGAACCTCGTAGCATGTGCCCCCACCTCCTGTGATGGGAGGGGGGGTGTTAAATGTAAGTGATGTCAATTAACGTGACGTCATTAAACGTGCGCATGTGTGCCCCACCGTGTATTGCAAGTCCTGATTGGTCATTACTGACGGACGGACACACGCAGGAAAGGAGACGCCAACTCATAGGCTAGGAGCATGCGCAGAATGGAGGGAAACTAGGAGCATGCGCAGAATAGAGGGAAACTAGGAGCATGCGCAGAATGGAGGGAAGCTAGGAGCATGCGCAGTACTAGGTGTTCAGCTTCTGAGCATGCGCACTGGAGACGCTGCCTCGTGTCTCGCCATCGGCCTGCGGGGGTCAGAAGCCCGAATTCTCTTTCTACGGAAGTCGGAGGTGAGAGGTTTATTATCCCCCCATTCCAGCCTTTATTCTGAGTTCTGAGCTAATATATCCCCTTCCCAGAGGTTTAGGACAGAGGGTGTCAGCTCCACAAGCCTCTTCCTCATATGTTCACACTCCTGCTCTCCCCCGGCCACTCCTGCTGTCCCCCGGCCACTCCTGCTCTGCCCACTGGCCACTCCTGCTCTGCCCACTGGCCACTCCTGACCACCTCTGAAAGCTTCTGCGATCCCTCCCCAGGCCACTCCTGCTCTCCCCAGGTCACTCCCAGCCACTTATACTCTCCCCCTGGCCACTCCTATCCCCATGCAGCCACTCCTACCCCTCCCCGACACTCCTGCCACCCCCTGCCACTCCTGCTCTCTCCCTGGCCCCTCCTGCAGCCCCCAAACACTCCTGACCCCACCCCCCCCGTCCACACTCCTGCACCCTCCCTGGCCACACACCTGCTCCCCCCTGGCCATACTCCTGTTCCCCCCTCGTGCTCTCCCCTGTCCACACTCCTGCTCCCCCTGGCCACACTCCTGCTCCCCCCTGGCCACACTCCTGCTCCCCCCTGGCCACTCTCCTGCCCCCTCACCGGGCACACTCCTGCCCCCTCACCGGCCACACTCCTGCCCCCCCCTTGGCCACATTCCTGCTCCCCCCTGGCCACACTCCTGCTCTCCCCCCTGGCCACACTCCTGCTCTCCCCCCTGGCCTCACTCCTGCTGTCCCCCCTGGCCTCACTCCTGCTCTCCCCCCCTGGCCTCACTCCTGCTCTCCCCCCCTGGCCTCACTCCTGCTCTCCCCCCCTGGCCACACTCCTGCTCTCCCCCCCTGGCCACACTCCTGCTCTCCCCCCCTGGCCACACTCCTGCTCTCCCCCCCTGGCCACACTCCTGCTCTCCCCCCCTGGCCACACTCCTGCTCTCCCCCCCTGGCCACACTCCTGCTCTCCCCCCCCGGCCACACTCCTGCTCCCCCTGGCCACACTCCTGGTCCCCCCGGCCACACTTCTGCTCCCCCCTGGCCACACTCCTGCTCCCCGCTCTAGATCCCCCCTGGCCACACGCCTGCTCCCTCCTCCTGCTCCCCCCCTGGCCACACTCCTGCTCCCCCCCTGGCCACACTCCTGCTCCTCCCCTCTTGCTCCCCCCTGGCCACACTCCTGCTCCCCCCGGCCACACTCCTGCTCCCCCCTGGCCACACTCCTGCTCCCCCCTGGCCACTCACGCTCTCCCCTGGTAGCTCCTGCTCTCCCTGGCCACTCCTGCCCCCCCATGCTGCACCTCTTGCCGGTCTTAATCTCCCCTGGTCGTACATGTCTCTCTCTCTCTCTCTCTCTCTCTCTCTCTCTCTCTCTCTCTCTCTCTCTCTCTCTCTCTCTCTCTCTCTCTCTCCCCCCCCCCCCGGTCTGGCCACTCCTTCTCTCTCTCTCTCCCCACTGCTCTGGCCACTCCTTCTCTCTCTCTCTCCCCCCCACTGGTCTGGCCACTCCTTCTCTCTCTCTCTCTCTCTTCCCCTCCGTCTGGCCACTCCTCTCTCTCTCTCTCTCTCTCTCTCTTTCTCTTCCCCCCGTCTGGCCACTCCTTCTCTCTCTCTTCCCCTCCGGTCTGGCCACTCCTCGCTCTCTCTCTCTCTCTCTATGAAAACTTCTATTTTTTTCTAACTGACTATAATCTATAACCAGATGTTTAAGCGACTCAGGGCTATCTTTGTTACGACAACATCTACAACACATACCTTCTCTGAGATTTGAGTACAGGTATCTTACTTTAGGACAAGGAAAAATAAGTAAATATTGCAAACTAGGTAATTGTTTGTGAAAGAAATAATAGTGATCTTTATAAGATTTGAATTTTGCATTGACCTCTATGATGTTTGCCCAATCCATTTGGAAGAATGTCCTTTTTACCACATTCTGTCGTTCGTATCATTCTTTGTGGTCCATGGCTATACTTAGTAATAGCTCTTCCATCTTCTTAGTATGTCGTTTGATTGATATTGGGTTTTGCTTCAGAACCATACAACAGAAATCTTGGTATAGTGAGTTCGGAGTGGGATACAGCATTTGCGCCACCAACATTTAGAGGCCAGCGAATTTAGCACAAGTTCATGAATTATAATTTAATTGGGTACAGATTTGGGTAAGCCTAATACAGCTTTCCTTATTTTACCTTGCAACATGTTCAATATTTTTGTAATATCCAAAATACACAAATCTAGGCCATACAACAAAACAGCTTCCACCTTTAGGGTATAGAATTCAAACATAGGTATGAGAGAGAGTTTAGCATATTTTGTGATATATAACTTTCATCTGCGATATGAGCAGAGTTGCTTTCTGGTTAAGAGTGGTCTTCCACATGTGCAGGGAGTTAAAGTCACATTGGTTGTAACCCAAATACCTGGTTTTTTGCACATGCTGAATAACTATCATTCATTTCCAAGTATACCTGCATACCTTTTTCCTGTTACCAAAACCATTATATTTGATTTGTTAGCATTAATGGCAAGATTGTTACTCTTTACATATACATAGAAAGCATTTAATTTAGTCTGTAGTCCATATGGCGTGCGATCACACAAAATGATGCCATCAGCGAAGGCCAACCAATTGATTCGCGTGTCCTCCAATTTTACTGGAAAATCCATCAATTGATCCCACAACCTATCTATGTCACATATATAGAGATTAAACAGGATAGCCGCCAACTGGCATCCCTGTTTGACACATATCTCTATGTCAATAGCATCAGTAGTCATTCCATCCTGTTTAATCTGCACCATATAAGACGTATTAGAATGTAAGAGTGCTATAAACCCTACAATGTGACCAGAAACCCCATAAATTATAAGCTTGTTCCATAGCAGCTCTCTGATGACACTGTCGAACGCGGCTGAGAGGTCCAAAGATGCCATATAGACCTCCCCCGAAGATGAGGTAAGGGAAGATTGTAATAAGTGGCAAGAATCGTAGCATTGAGTGTAGTTCCCATTGACTTTCAAAATCCAACCTGATATTTGGATAGCAGTTGTTTGCTATCAACCCAGAACTCTAATTCTCTTAACAATAGTGTCGCAAAAACCTTTGCTGTCACATTGATCAAGGATATCGGGCGAACATTTGCTGGGTTGTCAATCAGGCCTTTCTTGTGAATGGGGAAGATTATAGCTGAAAGCCAAGATTTCGGAATGACTTTAGTTTCAAAGATCGATTCAAATATAGGTTTAATCACTTTAGCCCAGAAATGGGGATTGTTTTGTAATACGCAAGATGGAATCCCATCCGGGCCAGCTGCTCTTGAATATGATAATTTTTTTAATTGCCCATATAACTTCACTCAAAGATCAAGGACGCTTACTTGCGACTCTTTGAGTAAAATCTGAGATGTTATATGATTTAAACTCAGTAGGTAGCCATTATCTCTCCAGTAGATACTCAGACCATATCTTAGCAGAGATTGCTGAATGGAAAATCGGTTGTGTCACTTTCCCCTCTGAGCGTAAAATTCCCCAGATATCCTTGACTTTACGTTTGCAGATTAGGCTAATAAGCTTTTGGTTTTCTGTTAAGTGTTGCAAACATTTGATCTCTTTGATGGTCTGTCTGCAATGACGCTGTATCTTTCTTTTTATTCTAGCATATTCCCTGAGGTCACCAATCAAAGTCCTAGCACTTCTGATCTCGCCGTTGCGTTTTCGTTTCATTTCCGATATCTGAACACTAAATTTACAGTCACATGACTTTACATACTTTTTTTGTTCATTTGCTAAGACTAACATGTGACATTTTATCACATCTGTGTTTGATTTATTGATTTTGGTTTTATTCATAGCTTCGTAGCGCCAGATATCACGGTTTACCAAATATGCAAATTCTCGGCTTAATTTCAGGTTCCATCTGACTGACTTTGTCGGTTTATCCATTTCAATTAGAGATAGATGACTAATATTCGTATAACTTTCCAGTGATATATTCAGCATTAAATGTAACATCATATGGTCACTACAAGCCATGAACTTTGCATCTATAGGTTTAGCTATTTTAAGTAAGCGTTCCGACACAGCAAAGTAATCAATCTTCGAGGATAATTTTCCTCTAAACCACGTGTAATGTTTCTGTTCTGGAGCATGAGAAATTATGTGCAAATTCCAATTATATAAAAGTTTGGACCAGAAGTATCCCTGTTCCATTGCACGGGCTGAGTACACATTCCTTACATAGGGTAAATTAGGGGGAATGAAATCACAAAGAACAGAATTAAAATCACCTCCTAAAATGACCTCATAGTCATCATTCCCCATTGATAACATCTGTAAAGTGGCATCTAATGCCTTCATGGTACTTGAGTATATGCCTGCTTTAGGCTTACACTATAGATTAATCAATGTAACCTCGATGGTACCAACTGTAATTTCAGTGAGTAATAATGCTTCAGAGGAATAGATCAAATTCGCATTATTAACAAGCGTCAATAAGCCTCCAGGTGGATGCCCCAGCTCCCCCTCATCGCAGAATGGTTAAAGGCAGTGAAACCATCTATATTGATTGGTTTGACTGCCATTGTCTCTTGTATCATTATAACACTGGAATCGGATGATAGCATCTTATTTTTGTAAATTGCTGAAACCGCAACAATTCCAGCTCACTATCGATACAGGAAAGAGTTATGGTTGACTTTGAGATGAATGCGAAGAGCCAGCTTCTTTCAGTAACAATTCTAATCCCGCTAAACCCTTAATCGCATTAACCACTGAGGTCAATTGTGTGTACATTTTGTGTAATCATTGTATCAGCACTGAAGTTCACTTCTGTGTTGTTGAAACGTGACAGCTGCAGTTTCTGAAATTCTATACATTCGGTCACCTCATTTGTTTCCAAAACCATGCAATTCATGGCCCAACATCTGAAAATGATCATTTTGCTCCCATAGCATTTTTGCAATTAACGTCAATTGAACCTTACATACCATTCTATGATTATTAAATATTGATAGTTTGATCCTTAGAGTAGGTATTTTCTGAAACATGCCTAGGAGATGCAACCGATTAATTCTGTCTTTACCAAGTGTTTGTGAGTCATTACTCCAACCGATGATCAATTTCATTTCCTTATTATTCTCATCCCTGCACTGTGGTTCTAAAACATCTGATAGATTCTCATTCACATTACCAGAGGTATTCAGTTTTCACCCAACATCGGTACCAACTTGCTGAGAGTTGGGTGTTGGACCATCTGAGCTTTGATTTTTTACTGAATCATTAGAGCGCTCATTAGTTGCCCTTTGTTCGTATTATCAGACAGATCAATGGGTGTTGTATCCTGAATACCTAAATTGACATTGGGTGGAGTCTTAGAATTGCTCTTTTTAATCCTGCTTTTGTTTGGGGACCTTTAAGTGTAATTGTTTTGTCACATTCACCATTAAAACCATCTTTCTTAAATGTTGTTTTATTTTTAGTAACCTGGTGGAACCCAGCTAAATTCATTTGTTTCATGTTATTTGATTGTACCTTTTTAGACAGGGGATTACAGCCCGTTTGTTTTGCTGCTTGTGGGTCTTCCACCATCCTTTGAGCAATATCTGGGCTGATCGCACTTTGTGGATTGTTACTGTCCATCTGAGATTTTTCAGGTGGAGATTCAACTTCAAGATGCACCCGAGATTCTGCATCTAGTTGACCAAAATCAAGATCATTTGTCTGTAGCAAGAAGCGATTTACGGAATACTGCCTACAAGAATTGCAAGCTTCTAAACATAGAAGCTATATCCTTAAAGTCGCAAATATGGAACTGTCCAGATTTATTATGTTATTAAGATTTAACCAACTCCCATGCTTGGAGTATGTAGGAAGATGGACAGGAATTCCAAGGTACGTGTAAAGATGAGGTGGAAACTATCAGACACCTACTTACGAAATTGTAATAAATTAACCGAGCTATATTACACAGGATACAAAGATTTGACTAGTGATCTAAAGATGATAGCAACTGATCAGTTTTGGTCAAGTATCTATATGGCCTCTTCTGTGATGTATGTAGGTGCGGCTTTCTATATTTGGAAAGAGATTGATAAGAAATGGGAGAATCTTACAACTTTTTGAGTAACCATACTCTGGCTCATATAATGAGATTAGAGGCTCAGAGACCTAAATTAATTAGTTATATAACCTAATCTAATCTATACTGGAAATCTATGATAGTATTGTAATGCCCCTATGCTCTTATAAAGTTTTCATAATATGTTATTAATGCCTCTATTTTAGTATTTTAGCACTTTAGGTATTCCAGGATCGGTTAATAGATTATATATTTTTATTTTTATGTGTGTATTATGTAAAACGAAATTGAGTATTTGCACTTTATCACAAAATTTGATCAGCTGACGTAGACTGTAGCTAATATATGCTTATATGTTTAAATGTTTTTAATACGTTTTAATATGTACTTGTTTAAATGACATCATATTTGCATAATTGTAATTGTATAAGTGTTTAAGGTTTTAATTAACCAATTACACTATAAATAAATTTAAAAAAAGGGTCTTGTATATTCTCTCGCTATCGGATGGTAGTTTGCATGATTCAGCCACCCTCCATTTTCTTGTATCGGGGCTTGTATACTCTCTGGCTATCCAATGGTAGTTTTCTTTGTTCAGCCGCTCTCCCTTTTCTTGCATAGGGGCTTGATACTCTCTCGCTATCAGATGGTAGTTTGCATTGTTCAGCTGCTCTCTTTCTTGTATACAGACTTGTATACTCTCTTGCCATCAGATTGTAGTTTGCATTGTTCAGCCGCATCCCATTTTCTTGTATAGGGACTTATGTACTCTCTCGCTATCACATGGTAGTGTGCAGGTTTCAGCCTGTTAGGGAGAATTCTCAATATGTGCAGCGTCAGTGCCCTGGGCCAAACCGAGAGGGGCTGGCGCTGCGGCAGTGCAGGCGGCCCCGGTACGGGAGGCCAAGAAGGTGTCCCCAGCACCCACCACATTCGCACAGAGTCCCGCACCCTGCTCCTCGCCCGGCCCGCTCCCTTGGCGCCTCTCCCCATACCTCCATCCTCACAGTGTCACACAGCACCTTCAGTGCAGTGGCACAGAGATATCTTTCAGACTTCCCAAGGTTTAAATACCTTCTCTGGGACTGACTACCGTCTCCCAGAGCAAGTGAAGTTAAATTGACTTTACTAGTCACTTTAAATTTACTGACCCAGCACACACTATCTTACTATAGAGTGCAGGAGGGGTTGCCTAGCTTCCCCTGAGTCAAAACACTCATGTAACAGACAAATGTTACCCTTTCCTACTTAAAATGGCTGGTGGCAGTGGTTTAGATCAAGCTACCATGATTTTTCCCTACCGCGAACAACAGTAGCTATACATCGGGTCAGCCATGTTTTTCAATATAGCGCCCAAGACCTATCTAAAAAACAGACTCCAGTCGACTTTTTTCGCCATTTCTTTTAGGAAAGGTCATTCTTGTGTTTGTCTCTGCGTGCCAAACCAGGTTTGGTCCCTTGGTCCGTCGGCCTTTGGTGGGCTTCAGTGCTGAAGCCCTCCTCTGGTGCCTGAGTGTCTGGGGTGGACAGGATGTGAGGGAGGGGCCGAAACTCCCGGTGCTTAGTCTCCTAGGAGACCTGAATGCACACTGGCGTGATTGGCTGGCTGGCTGGCCGGCAAGGACAGCCACCCTGATGTGTGAGTGACAGCCAGGCTGGAATGAATGGGGGAAAACTGTTTAAAAGCAGGTCTCTCAGACTTGGAAAGCAGAGTCGACCACTGGAACGAAAGGACCGAAGATGAGCTGTAGGTAGAGGACTGCTGGAACTCCTGGATGACCGGTGAAGTCCTGCTGCAGGTCCGAATTGCCTGAAACTCCATCGACAGAGAAGCCCTTAAAGGTTAACTTCTTCCCTTGAGTTTTGTGGGGCCAACTCGCAAGCCACCTGCACACCGTCCCCATCTGGTCGAATTTTCATCAGAGTGCTGTTGAAAACCAGATAGCCAGAGGGAAGGAAACCAGCTTGTGGACTTTAAGGCACTCACACCTTAAACCAACGTTTGAGCCAGCTTGTGGCCTCTTCCCTGGGCAGTGCAGGAGTCTCCCGACGTCGTCCCCCTTGTCCCCTCCTCCTCCTTGTCCCCATGACTGAAGCTCAGGAACAGTGAGGTCTGCACAAACTGCCAGGAACATCTGCCTTAGCTACAGTGCCAGGAACAACTGCCTCAGCTACAGCTCTTCTTCATTGAAACGGTACTGAGCAAATGCGGTCTGGAAAGCTTTTTGGCCATTGAGAAAGTTCGTGGAACTTGTCTCTTCTTTGAAGGATTGTCCTTCCCTAAACATTTGTCAAAATCTTCGCCTAGCCAAATTCTTTTAAAATCCGTGGCAAAGACTTAACCGCTATCTACCAGAACTGTGCTATCCCATACAAAGGGCCTCATTACAAGAAGGGCAGAATGGGTTTAACGGTGCCAGTAATGATGCCGGTGCCGTTGAACCCATTCCGCCCCATTACGAGGTTCCCTCGTGGGACCCGCTCTGGACGTCTGGTTTTACCAGACATCCATATCGGGTCCCGTGAGAGGACCAGGGAGCTAACAACGGGACTGTTATTAACAAGCCCATTGTTAGCTCCCTCTCCATTCCCATTGAGCCCTATGGGGGATCGAATGGGGAAGGACCGGGTCTGGGTTCCCTGAAGGAGGAAATACCGGGCCCTCCAAACTCGGAGTGGCCCCGTATTTCCCCATTCAGGGAACCCGGACACGATTTTGAAGGCAGCCATGCCCTTATTAAGGGCATGGCTGCCTCCAAAGTCGTAATGAGGCCCATTGACTTTGGCTCAGGCCTATTGAGAAGAATTGCTGCCTTTCCTATAACCTTGGGGCTCATTACGAGTCATGCCGGTAAGGGAAAAATGATGCCGGTATGTAAATACCGGCATCATTTAACGTTCCGTAGCATTCTGACCCACAAACCCGGTATTAACGGCACCGTTATTTACGGTGCCACTAATAGTGGCATAGGTGCGTACACGCGCCTCCTCAGGTAGTAAATACCGGCATGCCGGTAATAGGGGGCAATCACAACCCACGCAAACATGCAAATACCGGCATCGCGAACACGGTTATAACAGGCTGCATGATGCCGGAAAAACAGGCATCGCGGACCACCCGCAAACAGCAACCAAGATACAAGGCAGCTGCCACAGGTGCACACAGTCCCCACAGGTGGAGTCAAAGGAGGCTGTGCCAGTATGAACTGAGCACACCCACACACCACAACCCCCCCCCCCCCACAGGTGTAGGCAATGCAGAGTGGCCCAGTACAAAAGGAGCACACCTACACACCACACCCCTTCCTACACCAAAATGCTACCACTAGCATTTGCAATCATGGCGCAGGAGGACATGCCTATACTGCTACAACTACAGCAACAACAGCAACAAAAGCAACAACAACAACTACAGCAGCAAGAACAGGCAGCACAGAGGAGACGCAGGAGGAGAAGGAGGGTGAGACAGGCCCAGCAATTACCACCAGCGCAGCCACCAGCGCCTCGTAGGCAGCCACCAATCCCTCGCACCAGACCCAGCCCATTCAACCTAACCCCTGAGCAGATCCACACCCTGTACCGGTTGGACCGTGACACCATCACCACCATAGTGGGCATGATACACAATGACATTGCCAGCCACATACAAATACGCACTGCCATCCCCCCACTACTGAAGGTGGTGTCTGTGCTACACTTCCTGGCCACAGGCACCTACCAACACACAGTGAGCCAGCTGCATGGCATTTCACAACCACTATTCTCACGCATGCTGAACCAAGTGCTGGATGCCCTCCTGAAGCACGCAAGCACCCACATATCCCTACCACGGACTGGCCAGGAGATAGCCGAAACCAAAGTAGGCTTCCATGCACTGGCCGGCATGCCCAATTGTGGTGCCATCGACTGCACCCATGTGGAATTGGTAGTCCCCCATGCCATAGAGGCGGTGTACCGCAATCGCAAGCAATACCACTCCATCAATGTGCAAATGGTATGTGACTTCAGCAAAATCATCACCCTTTGCTGCGCCAGACTTCCTGGAGCCACACATGATGCCATGGTACTGTGCAACTCCACGCTACCCCGTCACATGGAGCGACATGCTGGACCACGTGCCTGGCTGCTAGGTGAGTTGCACAACAGGCCCATGGCCATGCTGTGGGGTACTCATGTTTGCGGATGCAGAAAGGGGGGATAGTACACCTGGGTGGGAAAGGGGAGGTAGTTTACCAGGGTGGGAAAGGGGGGGGTAGTTCACCAGGGTGGGAAAGGGGGGGTTAAAAGTACACCTGGGTGGCAATAGCCAGTGAGTGGAGAATGAATGCAGAGCTAAACACTACTCACCTGACCCAGCCAAACGGAAAATGACACATCACTGGGCCACATATCACAAATAATGCAAATGGATGACAAAAAGTAAGAGGCACAACCGGGGCACCATGGTGATGGCAAGCAATGCATGACTGAATAGGATGGCAACTGTGCCAATGCGGCCAGTGTGACCATGCAAAGTAAAGAGTGCACAGCATGAATTGGAGGCTAAACATTGTTGCACTGCCACAGCACATCTGCCGCAGCATGCATGATTACACCCTGCATCATCTATTCAACCCCATCCAGTGTTCCACACCTCTTTCCAGTATACATCCCAGATAGGTGACTATTTGGTACATGTACAGGGACATGTGCATGCTCACACCTAATAGCTGCTGCCATGACCGTGTTCCCTGAAGGTGTCAGTTCAGAGTGACACACACCTATTTGTATCTGCTTGCAGGTGATGGAGGATATCCCTTGAGGCCGTGGCTACTTACCCCTGTGCGGAACCCGCAGAACAGCCATGAAGAGGAGTACAATAGTGTGCACACTCGTACCCGTGTCGTGATTGAGCAGACCTTTGGCCCCTTGAAGGCGCGGTTCCGCTGCCTTAGCAGGTCTGGTGGGGCACTCCTATATAGGCCTGAGAAGGTGGCAAAGATCACCATGGCCTGTGTCATGCTGCACAACATGTGCGTCCGAAGGAATGTACCACTGCCACCTGACATTGACATGCATGGCCCGGGTGAGGATGAAGGGGATGGAGACGGAGGGGAAGGAGCCCCCCTGCCAGTACGTGATGCACGGGACGGCCATGCTGTACGCCAAGCACTAATTGACGAATACTTTTAAGACACAGGGACCATGAATGACTTTTGTCAGTCAGACACTGGGCCAATGTGAAAATGCACAAAGGGAATGTTGTAATTTTGAGACTGAACACCGTAACACATTAAATGGATGCACACCAAAAATGACAACGTCTAGCCATGGATTGTTCTCCAGAAAACGTGTGTATTATATGAAAGTGCAAAACTGTGCCCACTCCCCCCTCCCACGATCCCCCAACAAACTCCCTCACCCACCCCACAGACCCCAGTGAACAGCCCAACAAACTCCCTCACCCACCCCACAGACCCCAGTGAACAGCCCAACAAACTCCCTCTCCCACCCCACAGACCCCAGATGTCCCCATGTGTGCAACAAAGAGTGTTGCCTTCAACAATCCTACTCCTCACATTTCTTCCAGTTTTCAAAAAGTCACTTTTTGGCGACTTTCGGGTCTGGGGGTGCCATGGCCATGCACCGTGCACTCCTGCGCGTTAAGCGCATGGGGCTTGATTGGACAGAGGTGGAAGGTGTTGATGTGGTCGAGGTGTCAATTGTCAATCCTCTGTCAGACCCATGGTCTGGCTGCTGCACTTGCCTGATGTTGGCTAGTAGGGCCTCGGTCAGTGACCCCATGCACTGCCTGAAAGCAGAAGTGGAGGCCTCCACGGCTGCTGTATTTGCGGCAATGGCCGTGGCTATGGCCTTCATGGCCTCATTACCGGCAAGGACCTGTTGCCGCATTATCTGCAGCATCTCGTCTTGACGGGCCTCCACCCTTGCCAGACGGACCTCAAAGGGGGTTTCTGTCGCAGGTGTACCAGTGGAGGGCTGGGTGGTGGAGGGCTGGGTGGTGGCAGGCATCTGCGTGGGGCCCTCGTCCTGGGCACTGTCCTCCTCAAATATGCCGGTGTCCGAGTCCCCTAGGTCGGAGTCATGGAGACATGGGTCATCCAGGCTCTCTGTCTCCGCAGGGGGTGAGGGGGGGCCAATGGGTGTTGGGTTGGGCGATCCCGAAAATTCTTCGGCCTCTTCAACCACCTCTGTGGACAGGACGTCCGTGGTGGCCGGTGGTACAGCTGGCACTGTCGCAGCAGGTGCCCCCTGCAGAGATGATGCCTTGCATGGCACACTGGGAGTGGTCAGAGGAAATTTTTTGGAGGAGGGGGTTGCGGTGTCCCTGGTCCCCTTGCTTGCACTGAATGTGCCTGGCCCCCTGTCCTGGGTTCCACCTTCCTCATCGGTGCCTGGGGGATAGAAGAGATGCAGGTCATCAGTGAGATTGCCAAATGGCAGCTGTGATTTGTGGCAGTATTATATCTTGATACATTCAGGCATGATTTCATTTCTGTTGTGTGGCATTTGGTGTACTGAGGGGACATGTTGGCAATGATTGCATGGCTGGTGGCAATGGATTGTCTAGGTGTGGGGGGGACATGGGCATGGATGGGTTTACAGATTTCATGCAGCATGCGTATGGTGCAGGGGGTGGCAATCAATATTCTGTTGGTGAGTTGATGTTGCCTTGGGTATGGGAATTGCCTTGCCTATTTTGACTCCCACCTCACTTGTGTCACATCATGTTTTGTAATAGGTGGATGTGATGGTTCACTCACCTTCCTCTGTTGTAGTAGCTGCCCCGTACTCCTGCTCTCCAATCCCCTTGATGGATTCTGGATCGATGAATCCACTTGCAATCTCCTCCCATGTGGTGATGGCCTGCTCCACGTTGGAAATGGAAGGATGGATGTTAGCATGTGCAACATTGAATTAGCCTGCGCCACATTGCGGTAGAACTGTTTGTTGGCCTGCGCCACTTTGAGATGGAGGTGTGAATAGTAGCGTGTACTACATTGAGATAGAGATGTGAATATTAACCTGCGTCCCATTTAGACAGAACTGCGAAGATTAGCATTGCGTCACATCTAGACAGAATTGTAAAGATTGACACTGCGCCTCATCTAGACAGGATTGTGAAGATTGGAATGCTTTGCTTCTAAATACTGATGCTACTAACCAACCCCACTAAACAATCTCACCCGTCTGCATACACCTCCCACTCTACACAAACACAACCAAAGCACTACAAACCACATGCATTTCACTACATCGCAACAACAAAACATAACACACATAGGACCTCATTACAACACCGGCGCTAAACCATGGCGCTACTAGCACCATGGTTGGTACCAGTGTTGTAACGAGTCTGCCATGGTGAAATGGGGAAATACCACCCCATTCCAAGGTTGGCGGGGCGGTATTTCCCCATTTCCCCATGGCCCTTCCCCATTCCCATGTTTGCCCCATAGGGCTCAATGGGAATGGGGAAGGTGGCAATTGCGGTACCGTAATTGCCTGCGAGGTCCCTTTGCGGGTCCCTACTTTAACGGCTGGTCCAGACCAGCCGTTCAGGTCGGGTCCCGCAAAGGGACCTCGTAGTAAGGCGCTAAGTGGTTAACGGCGCTGCAGCCTTTTACGGCGCCGTTAACGACTTAGCGCAAGGGTCGTAATGACCCCCATAGCCTTGCACAACAACACATGACGGCTACCAACCGAAAAGGACACCTAAGCTCAGCAAACGGTGTTAGCCGAACTGAGGCTGCCAACAGCACATCACAGCTCTCTTGCTCTTTTCCCGCTCAACCTTACTAACCCACCCTACCCTCTTTCCTTTTTAGATCCGCCAGAGCGCCAGGGGACCACTCCAGTGGCAATAGTGTGCATTATAAATATCCTTTAACAGTAACATATTAGATGGTACATTGCATGATTCGGCCACCCTCCCTTTTCTTGTATAGGGACTTGTATACTCTCTCGCTATCAGATGGTAGTTTGCAGGGTTCAGCGGCTCTATGTTTTATTGTATAGGGACTTGTATACTCTCTTGCCACCCACTGCTAGTTTGCATGGTTCAGGCGCTCTCCCTTTTCATGCATAGAGACTTGTATACTCTCTCGCTATCAGATGGTAGTTTGCATTGTCCTGTTGTTAGCTCCCTCTTCCCCTCGCGGGACCCGGAAAAGACATCTGGTTTTACCAGATGTCTGGTCCGGGTCCTGCAACGGGAACCTCGTAATACGCGCTACCGGTATGAAGGGGGGCCCCCTTCGTTCCGGGAGCGCAAGGGTCGTAATGGGGCCGTGTGTCTTAGTTTAAGATTTTTAGGCTTAGCTTTTTGTTGAGCGGAGGCCTAGCTTGGTATAGAAAAGGCATATACAGGAAGTACATTACAGAAGACGTTCACATGATGCAGTCATACTAACAACAACATTTTGACAGCTTTCCTAAATGCTGTGTACAAGTTAATGTTTCTTTCTTGTGGGGGCGGTGGGGGGGCGAGTTCCAGTTGGAGGCAGCAATGACTGGAAAGCTGGCTCCTCCTGCTCTCACTCTGAGGGTCTTGGCAATGGTGATCCTATTTATGTAAGCCATTCAGGTAGGTCTTTCTGAGGAGGGTTTGGCAATCATTTGTGAGAGGAGAAGGGGTGCAGTGTCATGCAGACATTTGTGGCTGAGTGCGAGGGTTTTGAACAGGATGTGTCCCCTGATGGGGAGCTGGACACGTTTTCTGATTGCTGAAATATGGTCACGTTTAGAAATGCCAGCTGCTGCTCTAAGTGCATTGTTTTGGACTGTCTGAAGTTTTCTAATGTTTTTGGATGAAGTGCCAGCCAGAAGAGCATTGCAATAGTCCAGCCGAGACACAACAATTGCTCTAGCTGTGGTAAGGCAATTCTGTTTTGTTAGGAAAGGTCTAGCTGCCGTGATCAGTTTGGAGTGGTAGGCCGCGGCAGATGAGATGACGTTCACTTGTCTTTTCATTGAGAGGTTCGAGTCAAGGTAGACCCCCAAGGTTTTCACATCATGTGAGACCATGATGGGGTGATGGGGGTGTTATCAACTGAGAATGAGTTGTATTTTAGGTCAAGTTTCTTGAGGGTTCCTGGGGAGCCTATAAATAAAATCACAGTTTTCTCGCCATTGAGGCACAGCCAATTTTCTGCCATCCAAGTTTGAATCTCTGCTGTCGGCTTCGTAGTCGCCTGTGAGGGGTATGAGGATCTGCGTGTCATCAGCATAGTTAGTATGTGTGATGCCACGCACATCCAAGAAGCTAAAGAGAGGCCTCATGAGTAAGTTGTAAAGGGTAGGTGAGATGCAGGATCCTTGAGTGACACCACACTTAATGAAATTAGGGTCAGCACTGGCTTGATCGGAAACATCCTTCATCACTCTTTCTAGGAGAAATGAAGTGACCCAGGCTGTGGCTTTAGGTGAGAAGTTAGCAGCAGAGGAGAGGTGATGGTGAAGAACTTCATGGTTCATCAGGTCAAATGCTGCGTACAGGTCTAGGAGCAGTAGGAGGGCTGGTTTTTCTGCGTCCCTGAGCTCGTCAATCTGGTTTTTTAAGTTCAGTAGTGTGGTTTCGGTCCCATGGCCGTGCCTGAAACTGGACTTCCTGAGACCCAGCAGGGTGTTGGACTCTAGGAATTTATGTACCTGCAGGCAAGCTGCTTTGTCCAGGATTATGAGTAAAAGGGGGCCTGTAGTGATGGGCCGTTAATTTTCTGGGACTTCTGGGTCAAGTGCCGTTTTTAAAAAAAAGTGGTCGTACCCAAGCCTCTTTTAGGCAGGCAGGAACGTGGCCAGATGTGAAAGAGGCATTAACGAAGGCTGTGATGACAGGTGTCAGGGTGGTTGCACTCTCTTTAATTATCTGGGCTGGGCAAGTATCTACTTTTACAATTTGAGGTTTTGATAGTTTTCAGCATTGCTGCCACTTCAAGCTCGCTCATTTCCTTAAAGGAAAAGAGCGGAACGTCAGTGGGAGGTTTACAAAGGACCGTTGAGATACGTTTTCCCAGGGCTTGTTGGTGATCAATGATTTTGTTTTTCAGCAAATTCAGCTTGTCCAACATGGCTTGCTGGACACTATTACACCATTCCTTGTATTAGAGAGGGTGGGTGGGAGCTGGCGATTCAAGTACTTTAAAGATGGCAAATATTTCCTTAGATCCAGACTTGGCGTTTGAGATCCTGATGTTAAATGAATTTGGGTCTCATTACGAGAATGGAGGCAGCCATGGAGATATTAGCTCCATGGCTGCCTCCGTTCCGGGCACCATTACCGGGTTCCTGCAATGGGGACTTACCGGGTTACTCCGACAGGACCCGGTAATTCCTCCTTGCAGGAACCCATCCCCATTCCCATTTGAGCCCCCATATGGCTCAATGGCAATGGGGAGGGAGGTAATAATGGGCAGATTACATCTGTCCTGTTATTGCCTCCCTCTTCCCCTTGCAGGACCCTGAAAGGATGCCTGGGTTTGCCAGGCATGCAATCCGGGTCCCGCAATGGGAAGCTTGTAATCGGCACTCCCGGAATGAAGGGGGCCGGTCCCGTACCGGCCCCCTTCATTACGGGAGCGCCAGACTTATAATGAGGCCCTTTGATTTGGTATTAATAATGGCTTTTTCATATTGTTTTGATAACGTTTTGAAGGTTAGTTTAGTGGAGTGATTAGCTTTGCTTAGCCAGGATGAGAGGGCATTCTTTTCTTGGCTCGTAGTTCAAGAGGTTCAGGTGAGAATCAAGAATGAGGGCCTCATTACGAGTTTGGAGGCAGCCATGCCCTTAATAAGGGCATGGCTGCCTCCAAACTCGGGTCCGGGTTCCTTGAATGAGGAATTACCGGGTCATTCCAATCTTGGAGGACCCGGTACTTCCTCATTCAAAAAACCCATCCCCATTCCCATTTGAGCCCCCATAGTGCTCAATGGGAATGGGGAGGGAGCTAATAACGGGCATGTTATTAAGGGGCCCATTATTAGCTCCCTGGTCCACTTGCGGGACCCGCAAAGGACCTCTGGTCTGACCAGACGTTCAGAGCGGGTCCCGCAATGGAACCTCGTAATAGGGTGGAATGTGTTTACCGGCACCATTACCGGTGACCTTAAAACCATTCCGCCCACCTCGTAATGAGGCCTCCAGTATGTTTAGTACGTTTGGCCTTCCTGAAAGTGAGAAGAGCTATGGCATCTACTGCTTGGGAGATGGTCGAGATGTAGTTGACGGTCAAGGTATCTGGTTTTTTGAGAAGGGTGGTTGAAGGGCCGGCACAAGTAGGTGAGGTAGGAGTCTCTCCTTGGTGAGAAGGAGGAGCTCCTAGCACGGGCAGGATGGAGAGGGGGCAGAAGTGTTGTAGGCCCCTTGGTAAATTTGAGTTCAAAGTCGATGGTGTAGTGATCAGACCAAGGAATCAGGGAGATGGAGGCAATGGAGGGATTGCCATTGTGGTGGGAAATCCAATCAAGGGTGCAATCTTTTATGTGGGTAGGATTAGTGACTGCTTGTTTAAAACCTAAGGTGGAGAGGACTTTGTTGAGGGTAGCTGCGTGTGAGTCGGAAGGATCATTCAGGTCTAAGTTGAGGTCACCCAGGAGGATTGATTTGCTAGATTTTTTTAAGGTTTTCCGAAATGGCATGTAGGAGGGAGTCCTAAAAATCCGTAACAGGTCCGGGGGGACGGTACAAAATGTGGAGGGCAATGGTGCAGTTGGGTTATGGGCAAACTTTAACGAGCAGATAATGGCTGTTAAAGCCTAGTTCACCTTGGACCTTTCAGATTGCAATAGACTCTTTGGCAATGAGGGCTACCCCACCACCTTTTAAAATGGGATGGTCTTGCCTAAGGCTGGTCCTGAGGCTTCATGGAGCCAGGTCTCAGTAATGACCAGAAGATCTAAGTTTCCATTTGTGATGAGGTCGTGAATGTCAAGAGCATGAGCTGTAAGTGACCGGGCGTTAATTATGGCACAACTAAGTGAACCCGGGTGGGTAGGGGCTGCATTTTGAATCAGTGGTACCCGGAAGGTATCCCCTGGCAGCACAATCGTAGTAGTAGGTGGCAGCAATGGTGCCGGCAGGTCGCTATGTTTAGGTGTGGCATTGAGGGCACTAGGTAGCATAGTGGCAGTAACACTAGGGGCCTCATTCCGAGGTTGGCGGTTACCCCCTTACCGCATACCAGGTCCAGGTTCCCTGAATGGGGAATTACCGGCCATTCCAACCTTGGAGGACCCGGTATTTCCCCATTCAGGGAACCCATCCCCATTCGAGCCCCCATAGGGCTCAATGGGAATGGGGAGGGAGCTAACAACGGGCCCGTTGTTAGCATGCTGGTCCTTTAGCGGCTCCCACTAAGGGCACCTGGTAAAACCAGCCGCCCTTTAGCGGGACCCGCTAAAGGACCTCATAATGCGCCGGTAAGGGGTTGACGGCTCCGGCACCCTTACCGGTGCGGTTAACCCCTTACCGCCAACCTCGGAATGAGGCCCTAGGTGGCAACAAAGTGGCGTACACATCTTTATCTCTAAGTAGCGCACTTAGGGCATCAGCAGTAGGCGTCACAGTGGCAGTGACAGTAGGTCGCTGCATTGGTTCAGACAAGGCATTGTGAGACTGGCATATTCAGACCATCAACAGGTGGTGGGGTGGCGGCAACGCAATGTGGCAACAGATCATTATGTGTAAAGGTACGTGTGCTTCAATAACAGGTAACACAGTGGGAGTAACCCTAGGTGGCAACAAAGGGGTGTACAAGTCATTGGGGGTCATTACGATGTTGGAGGTAGCCATGGTGCTATTAGCACCATGGCTACCCCCTTACCGCATACCGGGTCCGGGTTCCTCGAATGAGGAATTACCGGGCCATTCCAACCTTGAAGGATCCGGTAATTCCTCATTCAAGGAACCTGTGCCCGGTACCTCCCCATTCCCATTCGAGCCCCCATAGGGCTCAATGGGAATGGGGACCATGCTAACAACGGGCCCGTTAATAACGGGCCCGTTGTTAGCATGCTGGTCCTTTAGCGGCTCCGACTAAGGGCCTGGTAAAACCAGCCGCCCTTAGCGTGACCCGCTATAGGAACTCGTAATGCGGCGGTAAGGGGTTAACGGCACCGGCCCCATTACCGGCTCCATTAACCCCTTACTGCCAACCTCGGAATGAGGCCCGTTACCTCTTAGTGGCGCACTTAAGGCATCAACAATAGGCATCACAGTGGTGCTAACAGTAGGTCGCTGCATTAGTTCAGACAATGCATTGTAGGTCAGTAGTATATTCAGAGTATCAACGGGAGGTAGGGTGGCGGTAACACTATGTGGCAATAGATCCGGCAACACAGTGGCAGTAACACTAGATGGCAACAAAGGGGCATCCCAATCGTTGGGCCTCATTACGAGTATGGCGGTAGGGGGTTAACGGCACCGGTAAGGATGCCGGTGCCGTTAACCCCCTACCGCTGCATTCCGAGGTCCCTTAGCGGGTCCCACTAAGGCTGGCTGGTTTACCAGCCGCCCTTAGCGGGAGCCGCTAAAGGACCATGGAGCTAATAACCCGTTATTAGCTCCTTCCCCATTCCCATTGAGCTCTATGGGGGCTCGAATGGGAATGGGGAATGGTTTTCAGAATGGGGACTTACCGGGTCATCCAAGGTTGGAATACCCCGGTAAGTCCCCATTACGAGAACGCGGACCCGGACACGAGTTTGGAGGCAGCCAGGGCGCTAATAGCGCCATGGCTGCCTCCAAACTCGTAATGAGGCCCATTATCTCTTAGTGGCACACTTTGGGTGGCAAGTGCGGAGCAAAAACAGGTGGTAGGGTAGCAGCAACAACAAAAGTATGGGGCCACTTTGGGGTAAACTAGTCTTTTTGACTGCATGGCAGAATGCATACAATGTCGGCTTGCGGGCCGGACGATTTTGGCTCAGAAGGAGAGGCATTATTGATAGGTCTGCTCAGCCTGGGTAATTGCCTGAGCACATGTGCCTGGTAGGGCGACACTCGGATGTGGCGCGAGGTGGCAGAAGGGAGGAAGATAGAGTCGTGCTGGGATGCACAGAGCACTGGGGGTGTCGGAGATCATTCTGCCGAGACAAGCTTTCCTGAAGTAGGTAGGCAGGGGATGAGAGCGGTGAGGGGAGCAGTGTGTGCGCGCTCTGAGGCCATGGAGGTTCTGTGGAGAAGCGTAAGGAGAGTTGGCGACTGGGGGATAATCCCTCTTGACGAGTTGTAGCCTCTTACCTTCAAGCGTGGCCTGTTGGTATCAGTAGGCAGTCTCGAGCAGCTGAGAGCTGCGGAGAGTTCTTCAGGCCTTGTCCCTTGCCCGGCGTCTTTGCCTGTTGGCCTCTCCCCATATTCTCTCGCTATCAGATGGTAGTTTACATGGTTCAGCAGCTCTCCCTTTTGTTGCATAGTGACTTGCATACTCTCTGCTATCAGATGATAGTTCACAGGGTTCAGCTGCTCTCCCTTTTATTGTATAGGGACTTGTATACTCTCTTGCCACCCAATGGTAGTTTGCTTTGTTCAGCCGCTCTCCCTCTTCTTGTATAGGGACTTGTATACTCTCTCTTGCTATCAGATGGTATATTGCAGGCTTCAGCCGCTTTCCCTTTTCTTGTATAGGGACCTGTATACTCTCTCGCTATCGGATGGTAGTTTGCAGGGTTCAGTGGCTCTCACTATCAGATGGTACATTGCATGGGTCAGCCGCTCTCCCTTTTCTGGTATAGGAACTTGATACTCTCTCGCTATCGGATGGTAGTTTGCAGAGTTGAGCCGCACTCCCTTCTCCAGCATGGGGTCTGGCATGGATTCACATGCTCATGAATATTCCCTGTCGGTAAAAGAAAACAGTTTCTCTTGTAAACCAATCACTGAGCTCTGTGTTCATACTGCCCCCAGCCAATGACTGCCCTCTCCCTAAGCCCCTCTTCTGGCAGCCATCTTCAGATTTGTACTGCACGTTCAAGTGTCGGAAGTCCTTGTGCTTACCTCTCGAGCTTTTACTGCGTTTTTGCACTTTTTGTAAGAATTTACTCTTATTTTTCGGTCAATCGAGCCTTGTGCTCCATCGATCAATCTTATGATTAACGGGGACCCATTTTCCGGCATCTTTCATCGCCCCTCAAGGGTGAAATTGTTGAGTGTTTTCTTTTTGGAAGTTTCCAGAAGGCCATCAGGCCTGCACCGTGCCGGATCATTTTGGAGGAGAAGGACAGGACTTCCCTCTTCAAGCTCTACACCAGCTGCAGTTTCTGGAATGTTTTCACGGACTACAAGCATTCCCAGTGCTTTATTGTCTTCACCCGATGCACAAGGAGGAAGATTGCGAGATCTGTGGTGGCTTTTCCAAGCACACGATGAAGGATCGTCGCATTGGACTGGCGGCGTGGCTCAAAGCCAGGGCCTCCACCCTGTGTGGTCCACAGGGGCATGCATCCTCCATATCCAGCCAGCCAGAGCGGGCTTCTAAGTTCTTTGAGAGCGATCCATCCGTTGGGTCCCAAGACCAGGCCAATCGCTGCAAGTCCACTTCCGTCGGGGATGCCGCACAAGCAGGTCCCGCGATGGTTCGGCACGCTCATACTCCATCAGCCTCAATCTCCAGCCATCACTCCTGCTCTTCGTCGAAGAGAAAGTAATCTACCCCAGGGAATTTGCTTGAGAAGACCAAACGGGACAAATCATCCTCTTCTATCGAGATGGTTGCTGCCGCCCTCTCAAAGGCGAAAGGGGCTGCCCCGATCCAGGCTACCCCAGAGGCGGTCAGAGTGGCTCTTCCTCCCAGGCGGGAGGCTTCAGCCAAGCCATTGGAGAAGACTCTGTAAAAGAGGATGCCGGACCTTAGCCTGATGCCGACCCCTCAGGACCCAAAGAAAGGGTGCAGGGGGCGTGGAAGAGCTGCAGGGCATGGCTATTTCTTCATCCGACAAGGAAAAGATGGGGCCTCATTACGAGTATGGAGGTAGCCAGGGTGCTATTGGCGCCATGGCTACCCCCATACTGCATACCGGGTCCAGGTTCCCTGAATGGGGTCTTACCGGGTCATTCCAACCTTCGAGGACCCGGTATTTCCCCTTTCCGGGAAGCCATCCCCATTCGAACCCCCATAGGGGAGCCAATTCTACCAGAGTGATCACTGCAACGATCGTTCGTGTCTGTTGTTCCTGTCTGGTGTGCCCCTGCTGGACATCTGAAGGACTGCTACGTGGAGGTCTACGCACACCTTCATGAAATTCTACAACGTCGACATTCCAGGGAGGAGTACAGAGTCAGCCAAGCAGTGCTACGCAACCTGTTTGCTTGAAGGCGAGCCTGGTGAGGAGCAAAGAGTAATTGCTTCTGTTGAGCCTTGCCGCCTCCCGTGGTTGTGTAGGAAGGTACTGCTTTGTATTCTTTATTCATGAGCATGTGAATCCATGCCAGGCCCCATGCTGGAGAAGGAACATGTTACCTACCTGTAACTGTTGTTCTGCAGCATGGGGTCTGGCATGGATTCACATGGGAACTCTCCCTCCTGCCCCTTGTGGCTCTTCTTGGTCATACTGCCACTTTACGTGCTACCAAATCTGAAGATGGCTGCCAGAGGAGGGGATTGGGGAGAGGGCAGTCATTGGCTGGGGGCAATATGACCCAGAGCTCAGTGGTTAGTTTATAGGAAAAAGACAATTTATAAACGAAAGTGAAACTGTTTTTTCTTTTACCAAGGATTCCCAGCATGACGACAGGGAATATTCATGAGCATGTGAATCCATGCCAGACCCATGCTGGAGAAGAACAGTTAACTTGTTCCTTTTCTTGTATAGGGGTTTGTATACTCTCTCGCTATCAGATGGTAGGTTGCTTTCTTCAGCCGCTCTCCCTTTTCTTGTATAGGGACATTTTGCCATCCTTTTTGTGAAGCCCCCATCCTAGCTACCCTTACGGAAAAAGAATACAATTTCAAAATGGAACATCAAATGGGATAAGGATGATATCCTGATGCAAATCAAACGACTTAATTCCTCACAAACACCTGGGCCAGATGGGCTGTCAAACAATAGCTTGAAGCTAAACAAGCATGTGATGATTTCTGCGCTTCCCTGTTCTCCACGATAATGGACACAAACCAGATTCCATCTTCATGGAAAACTGAGACGTTGATTCATGTATTAAAAAAAGGAGCCAGAGCTTCTCCAAATAACTACCGTCTGCTTGCCATGTTAGATCCATTGGGAAAACTCTTTTCTTCAGTACTGCTCAGGCAATTAACACAATGGGCAAAACCAGCCAATAGAATGGATCCTAGTCAGACAGGGTTCCTTACAGGCAATTAACACAACAGGCAAAACAAGCCAATAGAATGGATCCTAGTCAGACCGGGTTCCTTACAGGCAATCAACACAATTGGCAAAACAAGCCAATAGAATGGATCCTAGGCAGACCGGGTTCCTTAAAGGCGCAGGAACTAACATCAATCTTCTGCTAATAAATCTCCGAAAACTGGAAGCAATGAGAGCGAAAACGAAAATCTATGCTGTTTTCATAGATTTAAAAAAACGTTTGTCGTTGTCGACCGTCGGAGATTGTGGCTGAAGCGACAGATGTGGAATTGTCCACCGAACCTGATATCTGCCATTCAAGAGCTGTACTCTGACACGTTAGTTCAGGTCAGGTTATCTAACCACGGCGCATTATCCAAGAAAATCGACACATGGAACGGACTAAAACAGGACTGGCAACTTGCTGCATTTCTGTTCAACTTGTATATCTCCGATCTGAATACATCCCAACATGAAGTACGAACATTTCCACCTATCTTAAATGGTAGTGCTGTACCCTGGATAATATATGCAGATGACGTTGTGTTGTTAGACAAAACACTGATTGGTCTTCAACATAGTCTAAATGCACTTGTCAACAACCTGGGCATCAATGGGCTAACCATCAACTCTACAAAAACCCAAACAATGGGCCTCATTACGGGTCGGCCGGTCCAGAAATAACAGTGGCCGTAAACCCACCACCACTGTTAATTCCGGACCGCCCAATCTCGAGTCCTGCAGGCGGGAGGTGGCGTTCCCACCAGGTCTGACCTGGCGGGTTTAACACCGGCCGCCTGCAGGCGGACGTGGAAACACCAGCACCATCACGAGATGGTGCCGGTGTTTCCACTTCCCCATTCCCATTGAGTCCTATGGGACTCAATGGGAATGGGGATTTACCGAATTCCGCCTCAGGAATTCCCGGGACACCAGGGTCGTAATGCCCTGGTAATTCCGGGAGTCACGGAGGTGGAATGGTAAAACGAGTCTTGCGGTAACCAGGCGTTTTACCGCCTCGGTTACCGTCGGACTCGTAATGAGGCCCAATGTCTTTCTCTAACCAGCATGGGCAGCGTAAAGAGAATTGTTCCCTTTACTTGGGCCTAACCAAGTTGACACAAGTACAAAATATAAAATATCTAGGGTTATGGATCAATACTGCTTTAGAAGAACATGATTGGGGAAATGCCCTTCACACTAAAGTGCGCTCTCTGGCGCGTCAAGCCTATTTACTACATCGAAAATATGGGAAATTCTCTGCAAGTCCGGTATTAACATTCTACTGACAGAAGGTTATTCCAATTCTATCCTTTGGTGCAGAAGCTGCTCTCAATTTATCGTGGACAATTTTCGACCAGCTAGAAGATACTTTCTGGAGAAGGGTTCTGTCTCGCCCAAAGTCCTTTCCGTTTGTATGGGTAAGGTTTGAAATTGCGACACAATCGATAGTGCAGTGGAAGTCACTTGATCTATATCGAAAAACTACACAGCAAATAGAAATACTGAATCATTGGAAAGCCAGTTGCTCTAGATGGCCAAGTGCATTAGACTCATCAGAAGAAGTCCTAAAAATGTATCCTTGCATGATCCAAAAATAAATTCAATGGATGGACTGGATGGAGACGCAAGAAAGCAAGGCCAAATACAAACTCTCCATAAACTGTGTTAATGACTGTAATGCAATAAAACAGCTGCCACAATATCTACTCAAATTTCTGTGTCCAAAATGTAGAGACTTCTTGCGTTTGAGGCTGAACCTCCTTCCGACAAGAGAAGCATTAATACACCGGAAGCAACTAAAATCATATCTGAATTACTGTTGTTTCTATTTTAACCAAGCGGAAACCATACAACATATTCTTATGGACTGGGATGCGCTGGCTGAAACGAGACAGCAATATCGGAACATATTGCAAACAGAAGCTACACCAATGTCCAAAGACGATCGCTGGTCCTCTTTGCTACCAGGCAGGCACACATCGCTTATATTCAGGGTAGTCCAATCATGGCTGGAAGTCACCACTTTGAAGAATTTTTGATTCTGGAACATTATATATTTGATGAATTGGATAATCTATTAATTGATGTTTTGTAGTAAAAGGTTTGTAATAAACCAGATTACTAATAAAAAAAAAAAAGTATAGGGACTTGTATACTCTCTCGCTATCACATTTGTAGTTTGCAGGGTTCAGCCGCTATCCCTTTTCTTGTGCAGCCACTAAGCTCTGTTTTACTTTATTGCTCTGTAAATCTCTTGTACTTTGCCCTGCCTTGGGGCCCTTCCAAGATGGCTGATTCACATTGCCCTAACTAGGCTCCTTGCAGCCTGAGCCTACACCCCCTCCCATTGGTTGCCTTGGTCTTTTGTAACCAATAGTAGCAACCAGGAGGCTGGAACCGGCCTGTTTACTAAGTCCCGAAACAAAGGCTCGGCCTCCTCCGTGGAGGGGTCTGAGGGGGCTGCCCCTACACCCCCACACTGTGACTGATGTGACCCTGCTCTCTCTCAGAGCATAGCGTGAAGATCGTGACACTTTCATTCCTTGGGGTTAGGTATCCTTCTAGTCATCACTGCGATCATCTCTAACTTCCCTCCCTGTTAGGCAGAATCAGATGCAGTACCCTTGGGGAACACTACATGCAAGTAAGACTACAAGTGTCAGTACAATTGCACCTTTGGTACAAGCCTGTACTACACAGTTATGTGGTAGCAGTGGCTGAGCAGCCAGACTTATCTCAAGAGTTGAGTGAGCAGTAGCACAAGTTACACATAGGACCAACAACTACAGTGGGCCTCATTCCGAGGTTGGCGGTAAGGGGTTAACCGTGCCGGTAAGGGTGGCGGTGCCGTTAACCCCTTACCGCCGCATTACGAGGTCCTTTAGCGGGTCCCGCTAAGGGCGGCTGGTTTTACCAGGCGCCCTTAGTGGGAGCCGCTAAAGGACCAGGGAGCTAACAACGGGCCCGTCGTTAGCTCCCTCCCCATTCCCATTGAGCCCTATGGGGGCACGAATGGGAATGGGGATGGGTTCCCTGAATGGGGAAATACCGGGTCCTCCAAGGTTGGAATGGCCCGGTATTTCACCATTCAGGGAACCCGGACCCGGTATGCGTCTTGTGGGTAGCCATGGCGCTAATAGCATCATGGCTACCTCCATACTCGTAATGACCCCCACTGATTCAAACAAACACTTACTCAAGGTTTCTTGGTAAAAGAATATACATTTATTTACACAGTCAGTTTGAAAACATTACACTAGCAAGAGCAGCTCAATATCATCTCCTAATACTACAAATACACAACCAATAAGTTACTGATCAAGTGCAGCTCCCCTGCAGTGGGAGCCAAATTGGCACTTCAGATACTTTAAAAAGGGGTAAAAAGACAACTGCACAAATACTTTCATAGGTGGGGCAAAGGGTTTCAGTAAACTACAACAAGCAATTCAGTTCATAGGCCTGGGCCAAAGTCAATGGTTCAGAGTCTTTGTATAGGATAGCACAGTTCTGGTAGTAAACGGTTAAGTCTTTGCCACAGATGAAAAGTTAGATGAATGTTTAGGGAAGGAGAAGCCTTCTAAGACGAAAGTTTCACAAATTTTCTCCGTTGTCGAAAAGATTTCCAGACCGCGTTTGCAAAGAAGAGCTGTAGCTGAGGCAGTCGTTCCTGGCAGTTCGAGCAGATCTCGCTATTCCTGAGCTTCAGTCGTGGGGACAAGAAGAAGGACGTTGGGAGGTTCCTGCACTGCTCAGGGATAGGCCACAAGCTTGGCAAAACGTCAGTTTAAGGTGCGAGTGCCTTAAAGTCTACAAGCTGGTTTCCTTCCCCCTGGCTATCCGGTTTTCAACTGCACTCTGAAGAAAATTCGACCAGGGCGGGGACAGTGTCCAGGTGGATTGCGAGTTGGTTGTTCCCACCAAACACAAGGGAAGAAGTTAACCTTGAAGGGCTTCTCTGTTGATGGAGTTTCAGGCAATTCAGACCTGCAGTAGGGCTTCACCGGTTGTCCAGGAGTTGCATCAGTCCTCTTCCTTCAGCTAGTCTTTGGTTCTATCGTTCCAGTGGTCGACTCTGCTTTCCAAGTCCCAGAGACCTGCTTTTAAACAGTTTTCTCCCATTAATTCCGGCCTGGCTGTCACTTGCCCAGCAGGGCGGCTGTCCTTGCCGGATAGCCAGCTGGCCAATCACGCCAGAGTGCATTCAGGTCTCTTAGGAGACTAAGCACAGGGAGTTTCGGGCACCTCCCTCACATCCTGTCCATCCCAGATATTCGGGCGCCAGAGGAAGGCTTCAGCACTGAAGCCCGCCAAAGGCCAACCAACAAAGGTACCAAACCTGGTTTGGCGCGCAGAGACAAACACAAGAAGGACCTTTCATAAAAGAAATGGCAAAAAAAGGTGACCGGCACCTGCTTTTACAGATAGGTCTTGGGCGTCATATTGAAGTAGTTTGATCTAAACCACTGCCACCAGCCATTTAAAGTAGGAAAGGGTAACATTTACTGTTAAATTAGTTTTTTGACTCAGGGGAAGCTAGGCAACCCCTCCAGCACTCTGTGGGAAGATAGTGTGTGTCTGGTCTGTATATTTCAAGAGACTAGTAAAGTCAATTTAACTTTACATGCTCTGGGAGACAGTAGTCAGTCCCAGAGAAGGTATTTAAGCCTTGGGAAGTCTGAAAGACATCCCTGTGCCACTGCACTGAAGGTGCTGTGTGACACACAGAAACAGATGATGCGCATGGAGTTGTTTTAAAACTCCATAACCAAAGAACACAAAAGTAAAACGCACATCAAAATACATGAAAGAGTGGGAAAAAAGGCTCACACTCTTTCCAGGTAAAAAATAAAATCTTGCTGTGGGTCTGAAAAGGTATGGTAATGGAAATTAGCACATTCTTGAGAATTCTCCTTAACACCTACCACCACTCTTACTACCCACACCCACCCACCCTACTACATTGTGCTTCATCTGTCCTGTATTGCTTATCTCGTCCGCTTGCACCCCCCTTTGTTTTCCCTTAGTGACCCCACCCGCCTTCCATTCTTCCTTCACTCCCCACCCTCCATCTCTACTCTTACCCCCCCCTCTTCCACATCTCCTATGGTGCACTCTGTTTGACTATCCTACCCTTCTCACGAAGTCTGGTAGGAAGAGGTACAAAAAGGATATCCTGGTCTCCAACCCAGGACTCCCTTTAGCTGATACCTACACCAGCGCCTCCTCCAGACAGACCCTCACCGACATCCCGACATCCTCCTTACCGTCCCTTCGCCAGACCTATGGACTCTTCATATGGTCTCTGTGCTCTTCCTTGCTCTGCCTCTCCCTTTAATGGTGGCACCCGGTGGGAGGCCCTCATGGCCTCCTTCCTTCATCTCCTCTAAGGTCATCATCAATATTTACCTCAAAGGCACTGTCTTGGTCCAAGGCCCTCAGGCCAACCTCCTCCTCTTTGATTGATGCTGCCTGTGCCTTATTAACTTCCTTTCCTCTCCTGCTGTTCCTTCTCTACCTTCTTCGGCTCCCTTGCCTCCTCCCTCTGCCACTACTTTGGTGCTCCTCTCCTCAGCTACCTTGGCCTCTCCTCCTACCTCCTCTGTCCTACCTTTTGGCTCCTTCTACACCTCTGCAGAGAGTTCCTCTGATTAGTACCCCTCCCCGGAAATCTTTCAAGGATGGCAACTTTCTCATCCTTGCCACTCTTAACTCTGGCTCAGCTGTCAAACACTCCTCTGACATCTGCCGCCTCCTGGCAGAACTTGTGATGTCCTTTGTCTCACCGAAACATGGTTCACGGCCAGCTCTGTCACGAGCTTTGACAATCTCCTTCCATATGGCTACAAGATCCTTGGTGCCCAGACCCAACCGTTCCGGTGGGGATGTAGTCTTGATCTTCCCTGATTGGATTCCTTACTCTATCATTCCTATGCAGACCTACTCCTCCTTTGAATGTCTGGTCTGTAGGCACGCTCTGTCTCTCTCTCTTTCTCTCTCTCTCTCCCCTGGCCACTCTCTCACAGTGGCTACTATCTACTGGCCACCTAGTCTGATCACCTCCTTCCTCTCTGAGTGGGCTGACCTCTCTTCCTCCCTCATGGCCTGAACTCCTCATAGTTGGCGACTTCAACATCCACCTGGATGCTTCATGTTCCGCCCCGGGACTCTTCTGAAAACGTTGCGACTCCCTCTCTCTCTCTATTCTTCCCACTGGCCTAACTCACTCTGCAGGGCATACTCCTGATGTTCTGATCTCCTCAGACCTCCCCGCTCTAACCCTCTCACCACTCCTCTCTCCTGGAGTGAGCAGTTTCTCCTCTCCTCTCATCTCTCTCTACCCCCAGCCACTTTCTCAGTCAATCGACCCATGAAGCGTGTGTCTGAGGCTTTCACCCCATCGTTCTCGCCCCCTCCTGCACCTCTGTTTGACGCACACCCTGCTATCTCTGATACTCTTGAGGTACTCGCCCCTGTTATGAGGAACCCCACGAAGCCTTAAATCAAGTGCAACTCCTGGTACGACTCTGACTTCGCCACCCTTCAATGCAATTTTATTGTGGCTGAGAGGAAATGGTTGGCATCTTGTACACTCTCTGAAAAACTGGCCTGTCGCCTGCTCCAAAGGCAATACCAACTCTGTACTCACTAAGAAGAGAGCTCACATCCAAGCCTGCGTTTCTGCGGCATCTAACAACTCGCCAAACTCTTTAAAATCTGCAAGGAGCTGGCCAATCATTCTGCAGTCTCTACCTCTCCTGCCCCCTTGCCAGACCCTCTTCACGGCCCTGGCTTCTCATTTCATCTGTAAAACCCAGGACATCCTGTCCACCTTCTCTGCGTCTCTTGCTTCTCCCCCATGCTCTCATCTCGCTCTGGGCCCCTTGCCCCCTCTTCTCTGCCTTTTCCCTCTTCTGCCCGATGAGGTTTCTAGACAAGTCTGATCTATGAAAACATCCTCTAAACAGGTTCTTCCCTGTTCTTCCAAAACCATCAAGGACCACATTGACACCCCCGTCCCAGCCCTGGCTGACTTCTACAACCACTCCTTTGCCTCCAGTACCTCCCCCCCCCAAAGCACTCTTGTGCACTCTCTTCTCAAAAAGCCCTCAGCCAACCCCTCAATTCCGGCTAATTATCGCCTGATCTCTATCACTCCTTTCCTGGGCAAATTCCTGGAAAAGCTGGCCATCTCGCAGCTTAATCTTCACACAGATTCTGTTGGCGGTCTCCATGACCATCAGTCTGGTTTCAAAGCAGCCAGAAGCACGGAAACTGCTCTCCTGAACATCCGTGAAGACCTACTCTCTAACCTTGATTCTAATTTCCCCTCTGTTGTCGTCCTACTTGATCTCTCCTCTGCCTTTTACACGGTTAACCATGCCATCCTGCTCAACCAGCTCCGTGATAATCTGGGTATCACTGATCAGGCTCTGGCCTGGTTAACTTCTTTCCTCTCTGACCGACCCTCACAGGTCCAACTTGGGTCCTTCCTCTCCTCTCCTCTGTCTCTACCTGGAGTGTTCCCCAGGGGTCTAACCTCTCCCTGGTTGTTCAACCAATGCCTGGCACCTCTCGCCTACCGCATTGCTGCTTTCTGCGCCAACTTCCAATGCTATGCAGATGACACCCAGCTCTCCTGCAGGCTCCCCACTGCCGCGTCTTCTCCTTCTCTCATGCCAGATTGTCTCTCTGTCATCCAAGAGTGGTGCACCGCCAACGATCTCTGCCTGAATGCCAGCAAGATGGAGATCCTCCTCAATGGCACACCAGCACATATCTTTCCCCCCTTACTCTCTGGCCAGCCTCCCTTAGCCCTCCTCCTGGTCTCACCTGCGAGGCTAAGAACATTGGGGTTATCTTTGACTCCACACTCTCCTTCTCTCCTCACATGTCCGTCTCTAAGATGTCAAACTACCAACTGCACCTCCTGAGAGGTATTCTTCCTTTCATCTCCTTCCCCTAGAAGCTCACTGTTTCTAGAGCCCTGGTTCTCTCTAGGCTTGACTACTGTAACAGCCTCTTTTTTAAAAATGTTAAATCTGCCTGCCTCTACTCTCGGCCTCCTGCAACTCATCCAGAACAGGACTACAAGACTTGTTCTTGGCCTCAAGTCCAGGGACCGTATCTCTTCAGCACTGAAATCCCTCCATTGCCTGCAAGGATCAAATTAAAGACCCTTTGCATTGTCCACAAGGCCTTCTGAGACCTCAGACCAAAATATCTTCAGCTTTCTCTTGTTTCTTCCTACTCAAACCCTTCGGTCCTCCAGCTCCTTGAGAGTCAGGCGCTTTTCCAAGCAACAAGCTGGTGGCAGATCCCTCTCTTCGGCGGGCGCCTCCCTCTGGAACAGCCTCCCTTCCTCTCTGAAACTTGAGCAGAACCATCTCTGGTTCCGGAAGCAGCTCAAGACTCTCCTCTTTGCCTCTGCCTTCTCTCTTCTTCTTCCCTGCTGATCTGTCTGATACTGCACTGGTTACCTGGTTACCCTCTGAACCACAGATCCAGGTCCCTGCCCTGCCAGCTGCACACCTGCACTGCCTCCTGGCAACCCTGCACTTAGTGCAGGTAGGGGGACTGTAGGGTTACAGATATCACTTGCTCTGCTGCACCTAACCTTGCACTGCCACCCGGTGGCCGCACTTCTTGTTTCTTGATGTGTAGATCCTATCTACTGCTCTTGCTCCTCCTCCCCTTCCCTCTGCACTTTTCCCCTTTCCTCTCCCCTGCACTTCCGCAATCTCAATGTCACCGGGCCTAGTAAAACCGTTGTCTTGTCTCCCTCTTGTCCCCCTCCCCTGCCTCGTCATGCTCTGAAACACTTGTGTATGGGCTTGCTATAAATAAAATATCATATCATATACAGACTTGTATACTCTCTCTCTCTCTATCAGATGGTACATGGCATGGGTCAGCCGCTCTCCCTTTTCTTGTATAGGGTCTGGTATTCCCTCTCACTATCAGACGATACATGGCATAGTTCAGCCGCTCTCCCTTCTCTTGTATAGGGGCTTGTGTACTCTCTCACTATCAGACGATACATGGCATGGTTCAGCCGCTCTCCCTTCTCTTGTATAGGGGCTTGTATACTCTTTCTCTATCAGATGGTACATGGCATGGTTCAGCCGCTCTCCCTTTTCTTGTATAGGACAGGGCTCGGAATTGAGGGGAGTTGGGAGCTATTTGGCTCCTGATTCTAGCATAGTAGATTAAGAAATCCGAGTAGATCCGACTCTAGCGCGCTAAGTGTCCTAAGGTATGGTGAGGCGGGCTGCACCACCGGAACCTTGAAGCTCCACTCCCAACCTCAAACAACAAATACACTGAAACAGGGTGGTTCCCGGTGATTGTGCTAGCCTGAAAGATGGCTTCTTCAAATAAATGTACAGTTACACACTTCAATTATTGATCCATTTAAATCAACACAAGTATCCTGATGGGCTTGTTAAGCTCTGATTTAAATCATACATATCACAGCAGTTGACTTCTTCAGCCTACACGTGTTTCGACAAAAAAGTGTCTTTGTCAAGGCTGATCTCAGAACATACGAGAAAAACATAATGAAATTGAATAATAATAGTGTTTAGAAAACACATACATCATTTTACATACCATTGGCGGGGTTTGGGAGAGCGGAGAGAGAAGTCGCATGAAGAGGACAAGATAATTAGTTGCATTGCACTTTTTACATCTGCGTGCTATAATTAGCATGTTCTAATAACCCCATGTAGCAGTGAACTGATATAAGTGAGTAACATCCATGTGGTTCATAGGTTACTAGAAATGCAGTGAATGAGACCGTGGTAGGAGAAGCACCCAAAGAATTACCATAGTTAGGATGGCAATGTAAGGTGAAATTACCATTGTTAAGGGTTGTCATAGATTCCTTGAACTCATCAACAGTGAGGTCAGTCGGTGCTGGATAATTGCTTACAGTTAAGGTAACACTATCTATGCTCATTAGTGGCCTAAAGAAAATGGGATCAAAGCAGTAAGCGTTTGCCTCGGTGAGTCAAGTAGGAGTAATGGGGGATGTGGCTAATGCGAGCACTGAACTGTTAGGTAAGGCTAATGAGCACCAATAGTATTGTGGGTCATGGTCACAGTGTGAGCATTCAGCTCATAAAACTGAAACAAAAGTATATATTGAAAATATTACATGCTTTGAACATTAATTTACTTATAATAGTTGCCGTAACGCGCACAGTGGTTAAAGTGAGCACTTAGCATTTCAGCATGTTAGTGCTGATACGTTCCTATATTCACGGCATAGGGTCTTGATTGCGGTATATATCCCTACAGATAGGATACATTAGGGTATGCAAGTACCACAGTAAGTATGCTGTACTGCACTCGATTAAGCTCTATGTTGGCGTCATGAATAATATTGTTACTACGTTGTAGTCAGATTATCAAACGTCGAATGTAAGTTCTAGTAAAATACTAGTTACGGAGACCACCACGGGGCGCGGGGCATGTCAGATGTGTGATTCTCGTGCTCCTCCATCCCCGCAGGGCCTAGTGGTCTGCTACAATCCCCGGCCGGGATTAATCAGTGAAGCCCCAGCAGACCAGGGCATCGGGAGACTGGCTCTACCGAGACAGCGCACCAGAGGAGCTTCCCCGACACAGTCCGGGCCGATGCGCCAGGAGTAGCCCCCCTGAGAAATACTTGCGGTCCGGACCGGCCGGCACCTGCAACATCGAACGCGGCCCATCCGACAGCGCTACTCACCCTTCGAGGGACTCTGCAGAGGCCCATGGCACAAAGGGACCCCCCCTGCTCACGGAGCGCCCCCGGAGAGTGGGAGGCAGGGGTGTGGGGACTCCAACCCAGCCAGGACTGAGATCGGTGGGAGCCCGATGGCGCTGGGAGGGGGGTACCGGGCCCCCCCCCTTGGACTGTATTCCTGAGCGGAGGAGAGGGGCAGACATCCAGCGGGCTCACTCGAGGTGAGGAGACGTTGGGTGGAGGCGAACTGGTGGGGAGTCACAGACTTGCCGCTGCCCCCCCTCCATATGACCCCCTGCGGCCTCCCCAGGGCCCCATCTCTGCAAACAGTCAGCCTGGGGGGGACACTTCATCGGCATCACCTCACCCCCCTTCAGTCTACACAGCTGAGACCCGCCCCCAGAAACAGGCCAAGACGCAGAGCAACGAAAACCCACCAGAACTCCCGGCACAACCAAAGGGCCTACAACCAGACCAAAAGCTAGGAACTTGGTACCCCGGCAGCGAGGGGGGGCCGTGACTGCCTAGCGGGCCCCGGGATCCACAATAGGTGAGCCTGATTGGAGCTACCGCATCGGGAAGCATTAGGAGAGCAACATCCTGGAGCGTCCCCCAGTCACCTGGGCAATAGTTTCCCTCCAACGAGTCCACCGTTCACAAACAGCCCCCGGGGAGGCTCACGTAACCATCGTGCCCGCAGGTAGCGAACCCCGACCCGCAGCACTCACCAAGGATGACCTTAAGGACATTCTGCAGAAGATTAAAGCTATCCGCACCGATATACAGCCCTCGATAGTGGACCTCACAGGAAGAGTGGATACCCTGGAGGAGAAAATGGAAGGAATGGAAAATAACCACCTACAGACAGATTTGTTGAACATGAAATATGAGGCGAGACTAACAGACCTATAAATGAGAGAGGAGGACATCATCCTGAAAATGGACGACCTTGAAAACAGGGAACACCGAAATAACATACGCATTTACGGGTGTGACGCAGCAAAGAGGAGAGACCGCGGCCGATGTGGGGAGAAAGGTCCAAGGCCTGATCAACCAACTATTCTCCCTAGAAGGGGGCAAGGAAGTGCAGTTGGAGAGAGCACATCGGGGTGGAGGGGGTGGAGGAGGAGGCCCAAGGTCCATAGTGGTGCGATTCCTACGATATAGAGAGAAAATGGAGGTACTGGAGAAGGCAAAGAGGCTAGAGAGTGTTATCTTTGAAGGGGACACAATTAGGGTCTACCAAGACCTGTCCTCCCTCACACTCACCCACAGAAGAGAGTGTCGTCTCCTTACCCAGTGGCTCACCACCCAGGACATAAGATACAGGTGGTCCTTCCCATTCGCCCTCTCCTTTGAACGTTCTGGTGTGGACTACAGGGTGACTAGCGGCAAGGAAGCCATGCAGGTCCTCCAGGTGCTTAAGGGTGATATTCCGGAAGATGGAAACAAAGAGGGCACTCAAGCTTGTCCGGAACCCAGGAGACAGCCCGCGGGGCCCTGGTCCACAAAGAAGAAGACAAAGGGCAGAAGGAAATTCAGGAAACCAAACACCCCAACGTCGGAGACCGGGGAGGACTAGGCAAACAAAGATCTTCCTTTGTGAAATGAAGGGTCCTCAGTTTTGGAAATCCCAGCCGGGGATACCGAGTTCAAAAAGGGAAGTGCGGTGGATGGATCCACATTCACCCTGGTGGCTTGGCCGTTGGCAGGCGTCCTCGATGGGATAGGGGGGAAGGAGAGGGGAGGGGGGGAGGTGAAGAGTGGGGAACTTGGGCCCAGAGCCGATTTAGCTTCAAAGGGGGACTGGGCAACTCCCAGGGGACCGGGGAAAAGATGAGACAAGGCAAAGAACCCCTGGCAGTCAATGAGAGAAATGGCTGGGTCGAGACCCTTAGAATAGGCTCCATCAATGTTAAGGGGCTCAACTCCCCCACCAAGCGCTCGCTCTTGGGGAAAGAAATGAAAAATGCGGGAGTATATGTCTGCTTCGTACAGGAAACCAGAACCGTGAAGGGAGAGGAGAGGGCTATCCCAGGATCTCATCTGGGCCAGATCTTCTGGGCATCAGGCAATGCTAAAAGAGGGGGGGGGGTTGGCATCATTCTACATAGGAACCAAAAGCTCACCGAGGTAACCCAGTGGGAAAGGGATGTTGGGAGAGCCATAGTGGTGTCGGGCAACCTACATAACTCCAGAGTCACCCTGGCCACCATATACTGCCACAATGTAGGCCAGATGGAATTTATCCAAGAAGCCCTGGATGAGGTGATGGCCAAAGCAGAAGGGCTCCTCATCGTGGGGGAGACTTCAGTATGTGGGCGAATCGAGAACTGGATCATAGCGGGAAAGCAATCCCACCGGGTAGCAGGGGAGGACGATCATAAGGAGGATTTCGGGACCTGATGTGGGAGCAGGGACTGCTGGACATATGGAGAGAATTCCATCCAACTGGGAGGGGATACACCTTCCACTCCGCCGTCCATGGTCCATGGTACAAGGACAAGAATAGACTACCTGTTCACGGGGCACCAGTTTATGAGCAGGACAGGTGCCTGTGAGATCCGCCCGGTCAGCTGGTCAGACCACGACTTGGTCTGGTCGAACATTAGCATATCGGGCCTAAAACCCAGGGAATCCCTTTGGAGATGTAGCGACTTTCTCCTCAGAGACATGCTCTTTAAAGAAGAAATGGTTTTGGCGATCAGGGAATACTTTGAGCATAATGACACTGGTGAGGTTGACCGGGGGATAGTATGGGAGGCGGCGAAGGCAACTTGGAGGGGCAGGTTGATTAATGAAGGGGCTTCCAAAAAAAGGGAAAGGTACCTCCTAGCCCACCAGCTGAGGTCGGAGAACCTCTCACTGGAGAAGTCTGAAGGGAAAGGAGAGACGGAGTGGGAGAGGGACCTAGGCTCTGCAAGGGGTAAGAGACAAGACCTGAGGGAACTAGAGATGGGTAAAATTGTAGCTGGACTCCAACATTTACGTCAAAGATATTACGAGAAAGGCGACAAAGCTGATGCTATGCTGGCAGCCAAACTCCGGGTTCAGAGGGCTGACAGATGGGTGGCAAGAATAGTAAGTGGTGAAGAGGGGGAAAGATCAGACCCTGAGGGTATAGCTGAGAAGTTTGCTGGCTTCTATGAAACCCTATACGGGAAAGAGGGGGGTGCAGAGAAGGAGAGCCTTGACACATACCTCAAAGGGGTCACCCTCCCCACCCTTGGACTCTCGGAAGCAGCCGCCCTGGACGCCCCGATAACAGAGGAGGAGGTACTCAAGGCAATATCAGGTCTTAAACTGGGAAGGGCCCCGGGAGAAGATGGTTACACAGCAGGCTTTTACAAGGCCTTCTCAGGCCAGCTGGCATGGTTTTTGCAGGCCTTTTCTCCAACATTATGTCCACAGGGAGGGTACCCCTATCCTTTGGTAAAGCCCTAATCACAGTGATCCCTAAGGAGGGGAAGGATCCAGCAGATTGTTGTTCCTATAGACCAATCTCACTCCTGAACGTGGATGCAAAACCATTCACGAGGATCATTGCCACAACGTTAGATGGCCATATGCCGGGGCTGATTCACTCTGACCAGGTGGGCTTCATACAGGGGAGACAGGGGGCGGACACCCTTCGTAAGACTCTGCATGTCATGAGGGAGGCGGCACCGAAGGGAGATAACCCGGTCCTGGTGGCCACCGACGCCGAAAAGGGGTTTGAACTTGTAGACTGGGGGTTCCTACATGGGGTTCTCGAGAAGTTGGGCTTCGGACCGGGGATCAGGCAAGCCATCAAGGCCCTATATGTAGCCCCATCTGCTAGAGTCACGGTCAATGGACGCCTGTCACGCACCTTTAACCTCCAAAGAGGGACGAGGCAGGGATGTCCTCTCTACCCCCTCCTATTTGCCATGACTATGGAGATACTGGCAGAATACCTCAGAGGCTCCCCGATGGTACGGGGTATAGACATAGGAGACCGAACCTTCAAACTCGGTTTATACGCAGACGACATTCTGCTACACCTAAAGGACCCCACCGGGTTGGTTCCTGCCACCCTGCAGGTTATTGCTCAGTTTGGCCTCTTCTCAGGCTTCAGGGTAAATATAGGCAAGTCCGTGATCTTCCCCTTCGCCCCAGATACGGAAAGGAATCTAGCCGAGCTGACTCCCTTGGGCCTCCAAATTCGCGCTGAGGGTATAAAATACCTGGGGATAAATATAGTTAGACCTAAAGAGGACTTGAGCCAGGCAAACTACCCCCCTCTCTTCGACAGACTGTTCAGGGACATGGAGGGCTTGCCAAAGGGGCACATTTCATGGATGGGAAGGATACATGCTTAAAGATGAACCTCCTCCCCAGGGTGCTATAGGTTTTCCAGATGCTCCCTCCTGGGGCCCCGGAGCTCTACCTCATAGAAGCCAAAAAGCGTATAACCCAATTCATTTGGCAGGGTCAGAGACCCAGAATAGGATATGAGACCTTCACTCTCCCCAAGGAAAGAAGGGGAGTATCTCTCACAGACCTGTGAACATACCATAGAGCAGCCCAACTCAGGGCACTGGCCCCTCACCTCATGGAGGACCCCAACAAACAATGGGTTTACCTCGAAAATGCCTACCTCCACCCAGTCACGGTGGGAGAATGGTTATGGTCCCACTGAAGAAATTACCCAAGAGAATAAGGGATCACCCCATACTTGGAACTATGTGGAAAGCACTGGCAGGGAAGGGGACTAGAGAACAGGTGACCACTTGGCCCTCCCCACTGAGCCACATCTGGTCCACCCCAGTACTAGAAGAAATCCCTGTCCATGAACATTATCAGTCCTGGTTTGACGCAGGACTCTGTAGAGTCGGTCAGTTGGTAAGGGAGGACACCTTTATAACCATTCAAGAACTAGAGGAGGCCCTGGCAATTGGTAAACTCTCCCCGCTCCTATATTTGAGACTCAAGGGGGTCCTAATGAAACCAAAACTGAAGTCAGGTATCCAAAGAAAGCTTACCCCGGTTGAAAAAATCTTAGACTCCCACTTAGATATGAAAGGCCTCATCTCCCTCCTTTATGGAGCCCTCATGATCCCCGAGAGGGTTCAACCAAAAGCCTTAGAAGTAAGTGGGCGAAGGACCTGGGCCGTGGAATAGATGATGGCTTATGGGGACGAATCTGTAGCAGGGCATTCAAGACATCTATCTCCTGCCAATATAAGACACACACTATTAAGCTCCTTCATAGATGGCAGTATGCCACGATCACTCTATCCAAGATGTTCCCAGAGGTTGTCCCGATGTACTGGCACGGATGTGGGGAGAAAGCCAACTATTGGCACATGTGGTGGTCATGTAAGAAAGTGCAAGCATACTGGTCGGAGGTTCTGAGCTGGTTGAAGGAGGCGGGAGAGGGGGGTCTACCTACAGGACCCTGTCCTATTAATGTTTGGTCTACATCTAAGGGAGGAACGTTGGGAAAAACTCCCGGACCCAACACACTCGCTACTTTTGGCAGCTCGGGCTAGAACGTGGAAAAGGGCCTCCCTACCCTCGAGAAGAGAGTGGCTTGCAGTGGCCAAGGACATTTATTTCATGGAAAGACTCACGGAGGCGACCCAGGGCTTGAGTGCCCAGATAGAGATGGCCACACTGAGGACTCACCGGGAGGATCACATGGGCTCTCGACCTGGCCTGTCCGGCCCGAAACAGGCCAAAGTACATGACATTTTGCTACAGAATCGGAGGAGTTTGTTCCTCACCGACGGCCTTAAGCCCGGTTGGAGCTGCCCAAGGACAGTACATGGAGACGAGCGGTTCCGGTCCCCCGAGACCAAGGTTCAGGGGGAGGGTGGGTGTATACCTCAGCGAATGATGATTTGTTCTTTTTTGAAATTGTGCTGGGCACCTGCCCAAAAGTTCACATACTATACAAGTTCTCTGTTGCCTTTTATAAACCAATACAAATTGATGAAGGACAGATTGCAGGTTGTAAAGTGGAATGCAATGTCTGGTGTTTATAGTTGGCATGGGCTACAAAAGACTCTGGTGAACGGTACAGGTGTTCGGCATGAGTTTCCACGTGGTATAGTTGGCAGTGGCAACTAAATGTTGAATATCATATTCCCACGAACAAAACATGTCCAAGCACAGAATTCTCAGGAATAGTAACAGTGACTTCCCTCAATGGGAAAGGCAATGGCCCAAATCTCGAGTGTTGTACTGCGCGGCGGCCGTCAACATGACAATACTTATGAAATGGTCTTCCGAAAAGTGCCTGGTCCGTGTGACTGCACATACCGCGTCATGGAATGTGTGCGCATGTGCTCGAAGGCTGGTGATTGTTTATTAGCAAATACATGTGTCATGATGAATGGGCCTGTGTCACCCGATGGTTAATCAGGACTTATCTAGTCATAGTCAATCATTGCGGCCATAATCAACCTTGGAGGGCCTGGTAATTCCTCATTCAAGGAACCCGGACCCGGTACATCCCCATTCCCATTCGAGCCCCCATAGGGCTCAATGGGAATGGAGAGAATGCTAACAACGGGCCCATTAGGGCCCGTTGTTAGCATCCTGGTCTGCTCGCGGGACCCACTAAGGACGCCTGGTAAAGCCAGGCGTCCTTAGCGGGTTCCCGCGAGCAGACCTCGTAATGGGGCGGTAAGGGGTTGACGGCTCTCGCACCTTTTCCGGTGCCGTTAACCCCTTACCACCTTCCTCGTAATGAGGCCCTATATCTAGCATAGTCAAACAATGCCGCCCTAATCGGAATAGCAATAGAATGTGAGGATCATCCCGGGGTGTGCCGGGGATGCCTATGTGAGCGAAGTGGCTCCCGCATACCGTTGTCTGCAACGTGTCCGAGTGCCGTGGGAATTGTCACTGTTAAAATCTGAATTGTCAATATTGGCCTAGCTAGCAAACCTCTTCTAGGCATGCTCATAATTGAAGCAGCGTATGTAAGTGCGCATAAGCTTGGTTAGCAACCTGAACAAATTGGTTAATGTGGGCAATAAATGTTGATGACTGGTGCCGTGAGAGCGATGGGGTATGGGTTCACAGAAGTTGGTGGGTTAAGTAAATAAAATGCGCACAGAGATTAGCTAATTAGTGTTGATGTGGTTATAATGGGTGCTTCTTCTTCACACTTCTATATAAACTCTACAGTTACCAAAGTTCACATAATCAGTTGATCAGCTTGATCTATGCTAAATAACAGGGCATTCCGTAAAAGGATGACTACAATGAGTTAACATACAGCTGACATATTACATGGAGTTAACATACAGCTGACATAATTATTTTAAAAATAACTTTCATACGGATGGTTCCACGACAAGTCATATAGAACAAGAGCATCTGGGCATGGATTTGGCATACAGCATGTGTCATTATACTATGATCATATCATAAATCATGTAGTGTAAGAACATGGTTGTACAAAATTGGCATACAGCACTCCTGATAGTGTTGCTTTGGTCATGCAACTGGTTCTACCTTGGGTCGTATAAGTAACGCAGAGCAGAGCAGTATGAGCCACATGATTAAATATACACTAAAATTATTCATTTAGAGAAACACATTAATTTCATTTTCAGTATTCAAACCTTTTGGTACCTCTACATTTCCATATAAGCCTGGATTCCATCTGGCGCAGAATGAGTGTGTGATCGCCCTCACGTTTATTGGTGGTGCCTTTCTGTAATCCTATAAACTTGATATCTCTCTTATCAAGTAATTGGTGCTCTTTCTGCCAGGGTTGTGCAAGTGGTAGTCTGGGAACCTGGCTTTTAAGATTGGCCAGTTGTTCTCTAATGCAGATTCTCTGTGATAACGTTCTTGATAACAATCTCCCCTCCATGTTCTGGGGTGAATGTGTCACAGTTGTTATGTGCATGTTGCCACATATTACAGGTGCCACAGCGGTAGAAGCCAGGTGATGGTGACAACCAATTGGCAGCGTTCCCTGATGGATATGAGTCACTGCTCAGGAACGAGGGGAAAAGCAGATTTCTAATAGTAGGCTCCCTCATGTAAACAAATTTGGGTTTGCGTGAAATGTGTTGTTTGATATCTTTATCCATGTGCCAGGGAGATTTCTCAAAGTGCTAATTTCCCTTACCTTTTGAGACCACCAGCAACTTTGCTGGATTACTAGGATAAAAAAAAAAATTTTAGTTTTTTTTTTTTAACCTGGGAAGAGTGTTGAGCCTTTTTTCCCACTCTTCCATGTATTTTGATGTGTGTTTTCTTTTGTGTTCTTTGGTTATGGAGTTTTTAAACAACTCCAGAGGCATCATCTTTTTCTTATGTGTCACACAGCACCTTTAGTGCAGTGGCACAGGAGTGTCTTTTAATCTCCACAAGGTTTAAATACCTTCTCTGGGACTCACCACTCTCTCCCAGAGCATGTAAAGTTAAATTGACTTTACTAGTCTTTTTAAATTTACAGACCCAGCCCAAACTATCTTCTTATAGCGTGCTGGAGGGGTTGCCTAGCATCCCCTGAGTCTGAACACTCATGTAACAGTCAGATATTACCCTTTCCTACTTGAAATGGCTGGTGTCTGTGGTTTTAAACAAACTACCATGCCGTTTATTTTAGGAAAGGTCCTTCTAGTGTCCAACTCTGCACGCCAAACCAGGTTTGGTCCCTTTGTTTGTTGGCCTTTGGCTGAAGCCCTCCTCTGGCACCTGAGTATCTGGGGTGGACAGGATGTGAGGGAGGTGCCCGAAACTCCCTGTGCTTAGTCTCCTAGGAGACCTGAATGCACTCTGGCGTTATTGGCCGGCTTGCTGTCCGGCACGGACAGCCATCCTTCTGTGTGAGTGACAGCCTGGCTGGAATGAATGAGGGAAAACTGTTTAAAAGCAGGCTTCTGGGACTTTTAAAGAAGAGTCGACCACTGCAACGAAAGAACCGAAGACGAGCTGAAGGAAGACGACTGCTGCAACTCCTGGTCCACTGGTGAAGCCCTGCTGCAGGTCCGAATTACCTGAAACTCCTTCGACAGAGAAGCCCTTCAAGGTTAACTTCTTCCCTTGAGTTTCGTGGGAACAACCAACTCGTAAGCCGCCTGGACACCGTCCCCATATTGGTCGAATTTTCTGCAGAGTGCTTTGGAAAACCGGATATCCAGTGGGAAGGATACCCGTTTGTGGTCTTTTAGGCACTAGCACCTTAAACCAAATATTTGCCAAGCTTGTGGCCACTTCCCTGGGCAGTGCAGAAACCTTGCGACGTCCTCCTACTTTTCCCCACGACTGAAGCTCAGGAGCAGCGAGATCTGCAGGAACTGCCAGGAACAACTGCCTCAGCTACAGCTCTTCTTCACTTTAAAGGTACTGTGTAAATGCGGTCATGAAATCGTTTCGGCCGCAGTGAAACTTTCCCGACTTTGAAGGCTTGTCCTTCCATAAACCAACATCTAACTTTTCGTCTGACCATATTCTTCTAAGATCCATGACAAAGACTTAACTGTTTACTACCAGAACTGTGCTATCCTATACAAGACTCTGAACGATTGACTTTGGCCCAGGCCTATTGAATTGAATTGTTGGTTGTAGTGAACTGAAACCCTTTGCCCTGCCAATGAAAGTATTTGTGCCTTGATTTCTTTTAAATCTTTTCTTTTTACCCCTTTTTAAAGTAACTGAAGTGCCATTTTGCTCCCACTTCAGGGGAGCTGAACTTGTTCAGTAACTTATTGGTTGTGTATTTGTAGTATATTAGTGTGTGATATTGAGCTGCTCTTGCTAGTGTAATGTTTTCCAAATGACTGTGTAAATAAATGTATATTCTTTTACCAAGAAACCTTGAGTAAATGGTTATTTGAATCCCTGTGATTGTTGGCCTTTTGTGTAACCCCTGGTACTGCTCACTTTACTCTTGCGATAAGCCTAACTGCTCAGCCACTGCTACCACAATACTGTGTAGTACAGGCTTGTACCACAGGTGAAATTGTACTGACACTTGTAGTCCTAATTGCATGTAGTGGTCCCAAAGGATACTGCATGTGATTCTGCCTAACACCATGCACTTATGTTATATAGTCTTTGCGCATCAGTCGAGTACTGGGTATTGATATTGGTGGTTGCTTTGTTTTCGGATGGTTACTCAGTTTAGGTTGTAATACCTCTGTCCTCGCGCGTTGATTCTTCTCAAGACTCTGGCTAATTGTGGGTGCTGGGTATCCTCTGGCTTTGAATCTCGTGGACAAAAGTTCACATTCAGCTTGAAAACCTGTTTTATGGCTGCAATTTCTTCGATCCCGATGAAGTTCCCCTGCAGGAATGTTATTAACAGTAGTTCTGCAGTGACAGCTGGAAGCATGGAGAGTGGAGTTTACCTCCGTTGGTTTCTGAATGTTTTTGTCTCAATTGCATCATTCCCTATATATATATGTGTGCATATCAAGAAAATCTTGCAGTATCACTGCAATGCTCCGTAAGGCGTAAACCAAAGCTGTTACCTTTGAGATGCTTCAGATATCTGTCAAAGGATGCAGTTGGTCCATCCCAGAGGAGCAGGATGTCATCTTAGTGTATCTCTTCCGCAGGATCACATGCTCAACAAAATCATTGGTGCTCATTACGAGTCCGGCTGCTGCTGGACCCGTTAACAGTTACCGGCGCCTGGCTTGCCGGTAACACCGGGGTATTACAACCCAGCTTCCGGTAAGTCAGGCGCCGGTAACTGTGTTGTTCCCCATTCCCATAGAGCCCCATAGAACTCTATGGGAGTGGGGACCACTGAAACACCGGCACCGTTAATAACGGTGCCGGTGTTTCAGTGACAGTCTGCGGTCGGGTGCCGGTCTCCCTGCCAGGGTAGACCTGGCGGGTGGAACGGCAACCCACCCGCATATTCATAGTTTGCTGGTCCGGAAACAACAATGCCAGTAAGCTTACCAGCACCGTTGTTTCCGGACCGGCAAACTCAGAATGAGGGCCACTGTCATTAAGAGCATGCATGTCCTCATATTCGGCCATAAAGAGATTGGCCAAAGACGGGGCGTATTTAATGGCCCCTATTGCAACACCCTTCACTTGTGTATAATATTTATCATTAAGCAAAAAGACATTGGGGCTCATTACAAGTTTGGCGGTAGCCTTGCCAGTAAAACTGGCAGGCTACCGCCAAACTTGCAATTTTTACCGGCACCCGCGAATGGGCAATTACCGGGTCATACTGAATAAACAATGACATCAAGCACACCGTATTTTACATACATTATTAAACAAAATAGTTCATACTAATTGGACAGAGTGTCCACTCTTGACCCCAGACCACTCTTGTCCCCCCACCGACCCTCCATCCCTCCACTCTTAAAGCAACGCCAACCCATCCTCCTGCCGCTCTTGAACACCCACCCAAAAGCCACCCCCCTCCGCTCCTTGAACACCCATCACTCCCCTACGCTCCTTGAAACCCCACCCACCCCCTTCCACCCCCTCTGCTCTTGAACCCCCACCCACCCCCCTTCTGCTCCTTGATCCCCCACTCACCCTCCGCTCTTGACAACCCCACCCACCTCCCCTCAGCTTTTGACCACCCTCCCCCCGCTCTTGACCCACCCACCCTCCCCCCGCTCTTGACACCCCCAACACCCACCCAACCTCCCTCCGGCATTTTGACCCCCAACCTGCCCACTCTCCCTCCACTCTTGACCCCCTAACCCTCCCTCCGCTCTTGAACTCCCCACCCACCCATACACCCACCCTCCACTCTTGAACCCCCCCACCCCCCCTCTGCTCTTGATCCACCCACCCCCCCTCCGCTCTTGAACCCCACACCCACCCCCCTTCCGCTCTTGAACCGCCTGTTAGGCAGAATTATATGCAGTACCCATTCGGAACACCACACACATTTAAAACTACAAGTGACAGTACAATTTCACCTTTGGTACAAGCTTGTACTACACAGTCAAGTGCTAGCGATGGCTGAGCGGCCAGACTTATCTCAAGAGCAAGTGATCAGTATAAATAGTTAAACAAAGGACAGCAATTACTATAATTCAAACAAACACTGACTCAAGGTTTCTGAGTAAAAGAATATACATTTATTTACACATCAGTTATAAAAAATCTCACTAAAGTGAAGCAGTTGAAAAATCACGTTACTAATACACCACACCACTCCCAATAGATTCTGGACAAGTTAAGCTCAAGTGTGAGCAAATGGCACTCCAGCAATTTAAAAAGGGAGGGAAAAACAAAGTTAGGCTAAAATTGAGCAGCACCAACAGGTAAGTAAGCAGGGCAATCTAGAAAGAGGAACTACAGTGATGGAATCAAATCAAAAAGGCTTAGGGCCAAAGTCAATAGGACAAAAGTCTTTTGCTCAAGATCACACAGCTCAGGGTAGTTCGCGGTTAAGTCTTTGCCAAGAGTTCCGGACGAAGTAAGTTGGCAGAAAAGCTAGTTTAAAGAGAAGAGAAGGACAAGCCCTTGGATTGGCGAAAGGTTTCACACACCTTCACAGCGGCAGAAAGAAACGATTTGCACAACTGTGATTTGCACAGTACCTTTAAATGGAGAAGAAGCTGTAGCTGAGGCAGACGTTCCTGGAAGGTCCTGCAGGCTCACGGTTCCTGAAGTGACAGTCAGACTGACATGAAGTAGGAAGACTGGAGGGTCCTGCACTGCCCAGGGAATAAACCAGCAGCAGAGCAAAGCAATGAATAAAAGGTGCACTTCTTAAAACCCCTGAAGGGTCCAACCTTCCTGGCTATCCGGCCCACTGTAGCTCTGTACAGCAAATTTTACCAGAGGAGGGAGTCCTGTCTTGTGGTTTGGGCGAACTGGTTGGTCCCACCAGCTCAGGAGAAGGAGATTCCTGGAGGATCTTCTCTGTCGTTGGCGTCTGAAGATTCAGACCTGCAGCAGGGCTTTACTGGGCGGTTCAGTCATTGTAGGGGTCCTCTTCTGTCAGCTCCTCATCGGTTCTTTCGTTCCAGTGGCGACTCTGCCTTTCCAATCCCAGAGACCTGCTTTTTATGCAGTTTTCCCCCATTCACACAGCCTGGCTGTCAATCACACAGCAGGGTGGCTGTCCTGGCAGGACAGACCCCTAGCCAATCAAACAGGAGTGCAACTTGGGTTACCAAGGGAACCCATGGCAGGGATCCTAAAACCCCTCTCACATCCTGCCTACCCAGACTTTCAGGCGCCTTAAGGAGGGCTTCTGTGTAGAAGCCCGCAAAAGGACGGCGAGCAAAGGGACCAAACCTGGTTTGGCACACAGTAAAACACGAGAAAGGTATTTTCAAAAAGAGATGGTGACTAAACCCAGCCGAAACCGTATAAAAACGTGTATGGTCTAGCGGGTTTAAGTTTGAGGCTACCAAGATAGCCTAAAACAATACCAAGGTTATTTAAGATAACCGCGGTAGAAACATTAGGCTAGTTACCACTGCCACCAGCCAAGTCTTGATGAAATGGGAGCGAAACAGGGCTCCAAGAGAAACAGACAAAAAGGGATAAGTATTAACCCTTTCCAGTACTCCATGTAAGATGGTTTGTACTGGGTCTGTGGATTTAAAGAGACTAATAAAGTCAATGGCAACTTTACATGTTCTGGGAGACAGTAGTCAGAATGGAGTCTGAGTTGGAAAGTCTAAAAGACAGCCCTGTGTCACTGCACTGAAGGTGCTGTGTAACACATAGTAAAAAGATGATGCCTGTGGAGTAGGTGAGGCTCCACAGTCTATGAACACACAAAAATGTAAAACACACACAGCAAAACACATGTAAGAGTGGGGAAAAAGGCTCTCAGTCTTACCAGGTGAAAAAACTAAATCCTAGAAATCCAGCAAAGCTGCTGAGGGACTCGGTACGTAAGGTAAATTAGCCATTCTGTAGAATTCTCCCTAACAGCGCCACCCACTCCCCTCTGCTCTTGAACACCCACCTGCCCTCTGCTCTTGAATGCCCACCCACCCCTGCTCTTGAACCCCCACACACCCACCCCCACTCTGCTCTTGACCCCCAACCACCCTGCTTCCACTCTTGACTCCCACCGACCCCCACTCTCTCCACTCTTGATACCCTCCCTCTGCTCTTGAACCCCCACCCCCCTCTGCTCTTGAACCCTGACCCACCCTCTTTCCCTCTGCTCTTGAACCCCCACCCGCCCTCCCTCCTTCTGCTCTTGAACCCCTCTTGCAGTAAGAAAAACTCCTCAAGCATATACCAGATTCTCTCCGTTTGAATTACTCTACTGTAGGGAGCCCCGAGATGTATTAGATATTCTCATAGAAACCTGGGAAGAAAGAGAAGAAGCACCAATACCTCTGCCCCTGGCCGCCACCTAAGAGATCATGTGACCCTAGTTAGAACCTTGGTACAAACAAAAAGCCTAGACCGAACAAAAACAAGTCTATGATAAAAAGGTGAATCTCCTCTCTATCTCCATGGGTCAGAAAATGTTGGTCCTCTTACCCACCTCTGAGAATAAACTATTCTCAGTGGCACGGACCTTATGAGATAATGGAACGCACAGGTGCATGAACTATAGAGTAGCTCAACCAGACAATAGACCCATCTCTATCATATTATCCTGCTAAAGGAATGGAAAGGAAATCCATTATAATCAGAACCCCAAAGGGAAAGGTAGTCTATCTAAAACCCTATCGACTCCCAGAATCTAGGAAAAAGATAGTAAATGAAGAAGTGGAAGGCCAACATTATAGAGCCCTCTTCTAGTCTCTGGCCCTCCCCGATCGTTTTGGTAACCAAACCCAACCACTCCTGGTGGTTTTTTATTGACTTCCGACAGGTTAACACCATTTCTGCTTTTAACGCCTGCCCCATGCCATGGATCGACTATTTAATCAATAAACTGGGTAGTGCAGTATTCCTATCTACCTGAGACTTGACAAAACCAGCCATGAATGGCTGACATGTTGGCCATTAATTAGACTTCAGTGACCACACACCACCACATTGTGTTAATCCTGGCTGTGGGCTAATGGGTCACACCTTTTTTAATGTGTGTGCCATGTGATGTGGGAATGGTCAGTGTGTCTCTTGGTTCTTGATTTCTGTGTTAACCCTTTCCATGATATTAAGGGCACCTTACTATATTCATTGAACTTGGTGACCATATGAAATCCTGAACCTCTACTGAAATGTCTTAAACTGAAAAGTGCCTTTTTGGTTTGTCACATGTTCTATTTAAAACATGGAATATGTATTTATCTCTTATGGAACACTAATCCTGTTTTTCCTTTTCTTTCAAACAGGGCAAGAAAGCAGGAAGCATGGGAAAACAGTGAAATGGGTTTAAAAATTTTTGTTTATAAAAAAAGTTTCCTCTGATAGCTGTTTCTTGGAAATGTTTTCTTGGTCACAACAGTCACTACCAGCCTCGAGTCTCTTACTGTGGAAAAAATATTTCACCGACTGAAGACATTTCACAGCAAAATAAAGTTGCAATATTAATGATTTTGGAGGAAACCTCTAGTTCCTAGGTCCAGTCAGTACCACTCAATTGAGAGGTCATCTGTGTCCACTGCACCGATTAGAGGCTAATAGGAATGGCTGCCACCTTAAAGTAGAGGCTGGGCATGTCCATGCATTGCACCACATTCAGTAAGAAAAAGGTGCTCAACACCAGCTTTGGACTTGATGCTTCAGAATCAATGGCGCCCCTGCTGTGGTGCTGATGATCCAGTGGCAGCTGCTAGGATTAAAACCCAAAAGCACGAAAACCACAAGTCTACAAACTGCTCTGGACATGGAAAAGTTGCAAGCACAAGCTTTTTTTTTTCCAGACGTGTCTGTTCTGGCTGAGGATTGAGGTTCTGTATTGACATTCATGTGTATAAAAATGCACCTGACTTGGTGAGACCAACCAAGAGATTAAGATCATTATGTAAATATTTTGAATTGGACAAGGCGCTCCTTACACAGAAATTGCTATTTAAAAATTAACACCTTGACAATGGAGTTTCCCTTTGAATTTTCTGAATGTGAAACAACTTTCAATGAAACTGGTTATTTTTGGCAACAACAGAGATTTCTCACCGATGAGAAAGAACATAAATGTTTTGAAAGCTCCAAGGCTTTTACTGAAACAAATCATCTATTGATGAATCAGAGAAAACACACTGGGGTGAAGCCATATACATGTTCTGAATGTAATAAGTCTTTCAAGCGAAAGAGTGAACTATTGAGTCATCGGAGAACTCACACTGGGGGGAAACCATATGCATGTTCTGAATGTGATACGGCTTTCAAGCAAAGGGGTGATCTATTGAGGCATCAGAGAATTCACACTGGGGAGAAACCATACACATGTTCTGAATGTAATAAGTCTTTCAAGCGAAAGAGTGAACTATTGAGTCATCGGAGAACTCACACTGGGGAGAAACCATATGCATGTTCTGAATGTGATACGGCTTTCAAGCAAAGGGGTGATCTATTGAGGCATCAGAGAATTCACACTGGGGAGAAACCATACACATGTTCTGAATGTAATAAGTCTTTCAAGCGAAAGACTGAACTATTGAGTCATCAGAGAATTCACACTGGGGTGAAACCATATACATGTTCTGAATGTGAGAAGGCTTTCAAGCATAGGTGTGCTCTATTGAGGCATCTGAGAATTCACACTGGGGAGAAGCCATACACATGTTCCGAATGTAATAAGGCTTTCAAGCAAAGGCATGATCTATTGATTCATCAGAGAAATCACACTGGGGAGAAACCATATACATGTTCTGAATGTAATAAGTCTTTCAAACAAAAGAGTGAACTATTGAGTCATCAGGGAACTCACACTGGGGTGAAACCATATACGTGTTCTGAATGTAATAAGTCTTTCAAGCGAAAGAGTGAACTATTGAGTCATCAGAGAATTCACACTGGGGTGAAACCATATACATGTTCTGAATGTGAGAAGGCTTTCAAGCATAGGTGTGCTCTATTGAGGCATCTGAGAATTCACACTGGGGAGAAGCCATACACATGTTCTGAATGTAATAAGGCTTTCAAGCAAAGGCATGATCTATTGATTCATCAGAGAAATCACACTGGGGAGAAACCATATACATGTTCTGAATGTAATAAGGCTTTCAAGCAAAGGGCTCATCTAATGATTCATCAGAGAATTCACACTGGGGAGAAACCATACACATGTTCTGAATGTAATAAATCTTTTAAGCAAAACACTGACCTATTGTGTCATCAGAGAATTCACACTGGCGAGAAACCATACACATGTTCTGAATGTAATAAGTCTTTCAAGCGAAAGTTTGAACTATTGCGTCATCAGAGAATTCACACTGGGGAGAAACCATACACATGTTCTGAATGTAATAAGGCTTTCAAGCAAAGGCATTATCTAATGATTCATCAGAGAATTCACACTGGGGTGAAACCATATACATGTTCTGAATGTAATAAGTCTTTTAGGCGAAAGATTGAACTATTGCGTCATCAGAGAATTCACACTGGTGGGAAACCATATGCATGTGATAAGGCTTTCAATCAAAATGATTGCTACATTTGAGAAATCACTCTTGAGTCTTTCAATCAAAAAGAGTGAACTATTGATTAATCAGAGATAACACACTGGGGTGAAGCCTTATATATGTCCACAATGTAATAAGGATTTCAAGCAAAATAATCACTTTATGATACATGAGAAACCATAAACATGTTCTGAAAGCAATGGGTCTCATTATGAGTCTGGCGGTCCCGGTAATTGCCCATTCCTGGGTGCCCTGGAAATATTGCTCCCCAATGGCAATGGGGAGGAAGGATGCACCAGCACCGTTGTTACTGGACCGGCAATCTCGTAATGAGGCCCAATGTCTTTCAAGCAATAAGGTAAACTAGGGCTGCACTAGAGAAATCACGCTTACATGTTCTCACTGTGATAACGCTTCAAGCGTAATGAGAAACCTGTGATACATCAGAGAAATACACTATGGGTTTGCAGTGAAGCCTGACCTATTCCTACATCACATAAATTCACACAGGGGGAGCCATATAAATGTTTTAAATAAAGACTTTCAAGGAAATCTGTGACCTGTGGTGGCATTGGTAATTCATAAAAGGTGTTGAAATGGACTACTCAGATGCCCAAAACATCCACAACTTACAAAGTCTCTTGGACCCTGCTGTTTTTGGAGAGAAAAATTACTAAACTATATTATCAGACAGGCATATTTGATGTATGATTTATGTATACAATTAAAATAAATTGTCTTGATATTTGGATTCATGAATAATTGATAACTCATGAATAAAGAGATTTCTGAAAATGTGTTTTAAGCAGAGCATATTATCTCACTGTAAGATCAAACTTCCAGTTATTACACACAATTCATGACTGATAAAAGACTAAAACACAAGCAAGCCTACATGTGCATAAGTTTCACACTTCAGGTATATACTCGGGGGGGGGGGGGGTTGAATATATTACATTGTGCAAAATACTATTACTATTAAATACTTTTTGACCTGTTACTTGCAACTGGGAAAGTACCGCAATCATTCAGATCGGTACAAGTCAAACCACTACTCAAGGACACAAGAGGAGATGCGGAAGACCTCACCAACTACAGACCGATTTCAAACATGTCCTACCCAGCAAAATTACTAGAAACCTACATCTACAAACTAACACAAGAACACATAGAAAAATGCCAGCTGCTGGACCAGGCGCAAGTTGGCTTTAGACCCAAGAGGGGAACAGGACTAGCACTCCTATCCATTATTTCCGTTTCTGATCTGTCTTTCTTAGTAGTAACCAATCACTGGTCTCTGGGTCATACTGCCCCCAGCCAATGACTACCCTCTCCCTAAGCCCTGCCTCTGGCAGCCATCCTCAGATTTTTACCACACGTTCAAGTGTTGGGAGTCCTTGTGCTGTAGCTCTCGAGCTTTTGCTGCGTTTTCGCGCTTTTTTCAGGAGATTTTTCTAATTTTTCAGTTAAATAGAGCCTCAAGCTCCACCGTTTCTACATCCGATCAACGGGGACCCATTTCAGAGTTTCTACGCCCCTCAAGGGTGAAGATTTCATTGGGCCTCATTACGACCCTGGCGGAGAACCATGGTGCAATTTGCACCATGGTCCATGGCGCAAAGCTGCCAACTCCGCCATGGGGGTTGGCGGACTTACCGCCCCATTCCGACCTTGGCGGGGCGGTAAGTCCCCAATCCCCATTTACCCTTCCCCATTCCCATTTTGGCCCCATAGGGTATAATGGGAGTGGGAAAGGCGTTAATTACGCCACCGTAAATCACGGTGGCGTAATTAACGACAAGTCCCGTAGCGCCATGGATTTTTCCGCCTGCAAAAAGCAGGCGTAAAAATCACCATGGCGCTACGGGAACTCGTAGTCGGGCGGAAAGGTACGCCATGGTTTACGCCGGCGTAAACCCCTTTCCGCCAGGGTCGTAATGAGGGCCATTGAGTTACGCTTTTGGAGGAATCCATAAGTTCCGAGGCCTACCCCGGACATGGCCCAGGAGAAAGGAAGCTCGACGCCCGAGAAGCTGTTCCGGACCTGCCCTGCATGCCAGCTTCAGAATGTGTTCAAGGAGGACGAGCATTCGTTATGCCTCTACTGTCTCCATGCGGACAAGACGCACATGGAGAAGGACTGTGCGTTTTGTGGGAACATGTTGGAGCGGACCATAAAGGATCGCCACCTCCGTCTCGCCAACTGGCTGGAAGGGAAGAGCCCGTCAGGCGAGAAGAAGAAGAAAAAGTCAGAGCATTCTTCTAAGTCCTGTGCGGGCGCCCCGGCGACGGGGGCCCAACAAAAGGCCAAGGACAGCGAGTCCGCGGGCACCGGGAGCGCTGAACCGTCAGGCTCCTTGGCTGCCAGGCAGTGCGCATCCACCCCGGTGCCATCAACCACGAGCCAACACTCTGGCTCGGGTAAGAGGAAGTCTGAGAACCCGGCGAAGCTTCTGGAGAGGCCCCGGTCGATCTCGAAGACTCTGGCGGAGGGGGAGCGAGGCTCAGACCCTCCCCCCAAGGTGAAGGCCCCAGGCATGCAGAAGGTGACGACGGCCTTAATTCACCCTGCTAAGACCTAGCCTGTGGAGGCTACGCCAGTGGAGGCGACCTCAGGATCCAGAGTCTCCCTGCTACCGCGGAGGGAGTCATCTTTCAGGCCCATCGAGAAGACCCCCACAAAGTCCCCGTTGGAAAAAGAGGGGGAGGGGCAGGTGGCCATCGTGGATACAGACACGACCTCTGAAGAAGAGCTCATCGAAGTCATGGAGGAAGCCCAGCCCATCGGGAGGGATCCTGCCTAGGGCGACGACGAGAGCGACGGTGGCGCCGACGAGGTTCCTGAAGAGCCCTTGTGCCCGTCATTGCCGGTGCCGCAGGACACTTCGGCGGCCATTTTGTCAGCAATTCAGTCCTTATGCTTAGAGATAAGGACAAGGTTGCCCTCCCCCCAACGGAGGTACCTGAGCCAGACCCGACGGGGGAACCGGAGCCGGGACCTTCGGAAAGTCCACCGCATTAGAAGAGGAGGACGCATCCTCCACCACCTCTTCCACCTCTGCGGCCTGCTCTGCCTTCCCCCCGGTCAACTACCCACGGCGATGATACGGGCACGGACACGGCTATGACAGGTACAGATGACAACGGAGGCGACGACAGGACGTGTCCTCCGTCGCCCCCTGCTCGGGCGTCTCCGCCCGACGAGATTGGATCCTTCCATGCCATGATTTCCAGGACATCCGAGCTCTTCCAGCTCTGCCCCGAAGAGAAGAAGAAGGAAGGGTTCCTTTACCAACGGTGCGATGCTATAAGGAAGACGGTCCTCGCCGTACCACTTCTTGATGACATCTGGGATGAGGGGCTCTCCCTCCTCAAGAACCCTGCCACGGTTCCTGCAAAGAGGGACCGGTACGAGAAGAAGTACAGGGTCCCCCGACGCTGCCCCCTTATGCCTTCGGGCGCAACCTATCCCAGATTCGGTAATCTCGGTGGCAGCAAAGAAGAAAGCTGGGGGGGCATCGGGTTGGACATCTACTTCCCCGCCGGACGGCGAGGGCAGGAAGCTGGACGCGATGGGACGACAGGTCATCTCATCCGCAACAACGACTATCAAGGCGGCCAACGCCCTGGCTATCGTAGCCCGCTACGACAGGGAGTTGTGGTTCAAAATCGCCCCTCTATTGGACTTCCTTCTGGACGCCATAAGGGCTGAGGCCCTTGAAATCTTAGAGGAAGGTGAGATTGCTTCGGACCATGCCATCGCGGTGGCAACAGACATCGCCGACACCGGTTTCTATCAGTTGGGCAACAGCGTTTGCCTGAGACGACGAGGATGGCTCAAGGCAACGGATTTCCGCCAGGACGTACAAGCCAAAGTTTTGGACATGCCCTTCGACGGGAACAACCTGTTTGGGAAGGCAGTTGATGAGTCCCTTCAGGCTATCAAGACGGACACAGAGACTGCCCGGGCACTGGGAGTGCTCCAACAATGACGGCCATCCTTTCGGAGCTCCTGAGGCAGACAAGGTGCCTCCAAGGGATCCGGCAGTGGCTCCTCGACGTACCGCCAAGCGGCAAGATCTTCGTCTCAGGAGGCCTACAGGGGACGCGGCAAGTCAGGTGGTGCCCGTGGTCGTCGACAGGGAGGTCAGGAGGCAAGGCGGCCTCCAAACAAGATTGAACCGACCGTAGGGTCGGGCCCCCGCCGAAGCACCCCGGTGGGAGGCCGGCTGACGAGGTTCGTCAGTGTGTGGGAGTCCATCTCCACCGACCGTTGGGTGCTGGATGCCCTGGCCCAAGGGCATGCCCTCGAGTTACAGAAGAAGTGCCCTCGCGTTCCACCCGTGGCCAGGAAGGAAAATCACGTCCCTCAACTATTGTTGGAAGTAAGGGCGATGCTCAAGAAAGGTGCCATCGAGCTCATCCCAAAGAGGCTTTGGGGCTCCGGAGTTTACTCAAGGTACTTCATCGTAAAGAAGAAGACGGGAGGATGGCGTCCCATCCTAGACCTGCGACGACTGAACAAGTACATCAAGGCACAGAAGTTCCGGATGGTCACCCTCCAGCATGTGCTGGGACAGCTGGAGGAGGGCGATTTCCTATCGCCGTTGGACCTGGAGGATGCGTACTTCCACATTCCCATTCTAAAAAGACATCAAAAGTTCCTCAGGTTCGTGGTCCAAGGGCGGCACTATCAGTTCAAGGCTCTCCCGTTCGGATTGAAGTCGGCACCCAGGGTGTTCACCAAGTGCCTCACACCGGTGGCGGCACGGCTGCGCCTGCAGGGGATCCATGTCTACCCCTACCTGGATGACAGGCTCATCCGAGCAAGGACAAGGGAGCTCACCGTAGAGCACACTGCGAAGACCGTCCAGCTGCTCACGGACCTGGGGTTCTCCATCAACTTTCCAAAATCCCACCTGGTCCCGTCGCAAGTCGTCCTGTTTCTGGGAGCCAAGCTCGACACAGTGGCGCGGCTGGCCTCGCCGTCGGAGGAAAGGACCAGGACCATCCTGGGCAAAGTGCAGCGTCTGCTGGCCACGGACGTGGCCAGGGTAAGATCTATCAAGTCCCTCCTCGGGATGATGTCCTCCTGCATTTATTTGGTGCGCATTTGCAGACTTCGGATGCGCCCCTTACAAGAGTTCCTCAACGCCCGCTGGATCCAGTCGACGGGCAGCTTCGAGGACAGGATCCCACTCAACGAGACGTTCCGTCAGGCGATCAAGTGGTGGGGCACCCGCTCTCATCTGTCGGCAGGCACGGACTTTCAGACCCCAGCTCACCAGATGACGGTGGCGACGGATGCCTCTCTGGAGGGTTGGGGAGAGCACTCCGGAGATCTTCACGCGAGAGGCCTTTGGCTCCTGGAGGAGAAGCCACTCCACATCAACATCTTGGAGCTCCGCGCAGTGTTCTGGGCCCTCACGTCTTTTCTTCCGTCCCTCAAGGGCAAGGTGGTGAGGATCTTCACCGACAATACCACCACGATGTTCTACATCCGGAAGCAGGTCAGAACCAGATCCCCTGCCCTATCCAAGGAAGCCCAGGATCTGTGGCATTTGGCCGTCGCCCAAGGGATGTTTCTGCTTCTCCAGCTCATCAACCAGCTCAAGAGGTCCCGGTGCAGGATGATCCTTGTCGCACCGGCATGGCCGAGACAGATCTGTTTCCCGGACCTTATGGACTTGTCAGCGTCCACACCAGTCAAGCGGCCGACGGACGCGTATCTTCTCTCCAGAGAAGGAGGCGCCATTCTTCATCACAACCTAGAGTCGCTGAACTTGCAGGCCTGGATCCTGCAGCACTGGAGTTTGGAGGGTACGACATACCCAGCCGACTGCCGAGAGGTTCTTGCAAAGGCCAAGGCGTCCTCAACTCTCAAGTGCTACGGACATAAATGGAAGAGGTTCTCTGTCTGGTGCCGTGCACAGAAGATTAACCCTCTGCGGATTACGGCGCCTCAAGTATTGCCGTACCTACTGTCATTGGCCAAGGCTGGACTAGCTCACGCTTCCATCAAGATATATCTGGCTGCCATCTCATGATACACCAGAACTACAGGACGAGCGTTCTTGTGGTCTCATCGGCTGGTGAAGGAATTTATGAAAGGATTGTTCCGATAGTTCCCGCCGGTGAAGGCCCCTGCCCCGGCGTGGGAGCTAAACGTGGTGCTGACCAGGCTCATGGGGGCCCCATTTGAGCCTATGCATTCGACGCTGTTGAAGTTTCTGTCGTGGAAGAGAGCATTTCTCGTGGTCATCACCTCCGCACGATGAGTGCTAGAGATCCAGGCCCTATCTTGCAAGCCACCCTACTTGACTTTTCACGACACGAGGGTGGTGCTGAGGATGCACCCCTCCTTCATGCCCAAGGTGCCATCGGACTGCCACCTCAACGAACCCTTGGTGTTGCCAGTTTTCTTCCCGTTGCCTTCGTCGCCGGCTGAGAGGACTCTGCACTCGCTGGACGTAGCTAGAGCGCAAGTTCTACGTGGACCGCACGAAGAGTTTTCAGAAGACATCACAGCTGTTTGTAAACTTTGGACCTGTGAATCAAGGGAAGGCTCTCTCGAAGGCTTCATTTCCAGATGGCTCTGCGGCTGCATCATGCACTGTTATCGGTTGGCAAACCGACTGCTGCCCAGCCGTCCGAGAGCCCATTCGACCAGATCGATCGCTGCTACTACGGCGTTCCTGTCTGGTGTGCCCCTCCTCGACATCTGCAGGGCTGCTACGTGGAGGTCGACGCACACCTTCACGAGATTCTACTGCATCGATCGGGATTCCAGGGAGGAGTCCAGGGTGGGCCAAGCAGTGCTGCGCAACCTGTTTGCTTAAGGTGAGCCTGGTGAGGAGGTAAGAGATGCTTAATGTTGAGTTTTTTGTATTGCTTAATGTTGAGCCTGTTGCCACCTCCCGTGGTTGTGCATGTGTGTACTGCTATGTATTCTTATCTTCATGAGCATGTGAATCCATGCCAGACCCCATGCTGGAGAAGGAACAAGTTACTTACCTGTAACTGTTGTTCTCCAGCAACCCTCCCGCCTACCCCTATGCGGCTCTTCACTTTGTCATACTGCCACTTTACGTGCTACCAAATCTGAGGATGGCTGCCAGAGGGGGGGCTTAGGGAGAGGGCAGTCATTGGCTGGGGGAAGTATGACCCAGAGACCAGTGATTGGTTACTGCTAAGAAAGACAGATCAGAAACGAAACTGATACTGATTTTTTCTATACCGAGGATTCCCGGCCTGACGAAAGGGAATATTCATGAGCATGTGGATCCATGCCAGTCCCATGCTGGAGAACAACAGTTACAGGTAAGTAACTTGTTCCTTAGCCCTACTCTGGATAAAATCATTCCTAACAAATAGAACGGAAACTGTCAGGATAAAACCCTTTAAATCTGCTCCATGGGACACCGAATGTGAAGTACCACAAGGATCATCCCTATTCCCACTGTTCTTCAACATCTACCTGGCTCTGCTAATCAAGATTAATGAACACAACCTTATGTGCTACAACTACGCAGACGATACACACATCATCTATAAAATTGAAGATTCACAAGAAGATAACACAACACTGGGAGAATGTCTCAAAGAAATCTATGACTGGATTAACACAAACAGCCTAAAACTCAACGCAGGCAAGACAGAAATCATGATTGTATCTTAAAAAGAACACCTATATCCTATGGGCGACAGAACTAGACGCAGGACCTACACCTTTGAAAATAGTCAAAAACCTGGGAATCCTAATGGACAATGCGCTAACATTAGAACCACAAGTAAATGCAATAATCAAGAAATGTGTTTTCCTCCTACACTCTGTAAAAAGAATCATACCATTCCTGTCTTTCACCCATAAGACACTGACAATCATCGCCCACATCATGTCAAGAATTGACTATGCCAACAGCCTCTACCTCAGAATGCCAGAACACCCAGTGAAGAAATTGCAATGTATCCAAAATGCAGCGGCCAGACTTCTCCTCAAACCATCACAAAGAGACCACATCATCCCAGCACTAAAAATAGTACACTGGCTTCCAGTCAAACAACAAATCACATTCAAAACAATGTGCATAACACACAGAGCAATCCACGGCCAAGGAGCAGAATTCCTACAAATGAAAATAACAATTTACCAACCGACTACAACACTCGTCATGCAACGATATCCAGATTGAACCAAAACCTTATACAAAGAAAAGGCTTGGGGGATCCTCTTTCTCTCACCTAGCAGCAAAACCTAGTACACCCTCCCGAAAGACATCCGAAATGCAAAAGACCACCTAAAATTCAGGAAACTACTCAAAACCTGGCTCTTCGCCACAGAACCAAAATTAATCTGGTACCTCCAAAGCAAAATCCCCTCACCAGGCTAAATCCAAGGGACAGGACCACTGCTAGAGACGAAGAAGGATTAAATAGTAACACTTGACAGGAAAGGGAGCACTTAGAACTCATAGGGAGGGAGCCACTCCCTAGGAACAAAGGGAGACGATGCTGTACAGAGCACTCTTACGACCAGAACAACTGATAACCATAGCAATCTCAAACCTCGGTGGGGGAGGACCTCACCTCCTGTCCCTCCCACAGAGCACTAGACAGACTCAGATATAGGCCGCCGCCACGCGCAGGCCCGCCAAATGAACCGCAGGGGAATTGTCCAACAGATAACAAGACCATAGAAAGAAGCAAAAGACAGATGCCCGAAAGCATGCAATAACCCCACTAACCCAACTGCTAAAACCTCAACTCTTGGCACATGCCTCTCAAACGCTAAACAAACACAACCACTCTCCTGCACCTCAAACCACAAGCACTTCACTGAAACAAAACAAACCACACATAGTATTGCACAACAGCACATGGGGGCCAGCAGATCTGAAAACTGCACCCATGCGCAGCAAACAGCGCTAACCAAACTGAAGCTGTCAACAGAACACCACTAATCTCGCTCTACCTTTATCCCATTACACCCACCAACCAATCCTACCCTCTTAACTCTCAGATCCGCCAGAGCACCAGGGGACCACTCTGGCATTGATAGTGCAAGGTATAAATATCCTATTTTTTTTGTTGCTGGTGTTTGAGGTAAGCGTGTGCCTGCTATTTTGCCGGCTTCTAGGGGTTAATTTTTTCTTGAAGTGCTCTGCGCAGTAGATTCCCCTTGCCTCTCCCGCTTCCTGACCCGACCCTGTTCCCTCCTCCCTTCCGCTCCCCTCCCTTGGTTGGCTAATCGCTGCTCTTAACGCACCCTCCCAGGGCAGACCTCTGCCCGTGCAGCCCCAACGTCTAAGGGCCCCAAGGCAAAGGGCGGCTCCTACAGCAGCAGCTCCAGACAGTGTCTGCAGGAGTCAGCAAGGGAGGCCAGTGGCCAGCTGTCAACCAGCAGCGACCATCAAGGTAGGTGTGGCCAAGGTAGCGAGTAGAGTAATCACTGTGCTCCGGAAGCCCTGCTCTACCTACCATCAGAACATATCACACCAGGCTGTTAATATCAACCAGCTTCACAACTAGTGAGGATTGTGATTATCACTCGAGCCGCAACTAGAGAGGACTGTGACCACTGGCATGTGCCACATTGTTAGGGAGAATTCTCAATATGTGCTAATTTCCCTTACCTATTGAGACCCCTAGCAACTTTGCTGGATTTCTAAGATTTGATTTTTTTACCTGGGAAGAGTGTGAGCCTTTTTTCCCACTCTCCCATGTATTTTGTGTGTGTTTTATTTTTGCGTTCTTTGGTTATGGAGTTTTAAAACAACTCCAGTGGCATCATCTTTTTCTGTGTGTGTCAGAGCTTGCTTCTTCCTGGCGCAGAGGCAGCACAAACGCAGCACAAACACCTCCCTCCCTGTTAGGTTTTAGCACCTGGGAATTGACAACACAGGCCACCTTGACCCTTCTGGGAAAGAAGGTTAGGGTCCGTTGGATGGATAGGTACGGAAGTTAGGAACACCGGTAAGAGGGATAGGTAGAGGTTGTGGGTGGGAAGGGGGAATAACAGGGTCACATGCTCCATGGCTCCAGTTCCAAGAATACTCTGCCCTTTCACTCACGCACTCTCCACTCACTCTCTTACTTTGTGTCTGGTTTCATCCTGAGCCTTTGTGCTGGAGCCCTCACCAGGACATTCTCAGACTTCTCTGAAAATACACAACACATGTATATACCTTTGCAGTAGTTCATACATTAACTCATGTACGACTTATACTCGCCCCCACATTACTGCATGCAGGGTTACAACTCTGCATTAACTTCATGCAGCAACAGTTACAATTCCCCCAGAAGTAACCTGAAAGTGCACTTAGCTTCGGTTTGCCTGAGTCCTATGGCTTTTCTGGCCTTTGCGTGTTGGTTGGCCACAAACTTCACCCGTTTTCTCCTGTCTCTGCAATAAGCAAGAATTGAGTCAATACAGGTGCGGACAGTGTGCGCGACTGAGTTCAGGGCTTTGGTTCTTAGTATGGTTATTCCGCACGGTGGAATAGCCGCTCCGGATTCAAGCGACTACAAGTCTAATCACTCAAACACATGCGGGCATTGTTAGTTCAAGTCTCATGCAGGGTTAATGATGTTATGACATCTAGCGTTCCCTTCTAGTTTGTTCACGCCTCCTCCTAAGTGCGGGCCGGCGGGAATAGGAACCGCTCTTATTACGTGGCCCCTCGGGTGCTACAGGCTGTCAGCGCTAGGTAAGTAATGCACTTATCTCAGTTTGTATGCGGGGCCTTGGGTCTTGCAGGCGGAGGGCGGAAACGCCCCGCGTAAGCTTGCCACCAGAGCTTGTCTGGAACACGTCCTTCTAGTTCGCCGGTCAGGATTGCGAGCAGCATCCCACGCGTTCATGAGGGCGCGGTCGGGGGCGTGGCGATCTTCATCGCCCAGGCCCAGTTGGAAGGCGGCCTGCTGGGAAGTGTAGTTTCCGGGCTGTTCTCCATCCCTGGGCCACGGTCCTGCAGAAGGGGTGGAGAACATGCCTGGAATACTTGGTGGAGTGTTTTCTGGCTCATTTTCCACCCCCAGTGCACACCATGAGTGCATTTATCCCACACCTGCTCCAGCCCTGACAGTGTGTCACACAGCACCTTCAGTGCAGTGGCACAGGGGTGTCTTTCAGACTCCGCAAGGTTTAAATGCCTTCTCTGGGACTGACTACCGTCTCCCAGAGCATGTAAAGTTAAATTGGCTTTACTAGTCTTTTTAAATTTACTGACCCAGCACACACTATTTTCCAATAGAGTGCTGGAGGGGTTGCCTAGTTTCCCCTGAGTCAAAACACTCATGCAACAGTAAAATGTTACCTTTTCCTACTTTAAATGGCTGGTGGCAGTGGTTTAGATCAACTACCGTGATTTTTACCGACCGCTAACAACGGTAGCTAAATATAGGGTCAGCCATGTTTTTCAATATGGCGCCCAAGACCTATCTGTAAAAACAGACTCCGGTCATCTTTTTTCACCATTTCTTTTAGTAAAAGTCCTGCTTGTGTTTGTCTCTGCGCGCCAAACCAGGTTTGGTCCCTTTGTTCGTGGCCTTTGGCGGGCTTCAGTGCTGAAGCCCTCCTCTGGTGCCAGAGTGTCTGGGATGGACTGGATGTGAGGGAGGTGCCCGAAACTCCCTGTGCTTAGTCTCCTAGGAGACCTGAATGCACTCTGGCGTGATTGGCTGGCTGACTTTCTGGCAAGGACAGCCACCCTGCTGGGTGAGTGACAGCCAGGCTGAATGAATGGTGGAAAACTGTTTAAAAGCAGGTCTCTGGGACTTGGAATAAAGCAGGTCTCTGGGACTTAGAAAGCAGAGTCGACCACTGGAACGAAAGAACCGAAGACGAGCTGAAGGAAGAGGACTGCTGCAACTCCTGGACGACCGGTGAAGCCCTGCTGCAGGTCCGAATTGCCTGAAACTCCAATCGACAGAGAAGCCCTTCAAGATTAACTTCTTCCCTTGAGTTTGGCAGGAACAACCAACTGGTAAGCCACCTGGACACCGTCCCCAACTTGTTGAATCTTCATTAGAGTGCTGTTGAAAACCTTATAGCCAGTGGGAAAGAAAACAGCTAGTGGGCTTTAAGGCACTCACACCTTAAACCTATGTCTTGCTACAGCTTTTGGCCTCATCCCTGGGCAGTGCAGGAACCTCCCAACGTCCTCCTTCTTGTCCCCACGACTGAAGCTCAGGAACAGTGAGATCTGCTCGAACTGCCAGGAACAACTGCTTCAGCTACAGCTTTCTTCATTGACAAGGTACTGTGCAAACGCGATCTGGAACTATTTTCGGCCATCGAGAAAGTGCGTGAAACTTTCCTCAACTTCGAAGGCTTGTCCTTCCCTAAACATTCGTCAAACTTTTCGCCTAGCCAAATTCTTCTAAACTCTATTGCAAAGACTTAACCGTTATCTACCAGAACTGTGCTATCCTATACAGAGACTCTTATCCATTGACTTTGGCCCAGGCCTATGAGAAGAATTGCTGGTTGTATTTAACTGAAACCATTTTCCCTGCCTATGAATGTATTTAGGCTGTCCATTCTTATAACCTTGTCTATTTATCCCTTAAAGAAGTTGTAGTGATACACGAAATTGCAACCTTGCCAATCAGGGCTTTAGATGACAGCATTAGCCGCTGAAAGCCAATAGTGTATTCAAAGTATGTGCTAAAAATGCTGACAGTAGTCTGTTGTAGCACTTCCATTATGCAGTAGTGAGCTACAAGGAATATGCAGGCCTAGTATGAAATAGGTCACATTATGCATTGTTGATAGACAGGCAGGGAGAGGGCCCCTAGCTCTGTAGCTAATAGGTATTTTTGGAGTGTTTGGAACATCATGGCACCTATATAGCGCTTAGATAGCCAGTCTTAAGCGCTATAAACACTAAGCTATGAGTGCATGCCTTTTAGAGCTTGCAGATGGGGTTAATACATCCCTGCTTCCCTTAGAATATTCAGCCTCACTAACGGTAGCCCTGGCTCCAAGCTAATCTTCCTTTTCTCTGGGAAGGTACTGATAAGACATTCCTCAGCCTTCGCAGATGGGAACCAGGGAGGGGTAGGAGCGAGCAGGGAGCCTCTCAGAGAGAGTTGGGTTTTTTCCATGAGCCAGTTGCACAGGGAAAGTTCTGGAACTGTGCGTCATGGTGACTGACAGCACGAGATTATAAAATATCCATGCACACATGACTTCGTGGGAGATCGTCCTGTGGACTTGATTCATGCACGGTCAAGTGCCCGGAATTGGCTCTGACGGTGTCCTCCAGCATTGTTTTTTTGAGCGGGGCTTGTTTTTACAGCTAGCTTATGAAAAGCCAAGGTCTCCCAGTGCTGATTAAAGGGACGTAAGACTGTGTTTCTCTATGTTTCTCTATGTTTTTCTATATTTCTCTATATTTCTCTATGTTTATCTAAGTTCCATGTTTCACTATATTTTGCATTGCTCTATGTTTTATGCTTTGTAATATTCTTTAACTTGAATCCCAAATGTATATGAAATTCACTGCTTAGAATAAATATGCTAAAAACTTTGAAAGTGTTATTTGTCACTAGCATGAGATCACTGCTCAGCACAATAGAACCTGTATTTTGGGCGGAATAGGGTATTTTTGCTCTCAAAGGGCTGGCCCCGAGGAAGATTTTGCCCATATCAAGACAGAAGTATTTGAAGTTCCATTTTGCTCCCACTTCATAGGAGCTAAACGTGTTCAATTACTTACCGGTTGGACTCTTTTGGTGTATTAGTGTGTGATATTGATCTGCTTATGCTAGTGTAATATTTTCTTACTGACTGAGTACATAAATGAATATTCTTTTACCAAGAAACCTTGAGTAAGTGTTTGCTTGAATCACTGTATTGGTTGGTCCTTTGTGTAACTTGTTCTACTGCTCACTTAAACTCTTGAGATAAGTCTGGCTGCTCAGCCATCACTACCACTTTACTGTGCAGTACAGGCTTATACCAAAGGTGAAATTGTGCTTACACTTTTAGTTGCACAGGGAAAGTTCTGGAACTGTGCGTCATGGTGACTGACAGCACGAGATTATAAAATATCCATGCACACATGACTTCGTGGGAGGGTGGCTAAAGAGTGGGGGGAAACCAGGATCAGGCATCCCAATTAGAAGGATCTCCGTCTTACTGGCATCAAGGCAGAGATCATTGGCAGAGCACCATGCCTGAATAGCAGTCAGAGGAGAGAGAGGAGGTAGAGGGTGGCAGCTTAAAGGAGAGCTTTGTGCCATCTGCATAACACTGGAAATGAGGGGAGAAGGTGGGGATCAAGTGGGCCAGAAGGGCTAGGTAGATGTTGCAGAGCCATGGCGATAGGATAGAGCCCTCAGGGGTGCCAAAGGAAGAGAGTGACGTGGAGGAGAGAAAAGGAGCCATTTGCACTTGGGATGGTCTGTCTGAAAGGAAGGAGGTCAGCCCTGTCCGTGATGGCTAGGGTATCATGGAGACAATTTATGAGGATGTATTTGTTGACTGTGTCAAAGGCAGAAAAAAGATCGAGGAGGATCAGAACAGAGGGAGTGTTTGAGTCCAGGTTTGTAAGCAGGTCTTCAGGAGAGCAGTTTCCATGCCTCTGGAGGCCCTGAAACTGGACTGGTGGTCATGGAGGCAGCCAGCCATTTTGGTGTGGAGGGTCAGTTGGGGGAAAACCAGCTTCTCCTTGAGTTTGCCCATATACGGGGTGATATAGGGCGATAGTTAGCCTGGGAAGAAGGGTCTGTGGATGGGTTTTTAGGAGAGGGTGCACAAGAGATGGCCACACCAGAGCTGTCTCATTCTGCACTGTTATCCACACTGGATAATGGGTGATTTATTTTCTATAGTGATATTTCTATACGTTTACTATGGATTAATTCAAGGTATTAGATGACATTGCAGATAAAAGGCCGGTTTTTACCGATTCTCATTTAGGGTGGCCAACCATTTTGTATTTTGTGGGACTGTGCCAATTTAGTGGGTTGGGTCTTGCGTTTCGCACAGAGCCTGCCCGAGACTGTTAAAGGTCCCCACTTACCTCCTATGCTGAAGGATACGTTCTCTTAATCCTTCCCAGCTGTATGTCTCACTTTTTTCTTGTGATAGTTTACACCCGTGGGAGGCACAGCCGCTCCCGCTGAGGTTTGCTTGGTGTTATCAAAGCATGACAGAAAGAGCTAGTAAAGGTTGCTGGTCCAGGCCCCCAGTGCCTGGGGAAGGACTGTTGCCCCCTAGGATGTGCAAATTCTGGCTGATGATAGGAGGGCCACATAAGACTGCACGCTGTGTGGAATAGTGCCCCCCCCCCCCATGACGCCCTCACACTGCAGTGCCTTTTATTTCACTGTGGATACAGGTTTACAATCCCATGAAGTTGTTCAGATTCACTTATGTGTCCAGGCTGCTCCTGGAATTTGCCATTTAGGAGGAAGACAATCAAAGCTATAATTATATTATTTTGCTCTCACATGTTTTTATGACAACATTGCAATACAATTGGTTATTATTTAACATTTTCAACCCCAAAACTTAACAAATAATTATATCAACTGAAGGTGGGAAGATATTTGATCAAATGCTGCTTATTTCGCACACAGGGCCTAAATCCTGGTTTCACCACTTAACCAAAGTGTGTGATCCTGGGCAAATGTTTAATTTCACAGTTATCTGTAAAAATTGGCAGACCTTGGAGGTGATTCAGTTATTTCTACATAAGAAAATCTGCTCTCATATTGTTTTCTAGACTTAGTTGCTATGTGTACAATGACAGTGGCCATGTATGTATTGCACACCAGAAAGCTGTTTGTCTCTTGGCTTACACAAGGAAACTTGTCATAATGTCACTACCATCAATGTGCTTGTGTAGTAGTGAATCCCGTCCTGTCGGCGCGCTCCACTCCGCGTCATGGAGCGCAAGCGGGGCGGGGGGCGGCACAGAGACAGGCTACTCCCATGCCGGCCCCCTGATGAATAAACGAATTAAATACCACCTTGCACCCGAGCAGGGTCTCTGCTATGGAGATACTTTACTCCTGACTATTCTTTACGGGACACAATGGAACGAGTGCACTTTTCTAGAGCAAGTTTATCAAAGTCTGATAATACACCTTGTAACGTTATGTTCTGTAATTTCACTTTTGATTATGTAAATACAGATGCAGAATATGGGGGTGCAGGGGTCCTGCTGCACAGTCTTGATGATTCTAATCTAACAGGTCAGTGCCCTGTCAGCAGAATAGTCCTGCAGGGTGTTAGGTACGTGTGGTTCGTGTGTGTGTGTGTGTGTTATCATGAAGGTGGAAATGGGGTAGGAACGCATGTGCGCAAAGGACGCTGCGCGGAACCAGGCAAAGTGCTGAGTGCTTGGGGGGCGCGTCCACGCCTGGAGCCTCCTGGAAACTAATGTGTAAAGGTGACCCCGCCCCCCCTTCCCCTATTCCTTTATTGATCGCAGGGAACCTCGTAGCATGTGCCCCCACCTCCTGTGATGGGAGGGGGGGGTGTTAAATGTAAGTGATGTCAATTAACGTGACGTCATTAAACGTGCGCATGTGTGCCCCACCGTGTATTGCAAGTCCTGATTGGTCATTACTGACGGACGGACACGCGCAGGAAAGAAGACGGCAACTCATAGGCTAGGAGCATGCGCAGAATGGAGGGAAACTAGGAGCATGCGCAGAATAGAGGGAAACTAGGAGCATGCGCAGAATGGAGGGAAGCTAGGAGCATGCGCAGTACTAGGTGTTCAGCTTCTGAGCATGCGCACTGGAGACGCTGCCTCGTGTCTCGCCATCGGCCTGCGGGGGTCATAAGCCCGAATTCTCCTTCTCCGGAAGTCGGAGGTGAGAGGTTTATTATTCCCCCCATTCCAGCCTTTATTCTGAGTTCTGGGCTAATATATCCCCATCCTGTTCCCCGAGATTTAGGACAGAGGGTGTCAGCTCCACAAGCCGCTTCCTCATATGTTCACACTCCTGCTCTCCCCCTGGTCACACCTGCTCCGCCCTGGCCACTCCTGCTCCGCCCTGGTCACTCCTGCTCCGCCCTGGCCACTCCTGCTGTCCCCCCTGGCCACTCCTGCTCTGCCCACTGGCCACTCCTGACCACCTCTGAAAGCTTCTGCTATTCCTCCCCAGGCCACTCCTGCTCTCCCCAGGTCACTCCTAGCCACTTATACTCTCCCCCTGGCCACTCCTATCCCCTGCAGCCACTCCTACCCCTCCCCGACACTCCTGCCACCCCCTGCCACTCCTGCTCTCTCCCTGGCCCCTCCTGCACCCCCCAGCCACTCCTGACCCCACCCCCCGTCCACACTCTTGCTCCCCTGGCCACACTCCTGCTCCCTCCCTGGCCACACACCTGCTCCCTCCCTGGCCACACACCTGCTCCCTCCCTGGCCACACACCTGCTCCCTCCCTGGCCACACACCTGCACCCCCCTGGCCA